>NC_137078.1:35592893-37992893 GCF_951640355.1 Cnephaeus nilssonii
GGAGGAGGCTGCTGGGCGCTGGGCGCTGGGCCGCCTGAGCAGTGGAGGGTCCCATTCACGCGCACAGAACGCGGGCCCGGCAGACACCTGGATCTGTGTGTGTGTGTGTGTGTGTGTGTGTGTGTGTGTGTGTGTGTGTGTGTTGGGGGGGGGTGCGTTTGTATGTGTTGGGGGCACACACCCCAACCCATCCCACTGCTTGCCTGTCTCCTCTCCTCTCTTCTGCCAAGAGCCTCCCATCCTCCAAGAGAAAAATGTTAGTGTGGGCACATTACACACCATTAGGGAGACACTACAGTTTTAATGTGGCCTAATTAGTGCCGCTAACCGAGCAAATATTATTATATTGAATAATGATAATATGATGAAAATATTAATGCTTTTGAACTTTGCCCGTGGGAGCCGTTCCTTCGGTTCTCCCGGGACCTCCCCCCCCCTCCCGCATACTCAGGCCCGCCCGCAGACGCGGTCCGCCGCACGCCCGGGAAGGCGCGCCCACAGGCCGGCCCAGGTCGCGTGTGTCATCGCGGACACATAAACCGCACCCTGGCCCACGCCACCCTTCACCCGCCACGCACAAGGCCTCCTGCCCACGGCGCCCTCCTTTTCTCCGCAGCAGGCCGTAAAGGCAGGCCGTTCAGGGGTCCGATGGGGTCCCTCTCCATTGCGCTTCTGCCCCGCACCGCAGGGACGCGGCGGTGTGAGCGCCCAGCGTGTTCTGCCTGAACCGGGGCCGCCGGGCAGGTGGGGTTGGAGGCGAAGGACCCACTTAATTAGCATTTGAATTCACAGTCCCCTCGTATCGCCAAATACTTCTCCCTTGGGAGTTTGGTGAAAAGCAGGCATTTAACAGTTAGGAGACGCGGAATGCTCAAAATAGAGATTCAAAACCATCATTCTCTCAGCGAGTTTGGAGGGCCAAAAGCACGGGGAAGCCTGGGTGGGTTGGGCGGGGGGCACGGAGGGCTGGGGTCGGGTGCCACGTACCATAGGATCAGCACTCCCACTCCCGCTCCCCCCCTGGCACCCCACCCCAGTCTCCTGCAGCCCCAGGAGCCAGAGGCCAGGGACGGTCCTGCCCTTCCCGCCAGAAGACGGGCCCGCTCTTTCCTGGTCGCTGGGCTGGACCGCGGCCCGGGCCTAAGAAGAGTTTTCAAAGTGAGGCTGCGGATTGGTTCCGGGAAACGTCCAGGTGCTATCCCAGCCGGAGAGCGCCCCCTCTCGGGCTAAATGGCTCCCCTCCCGCCCCCCTGCCGCCTGGCGTGCGGCCCTCGGTGCACAACCCCGCGCGTTGGGGGGTTTCCGGGGGCGAAGTCGGTGTCGGCGGCTCCGCTGGCTCTCCGATGCCGCCCTTCCTCCCGCGCCAGGTGCGTCTGGAGGAGAAGCCGCCGCCTAGCCGCACGTCTAGTCCAGCAGGTTGCGGGGGTAGCGGCGAGCCGTGGGGCCCCGGTGACCCCCGGACTCGGAGGACGCGGCAGCCCCCCGACAGGCTGCGGGCGGTGACGGCGGCGGTCCCTCCCTCCCCGGCGCGGCGCCTGGGAACCCGGCCCCGCCCGCACCGGAGGCGGGAGCCGGGGCGGGGAGCTTTCCATTTGTTCCGGTGATGGCTCCAACTTAATAAGGCGATTGATTAGCGCTCAAAGTGCCGTTTTCATTAGACGCTTGTTAATTAACATCGCAAATGAATTTCCCCTTCCCGGGCTGGCGCGTTCGCCCCGCTCTCCGAGGCTTTCCTTTCCCTTCCGCCTCGGCCCCTCCGTCCCCGCCTGGCCTCGGGAGCGGGTGGGAAAACCGACTCTCTCCGGGAGCCTCCGCGCCTCTGAGCGCGGTTTTATTTTTACAGCGGGAGGCGGCCGTGCCACCCAGGGGCCCTGGCATCCCTCCGCGAGCCAGCCTTCGCTGGGCAATGGATGAGGACGGGTGAACTAAAACCTCTCTCCACGGTCCCCCTCCAACTCGGTCGGCGGCTCCATCTCCACTCCCGCCGGGAAGGGTTTGGGACTCTAGGAAGAAGAAAGGAAGCGGGAGTCGGAGCGGGGAAGAGCGGTCACAGCCTGGTTTG
Source organism: Cnephaeus nilssonii (assembly GCF_951640355.1). NCBI lineage: Eukaryota > Metazoa > Chordata > Mammalia > Chiroptera > Vespertilionidae > Cnephaeus > Cnephaeus nilssonii. The sequence continues at coordinate 35,594,956 of NC_137078.1, forward strand.
AGGGGGCTGGACCCAGCCCCGCGGTACAGCCCTGCTGCGGGGGTCCGCGGACACGGGCACGCACTTCTGTTCCCGCCAAGGAGCTCCACGAGCATTTCCCTGCAGCAGTCAGGGGAGATTCTGGAGCCAGCACGTGCCCACAGATGGCAGCCTGCCCGCCCTCAGGAGATGAAACATTTAAACCATTTGTGGACATGCTTACATTAGTCCCTATAGCTACCAAATAAATCCCTCTATCGAAGTCCCTCCGCCTGGAACGCACCCCTTTTCTCTCATGACTGAAGGAACACACACTCCACTTCCTTGAGGAAGCCTTTCTCTTCCCCCTACTCCCCCCAGGGCAGGACCCTCCACTTCCTTTTGCATCCCCACTGTAGCGGATTCTCCTTGGCCTCCTGGCATTCATGGGTAATTTCCACCGGTGTAAGCCCCTGTCAGCTCTCCTAGGAGGGTTAGTGTCCCATTCTCCATCACCTGGCCCAGAATGCAAGGTCAGAAATGTTTATGGACTGAGTGGTTGAACAAAATGAGCGAGGAAAGGAAGAAGTGGGGGGAGGGGGGGGAATATGGCTACTGTATGGTAACTATAGCCAGACAAAGCTGCCACCTTTGTGTTGTTCATTTGTCAAACTCTTGCTTCACGTTTCATAAAGAGCTTTCAGACAGAAGGTCTTATTTGGTCACCACAATCACCCTATTCTAGGCAAGGATTTGCCCCTTTAACGGAGAAGGAAGTTGGTCATCAGAAAGGTTACGACGTGCTTTGCTCAAGAACATTGGAAAATGGCAAAAATAAGACTAAAATTCCCTCTCTCCAGCGTTCTTTCATCTACATCTCTACATCAGCTTTTGTGCTGATTGCTCAAGCACAACGCTGCCCATCTAATTCCCAAGGGAGAGCCAACTTTGCTAAATCTCTTCTAAACTACTGATCTGTAAGGTTGTGGTGAAATTATAGTTCTCTCAAATTTTATTATGATACCAGAATGATCTCTCAAATCCTTTATTCCCCAGGAGAATTAGTAATTACATAGACTATCATTTAAACCTGTGGTTCTATTGAAACAGTTTTCAGTTACCTTATTCATTTTCTTCCACTTTACCTTTCTCCCTCTGCTCTCCATCTCCACCCTCCTCGTTCCAGTCTGTTAAGTGGCTCAATTTCAGTGTTTTTCATGTTTTCTCTTTATTATATTATTTTTTTCTAAGCAAATACGCACCAGCCCTTAGACAGTTGGATATATATCGATAGACTGGGGGGTGGGGGTGGGGGAGAAAGAAAATGTCCGATGTTTCTGTAGCGTTGAAACGGCGGCGAGAGGTCACACTGCCGTCAGGGAGTCAACCTTAGAAAGGGAGAGCTTATTTGTTTATCGTGCATCTTTCATAGAAAGAAACAATAGCCGCTCTCTTGGTTTGGGGCTCTTGGCGCCGCCCAGTGGAGACAAGCGCCTTTGCACCTCATTCCGGCCAGTTGGCATTATCTTGTGGACCCTTAGAAACATTCAAATAAAACGACAGGAAGAAACACCAGTTCCACGTTCCTCATAACCTATAGCTGCAACTCTTCAGAGTTCAGTTCCATTTTTTAAAAACCTGATGCTCCAGTTTAAACATTACCCCAAATCTCAGTTATAAAAGTGAGCCTCTGAGAGAGTGTATTGAGGAATGAAACGTTAAAATACACGAGCGTTTGAAACTTTCTCTGTGGTGGGGAGGGAACATCGTTAGTGATCAGGACTGGTGTCTTTCAAAGCCAGAAAGGAAAGGTTGTTCTCTATTATCCACAGTTGACAAATAACTGCTTTTAATGCAAAGTATTATAAGATATTCCAAAAATTAAATCATTTTCTTTCTTCCTTTGTCTTCTTTTAAAGGAAATGAAGGCATGAAAGTGGAAGATCATTTTCAAATCCATGCCAGTTTAGGAATTATATTTATTTGTATTTTAAATCCAGTGGGGGAAAATCTCAGATTAAATCCAGTTAATGCATTTCTTTTCCTGTTACATGGGCATTGAAAATGTAATTCATCTGCACTGTTTTATTTGGGAATTTTTATTTTTTAAAATGAAAAGTTAAATCATGTGCTCTGCTAGAAAGGGCATAATTTCTTGGGTGTATATACAAGGTGGTGCAAAAGTAAGTTTACAATTGTTCGTATGGAAAAGAATACAATAATAAATAATAATACCAGAATAAACTTTGTTTCACGTACTCATGACTGTAAACCTACTTTTGCCCTACCCTATATATATATTCTCAGAAAGCAAAAGAGGAATGTTTCTGGAGAAAAAAGAACTGTGAAAAGTTAAGAAACAAAACTCAACCCCTGAAGAATTTTTTTTTTCATAAAGTTTTCAATCTAGTCTTTGAGTCCCTCTTTGGGATCTTCAGGCCACTAGTAGCATTTCCTCTCTGGTAGGGACCCTAAGATGAGAGCCTTTATAAAGTGAAGGTCCTAGTTTCCCCTCACAATTGTTACTCTGGAAAGCTGACCTAACATCCCACCCAAAGAAAACTTCTAGGATCTTAACCTTTTCTCAAGAAAACAGGATCTGAGCCATTCACAAGGTGGGGCTGACTGGGCTTCTGTTTTGTTCGCTTTGGAGTTTTCATAAAATGAACACTCCCCTCCCCTAACACTTTCATCTTCCTCTCTCGCTTTATTTTTAGATTTCATTTTTTGGGTAGGGTCATATCTCTGTCTCTCCCGCTAATGTACATTATTCCAAGCAAAAAATCCTGTCGAAAAGCCCAACACAACTGTGTGCTCAGCCTTTTGAGCTCTTGAGTCATTTCAAGCATCGGAACAAAACAAAAACAGGCTTAAATGAATTATTTATCAAGGTCAAGAATAACTGATTTGTGCAATGCCATCAGTTCTGGATCTTAAATTTGTTTTCCCTCCTCCCTACTTCCACCCAGAATAGCCTTCAAGGAAAGTGTAGGCTGCAGACTCATTTGCAAAGTTAGTGGGTGATGTCTGAATGAGAAGAGCCCTAATTGATTATTTGAAGGCAAGAATGTGTATCGTAGGCCTGTAGTTCGGACAGGCCCGGCGCCTTTACCACAGAAGCCCAGTGCGCCCCTAAGCCGCTCCAGGCATTATCCGGGCCCTCTGCGGCTCCCCAGCCCAGAGGGGCTCTACCCCAGCCGGCCCGCCGGCCCAACACGCCTCCGCAGGGCCTCCCGCACTCCTCTGGCAGGCCTCTGCGGCAGCTCGCCCCGCATCCCTGCCATGGCTCACCAACCCCGACTCCTCAGCCAAAGTCCCCTGGCCTTCCGAGAAAAAAACGAGAAGGGCCCGGAATGTACATCTCCTCGCCTCAGCCTCTCTCCCCGCTGCTCTCCTCAGAGACAGACCCCTGAAAAAGACGGCATGAAGAAGATAAGACACAGGTCAACACACCCTTGAAGCAGCGCGGGCCTTTTCTGGGTCAAACACATGTAATTCTCTGGGAAGACGCAGGGAGGATGAGTCTCCCAGAACCCCCTTCCTGACCAGGGCTCCAGGGATCCAGTTCCACAGAAAGGCGGCCATCTGGTCCCAGGAGGTTATTTGCCTCCCTGACCCCCACCGACATCCCCGGTCCTCAATAGAAGGAAGGAAGAAAAAAGAAAGAAAAGGAAGGAAGGAAGGAAGGAAGGAAGGAAGGAAGGAAGGAAGGAAGGAAGGAAGGAAGGGAGGGAGGGAGGGAGGGAGGGAGGGAGGGAGGGAGAGAGAAGAAAGAAAAGGAAAGGAAAGGAAAGGAAAGGAAAGGAAAGGAAAGGAAAGAAAAGAAAAGAAAAGAAAAGAAAAGAAAAGAAAAGAAAAGAAAAGAAAAGAAAAGAAAAGGAGAGAAAGCTGTTCTCTAGGAAGTGACCTTCGAGGCCACAACTGAACCCCAGATTTCGGCCCAGCCCTTGAAGACGTTAAAGGCCATTTCATAGCATCATTCTGCACCTAGTCACGGAAGAAATGCCAGCCACTCAGATTCATAGGGTTCTTAAAATGGTAATTTGGAGTAAAATGTAACTCAAAGAACTTTGAATCATTCATTAGCACCTTATAATTACTCTGCTAATTAGGTTGACACGGCACTTAATCAGGAGTAATACGCCGTCTTGTCACTGGCACTTCCCATTACCCTGACATTCAACAAGAGACAGGTTGGAGACGTCCTGGAGAAAATAATGCAAGTTGATACCCTCTGACGAGGCGTCACAGTCAAGCCGGCTGCAGGTCCCCCAGTGGATCCACAGTGACTGTTTCCTTTCCAAATGAGAGAGGGGGAGAGGGAGGGAGGGAGGGGAGAGAGAGAGAGAGAGAGAGAGAGAGAGAGAGAGAGAGAGAGAGAGAGAGGCTGAAAACTGGCTGCGGACCTACCGCCCAAGTTTCTGAACCCCACGCCCGCCCGACACCGCAGTGAACCGCGGCTGCCCTCGCCCACGGAGGCCTGGGACCTCACTCCCCCGCTCCGGAGAGAGTCCGGCCGGGCGTTTCTCCCCTCACGGGCCCGGACTGGTGACTGAACTGGGGCCCCTCCCCAACTCCTCCGCAGAGCGCCGCGCGGACGCGGACCCGTCTCCACCGCCGCTTTGGGACCGGCTGCAGAGCAGGGCCCGAGCCCGGGCGCCGGGGTGTGTGGGGAGGGGAGAAATCAGAGCTGGGAGTCCCCCGCCCACCCCGAGCTCTGGCTGCGGGTCTGCACACTTTCCCGCGGGGTCCTCCAGGGACCCCCTTCCTCTCTCAGTGGCCTCCGACCATCCAAACGCGTGTTTGTGGTTGCTGCGCGGGCGGCCGCGCGGGAGTCTCCGGGTCAGCCGGCCAGACTGCCTTTCCCGCCCGGTGCTTTCCTCCCCTCCCCGGAGCTCCTCGGGAAACGGGCGCCCTCACTGCCCCGCCTCTCACCCCGGCGGTCCCCTCCCCAGGCTCCCCGCGCTCCGCCCTCTCTCCGTGCCCTCCCGCAGGATTAGGGCGCGGACACCGCGGCGGGACGGGGCGTTCGGCTGGGGGCTGCGGGCGCAGGGCTCGGAGGCTTCTCAAAAGAGCAGCGGGGCCGAGCCGCGCTCGCTGACGGGCTCGCGAGCCGCGCGGCCATTGGCTCCCGGCACGTCGGCGTCGCTCGCTCGCGCGGCGCTGCCAATGGGGGCGCGCGGCCTCGGCGGCGGGGGCGCGGGCCCGGCGCGGCGCGGGGAGCCGGCCGTGGCCGTGACGTCACGGGAGGGGGTCGGCGCCGCCCGCCAGCAGCCGGATTACAAGCGAACGCGCCGGGCAGCGGCCGGAGTCGCACCGCATCGCGTCTCCGCCGCCTCCTGCTCCTGCTCCTTCTTTACCTCCTCCTCCACCTCCTCCTCCTCCTCCTCCTCTAGTGGCCGCGACCTCCGCGGCGGCGTCTGCGCCACAACTTTACCAGAAAGTTCAGAAACTCCGCTCCGGGGCGCCGAGTCGCGCGCGGCAGCCGCCTGGGGAGCCGCGGGGGAGATCGAGGGCGCGCGGCCGCCTGGGCTTCGCGGTCGCTGCACCTGCCACGTCCGCCGCCGCCGCTGCCGCCTGGTGCCAGGCGGGGAGCAGACCCGGGCGGCAGCGGCAGCGGCAGCGGCTTCAGGGGTCCCCTCCGGTCGCCTGCGTCTCCTCCGCCCGGGCCCCTCGCGCCGCCGCCGCCGCCGCCCCCCCCATGCGCGAGCCCCAGGCCTCCGCACCAATTTTTGTAACTTTGCCCCAGTCTTCCCGTCTCCCCACCCCTGCTTTCTGCATAAGGGGGAAAAGTTGTGTCGAAACTGCCCACCGATTGCCACCTCCCAAGTACCCTTCCTTCCCTCCCCTCCCCACTTTTAACATTTTTTTCAAGCGGCGACAACATTGCTCAGTGTTTATTTTGTTTTGCGATCGATAGCTTCCTTGGCTTTGTTGGGGCGGCTGCGGAGCGGCGGAGTGGCGTGGACCTCATGTAGGAATGACAACAATGGAAGGGGCCAGCGGGTCGAGTTTTGGAATAGACACGATTCTGTCCAGCGCCAGTTCGGGCAGCCCCGGCATGATGAATGGAGATTTCCGCCCGCTCGGCGAGGCGAGGACCGCGGATTTTAGGAGTCAGGCCACCCCGTCCCCCTGTTCAGAGATCGACACCGTAGGAACTGCGCCTTCCTCTCCCATCTCGGTCACCATGGAGCCTCCGGAGCCGCATCTGGCGGCGGACGGGCCCCAGCATCTCCACCACCTGCACCACAGCCAGCCGCCGCCGCCGCCCGCCGCGGCCCCCGCGCAAAGTTTGCAGCCTTCGCCGCCGCAGCCGCCGCCGCCGCCCGCGCAGCAGCTGGGCTCGGCCGCCTCAGCCCCCCGGACTTCCACCTCTTCCTTTTTAATCAAGGACATCCTGGGCGACAGCAAACCTCTGGCGGCGTGCGCGCCCTACAGCACCAGCGTCTCCTCTCCCCACCACACCCCGAAGCAGGAGGGCGCCGCGGCGCACGAGAGCTTCAGGCCAAAGCTGGAGCAGGAGGACGGCAAAGCCAAACTGGACAAGCGGGAGGATGCCCAGAGCGACATCAAATGCCACGGTGAGTCGCGCGCGGCCTCGGCGGCCTCGGCCGTCCAGCTCCTCCTGCGGGTTCCCCGTCTCCCCCGCGGTCCCCCGCAGATGGCTCGGGTGGGGAGCTATTCCGGCATCTTCGCTGGCGAGGTCGCCGCCACGGTCCGAACGCGCAGGCGGGAGGGAGGACCCGGCCGGGCCGAAGTTCTGTTTGTGGTTACATCTCTGCCTCTCAGCCCACACCGACATCCACCTTCTTTCGTGGCTTTCCTTAATTTTAATTTATTAGGAAGGGGCCAGCGGCGGAGGTGATCTTACGGGAAGGACTTGAGGTTTTTCCGGCCAGAGACCTTGTGAGTGGGAAGAGGGAGACGGGGAGAGAGAAACCCGCTTAGCTAGTTGGTGTCTTGGGGTGTGATCACAACGTGGTACTGACTACTTAATGAAAATTATTTCATCCCCCCATACACACCATGTTTTCTAAACACCATCGCAGGAATTATCAGACTTGATAAAGGAAGAATTTCCGTGTTGGTTAACAGAGCAACTTTTAAAAAAAATTAGATCGTGGTTTACATAGGGACGTTCACAAGGTAAAATGTTATAATCAGTTTTTCAGTGTTTTTAAAACACCCTTATTACCCGATGCCCCCAAACGAATATCTGCATTTTAGTAAGATTTCTGGCTCTTTATTAGTAATTGGGGGTAGAATATATAAAAGTAAAATGTATGGAATTGAATTTATCTATTTTTGTAAAATCCGAAGATGGAAATTGAAATTGTCTTTCAGCTCCCTTTTTCATACAATTTCATAAGTGTTTTGGTCTTTATGGCAAAAGACTTTTAACATAAAAGGAAAGTTTTTTCCCTTTACTAAGTTGTTTATTATTATTATTGTTATTACGACGACTACTATTATTAATCTTTGCCATCTCTGGGAAAGATGTGTGCTGACTGTCTGGAAGATGGGATGTTGGCTTCTCATTTTACTATTACAGCATTAGCATAATAGTGCCCCAAACAGATGTACAGTCTGGTCCTGCGATTTTTGCGTGCACCAACCTCCCCAGTGGGTCAATTAGAGAGATTATTGTTCTTCCTGCAGGGAAGATCAAGGAGCACAGCAAAAACGGGTACAAGCAGAGAGGGATTGACATATCGATTTCCCAGCATTTCAGTAAAAAACCAAAGTTGACAAATGGAATCCGGAAATCTCTGGGCTGTCACCGGAATGGGCTCAGTGGTTTTGAGCTCAGCTCGGGGTCTGGGTGACACATTCTTTCTGAAGCTTTAAAAGACCTGATGCAAGCAGCTGCAGAGAGCTTGAGTCCAACGTTTCCCAAGTGCACCTGAAAAAGGAAAACAAATGCCTATGACTTTGAGTAAACAGAAAACGTGAAATGAAAAAGGTGCCCCCTCCTCAAAACACACACACACACACACACACACACACACACACAAAGCAGAAAGACCTTTTGAAAACTATCAAATCAGAAAAAATAATAATCTTTAGTGAAAGATAATACAGGAAAGGGACAGGATCTTCCCTCCCCACCCTCCAGCAAGGAAACAATAACAAAAGGACCCTTGATTGTAAAGTTTTTTCCTTTTCTTTTAAATTTCAAAGGCGGGGAGATCAGATACCCTTTTAGAACCCTTTTGGAAAGTCCGCACAAAGCTCCACACTCCTTACCCAGAATTTGGTCCTCTTTTTCCATCCCTGGCTGAGGCCCAAGTCTGCCTGTAAGAACGGTGGCAGAGTACAGTCCCCGGAGACCAGCCACTGGCTTGGGAATGTGGAAGTGTGTGCCAGAAGGACACGCCACCCTCCCCTAGTCCAGGTTACTTTACTAAACTGTGTCTGGGTTTCTATCGTAGGAACAAAGGAGGAAGGAGACCGGGAGATTACGAGTAGCCGAGAGAGTCCCCCTGTGAGAGCCAAAAAGCCTCGCAAAGCCAGGACGGCTTTTTCTGACCACCAACTCAATCAACTGGAGCGTAGCTTTGAGCGGCAGAAGTACCTGAGCGTGCAGGACCGCATGGACCTGGCAGCTTCGCTCAACCTCACTGACACCCAGGTCAAGACCTGGTACCAGAACCGCAGGTAAGGAAGGCTGTGTGGGGGAGCAAGGCGTCGGGTCATCCAGGCTGTGACCAGAGCACCAATCTTTTCTCCTGGCCTTGGGAGAAAAGAAGGGACTCAGAGGGCTTGGAGTGGTCACTTGGGGGCTTTCAGGCAGGGGCAGGGATTAGCCACTCCCCCCAAGGAAAGAGCTGTTGAGGAGCCGCTGGAGTTTAGGGAGTTTTGCACCTCTAAGTGTCTTAACATGTGCTCCTTTCACTCTCACATCCGAGTGGTTGGAATCTCCCCCACTTTGTCCCCAAGTCAGTGAGGCCCCACCTTCTCAAATTGAGACATCTGGGCAGCTGACGCTCAGGCTGGTAGAGCATGCGAGGTGCAGCACCCTTTGGGCCTGCCCCAGGCTGGTTCTGAATGTCTGTAGCTGGCCACACGTCCTCGCTGTTTCAGTCTGGGAAGAACTGCCTCAGCTTCCGTGTCCTGGCCGGGGCCTGTGAGGCAGCCAGGAGAGGTAAGGCGGGCAGCAGCAGGCAGGAGAAGGGGGCAGCTGGCCAAGCATCCAGCCTGAGTATCTGCTCCCTGCACCGGCGCCTCAGAGCTCACCTGGAACCTTGCGGGGAAATTAGGAAAGGGGCCGGCAGAGCTTGCAGGCCCCCCAGCCACACCCCCAATTGCAGAGGGAACCCAGGCAACCTGAGGCCGAGGTTACAGTGTGTTTCCAAGCCGGGCAGTTGTCTCCCTTGTCTCGATTTTTTTCTCTCCCCCCTCCTTTGCTCTCGTTTGTGTTTTAATCGTCCATAAGAGTGGTTGGAAGTGCCCACCCAGTTGTCATCTTTACCATAATTTTCTGTCTCATTACATACGGTTCCAGCCACCCCAATTCTGTCGGAAAACATTAGTGTCATTTGTAGCCAATTTAAAATGGGCGACATGTTTATTAATTTGGCTGGAGCCGCTGGGTATGGACGGCCCACCAGCCCCGAGTTCCTTCGTGTGGCATTTGGGCAAAGGCCTGCTCGCTTCTTCTTCTTAACAGAGGTGCCGCGGGGGAGGGAGGAGAAGGAGAGATGCGGATCACGGGTTTTAATTGTTACTCCCTCTCTCTGAGGAGACCAGATCTGGAAAAGCATTTCCCCCTCCCAGAAGGGCCCGGAGGCACTGACCCCTGGGGAGAGCCCTCCCTCGAACGAATCCCGTTCGGAAACCGGGTCGCCGCCTTCCCCACCCTAAGTCCCCTGCCTGCCGTAAGGTCCTGTCAGGTTGATGAGAGAGACGTGTCTCCACACCCCCCCCCCCCCCCCCCGGGGACGGAGAAGGGCCAGGGTCCCCGGCTCAGGGGTCTCTGCGTCCCTTTGTTTACCGGTTCTGCTCACCCGGCCAGGAGAAGGGGGGAGGGGCGGAGAGCGGACCCTCGGGGCTGTTGGGGAGCCCCGGGCTGGGAAAGGGAATTAGAGGAGGAGGGAGAAGGCGGCCCACAGAAACAGGGGTCTTTGCTGGCCGCCAGGAAAGTTTCTGGAGGCACCCAGACTGCGAGGGGTGGGGGGCAGCAGGGGAGCAGAGGGCCAGGAAAAGGCGGCGGAGCTCGTAGAGTTTCCTTTGCGAATGTCGCAGCCATTGAAGGTGTAGAAACTGACTTGGATGCTGGCCACTCGGTGAGAAGAGGGATGTGTGTGTGTGTGTGTGTGTGTGTGTGTGTGTGTGTGTTGCGGGGAGGTGTTTGTTAGGAGATGCGGTTCATTCCGGGTCCTCGGAGCTCTCTCGGCCGCCGGTCGCCCCGGAGGAGAAGGCGGGAGAGGGCAGAGAGGGGACGTGGGTGCCCGGGTGCGTGCACGTCCCCTCTTTTGCAGGACCAAGTGGAAGCGGCAGACGGCGGTGGGCCTGGAGCTGCTGGCCGAGGCGGGGAACTACTCGGCCCTGCAGCGGATGTTCCCGTCGCCCTACTTCTACCACCCGAGCCTGCTGGGCAGCATGGACAGCACCACCGCCGCCGCGGCCGCCGCCGCCATGTACAGCAGCATGTACCGGACTCCCCCCGCACCCCACCCGCAGCTGCAGCGGCCCCTGGTGCCCCGCGTGCTCATCCACGGCCTGGGGCCCGGGGGCCAGCCGGCTCTCAACCCTTTGTCCAACCCCATGCCCGGCACCCCGCACCCCCGGTGAAGAACGGGAACGGAGGCGGTGCTGCAGTCCCCCGCTCGCCTCCTCCCCTACTCGGAAGGCTGCGCTTCCTCTCCCCGCACCGGCCCGGGGCCATCTCGCCGCCGCCGCCCCGGGAAACCGAGCGAGAGAGGAAGACGCTCCGCAATGGGCGGGGCCCCCCGAGGAGCCAGCCCCCCGCGCCCCTCTCCCCACCCCCAGGGACAGGGCTGGGAGGCTCCCACCGCAGTGTGACTGGCGAAAACGCTGACCCCACACTCAAAGTTCGACCAGTAAGTGAAAACATCAACAAAAATGGAACCTCAAGTTCTTTTAAAAAATGACTTTAGGGATCAGGGGGAGGGCGGGGGAGGGGCGAGGAGAGGAGCGAGAAGGGCGCGGAGGGCGAACGGCTGGGCGGAGAGCGGCAGCCGGACCGACGGCCCGAGGCGGAGGGCGTCGCCGCGGACACTCCGTCTGCCCCGGAGAAAAGAGGAGGAAAACTGAGAACTTTGCACTGATTTCTCATGACCTTTTTTCTTTTGGAAAAGTGGCATGCTCCATAATATGGAAAAAAAAAATGTACATTGGAAAGACCGAGTGATAAGTGATATATCATATTTATTATATGTTGTCCAAAAAAAAAGAGTCACTTATATACGTTAGTAAAATATGATTTTCCTTTTCATGTCTTTTTGATTCAGTAAAATAAATGCTTAGACAAGAATATAGATTTTTTGGTGATTGAAAATTACAAGAATAAAGTTTATCTTTTTTTAACAAGTGATGAAATCCAAGGGAGCTGATTTTACTAAAGCAGAATGTATTCTGATGAAGCGTCAGATTTTATTTAGGGGGAAAAAAAATCCTCCCCGGAATATTAAGAATCTGTAAAACCTGTGAAGACGTTGCGTTGACCTGTATACGCGCAGCTCGCTGTTTGCTGCCGGCCCTGCAGAGCCGCTGCTGCGTGAGGTCGCCTTTCTTTGGAAGAGGGCGATTTCAGAGCAGCCGCCCGAGCAAGTCCGCGATTGCAGGCTGCTGGCGGCTGCTAAGCGAGCGGCCAACTTCCCCCGCCGACGGCCTGCCCGGAACCCCCCTGAACCGGGGCTGCCCGCCCCTCCTCCTTCTCCTCGGGCTCCTCCCGGGGCCGCCGGGGTCCCCGGTGTCGGGCGGGCGGCCGCCGCTCCGTGGGCCTCGCAGCTGTTGCGGAGCCTGCGGCCGGGCCCCGGCGCAGCGGGACAGCCTGCGAGCGGGAGGCTGCTGGCCGCACAATTAGGACGCCCGGGGGACTCGGAGAGGCCGGGCTAACGAACCCTTGTGGCGGCTTTGATCCTTGCCTCCTCCTTCCCGACGGGCGTCCACCCCCCTGCCCGCGCCGAGGCTCGGGCCCTGGTGAGTTCGCTGTGCTGGGGAGCCTGGAGAGGGAATGCAAACTCTAGGCGGGACTGGCGTGCCAGGCTTTGTATCAGAGCCTCTGGCTGAGGTGGGACCACAAAATGAGAGGGCGGAGGAGGCCGGCGCCTGCCTCAGGAGTGTGTGTGAATGTGTAGTCACCGTGCCCCCGCCCCGCCCCCAGCACTCAGTTCTGTAAGAGGGGAAAACTGAATGGGGGGGCATGGTGTGCAGTTCTGGGGCTGCTCCCATCTCCAGCACCTAGACACTTCCCGAGGAGCCAGAGAGGAGGATCTCGCCTCAGATCTCTGTCCTCACTCCTGTCCTAGAGCAGTGTCAAAGCGGGTAAGACACACAGCTGAAACACAGCCACACCCGTCCCCCAGCTTTCTTGGATGGTTGAACCTTGGTAGAGTTAAAAAAAACACAACACCAAACATTTTAAGAAATGTGGTGTTTCGTGGGAGTGTGTGTTGGGGAGGAGTGGGAAAGAAGAAGGGAGAAGTGAAATCCAGGAGGCAATTGCCTCCGGCGCCTCGATCAGACCTTTGCTAATGAGGGACTGGTTTGCAGATTCCTCTCCAGCTCATCAATTTGTTCCAAAAAATGGCCTTGGTCTTGTTTGATTCTAACAAAAGGGCCTGGACTGCCCCTTTCCTTTTCTTCCTGCGGAGCCGGGGACGCAGGCAGCTGGCCTGGGCTGGAAGCTGGGTGCCGCGGCAGCGAGTGGGGATGCCAGTGCCAGGGCACTCAGCAGATGCTCCTTGCGCCATCTTAGCTGCTGCTGAGTTTTCCGGTCAAGTCTGAGTAATTACAGAATGATCTGCCCGGGCCTAAAAGACACTTCCCCGGGCTGGGGGGCAGCTAGCTACTGCCACAGCTTCTGTCTGCACTGGCCCTGGCGCGTGTCAGCTTTGGCACAAGGGGGACCTGGAGTTCACACATCCCAAGTTCCCCACCAAGAGTGACTTCAGGTCCAGGTGGGGAAAATACATTAAAAAAAAAAAAAGAACCCTACAAATACAAACAAAGCTATAGCACCCATCTGCTACCAGCAGCTCACCAGCCATTTTGCCACCGCCCCTTCAGGCGGAATTTGGGCTCCGTAGCTGCACAAAGCACGGTGTCTACAGAAACCAAGGTTTCTTAATTAGCCTCATATCCCACTGCTGCTGGCAGCCACTCCCTATCCATCACCGTCCTCCCGAATGTGCTTCTCTTCAACCATGCCGCTGAAAGTGTCAATTCTCCTTCGAAATTTGGTTATTTCCCATTGCACCCAAGTTAGGCAAATGGGATGATGGAGGTGGGGTTGTCCCAGGAAGAAAGTTGAGTCCCGGATTCCGTTGCTTTTTCCCCCATTCTTTTCTTTCTATAGCAGTATTACAAAGGTGACTCTCAGCAGGTGACCCTCACGTCAAATGTCCCCAAACTATTGCTTACAAGTCAAACTCAAACCCAGCCCTGTCCTGTAGAAGAGGCCCCTCAGTCCTTGGTGCCAGCCCAACCAAGTGGGGGAGGGGTTGGCTAGGAGGGGAGGAGTGCAACCCCAGACTTTCTGAAAAGCAAGGAACAAGGTAACAGGCAAAGGCCCCTTCTCAGGGGAGTTCCAGAGTCAGTTGTGAAGGCCCGGAGGAAAGCTGTCCCTGGGAGCTGCGCTCCTCGTCTTTTCCCACCTCCAGCGGGTGTCTGAAGGGCCCTCCACAGCTAGACTCCGTTTGGTTTGCTCCTTTGATTAAGTTGGGGATTGGCAAAATGGTCTTTCGGTGGCAATCGTTGCTTGCTACAGAAACACGGGAGCACAAACATCTTCTGGAGAGATGCTTAAACACCCACAAAGGCCCCTTCGATTTGCTTTGGGACCCCAGCAAGCCAAGCACAAATCTGTGGTGCCTGTGAAGTAAGTTAACTCCCCAGCTACCAGCTCCTCTTCGCTCAAGCCAGCCATTTCCAATGAATTGCAAAGTGACGGTTGCTGTTTGCCTCCACGCCTCCAGCAAATATACCTACCACCCTGTGTCAGTTTATTTCTGCTCCACCCCTTAAAACGAACGCTCACAGGATGGCAAATTAGACAGCTGATCTCCTCTGTTGCAAATAAAACCGCTCACCCTCAATCCGAGACTCGCCCCCTCCCCCCGCCTGCCCTCTGACTCCTGCTTAGGCAGCCCTCCCCCAGAAGTCTGCCGGCTCCTACCGCCCCTCTTTAGACAGGCGGCTTGTGAGTAGCTTGTTTTTGCTGTATTTTTAACTTTCTAAAAATATTTGGAAAAGCTCTCCCCAGGGCTAGGGAAACTTTAGCTCCTGGTAAGCCACGTGGTTACAAAAATAATACTGGAAGAGAGCTGCTCGGGTTTTTCTCAAAAGCCAGGCACGGTGTGAAGTCCACATACTTGGAAAGAGACTGACTTTTTTGCCACTGGTGAGAGTAGGAGCAGGACTGAGCCTCGGGAAGAACTGCTGTTTCCTCCAGAGCGGTGGGTCCTTGGTGCGGGAAAGCTGGCGTGTCCTGTGCCTTGGCAGCTGTCTGGAGATGTGTGGGAGGAAGAGTGAGTGTGGGCTTTTCCAGGGGTTACCCCGTGGATCCTGGGAAAATGCCTCCAGGTCTTTGTCCAGTCCCACTTCCTTAGCCACTTCCAGCCATTCTCTCTACTCCCCTCGCCCCCTTCCCCTGGAGTTGGGGCGCACGGCCAGGGTCAGTGCCCCTCCCTTCTTATTTCTGGCAGGCTGAGCACCCCCAGGGCTGAGTAGGGGTCAGTGTGCGGGGTTGGGGTATGTGCTTTCAGAGAAAGGGAGATGTCCCTGGCTTCTTGCATTGGGAAAACCAGGTCAGCTGTCTCGGAGGAGCGGTGAGATGACTCAGAAGGGACTTTTTTCCTCCCCTCCTTACGGCTGAATTTTGAAGGTGTCTGTCAGTCTGAGCGCTGCTGGGTGGACCATCTCGGCCAACCTGGCATTCTCAGTTTCTCTCCTCTCTGCCTTTCCTGGAACCCCCCTACTTCCCTGGCTTGGTTTTTCTCTCCCAGCACCACAGACAGCTCCCCGGGCGCGCGTCGGAGCCCAAGGCCCGGGGCGGGCGGGTTCCCGACAAAGCGAAGGCGACCGCAGGGGGCGCGCCGGGTGAGGGTCCGCGGAGGACGTCCGCGAAGTGATTACAGAGCGACCTCCCTGGCAGCGTTTCCTGATGAACCCTGAGTCAAAACGGGGGCACATTCCAAAGAACACAACCTTCAGACCAATAAAGTAATTCACAAACCAAAAAGATCTCGGGGTGAGTAGTGCTCAGTGACAGATCAACGCCAAACCGTCCCTGTTTCATAAGTTCTTAGAGGAGGCCGACTGGGGAGGAGCGGGCACTCGGGTCCGCGGCTGCGAAACCCTCGCGCCGCGCCCGGCGAGGTCGCCCGTGGACCCCCTCTCCAAAGGGCCCTTTGCACGCCCTCCGCTCGTGCAGCCCCCGCCGAGGGGAGCCCAGGAGAAGCGCTCCGGAGGCGGCCGCAGCGAGTGCGGGTTGAGCCGAGGCCCTGATCTCCGCCGCAGCTCCCAGCCCGGATCTGCTCCCCGCGGGTATGGGACTCCCCCAGATCCGGCTACTAGCGGGCCCTGGTCGCCCCGGCGGGACTTCCACGCAAAGAAGAGAACGAGCGCGAGATTGAACTTGATTTACGACGAAAGGGCTTTGTCACTTGGTGGAGCTGCTTCATTCCCGCCCCCGCCCCCTCCTATCTGCGGCGGCTGGACCTGATTCTTCAGTGCAGAGGCCCTGGGCTCAGCGGCCCGCCCTCCCACTCCTAATGACCGCAGGCAGCGGTCTCCGCAGGCTCCAGGCCCGGCTGCGGCGCCCGGGCTCCGCGGGGGGCTCCCTGGGTGTGCGCCCCAGCCCGGCCTTCGCGCTCCTCCCGCCCGGGGGACAGCCTTGTGGCCACCAGTTCCCCGGCCTGGTTACTGACGGGCGTTTCGGAGAAGAATGCGCGCACCGGGACCCTATAGACCAGGGACAGGAATCCAGAAGCTTTCACCAACGGGACTTGGCTGGGCCTGCAGAGCCGGTCCCTCCTCTCGAATCTCTGTGGGCTCAGGAGGGAATATAGAGCCTTCTCCTTTTCCTATGGAGATAATACTCTTTGCCCAGGTGGGAGCTCATATCTGTATCCCTCCTCATACCCCTCTTCAGCCTCCCCCCGCCCTCAAAATACCTCATGGCTACAAATGACTGCCTCCAGATTTTCCTTTAGTTCTTGGAAGCCAACTCCTTTTTGTTGACCCTCTCCCCCACCCCCCTCGCACAGACTTCCCCGCTGGCTCTCCTCTTCCTCTTCCCCGTTATTGTTGGCGGGGCTGGCGGAAGAGGAGGTGTTCCAGGGGCAAGGGGAGGACAAGGTTTCTACAGGCCGGTATGTATATGTAATGCCGCCTCCAGAGAGAAGAAGTCAGCATCAGTGGTGCATTGTTTCCCTACTCCCGGGCTACACAATCCGAGCGCCCATGGTGGAGAGATGCTCTCCCACATTCCAAAACCAGGCAGAATGTGAGGAAGAGGAGGAAGTGCTACCCACTTCCGGCGGCAGGGTAGCTAAGTTACTTGGTACAGTCTTCACCGTTGGTCTCTTTCTCATGAGACAGTTTTCTGGTTGAGTCGTCTGCTATGAAATGATTTTCTAGGGATCTAATTTGAAACTTTTTTATTTTCTTAACATTTCTCATTTGAGAAAACGGGCATGCCATGATACCTGGAAGATGCAAATAGTGTTTGGTAAGCACGACGAAAGAGCTGATTGCCCGATCTTCTTTTGCACCAACTCTTCCTTCCCCCAGGCTGAGTGGACGTTTGCAGAACTATGGGGAGGGAATCCTAGTCCAGATATTAAGAGACAGAGTTGCCCATTGGAAATACGGTGTATCAGAGTCACAAATCACTTCAAGACATCAAATTATTACTCATCTGACCCATTTTCCACAAACTTGTTCTATCAATAATGGAAGCTTCCGGAAGAGTGTCCATTAAATTAAGATTTCAAAAAGACATCTACTTCCTCCCCAGCCTTAAGTGAGCATACTGGCATTACAATTAAACATGTTCATATGTGAATAAGTGCATGATTATCACATGATCTTTCAATGCCATGCATCCACAGAGTGGCCTATAAAGTCCTACAAAGCACAAATGGAGAAGCGCGGCGTGCGGTACTTCATTTCATCTTCTCTTCTGGATTGCTTTTGAAAGTTTTGGCAGTCTATATTTTGGATCGCCTCCTTGAACTTCTCTAGTTTTATGTCACAGCAGATCACCAGGAGCCAGTTCTTTGCAGTCCCACCCATCGCTGTCAGGTGTTAGCCCTCTGCCAGCCCGCCTGGGCCTTGCCCAATCAGAGCACAGGTAAGAAAGTGGAGGTCCTGTTACCTGGACTTTGGCTGCTCCTGCTTACTCCACCTTCAGCCCTGTGTGGACCAGGCCCAAACTTTTGTTACCCCTTTCCTCTACCCCTCTAGCTATCGTTTTGGGTTACAGCCCTGTGCCCTTGATGGGGCCAAAGGGATGGCATTATTGCAGCTCCACGCATGCCATGGTGCAGTTGGTGGCCTAATTATCCCCACAGAAGGCATAATTATTTTCACATGCCCAAAAGTCCTCCCACAAAGATATTTATTAGGGTAGAATTCAATTAGAATTTATATAAACACTGAGACCGATCCACCTCATTTAGGAAAGAAATAATGACTGCTTTCATTTCAGGAACTGCTAACAGATCTGATGGCTAGGGATCCAGTGAGTAGTGTCAGGTGAGTGGATTCATAAAGAAAGACTCTAGTCTGCCTGGAGACTTAAAAAAAAAAAAAAAAGGCCTATGTCCTCAGAGTCAGTGCTGCTCGCCATTCCCACCTTGCTTTTATCCTTCTGATTTTTACTTTGCTATTTTATGTATTTGGGATGTTTTTATGGAGGCAAAGGTGATGGGCCAAACATCCCTATTAAGGGATGTCAGTGCTGAAAAGTTGAATTAAGCTTTTAAATTTATTGAATCTTACTATTAATTTCTTGGAATAGAATTAGAAAAACAGGGACTATTGAAAACAGGGCTTGTTAACAGTAGCATTTCAGGAAGGATCCCCCTTATTTGCCAACATGCTTACAGGCTTTTCCTTTCCTCCCATAAATGATCTAGTCCCTAAGGGGAGCCTGACTCTTACTGGGTTCTGCCTAGAAATTTGGCAAAAGGTTATTTTCCAACATCTGAATTAACAAGTAATTGGATTTTAAGCAGAACTGATTCTGATCCAAACTCAGGATTGGAAGGAATCTCAAAGGTCATCTGGTTTGTTACCTATTTTAAGCTTTAGTTTTTTCTACAACATATTTGTTTAGTGCTTTTTTTTCTTTCAACCCTGTTCTCTCTCTCATTTTTTTTCCCCCTGTAAAAATAGAGGAAGGGAAGGAAATACTACAGTACTATAGTATTTTTAGATTATTCTTGACTTTCAACTTTATTGGAATTAAACTTTTGTGGTCAACTCACAAAAGAAACACACTTTTTTTTTTTTGGTAAAAATTACTAAAATAACTTTCTTAGTATAAAAGTAATGCGTGCTCACTGTGGAAAATTTATAAAATACTGAAAAGTAGAGAGAAGAAATAAAGTCCATCTTCTATCAAAGACAACTACTGCTAATATTTGATGTATTATTTCCAGATTTTTGCTGTGAATTTTTACATAGTTGTGATCACATTTTATCTGGAATATCATTTATGCTTTTCCCATGTAGAACTAGTATTTCTCTGCATTATTTCAAATTCTTTGTAAGTATAATATTTGATACAAAATATTCTCTCTCATAATAGTCAACTATTCTTTTCATCGCTGGACATTTAGATTGTTTCCCTTAACTTGAGATAAATAATGCTTCAATGAGCATTAAAGTAAGATTTTGGAGAATAGATTCTACATGTAACTTGCATATCACTTTATTATCTTGATTAGGCAGTGGAAGAAATAGAAGAACAAGATGACCATCTCAAGAAGGGAAATGAATTCCTGACTAAAGGCAGTGAGTGGTTTTGGTGAATGGTGCCAGTTCAGCCTGAGCAGATTGAGAGCTGTGTGCATTAGCCTGTATATGTTGTGGTGAAGTCAACTAAGAACACTATTTGCATTTTTGTGTTTATGTACTTTGAGCTTCACGGACTTTCAGTATGAATTTGGCAGTCTCCTGATCAGAGAAACGCTCCTGACCAAAGGAGGAAGAGGGTTAGGTCTCTTCTGATTTAGGTTGATAGCACGTTGTCCGCCTGGTTTGTCCTACTGTTTTCTTTGCTCCAACTATTCTGTGGGTAAAGAGAAGGTGTTAGCTTCTAGGGCTGTCAATCTGGCACCTTTCATCAGAACTAAGTTCAGGTTAAAGAAAAACACAGACCACATAAACCACAAAGAAATTTGAGGGTGGGGGTGGAGAGTTGAGGAAAAGAATTAAATAGCAATAGTCTACCCTTTCATTTACATGACACACATTAACCGTAACATAGAAGTTCCAAGAGAACTGTCTTGTTCTCTTGTCTCCAGGAGCCCATGTAGGGCGCTTTAATTGCCACATTTTCAAACCGCTATAATGGTGAGGATGTCTTAGTAATTACCTTAATGAGATAACACCTTTCTCTCCCTCAACCTACTCATTATCATGCCTCTTGTTCAAATTTCAACTACAAAGAACTATACTTGTAAAAAAAGTCTGAAATGTATTGTTCCAGGTCTCAAACCCTTAAAATAATCACATTGCACATATCTTAAAATTATGAAAGAAATAGTACACACAGGCAATTCGAGTATGTTAAAGGAAAGGTTTGAGATAAGTAAACTAAACATCTGGGTGCCCTTTAATTATTCTTGGTTGGATTCTTTATCTTGACCTATAGTGATGCTAAGGTGCCAGAGTGATGAATTTTAAGATGTTGGGCTGTGAAGACGTGCAGCTGCAGCACTGATGGATTTAGGGAGGGATGGTAACAAGGTTAGCTGCATGTGAAGTGTGAATTGAGATTTTTGCAAAGAGACTGTGATTGCAGATGGGCATAATGTTGTACCCTTGCATGAAATCTTGCTATTATTGTATAATGGTCAGACAGAGTGTGAAATGACTTATTACTTTTCTTTTATTCTTTAATGAAGTTGGTTAGAGTAGCAGTACTACGGCTAGTCAATAATAGTAAAGCACACACACAAAAACTATGACAGTTGCAGATATATTAAATATATATTTAGTTTTGACTTTTTTCTCCTAATTTTCATGAATATCTATATGCAAACAGAAGCATCCCTTTATCCATATAGTACAAATTTTCACTGATTTGCGTATCTGCCCTTACCATACCATTATTATCCTGCATAAATACTCTACAAGGCCATGTTACATATAAAATATTTCAGCATCCAAGACAATTTCATAACACTTTTAAGTGTTTAAAAATGCTGTAATGCTTTTAGGCTGATTTAAGCATGGAATTGTGATTTGAAAACTCCATTTGGAGTTATATGGGTAATATTGAAATATCAGTTTATCATTATAGTGGCTAGAAATGGTTTGTGGAACAACATAATGTAAACCCATTATGAAGCCCACTCTTTAATATGGTTTGAGTTGTAGGAAAGATCAAATCAGTTATTCTGTTTTGTAATACAGAGTACATATCTTTTCTTATATCACACATATCCTTATTTTTCTACCTCATAGAGCCCATAATGTAAATGTTTTTTACTGCCCAATATTAACATCACAAAAAGATAATACCTTAGGCTTTACAAGTCAAAGAGAAATAGTGCTACCATGTTAAAAACAAAACAAAGCAGCCCCAGCCAGTTGGGCTCAATGATTAGAGGGTAGGCCTGAGGACTGAAGGGTCTTGGGTTTGATTCGGTCAAGGGCACATTCCTTGATTGCAGGCTTGATCCCTAGCCCCAGGCTGGTGAGTGCGGGAGGAAACCCATTAATGTGTCTCTCTCCTGTGTGGGAGGCAACCAATCGATGTGTGTCTCTCTCACATCAATGTTTCTCTATCTGTCTCTCCCTCCTCTTTTCCACTCTCTCTAAAAAAAATCAATGAAAAAAATATCCTAGGCTGAGGATTAACAACAACAACAACACCAAAACCCAAAACAAATAAAAAGCCCTTTTTGGATATAGTCAATATTCTGGCTCCCGATGCTCATGTTAGAAACAGTAATAAATATGCATTTTAAAAATACTTGGTTTTAGAAATTAGTGTTTTTATTCATTATAGAATAATTTTTATATGGTATCTAAGATTCATAATCATAATTCATTGGATTGATACTCTTTTAAAAAATATATATTTTTTGATTTCAAAGAGGAAGGGAGAGGGAGAGAGAAAGAAACATCAATGTGAGAGAGAAACATCAGTTGGTTGCCTCCTGTATGCATCTTGATCAGGGATCAAACCTGCAACCTGGGTATGTGCCCTGATTGGGAATCAAACTTGTGACCTTTTGTTGCACAGCATGATGCTCAACCAACTGAGCCACACTAGCCAGGGCTGAAAATTTGATGCCCAGTGGGCATGGCTCAGTGGTTGAGCACAGGCCTATGAACCAGGAGGTCACAGTTTGATTCCCAGTCAGGGCACATGCCTGGTTTTCGAGCTTGATCTCCAGTAGGGGGCATGCAGAGGCAGCCGATTGATGGTTCTATCTCATCACTGATGTCTCTCTCTCTCTCTCCCTCTCCCTTCCTCTCTAAATCAATAAAAAATAGTTTAATTTAAATTTGTTTGTGAATAATTTGAAATACATATTATTATATAGTTAGACCCTGATGCAACAAAAATTCTTGTTCTGTATTTGGAATATATAGAGAGTCAAATAATGATGTTCTTCAAAGCAACACAGATCAATCTTAGGAACAAACTTAGAACAGTTGGCCTAGAAAAATAATATTTAGTCTTATCCCTCAGCACCAAATTTATCAACCCTTTCCCATACTTTTCTTTGGCCTAACTTCCTGCATAGGCAGAAAGAATTCCATGACATGTAGTTCCTAATCACTCAAAAGATAGAATGACATTTATTTAGATGAAATCTGGAAATATAACATCATACTATATTCTTTCATTTCTTTTCTTAGACAAATGTTTTCTTTTACTAGAAACCTCATTTAAAAATACTTAAATTTATTCTTTTACTTTTAAATTACAGTTTACATTCAATATTATTCTGTATCACTAGAAACTTCTTAAAGCAACTGGAGTCTAAGACTGTAGTGGAGTGAATGTTGGAGTTTCTCAAGATTGTTCTAAGAATATATGTAGTATGGGTAACTATGGATAGTGCAGATTTTTGAAGGAACTGAATTTGTGAGGTATCTTAACTCTGTATGTTTGAGATGTCAGTTTTAGGGAAGACATGCACTTCTGCTGTTTACATAGTGACTTGGTCATATCCATAGAAAACTTGACTTTTGGCTCTTGGCAACTATAATTGTGGTCCTCTTTATTCTATACTAGAGGCCTGGTGCATGAAATTCGTGCACGGGGGGTGGGGTGTCCCTCAACCTGGCCTGCACTCTCTCCGATCTAGGACCCCTACAGGATCGGGCCTAAATGGGCAGTCAGACATCTCTTTCACAATCTGGGACTGCTGGCTCCTAACCGCTTGCTTGCCTGCCTGCCTGATTGCCCCTAACCACTTCTGCCTGCCAGCCTGATCACCCTTTAACCGCTCTCCTGCTGGCCTGATTGACGCCTAACTGCTCCCCTGCCAGCCTGATCGCCCCCAACTGCCCTCCCTTGCCATGACCCACCTCCTCCACCGGGACCTGCCTCCTCCACGCGAGGTGGTGGAGACGCCGGGACCAGCCTCCTCCACGCCACGTAGAGCCACAGGACCCCCAGGCCTCATTGCATGGAGTGGCTGCCAAGCCCTGCCTCCGCTGTGCGTGCAGCCATCTTGTGGCAGCCATCTTGTGGCGACCATCTTCTGAGGACGTCACGCAAGGGCGTGACGCCACCTAGGCTTTTATTATATAGGACTAGAAGCCCGGTGCATGAAATTCATGCATGGGGGGGTGGGGGGGTGTCCCTCAGCCCAGCCTGCACCCTCTCCAATCTGGGACCCCTTGTGGCATGTCTCATAATCCAGGACTGCTGGCTCCCAACTGCTCGCCTGCCTGCCTTCCTGATTGCCCCTAACCGCTTCTGCCTGCCAGCCTGATCACCCCCTAACCACTCCCCTGCCAGCCTGATTGCCCCTAACTGCCCTCCCCTGCAGGCCTGGTCACCCCTAACTGCCCTCCCCTCCAGGCCTGGGCCCTCCCAACTGCTCTCCTCTGTAGGCCTGGGTCACCCCTTACTGCCCTCCCCTGGAGACTTGATCGCCCCCAACTTCCCTCCCTTGCAGGCCTGGTCCCTCCCAACTGCCCTCCCCTGCTGGCCATCTTGTGGCAGCCATCTTGTGTCCACATGGGGGCAGCCATCTTGTGTGTTGGAGTGATGGTCAATTTGCATATTACACTTTTATTAGATAGGATAGAGGCCTGGTGCATGAGTGGGTGCCGGCTGGTTTGCCCTGAAAGGTGTCCCGGATCAGGGTGGGGGTTCCCTTGGGGCGTGGAGTGGCCTGGGTGAGGGGCCTGTGGTGGTTTGCAGGCCAGCCATGCCCCCCATCGACCCAAGCGGAGGCCCTGGTATCTGGGATTTATTTATCTTCTATAATTGAAACTTTGTAGCCTTGAATGGAGGCTTGGGCCAGCCAGTGTGGGTGGAAAGCTTGGCTTCCTCCATCGCCAGGGAAACCCAAACCTCCTGCTTGCTCCGTGGCTGCAGCCATCTTGGTTGGGTTAATTTGCATACTCTCTCCTGATTGGCTGGTGGGCATGGCTTATGGGTGTAGTGGAGGTATGGTCAATTTGCATATTACTCTTTTATTAGATAGGATTCCCTAGAGTGAAGTGTTATGATTGGCTTGCAGTCTACTAAGATCAGCCCTTCTATAGCTGATCTTAAAGTAACTCCATATCAAAGAATTTATTATCTGTTACATGGGTGAAAATCTGATCCACTATCTTGTGAATTTCAGATTAAAAAAAAAAGTTGGCTGAGTTATATCTGTTGCAGTTAACTGTGACAACATTTTAGGTATCCCATACAATTTAACGCCAATGTTGTGAAACTTTGAATACTTCTTCATTAAGAAAAATTTTCAGCCAAAATCGGTTTGGCTCAGTGGATAGAGCATTGGCCTGCAGACTGAAAGGTCCCGGGTTCGATTCCGGTCGGGGGCATGTGCCTTGGTTGCGGGCACATCCCCGGTGGGGATTGTGCATGAGGCAGCTGGTTGATGTTTCTCTCTCATTGATGTTTCTAATTCTCTATCCCTCTCCCTTTCTCTCTGTAAAGAATCAATAAAATAAAAAATAAAAAAAGATTTATTTAAAAAAAAAAAGAAAAATTTTCAGCTTACCATGAATACTCAGTATGCACATTTATCTCAACCAATTTTTCAGCTGATCACTTTACTCTTGGGGTTTCTTTCCTAATCTCATTCTAGCATGAGAGACATTGGTTGTTATGTTGGAAAATGCTTAATAGTAGTTTTCAGGGAATGATGAAACAAAACACTCCAAGTCTGCTTATTAAAGAAAGTGTCATCACATCTCTTTCTTGCTAAGTGCTGGTTTCTAAGTTCTGGATTGTTGTAAGAATATTAATCTGCACATACTACTGATCATAACTAGTGAATTAACATCTAACATTCTCCTCAATATGTGTTATATATGTCTTTTTGTCCCCAATCCCTAGGTTAGTGCCTACTGTAAAGTAGGGACTCAAAAAAGTTTATATAATTGAAAGTGAAGTTATCGATTAATTAAAAACAGCATATCCAAGTGATGTTTGCAAGTTGATACATATTCCCTAATGGGAGGAACCATGTCTGATCTTTCACTGTATTTTAAGTGCTTGGCACATTAGCTTAGAATCCTAAGGGCACAATGAATATTTGTTACATTATTTACAATGGTGGTGATATAGTACAATTTTTTAAAAATCTAATTTTAATTTTCAGTTGGCTTTTGGCTAACATTTTGTAGATGTCAGTGAGAAGAATAGAACTTGGTAAAATTGTATTAGATATGTGACATCAGTTTATTTTTGAATTAATTGCACTAGTGGTCTAATTTCTAATTAAACTCATCCTTTTTTCATAGCTCCGATTTGTTATGTCACTCACCAGGTTTTTCTTGTTGCTGTTGTTGATAAAGCATAGCAAGTAGAGAAATGCATGGAATACTCTTCTTCCAACTCTTGTCTAAAATGAGCCTCTTTAATAGTGGTTGGAGTGAAGGCCAGTGTCAGGAATTGAGTCCACTTTTCATTGGCTCCTATATCCTAAATTGTACTGGTAAGTAAATTCAGGCATCTACTTAAGGTAAGGAAAGGAATAAAGAGACCTTTAGCTTGTTAGCAATGTTCTTAACAGGTTAATGACAACTGGGAAAATAAATTGAGTTGGCAATTTAATACTTATAATTCAAAGAGTAAACAGAAACAGCTAAATTTCATGGTTAATGGTAGTATTATTGAAACAAGGCTGTTGGAAGACACTGCTAATGAAAACAGTGACTTTAAAATGAAGCTACATTTAGCAACTATTTTTCACTGGGAGTATTTGGCATGATGTTTGGATTCAAAATTACTATTCTGTATTGCTTAATGCATCATTAACTGGAATCTGCAATGAGTGTGATAGGAAAAAAGAGAAAACTGATTCTTTTTCATGTAAGAAAGCTTACATCCAGGTTCTTTCTGTATTTTACCACACCCATATTTAAGATGCTTAGAGAGCAAAAGCACACCAATAGAGAAAACTGTAAAATCTTGTCAGGTATTATGTATGTATTACTATTTTGTTGGAAAAGATGTGAAAATATGAAGAATTAGAAAACAGAACAGCTAAAATAAGTTATAATGAATCACATCTGAAAAAACACACAAGGGAATAAAAATGTAATGACAACACATTTTCATTATTCTAAAAACAACTTCTATCTGATGGTTAAATCCTATTAATTGGCTATTGTAGCTACTTACCAAAGGAATAAGACTGTAATAAGTAGCCTTTCCTTCCAAGGGATGAAATAGAACTGGTATCATTTTATTTGGTGGTCTGGTTTTCTTAAGCTACACATTTTTGGAAAGAGTGGAGGGTAAGTGGAAAGAATATAGTAAGATATTTCATATGGGGACTTCACATGTCCTAGATACTTTAGGTACCAAGATATTTGAAGGGAAAATGGAAGAAAGTAGGAACCTTAGACACATGATAACTGTCCCCAGAGTACTGCAATGATTCATAATTCACATGAGAGCAAAGCTCAAGTGGCTCATGCTTTTATTGTACAAATGTGATTAATATTGTATTTCATAGATACAACATGTATATAACAAAGAAGACCACATTTAAACTTCCTCCTACTATATTAAGGCTTAGGAGAAAGAATGTAAGTTATTTTTTTTAAGCTTCTAGATTAAAAAGAGACCAATAGTTATTACTGTCCAAAGCCAGATATAACTTTAAAAGTATTTTAATTTTTTTCTTAGGTTTCTGAAATCTATTCAACACTATGTCACCTTGCTATGATTCATTTTTATTGTTTGTGAAACATTGAAATATGTGATCACTTTTTCAACTTAGAAATTGTCTTGCTGGCATAACATGTCAAGACTATCTGTTCCTTTTCTGAGTTATAACTCCAGGAATGAAGCAGATTCTAAAACATTTATTTTCATGTACATATTAGATACCTAGTAAGAAGTATATACTTCTAAAATGATGATTGATTTGTGTATGATAATTGATTATTTGTTTATTTTTTGCCCTAGACCCGTGGTCGGCAAACTGCGGCTCGCAAGCCACATGCGGCTCTTTGGCCCCTTGAGTGTGGCTCTTCCACAAAACACCACAGCCTGGGCAAGTCTATTTTGAAGAAGTGGCGTTAGAAGAAGTTTAAGTTTAAAAAATTTGGCTCTCAAAAGAAATTTCAATCGTTGTACTGTTGATATTTGGCTCTGTTGACTAATGAATTTGCCTACCACTGCCCTAGACTATAAGCCTTTGGAGGATACATAATAAACATGAAAAAATTCCTCCAATGTCTATCAGAGATACTCAATAAATGGTTATTGAGCTCCCACAAACTAATATTCTTATCTTGCAAATTACATAGGAGGCTGTTAGGATCATTAGAATAGGGATTTTTTTTTTCCTTTTTTAGTATCTGCAAATATAAATTTCTAATTAATTTTGACATAGTGTTTAAGAATGATTGGTTTGGTCTCCCCTATAGCTTCTTCTTCTTTTTTTAATCCTCACCCAAGGATATTATGCCCTGATTGGGGATCAAACCTGAAACCTGGGTATGTGCTCTGACGGGTAATCAAGCCAGCGACTCTTCAGTGCAAGGAACAATGATCCAATCACTTCTCGACACCAGCCAGGGCTCCCCTACAGCTTCTTATTTACCAAATGCAGCCTGTGGCTTGTGATGATCTCCAAAACATAAGGCTGGAGATTAAACCTCTATTTCTTTTCTACAGCAGCCAAGAAAGACTGAAATAGAGCATCTTAGAAAGGGGAATGTCTAAGAAATGTAAGAGTTATTATTTGACTATTCTAACTTTTATGAATTCATTTTTGGTATTTATTAAAATGCTCCTTTCGTCCCCCAGTTTCTTGTTTGTTTATCTAATTTGAAAAAATAATTGGAGAGCTTTAATGGATGAATATTGAAATGTGTCTGGTTTCCTTATATCTTCCACTAGGGTTCTGTCTCTCTGTAATGCCAAATGACCAGGGAGTCCTGGCAAAGAGCCTTCAGGCTTTGGCAACAGAGGATGAGCCTACATTTTCTCAACTGCCCAAATATTTTGTGGCTTTCAATCTCAGCAGGCATCCCCTTCTCTTCCATAGCAACACTGCATTTGGGGGATTACTGTGTTTTTTCCTCCTACCTCCTGTGGGAGAGTACCACTATTTCTAAGCTGAGATAAATCAGGTCACTGGCTAGAATTCAACATGGCCCTAGTAGACTCTATTTCTAGCGGGTAGACCGTGATACAATACTCAAAGATAGGCCTGTTTTTAGGGACCGAGGGAAAAAACAACCAAATTAAATAGAATGTCAAGTTCTAGCTTGTATTCCTGTTGTGGGTGTATTAAAAACGATATTTTCCTTTAAGAAACAAATACAGATATAAGTAATATGTAGAGAACTAATCCTCAATTTTTAAGGTGATCTCCATAGAAGACTCTTATCAATCCAAAAATTTACAATGGATAATGATCTGAAACCTAAATGATACAAAGCTACTTTTTTAGAGGACTCCACTAAAAGCATTTTATCATACCTGGGTTGTTTTACTGTGAACATTCTGTGATTGGTACAAAACTTTGCCAATGAATGACAAATTTACATACACATTATGTCAGCCAGCAATATTTTGTAGCTTTAATTGCTTTAGCTTCAGGCATTCCATGTCAAAATAGAGTGTTTAATGTCCTGCAAGTTGCTGTTTCATTGCAACTTTAAATTATTCTGTAATTTGCCAGTTTTCTTTCTAATACATTGTCCATTAAGTTCTTTAATAATTTATGATATAAAATATATGACGCAACTTTAAGTAGCATGTCAGCTTTTCCTTTAGAATGTTCTGGTTGCGTATCAAGAAGAACAGAAAACCTGAAATTCATTTGCATAAAGTGTTTACATTATATTTCAGTTAAAGATACTCTCTTTTATGTTGTTAAATTTTGGTCTTAATGCAAACCGTACTGTTTATACTAATGTATAAATGTGTCTATATGTGTATATATGTGTCTATTTTAGATAAAATAACATTTTTACTTAAAAAAGTTCCAAGTAGACAATAAGAATCCATTAAAAGGAAAAGGATAGTGTTTTGTGCAACCAACTACATTTTAATGATAAAATTGATTTTAGTCAATGAAGTCTAAGAGAATAAGTGAGATGAGAAAAATTATTTGTGCCCATTTAGTTAAGCCAGTTTCAGCAAAAAGGTATCGGCACAGAAACACAATCTTTAATATCTTTGGTTGTTATAGGTTTGAAATCAATTGAAAAATAATTTTTGCCTAGCTTACATTACTAGTATATCTGTTATAATTTTTAACTGTTAGGATTTTACCTTTTGATAATTTGTAAAGAATGACAGTTGTTTATTAACTACTCCGGATGTAGTACTGCTATGTACATGTATATTGTGTCTTGGGTAGTAAGACAAAATGATTAGCAAAATTCACATAAATGTGTCAAAGCCAAAGAATGTCAAATAATTGCTCTTCTCTATTAATAATGCAGTGTTCAAAAATAGGTGATTCTTTAGTTATATAATATCTGATCACTTAAGATTCAAATGAATAATAACATATGCCTCAGTATACAATAAAAGTCTCTGTTTTAAAAGTAGTAGTAGAGTCACCAAAGAACACAATGGATTTATCTTTTGTTTTGAATACTCATATTTGCAAAGATGAAAAGTTTATTTAAAACATTAAAAATAAAAATTCATATATTATAAATTTACTTGTAATATTATCCCCCTCTTCTGCCTTCCTCTAGTCACGGGGGTGCTTTTTAAATTATTATATTGACTATTGAGTTCCCAGAGTACTCTTGGCCAAGGTCAGCTATAATTTGGTTATTGGACGTTGTGACAATTACATAATTGTTGTCTTAAGATTTTTGGAGCCTTGGAGGAATTTGTTGTCCAATCTGTTACCTAACAATATATTCAAAACTTTTTATATTTTTGAACTCATAGAAAAAATATTGTTTGATTAAATAGTGTCTAGAGATATTTAACTCAAGGTTGATATCATCTTGTGATAGTTCCTCCTATGAAAGAACACTTTAATGGTATTAATGAATCAACCATAATACTTACTGTGGGATTTTAAAAAATATATGATGACACTATATTTACACTATTTTTGTACCATGAAAAGGCTTGCTTTGATTGGCTTTAACTTTAATATTTCATTTTTTGGGGGAGTATCTTAAGGGAAAATTTGATAAGGGTATATATTTTGAGATGGTAGCATTTCTTCCCTACTATAAGCTTAATTGATCACTTATAAATAAAGCACATATTTAAAAAAAGACAGAAGGGGGATTAAAAGAGAGCACATGTGTGGAAAACTAAAGCTGTGCCTTACCTGGGTTTGGTGAGTTCGAATTCTATTCTGAACCTGTATGGACCTTGACTTTTGAAATTTGAATTAAGTGGCAGTGACAAGTGGCAGTTAATGTTCAACTTCATGTTTTCTGAACTGCCTGAAATAAATTTAGAATAGATAGACTATATTGCCCTGCCTGGTGTGGCTCAGTTGGTTAAGCATCGTCCCATGCACCAAAAGGTCGCCAGTTCAATTGCCAGTTTGATTCCTGGTCAGGGCACATACCCAGGTTTCAGGGTTGATCCTGGGTCAGGGTGCGTGTGGGAGGCAGCCAATCGATGTTTCTTTCTCTCTCTCTCCCTTCCTCTCTCTAACAAAATCAATAAAGAAAGGATAGAATATGCTCTAAAACAGTAAGAACTCCCTCACGGCATCAGAAAAGGCATGTTTGGATTATCAAGTAAATTGGGGTTGTTGACAATAACACAAATCTTTCATTTCTCTGTTTATTCAATTTCTGATGGAAACCATGGCTAGAAAATTTTATGAAGCAATGCTGAGATAAACGTGGCCTGACAATTCTAAGAGAAAACTCCCTACTATTTGCTAATTTCTGGAATGTCCATGGTCATTAGAACAGTCATCCACCAAAAAAGGAGAAAACTGCGTAAATAAAAATCAATTATTCTTCCTTGGGCCTTTTTTTCTTGCAATCTTTTTGGAATCCCAAGGTATAACTTGATACTCCATCACAGGCCTCGGGTGGAGAGGGCACAGGAAGGGTGAAGAGAGGGGTGCTGATGGCTACGTTTCTGTATTGAATTTAATTTTTCATTGATAATTAGACTCTCAAAGCCACCTGATATTTTTGACCAGCAGGAAACAAAAGCCCACTGATTGACTCAGGGGATGCGAGGGAGCGGCCCCCACTGTGCTCACACAGCAGCTCCACAAAGACTAAAAACAAGAGCTGTGGCAAATTGGATCACCATACAAGTTCCAACTGGCCCATTGTGTACAAGTAGTAAATTGGGAGCTGATATTTCTGAGAACTATTTATTAGCAAAGCTTGGTGTTTTACTCCCTCCCTCCTCCACCCTGCCCTTAGTTTTTTTTTTGTTTTGTTTTGTTGTTTGTTTGTTTTTAGCAAACCACTTTACCAAGGTAGATGAGCAATCTGAAACATCTACAAAAAATTCAGGTAATTATCCAAAGAGTTGTGCAGACTAGAAATGGACTGATTATATGTAACAAATTGAATAAAAGTGTTTTCAGTAATCTTAACAGGCATTTATGTGTGCATAATTTTACGAAGGGTGAATGGATGGCATTTGCAAGTTTACTAAAATGTAAGAAAGTAGAAAAATATTTTAAACATTCAATCCTAATGCTGCACGCATTATTAAGATTTTTAGATGAAGATGTCTCCGTGACAGCTTCTGATGGCGTGATCAGTTCTAACCATTTAGTACAGAAAAGGTGTGAAAATACTAGCCTGTGGCCAGTTAGCAGAAATTGTAGTTAGACAAGCCTAGACCTGCATGTCTGACAGAAGAATTGATAACTCTGGGTGGGTTTTTTTTTTTTCAATTTGAGAAATGCAGAGAGGGAAAAGCAGAGTCTGTTTCATTAGTTGCTTATATATGTTCCATCTCTGAGCTTTTGAGCTTTTGGCGAGTTGGGAATATGGTATTATTGCTACTACCAATATAATAGGGAAAATGTATACAGAAGCTTGTATAACTGCAAAATATAAATTTATATTGATCTTTCACAATAGGCTTTTGAGATGACACCAATTCATTTTACGGCTTTTTATTCACCTGATCTGTTATGGGGCACTACCACATTGGGTATATTTTTGATTCTGTGGTCTTCCATTTTTATCCAGTGCATAAATGAATTCTGCAACTAATGAACTGATTTGGTGAGAAGAGCTCTACTAATGTGGTTAAATACTGGTGTTTCAGCCAGGGAGAATCTCGAAGACCATCACAGAGAGGGTGCAAGAATGTTCTGGTCATTATTTTGTTTCTGAGTATTAGGACTCAACCATCAAATACTAATTAATGCTAATGGTGCCCAATAATATATTAGGTATTGTTGTTGTAGGGGATGAGAAGAGTATGATGTTTGGATTCTGGCATCCAGAAATTTATCTTTTAATAGGTAAATAAAAGTTACCAACATAAAACAATTAGCAAGCTATTCAACTGCAGAGGTTGTGAATATAATATTGCAGAGTTATGGTCATTTGAATGCCTATTTAGGCATTCTTTTAGAGAGAATTATAGTTTAGCCTTCCTTAACCTGGTAGCTAGCATGAAGTGGGTTAGTTTATTATATATTTTTATTTAAAAAATAAAAATATGTCATATATTGTATAAAATTATAATTTATATATTAGTATTACAAAAATAAACATATATTTTATACATTTTAAAATAATAGAAATATATTTTTCTATTATCAGAAAATTATAATGGAATTTAAAGATACTTAATAAATTAGAAAAATATTCATTTAATACTTGGGAACCAAAGCAGTCAATAGCGACTTAGAATTCAGAGATACTGAACAATCTCAAAGACTAGGGGAATGTTATTGGAAGATGATGGTATTTGTAGAAACTCATTCAGTGTTTAGCATTAGAGCTTTTTTAAGATGGAGAGATATTGAAGAGGAGCAAAATTACGTATTTCATAATAGTTCCTCATTGTGTTACTATGATTAAATGCAATAAAGCATATAAGGTGCCTGGTTCTTACTGGCTTTTCAATATACATTAGTTCTTTTAACAATAAAGCTGTCGATAAAGCTTGAATAGCTCTGAAGACCTGGGAATAGAGAGTAAGCTGGATGGGATGATACATGGTTTTTCTCTCTCGGCTCCAATGGACATGCATCCGTTGGACGTACCTTCTTAATTTAGCTGAGGCTGGGCCCAGGTGCCCTCCTTAATAGTCCTAGCACTGGCCTCTAATATCACCTCTTTCCATCACCACAGGAAATAGACCTAATGTCCAGTCCTGTGGACTCCTCTCGGCCACATTTGACATGTCTGCCCTTCCTTCAGATCTTCTAAATATTCCCCCCTTCCCTTGGTTTCTGGGATAATCACTATCTCTTATTTTCCCACTTTTCTCTCAGTTTCTTTTGATGAGTTCTCTTCTTCCCCTGGCATGCACACTCCTCACTGTTTTTCCAAACCTAAATCTTATTCTCACTCCCCTTTCCTTTTTACTTCATATATCCTCGTTAGGAGATCTTCATCCTCTTGCATGACATCAATTTTCACGTGATGATGAACAATTCCCCATAACCAGTGCCCGCCTCTCCACTGGGCTCTAAAATGCGTCTGCAATTTGTTACTCCTTGTATGTTCTGCAGTTGTCTTAAATCCAACGTGTCCACACACAGAATTTATTTTTACAGAAAAAATGTTCCTCCTTTTGTATTTACTCTATAAATTATTGCTACTCCCATCATTGCCGTCCTTTATCCTCTAAGTTAATGCTATTCCTATCACAGACTGTCCTGTATTCTCCATGTACGTTAATGCTATTCCTATCACAGGACATCTACATGTGTCAGTTTGCCTGGGACTGAGGGGTTTCCCAGGACATGAGACCTTCAGTGGTAAAAATTCAAAAGTCCTGGACAATCTGGGACTAGTTGGTCACCCTAATCAGACATATCTGAGTTTTCCTCCACTTTTCCCTTCCCCTTACCTCCTACCTCTAATTAGTTACCAAACTCTGAGTATCATATCTCAGAAATCTCTCTTGAAACTTTCCTCTCTTTCTTACTCTCAGTAAGACTACCTGCATCCAGGCCTTTATTATTTCTTCCCTGGGATATTGTAATGGAACCCCACCTGGCATTCTTGACTATAACCTCACTCATCTTATACACTGCCTGAGTAGTCCGCATAAACACAGATCTACCCATCACGGTACTATTAAACAATAAGCCAAAACGTTAAGAAGTGATAAACCTACGGAGAAAATTGAGTTCGGCTGGAGAGTAGAAGGTTTTGGCTCTTCACCCTGACCACAAGAACCCTGTGACTCGGAACGGAACTGATTGTAACCTCAGCATAATAGATCTCTGTTAGA
The DNA here is from genome assembly GCF_951640355.1 of Cnephaeus nilssonii. Lineage (NCBI taxonomy): Eukaryota > Metazoa > Chordata > Mammalia > Chiroptera > Vespertilionidae > Cnephaeus > Cnephaeus nilssonii. Next base: position 35,629,394 of record NC_137078.1, read on the forward strand.
GATCAACACAATTTTCTCCTCAGCATCTGGATCAATTTTTCCCCTCTGCCTGGACACCAGTGCTTGATTTTTTAAAAACTGCTGTGGGAACAACAACTTGCATTACACTTGAATCAAGATAAAACCAAAACAATTATACGGGTATTTATCTACAGTTGAACTAGGTACCAGTGATAGAATGAGATAAGAAATAGCAGAAAATATAAATTTTCATAAAAAACAAATTAGAAATTTTGCAAGTGGGGTATATTATCTTCACCATACCCAAAGCAGCTCATCTTTTCGCACCCTACTCTAAAACCTGTCTCTTATTTCAACTATGGTCTCACAAATAGTGACATAATTTATTGCTCACTAATAATATGCTCCATGGCCATGTCAGGTACATAAACTTGGAGAGTTTGGTGATTTTAAAATATACATACAAAGTACATGATATTACACCCTTTAAGATGAGGAGCTTAATTCTTCTTTTGAGTGTGAGCTAGACTTAGTGACCTGCTTCTAATGAATAGAATATGGTAGGAGTGACAGTGTGTGTCTTTCAAGAATAGATTATAAAAAGCATTTTGGCTTCTTCCTAGCTCTGTGTTGGATCACTCACTCTTGGGGAAGCCAACTTGCATGTCATGAGGACACTCACACAGCCTTATGGAGATGTCTACCTGGGGAGGAGCTGAGGCTTCCTCACAACACCCAGCTCTAACTTGCCAGGCATGCAAATGAATGATCTGCTTGGAAGTTGATCTTCCAGCCCCAGTCAAGCCTTCAGGTGATGATAGCCCCAGCCAACATCTAGACTGCATCTCTGAAGCAGAAGTACCCAGCTAAGCTTCTACCAGATTCCTGACCCATGAAACTATGAGAAATAATAGATGTTTATTGTTGTAAACCACTAAGTTTTGAGTAATTTATTATGCAGCAATAGATGACAAATACAGTGTAGTTTTGTTTGAGTCTTTCCCACTCCTTTCCTTTCAGGACTTTTCCTAAAGATTCAGACTTTCAGATGATAATACATTTTTGCTGATTCTTCTGCAAAGAAGCTATATTTTTTGCCCCTCACTGTATTTACTGCTTTGTTATATTGCTTCATCTTTGAATTTTTGTTTTCCCATTCACCCATTCTGTGGGCTTTTCTGTGCTCCACTTGCATGGAGACAATTCTCCATTGGTCTCTTGCATTTTAAAGTATTTTGTGAGCTGAAACATAAACTGTCTTTTTGTTCTGGATGATCCTTTCAAATATGCAGGTTTGCTTATTGTCCAGTATCTATATATATAAAAGGCTAATATGCAAAATGTCCCCTCAGGCGTTTGACCAGGAGACCAGGAGTTCTATTGCTCACTATGATGTGCGCTGACCACCAGGGGGTGGCGCAGAACAAAGGAAGGCCCTGGCTGGCAGCCGGAAGGTCCTGATCGGCCCTGATTGCCGTACAGGCTTAGGGACCCTACCCATGCACAAATTTCATGCACCAGGCCTTTGTGGAGCAAAGATCACACAGGTTTGCTTACTGCCCATTATAAAGATTTGGATTTCATAAGTTCATACATCTCAGCTAGGATGCAAATCTACTGCATGTGCAGAATCTACGTGGCATTTAGAGGGTATAGGGTAACTGATGCAAAAATGATGCTCATGTGGCTGGCAGGGCCATGAACAAATAGGTCCCTTGTAGAATCTCTTGATTTCTGCATGCTAACTTGTCAGCTTGCAAATAAGGTAAAAACTCAGACTCTTCATAGTTCTGGAAAGTTTTAAACTATTCTCATCAATCCCACATAAAGCTACAATCATGCCCCTTTACAATTAATTGACTAATTATGAAAACTGATGATACGTGTTAAATCTCTAACTGCCTCTTATTTTGACTGCACTTTTTTGTTTATTGATACATCTTAGCAAATGCTTCAGCAAGGTAAATCTCAATGACACCCTTCTCATTTCTCCCTTGGGACTCTAGAAGGTGACAATATTTTTTGTCTGTTACATCATATTCTTCTCCACAGAACTGTGACACCTACCATGTGTGTAAAACTTAACATCTCCTGGGAAATATTTACCCATTGTTCTTTACCCGGTTCTCATTATTCTTTCCTTGCTTTCTTCCATTTCCAAGTACTTAACTCTTACATGTTACACAACAGTAGTTAATTATAGACATAAACATATGTTTTTAAAAATCATATGCTACCCCATGTTGATTTATTTTCTCCTGTATTGAATGACAAAATCCTTGAAAACAAGAGACTTGGAATTTGTTCCCTTGTAAGGCACGCAGATCAGGACAGAGTACGCTTTATGCTGTGGTCAGTTACTCAGTGTTGGCAGACCCAAATGTTCTTTTCTGGGATAATGTGAATCTTGTCTAGTGACATTGCCTGTTTTTTGAACACAGGCTTAGAGACAATCGCGGGGAGAGCTCCGATCCTGGGAAGCAGATGGCAACTCCTGAAACGGCCTCTGGCTGCCACTGCAGAGCCATTCCTCTTTTCTACTGTCTTTCTTACCAGTCCTAGTCTTTATCCAAGACTTTTCACTTCTTCCCTCAGGCTCCTATAGCTTAAGTCGTCCTCCAGAAAAATAGAATAGCACCAAAGCTCTTCCATCTTTTGTCCGTTGAATAACTCTTCAGTTCTCTTTCTTATGCTCTTTAATGTTCTCGCGCTGAGATAAGATTGGGCTCCTTGGTTTCATATTCTATTCTCTGTGGGAAAGCATTAAAAATAAGAACCAAACAAAAAAGTTTTACTCTAAGGGGAATTTGGTCTCTTCTTTTCTTTTTGATGTTTAATCTATTCTGCAAACAGACTTTTGGTTAATCTGTCCTCCACTCCATATATCGGTACTCCTGGAACTTCAGTCCTTGTGGGCGGTTTTGTTTTTTTTTTTGACAAACTTTATATATATAGCCTTTTAGGGACCATCTCCCTTCTCCAGACCCATTCTGCTGCAGGCTCTTGAACTTGAAGTACTGCATGCTTGTGTGTGTGTGTGTGTGTGTGTGCACATATCAGGAAGAAAAAAGAATTTTCTCACCAAGAAGGCTCTTTCAAGTGTCCTCAGCCAGTTTTAGAATCTGTGAGTAGGATGAAGAGGCAGAGGGTGAATTTTTCCCCTGACGATTCACCTGGCCAACAGCTTCTTCAGCTGGGGAAAGTTATAAGATAGCAGTTTCCCCCCCCTTGACTTGCCACCCTGTAATTTGGCAAGTTGCTAACATGTAAAGTTGTCAAGAGTAAAATTAAGGCTCATTTTCATGTTGTGGCCACACAACTTGGGGGTTTATAACTAAGCACATTTTATTGATCAAATGAGATAATATGTGTAAGATGTGATATAAACTTCCTTTTGATACTATTGTTCTTTTACATTGTAATAAAAACCAATAAAAAGAAACTCTGTTATGTTAGAAAAGGCTTTATTATTTTGTGAAAATAGATAATATTCTTTTTCCTTTTATTTGTTTTATTGCAAAACTGGTTTTTTTTCTAAAAGTAAAAATATATTTTTATAGGTTACTTTCAGGAAAATATTAGCTAAGTACATGTAGACTTTTTCACTTGACATTTCAATATTTGAGGGTTTTTTTTTCTTTGGGCCAGATTATTACCTGCATTACATATTATAAATTTTCTAGAAATTATTACATAAATGGCAGAGATTTTTGGCTTAAATTACCATAATATATCTCACAGTATCTCATGAAGGCATGCACATATTTATAAAATTATAAAATCTTTCAAACATACAAAAAAGAGAATAAAAGAACATATATTCAGATTAAGCCTATTAACTTTTCCCCAATCTTGTTCCAAATCCCATCCTCTTCTCTCCCTCTTTAGAGATACACTTAATTTTCCTCTATCACAGGCTGGGTTTCCCAGGAGGTGTTTTGTGGGTTGCCCTCAGGAGACAAAGTTGGGTAGAGTTGGGAGAAGCTGAATTGTGATGCAGTCATAACAGATGTTTCCTGCGATCCTGAAGCTGGGAGAGCCCTGTAACACTGTCTCACTCGAAGCAAGGAGGCCAAGTCTGTGACTGCACTGGATGCCGTCTTTCCCCGGGGAAGAGGTATAACTGTGGGTGGGATAGCTTTTCTCTGCTGAGTCCTAATTCTGGCAATTATGCTGCGATAAACATTCATGCAGGTTTTAGTGTGAGCATAAGTTTTCATTTCACTAGAATGAATACCTGGAAGTAGGATTTCTGATTCATAAGGCAGGTGTATGTTTAATTTTATTTTTTAAAAATAGGTTTAAATTTGTAATTAAACCAAACTGTTTTCTGAAGTGGTTGTATCATGTTGCATTCCTATCAGCAATGTACGAGGGCCAGTTGCTCTACAGACTCACGAGGACTTGGAATTTCCTTTTTTAAAAAGCTATCCTATCTAATAATAGAGTAAGATGTAAATTACCATCACTCTGCTACGCCCACGATTGGGTGGTGGGAGGCTGGGGGGCGGGACTCCGGGTGGCCTATCCGGCCATTGAGAGGCACGGATCCGCTGCCACTGAGGGGGGCTACTCTGCTGTTGAGAGGTGCAGGGGGCGGGACTCCCGCCCCCTGTGCCTCTCAATGGCCAGATCCGCGGCCGCTGAGGGGGCCTGCCGCGGACACCCAGCTGCGCCTCTTAACGGCAGGGTAGCCAGGTGTCCACGGCAGCCCCCCTCAGCGGCCGTTGAGGGGGGCTGCCACCCCCTGCGCCTCTCAACAGCAGGGTAGCCCCCCTCAGCGGCCGCGGACCATCAAAAGTGGGGGAGCTGGGTGCCTGTCTGCTCCGGCACCTTTCAGAAGCCTCCACCGAGCCAGAGGCTTCTGAAAGGTCTGGTGCACCAGCTGACAGGCACCCAGCTCCACCGCGAAAAGCGAAAGTGTGTAGGGGACCCTACACGTGCATGATTCAATCATGCACTGGGCCTCTAGTTTTAATATATGTGTACAGGTATCTCATTGTGGTCTTAATGTGGAATTTCATGTCTAATGTTGTTGAATATCTTTTCAAGTGTTCATTTGACATTCATATGTTTTCTTTCATTCATATCTTTTCCCATTAAAAAATTGGTTGATTGCCCAACCGGCATGGCTCAGTGGTTGAGTGTCGACCTATAAACCAGAAGGTCACAGGTGTGATTCCTGGTCAGGACACGTGCCTGAGTTTCGGGCTCCATCCCTGGTGTGGGGCGTGCAGGAGGCAGCCCATCAATGATTCTCTCTCAACATTGATGTTTTTTATCTCTTTCCCTCTCCCTTCCTCTCTGAAATCAATCCTATATAATAAAACCCTAATATGCAAATCAATCAAATGACAGAGCTGCCCCCTGGTGATCAGTGTGTTCTCACAGGGGGAGCGCCGCTTAGCCAGAAGCTGGGCTCACTGTTGGCAAGCGCAGCAGCTGTGGCGGGAGCCTCTCCCGCCTCTGCTGTAAGCGGGAGGTAAGGAGCAAGGGGTCCTGGACTGCAAGGTCCCCCAGGGAATCAGGCCTAAGCTGGCAGGTGGACATCCCCTGAGGGGTCCCAGACTGCAAGAGGGTGCAGACTGGGCTGAGGGACGCCCCGCCCTCCAGTGCATGAATTTTGTGCACCAGGCCTCTAGTAAAAATATACTTTAAAAAATTCGTTGATTGTTTTCTTATTGTTGAGTTCTGTGAGTTCTTTATATATTCTGAAAACAAATCTTTTGTCAGGTATGTGATTTACAAATATTTTTTCTCTATCTTTGTCTTGTTTTCTCAAAACCTTTATTATTTCCTTCACAGAACAACATATCTTTATTTTGATAAAGTCCAATTTTTGAATTCTTTTCCTTTGTGGATTGGTCTCTTGATGTTCTATTTAAGGAGTCTTGCCTTGGCTGATTTGGCTCAGTGTATAGAGTGTCAGCCTGGGGACTGAAGTGTTCTGGGTTTGATTCTGGTCAAGGGCACATGCCCGGGTTGAGGTTTTGATCCCCAGTGGGGGGCATGCAGGAGGCAGCCAATTAATGATTCTCTCTCACCATTGATGTTTCTATCTCTCTCCCTCTCCTTTCGTCTCAGAAATCAATAAAAATATTAACAACAACATTATTAAAAAAAGTCTTTAATCCAAAGTCATGAAGATTTTTTTTCTAATGTTTTCTTTTAACAGTTTTATATTTTACTAGAAGCCCAGTGCACGATTGAAATCACACAAGGAGGTGCCCCGCCTCCCACCATGCGAGGAGGCACCCCACTGGGGGCTGGGACCCACGCCTGACTCGCTCAGCACTGGTCGCTGCGAGAGTCAGGCTGGACCGGTGCTGCAGGAGGCCGGACTGGCACCGCGGAAGGCCAGGACCCACGCCTGACTCACAGCATCCCCCCTTCCCCCTTCCTGTGTCCGCTCTGGGGCCACAGGGGGCCGGGACCAGCGCCTGACTCTCAGCGTTCCCTGGGCCCCCTGCCTGTGTCTGCTCCAGGGCTGCCTGAGCCACCGCACCAGCTCAGGCAGGCCCCCCTGCCTCTGTCTCTGTCTCCGCTCCAGGCCTCACCTGCGCGCACAACCTCCTCCTGTCTGGTCGTGACCCGTTATGGAGTTCTGGCCTAATTTGCATATTACAACCCCCCCCCCCCTCTCTCTCTCTCTCTCTCTCTCTCTCTCTCTATATATATATATATATATATATATATATATATATATATATATATATATATATATATATTGTTTTAAATGTAGACACCTGATTCATTTTGAGTCAACATAAGAAAATGGTGTTAGGTATAAGTTGAAGTTCATTTTTTTTTTTTGAATCTGTATGTCCAGTTGTTCCAGCACCATTTGTTGAAAAAACTGTTTATATGACAAATCCACAGTTACAGTTGGAGACTTCAACACTTCTCTCTCAATAATCAATATAATAATTAGACAGAAAAGCAGAAAAGATATAAGAAGTTTGAATACTACCAACCAACCTGACTTAATTAACATTTATAGAACACCACCCCAAAATAGTAGAATATACATTCTTTTCAAGTGCCTATGGAATATTCACCAACATAGACCACATTCTTAAATTTTAAAGAATTGAACTTATCCAAATTCTGTTCTGTGACCATAACAGCATTAAACTAGAAGCCAATAACAGAAGAATATCTGGAAAATGCCCAAATATTTGGAAATAAAATAATACACTACTTAATCCATGGGTATAAGAAAAGCCTTAAGAGAAATTACAAAATAGTTTGAACTAAATGAATATGAAAAAATGACAAAGATCTATGGGTTATAACCAAAGTAGTGCTTAGAGGGAAATTTATAGTATTAACTCTACCAGACCTGAGGCCCTGAACCTAACTGTCCCCTTAAACCACACAAAGTCAATTTAAACACATGGGGGCAGACTTTTGCAATGGCTAACCTTGAGGTTTGATCACGATTTAAATGCAATTATCAGAAAAGATGTACATATATCAAATCAATGATCTAAGCTTTTACCTTAAGAAACTAAAAAACAAGAGAAACTAAACCCAAAAGAAACAGAAGAAAGGAAATAAAGATAAGAGAAAAAAATCCATTAGATGGAGAACACACACAAAAAAAAGAGAAAATCAATGAAGCCAAAAGCTGTTTCTTAAAAAAAATAAAAAATAAAAATTAAAACATGGATGAGATTCTAGCCAGATTAATCAAGAGAAAGGGGTAAGAAACAAATTCCCAACATCAGGAATGAAAGAGAGGATATCACTGCACTGGCAGGCGACTGCATATTTAGAATTTTTAAGTGTTCTTGGTTAATTGAATCTCTTGTTAGTATGTACATTTCTTCTTTGTCTCTGGTAGGTATTTTCCTTGTTCTAACATTTGCTTTATCTTAGATTAATATAGCCATGCCAGCACTTTTAAAATTAGTACTTACATGGTATATCCTGTTCCGTCTTGTTATTTTTAACTTTTTAAAAATCATGAGCTCTAGATGAATTTTTAAAAACAGTATATGGTTGAGTCTTTTTAAAAATTCAATCTGACAATTTCTACCATTTAATTGGTGTGTTTATATCATTAACATTTAGTATAATTAATATGATTGGATTTAGTTCTATTATTGTATTAGATTTTTGTTCATCTTTGTTTTTCATACCTTTGTTTTTAGCTTCTTCTCTTCTTTGTATTTATTTGGATATTTAGATTTCATTGCATTTATCTGTAGTGCTTTTCAATATATATATCTTTGTACAGTTTTTCTTTGAGTGGTTGCTTTAGAGATTACATTATAGATATAAAACTTCATGCAATCTCTTTAGAATTAATATTTTACCATTTCAGATAAAATTAAGAAATCTTAGTTTCCTTTGCCCTTTCCAAAATTTCATGTAGTTGTCGTCACATATAGTACACCTACATACATTGAAAATCCCATCAGATAGTGTTATAATTTTTGCTTTCAGCAATCATGCACATTTCAACACATGACAGAGGTAAAATAATCTATTTTACTTACTCAGATATTTACAATTTCTGTTGTTCTTTCTTCATTACTGACCTTCTATGTTTCCTTCTATTATTGCTTTTTTTTCTACTTGAAGACTTTTTTTTAAGAATTTCTTTAAAACACATCTGCTGGTGACAGATTTTCTTAGTTTTCTTCATTTAAAAATATCTTTATTTTGTCTTCATTCTGATGGGTATTTTTGATACAGGATTATGCTGATAATTCTTGTCATTTAACACTTTAAGAATGTCATTCAGGTGTGGGGAACCTGGCTAGAGACCTGTACTCCATGTGCTTACATGTGCAACCCTGGCCATGCTGAGTGCTGTCAGTTGGGAGCATTGGAATGCCCTATGGTTGTGGCCATGGTCCAGTAATTGCAGATAGGCACCTGGCTGGGGCAGATTCAAGGGGCTTGAGGTGGTGGTGCTAGCTTTGGCTCTGCCTGGGGCAGGATGGTGAGTCTGGAACCCATGCACACAGATATCCAGCAAATAGCTGGATTCTGATAACAACCATGGGACATCCAGAAAGGTCCACAGCATACAGCACTTAGATTGCCGGAACCTTGTTATATCCTGAGCAGGGGGCCAGTTAAGTGATGCCTGAACTCCTGCCCGTGGAAATTGTGTGTCTAATAAATTTTGGTGTTTTCTAAGCAGCTAATTTTGTGGTAATTTGTTATACAGCAGTAGAAAATGAGTACAATAATTTAAAGTTAGTTATGCCAATATTCTCTATTTTCTCACTAATGTTATTAATACTGTAATATTGAGTGGTATTCATGATGATGATTCTGAAACAGCTTCTGAATTATCCAAAATCACTATGGGTTTACTTATTCAGGAATCATTTTTTTGAGTTATTGTCATATATATGGAAGACATTTTACTTGGTTCTGTGGTGACATCAAGGTGAATATTATCCTGCTTGACTTCAAGGAACTGAAAGTACAGTTGTACATGAGTAACAATAATATTGTAAAACATAGTCATAAAAAGTGTTTTAAGGAATGTATAAAGGAGATTTTATGGGCAGAACCTCCATGGAAGGCTCTGTTAGACTTAAATTGAATGCATGTCATGTATCTATATCAATGTTGAACCTACAATTGAGGTTCTAAAAGCAATAGCAAGGTAGTCTAGTGCAGCGGTCACCAACCTTTCGAACCTCACAGACCACCAGTGGTCCATGGACCACCGGTTGGTGACCGCTGGTCTAGTGGATAGAGTAGCGATTTGGGAGTCAGATAGCCGTGGGTTTAAATCCAGTCTCTTGGCCTTATTAGTTGTGTGGCTATAGGCAAATTATATCATTTTTACTCAATTCCCTTATTGGTAAAGTGTTTTATAAACTTTGTAACTTTACTAGGATCAGGAGCAAATTATTTACAGCATGCCCCAAGATTATAATGCTACTGCCTAATTGATGGTGGAGAGAATGAGTTGTAAAGGGGGAGCTCTAAGTAATAGTCCTGATAGGAGGTGAAGAATGCCTAAAGTCAGTGGCAGTGGAGAGAGAGTGAAGTAGAGATATGCAGGAGATAGAAGAGATGGGACTTTGAAAATGATTGTGTATCGCAGGGAATGGGAGAAGTGGAAATGAGAAAAAGAATTAACCTAACAATCTGACAACCAACGTCTGTAATTTATTGTAACATTTTATTCTGTAGTCTTCAATCTTATGGCTGTAGAGCATAGTCATTATAAGCATGGGCTCTAGAGTCAGGCTATTTTGGGGAAACACAGCTCTTCCACATCCTTGTAGTAATCTTAGGCAAGTTCCTTAATCTCTCCTTTCTATTTGTAAAATGTTGTGAGAGTTAACTGAGTTGCTATATAACTTAGAATAGTGCATAGCACAAAGAAAAATGCTTTGTACATGTAAGCTATTATAAGAGGTATTATCATTAAAATATATTAATTATTATTATTTAATAATAATTATATCAATAGTAAAATAAAACATATGTATCACAATATGTTAAAATATTAACATTTTAATAATAAAATACATCAAATATATTTTATAACATACATGAATGATATTAATCACTACTTTAAATAATAAAATTATATCTAACTAGAGGCCCGATGCATGAAATTCATGCAAGGGGCTTGGCCCTCGCAGCTCCGGCTTCGTCCAGAAGGTCATCTGGACGGCCGTTCTGCTGTTTGGTCTAATTAGCATATTAGCACTTTATTATATAGGGTAGTGGTCTAGAATTACAACCCTTTCTTCCTATCCCACTTCCTATCCACCCACTCTTCCCATCTTAGAGCCTATCTATCCAGGGGTCAGCAAAAACATGTTTTCCATAAATTATCTATTGATTCCACCTGCCCTCTGAAATTTCACTGGTACACTTGCATATCTATCTTGGCAAAAAAGGTCTTATCTTGAATTGCATATGATAAAGACTCAATAAATATTTATTAAATGATAAAGACTCAATAAATATTTATTAAATGGATACATGACTAAGAGCATTAAAGGAACTTATAAGAGCCCTTAAACAATTCAGTTGCCTTACTCTATTAATTTCTCACTGGTGAGTGCTGTTCTAATTCATAATCAGAGCTCTCAAAATAAAGATACCTACTACACACCACAGCGCAAGTTTTCAGCTGTTCCTATTGGAAGTCTGTTCATGGGGAACCTCTAACTGTCTTCTTCGACAGAATAGTAGTGCTATGGAGGGTAGCTCAGGGGATTTGGAATGGGCTGAAAGCATGATGACAGCAAAGTAGGGGTAATGCTACTGCAAATTCTGTAGGCAGGAATGTGATCTGTATATTTAAAAATTATTTTGGGATTTTTAAAATATACAATCTACATATGACATCCCTTTGGATTGGAAGTAGACAGTTGTTTTGTGCATTGTGGAGAATGGTTTTGAGCCTTGCATTTTGGTGCTCAGAAAATGCTAATTTCCTAGTTGGACACTGGAGCATCAGGTGCTTCCTCTCAAGATGTCAAGAAGAGCAGACCCTGTTTTTCCCTGACAACAAGTGCATAGGAATGGATCATATGTTGACTAGCTCTGAGAGTGCATGAATGGTGTGCTTTTTGTTTCCCAAAACATGTGCCTTTTCTCTTGTACAATGCAAGTTATAGATATAGTTGTCATTATCATATTACCTAGCCAGTTAGCTATCTGTGAGACTATGATTATGCAGAGTGTAGCGAGAACTTTATTCATGAACTTATTCTCAAGAAACACACACACACACACACACACACACACACACACACAAAAGCAAAAAGCTAAGCCAGCACATCGTCTAATTCTCAATGTAAAATAATGCAGAAGTGCGGAAGATGAACATCTGATTTGTCACATCTGATACACTAATGTTTTATCCAAAAGGAAGAACACATTGTAACTTGCTCAGTCATCTGCATAAACACCACCTGGCCTTTTACAGGCACCTACTCATGTAACAGGAATCATCGAATGGCAGCTTTGCTCACAGCCTCTCCACTGGTAGAAACAGAAAAAAAAAATCTCTTTTCTTTCTTTAAAAACAAGCATTTGTGCATCAAAGTAGTGGCATCTAATACATTTTTTTTTTCAACAGCATAAGATCTAGGTGATCTAAGTGAAGCCATGGGAACCTTCCATACCTTCCATATTAGGGATTATATGATCACAAATTGCCCATTTTTGAACAGCTAAAAAATCCATTATTCTTTAAAAAGAGGGTAGATCAAATCAGACCTTGTGCAATAGGGTATTTATTGCAACATGAAGACACTTCCCCCGACCCACCACCCCTGGGTCTAACACTTAGTAAGTCTTGCATTGGAAGTAACATTTTTAGTGTAAAATATTTTGCCAGGGCCGGGGGATTCTTTTCCCCTCTGAACTGACACATTCTGGTTGCACGCCTCAGTGAGCATACCTTTGTGCTACATTACACATGGAGGTAGCATCCGATTTTCCAGTTGTACTAATGTAAAAATGAGGAACCTGGGTCACTAAAGTATATTGTACCAGTCTTGCACATTTTCAAAGGAAAGTAAGTGGGAGGGTGAATGATCCCGATAGGTTAGGAAAAACAAATCTCACTTGCCTTCACATTTTAGACTCAAGTTGGCTAACTAGAGGGTGACCCCATTGAGAAAACCCTGGCAAAGTCTCAGTATATTTCTGCTGACAGAGGGTAATGAGGTTAGCCGTCTGGGTGCATCAGCTTTTTGTTTTTATTTTAAAGAGGAGATAGTGCTCAACATCCATTGAATGCCATTCTTTTATTGACTGCCTGTGGGACATCCCCAGTCTCCAAAAATTCCTGTCTTTTTATATAGCTTCCAGTCATCCATCACCCTAAAATTCTTCCTGGGGCCAATTGAAAAGTGACAGTCTGCAGCTCTTTCCTGTGGGTTTCTGGATCCCCTGCCCTGAGTTAGTGCTTCCATTAATAGTCTCCGTATGCGTCTCTTTGGTGGTGGGGGTGCTTGGACCCTCCCTGTTTTCTTGACTTAATGGATTATGATATTATGCAGTTTAATTGCCCAGGAAATCTCTGTCAACCCAAGGCAAATGTTTAATTTTGTTTCCACTGCTCAAATGCATCTTTCTTTTGTCTTTCATTTGGCACAGAACCCTATCTTAATTGTATCCCCTGATTCATGTTGGAAAAGAATGCCTGGATTAGGGAGGGAGAAGGATCTAGTTCTTTCCCCAATTCCTAATGCAGCCAGGAAAGTAACTGCATTCATTCATTTATTCTACCAAAAAGTCTGAAGTTCCTACTATGTGCCAGTGTTGGGGAAAGAATAAAAGATAGACATGGCCCCCACCTTCATGCTTTACACTTTATAGTCTAATAAGTTTGAACAAATACGCATGATTCCAGAAATACAGTACTGACAAGATTTCTGTGTCAGGGTCAGGGAGAGGGTGTCATTTCAGCAATCAACATGGAATTACGTTTTATAAAATACCGGATGTATGCCAAGCATTATGTTGTGTGCTTATCTCATTTAATTTGCAAACTTACAAAGTAGGTAATATTCGTCTCATTTCCTAGATAAGAAAATTGATACACAGACAGGTTCTATAACTTTCCTAATGTTAGACAGCTACCCAGGTCTACCTGACGGTAAAGCCCAATTGCTGAGATAAACTACCTACTTCTACAAAGTGAATTTAAACTCATGTCATTTAGATGAAGAAATCAAAACTGTCATTTCCTTTTGCTGCTGACCAAAAGTTGTAAACTCGGATGTCTACAGAGAAACCAGGCAGGTCTTATAGAGTAGTTCAGCGGGAGGGTAATAATAAGGAGTGGTGGGGAATGTAGCAAATTCAAATTTACATCCTGTGTCTAAATCCTCTTGTGTCTAAGGAGATTATTATCACGAATGAATGAGGGCCCAGGGATAGTGTCATTGCTAGACTGACTCTATGGTACCTTTGTGCAAATTAGAAAAAGACACTCCTTCCCTTTAGTGGCTATAGACCAGGCCTGGCAAATGAGTGTGTGTTAAATGTCAACCCCACTTACTGCTTAGCTTGATTCTCTGTCCAAGGTACAGTCTTTTTAAAAGGGAAGTGGAACATCTGAATTTTAAAAGTGAATTAAAAGCATTTTTTAATGTTGACAATGAATTAAAAAATTTAAAAACCACTGAAGGGTTGAATAAAACTCATCTATGTGTTGGATTTGATCTGCTGGCTACCATTGGAAACTTCTGAATGATAGGCTAAGCCTCAGAAGTGAAAATTAACACTTTTCATTTATTTGGTCATCATGCTCCTAAAAATCTAGAGACAAAAGTGTTTTCAACTTTGATTCCAGAAGTAAGAAGCTTCTTATGTATCTGAATCCTAAAGTCCAATTTGAAGAGAAATCATCCTTGTTTCTGAGAGGTTTAGCTGAACTAGTCACAAAAATTTCTCTAGTGGTTTGTTATTTGGTAATTACCTATGTCTAAAATGAGTACGTAGGAATGAAAAATGTATCAAGTTTAATTGTAAAAAGGAAGTAAAAATTGTACACATTTCAAATTACCTTGCACTTTTATTTTAGATATAGAAGGAATATTAGTTGTGGCCTATGATTGGTATTAAGATAATATTTGATGATGCCAGTAAGTTGAGCTAAGAATAAGAGCAGAGAGAACTTGCATTATCTCGCCTGTAAAAGAATTTGCCTTTGGGTTATGGATTTATGTTTTCCCAAAGTGTAAGGTAATTATTGCTCATATTAAGTTTTAGCTCTATTAAGTTTTATCTTTGTAATGCCTCATTCTTTTTATGTTATTTTATTTAAGCTAATAAAACCAAACAATGGACTTCTTGGGTCATGGAATCATGAAAGATGTGTATTGAAGTGAAAAGGGATTGGTACCAAAGGTATACCTAACACTCCTTGTGCCTTCTAAGCTGGTACTTCAGGGAAATCTTGTCTTGAGAAATGATGGGAAATTGCCCAGAGAGAGAGAGAGCAAATTGATACTTTTTGTAGAGGTGGGAAGAAAATACCAGGTCTGTGTGAGTGATTAGTAATAACTTTTTTGGATGAAATACAATTCTTTCAGGCACTAGAGTTGTTTAGACTTTATGTAGTCATTACTTTGTGAAGTTTCATAAGCATAAAGTCCCTTTTCATCTTTAGGGAAAGTAGAGCATGGGTCAGTGGGAACACGTTATTTTATTTTTTTCCTTCTCACCTACACAGAAACTTGTATGACTCTGTGTGTAGGATCTTAATGAACCCAAACTGAGAAACTGCAACAATTTAAGCTACATTCATGAAATTGTTATAAGCACAACCAGTTGTATAGACTCTAATGCATTCTGAAGAAGAGTGTGCTTTTTATTCAGAGAGAAGCCTAGAACTAATTTTGATTGAGTTCCCAAAACCTGGCACTGAACTGAAAGGTTTTGCTAGAAAATAAGGTGGAACTACAAAGTAAGTACATAGTTATTGCTCTTTTTTGTCTTTAATATTCAGCTTATTGATTATATGGTATCTAAAGACATATATTTTTTTTTGCAAAAAATAAAAAAGTATCAGTAAGACAGCTCTGTTAGGCTGTTCAGCTTTCCCCTTAACATGTTAGTTTTGGCTAGAATATTAGAATTGGAAGTAAACTTAGTGATCCACTTACTTTCTAGACTGTGCTACTTAGAACCCCAAGTTGCCTTGGACACATTTCTTATAAGAGTTTACTTAAAATTTCATTGAAAAATTTGTAGTCAGTTCTCAATGATCTAGGCTATCTTTGGAAGTAAGGGGGAGGTTGTCAGGCAGGGCTTCAGAACCCCAGCCTCATTTCAGTGAAGGCAGCTTCAATTTTTTTCACTCATTTATTAAGTAAACTAGAGGCCCAGTGCACGAAATTCATGCACAGGGGGGCGGGGGGAAGAGTGTGTGTCCCTCAGCCCAGCCTGCACCCTCTCCAATCTGGGACCCCTTGAGGGATGTCCGACTGTCCATTTATCCCCGATCCCATCAGGCCTAAACGGGCAGTCGGACATCCCTCTCACAATCCAGGACTGCTGGCTCCCAACTACTCGCCTGCCTGCCTGCCTGATTGCCCCAACTGCTTCTGCCTGCCAGCCTGATCACCCCTAACCACTACCCTGCCAGCCTGATCGATGCCTAACTGCTCCCCTGCCAGCCCGATTGCCCCTAACTGCTCTCCCCTGCCAGCCTTGTCACCCCTAACTGTCCTCCCCTGCAGGCCTGGTCATCCCAACTACCCTCCCCTACAGGCCCGGTAACCCCTAACTGCCCTCCCTTGCCAGCCTGGTCATCCCTAACTGTGCTCCCCTGCAGGCCTGGTCCCCCCAAACCGCCCGCCCCTGTAGACCTGGTTCCCCACAACTGCCCTCCCCTGCAGGCCTGGTCAACCCCTAACTGCCCTCCTGTGCTGGCCTGGTCGTCCCCAACTGCCCTCCCCTGCAGGCCTGGTCACTCCCAACTGCCTTCCCTTGAAGGCATGGTCCCCCCCAACTGCTTTCCCCTGCTGGTCTAGTCATCCCTAACTGCCCTCCCCTGCTGGCCAGGTCACCCCTAACTGGCCTCCCCTGCCAGCCTGGGAGCCCCCAACTGCCCTCCCCTGCAGGCCTGGTTGTCCCCAACTGTCCTCCTCTGCTGGCCTGGTCTTCCCTAACTGCCCTCCCTTGCAGGCCTGGTCCCTCCCAATGGCCCTCCCCTGCCGGCCATCTTGTGGCTGCCATCTTGTGTCCATATGGGGGCAGCCATCTTTGACCACATGGGGTCAGCTATCTTGTGTGTTGGCGTGATGGTCAATTTGCATATTACTCTTTTATTAGATAGGCTATTTATCTAGCACCTATGATATGGCTGGGCCTATTTTAGGTGCTGGGAATATAGTGGTTGAATAAGGCAAACAACATCCCTGATCTTATAGAACTTATATTCTGGCATAGAGTGGGACAGAGAACACAACAGATTTCCAATGAGCCTGCTGGAGGAATAACTAGAAAGCCTGGAGCACCTACCTACAATGTATAGTGGGGAGTAGTAAAATTCTGTTCACTGTGCTGGGGCAAAGAGGACACGGAGGAGAAAGCTAAGAGATAAGGTCAGAGAGGTATCAGGGCAAGAACATTTAGGACCTTGAAAGCATGATAAGAAGTTAGGATTTTGTTGTAAGTACAGTAGGAATGTTAGGATCAATTTAAAAGAATCAGCCCGGCTTCTGTGTGGCAAATAGCTTACAGCATGGTCATAAATGAAAGCAACGAAGGCTGTTAGGAGATTTACGTAGGTTTCCACT
Organism: Cnephaeus nilssonii; assembly: GCF_951640355.1. Taxonomy (NCBI): domain Eukaryota; kingdom Metazoa; phylum Chordata; class Mammalia; order Chiroptera; family Vespertilionidae; genus Cnephaeus; species Cnephaeus nilssonii. Next base: position 35,646,610 of record NC_137078.1, read on the forward strand.
TCTGAGTATGATGCACTAAGTTGTGGTAAGGCAGTGCTCCTGCTTAAAACATTTAGTAAAAGGTAGATAAATTTCAAAACTCATAATTTAAAATGAACCAGAGAGCTATGGAAGCACTGAAGACAAGATTCACGATCATTTAAGAGAGGAGGCTGATGATGAGAAGTCATTTTCCCCCCTGAGGTGATAATTCTGGTTACGGCTTGGGGATCAAAATTTGGCATGGGATGAAGGCTACTTCTGGACAAAATAAAGGTTTTAATGGTTATGTAGAGATAGAATGACAAAATTCAAGACCAGATGGATCTCAGATACATGGCTAGTTTTCCCCATAAAACATTTGCTGAACCTTGAGGCTTCACAGAGAGTAAAGAGCTAGGTTGAAAGCTTTCAAAAAATAGGATGAAATATCTTATAGTTTTATGATATTTAGGAAACAAAGATTCCTCCAAGGGAGGAGGCCCCAAAACAAAGTAGGCAAGGGATGAATTCCCTAGAAAGAATGGTGAATTGACCTATTGGTCCTTTTCATTTGGGACACTTACTAGATATGGGTGCATCTAGAAATGGAAATCTGGTCCTGACCCATGGCAGAAAACCATTGCTGGGAAACAGAGAAACCAGCAGAACTCTTTACTTTTTGGGGTCTGGGATAAAAAAAAGTCTCAGTCACATAGCTGATCTTTCCTTGAAGACATTTGCCATGTTGGAAGGTGAGGGGAGTAGGAAGTGAAAGAGCTAAGCCATAAATTCTGAACAGCAGAACTGAATCTCCCTCAGTCTTATAGATTTGGGAAATCAAAGTCCAAGTTTACAACTAAAAGGCCTGGGGGAGCCATGGAACAGAGCAAGCAGAGCTAGATTGAGTTTTAGCAAAACTCCATCAAAGCCTCAACCCAGCTCAGTCCTTATTTGTTTTGAGATGATTAGTTCCTTTGCTGGCTGCCCTTGCTGTTTCCAGAGATAGGAAAGCCTTTCTGGTGGAAGACAGCATTGTCTGGAGACTTTATATTTTTGTTTGTTTGTTTTGTTTTTTGTTTAAATTGAAAAACAGCTCAATATAAAATATACAAGCCGAAGCACAAGGATAAAAATAATGGAAAAAGCCATATAAGAACATGTGGAACATTCTGAAAAGAACATGGACTTGAAGTCCTAGAAAGAGAGTGAAGAGAATAGAGTATAAATAATATTCAAAAAGTTAATGGGTAAGCATTTTCCAAAATGATTAAGACATTAATCCATAGATTTAAGCAGGACAAATACAATGAAAACAATACTTGACATTTTATATATAAAACTACTGAAAAACTAATTAGCAGAGAAAATCTTAAATTTGGCCTTCTTTAAAACAAAAACAAACTTCAATAAGACTTACAACCAACTTCTCAATTGAGACCATGGGAGTGAGAAAGCAATGGAATAGCATTTTTAGCATGATGAAGGAAAATAACTGTCAAGCTAGAATTCAATACCTGATGAAAATATACTTTAAAATTTATGATGAAATAAAGAACATTTAGAACCTTGAAAGCATAATAAAATGGAGAGCATTTGTTGCTACCATGCCTGTACTGAAAGAAAAGAGTTAAGGGAGTTCTTCAGAAAGAAGCATGTAAATTCAAGGTGGAATAAGGAATACTAGAAGAGGCAAGTAGATAGGTAAATGTAAATGAATATTGACTGTGTATAACCATAATAGTAATGTTTTATAAAGTTTTAAATTGGTATATAACGAAATGCATGATAAAATAATGCAAAAAGCAAGAGAGCATTAAATAGCACTGAAGTGTTTTAAGATTCTAGCAGTATTGGGAAATGATAAAAATAAAATTTATAGAATATAATAATTTAAGCATACATGATATAATCCATGTATTTTATACAAGAACAATGAAAAGAATAGTATGACAATTAACAGGGAAAGATGAAAAAAACATATTTGTTAATCCAACAAAGGAAAGAAAGGAGAATAAAATGAATATGAAACAGAGAGTAAAATAGAAAACAAATTGTAAAATCATAGCTATAAACCTACTATACCAGTAAGTGCATTACAAGTAAATAGACTACTCCATGTAAAAAACCGAGATGGTACTGTAAGACTGGATAAAAATACAAAACCCAACTATATGCTGCTTACAAATATTAAGATATAAATATTTGAAGTTATAGAAAAGTTAATAGTAAAAAGGTAGGAAAAGATAAATTTAAAAACTCCAGCCAAAAAAAAAAAAAAAAAAAAAACCACACCAAAAACTGTTACAACCTTACTGAGACCAGACACAGTTGACTTTTATGGTATGAAGCATCATTAGACATGAGGGATATTTCATAATTGTAATGCAATCCAACAGGAGGATATTGCAGTAATCTACACCAGAGATGATGGTGACTTGGACTACAAAGACAGCTGTGGATGTAAGAGGAAGTAGTCAAATTCTGGATATTTATTGTGGGTAGGTGCCAGTCAGACTTGCTGCTGGATTTAATATGGTTTATGGAAAAAAGAGAGGTATCAAGGATGATTTCAAAGGTTTTTGTCATGAGAGACTAGATAAATGGCAGTGCTATTTGCCAAAATGGGGAAGTTTACTGAGATGTGGGGTTAGGAAAGAGAAATAAAAGCTCTTTTGGCCAAATGGATCAGTATTTGAGGAAATAGCAGTAATTTCGTTAAAAATAATTTTTTTTCAGTTACAGTTGACCCACAATATTATACCAGTTTCAGGCACACAACCTTGTGATTAGACATGTATGTAATTTACAAAGTGATCCCCCTGGTAAATCTAGTACCCATCTGCCACCATGCATAGTTATTAATATTATGTACTAAATTACCGCAGTAATTCAGTTTTGAACATATAGAGTAGTGCTGCTGAGAAGACATGTGAATACACAAAACTTCAGTCTAGTTTAACTCCCTCATTTAACATATGAAGATATTGAGGCTTCAAACCCTGCTTATAGTCACACAGCAACTAAACGGCAGAGCCAGAACTGAAGCCCAGCTCTTTGGGAGCTAAGCTTAGTGTCTCACACCATACTATTTGCTATTTCTAAATTTGCTTTGTTGAACTGCAGTGTATTATATGCCAGGTATTGTGCTAAATACTTAAGACAACTATTTTCTTAAGAGTCAGATACTATTTTTATCCTCATTTTTACAGATAAGAAAACGGAGTTTTTGAGGTTAACTTTCCCCAAGTCACGTAATTGGTGAAGCTAGCTGAATAACCCAGAGTTTCAACTCCTGTACTCATGTTCTTAACCACTGTGCTTTACCTTGTCCTAGTATGGTACAAATAGATACTCAAATTGTGCTGTGTGCCATTTTGTTTCCTTGATTTTTTTTTTATCAGTTCACAAATAGACTATTTGATTTTTTTGGCCTCCGGTTTTCCTTTAGATTTTATATTTGACTGAGGAGCCATTTCCATTCAGTTACATTTAGGGAACTTACTTATATTTCCTCAAGGCTTATCTCCCAGGGCCCAGGATGAATGCTTTATCAGGACATAGTGATGACTTCTTCAGTTTCAGCAGCTGTAACTGCTGTGTTTATGGAACAAAGGAATTATTAGAAATCATTTGTAGTAAAAGCCTTCTCTCCTTTTCTGATGGAAAAGCCTTTTTATTTTTGTTGACCTCTGAAAATTACAAAGAAAATAAAATGAAACCAGAAAAAAAAAAAAAAAAAGAAAAGAAAAAAGAAAAGAAAAATCCAGAAAACTCAACACCTCATCCAAATTACGTCCCCAACCAAAACTAAAACATCCTCAGAAAAAGGAAGCCTTTTTTGGTCTTTAATCTAAGGGCAGTGTAAAAGCTGGACTACTTTAATCAACTTAATGCAGTCTGTAGACTTCAGGCTTTGGGCTAGTACAAAGAGACACTCAGATGTAAGCCGCTGAGTGAATGCTTTCACAGGGCATCAGACTGAAAACAGCTCTGTGCGATGAGAAGAGAGGGGTCCAAGCGGAGTCAATGATGTGGTCAATTCTGGCTGGGCAGATATAGTCTGGAAATGGGTTATGCTACTAAAGGTGTAGTGGCAAAAGCCAGCTGGTCGCTGCATCTAGCATGATTTATTTTATAAGGTGCCCGTGAGGGAACAAGTGCACGGTGATGGGCTTTGTTAGTTCAAAGGTTTTTACCTCTTTATTCTAAAGCCCCATGGTGAATTCATAGGGCTTAAAATATGTATTACTGTCCCTTTCATTTTATCATTCTGAAAGAAATCAAAGACAGAAAACTTTTTTCTTCCCAATGAGCTTGTCTGTTTGAAATCATAGGGTGTTTGTTTATATGGTGGCCTAATATCTTTACTGAATCTTTGTGATTTCAGGGGAGTTAGTGAGGCGTCCTTCTTCCTTAAAGAGTTGCAAGGAACTTTGGCAAAAAGACAGACTTGCTTTCTCTTCCTTTTCAATCATTACAGTTTAGTTTATTGTAAAATGAAACAGAGAAATCTTTAAAAACAGATCTGAAAGACTGATAATCCCTCCCCTTCTTTTCAATTAAAGTTGAATAGTTTGTCTTGCTATAATCTCAACCCTTGAGTATTTCTATTTATAACTTTTGCTTCAACAAAACTTCTGTCTAAATTAAACAGGTTTTGAGCATGAACATTGTATGTTATATAGGGTGATGCTAGTAAAAATATGAAGATTTTTAGCTGGATAGCTAAAACAATACTCTATTGAACATTACTAAGTGGTGTTTCTTGTTACTGGCCAGAGGAATTTTTCCTGCAGGCACAGATTTTATACTGAGAATTGCTTGCTCACTGGAATCCCTATGTACTATATTGTCTTGTCTGACCCAGAATCCATACTTTAAAGTCTCCCCTTTAACCATTCAATTCAGTTTAAAGTATACTTTCAGTGATTGACAGTTTATTAAAAAGGAGAAATGCTCATTTAAAAAAAACCTGAGAAACAGAATAATCTTCTAGCAGTACAAAAACATTGGTGACACTACCCATTTTCCCAGAAATATGTTGTTCATCATCTCCTGACATGTGAATCAGGACACTCATGACACGTGAATGAAGAGAGAGAAATTAAGATATGGGTGCAAACAAAAGCAGCATTAATAATTCAGGTAAATAAAATTTGTATACCAAAGAAAACTGTCAAGGTGATGGAGAATGTTCCTGCAAGTACAGGACATTTAAGCACCAGGAAAATGACTTGAGGTTTAAATGTTTTACATTCCACATAGGGCTTTATATAGTTTGAATTTTCCTTTTCTGATTCCATTGTTCTAGCAAACAGTATTTATTACATCTGTAACATTTTCTAGGTTAAATGAATTGGAGTTTTCCCCTTATTGACATTGCCACAGTTTTAAAACACCAGCCACAGATAAATTATAAACTTTTAAAAAATATCTTATTACTTTTTTATATTAACACTAGAGGCCCGGTGCACGAATTCACGCACGGGTGGGGTCCCTCGGCCTGGCCAGCAATCTGGGCCGATTGAGGCCGTCTCACCCAGTCCTGATGGGGAGGTGGGGGGTGGAATTGGGGCTGGCCAACAGGGGGGAGGGACCATGGGAGGTTGGCCAGCTGCAGGAGGTTGTCTGTGGGAGTGCACTGACCACCAGGGGGCAGCTCCTGCATTGAGCGTGGTCAGTGTGCATCATAGCTACTGGACAGTCATTCGGTCATCTGGTAGTCCAGTTGTAACGGTCGCTTAGGCTTTTATATATATATATATATATATATATATATATATATATATATATATATATATAGATTAATTGGTTAAAAGCCATTACTTTCTTACTTGAGCCATGTATACCAATTTTGTCACATCTCATTGATAGTTCTTCTCTGTGGGCCTCTCCATGTGCTGTGGCTACTTTAATTCTTAAGGCACAAGTAAAAACATTATTGACCATAGGTATTTGTAAGATTCCATTTAGGAGAACAAGTTTTATTGACACAAATCAAAAGATGCATTGACAAGGATCACTGTTTTCAAGGAAGACCTTATATTAGGCTAGAGGAGTCATCATTACCTGCATTAGAATGAGATCTGATGTTTTTACCTTGCCTTGTTTATTCAACAGATATTTACTTGAGAGCCGTTATATCCTGGAACTGTGCTAGAATTTGAGGGAAGAAAATAAAAGAGGCAATATAAAGAGGTGCATAATTGGGGTAGAGGTGCCAAGTAAAATAACACTAAGGAATGATGGGAATTCGATAGAGGAGGGAGCAAAAACACTTCAGGAAGAGGGAACGACATGAGCTCTGCATGGTACGATTGGAGAGCCTGCCGATATTTAGAGTGGCAGGTAAAGGAAACAGTGTGGAGAGGGGGTAGATGAGGTAGGCAGGGAGCAGGTCATAATTATGTGATAAGAAGACAAAGAACTCTTCAAGGATTTTAAGCAGGAGACTGTATGGTCAAATTGGGACTATTGAGAGATCACCTTGGCAATTCTGTGGAATAGAATTCAAGAGATACTGAATGCAGAGTTAGTAAAAAGGAGATGAGAGTAATCTGTGGGAGGTAGGATAACTGTGTCAATTAAGGCAGAGGGGATGACTGATTGGGAGATTTGTGAACAATTTAGGAGGCAGAGTTGATAGCATTTGTTGGTTGGATGTAGTGGGGGCAAGGGAAAGATAGAGTTGTATGTAATTTCCAGGTTTCTGACTTAGGAGACTGGATGAAGGGTGGTCAGCTTGGGAAATGCAGGAACAGAAACATGTTTGATGGCGGGGGAAGCCATGGGTGAGATAGCCAGACCAGGAGCTTAGTTTCAGACTTGTTGAATTTTCATTTTACGTGTCCTAGTGTCAAGGGAGAATTCTAGGTCAAGGATATATTGGGAGTATTTTATTTCTAATAGCAGCTAATGCTTCAGGTAAAGATACATAACTTTTTAAAATGTCCTTTAATGTTTGGGTGTTGTTTTTTTTCAAATGGAAAAACATATGCACTTGGTAAAAAAAAATTAAGCACACGTATACAATGAAAAACACATCTTCCCTCATCCCAGACCCACAATTCTTCTTTCCACATATAGCTGCTATTAATAAGTTCAAGAAATGCAACCAACATTTTATTTCCAAGTGTAAGCATAGATGTGTATATATACAAATAGATGTGAGTTTGTGTAAATATAATATAGACATATTTTACATAGAAATGGTAGTGTTTTATATTTCTCGTCTGCACATTATTTCTTTTTACTTTTCAGTATACCTTGCAGATCTCACTGTATCACCACATATAGATCTACTTCATTCTTTGTAAAGGTTGCATAGCATTCCACTTCATGAATGGACCTAGTTTCTTAAACCATTTCTTTTTATTGGTGGTGAAATTCCACTCCCCCCACTCCAGTTTTTATGATAAACAATGCTTCAATGAACATCTTTGCACATATAGCTTGGCTTGTTTTGTGCAAGTAAATTGCTAATAAAATTGCGAAGAGGTAAATTCCTGCCAGTTAAATTGCTGTGAAATATATAGTCAGATTGCTTTCCAAAGAGGTTATGCCAATTTACATTCTCACTAGTGGTGTGTGGGGGAGTCTGTTTCCCTATATTCTAGCCAATATTGAGCACTGCCACATATTCTGAGCTTTGCCAATCAGTGAGTAATTGCATGCCATTTAAAGTGGATTGGCAGCTCTAAGCCCATGAATGCAGCCTGTCACTGTGACTCCCCTGTAGAGAGATCTATTTACTAGAAAACCTCTGGAATCCGTGTCTTGAGACTTTCCTCTTGGACTAGTCAGGCTCTAGTGGGGTTACAAAGACGCCTACAATCTCCTGCCCGGACTGGGAATGATCGACTGCCAGTGTTCTGGGAGCCAAGGAAGTAAGTCTGTTTTCAGTGTAGCGCTCTTGCCCTTAACTGTACCTAGTGTCCCCAGTCATGGACTCTCTTACCATTCCTCCTCCCTGAGAATGAATCGTGTCCTTTCTCCTAGATGAGAGAGGAGCAAGAGTGGAGGAAGACGTGAGGTTTTCTGGTTGCTTCCTAAACAAAGGTTTCAGCCAATCCTTATTTTTAGTCATCCTCCCCTGTTCACACTCACTTTAGAAGAAAATGGAATTCTACTTCCTGACCATTGCAGGAATTCTGCTTTATGAGTTAGACTGGTTCACTGCGTCCTCACTCACAGTTTAAGATTCAGTCTTCTGGGGGCTGCTAAGGCATGAATAAAGTTTTTTGTTAGTTTTCCCCTTTACAGGCTCAGACTTCAGGTTTTTCTGCTTCACAAAATGAAGGACCACCTGTTCATATTCAAGTGAGATAGAAGGATCTCTCATCTGTTTTTGTTTCCTTTTCTGTTCGCTTTGTCCTATGGGTTAATGGCTTTCAATTCCTCTTTTGTCATTTTAATAGGGCATGAGAAGGAGCAAAGGTAAATACAGGAGTTCTGGTTGCCACATTCTCACAATTGCAGGTGTCTGAAAAATATTTTCTATAGAAGTTAGTTTAGAGGGTATTTGTTGAGCATACCAGGGGGTAACGGTCAGAGGTCCCTTACCACGCTTGTTCCATCAAGTATATAACTACTTAGTGTATAGTATAACTAGTATCCATCAGGTATAGAGCTGGGCTACTACAATACCTTGAAGAATAGGAAGAAGGAGAAAATGTATGAGAAGCACGAATATGGTGAATTTGGGTAATTTTAGATTCAGCAATCTCCAGTTTACTGTTGTATCTATAAGAAGTTTTCCACCTTGAATGTTGGAATAATATAACTTTAGTTCTCATCGAACTTAAAACTGAAGGTTTGACTATGACTAGGTAGCATTGGAGAAACAACCACAGGGTATTATTTGTAAAAGATTCTATCTATCTATCTATCTATCTATCTATCTATCTATCTATCTATCTGTCATCTATCTATCAACCTGTCATCATCATCCTAGAATTTATTTATGCATATGAAAGAAAATAAAAATGGTATTCTTCTTTTACTCTACTTTTGTACATAAAATATAACATATATACTGTTCTACATATTACTTTTTTCATAGCAGTGTTTATATAGTTGCATATTATTCCAGGGTATGAATGTACTATAGTTAATTTAACCCATTCCCTGTTCATCATCTCATATTTGGGTGGTTTCCATTTTTTTACTCTTACAAATGTTGCCAAAATCTATATATTTTCACATATATGCTGATGTATCTTTAGGATAAATTTTTCAAAGAGGGATTCCTAGGTCACAGGGGACATACCTTTGTAGATATTGCCAATTACTAATAGTTCTTTGTAAGTATTTGGTAAATATATACTTATGCGAGCGATGCTTGAGAATGTATATTACCTCACTGACAATACAATAATAGTTTCATATTTTTGCCAGTCTGATAGATTTTTAAAAAGGCATTTTTCTTAGTATGCATGATGTTGAAACATCTTTTCTTATGCTTACGGGCTATTTGAATATTTTGTCTGAAACTTTTGATAGGGAAAATGAGACATTTTTTGGGGGGGCTAGCAATCTGAATCTGTGCCAGTAACCTAATGCACATTCTTATTAGCCTATAGTCTAGTCACTGCCCCTTTAATTATCTGGTCCTGAAGAACCTGTTTACTTAAGCCCTGCCCCCACCCCAGCACATGGGGCTCTTTGTAAAGCCTGCAAGAGGTCCGGAAATATAATCCCATATTTGGGAGACAAAGGACTGGGAAATATAAAAAGGGAAAGACTTCTCCATATTGGGACTCAGGATTTGAGAAACAGTCTCCCCTGAGTCCTGTACTGGTACATGTGAATTGTCTGGAAATAAATGGGTTTTTCCTGTGCCTCTGGTACTCCTGCGTATTTTTTTGGTCACCTGGTAAATTCTGTAGCATAAATATGGTGCATTGGCTGGGAAGGACGCAGCCAAACCTTCCCCCTTGAGGCACCACTGTGTGAGAGCAGGCACGTGGGCCCACTCAACCGAGCCCATGATGACGGGAAGGCTAGCTTCCAATGATTTAGTTTAGTGGGTCCCAGTCCTCACAAGGTCCGGGCGACCAGGGCTCCCACTAGCGCTCCAGTGGACTCCAAGGAGGTCAGGAAAGCCCTTTTCTGGAATCATATATCTGATTAGTGAGTTTTCCCCCGGGGCACCAGTCCAAGGTCAGGCCTGCCTTTAGGGGCAGAAGAAGTAGCTGAACACTACTTAAGCAAAATATTTGCCTCAGGGACTTTCTGTAGGTGAAGGTCAAAACTTGGACTGTCTGATGTGTGAATGTGAGTGTGAGAGCCTGCGTGAAGAGAAAGCTACCTTGTGTTGTCCTGTGTTCTATTAACTGGGAGGGGATTGTGCCGTCTGGCTGCAAACATGGGAAATAGTTCCTATAAACCTGCTGCCTTAGAATGCGTGCTAAAGAAAATTAACAAAGGCTAGACCACTACCCTTATCTTCCCTGCTAAGGCTTGTTAGGTTAAGATTGGTATATTTTCTCATGGCCTGTGTAAGGCAAGAGAGAAAGACTACCAGATTTTTATGACTTTTCTGGGTGATTTCTGCTAACTTTTCATAATTAACTGCTTTGTGGGCTGCCTTTTTCAGCCCTTCTAGCAAGCTGAGAATCAAGTGGTCCCAAGACCTGTGACCTGCCTGACCTTCCTGATAGGTTTACAGTGGGTCTCTGTTAGGGACAGCATCTGTTCTGACTGGGGGAGGAAAGCAGGGGAGGGGGGCTCAAGGGGCCTGCCAGTGGAGGGTCTGCATGGCCCCGGGCATAAAGCCAGATTTGGTGCCAGCAATTTCCCGGAAGGGGCACTTTAAGGTTAGTGCAGGAATGGGGGGAGAAAGAGAGCGGAAAACTGCTCCGGAGCAGGTGTGAGATGGGGTGGTGGTGGTGGGATTCCCTAGGTAGGGTGGTGGGCTCTCAGCCTGCTGAGATAGAGGAGCCCTAGGCTGGGGGACCCGGGGATGGTTAGAGATCAAAGGTGGTAAAGGAGGAGGAGGATTTGAGATCCTCTAGGGCAGTGGTCGGCAAACCGTGGCTCGCGAGCCACATGCAGCTCTTTGGCCCCTTGAGTGTTCTAACGCCACTTCTTCAAAATAGACTTGCCCAGGCCGAAAACCGACTTCTGCACATGGGCCACGAAGTTTCAATCGCACTGTACCTGTGTGCCCGCAGGTGGTATTTTGTGGAAGAGCCACACTCAAGGGGCCAAAGAGCTGCATGTGGCTCGCAAGCCGTGGTTTGCCGACCACTGCTCTAGGGGCTTAGAGTAAAGAAGGAAAAATCTGGGAGGGAGAGCAGCTGTTACAGAGAGGATGTGTTCTTAAGTATAAAAAAGCCTGGATATACAAGATCTCAGACCACTTGCCTTGTCTCCCCTGCTAAGGACAGAGTAAGTAGTTAGTACTGAAAGGGGTGGCGTTGGAGGGAAAAGCAGGGAGAGATAGGTTTTTGTTGATTTTTGCTAGCTGCAAACCGCTTTGCTGGTGTGGGGGTCTAGTCTGTCCTTGGTTCCTCCCATACCAGGTGTCTTATCTGAGCTATGCTGTGCTCAAGGCCACAAGCTTTCTGCAAAGCACAATAAATCTTTCTCTGCCAGTTTTATTCTCTTTAACTCTTCCAATACATATAGAGAAAATCTCATTGTCCAGCCAGATTATAAAGCTTTCTGTCTCCGAGCCTGGCAGGGCGGGGTTACTGGGTGCTTCTTGGGCTGCGTCGGGATGTTCAGCAAAGGAACTTTGGGATATCATGTTTTATTGGCCAGATTGAAAAGGGGTTAGTTCTGTGGTCAGGACAAGGTCTTTGGTGTTACAGCTGGTTTAGGTTTTAATAATATTTAAATTGGGTATATTTGACAGCTTTTCCGAATATAATATTTCAAGAATTTAACTGAGAGAAAGCTTTGTGACATCTCAAGGGTCCTGAGGTGACACAAAGATCTACTCTCTCCCTAAAAAGAAATACAGTATAGTTGAAATTACAGAAGGAAGTATTAGTAAGCTATACAGGCTGGGTTGGGTAACAAGATTAATGCTTCCATGATAATGGGAAGTTCTTGCTCGGGGGCATATGACTCCCAGTTAGATTAGCGTGTCCTAGATTAGGGCAATCATAGTTAACAGCATAATTAAAATAAAATGGTATTTTCACATTGAGTTATCTCTGTTGCAAAATTGGTCAAGAAGGTGCTTTGGGTAATAGTTAGCTTTGAAGATCTCAAATTTATTAAGATATAATAAATAGATATAATTAAAATAAAGAATTTAGGTAAAACTTTTCAGTAATAATTATATTATTAATAAAAGTTCAGACACCCTTCTCCCTATAAAGGCAGAGAAGACTAAAAGAGAACAAAGGCAGACAAAAATGAGACCCAGGGACGATCTGAGGGAACAGCCAAGATGGCGATTTACAATCCTACCCGCCCCCTCAGGAGGAGAGCTATCTTGATAAGGCTCAAACAGCCATAAGGCCACCGAGCCATCAGAAGCCAGCTTTACTAGGCTGTGAAAGGAGCTGGAGCAGTAAAAATAAATCAATAAATCAATAAATAAAAAATTAAAACCTCTGCTGGAAGACCCACGTGGCTCAGCTGGCTAGCTAGACTAAAAGAAGGAGGAGTAATTTGAAAGTCGGCTATGGCTATCTGGGAAAACAAGTTCCTGGCTGGCCCTGGTGTACTCCCAGCAGATGTAAGATTTCCAAACCCAGGAGTCCCAGTGGGACTCAGAACCTAAATAAGGCCTTCAATATTCAGCAAGGCAAAGAAGGGCCTTCTGAATTTTACAAACGACTAAAAGATCAAATGAGAAAGTACTCTGGGCTAGACCCTGAGGACCTATTGGGCCAAGAAATATTAAAATTTACGTATTATGGAGGAGAAACTAAGATGGCTGCATAGGTGAACACCTAAACTGCTGCCTCGCACAACAATTTCACAACTACAGCTGAAAGACAGAACAGACATCATCCAGAACCACAGGAAGGCTGGCTGAGTGGAAATTCTACAACTAGAAGGAAAGAGAGGGGCACACGGAGACTCAGAGGAGCTGCAAAAGGCTGAGGTACGGAGACACATGCACAGAAATGACAGGCGGCTGAGTGCCTGGCTGGCTTTCTCTAGCGGGAGAGAGATAGAAGCTTCCGACTGCGCTGAACTCCAGTTCCGACTGCACTGAACCCCAGTTCCAGGCGAGACTCTGGGGACCCAGACTCATACGGGGGAGTCTGGACTGTCGGGAAAAGAGAGGAGCGCACGGAAACTCAGGAGAGCTGTGAAAGGCAGAGGTCTGGAGGCGTGCGCATAAGTGCGCGCAGAGAGGATTGACTGCTGAGTGTGCCGCTGGCTTTCTAAAGTGGGAGGGAGACAGAAGCTCCTGACTGCGCTGAACTCCAGTTCCAGGCGAGAATCTGGGAATCCAGATTCATTGGGGGAGAAACTGGACTGTCTGGCAGCGGGTGAAATTCTAGGGCAGCTTTCTCTCAGAGGTGCTTGCAGTGATTACTGAGGGACACTGAGACCCAGGGGCCTCATAGGGCAGGGCTGACGGGAAGCCAAGGCTGTCTGCTCAGCCCTGAGACTCCGCCCCATCCAAGCTGAGCACAGAGGCTTTTGCAATTTTGCAAGTCTTGTCTCATAAGGCTGTCTCCAGCACAGAAGTTCTCCCAGTGTAGACACAGCTGATCCTCACAGCCAACTGGCCTATAGGTCAGTAGAAAAAGGTAAAGATAAAAATTATGAACAACAAATATATATCTTTCAACAAGTGAATCTAAAAATCAAGTGAATAAAAAATCTGATGAACAGAATAAACTGGTGAATATAATAGAATCAGGGGGAAAGAAAGGGAGTGGACTGACAATTCTCAGGGGGAAAGGGGTGAGGGGGGTGCGGGAAGAGACTGGAAAAAAATCATACACCTATGGATGAGGACAGTGTGGGGGAGGTAAGGGCAGAGGGTGGGGTGGAAACCGGATGGAGAGGGGCTATGGGGGAAAAAAAGAGGAACAATTGTAATAATCTGAACAATAAAGATTTATTAAGAAAAAAATTTACATTTTATCACCAATAGTTGCTCGACATCTCAAGAAAACTGCAAACGTAAAGAACTAAAAGGATAAAAGTACAGAAAAGCTGTTAAAAGAGGCTCAGAATGTCTATGTATGTAAAAATAAGAAGTGGAAAAACAGAAAACTAACATGATGTTCACAATTGTAAAACAAGTGGCCTAGGGAAGGGCTGGCCTGGAGGCCAGAAACAGAAGCCGCAGCAGTAACCTTAGATGTTATCTCTAAAGAAGAATATAGCAGTTTAGAGCCAAGCCTACTGCTATAATAATTTTCTTAATTAACTTAAAGGCTTTGAAACATTGCTGGGTTAAATGGTAAACATCTAAATATTAAAAACGGAAACATTAATTGCTAGACACATTTTAATTTACCTGCTTTTAGTTTTTATCACAGAAGGTCTCTTGTACTTTGTTAAAGGTATATTTTCTTAAAGGTAAAAGTGCATTTAAAGTGTGTTCATAAATGTTAATCTAAGAAATACTGACTGTTTACTTTTTGGTAATCATTAAAAATTAAGGTTTCTGAGAATAAAGAATTCTAATACATTTTTGATCATTTGTGTCCACACCCAAGGGCAAATAAACTTGGGAAATAAGCCTTATTTTGGTCATTTCTTTTCTAGTAAAACAATTATATTATACCAGAAGCCCTATGCATGAAGATTCATGCTAGAATGGGCTTTCCTTTCCCTGGCTGCCGGCACCGCCTTTCTACTCTGGCCCGGCCCCTTTCCGCTCAGGCCCCTGAGTCGCCTCTTTCCACTCTGGGTGCTGCCTCTTTCCTCTACAGCCCCACCTTCCCACGCTGCCCAGAGGCCCTGAGAGACCGGGGGTGGGGCAGAATGCCAAAACTCGGTCCCTCTTCAGCATGGAAGTAGCCAGAGGAGCCCACCGACATCCATTTTCCTTGAAAGAATTCAGAGCCAGGATCCTTGAGGGTATGTGTTAGGCAGTTAGACAGACATGAGCAGAGCAAGGACGATAGGCCAACTGAAGAAGAAATAGATGGGACCCTAAGAGATGCTGCTCACCACTCCAACTGCTCTGAAGCTGGAAATAAAGTAACCTGTGCAGACTCCCTGTCCCTTCCTCTAAGAAAGCCAACAGGTTTAGAACGGCTAATAGAATCAGTAAACCCTGAGGCCCTGAATGTTACTCCAGACCAGATCTCTGGACTACCATCACAATCCCTTAGGTAATAAAGATTAAAAAAAAAAAAAGACTCAAGCTACTAAACGCCCTACTCCCTAGCTTTGAGTCTTCTATTGAATCCCCAATGCTGAAAATCAGCTTGAGGATCAAAGGCGGGGGGAATGATAGGGAAAATGAGACATTTTTTTTGGGGGGGGGGGGGCTAGCAATCTGAATCTGTGCCAGTAACCTAATGCACATTCTTATTAGCCTATAGTCTAGTCACTGCCCCTTTAATTATCTGGTCCTGCAGGACCTGTTTACTTAAGCCCTGCCCCCACCCCAGCACATGGGGCCCTTTGTAAAGCCTGCAAAAGGTCCAGAAGTATAATCCCATATTTGGGAGACAAAGGACTGGGAAATATAAAAAGGGAAAGCCTCCTCCATATTGGGACTCAGGATTTGAGAAACAGTCTCCCCTGAGTTCTGTACTGGTACATGTGAATTGTCTGGAAATAAATGTTTTTTTTCTGTGCCTCTGGTACTCCTGTGTATTTTTTCAGTTGTCTGGTAAATTCTGTAACATGATATCTCAACTATTCATTTTCTTTGCCAGTTTTTCTACTCTATTTTTTTCTTTCAGAGCTGTTGGAACTCTTCTCTACAAAGGAGATGTGGCACACACCATAAGGTGATTCCATTGTATAGTTTCCTCTCCTTAAATGAGAGCAGGACCTGTGACTTGCTTCTAACCAAGAGAATATGTTAGAGGTGAAGACATTTTAGAGACTTAATGAAAGTTTCTAACTGCTTGACTTCAAGTTAATCAAAAGGGAAATTTTTCTGGGTGGGCCTGACCTAATTAGAGGGCTTAAAGAAGCCAGAGAGTGGAAACAGCAGAGGCTTGCTTTCCGTTGCTGCTGTTGAAGGAGTAAACTGCCATGAATTCTTCCAACTACACGAGGGAGTTTGCATCTTAGTCAAATATCCAGGCGGGAACAAGGCTTTCAGGTTTTGAGTCATAATTAGAAAGACTTTCCCTGTTCTAAATTATAAAATAATTCCCCATGTTTTCTTCTAGAACTTTTGAGCCTTTATTTATTTTAATTTTTTAATTTTTTAGGAGCTATCTTTTAAAAAAATCTTTATTGTTCAGATTATTTCAGATGTTCCTCTTTTTTTTCTTTTTCCCCCCATAACTCCCCTCTACCCGGTTCCCACCCC
Organism: Cnephaeus nilssonii; assembly: GCF_951640355.1. Taxonomy (NCBI): domain Eukaryota; kingdom Metazoa; phylum Chordata; class Mammalia; order Chiroptera; family Vespertilionidae; genus Cnephaeus; species Cnephaeus nilssonii. The sequence goes on from NC_137078.1 coordinate 35,662,997, forward strand.
ACCCCATGCCTTTACCCGCCCCCCCCCCACTGTCCTCATCCATAGGTGTAAGATTTTTGTCCAGTCTCTTCCCGCAACCCCCTACCCCCTTCCCCCTGAGAATTGTTAGTCCGCTCCCTTTCTCTGCCCCGATGCTATTATATTCACCAGTTTATTCTGTTCATCAGGTTTTTTATTCACTTGATTTTTAGATTCACTTGTTGATAGATATGTATTTGTTGTCACTTTGTTGTTCATAATTTTTTATCTTTACCTTTTTCTTCTTCTTCCTCTTCTTAAAGAATACCCTTCAGCATTTCATATAATACTGGTTTGGCAGTGATGAACTCCTTTAGCTTTTTCTTCTCTGTGAAACTCTTTATCTGACCTTCAATTCTAAATGATAGCTTTGCTAGGTAGAGTAATCTTGGTTGTAGGTTCTTGCTATCCATCACTTTGTATATTTCTTGCCACTCCCTTCTGGCCTGCATAGTTTCTGTTGAGAAATCAGCTGACAGTAGTATGGGTATTCCCTTGTAGGTAACTAATTGTTTTTCTCTTGCTGCTTTTAAGATTCTCTCTTTGTCTTTTGCCCTTGGCATTTTAATTATGATGTGTCTTGTGGTCCTCTTTGGATTTCTCTTGTTTGGGGTTCTCTGCTTCCTGGACTTGTAAGTCTATTTCTTTCACCAGGTAGGGGAAGTTTTCTGTCATTATTTCTTCAAAGAGTTTTTTTTTTTTTTTAATTTTATTTTATTGTTTAAAGTATCACATATAGTAGTACATATATCTCCCTTTTTTCCCCCCATTGACCTTCCCCCAGCCTCCCCTACCCACTGTCTCATGCCTTCATCCCACCCTTCCAGTGTCTTGTTCAAATAGGTTTTCAATATTGTGTACTCTCTCTTCTTCTGGCACCCCCATAATTTGGATATTGGTACACTTGAAGTTGTCCCAGAGGCTCCTTACACTATCTTCATATTTTTGGATTCTTTTTTCTTTTTGCTCTTCCAGTTGTGTGTTTTTTGCTTCCTCATATTTCAAATCTTTGACTTGATTCTTGGGATCCTCTAGTCTACTGTTGAATGTCTGTATATTATTCTTTATTTCAGTCAGTGTATGCTTAATTTCTGACTGGTCCTTTTCCATTTTTTTGGCATTCTCACTAAGATCCTTGAAGGTCTCACTAAGTTCCTTGGAGGTTTCTAGAAGATTCTTGAGAAACCTTATAACTGTGGTTTTAAACTCTATATCCAGTAGTTTGCTTTCCTCCATTTCTTTAATTTGTGACATGTTTCTTTGTCTCTGCATTTTGCCTGCTTCCCTGTGTTTATAGAGTGGCCTTGTGTGGTAGTTGTCCTATAGGGCCCAGTGGCTCAGCCTCCCCAATCACCTGAAGTGGACACTCTTGGTGCACCCCTTTGTGGGCTGGGTGCACAGTCTTGCTGTAGTTAAGTCTTGATTGCTGTTGGTATCACTGGGAGGAATTGAGGCCAATTGGCTGTAAGGACCAGCTGTGTCTTCAATGGAAGAACTGCTGTGCAAGGGACACCCTTATGGGGCAGGATTTTCTTCAGTGGGGTTTTGATGCTCACTGAGTCTGCCCCTTGAGTGTGTCGCTTATGAATGTGAAGAGTTGTGATCTGGTATGGTCTCACACTGATCACTGGGTACACGGGCTCTTGGATCTCCAAGGAGGTGCAAAGTTAGCCACTGCCTGATGCCACCCAGCAGGAGCTACAGAGAGATCTGCAGATTCCTCCTCTTTGTATGGGGTTTGGAAGTGCCCTGATGAGGCCCAGCTGTGAAGCAAGGCAGGCTGCTGCTGCTGCCGGGCCTTGGGTCTTCTTTTGGAAGCTTTGGGGCTCTCTGACCCAGCTGCAGTTTGATAGGTTTTAGGTTGAGAAAGGACAGGCCATTCATATGCAAAAGCCACTGCGCACAGCTTGGGTGGGGTTGTAAATTGGATGGGGCGGGGTCTCAGGGAATCACCAGGGTGGAGCAAACAGCAATGGCTGCCAATCAGCCCTACACTAGAGAGGTCCCCGGATCTCTGTGTCCTGCGCCCCCATGCAGGAACAATGATCACTGCAAGCACCTCTGAGAGAAAGCTGCCCTCTCATTCCGGCCTGATTCCAGACAGCCTAGTTTCTCCCTGTATGAGTCTGGGTCCCAGGAGTCTAGCCCGGAAGTGGAGTTCAGAGCAATTGGGAACTTGTACCTCCCTCCCGATTGAAAAAAACACAAAAAACAGTGCACCTAGTTGCCAGCCAGTTCCACGCGCACCTCCGTACCTCCTACCAGTCTCAATGCGCTTTTTTCTTTCCTTGTGGTTGTAGAACTTCCACTCAGCCAGCTTTCCCGTGGTTCTGGATGATCGTTGTTTTGTCTTTTAGTTGTAGTTTTGATGTGGTTGTGAGAGGCAGCAAAGTACAGGTGTTTACCTATGCCGCCATCTTGGTTCTCTCCAAGCCTTTATTTTTGAACATTTAAAAATCTTTGGTCCAGCCCAGCTGATGTTACTCAGTGGTTGAGTGTTGACCTATGAAACAAGAGGTCACTGGTTCGATTCCTGATCAGGGCACATGCCTAGGTTAAGGGCTTGATCTGCAGTAGGGGGCATGCAGGAGGCAGCCTATTGATGTTTCTCTCTCATTGAGGTTTCTATCTCTCTCCCTTCCCTATCTCTAAAATAAAAACAAAATACATTTTAAAATTTTGGTCCATTTGGAATTTAATTTGACTTAAGGTATGAGGTATGCATAAAAGTTTACTTTTTTCCCAGGTGACTACCCAGATATCTCAATACTCCTTATCCAGTGGTCCAACTTATCCCTCTCTGGTCTGAGAGGCTACTTTTTTTTTCATGAATTCTCATATATTTGGATTTTGTAAACTTTTAATAATTTGATGGCATTATTTCTTGAGTATAATTTGGCACATTATTTCTTTGAACATTTTTAGGAGGTTATTTCTTAAAAGCCAGGAATTTTACATTGTTCATCTTCGTATCTCTATGCCTTAGCTCACTGTTTGAATTGGAGTATTGTAGACTCTCAGTAAAGGCTTGTTGAATGAATGAATAATGCAGAATGTAATTTGAAGGATGGTTTTGAGGGATTTTAATCTTTCTTAGCAGATGGATCTTAGTTCAGGGAATTATGATTTCAGGCTCAAGCCCAGTCCCTACAAAAGAGTCTATAGATACATATTCAGTGCATATCTGTAGATTCATTATTATAATATTGACAAGAAGGACCAAAGAAAAATATTGAGTGAAATTAGTTAATAAGCATTTGTATTTATTAAGGGGGATTAGAATCATTATTGTTCAAACCTCTAGTTTCCATGGAGAGGAATTTTCCTCTTGCTCCACCACTCAGTCCAACTCACAGAAGTACCAGGAGTGATCTAGCTAGTGAGTTTGAGAGAGGAACCAGGCATTCAAAGCCTAGTCACTTGCTCCCACTGAGGGTGTGATTGTGTGTGTGTGTGTGTGTGTGTGTGTGTGTGTGTGTGTGTGTTTTCAGCTGCTTACAGGAAGCACACATACTAATCTGATCTTCCATGTACATTTTCTAAAGTGGAAATTAGATGAACAAGTGGTAGTATGTGTACAATGTGAAAGTGGTCTTTGGAGGATACTCTCCTTCAATGCTCGATCTTCCTAATGGCCAGGCAGGCCTAAATTTCAGCACTGCATAGGACTGAGTGAATGAGTTTACTTCCATCCATTACTGACACAAGCCTAAGCCATGTCCTCCAGCCTGGACTGACCTTTGTTGATAGTACTGCTGATAATTTGATGTCTATCTCTTGTTTAGCTCTCAGTTGGTTCAGAAATCAGTCTGAGAAAAGGGTTCTATTTAATGGGCTTCTTTAAACCTTACCATTGTTTAATCTGGGCTACTCGAATTGTATGCTTCCCCTGATCCCCTCTCTAAATTCCATCTACTGAAATTACTCAATTCAACTAGTTTTGTTTTAAATTATTGTGTGTTAGCTCAACTCTAAGTATTTAAAATTGAGATAACTAATTACTGATGGTGGTGTGTTTAATGTAGCGGAATATCTCATCTTTATATATTCATTGAAGCCAGCACATACTGTGTATATACAGATAGGTTCATTCAGTATTTTCAGAGAGTGAGCTGAGCTTGTGAAATATATTAAATATTACCACAATAAGAAAAAAGGACAAACCACAAGAGAAAAACAATCTGTACATGAGATTTCTAGACTGTTTCAGTGTTTATAAATATTCGTCTATGGAGAGAAGTATGTGTATTATAATAATTATGCATTAATGCCTCATTAGTAGGGGGTTACATTCATGCTGTTTCGTTTTCCTCTAGTGAATTTCTGATAAGTTAGCATTTTTAAAGTCTTGTTTAAAATGTAATAAAAACAGAGAAGAGAGAGAGTGACTGTATATTCTAGAGTAGATCATTTATAATTCCTTCAGCTTATATTTCCATTGAAGAAATATGGGCTTCTGAGCCTACAGGAAGAAGTAAAACTTGCCTTCCTCATTCCAAATCAGAACCTAATTACTTGAAAAGTAGACAAGCAGGCCAAATCAGAACATAATTTTTATCATATTGACGTTTTCTTCTTAATGCCATTATATACATTAAAAACGTCCTAATATATAAAAACCCTGGGTCCATCACATCCGCAACGACTGGGAGGCTCGACCATTCTCCAGGCTGTGCGCACAGCAGGCAAGCGGGCTAAACTGCTGACCTCTCGGAGAGAGAGAGAGGCGGGGCTGATCAGCAATGGCAGCGGCTGCTGGTGTGCCAGGAGAGAGAAGCAGGGTGATCAGACCCTGCTTTTCTCTCCCTCGCCAGCAGCCAAGCCTCTCTCTCTCTCCCAGAGGTCAGCCATTCAGCCGCTTGCCAGGAACCTGGAGTGGCTGCTGATCAGCCCCGCCTTTATGATCAGATGCTGACTGGCATAGAAACTGACCAATCAGAACCAAATCTGGGTCAACTGTGAAGAGCCAATGGCTGCCTAGGAGGCAGAGCTTTTGATACTGACTGGCATAGAAACCAACCAATCAGAACAAAATTGGCCAGCAGAGGAGGGCAGTTAGAGGCGAGATCAGGCCGGCAGGGGAGGGCTGTTGGGGGCAACCGGGCCAGCAGGGGAGGGAAGTGGGGGCGATTGGGCTGGCAGGGAAGCAGTTAGGTGTTAATCAGGCTGGCAGGGGAGCAGTTAGGGGGTGATCAGGCTGGCAGGCAGAAGCAGTTGGGGCAATTAGGCAGGCAGGCAGGCGAGTGGTTAGGAGCCAGCAGTCCCAGATTGTGAGAGGGATGTCCACCTGCCGGTTTAGGCCCGATCCCACAGGGATCGGGCCTAAACTGGCAGTCAGACATCCCCCAAGGGGTCCCAGATTGGAGCGAGTGCAGGCTGAGCTGAGGGACACCCCCCACCCCAGGGCACGCATTTTGTGCACCGAGCCTCTAGTGTGTGTGTGTGTGTGTGTGTGTGTGTGTGTGTGTGTGTAATATATATAATATATATATTGATTGATTGATTTCAGAGAGGAAGGGAGAGAGAGACAGAGACAGAAACATCAATGATAAGAATAATTGATCAGCTGCCTCCTGCACCTGGGGATTGAGCCAGCTTCCTAGGCATGTGCCCTGACTGGGAATCTAACTGTGACCTCCTGGTTCATAGGTCCACGCTCAACCATTAAGCCACAGCAGCTGAGCCATTGTATATGAATTTTATTCTAGGTTCCTAAGTACATTTTGTAAAAGGGACCCTTTCCAGACCAGCACCCCAGAAATGCATTCATTATGTACTCTTTTTTTGGTACATCTTAATTGCAAAGTCCATGGACATTATTCTTTGATCTTATTTGATCTTTCTATTGAATTTCATATAGTTGATCAATCTCTCTCTCTCTTTTTTTGAAATTATGTACACCGTTGGCTTCTAGATGTTTCGCAATACTTATTTACCTTTAACCTCCCTGACTGCTGTTTCTTCATTTCTTTTATGAGATCCTCTTTATTTTCTTTGCCTATTCCTAACATATCCTGGGTTCCATATTTCCTTCTTGGTGCTCTGCTCACACTTCCTGTTCTCCCTAGGTGATATTCTTCATTCTCATTATTTCAATTCTTATCACCTAAATGCTGATGATGCATTGAACCTGTGAATGTTAGGTTGCCATTTCCAAATATTTATTGGGTACCACTGCCTAGATATCTCACAGTTACTCAGAACTTAACTAAAGACCATCTGGAATTCATCATCTCTCATAAGCTTGCTCCCATTTCTTTTTTCTTTTTAAAATATTTTTATTGATTTCAGAGAGGAAGGGATGGGGAGAGAGAGATAGGAACATCAATGATGAGAGAGGATCATTGATCGGCTGCCTCTTGCATGCCCCCTACTGGGGATCGAGCCCGCAACCTGGGCATGTGCCCTTGCCTGGAATCAAACTCGGGACCCTTCAGTCTGCAGACTGATGCTCTATCCACTGAGCCAAACCAGCTAGAGCTCATTTCTTTATTCTGTCGTACATGATGGTATCCCAATTCAGTCACAAAGACAAGAAACTTGGAAGTTACCCTTGACAGCTTCCATTATGTCCTCTTCCACGTCCATTTAGGCACCACTCTCTGCCAAATTTACCCCTCAATATTCTCTCAAATCTATCCCATTCTTTGGCTACATCTTCCCACTTCTCTAGTTGAAGCCCTGATAATAAACTACTTGGACTATTGCAACTGACTTTTTACAGATACACTTGCATGTAGTCTTGTCCTCTTCAAAGCCACGCTCATACTACTTTAAAATGCATCTCTGACCAGGCACTGCCCTTCTTAGAACTCTTCAATTGCTTCTATTGTTTTAAGAATAAGGATCAAGCATTTAATATAAAATACAAGGCCTTCTTTTATCTGGAAAGAGGAGCAGTGGGAAGTTTTTGAGGCATAAAGTTAAAAAATATGGAAATTTAAAAATTATCACAAAAGAGTCACCATTCCCAAAGTTTGCTCCCCAGAAGTAACCACTGTTAGCAATATATTTATATGTCAAGAATCTTAAATACCACAACAATAAATGATGGGTGATTTAAGCAGAAAAGATCATGCTTAAAGGTTCATTTAATAGAAGTGGTCCTGGACTTATGAATTTTTGACCTGACGATGGTGCAAAAATGATGTGCATTCAGTAGATATCATACTTCAAATTTTGAAGTTTGATCTTTTCCTAGGCTAGCACTGCTAGTATGCAGCACAGTCCTCTCTCTTGATGCTGGGCAGTGGCAGTGAGCTACGTTGACCAGTTGGCCACACAATTGTGAGGTAAACAACAGATACCCTACAGTGTACAGTGTTGCCAGCATTTTTTGGCTATTTTGTTCTGTGATTTCATATCCCATCATGTCTACAAAATGCCCATCTGATTCTCCTGCTTCTGGCAAGAAAAAGAAGAAAGAGAAAGGCAGTTACTCTAGAGATAAAACTCGAGATATTTGCCCAAGTGTAGACTGTAAGTGTTATGAGCATGTTTATGGTAGGCTAGGATAAGCTATGATATTTGGTAGGTTAGGTGTATTAAATGCATTTTTGACTTACAGTATTTTCAACTTAAGATGGGTTTATTAGGATGTAACCCCATGATAAGTTGGGGAGAATCTGTATGTTAAAAAAGATATTCAGTAGCTTTCAGAATCTTCAAAATGGAGAAAAGTTGAGGATAATGCATCAAGAAGGCAGCAAAGCACAACACCCCAAACAACATTGAGGATATTGCTGTCATGGCTACAGAATGGTAGTTGCTGTGGCTTGCTTCACTGACATTGCTCTTCAGTAGAAACTGGATATTGGCTCTGGCACTGCAGTTATTGCTTCCCAGGAACTTGATCTTCTGCCATTGCCACCACCGCCAAAGGCACAGACCTTCATGGTCTCTGCAGCTCTGGGATGGGTGCTTTGCAATGAACAAAGTTGCTTAGAAAGCAACTATCTGGGATTTTCAGAGACAAACTGGAGAAGAGGATAAGAGTAGGGACTCTGGAACCAACTTTCTTGGGTTGCAATTTGTTCTCCTATTTACTGACTGTTACTCAATCTCTCTGTGTCGCAGTTTCCTTTTGCTTAAAATAAGGATAATAGTTGTAATGCAGTTGAAGTGAAAATTAAATGTTCTTGGCAATTTGCTTAGAAAAGTTCTTGATGCAAAGTTCCTGATGCACAGTAAGTATATAAAGTGTTAGTTATTCCTAGTAGTTCAGACGATATAGTGAAACTTGAATCTGTTTCCCACTAAGACTTAGAAGGATGGAGAGGATTATACAAACTTAGGAAATGAGTTCATATAGTGGCTAGCCAGAAAGAATGACAAATATTCACTATCATATGTATCCTAGACTTTCAGCCATATATTCATTTGCAATTAAAACATTTATGCTTGTGTGTGTGCACGCGTGTGTGCTCATGTGCATGCGCGTTTCAGTTAGTTCAAACTACCTCAGACAAAAAGGATACAAATTTATTTAGTTTTTGTAATCAAACTACAGAAAGGACAGGGATGCAGCTAGCTAAGGAAACTAAGCATAGACTTCAGTGTCATTGACTCTTTCTCTGTTTCTCTTGGTGTATCAGTACCAGTGTCTTACATTCAATTCTTCTACAAGACTGAGAATTACTATTTCTACCAACATATAGGCTTCATATGCCTCAATTTCAACATCAAAGAGGAAATGGAAATGTCTTCCCTCTGATGCCTAGGCAAAGCACTCTGGGATTGGGTTATGATTGGTTGGTTTGGGTCAATCACTGTGTCAGGGAAAGTTCTACCATCAGAAAGCTCTTACTAAGATCACTTGTTTGAAATTCGGGACAGCTGGATAATATTCCATGGTGTAAATGTACCACAGCTTGTTATCCATTCATCTACTGATGGGCACTTGAGAAGAGTCTCTTACCTTTGGGACAGCATGGAAGGACCTGGAGAGTATTATGGTAAACGGAATAAGCCAGTTGGAGAAAGGTAAGTATCACATGATCTTACTCATATGTGGAATCTAATGAACAAAATAAACTGATGAACAAAAAAATCCAGAGTCATAGAAGCATGGAACAGACTGATGGATCCCAGAGGGAAGGCAGGAGTGGGTGGTGGGTGGGGAGAGATTAACCAGGGAACTTATATTCATACTAGAGGCCCGATGCACGAAATTTGTGCAAGGGGCTCAGCCCTTGCAGCCCCGGCTGCCTTGGCCCATCACAGACCCAGCTGCCTCGCAGCCCCACCCACTGGTCATTCTGGAAGGTTGTCCAGAAGGTCATTCCACCATCTGGTCTAATTAACGTATTAGCTCTTTATTATGTAGGACTAGAGGCCCAGTGCACAGGATTCATGCACTGGTGGGGGACATGGCCTGTGGAGATAGCCCACTGGGGGAGTGCCGCTCATCCAGGTCAGCCGAGTGTCTATGGACCCGCCCTCTGAGCAGCTGCTCCTTGGTCCGGTATCTTCTGTGGAGCCAGAGCACTCGCCTCTCCAGGGGGCCCGGTTGAGGCCAGGCCCAGACACAATAGCACTGAGAGGCGGCAGGAGTAGGCCTCAGACCCGCGGCGGCCACTAACCTGCCTCGCAGCCTCCAGGGTCAGCTTTGCGAGCCTGGCGTTCTGCTGTTCGGTCGCTGGGCTTTTATTATATAGGATATGCATAGCCCATGGACACAGACAGTAGTGTGGTGAAGGCCTTGTGGGGGTGTGTGGGGTGGAGGGGGTCAATGGGGAAAGAAGGGGACATCTGTAATACTTTCAAGATAAAGATAAATTTAAAAGGAAGACATTTGGGGCAAACATTTTTTGAGAGAAGCGGGGAAGGAGCACTTGACAGGCAGTTTTATGTGCTGTATATATAATTAACCCTGTGGAAAGCTAAACATTTCTTTACATTTCGAAAAATCTGTTTTTGAAAGGTGCCGGAAACAAATCAGTTTCACTAAAAGAGAGATGTTGACAGGAAGCCAGGAAGGCTGGTCAACAACCTTAATTGCTCTAACCACTCACCCTTTAGTTGAGATATTGTTAGCTGAAGCAGCTTCCACCTTGGTTTGTCCCATTAAGTTTTTGTTATTTCCTGCCTAAGGGCTACATGTATATTTCTGTTTATCTTGCCTAAGATGTTTTCCCCAAAGCCTCAATAAAAGGGATGGCAGGGCCAGAGCAGGAGTTAGTTAGTTCTCCCACTAGAGGTGGATTACCGCCTGGCCCCCCATTTCGCCAAATTGAATTTCTTCAAGTCTCCTTTCATTTGTGTGCGGCCCTTCTCCAGAACTCGAACCCTGAACCGGAACCCTGGACCACGTGGGACGTGGAAAGGGATTCCTACAGAAAGGCAATAAAGAGTACACATAATAAAAGTACTAGGTACTGAGTTTTAAAACCATGGAGATCAGCAGTGTGTTAACTTGTAGTTTCTTGGAATAAACTTCTATCATCTTTTAATTGTAGAGTCTCCTGAGTTTGCAAGGAAACTTAAAAAACTGTTACTATTTGCAACCACTTATCTGTGTGAATAAATTCTCTGCAACCCAAAGAAAATACGAAGAACAAAAAACAGGGAGACTGCTAGGAGTGCAGCTGTCATCTACCTCATTTCTAATTTTGTATTCAACAAAACTGCTGGTTGTTTCATTGGTGGACTTCATATTAAGTAAATGTTTTACTTTTAATTTATAAAGTGAATGTATCCTAAACATATTGCTTTCAGATGATTTATTTTCTTGAAAGATTTTGTTTGAAAGGATTCTACTGCTAAAAAATTGAAAAACAGAATATTAGAGCAGGGGTCAGCAAAGTTTCTGTAAAGGGCCAGATAGTAAATATTTTAGGTTTTGTGGGCTATGTGACCTCTGTTGCAATGACTCAACTCTGCCGTTGGAGCATGAAAGCAGGCATATTCAATACAGAAATAAACTATGGTGACTGTGTTCTAATAAATCTTTATTTATAAAAACGGGCGTCAGACTGGATTTGGCCCTTGGGTGGGGCTGTAGTTTGCCAACCCTGGATGGATTGGATTATCCAAATTGGTTATCTAGTTACTTTCAATGAAGGAGGCAAATGAACTGCCCTTTCATTCTGTATTTAACAGTTACTTTCAAGAGGGGTCTTCTAAACTGTTCCGATTTTAGTGATGTTACCTTGCGGGTAGTTTAATTGAAACTGTGTTTTGCTACATTGTTTTTGCAGCCTACCAACTGTAAATTAGCCCAAATATGCAGCTGGTTTTATGTTCTTTAACATAAAATAATCTGAAACAGTTTGCATGCTCTATGTGAGATGATAATTTCTTTATGGTGGAGATTTACCCATTAACTAGTGCTTACTTCTGATCCTCTTTGTTAGAGTGAGTGTAGAGTTTAAACTAGGCATACTAATTGAATCTTCCTAATTGATGTTTCTTTTTCTTTTGCTCACAGTAGCTTGGATCATCTGAAAAAGGTCTTGAATAAATACATCATTTATCACTAGCTAAAACTGTCATCATTAACTTGATTAATAAAATACTGCTCTTAAAGATGGATTGAAACATAAAATAGCCAGCCTGGTTCCACATAATGAAGAGATTAATTTGACACACAAGACAACCAATTTAGTATTACTCAATGATCATTCTTTATTTAGAAAGCCATCAATTAGTATTATTTCCTTTGATGTACTATTTTGTCTTTCTAACAAGAAACAATGATTTCCTCAAAAGTTAATCTGCTTTCCTTAACCATAAAAGGATATTTATCTCAGCACTCTTAAATTTCAAAACGTGCAACTCTGCCTTATGAGTAAAGAGGAAATTAATGATGGATTAACAAGCTTACAGTGCAATTCTTTATTTTAGGATATTGCTAATTTTCCTTTTGTAGCAAGACTATAAGAATATGGTCGGAGAAGTCACAGCAAGATAGAAAGCCAAGGTCTCTGTTCTTCCTTCTTTCGGATGGAGATTAAAATAGCCTATATCAGTGATTTTCAAGAGGTGTGCCACAGAAATTTTTAAAACATGCAATACCTGACTATTTAGTCAGGAGCATTGACCTCTTTTCCCCTAGATTGTCAAATAAAAATGACAACAGCCAACATAAAAATAGGCATCTGGTGTGAATGAATAAAAACTATACCTAATTTTTTTGTCAGATGGACAAAAAGTATAACATTTTTTGGTGTGTTACAAATTTTAGTAATCAGTTTATGCATGCCATAAGATGAACATGGCTGAAAATTGCTGGTCTGTATTCATACACTGAGAGGCAAACTGTGCACTAACATGCAAAGAAGTTAAGTAGATTTTACCACTTTTTGTGTGTGTATGTGGTGGTTGGGAGAGGTTTTTGCCAAGTAAAAAAAATATTAAGCCATACTATTAGTTTTCTTTATATGGTTGTTACTTAAAGCAACTGAGAGAGACATATTCATGAGGTGTCTTATGTATTTTTCTTGGCATATGGATTTTTAATCATCTCCTACTGAGTAACATTTCTTATTATGATGGGAAGAAAGCAGCAAACATTTCATTAACGTAGGGCTAATGATGCTTTTAGGACATTGTGTTTACCGTGAGTTGAGGAGAAGTTGTATTGATGTTTAAAGAGTTCTGAGTTGGATTTCAAATGCTAGACTAGAGGAATTTTGAAAAAGGGAGATGCTTTTCATTAATAGTTCATGGAAATGTATCATTTGAAAGGCTGATCTGATGTGTTTCAGAACCTATTGTGGGCTATTAGATGGCAGATTGTTGAGGTGTGTGTGTGTGTGTGTGTGTGTGTGTGTGTGTGTGTGGTGTGTGTGTGTGTGTGTGTGTGTGTGTGTGTGTGTGTGTGTGTGTGTATGCAGGGGCCCTAGCAGAACGCTCTGTGTGTGAAGTGTGTATGTTCCTTGCACGTGTGTGAATGGCTGGTGTTTCTGCCTATCTGCGCCAGCCTCCCAGGATTCCGGGAGACTTTCAACGTAGATAAGAAAACCAGGAGGAGAGCCTACGCTAGCCGTTCCTGGACCTGCAGTTCATCCTGCAGGCTTTCACGCTGTCAGTGAAGCAGGAGAACAATAAAACAAAACGCAGTTATTAAACATTCTTAGGGTACCCAGGATTGTGGGCCACACTGAAGTTTACTTAATGACCTTAAGTGTATCTTTTCTCTCCACAAGGCAGGAATCCTTGGAGGTTGTTTGGAATTGGGCCACAGTAGAAAAGGTCAAAACCTTCCTTGTTACTGATTTGAAGAGTACGTAAAGAATAAACATTTCAAAATTGTTTAATGGATTTTAGAACCTTGTTTACCAAGAGGATAGTCCCAGCCTGGGAGCCAGGACTAGTGTATTCTAGTCCCATCGCCACTGATGAGCAGTGTCACCTTGGGCAAGTTTCCCCGTCTTCTGGAGGCTGGATTTACTGGATAGATTTACTCCTCAGATAGAAAGTGGGCAACCCGAGAGGACAACATGAGAAGAATATATTAATATTTTAATAGTGTTCAGAGGCACACGCATAGAAACAGTTATAGAAAATATGTACTTGAGAGAAAAGTAAGTTTATCATTGAGAATGAATTCTCACAAAGCTGCGTCTGTTAAGGATTGATGGTTTCAATCTATCCACTTATTTCTCATTTCTTAAAAGCAAAAGCATTTTTCTGCTGCCTTTTCTGCTGCCCTTTCTCCTGATTACAAGAGATATTTTTCTTTTGCAGAGAATTTGGAAAGTACAGTAAATCACAAGGAAGAAATGAAAACAATTTTACTACCCAGAAATAAAGCCATTAAGATTTTAATGTAACCTTATAGTTTTCTTTTTACAGAATGTAGTATTTCCAGTGTATTATTTTTATTTAATAATATGTGGTGAACATTTTCTCACATTGAGTATTCTAAAAAGCTTAAAAGAAATACATATTTCAGAATATGCAACTTGTTTAAAATATTTTCTTTCCCATTACAAAATGTTCTTTGCCCCAGAATTTGGAAAATATAGGAAACAGAAAAAAGAAGAAAAAATCAATGATAATTCTATTACCCCCCAAATCAGTCTTTTCTTCCAATCTGTTTTTCTATGCACATTCACTATATTTATAATTTGTTTTCTGTCATTTTGTTTAGATATGGAATACATATTTTTCTAAATTATTAAAACTTATGTTAAATATCAGCACTAAAATTTATTGTTGTTTTGTGTTATAGGATTAATATTTATATTAGATATTTTCTTATGATTTTGTATATAATATACACAATTATATTTTACAGTTTAGGCATTTAACATTTGTTGAGAGCCTATTATATGCTCAACACTTGGCATACAAATAGGAACCAACAGATGGTACAAATTATGAATGATAGTATATATTCCTTCCTAATATTTTTGTTTCCATTACCAATATATCGTTATATGTGAACTAATATTTTGATCCAGTCATTGTGAGTAGTGGCATTGTAATCCAATAGTATCACCATTTAGATAGTTGTCATTTTTTTCCTGAGATTATTGTGATGAATATCTTTATTGTTTATTTTTTCCCATTCTTAATTATTTACCCATTAGAATTTCATGGAGTATAATATTTTTATTAAAAGGCATACACATTTTTAAGGCTATTGATATCTTCTGCCAAAATGCTACTCAGAAAGATTGTACCAATATTCATTCCTAACAGCAATGTATAAGGTACTTTAATTTTCATCTTTAACTACTAGTAAGTTTATAGATTTCCTCTCTCTAGTTTGATATAATTTTATTTATTGTATTTTTGAAATTCAGAACTTGTATATTTAATATAGTCAAACCTATCAATATTTTTATTCATATTTCTATTTTTGGTTTTATGCTAGAAAGTCCCCCCGCCTATCACTCTGGTTTATATACATTTTTTTCAATCTTTAATTTCTTTATTGATTAAGGTATTACATATGTGTCCTCATCTCCCTATTAACCCCCCAAGCCCCCCCCCCCCCAACTCATGCCCTCACCCCCCTGTTGTCTGTGTCCATTGGTTGGGCTTATATGCATGCATACAAGTCCTTTGGTTGATCTCTCCCCCTACCCCCACCCTCTCCTACCTTCCCTCTGAGGTTTGACAGTCTGATCATTTATATACATTTAAAATTTATACTATTTCATTTTAAAATTTAAATTCCTAATCTAAGTGAAAATTACTGATTTTGGTAAGTAAAAATATAAGAATCAACTTTTTATTCCTCCTAAATAGATAACCAATGATCCCACTACCACTTATTGGATAATTAAACCTTTCCATACTGCTTTGAAGGGCATTAGTACCGTCAGTACCACTCTTTTACTTACTGTCGGGTTATTGCTTAATTTAATATGTAGCAGTAAAATTCTCCCCTCTCTCTCTCTCTCTCTCTCTCTCTCTCTCTCTCCCCCCCTCTCTTAAGTGTTTTATTGGGTTTACTTTTTTATTCTTTCAGATATATTTTCTTATTTATTTAGATATACATTTTTATTTTATCTTTTAAAACTTGACAGTTTTCAAAGGGTGCTTTAAAATCGCCAATTAGATAGCTCTTCCCCTCTCCTCTTAATTTTCTACTTTGGATCATGTATTAGAAATTTTCGTTTTCAGATTTTAAATTTTATGAAAATTTCCTTTGAAGCCTTAATATATGGTCAACTTTTCCAAATGTTTCATTAGTTTTTGAAAATAATGTATTCTCTGTTGGTACAAAATTCTCTCATGTAAAAATATTAAATCACATTTTAAAAAATATGGTATTCAAATATCCTATTTTAAAAATTTATGTTCCACTTGATCTGTCAATTTCTGAGAGACGTAATGTTAAAGCCTCCCTTTATGATTGAGCATTTGTCTAATTACCCTTTCATTTAAAATAGTTATATTATATTGTTAGACACATACGGGTTCATAACAGTTTCATAGTCTTGATAATTAGTGATGATTCTCTTTGACCTATTTTGAATTTAGAATTTGAATTCTATATTGTCAGATATGGCCATGCCAACTTTTGTTTAAGTATTTTCCTGGTTTATCTCTATTGTTTCAGAATTACTTTTATTTTAAATAAAATACTGAAAATAGTTTTCATAGTCAAATACTCTTAAAAAGATTATACCTTTTAATACCTATTTTCCCCCTGCTGCCAATCCTGATACTGACTTTCAATTTTTTTAGCTGTTTTTTTTTTTCTTTCTGGTATTTACCCTCAAGTTTCTAAATAATGTGCTTATATGGTTGTTGGCTTGTTATTATTCAAGAAAAAAATAACTTATCTCTAGTATCTCAATATAGTTATGTTGGTTAAATAAACACTCATTACTTCACAAGTAGCTAACAAACACAGCTAACTTACTGATGTACCACATATATCTTTAAGTGCTTACATTCATTAATTAGTACCACCATCACAACAATCCTAGTGGATAAGTGCTATTATGACTCATTTATCCATTTTATAAATGGGAGAACTAAGGCTCTGAGTTACTTACCTTATTATGACTATGTATTTTCACCATTGAGCTAAAGAAAGAACAGTGATTATGCTTCTTTCCTTCTTCTTTTTTTTTTTTGTTAATCCTCACCTGAGGATATTTTTCCTCTGAATTTTAGAGAGAGTGGAAGAGAAGGAAAGACAGAGAGAAATATTGATGTAAAAGAAACACACCGATTGGTTGCCTCCTGCACGAGTCCTACGAGGGCCCGGGTCTGAAAGAAGCCTGCAACCGAGGTACATACCCTTGACCAGAATTGAACCCAGGACCTTTCAGTCTGCAGGCTGATGCTCTATCCACTGAGCCAAACTGGCTAGGGCTGTTTCTTATTCAACTTTTTGGTTTTCTTATAGTTTGAAATTGCCTTATTTTAAAATATGATTTATTTGCTTCATCACTAATTCTTCCCTGAAAGTGAATATAGAACCTCTTTGAATATTATTTTCCTCACTAGAGGCCCGGTGCACAAATTCGTGCACTAGTGGGGTCCCTCCTGTGGATCTGGCCAAAACCAGCTCTCTGACATCCCCTGAGGGGTCCTGGATTGCGAGAGGGTGCAGGCCAGGCCAAGGGACCCCACCGGTGCACAATAGGGGCCGGGGAGGGACACAGGAGGTTGGCCAGCCAGGGAGGGTCTGCAGGAGGGCTCCAGGGCCATCTCACTCAGTCCCAATTGGTCGGACCCTAGTAGCAAGCTAACCTCCCAGTAGAAACGTCTGCCCCCTGGTGGTCAGTGCATGTCATAGCGACTGGCCAAAGGGTTGACTGTCTGCCCCCTGGTGGTCAGTGCTCGTCATAGCGAGTGGTTGAGCAGCCTTAGCATATCATTAGCATATTACATTTTGATTGGTTGAACAGCCAACTGGACGACCAGACACTTAGCATATTAGGCTTTTATTATATAGGATGGTCAAAACATAATAGTTATCCAATCAGGCCCCCTTCCTCTCATTCATTCCTTCTGGAATTTTATGTCTCCTTGCTTCAATTTAGAATGATTGTTTTCTGAGCCTGCACTTGTGTTAGATTTCTTATATCCTAAATCATTTATTTTTTTCCTTTCTTGCTCCTATGATGAATTTTATTTTCCAACAGTTTACTGATAAATGGTACAGAGAGATACATTTTTAATGATTTTTCCATGTTCTATATAATAAAAGGCTAATATGCAAATTGTCCCCTTGACCAGGAGTTCGACCAGGAGTTCAACCAGGAGTTGGACCAGGGGGTGGGGCTGGCCAGCCAACCACCTGCAGCCCTTCCCCCCAGCCAGCCCTGCCCCTGATCAGCCCCCCCCCATCCTGATTGGGGGTGGGGCTGGCCAGCCAACCACCCACAGCCCCTCCTCCCAGCCGGCCATGCACAAATTTGTGCACTGGGCCTCTAATAAATATATATATATATATATATATATATATATATATATATATATCCTTAAAAATGTATACACACACTTTGAATAGTTATAAAGACAGTGTTTATTAAAATACACTAGGGGCCCGGTGCACGAAATTCATGCACTGGGGGTCGGGGGTCCCTCTCACATGCTGGGAGCCCTCAGGGGATGTCCTACTGATGGCTTAGGCCTGATCCCCACGGGAAGCATACCTAAGCTGCAGTCTGGCCTCCCTTTGTGGGAGGCAACCGGGCTGATCAGGGGAAGGCACAAGCCCCATCACCCTGCTGCTGCAGCCACTGCCAGTCACCGCAGCCACCAAGGTGTTTTCATCAACACGGACTCCAGTCCCTTCACCAAGAAAAAATGACAACTTTCTTTAGGCATTTTCAAGATGTGTCTTTCATAGGATATGCATTTCTTTATTTATTTTTTATCCTCACCTGAGGATATGTTTCCATTGACTTTTAGAGAATGTGGAAGAGAAAGGGAAAGACAGAGAGAAACATCAAAGTGAGAGGAACACTTTCATTGGTTGCCTCCTGCATGAGCCCTGATCTGGGCCCCAGCCAGGGAGGAGCCTGCAACCTAGGTACATGCCCTTGATCAGAATTGAACCCAGACCCTGCTATCTGCAGGCCCAGGCATTATCCACTGAGTCAAACCGGCTAGGGCAGAATTTCTTAGCCTTCCAGCAGCGGACCTTCATTTTTTTCTCCAGAAGTGTGGTGGAAAAACCCTAGATCACCTTTTTGGATTCTTATTACACAAGTTACTAAGAATATTACCAGTGGCATACAGGAAGCTTAGCCAATGTGCAGTCAGAAAAGGTGTTTCCTCTATAGTTCACACCAATCAACGGTTGGGTCCTGCCCAGGCCTAAAGCCTCTGGCCGAAGCTTTAGGCCTGGGCAGGCCCCTCCAGCTCCCTCTGATCACCGGCTCAACCCTGCCCAGACCGAAAGCCTCTTGGGCAGGAGCGGAAACCCAGCTCCCTGCGATCAATCGCAGGGGGTCCCCTCATGCCCAGGCCGAAAGCAGACCCCCAGCTCCCTGTCCAGGCAATCGATCACAGAGGGTCCACTGGTGCACCAGGCTGCAGCGGACACCCAGCTCCCTGCGATCGATTGCAGGGGGTCTGCTCCGACACCAGGCCGAAAGCCTCTGCTGGAGGTTTTCGGCCTGGTGCCGGAGCGGACCCCAGCTCCCTGCCATCTGTTGCAGGGGGTCCGCTCAGGGTACCTATGTATGCAAATTAACCACCATCTCGGTTGGGTTTATTTGCATACTCGCTCTGATTGGCTGGTGGGCGTGGCTTGTGTAGCGGAGTGATGGTTATTTTGCATATTACTCCTTTATTAGAGAGGGTTTCATTTTCAAAATTGAGTTATTAGTGATTAAAGTGTGTATACATTTTTGTGTATATATATAAATAAGTATATATATATAAAAGTATATATATATATATATATATATATATATGCACATTTATTTATTTATTTTTACCTTACACTCATTTTGCTTGGATGTAAAATTGAAAATAATTTTCTAACAGAATTTTGAAAGTATTGACTCATTTCTTTCTAGTTTTTAATACCATTTTTGAGAAGCTTGTTACCATTTGATTTCCTAACCTTTGCATTTAATTCTTTTTTCTCCATGAAAGATTTTATTATTATTTTTATTCCAATACTGTGACAATTTCATAATGGTGTATCTTTTTGTGTATCTTTTCTCATTTAATATGCTGGGCACTTTTTTTCTCATTTATTATTCTGGGCTTTTTAAATAACATTTTATATCCTTATGTTCCGAGAAGATTTTTTACATCATTTCTTTGGTAATTTACTCTCCACCCTCTTCTCTATTTTTTTTTTCTTGAGTTCTTGAATATTCACCTGTTATCAATCACTTTATTGTTTTGTTCTACTTTCAGGGAGTTTTCACCAACTTTAACCTTCAATTCTTTTACTGATTTAAAAAACAGTTCTGCTATTAAAATTTTAATTTTATGAACTCTTGTGATGTTTGAATGCTCCTCATAAAATATTATTCTGGCCTAGTTTTCGTGATGCAACATCTTTTATCTCTCAGAGTAAATGTTGGCTTTTTAAAAAAATGTCTTCTGCTTCTTGCATTGTACATATTTCATCTAAGTTAACCTGTTATTGTGTTTCAGTCTCCTAACTTTCTCAAATATCTGTTATTGTGTTTCAGTCTCCTAACTTTTCTCAAATATCTGTTGACCTTTGGTTGTGCATTCCCATTAAAGAGTGAGGATAACTGGAAACTTCATTTTTGGGTATTTATATGACTGAGATTTGTAGCCTTGTGGCTTCACCATAGAGTGAGATTGATTTGGTGATGCTGATTTTTCACTGGGGCTAAAAAAGTGTGAGAATCTGTGGTCTTTTTTTTTTTTTAGCTAGTTAATACTTCAAGAAAGGGATCCTCCCATCTCCCTTTTGCAGTTGTAAATCTGGCTGCCAAAGTTCTGGGGTTATGTCTTACCATGTTGGTATGTAAACTTGATTTAGCTTTTCTAATTTCTATTTGATGACTCTTTTACCCTTGTGAGACCCTTAACTTATTCACAACTGCAAACTCCCTTTTTCCATATGAGGTAGATATTTATACCTGGGGATTAGGCCCTGTACACCTTTGGGAGGCTATTTTTCTGACACTAGAGGCCCAGTGCACGGATTCGTGCACTGCTGGGATCCCTCGGCCTGGCCTGCACCCTCTTGCAATCCGGGACCCTTCTGGGCATGTCAGAGAGCTGGTTTCAGCCTGATCCCTGCAGGCCAGGTGGAGGGACCCCACAGGTGCACAATCAGGGCCAGGGAGGGACTGCAGGATGGCTCCAGGGCATGTCCTGCCCATTTTGCCCAGTCCTGATCTGCTGGACCCCAGCAGCAAGCTAACTTACCAATTGGAGCGTCTGCCCCCAGTGGTCAGTGCACGTCATAGCAACTGGTTGAACGGTCAAATGAACAGTCGGACACTTAGCATATTAGGCTTTTATTATATAGGATTCCCAGCTAGGATGGTTGTACAGCGCTCCTTGTTGCTTTTTGTGGCCTTTAAATTACCTGGTAACTCTCCCATTTCTCTACTCTGCACCCAAACCAGAAGTCTCCCATGTCAGAATTCCAGTGGAAAAATCAGTTTTCCTGGCTCTATTCTGGGGACAAATTTTAGAGTTAGAAGATCCAAGAAAATGTGTTGTTTTTTTTCTTACTTTATTTTTTTGTTGTTGCTGTTGATTACTTATCCTGCCTTCTGTTCATGCCCCTCTCTTTATACTGTTCTCTGTGCTTCTAATCTTACAGGTCCTCTGCTGGATCAGGGAGACTGGATGTAAGGGTTAGCACTTCCTGCTTGGTTATATACTTTATTTTAATTTTTACATTTTTCAATCATAGTGCACACTCAACATCATTCTGTACTAGTTTCAGATGTACATCACAGTGACCAGAAATTCATTCACTTCATAGAGTGGACCCCAACTCCCAAAGCACCCACCTGGCCCCACATACAGTCACCACATATGTATAACTATTGGTTATATACTTTAAAGGCAACCTCTAGCTGCTGACTTGTCTTTGACCCAAGTTCTTCCAACATTCTCCTACTGACAAGATATAGAGGATGAAGACGTAAAAGCACTTGGGGTAACTGAATACAGGAAGAGGGTGCAGTGCAACCCAAGCTTCATGAGAACATTTTCGTGCTCAGGCCATACTCTCTGTTGAGACATCTCCAGCTGTTAGGAGGGAGCCACGGGGTTTGATAATGTAGATACCATTGAAAGGGTGTATTAAAATGACTCACTGAAATATGTGTCCTGGCAGCTGTAAATTCTCGATCCCTGTTAGTCTTCTGCCAAGAATAGTCATCATGTTACAGGAATAACCAATTTCCTAAGTTACTAAAGCTGGAAGCCCTCTGTGTCTTGTTGCTTGGGATTCAAGTGTTACATACACTTCTGCCAGTGCCCACACCACAGGAGACTGTGTGCAGCTGTGCCTGTGGCGGTGAAGACAAGGGCAAACAGCAGAGAAGCCCATCTCTCCTTTGACAGCCTTTTCTCGTTGGTTTTATAGTTTCCAGAAAAGTCTCCGTGTTTTGATCTGCAGGTGGCACCTCTGCTCTGCTTCTGGCACTGCAGTGGATTTAAACATTTTTTTTTTCAAATTTTTTTATTGAGGTACTATATGTGTACATATCTTACCATTGCCCCCCCCACCCCACACCCATACATGCCCTCACCCCCCAGAGTTTTGCATCCATTGGTTATGCTTATATGCATGCATACAAGTCCTTTGATTGATCTCTTATCTCCCCCACCTCTCCCAAACCTTCCCCCTGTAATTTGACAGTCTGTTTGATGCTTTACTGTCTCTGTATCTATCTTTTTGTTCAAGTTTATAATGTTCTTTATTATCCATAAATGAGTGAGATCATGTGGTATTTTTCTTTCATTGACTGACTTATTTCACTTAACATAATGTTCTCCAATTCCATCCAGGTTGCTGCAAATGATGAGAATTCCTTCTTTTTTATGGCAGCATAGTATTCCATTATGTAGATGTACCACAGTTTTCTGATCCAGTCATATATTTTTTTATTATGTAATTTTTTTAATTTGGGGCAAGAAAATTTATTGTTTTATCATTTATTAGCTATCGCAAATAGAGATAGTTGCTCACTTTTTAAAGAAAAGTAAGCATAGTTATAAGAGCTATTAAGAGTAGTAAATATGCCTGGCTGGCATGGCTCAGTGGTTGATCATCGACCTTTGAACCAAGAGGTCACGGTTCGATTCCCTGTCAGGGCACATGCTCGGTGTGGGGCGTGCAGGAGACAGCCAATCGATGATTCTCTTTCATCATTGATGTTTCTATCTCTCTCTTCCTCTCTGAAATCAATAAAAATATATATTTTTAAAAGAGTCATAAATACACAGAGTTCAATGTCATGCCTGCTCAACTCCTCGGGCCTGTCAAAAAAACGTGGGCAAGTTTGCTCTCAGCATTTGGATCACTGAAGAAATGCCATAAGCTTTAAGCATATAAGTGTTCCTGCCATATTCGAGAAGGAAGACAAGAAAAAGAGTGATGACAATTGTGGCATCTTTGTTCTTTTAGCAGCCGTAACTTGGCCAAAATTTTTCTAGATGACGTATACAGCTAATGCCTCTGGCGCCCATGTCACATCTCCTCAGCCCACCTCTGTTATTCGCTGCAGCTGCAATAGACAGTTCCATGCAAGTTCAGGCTCACCTTGTGCTGACAATGCCATGCTTCATGTATGCGCTGTGTGTCTCTCTGCTCTCTTCCCCAGGGCTTTCTCTGATGCCACAGGAGCCTGCTCATCCCTCATGCAAGTGCAGCCTATACATGCAGGGGTGTTAATGCCTCCCAGGTCAAACCTCAACCAATGTGGCGCAGAATCCAATGGATAAATGTTCCAGCTTCCTATTTTTTGGGTAGACAACTCTAGGGGGCATTGAGTTTGCTTCTCAAATGATCCTGACTGGATCGAGTCCTCTTTTCCAAAATGGGGAGCTTAGCAATGCATCCTTAATTGGGTTTTTACTTATTTCTTCCTTTATTCTCCTGCTTCTTATATCCCTGCTTCCTGGAATCACCTCTCAAGAAAGCACCTGTACCCAAGGCCTTGCCTCAGACTGCTTTTGATGGAACCCAAACTAAGATCATGTCATTAAATGTTTACTCTAAAATTCTAATGACGCTTTTAAGATTGAGGTGCTTCACAGCTGGCATGTGGGGATGTAGAAAAAGAATAGGGGACACCATTGGGGTTCTCAATATGTTTTATTGACATTCAGAAACATTATCACATAGAAGAGCATTACTGCTGAGTAATTCTTCTAGTTCATCAGTATCCCAGGGTCACAATAGCATGGATAAAGAGACGAGGGATGAGGAAATAGCCAGTTATTGCATGTCTTCTATAGGGCTTTATTTATGGATTACATTTCATCCACTAAATAACCCTTAAAGAGGGACATTAGAATTCCCACTTTATAATAGTCTGAGGATAAAACAATGAAATAACTTGCCCAAGGCCACAATACCCAGAAAATGGCAGATTTCAGTTGCAGCAATTCCTCTTCAAAATCTATTCTCATTTATATCACTTCACTGGTAGTAATATGAAATGGATAATGTTATATATTATTCATTTATTCACATGTTCAATATTTAAATATTATTATTTAAGGAAGTCCAGGCCAGTGTCGCTAAGTGGTTAGAGAGTTAGCCCATGCACTGAAGGGTCTTGGGTTTGATTCCTGGTCTAGGGCAGGTACCTGGTTGCAGATTATGTACTTGACCCCCTCCATCAGCTAGAGATAAGTGACCTTCCCCCACTGCCCACCACATGCAGCTTTAGCTAAGAACTGAATAAGAGATGTTAGTGTAAGGGAAAGTATGACTCACCTATATGCAGCTTACTTGTGTCCTCTGACCCTGATCATGCCCAGGCCTGAATGTATGACTACTGTCTTATTTTAGATTGTTGCTGTGCCTTCTCCATCTAATGACTTTGTGGATCTGACATAAACCAACCTATGATGGCTGCATGGTCACTTGATGTCCCTATCAGGGCCTTATTGCATGATAGAATTTTCTTTTTAAATGGTCTCTATCTCTCTGCTGCAGAGGATCTATCTTTGCTCCACATCCCTTGAGGTCTATGCTCTCTTGTGGGAGGGCATAATTGTAAAAGTTTAGCAGCATCTCTAGCCTTACTCATGAGATGCCAGTAGTCCAACTCTCTATTTCCCCCAGCCATGACCAGCAAAATGTCTTCAAACATTATCAAGATTTCCCCTGGTTGAGAACTACTGGTCTAGACAACCCAGGTCTTTTTGGACTATATTATTACATGAGGAGGGAGAGTGAACATAGCTCTAGAACAATACTATAAATGTATATTGTTCTCAGTCCCATGTGAATGTGACTGTCTTTTGATCTTCCTTTATAGGAATGGAAAGGAATACATTCCCCAGATCAATGGCCTCATACCAAGTGCCTGAGGCTATGTTTATCTGTGCTAGCAAATACTAGTATATCACATCTGGCAAAACAGCTGCAGTTATAGCTACTACTTGGTTATGTTTGCAAAATTTTTCTCTCGTTCACCATGTTTCATTTGTTTTTTTGTAGGGGCAAGATGGGTGAGTTAAATGGAGATGCATGCTTTAAATCTTTGGTGTGGTGCCGATCATGCTGTTCTCTTCAGGATATGATGTTGTTTGTTATTTACTATCTTGGCTGGGCGTGGGAGAGTTTCTGAGGTTTCTGCATGACTTTCTGCCTTGTAATAGCTCTTACGACACAGGTCAAGGAACCAATATGAGGGTTCTGCCAACTACAAAATGTATCTCAATCAATTATATATTTGGGGACCCAGAAATGACCACTGGCTGAGGTGATACTAAGGTGGCTGATAATCTATCCCTGATTTTTAAAAACGCCTAAATTAAGCAATACCCTTATTGCCTGACCATCTTTCTTTGCCCCTGTGAACACTGTGTTCTGGTAACCATCTTCATATCACTCTTGGGGTTGAGATGCCCTGATTGCCACTCCAATGTTGCCATGCATCACAATAATTTGGCCCATTTTGCTTTTGAGTAAGTGTTACACTTGACCTCTTTTATTTCAGGATTCTGTAATCCCTGTTCTATACCAGTATCTTCTGCCATCAAGCCTGGTATACCCCTGAGCTTCACAATGATGTTGGTTTCTCTTTCCTTAGCACATTCCTTATTAATAACTGCGGTAAATGGCATGTATTCTGAGCCCTTTCATGAACATAGTCAGCTGGTGGGTTTTCTGGATTTAAGTAGTATATCCATTCTAGCATACACATTTCTATGATAGTTTAAATTTTCCTTTTTCCAATCTTATATAATAAAAGGGAAATATGCAAATTGACTGAATGGCAGAATGACCGGTCGCTATGACGTGCACTGACACCATGGGGCAGACGCTCAACACAGGAGCTGCTCCCTGGTGGTCAGTGTGCTCCCACAGGGGGAGCACTGCTCAGCCACAAGCTGGGCTGACGGCTGGTGAGTGCAGCAGCCTGCCTCCACTGCAGCACTAAGGATGTCCTACTGATGCTCCTGGGGGGAGTGGGCCCAAGCCATCAGTCAGACATCCCCCAAGGGCTCCCGGACTGCGAAAGGGAACCCCCCCATCCCCAGTGCATGAATGTTGTGCACCGGGCCTCTAATATTATAAGACTCTAATTTCTAGTTTACCTAGTATGGGCCATTGATTTTCCAAACTTTCAGGAGTTATCCTACCAATGTGTTACCTTTGTTTACTGGGGTCCTTACCGCAGTGTTAGAACCCCATCCCAATAATTGGAGAATGGGTAAATCAGCTATGGAAAGGGGACTTGGGTGGTGCAACACAGTCCCTTACTAACTTATTCTGAATGACAATATAATTGCCATCATCTCTTGTATTAGTTTTGCAATGGCTTTTGTAAAAATCAATAAAATCTGACCAGGTGGCATGGTCTCCAAATAAGTGACTCAAGCTACATAGTAAACAGAATTTAAAGACTATTAGCTAAGAGTATCAAAGAAACACAAGATATATTCACTGAAAGAAAGCTTTAATGATATGACAGAATTATGAGGAGTGGCAACTACAATCAACAGACTAACTAGTGATCAGGTAAGAGGGTTGCTTCTAGACAAAGAGAAAAGTCACCTCCTTTATTTAAATAACTAGAGGCCCAGTGCACGAATTCGTGCACAGGTGGGGTCCGGCTGGACTGGCCCCAATCGGGGCCTGTCAGGAGGAGGAGATGGCAGGAGGTTGGCCAGCTGGCCTGCCCCAATCGGGGCCTGATCAGGGCTGGGCTAGCTGGGGGGAGGGGCCATGGGCAATTGGCCTGTGGCCCAGCCCCCGATTGGGGTGGGGGGACAATTGGGGGTGGGGCTAGCTGTAGGGAGGGGCCAGAGGCCAATTGGGGTGGTGGGGGCTGATTGGGGGTGGGGCCAGCCATGGGGAGAGGCTGTGGGCAGTGGGCTGGCCAGTCTTGCCCCCAAATGGGGTGGGGAGGGGCTAATAAGGGGCCAGTGGCCTGGGGGAGGGGCCATGGGTGGTTGGCTGGCCAACCCTGCCCCTGATTGGAGTGGGGGGTTGATCAGGGGTAGAGCTTGCTGTGGGGAAGGGCCATGGACTGATTGGGGTGGTGGGGGCCCATTGGGGGTGGGGTCATCCAGGGGGAGAGGCTGCAGGCTGTTGGCTGGCTGGCCCTGCCCCTGATTGGGGTTGGGGGGAGATCAGGGGCAGAGCTGGCTGGGAGGAGGAGCCACGGGAGGTTGGCCGGCTGGCCCCACCGCCTGATCAGGCTGGTTCACTGCTGCAGTGGACATCATAGTGACCGGTTGTTCTGGTCGTTATAGCATTCCAGTTGCTGGCTTTTTATATATATAGACTAGTGACTCGGTGCATGAAATTCATGCACCGAAGGGGGGGGTGTCCCTTAGCCTGGCCTGCACCCTCTTGCAATCTGGGACCTCTGGCTCCTAACCTCTCACCTGCCTGCCTGCCTGATTGCCCCTAACTGCTCCACTACTGGCCTTCTCGCCCCCAACAGTCCCCCCCCACGCCGGCCTGCTCACCCCCAACTGCCCCCCTGCTGGCCTCCACTCCCAACTGCCCTCCACTGCTGGCCAGATTGTCCCCAACTGACCCCCCTGCTGGCCTGATCACCCCCAACTGCTGCCCTCTGCCTGCCTGCTTGCCCCCCCCCTGCCCCCCCCTGCTGGCCTGCTTGCCCCTAACTGCCTCCCCGCCAGCCTGATCACACCCAACTGCCCTCTCCTCCTGGCCTGATCACCTCTAACCACCTCTGCCTCAGCCCCGTCACCATGGCTTTGTCTGGAAGGACATCCGAAAGGTCTCCCGGTCTAATTAGCATAATCCTTTTATTAGTATAGATTGTAGCAAAACCACCCAGAACTGGTATTCATGTTTGGAGAGTGTTCTGAGGTCTGTTTATTATTATTTGTCCTTTCCAATCTAATAGAAAGATTATAGTCACCATTACTAAGACTATCCTTTATTATCCTATATAATAAAAGCCTAGGTGGTGTCACGCCCTCATGCGACACCCTCGCATGACGCCTTCGCGCGATGTCATCACAAGATGGCCACCACAAGATGGCCACACGCACAGTGGTGGCAGGGCCCGGTTGTCACTCTGCATGGTGAGGCCTGGGGGTCCCATGGCTCTGCATGGTGCAGAGGAGGCCAGTTCCAGCATCTCCACCGCCTCGTGTGGAGGAGGTGGGTCCCAGCAGAGGAGATAGGTCGTGGCAGGGGAGGGCAGTTGAGGGCCATCAGGCCAGCAGGGGAGGGCAGTTGTGGGTGATCAGGCCAGCAGGGGAAGGCAGTTGGGGGCCATCAGGCTGGCAGGGGAGGGCAATTGAGGGCCATCAGGCTGGCAGGGAAGGGTAGTTGTGGGTGATCAGACTGGCAGGGAAGCAGTTAGGGAGCAATCAGGCAGGCAGGCAGATGAGTGGTTAAGAGCCAGTGATCCCGGATTGTGAGAGGGATGTCCGACTGCCGGTTGTGGGATCGGGCCTAAACCAGCAGTCAGACATCCCCTGAGCGGTCCCAAACTGGAGAGGGTGCAAGCTGGGTTGAGGGACACCCCTCCCATGCACAAATTTCGTGCACTGGGCCTCTAGTACAATATAAAGATAACAGCAACCACTTCCTGAGTGTTTATGGTGCTAAGTGCTTTATAAAGCATTAAATGCTCTTGAAACACCCATGTATTCATGTGAAAGAGAGACTATAGGGAAATTTTACCCTCATCAAAGCCATCATCTTCAGGGTTATATACTAACCAATGAAATCAATGACTATTTTTCAAAATCCTTTCTGGGAATTGCTGTCAGGAACTGTGAACTTGCTGTGAAGTCCTTGAACATGGCATGCCATCCTTCTCTGCAGGGGGACTTGGTTTTTGGAAGAGGTAGAATCATTCAGGGCCAAATTTAGTGAATAACTTGCAAAGTTATTCTAACTAGGTCTTAACAGACTTATTGACTGTTAAGGAGTCATAATGTCAGTTTTCTGGGTTGATTGTCAACCAAATCTGGAGCATTACTCAAAAAATAGTTCCAGAATACGCTCTGAGCAGTAACAGCATTGTTGGAATGACGTTGATCTAATATGAGTACCTGAGGGACACTTATTTATATTAAAGTCTATTAATTAAATTTATTTTATTTGTACACAGGCAAAGAAATAGAGGTGAAGTGTTATATGATTTTACAATAGAAAGACATATTTCCTTAAATTAAAAAAATCAGCTTGATTAATTTTCTACTCTTCAGTCATAATTGTTTTGCCCAATCTACTATATAAGGTTTTAATACACTTTTTTTCATATACTGTATCTTTGAAATCTTGATTTGTGTTACTAGAGCTTACCGAATAGAAACTATATTCTTAGTTTCCTATATATATTTCTTCATTTTAAATGCATGGTCTACTATCAAGATATTGATAATAATTAGAAAAACAAGCTTTATATTATATTAGCTTAAATATATAATATTAATTATATATTCGAACTTCTTATAAGTGGAAGATTACATTTTGAAGACTTCTAATATTTCCCATAAATATATCTTGTCACTTTATCTCTAATAGCTCATGGATAAGTTTTATTATAACATTTGGTGACAAAGTCTCTGCAAGATATTATGAAAAATATATAGAATAATTTAAATTTAGAGCATTTTGTAAAGAGGTAAAAAAGACAATTAGGAAAATAAACCATATCCACATTCATTAAAAAAGACAAATTCTTCTCTCACGGATGTGTCTATCACAGGTAGACTGCTGTGCATGTAAGATGCTATATGTTAAGTTGCACTGAGAATTTACAATTTCAGTAGGTGTGAAGGTGTGCAGGTAACTTCAAACTTGATTGTGTCAAATGTCATGCTTAATTAAAAGGTGTTCCTTGCAAATTCAGGTTTAAATTTAGACATAAGGATTTATGCTCCCTCCCTGATCATTCTTCGAAAACCATGCTCTGTAATTTTGAGGCTTGCTGAACAACCTGAACAGAAAAGGTAAGCTTTTTTGTTTGAAGAATGCCGTTATTCCAAGCAATGTGTGAAAAAAGCTTATTATAGCAAATATGATTTTCAGGTTGCTTTGGTTGAAATTCTCATTGAAAATTGTAATTTCTACCCCCCCCCCCAACTTCTACCCCCCCCCCAATTTCCCTGCTTAAAATTTGTTGGATTGTACTACTAAAACATATCCTATAGCCATAGTCCCTCATGGGCTAAGAAATTAGCATATTTAATTATTCTAGAAATTGGTTACTGCTTTTAGATGTAGGAACAATCAGTTGCATAAAACAACATAGCAAATTTGTTTAGCAATAGATCAGATATTATTTTGTTTATAGTTTCACCAGCTTAGTTTATTATATTGCGATTATAATAGTTTAGTGGTAATAAACTCAATTATCATTGCTGAAAAATATATTTTTGTCTTAAAGGACTGTCAAAAAAAGTACTGATAATCGATGATCTATTCCCATGGCCTGTACCACGCTACTGGAATTTAATTGTTAGATGCTGAAAAACAATAAGATATGAATAGCAGATATTTGTGATAAATATCGACATGAAGAATTTCTGCACATTTTCTGGTTAAACTTATGATTTCAATATTAGAAGATAAAATCACAAATGTGAATCAGATTTTATAAAAATAGTTAAAATAAAGTGCAAAGATGCATTTTAAAGCTGGCTATCCTTTTCCAAGCCAAAAACAAACAAACAAACAAAAAAAACCCTATTCTTTTCAAGCAAGCAATCTTTTGTAAAATCCACTTTGTTGCTTCTACTTGAATCATAGAGCAAGATTGCCTCATTCACTAGACTTTGGGAAAAAATCAAGGACCATTGTACGTGCAGCTATATAATGTCTGCGATATTATACACCTAGCAAGGATGCCTTCCTTTTAGTTGCCTTGCTGTCTAACTTGCTCCTTCTAGTAATGTGTTTCTGTGTTAATTGTGGGAGATGATATTTGGGAATGCTGCTGATCGGCTTTCTGGTTTCAGAAATTGCACCAAAGACTTGAGGTTTTAGCGGAATTGATAAGAGGAAAGCCAACATAAGAGCCCTTGCTTTGATGCGCGTTATAATAGCCAGCAAAACCCACCACGGGCAGCCTTGAGAGCAGACCACTACTCTGAGGAGTACTCAGTTCTTTGGGGCTGATTATGGCTTATTGAGGCAGAAAACTTGTTCGAGTTCAAACTCTTTGAATTCCTTGTTCCCTCAATAGTGTGTCAAAAAAGAGCATTCAATGTTTCATGTCACAAAATCACCGCCGGCCTAAATTGCTCCTATTTCTCTTTTGCATATGGTGTGCAAGAAATTTTCAACCCTCTTCCGCAGCACCATAATGCTTTGATATGGGTAACATTGCCATAACAGCCTGCATTAAGGAACTTATATTTTATTCTTCTTTTCAGTGTACATAAAAATCCCAGCTTAGTCCTTTTTTGTCTTTTAGATCCTTTGAACTCTTTCAAGCTATGTTTCAAGACTTTCTGGGCTTTGACGGGCCTGGGCATTCACTGTAAAAGCAGTCAATGCCTCAGTGAGACCACAAGCAAAACTGTGAGTGTCTTAAGCAGGGACCACACAACTCTTGTGAGTATTTGCATATTTTAGCAACTCTGTTGAGTGCAAATCTCAAAGCAAAAAATTCTGCTCATTAATTTCCTTCATTAAATATCTTGGGCCATTTACTTTTCTGACCAGAGCATTACCTGTATTGGATTCTTTGAAGCTGGTTTGTGTATGGGTAAGGATGCACTGGAATATAGGTGTGCGTCTGTGAGAGTGTGCTTGTGTGTCAGAGTCCCGGCTCAGCACTATCGTTAGAGAATATGTTTACACTGCAGTGTGAGATTCTAGAATAAAGTGCTGATTCAGACACAAAAGTATATACCCTGAAGTAGGCAACTGTGGGCTCAAAGACAGCAAGGCCAAAGCTGGACTGCTCAGTTCATTTTCCAGTTCAGTAGCTGTAGTAATCCAGCTTCGCCAGCTGCTAACAAGATTGGGTCTGAAGTTTACCTCCACAATGAGATAATCAGATTACCAGCCACAAAGATCAAATAATGACCCAGCTTTCGAGCAAGTTCAGCAGGCCCTTGATAACACTGTGTGGTCCTTGAGGCTTGATTAAAAAATTAAATGGCTAAACTTTGCCTCAATATTTTGCATTGGGATTTTGAGTGACTTGATGATTCTTTTCATGGTGCACTTTTCTATTCTTCTGTTGGTTTGAAATTAAGAGGTAGGAGAAAGGGAGGATGCTCCCGCTGTGCAGTTGTTCTTGAGCTGGGCTTTAAATGAAGCATGTAGAATTTTTAATTTGGTGGCAGAGGAAAGACAAGGCGAACTCAAAATCATTCTCGAGCAAGGAGCTGGGCTGTAACAAAAACAACAGCCTTTGCCTCTGCTCAATGTCGCCTCCCAGCACTGTGCCTCTGGACCAGAATGGATTTGGTCTTTCTGTCCCAGGACAAAAATGTTTGAAAGTTTTGGTTTTGGCTACTATATGATAGCTGTTTTCAGTAGTAAAGGGATTATTCTGAGAGGTATACAAATGTGATTGTCTCACAGCAGATGGTGCGCACTGCTTCACCTTTGAGAAAAGTTAATTAAGCCAAGCATATTGTGCCCATGGAGAGGAAAATGTAGATGAATATTGAGCAATCAAACTTAGTGTCTCCTTTTTTCATGCCTTTGCAATGGGACACAGAATCCCATTGAAAAAGAATTATGTACAGAATCAAATTAATTCACATCCAACTTTACTCTCTTCCCACGTTTTAACAGGGGTGCACACCAGGCCCTTCAGAAGTTTTGTCCACAATCAATGGGCCACACTGCTGTGTCCACTAAATTAAATGAACCAGTGCAGAAGAATCTCTTGTGAGATATTAAAAGGGTGAAAGGCTGTTTAATTCAAATCCTTCCGTAGAGTCTTTTCACAGCCCCCTTTCCATAGTACAGTATAAATTATTAACTAACTCCTTTCATCTCAGATCAATTTACAAAACAGAAACAATTACCCCTTGTTAATGAGAGTGAACACTTCTAATAATCATGAAAGTTGTTTTTGATTCTGTTTCCTCACAGGTCCTTGTTTACAATCTAATTTAGAGTTGCATACAAAGTGAAATAAAACAGGGATTCTCAATTTGAGAAATGGCTGGTCGGAAAACAAATGGGCTTCGCATATTAATGAGTGTTGTTTGAGGAATACATTCAAATATGATTCACGGATACTTGCTTCCGTTCAATTAATTCTACTCTTTGGTGATGCTACAAACATCTAATTTTCTGAGGGGGCTGCTTTTCAGTACAGGGTTTGGGAAGGTGTTCACACCACCATCTCCACAAATGGTGGGTAATTGTTGATGGATAGGCTTCCCTGGAGGAGAAGAAGGAGAAAGGGTTTTACTATGGCCTCCTGCCATGCTGAGTGGTTTGAGGCCTTAGGCAGGCTCCATGAGCTTAACTTTATCTTTCCCTTCAGAACCAATGACAAATCCAAAAGAATAAAGGTAGACTTTAGACACCAAAGGAGCACCAAAGGGATTCAAATAGAAAGGCAAATTTTCATCTCAGTTGGATAAAAGGGGGGCAGAGGAAATGACTCAGATCATTGAAAGAAAAGGCCACGTCTGAGGTAGTCCTAGCAGCTGGGTTTCTGCACCTGTCCAGCCCTTCTTCCCATCACTGGCCGACCCCCAGGCTCAGCTATTATTTTGGTTTCTCCGGGTGTATGCAGAGAGTTCAGCTGCGATTGTGAAGCTTGAAGGGGAGAGGGAGGCAGTCATCAGGAAGAGAAGGGAACGAGAACGTAGGCCTGCAGTGGCCAGAGTAGTTCCTACGAGTTCTTCCTTGGCTGTGAAAAAATATCCCCAAAGTAGAAAAAATTTCAGTAACCACATCAATCATAGAGAAGTAACTTTATAGAAGAAGCCATACAAATCAGACCTTGTGGTGGGAAAAGATAGCTGACTTTAGGGAAAAGAAACAGAAAGTTATTTCAGGACCTAGCAATGACCAACAGAGCAATGACCAGCAGTAGTAGCTGTCTAATTGCTCTGATAAGAGGACTTTACTTTAGAAGCATTGTTGAAGAAATGCTCATTTTTTGGAGACTGAATTCACCAAAAGTTCTTGTGAAGAGCACCAGATTACTGTGAGTATGCTATATCTTTTTTCCTATGCTTTACTAAACTTTTAATTGTCAAACAGTTTTAGTTGTGAAGAGTGAGCAGAAAGTTCCCAGATAGACCATCCCTAATTTCCCCTGTTATTCACATCTTACATTTTTATGGTACATTTGTCACAGTTAATGATCCAACATTGACAAATTTTTCTAATAAAGTCACTTATTCAGATGTTCTTGTTTTTTCCCTAATGCCCTTTTTTCTGTTCCATATCTCATCCAGGATACCACAATACATTTATGTCTCTTCTTGGCTGTGACTTGATTTTGATTACCTTGACTGTTTTAAGGAGCACTGGCCAGGTATTTTTTTTTTTTTTTACAATATTTTTCAATTTGATGCTTTTCTCATAGTTAGACTGGGGTTATGGAATTTTGGGAGGAAGATAACAGAGGTGAAGTGCCATTCTTATCACTTCTTATCAAGTGTATGTAATATCGATGTGATATTGCCATTGATGCTCACTTTGATCACCTGATTGATGCAGTTTGTCATGTTTCTCTATTAGAAAGTTATTCTCCCTTCCCCCCTTTCCATGCTATACCTTTAGGAAGGAAGTAATTATGCCCAACCCACACTTAAAGTGAGGGGAGTTGCCCAGCCAGCTTGGCTAATAGTTAGACATCAACCTATGAGGGTTCAATTCTCTGTCAGGGCACATGCCCGGGTTGTGGGTAGGGGGTGTGCAGGGGGCAGTGGATCTATGGTTCTAGCTCATGATTGATGTTCCTATCTCTATCTCCTTCTCCTTTCCTCTCTGAAATTAATAAAAATTATTTAAAAAATAAGTAAGGGGTGGTGGTGGGGGGGGGGGGGACCAAGATGGCAGCATAGGTAAACACCTAAACTGCTGCCTCACACAAAATTTCAAACTACAACTAAAAGACAAAACGGACATCATCCAGAACCACAGGAAGGCTGGCTGAGTGGAAATTTTACAACTAGAAGGCAAGAGAAAAGCACACGGAGACTCACAGGAGGTGCGGAAGGCAGAGGTACGGAGGCGCGCACATGGAGAGGGCTGGCAACTGAGTACGTGGTTGGCTTTCTCAATCAGGAGGGAGACAAAAGCTCCCGATTGCTCTGAACTCCAGTTCCGGGTGAGACTCTGGGGACTCAGACTCATTTGGGGAGAAACTGGACTGTCTGGCAGCAGGCAAAACTCGAGGGCAGCTTTCTCTCAGAGATGCTTACAGCAATTACCTCGGGACACTGAGACCCAGGGGCCTTTTAGGGCAGGGCTGACGGGAAGCCATTCCTGTTTGCTCTGCCCTGAGATCCCGCCCCACGAAGCCATAGCTGTTTGCTCCGCCAGAGACTCTGCCCCATCCAAGCTGAGCGCAGAGGCTTTTGCATATGAATGGCCTGGTCCTTTGAAAACTAAACTTACCTAACAAACTGCAGCTGAGTCAGTGAGACCCAGAACATCCAAAAGAAGGCCCAAGGCCCCACAGCAGCTTGCATTGCTTCACAACTGGGCCTCATCTGGGCACTTCCAAAACCCAAACAAAGAAGAGGAATCTGCAGAGCTCTCCATAGCTCCTGCTGGGTGGCCTCAGGCAGAGGCTAAATTAGCACCTCCTTGGAGATCCAAGAGCCAGTGTACCCAGGGGTCATAGTGGGACCATCCAGATTACAACTCCTCATATCCATAAGGGACACACTCAGGGGGCAGACTCAGTGAACAACAAAGCCCCACTGAAGCAAGTCTTGTCTCATAAGGGTGTCTCCAGCACAGAAGTTCTCCCAGCATAGGCACAACTGATCCTCACAGCCAATTGGCCTGGAGGTCAATTCCTCCCAGTGATACCAACAGCAATCGAGGCTTAACTACAACAAGACTGTGCACACAGCCCACAAAGGGGTGCACCAAGAGTGTCCACCTCAGGTAATTAGGGAGGCTGAGCCACTGGGCCCTATAGGACACCTAGCACACAAAGCCACTCTATCAACTCAGGGAAGCAGCCAAAATGCAGAGACAAAGAAACAGGTCACAAATGAAAGAAATGGAGGATATAGAGTTCAAAACCACGGTTACAAGGTTTTTCAAGAATTTCCTAGAAAAGGCCGATAAATTTAGCGAGACCCTCAAGAATATGAAAAAGGACCAGCTAGAAATTAAGCATACACTGACTGAAATAAAAAAATAATATACAAAGATCCAACAGCAGACTAGAGGATCGCAAGAATCAAGTCAAAGATTTGAAATACAAAGAAGAAAAAAACACCCAATTGGAAAAGCAAAAAGAAAAAAGAATCCAAAAATATGAAGATAGTGTAAGGAGCCTCTGGGACAACTTCAAGCGTACCAACATCATAATTATGCGGGTGCCAGAAGAAGAGAGAGAGCAAGATACTGAAAACCTATTTGAAGAAATAATGACAGGAAACTCCCCCCACCTGGTGAAAGAAATAGACTTACAAGTCCAGGAAGCGCACAAAACCCCAAACAAAAGGAATCCAAAGAGGACCACACCCACCAAGACACATCATAGTTAAAATGCCAAGAGCAAAAGACAAAGAGAGAGTATTAAAAGCAGCAAGAGAAAAACAGTTAGTTACCTACACAGGAGCACCCATACAATTGTCAGCTGATTTCTCAACAGAAACTATGCAGGCCAGATGGGAGTGGCAAGAAATAGTCAAAGTGATGAATAACAAGAACCTACAACCAAGATTTCTCTACCCAGCAAAGCTATATTTCAGAATTGAAGGTCAGATAAAGAGCTTCACAGATAAGAAAAAGCTAAAGGAGTTCATCACCGCCAAACCAGTATTTTATGAAATGCTGAAAGGTATTATTTAAGAAGAGGAAGAAGAAGAAAAAGGTAAAGATAAAAATTATGACAACAAATAC
This sequence comes from Cnephaeus nilssonii, assembly GCF_951640355.1. Lineage (NCBI taxonomy): Eukaryota > Metazoa > Chordata > Mammalia > Chiroptera > Vespertilionidae > Cnephaeus > Cnephaeus nilssonii. The sequence goes on from NC_137078.1 coordinate 35,700,090, forward strand.
ATATCTATCAACAAGTGAATCTAAAAATCAAGTGAATAAAAAATCTGATGAACAGAATAAACTGGTGAATATAATAGAATCAGGGGCATAGAAAGGGAGTGGACTGACAATTCTCAGGGGGAAAGGGGTGAGGGGGGTGCAGGAAGAGACTGGACAAAAAGCATACACCTATGGATGAGGACAATGGGGGGTGGGTAAGGGCAGAGGGTGGAGTGGGAACCGGGTGGAGGGGAGCTATAGGGGGAAAAAAGAGAAACAATTGTAATAATCTGAACAATAAAGATTTATTAAAAAAAGATAAAAAATAAAAAAGGGCACATAAAAAATAAGGGGAGTTATGTTCTACCACCTTGAGGGTGGAGTTCTATATAAATTATTTAGAATTTTTATGCATGTAATATTTTCAAATAATTTTTATTTATTTATTTATTTATTTATTTTTAATATATTTTATTGATTTTTTTTTTTTTTTTTTACAGAGAGGAAGGGAGAGGGATAGAGAGTTAGAAACATCAATGATAGAGAAACATTGATCAGCTGCCTCCTGCACACCTCCTACTGGGGATGTGCCTGCAACCAAGGTACATGCCCTTGACCAGAATCAAATCTGGGACCCTTCATTCCACAGGCCAACGCTCTATCCACTGAGCCAAACCGGTTAGGGCTAATTTTTATATTTTTAATTTTATTTTTTTTCAGGCATTTATTTATATCAGTATAGACTGATGAATATTTTATACTTTGGGTAATAAAGTAATGCTACTTAATGTGTGGCTTAACTTTGGCCATTGGGGACTTTTTCAATGGGCTCCCATGTCCCTTTGATAAGTTTTCATCATTTTTTTTAGTACTTCCTTACTTTCCCTCACTATAAAATGTTCTAAGCTAATTTTGTGTGTTCCCTGTCCCAGTCTTAGGACCAACCTAGAATAATTTAAGAATCTCTGTTTCCTTATATTGAATAGTGGTATTAGAAATCAAGATCTTGGTGCTAAGTGTGTTATATCTATTTAAAATGCTGTAAACCAATTCATACTAATAAAAGGGTAATATGCTAATTAGAACGGGTGACTGGCCATCTTCCGGACATCTGACTTCCTTCTGGATAAAGCCACGGCAGTGGGGGCCGAGGCAGAGGCGGTTAGGAGCGATCAGGCCAGCAGGGGAGGGCAGTTGGGGGCCATCAGGCTGGCAAGGGAGGGCAGTTGGGGGCCATCAGGCCAGCAGGGGAGGGCAGTTGGGGGCCATCAGGCCAGCAGGGAAGGTCAGTTGGGGGCCATTAGGCTGGCAGGGGAGTGGTTAGGTGGTGATCAGGCCAGCAGAGGTGGTTAGGGGCGATCAGGCATGCAGGCAGGTGAGTGGTTAGGAGCCAGCAGTCCCAGATTGTGAGAGGGATCCCAGATTGGAGAGGTTGCAGGCCGGGCTGAGGGATACCATCCCCCGTGTGTGAATTTCATGCACTGGGCCTCTAGTAAATAAATAAATAAATAAATAAATAAATAAATAAATAAATAAATTAAATGCTCTAAACCATGAGGAGAATTGTGGTAAGAAATCCTAAATTTAGTAACATCCAACTATGCACACACTTATCCATTCATCCACCCAACCATCTATCCAAACTTTCATTGCAAGAATTATTTGAAAGTGTACAATGTCCCAGGCCTAGTGCTAGACACTGGGAATACAAAATAGAAGTAATCTGTGTTTATATGAAAGTTCACAGTTAGCTACTAGCAGGAGCTTAGACATCTACTTAAATGCCACGATAAAATTTTGTTTGTCTAATTTTAATTGACAAATATTTCTCATATGCATAGTTGGCTTTGTGCTAAGTATTTCAGATGCAAAGAGCAACATAGCCAATTGCTGCCTTTAAGGAAACTTACATAGTGAGGTGGGGGTGGGTAAACAGAGAACACAGGTAAACAGGTAATCAAAATAAGTGTAGTCTGGGTTGTGGCATATATTCCTACTTTACAGTTTGAGTCTTGAGTAATATACCTTCCCCCAAGTAGTTTTCCAAATGATAATGTCCAAGAATAATACCCAAGTCCCCAAAAGCCTGTATTTAGCAGTGAGTCCAGCCTCAGTCTCTTTTAGTGTCTGCCTTCCCTAATGTGTTCAGAAGTCCTTCAAGGTTTTACTCATGTACCAAGTTTTTGTCCTATCTCACCACTAGAGCTTGGTTTGCATAGAATATCATATAACTGCTTCCAGAAAGTGCTCCAGAAAGAGTGCCTATGTCCAACTTTGAAGCGATTGGTCTTTTTCTCACTGCTGCCACCCCCTGGAGCTGGAGTGCATTACCAGTCACCTTCTATGAAACTGTGCTGGGGCTAAATCCTGGTCCCCGGACTTACTTACTCAAATACCGAACTGTCCAGTCACTTAGAGATTTTCTGAGATTGAACCAGCAGCTCAGATGTAAATGTTTATATTGTAATAGAAGAAATGGATATCGATGAAGACTCCCATTAGCTTAGGCTGAGTTTGTACAGGATTGATAAAGTTGAAGCCATTGCACTTGGATATACAAATGGATCATTTTGGCTAAAGCTATTGATAGTAGGAATGAGCTTTAGTAGTGCTCCCTTGGTCTCCGTTTTCTACTTCTGTGACCTTGGAAAAGTCATTTAATCTCTCAGACTCAGTTTTATCATTTGTAAGGGGTTGTGGGCCTTATACATTTGCTTATTCCTCCTGGGGCTGTAGTGAGAATCTAATGAGTTAATGTGTGGAAAATATTTTTTTTTCCAAATAAAAAGCCTGATGATAGCAATAGTACTATAATAATTATTTTCATAAACAAAATATTCATTGAATTTATAAGCACATGGGTTTACCTTAAGCCTGTTCTTCATGGCATGACATGTCTGAACTGGCTTGATTTTAAACCTAAAATATGACAATGGCACCTCTCTTTTAACTTCCAATTTGTAAGAAATATACCTAACCCAAAATGCTTACAGCACTCTAGGATGGGATTCAAGAGAGTGCATGCATACACCCAGAGGCCTGGGGGGCACAGCCTACAGGGATATTGCAAACTTGAAATTTTCTGCAAGCTTTGAGATTATCGTAAAAACTAATATCAAATTTACAATATACCTGTTCTAGTTTTGTAAAATATTAAACCTTCAAAAAATGAGCACTCCAAAATAAGCTATATTTATCCTAAAGCTTCATATATGCCTTGGTACACTGCCATGTACCCTGTGGGCCCCTTAGCTTGAGAAGTATAGAAAATTGGACTGCCTTAAGTCGATTTTTTTTTTTTTTTTGGTTTTCGGGTTAAATACTCTGTTATTTAGCAAATGTATTTTAGCCCTAGCTGGTTTGGCTCAGTGGATAGAGCACTGGCTTTCGGACTGAAGGGTCCCAAATTTGATTCCAGCCAATGGCATAAGACCCGGTTGCAGGCTCGATCCCTAGTAGGGGGCATGCAGGAGGCAGCCAATCAATGATTCTCTTTCATCATTGATGTTTCTATCTCTCTATCCCTCTCCCTTCCTCTCTGAAATTAATAAAAATAAATTTAAAAACAAACAAAAACAAATGTATTATATCTATCTATCTTGCCAGTGGAAATTTGCATGCAAATTGTAACCCATGCCTGACTTCTTTCTAGTCATATTGTCTCCAACACACACAATTTCCCAAAGTGGTTAAGTGTTGCCTGTTTTTGATACCCCTTCTCTTATGCTTCATGCTTTTCCTTTAAAAAAAAATAATATATTTTTATTGATTTCAGAGAGGAAACGAGCGGGAGAGAGAAAGATAGAAACATCAATGTGCCCTGACTGGGAATCTAACTGTGACCTCCTGGTTCATAGGTCCACATTCAACCATTAAGCCACAGCAGCTGAGCTATTATATGAATTTTATTCTAGGTTCCTAAGTACATTTTGTAAAAGGGACCCTTTCCAGACCAGCACCCCAGAAATGCATTCATTATGTACTCTTTTTTTGGTACATCTAATTGCAAAGCCCATGGACATTATTCTTTGATCTTATTTGATCTTTCTATTGAATTTCATATAGTTGATCAATCTCTCTCTCTTTTTTTTTGAAATTATGTACACCGTTGGCTTCTATAAGTTTCACAATACTTATTTACCTTTAACCTCCCTGACTGCTGTTTCTTCATTTCTTTTATGAGATCCTCTTTATTTTCTTTGCCTATTCCTAACATATTATCCTGGATTCCATATTTCCTTCTTGGTGCTCTGCTCACACTTCCTGTTCTCCCTAGGTGATATTCTTCATTCTCATGATTTCAATTCTTATCACCTAAATGCTGATGATGCATTGAACCTGTGAATGTTAGGTTGCCATTTCCAAATATTTATTGGGTACCACTGCCTAGATATCTCACAGTTACTCAGAACTTAACTAAAGACCATCTGGAATTCATCATCTCTCATAAGCTTGCTCCCATTTCTTTTTCCTTTTTAAAATATTTTTATTGATTTCAGAGAGGAAGGGATAGGGAGAGAGAGATAGGAACATCAATGATGAGAGAGGATGATTGATCGGCTGCCTCCTGCACGCCTCCCACTGGGGATCAAGCCCACAACCCAGGCATGTGCCCTTGACCAAAATCGAACCCAGGACCCTTCAGTAGGCAGGCTGATGTTCTATCCACTGAGCCAAACCAGCTATGCCCTCCCTTTTTTTTCTTTTTAAAATTTAAATATACTTGACATATAACACTGTATAAGCTTAAGCTATACACATTTTGATTTGATATAAAGGATGGACAAACATTGGTTTACAGTTGTTTGTATGGAAAATAACACAATAATGAATAAATAATAATACAAGAATGAACTGCTTCACATACTCACAACTGTAAACCTACTTTCGCCCCACCCTGTATTTATATATTGCAACATGATTGCCATTGTATTGTTACCTAGCATCCCTAGCATGTCACATAATTATCTTTTTTTTTTTCTGGGAATAATTAAGATCTAATCTCTTAGCAAGTTTGACATTGTAATCAGTGCCTTCTTTTTCCTCTGTCTTCTTCTTTTTTTTTTTAAAATATATTTTATTGGTTTTTTACAGAGAGAAAGGGAGAGGGATAGAGAGCTAGAAACATCAATGAGAGAGAAACATCGACTAGCTGCCTCCTGCACACCCCCCACCGGGGATGTGCCCGCAACCAATGTACATGCCCTTGACCGGAATCGAACCTGGGACCTTTCAGTCCGCAGACCAACGCTCTATCCACTGAGCCAAACTGGTTTTGGCTTCCTCTGTCTTCTTGCTACTGGCAGTGCTTATCCTTTTTATGGGTTCAAGTCTCTTTGTCTTCTTACCTGTGTTGTATAAGAACAATGTTTGCTGAAGCCAGAATGCCCCCTCCCCACCTTTAGCAACTTTATTAAGATATATTGCCTGGATTTTGAATCTTGGCTCCACCATTTGCTGGCTCTGTGAGACCTGGGCAAGTTACTAAACCTCTCTGCCTGTATCTTTATTTTAACCGGAAGATAGTCATAGAAACTATCTCATAGGGCTGTTGGGAGGATTAAGTGAGTTAATATCTGCAAAATGTTTAGAACAGTGCATGACACATAGAAAGTGCTCATCTATTGTCTATTATTATTATTGTCTGCTTCTTCGTATACTTGGTCATTGGCGGGTGTGTAACACAAATAAAGGTGTTCCCTTCCTCCTCCTGCTGCTCTCCAAGTTATCTAGCTGCTCTCTTCTCCGTGCTCCTGCAGTACTTCCCGCAAACGCTAGCCCGTCTCATTGCACTGTGATTATTTGCTTCTAAAACCTTGTCTCTCCCTTTAGACCAGTGGTTCTCAGCTGTGACATTTTGTCCTCACCCCCCTTTCTCCAGGGGACATTTGGCAATGTCTGGAAACATTTTGATAGCACAACTGAGGCAGAGTGCTACTGGCACCTTGTGGGTAGAGGCCAGGGATGCTGCTAAGCTGCTAAACATCCTACGATGCAGAGAATAGTCCCATAACAAAGACTTCTTATGCCCAAAATGTCAATAGTGTGGTGGCTGGGAAACCCTGCCCTAGACTGAATTCCAAAGGGCAAGTCTCATCTACTCATACTTCTAATTCTCATGTAACATCTGACCCATTGCAGGCACTCTACCTGTTTGTTGAATCAGTTTTTGCATGAATACTAGTGCTGCAGAGGACACGATGTCTCCAATGGAAGTTTTGCCTGCATAAATACTACTTATAGAAGGATTCTAACATTTGCATGTTTATCAAATGTTTATTCTTAAGATTAAAAAACACAGCATTAATAGCTTTGTAGAAGAGACTCTGTCTACTGCTGTATATCTAAGCCCCATATTTAATTTTCATCTTTCTTGTAGCATCTGGCCATCAGTGAAGGCCTAATCCACATAGATCCTCGGATGCAGAACCTCTGAGTATGATTTTGAGTTATTGTAGATATTTACCTGAGAAGAGATTTCTAATCTTTTCCATTTCCCCTTCTCTCTTTCAGCTTCCCTCCTGCGACATGTGAAAATGGCTGGGAAGGACAAGACTCCCTTCCTTTTCTAACCATCCCTTGAATTGTTAAGTGGATCAGCACGGAGGTGCAGCCTCCCCGTTTTCCTCTGCCTCTCCAGTTGCTAACCAGTCTGGAGACAGAGAGGAAATGACTAAAAATTGAACGGAGGCCTCCAGCAGGGCTGTGAGGAGATCTAGCCCATTTTTAGCACCTTTTAATGTGAAAATGTCTCTCAGCAGGACTTCCCCCCTTATTGTTTGTTTAGTTATGTGATCAGGAAGTGGACACAATTTTGTTGAATTATTCCTGCCAGACACTAAATTATATCTCAAAGAGCAAAGCTTTTGATTTTTTTTTTTTTTTACCATTCATTTTCATTTTTGTTGTCACACCAAGGCTGGCTGATCCAGTTGAAGCCATTTTCTTTCTAAATTCCAGTGGAAGTGAAAAAAAATAAAAAATCAGTTCAGAGAATAAGCAAGAGGACCAAGCAGTTTACTATTATAATAATGTGATTCCAAGACTGAATTCAGTTACATTGGCTTACCATTTTGAAAAGTACACATGGATCCAGAAGAGGGATCTCAGGATCCTTTGAGACCATTCCAGGATAAGGGGACCCTAAAAGGAGTTGGCTGACATTTGCCATGTACAGGGTGGGAGTGTGAGACTGGTTCACTATGTATGTGAAGTTGTCACTGTGTGGAAAGAAAGAAAAGGATTGGGATCAGAAGAGAAAAAGAGAAACTATGCCCTGCTATGTAAAACTATTCAAGTTTGCATTGGTTATAAACTGAATAACTTTTATAATTATTTCTCTCCTTGATAACTTATATCAAGGAGAGAAATAATTATAAAATAAGGTTTAGCTATGAAAAAGGAAACTTATTGCTAACCTTTTAAATTGTTTCTGAGCTACTTCTATTATTTATAAGAAGTACCTATTTGTGTCTAGTTTTAACCCTGTTTATACACAGATGTTAGTTATTGCACTTAATAAATAGACATGGTGGCTTCAGGCACTGGTGGGACACAGACATGAAAAGACACATGGCCTTCAGAGTCACCTTCTTACCTACAGAATAATCAAATTATCTAATCTGGTTGTGACTAAGATTCTTTATCTGTAACATGTTTCTGATGATAATAACTCTGGTTCTTATTTCCTGTGAGAGTCAAATAAGATAATCCTATATAATAAAAGCCTAATATGCGGTGTCCAATCGTCCATTCAACCAATCAAAGCATAATATGCTAATGATATGCTAAGGCTGCTCAAACTGCTCGCTATGATGTGCACTGACCACCAGGGGCAGACAGTTGACCGACCAGTTGCTATGATGTGTACTGACCACCAGGGGGCAGATGTTTCTACTGGGAGGTTAGCTTGCTGCTGGGGTCCGGCCAATTGGGACTGAGCGACATGGGCTGGACTTGCCCTGGAGCCCTCCCACTATCCCTCTCTGGCTGGTCAACCTCCTGCATCCTTCCCCGTCCCTGAACATGCACCAGTGGGGTCCCTCAGCCTTGCCTGCGCCCTCTTGCAATCTGGGACCCCTCGGGGAATGTCAGAGAACCAGTTTCAGCCCGATCCTGCAGGCCAGGCAGAGGGACCCCGCAGGTACACGAATTCATGTACCGGTCCTCTAGTTTATATTTGAAAGCCTATTTATTGGGAACTATAAAACACTATATATGTTATTTGCTATTGGTTTGTTTTCAGGGGCCCTGTAAGGAAAGTAGTTTATATCACTTCTACCTACATCTTCGTGGCTGTAACACATTCAGATGGGCTACAAGGGCACCTGGGAACATAAAGGGACACATGGATATTTGGTGAGAGTCAATAAACTCTGTTTTAGAGCAATGGAAAGAGGGGAAGTGCTAACTTCCTAAATGCTTTAGAGAAAGGTAATACAGGATGTCCCATAATGATGTTGTGATGAACCTTTATATGATAACTAGAAGCCCGGTGCACGAAATTTGTGCATGGCGGGGGGTTGTCCCTCAGCCCAGCCTGTACCCTCTCCAATCTGGGACATCCCTCTCACAATCCAGGACTGCTGGCTCCCAACTGCTTGCCTGCCTGCCTTCCTGATTGCCCCTAACCGCTTCTGCCTGCCAGCCTGATCATCCCCTAACCACTCTGCTGCCAGCCTGGTTGATGCTTAACTTCCCTCCTCTGGCAGCCTGTTTGCCCCCAACTTCCCTCCTCTGCCAGCCTGGTCACCCCTAACTGCCCTCTCCTGCAGGGTTGATCACCTCCAACTGCCCTCCCTTGCAAGCCTGGTCCCTCTCAACTGCCCTCCCTTGCAGGCCTGGTCCCTCACAACTGCCCTCCCTTGCAGGCCGGGTGCCTCCCAACTGCCCTCTCCTGCTGGCCATCTTGTAGTGGCCATCTTGTGTCCACATGGGGGCAGGATCTTTGACCACATGGGGGCAGCTATATTGTGTGTTGCAGTGATGATCAATCTGTATATTACTCTTTTATTAGATAGGATAGAGGCCTGGTGCACGGGTGAGGGCCAGCTGGTTTGCCCTGAAGTGTGTCACAGATAAGGGTGGGGGTTCCCTTGGGGTGTGGGGCGGCCTGAGCGAGGGGCCTGTGGTGGTTTGCAGGCCGGCCCCGCCCCCTGGCAACCCAAGGGGAGGCCCTGGTATCTGGAATTTATTTTCCTTCTACAATTGAAACTTTGTAGCCTGGGGCAGCAGCCATTTCTGTGGCAGTTAATTCACCTTCTACAATTGAAACTTTGTAGCCTTAAGCGGGTGAGCCCGGCCAGGGTGTGCGGAAAGCTTTGCTTCTCCTGTTGCGGGCAGCAAACCTGGCCTGCTCTCTCAAGCTCCATTCTGCCGCCATTTGTTTGAATTTGTTTACCTTCTATAATTGAAACTTTGTAGCTTGAGCGGAGGCTTAGGCCTGCAACGGCTACGGAAAGCTTGGCTTGCTCTGTTACCTGGGAAACCTTGCTCTCTGTGGCTGTAGCCATCTTGGATTGGGGTTAATTTGCATACTCGCCCTGAATGGCTGGTGGGCGTGGCTTGGCTGGTGGGTGTGGCTTATGTAGCGGAGTGATGGTTAATTTGCATATTACCATTTTATTAGAGAGGATGAGCACTTGGACTACATAATTTCTGTGATGCAGAGACCAATTCTAAGTTTGAAACTTACATTGTTAGTTTATTTACATTGTTAGTTCATTACAGGCAATTTACTAACCCTTTCTGAGCTTCAGTTTCCTCATCAGTGAAATGATCCTGGCAATACCTATCTTGGAGCCTTTTGTGAGGATTGGAGAAAATATGTGAAATGCTTTTCCTCAGTGCCTGGCACCCAGCAGGTACTCAAAAACACTACATATTAATGTTTCTACCAAATTCTTCATCTTATAAATGATTAAATGGAGACCTGTAAAGTGTCTTTGCCAAAGATACAGTCAGTGAATGGCAGAGCTGGAACTAGAACCCAATTCCGTTATTCTTCAACCATTATACTACCCTCCCATGTTAATTTGTCACCAGAACTTGAGTCATCTCTTGAAATGCTTCTTTGAATTGCCATTTCATCTCCATTTCTTATGATGACCCCTGCTTGAATTTATGTAATATTTTAACTGGCGCCTTTTGGTCAGGTTTTCCTTCTTCTCTCTCTCTCTCTCTCTCTCTCTCTCTCTCTCTCTCTCTCTCTTTAAACTTAAATAAATCTTTATTGTTCAGATTATTACAGTTGTTCCTCTTTTCCCCCCGCATATCTCCCCTCTACTCGGTTCCCACCCCACCCCCTACTCTTACCCTCCCCCACTGTCCTCGTCCATAGGTGTACGATTTTTGTCCAGTCTCTTCCACCCCCCCCACACCCCCTTCTCCCCGAGAATTGTCAGTCCACTCCCTTTCTATGCCCCTGATTCTATTATATTCACCAGTTTATATCAGATTTTTTATTCACTTGATTTTTAGATTCACTTGTTGATAGATATGTATTTGTTGTCACTTTGTTGTTCATATTTTTTATCTTTACCTTTTTCTTCTTAAAGAATACCCTTCAGCATTCCATATAATACTGGTTTGGTGGTGATGAACTCCTTTAGCTTTTTTTTTTTTGTCTGTGAAGCTCTTTATCTGATCTTCAATTCTGAATGATAGCTTTGCTGGGTAGAGTATTCTTGGTTGTAAGTTCTTGCTATTCATCACTTTGAATATTTCTTGCCACTCCCTCTGGCCTGCATAGTTTCTTTTGAGAAATCAGCTGACAGTTGTATGGACACTCCCTTGTAGGTATCTAACTGTTTTTCTCTTGCTGCTTTTAATATTCTCTCTTTGTCTTTTGCCCTTGGCATTTTAATTATGATGTGTCTTGGTGTGGTCCTCTTTGGATTCCTCTTGTTTGGGGTTCTCTGTGCTTCCTGGACTTGTAAGTCTATTTCTTTCACCAGGTAGGGGAAGTTTTCTGTCATTATTTCTTTAAATAGGTTTTCAGTGTCTTGCTCTCTCTCTTCTTCTGGCACCTCCATAATTCGGATGTTGGTACGCTTGAAGTTGTCCCAGAGGCTCCTTACACTATCTTCATATTTTTGGATTCTTTTTTCTTTTTGCTTTTCCAATTGGGTGTTTTTTGCTTCTTTGTATTTTGAATCTTTGACTTGATTCTTGCGATCCTCTAGTCTGCTGTTGGATCTCTGTATATTATTCTTTATTTCAGTCAGTGTATGCTTAATTTCTACCTGGTCCTTTTTCATATCCTTGAGGGTCTCACTAAATTTCTTGGAGGTTTCTAGAAGATTCTTGAGTAACCTTATAACTGTGGTTTTGAACTTTATATCCAGTCATTTGCTTTCCTCCATTTCTTTCATTTGTGACCTGTTTCTTTGTCTCTGCATTTTGGCTGCTTCCCTGTGTTAATAGAGTGGCTTTATGTGCTAGGTGTCCTATAGGGCCCAGTGGCTCTGCCTCACCAGTTACCTGAGGTGGACACTCTTGGTGCACCCCTTTGTGGGCTGTGTGCACAGTCTTGTAGTTAAGCCTTGATTGCTGTTGGTATCACTGGGAGGAATTGACCTCCAGGCCAATTGGCTGTGAGGACCATGTGTCTATGCTGGGAGAACTTCTGTGCTGGAGACACCCTTATGGGGTAGGACTTGCTTCAGTGGGGCTGTGGTGCTCACTGAGTCTGCCCCCTGAGTGTGTTGCTATGGATGTGAAGAGTTGTAATCTGGATGATCTCATTCTGACCACTGGGTACACTAGCTCTTGTATCTCCAAGGAGGTGCAAGGTCAGCCATTGTCTGAGGCCACCCAGCAGAAACTACAGAGAGATCTGCAAATTCCTCCTCTTTGTTTGGGGTTTGGAGGTACCCAGATGAGGCCCAGATGTGAAGCAATGCAAACTGCTGTTGAGCCTTGGGACTTCTTTTGGAAGCTCTGGGGCTCTGACGCAGCTACAGTTTGTTAGGTTTTAGATTGCAAAAGGCCAGTCTATTCATATGCAAAAGACTCTGTGCACAGTTAGAGTGGGGTTTTAAATTGGGTGGGGTGGGGTCTCAGGGAATCACCAGGGTGGAGCAAACAGCAATGGCTGCCCGTCAGCCCTGCCCCAAAGAGGTCCCTGGGTCTCTGTGTCTCATGGCACCATGCAGGAACAATGATTGCTGAAAGCACTTCTGAGAGAAAGCTGCCCTCATGTTCCGGCCCAATGCCAGACAGTCCAGTTTCTCCCAGTATGAGTCTGGGTCCCCAGAGTCTCACCTGGAATTGGAGTTCAGAACAGTCGGGAGCTTGTATCTCCCTCCTGATTGAAAAAGACAACAGTGTACCCAGTTGCCAGCCTGTTTCGGCATGAGTCTCCATACCTCCTCACTTCCGTACCTCCTCCCAGTCTCAGTGTGCTTTTCTCTTTCCTTCTAGTTGTATAACTTCTACTCAGTCAGCCTTCCCATGGTTCTGGATGATATTCGTTTTGTCTTTTAGTTGTAGTTTTGATGTGGTTGTGCGAGGCAGCAAGTTCAGGTGTTTATCTATGCCACCATCTTGGTTCCTCCTTTCACTCTCTCTTTTTTTAAAAAAAATATTTTATTGATTTTACAGAGAGGAAGGGAGAGAGATAGAGAGTCAGAAACATCGAATAAAGAGAAACGTTGATCAGCTGCCTCCTGCATGGCCCCCACTGGGGACTGAGCCCACAACCAAGGTATCTGCCCTTGACCAGAATCGAACTCAGTACCCTTCATTCCCGGGGCTGACACTCTATCCACTGAGCCAAACTGGTTAGGGCTCTGCTCTCACTCTTGATTGATCTTCTAGATTGATCATTTTTCTATCATTGAATTCCCATTATCTATTACATCAATTCTAAACCCCTCTGCCTATTTCTCAAGGTCTTCTGTAATCTGGCTTTTGTCAGAAGCCCTATGGAGCCTAGGGAATGGGATCTATCATATGTGTGTGGCTGGTCAGTATAAGGAAATACAACACATGTGTTGGAATCTTGGAACCCTTCATTGCTCCCTTCCTTCCTCCCAAATACTCTCATGTTCTATACCAATGATTGGGAAAGGACCAGATAATGAATTTTTAAGCTCCACGAGTCTTACCACAACCATTCAACTCTACTACTGTACAAAAGTATCCATGGACTATCCATAGACAAATGAATGTGACTTTGTCCCAATAACACTTCTGAAAACAGGCTGCTGGCTATTGTTTGACAACTCCTGTTCTACACTACAGTTTCACTCTGCCTGTTCCTTTCCCTCTTCCAGGTTTTCCTAGCACACACCCTTTTCTCCACATAGACTGCTCTTGCTATCATATACAAAGGACATGACCATTCTTTTTTTCTCTCTGTCTTTGGTTACACCACTTCAGAACCTATAAAGTCCTTCTTTCTAACTGTTCCAACATGCTTATCATTATCCCTGCTGTCTGACCCTTCTTTGAGTCTGACCCACACCAACTATGGCATTTATTTATGTAAATACAATGTATTGCTCTCTAATTGTTTCATGTGTCTCCTATTCCCCAATTAAGCATTTTTCCCGTGTTTCAAAATTTTGCCTAATACAATATAATTAGATACTGCAAAATAAATACAACTTGCTTCATTTTTTGACCTGTATATTAGTACTTCTTTATCAATTTGAACTAAGAACTTGGCAGAGTATTTAGCTTAATTCAGAAAGATTATGTGGAAAATAGATCACAAAGCAAATGGTGTCTAGTAAAACCTGACTCAACAAATGTCTAGGATGTTACTTCTCTATTTTCATTTTGAGTACATAAATCTTTTCACAGTTTCCTATCAAAAGTATTATCTGCTTTGATGTTAATCTCTTCAAATATCCCCATCCCACCATCTCTGGCAAGTAGATTTGCCAATGTTCCCGGCCTAGGCGGGGGGAAAAGAGAAACTTTCAGCTGGGGCATGATGGCTGAAGTGTGAAGTGGCTTCTGCAATGTGAATGCTTGGGGTATGGTGTGACTTTGGCAACATCTAACTGGTACACGTTTCCTAGATTGCTTTTTTAACTTATTTATTTCTGAAATTTAATGTGTATTAACAAAATGTTAGGTATTTCAGGACTCAGGAGTATAGGTGAGCTTCAAAAAAGAAGTTATGCTCAGGTGCTGAGCACAGAACTTCTATCACACTTGTTGTTCTTTCTTGCTTGGACTTTTACTAGTACATATTTTGGTGTAACCAACTTATTTTGAATGCTTTGCACATGATCCAGTAAAGTGGAGTAGTTATAACAAAATTTTATTGTGTCTTTTGAATGGCTCCCAGACATTCTATGAGCCTTTGTTCACAAAGATTTTTATCTCAGGTATGTTCTTTCACCTCTTTTAAGCTTCTCCAAATCCTTTTATCCTTCTGACTAGGTCAAGTGTCCTTCACTGTGAAATTTTCATAATCAGTTTGACTCTTCATTCTTCATTCTTCTCTAAATGTGTAGGCAAATGAAGGTTTTCATCACTCATATTTCTATCCTATGAATTTGACCTTCACTATTTCCTTTCTAATAATATCACTTGGGTTGACAGGTTGTTTTGTTATTAAACTATATATGTTTTATCTCTAGTCTTTCCAATGAGACTGTAAGGTCTCCCAGGGAAAATACCTAATTTTATATATTTTTTTGTATTTTCCTCACTGTGTGTACACCAATTTGGATTGATTAAATAAGTGGCTGAAGAATGTGGGAGCATAAAAATATGTCCAGCAGCTGTATGTTATGGGGGAATAACTTTGTATCAAAAGGCTCAGGTAAAGTTGTCAAGGTCAGAAAGCACAAAAAGATTTATAAGGTCTTCAATACCTTCTTCAATTGGCCAATTTAAGTTAGACAATTCTCTTCAGTAGGCTATGTTCCCCTGTAATCAGGGAAATATCAGTAGGAAACTCCACAATTTCCCAAGAGGCTGGAATGCTTGGACTATTTAGGTCATTAATATCATTTGTTAATGTTAAATATTTATCTTTTAAAAGCCCTAAGAAAAGGGCTTTGCTCCATTTCTGATCACCTGATATTTATTCAGATAAAAGCATGTAGTCAAATGAGGGCTATTCACTCCCCCACCTATGATTTGTTGGGGAGATGGTGTTTTGTACCTTCTTCAATTATTTTTATTGTTTTAAAAGTGAGGGGGAAAGCAGCCTGAGAGGAAATTTCATAACCTAACGGGCCTAACTAAAACAAACAAACAAACAAACAAACAAACCAAAAACAAACCAAAAACAAGAAAAACTGGTAATATGTTATCTAACCCTACAACTTAAAGAACCAGAAAGAGAGCAACAAGAAAAGCCCAGAGTAAGTTGAAAGAAGGAAATAATAAAGATCAGAGCAGAAATAAATGACATAGAGACAAAAAAAAAAGAATACAAAAGATCAATAGAACCAAGAGCTGGTTCTTTGAAAGGATAAACAAGCCAAGAAACAAAGAGAGAGGACCCAAATAAACAAAATCAGAAATGAAAGAGGTGAAGTAACAACTGACCCCATAGAAATATAAAGGATTGTAAAAAAATGCTACAAACAACTCTATTCCAACAAGCTGGACAACCTAGGTGAAATGGACATATTCCTAGAAAAATGCAATCTTCTAAAACTCAATCAGGAAGAATCAGAAAACCTGAATAGTCTGATAGCTACTGATGAAATTGAAGCAGTTATCAAAAAACTTCCAGCAAACAAAAGCTCTGATCCAGAGGGCTTCACAGGGAAGTTTTACCAAACATTCAAAGAACTAACACCAATCTGCCTCAGACTATTGAAAAAAATTCAAGAGGAAAGAACACTTCCAAGCTTATTCTATAAAGCCAGCATTACCCTAGTCCCCAAACCAGTTAAACACACTATAGAGAAAGAGAATTACAGGCCAATATATCTGATGAACATAGATACTAAAATCCTCAACAAAATATTAGCAAATCGAATCCAGCAATACATTAAAAAGATCATACACCATGACTGTAGTGGTCTTTCTCTCTTTTCCGCGTCATCACGGAAAAGGTTCTGGTCCGGTTGCTGAGTGGAGGAGCTGGGGACTAAGAAATTAAAAAAAGAAAGAGACCAAGATGCAGAAATAGATTCATGAAGCTGGGAGCTGGGTGGGCTGCCATCCTCTCTGATGGAGAGGTAGCATGACGCCGACCAACATGCAGCGCGTTTATTTTAAAGGCCTAGATTTACATATCTAGTCCCGCCCTGGCCAACACCTGGGCTGCTATGATTGGGGAAGCATGTTCCCAAGGCGTGGCTCTGCCTACACCCTGAGTTCAGCTGACGATAATTAAAGAAAAATGCCCATGTTTCTTCCCGGGTGGCCCTCTACACATGACCAAGTGGGATTTACTCCAGGGATGCAAGGCTGGTACAATATCTGCAAATCAATAAACGTGATACATCACATAAACAAATTGAAAGACAAAAACCACATGATCATATCAATTGATACAGAAAAAGCATTTAACAAAATCCAACACCCTTTCTTGATAAAAACTCTCAACAAAGTGGGACTAGAGGGATCATACTTCAACTTAATAAAAGCCTGAAAAACCTATAGCCAACATCATACTCAATGGGCAAATACTAAAACCGTTTCCCCTAAGAACAGGAACAAAACAAGGATACCCACTTTCACCACTTCTGTTTGACATAGTATTGGAGGTGCTAGCCATAGTGATCAGACAAGAAAAGAAATAAAAGGTATCCAATTGAAAAAGAAGAAGTAAAACTGTCATCATTCACAGATGACATGATATTGTACACAAAAAACCCTAAAAACTCAATAAAAAATCTACTAGATTTAATAAATGAATTCAGCAATGTAGCAAATTCAGCAATATAGCAGGATACAAAATTAACACCCAGAAAACTATGGCATTTTTATACACCAATAATGCACTCACATAGAGAGAAATTTTTTAAAAATCCTATTTACCATGACAACAAAAAAATTAAGATACCTAGGAATAAACTTAACTAAGGAGGTAACAGATCTGTACTCAGAAAACTACAGGATGTTGAAAAAAGATATAGAGGGAGATATAAACAAGTGGAAGAATATACTATGTTCATGGATTTGTAGAATCAACATCATTAAAATGTCCATACTACCTAAAGCAATCTATAGATTCAATGCAATCCCCATTAAAATACCAACAGCATATATCACAGACCTAGAACAAACTCTCCAAAAATTTATATGGAATAAACACACACACACACACACACACACACACACACACACACACAACCCCCCAAAAAACAAATAGCCGCAGCAATCCTGACAAAGAAGAATTGGAGGGATCACAATACCAGATATCAAGTTATAATACAAAGCCACTGTTCTCAAAACTTCCTGGTACTGGCATAAGAACAGACATATAGACCAATGGAACAGAACAGAGAACCCAGAAATCAACCCAAGCCATTATGCTCAATTAATATTTGACAAAGGATGCAAGAGCATACAATGGAGTCAAGACAGTCTCTTCAATAAATGGTGGTGGGAAAATTAGACAAATATGTGTAAAAAAAATGAAACTAGACCACCAATTTACACCATACACAAAAATAAACTCAAAATGGATAAAAGACTTAAACATAAGATGGAAAACCATAAAAATCTTAGAAGACTCTATAGGCAGCAAAATATCAGACATATCTAATAGCAATATGTTTACTGATACATCTCCTAGGACAATGGAAACTAAGGAGAAAATAAATAAATGAGACTACATCAAAATAAAAAGCTTCTGCACAGTAAAAGAAACCATCAACCAAACAACAAGAAAGCCCACTGCATGGGAGAACATATTTTCCAATGTTATTTCAGATAAGGGTTTAATCTCCAAAATTTATAGGGAACTCATACAATTTAACAAAAGGAAGATAAACCATCCAACCAAAAAAAAATGGGCAAAGGACCTAAATAGACACTTTTCGAAAGTGGACATACAGAAGGCAAGAGACATATGAAAACATGCTCAAAGTCACTAATCATCCAAGAGATGCAAATCAAAACAACAACGAGGTACCATCTCACACCTGTCAGAATGGCTATCATCAACAAATCAACAAATGGCAAGTGCTGGCCAAGATGTGGAGAAAAAGGAACCCTCGTGCACTGCTGGTGGGAATGCAGACTGGAGCAGCCACTGTGGAGAACAGTATGGAGTTTCATTAAAAAATTAAAATGGAACTCCCATATGATCCCGTGATCCCACTTCTAAGAATATATCCCAAGAAATCAGTAAGAATATATGCATCCCTATGTCCATAGCAGCACAATTTACAATAACTAAGATTTGGAAATAGCCTAAGTGCCCATTAGCAGATGAGTGTATTAAAAAAACAGTGGCACATCTACACAATCTATAGATGCTATAAAAAAGAAGGAACTCTTACTATTTGCAACAGCATGGATGGAACTGGAGAGCATTATGCTAAGCTAAATAAGCCAGTCGGAGAAAGATAAGTATGACATGACCTCACTCATTTGTGGAATATAATGAACAACATACACTGATGAACAAAAATAGATCCAGAGACATATAAGCATCAAACAGACCTTCAGACCTCAGAGGGAAGGCAGGGGAGGTTAGAGGGGAGGGGTAAGAGAACAATCACAAGATTTGTATGCATGCATATAAGCATAACCAATGCACACAGACAATAGGAGGGTGAGGGCCTGTGCTGGGAGGCAGGAGCAGCCGGTGAGAGGTCAATGGGGGGAAAGGAGACATATGTAATACTTTCAACAATAAAGAATTTATTTTAAAAACGAGAGGAAGCCCCACATTCTAAAGAGAACTTTTATTTTCATTTCCAGAAAATACCTAATTCCTCTTTGGCTTTGGTAAACACTGACATTTTAATGGAAATTTTAATTGTTAAAGATAAGTAATATTTAAAGCAGTGGGTAAATTAAATAGCTAGAATGGAAACTTGGACCTGTACTTCATTAAAACATTTTTTGGATATTCCTGTAATTCCCCATTTTGCTAGACCTTTCAAATACTGCTAATCTCTGTCTCCACCTTGACCTCTAAATGTGTTTGTTCCACAGAGTTTGTGTTTGTTCATTCATTAATTCAACAAATATTTATCAAGTGTCTAATTTTCTTAGGCACTTATAGGTGTAGATTAACTCAGATCATTAAACATAATATCAAAAATCAGCTTGAAACCTTTTTGGGACTGGATAACATTACAGAAATATAAAATTCACTTAAGTTAAGTATATGCTTGGAGAATTAGCTGTATTATGTCAACAACATGCTAGATTAAAGTTACGCAGTTTGTTGTAGGGCTTCTCAGAGCCTTTAATATGCATTGTTCATATCCAAGGAGATATATATATGACTATGAAATCCCACTAATATAGAACATTTCTCAGTACCGGTGTTTCTGCAAAACATACTTCAGGATGTGCTATTTTAGAGCAATGATATTCCAGCTGTGTCCTATTAAGTCCTAGGTCCCTACAGAGGTACTTGGAGACTGCCACAGAGAAGAGGAAAATGGATGGAGTATTTGATCAGTTTATATATTCAAATTCTACATGAGATTTTATAGAGAATCTTATAAAATGTTTGTAAATCACTGCTCTAGGACTGAGAAAATCATTGTGTTTTCTAAAAATAAACAACAAAATTTTCAAACATAATTCTAAAGTAGATGTAACATCTCTATGCAAGAATAGATTTAATAAAAATGTGCTCTCTCAGCACTATTTAAAATGGGACTTAGGTATATTAAAGCAAGGTTGTATACAGCTCACATGCATTCTATAGCTATCACAGAGGTGTGGATTTGATTGGCTCAACTCCCAACTTAGTTTTCTTCCTTAAGTCCTTTCAACTCTCCATATTCTGCCCCTTAGGATTCTTCATGTTTCTTAAATCTTAAATTACTAGGAAATACTTTGGTCATGCAAGCATATAAAGGTTAATAATGAATAGTTTTTAAGAAACATTTCAGTATACAAAAGGCATAAAGATAAAATGCATAAAGCTTCTATCTACCACTACATTGAAACCCTCTGTGTGCTTTTCTTATATGCCCTCATCACCCATGTTCCTAAATTTGGAGTTTACCATTCCTATGTAGTTTCTTAAAGTTTTATTTCATAAATATGTATACCTAACTCCATGGTATTTTGCGTGTGTTTAGCCTCACATAAAGTATCATTATGGATTTACAGCAACTGTCTTTGCTCAACATTGTGTTTGTGAAATTTATCCATGGTGATGCAATAACTCCAGTTCATTTTTCTTCATGGCTATGGTGTATATTTTTTTACTTGATTATACTGTACCTTTTTTTAAGTCTACTGTTGATGAACATTTATATTGTTTCCCATTTTTTGCAATTAAAAATGAGGCTGCTATTAATATTTTAAACTTTTTTTCTATGTTGAACTTTGCCAGATTACTTCTCAAGTGATTGCATCAATTTATTCGCCTGCCAGCAGTTTTATACGATTTCTCTGGACTCTACATCCTTGCCAATAATCAGAATGTTAAGGTTTTGGCCGGTAGGACAGGGGGAAATAGTACTTTAATGTTATTTTAATTTGCATTTCACTGTTTACGAGTATTGTTGGATAGGCCTTTGGGGTTTTTTATTCTTTGAAATGCCTCTTTCTCTTTTGCTCATCTAAAATACTTCATGTTTTTCATACCTTTGCAGAAAAAAATATCTTTAGGTTCATTCTGGAATCTGATAGGGTTATGTTGTGGCTTAATCACACTAAGACTGGTTGAAGGAGAAGAATGTGGTCTTAACCTGTAGCCCTGTGTGATGTTTTGAATAACCTGTCACCTCTCTGAAGTCTGGGTTAAGGGATGGCTACAGCAAAATTTCACCATGATCTAAGGACCCCAAACAAGGCACAGGGGACTGGGACATACCTTGTTTGTTAGGAGTCAAGCCCTGCTGAGATGCTTCAATTTCCAGGGTAAAACTGGAGATTTAATAAGACTCTACACTTCAACCAAGCACTTTTCATCTGAAAACCTCAAGGCACGCAGGAAACATTAATTAATTAAGCTTTACAACAGCCTGTGAAATAGGTAAGGAGATTCAGGACCTTATCTCTAGGGAAACAACATGGCAGCTGTTTAGCCACGAGGAGGAATACTAAGAGGCAGGCGGTAAGGAACTACAGACATATGCAATTAAAAAGTGATAAGAGCACTTGGAGGTGGGGTTCTGTCTTGGAATTGGCCTGGATCCTGGCATGGACAGCTCTGGTGTTACGAAGAGGCCTCATCTAACTGCTAAAAGCACAGGTGGGCCCGAACCATCTGAATCTATGGTACTGCAGTGTTTGTTTCCTTAGATAAGAGGAAGTCTATCTGTCTATCTATCCATCTATCTATCTGCCTATCTATTGAAATTAGTTATTGCTCTTCATCCATCAATTCTTATCTCCTTTTTGAGGAGTGAACAGAGCTAATGTAAAAAAAAAAACACAACAAAAAACAGTTATAATATAAACTCTTCTGAGTGAAAATTTTAATTTTTGTTAATCAAAAGATTTCTTCTGAGTTTTCTTTTTCTGTATATTAAGAAAATCTGAGATTGGGGAAAAACAAATTAGAAACAAAAATCACAACAACAATGCCATAATTTAGGATTTAGGAGGAAAACATTTAAATGCTTAAGAGTTTAAAGTTTAGTACTATTTAGTAAAGTAAATTAATTTAGGAGAATGATCTAATTGTTTTTTCTTCTCTCTAGCAATTTATCATTTTAAGATCCTGAGTTATTCTTTATGAATATAAAACCCAAAGTTACGAGCTTAAGTTAAAAAGAGTTTTGGTGGGTCCTAAAGAATTATTAGCTCTCAGTGTTAAGGGAGAATAAAATTAATGCTTATTGGTTATTCCTACTTTGTTATAAGTAACTTACATATATTAATCTCACTGAATCTTCATATGTATATTTTTCATACAACTAACACATACATTAACTCCACAGAAAGGCATATAATAAAGAATAACATATATTTTCTCTTATCATCTCTTCCCTTTGTATATATTTCCAGAAACAGATTTTATGCATATACCAGTGTGTGCAGGAAATATGTATATGATAAATGTATGTGTATATATACTTTAAAATATATGTATAATTTTAAATTTACACAAATAGAATCATACTATGCACACCTACTGTTTACATAGCTTTTAAAATGTAATATATATGACAGCTTTGTCTTGTAAAGCACATACCGTCCAACTTTATTATTCCGTTGTATGAATGTATCAGAGTACATTAACTGGTTTAGTTGATGGAGATTTAGATTGTATCCTGTTTTTATACTAACAAGCAATTATAAAGATGTGTCTGTATCTTGGCATATATTTTGAATATACACATCGATAGAAAATTTTCTAACAATTGAATGGTTGGGTTAAAGTATGTGGCTATTTATAAATTTGGACATTGCCAAATTGCTACCCAAAAATATTATGTAAATTTATACTTTCCATCAATAGTGAAAGTTCAAATAGGAATTTTATTAAGTTTCTATTTCCAAACACTATTGCCAACACTGGATATTATGGCTTTTTAACTTTTGCCAGGTAGGTGAAATATGGTATCCCACTATTTTGATTTATATTTCTTTAGATTTAAGAAATTGAGCATATTTTCATACATATTTAGGACCTTTGTATTCATTTTCAAATGTAATATATATGACAGACAGTTTTTTCCTATTTACTACCTGTTCATAGTCTTCGACTTTTTTTTTTTTTTGGATTCTCTACATATATCATTTATACTTTTTTTAAAAAAATCTTTATTGTTGAAAGTATTACATATGTCCCCTTTTTTCCTCCATTGATCCCTTCTAACCCTCTCCTGCCCCTCACCCCAGGCCTTCACCACACATTGTGTGTGTTCATGGGTTATACATATATGCATACAAATTCTTTGGTTGATTTCTTCCTGCCCACTCTCCAACCCCTTCCCACATCTTGGACTCTTTTTATTGACTTTTTAAGCTAGGAAATAAGCTTTTTGTATTCATATTGAACATATTTCTCAAGTATTTTGACTTTTGACATTAAGCACTTTTTTTTTGGTACAGAAATTTAATATTTCTTTGTAGACAACTTATCATTCCTTTTTTAAAAAAAATTGCTTCTAGGTTTTATCTCTTGTTTACAAAGATATTTCCAAGTTAATAAATAAATTTGCTTGTGTTTATTCTAATGCTTCCACAGGGTTTATTTTTACAACGTTTTGGTTCATCTGGATTTTTTTAAAAAAGGATCAATATAGTGTTAGTTTGCTCTTGGGAGCAGCCTGAGCAAGTAGAGGCTGTGGGAGGAAAGGCTTTGTAGTAATGAGAGGATGAGGTGACTCCTGGTTCCTGTGAGAGGATGTGATTGGCCGGTTTGAATAATCTTTCCGATTGGCAGGGAAGAGAAAGCAGTTAGGATGAAGAGAGGAGGCGCAGCTGGTCCTGCTGGTAGGGGAAATAGCCAGGTGGGAAACCTTTCCACTGGCTGAGGGCATATCTGGTGAGCACAGGGAACCTTTGAAAGCCTTTGCGGTTGAGGCTTGACGATATCAAGGCAGCACATAACATGTTAGACCTTACACTACAATCGTATAGTTTCAAATTTTTATTTCATTATGTCTATTGATTAACTTAATGCTAAGAACATTTAAAGGTTTTTTAATACTCTCCTTTGAAAAAATATCGACTCTATGTACTGTGAGACTTTTGCTGAGTGGCCTCAGACCCAGCACTGGCCCTGAGCTTGAATGTGTATCTGTCAGTGAACACCACTCGCTCCTTCCTGGTGACTCACTGGCAACCTCGCTCATGCAACTCCAGTACTGCCAGAGGCTCTCTTAGTGACTGAGCCTAACAGGCAGCTGGCAGGTGCAGGAGGACCTCAGGGTGCATGGGCCTTTTGCTGACCAGCCCATGGGCTCGGTCCTGGTGGAAGCCAGCCATGGTGCACAGCTTGGCCCTTCCCACCCACACCCAGGTGCAGCAGAGGCAGCCACAAACTGGATTGCTTTGCAGCTCCGAACAGGTTGCACAGGGCCAGTCACAGGTTTCAACAGCATCAGAGCAGGATGCCATTAGCTTCACAAGTGGCATATCTGAAGGAGATAACAGCAGGCACCAGAATCTGCTGAGGTGAAATCCACTTTGTGTGCTCAGCACCTGCACAGCAACTTGTACACTGTGGTTGGTGTTGACCTTTACAGTCAGCCATCATGGGGATCCTCCTCCCCACACACAAACAGGCCAATTGTAATCAACACTCAATTACATGAGAGCTCACATAATCCACACAAAGGACATTCATGGAGCACCCAGTTCAGGTGAACAAGGAGACCGTGTTCAGTCACTAAGACACGTACTACATAAGACCACCCTCCCAAGACTGGGAGACATAGTAGATTGACTTAATACACAGAAACAAAACAAAGAGACAGCCAAAATGGAGAGACAATACAATATACAAATGATGCATAGTAGAATTGTACACTTGAAATCTATGTAATTTTATTAACCAGTGTCATACCATTAAATTAAATTAAAAAATAGTTGAGGATTCAGGTTGCAAGTGAATCTAAATCAAGCTAGTTTGAGCAAAAAGGAAGTTGCTTTTTTTTTTTGACTTATGTAATGAAAGTTCAGGAAGAGCAAAACTAAAAAGCCATCACAACCCATCTCTTTGCACCTTTTACCACTACTTTTCCTCTAGGTGGGCCTGATTCTTTCAGACCAGCTTCAAGTGTGGAGAGCCAGAAACAGCCAGCAGGTGCCTACAACTTAGCAGTTAGAGAGTTCCACTTTGAAAAACCTTGGAAGGAGATATCTAAAACAAGCAGCTGAGCCAGTGGCCAGCAGAAGGGTCCCTTCTTTCCTTTACAGTACTTGTTACAATTACAATTATTTTTATTTGTCTGTTGACTTTTTTGTCTTCCCCTCTAGAATATAAGTTCCGTGAGCACAGAAAATGAGTCAACCTGGTTCATGGCTTTATTGTGGCATGACTTGTTGAATAGGGGAAGATATAGGTTTAGTAACACTTCCAAATCATAACCAGTAAAATATGGCTTGGATTTTATTATTATATTAAAAAAAGGTTTTTTAAATCCTCACCCCAGGATATGTTTTTATTGATTTTAGAGAGAGAGGAAGGGAGAGAGAGAGAAAGAGAGAGAGGGAGACATTGATGTGAGAAACATCGCTCGGTTGCCTCCCAGATGCACCCCAACCAGGGATCGAACTTGCAACCTAGGTATTTGCTCTGGGAATTGAGCCAGAAACCTTTGGGTGTACAGATGACACTCCAACCAACTGAGCCACATGGTCAGTGTGTGGCTGGGATTTTAAACCCATGCCTGTATAATGCTCTCCTCAGACACAGGTCTGTTTGTTGCCATGCAAAGTCTATCACTGTAATTCATCCATTTATTGTGGGTTTTTTTTATTCATTTGGTGAGCATTTATCGAGCACGTGCTTAGTATCAGACCTCAGGGTTAGGGCTGTGGGGACAGAAATGGAAGACACTGTGTCTGGCTTCAAGAAGCTCACTGTGTGGCAGGAGACACAATAAAAAACTGGTTGTAGTGGAGCAGGAGCAGCTCTTTGATAAAGTGCTAAAGAAGGGGAACCCTCACTGACTCCTGGAGAGGAAGGAACGAAGGTAGTCTCTGGAGAGGAGGCTGTCTGAGTTGGAGTTCAAGGACCATCTTACTCGTATTTATTACATTACCACCTAATATAATGTCAGGAGTACTTGAGACACTAATGAATTTTGGTTTCTGCATGTAGGGGTAAGAGTTAACCAAACCATTAGGGGGAGGGCAGGAGCATATGGGAACATGTTAGAAGAAGAAGGCACAGCACAGGAAAAGGAATAGAGATGAGATAGAATATGGCCCCTTTCAGGAAATGCAGAGATCAGTTTGGCAGAAGATGGGACATGTGGGGAGTGGCGGGAGATGAAACTAGGCAGGGAGCAGGGTGCATTATGTACCACACAGGAAAGGAGAGCGCTGAAGGACAGTGGCATAAACACAGAGGAAATAATTTGGAAGCAGCAGCCAGAGAAAACATACTCTGTTGCTGTTGTCATATTTGAATTAGAGCTTTGCATCCTTAGATCAAACTTCTTTTGATCAAACTTCTGTAATGCTGATTTTACAATTATTCTTTTTTTTTCTTGAAAGAAATCTACTTCCGTGCATGGCAGTCCTATGCCGTCTACATATTTAACCACATTTAGAATATCTAAGATGTTTCCTGCTGCATTGTTCTTTGCAGTCCCGGGGAGAATGCATTGCCCTGGAACTTGCTTAGCGAAACATTCCTTGTGCATGATTTCCCCGAGGTAGAGGGCTGGGGCATGCAGGGTAAACTTTGCAGGCCTCGTGTGAGCCTTCACCTCCTTCTGTGGACCAGGGACAGTCTGGAAATAAATATCTTTTTATGTTGAGTCAAGTTCAAAACAACAGGCAAGGCACCCAATTTACACCTGTGGGGAAAGAAGAGACTTCAATGAGAGCTAATTGAATAGCTTTGCCCTTGTAGCAAGCACTTGTGTTTCTGCTAGTGGAGAGAAGACCTCTGGAGAACAGAATGAGGTGGCCCAATTTCCCCGGGAATCCTTGCCTTCTGGAGAAGTGCAGGATTTCAGAGGAAATTTTTCTCTTTTCTGAACATGTGTGTGCAGGGTAAACAATCTGTTACTTCGCTGACAGCAGCCGCAGTCTCCTCTGTGGTTGCTGTTCAGAGAACAGTCACTGGCTGTAGGCTACTGGGAGGGGATCCCAAAGTAGCACACAGGGTCCTACCCTGAAAGAGCCCAAACCATAGCCTCTGGAGGCCTGAGGACTGCTCAGTGATTAGTGAGTCATGAAAGAGCTGATTGGACTTGCTGAGGGAACGTAGAGAAGGGAAAGAGCACCACGGGATGGGAGAGCCAGGCAAGGCTTTCCGATGGCGATGACTACAAGCAGGTGGGATCTGACTTGAAGAGGAGGAGATGCAAGGCCATTCCAGGCAGGTGAAAACAAGAGACGTTAGGAAGAGGTCACCAGAGCCATCCAAAGGACAGTCTGCTCCTGTCTCTGCTGCCTAAAACCTGTCCCTGGTTCCTCATTACCTGTAGGGTAAAGTGCAAGCCCTTAGCTTGCATATCATTAACCTCTGTTTACCCCTCTAGCCTCTTCATTCCTCCACCCAGAGCCTGGGTCCTTATGCTTTATCAATACCTCACTTTAATTGATTAATTAATTAATTAATTTTAATTTTGTTTTTAGTGACACTGGTTAACCAAATTATACACAATCCCAGGACACATCATCTGTACACTGTATTGTGTGTTCATTACCCCAAGTCAAGTCTCCATTCATCACTATTTATCCCCCCATCTCCTCCTCCACCTCTCCCCCACCCTACCCTGGGCAATTACCACACTGTTGTCTGTGTCCATGCATTTTCTCTCTCTCTCTCTTTTTTTTTTCTCAACCTACCTCCGCACCCCCACAGTTCCTCAAGCCCTCCCCAACCCACAGCTGTCAGCCTGCTCTCTATCTAGGATTCTGTCTCTATTTTGTTTGTTAGTTCCTTTTGTGCATTAGATTCCACATATGAGTGAAATCACATAATACCTTACTTTCATACCTCTCTGAATATTTCCTACTATTTCATGCCTCCATGATTATGCCTCTAATGTTTTATCTGCCTAGAATGCCCTTTCCTGCCCTGTCAGCCTGGGGAAGTCTCATTCATCCTTCACAGCTCTTCTCAGACCACTAGCTGCTCAAGGTCATATAGTGATGGACCTGGAATAAGTCCATTTGGTCTGACCAAAGTCTCTCTTCTTCACCACTGTTTTGTGCCTGAATCTTAATTTATAAAAGTGACTGAGTGATGACATGCAGAGGTCAATGCCATTGAAAGAAAAGTTTCATATTACTCCCAGTTACCTTAAAAATGAGAGGCAGGGCTCACCACTGAAGAAACATCAGGTTTTGATCAGGAAGCAGGAGCCAATGACAGGTTTAGGCTGGGGCCTTCATTGGGGTTTCTAAGGGAAAGACAAGGGATGGGTAAATAGCGCAGGCTTGGCCAGTTTGCTGTGGGTTGGTCTCTAGTTGCCTGGGTCCTGGCCCTGGGAAGATTGTTCTCTGAGATATTAAGGATGGGATGGATAGCGGAGCTTTGGATCTGGATTGGGTAAGTCGCATATCAAAGGCATGCTCCTGGCTACGTCTTCTGCTATCTCTAAGAATTGGCTAGCCCCTGAAAGGGCAATCTCCCCATTTCCCCTCTCCATCCCTCCTCTCCCCCCCCCGCCCATCAGAAAGGTATTTTAAGATGTCAAAACATCATAATATACAGAAAAAAACCCCACACATGACTAATGAAACACTATGCCATGCTATCTGTAAGGAAGAATCCATTATTCACAACAATATTATGCTGTTCAGAATTAGTCTCAGCCTGGGTTTTAGTTCCCTTCCTGCTACTTCACTTTGAGCAGGACATATTTCACCTGTGAGCTTTATTTTCTCATCTGTAAAATGACAACCTTGGTCTTATTTATCTGCAGATTATTTTTATGCTAAAAATAAATTCATTTTTTTAATGTTCCAGAAATATTGGCAAAGTTTAGATCCTGGTTTTAGAACTGCATTCAAGCACCTAAATGAATGACTTCTCCTTAACTGCCAGGGATTAATTTACTAATAGGATATGGTCTAACATCAAGGTAAGCATTTAAAAACAGAAATTGAAAACAAAGTAGGATACATCTTTGTGGAAAGTTGGAGGAAAAATGAATCAGAAGATTCTTCTCTTTGTTGGCCGTGTGACCTGAGGTCCTTTCTGACTCTCAGGTTCCTTTTCTGGCAATGGGGACACTAATACAGTGCACTCCATGGGTTGCTGTGAAGATTAGATGAGGTCGTGCATGTGAAGATCATAGCGTAGAGTCTAGCATATATAAATAGCCCACTAGGTATTAGCTGTGGATTGTAGGGTGAACTATAGGGACTGGAAGGGGTATGGGTACTTGAATGCCTTGGGAGACCTCAGGCTGCCGTCATTAGCAACTATTTCAGAACCAGAACTCAGAGTCAACTTTTAGAGAGGTGGTAGTGATTCCCCATGACATATTGGATAGAAGTACTAGTATAGTCCAGCCTAATCCTGGATACTAATTGTAGTGAAAAAATAATGGTGGTAACAACAGCACCAACAACAATAATAACCATCACTGGATCTCTGTGACTCAAGAGCTCATGCTCTTGATGATTTTTGTTTCTCTGAGATGCCTGATAGTCATCCCTTGAGAGAAGAGGGAGGTCAGTGTCATTATTCCATGGTCCAAGACAGTCTGATGGTTGCAGTGGTACCAGGGTTGCCTCTGCCCCTGAAGGGTGAAAGCTGTGTGATGTCATCAAATGGGCAAGGAATAATCCCCATGAACCAACTGCTAGGGCACCTGGAAGTACCAGGAAGCATTACCCTTGGAGACAGAGGCAGTAACATCTTCTGTTAAAATGCAAATGTAATATGGAAGGCATCATGCATCAATCCTTTATCATCTTTTCTACAACTATCAATTAGATGAGTAAGTCTCTTGTTTGGGCAGGAGGCCAGGGAAGGTTTGGAGCATAGGATATTCTCTCACCTCTAAAAATAGTTCAATACTAAATTGTCTTAGTATCTCTTCTAGGCCCGAATCTGGAGCTTTACATTGGTTTTATAGTTGAATGAATGGAATCCATGTCTTATTCCATGTCTTATTTACTTAAAACTTCCTGTTATTTATTATAATCTCTCTGCTTGAATGCATATGTCCTGTTTTATTTATTACTAGAGGCCTGTTGCACAAAATTCGTGCACTCGGGGAGGGAGGAGGTCCCTCAGCCCAGCCTGCGCCCTCTCACAGTCTGGGAGCCCTTGGAGGATGTCTGACTGATGGCTTAGGGGAGTGGGCATAAGCCAGCAGTTGGACATCCTTAGTGCTGCCGCGGAGGTGGGAGAGTCTCCCGCCACTGCTGCTGCATTTACCAGCCATGAGCCCGGCTCAGGGCTTTTGGCTGAGTGGTGCTCCCCCTGTGGGAGCACACTGACCACCAGGGGGCAGCTCCTGCATTAAGTGTGCACCTTGAAAGGAATTGTGGGCCATGAGGCTGCGGTAGGCACAGGGGTGGGTCTCGGCCCATCCTCTGAGTCTCCCCCTGGCCCCTTCCGCCATGGCCCCTGGTCCCCTGTCTGCCAGCAGCCCCAATCCCACTGCCGCCACTCCCATTGCTGCCGCTCCCAAACGATGACAGCGCCAGCCCCGCTCACACCTGCTGATGGCACCGAGTGATTGGGGCCAGCGCCAGTAGCAGGTGCAAGTGGGGCCAGCGCCGTCAGCAGGTGTGAGTGGCAGCTGCTGCCCTGATTGCCCCTCAGGAGCAGGGGGAGGTGGAGAAGCCCTCATGTGTGATCAGAGCCAGCAGCTGCCACTCACACCCGCTGCCAGTGCCCGGCGCCGATCACTTGGCACCATCAGCGCGTGTGAGCGCTAGGTGGGACCATGGCACATGGAAGCAAAGAATTTTCAGTAACCACCAGAGGCTCGCCTGGATGACAGCGACCGGCGCCCCACCTTGGTCTGGTGCCCACCCCCCCCACCTGCTCCATCATCCTGCTGCGGCCAATGCCCGCCATGTTCTGCACACACCTTCCTGGTGGTCAGCGCATGTCATAGCGACTGGTTGTTTGGTTGTTTGGTTATTCTGGTTGTTCCACCGTTTGGTCTATTTGCATATTAGCCTTTTGTTATATAAGATTTTAATGAAAGCATTTAACTTGTATTCTTAAGTAGATAGATTAATAAACTGAGCACCTTTATTGTGAAAGGCCCTGAAGAAAATATGAAAATCAGTAAATGAAGAATTCACATCCTCAAAAATCATAATATAGTGGAGAGACAGGTTATAAAGCAAGAGGGCAATGAGGATGAGGATCTGAATTGGGCTAATGGCTAAGGAGACACAAAGGAGAAGATGGATAAAAGCAAGGATGGGACAGGAAGGGGAGAGAGGCCGAGAGTACTCTCAGGGTTTGAGCTGGGTGACTAGAGGAACCACAGTGCCCTCAATAGAAAGAAGGAAGTCAAGGAGAGGAGCAGAACGGTGGGAATGAGGATGAGTCTGGATCTAAATGTGTCCAGTTCAGATGACATAGACTTCGATGCTAGTTAAGATGTTCGGCTGCCTTGTCACCTCTAACAAAGGTGAGCTCATGGTTGAGTTCTAGCTCAAACTGAATTACTTTATCATTCTTTTGATATTTATTCATTAGGGCTTTGTGCTAGGCAATGAAAATGGCTTTAAAAAATACAAAGGGCATGATCTTTGCTCTCCGTGAGTTCCAGTTGAGTGGGTGAGACAGTTTGTCCTCAGCCTTGCAAGGCATTAAATAGTGATGCAAGCAGTAATGTGTAGAAAGTCAGAAGAAGGAGGTGTTTGTGTGTGTTTGGGGGGGGGCGGGGAGGAGGAGTCAGGGGGATGGGTTGGAATCTGCGAGCAGCTACTTGTAGAAGGTATTCTGAGTTCAAAGATCAGCATGACTTCTATGACCTTCTTGAGGAAGCTATTAAAAATGAAAAGACACTATTTCCCGGTATCAGGTTTATTTAAAAATGAATAAAACCAGTTTAGCATGGATATATTCTTATAGTAGTAACCTTCTTAATACATGTGTGTAAGGCAAACTCACTCATTTATTTATTTTTGTCTTTTCATGAGAAAAATGGTTTTTATTTGAGCCCAAATGGAGGGGATTTAATGCCCTGACCTCTAGGAATAACCCTCATTCCTGCGGGGGGCGGAGGGGAGGGTGTGTAGGGAAATTGCCCTGCTTTCCATCACCTGCCACTCTTCCATCCCACTTTGTCAGGGACCCATTCTGGGTTCTCTACCTCCTGGAGCCTGCTGGCACTGTGCTGAGACCTTCCCAGTCTGACTGCAGGGTACTGCCACTGGGCCTTGTTCTTATTGGCAGTGGTGGCAATGGCCCAGGAGTCTAAACTCTGAGACTTCACAGATGCTGTGGGACAGGTAGCTGCTTATGTGGTTATTGTCTAGGGCTGACTGTCCAAGAGGATGTGGTTTTAAAGCACCTGCAGTTAAAGTTGAAAATACCTGTAACAATAACAAATCCTAACAAGGGAAGTTCCTCAGGCTTAGAGAGGAGGAATTGAAAGGATTCAACTTTCTAATGGTGATTTATAGGGTAACAATGAAATTGGGAAAAGAGAATTTATTGGAAAGTATTTCCCTTTTGAAAAATCAAACAGAGTATTATGGAAATTTAAGAGAGATTTCAGGATTAGAAAATTTTACTTTAAAAAAAATATATTTTATTGATTTTTTTTTACAGAGAAGAAGGAAGAGAGATAGGGAGTTAGAAACACCGATGAGAGAGAAACATTGATCAGCTGCCTCCTGCACACCTCTTACTGGGGATGTGCCCGCAACCAAGGTACATGCCCTTGACGGGGATCGAACCTGGGACCCTTCAGTCCGCAGGCCTACGCTCTATCCACTGAGTCAAACCGGTTAGGGAGAAAATTTTACTTTTGAAATAATCGTTTTTATTCTTTGATTAAAGCATGTGCTGTAGCAGATAGTAAGGATGTCAAGGCAAGGGTTTTACTACCTCATTAAAATAGTGCCATCTAGCGGTGAATGTTTAAAATTGTAGCTAGGTGCCCCAAGAGTTGTCACAAACCCTCAGGGGGCTTGGCTTACAGATCTAACAGAATTTATAATTTGCTTGTTTATTTGTTAATCTATTATTTCACTTAGTTTAATGACCACTTACTACATGATGAGCATCTTGATGGGTGCTGGACAAGAGGCGAGGAAGACATAGCCCTGACCTCGAGGCATTCACCGTTTAGTAGAGGAGAACACTTGTAAACCAGTGATTGTGCTCCAAGGATAATAGCTATAAGAGAAGCACAGTGAGAGCCCAGATGACTCAGGTGTCACAAGGGGTTTCCACGACATTGCTGGGAAGCCCTCCCATGTGCACTGAGGGCTTAACTCACAGGAAGTATGGAGACAAGGAAAGACAAGCTGTTGGAAGTAACACCAACTGGCACCAGGGTCAGGTTCAGGACCTGCCAGACCTCTCCTCTGGGTTCTTCTGGAATCTCTGGCTCTACTTCTAAATCAGGAAACCGAATGAGCATGCAGTTTACTGTTGAGGGAGCTATCTCTCTTTCATGGGCCTGACTCTTGGTCATCCTAGGATGTAATTTACTGGATACAGACTAGTCTGTTTAAAGCCCTGGGTATTTTTCAGGAAACAAGAAAACTTTACATGCTTTATTTGCCCTTTGTTCATTTATATTTTCCTTTTCTTCTGCCCTGAAAGGTTTCTCATAAGTCTTCCTATTCTTATTTATTTATTTAGGATTGTTTCTTTTTTAAAAGATATATTTTTATTGATTTCATAGAAGAAGGGAGAGGGAGAGAGAGATAGAAATATCAATGATGAGAGAAAATCATTGATTGGTTGCCTCCTACATGCCCCCACTGGGGATCGAGATCACAACCTGGGCATGTGCCCTTGACTGGAATCAAACCCGGGACCCTTCAGTCCTAAGATCAACGCTCTATCCACTGAGCACAACCAGCTAAGGCAGTCTTCCTATTCTTTCTTTACATACCTCTGTCTCGGTGCAACGCAACCTATGTAGATCTTTTTTTGAGAAACACACTCAGTGTGTGGTCCTGTGGAGGTATCTAATCTTCCTAGCTCCAAGGGTTGCTTCCTCTATAAAACCAGGCCTATAATATTGACCTACCTACCTTAATTAGTGTTAGTAGAGTGCTTTAATTATGATTTGGTATTTTATACTATTTAAACACAAGCAAAAGACTCGTTATACCTTTTCTTCACTTGTTTTAAGTTTCACTGTGTGAAAATTTCCCCTCATACTGTTTTTGGGCAGAGTTTAACACGTTAAAAATTTCCACTTCATTTATTTTTTAACACCACATTTCTTGAAGAAGTCTTTGCACTTTCCTTCTAATTGGCTCTCATTGGTTTCTTTAGTTGCCTCCTCCTTCCTTCCCCTCTATTTTTTCTGTGAACAGTGCCTTTTCATCTCTCTTTTTCAGAGTGTAGCTCTCATTTACTGTCATAACTCTTACCTTAACTTGATTTTCTTAAAAACTTTTATTTGCCTATTCAAAGTCCTTCCAATTTGTTACTTTTCTGGTCTCTTCTAGTTCTTCCCATTTGACTTTTATTTCTCTCACTTCTCCATGTCCATCTGTATCATGTTTTTGTTTTGTTTTGTTTTTGTTATCTTGATCTTTTAGTTTCTGTCTCTCAAACTTCCCAGTAGTTGTTGCTGATAGAAGGTCCCATGTTTAGTGTGTCCCAGTGACCACCAAGGAAACACCATTCTGCTGGTGTGAGGGAGGTAGGAGACCTGTCAGGAAGAATACATTCATCAGATGTATTCAGTGCCTGCTAGGTGCTAAGGGCTGAATGAAGACAGATACAAAGAAGAATGAGATGGTACCTGCTTTCAAGGGGTTTATAGTCTAGTCATCAACAAATAGGCCAACAAACTATTATGATACAGTTATGCTAGGGCCTGCAATAGAGATGGGTGGAAAGTGTGATGGGCATACAGAGGCCTGAAATAATTAAGTGTGTGTGGAAAAAGGTGAGAAATTTGCAGTGCATGAGGCATTTGGACTGGGACATAAAGAATGATTTAGAGGATCATCAGGAAGTAGTTTGAAACATTGAAGGTCATTCCAGGGTGAGAGATGATTTACAAAGCATGGAGTCATAATTGAATATGGTGAGTCCAGGGAAATGAGGATGGGAAATGCGGGGTATATATTGGCAAGTGATGACACAAAGAAACGGTTTTGTGGAAGGTCTTTTAATGTTAATGGAGTTAGGGAGTCATCCTATGAATATTTGGAAGTCATAGGCGGATGGCATTTAAGTAACTGGGTTATGTGCAGGTTAAGGGGATGGATAGAAGTGAATTTCAGAGAACATTTCAGAGGTCAAATGAACTGGTGATTGATTGGGAGGGAAAAGGGTGTGAGCATTTAGGAAAGGTTTGCTTTCATGGGCATATTTGCTCCCTAGGATTTCAAAATCTCATGAGTTATTATCCTTTTCTAGCCCACAGTGTTATTATCCTTTTCTAATAGGACCTTTCTTAGAGAATCTAAAATTTGATGTTTCTATTCAGCTACTTGGAGAAATCGTTCTAAATTGTGGCAACACAATTCTCTTTTCTTATTTCTTCTGGGTTGGACTGACTTATGTGTCCATCACTGCTGGTTCTCAGGAAAATCACTGCCTCCACTCTCAAGTTTCGGAAGAGGCAGGTGATGGGGACAGTGTGCTGTGGTGTGTGTGTATGGGGGTGTTGTTGAGGGAAAAGCTAAAGAGCACTTTACTTAGTCATTGTACAGTCCAAGAGCTCTGTAGATGTTTATTGAGTAGAGGTAGAAATAATCCTAATGGTGGATAACATAAAAAGTGTTTATATTATCTTTATACTAAATGATTGTATGTGGGGAGAGAGGGACTTGAAGGGGACACTGAAGGTCAGAAGGCTTTCCCTTCTCTCTCTATTTTACCTAGACCAATATTGAAATTATATATTTCTCACATTCAAATAATAGGATGAGGGAAGGAAGTAAAACTGTGATAAGTTTTGTGGAGAATTATGAGTAGGCTAGGATTCTTCCTCAGGAGGATTCACTAAGGAATAATTATCTTGAATTAGCATAGGCTCTAACATCATGACTTAAGAAATGACAGATATAAAATTTGGGATTTAGCAGTGCTCCTCCCTGCCTCCCCTCCCCCACCCCACCCCCCATCCCCAACCTGTCAGATTCAGTTGAAGTTGTTTAGATCCCATGTTTCCTTTTTCTTCTCTGGAGGGTCACATAAAATTCATTAACTCTTCGGATCATCATTCCCCCTATACTTCTCCAACATCTTGATCACACAACCCTTTGTTGTATCACATGTATCCAAAACTTTTTGCGGAGGCAGCAATGCCCTAGTTCTGAGTCTCCATCTTTATTAAGTAGCTTAGATTTATTGCATTAGTGGCCTCAGTTCTGCATATTTTCCATATCTGTTCACCTTTGATATATGGCTTTGTAATGGCTCTTACTGGAGTTGATTTCTCTCCATTTCTGAGTTTGGCCACATGACTTTCGTTGTCCAATGGATTGTTGGATTAGTCTGACTACAATTTTGATGTTTGACCATTGACAGCATTTAGATTCCCACCCTTCCCTTCTCTATCACCATGCATCTGGCTTTAGACAAGGAAATACACACACATTGCCTGAGCTCCTGGTATAAATGGAGTGTTTGAACACCCCAACCCACTTGACAAACCCTTCTTTTTCCACAACCCCAGCCACTATAAAAGCCCAACCCACTTTCTGCTCGCTTGCCATTTCAGATTTGTCTTGTGTCTACCCTGCTTCCCCAACCAGTCCCTCCAATGAGTAATACATTTTCTTTCAAATTCTCTTGGTGTGTTAAGTGTCATCAGTCTGAACATCCAACCTATTAATTGGTGAGAGTAGGAGGGTGGTGTCCCATTCCACCTTTATGGACTACAAAACAACTGTTAATCTATGTGATATTTGCACATGGTTGAAAAATAATGCTTACATATTTCTGCTTCAACTGTTTGCTCCTCTGTCATTGCCATGAGAACATGGCTGGGCTAACCTGCTGGAGGGTGAAACACATGGAGCAGAGACCAGTTGTCCTATCATCCCAGATCAGTCAACAGAGAGCTGACTCAAGGTATGTGAGCAAGCTTAGCTAAGACCAGCAGAGCCTCCTAGTCAACTCAGGGTTAATTGCAGATGTACAAGTGAGGCCAGGCAAGACCAGCAAGGCCAGCTGAGATCAACTGAGCCCCAACCTTTGAGCTGAGTATATTTTTATTGAATACCACTCAGGTTTTGTGGTTGTTATTGCAGCTCTGTTGTGGAGATAGATAACGAATAAATCAAGTGTGGGGACTTCTAGACTGACCATGGGATAAGTAAAAGTTCCCAAACTCTGTCAACTCTTATTGAAACCAGCAAGTCCCAAAAGGAAGCAAAGGGTTGTAATTCAGTTCATGGTGAGGCCTTTTTCTCTCTGTTTTTAAGAGTTTATTTTGTTTAATTTTTGTGTGTGTGTTGGGACTCTTAATAAGCAACTCAAAAAAAAAAAAAAGAGCCTTAAGTAAGATTAGCAATTTGCACCTTTTTAAAAATTAACAGCGCTCTGTTGTTTTGATATTGAGCTCCATTATCAATTTGCATCTTTAAAGAGGTGTAACCTTTCTCAGATATTTTGCTCCGTGTTCTTATATTTAACTGGTAAGACTTGATTTTTCCATTGCTTATGTTGCATTTACTTCTGCACAATTAAAGCAAGGGAAGAAGAAGAATAAAACCCAAGGCTTAAGAATTAGAAGCATGATGTACAGTTCGGTAACGTGGTGATTCAGGGCTGAAGGTGGATTCTGTCAAGTAGACCTGTGTGTTAATAGAGGGAAAATGTCCTAGAGTTTCAGGAAACATAGGAACAAAAGTTTCTGCAAGCTTGAATGGTTGCATACCATACCTTCTTATTTATCAAATCAGCTCCTGGGCACAGCACAACCTTCCGCACCACGGAGTCCTGAGCTCTGCTGGTCACAGGACAGGCACCATCCTGACCATCTCCAATTCTCCCCTCCACCACTTTCCCCAACAGATCCTCCAACAGGGCATGTGTGGTGATGCTTCACAGGCAGGAATCATTCACTTCAGGCTCATCCTTTGCTTTCCACTGTCGTCCTCTCTAGAAAGAGGATTGGGTTGGTGGTAGTGAAGGTACCCTTCATTAGGTAAAGGTACATCAAGTATACTTTATTCATTTAGGAAAAAATACTAACCATGCTGCCCAGTAAAATGAAAATTCTTAAAAAAAACCCCACAAAACTAGTATGTTAGTAACAACCTGTGTTGTTGTTTTTCCCAGGTACTTAATACCAAACTATGAAACACTTGTCTGTCTCCTGGACTTCAGTTTGAACCCAGTCAGTAAATTTTATAAAATCATGCACCAAACCATTGTATTTTACTTTTTCAACAATGACCCAGTTACAACTATGTAACCTATGTAACCAGCTCAATCTTCTGAGCTGGAACCAGGCATCAACATTTTCTTGAACGGAGTTAAGAGTGTGCTGAGTTAAATCCCTATTGAAATTCTGGGAGGGGAGCAGTAATTCTTGGCTACTTTTTAGAGTTGTGTGTCAAAGCTAAAAACTTTGGTTTTATCCTTGATTAAAGCCAATTTCACCTGGAATGAATTGTTCTTTCTAATGGAATAAGTGAACAGATGATGTCACTCATTGCAGAGGAAGAAAAATAGTCAAGCATTCATGTAGGTTACATGTTTGTCTCCATCATCTAATTTAAATAATTTTTTAAATCTTGCTTTTTGTAATTTGTTAAGTCCAGGCAGGTTGCCATGGGATATATGGATGCATCATCCCCTGTGGCAATGTTCTCTAGCTATTTATGTAGTGTTTTCTATAGTGTTTTCCCCTGGGAACCGAATCCTCGAAATCTTTAGGGGTTGATCTTCAATTTCTAACTTACTATTAAAGCATAGTCAAATGGCCCCCAAAGTTTTAACCCATATGTCTCTGTAATCCAAATTAGAGATTTGAAAAAAATCTCTTTTGTATGTAAAATATATATACTATAAAAACATAACATATAAAGATAATTGCATCACTTAGAATTTGAAGACATTTCAGCTACATTGGTTAACTTAACAAAAGTTAATTTTGGCATGTAATGAACTCATGTACTTTTCCAAAGACAATATAGAAAGGCCTTACTCATATTAATTGAAACATTCAAAGGGGAGTGAGCAGTTAAGATGCCAAAAGTGTGTACGAGTTGTTAAATGAAATGGACTGCATTTGAAAATACAGGAAGAAAAAATGATTCATGACCAGAAAAGGTCTGAAAGGAGGTAGGATGATGGTGAGTAGAATTTCCAGAAATAGTAGCCTGAGGAACCATTAACAAATTTAGCCTCTGGCTCAGCAGTGAGTAATAGGGCATTCAAAAGAAAAGACGTGCTCGCTCTAATGAGGTGCTGGCTGCTGCAGCTGAATTTAAATTTCAGGAGACCACTGCTCTGATTTTTAAATTATTTATTTGATGTTTTCTAAACTACAAAGTAATCTTTTCTTGTTGTTACAAGTCAAACAATGTAAAGATGTATAAAGGGAACCTAATTATCACTGCCCCTTTCATTTCCAGTCCCGTGCTTCTGAAGGATTCAGTGATAGCTGACGGGTGTGGCCTTTCCACACTTTGTTCTCTCTCTTTTTGCACGTGCATATACAAAACTATAGTCTCATGCATAATTAAATTTTTTCCCCTGAAATAGAACCATATTATGCACATTGATCTGTATTTTGCCTTTTTTTCACTTGGAACATATCCTGAAAAAATCCTGACAGAAGTAGACACAGATCTAACTCTATCCTTTTTCATTTTTATTCTTATTTTCTTCACACACACACACACACACACACACACACACACACACACACACACACACAAATTTTTATGTAAATGGAAGTATTCAATTAAAATTATTCTTACATGTTGATTTTTTTACTTTCTTTGCTGCCCCTTTCCTTTCTCTCTTTCTCCTATTTCTCCTTTTTCTCTCTCAACCCTGTCTCTCCATGCACAAGCTGGTGTATATCCTTCAGTACTTTTCTCCATTCTCATGTAAACCTTATGCATAGGTGAACATGCGCACACACACCAACAGGCAGATATTTCATTTTGTATCTTAAATACAAAGTGCTTTTAGGTTGAGGTTGGTTTTTATTCTCTTTTCTGGATTCATCTTCCTTTGATCTTATCTCAAAAAGGTTCTCAATGGTTTTGGCTTTAGCCCACTGCTCTTATTTTTCTATATAAGTTACCTAGGTAACCACATACATCCTTAGGATTTTAATTACCACCCTTTGGCTATAGATGCCCAAATTGCCATTTTCAACTTTTGGTTCCTATATTCAACTTTTTGCTGGATATTTCTATCTAATTTTTTCATAAGCACCTACAATTGAAAATGCCCCAATTTCTTTCTTCTCTTCTCCTCTTTGCATCACTATTATTTATTGCAATTGATTCTATCATCAACCATCTGGACATCAAGCTAGAAACCTGCCACTTATAATTAATCACCTGCCAACTTTATTACTTAAAAGTTCTTCCATTTATTCTCTCCTTTGCATTTCTCCCATTAGTTAACTAGTTAAGATGTTCATGAAACCTCATATGAATTATTGCAAAACTCAACTTTTTTTTCATCTGGACCCCATAACATAGTGGGTCACTGGGGATATATGACCCCCAATCTATCAAAGTAAACATTTTTTGCTTTGGGTAAGGTTGGAAGCATAGTAAAACTGTTCCTTTGGTTCTTTTTAGAGTAAAAAGCATAAAATATTTATCAAGATTTTGCCCCACCAGTGTGGCTCAGAGGTTGAGCATTGACCCAGGAACAAAGAAGTTGTGAGCTTGATCCCCAGTAGGGGTGCATGCAGGAGGCAGCCGATCAATGATGTTCCATTCTCATCGATGTTTCTATCTGTCTATTGCTCTCCCTTCCTCTCTCTCTAAAAATCAATAAAAACATACTTAAAGATTAAGATTTAAAACAAAGAAAAATCAAAAAGAGGAGAAGCTGGGCAGTACTAATGTTCTAGAGGTAGGAAAAGCAACCAGATCTACGCGAGCATTGACATTCCAGCAACATGGGGAATGTACCCTGGCCCCCGGCCTGCACCTGCACCCATATAGTGCCTTCCACTTTAGACTAGTGATTCCAATGTTAGCACTTTCCTGTCTGTTCTCCTGCAACCAGAGTGAGCTATATAAAACATAGATTTGATCTTTGTTTCACTTAGCACTGTGGTAGAGGGATGAGTGTGACTGATTTTAAGGGTTAGGTAGGTTCAAATGTCGCCAGCAGAAGAACATATGAGGAAGCAAGGACCATGAGTGATTGAGAAAGCTGCTATCAGAAGGACACTGGGTTCATCATGTGGGCAATGGAGAATAAACTGATAAGACTGTCCTGGGCTCTTCAGAGGTGTCATACTAGATCTTTCCAGACTGCTGCTGGTCAGTGAACTTTGTCTGTGTTTTCCCTGGGTCATAAGAGCTAGAATAAATGTTGTTGTAGCTCCCTGAGGCCCAGTTGGATAGTTACCTTCTGCGGAGGTGTAGGGGCCAGGAAGTGCTGGGGTGGATAGCTATAGACAAAATGGAACCAAGTGTTTAGAAGAAAGTGTAGATAGACATGTTGTAATCAAATTACTTGGGAAGGAAGAGGAACCTAAAATTTTAATGATGGCGTTATTTCTTAAAAAATCCTATTTTATTTTATCATTGTTGAATTTTTAAAAGTCTTTGAAGAACATTTCAGGAATAGGGCGATAAACTAAAATCGCTGGTTCTCATTTATCGTGGACAATCAGCCTCCTTAAAGATTGTTTTGGTTGTTTGGGCGGTTGTGATGGAGGTAGATCTTGTGTCATCATGATTTTTATATTACAACTAGAGGCCCAGTGCACGGATTCATGCACATTGAAAGTAAATTAATTAGAAAGTGGCTGGCAGGGTGGGACAGGGTGAGACGGGCCAGACACGCCCTGGAGCCAACCTCTCGCGGCCCCTCCTGGCCAGCTGCACCTGGGGCAATGCCGGGGCTCAAAGGGTGTCTGCAGAGTAAGCAGGGTCCCTCCGGCAGGTGGGGTCCCTCAGTCTGACCTGCGGGCTTCGGGCTGAAACCGGCAGTCCGACATCCCCCGAGGGGTCCCAGAGTGCGAGAGGGCACTCTGCACAGTTGCTGTCACTTGGCAGCTCCTGCATTGACCGTCTGCCCCCTGGTGGTCAGTGCATGTCATAGCTACCGGTTGGCCAGTCGGCTGGTCACTTAGGCTTTCATATATATACGTAGATATGGCAATAGGGCTAGAGGATGAGGTGAGGTCAGTATCAAATTCAGTAAGATCAGTGATCTAGAGCATTGTAGGATTAATAGGTACTGAGGTCCTTTTTGAGTTCCTTAATCATCTCCTATGCCAGTGATGGGGAACCTTTTGAGCTTGGTGTGTCAAACTTCGCCAAAAAACTGAGCATAACTCGGGTAGTGTGTCACTTTGAGGAAAAAACATTATTTCGCAAATGTTTCATCCTCAGGAACAGCAAATTTTTCATCCTCGGCATGCGGTCGCCTCAGAATTGAACCTGGGACCTTTCAGTGCTGACACGCGTGTCATAGGTTCGCCACCACTGTGACTTATGCTTATGCTTATACTTCATAAGTAGTTGGGAATAGACTATCATACTATATTCTGGATACCAACTACCAAAGTTCCATGTTACT
This sequence comes from Cnephaeus nilssonii, assembly GCF_951640355.1. Taxonomy (NCBI): domain Eukaryota; kingdom Metazoa; phylum Chordata; class Mammalia; order Chiroptera; family Vespertilionidae; genus Cnephaeus; species Cnephaeus nilssonii. Next base: position 35,742,640 of record NC_137078.1, read on the forward strand.
TTGTGAAAAGTTTGAAAGGCATTTCACTGGCCTGAAGGCAAGGCTATAGAACAGAAGTATTTTATCTGGTTTAGATCTACTAATATAAATTATGTAGGTGTAGCAGACTCCTTGAATGTGGAGTGTCTGATAAAGCCTGGATTGTGGTATTAGGTAGTATGGGGGCTGCTTTTTGATAAGGGAAATTGGATTCAATTTGCAGTGAGAAGTGGTTTGGCTCTCCGAGTCCCCAGAGAGAGACTAGCACCAAGAAAGCTCTGGAAGTTATGAACGAGGGCCATTGATTCCAAATATTATTAGGATTCAGAGGACTTGGAAATTAAAATGCAAAAAGAATCAGACATCAGTCTTTTTGCTAAAGCTGAAAGCTATTTGTTTTGGTCATACCTACGCATCATAATTTCATAAGCCTAAATCCCAAGGATGTCCAATAAAACAGATGAGTCATATATCCCAAAAACAACTTGCAATATTCACATTTAGGGGCACCAGAAAAAGTGGGAGTTAATAATAGTATCTGGTTTTCTGTCTCTCCTGGATTAATGCATAAATGTGGAAGCATAGAACAGCTGAGGATACGAGATGTTAGCAGTGAAAAAGCATTTTCCCTGATGTTATTCTTTAAAGCGAGCTAATAACAATCATGCACCATGTTTTCATTGACCAATAAAAAATAGTTACCAGATATAATGATGTTCTTGTGTGAGAGGGGGAAGACTGGGGGTTTGTGAGCCCCCTTGGGAAAATTCTCACTTTCTGTCTCCCCGGCAGGAAATGTCAGAGGTAAAATAAGATGACCAGCCCTAGGAGGTCACCCCAATTTAACCAACGGCAGTTATTAGTATTAGATAACTTGGGGAACGGGTTTGCTATTTAATCTAGACTGGAGAGTAGAGAGAAAAGGAGCTAAAATGCCTTGGACTTCAGGAGCTCCAAAACTTTGGTCTTAGAGAAAGGAGTGGGGGGCTGCGGACTGAGTTACATTTACCCGGACAGAATGTAGGTTTTAACAGCAACATCAGCCACGTGTGAAGCGTTGGGCAGGAGGGTAGAGAGGCTGCAGACACATCTCTTGGGATGTTGGGAAGGGTTGCTTTCTGAAGTTTCATTGGGAAGACTCAGCTGTGTTAGCCACCCCCCCCCCTTTTTTTTTTTTTTTGGAACCCAAGGTAAGATAAAATAACTTGGCAAAATATATCCATATCAAGGTCATATGGAAGGCAATTTTACCCAACGTTCCTTGCAATTCTGCCCTATCTAGGGAACTTTCTCTCAACTGCCCTTCATTCCCACGCCCTTCTTTAAGTGTTCTCGTTGTTTTGGTTTTCTGCACTACAGGATGGCACCTGCTGGATAATAAATATACTGCTCTGGAGATGACTTTCAAGTGCTGAGTCTTCCAGCAAATGTGAAATTTAGCCAAGTATCTTCTTCCATTCCTACTTTTAATTCCTTATAATTTCTGAGAAACTTCCCTGCTAGCAGACTTCTCAGACAGTGACAAACCGAATTCTCATTAAAACAAAGAAAGGTTAAGGAGAAAAAAATAACCTATTGAAAATGAGGTAACTCACCAGTCTTTCAGCTGTAAATTGACAATAGGATTTATATAAATCCATAATTGTATCTCTTTTACCTGCAGTTAGGCTGGTTAATGATGAAAAGAAGTATATAGCTGATCATGTGGCTTTAATGAGGATTCTTTTTACAGAGTTTAAAAAAAACCCACCAAATTAAATTCTGCCAATTTATTCCATTGCAAATTGAGCACCACCCTGTGAGGGGGGTGGGGGGTGGGGGAGAATGAAGAAAAAAAGAAAAGAAAAGAAAAAATCATCAAGTAGCTTAAATCAGTTACAGCTAAATGTGTAAGTCAGCATGTGCTTTAGCCTTTAGTCATGAAGAATATATTAGATTTTAAAAATAAATGGCTTTCTGCTGAGTCTTCATTGCCATGGCTTTCTGACTTTTAATTAAATTTTCAGTACTTGTGGATGCTTCTTCATGTGCTCTGGCCACAGAGCTCGAATTGCCTCCATCATTAAGTGGAGTGGAAAACCAAATTGGAGATTATTAAGCTTGTTCATTTCTTTGTTATCAGTAGCTGGTGACTCTCTCCTTTTTACTTGTTAAATAAGAATGGAGCTTTCTACCAGGATATTTTCCAGAATGAAATAAGCTCTCGTAAACAGAGCATGATTAGCCCTAATGCGGGAGCTTGTTAAATGTTCCTCATTATACATTTCTGGTCTGTTTCATCAGTGTTAAATGAACTTAATGTAAATTAATAAAAACAAGTTTGCATTATTTGTAACAAGATTGAGAGTAAAGAAGAAAACTGTAAGCAACGCTAAACTCGGCAACCAATGTTGAAGTTTGCAATTTTTCTCCGCTGCCCTTTCTGTTCTGTGGAATTGAATAGATTGTTCCGAAGGTTTAATATTTAATCTTTTGGAATGGAGCATTACAGTTTAGGTCTCACAGTAGAGACTATAATTGCTAATTTGGTGCTTTTCTGCAGATTTTGTGTTTGCTCCTTTTGAACTTCCTAGAACTGAAGAGATTTATGAGAATCATGTATTAATTTAGGAACCAATTTTCAACAAAGGGACTTGAATGTTTATACCAACAGGGTTAAGAACATCATAATTTTGGCCATAGAACCTAATAGTGGGTTGGTTTAAAATTCATATTTGTTTTGATTTATAAAAATGAATCCATTGCACATGCTTCAAGGCAAATGTGGGATGTAAAATTCACTTTTTTTTTTTTTTAAACAGTGACATTCTTAAAACACAAGGCTTTTTCTCCTAATTATGGAGAAGCCAAACTGAAAAAAACACTTAAACATGCACAGGAGGTCACAAGGCTAAGGGCCACTAATCTAAACGATAAAATGATTTATCTCTGAGATGTGGAGTGTGATGCCCAAGAGCAAGTAAGAATAATTGGGGACCCCACCACTTGAAATCTCAGGATCTTCATTAACTAAAGGAGGCTGTGCCTAAATTGCAAACTCATTTAGAGGATATTGTCAGCAATGTGAGGCTACAGTGACTTCGACTAGATGGTTGTTGATGGGGCCCGTGCAACTTCTGCATGCGATGGTCACGGTGATTAGTTACCTCCCCAAACACTGCAATGCTCTCGGAGCTGAGCTGGAGTGGGAAATTCTGGGAAACCGAAATAAAAGTTCTGAAGTACGAAAAAAAAGTGCATGATGTAACTGAGGATGCCATCTTATTTTAAGTAGGAATTTTCCGGAATTTAACTTTTTACTGAAAATTTTGTAGCTTCTCAGACAAACAGAGGGTATTAACTATTTGTTTAGTGGTGGCGGAGATAGTCAAATCTTGATTTTAACTAGAATCGTCAGAGAATGTCGTGTTCACAGCCCAGAATAGTGAAAACACAGATTGTATTCCACAAATGCCACCCATGGCAGATAGAACTAATTGTTCTCAGCGCTCTTTCCCGCGCAGCCTGCATCGGCCTCAGAATCCTTTTCAACACCTACCGATAGAGTTCAGTTCTTACTGTGAGATGAGGCCTTTTTGTATCCCTATTCCAATTGTTGAAATTTTGGGTTACTTAGATTAGTTAGATAATCTTTTTCTTTTAACTTTTGTGGCTGAAACAGTGTAGATCATTTCCTGCCTTAGTAGGGTATGGTAAACACATTATAATTGTGACATCATGGTTTATTTTAATCTTCCCTCCCGAAGATCTTGTGATTCAGTGCCATCATTATGATAATTTTACTTTCATAGTGAATTATATGTGCAGAAAGTACAGGAGATTAGACTGAAATTGTGCTCTATTCAGGATATGTACTGGACAATTTCCCTTCCTCTCTCCCCTTTTCCTCCTTTCTTCTGTCTTTCCTTTCTTTCTAACAAATCCTTGATTCCTTGGGATTTGGCCAAATAACTAAGAACTAATTCAAGTTTTCCAAAGCATGGCTTAGAGGAAAGGTAGAACTTTCTGAAGTGACCACTGTGGAAATGTTGCTCACATGGCTTTCTCACAGGACACTCCACTTTGAATGTCAGCCTCACTCTGCTCTTCTCTGTTTCCCTTGTGCCCTCATTCAGCTTGGACCTTATCCTCCGACATTGCCACGCTGGCTTCCTGTTCCTGGCTAGCTCCTCTCCTGGGTCCTTCTGCTGGACTGAGATATGTGTAGCTCTCCCCTCCTCTATTCCCCAAGTAAAGTATTAAAGACAGATTCTGATTTATTGACAGCTTTAATCACATAGCTCTATTGAGCCATTTACCAAAAATATGAACTAAATAGCAGCAAATTAAAATTAATCCTTACTGGTATATAATAAGGACTGGCAGTAATTCTATGTGTGTTTGAGGGTGAAGGTCACGGAGAAATTTAGAACAACTTTAGAGAATCCAAATGTTATCTTAGTATAAAGACAAAATAACTTAAAGATTTGACATGTGGGCTATGTGTGGAGGAGATGTGGCAACAATAAATGGCTCTAGATTTCACAAAATAATTTTTTAAATACTTTATTATTTAAAGTTTTACATATGTCTCCTTTTTCCCCCATTGACCTCTCCCCAGCCACTCCCACCCCCAGCACATGCCCTCATCCCCTAGTGTCTGTGTCCATTAGTTATGCTTATATGCATGCATACAAGTCCTTTGGTTGATCTCTTACCCCCGCACCCTGCCTTCCTTCTGAGGTTTGATGGTCTGTTCGACACAAAACAAATTTAAGTGATACACAAAAAGAGTGAACAGAAAATATTCTTTTTAAAAATATATATTTTATTGATTTTTTTACAGAGAGGAAGGGAGAGGAATAGAGAGTTAGAAACATCGATGAGAGAGAAACATCGATCAGCTGCCTCCTGCACATCCCCCACTGGGGATGTGCCTGCAACCAAGGTACATGCCCTTGACTGGAATTGAACCTGGGACCCTTCAGTCCGCAGGCTAATGCTCTATCCACTGAGCCAAGCTGGTTAGGGCAGAAAATATTCTTAAAATATGAGGAAAAAAGAATGAATCATATATGTCTATAAAATAATAATGTAATAATAATAATGTTACCAATTGGGGTTACCAGCTAGGACCTCAGTTCTTCTCTTTGACACAGAAAAGGTTTTAAGGTCAATGAAAATGAAAGTAAAGCCAAACGGGGTTTATTCAAGTTACACTTCAAATGAGGAGTGGGCCAATCGAGAGAAAGAGAGCGAGAGAGAGAATGGCCAGGCTGCTTTAGCTCACTGGGAAGTCAAAGAAATGGGAGCCTGGAGACGGCTCAGGGGGTTAGCCTGAGATGAGCTGCCATGGCCCATTGTTCCCCTGGTTGCAAGTCTCATGGGGTCCCTGAGAGATTGGGGGATAAATGCCTGTAGGGGAATGACACGTATTTATTTGTCCTGAGCGTATTTATTTCTCTCTGGCAGGTGGAAATCTTAGGGGAAGGTCTCAAGGGAGGATATTAATAGAATATTCATCAGCTCTCCAGGTGTGTTCTTTCAGGGTCTGGGTCTTCTTTGATTGGTTGGTGCCAGGGCAGGGGTCATTAGTCCTGAGCCAGCCATGGTGCCACTTGTCTGGTTTTGCTGCTTTTCTGGGCCTGGAGCTGAAATACAACTGAGGCCTAGATGTTATCTTTAGGAAGGAAAACTTCAGGGGCATCTAAACTGCCTGCCCTGCAATATGAAAGGTCAGGGGTCCAACTGTATGACCAGGGATATGCTGCAGAACGACAGGTCACAGGCTGGTTCCAAACCTGCCCACCGGCGGTCTGCAGGCTGCTGGACCACCTCTAGAGAGGCTGTCTGAAGGCAATGTTCACCCAACCCTGGTCAGGACCCTCGGGCAGGCCCCACCCCAGCCCCTCATGTCTAACTTCCTACCGAACAATAATAGTGACGATAATGATAGAAAATATTCATTGAGCACTTACTCTGTGCTAGGTACTATTCCAAGAGCTTTGTATGTATTAACTCATTTCATAGCCACAACAACTCTACGGTTAGCTACTATGATTATCCCCATTTCATAAAAAAGACACAGACTTGTAAAGACAACAAATTACTTGCTCAGTGTAAACAGCTTGAGATGGCAATTGAATCCAGGGAGTTCAACTTGAGAGCCCACATTGGTTTTTATGCTTTCTGAAGGCAAGTGTTGTGTGTTTTTTTCCTTAGAATTCTTGAACTTCACCTAAGAAAGAAGTTATGTAGGTACAGCCAAGCTCTTCTGGTAAAAATAGAGGCTTCTGGAGATGAGTAGAATCTAGAACTATTACCCAAAGGACATTCATTTTATCACTGCAATGGTGCTGATGTCCAGGACATCAGAATGAAACCAGAATCAGAAAAGGATTGCCAAATCTCTGACTTTTGGGTAAAACTGGACCTAAATGTAGGATTATTCTTTATTACCAACCTCCCTTATTTCTTTTATGATTGGGTATTGGGGGAAGAAATGAGATAACTAGTTACTTTTTTGGATGGTGTGAAAATGTTCACAGGCACCAAAGGAGGTGAGTGACCAAAGACCAGAGTTGCTGTAAGTAAAGCAAAGGCTAGCACACACCACGATGAACAAGAAGTTACCTTTTAGAAACAGATCACTGTCCCTTTCATGGTTATTCAGCATCTAATATGTATGAGGTCTTGTGCAGAACCTAAAATGAACACCATGACCCTTGTAGGTAGATTTAAAAAATCACAGGCAGTTCTGTTTTCCTTTGGTCCTATTCTTCCCTCCCAACATTAGCAATGCTGATTTAGTCCAGGCTCACAGGGAGAAGGGCCACCAGCCATCTATTTAATTTTCATTAAAATTCTCTCCTCTCTGCTGCCTCTCAGGCAGCATTTAAAGGGCTCAGGTAGGTGCTCATCTACACAGAATATCACCTTCATCATTCTATCTATTGGCTTTTTATCAAACCAATGTACACAATGCACACAAACTATGACACAAAATCTTGAAAGAAACTGTGAGAAAAGTGAGACTCTGTAATTCTGAGTTTCTTAAATCTCTAGTCTATTTCAGGGGGGAAAAGAAAGCAAGGAAGGAATATTTCTTATTCATGTAGTCTTAGGAAAATCTTAACAGGTGGTGAGATTTCCACCTAGAATGCTATGCAATCTCATTGGTTAGAGTATCTTGTGTTATTTAGCGGAAATGAGTATCGCCACAGAGGCCGCTCTGCTGGATTTTGTTTGGAGGGTTTTGGGAAGAACTTGAAGTGGTTTTCATTCATGTTTGCAGGTTTCATAGATTTTCCCAACATAAAATTCAAAAGGCAGACGGAGACCCCAAATCTACTTAAAAATAACGGAGTATATTTTCTTTACAAACTTCAGAGAGGAGTTTTCTCGGAACCAGTTTGGCTGGTGTGTCACTTTAATAGGGCAAAGGGCCCAGACACAGCCCCTCACCTTCCCCCATCCTGCCCTTCTTTCATTTGCCCCTCCAGTCAGTCCACGAATGAATCAACTGGCAAAATTAGTAACTGTACACTAGCAATAAAATGACGTAATAATAAAAACTACAATGTGTAATAACACCATGGCAGGTGTTCCCGTGTGCTGTTTTTTCTCAATTTCTCATGACCCTGCAAAGCAGGGACTATCCCTATTAGTTGGATGAGAAAAGCAAGGCTCAGAAAAGTTACGTGCTTTGTTAAGGTCACCCACCTAGTAAGAGGTGCAGCTGGGCTTCAAAAAAAATAAAATAAAAATGTCTGCCCAATTGGAGAGCCAATGCTTTCAACACTACGTCATCCTGCTTCTCTACTACCTGCTTTAAAAAACCCTGTCACCGAATTCTTGCCAGAAACAAAGAGACAGCCATTGCCATGTTACCAAGTTAAACACTGTGAGGAGCCAGTCAGCTCCATCCGGGTCCTTCTGATCACTGTTTGAGAACGAATGCTTTGGGTTCAAGCTTAAAAAATCAGGTTTCCTTAAGCAGGCAGGTGGGTCGGCTGATGGGATTAAGGCGCAGGAACTCTGCTGAGCAAGGTGCTCCCTCCAGTCAGAGCACCGTTCCCCGAGCCTGCAGCCTGCAAGCTGCCTGCACCTCCTCCTGCTTCTGCCTCCTAGTGGGCTGTCTGAGGGAGGCTATACATATGCATTAAGTTATTAAGCGGTGGTATGGGTTCTCACAAGTTCAAACACAAAGCATGCTGTGTCTCTGCTCGAGCATCTCCAGGAGGGCCTGGATTAATAGAAATGCAAATGGAGCATCTGCACAAGGCCATATGATTAGAGCCTCCCCTCACACCTCAAAGTCAAGAGCAGAAAAACACTGCATGTGAAACACAACAGAAAATGGTGATATAATATGCAAAGTCTGTTACCCATTTCAACAGCAGTCAGCAGAACATTTCTACTCACACCACGCAGAACAATTCTGCCCCAACTTTATTATGTAAGCCGACGTTTTTTTTTCATCGGGATAAACTTGCTGGTATGCTTGAGTCCCTTCGGACTCCTTCATTACTTAAGACTCAGCACACCCCTGTTGGCCCATTCTAGGAAGATGCTATTAAAAGGAGAAGTGGGGTTTTTATTTTTTTGCCTCCGCTCTCCTTATTTCTCTGGGGTAGAAATGCAACGGTCAAAGAAGCACTCAGAACAGAGTTTGCTTTTCAGTTTTAGGAGAGGACCAGTGAGCTGAGCCTGCCAAGGCTAGCCAGCCTTCCAGCCGGTCCGATGTGCGTCCTGGGCTTCCCCGAGTGGGTTCAGGCCATAGGACAAGTCGCAGGTTTCACCTCCATTTGCGAAGGGTGGCCTCCCTGCCTTTTGCAGCTGCCCTCTTAATCCTGGGCGCTGTCAGATGTCCACATCCCGGCATCTAGCCACAACAGTGCTCCACATAGGTTTGTGGGCTGCTTGAATGTGCAGGGGACCAGTTTTGCCACCCTAAAGGTGCCTTTTGAGACATTGTTTTTAAGCTGGTTATTAAGAAACAAAAGACCCTGCAAGAACCTGTGTCCCTCTCCCTTTCCTGCCTAAGAGATTCAGATGGAAAAATCTACTCCAGGAAGGGAACCTTAGCATACTCACCCTGTAGGCTAACTTGAATGAAGCATGGTAGATGCCAAGGCTGGTAGATACCAAGGCTGGTGGCTAGACCATGCCCTGTGTGCCACTGAAGCAAGAATTTGCCTGCCATATATGTTCTGCTTTTCCTCAACTACCTGTAAGTCACCCATTCTCACTTTCAAAATCAAAGACCACATTTCCTCCTTTGTCCAAAAAATGACATATATGCCCAATGTTGCCTCACTGTCTTTGCAATTCTCATGCTTATGTGAATTCCCCAGGCACATGCAGTAAAATTTGATTTTTTCCTGTTAATCTGTCTCTGTTAATTTGATTATTAACCCAGCTAGGAGAATTTAGAATGTGGGAGGAAAAGTAGGGTTTTTTTTTTTAGCCCTCCAAAATGCGTGAATTAATCAAAGAAAAAAAGTCTGCTTCCCTCCCAGTGCATGGGGTTCAGTGGAGGGAGTGTGGATTTCTTGGTGCAGCCAGGCCCACTGAAGAAACAGCCGGGAACCCACATCAGCTGCCCCTTCTGTGTCTCTTTCCTCTCTGCTGATGCTCTCTTTCCCAGAACCCTCCTACACTCCATTTACACCACGCAACTTAGAGTTTCCTCTTTCTATAAACCCCTTAATGTAATGGCAGACCCAGCTCAAAATGGTCCTTCCTGTTTAATGAGAAACTGAGTCGCTTTTCAGAGACAACAGAGCAAAAGCACGAGTCCTGCAGCCGAAGCACGTGTAGAGGAGAACACCGGGATCTCCAGCTGCACTCAGAACCGAAGTCTCCCCCATCCCGTCCCCACCGGACCAAAGGACCAGGGCATAACCAGAACCTGAACACAGGAACACCTTCTGAAGCAGAGGGTCCATTGTCCAGGCAGATCCGCTGTTGACGCCGCTTTACCATAAATGGCCAAGCTCCAAGGTCCTCTAATTAAAACTTGCCCAGCCAGCGCTTCCACATACCTGTTCCCCTATACAGTTAAAAACCCACCCTCACCCTGGATCTGGGAGTTCGAGATTTGGAGTCTTAGGTCCCTATTGTCCTGGGTGGCACCATTCATAGTAGAATAGCCAGTTTTTCCTCACTGCAATTCTTGGTATTTTCGTGTTTGTCTCTGTTAGCTCTGGGTGAGTGAACGCCTTCTGTTCTGTAACATTAACACATTCACTTCACTTAAAACGACCCTCCTCCCTGGTCCATCCCCACTTGTGGCCCTAACCGTCAAGATGTATGCTAATTTGTCCCCTTCTCTTTGAAACCTACCAAATGCATCCCAGTGATTTCCTTGTGTGACTGCCTCTTTGTTCATCTTTTTGGCCAACATGCCACTTTCCCTTGTTTTTCAGGTAAAGGAATGTTGACTGAATGTGCCTCTCTGTCTTATCTCCCCTTAGAATTTGTAAGGTTCCCGAGGGCCCAGCCAGGTGAAGCAGCAGAAAGAAACGGGGCTTTGAGATCAGAGAGACCTGGGCTGGAGTCTCTACTGGGCCCTTTATTAGCTACAGGACCTCAGGCAAGCTACCTCACTTCATTGTACCTCACCTCTCTCAATGCTTGTTGAATGCATAAACTTTTATTGTGGATTTTTTGGGGTTCATATGCATATTCTTTAGTCCCTGGAAACGTTGAAAAGCAAAGTATTCTTGTCTTACAGATATAGAATGTTCACTTCATATATAAATCATGGCATGAACTGACATTAGTATGTACCACAGACCTAAGAAGATTTCACTGGACCAACAAGGAGGCAAGTATTACATGATCACATTAGCATCTACCCTTTGACAACTGACCGAACAATGGAAACTATAAGTTTACTTTTAAAGTCTATACATTTTGATACTTTAACTAATCTGGACACCCAGTAATGGAAATGGCACAATGCTACTAATCCAAATGTCTACGATGAGGAGTTTCTTGGAAAAAGAGAAGGTGGGAAAAGTTTCCACAGTGATTTCTTGCATCTGCAATCCTAAATCTAATTTAGTATTAGTGCTCCTGACAGGAAAAGAAATTTCAAGGCAGTTACTCACACTTTTGAAGGTTTTATTTGGTTTAACCTCAGAAATAACTATACTGATGGTGCTGAGTGCTCTCAGATGCGGGTTTTCTCTCTGAAATAATGGACTCTTGAGTTTCTCCTCTCCCTAAAATTAGGTCTGAGATGCTGTCGGGGCTTTCTGATGAGTGGCTTTAACTACTGTGTGATGTTAAAACAAAAAAATAACCCTCCCCCCACCCCCACTTAGTGGGGTCTTTTCTTGATAACATGTAAGAAACCAGGACATGTCACTGACCACATCATAGATTTTCATGTGACGGACAGTGGGCCCCTTTGGAGTCACATGTTCCCATCCTCACACCCTCCCGGGCGAGCCAGGACTGCTGTTGGTGCCACGGCCACTGAATTATGGTGAGAGTTCCGTCCATGTCTCAGGTACTCTCTGGGAGTCATTTCCATGTTATTTATAGCATCCTCTCCTTTTTCATGACATTTGTCGTTTTCTTTCAAAACTTCCCTCTGGCCTCTTGTCAAACTATAGTAGTAAAATAAAACTCATTTTTTTTTCCTGTTGGGCAAGAGATAAATAACCAAACAAGAAAGAGTCAATCTCATAGAAAACGCTGCAGGTGTAGCATTACATTATGTCATACCACTGGCAATAGGAGTTTTAGTTTTGGTATGGGATGTAGTTCAGCACTGGACTAAGTTTTTTTTATTTGTTTTTTGTTTTTGTTTTTCTCTTGTCGGATATAATCCTATGGGAAAAATGTCTAAAAAAAAATCACTAACATTTGTGTAGTTCTTTACAATTTATAAAGCACTTCCCATAAAATTTTTAATTTTTAATAGAGCATCCCTGTAAACTTGATGTTTTTGTTATCATAGCAGTTAGCATTCAGAATTCATCAGCATGCACTTTCCTCTAGCCTAAGATACCAATATTCAAAGCACTGGATAGATTTAAGCTTTATCTTTATGAGCTTGTCACCGAGCTTATACTTTTAGAAAATACTATCTAACATTCTAATTATGCATGTCTGTTTTATTTGAATTCAGAAATCTCAAAATGCACTGTGCATAGTTTTTCTAAATGATTCCCCACATAAAAATCTCACAGGCAAAAAGGAGGAATTATTAGCAAAACAAGAAGCTAAATTTGGGGCTCGTATCATTTTCCATGCTAATTGCTTATTTGGGGAGCTCATTCTGGGAAGCCGAGGTCCCTGGATGTGGGGCCTTGCCAGTGCTCTTTACAGAAGTGAACAGCAGCTGTGACCCCAGAAAATCCCCCCTCAAGTGATATGGGGAAGCAGCAATTCCTCTGACCTACTCATATCTGAGATTTTCCAGTTTATTGTATCTCCTGGCCATCTTATGAAAGAGAAAGAAGAGGCAATTGAGGAATATCCTCCCACTTTACAGTTAGACTTACTGAAGTTATTTGTCCCAAGTTGTAGATTAGGGTCAAAAGTAATACCTAGTTCTGAACTTATTGTGTAGGAAATTTACCAACTTAAGTAAAAGATCAGGTAGGACTACAAAATCAAGTAAAGAAAAAAGGAATATGTACAAATGGCATTAAAATGCACAAAGGACCCCCCTCACTTTTCCTGTTCCCTCAACTCCCAAGCAAATATCTGACTGATAACTACTTCTTGTCTTTTCTATGGAGGCAGATTTATTTCAGCCATATCAGGAGAAGATCATGGGATAAACCTGAGACCAGCTCAGAAGAATGGACTGGGCCAATTGGATTCTCTTGGGGAATTGAACAAGTTGCTGGTGAGAAGATCGAACCGAACAGGAGGCATTAAGTGACGTCCTGAGGTAGAGAAAGACCCTGACGGGCCATGTGCAGGCTGAGGAAAGCCAAGGAATCTGCCTGATAGAGAGGAGAGCGAGCCACTGACCAGTATGGTCAGAGATAGATCATGAAGACCCGAAAGAGAGATGAATTGTTCTCCAGAGCCCTCAGGAATTACCCCAGCAAAGCCTCTTCCAGTTCTTAGATTCCTTTCAGATCACTATCCTTTTTTTTTTAAAAAAAAAAATATATTTTATTGATTTTTTACAGAGAGGAAGAGAGAGGGATAGAGAGTTAGAAACATCGATGAGAGAGAAACATTGACCAGCTGCCTCCTGCACACCTCCTACTAGGGATGTGCCCGCAACCAAGGTACATGCCCTTGACCAGAATCGAACCTGGGACCCTTGAGTCCGCAGGCCGAACCTCTATCCACTGAGCCAAACCGGTTTCGGCACTATCCTTGTTATTACTGTAATATAGCCTTACATCGACTTACTTGTCACCTCCACAGCATTTCCTGGAGTCAGTTTTGAGGGATCTTTTGTTCCTCGCAATCAAATCAACTAGATATAAACCTCTTTTATAACAGCAAACAATACTCCTCCTTTGCTCAAAGAAACAACCAACATCCTCAGCATCTATTGCAAAACAGGGTTGCATTCATCTCTGCAGTGAGAGACATAGACAGTTGGCAGAGCCACCACCCCCCCCCCCCTGCTTATTTATTGCTCTTTAATGCTTTTAGTAGTCTTGGTGGGGATCAGATCACCTGAATTCATTGTCCTTAACTAACCTTTATTCAAGTGGGAACGAGTGAGAGATATGCAAAACCTTAGAAAGTGGAAACTGAACTTATGGTATTGCCTGGGGTCTTTGTGGTTCGTAATAATCGTGTCGAAGTTTTCTTGTAGAAATAGAACTTTATTGATTAATCTATTGCTACATGCAGGGTGGTAGGAGGAAAGACAGGAGGGGGAGAGAGAGAGAGAGAGAGAGAGAGAGAGAGAGAGAGAGAGAGAGAGAACCAACTGAGTTATGGTGTTACTTAGCCCTAAGTCACCAGGTAAAGTTTCTTGATAATCAAATGTCCTGGCAGATTGTCACATATAGCCACTCCCTCTTTCATTCTCTTGGGAAGCCGGTGAGCTGAGTCAGCGGTTGTCTATAGCCTACAAAATGGCCACACAGCAACATTCTCTGTTGCTTGCTGAGAACCCCTTAGGCACTGTCTGTGTTGCAGCTCCCTAAGTGGTGGGAGAGAAAGGGATCTGGACCTGTTCAGGTGTCTTGAGAAAAGTTCTGAGCTTATTATTATGAGGGAGGTATAAGATGGAGGACGATATGGGGTACTGTAGATACCCCAGATCTGAAACAGAAAATGTCTCTCTCCACCACGAATTTTTGCACACAGTGGCATTTTCCTGCTGTGCTCCTGAAATCAGCGTCTGGTGTTCATGCTCTCATTGCCAAGTGATGGATCCCGGGCATTTCAGGTAACAAGCTACCTGCTGTCTGAGTGGAAGTATTTAAATGCCTGCTGTTTTTCATCATTCAAGTTGTTTCCCCCTCTGTTACTCCTGCTAGGGAGCAAGGCTACCATATGTACAGGGTCACATGGCTGGCAAACATGAAGATCGTGTTTGGTGTTGGATTTATTTGATGGCGTCATGTTCCTGGCAGCTGGGCTTATGCTGGATTTGCTTTGGCAGTTCTGGGAGGACAGTTTCATCATAATGCTCTAATTTATAGAATATATACGGAGTCCTAGCCTAAGCTGAGTGGTGCGGGCCTGTTAGTGTGATTACTATTGCCTAACAACTAGGATGGAATCATAATAAATACTTAAATGTTAACTTCAAACCCTAGAGTCATTCGGTTTTAAGGAGTGCTTGGGGCTCAGGTTCTGGAGAGAATAAGATTTAGATCCAGGTTCCACTTCTATTACTGTTTGGCATGGGGGCAAATCACCAATTTCTCCAGGCTCACTTTCCTCATTTGTAAAATGAAGTTGAAAACAGCATCCACCTCACAGGGTTGTTGGCGGGTAAACGAGGTGATGCCTGTAAGGACCCAACCTTATGTCTGTCACACAATGAACGTTCAGTAAATATTAGCTCTGCTGGCTGGTTCCAGATGTAGACAGATGATCACTTCTTATCCTTCTCTTGTATCTCTCTTAACCCAGTTTGTAATGCCGCAAGTGCTAGGTGGCTTGTTAAAAAGATGTAAGATTGATTTTCTACCTTTTCCCTTAAATATCTTAGGAAACTGAGCTTTGCAAGATTCATGCCAAATGCAAAGCACTTCAAAGGAGTACAAATTCTGGCCTTTTTTGTTGGTGGCCCTGCCCTTCAGAAAATATTACAGGTACAGGAGACATGGAGGCAATGTGATAATAATTCTCTGTGTCATAAGTGTCTCATGGGGGGGGGGTTATCTTTAGTTTTCTATTGGTGACTTTAATTTTAACAAATTAGCTTCATCTTTTCTGTTCCCACCGGCTTTAGTCCTAGTTCAAGATCGAGGCACATAAATGGAGTTAAGGAATCATAGATGGAAGGGACTTGGAATGTTATTGCTTGTTGCAGGTTCTTTTGTGATGTTTTGGGAGTACTGTAGTTGTTCTGGAAAGATCTTAGGGGAGAGGTGTTAATAAAGCATTCTATAAAGAAAAGAAGGTGATTGTAGCTGCAGTGTCGTAAGAAAGGCCATAAAAGCTTTTTGAAGGCATGGAAAGAGAAAACAACAGGTGGAGAAAATGATCAAAGGAAGAATAACATGTTAGAAAAATTAGACTTTGTAAGATTATGTAAGTTTATATTTGAATGAGACGGCTACAGGACATTTTCTGGAGGTTTTAGAAATGAGTATCATAATATTTTCAAGTTTCATGAGACCTATTTTAAAGATGTCTTAAGCAGCCCCTGCTTTGTAGAAGGTCCAGAAAAGGAGCTCTCCCTCCAGGCAGCTGCTACGGTAGTCAGTATCATGATCAGGACTTCGTTTCTGAAACTATAATGTAGGGATGTTTAATGACCTTGATTTCTTTTTTGCTAAGTAAGGGGTCTGTCTGCAAGTCGTGAGAGTCATCATGGTAAATAATCATGTAACTAATCAAAATATTCAGCCATGAAAAAACCCAGCGGCGATACCGAATGGACTGAGAAGATGAAAGAAAGCCCTATATGCATATTTTTCATTTCAAGTACAAAAGTTGAGAAATTGATTTGTTCATAGGAAAAGAAAAATGAAGGCAGGCTTCCTTTTAGTCTCTGTGGTCAAACATAACCAGATAAAATTAACAGACTGCACAGATAACTGTAAACAAGCTATCCTTTTACTTATTACAACAACAGAACATGCATAACGCATGGGAATCTTGTTACCTGTAGAGGATTGCTCAGCTATAGCCAGATAGAGGCAGTCCTTGCGGAAGAATGTTTGCATGAAAGAAAATGTATACATGCAGGAAAAAAGACAGTAATTTAGGAATGCTATTGAAGAATCTGTTTGCCTGAGCCAGTTGAATTATTCACCATTAAGTAATTACTTTGGATGCAGTGGGTGACCTTATAACCAACTTGACTATTCCAACTTAAGTAATTTTTCTAACTATAATTGTTTGGATTATTCGTTTAGGAGAAGGCCCAAGAAAGAGTAAGAAGCCATAATTAAGGAACCCTGAAGAGAACACTCTATAATAGAAGCCATTTGACAGAATAAGAGCAGATCACTGGAGGTGATAATTTTGTAGAAGTGTATAAAATAAGGAGGGTATAAATATAGGTATGTCTTTCAGAAAGAGTCATATAACTAATTTAATCCTAACTGCTTTTTTTTTTCTCAAATGCAGATGAAAATTCAGGATTTAAATCAACTGAGTAGGAAATATCACGAATGAATATCATAAATTGGACATTTTGGTAGATCTTATATAATGTGGGCACTTAGAAAACTTGTAGCAAATGTGATTCCTTGGGGAGAGTAAGGGGGTGGAAATGGAAATTCTTGACCACCCTCCATACCTCCCCCCCCACACACCCTTGCAAATATGGTGCCACACAGTTTTTGAAAGTAACTCAGAGCTAAAGCAATCAACTGGATAGAGATATGGGGAAAAGTTTCACTTATAAATAAAAGTTGATTAAGTCTTCCTATGGAGGATTCTGAAGAGCTCCAACCTTTGGAAGCAAGAGTCCAGATCATTGGAGCACAGATAAGGAAATAAACAAGGCTCTTCTGATTGTACAATGTTGATGTGATTGTTTCTCTTCTCACCCACTTGCAGACATACAGATTTCTGTTTGATTTGCATAGGCTTTGTCCCTATCCATGCTTGGAAAAAACATTTTCTTATCTGTGCAATAGGTAACCTGTTTCTACCATTTATTTCTCTCAGTTGACCTATAGATATTCCATCTCTAATCCTCTCTCCTTCATTTTACAGATGAGGAAAGTAGGACTTAAGTGAAGTCACATACTTATTAAAGGGTAACATGAGCATTTGAACTTGCATCTCTTGACCCTAAAGCTGATTATCTCATCTGTCTGATCATACCATCTCCTCAGGTCTGTGCACTGTCCCTTTCAGGGACATTTGCATTATATGCCATAGAATGTAAGACTCGTGTTAAAGGACTTTTGAGCCCTGGTGAGCAGACAGTCTGGTGTATTTGTGGGGTGGTGGGCCCTCCTGGTCTCCCTGAAGTCATGTACTGTATTCTCTAGGCAACAATTTGGCCCTCCCTCCAGAATCCAAGCTTCTGATTGTGGTGTCATCAGGTCTTAAACTATGTGAGCAGGTGAGATGCAGCAAAGCAAAGGAAAGAACTAAATCTCAGTGTCCATTTTATGAGGAAGAGACTGAAAGGTAAAAAGTCTTGAGAGACACAGGTCGTGTTATAATAACAGAATTAAGGCAAAAGCCCCGATGTTGGCTTTCCCCATCAGTGCTCTTGCCCCCAGACCCTGCGACCACAATCTACTTTATATAAAACTGGAAAATCCCCTTTGCTAATCTAGAACACCCTCCAGCTAAGCCCAACTCACTGTGTGGTTAACAAGGAAAATTCCTTTAAGATGGTTTTTTCCTTGCTTAGTGTTGCTGGCATCAAGGATAGTTATTTATATGTTTTCCATTTGCTGCTTGATTTATTTTAGAGACTGACACTTTTACAAGCTGACATCTCAGCATACAGATACTGTTTTTACTCCGCTGAATGCAGTCGGTGCTACTTACTTGGTGCCATGCCGAGCAAAACCTAGTTAAAGGTTTCTCTTCATGCTGTAATCCATCACTCCTTTTACAGTTCTTCGTCTGGAAGAGTGTAAACTGCCTCCTAATTTTGGCATCTGCTACCTGCCTTGTTGGCTGCTCCCTGTTGCTTCCTGATATCACTCTGTCAGGTAGACACTTGAGGATTTCATTGCTACCCAGGTTTGTAGCAAATTCAAAAGTATTTTATAGTTTTTAAAAAATACTCCTGTTAAGATCATTGTGATGAATGAGTGACTAATAGGAAATAACTCATCAGCTACTATCAGTGGCTTGTTCACTTATTCATGCTATTTGAACAGCATTTGTTGTTTGCCTATAATGCACCAGAAGATTTGGCAAAAGATAAAGTGCCCTCAAGGAGCTCTCAGTGTATGAACAATGGATGGTCATCTGATAAAACTCTGGAGTAGGTCAACTGGCCTCCAATTTTTCCCTTCTTGCTGCTTCTTTCTTTTCTTCCAGGTCTTTTTTCGAGGGCCACATGAGCACCCTACACTGGGACCCTGTTCTTCTGGCTTTTCTATTTTCCTCTCTAGGATAAAAATAAACCTCTTCTATGCTCTTTTCTCTTGGGTTCTGTTCTCTCCTTTGGGGAGAACTGATTAATCTGGTAAATAGCCCCAAACCAGTGTGTTGTTTGTGCTGTACCCTTCCTGGTAAGACATGTCACTTTTGGAGATAAAGTTCAGGTGCCATGGACATATGTATGGGCATTTGTTACGTCAGATATTGGTTAGACTGCTTTATCAGAAGCAAAATAATGAATGCTTTAAAAACTATTAAAGTCATTTCTTATGTGAAAGTTTGAGCTGGTCGCTGTTCAGAGGAGTAGGATGGCTTTAT
The DNA here is from genome assembly GCF_951640355.1 of Cnephaeus nilssonii. NCBI lineage: Eukaryota > Metazoa > Chordata > Mammalia > Chiroptera > Vespertilionidae > Cnephaeus > Cnephaeus nilssonii. The sequence goes on from NC_137078.1 coordinate 35,761,615, forward strand.
TCCATGAGGTAGTAAACACCTAGAATCTTTCCATCCTGCTCTGCAACTATCAAGGCAGGCTCACCACCACATACCAGGGCCTCACCCCACAGGGGCTGGGAAAGAGGACATAGAGGGTAAGCCTTGTAAGGGCATGACCTGGAAGTTGCACAAACCACTTTTGCTTAAATCTTATTGGTCAGAATTAACTTTAAGGCCACATCTACTTTAATGAAATGCTGGAAAATGTTGTCCCTAGTTGAGCCTAGCTAAAACCACAGCGGAGATTTTTATTAAGGAAAAGAAGGAGAGAGTAGATATTGGGAAAAATTAGCTAACCCCACCACAATGTATGTGTAAGGTCATTCATAAGAGAAGGACCATGTGGACTATCTCAATTCATAGGTGATTAAAGCAGAGAGAAACAATGACCCTATATGCAATACACCATTGTGGGTATAAGTGGTCAAAAACCGATTATGTTTCAATTGGTTGTTGATACAGCTTGTGGACGAAAAGAGCCACATGCTAACCTGACAAGCTCAGGGGAGGCCTGCGTGGCAGTCTTGCAAACTCAGAGACCTGGAATAACCACAAAGGATGGTTTGAAAATTGAATATTTAACTACAAACAGGTTATGGTGGGCAGTCATTCCTAGGCTGCTATCTTCCCTGACAAAGATCAACTTGGATCTTCTTTACTGAGCCCATTTGCCTTTTTGCCTCTAAGATAACATATCTGTGAGATGTCTGGGTAACTTGTAACTTCCTTCTTTTGCTGGAGCCCCTGGGGCACAACCAAATGTGGTAGGCGCCAGGACAGATGCCTCAAATTCCTTCATTATCCTGTTAATTGTTCCTGTACCCACCTAAGTATGTGTCCATCATTTTACTTTTTGTCCAATCCCAGGGGTTTCCCACCATTTGACTTTATCCAATGAATTTCATGTAGCCCACCTATGTCCCTCCTTTGATGGCAATGCATAAATACAGATGTAACCCACCATTCTTCGGAGCATAATCTCAATTCATTGAGGTTCTGCTTCCCGGCATATGTCGACAGATTGGCTCAAATAAACTCACTAAAATTCTTTACAGGTTTCAATGGTTTTTTCGTTAACATTACTTGGCGTAGTCGTGGCAGGATTCCAAAGAAAACTCACCCAGGATCATCCTATGGACTTGGACTTGGAGCTAGGATCCAGCAAAGGGCCCCTTGAGCCCACCGGTTCTCCGCCCATTGGGTGAACGTGGGTGAGTCGTCTCTTGGATCCAGGACCTTCCCTCGCTTTGGTAGAGGGTCTGACTTTATTTGAGCTGTTTTAAAATCCTCGAGGTGGAACCAGGGTTGACAGAACCCCAGGTTAAGGGTTGGCAGAACCCAGGCTAAGGCGGGACTGGAGGAAAAAAATGGGTGGCTGGTTTTGATTTTGGCTTTTCAATTGGAATTGCTGAGAGTCTGAGCAAAAATAACCTTCGCCGTATAAATGAGCTGAACTCATTCAGCTCCGAAGATAAAGGGGCAACACTTTTATTTTTAAAGAATAGTCCGATTCTGAGGTGTTATTAGGTGACTAAGAATTTTGTGGAAGTGTCAGAAATGCAGGAGCCCCATCTGGAAGTTCCGACGCAACTGTAATTAACTAAATGGCTTTTCTAGGGGGCCACCATAAGGTTTGGTCTGCCCGGGCCCCAAATCTTTTTGTGGTTTTAGACAGCCGGGAGAGAAACTGAGGCCACATTTGACCCACTACATAACATATCTAAAGTTTGCTCAGACTACAAATATCCAAAAAATAAAAAATTTAACATGGGAAATTGTGCCTCCAAGGCTAGAAACTCCCAAGACCCCAGCCCTCATTTAATACTCCTGATAAGAAGCCTTTACTTGCAAGTACTTAACAGAAATGAGAAAATTTAACTAGAAAATATTAACTGAGGAATGGCTAGAAAAAAAGAAAGAAAAAAAATGCAGTTTGTTTGGGGTACCTATGTTAATATTTTGCATGCAGGAAAAAAAAAAATGCCGGCTCTGAAATTAAAGTGAATGAGTATATGGGAAGCGTATCTTGATTTGGAAACTAGAAGCTTCTAAGAAAAAATTTTCTTCCAACAAGATGGAAATTAATAAAAAAGATTTTCAGAGACTGTTTCAGAACTATTTTGAAGTTAACAAATGTCTACAGCCATTTTTGAATAGTCCTTTGGGAATGTACTGAAATTCTAGAGAGGGGCAGTTCCCGACCGGGGACAAAAGACACTGCTTTGGTAATTTTAATGCTAGACATTCTCTGGTGTAAATTCTTAGTGTGTTTTCTGCGCGCCTGTTTAAGAGTGTTGATGTTTTTGTGTCTCTTTGTTGTTGTTTAATTTGTTGAAAGAAGAGGCAAGTCCCGCTTTGGGGAAGCCTAGTTGTGTGTGGTGGGGTTGAAGGCGTGAGAGAGATTGCAAGAACGTCCCAGCAGCTGCCAAGAATTCTTATTAATCTTGGGGGCTCTTCTTGCTCTCCCTCTCAGGGTTCAGCCTCCAGAAACAGCTAGTGAGATTTCTGTTTGTTTGTCTGAAATATAATTGTGGCAGTCTATCTTTTAGGGATTTGGTTTGCTCTTTCCTTATTTGTTGTGAGAATAAACAAATCATCTTCTCTGTCAAAGAATAGTTTAGACAGCCTCCATTTTGGACTGTGACTTGGCAGCCGCCATGTTGACCGCATGGTTTGCTTCTTCCCTTGAAAGAGCAAGGGCCAACCCCTCCCTTTGAATTAGCCAATCGGGAAAGACCATGTGCCTGAGCTCCAATCAAGAGCAAGGACAGGTCACGTGTGTTGTTAAGGCACTCTGCTTCAGAAAGAAACTTGCAAAGATTCTCAGAGCTAAGTTCAAACTGGAAACTTTAGGAGGGTAGCATGTGTCCAGTCAGGGACACTGGCAAGCCAAGAGTCATGATTCCCTGTGGGGGCGTCTGCCAGTGATACTCTGGGTATTTGCGTTTCACATATTGGGAGTTTATGTATTATTTTCAATGCTCAATACACTGCTTGCAATAAGCCATGTGCCTCATTTTAAACTCTTACATATTATTCTTTATATGTTGAAATTATAATTGAATCTAAAGGTATACAAATTTTATATTATTCTCTATGTCATTTTACAGGGATTATTACTTACCAAGAAGTTGTTGTCTTGGAATGTTGTATTTTATAGAAAAGCATAGTTTTTATCAAATCTATAACCATGCCACTTTTAAATTTTTGTCATTTGTGGACAGCTTTATTCTGATGCATTTGTAGGTATATATGTCTAGAAAAATCCATGAAAAGGACTCGGATTTACTCTAACTTGCAGGCTTCTAAGCAGGTCATATTTTGAACTGGATGAAGATTTATAGAACTTCAAGGAATAAATAAACAAAAACAACTATGGGACTAAATGAATTGAGGATAATTATTCTTATGATTCTATTTAAAATATTGTTGACTCTTAAATCTTTGTTTCCCGAATATAGGGAAAGGTAAAGAGCAGACATTCTGCATTATAGGAACTAACAAATTGGTAACAGATTCATTTCACAGTGCGCTCCCATGAGACGAAGCGTTCAAAGATCATGGCTTACAACCAGGAGATTTGCTGTCTTGGAAAAGACACCAAATAAAAAACTCTCCAACCTCATTGGAGGGGACCTTACCAGGTATTACTAACTAACCCATGTGCAGCTAAGCTTAAAGGAGTTAACTCATGGATTCACATTTCTCATTTAAAAAAGGCATCTGACTGTGAATGGACATCTACTCCCATCTCTGACACCATCTCCGTCTGCAGCGGAGATCACAGACTTTTCAAGGACGAGAAGTCGCTGACCACGGAGGCAGACAGCTATCCCAAGATGACGTCAACAAGGCCTGTATACTCACAAACTGATAGCTTGTTTTCATATCATCTGATTGATACTGATTGAATGTACATAAAATGATTTTCATATTATTATTATCCTTATGGTTCCCTAGTGGAAACAATGTCTACCTCCCCAGACCTCTTTCTTTATTAGATATGAAAAATTTAACTTAGATACCTGCTAACCTTTCCTACCTACTACACAATGATGTTCTGGTTATCAGGTATGATAGTGAAATTAATGCCTTGTTAGCCACACATTGGTCTTCTGCTATCAATATAAGCTTTGGTTGTTGTTGTTGTTGTTTTCTGGCTCTATCTATTATAAAGGACCCACCTTAGGCAAATACCTCCAAGAATATCTCCCTGATAATTCCACTGGTAGAATTGTATATGGATGTAATCTGGATGAATATTGTATGGCTATAGAGATGGGTGATGAATAACTAAGAAAAACACCTGGATATGATGGCCAAAGGCTTGCAGCAGCCTGTACTATCTGTCATAACATTTCATGTCCTCAGACTCACCAGCCATGCTCTTATGGCTGGATGTCTGTGAAACAAGAAAGAATTCAATGGGTCCCCATTTCAGAAATTATTGACATCATTGGTGGGTAGATATGTTTATAATTACCCCACTGTCCTTGTGTCCTGGATGTTTGAGGAGCCCTATGAATACTCAAACTCTAGCTCATTTGGGAGTCCCCTTCACCCATTTAACTATGGCATGGGAAACTCAACATTTTGGGCTCCACTCAGTATACCCTAACTGCTCCCAAGCCATAGCTACCCAATGGCAACAACATTCCTGGTGAATCCAACAACATTGGTCCCCCTAAAAGAAGCAAAAGGGGAATACTTGGAGCAGTAGGGGCTGGCCTTGGTATCCGGGACAAGCTGAAGTTGTATGTAGCTAATGAAGAATGTCATTCATTAGAAAAAGATTTTTATCTCAAATAGGTCATATAGAGGGAATGCTGTTTCTGGAAGAAGGAAAAACAGTGGGAAGCAGCATGGGAAGATAATAAAGCCTTAGTTTAATGGATAGAACAGGTCGACAGACTAAAAACTCATGCCCAAACCCAACAATGGGAACATGCTTGTGCCCTAATTCAACTGGGCCTGTTGTCTATGCTAATGCAAGGAATCTGAAGTGGCTATGAAACAATGGCCAACTATAATGGCTGCAGAAGCCCAGGCCAGACACTTATGGGACTCATATGGTTCCCCAGGCATTTGGAAAATTTTAAATGGGAAATGTGATCTACAATATTGTGTTTTTTAAAAACCCAGGTGCGAGTTAAATCCTAAGCTTAAAATTCCCAGTAGTTCAACTGGCTGGCATAAGGACTATCCTCTATAGTACTAGAATACTTCCAATGGGAAGTAGATGGGCCATATTTAAAATAATAAACAATGTGAACCCATCTCACTGTCTGTGAAAATTGGAAAAGTGAATGGTTATGCCCTCAATCCATATGAAATACTGAATTCACCCAGTCCTGGCTTATTGTATCTACCCCCATGAATAACAACATATGGTATATGGGAAAGGGGCGTTTTTGCTGGGAAGGGTTAAAAAACTCTTCTGTTATAATAAGTGATTTTTACTGTAATAACACCAAGTTTACTTTAAATAATACTGGAATATGGTGTAATACTGAAACTATAGGCAAAATAACTTTGCCTGAGGTTCATAAAACCTATGATAATATTGATACTGAAAAACCAATGTATTGGGAAATTGAACTTAATCCTCCCCATGAAGTCATTTCTATGGAAACTAATTGGCCAGAAGAAAAATTAGAACTTCTAGATGATGAAATAATAGAGAGTCTTAATTCATCCGGCCAAACATATCATAAAGTACAAATGACGGTGGATGAAGGAGGAAAACATATAATTAGCTTAATAAAAAATTATGATAATACATGTAATGGGTTTTTTGGTTGGCTGTGATTCTTGTTCCCCTTAGAATTTTCCTTGTCTAGTATTAGACATTTTCTGTTCCTAATCAGTGTTATTGGTTTACTATTGTTACTTTTGTTCTTGATATGTAAATGTTATATTAGATGCAGAAAAGCAAAACGTAAGACAAACAGCAAAAAGACTCGGATCATGGTGGCTCAAAATTAGAAATGATCCAGAATACTTTTTAACAAGGACATATAGGATTTGACTGCCTCCCATTTACCTGCCTTTTTAAAATATATAATTCGACCTTAAATGCCATCTAAGGTTATGGTCTTGCCCCATCCCCAGTGGTCCACCTGTTCAGCAAGACATGCTGACACTGAGACATCCTAGGAATGAGCCTTCCTAGCACCGTGGGACTCCATTATCCAACCATAAGGTTGGTCATCAATGCATCCTTTGGATTGATTTATGACCAAAAGGGGAATGTGTGGACGAAAGGAGCCACATGCTAACCTGACAAGCTCAGGGGAGGCCTGCGTGGCAGTCTTGCAAACTCAGAGACCTGGAATAACCACAAAGGATGGTTTGAAAATTGAATATTTAACTACAAACAGGTTATGGTGGGCAGTCATTCCTAGGCTGCTATCTTCCCTGACAAAGATCAACTTGGATCTTCTTTACTGAGCCCATTTGCCTTTTTGCCTCTAAGATAACATATCTGTGAGATGTCTGGGTAACTTGTAACTTCCTTCTTTTGCTGGAGCCCCTGGGGCACAACCAAATGTGGTAGGCGCCAGGACAGATGCCTCAAATTCCTTCATTATCCTGTTAATTGTTCCTGTACCCACCTAAGTATGTGTCCATCATTTTACTTTTTGTCCAATCCCAGGGGTTTCCCACCATTTGACTTTATCCAATGAATTTCATGTAGCCCACCTATGTCCCTCCTTTGATGGCAATGCATAAATACAGATGTAACCCACCATTCTTCGGAGCATAATCTCAATTCATTGAGGTTCTGCTTCCCGGCATATGTCGACAGATTGGCTCAAATAAACTCACTAAAATTCTTTACAGGTTTCAATGGTTTTTTCGTTAACAAGCTATTCCTTTGCTCCAGTGTTTTCTGAGGAATACATGGACGCTAAAGACATCTATTCCAACTGAAAATGGCACATTAACATTGTAAGGAGTGGTGCTATTTTTTTTAAATGCACCTGAAATGTCTTACTCTTCCTTCTATAGCACTTGGTGGGCATCTCTGGTCAGCCTTGGAGAAGTTGTTTTCATGCTAATGATGACTGATTGCAACCAGTGTTATAAATCCTATTTTGAACCCAAGTCTTTCTAGCCTTATTTGTTTCCAGTCAGTTCAACAAACATATAATGAGTGCCTACTATGTGTTTGGTACCAGATGCTGTGGTGATATAAAAAAAAAATACAACCTTTGCTTTTCAGCATCTCACCACGGAGGAGATGAGACTGACAAATACATAGAAAGCTTTGACTACAGGGTAGACTGTGGTAAGTGCTAGGCTAGAAATACAAGGGAAATGCTGCAAGAGCCGAGGAAGAGAGGTAGTTCTGAATGTGAGGGTCAGGAGGGACTTCATGCAAGGTGTGGGATTTAGGCTGGAGAAATGGATGGTGTTCCAGTTGGCACACAGGGCAAAGGCTCTCAGGCAAGCTTGCAATTCTTAAGTAGATTGATGTTGCTGGAACTCAGGGGGTAAAAACCAGGGGAGGGGAGGAGAGGACTGTTGTTTTGAGATAAGATTGCAAACACTGATTTTTTTGGAGTCAAATCATTGAAGTCTTTGCATACCAAAGTAAGAGACTAAGAAAACTCTGGGATCTTAGATACTCTCTCTGAGAGCAGAAGTGTGTGTATCTGTGTTTTAGGGGAGGTGGGGCCTTGAGACCGGGTGATAAGCTAAGAGGTGGTATTGTTGGTCTACCACTAGGTGAGAAGAACTACAAGTGTGAACTAGACTGGGGCATAAATATGGAAGTGGAACAAAGATGGTAAGGGTTTGATAACAACTGGCTTTGCAGGTAAGAGAGAAGTAGAAGAGGACTGTCAGTTTTTAAGCCTGAACTGCTGAGAAGTTGATACTAGACACAAGTAATTTTGCGGAGATAATTGGGGATATCAATACCCACCACATCCCAGGTCCATCATGCAAAGGATAGCCAAAGACTTTGGAAAACAAAGTGCTAAATAAAATGCAGGCTGATGTTTTAACCTATTCGTTTGAGTGGGCCATCTGGAACGTTCCTTCTTGATGGCAGGGACCATGCTGGTTATTCCCCACTGGATACTCAGTGTCTGACAGAGGCCAAAGGCTATTAGCACAAAAAGTGCTTAGTAAAGAAATATGTTAAACATGTTTAACCCAGTATTTCATTTGGCCCTGAACCCTTTTGATGAAACTATCCTATAAGTGTCTCACAGAGGAGTCTCCAGAATACACTTTGAGAAACACTGCCTTAGGGTAATATATGATGAAGGGTTAAAGAGATAAGGTAAATACCCTAAAGAAAGAAGGGACTTGGGTATATGTCTGTCTGTCTGTCTGTCTTCTTATTTTTTTTTAACTGTTTAAACCTTTATTACACAAGTAATGCATGTTTATTATAGAAAATTAGAAAATATAGAGAAGCAAAAAGTAAAAGCAAATCACTTGCTAAATGCACCATGGTTAACGTTTTGCTGTCTATGCCACGATGTTTCATTGAGCAAAAGATGCATATGTAAATATGTTCTTAATTAAACAATTGTTGTATTTACATTGTAAAATAGCCTTTTAAAAAATCGGAACTATTATCTGTCTTTTTTTCTAATGGAGCCAAAGGTTGGGAGATCTTTAGAGGGAGTATCCCTTGGCAAAGGCATAGCCACAAAAGATGAATGGCTGACCTTTTCCTCCTCACCTGATCACAGGTTTTAAAAGACTCACCATCAATTTTAAAATGTGTCTTTAAAGCTCTAAATATGGCCTTAGGACTTTACTCTTTAGACTCAAGTTCAAGATGATGGTCACAAACATGTCCTGGAGGCAGTTTTGAGCACTTTAAAAGCATTTAGTTTCAAATGTTTATCAGAGCTCCTAGCACCTTGCAAGGCCAAGAGAGACTTTAAGAATTCAATAGACTGGTTTATTTTGCTTAGCATAATGCTCTCCAGTTCCAATGGGGGAAAAAGGAGACATATGTACTACTATTTGTAATACTTTAAATGATAAAATAAATAAATGAATAAAAATTAAAATAATAAAATAATCAATTAAAAAAAAAAGAATTCAATAGGAGAAAAGAATGAAGCCCAGGATTTAATTTTTTAAAAAATTACAACACACACACATACAATCTGCATAATTTTTACTTTATCTGTTGTATGTAACTACTTTTTAAAGAAGAAAAGCAATATTTTATTTATTTATTGCAGCATAACCTTTTAAATCATAGGCCCCACTGAAAAATTACAAGGCATTTTAGTAATCTCTGTTTTCTAGATGTCAGTCAATATTATAATAACTATATTCTATAGGCTCGGAGTCAAGCCTTGGATGTTTCATGGTTACACTAAAGCACATGTTCTGTTACTGCTTATTTAATAACTAGTGGCCATGCTTGCCTCTTGTCAAAAAAGACTGTTATCTCATGAATGATTAAAGTGCCAGAAATCCAAGACTTATGGCTCTCTTGCTCAAAACGCTCATGTGGCTCTTGTCTGATTAAAGGTACCTATCACTGAACATATTTCATTTACAGTGTAATTCTTGGGTTACCAAGGTAACATTCAGGTTAATCAGCTGCACCACACTTTGCCTAATTGAGGGAGAGCACTTCAGCTCCCACTTCAGTTCCTGAAAGATAACAACCTTTTTCTTTCATTTTTTTCAGTCTGATGTTTGGAGGCTATTTCAGATGCTCTTGACTTTGGAACCATTTCCCTCTCTGGCTCTCTGACACTTGGTACTTTGCCTTCATATCATCTATGCTTGAATTACTGGCTTTTACAAAGGCCATTTCCTATTTGCAGTATGTAAACAGAATAACACTATTATGTTATTGTTCTCTGGAATTATACTAAGATTGTTAAAGTTATAATTTTGTATATTAATATCAGCACATTGGAACGTGTTTACTATTTACTTTTTTCTTCTGGGTTTTCTGAGTGCCCAACCACTTGAGAGTGGATATCAATGAGAAATTTTATTTAAAGCAGGAGGTTGAGGAAACTTGGTTGAACTTGGGCAAAGCTGTTAGATAAAATTTCCAAGTGTTATTTTAACTCTCTCTTCTTACTTCATCTCCCTCTGAAAAAGTGCAACATGTTACCCCATCGGCTAGGAGCTGGTTGTTGCACCAAGGAATCAGATACTCATTAGCATCAACCAAAGTAAAAAAACGGACAGCTGAGAGATAAATGTTTTGGAACTCTTGAGAACAGATGTATGGACTATTTAATATCCAACCTTGGAGCCATTGTTTGAGAGAGGCAGTTTAAGAGAATAAGCAAAAGAAAGACCTCTAAAAATTACAGTACTCTGCCATTCTGTGCTGATGTTCAATTAAATGAGTTTTGGCCTTGACTGGAGAGAATTCTAAGTAAAACTAGTTATGATTAGATCACTAAAAAAAGATCTCACTGTTCTATAGGAGTTTATGATTCTTTCCCATTAATTACTAAGATATTAGGCCTTTTATGTATAATATTTGCTATAAATATTTTCATAGTTTGCTGCGTACTCTCCAATTTTAATTCTTTGAATGATTTAAAATTTATATGTAGTGAAATCAAACTGCTTTCACTTTATAATTTCTTTCACTATTTTAAGCTTAGAATGTTCTCTCTCTAAAAATTTAATATTTGATACTATATTTTCTAGTGTTTGATAGACAAATTTTTAAGAACAACTGAACTTTTTGTATTCCCTTGGAATATTTGTGGGTCCATGGTACGAGATAATGATTAAACTGGCTTCTTTTCCTAATGGTAATAGCACTATTTATAGGATCAGGGTTCCTCTCCTCTGATGACTTGTGATTTCTCCTCCATCATATGTCACATACTCATATGATTTATTTCTGACACATCCATTCTGTTCCTCTGCTTGTCAGTCTATTCTTGTGCTATCATCATGCTTGTTTTAATTATTAGTAGTAATTAGCATTAATGAGGACCCATTAGGGCTAGTATCCCAACAAGGAATGAAGAATTTTTTGTACCAGTAGTTAGCAGGTAAGCGTCTTAATTATAATTTTATTTTTAACTTATGAAATGGTATCATAAATTTATTTGCACTTAAACATATGCTGGTTCAAGAAGTATAATAAAAGCATATTTACTCATCTTTAGTCTAACTTTCTCCTATATATAAAGAGCTGTTTTTCTGTTTATTTGAAAAATTTCAAAGGGATATTCAATACATACTGTATATCCATGCCACAAACACTGGTTTTATAGAATTTGCCTTTTTTTTTAATGTTTAATATGCCATTAAATTTAGGCATAAAATAAAGTAAAAAAAAATAAAAGTGGAGAAAACTGTCATTTTACACTCAAGTATTAGTAAGGTAATTATGGACCTTCTTGAGCAGTAGAATTATGCCTCTTTCATGCCCTCTCTTCCTTGCCTCTTTCCATTTTTTAAAAAATACCTTTTAATTTAATTATGAATTTTAGATGATATCTTTTAATTATTCAAGGAATAAGTTATATATCTTCCAAAAGTCATCATGATTCTAGCAATTACTATGAATTTGAGAATGTTGATCTCTTATTCTTCTTTGGCCTAAGATCTGAATCCTTGTTTGAACTTAATATCATGCTTGTATATTTATTGTTTTATATATGTTACAGGAGACACAATCTAATTTATTCTAAAAAGCACAATCTGCTGTGGATTAATTACTCTGTTTACCAGACTTTAACTATTTTCAAATAAAGTTTTTTAACCAGATGTAAACTATGCGGGTTTTTCATGTTCTCAGAATTAGCATTTAATCTCTGTTTAGCTGAAATGTAGTTAGCAATGTTGACACCTCTGCATTTTAACTCTGGGATTTCTTTGTGGGACACGGTTTCTTTCAATCAACTTAATATCCCATCTTGGTCTCTAAGGGACAGTAATTGAGTTTAGGCTAGTTTTAAATAGCAATAAGAACTGGGAACACAGATGGGTATTTCATTGATTAACACTAACCCTGGCCTAAGGCCCCAGTGTCAGGCATTAGATTAGGACATTATGAAGAGAATGACAGAGTTTTGGTACTTTATTCCTCTCAATAACATTCTTTCACATATTAAGTTTATCCCCTGCTAGGTAGCTACTTTATCATGCAGAGGGCCTTAATCCACTGAGGGGACTCGCTCTGCGCTCACTTTGATGCAGCCTCTGTTTACAAGAGTAATGCGGCCTGTGTAAGACAAAGTACTTGGGACAAGGACAACTGAATAAGGCTTTTAGATGCACAGTGATCCGACCTAAAACAAAGCAAAACAAAATCCACACTGCACACACACACACAAACACAGACACAAACCCACACACACAGGCACACAGGCGCACCCAAACACCAACAACACTGGGGCTATTTTGGAAATGCAATTATGATGCTTGCATCCCCAAGAATCAGACATGAGGATTTCATCAAGAAGACCCTATGTTACTGATCTCCTTGTTTGGCACTTTATCTTTTCTTCACCTTTGACCTTCCTTTCAGGCTCTCTTCAAGGCCCCGTGAACGTAAGCCCTTGTGGTGTTCTTTTAGAAGTAGGATTGCTGCCATCCCCTCTGGTGAATTGAAGCAGCTGCCGGAATCAGTGACAAGGTTGGGCCCAGACTTGGTGTCCTGGCTGGGAAAGAGATTATGGGTCAGTCCCCAGTGCTAGGACACAAAAGATTCAAGCAGTTCAGGATTTTTTGGATATCCGAAAAAGATTTCATGAAATTTGTAAAGATCTAACAGTGCATTGCAGATTTCATGTGGTCTAAACAGCTTATACTAAGTCAAACTCTCGGTAGCCAGTAAATGGGGTTTTCACAGCTATGTGCTTCTTCCAAGACTGAACTTTACGAGAATAGTTTAATTCCATTAAATTGTGTGATTGGTGGATGAAGCAGGTGGCCTTTTACATTTAGTTGCTTTAGCTGTTAAAAGGTATCCTAACTTTAGAGATCCCCCTGTCTTACACTGTGAAGATTTCCCTGCTTGCCCTACCAAAGTTAGATGATCAAGCAATGCCATTTTTATCCTGACATATATAATTCAATAAAAGGAACAAATAATATATTAGAAGACTTTGATTTTTGTCCTTTGTCATCATCTCATTTTTCACCAAAATCTTAAGAGAACAGTCTTTGAGATTTACCTAGGGTTGAGAGTTTTTTAAAAAAACTGTAATATTCTTATCTAATATAATAAAGATATATGATAACTCCATGTTGAATTTGTAAATTTCTGATTATCCAAAATAAAATCTGCCAAAACCATCAACATTTGGATGGAAGAGAATTCAGTATATTCTTCATAGCTTTTCCCTTTCTCTTCTTTCATTTACTTTTCCTCCAAAAGCTTTTAATAGGAGCCCACAAGATGATTGTTTGGCATTGTATAGTGAACTTTGCTTGTTATAGGAAGTAATAAATAAACAAAAAGCAGGAAAGGCTTATTTTCAAAAGACAGAACATTTGGTGTAACCTGCTTATCCATATCAGAGTCTGTTAGAATGGCCAAAGAGCAGGCCCTCGGCATTGACCATCCCTGTGGTCAGGGGCACGCAGACATTTACCCAGGGCCCTCACCGTGCTTCACTGCTGTCCTAGAATAGCCCCCTTTGGTGGAGCAGGACTAGCTTAGACAGAGCACCTCATTTTTAGCTCTTCAGAATGGGCAGTATGTTTCAGAGGCAAACAGTGCTGGTTCATACTTCTTTCCCAATTAGTTGGAGCCCTGCTAACTCCCTTGTTTGGATTAATTTAACAAAAATCCATTGAGAACACAGCGTTACCAAAGAGTACATACTGTACATATGGAGCACCAATTCTGGAGCTTTCTACTAACAATACCACCTCTTCTAGGCTAGGTCACTCATCGTATCAGAGAATTACAAAGCTGCGAGAGACCTTAAAGACTCTCTGGTATTGTAGTTCCAGATTTTCATCAACCAATACCTCTTTTATGATTTTTATCTCAATAGTACCTACATTTTGAAAGGTTTGAAAGACTTCACCAGTGAGTTTGGTTTTCATTAGGCCAAAAACGAATTACACATAATTTCAGAAATAGTAATCTATGTTGGGGGAGAGGATTCCTGGAGATTTTTGTGGCCCCAGTTTGGGAACCTGTGATCTCATGTGACCTTGTTATATCGATGAAGGATTTGAACTTACTTGACTTTTCCCCCCTCCAAGATTACAGAGTGAGTGTGAAGCAGAAAGAAAGCAGGTTCTGGGTAGGGCTGAATTGTCTGGTAAGTTTAGACAAAGTTTTTCAGAGAAGAGGTGAAAAGTGTGGCAATGGTTCTGCACCTCCAGATTAGTGGAAGCCATCTGAAGGAAAGTGTGGTTTTATGGACAAGTCGTCTTCTTTCCCCTTAGATGTTGTTGGGAAGCTCCCGATGACTAAATTCTCACACAAGCAATCACAATAAACAAAAACACTTCACAAGCGTTTCATCATCATGAAGATCCGCTTGTATAAATATTCATATAAATGACCTGAGCCAACAAAAGCCAAGAAAATCGATTAGAGAGGAAAATTCTGCCTTAAATCCCGGGTTCCCATGGGGCACGGCTGCAGCCTCTGGGCAGCCAGACGTTGGCATGTGGCTCATCTCTGACACAATTCTGACATAAAATGAGGCGGGTGCTGAGGCTCAATCCATAAACAAAACAAACCAAAACAAAAATGGTCTCTTTGGTCCATTCAAGTGACCACCTAAGCTAGTGCTGTCGTGCCGTTTAAGTCCTGAATGGAAGCTCCTCATAATGAGGCAAAAATCTGACATGGAAAATGAGACAGTTGGTCTGATTTTTAGGTTAACTTTTTTTTTTTTTCCTTTTTAAAGTAATAATTTGCACATCTCATGCTGGTGGATTTGGTCTCTTGCATTCTCTGGCAGTCAAGGAAAAGTTAGCTCAAGTTTTGCTCCCTCTGCCATTAACAGATGGCACGCAGATCTAAGCATAAGCTGTGGCTCCCGGGCCACAGGCAGAGGGTGAGGGCTGCTCCCCTGTGGACACCCTCAAAAGGCCCTAAGCTTGAGTAGCACAAATGAAAAGGTCTAGTGCTGGTGTTAATTACGCAGAAACCACACAGAAAGTGCTGGCTGTTACTGAGTTGAGAGGTTGGGCATCTCTTCTTCCCCAGATAAAAGGCTTGATATGAAAACATTTTGCAGAGGACAATGAAGTGAAGATTAGCATAATCTTCTGCAGTATCCTCAGTAAGCTATCCGTGAGTGAGTTGCTTTTTTCTCATTCCTTTGGCTCTAATGTCTGGATTTAAGGAATGGTATTGTTAAAAGTGGGCTTTGTCCGCAGAGCCTGACAGTTGTGTTTTTCCCGCCTTCATGTGATCATCCCAGTTGCTGGTCTCCTGCTCTTTGGGAAAGCAGACAATGGAAGGAAAAATGAAGTGTCAGTCCATTGACAGGAACCTCTCTGGGCTATGTTATTCTTAATCCAGACTCTTCGGGTTTTTTTTTTTTCTTCTTTTATTTTCTGTTTCTCTCTCTCTTTTAAGAATAATTCTCTCACCCATGCTCCCCGATTGAATAGGGCAAAGTCCATTTAATATCATTCTGAGGAAAATGTAGAGCAAGTAACACTGAACTTTGGTGCTTTAGGCAGCTTTAAATAAAAAAGAATCAAATTGTGTGTTTTCTCTGTACTTGAATCAGAGCATTAAAATGCTGTTCCTGCATTTTAAATCAAAATGTGGGTAGCTGTTCAAATGGTTATTCAGATGTATGTAACAAAAAGCTTTGAGTGTGAAGGTTTTCATGAGGAGACTTTAACCGCTTGCACAATGCAGCTTAATGCGGTTCTCTCGGGGCCTGGTCCAGTGGCTCATGCACTAGAGTGTTGGCCACTTTGATCCTGGCTGCCCTGTTTTAAGTTTTGCTATGACTGGTTAAGCTAGTGCTCTGTAACCCCGGGGATAACTTGAGGGTTCTGAAAGTCATGAGGCACGGTCCCCAAGATCAAAATATAAAAATAGGTCTGGGGTCAAGGAACTCAACAGGCCCCGGAAGCTCTTCACTTTTACAGCTGGAGACTGTCTCTTATGTACTTAGAATTCGTCATTAGGATTCTGACAAAGAGGTGCAGTATGGGATTGCTGCAGGGCAGACTCTTTGAATCTTACTTCTGATTAAAAAAACCCAACTTCTGGCTGCTGACAGGAGACAAGGCGAGTACAAGGAACGCATTAAAAAGCAGCTTATGTCTACTGATGGCTGAAGAAGCGTTAGAATGGCTGAGTTTTGAGTTTAGGTGAAAACTCAGTTTATTTGTTATATCCGATGAGTTTGAGGAGTTACTGGTAAGTTTTAAAGGCCTGGAGAGCCCTAACCGGTTTGGCTCAGTGGATAGAGCGTTGGCCTGGGGACTGAAGGGTCCCAGGTTTGATTCTGGTCAATGGCATGTACCTTGGTTGCGAGCACAACCCCAGTATGGGGTGTGCAGGTGGCAGCTGATCAATGTTTCTCTCTCATTGATGTTTCTAAATCTCTGTCCCTCCCCCTTCCTCTCTGTAAAAAATCAATAAAATATATTAAAAAAAAACTTTGAAAAATAAAGATAAATAAATAAATAAATGCCTGGAGAGCCTATTAGTATGCATATCTTATAAGCCTGTGTCAGACAATTTGTTGACCTTTCTGACCTTTCCAAAGGGCAATTTTGACATGGATTCCATTCTGGACCTAGACTGCCTACCCGTTGAACTGCCCATGTCACACAAAAACTCAGTGTTTGATTTATCAGACTCGGCTAAGATTTTCTTTTCTCATATGAATCATGTGATAGATCTGATTTTCTTTCACTGAGATAACTCAGTCCATGTCAGTCTATAATCCAAACCCAGATCAGCCACTTGATGAAGCCAAGTGGGCTTGGATCGGAGGGCTGAGGTCAGCACGTTGCTATGCTCTGTCATTGAAGAAGCAAGGGTCTTTACAGTCACCTGGTAGCTACTGCATCATGACACTATGCTATGACTTAGAACCAAAGGCCAAAGCAAGTCACTCCACCTTGAGATTTGATGGTTTCCTGTGGTGGAGTGGGAGGAGCCTGACACACTGCAAGTCCCAGCTCTGCCTCTTAGCTGCTTGGTGTATAAACCTCTGTGACCATCATTTCATTACCTGTGCAATGGTCATCTCAGGGGCAACTCCACAGTTCTGTTGAGTGGATTAAAGGAGATCGTGCATTTTATTATTTTTCATTGAATTTATTGGGGTGCCATTGGTTCGCAGAACTATACAGGTTTCAAGTATACAGCTCAATAAAACATCATCTGCCCACTGAATCATGCTCCCACCACCCCAAGAAAAGTCTCTTTCCATCCCATTTCTCCACTTTTGCCCACCTCCACCAACCCCCACCCCCTTTCCCTCTGGCTATCACTACACTGTTGTCTGTGTCTATATAATATATATATTGTTAATTCCTTCACCTTCTTTGATCCAGCTCCCCAAACTTCTCCCTTCTGACAGCTGTCAGTCTGTTCCATGTATCCATACCTCTGTTTCTATTTTGTTCTGTTAATTAGATTCCACATATAAGTGAGATCATATGGTATTTATCTTTCTTTGAGTGGCTTATTTTACTTAACATAATAAGGAGATCATGTATTTTAGAGCAATTTGTAAACTGTAAATTTCTATACCTATGAAAGCTGTCATTGTAAGTTTTCCATTAAACATTGGTTTATTCAGCACACATTTATTGAACACCAACTATGTACCAGACTTTCTGGGCCTAGGGGGATTACAAAGACCAAAAATGAACAGTTCCAGCCCTCAAGGAAGTAAAAATCTAGCAGGAGGCAGGCAAAAAACATTTATTTTGCACCAGGGACTACTATAAATTTAAGAAACTCCATCCCTTCTAAGAAGTACTGGTTGAGAACTTGCTATGCATGCTGCAATGTGCTGAGTATTTTGGTAGTGGTGGTGGTGGGAATTACAGAGAAGTATAATGTAGTCACAAATACTTTATAGTCTACTTGGGGAGATAAGACGTATATACACATGAACTCCCCTACCTAGTAATACAGGGGCAGTACAAGGTAAGTGCCAAATGAATAAAGTAAAGAATAAATTCAAAGGAGATAACGATAACTCCAAGAGAAGATGGGATTTGAGTTGGCTGGGTATGAAAACCCTTTGAACCCTCATTAAGCCTCATTTTATCTCCTTGAGGCACTAGTGCTGTCTACTGTATACTTAATATAATTAATATCATTATTACTGCTCCTAGTAAGCTCCCTGAGAGCAGGTTTTTATCTTATTCATTTCATATCTTCTATAATACTCAGTACATGCCTCACAGAGTAGGAACTCAAATAATATTTGTTCAATGAATGGATATAAGTTAGAGGGGTGATTTAGCAGTGTGTAGACAGGGATAGTGGAGACTTTATTTCCACTTGTGTACCTTCAAATCATTATTCTGGTTCACTTCTGTATCTTTCATGACATCCAACAGCTTTGAAGGAATAAGTACATGAATTTTGAATGAACACACCTGGAACATCTTTCTCTTCACGGCCTAATCAAATGTCTTGCCCACACCATTTTTATCTCTCTCTCTTTTTTCCCCCATTTTTTTATTTCTTGAAATTTCACTATCTCAGTAAAACCTTTGTCTCTGGATCAGGGAAGTGCTCACATCCCTCTCTCACTTCCCTCCCCACTCCTCATAGGAAATACAAGAGGAACCTAGTTTTGCTGTCCTTTTCTGTTTTCCATTTCTCAAGGAAAATTTTTCCAAGGTTATTGTCTCTGATCTCAATAGCAATAATTTACATTTCCTAGTTCCATCTCTAAAATACTCTGAGCATTGGTTTACTTTGCCTAAGTAGATATTTGTATAGTGAGCCAATGTCCCCATCTTGGAGTCTCTGTATGATGTATTGACTGATGTTTCTAAGCTCCTAGAAGCCACCAGGACTTAGAATTTACATGTGGTCATGTAAGTCAGTGCTTGCTGCACTTAGGAATGAAATAAATGCTTTTTAGATAATAAAATTATTCATTTAATTTTTCTTTCTGAACATTTTTGAGAATGTTAAACTAATGGCATTGCTGTAGCTTGAAAAGTTTGGCATTTTGTCTGGTTTCTTTTTGTTGAGAACTTGCTATGGCATTAGAGTATAAACAATTGAGCACACTATGCCATTTTTTTCAAAATCTTATTAATGAATCAAATGGACATTTGCTGGGTTATTCAAGGTATGGGTGGTATGCTAGTGGCATTATAGACTTACTAGAGGCCCGGTGCATGAAATTCGTACATGGGCGGGGGGGGGGGGGGGGGAGGAAGGGTCCCTCAGCCTGGCTTGAACCCTCTTGCAATCTGGGACCTCTCAGGGGATGTCTGACTGCTTGTTTAACCGCTCTGGCCTAAACCAGTAGTCAGACATCCCTCTCGCAATCCGGGACCGCTGGCTCCTAATGGCTCTCCTGCCTGCCTGTCTCATTGCCCCTAACCCCTCTCTCTGCCTGCCTGATCTCCCCTAACCACTTGCCTGACTGTCTGATTGTCCCTAACCCCTCTGCCTGCCTGCCTGATCTCCCCTAACCACTTGCCTGACTGCCTGATTGCCCCTAACCCCTCTGCATGCCTGCCTGATCTCCCCTAACCACTTGCCTGACTGCCTGATTGCCCCTAACCACTCTGCCTGCCTGCCTGATAGCCCCTAACCACCTCTGCCTTGGCCTCTGCCGCAGCGACTTCATCTGGAAGGACTCTGGAAGGTTGTTCAGCTGTCTGGTCTAATTAGCATATTATGCTCTTATTATTACAGATTTTGGAATGGTTTGTTGAGATAGTTGGTTTATTATTTTCTTATTTATTTACTCCTTCCAGTTAGTCTGTCTGATCAACCTAAAGCAGGGGGACAGGCTGGAAGTGACTGATATAAACAACTCATGCCAGTTGGTGGCCTGCAGTGGCTTAGAGTTCAGTAAATACTTTTCTTTGAGTGCCACTGCTCTGTTATAGCAAAGTTGGCTCCAACTCAGCCTTTGTTATTTCTGTAATATAAAAATGTCTCTCTTTGTATTTCTGTGTTTAATTCTGTTGTTTTTATTATTGTCTTGTGTCTAGGACATTGTATTCTATTAGATTTTATTTTCTAAAAATGTTATGTTACCAGTAATAATTGTTAATATCAAGGATAAATAATGGTCACTGAAGTCTGGAACATTGTTTTTTGGGAGGAGGGAAGTAAATACAGTTGAGCCTTGAATAATGGTGGCTGTTGGGGGACGTTGGGATTTAGGGATGCCACCTCACATGTAGCGGAAAATCCACCTATAACTTTTGACTTCCCCTAAACTAACTATAGTGGGCCCTTCACAACCGTGGATCAAAGTAGTGTTTTTAATCCAAGATTGGGAATCTGCGGTTGGGAATACAAAAATACTGTTTTCCTATCCCCGCAGCTTGAATATGTGGATACAAAACCCAGGGATAGGAAGGGCCCTCTGTATTTATTGACAAAAATCCATGTATGAGTGGATCTGCACAGTTCAAACCTGCATGTCTAAGAGAACTGTGTCAAGTTGTGAAGGAAACCCCAAGAGAGGCTCTGTAATCCCAGGCCTGCTTCATAGACTCACTGCAGGGTAAATGGAAACAGCCCTGAGATCCACATAGGGGGGCAAGATGGCTGAGAAAGAAAGGCAGAGTTAAGCACTGTGTAAAGGAAAAGGGGAAAAAATAATGCTGCAAAAAGAGGCTTAGAGCACTGAGAGAGCACATAACACTAAGGATCTTCATAAACTCATAATTGATACAGGTAACTAGGAATGTAGAGAATCTTCATTGTCACAGTGGGACTATTGATCCTGTGGCAATGGGGACTAGCCCACACGAATTTTGATACTACTAAAAAGAAATGAAAGCAGGATCAAAACAACACCCTATAATAGTCAATAAGCAATTGCTACTTTTCTAGTTTGGGTAGCGTGGAAATCTGACTTTGGGGACTGCTCAGGGCAGAGATGTTATAAACCCGTGCTAACATCATCAGCTATGCCTTTGCCACACATGATCCATTAGGATTAAGTTTCTCACACAAAATGTGGGTGAGTCTATTAATTTGATTGGAATAAGAGTACCTAAAGTAAATTGATGGTGGTGATGTTGTATGTATGGTTCTCTAATTTTTAATAAAGAACCCAGGCCATATACTAACTTTCAAAAGATTTGCAGGTTTAAAAGGTGAATTGCATGAGTGATTATCTGAAAACACTGATCTCTGTGGGCAGAATAAATTAACCTGTACATAATAAAGCCTTAGCATTTTTCAGATTAAGTATCTGAGAACAATTCCTTGATCAAGCAGCACCCAGGACAGATAGGTTTGGATTGGAGGCTGTGGGTGAGGAATGGAGTCCTGAAATGTGTGGTACCATCCATCTTGAAAGCCATTGCATTGGGCAGCCAGCGCACTGAACTGGGTGGCACAAGCGGGAGGCTTCCGATGGCATATACTGCAGGCTGCACAGCTGTGACGTTGGCCTTGAAACATGAATTCTAAGACCCTAACAGAGTTGTCCTTAAACATATCCCACCACTTTTGATCTTGCTTGTGTTAAATCAAATAGCTCTGACTTTTCTGATGGAATAAGGGGGCATGAGTCAGACCAGTGGTCAGCCAACACGATTCCAGTCAGGTTTATTGTATCTTGTTCTCAGTGACTATATGTCTTGTTGTTTTGGTGAAATACCATGGAAAAAAGCTGTTATAACACCTATTACAATATTTCCAGAGTGACCCAGCAGGAGAAGAAAACATTCAGGAGGAAGATTGGAATGTAGAGACAAAAATAGCTGGGCCTAACTAGGGAGGGCTGTGGAAAAGTGAAGGAACGGGAGCTAAATGCAGTAATTACATGAAAATCATAGTGCCTGTACTGGACTTTGGATTTCCCACTCTTGATCATCATTTAATGGTCCATTGACTTATGTGAGCAGGCAGCAGGCAAGGATGCAGTTTGAACCTGACACATGAATAGCTAAAAAGGTACACTCACTGAAGATTTAAAAGGATTCTGAACAGTTACTATAAGTGCCTGAAAACTGACAGGTTCTGTTTTCTCCCACATCCCTTTTCTCCTCAGATCTAATGGACTCTTTTTTTTATTGAGGTATAATTGACATACAACATTATACTATTTCTGCCACAGGTTGCTTTACCTCTGGAAGAGCAGAAGTAGGAGTCATATGAGCAAGTTTCTATGGAACATCTCTCCAGCTCTGTTATGAAGTCTCACTACCCTCAGATTAAGGTGGTGTGATATCAGGGAAAGAGCAACATATACGGAGCCTGGAGATTGCCTTTGATTAATGAATGCTGTTGTATAAATGAATGGTGTTGTATAATGAATGCTGTTGTATAAATGATGGCTTCAGCCTCTATTTTCTCATCTGTGAAAGCAAGATCGTTCTACAGGTCTACATAGTGTATCTACCCTAATGGGCCATGATGAAGATAAAATGGGAGAGCAGGTATGAAAGTGCTGAACTAACACAACTATATATTATCTTATTTGTAAGACCGATGGATGTGCATGCAAAAGAAAACCAATACTTTTTAAACAGTGTGTATAATTAAATATTTAATGTACTTGTAAGTGCAGTAGGAGGTCAGACTAGGGAGAGGTTGATGTGGATTGCAGAAGCCAATGAGGTTTTTGGTTTATTTCCATCATGCTACCTGCATTTATTCATTCCTCATCTTTCTGAATGTCTTCTTACCCTTGAACAAAGCAGGTGTAGTTAGCATTGGCTGCCTTTGTTCCCTGACAGTAGTCAAAGCTTCAATTAGGCTGATATCCATTGAAAGCTGACATACCCATTTCTTTTACGTATTTGTACAGACACAGAAGCAAGTCTGTATTTGGGTTGTGTTTTGGCAGGGTTTGAAGTCATGTTCAAAGATCTAAAAGAATTGAGTGACTGAGGACACAGACTAGAATTCTAACCTTCAGTTTATGTGCAAAATCAAAAACATGCAGAGTTTGTGGTATCTGAGCTTCATCTGATCGCTCATACATGAAAGTATAAAAAGAAAGCCCAGAAATAGGAGTCTTGTCAGTCTGAATGTTAGTTAAATAAGTACATAAGATAAACAGTTCGTGGAAGGTTATGCAGCTGAATTTTCAATCAGAACATACATGAGACTATTGCATACCATCGCCTGATAATCGGAGCGTGTCGGATTTGTTGCTTTCCTACTTATGGAGACAAGGTTGTGAGTTTTAATGCTGTGAGCTTCAATATGCCCACATTTTCCTCTCTCTGAAACTTTGTTAGATCTGCCAACTCAAGCCTCACTTTGCCCTGCCTGAACATTGTCAGGAAGTTGTTAAGAACAGTTAAGATCAGCCACCCCTCTGCTCCTTGGATATTTCTGTGACAAGTTTTCCTCCTTGAGTGCTGGAATTGGGTGGACTTCTTGGACACCTCCCATCTTCTTAGGGAGAAGAGGGATTTAATCCTGAAGTGAAGGTTCCTGGTAGTCATGGAGTAGGAAAGGGAGCTGGACACTGGGGTACTTATGTGGTAAATGTGGGGAGTACTGAGAATTTTCCCAAATAGCAGATTGTGTATCTATCTTAATGTTTGTTCTCCACATTAAGAACCAGGATCATGACTATAATGGAGTACTTAAGTCCCCTGATTTATAGACAGTATGTCCTCTGCACATACCCGTGGAGTGGCTCAATATGTGTACTGGGCAACAGCAATGGCTTGCAAGTCAGGCTGATCTGAGTGTGAATTCTGTTCCTTGCACTTTATGGTGGCATGACCCTGGAAAAGTTATTTCACCTCTGTGAATTTATAATTTTCTTTTTATAGAGGAAGCATTTAAGACCTACCATTTATGGTTACTGTGAGAGTTAAATAGTGTGATTGATGTTGGTAAAGAACTTTGACGAGTTGCTACTTGTCATAGAATCTGTGACACTAAATAAGCAACTTATCCCCACCATTTTTACCATCACAATCAGGAATGAAAAGAAAACTCCAACCTGCTGCATTTTCTCCATCTTACTTGAGCTCTTCCTCTTTGCCCTGCCAGTGTTGTCCCCAGGAACACCATTCCCTGGGAATGAGCCTGAAGCTCCTGCCTCGGTGGCTCTCACAGCTGCCTTGTTGCTGTTAAATCCTCTTTCCTACCTCTGGCCTTTCCCACTCTTTATTTTTGTTCTTATCTTTGTTACCTGTTTCAATCTATCCTTCTTACTCTTCCCTCTTTACTTAGGTGCTCTATTAATTCAAATAAACTACAAAGAAAAAGCAGACAAAGTCAAATAATGCAAAAAAAAACCCCACCAAAAACAAACAAACAAACAAACAAACAAAAAACCACATACCAATCACAACAAAACAAAACTTCCTAAACAACCAAATGTTTAATAAAAAGATTGCATAAATTATCTGTTTCTTTTCCTATGTTAAATTCTTTCATGCCTTTGATATTACAAAGTGAACATCTGCTTCAAAAGTTTCTGTGCTGAATGATGTCCTAAATATCCTTAATAATTGTTACCATTATACACATCCATGTATACACTCACAAACATACACTTAAAAAATGATGAAAGGAAAGCACAATAAGAATCTATAGTTAAGAGAAAAGTGTAAACTGAATTACACATAATTGTTGAACTCCAATAGTTGGATCTGCTTCTAATTCTGCCCCACTGTGAAGGGATTGCCCATTTTTTAGGCATGCATAGAGACCAACAAGTTCATAGAACAGCTGCCTAACCATGGCATTTTTTCGATAATGAGATTTTAAAGAGTTTCAATAAATGTCAACAATAAATGAGAGATTTGGATTGCAAATATTAGACTCAAATATTATAGAATATAAAAGTTGCAAGAGATGTTTTAAAGATGTTTTAGTCCAAACTTGTTCAGTCTGAATTACCATTGTGGTTATATATTTGCCATATGGTTGGCTAGCCCATGCGGGCACACTGTTGGTGATGGGGAGCGCACTGCCTTCCAGAGAAGTTTATTTCATTCTAAGACAAGTGTGACTGTAAGAGATCTCTTCCTCGCATACTGAGACAACATTTATTTTTCTTGTTAGAAGGGATTCTTATTCTAACTTAGACATGAACTTTTATCTTTCCAAATTTATTGAGGTATAATTTACAAACCATAAAAGTTGGTCATTTTAGGTGTGATGGCTCCTGGCTTTTTATATATTAGGATACTGTTATAGACATTCATGTGGAAGGCTTTGTATGCACATTTTGATTTCTCTTTGGTAGACGCCTAGGAATGGAATTTCTGGGTCATACGGTAGGTTTATGTTTAAGTTAAAAAATAAAAACACAAAAGACAACTTCCAAATCATTTTCCAAAGTGGTCGCACCATTTTACATACCCAGCAGCAATGTCTGAGGGCTCCAGTTTCTTTACACCCTTGCTAATATTTGGCATTGTTATGCTTTTGACTGCAGCCATTCTAATGGGTATGTAGTGGTATCTCATTGTGGTTTTAATTTGTGATTGTCTAATGGTTAGTGATGGCCAGCATATTTTCATGTGGTTATTAGTCATCTATATATCTTCTTTTTTAAAAAATATTTTTTTAATTTCAGTTGACACTCACTATTATTTTATATTAGTGTCAGGTATACAGCATAGTGGTTAGACATTTATATGATTTACAAAGTAATTCCCCTCATAAGTCTAGTACCAATCTGGCACCCTATATAGTTATTACAATAGTATTTACTATATTCCCTATGTTGCACTTTACAGCTCCATGACTATTTTGTGACTACCAATTTATACTTCTTTTTTATTTATTTATTTTTATTTTTTGTTGTTTAAAGTATTACATATAGTAGTACACATATCTCCTTTTTTTCCCCATTGACCTTCCCACAGCCCAATTTATACTTCTTAATCCCTTTACATTTTTTACTCAGCCTCACAATCCCCTCCCCTCTGACAACCATCAGTTTGTTCTCTGTATCTATGAGTCGGTTTCCATGTATCCTCTTTAGTGAAATGTCTATTTAAATATTTTTCCATTTTAAAATGTTTTTTTGTCTTATTATTGAGTTGTTAGAGTTATTTATATATTCTGAATGAAAAGTCCTTTAACAGCTATAGCATTTGTAAACATCTGCCTATGTGTGGCTTGATTTTTCATTTTATTAATAGTGTCTTTTGAGGAACAAAAGTTTTCAATTTTGATGAGGTCTAACTTACCTATATATTTTTTCTTTAATGGATTTTTGCTTTTGTGGTATACTTATGAAAGCTTTGCCTACATAAAGGTTGCAAAGATTTGTTTCTATTTTTTCTTTCAGAAGTTTTAGCTTTAACTCATATTTAGGTCTGCAATCCATGTTATGTTAATTTTTGTGTATAGTGTGAGGTAAAGGTCTAAGTTCTCCTTCCCTTCATCCTCATGCTTCTTCTTCTTCAAAGTGATAGTTACTTTTTTTTTTTGCATATGGATATTCAATTGTTTCAGCACTAGTTTTTGAAAAGACTATCCTTCCCCCATTGAATTATCTTGGCGCTGTTGAAATTCAGCCCACCATAGATGTGAAAGTCTATTATTCTCTTCTGCTGATCAGTATGTCTCTCCTTATGCCAATACCACCCTGACTTGATTACTAGTATATGTTGATTCGGATATCCTATTTCTACTCCCCCACCCCCCAGCTTTATTGTGGTGTAATTGACAAATAAAAATTGTGTGTGTGTTTAAGGTGTACATTGTGAAGGTTTGATATACCTATACATTGTGAAATGATTACTACAATCAAGTTTATTAACACATCCATCACCTCACATAGTCACCTTTTATTTCCCCAAGTGGTGAGAACACTTAAGATTTACTCTCTTAGCAATTGATTTCTTCTTGAGACAGTTTTGGTAGTTGCGGTTTTCTAGGAATTTGTCTATTTCATCTCATTTTTGTAATTTGATGGAATAAAGTTATACTACAATCTTTTTTCATTTGTCATGTCTGTAATGATTTCCCACAGCTCTATCAAAATCTTGCTCTTGCATTGTTAGAAACATTCGCTAAGAAGAAAATTCTAATCTTTAAAGAATTGATATTTGACTAATTTTACTGGGGTTAGATCTTATCATAGAGAAGTTAACCAGGTGGTTAAGCTGTTCTTCCTAATCTGGGAGGAAAAGGCTTTTGAGCAAAGGTCAACTTAGGAAAAATGCTGCTCACTAAACTAAAACTCAGGTTGAAAAATTCAAAGGCACTACAGTAAGATGAGGAAAGGTAAATAAAAAGAACTCATGTTGCCTGATCGTATAAATTGGGGAGAAAAATGTTTCCAGTGCTTAGTGTTGAATTTAAACCCTAAATTGTATTGACAAAGCCGTCTGTATCTTAGACTTGAATCCATTGTTATGAGAATTACAAGCACAACTTTCACCTGTGCAATATTTTTCTCTTATGAGCTCTATGGCAAAAACAAGATTTGTGAAATTTTATTACATTGTTGCATAAGTGAAAAATCACTAAGTCCTGGCTGGTATGGGTCAGTTGTTTGAGCATTTTACTGTGCACGCAAGGGTTTCCAGTTTGATTCTTAGTCAGGGCACATGTCTGGAGTGTGGGCTTGATCCCCAGTGGGGGCGTGCAGGAGGCAGCTGATCGATGTCTTGCTCTCTCATTGATGTTTCTTTTCTCTCTTCCTCTCTCTCTACAAATCAATAAAAAAAAATCTTGAAAATAAAAGCTACCACTCAAAAATTAGTGCATTGTCTTTAATGATTCATAGTACATTTACAATCATTATGTAAATTACTGAGGAACACCCAAATTGTGTCTATTCTGATCACCTCAAGAAAATGGAATGTCCTTAAAGGAAGAATATTCTTAGAAGAGAATATTCAACTTACTCATTGGGCTTTAAGTAAATGAAGGCTAACTCAGCTAACAAATACTTTTCTAGTAATTATTAAAAATATCAGGACCCTTTATCTCATATTCTAGGAATCAAAAGTTGGCATATATGTACCCCAGCCACATAAAAGTGGTTTTAGTAAAGACAATCATTTTGGGGAATGTGTTCAAGCAGAAGCCATTCAAGTTATTTAATTTCCCAGAGCTTGTGTCCTTATCTTTATAGCGGACTACTACCAGCACCATCCTCCGGTCCCTGGTTTCTCCAAAGCCCAATAATCATTTTCTCCCTATTTAATTGAGTAGCC
The DNA here is from genome assembly GCF_951640355.1 of Cnephaeus nilssonii. Lineage (NCBI taxonomy): Eukaryota > Metazoa > Chordata > Mammalia > Chiroptera > Vespertilionidae > Cnephaeus > Cnephaeus nilssonii. Next base: position 35,789,872 of record NC_137078.1, read on the forward strand.
TGATCAAAACTCATTATTTTTTTGGATACTTAAGGCAGAAATGTGTTATATGCTCATGTGTTGTCAATATTGTTTAGATATCTGATAAATTCAAGTGATTAACCAACAAACCTACTCTTTTCTATTCTTTCTGGAGGGCACAGCCACACACAGATGTTTTAGTGTTAAAATGGTTTGTACTCTTTGTAGAAAGTGTATAGGCAGCAAATACAAGGTGACTGTTATTGAAATTGTATAATAATGTAGGGCCTCTGTTTTTATGTATGCTGTATTTGTGAATATTTAGAATTATTACCTATCTTACTTCTAAAAAGTATGTTAGGCTTCATAGTAAAATATAGAACAATTAAATAAAAATAAGCTAAAAATGAGGTAATGGTGGCAGAGAACTTGATATTTCTAGTTAGCTAGGATATTTGAATACAGATGCTCCCATTTCTTAATATTCAATGAGAGATTCACAATCTGCTTATCTCCTGATCTGCACAAGTAAACAGAAATACAGGGCATTGTCAGATTGGCCTGTGATGCATTTAAATTCTGAGATGGCTGGGGGGGCTGAGCTGGAAGAAGCAGACATTTTCTTGTCAGCGTTTTCCTTTTGATTGTGACCACTCACCCCAGGGGAATGGATACTGGCCTGAAGGTGGCACATGCCATGCAGTTTCCACACAAAGAGTGTTTGTTGTTTCAAATCCCTCCTAGACTAGGTTCCAAATTTTCTTATAACTGATCAGAATTATAGAAATGAGCTAATTTGTATTATGATGGACTAGATCACTTACATTTTATTGCTATTCAGGATACTCCAAAGAAAGATAATTGGAAAATGCTTAAAGTTGGGTTGGTTGCTCTAGCAACAAAGCCAAGCTTCTGAAGATTATTCTTAGTGACTGCAGCTTTGGCAGTAGAGCAGCAAAAAGGAAAGGTAATTAGCTCTGGAACTTTGCTTTTCAGACTTGGCCCGAAGTAACTAGACAAGCAGGAGATAGTAGTCTTTATGTGCATTGAAATAAAGTTTGGAAATCATTTTAACTTTCAGTTGAAATGTAGAACATGTTCTTTATATGATTCCTGCTTACAGGAAGAAAAATGTCACTGGTGTGCAGCCCCCCCAAAAACGTACCTGTGAACACTAGATTACTGTCGTGGGTACCAAATGAAATAGACATGAACTTGGGGTGGATATGAGCAACATGATAATAATGATTTTTTAATGTGAGTGCTTTACAACTTGGAAAATTCTTCCATATTCTTGTGCTTTAGGATGGTAATCCTAGAGGCAAAGTGAAGAGTAAGAAGAGATGGCAAACAGAAAACCCAGTTACGAATCTACTTTTATTTATAAACAAGCCCATGCTGTTTTTTCCAGCCTCATCTCCTACTGCTTCATTTATTTACTCACTAAATAATTACCACATGCTCTCTTTGAGCCAGGCTCTGTGTTAGACACTGAGGCCTCACTGGTCAGAGAAGAAGGCTCAGTCTTTGACCCGTTGGAGCTTATGGAAACATAAAGGAAGGTTTAGGAATTAATCCACAACAACACATAAATATATACTCTCTGACTTTATACATTCTAAGAAGGAAACACATAAGGAGCTCTCAGAATGTACACGGAACCCCAACTCAGTCTGCAGTAGCCTGGGGTGGAGTAGGGGAGAGATGGTCAGGGAAAGTTTCTTCATGGATGTGATACTTGAATTGAGCGCTAAAGGATACATAGAAATAAAGGAAATAAAAGGGCAGGCTAGGGAAATATTCTAGGCAGAGAGAAGAGTATGTACAAAACTTCTAAGCCAGGCAGGGAGAGCATTAGAGGCATAAGGAACGGAAAGAAGGCTTTATGGGAGAGCTGAGTGGGGCAGAAATGAGTGTGAGATGTGGCTGGAGAGACAATCTGGGGCAAGATCAAGCAGGATCTTGTTAAGGAATTTAGTCTTTATCCCAAGAGCAATAGGAAGCTTTGAAGAGTTTTAAGTGGGAGATTAACAAATGAGATTTGCATTTTAAAATATTATTTTACTACACTATAGGGAATGTATTGGGGAAACTAGTTATGAGCTATTGCAGAAATCCAGTGAGAGACAACCTCACTGTGGGAACAGTGCTGGACTGATATCCAAGAGTAAAAGTTGAGGTAGTTTGAGACAGATTGGATGTTAGAGGTAGAATCACTGACATCGCTGGGGTTCCTTTGGCTTGTCCACCTGGAAGGATGCTGCTGCTATCCCTGCGATAGGGAACTGAAGGAAGGTCAGGGTTGGAATTAGGGCTCTTTGGGGGATTTTAGACATGTTGAATTGCAGGAAATATTCAAGTAGAACTGTCAAATGGGAGAATGTATATTTGGAGCTCCAAGCAAATATACTACTTTTTAGGAGTCATCAGATGTAGCTAAAACAATGGGATTGGATATGGTTAGGTAGTGAAAGAGTGTACTAAGCAGAAATCCAATTACTAAACCTTGGAGAACTCCAATAGTTTAGGGCCTTAAATGAGGATAGGCTTGCAAAGAAGGCTGAGAAAGGGCTGCCAGAATGGAGCAAAACGAAGGGAATTTGGAGCATCTGGGAACCTAAGGAATATACTCCTCTAGAGGACTGGAGTGGTGTGTTTGATCTTTGAAAGGAAATAGTATACAGTGGAGGCTTTTCTCCACTGAATATTAGGGCAACTATCCCAGTGCCGCCCAACCATCCATTTCCCTACAGAAACGCAGTTGGGAATTTATCTAAAGAAAGTTTTATATAACTTTACTATTATTTTTTAAAGCAAAATACTTAGGGACCAGTGTTATTGTAATAGAATCAGACTTTTTTTATATACATGTTAATATCTTTTGATGTGAGATACATGTGACTTGGAGAGGAGATTAAAACTGAGTTCTGATTTGAGAATAAGCATTGTACCATTTAAGTAAAAGTATAAACAGGAAACTTGCATTATTGAATGTCAAATGAATATGAACAGTAGCTTTCTTATCAAGAAATACGATTGTTTAGTAAACTATATTTTAGAGCACAAACATAAATGTTAAACCCAATGCTGTAAAAATCTATACTCTAGTAATATTCCGGGTAGATATAAGGAGTCTCCAGGAGATTTTATTCTGTGTTTTCTTTGCCTCTATTACTGCATGGAATTTACACTTCATAGTGGCAGCAATGTACAAATGTGCATTTGTCTGTTTTTCCCCATTTCCTTTACCATGTGCTACTTTCATCCTTTTAAAATAAATGTACATGGAGAGATTGTTGCTCTAATCTATCTATCTTGCCATATAATTTTACAGCTGTTCCTCAATTGTTAATATATTTCTGTGGAATATGTGTAAATAGACATGAGCAAACTGTCTAAAAGTTATTCAGCTAGTCAGTGAACCATGTAATCTGTTGGTTCAGAGACAACAGATAATAGAGTGAGATATTTGCTTTACCATACACACACCCCATCTAGCATGTAGGCTCCAAAAGTCAATTTGTGTTCTGTTGGGGCATGTCTCATCACACTATATTATCACATCAGGGATAGGAAATTTGGATAATGACTATCTGATTTAGAAAAAAGGAGACTATTTAGTGAATTGAATATCTGTGAGGTGGGAATTTTGAACTAGAATTTGGTTCCATCCTTGGTGAATTTGATCCGCCACATGTGTTTCATCACTGCTTTCCTTTCTTTTAACAATGCAAGTTAGAAATAACCTTGTTAATTAGCATCTATTTTTAGTGTGATGACATGACACAGCCAAGGCAGAGTGGGAACATTCTAGTACTACCACAGCACAAGCAATAAAACTTCTTTCTAAAGGGAAGATAGACTATGGAAATGAAAATTAAAGGTGTCCCTTGTAGGTATACTTAGAATATGTATAGGTTTTGAATGATCAAAATTAAAGAAACTGCGAGGTAAGAGATTCATTTGTTAGGCATTCCTCTTCTGTAGTACATACAGCTAAAAGTTGGGTAGTAGCATGACACTTCCCCTCCTAGAAACATTCATTGGCTCCCTACCTCCTACCAAATCGAAATATTCTAACTCCTTTCTCCGTGTGTATGTATAATATTTTTACCTTCTTTGATAACGCTGTTTCCCTGTTTTATTTTTCAATTTCTACCTGTTTCATTCCTCTCTATCTCATAAGACTGGATCATGTTCTTACTTGTTGATGGAGCTCTTATAGACTTATCCTGGCTAGAAGTGAGCGCATAGCACTTCACCTGCACCTCTCAGACGGCAATTAACACCTTTTTATTTTGATTATATATATACATGTTTTATTTTTCCTTCTAGACTGAAATCTCCTATTTGTGGGATTGGTGGCTGGATAGCTGAATCAATGAAAGGAAGGAATTCTGAAGCAAAAGGGAGGGGGTCTGCCTAAGGTCTAAATTACAGTAGATTTGAACTTCTGGAATAACCTGGACTCCATCTGGCTTCTTCTTAGAACCATCTCTAAATTCAGTAGTATTAGATGAATCTGGATATAGGATGTGTTCTGCTTCCCACCCCCCTTAGTATATACTTATAGTTTTCCTTGTGCAGGAAAAATTATGTATACAGACTCAATCGATTGGTTGACTAAGTGGATTGAACTGGGGCAGTACCTGTCAGATTGGGTGGGCAGGATTGGGGAGAAGAGGGGAGCTTGCCCTTGAGGAAATTGTCTCTGGTTAGAGAGAATTGGGTCATACTGGTATAATTTTCTATTTCAGTTATACCAGTATGACCCAATTTAGCACTTACTATTTGGCTCATGTGCAATAGCTTTGCCATCTTATGAGGTTGGAAGTTCTTGAAAGCAGGGACCTGTACCTTTATTATGTTGTTATTGTTGTTAAGACAGGACATAGCACATTTTCTGGGGCATATGGATAAGAAAAAATCAGTTCATCTGTGATTATCAATTTATTAAATTGGTAGATCATTCATATTCAATTAAGGAGGTATTTACTGAGCACCTACTATGTTCATGGCACTGTGCTACAATGACTCAGCCAATACAAAGATGGCTAAGAAGTGGCCCTTGACTCCAGTTCCAGTGGAGTTTATCTTGATTGATCCAAGCCAGTCATAAGAAATCCATTCCCAAACAAGTGATTTGTTTAGGGTTGCCTATTTAACCTAGTTCTAGACAATGAAAATGAATATGACAGAAAATCTGCTGGAGACCTCTGCATATTGATGTATGAAGATTTGATTCTTGCAAACATGAGGACTTGAGGGTTGCTTGCCAACACATTAAGGATGAAAGAAAAACCTGGGTCCTTGATAACAAAATATAGCCTCTGCATGAACTATCCCTAGAACTGCCTACTACAGGGCTTCCTGTTATGGTTAAGCATTGTTAGCTGAGTTTTCTGTTACTTATAGGCAAAACCACCTTGTCTGGTACCATCACCACGTTTGTTTATAAATCTTGCACACGATTGATGGCCCATAGCAGTTGTAAGCCATGCAGGTCTAATGCTTCTGCACTGCTTGCTGTAATGCTGTCACAGTAGTGAAGCCTAACATTTGTATAGCAATCATTAGTTTGCAAAATTATTTTATTTCATTTGGTTCTTTTTTTTCCATTTGGTTCTTCCAATAACCTCGTGAAGTGGAGGTGGTAATATGTTGTCAAGTGTCAAAGGTCCCAGACAGATACTAATCTCATGCTCACCTTGGGGAAGCTGAGATGGACAGCCTGCTCTTTATTGAAAAATCTGACAGATCTCCTGGTTTTCAAGGAAAAGTTAGATTGGAACTAATGATTGGCCCCTCAGACCAAGCCAATGAGGATGGGAAGAAAGGCCACTCTCAGTTTCCCATAAGGGGTCTTGAGTTGGTAAGGTGCTCACTCACCCTGACTCACGATAATGAGATGCCTGGACTCTGTTCTAGGACACTGACTGCTTTTCTGTGGGGCAGGATCCTGCCTAAACAATGAGTGTGTTTAATGAAAGAGTCTTAAAACAGAAAGTACTGTAAAATATAAACATACTGGGATCCTTTGGGGGGTTCTTGATAGAAGAATTGTAATATTGATAAAAGGGAGAATAATGAGGGCAGCCAAACAGGCACTGGGCAAATTGGTTGGCTAAAAGATTAGATGACATTGATGAGTTAATTCAACATGTATTGAACATTGCTGAACAAAACAGATATGCCTCTTGTCTTAAAGGTAAAAGGTACATACACTTTAGTAGTGAGGTCAGGAAATAATGAAGTAAAAAAGAAATAAGGAAATATATACCTGCTGTTAAGGAGGAAGAATAGCACATGCGAGAGAATTGGGGTGAAGGGCTGCTTTATACTGAGTGGTCGGTTTAGGCCTCTGTGACTAGATTATGCTCAAGTTGATCCAAAAGGGTAGAAAAGAGCCAGCTGTTCCAAAGAAAGGATAGGATAGGAGGAGAGGGAGTGGAGAGAGAAGCTGCCGGGCATAAGGAACAGCATATGCAATGGTCCTGAGGCAGGAAATAGTTGGTGTGCCCAAGGAACTGATTTTCTAGGCAGGGGTCTTTTACCACATCATGCTGTAAGAGTTCGTTGAACTTTTACCATGGCTAGTATTGTCTTAGGAATTGCATGGGATAAATATATATATGTATGTAAGTATGGGTTGGGTTGTTATAGAATATTTAATGGAGGGTGCGACTAAAATGGGAATGCAAAAAATGAGTGGGATTTAAATGGGTAGAGGGGAGAAGGTGTGAAGCCATATTTGGAAAGATGAGGAATAGAAATGAACATGGGAGAGTTGTGGGGCAGTAAAGAAAACATGTTTCTAAGAGTGAGAATCATAGATAATCTTGAATTAATTTTTCTTAACTGAGGATTAATGAGCAACCATCTGAGATTCACCGGGTACCACCACTTCATCCACTTCTTTTAAAACTTTATTATTCCTGGCCAAACACGTGCTTAAATTAATTAGATCAGCCCCGCAATTCCGAAAGAGCAAATAAAGTAAATATCCTGCCACTGAGACTCGCTTTCAAAGCAAACGACTACTAAAATTTCAGTGGCAAGTGTTCCTGACCTCCAGGTTTCCCTGTCGTATAGTCTATCCTCATTTCCATTGTGTGTGTCACACGCTGCAGACCTCGTACAATGTTTTACACTGTTCGAGCCTGACACTGACCAGCGGGCGTCTCAAAGGCTTTGCAGACAGAGCTCATTCACTCTCACCGCTGCACGGAGGTGGGGAGGGGCAGGTAGCATTGTGTCTGTGGAATGAATGAGGAAGCAGAAGGGCAGAGAGGTTAAGTGACTTGTATAAATCACACAAGGGTCAGGAGTGGTGTGTGAAAGAACTCTGCCTCCAAACTTTTAGTCCAGGGCTCTGTCCACTGAGCCCCCCTTCCCTGACGGCAGCTCTGAATGTTAGGGCGGGGGGGGGGGGGGGGGAAGAGTAGTGTTTCAACATTCCAAATGGAGACATAGAAAAATGAGGTGATTTATGAAAATTTATTTCCTTTGGGGTAAATATTGCTGAATGTAACTATTTATTTATTTTAAAGCATCATAGATATTCAAGTGCCCAAATTGTAGTACATCGTAGGAGATGTAGGTGGTTAAAATTTTTGCAAGTTTGAAGCTCAAGAAATGAGTGACTTGAATCACATGGCCACACCTGTCTTCCAGCCCCATCTCCTCGCTCCTCCTCCAGAGAGCAGATTACCTCGGCACCATTCCATCTGGACATGGCGCAGTGCCTGGTTTCAGTACCACCGCCACCCTTCGTACTAGTATTATCTGGGTAGTTTCCTGCTTCCAGATCAATGTCATCTATAACATGCTACAAATTTCTGAGGACTCAAAACTGTAGAAAATGCCAAATACGAAGTTTTAGGCCTGGATGGGAGCGTGCTGCTGTTTGCTTTGTCTTTTTATTTGGATGCAAACGTGGCATCTACAGGTCCTGCCTGCTGTCTTTGCTATTTCTCCTCCTCCTCTCCCAGCAGTCAAAAACCCAGCAAGGTCTGTGTTCACAAAACCTTTTCTAACAATTTAGTCTTGGAATTAAATCTTGAGTACAACTTTCCCTGAAATAATAACTTTCCCAGCAAGTTGTAAGAGTCTGAAAAATAGTTACAAATGAAAACGGTGTCATTTCAGCCCATGCTATTATCCTATAGTTGGGCGACTCTACGGTTGGATATATATATTTTTAAATCTTGACCCTGCATTTTCTTTAAATCTTGACCCTATGGAGGAATTCTAATGAAATAGTGAATTGGTTTCTGCCCCAATAGAGAGAGACAATTGAATATAAGTTGTATTAAATTCAGAGAAACGAAGACGTATCCCATGTGGGGTTTCCTAGATCAATCTGCCTCTCTCCTACACATTTTTTTTTTTCAATGACAATGTGTTTTCAAACTCAGTGTTATTCAATACCAAATCAAAGCTGACTCATGGAGAAAAATACTTTTTGATTCTATTTGGCCCGCATTTCCCTGCCCACTTTAGTGATGGGGGGGGGGTGGGCTTGTGTATAATACGGTCTGAATACATTCTTATAAGTATTAGAAGTATGGAAACGCGGAGCCCTCCGTGACCTCCAGAGCCCTCTGTTGATCGCGGGTGTTTGTTGTGGGAGGAAGGCAAACATAAGCATAGAAGTGTTATTGAACAGAAACCCCTTCAGAAATGTCTCTGGGCTTTTGTTCCCGGGTTGCAGAGCAGTGGGGGACCCCTCTTCAGAAAGCATACTTATGCAAGTACTAAGAACTGGCTGAGATAAGAAGTAAAGCTTAAGAGACCTTCATCATTAGCGGCTAGTGGTAGAGATTAGTGATCCTACTACGGGATTACAGATGGAAAGAGTGCCAGTGTTGGTTAATTGTTCATTAATGCTTGTAAGGAAGCCAGCAGGAGGAAAACTGACCATTGTCTGCTCACTCCCAGTGAAACTAAATTGGACCTCCTCATCAATGGCAGTGTTGGTGTCAGGAAAAAATACACACGTAAACTTCTTCCCGATGATTCCCTCTCAATTTAATTAAAAACTGCTGTCCTAATAAGCAACGATTCAGTTGTCAGTGCATCTTTCCACGTGTGACGGGCCTTTATCTCAGCTAAGGACACCTTCCTGCACGTGAATTGGCTCTTTTAGTTTTTCTCTGAAACAGAAAACAAAACCAATTTATTTCAAACAGCCTGCAGATACAAATACGCCTTATGGTTTGTAGTGATAATTTTGAGATACAGTGGATATGCTTTTTAAAAATCCCAGAGGGTGTTAGGCCCTTTTTCCTGCTTCCTCCCTCCTTATTCCCTTCCCTCCCTTATGAAACCCTGTCCCACGGTGGTGGGGCTCAGTCGCAGCTCCCACCCCCCAGGCACAGGTTAAATGATGGGCCCAAAGTCACCCGCTGTCCAGTCAAGAAAAGAGCCAAGTACGCTTGCCTTAGTCCAGAAAATGTCATTGTAGGGTCAGACACTGTATAGTTAACTGTGTCTGAATCCAAAATTAGGAAAAACTGAAACGTGTTCCCTCCACTTCTTAATTTTAAATAAGGGTTAGAGTTTACTTATTCATTCAGAAAATACTCATTGAGTTATGGTCTAGTGGAGACAGACAATTTCTTGCCAAGTAAAAATGGAGGCTAGAGGTGATGAAGGGAAAGCAGTGGGCACAGTGGGGTGGGGAGTGTGATGATCACAGAGTGAGATTTGGGGACAAGACATGGCCTGAGGGATGAGAAGCAGTCGGGCAAATCTGGGTGTAAGGTGTGACAGACGGACGCTGGAGCTTGTGGAAGAGCCTGACGTGAGGAAGAATCCCAGTGTGTTGCAGGCACTGCACGAAGGAGAACATACTCAGAATGGGAAACAGGTACAGGTTAGCCATCTGCAGAGGTGACCCTCTTGATGAGTGGTTTATAAATATATGTTGCTGATGAACCCAGGATGTGAGAGTCTACCAAGAGACATGTTCTGGCCCCTGCCTCCCTTTCCTACATCACCTCCCCCTACCATGTCTTCCCTGGCTTCTTCTTGTTCTCTAATACCCAACTCAGTATTCCTCACTTGCCAGCTCCTCTGCTGTCTCGCCCATTTTAACATCTGTGAGTCCTTCTCTCTATTTATTCTGTTACTCATTTATTCAACAAATACTTAATGAATATTTAATAATTACCAGTTCTAGGCACCATGGGTTTATCAGGAAACAAGAGAATCAAAACCCTTTCTTTTGTTGTCATTTCTAATGTCACCTCCTCAGAGGCATATTTTCCCTTGTCTATTACATGGGCCTCTTTTGTTACTCTATAGCAAGTTGCATAGTAGGAGGTTGTCATATTTATTTGTTACATGTTTGCTGTATATTTCCCCCTAAAATGCAAGCACCAAGAGGGCTACTCACGTTCATCACTGCACCTCTGGGACCTAGAACAGTGCCTGGCACACAGTAGACACTGTAAGTACTGAGTAACAAAACATACAGGGGGAAAATCAGATTATGGGTTAGACAGCAGTTGATGCAAAGTGCAGGGAGGGACATTGCATTTACGGAGCACTGACTGTGCCTTAAGAACTGTTGATTCAATCCTTCTTTGAATGTCAAAGTGGCACCACATTGCCACATTCTGCAGCCACACTGCCGTGCTAGCTTTTATTTGTTTAGATACACTAAAATGATTTATTGATTTGCTTTATAAAAATGCATTTGTATGATCAGTGATCAAGACACTATCAAAACCTAAAAGTTCCTCTGATTCACTGGTTAAACAGCTGTCCGGCAGAATTCAAGGTCACCACCACAGGACATGATGCTGGTAGCTGGTTGTTATTTTGTTTTTCACCCAATTTCTGGAATGAAATGTACAAAGCCCCTCTTTTTTTAAATCTTGTGCTCTATGCAGTTCATAGGTATTAATTTATTTCTTAAAGTCTACAATTGCGGAGATTAGAGGCAGACTTTCATAATGAGTCCCCTTTTTATTAAGTAGAAAATTGTGATGCAAAGATCGTAAGTGACTCTTTACTGTTATGCCATTTCAGGACTGACCAGATGTGACAAGTAGAGGTTCTGTGTCAGACCTGCATCAGGCATTGCTAGATGAGGTGGCTTGTTCCATGGAAGACTGGTAGACATCGGTATTGCTTATTCCAGCAGAAAGTGTATATGAGGTTTAAGGTTACTTTGGTACGCAGGACTTCTTGCATCTTGTAGCTATTCTTCTAGACCATGCTGTGGTTCCTACTAATTCCTCCTTTTGCCTGCCTTGATTCTGACTTGAAAAGCCTGATACATTCTCCTGCCATTGGTTAGAAACAAGGCAGCAAATGGGAAACTAGGCAGATATTCACACAGAAACAAGGACCAATTCTTACCACGTGTCTCTCCATGTTGCACTGTGTTTGTTTATTGATATTAAAAAAATCAGGATAATGGAATAAAATCCTGAATCCTGGTTTCAGGTTGGCCTTGTTTTGAGTCCCTTAAACAATAACTTTCAGTTGAACTGTCCCCTGGTGGTTGTAAATGGCAGCATGATTTCCAGAGACCCAGAAATGTGAGACATTGTGCTCATACCACTATAGTTGATTGTGTTTCCTGAAACGTACTATTTAGAGTGGTTCTATTATAGTTTAATAATGTTAGTCAGAAAAAAAATCTTCCTCTCTTGGGATTGAGGTTGCAAGATGAAAAGGAGAGATTCTACAATTCAGACCAAAAGAGGACTAATGGAAAGAAAGAAGAGAGAGAGAGAGAGAGAGAGAGAGAGAGAGAGAGAGAGGCCACTAAGTGTGGTTTGTGCCCATCAGGCTGACATGGCTCTGCTGTGGAGGAAGAGGCCTGGGTCTGATGGGCCGTGGAGGGCGGGTGCAGGCCTTACAAATGGAGGTTTGGGGAGAAAGTCTCTCGGTCCTGACCCAGCTCTCATTGCCAGGGATGGTGGGGTTGCATAAGAGTCCAACAGATTGGAAGTGGCACTGTGTATTGTTAGAATCAGTTTTAGCAAGTTATAGGGATGATCTTAACTCCCTACACCTTGCATCTTCAAAACAGTTTTAAAAAAGCTTTTCCTCACCTCTTTATAGCAGTGACAAGCAAAATTCAGCTTGTGACCATCTAAATATATCAAATTTCCTATTGCATTGTCTAAGTCTTATTTTTACATCTTCATAACACTGGTGAACAGGACCGGAGAGTCTACTTACTGTCTGCATCACTCTGTTCTGTACTTTAGGATCCTACAGCAGAGAGCAGAGGCCCTGGGGTGAAGGGAGTAGATTTATAGGTAAATCTGTGGACTCATCTGGCCTTTGCCAAGGTGTATCAGTTAAACCATTTCCTCAAGAGATACTTTCAAGTAGAAAGTACTGTGAGGATGCACAAACAAGAAAAAAAGAGACTTTAAAATCTGAAACATGGGATTTTCACATCTTGAAACAGATATGCTCACAAATCCATTAAGATTGAATGTGCAAATTTAATACTTTTAATATTTCTTTCTGGGTACTTTTGATGCTTTATTAAGAACTTTTTATCCTACCTTGTTTTGGTATTAGTATGAAGAGAAAAAAAATATATCCCTTTTTCACAAAGCCATCCCATTTTACCACGTGGGGAAATTGAATAGTATGGTTGAAGTTTATGAAAATCTGACATGGTAGTAAGTGTCCATTCTCTCCATAGTCTATACATGGTCATAAGGGATATATTTCAAGCACAGATTGCTTCATAGCATTTCTTTCCTTAAGAACAACCTATTGACTTTCCAACATAAGCAAACACAGTTCAAACCAACTTGTGAGATGGATTGGAACCATCAGGAAATGGCTATATTTTTTTCTACGATTGCCATCACGCTTGATGATGTTTTGGACAGATTCCATTACTTTCTTTCACTTTGGGGTATTAGGAAGGCCTCTTTTTCAGTATTAATAATTCCAGTTCAATAAATATCAAAACTTATGTTTCCTATTTAAATCAAAGCATCCTTCCTCTGTTTAGCTAAAGTCTGGGACTAATGGCAGAGAAGGGGGCCCTAGCCTTCATTTTTCTGAATCCAAATTCTCCCTTTCCCCATTTGGATCCTCCACGGCCCAGGTGGAGAGGAAGGAGGAAGGAAAGGGTACCATTTGCAGGTCTCTTGGAGTGGTAATGCTCTGTCATGGCAGCATTCCAATGGTAACTCCATCTTCAAGGGCACATGTGTCCTCTTTGGAAGAAAGACTCTGTGTGGCTCTGTGCATTTCACTGTTCCTTGACTCAGAAGATGCTTACTCAATCCAGATCCTGCCTTCTCATGCTAGACTCTCACATCTTTTTTCCTGGATCTTCTCTGCTGAGCAGAGATCTCTCTTAGAATCTATTAGGGATGACTGGAATCATGTTGCCTTCTTTATTTATTTTTATATTAAAAATATACACTTTTTTATTGATTTTAGAAAGAAAGGAAGGGAGAGGGAGAGAGAGAAACATCAATGTGAGAGAAGCATCAATAGGCTGCCTCCTGCACACCTCTTACTGAGGACTGAGCCAGCAACCCAGGCATGTGCCCTGACCTGGAATTGAACCTGTGACCTTTTGGTGCATGGGATGATGCTCAACCAACTGAGCCACGCTGACCAGGGCCAAGTTGCTTTCTTTAGCATCCATGTGACCCATGGGAAAATTTACACGCCCTTACTTTACCAAATGAGAGTACTTGACTAGCAACCTCCTCCTAGCTTCTTGCCTTGCCTTCACTGACAGCTCTAGCCAGACTCAAGCCTTTATCCTCATCAAGTCCCCTGCTGGACCTCTGGATACATGCCTGAGACTTGCCCAAGAATGTTTTTGAGTTCTGCTCTCATAGCAGCCATGAGAAGCCCTATCAGTTTCTATCTCTAAATGTGTTTTGACTTGAATCCTCCTATATAATAAAGAGGTAATATGCAAATTGACTATCACTCCAACACACAAGATGGCTGCCCCTATTTGGTCAAAGATGGCTGCCCCCATGTGGACACAAGATGGCCACCACAAGATGGCCGGCAGAGTAGGACAGTTGGGGGGAACCAGGCCTGGTGGGGAGGGCAGTTGGAAGGGACAAGGCCAGCAGGGGAGGGCAGTTGGGGAGAACCAGGCCTGCAAGGGAGGGCAGTTGGGGGGAACCAGGCCAGCAGGGGAGGGCAGTTGGGGGTGACTGGGCCAGCAGAGAAGGGCAGTTGGAGGGGACCAGGCCTGCAGGGGAGGGCACTTGGGGGCAACCAGGCCTGCAGGGGAGGGCAGTTAGGAGTGACCAGGCCTGCAGGGGAGGGCAGTTAGGGGCAATCGGGCCAGCAGAGAAGGGCAGTTAGGGGCAATCAGGCTGGCAGGGGAGCAGTTAGGCGTCAATCAGGCTGGCAGGGGAGTGGTTAGGGGTGATCTGGCTGGCAGGCAGAAGTGGTTAGGGTCAATCAGGTAGGCAGGCAGGCAAGCGGTTGGGAGCCAGCAGTCCTGGATTGTGAGAGGGATGCCCCAGATTGGAGAAGGTGCAGGCTGGTCTGAGGGACACCCCTCACGCTCCCCCCCTCACCCCTGTGCATGGATTTCGTGCATCGGGCCTCTAGTTTGAGAATAAAATCTGTGCTTTTCCAGGTAATTCCAAGTCTCACAACTGTTTTTTTGGAGTCTCCTTCACTTACCTTGAGGTTGGTATGGGTGGAAAAAGAAAATGTCAAGTACCTTCCAACTCTTATTAATTCCCTCATTTCAAAAGATCTTCTTTTTTTTAAATTTAATTTTATTGTTTAAAGTATTACAAATAGTAGTACATATGTCTCCTTTTTTTCTCCATTGATCTTGCCCTGCCCCTACCTCCCTGGCACATGCCTTCACCTCCAATCCCCCCCAGTGTCTTGCGCCCATTGGTTATGCTTATATGCATGCATACAAGTCCTTCGGTTGATCTCTCGCTCATCCCTCCCCCCCACCCTCCCCAGCCTTCCTGCTGCAGTTTGACAGTCGGTTTAATGCTTCTTTGCTTCTCTATCTATTTTTGCTCATCAGTTTATAATGTTCTTTATATTCCACAAATGAGTGAGATCATGTGGTATTTTTCTTTCACTGACTAGCTTATTTCACTTAGCATAATGCTCTCCAGTTCCATCCATGCTGTTGCAAATGGTAAGAATTCCTTCCTTTTTACAGCAACATAGTAGTCCATTGTGTAGATGTACCACTGTTTTCTAATCCACTCATCTCCTGATGGGCATTTAGGCTGTTTCCAAATCTTAGCTATTGCAAATTGTGCTGCTATGAACACAGGGGTGCATATATTCTTTCTGATTGGTATTTCTGTTTTCTTGGGATATATTCCTAGAAGTGGTATTACTGGGTCAAATGGGAGTTCCATTTTTAATTTTTTTGAGGAAACGCCATACTATTTTCCACAGTGGCTGCACCAGTCTGCATTCCCACCAGCAGTGAAGGAGGGTTCCTTTTTCTCCGCATCCTCTCCAGAACGTGTCGTTTGTTGATTTGTTGATGATAGCCATTCTGACAGGTGTGAGTTGGTACCTCATTGTTGTTTTGATTTGCATCTCTCAGATGATTAGTGACTTTGAGCATGTTTTCATATGTCTCCTGGCTTTCTGTATGTCCTCTTTCAAAAAGTATCTACTTAGGTCCTTTGCCCATTTTTTGATTGGATTGTTTATCTTCCTTCAAAAGATCTTAATAAATTTCTAACTATTATATAGGCTAACTATGAGTCTTAAATCAATGTATTTAGCACCACATTTTTAAATGTGGCATGTTTATTACATTGTTCTTAGCTTTGCCTTAGTTGAAACTCAAAGACAATAGGAAAAGTTCCATTTCACTTTCAGTCTACTGATACTTAAAGTTCTTTACAGCCTTGGCCAGTGTTGTTCAGTGGTTAGATTCTTGGCCTGTGCACTGAGGGGTTGCTGGTTCAATTCCCAGTCAAGAGCACATACCTGGATTGCAGTTCACTCACCACCTCCAGTCCGGGTGGGTGCAGGAGCCAATCAGTCAATGTGTCTCTCACATCAGTGTTTCTTTCTCTCTCCCCTTCCCTCACTCTTTTCCTTCCACTGTCTCAGAAAAGCAATGAAAAAAATGTCCTTAAGTAAGGATTAACAAGAAGCAAGCAAACAAACAAACAAACAAACAAATAAATAAATCTTATATAATAAAAGCCTGATATGCTAAGTGTCCGGTCCTCCGATCTGCCATTCAACTAATCAAAGCGTAATATGCTAATGATATGCTAAGGTCACTTAACTACTTGCTATAACATGCACTGACCACCGGGGGCAGACACTACAACTGGTTAGCTTGCTGCTGGGGTCCGGCTGATCAGGACTGTGTGAGATGGGCCAGACGTGCCCTTGAGCCCTCCTCCACTCCCTCCCCAGCTGGCCAAACTGCTGCGTCCCTCTCCAGCTCTGATCGTGCACTGGTGGGGTCCCTCGGCTTGGCCTGCACCCTCTCACAATCTGGGCTGAGGAACCTCCTGCTCCCCGCCTCCCCCCGCCAGTGCATGATTTCCTGCACTGGGCCTCTAGTAAATAAATAAATAGTTCTTAACAATCTCATCAGAACATTGTTTTCTGACCACATCTCTGAACACACCTCTCCTTCCTCTTTTCATATTACCCTCAAGTATGATTTATCCATTACTTCACTTCTACCTTTTCTCTTTCCAAGTGCAAATGCTCTTTTTTATCCTGTCTCAGTCCCTTTGCCCCATCTTTGCTTGTTGAAATTTTACTCGTCCTTGAAGCTCTTGCTCCAATGTCACCTTCACATGAAGTCTTTGCAGATCTGACTAATCTAGCAAAATCTTGCCCGTCATCTAGCATATTTTGCCTCTATTATGGCATTCAATGATACTCTCTGTTAATACTATAATGATATTACTACACTCTTCTTTGTTTTAGTTTGCGAGTCTATCTATCATATTAGATTGTAAATTTCACTTCACTTATTCTTTCTTTTAGTCATTCAAACTATTCATTCATCTCCAGAGCACCATAGAATAAGGATACAAAGATGAGTAAATCAGTCATTGACCTTGGGAATTATTGTAGGTGGGTAGACAAAATAAAGATATGAAATTTTAAATGTCAATTGAATGAAATATATAATGAGTTGATTAAAAGATAAAGTAGGCAAAAATCTCTTCTCTAAAGGGGTTCACAGTTTAACTCAGGACAGAAGGCAACAATTAACATTTAGAAAATATTAATTCATTCATTCTACAAAGATTTATCACACATCTTCTATGAGTCAGGAACAGGAGTAGGCAATGAGAACAGGTAGAGAATAAGAAAAATCCATGTTCTCACACAGTTTAAACATTACCTAAGAAAAGAAGTAACAATTATGAGTGGCAAATTTTATGAAATGGAAAGTGTAGGGTCTAATAAAAAGTCTCATCTAGTTTAGGGATCAGAAGGATAGTTAAAAATGCTTTTAAATTTGCCTTTATTGAGATCTTATGAGGAATCTATTTAGTATGCATTTATTTATTGCCTTTTTTGAAATCACATTCATTAAGAATTCTAGGAAATTGTTGTAGGGCTGCAAAAATGAATGTAACTTAAGGCAGTAAGGTGTATATTTACATAATTGTCTCCTAACTCATCCACTTGCCCCTTTGTCTTGAGTAGCTTTTTGAGACTCTCTGCACTGGATCAGGAAGGGTTATATAACTAATGTCCACAAAGCTTTGATGTAATCTCTTTCTAACTCAGAAAGTGAATATGTTGATTAGCACAGCCATCACTCAATCTCCATCCATACTGAACAACCTCATCTCAGCCAACACCACACTTTAAATTTATACATAAAATGACTTTAACCTATATGCATTGTTGGCAAACAAAAGTATTCTTGGGAGTCCTTACAGTATCACAGAGACTCTTATCAGTAGTAGGAACTCAGTAAATATGTTAACTTTAATTCATTCTTAGTTGAAATATCTCTCCAGTGGTATAAAATTGTAAGCCTATCTCTTCAATTGATGAGGTGCTATCACACACAGTGCTGAAGTAATCTCAAAAATAATTTTAATAGAAAATGCTAATTTAGAGAAAAGGAGAAGGAATGTTTATATATGCCAAATTAAACACACTTAGGTTGTTATTTTAATTTTGATAACTAATTTGTAGGCAAGTAAAGGCATGCCTGTGTATGTATACCTGTACATAGTCTTGTGTCCATGAAACAGGGATTGGTATCATGCAGAACATTTCTTTGTGGAAAGTATGGACATTTTTAGTGGGTGCATTGGACAATAAATCTAGAAACCCTCACCAAGAATGAATGTATTTCTGATATCTTACCATGAGTAGTAAAAGTGATGAGATAAAATTATTTCCCATGGATTCTGAGAACATTTGACCAATGTCTAGGATGTACTAGTAGAAAACATTAAGCACAAAAATATTTTTTTCCTTTCTGAAATTCAACAGTTTGTCTTTTAGACAAACTATTCTTTCATATGTCCTTAGGCAAATCCACAAGTCTATTTCAGAAATAATCTCTGTGAATAATTGCTAAAGAAATAAGTTAGAGGAGCTCAAATAGTCTCTCAAGAAGAATCTATCTCTGATTTCCCCAGTATGCATATGAATGACTCTTTAGGAAGACTTTGACAAGTAATCCATTGTTTCTCTACATTTTTCTTAGGAACACTAAGTCTGTGGGGTATTAATAGGTGCTATGTCTCCTTCTATCTCCTCACTCCCAAATAAAGATTCATTGGTCAAATGAATTAATTTTGGAAACACTGAGTTAAAGTAAAACAAATTTGAATTCTTACAGTCTTTTAAATTTATATGCTTTGGGAATTTCCAACTGTTTGGATAGAATAAAGCATGTCCCAAATACCTAGGAACAGGGGGGTCCTGTGACCACGACCAGTGTTCTGAAGAAAACATTCTGGGAAAGACTAGTGTAGTAGGTCTTTTCCATTTATTATATTAGGATAACTGCTACTTCATCTAAATTTAGTCTAGTTGGAGACTTAAAGGAGGGGAAATGCTAGCTAATAAAGTGGAATGTCAAGCATCTGTTATTGCAAGTAAATGGGTATTGCATATATTTATCACTTAGAATCATCCTTGAGGCACCTCCAGTTCACTGTGCCAAGCCTGGAGATAAAAATAAATAAGAAAATTTGTATTTGTATGTAGCTTTAGGGGAAAATGCAAAAAAATCAATAATTTTAGTGTAATGATGTAATTGCCAGGACTGAGGTATACACAAGACAGAATGGAAACCCAGAAAAGGGACACTGCCCAGCCTGGGCATTTGGGGGAGACTTTCTGAAGGAGGTGATACCAGGCTGACTCTTTAAATAAAGGGTAGGAGATGAGGCTTCGCGGTAGAACATCATGACCGTAAGCGTAAGTGAGAGAACTGGGGAACTACAAGCATTTGATTTTTTATATTGCAGAGAGAAAAATATTTTAACAAGTTATCTCTTTGTAAGAAAAGACTAATATTTGGAAGAAGAGGGCTGGGACCCAGCACAACAACTTCACTCAACCACACAGATAACTCTCAGGACATGACCAACATCAGCCTTTGGGGCGACCTTTAGATGGAGGAGAATTTTTAAATTATATTAAAGCAAAACACATCTCAAAGGGCCTGAAATCACTAAATTGGGGTCTGCGACAAAAGAGGAAGAGAACAGTGATGGTCTTGCAAAGCGAAGAGGGGCTTCTAAGATCATGCCTCCCTCTCTCCCTCATCATAGAAGCTGGCGACTGAGAGGAGAAACGCTTCTCTGTGTAGCAGCTCATTTGCAAAGGAAGAACTCTGACATTAGTTAAAATGTTAATAGATGTGACAGGTGGTGTGAAGACAAGATGGTGCTGTCAAATTGCAGTGGGAGCCTCCCAGCCTCGTGCCTTGCCTTATATAACCAGTTGATGCAGCATATATTAAACTGCTGAAAGGAGACTCTTTGGTGAGTAAAACATACTTTGAAAGTACAGATTATTATTTTATGGACTGAACCAAGCCATGATACTTTATGTAAAACATTTCCTTATGCTTAGTGCTTATAAATATCTAAATCTATTATTTGACTTTATCTTAGGCCTTTTTGGTTACCCATAACCGATTTCTCCTCATTCCTCTTATCTCCAAACTCTCTATTTGATCCCTTTTCTCTGCCTAAAAAAAATTGTTCAGTGCTCTTCTACTGGGAAAAAATGAGTGTAGGGGAGGGGAAGATAAAGTAAAAATAATAAGAAAATCTTTCCCTGATCCAAGAACCTTTTGAGTTCCCATACATTCCTCTTCCTTTCATCACCATACTCCTGGATAACACAGGTTTTTGTCCACTGCTTATCAACCACGCACTCTCTAAGCATTTGCAGTATAGTTTTAGTTTCCAGCACTGTGATAAAGAACTTTCCCAAAGATCCTCAATGACTTCCTAGTTGGCAAAGGAAATAGCCAATCGGTCTCCCCCCTGCACCCCTGAGTGTTTATTCTCTTCAATCTCTCCATGTATATAGTACCACCGATACTACAATATTCTTGAAACATTATATTCCTTTGTCTTTAGTGATATACACACCTAGCTTTGCTTCTAAAGACTTGGATGGGAATCCCAGGTCTTGCCACTGATTGTGGGATACATCATCTAACTTTTCTGAGACTCAGTTTTCTCACCTCTAAAAGGAGGGAAGGATAATACCTACCTGATAGAGTTGATGCAACAGTTAAAATTAGGTACCTATGTAATATCCTTAGCACAGTAGTAGGTACTCTACAAATATTGGTACCGCCCTCCCCCCCCCCCCCGACCTTCCTCACCCCCCCTCCCCCGCTCCCAGGTTTCTGAACCACTTCTCTAACTCATTCTCTGGATCCTCTTCTTCCTACACTTTAATGCTATCTTACAAGTTTCATTTGTTGGCCTTTTTTTCTATGTTCCTTTCCTTGGACATCTCACTAATACTTATTACTTTAAGTATTACTCTTTGACTCCTCTCCACAGCATATATATTCTTAACTTTTATCCTTCTTGCTACTCATTACTCACCTCCGAATGGATATCTCACTGCCACCTCACAGTTCGTATATCTAAATGAACTCACATCTTTCCTCCTAAACTTGCCTTTCTCTATATTTCTTATTTCTTTTGATAACACTGTCATCTTCCTAATCTCTAGGTTAAAAATCTTAGTATTGTCTTTGATCTTCCCTCTATTTTATCCCTCTAAACAATGGTCAAATCCCATAGATTTCAAGTCTGCAACATCTCTCAGACCTTTTAACTTCTTTCCAGCTCACCTGTCATTATCATTGCTATTGTGGTAGGTACTTAGCTAGTTTCTCTGCTGTCACTATTTTCCTACTCCATTCAATCTAAACACATAGAAACAGGTTGTATTATTATATGGTGTTGTGCTTGTCATCCATCCTTCTGTGCAAAACCTTTCCTTGTTCTTCATTGCCTAAGGAGTCCAGATTCTTTATTTAATGACTTTCTTGATCTGACTCCAAATCACATTTACAACCTTATGTCCAACTTCTTGTATGGCTCCATTTACACTTATTTCCCCAATGTTTTCTTTCTCTTTTGGGCTGACTCGTTGGTTTGTGTTGTCCTGCCCTCTCTAGCACAGTATATTCAAACATTACCTTGGGGGATGTCTCTTGCACTAAAGGACACACTGATCCTAATAGTGCTCTGCATTTCTCAGAGCAGTAAAACTGTTGAAATCTTGTTACAACACTGCCCTTTTATATGCTGGGCCTGTTACTTACCATCTAGGAAGAAAAAAATGAACAATCAATGTACTTGTATAAGGCACTGTTTGTAGACATAAAACTACCCTGCCTCCTGACCAAACTCAGCATCAAAAAGAATATGTCTTAATTAACTGGAGGAAGCAGAGTCTAAGCCCAGACATCCCTGTCCAAAATCATTGCTACCAGCTTTTCTGTGTCCTGGAGAGTGACTCCCTTGATGACCCTCCATCTGCCAAAACACACACCCTACCAAATCGTTTAGATGCAAGTTTTGATGCAGAGTTTGGTCTGAAGCCCATAATCATATACCATTTCCCTACACCTGGAAACTCCCATTATTTGTTATTTCTTAGCAAATATGTACTTGTACAACTGGGGCCACATAAGTTGTTTATCTTAAAAACAAAGAAGAAACTGAACACATTAATAAAGGTTGTTGTTGTAAGCCACAAAATTCAATCTGTCTACTGAAAGCAGAAAAGGATTTATTAAAAGGTATGACATGGGTCACACAATCTCTGAGAGGGCTAGATAACTGTGTAACCTGGGTAAGTGCCCAACCTCATTGTGGAGCTGTTCTAGCAAATTCCATGGAGAGCTGCCCTCCATTCAGCACTGGTTGTTCTTAAACTGGACACCAGAACTTCTGCTCTAGCCACCATACAAGAATCAATACATTTTAAAAAACACTTTCTAGAAGATCATATCTTCCCATGTCTTCATATTGTTTGCTTCTGCATTCAGGTTTATTACATTGATGAAACCTACATAACAGCCCTGCACCATAGTTGCAAAGGAATCAAGGGAAGTACCATTTTTAGTTTTCCAGTCTTTGGAACAGAAGAATCAAAGAAAAAGTGGAAAAAAATGGTATGGTTTTAATTAAAGCAATCTACCTACCTGTCGCATCTAATATTTGGGATTTTTGTATCATTAGAATAACAAATGCATAAGTAATCTTAACTGTATAAGAGAGACTCACACAAGCACTAACTCTGCTGTCTTGGCACTTTAAATAAAGGTATATAAACACGGATTACAGATAAGCACATAGAGAATCCATATAGATGGGAGAAATATAGATTGCTAATAGATCTAAGATTGTCAAGTGTTAAGCACATTTGAATACTAGGTTTAGAGACAAAATTTGGGATGAAGTTTTTTTTCTTTATTGATTAAGGTATTACATATGTGACTTTATCCTCCCATTGACCCTCTCATCCCCCCGCTCATGCCCTCTACCCCCTGGTGTCTGTGTCCATTGGTTAGGCTTGTATGCATGCATACAAGTCCTTTGGTTGATCTCTCCCTCTTACCCCCACCCTCCCCTGCCCACCCTCTGAGGTTTGATGGTCTGATCGATGATTCTCTGTGTCTGGATTTGTTTTTGCTCATCAGTTTATGTTGTTCATTATATTCCACAAATGAGTGAGATCATGTGATATTTATCTTTCTCCGACTGACTTATTTTGCTTAGCATAATGCTGTCCAGGTCCATCCATGCTGTTGCAAATGGTAGGAGTTCCTTCCTTTTCACAGCAGCGTAGTATTCCATTGTGTAGATGTACCACAGTTTTCTGATCCACTCATCTGCTGATGGGCACTTAGGCTATTTCCAAATCTTAGCTATTGTAAATTGTGCTTCAATGAACATAGGGGTACATATATCCTTTCTTATTTGTGTTTCTAGTTTCTTGGGATATATTTCTAGAAGTGGAATCCTAGAACTGCGTCAAATGACAGTTCCATTTTTAGTTTTTGTGGGATGAAGTTTTTAAGCTCTTTTTGGAGTAGTTCTAAAAGAAAAATATATGCAGGCAGAGGAATAAATGTTTGGCTAATTGAAGAACAAGCTGGAGAACATAGGGATATATGAAAAAATAGAGCATATAACAAGCAGGACTCAGAAAAGCCTTGGAGGCTGGAGTTGAAGGATTGGGCCAAAAGTGCACTTGGCCCTTGGGGATCGGGGAAAAGGCTGGGGAAGTACATGGCCTAAGGGAAACCTAGTTATTTTACATTTTTCAGAAGCATCCATCCTCCCTATCCTATCTGAGAACTGACCAAGTTGCTTCATTCCGTAGGGAATGAGTTCTCCAGCAATTAAGAGAGGAAACATTAATATGTGATGAATATTTTCCACACACTCCCATTGAAACAGCTCTGGGGTTTTGGGTTCATTGTAATTGGAGATATTTATGTTTATTATTCAGCTTTGCCACCTGATAGGATGAAAGAGAGCATGATCTCATTGCATGCCAGCTATTCTTGTGAACTCTCTTTTTCAGATTTTACAGCCAGACTTATCAAGTTCTTTGTGTCCTTCTCCATCAACACTTTAGCTGATCACATTCAGCTCAATGAGGGCATTCATCTTCTATTAAATTCTATTTAGTGATAGTTGAGCCTTTAGCTGTGGGCTTCATCTTCTATTAAATTCTATTTAGTGATAGTCGAGCCTTTGACATGCTTGTAAGTGCAGCGACAGCAGTAAGAAAACTTAAGGTGGCAGATGCACTATAAGACATTAGCAGCCCCCCGCCCCAAAAGGAAGTTAACAACAGCAGAAACTACTGTGTTTTGTTTTGTTCTGGGCCTATTTTTTTATGTGAATTACCAAGGGTACCCATCGTAAGGAGCATCCTACTAAGGTTGGGTAAAATGCACAATTTCATTCCCTAGATATATAAAACAGAGTTCCTTAATTCCTTCTCAGTTTCCTGTATTTCATTACTTTTCTCCATGATATATACTCCTCAGTAATTTTTGCTTATCTTTCTCTCTTCTGATTTTGCCCTCTCTTTTGCTTTATAACTCTGAGCAGAGTTGTGAAGAATAGAGTTATTTTAAATATGGTTCATGGACAAGCTAATCAGTCCTGAAACTGTTACTGATTTCAGATGGGATGAAGAGCTGGCTCCAGAATGTAAGTCAACTATGGTACTAATCACACTGTTGATCTCCGCTGACATTTATTTGTTGATAGCACAACTTTCTCGATGAAGGAAGCAGTGAATTTACGTACTTTTTGGGTGCAATTTCCTTGTTTTGTTGCAGGCTGGCATTGGAGTTGCACTGATATTGTGTAAATCTGGTTTTTGCCCCCAGAATTTCCACCAAAGTTAGACCACTATGAATATCCTACCTAATAAAATGGTAATATGTAAATCACCATCACTCTGCTACGCCCATGATTGGGCCAGTGGGAAGCGCAGGGGGCGGGACTCGGGGTGGCCGGGGTAGCCGATTGGGCCAGCGGTACGCTGAGCTCACGCCATGGCTGTGCTGCGGCACAGAAGGGGCCTCTGGGGCAGCGAGCTCAAGTCCCACCGAGGACCATCAAAAGCGGGGGAGCTGGGTGCCTGTCTGCTCCAGCACCAGGCCTTTCGGAAGCCTTCACCGCGCCGGAGGCTTCTGAAAGGCCTGGTGCACCAGCGGATAGATACCCAGCTCCCCTGCAATCGAAAGCAAAAGCGTGGGAGCTTGGTGCCTGTCCACTTAGGCACCAGGCCTTTCAGAAGCCTCCAGCGCGGCGAAGGCTTCCGAAAGGCCTGGTGCTGGAGCAGACAGGCACCCAGCTCCTCCGCTTTTGATGGTACCGGAAGCTTCTGAAAGGCCTGGTGCACCAGCGGACAGGCACCCAACTCCCCTGTGATCGAAAGCGAAAGCGTGTAGGGGACCCTACACGTGCATGATTCAATCATACACTGGGCCTCTAGTGAAATTATAATGTAGAACCTATATTAGCTATATTAATCACTTTGGATTCTGCAAAGCATCATTTTCTTTTAAAGGAGAGTCAATCCAAAAATGCTCCTTAGTGAGAATGGATAAAAAGCCAAAGGAATTGCCTAGCATTGGACAAAGACATTGAGTCAATGGCAGTCTGTTGAGGTTAGGAACTCTTTTCTTTTTAAAAATATTTGCACACCCCGCCCAATGTAGCATCTCACCTGCATAAAATAGATACTCACTAAGAGCTTGTTAAGTGGAATCTTCTCTTCTTCAAACTAGACTTTTTCTGTGTCTTGTTTAAAGAAATGTAAACCCAAGTTCCTGTCTAGTTTCTGGAGGACGTCGGTAAGCATGCAGTGACCTGAAGCCCTAACAACACCTTCTCACCCTAAGCCTGATGGGTCTCCTGCCCTTTGCAGAGGCGTCTTTGTTCCCATCATCCTCTCAGCGTCAGGGAGACTTTCCCATCAGAAAACTGCAGTTTTCTCTCTTTAGCATTTAACTTCCAAGCAGGAGTCAAAGGTGCCCTTAGCCCATGTTTTCCACTTTCTCCGGTGATTTTTAAAACTTAATTTAAAGTCAGCATGTTTGAGATTCTGAAAGTTCTTTTAAAAACAACCCTAACCCTAGCAGAGTGGGGAAAAAAATCTTGACAAAGTAAAATAATCCATTGCAAGTTGGTGAACCTTTAAAGAGTATTAATTCAATCGGATAAACGGCAGTTAAATAACTTTTATCAAGCAAACTGGGTTAGATGGTTAAAAGCAAGAAAAAAATTCTAAAAACATACAGTGGGTAGTAGTTTATATGTCAAGAAAAACTGAGAGAATTTTTGAAGCTCTGATGTCTAGCAGATAGCACTTAAATCATTTTTCTCCAAACTTCAGTCGTAATACTTCAAAGAGTTATAGCCATAATACAAATTTTTAGACTAAGAAGTGGTGTTTGAAGTTATTTTATAGGATTTGGCTGCAAGGGCTCCAATTGATTTGTGGTAAGATAAAAGAAGAAAACTTTATTTTCGAAGCTTTGTCGGAAAAAGCTTACCTTCCATTGGTCGTTCTGCCAATATGCCTATGGGGCATGATGATGTCGACGCTGATATTATATGCCCGTATGAACTGAGCTGGGTTTGCACCTCCTGCTGTTTGTGTTATGGTTAAAATCTGTCACAAAAGTGGTGATGATTTATTAAATGTTTAATGAAGGAAGACAAAAACTTCAATAATGACAAACAGAGAAGTAGAATATCACATTAAAATATAATTCATATTACAGAACATTTCTCTTTTTCTTCCTATTTTTCACCCACAAAAATGATAAGGGCACATTTGGAAATCCAGACAGCATAAAGGGAATACTGATAAATACTATGTCAACAAATGACATGCTTTAGTTTTATGCTTTGCTTTCTATTTCTTCTCCATAAGAAAGAAAAGAAGAGAGAGAGAGAGAGAGAGAGAGAGAGAGAGAGAGAGAGACTGACTCTGTTCCAGAAAAACAGAGGCTATGCAAGCTTTGCTTATTAATAGCTTCTCTATTAGATGTTTTTATTAATAGCATACAAAATATATGCTATCCCTGTAAAACTAAGTGACAAATTTGAAGTGTGGAATCAAATGTGCTGTATCTATTTTATGGTATTCTATTTAAATATTGCTCTAATGAATTTTCCCAGTTCATAAATATGAAACAGCAAGACAATCATAGTCATGTCTGAAATTTTGTCTCTTTAAAATACATTTTGTTTTTCCTATTAGAAAATTTAGGTTGCCATTTTAATTCAGAAGAGGGTCTTTCTTAATTGCTTACCTAACTGCCTTTATGTCCTAAACTATGTGCATTCTTTGTATGTGTGTGTATATATATATGTGTTTGTGTGTGTGCATGCACAAATATGCCCTATCATTACATTATATATATTACTCTCCTTTTGCTATATATTTTACCTCCCTCCCCTCCTCTAAACTATTTAATAGCTTTGCAGTATCAAGTTATTCCTTGTTTATTGATTCTGATTTACTTAATCCTTGTAATAGAGATTTATAGACTAAATCAAGATGGAATTTTGAAAATGCAGAAATATTGATTTTGTTATAAGCATAAAATTAGAATATGAACATTTTGTTTGCATTAAAATTTATGTTATCAGACATAACCTGGCTTACTAGAGGGTCATTTCTCCACTGACTTGGTTGATGTGAACTCAAAGCATATCAGCCAATAAAATAATTCAATGATTTATTTGGGAGAGGGATGACAATAATTGGTTGACTGGCTGAATGATTCACTTTTTAATTGTTCTATCTACATTTAATAGACATATGCTTTTATTTCATCCTCTCATCCATACATTCAGCTATCCATCCATCCACAAAACATTAACTGAATAGCTGCTCTTCATCTCCTGTAGAAAACACTGGGAAAATAACGATTGGAAGAACAGATATGGTCCTTCCCTCATGGAATCTTCAGCCTAATTAAGGAAACAACAAAACCCAAAAACAATTGAAAGTTGCTATAAGTTAAATGAAGGAAACAAAGTGTTATTATAATAATTTAGAATTCCTTCAGATCAATTAAAATAGGGTGACATGTTATTAGGAGTAATAATTGAACAACCAAGTGAATCATCACACAATTACATTTGACTAAATAACTAAAGTAATTTTTATGAGTCTGATTATTTCAGCTATCTTAGCATGTCGAACAAAATCAACCACAGGACACTCTGTCCAATTCATCACTTAAAGATCTAAGAACTATTGGTTGGGTTTAAATTTTCTTAAACAGATTTCGTGACTGTTTCTTGCTGGAATTAGTCTTCTTGATATTTTAAAGTTTTGCCATTTTAAACAAATTGACTTAAACTAAAATTGTTGTTACTTAAAAATTAGAATTTGAACCATTCACCATTTAAAAATGAGCCTTGGACATCACTTTAAAGTACAATGAATTACTACATTATGTCCTTTAGTTCTTCCTCAAAGACAGAGCTACTTATTATCTATAGATAGTTTGGATTTAATCTAGCATGTTTAGATCTAGATATAAAGCTCATATTGAAAAAGTGCTTGGCCATCATGTGAAATAGTTAATTTACATAGCAAGTGAGGAGCGGAGTGATGCAGTGGGCCAGCATCAGAGCGTGCTCCTGGGCCTGGTTTCTAGCACTGACTCTGCTACAGCTGTGAAACTACAAGAAAGCAAATTCACCCAACTCAGCAAATACTTAGCCAGAATTTATGTGGTACAAATCTTTACAAAAGTTGACCTATCCTTAAGGACATTACCATTCATTACCAAAACAATTCCCTTAACATGTGATGGAATTAAATCAGTTATAAAGAAGTGTCAACTAAGGATTATCATTGTTAAAATGACATATAAATGATGGAGAGATGAGTAAATCTGAAAAGGCTCCACACAGAAACTAGCAGGCCAAATGGGCCTCGAAAGTAGATAAAAATTCAATAAATAAAAATGGATACCTGGAGGTTTCCTGGGAGATAGCAAAGGAATGGAATCAGGAAAGTGTGTGTCAACTTCCATGACTTAGAACCATACACACAGCAGAATGCAAAATTTTTACCACCTCTTCTCCCCCAGTACAGTATTCCTTTTTTTCTCCTTCTGTGGTCAAATTCAAAAATTGCATTTTGGATTGTCCTCTGACTCGAACTGTCCTGCCCCAGTGCAACGTAGTACAGGGTCAACATTGATAAAATGCACCACACATAGGTGCTCAAAAATATTTATCCAAAAAAATGAATGAAAGAATGAATCTATTCCCCATTATCCCCTCCTCCTCCACCTTCCAATTCCTTCTCTTTGGCCCTGAGAAATCAGCAGCTCAAAGGTTTTAGAAGCAGGAACGAGATTCAGAAAAGTCATTTTAAAGCCAGACTTCTTAGCTCTCAGGCCTAGCGAAAGGTACCGCCTTTGTGGCAGGTGCAGGTTATGCTAAAGGAGGATCAGTGCCTTGTCCCTGAGGTGCCTCTCAGTGAACCCGAGAAAGTTTGCAGCTCATCACGTCTCTTTCTTTTGTCACAGCCTGTGGCAACCGTGGAAGTAATTAGGGGTGCTACAGGGAAAACAAGCTAGGCAAGGGGGAACACAAAGGCAATTGTCTAAGGAGAGTTCTATTCCGCTCGTTTAAGAAAAAAGGGACCTCTGCTTCCTCGGGTTGCAGAGTGCCTCACCTGGAATCTCTCTCGATCAGCTTGGTTTCCTGTCCTCCTTATGTCTGATAGGATAATTCTGCACCATCCTCGCATAGCGGACACACATGTCCAGGGAGGCCAATGCCACTTAAAAATTTATTTTTTGTGCGTGTGTGATTCACTATTGCAGTGCTTCTAAAAAATTAAAATCATTTATTATTTGCTTTTATTTTTCCACTCAAAAATGGTTTTCACCATATTTAATTAAATTCTAAAAAGAGTGGATTTGAGAAATTGCAGACTTTGGAGATGATGATCCCTAGCCTTGGCATGCATGTCAAGGTTCCTGTCCTGCCAGCATGTCACCGTGCTGCCAGGGGAGGCATTTGCTGTTTGCCCTGGTCTCTGTGGGCTTCTCACCAAGCACCCGGAGAGCAGCTTACTCCTCCACTTCCTTCTCTGACAGCATTAGGGATTTGAACAGAAGCGTTGCCAGGTTTCCCCACACTGAGTGCCATACTCAAACGATTGGAGCTGAAGACAACGTTTCACATTCTATTTTGGCACCCATTCTTGGTGTCTGTAGGTACTTTTATGCCTTGTTAGGAGGTGGAATTTTAGAAAGGCTTCACACTGCTTTTAAATACCTTCTGTCCTTCACAGATTCCTCATAATAATCACCCAAATTGACAGACGGTAAAATTTCAACTTTCACATGCTTAGCAGTCATGGATGACAAGACATGCAAACGGTTCCTCTGAATCAGCTATAATTGTTTTGTTATTACATGTATTACCCTCCTCAGGAAAGGAGGAAATCTATAACAAGACAGCCTGTTGAGCCTGTTGAAGGAGAAAAATGGCTCTTGATTAAAAGATCTATCTTTGCAATAAGGGAATTATATTTGTGTGTGTGTGTGTGTTCTTTCCTCATTATGAAAGATTCTGAGATAAATATTCAAGTCATACTTTTATAATTATTTTCAAGCATGACAAAATGGCACGCTAGGATTCTTCACATAATCTACCCCACTGTGTTTTATTTTGGCTGTCCATAGAAAACGTAGCAGAAAATGGTGGGCCAGCTATTTTAGAAAGCCAGAGCTACATGACTGAAACCAGAAACACCCATTGCTGGGATAAGAATGCAAATATATGCACCAGTGTTCTTCTTGCTTAGTCCACAGGACATCTAGTGGTAAGCCGTGCAGTAGCAGCAGCTCAGTAGCAGTAGAAGCCCGGTTAGCATTTTCCATCCCCAGTGCCTTTAGGAATGCTGGTCTTTTCTGTATTGCACTTCTGAGGAAACCGAAATGGGCCACTTGTCTCAACTGAGAAGTTTTTAATGGAAAGTAAGTACAAGCTCATCAGTCAGATTTAAACAATCAAATGGCATCTCTGTAATTTGAGTGGAAGGAGGCCTTCAAAAGAAATGTACAAATAAACTGTAAATTATCATGAATAACTTCGCTTTCTGATCATTGTGATGGACTTTAAAAAAAAAACCTGTAAAAACTGTTCTCAAAGTTTTGTCTTCAAAACTCTCTACTCTTACTTGGGCATTTCTAAAAACGAGATACTATGAAACATACTTTATATAATTATTACTATTTTTGAGCTTATTCCTTCAAATATCCATGAGTATTGCCTTAGTAATTTTCTTTCCAGCATGCACTTTTAGTATTTAATATGATGCTGGAAAAAACAATATCCATGGGGCAAGGCATTTTCTTCTGTATAAATTGCAAGACTTTGGTTTCCCAAATATATCTTGGAAATAAATATATTCTATTCCTTTAATAGCTTTTAAAACTGATATCTAAAATAATTATAGACACAATTTCCTATGATGTGGCTATTAGGAGGTTAATTAGGAAATAATGAATGAGATACCATAGGTTAGCATAGAGTTAGCACAATAGGATTTGTTTCAGCATGAAATGAAGTTGTGTTAAAAATTTAATCTTTATGTGCTAATATGCATGGGCATACATTGTTAATTATTGCCAAAAGATTCTTCCTACTTCTCAGCACTAACAAATGGGTAACTCAGAAATAGATTGTTTTATAGATATCCATGCAGATTAGTTTGACAAAGTTCACAAGACATGTGAAAACTGTGTAGCATGATGTTATGATGTACAATAATAAATCAGTTGTAAATGTTATATATGGAGCAATGACATCTTAAATTAAGTAAGGATTATTTTCAGTTTCTTGACATTGATTTTAAAGTAAAAGCCTTCAAATCTGTATATAAAAAGTAGTTATAATTACTGTGTATAAAAAGCATATACTTATTACTATTGTTGCCTTCTCAGTTTCTATTTTTTTGTTTAAATTTCTTCATTGATTAAGGTATCACATATTTGTCCTCATCCCCCCTTTCCCATCCCACACCCCTCCCCACACATGCCCCCACCCCCCTGTTGTCCTTAACCACTGGTTAGGCTCATATGCATGCACACAAGTCCTTTGGTTGATCTCTCCCCTTTATCCCCACCCTTCTCTACCCTCCCTCTGAGGCCCGACAGTCTGATCCATGCCTCCTTGTCTCCGGGTCTGTTCTTGTTCATCAGTCTATGTTGTTCATCATTTCCCCTAGATGAGTGAGATCATGTGCTACTAGAAATACACTTATAAGAACCGAAAATGAGACAAGCAATAATGGTTATGGTGACAGGCAAATGAATCAGTGTGTAGTGAGTTTCTTTCTGGGCCAACAGTTCTTTTGAGACCCAATTTCAATGTCAAACAGTTCCTTATGTGTACATGTCAGCACTGACTTTTCAGCTCTGGATGGTGGACAAATGGTGGTAATGCAGGTCCGACCCTTTCTGGTTCTCAGTTTCTATTTCATTACCACTGAAGGAAAGACCCACTTGCTTTTCATATCAGTAGTTCTGATTAAGCTAGTGAATTTGGTTTTCAGAAATAGTGCTAAACATATAAATGTTAAATGAAGTGTGTAAATAGAATTATTGAAATAGCATGTAAATTTCATGACATGTTGATATTATCCACATCTATAAAACAAAAAATATGGTAAAAATGAGTTTTATTATTGGCTTTATTATTTGTGACTCTAATTTGAAAATAGAAATGATGGTTTATTGAGATTAAGTAATTACTTAATTGTTTTGTGAAAATAAAACACTGAGTTTCAGGAAGCCATTTTGGTGAAATGGTATTTAAATGCTTTATAGCAGAATGGTTTCTAAGAACTATTAAATTACACTGTCTTGAATTTATTATATATATAACAGTAATATATATATGATATTATGGCACTAGGAGGCCCAACAAATAGTCCCTTTTCCCCACTCAAATTCAGAATTGATTAAGAGATAGGCAACTTTACCCCCCCCCCTTCATACTGTACATCATATTCCCAGAACTTATTTATCCTATAACTGAAAGTTTTTAGCTTTTGACCACCTTTGTCTATTCTCTCCCTTCCCCCCCCCACCCTAATCTCTGGCAACCACCAATTTGTTTTCCGAATTTATTTATGAGTTTTGTTTTTTTTAGATTCCACATACAAGTGAAATCATACAGTATTTCTCTTCCTCTGACTTATTTCACTGACATATTTCACTTAACATAATGTCCTCAAGGACCATCCCTAGTGTCATAAATTGCAGGATTTCCTTCTTTTTTATGGCTGAATAATATTCCATTTTGTATATGTAATATATATATATATATATATATATATACACACACACACACACACACACACACACACACACACACACACACACACACACACACTAGAGGCCCAGATTCATGCACTTGGGGGAGAGGGAGCGGGTCCCTCAGCCTGACCTGCACCCTCTCACAATCCAGGACCCCTCTGGTAGGGACCCTAGGCCTGGCCTGAGATCAGGGCCTATCGGGTCTTTCCTTCCCTGGTCTGCAGGAAGCTGGCCCCACCCCCGCCGCTGCCACTGCTTGCCATCTGTGCAGCGCTGCCTCCCCTCCCCTGCCACTGGTGGCCTCCCTCTGCAGGCGACAGGCTGGGGTGCAATGGCTTGGCTGGCCTGGGCCTCCCTCTTTCTTTGCTGGGGGGTGGGGCCAGCCCTTCGAGGGGCTGTCTGCCTACCTGATCGCCCCAACCACGTGCCTACCTACCTGATCACCCCTAACTGCTGGTCTGCTTATCTGATCACCCCTAACCACTCTGCCTGACTGCCTGATTGCCCTTAACCACTTGCTTGGGGGTGGAGCCAGCCCAGTGAGGGGCCATTTGCCTACCTGATCTCCTCTAACTGCTTGCCTGCCTACCTGATCACCCCTAACCACTGGTCTGCCTATCTGATCACCCCTAGCCCTCTCTGCCTGCCTGCCTGATTGCCCCTTACTGCTTGCTTGGGGGTGGGGCCAGCACTGACTTCTGGTTGGTCAGTCTCCGGTTGTTACTGGTCGTTATGACCCAGGGTTTTTATCTATTAAGATATATATATATATATATATATATATATATATATATATATATATATATACACACACACACACACACACACACACACACATACTAGGGGCCTGGTGCACGAATTTCATGCACTGGGGGTGGGGGTGGGTCCCTCAGCCCAATATGCCCCCTCTCACATACTGGGAGCCCTCAGGGGATGTCCTACTGATGGCTTAGGCCTGATCCCCACGGGAAGCGGGCCTAAGCCGCAGTCTGGCCTCCCTTTGTGGGAGGCAACCGGGCTGGTCAGGGGAAGGCACCAGCCCCATCACCCTGCTGCTGCAGCCACTGCTAGTCACCACAGCCACCAAGGTGTTTTCATCAACACGGACTCCAGTCCCTTCACCAAGAAAAAATGACAACTTTCTTTAGGCATTTTCAAGATGTGCCTTTCATAGGCTATGCATTTCTTTCTTTCTTTCTTTTTTTTTATCCTCGCCTAAGGATATGTTTCCATTGACTTTTAGAGAATGTGGAAGAGAAAGGGAAAGACAGAGAGAAACATCAAAGTGAGAGGAACACTTTGATTGGTTGCCTCCTGCATGAGCCCCGATCTGGGCTCTGGCCAGGGAGGAGTCTGCAACCTAGGTACATGCCCTTGATCAGAATCAAACCCAGACCCTGCTGTCTGTAGGCCGAGGCATTATCCACTGAGTCAAACTGGTTAGGGCAGGATATGACATTTCTTAGCCTTCCAGCAGTGGACCTTCGTTTTTTTCTCCAGAAGTGTGGTGGAAAAACCATAGATCACCTTTTTGGATTCTTATTACCCAAGTTACTGAGAACATTACCAGTGGCATACAGGAAGCTTAGCCAATGTGCAGTCAGAAAAGGTGTTTCCTCTATAGTTCACACCAATCACCGGCTGTGCCCTGCCCAGGCCTAAAGCCTCTGGCCGAAAACTTTAGGCCTGGGAAGGGGACCGCCAGCTCCCTGTGATTGCAGACACCACCCATTGGGCAGGGACCCCAGCTCCCTGCAATCCACCACAGGAGCACAAGCTCCCCGCTGGTGCCCAAGGCTGGGAAAGCCTCTGGCGGAGGCATTCCCGGCCTTGGGCTCGGCCGCACCCCAGCTTCCCGGTGACGGATCGCAGGAGCCAACCGCCAGTTGCCTGCCATCCGTCACAGGCTCCCCGCTGGTGCCCAAGGCCGGAAAAGCCTCCAGCAGGATGGTTTCTTGGTGGGCATGGCTGGTGAGTGTGGCTTGTGGATGTAGCGAAGGTATGGTCAATTTGTATATTACTATTACTCTATTATTAGGTAGGATACATATATATATATATATATATATATATATATATATATATATATATATATATATATATCTTTTTTTTTTTCCTCCCTTTATCCATTCATCCATTGATGGACACTTAGGTTGCTTCCATGTCTTGGCTATTGTAAATAATGCTACAGTGAACATGGAGGTGCATGTATCTTTTCCAGATAGTGATTTTATTTCCTTTGGATTTATACCCAGAAGTTGAATTTCTGGATCATATGGCAGTTCTATTTTTAATTTTTGAGAAACTTCCATACTGCTTTCCCACAAACAGAGCACGAGGGTTCCCCTTCCGCCACAGCCTCACCAGTATTTGCTATCTCTTGTATTTTTTATTTTAGCCATCTTATTGGGTGTGAGGTGATATCTCATTATGATCTGATTTTCATTTCCCTGATTATTATGATGTTGAGCACCTTTTCTTGTATCTGTTGGGCATTTGTATGTCTTCTTTGGAAAAATGTCTATTTGGTTCCTTTGCCTATTTTTTAAAAAGTCAGATTGTTTGGATATTTTTGGTAATTGACTTGTAGGAGTTCTTTATTTATTTTGAATATTAACCCTTTATCAGGTATATGATTTGCAAATATTTTTTCCCATTCTATATATTGTCTTTTCATTTTGCTAATGGTTTTCTTTGCTGTGCAGAAGCTTTTTAGTTTGATATAGTACCACTTTTTTACTTTTTTATTTTATTACTTTTGCTTTTGGTGTCAAATAAAAAGGAATCATTGCCACAATCAATGTCAAGGAGATTACCCTTTAAATTTTCATTTACAAATTTTATGTTTCGAGTTTTATATTTAAATCTTTAATCCAATCTGAGTTGGTTTTTGTGTATGGTGTAACACAGTGATCCAGTTTCATTCTTTTGTTGTAGCTGTCCAGTTTTCCCAACACCACTTATTGAAGAAACTATCATTTCACCACTATGTATTCTTGGCCCCCTTGTCATCAATTAATTGACCATACAATATGTGTCTGAGCCCTCTATTTGGTTCCATTGACCTCTGTGTCTGTTTTTATGCTCATACCATACTGTTTAGATTTAGACAGCTTTGTAATATAGTTTGAAAGCAGAAAGTATGACACCTCTAACTTTACTATTATTTCTCAATATTAATTTGGCTATTTGAGGTCTTTCATGGTCACAAATTTTAGGACTGTGTTTTCTATTTCTGTGAAAAATGCCATTGGAATTTGGATTGAGATTTCATTGAATCTGTAGATTGCTTTGAGTGATATGACTATTTTAAGACTGTTGAGTCTTCTGATTCATGTGTATGAGATAGATTTGTATCTTCTTCCATTTCTTTAATAAATGTCATAGTTTTCAGTGTACTTTTATCTTCTTGGTTAAATTTATTCTGAGGTATTTTATTCCTCTTGATGCAATGCTAAATGAGATTGTAAATTGATTTCTTTTTCTGACAGTTTGTTATCTATATATATAAAAGGCTAAGCAACCATTCGATCATCCAACCAGCTGGTAGGTGTGACACGCACTGACCACCAGGGGGCAGATGCTCAACCCAGGAACTTCTGAGCTGCAGTGACTTGGCAGCCATGGTTCTCGGGTGATACACCCTGGAACCAGAGATGAGGGAGCCCGATTCCTTGCAGGGGGCCGTGGGATTCCACCTTTGGCAGTGGCTTATGTTGTTGCTGGGGCACTGTCACCTGAATCTAGTTTACTGCCAAGGTGCGGTGACCACAGACACCTTTCCAACTGCAGAAGAGCAACTGGCAGCAAAGATCCACTGACCAGTGCTCCTTGCACCCATGTGGGTGCACACCCTGATTCCTTCTGGTCCTGTGGCATCTGCAGGATTTGGTGGGGACAGAATCCCTTATAGATTCAGTAACTTGAAGATGTCCACATCACTGTCACCCACAAAGTAGTACCAAGGCCTGGGGGAGGAGAAGGGCCCCTCCAAGGAGCCTTGGGGTGAGAGCAGCTCTGTGAAATCAGGGTCAGGAGAGAAATTCCAGGCATCAGGACCCTGAGGTGATTCTGTGGCCTCGGCTGGAGCTGGAGCAGGAGCAGCAGAGACCATGCCCAGGGCACCCTGTGCAGGGCCCCAACAAGCCTGGCTGTAGCTGGAGGTGCTGGGATCTGCTGCTGGGAAGACTTGCAAGGGACTGTGTGGAAGGAGGCTGCATAAACCTAGGCCCCCATGGTACAGGGGGGTGGCGGGGAGCACAAGGCCCTCTGGGAAACCAGGGTCCTATGGGAGCACAGGGCCTGCTGGGAACACAGGGCCAGCTGGGAGGGAGGTTGGTGCCAAGGCGTGTCTGCCCTGTCTCACCCAGTCCTGCCCCGATGGCCACCTTCTAACTAAATTCCTTTCAATGTGCATGAATCCGGGCACTGGGCCACTAGTTAGTGTATAGAAATGTAGCAGATTTTTGTATATTGGTTTTGCATCCTGCAACTTTACTAAATTCATTTATTATTTCTAATAGTTTTTTGGATGTGTCTTAAGGGTTTCTTATATATTATACTAGAGGCCTGGTGTACAAAATTAGTGCACAGAGGGGGGTTCCTCAGCCTGGCCTGCACCCTCTTCAATCTGTGACCCCTTGGGGGATGTCCGACTGCCAGTTTAGGCCCAATCCAGCAGTCAGACATCCCTCTCGCAATCTGGGATGATTGACTCCTAACCACTCACTTGCCTGCCTGGCTGATCACCTCTAACCCCTCTGCCTGCCTGCCTGATCACCCCTAACCACTCTGCCTGTTGGCCTGATCACCCCTACCTTTCTCCCCTGCTGGCCCCAAAGCTCCAACCTTGCCCGCCCCTGCCTGCCTGATCATCTGTAACCTCTCTACCTGCCTGCCTGATCACCTCTAACTGCCTCTGCCTGCCTGCCTGATCACCCCTAACTGCTCTCCCCTGCCAGCCTGATCTCACCCCCAACTGCCTCTGCCTTGGCTCCCACCACCATGGCTTTGTCCAGAAGGAAGTCGGACATCTCAAAGATGGCCAGTCGACCTGGTCTAATTAGCATATTACCCTTTTATTAGTATAGATAGATTATATAGGATAGGATTGCTTAAATGGGGGGAAAAGCCTTTTTCAGCAGGAGGAGATGCTCTTGGCAGACAAAAACACATAATCCCTATATCTGGACTGATAGCCAGCCATAAGCACTATACTGCCAAACCAGTCATTAAAAAATTGAATCACTTTCTTACACCTTACACCAAACAGCTGTTGCCCTTAAAACTCCTCCTCAGCCCCCACCTTAGGTTCTGCCTTCATAGTTCACCCAGATTTGGTTCTGATTGGTTGGTTTCTATGCCAGTCAGCATCAAAAGCTCCACCTCCTAGGCAGCCATTGGCTCCTCACACTTCACCCAGATTTGGTTTTGATTGGTCGGTTTCTATGCCAGTCAGCATCTCCAGGCCTATCTCCGAACCTGATCATAGAGGCAGGGCTGATCAGCAACTGCCCCAGGTTGCTGACAAATGGGCTGAACGGCTGACCTCTGGGAGAGAGAGAGGCTTGGCTGCTGGCAAGGCCCGGAGAGAGAAGCAGGGTATGATCACCCTGCTTCTCTCTCTGAGCCTCGCCAACAGCCACTGCCACTGCTGATCAGCCCCACCTCTCTCTCTTTCCCAGAGGTCAGCAGTTCAGCCTGCTCGGCTGCTGCATGTGCAGCTTGGCATTTGGTTGAGCTGTCAGTCGTTTGGGATGTTACGACCCTGGCTCTTTATATATATAGATCATGTCATCGACAAATAGAGATAGTTTTATTTCATTTTTTATTTGGATGCTTTTATTATTTTTTTAACTTAATTTCTCTGGATAGAATTTCTAGTACTAGTTGAATAAAAGTGGTGATCATGGACATCCTTGACTTATTCCTTATCTTAGAGAAAAAGCTTTCAGTTTTTGAATATGATATGAGCTGTGGGCTTGTCATATGTAGCCTTTATTATGCTGAGGTACATTCCCTCTATGCCCACTTTGTTGGGAGTTTTATTTTTATTAAATCTACTAGCGTTCCCGTTGCAGGAAAAATCCTGCAGTAGGATTTCCTGCTGCACTCTACCCCGCCTCCGCTCCTCCCTTGTCGCCCGCCCCGCTTTCTCGGCCAGCCCGCCTGCTTTTCCCTTCGCCCCCGGCCCCGCCTCCGCTCCTCCCTTGTCGCCCGCCCCGCCTTCTCGGCCAGCCCTCCTGCTTTTCCCTTCGGCCCCGGCCCCGCCTCCGCTCCTCCCTTGTCGCCCGCCCCGCCTTCTCGGCCAGCCCGCCTGCTTTTCCCTTCGCCCCAGGCCCCGCCTCCGCTCCTCCCTCCCGCCCCGCCTTCTCCGCCAGCCCGCCTGCTTTTCCCTTCGCCCCTGGCCCCGCCTCCGCTCCTCCCTTGTCGCCCGCCCCGCCTTCTCGGCCAGCCCGCCTGCTTTTCCCTTCACCTCCGGCCCTGCCTCCGCTCCTCCCTTCTCCTCCCCCCAGCTTGCTTGCTTCTCCGAAGCTTTACTCCCTTCTGCAGCTCTTGGCTTCTTTCGACGCTGTCTTGATATGCAAATTAGCTTCCATCTTTGTTGGGGTAATTTGCATACTCATCCTGATTGGTTGGTGGGCGTGGCTTGGACGTAGCGAAGGTGCGGTCAATTTGCATATTTGTCTATTATTAGATAGGATTGTTGTAACATTGATTAATAACATTATATATGTTTTAGGTGTACAACTCTGTTGGGAGTTTTTATTATGAACTTTATCAAATGTTTTTATCTGCATCTATTGAGATGATCATATGATTTTTAGTCTCTATTTTGTTATTGTGGTGTATCACATTGGTTTCTTTGAAGATGTTGAACCATCCTTGTATCCCTGGAATAAACCTCATGGTATATGATTTTTTTTTGTATTGTTAAATTCAGTTTGCTAAAATTTTGTTGGAATCTGGCAAGTTGCTAAAATGTTATATGTTTTTAACATGGTGCCTAACACACAATAGATGTTAATGTTCCAATGTTAATTTCCTTTCTTTTTCCTTTCCAGGAGAAGTAGAAGAGATATAAAGGCCAGTACCACCAACAAGGGACATATTCAGATTTCTCAGTTTCTTTAACTGTAAAATGGGCATGATAATAATAATTACTCTCCCTCCTGTACCTCAAGGAGTCATCATATGTTGTAAAATAATGTGAAATTGTAATCAGTGTAAGTTGTAAAGTACAGGAGAAATGTAACTTATTCTGATTACACCAAATTACATAGTAGTCATGTAAATATTGTGCTTTTAATTATAAGATAGTTCAATGATACCTATGAGTGAGGAAATATTCTCCTAATTGTGGCCATGGTAGAAATAAAAGAAGTAGCATGCACTTTATTCCAGAATTATGAAAAAAGTATGATGATCATGACATGAAACTATTAATATAATCATTATAATATATGCTAGAAAGTCCAAAATGTGATTTTGGAAATAGATGGGAAAATCTGTCTGCTAAGAAGTCCTGGGTCAAAAAAAAAGACTGACTTTATAGCCAGGAGATGCTTGCAACAAATGGGACATAAATTCTTCTGTCTCAATCCACTCTTAGGAATGGTCACTAGACCCTGTTTTATCCTCCCAAGGGAAGAAGTTGCCATCTAAAGGACAGAAATAGGGAAAGGATAGATCATTACCTTGACAGGTCCTTACTTACTACCTACATATAACTAATTCATCTTTAGATTCCTTGTTGGCTGGGCATAGAACATATGAGGTAGGAGTTTAGAAGAGGAGAAGCCATAGAAAAGGGAGATTGGGAATGATGAAGATAAACTAAACTGATTTCACAGGTTGGTCCTTTCTCTATAGGGTGGGAGCCCTGCAGCCATCACATGACTCTACCATGCCTTCCAATTGCACCTTTTAAGGAGTCTTTGTTATTACCGAGTTTCATATCTATGATTAAGATTATTTATCTTTTTTTTACATTCAGATAAATTTATTTAAGAAATAAAATACTTGTTATGTAACTAGTTTTCTGACATTACTCTGTTGGAGAAACAAATTTGGAAATAGCACATTTTTTTGAATATTATTTCTATATTCTACCTTGAATGCAATTCTACCAGAGAATAATCTTAAAAACATTTTTAAAGTTTATTTTCAATAAGGCTAATTGTTAGATGACAAAGAGTATATTCTATAATAAAAAGAACTACTTCAGTAAAAATGTATGGCTTTGGACAAGTTGCCTAATATTTCTCAGCTTCCATATCACCCTGAAAATTTTAAAAACTGGGTAAGTTGATTTCTAAAGTCCCTTCTAGTTCTAGATTTCTACTCCTCTACTACATAGAGTGAAACATGTGTTTGACAATGACAAGATCCAGTTTATTCAATAGTTTCTAACCTAAAAATAGTGTAGTATGTTGACCAAATCAGCCTCAATCCAAATGATCAGTCTATTGATAAATGATATGGAGTTATAAGAACTAGATAGCCAGAAGCTTTTCATCGATCTTAGGAGGCTAAAAAAAGTTAAATAAAGCCCCTGGAAGAAAGCAATGAAAGATTCCATCTCTTTCTGAATTAAAGTCTTGTCTGTAAAGGTTAGATTAGTTCTTCTAAAGTACAATTCCGAGCTTTGGTTTCTGAGTATTTTAGACGTTACTACAATGAGGAAGGTTGTCAAAATATGTTGACTTATCCCAACAGAATATTCAAACCCAGCAAAATAAGAGCACTACATACTGAGAATTTCAGAATTATGATTTTTATTTTATCTAGTTTTAGTAATCTGATAGTGATCAGTCAGTCAATTTTTCAAGCCATGCTTATATGTATAATTGGTTTGAAAAATTCATTAAAAACTATCTTTAATCATTCAAATCCATAGAATGATCATTTGTTTGTTTTTGTTTGTCTAATTTCCAATAACTCAAACATTTTATGCTATTTTAACAACTCATTGACACAGTCTCTTATTCATAAATACTTCAAATTATTTTTCTTTTGAGAGCTCTAAAAGTCTTTTCTGGGTTGATCCCATGGGTCTCAAAAAAGTTGCTT
The DNA here is from genome assembly GCF_951640355.1 of Cnephaeus nilssonii. Taxonomy (NCBI): domain Eukaryota; kingdom Metazoa; phylum Chordata; class Mammalia; order Chiroptera; family Vespertilionidae; genus Cnephaeus; species Cnephaeus nilssonii. The sequence goes on from NC_137078.1 coordinate 35,832,257, forward strand.
TCTTTTCTTGGGTCACCATCGAAGCAAGAAAGTCATTTTCATTTCCACGTACAATAAATCAATGAACATTTATAGAACACCTATTTTGTTCTGGGCCCTTAGGCTAAGCAATGTGGTAGATACAGTGATGAATAAGAGATGATCTCTGCCCTCAAGGCAAGCTAGGCTCTTAGATAAAAGATACCAAACAGACAATGCAGGGCAGCATATGATAAGTGGTAAATGAGTGGCATGGGAAATAGGGGTTCGAGGGTGTTAGAGGTGAGAGAGATAATTTTGGCCTGAGGTGGTTAGAGAGGGCTTCAGAGAGTATGTGGGAGATGGCCTGGATCTTGGGGAACTGATGGCTTAAGACAAGTAGGCAGAGAAGGGGAGAGCATGGCAGGCAGAGGAAACGGAGTGAAGAGTGATAGGAATGGGTTGATGATTGACCAGGGAAGTAAGTCAGCAGCCTCTGTAGGTTGTCATCAATGCTAGGCCAGGAACAGGGCACAGAGCTGGCCTGCTCTTAAATTGAAGACAGGTGTATGGATGATAGCAGACGCAACACTGGGAGGGCAAAATGCAAGATTTAATTTGCAAGTGAGCTACAGCAATAGTGGGCTCTGGTCTTCTGGCTCAGAGAGCCATAGAGGCCCAGAGATGAGCACCTGGGTGGCTCCCAGAAGGTGCTTTTCCTCAGCATTCAGGCAGGAACTTGGGGTGGAAGGAACACTGGGATTCGTGCTCTGCTGTGAATACATCTGCAAACTTTATCAAGTCATTTATATAACTCAGGGTCCTCCTCTTTCAAATAAGATACAGTAGTTTCCCCTTATTTGTTTCAAGCGCCCCCCCACCTCAGTGGGTGCCCTGAAACCACTGATAGTTCTGAACCCTACATATGCTATGTTTTCTCCTATACATACATGCCTGTGATAAAGTTCAATTTATAAATTAGGTACAGTGAGATATTAATGACAATCCTATCTAATAAAGAGGGAATATGCTAATTGACCCTCATGCCGTCACAAAAGATGGCGATGCCCACAGCCAATAAGGAGGGAATATGCCAATTGACTGCCCCACCCTCAAAGATGGCAGCACCCACAGCCACAAGATAGCGGCACCCAGTCCCCTCAGCCCCACCAGGATGGCAGCCCTACCCGGACGGGAGGCGCACACCTGCCTCTGGAGTCCCCCAGTCCCTTCAGCCCCGCAGCCACCCAGGGCTGGCCCAAGGCGCAGGCAAGCCTTGGATAGCAGCTGCCCAGCCGCCCAGGGCTGCCCGAGGCTCAGGTAACCAGGGCTGGTCAAGACTTGTGCTGCCAGCAGTGGCAGCTGCAGAGGTGTGATAGGGGGTTGCCTTCCCCTGATCGCCGGATCTCCGGATCGCCTCCCACCCCTGAGGACTCCTAGACTGTGAGAGGGGGCAGGCCGGGCTGAGGGACCCCCCTCCAGTGCATGAATTTTCATGCACCGGGCCTCTAGTAACTAATAATAGAACTATTATAACAATATACTGAAATAAAAGTCATGTTAATGTGCTCTATCTCTTCAGTAATTTTTATATTTTCAGTCCAAACCTATTCCTGAATTTATATAACCATCCTTTACTTGCAATAAATGGCTTGTTGTCACTCATTTCAGAGGATCCATTGCTGAAGTCTTTTTAAAATTTTATCTTTATTTTTGAGAGTGTTACAGATGTCACATATTTTTTCCCCATTACCCCTCTCTACCCAGCTTCACCCCACCACCCCAGCTCAATGCTTTCTGGTGAAAACACATTGCCAATCAACTGGGGCATGTTTTCTGTTCATGACTTTTAGCCACAAAATTAATGCCTTTTGCATCTTAACTAAGCACTGGTCATGCACTGTGGTTATACCTTTTGTAGTTTGAGGTGCTACAACAAAACTAACATGAGTTTCTTTTTTCACAATTTCTTATATAAAAGATTTGTTCTTATTGTATATATTTATATTTTCCTTATTAAGTTGAAAACTATCACCTTTTTACTTACAGAAAACACTTTATGGCTTCTCTTTGGCAGACCCAAGTTGCCAGCATTGCTACTCTTGTGTTTGGGGGTCATTATTCAGTAAAATAAGGGCTACCTGAATGAGGATGGCCACTAACAACGGGCGGGTAGTGTATATAGTGTGGATACGGTGGACAAAACTCATATCCCAGTGGGATAGAGTGGGATGGTGTGAGATTGCATCGTACTGCTCAGAACAGTGCACAATTGAAAATGATAAATTGTTTATTTCTAGAATGTTTCATTTAACGTTTTTGGACCGCAGTGGACCATGGGTAACTGAAACCATGGAAAGTGAAGCCACACAGTAAGGTTGGACTACTGTCTTTGGACATGATATTCTTGGAAGTCTCCTTCAGTGCTTATGCCTGATGTGTCTCTGTGAAGTGTCTTAATACTCTACCATGTATTCTTTTTAAACACACATTTTTTGGTTGCTTTGCCTCTGCACAGTAAGCCAATTATCAAGGCTTTTCCACAGTTGGAAACAATTAAATTAGCCATTGTATATTATTTAAAATAGTAAGCAAAACTAAATACAGCCTTTTTACTTATGGTTCTTATTAAATACAGGTGAAAACAATGTAGATTAATGATTAAGTCCACAATCTGGGTTCAAATCCTGATCTCACTAACTTTGCAACTTAAAGCAAGTAACTTAATTTTTCTATCTTTTTCTTTTTAAAAATATATTTTTATTGATTTCAGAAAGGAAGGGAGAGGGAGAGAGAGATAGAAACATCAATGATGAGAGAGAATCATTGATCGGCTGCCTCCTGCACGCCCCCTCCTGGTGATTGAGCCCACAACCCGGGCATGTGCCCTTGACTGGAAGTGAACCTGGGACCCTTCAGTCTGCAGGCCGATGCTCTATCCACTGAGCCAAACCAGCTAGGGCAGGTTACTTAATTTTTCTAAACCACAGGTTTCTTTATCTGTAAAAAAAGAAAGAAAAAATGTTGACAATAGCACCTACAGATTTGGATTTACTGTAATAGTTTATGTGAAAGTGCTTAGCTGGTGCCAGGCATGTGGAAAGTATTCAATGAATGTTAACTCTTTTATCATTATTAATATACTCCTTTTAGCTGTTGATGGCATTTGTTAACTTTGTAAAGTGACTTTAAGTAACACAGAAATTATATTATGAGGTCATTATAAACCTGGACGTGTAGTACGCATTACAGATGGACAAGCAATAATAGAAAGAAACCATTACAGATGGACAAGCAATAATAGAAAGAAATGACTAGAAATGTGAGGCAGATAATAACTAAAGTTTAAAGTAGGAAGGAGCTAAGTGCCTGGAGAGAGATAACTGGAAACAGAGACATCCAGTGAGTGGCAGAAATGCCTCGAAAGCCCTAGAGTCATAGTAAACAGCACCTGGAAACTGAACCTGCAAAGTGATAAGATGATACAGCTCTGAACACCTGATTATTAGAAAGGTGTTAACCAATAAGAAAGAATGGAAAGCAGAAAAAAAGGGCCTGGGGGACTAAAATTTGATTGAAGATTTTTGAAAACTAGACATCTCTATCACAGTGTAGCAAATCTGTCTTACAGTACGCTTGTCAGGCTTGCAGATGGGGAAGGTAGAAACATCCAGGAGCGAGAGGAGATAAAAGATTGGTGGGCAAATGTTCTCCCTGCCCCTATGTAGTGGGATCAATACAAGTAAAGGAAACCATTTCTAATGGCTGCCTCTCTGGGGGAAAAGAGAGAGGAGCCATTTACATCTGGTCAGGACTAAGCCCCAGAGAACACACTGTGGGGAATCGTCTGCAATGGGTGGGGACTAGACAACATAATGTTTCCAGTGAGTGTGGAGCAGTTCAAAACTGCAGCCCTCTCCGTGTGTGACCCCACAGGAAGAAGGCCTGTCAGAATAAGAGTTAGTATTTGCATAGTACCTACCATAGTGCTTGGCACGAATTCAGTGTGACATAAATGTTTATTAAAAATGAATTTAGAATTTCTGGAAGTATTTGGCAACCAAACCAGAAATCATTAGCCTTGTCTCAGGGATGAGCAGATCTATTTACCAACTGAAAAGGCAATCAGTTATAAAATCAAGCCAAGAAAAATTTTTTTGGAAGCAGCGTGGTTGCTGTGCCATGACTTATGGATATTACTGAAGCTGGAGGTCAGTTTGTATAAGGCCCTCCCACCCCGTTCAGCTAGCAGACAGAGCCAAAGTTTTAGGAAGAAAACTATACAACATTTCACAAGATTTCTGTTCTAAAAGAGCTTTGTTACTAGAGACTCTGGGATACCCAGCCCTTCTCATCTCTGTTAAGCTTTAAACATTTGTTAAGAGTTTGCTGTTGACCACAAAATTTTGGTTGCTTTGCCTCTGCGGCTGCTAACACATATCTGTATGCCATCTGTGCCAGTGCCCTGGCAATTCGAGATCAATGTCTTGGCATCACCCAGAAGGACCGCTTTTTTCCGTAGGAAGCTATGTTGGACTCTGCCTCTGTCTGGGTCACTGCCAGATAGGTACCCACCTCAGAGGGAAGTTTGGTTATCAATGGTACAGGTTCTTCTCTCTTCTAAAGAAGAGCTCTCTTGCCTTCTCTCTTCATTGTTTTCCTCAAAGAAAATAGAGAACTCCATGGCCCTTCTCCACCACCTCCCAATGATTATTTATGGAGGTCCCATTGTCGCATGGGTGACTGGAACAATTTGAAGTTATTCTGATAGTGGATTAGTCTCCCTGAACATTCTTCTAAGGCCACAGAATGTCTACTGTGACAATTTCAGACTCAGCCTCCTGAGGAGGTTGGTGTGGTCGAAGCTTAATCCAAACAATGAATACTGACAAATGCCCAGAGCCAATCCGTGGTTTACAAGAGACTTTCCTTTGTGTTATCTCATATAATTCTTACAACTATACTGAGTGGTGAGTCAGGGGAGCATTACCATTATTCTTTTTGTACACATAGGTAACCATATCTTTAAGTGGTTATGATATTACATACATGTTAATGGTAGAGCCAGGACTTTTGGATGAAAGTTATGCATTCTTGCTCCTTCCAAGGGATGAATTTGATGTCCAAAAACATAGACTATATTTTAAAATTTCTACTAGATGGACCAATTTTGATGGTTAGGTTACAATCACTTTCCTCAAAATGAGATGGAACGTTTCTTCTGCAATTTTTAACTTTTAGTGATTTGTTTAGAACATTTTTTAGCCTTTCAAAGTCAGAAGACTCACTATTCTCATTTATTTAATTATAAAAATAATAAAATGTCACAACAGCTTAGGATATAGAAAAAATATTCATAAGTCTCTGACCTAATTTAGCAATTTTTTATTACCTTCCAGGCTTTGTTCATAAACACAGGTTTTTAAACACAATTGCAATCACAATGTAATTTAATTCTGTAGTCTATATTTCACCCCACATTATAGCATAAATGTATTCCCCTACTACTGTGCATTCACAGTACATTCTGTACCTTAATGTAATCATTTCTATATTGTTGGACTTCACTTTGGCTTCTAATTTCTCACTACTATGAACAGAGTTATAGTGGAAATCTTTCATCTTAAAATTATTCTTTCATCTAAACATATCCTTAGGATAAACTTCTAGAAGTGAGCTCCTTGGCAAAAAAGGTAAGACTCTTGTTTCACATTGCCAAAGTTCTTTCTAAAAATGTTTTATAAAATTCTACTGCAACTAGTAACAATAGAGAATATCTTTTCCTGTGCCCTTGTTGATATTTGGAATTTTTGCTTTTTGTTATTAGTTTTAAGAAAAAAGAAAAGGCTCCTCAATATTTTCATTTATACTTTTCTAATTACTATCAAGGTACATATTTTCTCTTGGTTGTCCATTAGTTGTATTTTGTTTACTTGTTGAATTTTGCATCTTTCAATTTCTGATTCCAGAGATAATACATTATGTCTTGAATTTTATGTAGCCAGACTCTCTGAAAGGAACAGCAATTATACGATATGGGTACTTTTCTGTTTTTAAATGTATTCTCTAGTTCATCTTACAAGTGTCTCCAATTATCCATTAGGTTGTATGAATTCCTATGGGGATATCTGAATGCACTAGGGGTGTAGAAAGCATGTGTTTCTAGCTTTGATGTGAACCTTGGCTGCTATGAAATGACCTACTGAAGTTTCTTCTGTCTGCAAACACTGGTGTGGCATTGGTGTTGGTGGGGAGTGACTGGCAACAGTTTGAGTTTTTCAACCTAAATTTGGTTCAACACACACACACACACACACACACACACACACACACACACACACAGATAGATGTTCTAGAAAATAATTCTGATTTTTTTCCCTTTGGTTTTGGTTAAGCGCGGTTTTCCTCATGTTCAAGTCGGGAGAACTTTTGGGAAATATTGCCTTTTCTCAATGGTATGAGAAAATCTAACACCATACTAAACACACTTTAAATAAAATAGTCTTTATGGAAAGACGTACGCTTTCTGTGATTCATGGAATCTGTAACCCTGGTTTATGAGGCCTGCCACGTGTGTCATGCTTCCTCACACTCCAGTAACTTTGTGCACACTGTTCTTTCTATGAAGCCAATTTCCTACTGGTTCTCCAAGCAACCTTCTGTTCTTTCTTTAAGACTCTCTCAGTTAGTGTCCACTTTTAATAATAGAAACCACACGAGCTACTTTAAGTAGAAAGAAATTTGACAAATTTACACATCTGTGTAATTACCACCACAATAAGATGTATGTTTTCATCACTTCCAAAAAGTCCCTTGTTTTATCTCCTAATCACTCCCACGCCATCAGTCCTAGACAACTAATCTAGTTTCTGCCACTATAAATTAGGGTTTTCTTCTCTGAAGTTTCATATGTATATAGTCATAAAGTATACATTCTTTTGAATCTATTTTTTGCTCGTCATGTTTTTGAGATTTGTCCATGTTGTGGATGTTATCCATAGTTAATTTCTTTATATTGTGGAGTAAGAATTCCATTGTATGGATAAGTACAGCATTTATGGATTTTTAGGATGCTTCCAATTGGAGCTATTAAAAATAAAGGTGCACAAGGTTAATATACAAAAGTCAATTGCTTTCCTATAAGCAAACAATTAAGTAGAATTTGATATTAAACACATAATACCATGTATATTGGCACACTCAAAATGAAATACTTAGGCATAAATCTAAGAAAATATGTACAAGTCTATCTAAAGACTATAAATCTGCAAAACTCTGATGAAAGGTATCAAAGAAGAACGAAATAAATGGAGAGATATTCCATGTTCATGGATAGGAAGACTCAATATTGTTAAAATGTTGGTTCATCCCAACTTGTTTTATAGAATCAATGTAATTCCAGTCAAAATCCCAGCCAGTTATTTTATGGTTATTATGTCATCTATTTGGTTTTTATTTCCTTATAGCTTTTTGGTCCGTCATTTTCTGCATTTCAGTCTTTTGTGTTTAGTTGATTTTTTGTAGTGAACTGTTTACATTCCTTTCTTATTTCTTTTGTATACATTATATAACTATTTTCTTTGTGGTTACCATAGAGATTACATTTAACACCCTAAAGTTATAAAAGTCTAATTTGAATTTATATTAGCTTAACTTCATTAACATATGGTAGATTTGGGATAGTCTTCACTCCAGGGATAATTCATTTCTACTACAAAATCGTGACCCTGATGGAGTCTTCTATAAATATCAGAAATGATTATTAAGGATTCTGCTTTGTCTGGCTGAAGTTTGAATATCCTACTACCTTGTGTGGGTTCTGAAAATTGTTTATCTTACAAATCTCTACTCATGCCTTGGCTACCCTTGTGGAGTTTCACATGTCTATTAATGACCAAATAATCACAAAATTCAAGGAGATCTTTATACTGATTTCTGAAGCTGTTTTTCTCTGTAGCATTCTCCTGTCTGGTACTCTACCCTGAAGCATCAAGCCACTTCAGTCTTGCTGAATTTCTATTTCCTCAACTTAGTGAAGCCATTAGACTTCAGTTGACTTCTTTCTCCCATCCTGTATAGTTTGAAAATTGGCTCCACTCAGTCAGCCAGAGTGATTATGTAGTTTGGTTTATTTGTTTTTCTCTAGGGGATCATCATCTTGAACTATAGGCTATCCAATATCTGACAATAGCTTTGTACAGCTTCTAATTGTTAGTGGTATGTGGTTAACTCATGGCTTTTCTTAATCTACCATGGAAAAGAAGTAGAGGTCTACATTAAGGCTTTTAGAGGCTCATGACTTGTGAAAGCTGCAGAGGAAAGCAACTTCAGAAGACATAATTAATTACTCTAAGAAAGATCTTGTCTGAGCACCTGATGCATGTCTTCCTTTAAGATAGTGCCAAAGTACTCGTGTTGAATGTAAAAGATGTCTGGATTTGTGTTCTTGTTAGAAAGACTCTTTAATTTACCCTCTAAATACATTTCTTCCTATTATCACTCAGAGCCGTTATATTTATGAATGTAACGGATTCAACCAGAGCATTTGTCCATTCTACTAACTTGAGTCTTTACGGTGGCAAGGTGTTTGTCTTGTGTTCTTCTCACTAAATTAAGATGGTAGGCATTCAGCAAAACAGGTACTATGATGGATGATATGACTTTTGACAGTAAATAAGAAAAACTTAGGGTATCTAATAGTTGAATTAAAAGTATTATTTTTTTAGCTGTCATGCTGCCCTCTTGAGAATTCAACATTGTTAGCTGATCCTGAGATATTTTTCATTGTCAAAGCATCTATTCATTCTTTGGAAAATTAAGTTATTTTCTGACTCCCACTTGGTTTAATAAAATTTGGTATTTAAAATTATAATATAAATTATTTTATTCAGGAGGATTTTTCCTAGCTAAAACAATATCTAAAGCACTTTTAGTTCTGGATACAATGAAACAAGCATACATGAATGTGTTTATCCCTCTGAATACAACTATAAAATCTGGACAGAATGCTTGGGGCAGGTATTTTATGACTCTGAACGAAAATGATAGCAGGTAGATTGGAGGAAAAGACCATAATTTGAAATACCATCCAATCTGTGGTGATTTTACCATCTTCCACCTCTTCAAAATTTCCTTCCCCTCTTCCCTCGGCCCCCCGCCTCTCATTCCCCAGCCCACAAACACTCTCAATCACAGTGATAGCAGAGATTGCAAAGAGAGCCCACAGGAGTCAAAGCTCTGAGAGTGCAGAACCTTCCTCTCTCATTAGTATAGCTGTAATCCCACTGAGGTGGGAAAACATGTTTGTTTGTTTTTTTATCTCTCTCTCTGGTCTTCTGTCATTTGGTCCCAGATGTGGACACAGTCACAGAAGTAGGCAGCCTAGTGGGCTAAATAAAACAGCTAGAGGACTAAAAAGGGCAGCCCAGGTAACCAGAAAGAGCTGACTTTTTGAAGAATGTACTTCCCCTTCCTTTAAATAGAATATTCTTCATTTGGAGTTTGATGCTGTGTTATGAACAGATTTACCTTATCCATTCTCTGCTGGAGGCCCAGGTAGGCGATGTTTTCTTCTTGGAGTATCCTCTCTGGAAGCACACAATGGCCATCTAGCATTCATTGCTGATGTGCATTTTGATCATCTGGTCAAAGTATTTCTGATATCTGAGATCATTTTAAGAACATGAAAATATCCTTCTCCTCATAAAAAATTTCCCCTAGATTTAGTATCAATTAATGATTATTTCTTGATGCAGTCTTTACTATTGTAGATTGTTGACTTCTCCAACTCCAGCACTACTTCTACATTTGCTAGTTGACATTTGGCCTATTATAAGAAAGAGCCCTTCATTCCTCTAATCTTTCATTTATCTACGAATATTTATATGGACTTCTAAATTAATATTTTCTCAGGGTTTATAATTCATCAGTGTATTTAATTATTCTGATATTCAAATTATACTAGTTGGTGCCCCTTCTGGCATTTTTATATTTATTCCTCTTCAAATTGTCATATTATGGCTTTTGCTTGATATTTTTTGATGGGAGAACATCTCATAAAAATTAAAAAAAAGGTAATTTCTTTCTTCATATAGCCCAGTCAACTTCAAGGTTCCTGTGACATGTCTCTCTCTCCCCTTCAGTGTAATTATGGTATTCTTTGAAATACAATTGGATTCATTTGTTTCAAGTGTTAGGGTTTGCCTCTTCCCATTTTTACTGATTTCATTTTAATTTGTTGAATATGTAGAATATTAACATGTTTCCAGAAGTCAAACTATGCAAAATGTGTACTCAGAGAAATGCCACTTCCTCCCAAATCCTTTTACCTCATTTCATCTCACCCCCTACCCCTTGTAGGTAATCAATTACATTGTTTTCTGGTTTACCACTCCTTTTTTAAAATATAAAAATAAGCAGAGATTACATTTTTTCTATCTTACCTTCTTTATTACACAAAAGATAGCATATGTATAAACTGTTTGGCACCTTTTTTTTTTTAATCTAAAAATATCTCCTGCCTGGCTGGTGTTGCTCAGTGGTTAAGCATTGACCTATGAACCAGGAGGTCATGGTTCAATTCCCAGTTGGGACACATGCCCGTGGGAGTGTGCAGGAGGTGGCCAATCAATGATCCTCTCTCATCATTGATGTTTCTCACTCTCTCTCCCTCTCCCTTTCTTTCTGAAATCAATAAAAATATATATATTTTTAAAAGTCTCCTGGAAACATCTATCAGTCCTTAGAATTCTTCCTCATTATTTTTTATAACTGCATAGTACTCCTTTATCTATACATAGTATAATTTATTCACCAATATCCCATGTTTGGACATTTAGAAATTTGCAATATATTCAATTACAAAGAATACTACAATGAATAACCTTACACCTATGTATTTTCATATTGTTGGAAGTATATTTTAAGCATAAGTTTCTAGAAGTGGGATTAATGGAACAAAGTGCAAATGCATTTGCAGTGTTGTTAAATATTCAAAATTCCCTTCATAGAGTTTACATTCCCATGATAAAGTACGGGAGGGCATGTTCTTCCACATCCCACTGATAGCTGTTTATAAATTTTAGATATTTTATTTTATTTAGTCCATAAATTTTTCAAAAAGAAATAAAATTTTTGGAATTTATCATTTCTTGGAGGAACAAATTAAAAGTAGAATGTCATGCATCCATTCAAAATTCATTTAACTTTGAATCCATTCTACAACTTAGTTAAGTAATTTTCTAATGATATGCATAAAGGTTGTTTTTGGTTATTTACTAGTATAAGCAATATAGACAAACAGAGTTATGGATAAATCTTTTCACATATTCTTATTTTTTTCAGAATAAAATTCTAGAAATGGAATTCCTATTTTAATTGGTAGAAGTTTTAAAGATTTTTCTGTTCCAATTTATAATTATCAGCAAGATATGAAAATGCAATTTTCTGAAAAAAATAGTTATGTCATCAGTATCTTAATCTTCTATTGTTCATTAAGTTGAGAATCTTGGCATTTTTATATTTCTTCCTCTTCAAATTGTCATATCATGGCTTTTGCTTGATATTTCTTGATGGGAGAACATCTCATTTAAAAAAAGGTAATTTCTTTCTTCATATAGCCCAGTCAACTCAAAGAGAAAAAACCAAGTAGATCTGAAGTAAGTCTAATGAGAAAAATATTTGTGTATGTATGTAATATGCATATATATATATGTATGTACATATAATGTATATACTGTATGTAATGTGTATATGCTAGTATTTGTATGTATGTATATAATGCATTACTTTATGTTGGGTTTTTTGCTTTCTGACATCCTCAATCTCAATTGATCTACCTTTAGGAGAGATGAATTGGCCTTTTATTTTGTTCCCAAACAGTAATGGTAAACTGTAGCAGAAATTAATAATCAGCTTTCCCAAAGCCATTTATTTCTCCTTTTACCCTTGCCTACCTCGATTATAGAGGTTTGGAAAACCCAACACTTGACCCTTGCAGTTAGCAGAGGTCATGTGACTTGCTTTCACCCAGTGAAATCTGGGTGTTAGTCTCTAAAGAGAAATTTCCTTCTCAAATACAAAAACACAAAGCCCTGCTAAAAGGGAACCCAAATATTGTGTGCAATTAAATGTGAGGCTCTACTTTATATTGTAAATATGCAGGATAAAGACTACAAGGGCAGTTTAGCAATGAGAAAATAAAATTATTATTCCTGAAGTATAGTGTCAAAACTTTAAAATTGGACTACTAAAATAGTTAATAATAGAATTCTAATTACAGTATACTACTCCAAAATTTGTTTAACCTCAACTTTGGTAGAATATTGATTTTAATCAATATTGATGATTAAGCACTTAGCCCAAATGGTCATGTGGTGCACCTCTAATCCTAATTCTTCCATAAACTAGAAAAATTTAAGATTGATCTACTATAGCAGTTCATATAATTCATAATCTTGAGTTCTACCAGCAGGGTCATTTTGGCAGGTACTAAGGAGAAAATAAAAGACTTGTAAGTGAAGATAGAATTAAAAGAGGAGAAGGAAAGTCAAGAGATGGCAAAAGAGGGGGAATTAAGAGTTGAGAAGAGGCAGACACTGGCAAAGGAGGAGGTGAAAGAAGAAAGGTAACATTGTAGGGAGGAGTTGATTACTTTGGTAATTTCCCTACCATCTTAGGTCACCCCTCTTTTTCTATAAAAGACACATCCAAAGCATCTCAGACTGGGCAGTATTTCTTTGATTATTAATGGACACACACAAAGAGACAAACACACACAACAAAGCAAAAAATAATCTACAACTTCTAAATCTGGACTCAGAGAAAACTGTTAGAATGTTAGAGCTGGAAGGAACCTCTGACATCATCCTGTCCATTCTCTTATTCCACAAGGACTCGCCCAAGGTCATGTTGCTGGAAAGGCAGACTGAAGGCTGGTACCCAGGTCCTTGGATGTCCAATCCAATGATCCTTCTTCCAAGATGCATGATGCCTTTCCTGCCTCTTTTGACCCAAGAAATAAAATTCTTTCTGTCAGGGAAGATAAAAACTCACTTCAAGTACCCAATTTCTAAGAGGATACTGTAGTAACTAGAATTATAGTTTCTTGCTTAAAAGATTTAAAAAAAAGTTCAAAATTTTATTTACTGCACTTTTTAAAAAGTGAATGGTGAGGATTTTGAAAATACATGTTTACCAATTTCCTACTGGCAACAGAACCTCAGCAGCAATAAATAAATCACCTTCATACTCTTCTCTGTGAAGCCATTAAGCCTAGAAACATGCTGTTTTTGGCAATACAGAAATCAAAGTGGTAGCACAGCAGAGCAGGTCTGTGTTAAAGAACAAAAATCCACAGGCTGCTTCAAATATCAACAAGGAACCCTGAAATTTTCTATCAATTTCTTTTCATGGCCTTGTGACATTTTCAACTTAAAACTATATTGCTTAACATCAAGGCACTTTGAGAGAGCTTCAGTTGGAAAAGGTAATTTTTGAGTGAGATTCAGCAGAAAAAGGTAATTTTTCAGAGAGGTTCACTGGAAAAAGGTAATTTTCAGAACCAATTGCTGCATTCTTTTGCTGTTATTTTGTCTCTTTTCTAAGTAGCCCTAATGTCATTCATGGGCACTCTATGTCAATACATCCGTACTGGCTAAGTCGTTTGTGCAAAGTAAGTTTACAGAAACTGTAGCTTTAGGCTATGTTATTCCAGGGCTGTGAAGATCAAACAATGCAATTTCACTTGGAAGTTTCATCAATTTTGCATCAATGTTGATGCTGGAGCTGGAGGCCTGCACCCAGAATCATAATTTCAGCCACACAAAAATTTTGTTTTTGATGGAGAATCTAATTTTCTAAGATGATCATTGTTTGGTAATACCGTGGCTCAGTAATGCAGCTCTGTGAACCTCTGGTGCTGACCTGCTATTGATGGGCAAGCAATGGAGAGGCTTAATAGCTGATCTAGACTGCATCAATTCATACTGTTTTGAGACACTAAAGGAAAAATAACTAGTTTTAGAATGCATGTTATTATATGTTATTTGTATAAGTGGACGAACAAGTACCCTAGAAAGCTAAGACCTTTCATCTGTTCATTTTGGAGAGCTTCAATCTTTAGAGAGGAAATGATGCAATTCATCTTTAATAGCTTGAAATGAAGACTCTGAAATTATCAGGCTTCTCATATATTTCGCCTTTGATTATATCTCCAGAGAGAAAATGACCCCTCCCCCTAAAAAAACAAAAACAACCAAAACACAAAAAAACCTCCTTCAATGCAAGATGTGAAAGTTGAGGGGCATAAAAAGAAACATTTTAGAGCCTCTTTTTAAAAATAAAGTAAAACAGCAAGGCTTAATAGGCTAGCACTAATTTTATTCTTTCCTATAAAATGTTATGTATTTGGTTTCAAGTGAATATTAATGATTTTTTAATTAATCTTGTTGTTTTGTAATTCAGCCTTTGTGTAAAAACATTGTGCTATACAGCATTTCATGTTTACTGGTTATATAACATGTAGCCAACATAGGATCCTTTCCAGTCTTCATGTCTGTTCATTTCCTTCTAAGGAACTTCACTCCTGGTCCCACCCACTGTACCCTCGGCAACACTGTGGGTTGAATACACTCAAATAATAATGACATTTCTTTTTAAAATAACTATCTTTTTGTTATAAGAAAAATGGGTATTTCACCAAAACTTAACTATCTTTAAGTTAGTTTGTTATTTATACCCACTGAGAAGAAAATTAAATAAATCAAATATGACCAGTTTGTTACCTTTTATCTAAATGAAACATTTTTCTCTATTTGTAGTTGTCTGTATACCAGTTATATTTAAAATATATATATATATTAGAGCATTTTTAGGTTCATAACAAATTTGAGGGGAAGGTAGAGATTTTCTATATACTTCCTGCCCCATTATCAACCCCCCCCCCCCAACCAGAGTGGAAAATACTTACTATAATCAATGAACCTAGATTGATGCATCATTTTCAACAAAATTCCATGTTTACAAAAGGTTCACTTTTGGTGTTGTGTATACTATGAGTTGTGACAAATGTGTAATATATATCCACCATTGTAGTATTATTTGGGATATTTTCACTGCCCTAAAAAGCCTCTGTTCTCTGCCTATGCACTTCCCCCTCCTCCTAACCCTTGATCTTTTTATTATCTCCATAGTTTTGGCTTTTCCAGAATGTCTAATAGTTGGAATCATATAGTATGTTAGCTTCTTCAGACTGGCTTCTTTCACTTAGTGACATGCATTTAAAATTCCTTCATGTCTCTTCAAAGTTTGATAGCTCATTTCTTTTTAGTGCTGAATAATGTTCCATTGTCTCTATGTACCACAGTTGATTCATTCACTAACTGAAGGGCATTTTGGTTGCTTCCAAATTTTGGCAATTATGAGTAAAGTTGCTATAAACATATGTGTGCATGTTTTTGTGTGGACATACATTTTCAACTCCCTTGGGTAAATACTAAGGACTGTGATTGCTGGATTATACAAGAGTTTGTTTACGGTTTTTAAGGAACAACCAAACAAAGTGTCTTCACCATTTTTCACTCTCAGTAGCTATGAATGGGAGTTCCTGTTGCTCCACATCTTCATCAGCATTTGGTGTTGTCAGTGTTTTGAATTTTGGCCATTCTAACAGGTGTGATGTGGTAACTCATTGCTGTAAAAGATTTTAGCAGTGAGATTGTTTTCTTAGGTCTGCTACAAATGTATTATTCTGATATCCCAGTAGATGTTCTGTGAGAATCGGATTGGGGAAGTGGAGTAGCACTTGACAGGTATCAGAGGACTGGTGAAGTAGTTGGCCCTTGACAAGTATCAGATGTGAGGTTACTAGGACCCTGAATACAGGAGGGTAAATTTTACATAAGGAAATTCACAGGTGATAAACAGCAGGAAAATCTTAAATTCTTGAATAAATCACACCCAGATTGAACCACCAACATTTTGGTTAACCACTGAATATGCTAAGTGATTGTGTCACAGAAACACCCAGTTACGTTTTTAAAGTTAAAATTGACCAATTGTGCCCTAACTGGTTTGGCTCAGTGGATAGAGCGTTGGCCTGCGGACTCAAGGGTCCCAGGTTCAATTCTGGTCAAGGGCATATACCTTGGTTGCGAGCACATACCCAGTAGGGAGTGTGCAGGAGGCAACTGATGGATGTTTCTAACTCTCTATCCCTCTCCCTTTCTCTCTGTAAAAAATTAATAAAATATATTTTTTTAAAAATTCACCAATTATTATATCAATAATAATGAACTGCAAGTGTACCACAATGATATGTTACAGAATTAATAATTAATCACTTAAGAAATCTCTACTAGTCAGGATGTGTGTGTAGTGTGCCCACCAAACAATTTACATTTTCTATTTTCAATTATCTAACTGATTGACAAAGACTTTTTGTTATTTAGCACATAAATATTTTATTTAGTGGAATTCTGTTTATTCTGTCTTTGCTAGGCTATAACATTTAATAATTCTAAAGCTTTCTTGGAAATGCAGGCTGGGAGACAGCGAAAAAGTCACATGAAAGTTTGTTGCTTTTTACTTATTACTGCAAATGCCAATGAACTTCATTCAAGAGTCTGCATTTCCAACACATTAAACATATTTTCCCTATTAACCTTAGTTACTTTAGTTGGCCAATGTTTTTATTTGTGTGAACTCTGGATTACCCTGAGAATGGCCAACATGGTGAGGGATGGCAAGAGGCAGGAAAGACTATCTGAAATGGCTGAGCAATGAGAGGAGTCAGCAGAAATGGGTCCTAATGCCTTGGTCATCTGGATCTTTTGAAAAGACAAGATTAAGGCAAGACATACGGTTATCCAAAGCAAGGAGTGGAAGGACCAGAGTTTTGGAATCACTTAGACCAGTGTTTAGTCCCAGATCTGCCACTCACTGGTGACATGGCTTTAGTGTCACTCTGTTATGCAAATAGTTTTAATAGAACTTACTGAACATGGTTGCTGTGAGGTTAAATGAGACAGTATATTATGTACCCAGTCCAGAGCCAGTGTATGACAAAAGGTAAGAATATTTTACAAGAGGACATTTTGTAAACAGTGGTCGTTATTAAGGTGTGTTAAGATGTAAAAACATTTTACCAAAAAATTTATAAAAAAGACAAAGATAGTTATCATTAAAGTGAGTGTCAAAATGTAAGAACATTTTGTTAAAAGCACAAGTGGATTGAAATTGAACGACAACCTGAATGGGTACTGCACATAGAGGTCACGGTAAGCACAGGGTATTCCAATAATATTGCATTCTACATTGGTGGCATCATTTGCTACTCTAACGTTATTTAATTAAAATAAGTTTTGATAAAGATAAGGTGTGCTTGCCGTGGTGTTTTACTTCTCACCTGAAGATGTGCTCTGATTGTGAGCTTTGAAGGTTCGAGAGGGAAGGGCTTGCCTCACTCTCTGGGAGAAAAGCCTCCCCACTCAGCGACTGAGGATGACCTGCAGAGATAAAGCAGAGCGGCAGGCATCACAGATCTTTACGTTTCCAATGGAGAGGATACTCTTTGGCACATAGTAGGAATTCTGTAAATGTTCACTGAAATGATGAGTGATGGGATGGGCTTTTCATATATGTGCAGCCATCTCATTAACTTTATCCCCAGAAGCCAACCTAGTCACAAATGCCTTTGAATAGCTTTATAACCCATGCTCATTTAGGTCTTGGAACTAAGTGTAATTATTCAGACACTTAAGTGTGTGGTTTGTTTTTCTGTTTCAAATGTTAGGTTTTTGAAATGTTTTTGTGATAAATTTTATTGAAGCTATGCCTTTAAATTCATATTTATTTTGAAATAGAAAGTTATAGGAAAATTTCTATTTCCTAAAGCTGCAATGTCCTAGGCCTCCTGATGACAGCCTTTCCAATGTTATCCCTGGAGTGTTTCATGTTGGACTCCTTTAGACAATGTTTTAATGACTTCTGTAAAATGACTTTCTCTTCCATGGACAAATTATGTCAAAATGAGTGTGCTGCTACTGATCTGGGTGTATATTATGTCCTATGTTAGCTCAACTTAGAGTCAGAAAGATCGATTAGTGGTTTTGAGTCGGAAAATGGACTCAAGGCATTTTATTTTCTGCTTGCTGGGTTCTTTTTATCTTCTCTTCAATGTAGCGTTTCTTTCCCCCTTTATGCTATGGCACTAGCTGAATGCTGATGACCCAACAGGACAACAGCCAAGTTGCATTTAACGGTAACCTGGTGGCCATAGCTGCCTGGTTACCCACTGACACTGAATCGGCCCCGGGAGCAAAGGGTTTTCATTCTTGTTATTCCTGAGAGCAAGTTCCAGGACATTCATCCTTCAAGTTTCAATTCCTGCCTTGCCTCCTTAAAGTCCTCCCTAAGGAATCCACAATATCCCTTCTCTTTCCTCAACAACAGTAGCTCTCTCTCTCTCTCTACCACATATTCACCACTTAGTATTTTCTATTGCTTCATTAGTTGGTTTAAATGTTGGCCATGGCTTTCACTATCTGTGCTCAGTAAATAAATACTTGTTGATTAATTAGCTTGCTTCTTCTCAGGCAGTTGGCCTAATGGTAGGCTCTGTCAGTAGCGTGGTAGCTCAGAACTTTTGGACAGGCCAGTACCACTTTAGGAAACCGATGCAAGTTGCATATGTGTGCACCAAAAAAAAATATGTGTATGCATATGTAGAAACCGTTATGTGTAGTTTCAGAGGGTTCCTGACTCCCCCTGAAAGCCATCTAAGGAAGCTTGACACAAAGAACCTTCCTCTCACAGGCCCCTTTCTACCCTGAAGCAAGGTAGAAGGCACCTGGCTTCTTTCATAGCAGGCAGGTAACAGCATAACTTACAAATGCATGTGTTCTATAAGGCTCTAAGGTTGTGCATTTGTGTCTGAAGATTTATATCTGCAAGGTTGTGAGATAACAACAGCTAGTGGAGAAATCAACTGAACTTACACTAATTAGACCTAAATTCAGGTTCTATCACTTAATATCTGTGTGGACTTAGCCAAGTCACTTACTATCTTTGGGCCTTAGTTTTCTTATCTGTCACCTAGGAATGAAGCTAACATTGACCTCAGACAGACATGCAAAAACACTTAGCTCTCTCACGCTCCTGCTGGGCAAAGGGCAATCTTGAACACAGTCCCTGGGCTGGAGTTCTTAGGATGAGCAGGCTTCACGGGTAGGGCATTCCCTGAAGCCCCCCAGAAATACAGGAGGGCCATAGGCCTTCATCAGTAAGTAGAGGGAAAGGAATTGGAGTGTAACTATTGACTTAGCCCTATAAAATCCAAGAGAGCACTTTGAAGGGAAGGAGGCTGGTAAGTACTTTAAACTTTTGTTAAAGGAGTGAATGAATGAGTGAATGAATGAATTTTTCGTGTCCAGGTTGTAAAAGTTAGGTTTGAGGAAGCTTGAGTTACATATATGAACAATATTGTCTTAAAAGTTTTGTGGTTCATGGATTGGAAAAGTCAATGTTCTTAAGATGGCAATTCTCCCCAAATTGAACTACAGGTACAATAAAAATTCAGCTATTTTTTTGGGTAGAAATTGACAAGCTGATTCTAAAAGGTATATGGACATGCTATAAAGGGCCTAGAAAAAGCCAAATAATTTTTTAAAAGAAAAAAGATAGAAGACTTATCTTTCCTGATTTCAAGACTTATTATAAAGCTACACTTATCAAGATAAATTGATATTGTTGAAAAGATAGATATAAAGATCATTGAATGAGAATAGAGTTCAGAAATAGATCCATTTGTATATGGAAAGTTGATTTTTTCTTTTTGTTGTTATTAATGCTCACCCAAGGATATTTTTTTCCATTGACTTTTGAGGGAGTGGGACAGGAAGAGACAGGAGAGAGAAATAGTGATGCAAGAGACACACATTGATTGGTTGCCTACTGCCTGCACTCCAATTGGGGCCTATAACTGAGGTATGTGCCCTTGACTGGAATCGAACCTGTGACCCTTCAGTCTGTGGGCTGATGCTCTAACCACTGAGAAAACCAGCCAGGATGAAAATTGATTTTTTTTTTGACAAAGCAATTTAATGGGGGGAAAAGAAAGCCTTTCAACAAATGGTATTGAATCAAATAGATATACACATGGAAAAAAATTCTTTTTTGTGAGGGAGGTATTATTTAATTTATCTTTATTTTGCCAGTCCTTTTTGTTGAACTTTTATATACATTTTTAAAAACTATTATCAATAATGTTGCAGTGAAAATCCTATACATATAGCTTTGGGTGCAGTGACAATATTTCTATAGACTAGATTCCTAAAAGTGGATTGTTAAATCAAAGAATATATACATTTCAAATTTTGATAGGTATTGCCAAGTTTCTTTTCAAAAAATGCTATTATAATTTATACTTCTGCAATAGCATATGAGAATATATTTGCCCACATATTTGCTACCTTGGATATTATATATTTTTCTCTTTTTGATAATCAATTGGGCAAAAAGTGTTATCTCATTATCATTTTAATTATTATTTCTTGGTTGTTAATTAGATTGAGTATATTTTCATGTACACTGTTGATTTGTTTCCCATTCTTGTGAGCATATTTTTTATATTATTTACCAATTTTTCTAATGAGTTATCTTCCTTTTTGTATTAATTTACAGAAGCTATTTATATGTTTGGATTTTATTTATGATACAAGTATTATGTCTGTTTGTCATATGTCATATAACTTGGCTTATGATTACCTGGAAGTTTTGAATTTTATATAGTTCGCCTGTCTGTTGTTAAAAGATAGCTTCCTTCCTTGCTTAGGAAGGCCAACCCACAATCAGAGTACTAAAATATTCTCTGTAACTTTATCTAATAGTATGAGTTACAATAAGGATCAGGAGGATAAAATGTCATCTAAAAATAAAAGGCCACATATCAGACAAAATGACTTATTAGATGCTTTATGAGAGTAGCTTCTGGACCCAGGCTGTCTAGATTCTTTTCTAACTGTATGACCTTGGGTGTGTTACTTAACCTTTCTTGCTTCAGTTTTCTCATCTGTAAAATGAGGAAAATAATAATACCTACTTCATGGGATTGTCATGAGGATTGAGTGAGTTAATAGATACCAAGTGCTTTGAATAATGTTTGAAACATAAAAAGCAATATATAAGTGTTAGCTAAAAATGTACATTGGTGGTGTCACTGTCTGAATCTAAGAAGTGGGGGAAAATGCAACTATTATGTTTTTATTTTTTAATATTATTTTATTGATTTTAAAGAGAGAGGAAGGGAGAGGAGAGACAGATAGAAACATTAATGCATCAATATTGATCTGTTGCCTCCTCTTGCATTCCCCTGCTGGGGATTGAGCCTGCAAATCAGGCATGTGCCCTGACTGGGATCAAACTT
The DNA here is from genome assembly GCF_951640355.1 of Cnephaeus nilssonii. NCBI lineage: Eukaryota > Metazoa > Chordata > Mammalia > Chiroptera > Vespertilionidae > Cnephaeus > Cnephaeus nilssonii. Next base: position 35,853,636 of record NC_137078.1, read on the forward strand.
GGGACCTCTTGGTACATGGGTCAATACTCTACCACTGAACTGCACTGGCCAGGCTATTATGTGTTTTTTTAATTAAATTTATTGGGGTGACATTGGTTAACAGGATGATATAGGTTTCAGGTATAGATTTCTATGTTACAAGATCTGTATATTGCACTGTGTGTCTACCACCCAAAGTTAAATCATCTTCCATCACCATAACTATTATGTTCTTAACACTTACAATTTCCAACATTGATACAGGTGCTTATATTCAATGTCGTAGATGGTAGATATTACCACTGAAGCTCAAAGAAGCTAAGTGTCTCATCTATGCTCACACAGGTAGAAAGTGATTAAGCTGGGGCAGCTCATGTTCTAGCACTGGGGCCCTGGGGTGGCCTGGGCCTTGGTATATATTTGGAAGTCATTCTCTAAATGTCATTTTCCTGTTGGAAGATTCTAATCGAAGGTTTGTGGCTTGAAAGATCATGGAGCCTGAAGATTACTGCCAGGATCCATAAATATAACTGAAAAACTATTATGATGCATGGCCTTGTTTGAATTATTCTGTGATCTGCCTGCCTCTGTTGAAAAAGAAATGAGATAACCTAGGCTAGCACCTTTTGGTCAGTACTTACTATTACTGCTTTAACATTTTATTAAAGATCAGTAATCTATATATATAAAGAGCCAGGGTCCGTAATGTCCAAAATGACCGAACGGACGACCAAACACCAGAAGTCAGTCCTGCGGTCAGTGCTATGGGCGCCGCGGCGACCCAGCATTGACTGCCGAGGGGGCTGCAGATAAGGCCCAGAGAGAGGCCCAGAGAGAGAAGCAGGTTCTGATCCTCAGCTTCTGTGGCAGCTGTTGATCAGTCCTTGCCTCTCTTTCTCTCCAGGCCTTGCCAGCAGCCTCAGGGGCTGCTGATCAGCCCTACCTCTCTGACCAGACCCGGAGATAGGCCAGGAGACGCTGACTGGCAAAGAAACAGACCAATCAGAACCAAATCTGGGTGAACTGCGAGGAGCCAATGGCTGCCTAGGAGGCAAAGCTTTTGACACTGACTGGCATAGAAACCGACCAATCAGAACTAAATCTGGGTGAACTGCGAGGAGCTAATGGCTGCCTAGGAGGTGGAGCTTTTGATGCTGACTGGCATAGAAACTGACCAATCAGAACCTAATCTGGGTGAACTGCAAAGGCAGAACCTAAGGTGGGGGCTGAGGAGGGGTTTTAAGGGCAACAGCTGTTTGGTGTATGGTGTAAGAAAGTGGTTCAATTTTTTTAATGACCAGTTTGGCAGTATAGTGCATATGGCTGGCTATCAGTGCAGATATAGGGATTACGTATCTTTGTCTGCCAAGAGCATCTCCTCCTGCTGAAAAAGGCTCCCCCCACCCATTTAAGCAATCCTATTCTATATAATCTATCTATACTAATAAAAGGGTAATATGCTAATTAGACCGGGTCGACCAGACATCTGACTTCCTTCCAGACAAAGCCATGGTGGTGGGGGCCGAGGCAGAGGATGTTAGGGGTGATCAGGCCAGCAGGGGTGGGCAGTTGGGCAAAATCAGGCTGGCAGGGAAGGGCTGTTAGGGGCGATCAGGCAGGCAGAGGCAGTTAGGGGCAATCAGGCAGGCAGGCAGGTGAGCGGTTAGGAGCCAGCAGTCCCAGATTGGGAGAGGGATGTCCTACTGCCCGGCAGTCAGACATCCTAAACCGGCAGTCAGACATCCCCCAAGGGGTCCCCAATTGGAGAGGGTGCAGGCTGGGCTGAGGGAACCACCCCCCCCCCACCCATGCACAAATTTCATGCACCGGGCTACTAGGAAGATAATAAATGCCCAAATAAACAAAAATGTTTTTTGTATCCTAAATATATTTGTCTGATGGTCTCTATATCTCTATATGCTTTTTTTTTTTTCTGGGGAAGGTAAGGAACCAATTATCACTACTTTATCATTATCATAAACATTAAAGTTGCAATGTATTAGTGCTTACTACAAGAGGCAGCGTAGCATTACAATTAAGATAGACTCAAGAGGCAAACCACACAGACTGAGAGCCCAGCTCTACCATTTAATTAGTTGTGTGACCTTGGTCAATCAATGTATGTAACCTTCCTTATTGGTAAACTGAGACCAATAGTTTTCCCCCTCCTCCATTTCTGTTACCTATCAGCTCTTTCTCCATTCATCTGGTGCAGAAGTATTTAAATGCTAATTCACTCCAGGAAGGAATATCACAGCAGAAAGAGAGAAAAGGGAGTCACAACAGAGCTTTGTGTTTCAAAATAGTTTGTATAGTAAATGGAAGATATAATATTTTTTAAGAAAAGGCCTTTCTTTGATTGATAGCCTGCTCTTTTAGTTTAGTTTAATTTCAAAGGTCTAAGAACAGGCGTCCTCAAACTACGGCCCGCGGGCCACATGCGGGTGTTTTTGTTTTTTTTTTTACTTCAAAATAAGATATGTGCAGTGTGCATAGGAATTTGTTCATAGTTTTTTTTTAAACTATAGTCTGGCCCTCCAACGGTCTGAGGGACAGTGAACTGGCCCCCTGTTTAAAAAGTTTGAGGACCCCTGGTCTAAGAGCTAAAGGTCTCAGGGCCTAAGCCAATCTTCCCACTCCCTGGATAAAAATACATTAAGGAGAATAGAAAAGAGCCAAAGCTGTCACGCTCCCTGACTTGGGACTTGATGGAGCTCACAGGTTTGTTTGTGTGGAGGAAGAAAGATGAGAAAGAGAACGAAGGCGGCCTGGCTTCCATAGGCCTGAGAGAAGGGCCCTGTGTGGTGTGCACCCAGCACTTCACCCCAGGTTAGTTGTGGTGGCAAGGAAGGTCTGAGTTACCAAGAACAGGTGGCCCTATGCCTTGCATAGGAAGAAGCATCTTATTGCTGACATTCAGCATGGTGTGTGGCAGGAGGCGTAGAGTCGGCTTATGGAGTGAGTGACTTGTGCAGTCACACAGGGTCTCACACTTGGTTTAAAGTTCTCCTGTTGCCCTCTTGGAATTCGTAATAATTTTTGGACAGGGGGCTAGCATTTCATTCTGCCCTGCAAATTATGCAGCTGGTCCTGTCTGCACAAAGGAACCTGTAACAATTCTGAGTCCTCAGTGTAACTGGGAACAATATGATGTCTCCCACCCACCAAGAGGGGAGAAAAGTAGTAGGGAGATAGCTGGCACCTGAAGAAGCTTTGCAGCAGGGACAAGGAGAATGCAGTAGTGATGTGCAGCGACTGAGGACTGAAGACCAGATGGGATGGCAGACATGTCGGTGGATGCCAGCATGGACACTAGATGATACTGAGGACCAGCCGCTCCCCACCCATGATTTGATATCCCATAAAAGTCCTGGAACTCATGGCCTCCCAGGGGAACGCAAAGGGAGACCTGGAATAGCCTGAGGTTTTGTTTCCCATACTCTACCAAGTGAAGGCTCAAAATAAATTTAATCAAAATAATAAAAAATATGACATTTCTTGCATGCATGAACATGAGGAATGAAGATTTTACCCACTACTCCAACTTATTTTTTAAATTATATTTTTATTGATTTCAGAGAGGAAGGAAGAACGAGAGAGAGATAGAAACATCAGTGATGAGAGAGAATCATTGATTGGCTGCCTCCTACATGCCCCGCACTGGGGATCAAGCACACAACTCTGGCATGTATCCTGTCCAGGAATCAAACCGTGACCTCCTGGTTCATAGGTCGACACTCAACCACTGAGCCACACCAGCTGGGCCCAACTTACTTTATGAATTTGTTTGTTTGTTTATTTGTGCATGCATTGCTATCCATGTAAGTACTATGCATCTTGCACCTATGGTGGTTTTATTTAAATTTAAACCTGATGGTTTTTTGATGCTACTTAATATAGTGGGGTTTTTCCTGCTGGCAATCAGTTTAGATACTGAATTCTCAAGGAACCTAAACTAATTTCTTGGCCTTGTAAATCACAGACTCTTAATTTTTAACCTTCTCTTATTAGGGTATGTCCAGGAAAGCCCATGTGCATCTGTTAAACTCTAAATGAGAGAAGACAGGCAACCATCTGGAACTGGAAAAGTGCAGGGTTTCAGAAGAGCCCTTCACATTGTGAAGCATCGTTCACATGCTCTCAAGTTTGCCTCGTGTTATGGAGGACTCCGATGGCCACCTCGAGTCCCCTCCAGCACAAGACACTCAAGATGGCCCCATAAGTAGAGGGGATGTCTGACTTCAAGGGAACACCAAGACTGAGGAAAACGAAACCATATGTGATATGACATAAGGTTTACCCCACGAAAACAAAATATTTCGGTATCATGAAAAGAGATTGAAGTCACTATAAAAAATGGTTAAAATAGGGCTTGCTTTATTAGGGATGATTCTTCCAAGTGTAGGGAGCCACTGTTCCTTTATTCCATATACTAAGAAACCATCTTCTCTCTGTCCTTGCAAACGCCCCATCCATCTTTGATAGTCTGTGCTGATAGCATGCTACAGCCGTGTGAGCACAATATCCAAAGAGCAAGTGTCAAGTAGGCATCAGCAAAGCAAGGTGCATATAAAAGAAAATAAGATTGGACAGGGCTTGGGGGTGGGGGGAGAAGAAATGATGTAGTTCCTAGTTTACCAGATAAGGCTTATCTGAAAAAGTGTTGTCATCCAGTTTTAAATGATAAACACATAGGGCTGAAAGGACCCCTGAGAAGTCATCTGATCCATCCCTCAATCTCCAGGGAGGTTTTATCTAAACCATTTTTTCTGAGAGGTGTCTGTCGTGTTCTTAAAATTCTGTAGGGAAGTGGATTTGACAGCCTTTCTAGTATCCCATTACTATGCTTTATAACCACTACTGCCAGGAAGCCCCTCTTTATACATATATATCCTTTTCTTCTCTAGCTAAAGCCCATTGTTTCTTGTTCTATCCTCTGTAGAGAAATGTTCATACATCCGGATACAGCTCCTGAATAATAATCCTTCCTATATTTAAAGAGACATTAAGTGACCCATTTCTTTCTCTCCTCGAGACTAAATCATCCCAGGGGCTTTATCCTTTTCGCATTCGCCCATTTCCCATATCCCTCTGAAGTTTTTGATGTCTCAAGCCGGCCTTCTTTCCTTGGCAGGAATTTTACCTTGTGGGGGTTTCCAATGTCAAAATCACTTTCCGTGTACTACTTCTACATGGTTGATTTTCAAGACCTGTCCACAGAAACACTGTACAATGAAGTGGGAGTAAGTCATTGGATTCGGTGGACACTTGTATGATGGAACAGGGCATTTCCCACGCCATCACCAGTTTCCTACTAAATGCCAGGGTCACTGGCACAGTGAAAGTAGGCCAGGAGCATAAGAGGTGCCAGGAAGATTCTGGGAGCTGGCTTCAGCTCACGGGGTAGGAAGGGAAGTTTGACTTCTTGATGTCACATCTTTAAGAGCCTCTATGACTCAGAGACATGATAATTTGTGAGACCTACAAGCACTTTGGGCTCCTTGCCAGCTATTCAGAGACCAAGAATCAAGACCTAATTATTATTATTATTATTATTATTATTATTATTATTATTTACCCCAAAAGACTAGATAGCTCAGCTCTGGGATGGTCTGGGTTCCTCCATGGGTTCAGGTAGGCCCTCGGCTTTTCTGAAGGAAAGCTGGGAGGAGTAGCAATGATTGGCAGTTGTGTTCTGCTCCTGACCTTTTCCCCAGCCAAACAAAACCAATACCCAGAATTCCTTTCTTTCAAAAGTCCTGCCCTGTGAAAATTTGTCTTGTTCTTGAGTTTTCCCTTCAGAATTGCTCCCAGCTGCAATTTAAAAATCTCTATTTTGAGGAGATGACACCCAAATTTCAGTGACTTAAGCCTCAAGGGCATTAGGAGCAGATAGGTCTCTTTACCAGCAGTTGAAAACTTACAGAATCACTTCTATTACCGGGGAAATAAGAGCATAATCTATGTGACCATATTTTAAAAATGTCAAGGATAACACAGATGCTCACTTTTGTTGTCGCTGTTGAAGCCTGATGGCCTACCTGAAAAATGATTTCCTACAGACATTGCTTCATGGGAAGTGTATTCTAGTAACATCTATGTTTGTAATTATCCTGCCATTTTATTTTATTTAGACTCAGATAGATAGAAGCAAAACATGGCAGCTTTCTCACAGATCTGAGCAGCTGATGGGCAGAGGTTAATTTGTCTGTACATGGACACATTAGCTTGTCACATCTGCTATTAATTGCAAACGGATATATTAGTCTAATTAAACATTGCAAGGAACTGACCTAAATTGTTCAACGCCTGTTGCTATCACGACTCCACGATTAGCACACTTCAGGCTGCATGTTTATCCTCGCTATGCTGATGTGAAGTAGCAGCCTAACTACAGCTAGTAATGGTTCCTGCAGCCATCACTGCTGGTATGTTAACTGCTTGAAATGGGAAAATAAAACTCCTGAGACACACTCGTAAATTTGCTGTTGAACTGCCGCCATTTCTACCCTGTTTCCTTGACCAGGAGCATTTTCAAATGCTTATTTTCTGTGGCAGCTGTCTAAATGGGTTGCAACCCTTCTAATTTTGGAGCTAATTATTAGGACAAACAGTTGTGGTAAATCAATAGCTCATCAGAATTAATTAAATGGGGAACAGCAACTGAATGTTCATCAGCTCGTTGGCAAGAACTCGGGGCAGAGGGTGTCTTTCCCGACTCTGACTTGAAGCTGGTATATGTTGTGACCTGCACTTGGGACAGGTTTAGTGATGACCAGAAAGAAAAATGTTTATGTGTAGCAAGTATATAAATAGCAGGAGCCCAGTAATTGGGTGCATTTTGGAATTAATGAATACATTTTGTGCATTTATTTCCTTAACTTTTATCAGCCTTAGATTATCCATCACAGCTGTACTGAAGGGTCTTTACTTCCCCGTGTTAGCATGTCTTCCTCCACCCCCTACAGAAACCACACTTTGTGCTTACAGGTATCTAGCACTTGGGCACCCAGTAAATATTGACTGTATGAAAGAAATTAAGAAAACTGGTTTCATCTTATGTGAGATAGAAACCATCTTTTAAAATATAAACCTTTTAGTAAGAATGCATAAAACTTTTTTCAATATGCTAAAAGCAAAAACATTTTTAAAAATAAGAAAAAACAGCTCTAGGTGGTTTGACTCAGTGGACGGAAGGGTCCTGGGTTTGATTCCGGTCAAGGGCACATATCTTGGTTGCAGGCTCCTGGCCCTGGTTGGGAGACGTGAGGGTGGCAACCAATTGATATCTCTCTCTCTCTCTGTCTCTCCCTCCCACTTCCACTCTCTCTGAAAATCAGTGGGAAAAATATTCTCAGGTGAGGATTAAAAAATTAAAAAATAAAAAACATAAGAAAAATGTTATTTTTTTTAAACAAAAAGATTCGGTAAAGTCAAATTTTAAAACAGCATAAGTAGATGTTCATCCTTCAAAATGTTGACATATCAGGCTTTGAATTATAATCAAGACTGTTTGAAGGTAAAGGTGCACTGTACATCTTGCCAAAACCTGCCCCTCTGGAGAGCAGTCTTCCTGGTCCTGAGAGAGTGTCTCGTAAGAACAGGCTTGGCGACCTTGGCTGTGAGGGCTGAAGAGCTTTGCAGGCAAAGAGCAATTGCATTCACTGTCTCCTTTCTCCTTTATTATTATTATTATTATTATTATTATTATTATTATTCAGCACAGCAGCTTGGCCACTTGGAAATAAATGTGCTTTGCTTCTCCTAACTGTTTGAACAGTAGGTCTTCTGAAAGGTTGAAGTAGTTGGCCATCTTATACAAGAGATTCAGAGGCCCCAGTATTGCCTTGGGAACCATCCCACTGGCTTCTCTTTGATTCTGGACTTTGCTGTTCTCTTGGCAGCATCAGGTCTCTCCTGCCCTACTCTAAGCTTACTGGCATCACTCTTCACGGTTAAGGCAATGAGCTTTCACTTTGATCTGGGCCGAAGGATGTGATCTAGTATTGTAAATTCAGGAATGGAAGCCAACAACTCTTCAAGAAGATCTGTTTTGATGGTGTTTGTTTTTTTCCTTCATTTCCCTCAGCTATAACTATGAAATCAGAAAGACCCTTTTCTTGAATTTGTATATGAGCCCATTTTCCACGGTGGAAAAATTCACTCATTTTTCATTCAACAAACACTAGGAAGGATGGTACAAAAATGAGTTAAAAATGGTCTTGCTCTTGAGGAGGTCATAGCCTACAGAGGACTTGAAGTAGATATACTCACTAGCCCTGGCAAGTGTTTCTCCATGGTTAGAGTGTTGGCCTGTGCACCCTCAGGGTCATGGATTTGATTCCCAATCAAGAACACAGACCTGGTTTGCAGGTTCAGTTCCTGGCCTGGCCCAGGGAGGCAACCAATCAATGTGTCCCTCCTTTCCTTCCACTCACTAAAAATCAATGGAAAAAATAAACCCCGGTGATGATTAACAAACAAACAAACAAACAAAAACAAAAAGTTACACTGAGTGATGAATAATAGGAAGAAAGAATATATAAACTGCAAAGCACAAAACAGAGGATCATTAGTTCTCTCTGGGTCAGGAGAAGTCTGCCAGGAAAACTTCACATGGAAGACAATCCATGGGTAGGGTATTGAAGAGACCCATTAGCTTTTAATCAGAAATACTTGAGGAGTCAAGGAATATTAGCATTAAAGTATATTTAATTTAATCATCCAATAAATATTTATTGATGCCAATTGTATGCTTGCTTGGCACTGTTCTAGCAATGGGGATATAAGAATGAAAAAATAAAGACAAAGTTTCTTGTAGACCTTAAGTTTTAGTTGGAGGGGAGAGTTATCAAATAAATATCTGAAATGTTAGGCAAGGACCAATGTTTTGAAGAAGAATAAAAACCACAGGTAGTGCTAGCCAATTTAGCTCAGTGATGGAGCGTTGGCCCACAGGTTAGATTCCAGTCAAGGGTATGTATCTTGGTTGCAGTTTCCCTGGCCCTGGTTGGGATGTGTGCAGGAGACAACCAATCAATGTGTTTCTCTCACATCTCACATCAACGTTTCTCTCTGTCTCTCCCTCTCCCATCCACTCTCTCTAAAAATCAATGGAAAAATATCCTCAGGTGAGAATTAACAACAACAACAAAAAAAAAAAACCACAAAAAAACAAATACAGATAAAGAGCAGTGATGACAGTAGTGGCAAGTTATACTGTTTTGTGTGGGGAAGTCATGGAAAGCCGGACCAGGGAGAGGTGATGAGATGATGTTTGAACAAACCACTGAGGGAGTACTGTGGTGAATCATATGGCTATCTGCAGAAGACCTTTCCAGATAGAATCAACAATCATGTCCAGTTTCTCAACATTAGAAAGACTTGAAGAGTTTCAACATTAGAAAGATTTGAGTTTCATTCTCTCTGTGTGTGTGGCAGTGGTGGGTGGGGTTCTTGAGGTAGTTACCTTAATACCCCCACTTTACACATAAGAAAAATCTCTAAGTCCTACAGAAAACTTAAGTGACTTTTGAGAGTCTCCATAAACATTTGGGCTCAATACATTTTTTTTTTCACAATTAGTAGTTTGGTGTTAGTTGGTGATTCTAGGAGTCCTGGGTGTCTGGGCTATACCTGGATTTTCCCCTAAACCCCGTCTCCAGAAATTCCCCATCAGTAAGCCTGAGAAGGACCTGGGTATCCAGCATCGACAGGTAGACGCTCTCTCAGCTCTTCCATATTTGAAAACCACTGTTGTAAAAGTGCTTTTCACACATCAGTGTACATACAACTTGCCTTGGGCTCTTGTTAAAATGAAGATTCTTATCCAACAGGCTGGAGATGCACCTGTTCTAACAGGCCAAAGCTGCTGGTCTGAGTAGAAAGGTTCTGTGCAGCACTGTCAATACTGGAACTGGACCAGTTCACTGGGATAAGGTGAATGAGGAAAAGTCCAAACACACATATGGAGGAGGGCAAATTCACCCCACCTCTGCTGTCTATCAAGCTTCTACAGAGGTTCCTCAAAGCCCAGGCCTCTGTCCCCTGAGAGCTGAGGATGGAGCGGCTCTGAATGCAGCTTGAATAGCGATCTGGGGGCTGTGACATAGGCATTCTTTGATCTATACAACTAATGTGTCTTTCTGTTATGAGCTGAGGAAAATCCTACCTGGTCCATGAAGTCTTTCTGCCTGCCTTCTATATGGACCTCTCCACTGAACCATTCACCTCAGTGCCTCTCATCAGGATCACCTTCTCCTTTATTTTTTATCTACTTTGTGTGAGTCATTTTAATCTCTCCAATGAGATCATAAGCTCTGCAAAGCTTCAGCCCCCACAGGAAGCTGAATTTGTAGTAAGAATCATAGAATCTTGGCACTAGAAGAGAGCTCATGAAATTCAATTTTCCTTCCAGGCTGTGCTTAGTTCTACAATATTTCACAAAGATAATTATGCATCCCTGCCTGAATACTCCCAATTGTGGAAAGCCCACTTTATCATGAATTGCTCAATTAAAAATAAATTCACAGAATTGAAATCTGGCCCTTTCAGATTTAGCCAAGAAATTGAAAATAAAGAAAAATAACTATTGTTTCTAAGTGCATAATATATGTTGGACCCTATTCTAAATTTTGCATGTAGTTTATTTTATTTATCTTCACAATAATCCTATTAGGCAGATACTATCATTTACCTCCTTAGAGTTAGAGAGGAGCCATGTAAATTGTTCAAGTTCAGACAACCAGAAAGTGGAAGAGTCAGGAGTCAAAACTGTCTGATTGTAGAGAATATACTGTCTGAATATAGCATGGATTAATCCTGGAATATCAATTGTTTCTGTCCATTATTTGTATGAGCAAAGTCAGGTCTTCCCAAAAGGAAATTGTGTCCAGGGAAATTCCTTCTTTACCAAAAAGCACTCTGCTGCATGTCTGCTGGGCCTTATGTATTGGGTGACTCAGTCTATTCCCTGAATGTAGTGGTGTGGGCTGAGATGGTTCTGGAATCCTTATGACACATGTATCAGTTCTAGTGTGCCGGAAGCCAATTCCAGCATGTCATAATTGCAAAAGTTTCATCGAAAGGTTGATGGAACTTGGGGACTCAATAAGGGCTGAGTCACATATGCTATTGCCTGCTGGAATGGCTAAAGGCATTTCCCCAAACCTGAAAAGGATGCATTAAATTGATTGCTGCCAGACAGCTCAAGGCATCTTAATCTACATGTTATTGCCTCTTGTTGGCCAAGCACCTGAGGAGCCGAAGGCAATTCCCCAATCTGACAATGCTTCTGTACAAAACCTTACCCTTTGAAGTGTATATCTCCACCTTGCCTTAGGACAATTTGTGTTAATAAAAAGCAAGGGGTCCTGAGACAAGGAGAACTTGGTTTCTTCAGCCAAGCTCCTCTGCCCCCCCACCCCCCCCATATGCCTTTCAAAATTATGTTTCATCTCTGTACTCTTATTTAATTTATGCACAGCCCCTTCTCCAGATTGCTGAACCCTTCTAGATGTCGGATCAAGACCACCAGCATTAAATCATGCCCAGCATCCGGCATTAGTGTTTATAGTTGACAGTGGTGGGGGGTGGAGAAGTCCTTCATCTAATCCCTAGGTTTCCAAAAACTCAAAGTTGAATTGGTCCTATAGAATAGACATGAGCTTTTAGCTGGCCACAACCCAGTTCAGAGCCATCTAATGGTTTCCCATTAAACCTGGAATCAACTCCCACTTCTTTACTGTGGCCCTACTCTGCTATGTGTGCACCAGATGAGGCTCCAGGTTCATTGGCCCAGACTCAACCCTAATATTTGTTGCACCCAGGCAAGAGGTAAAAGTTGAGGGCCACATACCATATATATAACTATTAAAAATTATGAATCAGTGACCTGTTAAATTAAAGATTTTTATTCTCTAATTTAGGCATGCATACCTTTCTAAAGACAAATGCAAAAAAAAATATGTGAAGCTATGGTTTATAGATTTATATAACTGAAGGTCTACAAAATATCAGATACGAATTTAACTAGCATTTCATATTCTGGGTGTTTAATAAAAATAAAATTAAAAGATTAAAATATTTTTTATGTTTTCAAAGGTTATTCTAAAATAGTGAAATTATTAAGATTAAAAGATAAATAGAAATTATATCTACCAACATTTTAAATGTAATTAGTATTTAATCATTATAAAATGTTGTTCGTTTTTAAAAATTTAATTAAATGTTATTCAATATTTTTATAATGTAAAATATGAACAATTCTAGAGTTTAATGTTTATCTAGTTGTCTTAGCATCACACTTCACACCTGTTACATCTGGACCTACAAATATACAAACTTAGGAGAAATAATGTAATGTTTGATATTGCAAAGTTTTCCTCAGCTTCCATATGTACCACCCTAACTTGTGCACACTGCTAGAGCCAGGAAATGGAATGGGAAGAGAGGCAAGAAAGTGGATGGTTGGTGCTAGTAAGAAACCACCTTCATTATGCGAGAATCAATTGTATTCATGTTCTCCAAGAAGAAGGATTTGACAAGTTAATTAATTTGTCTTTTTTTTAAAGTCTGTGTTTCCATGTCCCAAACCCTCAATGCATTCTGAAGCTCAGCAAACCTCAAACCTTTGCAGTCAGACACAGTTGCCTTCTGTTTTGAGGACACAGGGCAAGAGATATGGAGAACCAATTGTTTGGAACCTGGATAGAGAGTCATGAGGGCAGCTGTTTAAAATGACAGACTGTGCTGTCACCAGAACCATCGCAAGCTTCTGTGTGATGGAGGCACCTGTGTGCCTGCCATCTATGTGTGTGTGAGTTTGTGATAGGCCTTCTGAAGCAGAGGCCAAGGGCAGGGCCCTTCTTTCCAGGTGTAAGGGGGATACTGCACTGGCCTTGCCTGTTTTCAAATGCACCAAAATCTCTGTTCCTTTACCTGTGTATTGCTTGCTTCCTCACTTCAGTCAGCTCTCTGCTCAAATGTCACCCCTTCAAGAGGCCACCCTGGCCGCTTTATCTAAAATAGCATGACTGTCCCATCATATTCACCTTCCCTGATTTGCATTTCTTTGTAGCTCTTATTAATAATTAAATTTACATTATATATCTGCCTCCTTTACCAGTGTGTAAGTTATCTGGAGAAGCCCTGTCTCTCTCATTCATGTATATGTCTCCAGTGTCAGAGTAGTGCCTGACTACTGGACATGTATATGTCTCCAGGAGTGTCACATCCTGGGTGCTCAATAATATTTTTAAGAGTGAAGGAAGAAGGAAGGAAGGAAGGAAATAACTTGAAATAACAGCTCCTTATGGCAAGGGAGAAATGATTATACTTGACCCTAAAGGTTTTTGATGATTGTCCTTTGCCCTCTGGGATTGCCTGGGTTCCTAGGCAACAGCTGGAACCATGCACACTTCTTTCCCCCTGCAGGTTACCTGGGAGTGTTGACTTTCCCTTTTGGTCTAATGAAGAGCAAAGCAGGTGTGACACTGAGCAAATTAGCAATACTTCTCTCATGCCTACCTGGGAAGCTGTGGAGCCGCCTTTCAATTATAGCAGTGCTTTCTCTATGGCAAAAAGGAACAGAAACACAATATTAATGAAGGCCAAGATGATCTGCCTTCAACTAATACCAATTAACACTTTCCAAGTGACAGGACTATCAGGGAAGTGGTGGTTTTCACATGGTAGGGAACAGCTATGTGAAGGTTTCATTTTCTCTCTCTGGAAGAGTCAATCTAGATGCTACACATGCGAGGCCTCAGCAGAAGGGTCTTTTCTCAGGAACCCAAACCACATGTTTCTAATCACTTCATTGAAACACCCACAGAAAATATGAAAAAGAAGAAGAATCGAGAACCCTGCCTTTTAGAAGTGAGAGAGTGAAATGTTATTATAGAAATATAAAAATGACAGTTAAAACCTATTGACTGACTTCCAGATAGTAGCAACTGTCCCTAAATTAACCAACTGGCTTCTTTCTAATCAACATTTACATAACATTTTTGAAATTACAAAATTATAGAAATGGAGAACAGATAACAAGTGGCCAGATGTTAAAGAGTAGGTGGGGGCAGGAGAGAAGAGGGCATGGCTATAAAAGGCAGCACAAGGGATTTATGTGATGATGGAAATGTTTTATATTTTTACTATATCAATGTCAATATCCTGATTGTGTTATCCTATATAATAAAGAGCTAATATGCAGATGGTCATCATGCCCTCACGCCGTCAAGCCCTCATGCCTTAATGACTCAGACACGCAGCACTGGGGAGAGAGGAATGGGGACCAGCCAGGCACAAATGAGCTTGCGAAAGAGGAATAGGGACAGCCAGGCTGTGGCCCAGGAGACGGATAAGCCACCCACCCTGTGGTCCTAGGCACTAGTGGCTGCAACTGTACCTGTGGCCCAGGAGAGGGACAATCTGCATGCCCCACGGCTCCCACAGTCCTGGGCACCAGTGGCTGTGTTTGCACCTGCGGCCTGGGAGAGGGACAAGTCACCTGCTCTGTGGTCCCAGGCACCAACAGCTGTGGCCCGGGCAAAGCCACCCACCCATGGTTCCCTGCGGCTGCAGCCAGCCCTGGCAAAGCCGGCCTGGATCCTGGGTGCCTGCGGCCAGCCAGAGGGAGGGTCCTGGGTGTGGGGAGAGGCAGAGGTGGTTGGGGCAATCAGGCCAGCAGGAGAGCAGTTAAGGGCGATCAGGCAGGCAGGCAGAAGTGGTTAGGGGCTATCAGGCAGGCAGAAGTGGTTAGGGGCGATCAGGCAGTCAGGTAGGCGAGCAGTTAGGAGCCAGTGGTCCCGGATTGTGAGAGGCAGTTGGACATCCCCTGAGGGGTCCCGGATTGGAGAGGGTGCAGGCCATGTTGAGGGACCTCCCCCTCTACCCCCCGTTCACGAATTTCATGCACCAGGCCTCTAGTTATGCTATAATTTTCAATAATTTACCATTGGGGGAATCATGGGATTTCTCTATTATTTCTTATAACTGCATGTGAATCTGCAACTATCCTATATAATAAAGAGGTAATATGCAAATTAACCCTCACACCTTCACAAGATGGCTGCCTATGACTAGGCCAGCAGGGAGGTTAGTGAGGGATGACCAAACGACTGAACAAGCAGGCTGCTAGGGTGACCAGGTTGGCAAGGGGGTTAGTGAGGGATGACCAAACGACTGAACAAGCAGGCTGCGTGGGGCAACCAGGCCGGCAGGGGGGTTAGTGAGGGACGACCAAATGACTGAACAAGCAGGCTATGTGTGGTGACCAGGCTGGCAGTGGGGGAAGTTGGGGGCAACCAGGCCAGCAGGGGGAGGCAGTTAAGGGCAACCAGGCCGGCAGAGAGGGGGGGCAGTTAGGGGTGACCAGGCCAGTAGGGGGGTCAGTAAGAGGTGACCAGGCTGGTGGGGGAGGCAGTTAGGGGCAACCAGGCTGGTGGAGGCTGCAGTTGGGGGTGACCAGGCTGGCAGGGGGGGGGGCAGTTGGGGGCAATTAGGCTGGCAAGGGGGGCAGTGAGGGGTGATCAGGCCAGCAGGGGGGGCAGTTAGGGGTGATCAGGCCGGCGCGCAGAGGCAGTGAGGTGCGATCAGGCTGGCTGGGGTGCAGTTAGGGGTAACCGGGAAGGCAAGCAGGTGAGCGATTAGGAGCCAGCAGTCCAGGATTGTGAGAGGGATGTCTGACTGCCGGTTTAAGCCCATCCCTGGGATTGGGCGTAAACCAACAGTTGGACATCCCCTGAAGGGTCCCGGATTGGAGAGAGTGCAGGCTGGGCTGAGGGGACCCCTCCCCATGCACAAATTCCATGCACCAGGCCTCTAGTTTCAAAGTAAAAGGAGTAATTCTAGAAAAAGAACATATACAAATTAAATGTCTGAGGATAATTAAGAAAATTATTAAAAATAAAAGCAGTGCTATTTTACTAGAGATTAAATCATACTAGTTAGCCACTGTAATAAAAGGAATATGTTATTGACATAAAAGATCAGTGGAATAAAATAGTCAAGAAATAGAACCTCATGACGATGGGAAGTTAATACCTGTCAAAGGTGATATTACAATTTCAGGGGAAAAATAATTGATTTAATAAACAATGTTGCATAATTTACTTTCCATCTGGTAGAAAATTAGCACTGTACTCTTATCTCTCACCACATGTAAAAGTAAATCTCAATTACAAATTTAAATATAAAATAAAAGCCAGTATAAACTTTAGAAGAAAAATTAGGAGAGGATAGGGGTAAGTGATGTTTTTTGAAGCAAGATAGGACACTGGAAGTCTTACTAGTGAAACACATGACTATGTAAAAATTTCATTTTTAAACTTGGCCCAAAATACTAGAAAAAAATTAAAAGAAAAACTAGAGATTGAAAAATATTTTGAGCACAAAGAACAGGAAATGAGTATCCCTAATGTTAACAGAATAGCCTTTCCACTTCTACTTCATGTACACCATCAATGTATATTAGTTTTCTTTCTCCTCCTCCTCCTCCTCCTCCTCCTCCTCCTCCTCCTCCTCCTCCTCTCTCCTCCTCCTCCTCCTCCTCCTCCTCCTCTTCCTTCTTCTTCACCAATTTGATGACTGGGATATGATGTGCGTTTCTCTGACAATCAGTAAGGCTGGTTATATTTATTAGCTATTGGGAAGTACCCTTCTGTGAACTGTTAATTTGTCCATTTTCTGCTATGTTGCATATTTCAATTTTAACCAGTGAGTAGCATTACTATTATATATTTAAATTGAAGTATTACAACCTCAGAACTTTATAATCTGGTAATATCTATAATAATTTAAAGATACACATATAATTTAATCCCAGCCTGCCTTGAGGAATTTTCCTTTAACAATAAATATGCCAGTTAAAAAAACACACAACAGCATAATTTGTAATGACCAAATCAGAAACACTGAATGTTCATTAATATCAGATTACTTGAATAAATTATAGTGAATTCATATCATTATGCAGCCACTGAAAAAAATGAGTTACATTTATATAGGTGACTCATAAGGATTTTCTTATGACATATAGATAAGAAAATATTATATGATCTAAGTTTTTTTTTTTTTTTTTACTATAAATTACCCTGAAGAGCAATATATGTACTTAAATAGTTCAGATGACTTGTGAGCATGCAAGGCTGTATATCAAAATGTTAACTTTGGCTCCTGGGTCAGTGGTGAGGTGAGGTATTGGGGTCAGGAGTAAGAGAAGAGAGAGGTGAGTGAACAGAAAGATTGAAGGTCAGGAAAAGGTATTTAGAATTTTAAGAGGCATGTGAAATATGAACCCATTTACATAAAATTATATCTATATCTATATATCTCTACATCTCTATCTCTCTATCTCTATCTCTACCTCTATCTCTATCTCTATCTATCTGTGCCTAAAATCATGTATGAAATCATAGTCACATAAACATTAATAATGGCTCTGGCCAGTGTATCTCAGTGATTAGAGCATCGCCCTGCGCACCCGAAGGGTCATGGATTTGATTCCTGGTCATAGGCATGCACCTAGGTTGCAGGTTTGATCCCCAGCACAGATTGGGGCCCATGTGGGGGGCAACCAATCTATATGTCTCACATTGATGTTTTTTTTTCTCTCTCTCTTCCTCCCTCCTTTCCACTCTCTCTAAAAATCAATGGAAAAAATATCCTCAGATGAAGGTTAACCAAAAAACAACGAAACAAAAAAAATGAATAGTGAATATTTGTGGGTGGTGGGACTTAAGCAATTTTTTTTACTTTGTTCATTATAATTTTCTGAATTGCTTGACTTTCTAAAAGTAAGAATGCACTATTTATATATACAGAAAAGCAATAAGCCCGTATTTTCATGGGGATAGGACTTACACATGTTTTTTACATGTACTTTTGTGTCATCAAGGAAAATTTGCCTGGGAGACACGAGGAGAGAGACCTGGTGCTTTGAAGGTGGACGCCCATCAGTTGGGTATGCTGCTTTCACAGGGGAGAGAAAGAGGGGTTTGTGTTCTGGGGGTGAGGCAGGGTGAGTCAACGTACCTGGAGATGGCCTTCCTCACACTCAGAGAGGTGTTGGGTCTGAGAGTTCCCTGTGGTGACGATGCATGATGGAGATGGACCCCACTTAAACACAGCTTTGGGAAAGTTAGAACCTGGACTGGGGTGATGGAGGAGAATGGTTGCAGACAGGTTTGTGAACCAGAGGTTGTGCCAAGGTGATCATTGATGTAGCGATGATAACTGGTTAGATTCTAGAAAGTTCTAAGGTAGAGCACATAGAATTCGTTGATGGAGTCAAGATGACCTTCAGATTTTTAGCCTGAGCATGGAGAAGACTGGAGTTACATTTAGTGCGACAGACGACTAGGGAAGAAGCAGGTTTGGTGGGAAACAATGGTCTGTTTTAGACATGTTACACTTGAGAAAAGTATTAGACATGTTTGCTGAATATTCTCCATCTGCACCTCCAGAATCACTGTCACTTTATGCTGTGTCTGAGAAAGCCAACTACCACAGACTTAGTCACCCAAGCACCTTTCCCTCTAGCTTCTGGTTAGGCCAATGGGAGACAGAAGCTCAGAGGGCAGAGAAGACAGGCTGGGAAAGTTATTCCCCGCTCTCTCCACTACGATGCAGGCTGTCGTGGGCTGCACTCCTCTACCTAAGGCGATAGCTCATGAAACATGGCCTCACTCCCACAGCTACAGTTCTTGTCAGGTACTCACAGCAGCTCCTTCTCTTCCCTCTTTCTTTGTATTAGTTTCCTAGGGCTGCCATTGCAAAGGTGTATGCCACAGATTGAGTGGTTTAAACGACAGAAATGCATTTTCTTACACTTCAGGACTAGAAGTGTGAGATCCACAGGCCAGCCAGGTTGGATGCTTCTGATGGCAGTGAGAGATTGCTCTGTCCCAGGCCCCTCTGCTCAGCTTGTAGATGGGCCATTTCCTCCCTGTGTCTCCACATCCTATTCCCTCTGTATCTGTCTACACCCAAATTTCTCTTATAAGGACATCAGGCATATTGAACCAGGCCTCCCCTGGTGACCTCAATGTAACTTAATCTCCTCTATAAAGACGCTGTCTCCAAATGTAGTACCATTCAGAGGTATTGGGCATTAAGATTTCAACATGAATGTTTTGATGGGGAAGCACAGTTCAGCTCTTAACCCTTTAAACCTAGAGGTGATAATGGCTTCTTGCTCTTGCTGGTTCTACGAGTGCTTCATCACCTGTCGTTGGTTCCCTAACCTTGCCCACTCCTTTGGGAAGAGTCTGTTCATCAGACTCTTTTGGGGCATTCCTTCAGAGTACTGTCTGTTCCCTGCATGAACCGTGACTGGTAAAAATCCAAGTGGCGATATTGAGTAGACACAGATATTTGAAACCAGAGTTCAGAGAGGAGGCCTCAGATGACTTCAAGGTTTCAAGCCTGTTCAACTGGTCATTCACTGGCACCATTTTGCTGGATCTGGAATGGAGAGAAAGGGAAGTAGTTTTGAAGGGACTCTTTAGAGTTCTTTTAGTAACCTGGAAGGGAACGGCTTTTAGGAGGCTAAGCAATTGAATAGTGGTGAGATAATGTAGATAGGAGCTATGGATCAATTTTAAACTAGAGGCCCAGTGCACGAAATTCGTGCACGGGTAGGGTCCTAGTGGCTGCTGGCTGCCAGCCGCCGGCTGGGGCCTCCCTTTCCCTGGCTGCTTGCGGTTGGCCAGCTGGCCCCACCCCCTGGTCGAACTCCCGGTGGAACTCCCAGTTGAGGGGATAATTTGCATATTGGGCTTTTATTATATAGGATAGAAGGACTTTCAGTTAAATTCACATGATGACTAAGCAAGTTATCCAAATGTGTTTAGAGGAGGGAGAGATTGAGGATATATGAATGAAACAAAGAACAGTGACTCTGGAATTAGGTATCTGTCTGTCATAGAGCAAAACATTACCAACATAGAGGAGAAAGTGACTTTTGAGAGGTGGCCTCTACCCCCATTGAAACTGCCTGAAGGATGAGTAAATGTTTATAAGACAGTAGAGCCAAGAGGAAGTGGGGAGGACTCTGTTTATTAACATCTTTTATTTATTTCTATATCAAGTATAAGTTGAAATCATAGTTGCAAAGAAAAAGTGCCTTTACATTCATGACTGTATGTTCTTCTATATTAATTCCTAGGAAAGTCTAAGTAACTAATGTTTTACTTTCAGTTGCAGAATCCACCCAGCAGCACCACGCATCTATCATGCATGATGAGTTATCAGTGAATCTCCACACACAAACATTAGCACAGATCTTATTCTTTATGTCACAAGAAATGTTGAAAATATCCCCCAGTTGCCTGTAGATGCCATTTACAGTTTTTATCTTATTTGTTAAGGCACACACAAATTTGTGGACATTTTAAATATAGGCGAACAGGGACTTTTGGTTTGCCCATATAATAATTTGGAGAAGTAATCTAGAAAGAGATTTTCAAGCTAAAGTGGTGCTCTTTAATTTAGTTTCCACAATGGAACTGTTAGGCTCTATTAGGTTAGCAATTCAAAAGCAATTATATATGATGAAATTGATGGACTAAATATGCATGGCTTTGAATACATTTTCATCCTGGAAGGAGACTTGGGGGTCCTCTGAACCAATCTACCTCATTTTACAGATGAAGACACAGAGGCTCAGATGGCTAAATAATCTACTTGAAGTCCCACAACTAGCTGGCAGAGTAGAACCCAGGACCCCTGACTCCATAGACAGAGCTTTGTGTTCTGTACTGGACAGCCTCACCCTGAAGTCACAACAACCATAGTTTAAAAGCACTTGATTGTATTCCATGCTCAGCCTGCCATGATGAAGCAATTAAAACAAAACAAAACAAAACAAAACAAAAACGGTGGGCAACAAGGTAACTTCAAAATGAGATTAAAAGCAGAAGCTAGTCCTGCTGCCCAGAATGCATTAGGATGATGCCATCAGGAGGGAAGATCGACTTTATCCTCTTAGCTACTGGCATGTGGAGGCTTGGCAGAACTGCCCTGGATACTAGGGAGGGCAGGGTCTGCCTGGAATAGAGTGGCACCTGTCTAAATGCTCAGTGATGATTTTTGTGGGGTTTTTTTATTAAAGACTAGAGGCCCAGTGCATGATTGAATCATGCATGTGTAGGGTCCTCTACACACTTTCGCTTTCGATCACGGGGGAGCTGGGTGCCTGTCCGCTGGTGCACCAGGCCTTTCAGAAGCCTCCGGTGCGGTGAAGGCTTCTGAAAGGCCTGGTGGCTGAGCGGACAGGCACCCAGCTCCCCCGCTTTTGATGGTCCGCAGTGGGACGTGAGCTCGCTGCCCCAGAGGCCCCTTCTGTGCCGCAGCACAGCCATGGCTCAGACGCTGAGCTCGAGCCGCCGCTGGCAACATGAACTCAGCGTCCCGCTGGCCCAATCGGCTACCCGGGCCACCCCAAGTCCCACCTCCCCCCCCCCCCCCGTGCCTCCTGGCCAATAGCGGGCATAGCGAAGGTACGGTCAATTTCCATATTTGTCTATTATTAGGTAGGATTTTTTATGTGAGAGAGAGGTCTCAGAACCCTATTGGCATTTCTCTCTAAATTAATATTGAAAAGACTGTTGCTACCTTTATCCATCTCTTCACACAGTCTGCTCTATTACCAATTTGTATATGGAGCCACTGTTTTTCTATCTGTTCACAGGGTTTTTTTTTAAGTTTAAACTAAAAGAGAGAGAAAGCAGGGAACTTTATCTCCTGTGGCGAGATCCTGATCTAGAGTCTAGATTCAAGAACATGTTGAATCCTCATGCAAGTAGTGTATAGCTCACACAGGTAACATATAATCCCCTCCTGGTGAATGACCAATTTGATCAGCAAAAGAAGAGGAAATATCTTCCCAGGAATGGTAGGGGAGCAGAGCTGTGGCCTCCAGCTAGACCAAACAACCTTATTCACTGAGATAAGAAGAGATCATTTATTCATTCAATTCATCAAATATTTATTGGATAACTTCTATGTGCCAGGTACTGGGCTAGGCTTTATGTGTATAGCAGGGAACCCACCCTTTTGGCCAATCTAGGACATGGAATAAAGGTAGGCGCAGAAGTCATGCTTATATGTGTGATTCACCAATTGTGTGAGGAAGACCCAATGTGAATCAAAAACAGATACCAGAACAGGCTTTAAATAACCAACAACCCTGCACTTGACACTTCTTGTTCAAGATTGTACTTGCCAGGATCTCAGTTTCAGGAAATCAGACAAATAGCAAGACTTTATTTCATATAATCTCCAATACATATGTGGAACTCTCTTTAATGACCTTGTTTCCTTCCTCATTAATATTATGCCAAGCCCTGGCCAGTGTGGCTCAGTTGGTTGAGCATTGACCCATGCACTGAGAGGTTGTAGTTCGATTCCTGGTTGGGGAACAGGCCCGGGTTGCGGGCTTGATCTCCAGTAGGAGGCATTCAGAAGGCAGTCTGTGGATGTTTCTCTTTCAATGTTTCCCTCTCTTCTCCCTCTCCCTTCCTCTCTCTTTCTAAAAAAAAAAAATAAATAAATAAACAAACAAACAAACAAATAAATAAATTAATTAAAAAACACATTAAAAATGGTTAAAATGGTAGATTTAAAAATTTTATGCCCATATTCACTATTAACTACCTTTTCCTATATGAGTTTTACATGTTTTGATTAGTTAGAATGTTTTTACAATCCTGTTGAGAAAAGGTCTTTTTAAAATTTAATAGCTATTGTACTGCCTGGCCCATGTGGCTCAGTGGGTTAGAGTTTTGACCCATGCACCAGAAGGTCAGGGGTTTGATTAAGCTTGAGGACTTAAAAATATTTTTTAATAGCAATTTACCACCAACACAGGGCTAATTGCTTTTTATGTTTTATTAGAGGCCCATTGCATGGGGGGTAGGGGTGAAGTCCCTCAGCCTGGCCTGCACCCTCTCGCAATCCGGGACTGTTGGCTCCTAACCACTCACCTTCCTGCCTACCTGATTGTCCCTAACCACTCTGCATGCCTGCCTGAATGCCCCTAACCACTCTGCCTGCCTGCCTGATTGCCCCTAACCACTCTGCTTGCCTGCCTGATTGCCCCTAACCACTCTGTTTGCCTGCCTCGTCTCCCCTAACCATTCACCTGCCTGCCTGATTGCCCCTAATCACATCTGCCTCTGCCCCCGCTGCAGCGGCTTCTTCTGGAAGGACGTCTAGAATGATGTCTGTGATATGGAATTTTTGGACTAGAACCTGGATTCTTTAAGTCCCCCGGAGTCAAAGAATGAATCCATGGACAGACAGTGGTATAGCAAAGGTGGAGACTTATTGAAGGACAAGTACAGACTCCCACATGGGGAGAGGGAAAGAGCCTCACAGAATGGACTCCCAAGTAGGGAGGGGGAAAGGGTCCCACTGAGTTCCTTTTCCCTATGGCTTATAAAGGCTGCAGATCCTGGTGCCTTGATATCCCCTCTGATTGGTTACTATTTCTTTAGACTGGTTACTATAGTAACTCCTGGGCTCAAAAGGTCGAACCTCACAAGGAACCTGTGAGCTTCTCCCCTCCTCCTTCCCTATTGTTTTCCTATGCCCTTTGGGCTTTCTTCTTCTCCCTCTGAATGAAGGGCTTCCTTCTCTTTATAGACCTTTTGCTGTTCCCAGCTCCCCTATTCTATGGAAATGTACCTGTTGCAGCTTTCCAGCTCCCCCATTCTATGGAAATATACCTTCTGCTGCTCTGCAGCTCGGTGCTTTCCTCCATGGTCCCCTTAATTTCCAAAATTTCTAAAATTTCCTAAACCTGTCCTATTTTACCCCTAAAATTCCTGTTTCATCTGGAAGGTCGTTTGGCTGTCTGGCCTAATTAGCATATTATGCTTTTATTATAGATTACAAACTATGCATGGTTTTCCATTTTGAGGAAACTTAGAGAAATTAAGTAATTTGTCTGGAGTAATAAAGGTGTTTTGGTGGCACACTCAGGACTTCCAGCTCCAAAGTGCACACATTTTCTTCTGTACCAGGCCACCCAGGGTACTGGGAAGCAACCCTGGAGCCCCAGAGGAGGCTGCACAGGTGGGGCAGTGGGAGCGGTGAGGTCTAAGTGCTCTGTAAACACCTGCTGCTCAGTGAGGAGCCACAGAACCAGTCTCAAGTGGGGTCATTGTGCCTTTTCATCTCAAATCCTATTTAAGTTGCCAACTTTTTGCTAGGTACTGTTTGAGATCTCAATTAGTAATAGGACAGAGTTAATCATCATGATGATAATAATATTCTCTATTTATATTGTACCATGCATCAAGAATGGTTCCAAGTACTTTATCTGAAGTAATTCATTTAGTTTTCACAACAGTTCTAGGAGGCAGGTATTTTTATTACTCTTCTAGATAAGAAATGGAGGTACAGAGGTTAGTTAACTTGCTGTCCCAAGTAGATCCCGGGAAAGGATATGGGGTGTTTATCTAAGGCGTCCCTTTTGATAAACTTTAACAATGCAGATGTTGGGACATTCAAGTAGTTGCTAGCGAAGAGGCTACTCTACGCAAGCAGGACCAAGGGCAGGCATAGGACCGAAAAGACCAGAAGCTTTAATTTCAATTTTAAGCGTACGCAAAATAATTCAATAACTGCTGGAGGAATTACACCACATGAAACATATGCAGTTGTAAATCACACTTTATTACTCACACAAGTTCCTGATGCTGCGGGTACAGGCTTAATGGGGATCCCGGTGGTGCTGTCCTCTGGGGTCAGGCAGCTGGGCTGGTCTAGTCCAGATGCAGGGGGCCGGCGTTCCTCACCTGAGAGCTCGGTCACGTCTCAATTGGGAGGTACTAGACATTCTTCTGTCATCTGGCAGGGAGAGGAGCGTGGAGCGGCATCGCTTGCTGGACTGACAAAAGGACGTGCCTTTGTGGCTGTCTTGACAGGCGAGCACCATTAGCTGGCCGGGACCTATTTTTAAAGCCTATTTCGTACCCACAGCAGTTCAGGTGGCTATCAATGAATTATGTCAATGCACACATGTTAATCTCAAACAGGGCAAGGGGCTACATATGGTTATCTAGGGAGAGTACATCACTCACACAAATGGTTATCTTAGCAAGTCACTCTGAGTCAGTAATTGAAGTTCAAATCCTTATCTATGGGGTACACACGCTTCAGGGCAGTGAGGAATGTATCCTTAATATCACACTTTAAGTTTCAAGGAAACATTTCAAAACCTTCCTAACATTCTTAGACATTCTTTAAGCATTTTAAAACATTTCTATATTTTACTACAACACATGCCTAAACCCACACATGTGGGAAGTGATATAGTCAGGATTCAAACCTGCAGAATGACCTCAAAGTTCTTCTTAACCATGCCATATTGACCTTCATCAAGGAAATGGTGGAGCAGAGGAGACAACCAAGTGGACTGAGGGGAAAAATATGGTGAATTGCCCAGTGAAGAACACAGAGAATGGACTAGTAGGCAGCGAGAGTGGCTTATGCAAAGGCCAGAAGCAAAAGAGCAGAATATGTTTGGCATTTAATAGTTCATGTGGCGGGAGACTAGGGTGGCAATTGGGGTTGGCATGAGTGGAAGTAGACCAGAGAGGTGGAGGTTGATTTAAAGGCACTGGGATAGCAAATTGAGGAAGGTAACTCTCCACAGAGAAGCCCTGTAAAGGTTGAACAGGGAAGTAACACTGTTGTATTGTCAATCAGCGAGCTAGACAAGATGCCTTAATGAGTCAATTAGTTAGGAGTCATCTTTATTGGGAGCAGGTTCAGAGCAGATTACCTCTGTCAAATTCTGAACAAACACAGGAAGGAGTATTCCCTTTTTATATCATTTTAGTTCTTTGTGTAAGTTATTTTTGCAGACAGTTTATAACCTTGAGTATATATCATATCTAATAAACATCTGTCATATCTATACAGACAACTTGTAACCTTGAGTACATATCATATCTATATAGACACCTGTAACCTTGGATACATAATGAACAAACACTTGGCATGAGAATATGGGAATTATTATCAGTATCAGCTTATCAGCCCCTTTAGATGGCTAGCTTGCAAGGTCAGACAGTTAAGTTTATCTTTTCTATTATTAAAGCTAAAAAACAAAGTTATATTTTACAGAATAAGAGACTATCTATATATATGAAAGCCTAATATGCTAAGTGTCAACCAATCGGTCGACTGTTCGGTTGACCGCTTGACCAGCCGCTATGATGCACACTGACCACTAGGGGGCAGATACTCCAACTGGTAGGTTAGTTTGCTGCTGGTATCCGGCCCATCGGGACTGGGTGAGACAGGCCAGACATGCCCTGGAGCCCTCCTGCAGTCCCTCCCTGGCCAGCCAACCTCCTGCCATCCCTCCCTGGCCTCTAAAATATTTCTTCTAATTAATTTCCGTTTAATGTGCATGAATTCGTGCACTGGGCCTCTAGTCTAAAAATAACAGAGTAGTTTAAACAGCAGTTTTAAACAGCAGTTTTCCAAAGGAGGGACCACCATGCTTGAACACAACTAGATTTGTATGCAGAGTGTTATTGAGGGGACAAGACTAGAGGTGCTGAAATGGTTTAGAAGTCAACTGCCTGAATCTAGGTGAGAAAAAAGCAAAATAAAATAATATGCAATAAAAAAAAAGAATAGAAAAGAAGAGAAGTGAAAAGAAAAGGAAGCTTGAAACAAAACCATGTCCTTGGAGGTGGAGAGAAGGAAATAGACTTGGGAGGTTCTTAGAAAGGTATAGTTGGTAAAACTTGAAGACCAAACTGGTGAAGTAAGAGACTGGGAAGAGCCTAAGTTGACTTTGATCTTCTGGAGATTTGGTGGATTCTGAGGGAATTATAGCAACCACAGCACCACCAGCCAGTAGATGTTGAGCACGCTGTTCTATTCCCTGTTCTAAGCAGTTGACATTTATCCACTGATTTACCCCTAATAACAGCCCTGCTGTGTAGGCACTGTTATTACCCACATCTTATAAATGAAGAAAGGGGGGCACAGAGGGATTAAGTAATTTTCCCATTTGCAGTTGCTGAGTGGTAGAGCCAAGACTGAACTCAGGAAGTTTTGCACTCAATTCTGCACTCTTAGCTCCTATACTATGCTGGGAGAAAGTGATGAGCTCAATTTGTAATTTGTAATGATGAGCTCAATTTGTCATTTGTAAAATCATCAAATGACAATTTCCAGTAGGGAATTGGGCCTGTGGGACTGGAGCTCAGGGGGAGGAACCGAATTCCTCTGCCTGTTTGAACTCGATGCAGCACACAGGGATCATCTGCAACTGGGCAATCAGGAGTGGGCACCCCCATATGCTCATTTTGGAGGGCCTATGTCCTCAATATTCCAAACATATTGGAAACAGGAACTTTATGAATTAATTTTTAACTATATGCTTAATGGTATGGTTTGAAATTTTAGTGAGCACAGGTTGAAACCACTGGGCGTCAATTTAGGGGAGAGGTTGTGCTTATAAAAATGACTCATCACCTCACCCTAGATTCTTTCTGGGATAAATTGGTGGGATGATTAAATAGATAATATACAGATAGGAATCTCACTTGTCATATGATTCTGGATACAGCAAGGAGGAGATAAGCTCTGATATGGAAAGAGACTGGCAAAATTAGTGGGAAGAAGCTGGCCTCAAGGCGTAGGAAACAATCAAATTAAATGGGCTGCTTGCAGGCACAAGTCTACTGTGGGCTAATTTGTTTCCTGCAAGAAGAAGAAAAAAAAAACCCCAACTCATTCTTGTCCTCTTAAATTTTAAACAGGCACTGCGTAATTGCACTTTCCTTTTCTTAAGATTGTTGCTTGGGCAAGGAGGGAGGAAAGAGAAAGAAAGAAAGAGAGGAGACCTACAGGAGAACAAGAAGAGGGGAGGGAGGGAGAGAAGGAGGGAGAAGAAGAAGGGGGGACGAGGGAGGAGGTAGGGAGAGGAAAGGAAATGCCTTGGGCTCCATCTCTGCTTATCAGGGATGCTAATAACATCCCACCTGCCAGTACAAGCAGGAGATGTGTGTTTCATCTAAGCGTCTTCTCTTTGAAATATCAGTGCTTGCTCTTTTTCTGAGGAAAATTCCAACTTCAGTTTTCTTTCATCTCTGATTCTGCATGAGAAGCTATAGTTTAACAGCACTTAGTGGACCAATTGGTTAAACATTGACCTCATTTGCAGACTCAACCCAGACAGGATATAGAGGAAGCATGAAGACTATTTTGCCCAGCTCCATGCTCATGCTTTCCCCATCCCTGCAGGACATTTGTTCATCCATCAGATATTTGCAGAAGGCATATTATGAGACAGGCACTGGGTTAGATGCTGGGAGACAATAGAGAATAAGAGCTTCTGATTCACTGGGGAGGAAAGGTCCATGGGCTGAGGCAGTGCAGTGTGCTAGTGCTGCCAGGAGGGAAACAGAGTGCCATTGGCCGACACATAAGGGGCATGAACCCAAGAGTTGGAGTATCAGGGCAAGCTTTGTGCAGGCGGGGCAGAACCAAGTAGAGACTCAAAGGCTAACAGGGGTTAGTCAGGTCGATGGGCAAGAGAAAAGGCATAGGGCTCAAGACTGTGGGAAGAGCATGTGCAAAAGTCCTGAGGCTAGAAAAGAGAAGGCCACTGGGGACAGACATACTTTAAAGTGACAAGAGGGTACAAGTATGGTAGAAGACAGAAGAAAGCAAGGTGGTAAGAGAGTTAAGGCTGTACAGATTAACAAAAGGATTTTGGAGAACAGGCCCTACTATAAATCTAGGGAGTTTGGCTTTTACTGGGATTACAACATGAACCATTAAAATGTTTTGAAGAAGGAATGATATGATCAGATTTACAGTGTATAAATACTGTACTGCCTGAAGTGTGGACAATGACTTAGAGGGTGCAAGCCTGGAGAGGTACCACTGGGATTGCTGTAGTAAACAGATGTGAGAAGATGCTGGCCTGACCAATACATTGGCTTGGTTAGGGAGGAATTTGAAAGAGGGGTTGGCCAAGAGTCAAGGCTGGAACTTTAATATAGTAGAGAAGGAACTCTGTGGAGAGAGTTGACTGTTACCACTGTTATGAGAGCGTGACTGCAGGCCACACTCCCAGTGTTGGCTACTTATGTAGTTAACAACTCTTGTAAAAACAGACTATATAATCTATTCATGATTCCCATTTCCTCATTTCACGTGACTATTAATCCATTCAGCAAATGTATTACATATAGTGTAAGCCCAACAGGAGCTTGCAGACAATTAAGTAAACAATGGAAAAAAAACAAACCAGGTTATACCAATCTGTTAGGATAGGAGCAGGGAGAATCTGAAGGGGCGGCGAGAATCTGAGCCATTGGCTTCCTTCCTCACCTGAAAAGGGAGGCAAAACCAGCTCACGTCAATGCTAACTGGAACTCTCCTGATGATTGAATTCATGTTTGTATGACAGAATCACCACCAACACCTCTCTGATGAGTTCCTTACCCACACTCCCAATTGCTTCTAAAAACCTTGACATAATGTCCTTTAGGAACATTAAACTTCAAAAACAACTTAAGGATCTTCCTTCTATATCCCTCTCTTGGTGGATGGTGTCACCATTTACTGATCATTCAGGTTAAAAACTTTAAAGTCAACCATGATCTTTCCTTCTCCTAATTCCCTCATTGTACACACTCCTTCCCAAGCTGGTTAGGAAGACTTGTCAGGTCAACATCCAAAAATGTATCAGTATCCCCACTAACCTGGTTCAGACTGGCATAATTTCTTCCTTGACTAATTCCCAGTTCCATAATAGTCTCTTGGATACCACTCCATTTTTACATTTTTATCAGAGTACTTCTATAAGCAAGTCAGACTTATGTCACAACTTGGCTGAAAAACTTCTGAGGAGTCTCTATACCCAAATGATAAGATCAAAATTTATTAGCAGTTTCTTTAGTCAGGCTGCAAATTATATTTTAGTCTCTGTACCCCTCTAGACCATTAGTTCCATCAGGGCAGAGACTAGGCCTTATTCATCTTTGTAGACTGAACATCTGGCGTAGCAAATGACATAGTATTTACTCAATAAATGTTGTTGAAAGATAAGGGATATAAATGTGACATCTTCTTACTGTGTACATTGACTTCCTTTCAAGTTAAAATAGTCCATGCTACATTTTGCTGTGGGCAACAAGAGGCAGGATGAATTGTGGTTTTGCTGGCCCCCTGTATCCTCCTCCTCCTCCTCCTCCTCCTCATCCCCAGAGTTGCAGTCTTTGAGCTCTTAGTGCTGATGATGGATAATGTACTTACTGGGGGAAAATGTAGCTCACTTTTAGAGAGAAGGTTGCATTCAATCCAGGAAAGTTACAAGTAAGACTTGAAAAAGGAATCTATATAATAAAAGCCTAAGTGACCATTACTGCGGAATGACCAGAACGACTGGTCACTATGATGCACACTGACCACCAGGGGGCAGATGCTCAACACAGGAGCTGCTCCCTGGTGGTCAGTGTGCTTCCACAGGGGGAGTGCTGCTCAGCCAGAAGCCAGGCTCACGGCTGGCGAGTGCAGCAGCAGTGGCAGGATCCTCTCCCACCTCCACTGCAGGCGCACGGTAAGGAGTGAGGGGTCCTGAACTGCAAGAGCCCTGGACTGCGAGAGGGATGTCTGACAGCCGGCTTAGGCCCGGTCCCCCCTGAGGGGTCTCAGACTGTGAGAGGCCACGAATTTTGTGCACTAGGCCTCTAGTGAGTTTATAAGAGTGATCTGTTTTTAGTGAACAAAGACTGAAAGTGATAGCATTGCTTTGGTGATAATGGTCTGTAATGGAGCTTTGTTAATTAGGAACTGAGCAAGACAAAAAATTGATATGGCCTTAAAGGCAAGGACTGAAATGCTACTACATTTTGTGGATCCTTCAGGACCTCTTTAGAGAAGCATATACCTAGAGGGGATGATGATGAGAAAAAATTTGAGAAAAGGACAGATTATATCTATATATATAAAACCCTAAGTGACCGGTCAACTGTTCGACCGTTTGGTCACTATGATGTGCACTGACCACCAGGGGGCAGATGCTCAATGCAGGAGCTTCCCCCTGGGGGTCAGTGTGCTCCCACAGTGGGAGCACCGCTCAACTGTCCTACGGGCACCAGATGCCGGGCTCACGGCTGGCAAGCACAGCTGCGGCGGCACGAGCCTCTCCTGCCTCCATGGCAGTGCTACTGAGTAGCCGTGACCACAGGCACAGTGGGGCTGGGATGAGCAGGAGCAGCGTGGTGACTGGCCTGGGCTTGGGCTCCTCCCCGGCAGCCTGCTGCTTTGTGCACTACTACATCCCTCTGGGGGGATGTTGGATTCCCTGTTTCGGCCTGATCCCCCGAGGGGTCCCGGATTGCAAGAGGGCGCAGGCCAGGTTGAGGGACCCTACTGGTGCACGAGTCAATGCACCAGGCCTCTAGTATATACATATATATATATATACATATTGTGTGTGTGAGTGTGTGTGTGTAAATGGAGAAAGGGTCAGCGAGAAAAGTTCCAAATTTCAGTATCTTTTTCTCCATTATAAAAGAAATAGGTGTTCATAGATATCTTGGAAAATAAATTTAAAGAAGAAAAAATCAATAGTAATTCCAATATCAGGAATAATAACTGTTAACATTTTAGATTACTAAATTCTTGTCTTTTTTATGTTTATATAAATAGTATAACATATGTTAAAGACCACAATCTCTGCCATCAAATGGACATGGTTACAAGTCCTAGTTCTGTCACTTACTACCTTCTTGGCCATAAAAATTATTTAAATCATCTAAGCCTCAATATCCTTTTCCACAGAATAAGGATAATAATAATATATTACCATAGGTTTATTTTGAAGATTAAATAAATAACATACATGAAATTCTTATATGGTGCCTAGCACACATAGTAAGTAGACAATAAATGTTGGGTAATGTTGTGGTTTTTTTTTAAACAAAATGCATATTATTTTATTTAACAAAATGGATTTTATACTGTGTGTATATGTATGTAATTTTATATCACTTTTTCTTTTTAATATTTTCTAAAGAAAACATTCTATCATATGGCTGCATGGTAGTTTATTCTACCATCTACTGTGGTTAGAAACCTAGTTTGTTTTCAGTTTTTAACTATCCTATCTAATAATAGACAAATATGCAAATTGACCATACCTCCGACACGCCCACAAGCCATGCCCACCATCCAATCAGAGCAAGTATGCAAATTAACCCAAACCAAGATGGCCACAGCCACAGAGAGCAAGGTTTCCTAGGTAACAGAGGAAGCCAAGCTTTCTGCCAGCCATTGCAGGCCTAAGCCTCCACTCAAGCTACAAAGTTTCAATTATAGAAGGTAAACAAATTCAAACAAATGGCGGCAGAATGGAGCTTGAGAGAGCAGGCCAGGGTTGCCGCCGGCAACAGGGGAAGCAAAGCTTTCCACACACCCTGGGCGGGCCCACCCGCTTAAGACAACAAAGTTTCAATTATAACCCCAACACAAATGGCTGTGGGCCTTGGAGGGAGCCCCAGGCTTGGCTCTGCTCCAGGCTACAAAGTTTCAATTGTAGAAGGAAAATAATACCAGGGCCTCCGCTTGCGTTGCCAGGGGGCGTGGCCCGCCTGCAAACCACCACAGGCCCCTCGCTCAGGCAGCCCCATGCCCCAAGGGTACCCCACCCTGATCAGGGACACCCTTCAGGGCAAACCAGCTGGCCCCCACCCCTGTACCAGGCCTCTATCCTATCTAATAAAAGAGTACTATGCATATTGATCATCACTGCAACACACAATATAGCTGCCCCCATGTGGTCAAAGATCCTGCCCCATGTGGACACAGGATGGCCACCACAAGATGGCCAGCAGGAGAGGGCAGTTGGGAGGCACCTGGCCTGCAAGGGAGGGCAGTTGAGAGGGATCAAGACTGCATGGGAGGGCAGTTGGAGGTGATCAACCCTTCAGGAGAGGGCAGTTAGGGGTGACCAGGCCGGCAGAGGAGGGAAGTTGGGGGCAAACAGGCTGGCAGCAGAGTGGTTAGGGGGTGATCAGGCTGGCAGGCAGAAGCGGTTAGGGGCAATCAGGAAGGCAGGCAGGCAAGCAGTTGGGAGCCAGCAGTCCTAGATTGTGAGAGGGATGTCCGACTGCCTGTTTAGGCCCAATCCCACCAGGATCGGGCCTAAACGGGCAGTCGGACATCCCTTGAGGGGTCCCAGATTGGAGAGGGTACAGGCTGGGCTGAGGGACAACCCCCCTCCATGCACGAATTTCGTGCACCGGGCCTCTAGTTATAAATAATATTGCAACCAACATTTGTTAGCTTCATCTCTACAATATTCATGATTCTTTTCTTAAGATGAATTGCTGAAAGTGGAATAACTCCATTAAAGGGCATGAATATTTGGAGATTCATGATACTTGGTACTAAATTGTCCCCCAGAAAAGCTATACCAATTCATTCTCCCAGGGGCCTAGTATTAGAAGTCTCATTTTTCACCCTCACATA
Source organism: Cnephaeus nilssonii (assembly GCF_951640355.1). Classification (NCBI taxonomy): domain Eukaryota; kingdom Metazoa; phylum Chordata; class Mammalia; order Chiroptera; family Vespertilionidae; genus Cnephaeus; species Cnephaeus nilssonii. The sequence goes on from NC_137078.1 coordinate 35,887,131, forward strand.
TACATATCCACATAGTACTCCCCCTTTCCCATGGGGGATACATTCCAAGACCCCCAGTAGATGCCTGGGGCTGCAGATAGTACTATGTTTTTTAAAGTTTTATAAAGTTTAATTTATAAATTAGGCAAGCAAGACATTAAAAACAAAATAATAAAATAGAACAATTATATCGTTATCCTATATAATAAAGATGTCATATGCAAATGGTCATTATGCTGTGAAGTATAATGACTAACCACGTAACGACTGGATCACGGATCAGCAGGAGGGTGGGGCAGCAAGCTACAAGCGGGTGGCGGAGAGCTACAGGAGAGGGCAGGGCAGCAAGCTATGAGGGGGGTAGGGGGGAGAGGGGAGCCGGGGGAGCTACAGGAGGGTGGGGCAGTGGGCGGAGAGCTACTGGAGGGTGGCAGCAAGCTACTGGTGCACGGATTCGTGCGGAGGGCTACTAGTCTATATATAAAAGCCTAATATGCAAATTTTCCCCACAGGAGTTCAACTAGAGACCGATCACTCACTATAACGTGCGCTGACCACCAGGGGGCGGTGTGGAATGAGAAGGCCTGGGCTGACATCCAGCAGCTGGGGAAGAGAGGCCCTGGCTGGCAGTGGGAAGGAAGGCCCCAGCTGGCAGCCGGAAGGCACCAATCAGCCCTGACCGCTGGCCAGGCCTAGGGACCCTACCCATGCAAGAATTTTGTGCACCGGGTCTCTAGTATTGTAATAAAAGTTATGTGGCCCAGCTGGCGTGGCTCAGTGGTTGAGCTGCAACCTATGAACCAGGAGGTAATGGTTCGATTCCTGGTCAGGGCGTATGCCCGGGTTGTGGGCTCCATCCCCAGTCAGACCAGTCAGGGCATGCAGGAGGCAACCAGTCAATAAGTCTCATCATTTATGTTTCACTCTCTTTCTCTCCCCCTTCCTCTCTCTAGGAAATCAATAATATATATATATATTAGAGGCCCAGTGCATGATTAAATCATGCACGTTTAGCGGGGGAGCTAGGTGCCTGTCCGCTGGTGCACCAGGCCTTTCAGAAGCCTCCGGCGCGGCGGAGGCTTCTGAAAGGCCTGGTGCCTGAGCGGACAGGCACCTAGCTCCCACACTTTTGCTTTATTTTTTATTTTTTTTTATTTTATTGATTTTTTACAGAGAGGAAGAGAGAGGGATAGAGAGTTAGAAACATCGATGAGAGAGAAACATCGATCAGCTGCCTCTTGCACACCCCCTACTGGGGATGTGCCTGCAACCAAGGTACATGCCCTTGACCAGAATCAAACCTGGGACCCTTGAGTCCGCAGGCCTACGCTCTATCCACTGAGCCAAACCGGTTTTGGCACGCTTTTGCTTTTGATCGCTGGTGCACCAGGCCTTTCAGAAGCCTCCAGCTCCGCAGAGGCTTCTGAAAGGCCTGATGCCTGAACGGACAGACACCCAGCTCCCCCGCTTTTGATGGTCCGCGGTGGGACGTGAGCTCACTGCCCCAGAGGCCCCTTCTGTGCTGCAGCACAGCCATGGCGCAGACGCTGAGCTTGAGCTGCCGCTGGCGACACGAGCTCAGCGTCCTGCCGGCCCAATCGGCCACCCCGGCCACCCCGAGTCCCGCCCCCCCTCCTGGCCAATCACGGGCATAGTGAAGGTACGGTCAATTTGCATATTTGTCTATTATTAGGTAATATATATATATATATATATATATATATATATATATATATATATATAATAAAAAAGTTATGTGAATATGATATCTCTCTCTCTCCAGTAACTTTTATATTTTTCAGTCCAAGTCTATTCCTGAATTTTTAACCTTCCCTTACTTGCTGTAAGTGCTTGGTATCACTCGTGTCAGGTGCTTTCTGGTGTAACACATTGCTATCAATCAGACCACATTTTCTCTTCACGTCTTTCACCCAAAAGTTTAATGCCTTTTCCTTCTTAAAACTAAGGACTTATCATGACTGTGGCTGTAACTTGCAGTTTGAGGTGGGACAACAAAACTATTATGAATTTCCTTTTTCTTCTTCACAATTTCACAGATAGGAGATTCATCCTTACCGTAGATCTGAGCAACCTCAGCATATGTTTTTGTTTTATTTTTCTTTACTTGTTAGGTCAAGAATTTTCACCTTTTCATTTAAAGGAAGCATTTTATGGCTTCTCTTTGGCATGTTCGAATTGCCAAAATCACCACTCTTGTGCTTTGGGGACATTATTAAGAAAAATAAGGGTTACTTGATCACAAGCACTGCAATACCACGACAGTCGATCTGATAACCGTGTGGACTACTAAGTGACTAACACTTAAGGCTGCGGGCATATGCGGGACAGAGGGATGATTCATGTCGTGGGCAGGACAGAGTGGGATGGTGGGAGGCTTCATCATGCTACCTAGAATGGTGTGCAATTTAAAAGGTATGAATTGTTGTTTCTGGAATTTTTCATTTAATATTTTTGGACTGCAATTGACCATGTAACTGAAACTGCTTAAAGTGAAGTTATGGATGAGGGAAGGACTACTGTACACATATACACATATATTTAAATATCTCCAGCTTAGTAGGGCAAAAAACCCTCCCTATTTTAATATTTAAGCATTACAGTATCATTTGAAGTCAGATCTCTCTGGGACATTTAATATTAATACTGGTGATTACATGGATGAGAAGTGCCCTTTCCATTTCTATGTTGAAGAAACTGGGGTTATCCTACAGCAGATAAGATCAAAGGGGAAACTTCATTACTCTCTTCGAGGCTATAAGAGGTCTACGAGGGAGAATCGCTTCCCGGGATGCGTGTGGTTTAAAAGGAGGCGCTGGGCTTCAATTAAAACAGGAGAGACATCTCTTGAATACAAGGGCAGAAAAGCAACTTTCTGAATGATGAAACAGGGGGCAGGCTCCTCAGAGAGATCACGGGTCCCTGAAGCTCTTAGGACAGCAGAGTGGCCTTTGGCCTTGGGTGGCTGCAGATCCAGAGCATGTCACCTCCTCTCTTTGGTCTCTGCCAATCTGCAGTTTTGGAGTTATTTAATGGGGTGTTGATTTTGTGATATTTTTGGAACTAGATAAAGATGGTTTTATTTCAAGGCATATATCACGAGACATTTATGAGCAGGTGAATTAAGCTCTATTTAGGACTCTCTCTCCCTTTACATGTTCAGACGCATGCAATGCGGTCCTGCCATCAGCCATCTTATTTGAAGCAGGTTAATACTTTGCAATAATGACCACAGTCTTTTAAAAATAAAAATTTCTGTATTTGTTCTTTTCATGCTCAGGCTGTTTTATGGAAACTAATATTCGTTGTTTAAAACATGTGTTTAATGGCAGAGTCCATAATGAAGAAATAAATAGTGCAAAAATGCTGGGTTTCGGTCACTGACCAGTGTACCCCAGCTCTTCCCCCCCGGATTCTTTCACACAAAGAACACATTGTTATTGGAGCCATTACGGGGCTCCTCTGCTTTGCAGGCTCTGCGGGGCTCGAGGGAAATGGCTATAGATTGAGGCAGAAAAGTCCATCAGATGGATCACATGTGACCCCACTGTTTCTAGGAAAGAATGCAGTAGGACACTTCAGCTGAATAGACAGATTTTCCAAATGTTTTAAATCAGTTTTGAGACAAAAAGAGGGAGATGCTAAGAAATGGATTTGGCCTATACACATCTGACCACGCAGTGCCCATTTCTCTGGAATGCAGACATTAGGGGCTTTCGTGTGGATGGGGTGGGGGGCTCTTTAAGAGGGGAAAACCCAGCCCACCACAACAATTAAGCGGCAATTGAAGAAAAGCAGGCTAGAAAAGATGGCCTTGTGTTAGTACAATAGCTCAGGGGCTTTTCATTTTGAGGCATAAAGACAGAACAGAGAATGTTGTTTTCTTTTTAAAGCCCTTTTAAAAATGGTAACTGCATCCTGCTCTTGTAGATGTATTACTTATGACATCCCAGTTTTCATCCGTTCATGATTTTACATTAGAGTTAAATCTCTGCAGCTTGAATCTCACGGCTGAGTTAGCCAGAGCCCATAAAATATTGAAACCTTTAGAGCAGCAGCCAGCCAGGTTGAGAGAAGTTCATGTTCAAAGCTGAGCTTTAGATTCTGAGACATCCCAATTGGAGTGTAGTACAGAAAAAAGCACTGATAAAATTTTCATAAAAATGAGCTAAGGATATTGCTAGCATGTTTCCCAGCATCTATATGAAAACTTAATCTGAGCTAATGGAAAGGATATGAAAGCCTTTCTCAATTCAAACACAGTCAATGCATGATTCATAAATTATTGTCAGAGAAGTGAATCAGCTCCCAGATTTATTCTCTTTTGGGTAGAAGCAACCAGAGGAAAACTGGGTCTTTTTGACCTTTAATGCCAGCAAATTTTACAGTAGACCTGTCAATATAACCAAGTAAACTGGCCATTTCTCCAAACAGCAGCAAAATACCCTCCTATACCCAGTGCAAGCTAATATTAACTTGGCCCACTATGTTACTGACAGTACATTCAGAGCAGCAAATACCAAACATCTGAGCTCATCCACCTCCACACGACCGGCTGGAATTTCTGTTTGGCCATGCCCACATCGTCCATGGTAGTGTGGGTGAAATGTGGCTCTCAGGTGTCTCCTCACCTTCATACCCTTTGGGTGATGACAAAGCACTCACATTACCCTATTAAAAAGGTATTATTATTGTTATTATTAAAAGCTCAATTTTATAGATGGGGAAAAGGAGCTCAGTCAGGTTTGTGCATTGGATTATAAAAGCAAGAGTGTTATATGGACATTGTTCAGATCGATGTGAAATAAATTTAAGTAGGACAGTAAGATGGAAACGTCAACAGTCCTGCATGTTGGGAAGCCTGTTAGAAGTGTCCTTTTAATTTTATATTTCTTCCATCAGATATGTTACAGCCCTTACAAAATGCATTGTGGAGAATACAAAGATGAAAATACAAACCCTATCTTTAATGAGTTAATAACTTTATGCAACAGAGCCATAGAATTTCAAACTTGAAAGAATTCTTGGAACTTATTTAACCCAGTCCTTCTCTTTAGAGCTTTAATGTTTTCTATGATATTCCCATTGCACGCGCAGGCTAAATGAGAATCCCCGTTCTCCGTTAACAGTGTCTTTCTCAGCCAAACACTCACATTAGAGACCTCGTATCTTGATTCCTTGTCTCTCTAACCTGCACTCAGGATCACAATGTGCTGCATGTTTTACCTACCAATGTTTCTCAAAACAGTTCTGGCCTCTTAGCTATGTTGCCATAGCCTCTGTTCAGGCTTAATTATCTCTCACTAGGGCTGTTTCAAATACCCTCCAAGTTCCCCTGCCTATGATCACTTCCTCCTCCCATTTACCCTCCATCCTGCCACCAGAGTCCTTTCTAAGACAGATCTGATCATGTCACCTGTGTGTTCTTAAATGACTTTAAAAATACATGTTTTTATTGATTTTAGAGAGAGAGGAAAGGAGAGGGAGAGAGAGAGAAACATTGATCAGCTGCCTACTGCAGATGGAGCCCACAACCCAAGCATGTGCCCTGACCAGGAATTGAATTGGTAACCTCTTGCTGCATGGGACAATGCTCAACCAATGGAGCCTCACTAGCCAGCGATTAAATGACTTTTTGAGGATCCTTTCTTATTACAGAACTAGAGGCCCGGTGCACGAAATTTTTGCACGGGGGGGGGGGGGGGTGCTCTCAGCCTAGACTGCACCCTCTCACAATCCGGGACCACTGGCTCCTAATTGCTCACCGCCTGCCTGATCACCCCCAACTGCCCCCCCCCTGCAGGCATAGTCACCCCCAACTGCCTCCCTTCCGACGGCCTGGTTGCCTCCAACTTCCCCCCCCCTGTGGGCCTGGTAGCCCCATGCAGCCTGCTGCTCAGTCGTTTGGTCACCCCTCACTAACCTCCCTGCCAGCCTGGTCTCCCCACACAGCATGCTGCTCAGTCTTTTGGTTGTCCCTCACTAACCCCATGCCGTCCTGGTCGCCCCACGCAGCCTGCTTGTTCAGTCGTTTGGTCGTCCCTCACTAACCCCCCTCCCAGCCTGGTCGCCCCACACAGCCTGTTTGGTTGTCCATTTGGTTGTTTCAGATGCGATGGTCGCTTAGCCTTTTATATATATATACATTGATTCCAAGGTAATTAGCATGCTATTCAAGATTCCCACAGTATGACTGACATACCTTTAGGGGCTCATCTCTAAGCAACCGTGCTTTAGTCTCAGTAATAGTTCTCAACTCTGGTTGCATGTTAGATGCACCTGTAGGTGGAGCTTTTAGCAAATACCAAACTTGAGCCCAATGTGAGATCATATGGGAGTTTTTGGCCACAGGACACAGACATGAGTATATTTTTTTGAAAGTTCCCCAGGTGAGTGATGTTGAGCCCCTTAGTGGTCCTGTGTGATATTTTGCTCAAAAGAGGCCTGATGATCATATATTCCAGAGGGTTTTGGAGATATTTGTGCAATTGGAGTCAAGTTTAAAGTAGGTGCTATTTGTATCTTCAAATTTACGATCCATATCTTCAAATTTGAAATCTATGAAGAAAATGCAATTAGGACAACCTGTAGTCTTCCTTACTGCATCCCCTGCGGCGACTGATGGAGGACAACATGTGCAGGCCACCTCTCTCCACACTAACCCTTCCTGGAGCCTTTTACAGCACGCAGAGGAGGCCTCCAGGGTGGGAAGGGCTCCGGGGCTCTTGCCAGCTTCAGGGATAGTAGCCAAGCTGCAGCAGTAAAGCCAGGGCATCGTACAAGTCACCTCTGATTTTGAGAGCTGTTTCTCTCCTTAAGGGATTGTCTTACATGCCAAGATGTATAGGATACGTAACCGCAGAAGCAAGGGGCATGGAATAAGAACCAATGTATTATTTAAATCACACCAAAGGGAAGCAAGATGGTTCTTCTCATTAGCCTTCAAAATCACCGTGGTCACAAGGCTTGGATCAGAAAATAGGATGAGGTATCCTTGTATACCTGTGTATGGAACATTTCAAAACACTTATTGTAATTGTGCAACATCCATAGAGCTATTTTAAGAGTTCCTGGAGATAAAATTCTACTGTGTGGTGAAATGTTGGTCTTTGTGCTAGAAGATTAAAAGAGAAGAATCTCTGGTTTATGTCCTTTTTTCCATATGGGACACATAATTGTATTAGCAGCATTACCAAACTGCTTAAAAGATGTACCTTATTTAGGTTGACTTAAAAATACACACCTGAAATCAGCTTCTCACCTGAAAAAAATAAATATCTAAATCAAAGCCCTGGGAAACAGGGATGTTTTCCTGCTCAAGGTTTACTCACAGTGTAGCAGCATCTATTTGGTCTCAGGGTGTCTGTCACCTATAGACTCAGATTCTATGAGAGCTGACCTCATTTGCTTCCTTTGTCTTTAATTGCCCGAGCAGCAGGGAAAAGGAGCAACGAATACTATTACTGCTCGACAAGTTAACATGCATAAATGGCACTGTCATATGGGGAGACTGTAAGAAGTCATGTGACAGAGAGCAAAGGCAGCCCAGCGTGCAAAGGGAGCAATTTTCTGCCCCGCAAACAGCACTTCAGGTGCTGTCGTTCATCTTTCTGTGACTTGCTCTGTCAAAGCCCGCCCAGAGCAGAGGTGTTCAGGGACCCAACAGGCCGTAAGTGTCCAGCTGAAAAACCTGGGAGATATCCCCAGGCCCTGGGAGTTCACTTTTTCAGTTGTACTGATTTACTTCAGAATGCTCCTTCAGGGAATTTCTGCCTTCCATCGCTCTACCTTCCCATTTCCTTTCTTGTCATCTTTAAAAATCCATTAAAGATCACGCAGGCAGTTTCTGCAGGCTCACATTTCTAGGAGTTCCTGTCGCTTAATAAAATGCCCCCTTTCAGGAGGCCGTGCTCTCTTTTGTGCTATTAGGGCCTGGATACTAACTATTCAGGCTTTTAATTAGAGGCGGTGGTCGTAGATTAAGACAGCAAATGATGGCTGGAATCCTCAGGGAAAGCAGTTTTCCCATCCGGGGATCTAAAATGGCTACTTGGCTCACAGATCCAGGATAAGAAGCACTAACTAAGGATGATCAAAACAGGAGGCAAAATTCAAATGTGCTCCACATTCCCCCTGATTATTTGTTTCAAAGGCCTCCAATTGCCAAGGTTAAGTGATTATTGTCAACACCCACTGAAGGTTGCTGTAGGAAAAGAAATTGGGCTTTTAATTTGTTTACAAATCCAATTTCCAAGTGTACTTCTTCCCAGCAAAGCACAGATATCTTCTGAAATCTTTCCTCCCACTGAGTCTTCAGTCTACAGCCGTCCACACAGCGCCCTCACTGTGTAGTATGCACGCAGCCTTTTCCCCAATACAGGAAGATTGTATTCAAATGCCACCTTGCTGATCACATCATTAATTCAGATTTGTCCGTCATTTTGTGAGGTTGCTGCTTTGCCTTAGGTATTATAATAACAATACCTCACCTGTCATATTCCACTAGCACTGCCTCACCTAGAAAACTGCTCTAATACTGCCTCAGATCTCACAGACCTTTTTTATTTTAAAAAATTTTATTTTTGCACATGCTTACCTATTACAGCATAATAATTGAACCGTTATTGGAAACCTCTACAAATATTTTTACAATATATTTTTTTCCAGTCCAGCAATTGTTACATGTTGATTCTACAGCAGGTTGAATAGTTCAAAGCCAGGCTTTTTTGCTCATCTGTAAAACATCTTGTTCCCTTTTCAAACTACTGCCAATCTCTATTTGGGTAGCATTAGTAAGTCATTTTTCCAAATAGATGAGCAGCTATCCAAGTAGTATTTATTTGGAGATTTTAATATTAAGGCAATATTCTATGGCTGTGTGAAAAGATATCTGGGAGTTTTGGGTTGAAAACCTGAGCTTAATATTTCATTTCTTGTGACAAAAATGTAAATGTATATGTTCAAAAACAAAATACAGTTTCTTTGAAATAGATTCTTCAGAGAAATCCAAAGTATGGCAAATGCCAAATAGAGATTTCTTTTCAAAATAAAATAGACAAAATTTGCACTAATGCATTTTTTTAAAAAAAATTGTGAAAGCTGTGTAAGTAATTTTCAAGTATCCACAGCCATGGGTAATTTGGTCTCAGAGCTTATGAGGACTCTGGCTGCTTTAACATGGCACGCTGAATTAGAAGAAGGGTGCCTTTTAAGTGCTATGTAATGAAAACAAATGGTACCTTTAAAGCCTGCCACTGTCTTGTAATGTATGCCATGTTCCAGAGAGATGAGTAAGTTACTGGGAACAAATACCATCTCATTGGCTAAGAAGCTGTTACCAATGTCTTTTCACATAATAAAACTGGACATGATTTAGAAAAAAATGAAATGACAGAGATACACTTTAAGCTGCAAATAGTATTCAATGACATTATCAATTGCTGAGATTCCAAGGTTTGCATATTAATTAAGGGAAAGTGCTCATTTGAGTGCTTTCAGCTTCATTCACGGGGCTGTTTGCGTGCTTTGTTTCACCTGGACCTGTTTGAAGGTTTGTCAGAAACCTAACCAGCAGGAAAATATTGCATTTGAAAAGACACATGCATGTTTAATTAAGCCAAGGCCACTGAACATTCCTCAATATATTTAGCTGGTGAGGTTTAAGCTCCATCAGAGCATCAGGCATTATCACCTTTTGAAGTATTGCCGAATCTTTAATATTTAAAGCACAAAGCAGACTGTAATAAAAAATTCTAGCAGACCCTAGAAGATTAAAGATACTTTATAAACGTGACAGTTTATAAATGGAACACCAGTATTAAAGGATGCCTCTGATATTTCACAGCATATTTTTCAGGTATATGCTAAATTATGAATACAATTAAATAGCTGTAATTATTCTCCAGAAGTGGACAGCAAATTTAAATGCCCAGGAAATTTGCAATTGGCTACAGACTAGAGCTTTATAGCACAGCAGCCTGAGCAGGCAAGGTAAATCTTCTCAGCAGGTTATCAACCAAAGCTCTTTTAAATCCAGTGAGAACTTCACTCGCCCCATCTGATGTGTGTCCTTTAGGAATCTGAAGCCAATGACTGTCCTGAATAAGTGCACAGCTGCAAACAGATGTGTTGGGAAAGAACTAACTAGGGCTGTAATACCAGAGGCGCCTGTCTTAGGAGCCACATTTGCAATCACCATTAAACAGAAAAGCTCTGTAATTTGTGTGTCTTTGGCACATTGATCTGATCAAATACAAGCAGTGCCTGGCATAGAGTGAGCTCTGAGCAAATATTTGTGGAATGAATGAATGAATGAATGAGTGCATAGTAAATATAAAATGTATTTATTTTAATATTTTTATATTATTACAGTGAGTGTATGCACGTGTGTGTGTGTGTGTGTGTGTGTGTGTGTGTGTGTGTTGGGGGATATATGTGTGTGTATCTACTTTGGGGCATCGAGGAAGCAGATCTTAAAATTCTTTTTGCAGGAAAAGCAATAACTAAGAGTGAAGAATCAGTGGGTGAGAAAACTTGCTGGTTATTAAAAACCAAAAAACTCAGAAAGAACATTTGACCCTTCCTTTTTCCTACTTAAGAGACTGAGATGGGGAAACCTGCTTCCAGAAGGGAACCTTAGCCCTAGCTGGCTTGGCTCAGTGGGAAGAGTGTGGGCTTGCGGACTGAAGGGTCCTGGCTTCATTCTGGTCAGGGGCACATGCCCAGGTTGCGGGCTCGATCCCCAGTAGGGAGCATGTAGGAGACAGCCAATTGATGATTCTCTCTCTCTCCCCTCCTCTCTGAAATCAATAAAATATATATTTAAAAAAAAGAAGGGGACCTTAGCATTTTCACTTTAGCTTAATTTGAATTAAGTATGATAGGAAAGCTCCAGGCAGGGACACTGTGTTCCATTAAAGCAAGAATTTGCCTACCATGTGTGTTCAGCTCTTCCTCAACTACCTGTAAATTGCCCATTTTCACTTTTGAAGTCTAAGACCCCATTTTCCCCTTTATCCAAAATGCCATATACTCTCAATATTACCCCCACTGTCTTTGGAATTTTCATGCTTATGTGAATTCCCCACACACGTATTAAAATTTTATTTTCTCCTGTTAATCTGCTGTATGTTGCTTGAATTATTGGCCTAGTTAGAAGAAAGGTTGGGGGGGTCGCAAAACGTATTTTTTAGCCCCCACAGAAACAATGGACCGGCAAGCCGCTCCCAGGAAGCAGAACCAGGACTTAATCAAGGAATATTCCTGGCCCCTGGAGTACAGGCCCTGGGCGACGGGTGCCTGGTGGAGTTTAGAATTATTATGGATATGAGACTACTCTGTGCTTCCCATTCTCTCCTTTTACAAAGAGTGGTGATGAGTACAGATAGTCTATCACTGTGGCGCTGTTGTATGTCGGGTGAGGCAAATAACTTGTCCTGTTAGTTCAGAGGTCTCTGGATCAAGAGGAGTTCATCCAAGAAGACAAGATAGCAGATCACAAGATACTGGACTTAGAGCCAATTGCCATGATTAGATGAGGCTTTGGGGGTTTTGAGATGGAGTGTGTTTTGTATGTGGAAGGGACATGAAATTGTTAAGACTGAAGAAAAGGTTGTTGTCAACTATTAAGCAATGGCTTCTAATTTGTTCTTACCTCTAGCTAAACTGTTGGGTAACCTCTCACACTCTCTCTGAGTTTCACTGTGTGGATTGTTTTGGCCAATGATGAAATAGCAAGTGTCACACAAGCGGTCTTGAAAACAGCTCACTCAATGGGGTTTTACCTCTCTTGCTGATTTTGGATCTTTGCTGCCACATGAGGAGTTCTTGTCTGGCCTGCTGGATGATGTGAGACATTAGGTCGCCCGGTTACCCAGGGTAGTGGCTGTCAACTCCTGAACTCGTGACTGATTGTAGATCATCCAGCCTCCAGCTCATCGCCGGTCCACTTCCTCCATGTCCGCAGACATCTGAGAAATCCTAGCAGAAGCTGGCTCAGAAAAGAACTGCCCAGCTGGCCTACAGAATCCTGAGATAAATCCATAGTTGTTTATTTTAAGCTACTGAGTTTTAAAGTGGTTTGTTTTGCAGCAATGCCTGATACACCAAGTGAATTTTGACAAGGAATATTGAAGGCTAAATAAAACATTGAGTGAGTAACACAGTTTATTCTGAAGAACCACTAAGGCCTCTGCAACAGCCTGTAGTAATTTAGGGGGCATTTGTTTACCATCACTGAGCCTAACACTGAATAACAAAACTCCTTTTCCTATTTGTTACCCCCATACCTTAGAATCTACTGCTAGAACAGCAATGGAATAATTACTGCAGTGGTCAAGGATTCATTCCCTCATTTATGCGTTCATTTCTTAATTCAACATGTATTTTCTATTTCCTTTTGTCTTAGGTCCTGGATGTACAATTGTGGAAAGGCAGGTGCAGTCACAGGAAACTGCCTTTGAGGAACATACATATAGGTGAGAGAGATAGCACATACACTTGTTAGATAAGGCAGGTCATGTGTTTTTACAGGCAACAGCATTTGATAATAGTTAAGGAGGAGACAGCTTAGAGGAGAGATTGTTTCTGACAACTGGGTAATATTTAGTATAGAAAAATAATTTAAATATTAAAATCAATGTTACCTTGTTAATACCACAAGTGGTAAAGCAGGTTAGTTCAGAGAGAGGGACAGAGATTATGTTCACTAAATTGAAACCACACAGTAAATACTTTTTGATAATGCCTATCTAGTTACATCCTATATAATAAAAGCCCAATGTGCTAAGTGCCCGCTTGTCTGGTCATCTGTTCAACCAATCAAAGCGCAATATGATAATGATATGCTAAGGCCACTCAACTGCTCGCTATGATGTGCACTGACCACCAGGGGGAAGATGCTCTGACCAGTAGGTTAGCTTGCTGCTGGGATCTGGCCGATTGGGACTGAGCGAGATGGGCCAGACATGCCCTGGAGCCCTTCCGCAGTCCCTCCCTGGCTGGCCAACCTTTTGCATCCCCCTTGGCCCCGATCATGCACCAGTGGGGTCCCTCAGCCTGGCCTGCACTCTCTCGCAATTTGGAACCCCAATCCCGCTCAACACAGGAGCTGCCCCTGGTGGTCAGTGCACTCCCACAGGGGGAGCACCGCTCAGCCAGAAGCCAGGCTCATGGCTGGTGAGTGCATCGGCAGTGGCTGGAGCCTCTCCCACCTCTGTGGCTGTGCTAAGGATGTCTGACTGTCGGCTTAAGCCCATTCCCCGTGGGGAGCGGGCTTAAGCCATTGGTCAGACATTCCCTGAGGGCTTCCAGACTGTGAGAGGGTGCAGGCCGGGCTAAGGCCCCACCCCCCCAAGTGCACGAATTTTGTGCACCGGGCCTCTAGTTGTTTTATACAAAGCCATGTAGAGGACTTGTAAGCGACATAGCAAATCAATCACACTCACTTATCTCCTTTCTCTTAAAAAACTCAATAAAATAACAACAAAAATAGATATAAACCACAAGGGCAAAGAGAATGGAAAGGATATAGATAAAAAGATGAGCGAGTTCAACACATTTTTTGTAAACACGAAAATTGATGTAGAAGTGGCAACTGCATTAGCAGAGTCGAGGATGCTACAGCCTAAAGCCCCTGCAGAAGAAAACTCTGAGAAGTAAACAGATTCAATTTGCAAAATTCTAGAAACACCCAGGCTTGGAAACTCCTGATAACACACAAGTGTATGTTTGTGTGTTTGTGTGTGTGTGTGTGTGTGTGTGTGTGTGTGTGTGTGTGTGGTATAGGAGGTGGGGCAGAGTATTTGACAAGTGGTTCTGATATCAGGACAACTAGTTAAATTTCCTTAAATGGCAATATTGAGCAGCTAGGTTCTCTCCTCACCTACCAAGACAACTTCTTTCTGTGCAGGAGATCAAAGGGATATTTTCTAGGTAAATTAAACTAGAAAAATTCTGAGTTTGGAGGGGAAAATCCAGTAAAGAAAATGGTGAGGTAGAGATCTACAAAGCTTAAGGATGAGTGTTTCTCTTCTGGCTCTGGCTGATTGCTATGTCTCACAGAGAACAGCTGGAAGAGCTGAATAGACTCATAAAATATCTATTTGAAGATATGCAAGAACTACTAAGGCAATCAAGATTTCTGGTCATTCCGCCGTAAGGGTCGCTGAACTTTTATATAGCTAGATACATGGGACTCATGAAAAGATGTATTGGTTATGTAATTGGAGTCCCCATAGAAGAAAAGAAATAATATAGAACAGAACCAAAATTAAAATAAATAATTTCCACCTAATATATGGTGACAGAAGAAGATTTGATTTTGGATAGTGGGCATACAATGCAATATACAGATCTTATATCATAGAAATCTATACCTGAAATCTATATGATCTTATTAACCAATGTCACCCCAATAAATTTCATAATTGCCAAATTTTATAAAATTGATTTTAAAAAAATACCAAGCCACAGATTCAAGAAACTCTATAAACCCCAAACATGATATGTAGAGGAAATTATACCTAGACATATAGCAAAACTGCTAATAACAAAAACAATAATACCCCTCCACACACACACATGAGAAGGCTCACAAGTGACATATAAATAGAAAACTGGAAGCCAGAAGACAACAGGACATCTTTGATGTTATCAAAGAAAATAAATGTCTTCTTAAAATTCTGTACCTAACAAAAATGTAGTTAAAAATGTATTAAAAAATAAAGACGAAATAAGTATATGGCCAGGCAAAAACAGGTAACTAGTCATCAGGAGATCTTTATGAAAGGAAATCTAGAAGTAAAACTGTCATTATTCGCAGATGACATGATATTATACATAGAAAACCCTAAAGACCCCATCAAAAAACTAATAGACTTAATAAATGAATTTGACAATGTAGCAGGATGCAAAATTAACACCCAGAAATCTATGGCTTTTTTATACATCAATAAAAAAGAACTCACAGAAAGAGAAACAAACAAACAAACAAACAAAATCCCACTTAACATTGCACCAAAAAAATTATGATACCTAGAAATAAACTTAACTAAGGAGGTAAAAGACCTGTACTCAGAAAACTACAGGATGTTAAAAAAAAAAAAAGAGAGAGAGAGAGAGATAGAGGAAGACCTAAACAAATGGAAGAATATACCGTGTTCATGGATTGGTAGAATCAAAATCATTAGAATGTCCATACTACTCAAAGCAATCTGTAGATTCAATGCACTCCCCATTAAAATACCAACGGCATATTTCACAGACCTAGAATGAACTCTCCAAAATTTTAAATGGAATAAAAAAAGACCCTGAATAGCTGCAGCAATCCTGAGAAAGAAGAACAAAGTTGGGGGAATCACAATACCAGATATCAAGCTATATAACAAAGCCACTGTTCTCAAAACTGCCTGGTACTGGCACAAGAACAGACATATAGACCAATGGAACAGAACAGAGAACCCAGAAATCAACCCCAGCCATTATGCTCAATTAATGTTTAACAAAGGAGGCAACAGCATACAATGGAGTCAAGACAGTCTCTTCAATAAATGGTGTTGGGAAAATTGGACAGATACATGCAAAAAAATGAAACTAAACCACTAACTTACACCATACACAAAAATGAACTCAAATGGATAAAGGACTTAAACATAAGATGGGAAACCATAAAAATCTTAGAAGCCATAGGCAACAAAATAGCAGACATAAGTTGTAGTAATATCTTTACCAATACAGCTCCTAGGACAATGGAAACTAAGGAGAAAATAAACAAATGGGGCTACATCAAAATAAAAAGCTTCTGCACAGCAAAAGAAACAATCAACAAAACAACAAGAAAGCCCACTCACTGTATGGGAGAACATATTTACCAATGTTTTCTCTGATAAGGGTTTAATTTCCAAAATTTACAGGGAACTCATACAACTTAACAAAAGGAAGATAACAATCCAATAAAAAAAATTGCCAAAGAACCTAAATAGATACTTTTCAAAAGAGGACATACAGAAGGCCAAGAGACATATGAAAACATGCTCAAAGTCACTAATCATCTGAGAGATGCAAATCAAACCGAAATGCAGTACCATCTCAAACATGTCAGAATGGCTATCATCAACAAATCAATAAATGACAAGTGCTGGCGAGGATGCTGAGAAAAAGGAACCCTCGTGCACTGCTGGTGGAAATGCAGACTGGTGCAGCCACTGTGGAAAACAGTATGGAGTTTCCTCAAAAAATTAAAAATGGAAATCCCATTTGGCCCAGTGGAAATCGCCACTTCTAGGAATATATCCCAAGAAACCAAAAACACCACCCCTATGTTCATAGCAGCACAATTTACCATAGCTAAGATTTGGAAACAGCCTAAGTGCCCATCAGCAGATGAGTGGATTAAAAAACTGTGGTACAATGGAATACTACGCTGCTGTAAAGAAGAAAAAGGAGGAGGAGGAGGAGGAGGAGGAGGAGGAGGAGGAGGAGGAGGAGGAGGAGGAGGAGGAGAAGGAGAAGGAGAAGGAGAAGGAGAAGGAGAAGGAGAAGGAGAAGGAGAAGGAGAAGGAGAAGGAGAAGGAGAAGGAGAAGGAGAAGGAGAAGGAGAAGGAGAAGGAGAAGGAGAAGGAGAAGGAGAAGGAGAAGGAGAAGGAGAAGGAGAAGGAGAAGGAGAAGGAGAAGAAGAAGGAACTCTTACCATTTGCAACATCATGGATGGACCTGGAGAGCATTATGCTAAGCGAAATAAGCCAGTCGGAGAAAGATAAATATCATATGATCTTCTCATTTGTGGAATAAAATGAACAACATAAACTAATGAACAAAAATAGAGCCAGAGTCATTGAAGCATCGAACGTACAGTCCAACCTAAGAGGGAAGGCAGTGGAGCGGGAAGGGGAGGGTAAGAGATCAACCAAAGGAATTGTATGCCTGGATAAGAGTATAACCAATGGAAACAGACAGTAGGGGAGTGAGGGCATGTGCTGGAGGTGGGAGCGGCTGGGGAGAGGTCAATGTGGGGAAAAAAAGACATATGTAATACTTTAAACAATAAAGAATTTAAATTAAAAAAAGAAAAAACAAACAAACAACAAAAACAAACAAACAAAAAGAAAGAAATCTAGTAGAAGCTTTGGGTAGAAGAAAATATATACCTAACAATATAAAGAAAGCACAAGTGCAGAAAGGAATGAAAAGTATAGGTTATGAGGAGGTCAAATGATATTTGCTGAATAAAAGTATTAAATAATGTCTTGTGGGGTTTAAACTGTTTGTTATTTAAATATTAAAATACAGTTTGCTCAGAGGATAGAAGGGTCGGTGGACTGAAGGGTCCTGAGTTCGATTCCAGTCAAGGGCACATGCCGGGGTTGTGGGCTCGATCCCCAGTAGGGGGCATGCAGGAGGCAGCCAATTAATGATTCTCTCTCATCATTGATGTTTCTATCTCCCTCTCTCTGAAATCAATAAAAATATATTTAAAAAATACAGGACAATTTTTTTTAAAAAACAGGAGGAAATAAAGTTAAGTGAAAAATGTTTATTGTAATTTCTAGGGTAACTACTCAAAGAATATTTAGCTAGCAAGTAAAGAGAAAGTTGTACATTTTATAGGTGATATATTGGGTTTATCTACCAGAAATATATAATTTTTAGGTTAATATAAACCTAATAATTCTGCATCAAAATAAGTAAATAAAAGTTGAATGGACTACAGAAAGAAATAGATATATCTATAATTCTAGTGGGAGAGTTTAACACACTTATTTCAATATCTGTTAGAATAAGCAGACAAAGCAACAGTAAAGGCATAAAAACTTTGAACTCAACAACTTCTTATTGACATATATAGAAATGCATATTATTTTCAAATGGCCATGTGACATTTAGCAAAATTACCATTTTCTAGGCCATAAAGCAAGTTTCATGAACTTCAAGGATTAATATCAGAGCATGCTCTCTCACCACAATAGAATTAACCAGAAGTCTGTAACATAAAAATAACTAATAAAACTCCCAGAATTTGGAAATGAAGAAAAATATACTTTAGTGACCCAAAGATCTAACCCAAAGATGAAATCACAATTAATAATATTAAATAAATATTAAAAATATAATATATTGAATGGTGTAGGACATAGGGAAAACCATGACAAGGTAGAAATATATAATTCAAGTATCCATCTCAAGAAATAAGGAAAGAACAGAAAATTAAACCCAAAGAAAGTAAGAGAAATAAAATAATAAAAATAAAAACATGATAATTAAATTGAAAATAAATATTCAATGCAGAAAATTCATAAAGCTAAAAATTAGGTCTTTGAAAAATAAAATTATAAACACCTAGAAAACTGTTCAAGCAAGTAAGAGAAAAGCCCAGATAGCTTCATCTGTGACTTTTCCAAAATATTTAAAGGATAAAAATATATCAATCTTACCCAAACTCCTTCAGAGAATGTAAATTAAAGAACACTTTCCAATTCATTTATTGAGGATAACGTAATTCTAAAAACAAAATCTGACAAAGACATTAGAAGAAAGTAAAATTATAGAACAATATTTCTTATGAACATAGAAGCAAAATTTCCAAACTAAATGTTAGCAAATAAAACTCAGCCATATAGGCAAAGGTGATACATCATGACCAACTGGGATATATTCTAAGAATGAAAGGTTGAATTAATATTAGGAAATTTAACTAATATATTCACTACATTGACTGAATAAGGAAGAAGAACCATATGATTACCTCAACAAATGCAGAAAAAGCACCTGGTAAAGTCAATACCTATTTTGATAAAAATGATCAACAGACAAGATCTATATTCAAAAATCAACTGTATTTCTATCTACAAGCAACAAAATGTTACACAATAAAAATTTTAAAATACCTTTACAGTAGTGTTACAAATAAAATACTAAGAAAAATATCGCACAGAATATATGCAGACTGTTTATAAAGAAAAATACAACTTGTTGCTGGGGGAAATCAAAGACCTTTTTTTTTAAGAAAGGAGGCATTTACCACATTTATGGACTGGATTAGTTAATAAAGAAAAGTGTCAAATTGCCCCTAAATGAACCTAAAAATTCATTGCAATGCAACACAATCTCTGTAGTTCTTTTACTAAAATTTACATGGAAATGCAATGAATCAAGAATCATCAAGACCAGAGGTCAGCAAATGTTTTTTTTTTTGTAAAGGGTAAGATAGCAATTATCTTAGGCTTTGTGGGCCAGTCAGTCCCTATGGCAACTAACCAACCCTGACATAGTAGCCAGACAGTAGTCACAAACAATTTGAAAGTGAGAGGGAAGGACTGCTTTCCAATAAAGCTTTACTTACAAATCAATTGTTGATCACAATGGACATGGTTGCCAACAATTGGCCAAGAAAATCTTGAAAAAGAAGTACAAAATTGGAGGACTTACACCACAGGGTACCAAGACATACAGGGTGGGGCAAAAGTAGGCTTACAGTTTTTGTATAGAAAATAATATAATAATCAATCCTCTCTAATAAAACGGTAATATGCAAATTAACCATCACTCTGCTACATAAGCCACGCCCACCAGCCAAGCCACTCCCACCAGCCAATCAGGGTGAGTATGCAAATTAACCCCAATCCAAGATGGCTACAGCCACAGAGAGCAAGGTTTCCCAGGTAACAGAGTAAGCCAAGCTTTCCATAGCCGTTGCAGGCCTAAGCCTCCACTCAAGCTACAAAGTTTCAATTATAGAAGGTAAACAAATTCAAACAAATGGCGGCAGAATGGAGCTTAAGAGAGCAGGCCAGGGTTGCCGGCGGCAACAGGGGAAGCAAAGCTTTCCGCACACCCTGGCTGGGCTCACCCACTTAAGGCTACAAAGTTTCAATTGTAGAAGGTGAATTAACTGCCACAGAAATGGCTGCCAGAGCCCCAGGCTTGGCTCCGCTCCAGGCTACAAAGTTTCAATTGTAGAAGGAAAATAAATCCCAGGTACCAGGGCCTCTGCTTGGGTTGCCAGGGGGCGTGGCCAGCCTGCAAACCACCACAGGCCCCTCGCTCAGGCCGCCCCACACCCCAAGGGAACCCCCACCCTTATCTGTGACACCCTTCAGGGCAAACCAGCTGGCCCCCACCCGTGCACCAGGCCTCTATCCTATCTAATAAAAGAGTAATATACAGATTGATCATCACTGCAACACACAATATAGCTGCCCCCATGTGGTCAAAGATCCTGCCCCCATGTGGACACAAGATGGCCACCACAAGATGGCCAGCAGGAGAGGGCAGTTGGGAGGCACCCGGCCTGCAAGGGAGGGCAGTTGTGAGGGACCAGGCCTGCAAGGGAGGGCAGTTGAGAGGGACCAGGCTTGCAAGGGAGGGCAGTTGGAGGTGATCAACCCTGCAGGAGAGGGCAGTTAGGGGTGACCAGGCTGGCAGAGGAGGGAAGTTGGGGGCAAACAGGCTGGCAGGGGAGCAGTTAAGCATCAACCAGGCTGGCAGCGGAGTGGTTAGGGGGTGATCAGGCTGGCAGGCAGAAGCGGTTAGGGGCAATCAGGAAGGCAGGCAGGCAGGCAAGCAGTTGGGAGCCAGCAGTCCTGGATTGTGAGAGGGATGTCCGACTGCCCGTTTAGGCCCGATCCCAGGCCTAAACGGGCAGTCGGACATCCCTCCAGGAGTCCCAGATTGGAGAGGGTACAGGCTGGGCTGAGGGACAACCCCCCGCCGTGCACGAATTTCGTGCACCGGGCTTCTAGTAAATAATAATACAAGAATAAACTCTGTTTCACATACTCACAACTGTAAACCTCCTTTTGCCCCACCATATATAAAATTAAAGTGTGATGTTGATGCAAAATAGACCAATGGAATAAAAGTACACACACACACACACAAAAAAAAGCACACAAAAAACCCCCCACACATATAGGGACACCTGGTTGATGACAAAGGTAGCATTGCAGAGTCCATGGAAGTATTTTCCCTTTAATTAATCCAACCCAAATGTGAAATATTTTAAATGTTGCCTCCAAGTTTAGTTGACCTACTATAATGTATGAAGAGGAAAGCCTACAGTGGCTATGAGACTGAAGGTGTGGTTTCTGTGGTTAGACCACAGTAAGTAGAAAAGCCTGGGAATGATTAACCATAATCCCCCAAGGGAAGAATTAGTATAGCTCCTCTGAGCAGCCAAATAAATCTTAGTTATGGTTAAACAGCAGCAACATTTTGTGGTGAGTAATATGATTTTTTCATGTACACGTGAGATGACTCGCCTGACTTATATGTACATGTTCAAATGTTAAAGTCATTTGTGCGTACAGATGATGTATTGGTTAAGATATTCGTGGAGCTACTTTAGCAATCTAAATTAAGAATGGCCTAAAGAAAATATAGTACTTATTTCTCACACAGGAGGGTCTGACCTGGGGCATGCTCCAAGGGCCAGGTGACTCTAAGGGGGCTCCCAGGTAGCCAGATTCCTCCTGTCTGGTTGCCCTGCCATTCTCCAGGGCATGCATCTCAAACATTAATGTGCATCTAAGACTCCTGTTCAAATGTGGATTCAGATTCAGTAGGTCTGGAAATGGGGCCTGAGCTGCTACATTTCTGACAGACTCTCCAGTGATGCCAATATGCTGCTTTAGAGACCACACTGGAAAGTATCAAGGGCCACACTTCAAAACTACACATCTGAATTCCTTCCACCTGGAAATTGTGTTAGTTTTCTATGGCTGCTGTAACAAATAACCAGAAACTTTGTGGCTTAAAATAACAGACATTTACTCTCCCATAGCTCTGGGAATCAGAAGTCCAAAATCAATATCACAGGGCTGGAATCAAGGTGTCAGGAGGTCCACGCTCCCTCCCTCCAGAAATTCTAAGGGAGGATCTATTCCTTGCCTCTTCCAGCTTCTGCTGGCTGCTTGTATTCCATGGTACAGAAGCAAACAGCCCTGCTGACCTCTGGATTTAAGACCTATAAGACATTTCGGACTGCTGGCCTCCAGAGCTGTAAGAGAATAAATTTGTGCTACTTTAAGCCCATGAGTTTATGGTAACTTGTTACTGCAGCAATAGAAAACTAATACAGCAGTAGACCCCAGCTACTGGATTGGCATTTATGGACAGACTGGCCCCCAAAGGGAGGTCAGGAGGGAATAAGTCAAGTCTAATGGCCATCACAGTGCAGGGGAGTCTGGGGGAGTCA
Organism: Cnephaeus nilssonii; assembly: GCF_951640355.1. Classification (NCBI taxonomy): domain Eukaryota; kingdom Metazoa; phylum Chordata; class Mammalia; order Chiroptera; family Vespertilionidae; genus Cnephaeus; species Cnephaeus nilssonii. Next base: position 35,909,317 of record NC_137078.1, read on the forward strand.
GACTGGTGTCAGACTAATGGGGCGAAAGATTTGAGAACTGTTAAAGCAGTTCTTGTCTCAAAGTTCGTCTGGAACTTGGGACAGGTCTGGGCCTGGAGATGAAAATATCAGTAAAATTGCTAAGAAAAGCAGCCTATCATGTAAGACAGGTGCTGACTGGCTGTTGAGAAGCTATTATCTACATTTTGCACACAAATACCCAGCTTTAGAGAAATTAGTGATTTATACAAGTTACATAGCTACTAACTAGGTCTAAGTGTCTCTAACCTTTTAACTCTGGGGATATATTGTCTTATTTTTTTTTAACCATTCAGAAGTGTCAAGCACATTCACATTGTTGCACAACCAGTCTCCAGAACTCCAGATCTCATTTCATCTTGCACAACCGAAACTATAGCCATCAAACAACAAATCCCCATTCTTCCTACCCAAAAGCCCTGCAACCACCCTTTTTGACTACTGTAGGTAACTCACATAAGTGGAATCACAGAGGGTTTTTCTTTTTGTGACTGTCTTATTTTACTAACATAATGTCCTCAAAGTTCATTTATGATGCAACGTGTGTCAGATTTTCCTTCCTTTCGAAGACTAATATTCTATAGTAAGTATATATACTATACTTTGTTTATTCATTCATCTGTACATAGACCCTTGCATTGGTTCCACCTTTGGCTATTGTGAGTAATGCTGTTATGAACATGGGTGTACAAATATTTCCTTGAGCACCTTTTAATGAGCTGGGTAGACATGTATTTATCTTTGGAAAACTGCCTATTCAGGTCCTTTGCCCATTTAAAACAAATAATAAACTATCTTTTAGAGCAGTTTCATGTTCAAGAAAAATTGAGTAGAAGGTACAAGAAGCTTCTACCTCCTGTCCCTACACGTGCACAGCCTCTCCTATTATCGATCTCCCTCACGAGAGTGATATATATATTTTTTATAATCAAGGAACTTAAATTGACACATCATTTTCACTCAAAGTCCATAGTTTACTTTAGAGTTCATCTTCGTGTTATACATTGTATGGGTTTTGACACGTGTATAATGAACGACATGTATCCACCATTGTGGTATTATACAGAGTATTTTCACCACCCTAAAATCCTCTGAGCTCTACCTATTCATCCTTCCCTCTCCACTAAGCCTTGGAAACCACTAGTCTTATTACTCTCTCATAGTTTGGCCAAGATATCAGTTTTTTAACTATCAGAGTAAAATGATTACACAAGTGCATCACCACTTTTTTATAGCCTTTCTAGGATTAGGATGAGGTTGAGGGTCTGTGTCCCTGAAAGAGGGACAATCTCACTGGTCTATACCAGCATCAGAGACATCCTCTCAATTTCATCAGCAAACTACTCTGGCTCAGAGGTTTCCACAACCCCTGAGATTATGAGTGACCATCATAATCTCCTAAAGACCATGTTGAATATCCATATTCCTGGGACCAACTCCCAAAGATTCAGTCAGTCTGGAGTGGAACTTAGGAGTCTGATTTTTTGTGTTATTTTTTTTTCTTAGATCACCTGTGCAGATAATGTGGTGACCTCTCTCCTAGCAAACTGAAGTAAGTATTAATTTTGGTTTTGAACCAGTAGAAACATCTGCAAATCTAAGACCTAAGTTTCCTCTGAAAAACACCCAAAAGAGCCATCACTTTTCTGAGCTTCTAAAAGGACTTGAAACTTTTGGAACAGTGGAAACACTGGCAGTCAGTCACTGAAGAACTGCTCAGAAATATGCTGTAACCAGCTGCTGGTTGAGTGCCGCTATGGTAATATTTCTGAAAGAAACGTTCACCTTGTCTGTTGAGAGAAGATATGGTGGGTAGATTTCTGACCATGATGTTATTGGTCTTATATGAGAAGACCACTGGCTCTTCCTCTAGAAATGGTTTGGGCTTCTAACAGCTTTGCCACCTTATTCTCACTCCTTGTCTCCAGGCTCTTTTGGGTCACTTTAGGTATTTCTATTACATAATTTGGCTTTACTAGAATTCTGTGGCCAAATCAACAAATATAATATGAACATGGTGAAGTATGAAGAACAGGAGCATCAGGTTAGATACGAGGAGCCCTGGGTTTTCTAGTGCCAGCTCTGTTACCTATCACTTCGGTAACCTGTCTCTAAGCTTCAGTTTCCTCATTGGTAGAATGAACAGGACTTAGCCTGACCTACTTCTCAGGATCATGGTAAGGCCCAAAGGGAATAACACGCTCCAAAACATTTACACTTCCTCTAAAGACCCATACATTCTCTCTCCAACCTTTGTAAATACTACTCCTTTACCTGGGTAACTCCATTTCCTTCTTTAGATCTCAGCACCACTTCCTAGAATGTCTTTTGTGATTGTGTCATTCACACTACATTGAAATTGTTAACTGCTCTGTCTCCCTCCCTAAATCAAAAACTCCACGAGGGCCCTGGCTGGTTTTACTCAGTGGTTAGGGTGTCATCCCCCAGGGCTGAAGGGTCAAGGGTTTGATTCTGGTCAAGGGCGAGTACTTTGGTTGCAGGCTCAATCCCCAGCCCAGGTCAGGGAGCCTGTGGGAGGCAACCAATTGATGTGGCTCTCTAACATCAATGTTTCTTTCTCTCTGTCTCTCCCGCTCCCTTCCACTTTCTCTAAAAATCAATGGGAAAAAAATATCGGGTGAGGATTAACAACAACAAAACACACACACACACACACACACACACACACACACACACACACACACAAAACAACTCAATGAGGGCCCTGGCTGGTTTGACTCAGTGGTTAGAGTATTGGCCCTCTGACCCAAGAGTCATGGGTTTGATTCATGGCAAGGGCACATGCCTCTGTTGCAGGCTTGATCCCCAGCCCAGATCGGGTGAGTGTAGGAGACAACCAATTGATGTATTTCTGCTCTCTCTCTCTCTCTCTCTCTCTCCTTCCCCCCTTCCATTCTCTCTAAAAATCAATGGGAAAAAATCCTCCAATGAGGATGAAAAAAAACAACAACACACAACTCCTTGAGGGCAAGAGCCTGAGTTGTTATTTAATCACTAGAGGCCCGATGCACGAAGATTCATGCAAGAATAGGCCTTCCTTCCCCTGGCTGCCAGCACTGCCTTCGCTCTGGCCAGAGCTGCCTTTCCGCCTTCCCACACTGCCCAGAGACCCGGAGTGGCTGGGGTGGTGTGGAATGCCTGCATTATCACCATGGCAATGATACAAGCATCCCACCCTGCCCCCGGCCGCTCGGCGCCTGTATGCAAATTAACCCACCATCTTTGTTGGGCTAATTTGCATATTTACTCCTCATTGGCTTGTGGGCATCATGAAGGTACGGTCAATTAGCATGTTACTCTTTTATTAGTGTAGGCTAGAGGCCCGGTGCACAAAATTCGTGCATGGGGGGGTGTCCCTCAGCCCAGCCTGCACCCTCTCCAATCTGGGACCCCTTGAGGGATGTCCGACTGCCCGTTTAGGCCCAATCCTCCCCTGCAGGCCTGGTCCCCCTCAACTGCCCTCTCCTGCAGGCCTGGTCACCCCTAACTGCCCTCCCCTGCTGGCCTGGTCCCCCCCAACTGCCCTCTCCTGCAGGCCTGGTCATCCCTCCCTTGCTAGCCTGGTTACCCATAACTGCCCTCTCCTGATGGCATGGTCGCCCCTAACTGCTCTCCTCTGCTGGCCCAGTCACCCCTAACTGCCCTCCCCTGCAAGCCTGTCCCCAACTGCCCTCCCCTGCAGGCCTGGTCCCTCCCAACTGTCCTTCCCTGCTGGCCTGATCACCTACAACTGCTCCCCTGATGGCCATCTTCTGGTGGCCATCTTGTGTCCACATGGGGGCAGCCATCTTTGACCACATGGGGACGGCCATCTTGTGTGTTGGAGTGATGGTCAATTTGCATATTACCTCTTTATTATATAGGATTCTTCCATCCCAGGTTCTTGCCATATAGTGGATACTTAATAAATATTTGTAAAAAGAATTACTGAAGCACCATATAAAAGTAATAGCATTAAGATATGTGCAATGTGGCCTTCCCTATATTATCCTGGACATTCATTTGCCATTGTTTTATAAGTAAACCCTTGGTAGTAATTACTCTGAAGCATGACCATATAAATTTGCCCATGTAAAAGTCACCTCCACCACAAATTAATCCTTCTATTTGAAGTATTTTCCTTTTGACTTTTAATTTGGATACTATGATTGTTCTCTGGCCACAGTTCCTTAATTTGTATAGCATGTGCTTTCCAGTTGGGAAGTAGCCCTGCCCTCCATTGGTACCCAATTTACCTCTTCTGGCTCATCAAAGAGAACTTCAAGAATATGCCATATAGTCAATCCTACACAATAAAAGCTTAATATGCTAAGTGCCCGGTCGTCCAGTCAGCAGTTCAACCAATCAAAGCGTAATATGCTAATGATATGCTAAGGCCACTCAACCGCTCACTATGATGTGCACTGACCACCAGGGGGCAGATGCTCAACGCAGGAGCTGCCCCCTGGTGGTCAGTGTGCTCCCACAGGGGGAGCGCTGCTCAGCCAGAAACCCTGAGCTGGGCTCAGAGCTGGCGAGTGCAGTGGTGGTGGCGGGAGCCTCTCCTGCCTCCACAGCAGTCTGACATCCCCCGAGGGCTCCCGGACTGTGAGAGGGTGCAGGCCAGGCTGAGGGACCTCCCTCCCCCCCAAGTGCATGGATGTGATGCATCAGGCCTCTAGTATTTTAAATAAGGCCATTCCATGTTGGTGACATTTTATGCAGTCATTTTTAGTGCATGAAACTTTTGCTGAGATAGTGACAAGTTTAGGCTTTGCTTATCCTAAGTCCTATCGCATTTTATTCCATTAGCTCTGCTGGGAGGGAGACAATGTCTACATTCTGACAAACTGCCTTGCCTTTGTTCCTCTTGATGATGCAAGAGAGCGCATAGAACACACTGGTTACTAAATGGCTTTGAGCAGAGATAGATCTTGATTCTGAGAATGCCATAATGTGACCCAGGAAATTGACATTTATATACAGGGCCCCAGCCATGCACTTATTAGCATGAAGACTTAGGTACGGGGTATTTTCATTATAAATTCATGCAACTTTACCCAGTAGAGAGCAACAGAAATCTGAAATTATCTAATATATTTAGATAAAGTTGTTGGCAGGAACTCTTTTTGTCATGCAAAATAACTCTTCAAAGAATTTTTATTTTATGTCAGGGTTTCTCCTATATTAAGGTGAATTATAATATTTAAATCCTCCATTGGGTCAATCATGGGGCTCACCTTGCTTGTTTCCCATCTCTCAAGTATCACTCTCTTTCATTGGTTGATGTCCAATATCTCGTTATCTTATTTATTTTTCTTAGGATTTTTTTTTCCAGTTGTTTCAGGCAGGAGAGTAAGCCAAGACCCTATTACTTCTCTGGCTATTGGAGAATATATTACTGGTCTGTTTGAATCTCTTTATATGCAAGGCACATGATTAGAGATTGGCCACAGACTATCAATTAGGTTAAACAAAATTTTTAAACCCTTCAACCTATAGATTTTGTTGCCTTCATTTTCTAGGAAAGTCCTATAAGATATGTAATGCTCATCCATTCCTTTTATCCTAAGAACATTCAAGCCCTCCTTGGTTTGATGTTGAATTATTTGCTTTTGACACATCAAAGTAAATTTTAGCCTTGAAACATGGGCAGAACCGGTTTTCCCGAGCTGGGTAATGTTTTGTCCTGCATTTTCCTGAATTTTTAGTTCTTATTTTCATACTACACAGAACATATCTCTGAAGGTGAGCATAGATGAGGATTCTGAATCTTTTGCTGTGCTGAGACACAGAAGCTGACACAAAAGAAACACACTGGATTGGAGCAGATGCCTATAAGAAATGTAAAATAGCTTGGCTTCTCCTTACAAAGCCTTATAAAGCCACACGTTCAAAAGCAATTTAAATTTGGGGGAACTTAGCTTTAGCAGTATGTAACTTTTGGTGATGTTACTTGTTTTTAAATTTTTCTTTTATTTTAAAGCAATGTGTCCTAGAGATATGTCCAAACCATTCTGGGTTTACTTTCGTCCCTCTCCTCAGTCTTCACCCCTGATATGTTTTCTAGACGTGCATATGCTTGGATTTCTCAAGCATAGTGATAATTTCTCCTGGCCAGCAGAGCCGGTCATTACTTATTACACTTCGCTTTCACTCCTCACTCTCCTAGTGGGAACGTTGCAGTGGCTGCTGGCTAGAAAATTAGCCCAGGGAGCTCCTTCTGCTGGCCTCTTTCCTCATTATAATAGTAAAAAATTTAACTGTGACATTCTCCCCCTGCATGTGTGCATGTACATATGTGAGTGTGTGTTCATAAATATATATATATATATATTTTTTTTTTTTCACATAGGGTGGAAGCACACTGTAGGGGCTAATAGTGAGTAATTTAACTCTGGTTTTCTCACACATTTTACTCCCTTCCTTTCTCTAGAGTGGCTGCAGAAGTGCGGTGTGCTCATGTATTGTTGTTTCACATTATAAGCCGAGCTTGTGGGTTTATGTGTCATCTCACTGTTTCTGCTGGGTTGTTTTCTGGGTGGATGTGATATCATTTCATCCATTGTCAGGGGGCTGCCCCAGATACCTGGGATGCTCAAGAGATGCGACACTTACTGGCCATGTGACAGCAAAGGCTTCTGTTTATTTCCGTGGCTGCTCCTCCCGCAACCCTCTGTGGGATCCCTAGGTATTCAAGCTGATGGGGAAGCTGAAAACCATACAGCCTTACTGAGGCTTTAAGAATTTTTGCTTGTGGGTATTTATACATAAGCACCAGGTAACCATGAACTACAAATTTGCAAGAACTTCTTGTTTATTTTGTGTGTGTCCTTATTAAGTCTGTTCTAAGTCATAGTTTCCTCATTCCATAAGCTTTTAACTAATAGTATTGTTCGTACTACACAACTTAGCTCTGAAAGGGTAATAATAGTCACTTGAATAGACTATTTTCTTAGGATAGATTTAAAAAAATTTTTTATTGATTTCAGAGAGGAAGGGAGAGGGAGAGATAGAAACATCAATGGTGAGAAACTCATCAGCTGCCTCCTGCATGCCCCCTACTGGGGATCGAGCCCACAACCCAGGCATGTGCCCTGTCCAGCAATCAAACCGTGACTTACTGGTTCATACATCGATGCTCAACCACTGAGCCACAACAGCTGGGCAGGATAGTGTTTTTTGTTTTGTTTTTGTTTTTGTTTTTTATCCAGACAAAAGACATGAGCCTTTCTCTTTATAATGGTCTACCTGCTTGCAGAGTAAGAGATTTAGATGGGGGTAATGGAAAAAAATGTTCGTCCAAAAGGGCCTGTTGATTTCTGCAAATGCTACAATCTCACTATTAGTTTCAATAAAAAACAAAACAAAACAAAAACCTCGATGTCTATCCAATGTTGGGGTAGAAAAGGAAGGTAAAAATGGGAGAAATATAAAATATAATACTTGTTTTTATGTGTGTTTTACTTTAGAGAAAACTATTCTCTATATGCGATTGGATCTGAAGAGGTACAAACTGGTTTTTGGAAGAGGTGTCAGTAATGATCAAAACAAAGAAATGTGGATTCATTCAACTTTGGGAAGAAACACATTACATTTTTCATTGTGCCTTAAAGCAATCTATTTAATTGACTATCTGACTAGTTAGTTTTCTGAGGTTTTCAATTCGTTTTAACAAGACTATAATTAGGTCCAAGTGGTATGAGACAGTAACTGGTAAAGAAGCTTTAGTTATTTTATATTTGTGTCTCATTAATGAGCCTTCAGATTAACACCACCAATTCATTATGGGGAGATATCACTGTGGGCAATAAAATTCTTGTTTCCAGCTCCTCAGGCAAAGCATGTGTAACCTTTAACCTGAAGCAGTGTCTTGCATTGGAGGCATGTGTGAATACCACTCCTGTCTTCAGCTGGCCTTGTGCCTACAAGTAGGGAGTAAATCTCTGTACAACCAATTCAAGGGCACATGATGGTCCGTCTCAAGGAGTGGGGGACACGGAGGTGATCTAATGAGAATTTTTTGTCTTCATCTCCCATATTCCAGCTACTCTGGGGGAAGTCATGTCACCCATGATGTGTGATGATGCTTCAAACTATTTGCAAGAAATAATCTAAATGTCAGATTGTGAGTCTCATGGGGCACTGCACATGTTGAGACAAACCAGGGTGTGAGGAAACTTAGAGTGAAGTTGGTTTTGAAGGCTGTGCAAAAAGAAACTCTAGTCGTTAGACACCGGTAAATGCAAAGAGCCCAAAGGACCTTTGTTTCAATCATTTCACAATCCAACCCATAAAGAGCAGAGTCATGACTCTAGGTGTTTATATATTTCTTCAAATCAATTGAATACATTTATTCCACAAGCACTTACCGAGTGCCTCCTGAGTGGCAGACGCTGTTCTAGACATTGGGGAGGCAGCAGTGAACAGAACAGAGCTCCTGCTCCAGTGGAGCCCATCTTCTTGGGGTAACAACAGACAGCACCCAAACCGAACAGCGTACCTCCCCTCATGTGGTGATAGGTACTATGAAGAACAATAAAGCAGGGATGGGGATCAAAAGTGAAGGAGATGCCCTGGCCGGGTGGCTCAGTTGGTTGGAGTCTCATCCTGTACACCAAACGGTTGTGGGTTCAATTCTGGGTGTAGGCACATACCTAGGTTGTGGGTTCAATCCCTGATGGGGCACATGCGGGAAACAACCGATCGATGTTTCTCTCTCACATTGAGGTTTCTGTCCTTTATCTTTCTCTCCCTCTTCTCTCTCTAAAAATAAATAAACATATCCTCAGATTTAAAAAAAAAAAAGTGAAGGAGACAGTGTGCCATTTTACACTGAGGGTTGGGAAGGCTTCTGAAAAGGCGACTTTGAAGAGCATGCGATCCTTCAGTTTGAATTCACATTTCCTTTAAGTGAATCGGCCAAGATCTCAGAGTGCCACAGACGGAACTCCTACGAATAGCGCCTAAGAGCTGGGGTAGGAGTTCTGGGGTCCTAGGAAGTGAAGTGCTCCTGAATGTCACAGTGCTCCTCCTTGAATAGGAAAGTCTCTCTAGTGCCCAGCCTGCCTCACTGTGGAAGGAAATCACTGATGAGAGTAAGGCCGGGGCATTTACCCAGTGGCCACGTAAGCCAAACCAACCTTGGCAGTCCAGCGTAAAGAAAAAAACAAAAAAAAAAACAGGCCTTCTGATTCAGGCTCCATATTCTTTGCCTCCACCCCATACCACACTTCCTTTGGGACAATCAGGGACAGATGCCAAGCGGCCACGTGACCCATTCCTTCCTCCCTAGCCCGCTCTGATCCCCAGGCTGTCTGAGTAGCTAGACAAGGCTCTAAAGGTGCATGATCGCCTGGGTGCCAATGCACACCTACCTACCCAGATGTCAGATACTGCTGCTGCCCCCGGGGAGGGAGGATGAGTAAACAAAGCCCGTGCCTGCCCCACTGGGGGCTGCCTCTCTGGGTGAGTTGCAGTGGCAGCGCCCTGAGCCAGGAGAGGAGGTGGCTGGCTCTACACGCTCGGAGGCTTGCCCCCCGCCTTTCTGATGACCACTCGGATAATTCAAAGAGAAAGGGTAAAAACTCACCCCAAGGTGTGGAAAGTGAAGGCGCTTCATGCTGCGAGAGGTCTGTGCGTGTGCTCTGCGATACGACAAACTTCCTGTGTCCTCTCCTTCACCAGCCTGCCTGCGCCTCCTCACGTCACCCCCGAAGGACCAGACCCTCCTTCCTGAAGGGACTTTGCTTGCGAGCTCACACGGGAGGGAGCCCCTTCTCTTATCATGTCACAAGATGGCACGCCGCAGTCTGTCCCACTGTATCTTGCAAGAAGCAGATATTCCAATGATGTTATTAAAAAGTGGCACCTTTCGCCACACTGCGAGAAAAACTTTCCGGTGGGGGCAAGGCGACCGCGATACGTTTTCCCCAAGGACCTCACTGCAGCCACAGCATTTGATGTACGGTGACATCTCCCCCACATCCTGACACACACACACACACACACACACACACACACACACACACACACACACACTACAAATACATTTCCTAGCTGAGGTGGATAAGGAAGTTAAGGGACTTGTTCAAGGTCACACACAGGGACAAGCAGGTCGAGTCATTCATACAGGGGCAGAAAGCATTCAGCCCAGTGCTTTCTGGCTCTTAGTCCTTCTCCCTGACCTCTGGTCATCCACCACCTCACCTCCTTTGCAGCTGAATAAATGTGTAATGCACACAGAAATGCCATCACAATTCAGCGTATCACTTACGAACAGCAGCTTTTAGCTAACAAGAATGCTGTTAACTCTTACTCCCTATGGGTATTTCTCGGTTCAGGGTTGTGTGCTTTTATTTTTGCCTTCTTGCAACTCAAATCCATGCTCAGCACAACACCCAGGTCTGTGTGTTGAGGAAAACCTTGAATGAAGAAGCCTAAGTTCCTCACTGGAGTCCCCACTCCCCTCCTGACCGGCCCAGGGCCTGGAGGTCGGTGCCCAGCCTCTCCCAGGCCCCACTTCATGGGAAGCAGAACGGAAAGGATACCTTACCTGCCAACCTCACAAGGATGTTATGAAAACAAATGATATTATAAGCTTGCAAAGTTTTGTTATATTAGTAGAAGACAAAGAGTCTTTCTGTGTAGAGCAGTGGTCAGCAAACCCCGGCTCGCAAGCCACATGTGGCTCTTTGGCCCCTTGAGTGTGGCTCTTCCACAAAATACGACATGTGGGCGCGCACGTCCAGTGCGATTGAAACTTCGTGGCCCATGCGCAGAAGTCGGTTTTCGGCTCTCAAAAGTAATTTCAATCATTGTACTGTTGATGTTTGGCTCTGTTGACTAATGAGTTTGCCGACCACTGGTCTAGAGGCATCATGAAATAGTGAGATGCTGGGAGTCAGGCAGAGATCGGTTCAAATCCCATTCCTGTTGTGTGCTCTTGGGAAAGTTACTTACTTTCTGAGTATGTATAAAATGGGGAGGGAAAACCCATTTCACAGAATTATGAGGGGGGATTAAATGATAATCTGTTTAAAGCTCCTAGCAGAGTGACTGTGGATGTCATTTCCTTCCTCCTCTGTACCTCGTACATCAAATGCTGTGGCTGCAGTGAGGTCCTTGGGGAAAACGTACCATGCCCCTGCTTGCTGCACACAGACACCGAGATTCTTGCAGGGAGTTCCATGTCTTACTCGTTCTTGAATTCCTGGTACCTGTAGCTGGGTTTGCCATATTATAGGAGCTCAATATTTATGGCTATGAATTAACATATAGATCAGGGATGAAAACTTTATGTGTTTAGTTTGAAGAATTTATTGTGGTATTTGATACTGTCAATGGTCCTCTCTTCCTAATTGGGAACATGGGGGTGAATTTGTCCGTTGTATTCTTATTGGAACAATTAGGTGGTAATTTGTGCATTTAGCTCTCAGACTGGTTTAGAATGATCCAAATCTAGCAGCAATTTTCTTCACACACAAAAAAAATCTGACTTATTATCTGGCCCAACACAACATCGCAACGACTAGTTTCACAGCAGAAATTCACATAGACAAGTAAACACTCGGGGGAAATCCCCTTGTGAAGTAACCACAGGCATAGTCAGAACAGTCTCATAATTTAAGAGTCAATTTTTAAAATAACTGTTAATTAAGCTGGCTAATTGCTCTGGTTTCCATCTAGTGGACCACAGGTGGGAGGAGGGGCTGATCTCAAAGGTAAAAGGAGGATGTGGATAAAAAGAGACCCAACATGAAATCATATGCCCTGAATGGAATCATATTTGGCAACATGGATGACAGTATGTTTTTACAGAACCCATTTTTATAGCACTTTTCCTGGCATTTTTGGGAAGTGGTTCGGGATGGATTTGTTTTTCGGGGTATTTGATTATACATGCATCATTATTTTTAATGTAACTCATAAAGTTGTCAAATATAATTCTTTCCATTAGATTTACCCCTAAATTAGCCTCAAATAATCTTGAATTTTAAAAAATAAAAATATTATACTAGGGAAGACTGGAGCCAAAGGGTTAGACTCAGACTGTAGGAAAAAGCAGAGGGAAAATATCCTAAAGCTTTGAGAACTTACACTTGAATATCTCCTTTCTCCTGCTCCCTGAGAAATTAATGAACAGAAACCCTGAAACTTCAAAGCCGTAGTACCTTGCTTTGGGAATTGCAACCTCCATCTTGGTATTTTTTAAATGAGCATACATGGAAATGATGCATCAACATATCTTTCAAGTTTTTTTTTTTCTGTTGAAAATTAATCAACAACCCTCCAGTTATTTATGGCTTAGAATGCATAAGAAAAAAATTAGCTCTGTCTTTTAAAAAAATCCCCAGTATATATTTAATCACAGTAGTAAAACATGGCCATGATAAAAAGTGATAACTGGAAATGATATGAGGTGAAAAGTCTAATTCTGCAATCCCCACCCAGTACTCCTTTGCAAAGATAAGGCTTTTTGCTCCCCCCCCCCCACCGCCCTGAAAATGCCCATGCCTATATAAGATGATGTGTGCACATCCTTCCTACCCCTGACATGTAGGCGGTATCATTAATATGAGTGCCTGCCTCTGTGTTGCCCCTCCCTTTTCATCATTTTGTATGTCAGAAGGTCCATGTGTGTGATGGTCACATGATCAGATTGAAGCCAGATTGCCCAGGTTTATAAACTGTATGACCCTGGGTAAATTATCTAACTTATAGTTGTATCACCTATAAAGTGGAGTAATAATGCTGCCTACCTCCTGTGCTGGTTGTGAGCATTGAGTTAATCCCGCAAAGTGTCCGAACAGTGCCTGGTTCAGAGTTTCCCTCAATACATGGTAGCTGTGATCACAGCCCGGTCTGCTCGCTCCAAAGCTCTAAAATATTGCCTTCATTCTGATCACATATATTCTCTGCTTTACATCTCCTCCAACGCAACATACATATATATTTTAATATGGCGAAAGGAGTAAGGTTGTACATTTTCTCCCTGGCTGATCTTGCCCCCAAAGCACCGGTACTTCAAAGGCTGTAACCGCCCTTTGCAAAAGCTTTCAAAACTTGCGGTGACCTCAATCACTTTCTCATTTGGTGTTGTTCATATGCTCCAGATGTATACAGCCTATTTCCGACGATGAGCTTATATCTGAGCTACCCTGCATTTTCGGAACCTTCCAGCACATAAAGAAAGACTTGGCTTCAGGAGGGATCATGACGGGCCAGTTGATCTGTTAAATAATATGCCAAATACCGGGGAAATAACGAGGAGGAGAAAATTACATTCACACTTCTTTATTGGTGCCATTAACAGCGTTTTGTCATCCAGCTGATGAGGCAATGCCACCTCTCCCAAAGCATAGCACCACAAGCCTACACGGAGCCTTGTCCAACCCTTCACCCCTGTGTCCCAGCCGCCGCCTAGGCTACCAGGTGGGGGGAGGCAGGGAGGACCAGAGGTGACTGTGAGGATGCACTGGTTCACAGGCAGCCAAAGGACTGGGCCACTTTCCATGAGAATCTGCTTATGTGTGACAGCCATTTCCATATTGGTGTCATCAGAGGGGTGGTGAGCCCCCCTTTCCTCCCACTGCTTCAGAGGTCAGGGGACCCCTCTCTGAGCTAGCCTGCAGCTCAGCCCACTCAGCCAACTGCCTTTCACTGTGCCTGCTACCCGGCTGCTGAGACCTTGACAAGAACAGCCCTTGCCTCCCTTCTGTCTTCTCCCCACACTTAGTAAAACAATTGCCTTCTTTCTAGCATCGGGCAAACTAGGGATGGAGGAGGGGGAGGGAAGCTCTCTTCTCTCATCCCTCACCCCCCTCCCAATTACCTTTTCTAGTCTGAAACTCACTTTTCTTCCCCCTCCCCCTCTGTTCCCTTCCTCTGTTCATCTTTTCTCAGAATCTCTCTAAGATTCCATTTAGTTTCAATAACAGATATTTGTTTAGAAGAATATTTGTTTCCAGACTATAATAGGAGGCTTTTATAAAGTATAAATTGAACTAAGTGACCCCCTGTTTAAAACACATCATATTCAGGATTAAAATCCAAAATCTTACCAAGTCTTTTACAGCCCTGGTGGGGGCAGCTACCCTCCAGCCTCGTTTCTTTTACTCTGTCTAGCTCACAACATCTCAGCCACCGGGGTCTCCTTTCCATCAATAATAACAACTGTCATGAGCCGAGCACACTGAATCCTCACAACCACCCTGCAAGATCAGAGCTGTTATTCCTATTATTACACATGAGGAAACTGAGGCACAGAAAGACATGTAAGATAGATCTAGGATTTAAACCTAGGATGTCCAGCTCCAGTCCTCCAATCTTGACATTGCATGGTGCTGCCTCTGTCCATCATTTCAGGCATGCCAAGCTCGTCCGCGCCTCCTGCACATGCTGCTCCTCTGTCCATTACACTCTTCTCCCATCCCTGGATAACGTCTCTTCATCCTTTGGGTTTGAGCTGAGATGTTACATCCTCAGGGGGAACCTTTCCAGAGCTGACAACACCCACCATCAGTCTAAATCACTCTCCATCGCTGATCGCCATCACAACCCTCTGTTGTTTTCCCCGTAGCTTTTCTTATCATTATCAACACAAATTTTCATTTCTAAGTTTTGGTATGTTTATATTACTTGTTCAAAAATACTTGATGTCCTCTCTACCAGACTCCTCTCTGTTTGGGGGATTAAGCGTCCCCATCCCATGGACATCAAGTGTGGCCATGTGACTTCTTTGAGCAAAGAAATGTGCTCTGAGGAAAATTGCTAGAGCCATTGTGTGCCATCACTCTTGTTCTCCGCCACAATGGGACAGGAAATAAGCCTTTGTTGTCGTAAGTCGCTAGGACTGGGAGCTATCTGTTACAGTGGCATCACAGCAGGTTGACTGACACATGTGATACATGATGTTTGTCTCCTCAATACGCTACCCATTTCATGAAACCAGAGACTGTATCTGTTTCATTTTATCTTCTATACTCAGCACCTAGCAAAGGGCCTGGCACATTTGACTTAACAAATATTTGTTGAATGAGCAAGTACTTGATGAATAGACACAAATGAGCAATTGAAGGCTACCTTTTGGTGTGTGTTATTTATCAAGCTGGGCAAGTAGCTTTATAAAGCTGATCGACTCTCACTTTTCACTCTATTGTACATTACCCCAGACACCCTCCACACCTCTTCCCTTGCCTGTCTCCCAGCAGACATGTAATTTTGACACTGCTTTTAATATGTATGCAGTTGCTATGTAAGGTTTATTTCCTAGGAGAAACGTCCCTTGATAACTATTTTGTTTCCATAGAAAAAAAGAAAGAATTCTCTTAAATACCTTCTTTCCAATAAAGAATAGCTTGCCCCTAAATAGTCAAGAAACTTAAAAGGACGTATTACAGCTTTGAGTGTGTTTGCTTTTCATTCAGACAAGATGAAATAAAATACAGATAGTGCAGAAAGATATTACTGAACATATTTTGAAAATATAAGGAAATGCATTGGCTCTCTCTGGGGCAGAATATTTTTTTCTGTCTGTATCCCTAATTTCTCTTGGTGAATACCTGGGCACTCTTGTTTCCCTACAAAGGATTTTGTTAAACATACTGGGTAGTAGAGGCCATATGGACAGAAGAACCAGTTCTCCTGTGAAAATAGTCCAGGCGATCTGCCTCTTTCACCACATACGGATGCCAGTTGTACTGGAAGCTTCCAGTCTAACCTTGTCTCTGTAGATGGGAGTAGGGACTCTGTCTTACTTATGTTTGTGTCCCTAGCATCTAGCCTGATTGCCTGCCACATAATAGAAGCACATAATAGAGGATCAATACATGTTTGTTCCAGGCATGAATGGTTTTGTTGAAATAGAATCTGGAAGTGCTAGGAAGACCCAGGAACCTTCTAATTTACATTTCTCCCCGAGAACTTGGAATCCAATGGATGGGTGGTGCAGAAACATACAATTCACCCTCCCTCCTCAAAATCCTCCTTGTGGTCAGGGCCTGGCCTCCAACTTTCATTTCTTTGCAATTATTTGGATCCTGTCAGTCAACCAATAGTGAGCTGAGAGACAGGAGGGAACTGCATTGTAGAACTGCCCTGCCATCAACCATCTGTGAACGGGAGGCCTCATTTGCAAATGAGCCCGTAGCCCAAATGATCCGTAAGGTCTCTTTCAACTAGCATTCTGTGCCCTTTCTGCGAAACACCCCAGACTTGGGGGGATTCTATCTCTTACCATTGTTTCCTAACACCAGTCTTCAGAACTATACATGCACTAGACCAATTAGCTGGATAATTGTTCCCGAGTACAAGCTTATTCCTAATTAGACAGTGTCTGGGTTCACACTACAGCAATTAACCCCCAAATGGAATAATTGCTCTAGAATGAACACAGCATAATTGTTTTGAAGCTCATCCTTCCTTCTCACTGACTCCCTAAGGGCTCTACAACAGGAGAGGAACTGTCTGCTGTGAATTGGCCACTTTCTCCTTGACCTCTGCATGGTCTTTGCCATGTGGCTTTCCATTCAACCTTACAACTGACTCTTAGCTTCTAGGTGTCATGGTGGCCTGCTGTCAGGCCACTCCCCTGACTGACGACATTGCAGCTCCTGTGGATTCAATGACAATCTCCCCTCTGCACTTACAGGCCTCTCATCAAATGCTCAGACCAAAACTATGACCAAAAATACCACCCCCAAAACAGGTAGATAAGGGAACAAGGAAATTTGGTGGTTAATTTTCAGTCCTCATAAGATGGCACCATTTAGGTTACACAAACTTAACTGCTTTTGTCTCTCTGCCAAGCTTAAGAACGTATGGGTAAGAGAGAGAGAGAACTGCTAACATAGCCCACAGTTAGTCAACCACATGCTTCTCAAACAAGCTGCATTTAATATAGCACAAATGGAGCAAGCAGTGAGAATTTTCTGTTACTGCATTTGTTAAAGTGATTCGTAGGTATTTAAACCTAAGTATTTTTTTTACAGTTTGAGGTAATTGGCCCATTTTAAACAACTGGCAACACACATATACTGTACTTTTTTCCTTTCCTTCCCCCACCCTGCTAAATGTTTCCTGGCAGGCTGACAGCTCCAACTGCACGCAGCGTCAGGCTGGTATACAATAGGCCAGAGGTAACGGGACTAGGACGTTTGCTACTTGGAGTAGAAAATTTGGGTTACTTAGCAGGGAAAGGGACCTAAGCCTGTGTTTCTGACTTGGCACCAAATCAGGAGGTGGGTGTGAAAGGTGTGTCAGGCAGTGAGGGGGACACAGGCAGTAGAACAGAGTGGCCGAGAGTCCATCTCAGAGGCAGGCCCACGCATGCAAGCTCCTGCTCAGCTGGTACTTAGTAGCTGTGCACCTAGTTCCATTAAAGTCGTGTTTCCTTCATCTGTTATATGGAGATATACCTATGTCATGTTCTGTGGGACAAATGCAATAAAATGTGTAATGCATCCCACATAGTCTCTGGCACACAGTAAGCATACAATAAATGTTGGCAATTATAAGGACTAAAATTATTATTAACATCCTTAAATGTGCAAATTTGAAAAAAAAAATGTACTCCTTGTTTAAAACAATGTACTCTTGTTGTTTTTTAAAAATCGTATTAAACACAAATCTACAACAATCAACCTCAATGGTGTCCCCTAGAGCTCGATAGTGCACAGGTGCACCATCCACACACCTGGGAGCAACAACCTTGAACAGATAGATTTTTAGCAATGATTGGCCCCATGGTTCTATTATAGTGTGCTTATTAGCTGTTCTCCTAAACCAGTGGTCGGCAAACTCATTAGTCAACAGAGCCAAATATCAACAGTACAACGATTGAAATTTCTTTTGAGAGCCAAATTTTTTAAACTTAAACTTCTTCTAACGCCACTTCTTCAAAATAGACTCACCCAGGCCGTGGTATTTTGTGGAAGAGCCACACTCAAGGGGCCAAAGAGCCGCATGTGGCTCGCGAGCCGCAGTTTGCCGACCACGGTCCTAAACCATCCTCTCCTGCTATGACACTGCCGCTTCTGCAAGCTTCTATGATACTTCTACTACTCTGGCAAAGCAACAATTATATTGAGTTTGAATTGTGTGTTTATTTGCTAATGTTCTATAGCAAACTGTGAGCCACTTAAGGGGCAGAAGCTGTATATTTTCTCTCTGAACACTCCCATATTTAACTAAGTAAGTAATCCATAAGCCTTTTTTGCGTTCTGCGTCTTTCTTCCAGCCTAATTAAATGCTACCGGGTTGAGGGCCAGGAGTGTACTGAGCAACCCAGAGGCATCAGTGCTCCTTTAGTTCTCAAGGACCACGGCTGCTACTTGGTGGCTTTGGAAACTTAAATCATTAAAATTATCATCATATCCTACTGGTTGAGGCTCAAGAAAGTGAATTGAGTAGGAAAGGAGGAATTTGGCATTTAGCAGAGTCTAATTGTGATTAATAAGAAAATTGCTCTGTGGTTTATTTGAGTGTTGGAGTAATTATTGGTTTTCTGCTATAATAGGGAGATTTTCTTTGGGAAAAATGGGGTAATAAAGATATATTTGGGGGCCAATATTTACTGGAAAAAAATACATTCAGGAGAAAATATTATGTTGATATACTTGGGTATCTACCACCTATATAGTCCTAATTTATAACAAAATAAATTATAATAATATTTTACATTGCTGTATTTTCCAAGTATTTCACAAGTACATTTTGCAATAAATCTCAAAGTAGATAGGTAAATATAGGTATGGTAAACACCAATTATAGTGTGTGTCCAGAACTCTTGGCCTTTTTTAGGGGAAAGTTTTTCTTTATGTTATAGAACATTCCTTGCATCCAATATTAAGGGTCTAGTTACCTTAAAACCCTATCTTCCTGGCCATAGAAGAGCATATGACCCAAGATAGGCTAATTAGAGATCTTCTCTAAGATTATTCACCAGGAAAGAGAGCAACTTTCTGTGTGGTGCTGGAGTTGGAAAAAATTAGGTAGGTAGGATTTGCCTGTGGCCATGGGTCTCATCTCATAGGGAATTCCACTTTGAGAGAAAGAAGCCAATACTATATTGAGAGAAGCTAAGGCAAGCGATATCTTGAAGAATCAACTTTCTTTTGGTTGTGATGGAAACTCAACTTGAAATAGCTTTGGAAAATAAAGTAAGGGAGTTCACTGACGTATTTTACCAAACTGTGGAAAGAATTTTAGTATAAGTGAGTCTCATAAATGACCCAAACTACTAGGACTCAGATGTAACTACTGAGGCTCAGAGAAGTTAGATGAGTTATGCAAATTAGAAAAGAAGAAATGAAAATTACATTTAATCAACACTATATGCCAGGCAATGTATTTTATGCTTTATGTACTTTCTTGTATAAAGGTGTCACTTCCCACAGGTGAAAATGGAGATCATGCAGCTAATATTGGGAAAGCTGGAATTTGAGCCCAAACCTGTCTGGCTTTACCTATGTGTTAAAATATATTATCCAGCCCTCATCATTTTTTATAGTGCAAAAAAATACATTTTATAATCAGTCCTCACCTGTTTAAATACTACATTTCTCTCATAGTTTCAACTTTATTTTCTTAGATATTAGTCTTGGGTAAGGGGTTGGCTGCAAGAGGTGTTGATTCTGAAATAGAAACTTAGCTTGTCATTCCTGTGTCCTGCCAAATATGATAATAATGAAACATCACAGAAAGCTCCTTTTGGTACTTTGGCCAGATCTTCAGCAGAGTTGCTGTGGGACCAAGTGTCCCCTTCCAGTGTGATCAGACCAGCTAGAAAAGAAGAGTGAGAAAGGAATGAGAACTCCAAAGGAAAAGACAGAAAATCGTGGAGAGGAGAATTAATAAATTGAGGAGAAATGGCCAAAAGGGGCTGCGACTCAAGCAAAATAGCAGCAAATAAAATAAGTAGAGGAGATGAGTGTGAAGAACAGACTTCCTGGAATAAAGAAGGAGCTGAACAAAACCAAGGAGAGCCCAAACTAAAGAAGAAAAAACTGAGCAGAGAAAAAAGTCCAAAAATAGTGAAATATGGAGCGAATCATTGATATTCATCAGGAGAGAAGAAAATCCTAAAGGGAAGGGAATGACCAAATCATTTGTATTCCTGCTTTGAAATTCCATTTTCCTTTGGAGAAGAGACTCTGGGAAAGCTAATAGACTCCCCAAATGTGCTTCTTTGCTTTGTTGCATTTCCCAGCACATGCCACCGGGTGGAGGAGGGAAGTGGGACATGCTTGGAAGAAACCCTTGCAATTGCATCCCCATGACTCCACTAAGTACAGAAAACTTACCACTGAGTCACATAAAGGAGGTCAGCACTGTAAGTTGTGAATGAGGGAATAAAAGTGGCAGGGAAAAATGGAGACTAATATCGAAGAAAATAAAGTTGAAACTATAAGAGAAAATTGAAAGGAAATATGGAGTATCATTTATCAATTGAAGGTGAATATTTAAAACTGAAAACTAAAACCGAAACCTTTTTGGGTAGGAGGGGCGGGGGGGATCAGAGGCCATGGCCTGGATCTGGGCCTAGAAAATAGACAGGGGCAGATCACCCAGGACCCCAAAGGCACTGTTAAGAATCTTAAAGTGTATGCTAAGATCAGTAGAAAGCAACTACTGATCTTGGGGGAAGGAGAAGATCGTGGGACAGAAAAGTAACATAGTCAAATAGTCAAATTTACATTTTAGAAAGATTGCTCTAGTTGGAGTGTGGGCTAGAAGTGGGCTAGATTAGATGTCAGGAGACCACAGGGAAAGTTAGCACAAACGGCCTGGCTGTTCGGACTATGGTGATGACAGTGAAGGAGAGAAGCGGGTGGTGAGTCCGCAGACCTGGCTTAGATCACAGCCATGTTGTTGCTCATTTACAGCTACTTATTACTTCCAGATTCCAGATTGTTGATTACAGGCAACAGGTTACAACATGTTTGATCACCTACAAGATGTGCCTCTACTACATGGTAGTAGCAATGCACACTTCCTGGGCTCACATCTTGCTTCTGCCATTTAATAGCTGTGAGACCTGAAGCAAGTTATTCAACCTCTCTGTAATTCATTTTCCTTATCTTTAAAATGGGAATAACAACAGCACTGTTTTACATGGTTATTATGAGAACTAAATGAAGTTATATTTATAAAATACTTATGATAGTGTCTGGCACATAGTAAGTGCTACATAGGTATTTGGTCAATATACTTGAGAATTTTTTATTTAACATTTCTGAGTTTCAGTTTACTTATCTGCAAAATAAACATAATAATATCTGTCATTTATCTGAATATTGAGATAATTGTATGTAGACCTCCTGGCACAGAGTTTTGCATAAAGCAGGCATTCAATAAAAGTGGTTCTCCTTTCTTCCTTCCAAGTCTGGAAGACTATTTGGGTTAATAAGTATAGAAATGATCCAAACTCCACTGCCATTGAGTTATTTTCTATTTCTGTATCCTTCAATATTTCCCTATGGTCCTCACCTCACACTCCCACTGGACCATAAACGCCCCCATTGCACACCTAGCACACACACTGTACACACTGTACACACTGGTTGGCACACAGGAGGTGCTCAATAAATAGTTGCTAAAGAAATACATGATTATTCAATCCTTCAGTGCACTTTGTCCACCCAGGAGTGTGTTTTGGGTATTTTGAGACAGACTCAGCAAAACGGGCAACTCATGATCCAGACAATTTTTCTCTTTCTGTGTAAAAATTTCACTTATATCAAAGTAACTGAGCGGGGCTGCAACCAGCGGTCCCTTCGTGTGGACATGTGCAAGCGCAGAGCCCCGTGTGATGGGCATCGTTCTTGAGCTGCGCCGTGCTACCCTCTGTCAAATGGAATGTGTTAGGAAAGAGAGCATCAGCCTACAACTTTAAACTTGCAAGTCGGTATTTTGCTGATAGAACAATGAGGTATATGAAAGAAATGTACTTACTCCTTGCTTTCAAAGTCCTAACTTAAGATAGGACTGATCTTATTGTCAGCCAGTTAACGGAAGAAACTTCAGGGTGTTCTCATCATCTGGATTCTCTTCCATTATTTTTATTGTCCTGGGCAATAAATTCCAGCATTTGATCAAATAATGGCAGATTCCATGCTATTCCATCCAGGTATCCCCAGCTTATCTATAATGATTTTCCTCTTGTCAGCTCATTTCTTAAACCTTTGCTGAATCTGGTTTCAATGGTACTATAAACAATCATCATTGCATTGTAAAACTGGAACCTCTCCACTAAAATAGTGTTTTGATCTGGGTTGCCATAGTAATAAGTGTATGCTCCCCTCTTTGGAGGCCTTGTTATATGATTTGCTCAGAATGGCCCCAGTTCATCTGTCAAAATGGGTTTTTCCTTTTTTAAAATAATGATCTAGAAAATCCCACAGCGGCCACAAATATTTTACAACCATAACGAGGAGCATTGGAGTAGTCAAGCTTTATAAATCTATGCCATTATTACATTAGAATAAATCATGTTTCTTAGGTATATTACTCAGGCCTGCGTAACCTAATTTTAGATCTGCTGTTCAACAAGGGTGCGGTTGTTTATAATGAAAAGAGAATTATTAAGTGTGACTTCAAAAATGCATCATATGTCAGTTCATGTAGAGAGACCCTGGAGCAAAAAAATGGAAATTACTTCTTATTTCTATCGAAATACTGCAAATAGCTATTCAGGTTCAAACTTCGTTACAATTAGAATGTGATGAGCAATGATTTTTTTTTTTTTTTGTAACAGCATGAAATTGTACATTCCATTCACGTTTGGGTTCAAGTTATTCATTGGGAAGAGGGGAAAGAATGAAAAATCCTGCAAATGTATCAGTGTCACCATGAAAAAAAATGATGGTACATTATTTGAAATAAAAATGTTCTAGTCAGTTACAGTAATTTGATACAAGAGCTATGATATTTTTTTTCCTGCAGGAATGAGAGTAAACAAACACTATATCAACAAACCGGCAATAGAATCCACAAAAAGGTGTAAGATCATTTTTCATCTAAGACAAATGGTTAAGTTGTCTACTTTCTGTAAGTCACTACCAGCTACAGGGTTATTTTATGTAATTCACTGCTGGCTACTGCCTCATAATATCTGATGTGGGAATATTAAAAACATCAGTGGGCGAAAGAACAAGAAGAATCCATCTGTATTCAATGAATTCTAATTAAAAAGTAATTACGGCACAATGCGGTGGCTGCCAACTTTATTCCCTCTTCCCGACCACAAACCACACACACTGAGTATTAGCCTTCTGCTATTTGTATCCAGCTAAACAAGCAGAAAGCCAGAGAGAAGCCGGCACACGCTTCCTTGCATTTTTCAGGTGACTTCGTTTGAAACAACTGCAGCCCCAGAAGACGTTCCGGGGCAAAGGTGGTGCACATCTTCTGTTATAATTGACCTGGGCTTTGAGATTTCTCTGTCATGATGTATCCCAGAATGTTGCATGATGGGAAGACCCTTGTTATTCCTCCACCAGCAGAGCCAAACGGACAAGATCAAGGAGGCCAGGGACTTGGGAAAAAAAGGAAGCAATATTGACAGATAAGTAACCACTCCAGGACATGACAGGCAGCTGGAGCAGTGTCGGGACTCTCAGGACTCAGACGTAATCCTTTAACCTCATGCTCAAACTCTGTAATCTTTCAATGAGATGGAAGAGAGGAAGGGGGAAAAAGCAAATTGCTTAATCAAAGCCCTTAATATGTGACCCGGATTAGTAATTAAGTCAGAATGACAACCCCAAGGCATATAAAGGCTTCATAAAAGAGCCTCCAGGCTAATGAAGTTGCATCTGCAGGACTGAGGGTATGGAAGAGGGAACCTGGCATTTCAGTTGGCACAGATACCTTTCTCGATGAGAGCACAGGCAATAAGCCTGTGTTCCTGACCACCAGCATTTTTTTTCCAGCTGCCAAGAAGAACGGCTGCATTCTTTCCAGTTGGCAGAGCTCCCATATCACCTACATTCTATAAAATCTTCTTCATCTAATAGACAGCATAACCGGTATCAGTAGGGTTTCCGTCTAAAGAACAGAATAGGCTCTGGCATCAGTCATTTGCTGCTGAGGACACTAAAAGATGTCGGGGTTCTTCTTCAGAAAGGAAGTGCTAACAGGCTAAAGTGGCCCTTGTCAATTCATATTAAAAATGGAAAATAATCTCACGCTGGATTTACACAGCATCCTTCGAGGCAGCCATCCACGTGATACTATGAGTTTTTGTATTAACCTTCAGAAATGGTGGGAAACGTGCTTTAGTTCCTCCCTCATACAAAAGGGAGTTCTGAGGTCCTTATGAGAGATTTGTTATCACCAGAATCATAGTTAAAGAGCAAACACGTTCTTTTTGAAAACAATGTATTTCAGCCATTTTGCCTTTCTTCTCCACAATACATCACCAATCTTCTATGAAATAAGCAACCACAAATTCTTTATCCCACTATAACATGCTAGTCCCGGATGAACTCAGGGAAGAATAGGTGCTTGGGGTCTACAGTTGACCCTTCTCTGCCTCTCCTCTAGTTTTGTAACAGTTATTTACCATGGTGTAACAAATGTTCCCCAAATGTAGCAGCTTAAAATAACAAAAATGTATTGTCTCATAGTTTCTGGGTGTCAGGAATCTGAGCATGGCTTCACAGGGTGGCCTGGACCAGGGTCTCTCATGACCCTGCAGTCCAGCTGCCAGCCAGGGCTGCATCACATGAAGGTTTGGTTGGGGCGTGAGGGTCGGCTTCCAAGAAGGCTCACTCACATGGCTGTTGGCTACAGACTTCAGTTCTTCACTGGCTGTTGGCTGGAAGCTGTAGTTCCTCATCACCTGGACCTCTTTGCAAAGCTCAGAACATAACAGCTAGCTTCTCCCAGAGCAGGTGAGCTAAGAGAAAGAGAGTAGGAGAGAGCCCCAAAGAGTAACAAATGTGTCTTTTATTACCTAATCTGGACAGCATCTCTGCTGTATGTGCTTGCTCACAGAGACTGACACTGGTATGGGAGATGACTATGCAAGGGATTGAACACCAGCAGGTAGGACTCATTGGGGGCCACCTTGGAGGCTGGCTACAATAATTTGTACTACAAAATATGCATGAAGCCTATGGGTATTTTGGTATCAGCTAGGAGGGATGATGTTGGTGAGATGGTTGTTGGGAGATAAAAGGTGTGTGTATGTGTGGGTGTTTTGCTAGATTCAGAAAGAGCACTATAACACATACTCTCAGTCCAGACTTGGCTTTCTGTAGAGAGAGAGTCTATGGGCCAAAGCTACGGGACCCTTTTCAAGCTGGACTTTGTGAGTCTTTGGACACAAACAGTGTTGCTTCCAGACCCGTGTGATAAAGTGTTACTCAGGGGTGGAGAGACCTTCACCCCATTTGGGAAAGTACCAGAGAGCAGCAACAGGTGTAACAATGTCTGCTATGTGAGGTTCCCCCAAAGGGTCCTGCCAGCCATGGTGGAAAATGCATCTTCAAAAGGCCTACAAGAGGACAGAGGTAAATCATGGGCAGACATGTCCCTAATTACATGCAGGACTCTTAGAAAGGAAAAATATCTGGAAGGTTGAAATCTTACCATGATGCTTATAAATATACTAATAAGTCAATGAAGTTCATCAGTTTTATGTGACCTTATTTGTACTTTCAGACTGGCAAAGTTACACTAAATAATTACAAATCTGCAGTACATCCTTTGGTCAGGCTAAGGTAATACAAGTGTCACAGACCTTGTCCCATCAAAGATTCCCAAGCCACATTATAAACAACAACCTAACCAACATTGTGGATTCACTGAATTCTTGCTGATCCAGCTTTCAGTGTATCCACCTCTTATTTTGTCTCTGATTATCCCCCTTCTGATCCCTACTACATCTCTCCTGCTTTTCTCTTGCTCTGCCCTATAATGAGCAGACTTCTGAGCTTCTGTCCAATCTGTTCTATTTTTTTAGACTTTCACTAAGCATTCTCCTTCCAGAGAGAGTATCTTCTCAGACATTCCTGGAGCATTTTTCTGTGCAATGGCCTATGGGTGACTGCATTAGTAGATCACTAATGGAGGAACCATATTCCATTCTTCTTCATTGTATCTCCAATACCCAATATAGCATCTGGCATATAGAAGGCCCTTAGTAAATGTCAAAATCAAATTGAATTATTGCTCAACTCCTGACATGTCACAAGTCTTCTTCAATGCCAAAGCATAATCTTAACTTTGAGGAAATTCTTACTCGTGTCCTAACTATAGACTAACAAAAAAGTCATTCATTTCTCAATTATTCAACTCAAACACCTGCTAAATGCCAGATACTGCACTCGGTGCTGGCTTTGCAGTGATGAGCCAACCTACAGGACTTTTGGCCCCATGGAATGAGTAGTCTAGTTTATCTAGTAGGTATTTAGTAAATGTCAGTAGAAGATATAATGAAAAATGATAGTTACCTTCAAATATGTAAAGAACTATCCCGTGAGAGAGAGGCTACACTGATATTCAGAGGAAAGATTTGGGCTCTGTGAGTGGTAGTTAACAGGATATGGGGGACATTGGGGTTGTTGAACTCTGGGAAGGACTCACCTTGGAAAGTAAGGAGCTTCCCAGAACTAAGAGTCTGGACATTCTATGTCAGGGATACTATATTAATAATTGTAAAAACAGTACTAATGGTGGCTAACAATTATAGGTTCTTACTATTTACTGGGTACTATAAACAGTCTATGAAGAGGGTACTTCTACCATTGTCATTTTATAGATGGTGAGATAAGCCCTGAAATCAAGTCTAGACAGTCCAGTTCCAGAGCCTGCGTGCTGAACCACTCACTCCACTTTCTACTCTGTACATCTGTTGAGAGAATTCTTCAGTGAGCAGAAGTGAACAATACATTTCCTTCTAACAAGGTGATTTTCTGGTACTATAATTCTCTTTACAGTCTCCTGTACCCAAAGACGGCAATGGGTCCAGAACCAGAAGCCTGGACTCAGGATATGCAGTTCCCTTGTGTGATTGCAGAGATGTGTAGAAAGTCTCACTACAGCCACCCCACCTCCCAGCAGCCAACATCAACTGACTCCTGAAATTTATCTGCATTGAACTGTGGCTTTCTAACTTAGGCTAAAGTCTTTGTTTAAACACAAAGCCTTGAGAAGGATCCAAATTTAATGTAGTAAAAGGTCAAAGACTCCTATCATAGAAGGAAATGTTGAAATAATTGAATCTGCTTTGGTTAAAAAAAGAGAAAGAAATGAAGAAAGAAAATGAAGAAAAAGAGCAAGGAGAGATGTGTCTTTAAATATTTGAAGAATTATCACTTAGAAGAGGAGGTTGCCTTGCGTTTGTTTCTGCCAAAGGCAAGATGGAAACCAACAGTGAAAGTTGTTTGGGGGTAGTTTTCTGTTCAATATTAAGAAATAACAACTGGCACTGCCCAAGCATGGAATGGATATCCTGGGGACGTTGTGAATATCTCTTTATTAGAAGATTTCATCAGGAATAGAGGAGAAGAGATTCCTCCTTTGTTAAGATTTCTTCCAATCCTAAATTCTATAGTTCTTTGGCTAGTGTCTATGTCTTTGTGCAGTGTTAATGGCTGCATTTGTGTGATTAAGAAAACTTTATTTTAAAATATTGAAAAACTCAAATAAAGTAAAAATCATCCATAATCCCACCACTTAAAGATTAATCAGGAAGGAAGCAAAGGCCTCAACCCCTCTGATTCTGCCCTCCGTTGTTCACAGCTTGGCTAAATGCATCAAAAGGTAAAAGAAAGTGATCAGTGGTATTAATGAGGGTTAATAATGAAAAAGAACAGTTGATATACAGTTGTGTATATATATTTTTTCTGACATAAATACATACATTTACATATACATACACATCATTTTAGAGTTGACGGATTCAAATCATGACTTGAATTGCATCTGAGCCAACATTAAGAATGAAAATTGGCTTTTTATAATAAAATTTTATTATATATATATATTTTTTCAAATTGTCCTTTCGCCTACAGGTTAGATATAGCTGAGGGGAGTGTCCTCTGTTTCATTTTGGCTTCAAGATAAAATGAGGTATAGTGTGCACACAAGCGAGAGTACTCCCAGAGCAGTTACCTGATATTTCCCCCCATTAATCTGTGTCTGCTCTTATCTTTCTTATCTCAGGAAAAGGCACCTTCGTGCAGTTACTGAGGCCAGGAACATGGGAGTTGTCTTTGATTTATCTCTTTCCCCTCACTCTCCTTTTCTAACCCATTAGCAAGTCCTAAGGATCCTGTCTCCAAATACCATCTGACCTCTCTCCACCATCACTATCCTTATCCAGGCAACCAGCATTTCCCGCCTGGGATACTGGAACCCTCTCCCTGATCCCATGTGTGTTTTCTTTGATCCTTCTGCACGTAGCCCCCAGAGTGACTTTTTAAATGGTGAATTTATATAATCTGATCATGTCACTCCTCCGCTTTAAACCATTCAAAGGCCACCCATCACATGTAGCAAGTATTCCAGACTCCTTACTCTGTCTATAAAGCCCTCGCTGACCTGACCCTGACAACCTCTGCTACACCCTCTCCTATACCCTCCCCAGCCATGCTGGCCTTGGCTCTGATCCTCATGGTCGGCAAGCTGGTGCCCATCTGGGAGCTTCTGCATTAATGGTACCCTCTGTCCGAATGTCACTCACACTCATCAGGGTACGTTTGTATCCTTGTTTAGAGGTCAGCTTAGACATCGCCTCACCGAGAGGCCTTCCTTGATCGCCTCATCTGAAGTAGACACTCTATATCCCATCACTTTATTTGATTTCTCTGTGTAGCTCTTACGTGCTCTGATCTACTCCTTTCTCTTCTTTCTGTTTTCCTCTCTTTCTTGCTTTCTTGTCTGTCTCCCCTTCCAGAATGCAAGATCCCCTTGTTAACTGCTGAATTCTCAGCTCCTAGAACAAAGCCTGATACACAGTAAGTGTTCAATAAATATTGAAGAAATGAGCGCGTGAATAATTAGTGACACCAGACAATGACGACCATTCCACGGACTTCTGCTTGTGCCCAAGCTCGCCTGGTCCTAGCTGGATAATGTCAGGCTTTGCATGTCGTGGTAATGAGCCCAGCACTGAGATCTCATAGCTACTGAATAAAAAGCCTAACTCTCGGGGCAGATCTGTGAACATGTGTGAAATCAAGCATGAAAAGAAACCAAGACTTTTTTACATGGCTCTAATTTGTGAAGATAACTGCTAAGAAACTAGAATAGGTTGGAAGGAAGCATCAGGACCAGAAAAGTCCCCATTTGCTCTCAACACCGTTGCTCTCTGCCTGTGAAAATGCCATCACTGACAGGCAGCCAGAGCCAGAAAACTTGGGCTCTCAACGTTTATAAATTAACGCTGTGAGTGCCTCATGTTCTTGTGGCCGTTGGGAACTGTATTGTTATTGGCTAAACTTAATGATACCAAATGGGAGGGATGAATTATTCCTTTATTTCTAAAGTCACTGTCCTGAATAAAACTCCAAAGTGATTCCCACTGAATCAAGTATTTCAGTCAGCAGTTTACTAAGTACCTACCAGACTGCAACCGTTTCCCTAGGTATTTTTTTAAATGTCATTTAATTCTCACTCTACCCCTATGAGTTTACCCAGTCCATAGATGGATAGACTTGGTCCCACAGAGGTCAGATCATTTCTCAAGATCACACAGCTAAGCATAGATGGAGCTGGAATTTGAACCCCAACTTCTTAGCTATTAAGCTTTCACCTCCCAGGCTTCTCCAAACCTTCTGGTCTGAATGTGGCATGCTATGTAGACCTGCCAGTTGGGTTATAATTCTCAGTGTAAACTACTGACTTTGCATTCTGATGTGGACAGCAACTTCTGAAGGGTCTGGTCAGTGGGGAGCATCTCCAAGAGACCAATCACCCCTAGGAGCAATGATGCTTCAGAATTTCTGGACACACAACACTGAAGACCGGATCTCAGGACCACCCCCCCCCCCCAACCCAGCCCCAGGTGCCCTTCTCTAGTGATCCCCAGCCTCCCGAGGTGACATTGTTTCTGTACCCGCCCTACAGATCAGATTTCATTGCTAACCCACTCACACCCCCTCCCTCCCCTGGCAGTCAGTCAATGTCTTCTTTTATAAAGAAAGCTTCACACGTCATTTCTTCTTTTTTTAAAAAAAAATGATTTTTATTGATTTCAGAGGAAGGGAGAGGAGAGATAGAAACATCAATGATGAGAGAGAATCATTGATCAGCTGCCTTCTGCATGCCCTCCACTGGGGATCAAGCCCACAACCCGGGCATGTGCCCTGATCAGGAATCGAACTGTGACCTCCTGGTTCATAGGTGAAAGCTCAACCACTGAGCCATGATTGGCTGGGCCATCTTCTCTTCTTAAATCAGTCTCACAGTTAAAAACAAAAAATACAATGAGTTTATTCATTGTTTTAAAAAATAAAGCTTTCAAAATGCTAATTTTTCAATGTCTCTCCCCTTTGAGACTGAAGTAGTGCCATATGTCAGGCAGGTGAGGGCAAAGGGAAGAGAGCCAGTGCTGTGACCCCGGCAGCTGGCCTTGTGATGAGGGACACAGACCAGGGCTTGGGGGCTGGAGACTCCTGAGCAGGCTGTACCCTCCCTGGGGCCCACCACACCCACAAACCCCCCAAAAGAAGACAGGAGGTATAAAGGACTTACAGAAGAAAATGCACATTGGAGTGTTAATGTGATTAATTTTACACACTATCAACTCCTTTCCACCAGGCTTTGGCAGTGGGATAAAACTGCATTTTTAAAAGTACACATTCTCCACAACTGCAGAAGAAACAGTTTTTAAAAAGACCCATCAACCAAAGGACTTGGATGCTTGCATATAAGCCTAACCAAGGACATAGACACCAGGGGCCTGAGGGTATGAGGGAGGAGGAGGATGGTGGGATAAGGACACATGTGTAATACCTTAATCAATAAAGAAAAAAAAATTTAAAAAGACCAATCATCTTTCAGACAATAGAGAAAACAGTTCTTTGTCCACAATTGCAGAAATATCAATGATCTCAGGGGCAGTTTTACAGTTCATTCAAACACTGATGATAAAACTTTTTTTTTTAAATAGTGACCAGGTAGAGGGGGTTTAAATGACAGGAGCTGCCAATAATTGAGAGGATTTTATTTGGGAAATGCAAAATTATTCTTTAAGATTTTTTTTTTGCAACATGAGTCACCAAGCACTGTATTCACTGAGCTATTTCAATAGCAAAAAAATCGTATCTTTTACTCCTTTGCTAAAATTTTGATCTTTCATTACCTAAAACAAAATGGCAAAGTTCTATATAGAATTGGTTTAAAAGGTAATTCCTTTCACCAAAAGTGTATTATAGTTACTATGAGGCCACTTAAATAAATATGTGATAGTAGCATATTTTTTTTAAAGTTAAGAATTTGTCTGGCTGGTGTTGCTCAGTAGTTGAGCATCGACCCATGAACCAGGAGGTTAAGGTTTGATTCCGGTCAGAGCACATGCCTGGGTTGTGGCCTTGATCCCCAGTGGGGGCGTACAGGAGGCAGCTGATCCGTGATTCTCTCTCATCATTGATGTTTCTATCACTCTCTCCCTTTCCCTTCCTCTCTCAGAAATCAATAAAAACATATTTTAAAAAAATATATTTAACTGACTCCAAACTTCTATTTTTAAAAGTAGTTTGGGCGTGTGGAGTCTGGTAGCCTCCAAAAGAGGGCCAATTTGATTGTCAGTAAACAGACTGCAGGTACATGTCACAGAGCTCACTGATGCTTCTTCTAAAAATACAATGTCCACGTAAACTGGATTGCTCACTGACTACAATGAAACCCATTTGCTGACACCAGGTATCTCCCAGAGCATCCGAAAACACCCAGGCAGGATGCAGGAAAAGGTCTCAAGGGTCTTTTTGTTATTCTCCAAGCTGAACAGAAAATTGTTTAAAATGAAGCAATGCAGAAAGAAATAATAAGCAAATTACTGATTGAATGGAGTGGAAATTAACAATGCAAAATGGTTTTCAAAACTGGATGGGGTGGAATAAGCCTTACACAGGGTGTTTCTGTCGCAGACGAACTTGCTTTAAAGTGTTAGCATTTAAATGGTCACACCTTGACTTTGAACTTAACACTCCATTAAGGGGCTCTGGGAGCTCACACCTCTGTTTGTGGTGCCTTTCACTCTTCTTGAAGCTCAAGGAAGAGAAGGGGAGGAGAGAGGAGGAGGAGGAGGAGGAGGAGCAGCCACAAAGGAAGCAAAGGCAAGGTTGCTTATGGAAAAAGTGAAGGTCTTGTTTATGCCTCTTGTCCTGGTGCAGTTATTAACAGCATCCGCTTTTACTCCCCAAAGTGTCCTGATTTGGACACTATGTGAATGTGGTCACACACATAGGGTATAGAATGTCCAAAACAATAACGGTAAGGCAACAGTCATTATGTTTGTAAATGAAAATTAACATTTGTTCCTTGGATCATATGCTTTGGTTCAAATATTTCTATGTCATTTCACATGTTAAGGCTGTGTTCTTAACTACAGGAGAAGAATCTGAGAATTTAAGTATCCTGGGAAGGGATCCTAAAGTCTATATGGTTGTCATTTTGCAAAGGAGAAACTGAGGCTCAAAGAGGTTGACTTGCCTCGGGCCACACAGCTAGTCAATGAAGAAGCTGGGCATGTATATTATACATTTTCAGTGTGTCAAATATTTTCAGAAATGTGAACAATGTTCTCAAGATAAAAGAATAAAGTATAAGAGTTGTGATAAATGATACAGACTCCCTTCTCTAGGTCAGAGGACAGCCACTGGCTATTGGGGTGAAATTTCCGATGTTCACTGATGATTTCACATGAGGAAGAGACCAAGAATTCCCTTGGAATGAACAAAAGCCAGGAATCAAATTGGTTTCTGGCTTAGCAATTTAATAGCTGATTGATCCTGGTCAAAGTTATTTAATGTCCTTAAAACTTTCATTTCCTCATCTATCAAATAGGTATAAAATTAATATTCATCTCAGATGACTGTTGTGAAGGTTAAATAAGACAGTATAAGCAAAGCACTTAGCCCAATGCCTGGCACGTAGTTTTACAGTCAGTAAATGTCAGCTATCATTATTAACACTATCATCCCCAGCATCTCCATCATGATCAGCAGCAGCAGCATTTTTTCTTCTCCACAACTAAAGTGGCCTGCTTTGAATAGTTAGCTGATTTCACAACACCACTCACTCTTTTCTCTTACATAATTCTCCACCTTAATCTCATTTGGTTTCACACACTCACAGAACCAGATATCATTGCTCCTTTTTTTTTTTTTTTAACAGATCAAGAGACAGGCTCAGAGAGATTAAATAATGTCTTCAAGATCACACAATCAATAAGTATAGAAGCAGAATTTAAACCTAAGTTTTCTGATCTTTTCAATGTGTCAGTCTCTAGTAGGAAGTTCTAGGTTGGAGTGCTGAGATGAAAGAGTGAGGAGGGGAAAGGACTTGTGTATTGGGAAAGTGACATGAGGCTGACTACTCTCTATTGCTCTGTTCTGTAGGTGTTGCCCATATCCAGTCAAGATTTTTTTTCTCTACATAGTAAATCAAAGGATGTGAGCTTACAATCTGGAGGTAGTGTAAACTCAGCCTTCAGATACAGAAAAGGTGCTATTTGTCTCTTCCACAGAAAAGATCCTAATAAAACCCAGAAAAGAAAGTCAAGCCAAGATGGAAGCCCAAATACTGATACAGAGGTATGACCATACCACGTAAGGAGACATAGGCACTAAGAAGTCCCTGGGTCACTTTTTATATGGAATTAAAGTCATTTAGTTTATACTATGGTATTTATACAAAAAAAGGATGTAAATTTGCCTAATATGTAGATGCATGATCAGTAGCTTTGGATGAGGGGCATGGTCCATTCAGTGTTGCTTGATCAGGCAGACCACCAGATCTGGCACAAGGTGACAGATTTTAGCCTTTTATCCTTATTTCAAGAATCAAAGAAGATAGTGAGTCCATAACATTAGGGTTGCTCAAAGACCAGCTAAATGAAGACTTGGTGGGGCATTTATTGATAAGGAGACTCAAGTATCAATGGATATTTGGACCAGAGACCTTTAGGACCAAGAATCTTCTTATCAGAACATACATTTGATCTCTTTATAATTCCTCAAGGAAGTGAGCAAATAGAAGAATCCAAGGTCACAGATGTAGGTTTCTTTGCTATTTTGAGTAACAAGCTTCCCTGGGTCTGACTACTCTCATTATCGGATTTGGTTCTGTCTCAAATAAAATTGCTTCCCAACAGGAGGCATGACCTGGCTTCTCTAGACCCTGCAGACATCTTAGTCATCTCCTCCTTTGGGCTTGTGTTCAACTACCCCTGCCCTTTTGAATGCCCATCATCTTCTCTCTACCAATCTACTCCCTCCTTCAAACTCTGGCCTCATGCTGGCTTGCTCTAAGAGAGCTTCCTGGTTTCTTATATTCTTCTAGACTCCTCGAGGACTCTCTGTAGTACACCCACACTTGCTTACATCTCGCCTGCGAATCGTTCTCCAGTTTCATGTTTCTGTGTTTCACCAACTGAACTTTAAACTCCTAAAGGGCAGTGAACCTCTTCCAATGGAGATAAAAAAGAGACAAGCTCTGGGTTTTTCTAATGATCACAAACATTGGGCACAAAGCAACCAGTGGGAGCCTACGACCCATCAAACAGCAGTGAAATTCCACTAGGATTAAGGTTAGATGGGGGCAATCCAAGTTTCAAAATATCAGAGACATTTACATTCTGTTCTGA
Organism: Cnephaeus nilssonii; assembly: GCF_951640355.1. Lineage (NCBI taxonomy): Eukaryota > Metazoa > Chordata > Mammalia > Chiroptera > Vespertilionidae > Cnephaeus > Cnephaeus nilssonii. Next base: position 35,944,154 of record NC_137078.1, read on the forward strand.
GTAGTTCAATAGTCCTTCCAAATCACCAGGACTGCAGATATAAAAGTTTCTTCCAGCCACTAGCTCTCGCTGAACATATCACAGGTTACTTAAAGTACAATTTATTTTTAATAGAAAAATTGATTCTGGAATGAAACATGAAGTAGTCTTTTTGGGGGGTTTTTTTGGTAGTAGACTAACCTTTTAAAGAATAGCATTCTTGCCCTAGAGAGGGGCATAAAAGTTTAAAAGGTTATTTTCCACATTACACATAACCCGCATGCTCACCTTTTCTATCTTTTTGCTGGATCTACGCACAGGGTGCCTGTGGCGCTAACTCACTAAAAATATCGTCTCCATTAATGCATGATTTACTTCTCTTTACTTGGCAAAGTACAGACCCCATCTTTCAAAGCAAATTCAAGCTTTTGTAATTCATGACATACTCTGTAAGATGTGATAGCATGGAGCTTTCTCTTCAAAACTCAAATGAGCAAAGCAACTATACTGGTAAAGAAAGGTCTTACTGACCCACTTAGAGAAGTTGGTTGTTCCTATGACACTTTTAGCTTATTGCTCCCAAACTTACCATGGCTGATCATAATTATTTATTTACATGTCTGTCTCACCTAGTCCACTGCCAACTCCAGGAAAATAGAAATTCTGTCCTACCCATCTCCTTGTAACCTCTCGTTATGGATGCTATGGCGTGCCACCAAGTTCCCTCTCAGGACAAGGACCCCATTTCCCCAGCTGCTAGAATTGCTGCCTGCTGTCAGCCCACAACTAGTCTCTTTTTTGGAATTTCACACAGCTGATAGCATTTACCCTCATCCAATAAGTGGTCAATGTGAACATACAAAGTTCTGGCCTCATTGCTTCAATTCAGGATAACTCTGAAGACTCCCTACCTTCCATTCTCTGTGCTATTGGCCAAGTGCTCATTTGCAACTGCACCACAGCTCACTCTCTCTTCTGCCCAGCCCTGTTTCCCACACTCCCTCATAGATGTTCCTGAGAACTGTCCTCAACAAACTGTCTGCACCCAAGTCTTCATCTTAGAGTCTATCCCTAAGGAATCAAATTAAGACACTTCAGACCCTAGCACAATGTCTAGTAGGTATTCCATTAATACTTGGTAGAAGAATGAGTGAATAAAGTACAGAGGAAATTAACAAATAACAACAACTATACATTCCAACATTATGCTCTCATTATTTTCCCTGACCCATTCTCCCTAAGGTTGTGATCCTTGGCAGTCAATGTACACAAATATTAACTGAGCTTTAAAACAGCAAAAGTTATAATATGATTTGATGTGGTTCGAAATAGAGAAAATATTTGAGATAATTATATTATAAATGGGGGAGGGGTAAAGGGAGATAGAGAGATAAACTTTATTTGAACTGGTAAAAGGATGAAACCATTATACTATGATGAGTTATGTACACATAATGTAATGTCTACAGCACCTACTAGAAAAGCTATGCAAAGGGATGCATTCAAACACTATAGATAAATCAAAGTGAAATTTTAAAATAATGTTCAAGAAATTCACCAAAAGGTAGGAAAAGAGAAACAGGGAAACAAAAGTCAGAGAACAAACAGAAAACACAAAATAAAATGCCAGATTTAAGCCCTAATATATCAATAATTATGTTACATGTAAATTATCTAAACATACCAATTAAAGGACAAAGTTTGACAGAATTTAAAAACATGACCTAACTTTGCTGTCAACAAGAAATACACATTAGGTATAACAGTATACACAGGTTGAAAGCCAAATGATGGAAAAGATATATTATGCAAATGTTAATTTTTAAAAAGCAGGAGTGATCATAGTAATATATTTTAAAAAAAAAAGTAAACTTTGGAGCAAAGAAAATTACCAGAAACATAGATATTACATAATGAAAAATGGTCAATCCACCAAGAAGACATAGATATCCTAAATGTTTATGTACAGAGCTATAAAATAAAGAAAAATCTAATAGAACTAAAAGGATATATAGACAAATCTAAATTTATAGTTGGAGACTTCAAAACTCTTCTTCTAGCCTTAGCTGGTCTGGCTCAGTGGATAGAGCATCAGCCACAGACTGAGGGTCCCGGTTCGATTCTGGTCAAGGGCACATACCTCAATTGTAGGCTTGATCCCTGGCCCTGGTCAGAGCACATGCCGGAGGCAATCAATCAATGTGTCTCTCTCTCTCACATGGACGTTTCTCTCTCTGTGTCTCACCTCCTCTCTTCCACTCTCTAAAAAAAAAAAAAAATCAATGGATGTTTAAAAAAATATCCTCAGGTGAGGATTAAAAAAACACACAAAAAAAAAACCCTCTATTCCCAAAAATTGATTTAACAACTAGAGAGAAAATCAGCAAGGTTATAGAATAAATTAATATCATCATGTATCAGTAGGATTTAATTTACATTTTTGAACACTGTACCCAACAACAGCACAAAATGTTATTTTTTCAAGTGCCCCTGGAACATACACCAAGATATAGCATACGCTATGCTTTAAAAAGAAAATAACAGAGATAGTAGAAAATTTTCAAAAACTAAATTAAACAACCACTTCCAACTAACCCATGAAATAAGGTTGCTGCTTTCAATGGAAATAACAATACATTAAACTGAACTATATGAAAATACAACATGTTAATATTTAAGGGGCACAGCTAAAGCAGTAGTGATAGGGAAATTTATAGCATTAAAATGAATACATGAGAAAAGAAGAGAAGTCTCAAATTTATAATCTAAGCTTTCATCTCAAGTATTTAGAAAAAGAACAAAATACATTCAAACAAGTAGAAGGAAGGACATAATATAGATAAGACAGAAATCAGTGAAGTGGAAAACAAAACAATAAGTAGCTGGTTCTAGAAAAGCATCAATGTTTTGACAAACCTCTAGGAAGAAAGGAGATTGAAAGCACAAATTATCAATATCAGGAATGCAATAGGGGATACACTATAGACCCTTCAGACTTCAAAAAGATAAAAAAGCAATACAATGAATAATTCTGTAGATATAAATTTGACAAATTTGATGAAATGGACCAATTTCTTCTAAAACAAATACAGCTCACCCAATATAAAATAGATCTTTGAATAGCCTTGTTGCTATTAAGGAAATTGAATTCATAATTTAAAAAATCCCCAAAAGGAATCTCCAAGTCCAGATAGTTTCACTGGAAAATTCTACCAAATATTTTACAGAGTATTAACACCAATTCTACATAATATTTTCCATAAAATAAAAGATGAGTCTGGCACTGGCTGGGTAGCTCAGTTGCTTAGGGAATGGTCCTGATACACCAAGGTTGTGGGTTTGATACCTAGTCAGGGCACCTACAAGAATCAACCAATGAATGCATAAATAAGTAGAACAACATATTGATGTCTCTCTCTCTCTCTTTTTCTTCCCCTCCATCCCTCCCTTCTTCTCTCTCTAAAATCAATAATTAAATTTTTAAAATAAAATATGAGGAAACACTTCCCAAATCATTTCATGAAGTTAGAATTACCCTCAAACTAAAACTAGACAATATAGTATAAAATAAGAGAATTACAGATCAATATTCCTCATGAATATAGACTAAAAATTCTTAGCAAAATATCTCTATATATAAAAGCTTAAGTAACCATCGCAGCCGAACAGATGACCAAACAGGCTGCGTGGAGCAACTAGACCAGCAGGGGGGTTAGTGAGGGGTGACCAAATGACAAATGACCGAACAGCAGGCTGCGTGGTGTGACCAGGCTGGCAGGGGGAGGGGGGGAGGGGCAGTAAAGGGCTACCAGGCTGGTGGGGGGGGAGCAGTTAGGGGCAACCAGGCTAGCAGGAGGGGCAGTTGGGGGTGACTAGGCCAGTGGGGGGGGGGGCAGTTAGGGGCAATCAGGCAAGCAGGCAGGTGAGCAGTGAGGAACCAGTGGTCCCAGATTGTGAGAGGGATGTCCAACTGCCGGTTTAGGCCCAATTGGGCCTAAACCGGCAGTTGGACATCCCCCAAATGGTCCTGGATTGGAGGGGGTGTGGGCTGGGCTGAGGGGACCTCCCCCTCCCCCCCCCCCCGTGCACGAATTTCATGCACCAGGCCTCTAGTTAGTAAATAAAATTCAGAAATATATAAATAACTATAAACCATGACAAATGGAACTTATTTCAGGAATGCAAGGTTAGGTTAATATTTTTAAATCAATCAATGTAGTTTACTATATTAACAGCCATTTTTAAAAAGTCACAGGATTATATTAACTGATGCAAAAAAAGCATTTGACAAAATTCAAAATTCCACACCTTTTAACAGTAAAAATGTTGGGGGGTGGGGGGAAAGAATACAAGATAACTTTCTCAACTTGAAATAAAGAGCATCTACAAAAAACCTACAGCTAATGTTACACATCATGGTGTAAGACTGCATTCTTTCTTCCTAAGATCAGGAACAAGGAAAGGATGTCTATCTCACAGCTTCAGCTCAACATAGAGCTGGAAGTTCTTATTAGTGCAATAAGGCAAGAAAAGGAAATAATAGGCATGTATATCAGAAAGGAAGAAATAAAACTGTCCTTCTTTGCAGTTGAGATTATTGTCTTTACAGAAAATTCCAAGGAATCCTCAAAATTAACCTATTAGAACTAATAAGTTGATCAGTTTCAGGATACAAAGTAAGCTTACAAAAATCAAGTGGGCTTCTATGTACTAGCAATGAACATGTAGACAACCAAATTAAAGCTACAATACCATTTACAATCACTCAATGAAGACTTAGGTGTAAATCAAACAGGGTTTGTATGCTGAAAACTACAAAATACTGATGATAGAATGGGGTGTTATTGTTTAATAAGAACAGTTTCCGCTTTGTAAGATGAGTTTTAGAAAGGGTGGTGATGGTTGTACAACAATATAAATATACTAAACACTACTGAACTGTACAATTAAAAATGATGAAGCGGATACATTTTATGTTATGTGTATTTTACCATAATAAACAATTGAGAAAAAAAGAGGAAAGTCACAGACTTTATTAGTGCTTATTCAGAGCCAGCCAAACAGGGAGGAAAATGTACTTGGATTCCCTTGGTTAAAACTGAGATTCATTTTCAGGCTTTTCCAGAGCTTTGGTGAATTGCCCCTCAAAACCATCTCACTCCTTTTGCTCTCAATCTATGCTCACCACCAGCTTCCCCCTCCCCCCACTTTCCTTCCTTCCTTTTTTATTTCAGTAAAAATTGTATATACTTAAGGTGTTCAGTAAAATGATTGCTATAGTCAAGAAAATTAACATATCATCTCTTCACATAGTTACCATTTTTTGTGTGTGATGAGAGCACCTAAAATCTATTCTCATAGCAAATTTCTGGTATCCAATACAGTATGATTAACTATAGTCAGCATGCTGTACATTTGATCTCTAGACATTTTCATCCTATTCATAACTGCAACTTTGCACCTTTTGACTGACATCTGCCCATTTTCTTCACCTCCCTGCCCCTGGTAACCACAGTTCTACTCTTCTTCTATGACTTGAACTTGTTTAGATTCCTCATATAAGTAGATCAGTTTTGTGTGTTTTTTTTCTTTCTGTGTCTGGTCGACTTCACTTAGCATATTATCCATGTTGTCACAAATGGCTGGATCTCTTTGTTTTCTAAGACTGAATAATATTCCATTGCACTTTCTTTGGTCATTCTTCCATCAACAATCACTTGTTTCCATATCTTGGCTAGTGTGAATAATGCTGAGATGAACACGAGAGTCCAGATATCTCTCTGAGATACTGATTACATTCCTTTTAGGTATATGTTCAAAAGAGGGATTGTTGGATCATATGTAGTTCTATTTCAGTATTTTAGAAAACTTTATATTGTTTTCTGTAATGGCTGTGCCACTTTACATTCCCAACAATTGTGTACAAGGGTTTCCTTTAATCCACATCCTCACCAACACGTTACCTTTTAATTTTTGTTAATATCCATCCTAACAGGTGTGAGATGCTATCTTGTGGATTTGATTTGTATTTTCTGATGATTAGTGATGTTGAGCACTTTTTCGTGTACCTCACAGGCATTTGTTTGTCTTCTTTGGAAAAATGTCTATTTAGGTCCTTAGCCCATTTTTTAATCAGATTGTCTTTTTTGCTACTCAGGTGTATGAGTTTCTTCATACCTTCGATATTAACCCCTGATGGATAACATGGTTTGCAAATATTTTTTCTCAATCCATAGGTTCCATTTCATTGATTATTTCCTTTGCTGTGCAGAAGCTTTTTAGCTGTCGTAGTCCCACTTGTTGATTTCACCGCACACTTTGTGATTTTAGTTGGCCCCCCAGGTGGGCTTCCCACAGGGAGAGGAATGTGCCCACAGACCTGAGTGGCCCAGCACGCCTGGCAGTTATGAGTCTCGCTGTAAGTGAACATACTGGCACATTAATTATGTACCAGCCTCTTGGGTGTAGAGTTTCAATCCCCACTGTGCCCACCCCCTCTGAGTGTCCTGAGAGATGGGGTCTGGAGCTGCTGGCTTATGGCCAGGGCTTGGACCACAGCACCTTAAACCCGGTGCTGCTGCCCTCACGTTCTCCCTGGGCAGCCAGCTGTGCTTGCTTTTTGCTTTTCCATCCTGACTCTTTGGCCTTAACCAAGACAATAATGTAAAATATTGGCTCTGTGGGAGCACTGCAGCCTACATCTTTTATCCTAAAAACAGAGAAATCTGCTTTTGCAACAGTAACTCATGGCTTGCCTGTTGATGATTTGTAAATTCTTTGCCATAGTTACAATTCTTTTCTATTCTGGTTGCCTGGCAGTCAACATTATGTCTAACATAGACATATGCATATATAACAATATAATATATTTCCTTATTTCTGTAATAATTTCCTGTGTTAACCTTTGACCTGACACATAGACTCAGAATCTGATTCTGCTCAGCATTTACCAATTAAGACTCTTACCATATAATTCTTATCTCCCAGGTCTATATATGTTACATTAAGTTCGTTCTAACTCTCCTCCTTGACTCCTACTGATATATAAGTGGTTCACACAGGAACCAGTAAAAGAGGTGGGTTTCCTAGTGGCACAGGCCAGTAAACGGACCCTGCCAAGTCACATGGGCTAAGCAGGTACTCCAATGCATGGGGACTCGCTCACAGACTGAGGCCTTCTGGGGCTTCAGATTTTTCTTATCCAGAAAAGAGGATCAACATCATCGCCATCATGCATTATTCAGCACCTGCCTGGGCTACTCCTTGGTGAACAATGAAATAATGGAAACTGACAAAATTGATTTGTGGTGAATTTTTAGTGAAGCCAAGTTCATGGCAAGTGAGCAAGGGCAGTCAGGGCTCAGAGGAACTTGACCACAAGAACGATCGGCCTACAGTTCCCCTGGGAACTTCAGCACCTGGCCAACAGCACAGCCAGACCAGAGGCCCCGCTCAAGACTCCTTTTCTTCTGATGATTTTGCAGGGAGATGAATACTGTCTCCCACTGAATAATAGAGCCACTTGGGTCCACCAAGCCAATTCCCTAGCCAAAAGGATGGGTGAGACTCTTAAAGCATTTCATGAAGTACTTGAATTGCTAGATAATTAGAAACTCAATAACCAAATAAATCTCTGAACATAATTTTAGCTACTTAGCAAAGTGCTAAGAAAGAAAGGCTTCAATTCAGTATATTTTGACTTTTGCATTAGGGATTCACAAATTAAAAGGAAAAAAAGTATTAGCACCATGTCTAATCCTTCCATTAATCTCTCTCAACATATATTCTGCTGCTTGTTATTGTATATAATCATTAATTGTAAAATATTAAACTGGACATTTGACTTTATTGATCACTTTATGGACTAAGGATACAGCAAGTAATTATCTGTCAAGACAGATTCATTGATTGAGCTGTCATTGGGAGAGCTGAAATTGACACATAGTTGATTATTACTCTAGTTTATACTGTTTTCATCAATTATTTTTATCATGCTCTTTCTTGTCAAGAATTGTGTATTTATAGTTAGTGTCTATTTAAAAACTTACAGGCAAACTTTTTACCCTAAAATCAAATGGATGGTTTTTTGTGTAGATCACAAACATTGCAATCTAAAAGTACAGTTAGTTTTATTGACTTGGGCATTTTATCTGTTCTAATACCAGGCAAATTTGGACTAGTATTTTATCTCTCTATACCTCAGTTTCTCTACTTAAAAATCCTTTAGCATGTGCAATTCGGTTCAGTTTGTTAAAGAGGAGTGGGGTCTTCTGAATGTTCCAGGCACTGGAATTGTAGGGACCAAGAACAAGTAAGACAGAGTCCCTGCCCTCAGGGGGAGCTTGCTGTCTAGTAAAGGACCCAAATAAAGGGTGTGGAAGAGTCTGAGGAGGTAGAGGCTTAGTATGACCAAAAAGCAACCTCTTGGTTCATTCTGATGCGGAGTAAGATGTTTTGAAATCCTGTGCAAGCAACAAGGTCAAAGTTGCCTATCATATTCTGGGCATGCAGAATGGAATAGAAGGAGCAATGATTGTTAAACGCCATCCTGGGACATGCAAGCAGACTGTTCTTAGAGTTTGTGTTTTTCAGAATTTTGCAGTTGACTTCATGGATGATCTCTAACACAGACCAGAGCTTCATGGAATTCCTTTTTTGGAATTGACTTGTAGAGAAGTCCTGATATGGTGTGTGGCCTAACCCCCATTTTGTCTAGGTCATGAATGTACAGAGTTGTGCAATATATCTTTCTACATGTAGTTCTTTCCATAGTTAATTTTATATTCCATGTGGGCAGAGACCATGGCTTGCATGTTCTTTTTAAACTTTCTTCCCACTCCTCTGTGTGTCTGCATTCAGTAGGCACTCCATGAATAACAATGGAAGCCTCTTGTGATATGCAAGATAGTGATCCACTTGAACAAAACAGTTTCTGTGAAGCTGAGTTCTACATTTTAATTAGAACAGTTTTGACACATGGTAGATGTGCATTAACATTTTTCAGTTTACCTGGGACAAAGAAGCTCAAGTCACTTCAATTATGGGGGCCTGATGGCTGAAGGCATGAATCAATAAAGCTGAATCAATTTCACTTAAGCATCTTTCCAACGTTGACGTGGGACACAGCACGGTGTCAGGAAAATAGCTTTGTACACAGGTTAGCAAACTTGGGTTTTGGGCTCAGTGGTCCTAGGAAGTGACCCAACCCTATACATATTGATTTCAGAGAAGAAGGGAAAGGGATAGAAAGATAGAAACACCAATGATGAGAGAGAATCATTGATTGGCTGCCTCCTGCACACCCGACACTGGGGATCAAGCCCAAAACCGGGGCATGTGCCCTAATCTGGAATTGAACCGTGACCTCCTGGTTCATAGGTCCATGCTCAACCACTGAGCCACATCCACCAGGAAGTGACCAAACCCTTTTAAACTAAGGGGTTTGGCCAGATACTTAGCAAAGGCACTCTGACTCTGAAATTCTATTACTCTGCTTTGCCTTAAGTGAGGTAAACTGGTAGTTAGCATTCACATCGGGTAATTAAAAGATAAGGTAATAGAGAAAAATTGTATTATCCAAGATCATTATTCTAGGAATTCACAGACCACACAAGAGCCTAAATCTCTTCACTCCTATCCAGCCAATTTCTTTGTGGCTTCTCATGTTCTGTATTTAGTTAAAGGAAAGAAAAGGACTTGCTATTAACTTGTCCTTACTTAGGTTTTGGAAAGTACTTGTGAGTGAGCAGCAATTACTTTTTGGATTTCCAAGTAAATCTGTAGTATATTTTTCTGTACCATTGCAGAACTGTGAAGACAGTCTTCTGGACTAAAATCCCACATTGCTTTAGGGCAGGGGTTCTCAATCTTTTTATTTTTATTTTTTTATCTTTCCCAGAAAAATGATAGAGCCATAACTACAAAAATTTGCCTAACATTTAAGGGCAGTGGGAGAGAGCATAGAGGGCTGTTCCCAGGTTAAGAACCAGAGCGGGCTCTTCTCTTCTAGACCTATTGTAGGGTCAGTTTTTGCTCTGATGTGAATATATTTGTGTGTTAACCTCTCAGCTCTCCCACCTGCTAGCTGCCTAACTTTTCTGAGCCACCTTGGAAACAGGAATAATAACATGTACTTGCAGTTGGGGGGGGGGGGGCTCTTTCTCTTCTACACCTATTGTAGGGCCAGTTTTTGCTCTGATGTGAATATATTTGTGTGTTAACCTCTCAGCTCTCCCACCTGCTAGCTGCCTAACTTTTCTGAGCCCCTTTGGAAACAGGAATAATAACATGTACTTGCAGTTGGTTGTGGGCATTAGCATTAAGAGCTAATGTAAATAAAGCACCTATCACTGTACCCGTCTTATTAACGGTCACTTACTTGCTAAATGCCTGTTTTCTTCCCCTTTCTCACATGTTTTTGTTAATCCCAGTCAAACCTACATAACTGTATGCTTTCCTTTTGCAGGTTGGAGTCCTACTTTCTTTTTTATTGTCCACATTCTTCTTCACTACCACCTCCAACTTTCTACTCTGACTTACTATTTGTATTGTTCAATCTTACAAAATACACTTGGATTTCTTCCTTTTTGTTAAAATTTTTTTTTCTGCCATCTAGAAACAGCACCATTGTGCTTCTTTTACCAAAATAGGGTTCATTTTTAATTCTCCCGATTTGCTACTTCTAAGGTAAAGCCTTAGTCACATTAGCATGATGTGGAGTTTCCCATTTTAAATCTTTCCTGGGGCTGAAAATTAATCTTTCCTTAGGCAGTACCGAAAGGGTACGTGTACTGAGTGATCTGAAGATCAATTAAACACTGACTGAGCTTCAGTAAAGAAACTATTTCTCTGTACAGAAAGAGGCAATGGGAATGCAGGTAGAACCCAGGATCACTGTTTGAGTTCAGTGTGCCTCAGCACCTGCAGGAACACTGAGGTAACTAGGGAAGCTGCTGGGCCCCAAGCCCAGAGAGTGACCTTGGGCCTCCAGAGTACAGGAGATACAGTGGAGAACCAACCTTTACTGAGCAACAATTCTGTGCCTGGTGGAAGTGAGAGGTTGCAATATGGAGGTATACAGCCCATACATGGTCCACAAATGTGGTTTTCTCTGTGTTTTAATGAATCATAAATTTATGCTTAAATGTAGAAATATTTCAGATACATCTCTGACCCATACACAAATACACACACAAGGAACTTGTAGCCTTTCTTAAAAAATCAAAATATTTGGCAACACTGGGCTCAAGATCTTACATGGCAACAAAAAGTTAGAGAAAAGTGGGAGTTACTGTCATTAGAGGGGTACAAGTTCTCAATTCACCACATTAACTTACAACACTTAAGTTATGTGTGAGTCCATATTGCACCTGGACCTCTTGCTACTCATTATGTCACTTTTGATTAACCCTTTAAAAATCTCTAGATAGATAGATAGATAGATAGATAGATAGATAGATAGATAGATATACACTAATGGCCCGGTGCACAAATTCGTGCACATTGAAAGGAAATTAATTAGAAGAAATATTTTAATATCGCTATTCACCCTTTTTCTATAATAGAAGTGTCAACCAAATTCACAATCAACAATGACAGATGGAAACACACACGTGCAATTGGTGCCAGTGAGAGCTTTATATGTATCATGCATGTGCAAGTCAACTTAGCCTTTTATAGATATAGAATAAACTTGCTTAATTAAACCTGCTTTCTGATTTAGCTAAACTTTTTCCAGCTCCCCAACTTCTCTTTCAGACAGTTGTCAGCAACACAGCAGTAAATATCAACAAGAAGCAGATTATTATTGTGGATCACACAGGGAGAACAAAGGGTAAAATATTTAACTGCAGCAGTGTTTGACTATATTCTGCACAGTGAGAAAACCTGAAGTCATTTTCAAGGTCCACCATTTCTTACTTCTTTTCAGAAGGGTCAAGTTTCTAAGCTTTCTAAATCTCTGTTTTCCCGCTAATGAAAAGAAAATGGATTCCACTGAGTCTCCTGTCTACCTACTCTAGGACTTCTGTGAGGATCAAATGAGATGAGGCAAGTGAAAATGCTTCACAGACATTTGGTTAAAGTGCCAAATGTCTGCACCTGGTTATAAAGCAAGTTGTGTTCCTGGGCTGAAGAAACTGCAAAGAGGCTAGTCGTCGCTAGGGAGAGGAAGCCGAGCGTTGCCACATGACGTCATTACCCAGATGGACACTTAGCATATTAGCCTTTTATATATGTAGATACTAGTATGTACAAATATGTGTACAGATAGTTATTCACATAGCTAGCATTCACATTGGATAATTAAAAGATAAGGTAATAGAGGCAAATTGTATTATCCAAGATCATTATTCTAGGAATTCACAGACCACACAAGAGCCTAAGTCTCTTCACTCCTATTCAACCCAATTTCTTTGTGGCTTCTCATGTTCTATATTTGGTTAAAGGAAAGAAAAGGACTTGCTATTAACTTGTCCTTACTTAGGCTTTGGAAAGTACTTGTGAGTGAACAGCAATTATATTTTGAATTTCCAAGTAAACCTGTAGTATATTTTTCTGTACCATTGCAGAACTGTGAATATATATGTATGTATAAACATATATACATAAATATATACTATATGTATATGTATATACATACATGCATATACATACATATATGCACTCTATATATAGTATTTGAGTGTTGTCACCATTGACAAGTCAGTAAAAGAAATCAGTAATAACATGTGTATTTGAACAACATAAGCATGCTGAGACCGGTTTGGCTCAGTGGATAGAGCGTCGGCCTGCGGACTCAAGGGTCCCAGGTTCGATTCTGGTCAAGGGCATGTACCTTGGTTGCGGGCACATCCCCAGTGGGGGGTGTGCAGGAGGCAGCTGATCGATGTTTCTAGCTCTCTATCCCTCTCTCTTCCTCTCTGTAAAAAATCAATAAAATAAAAAAAATAAAAAAAGAACAACATAAGCAAAAGTTTAATCACATATATTACTTCTAACATCAAAGAATGCATATTATTTTCAAGAACAAAAGGGATATTTGTAAAATTGGCCAAACCTAATGTGAATCTCCATAAATTAAATTTAAAAACTGGTATCATACAGCCCCATAAACACAACACAATTAGATCAGATATTTTTATAGAGATAATACAAATACCTAAAAGTTAAAAACTAAACTTCTATTTATTTCAAGAGTGAAAGAAGAAACAAAAATGGAAATCTGATGATACTTAACAGTTTTTAAAATGCTACATTTTAAAAATAGTTATATGCAGCTAACATGATGCTTGGGGGAAATTTATGACCCTGAATATTTACATTACAAAGCCACCTACAAAAGTGCCCAGGGTGGGAGACAAACAAGAGTTAACCAAAGAAAAATATTGAAAATGTGGCAATAAAGATAAAAACAAAAATTAATGAAATAGAAGGCAAAGCAATAGTAGAGAATACCAATTAAAGCAAAAGTTGTTTCTTTTAACAGGAATAATAAATTCAATAAACTACCAAGAAGACTGAAAAAAAGAAAAAAGGCACAATTAAAATAAGAAGAATAAAAATGAGGCATAAATTCAGAGACAGCAAAGATTTAAAAGCTAATAAGGAATACTATGAACAAATTTAATAACACATATGAAAGCTTAGGTAAAAAGTACAAATTCCCAGGAAAATACAAATTACTGTAACTGTCTTTTTTAAAAAGTGGAAATCCAAATGGTCCTATAAAAAATTAAATCAGTACCCAAACATTTTCCCTACAAAGAAAATTGTAAGCTCAAGAGGATTTCCAGGTGATTTCTACCAGATGTCCCAACAACAGGTGATTCTAATCTTACATGAATTATTCAGTGAATAGAAAGAAAAAGAAACCACTCCCAACTCATTTTATGAGGTAAATGTGTTTGTGTGTGAATGTTTGTGTTTCTATATTTTCCTAAAAATTTTAAGGTTATATGTTTCATTTTTAAGTCCTGCTCTATTGAGAACTAATGATTATACATGTATTCAGTGTGTGTGTGTGTGTGTGTGTGTGTGTGTGTGTGTGTGTGTGAATATACATTGTCTTAGCACCATTTATTGAATGTGTGTGTGTTTGCATGTGCCCTATGCGAGGTACTGTGAGTCCAGAGATGAAAAATAATAAGTTCTTTCAATAAGGGGCACCCCAATTAGGAGGGATACAAGCATAAAATCAATAATAACAAAAGAGGAGCCATAATCTGCCTGGGAAGGCTAGAGAAAGTAGGCTTTGGTGAGGAGGAGGAGAAGATAATTCTTTAGGGATGAAAAGTTAAATGAAGAAAGTGGGAAGAGCTTACAAATTGAGGAAGCCTTATTTATAACAGCAGATATTTACACAGGGGTTGTCCAGATGCCCAAGTGGAAAGCTGTGTCCCAAGAAAAGAATGTTGCTGGGGAAAAGTGATAAAGACATTCACTGGGAATTAAGTTTCTCTCTCTCTCTTTCTCTCCCCTCTCCTGGGTCTTGGAAATGACTCATTAGTACAGTATTGAAAGCAAGAACAAGAATACTCTTTATGGTTAATGAAAAGGCTTTTCCAGAGAAATATGGCAAATATTCCAGATGTTTTGGTAACCTGCTTTGGCTTGGACCACTATGTCTAAGCCCATTACACACTGCACTATTGTGTTTGCTTGTCTATGTATGAGATGGCTATACATTAAAAAGTCCTTAAGTTATTCCAACCGGTGTGGCTCAGTGATTGAGCACCCACCAAGAGGTTGCTGATACCCAGGGCACATGCCTGGGTTGCCGAATCGATTCCCAGTATAGGGCGTGCAGAAGGCAACTAATCAATGATTCTCATCAACATTTTTTTCTCTAAAATCAATAAAAACATATTTTTTAGAAGTCCTTATTTTAACTATCTGAAAGAAACAGTCATATTTCTGAATGAGAGTTCTGTTTAGGCATCTCAATGCTAAAAAAAAAAAAATCACCAACATTTGTTAAATTAAAATCCTTTGCCTTTATTTATAGTATTGAGTTAATTCACAACTCTTTTATGAGACTCATTTATGAAATTCGAGCCCATGCTCTCATTTACTGACAGGCTCAAATGACCTGTCAGAACACAGAATGTTTTCTTGGTAAAAGAGATTTGATAATGAAAGGATTTTTACTGGACTAAATTAATTATTAATTTATTGACTGTTCCAAGCTGTGGAAAAAAGAAAAATCTATCTGTAACCAAGAAATGTGTCTCTACTCAGATTTTATTTGCTGTGATACATCAAATGGTCAATATAAACTGAACATTTTACCATATTTATATTCTGTCACTTGTGTCTGAATTATTTGTTACACATCAAAAATAAGTGCCTGAGGAAATAAGACATATCATAAAGAGTAACTGTTTACAACTGACCATAGGTGTTAAACTTTCCTTTAACTGGTGATTTTTTTTCTTGTTAAACATTCACAAACCCAGAGAAGCTTCAATATTCTCTACATTCTTAACCCCAAATCCATGAGTGTATTGCAGTATTGGGCTAGAATTTGCATTTATACTATTTTGAAAAGGATTTGCTAAGTTGCTTCATAGTATAAATAGATTACTGGGACATAAGTTAATATATTTTTAGAAAACCAGTAGAAAGGATTATGGCATTAATAATATTTTTATCAATAATTACTCTGGTTATTATAAACTAGAGGCCCGGTGCACGAAATTCGTGCACGGAGGGGGGTTGTTCCTCAGCCCAGCCTGTACCCTCTCCAATATGGGACCCCTTGAGGGATGTCCGACTGCCCGGGACATCCTAAACGGGCAGTTGGACATCCCTCTCACAATCCAGGACTGCTGGCTCCCAACTGCTTGCCTGCCTGCCTTCCTGATTGCCCCTAACCGCTTCTGCCTGCCAGCCTATAACCCCCTAACCACTCTGCTGCCAGCCTGTTTGCCCCCAACTTCCCTCCTCAGCCGGCCTGGTCACCCCTAACTGCCCTCTCCTGCAGGGTTGATCACCTCCAACTGCCCTCCCTTGCAGGCTTGGTCCCTCTCAACTGCCCTCCCTTGCAGGCTTGGTCCCTCTCAACTGCCCTCCCTTGCAGGCCGGGTGCCTCCCAACTGCCCTCTCCTGCTAGCCATCTTGTGGTGGCCATCTTGTGTCCACATGGGGGCAGGATCTTTGACCACATGGGGGCAGCTATATTGTGTGTTGCAGTGATGATCAATCTGCATATTACTCTTTTATTAGATAGGATAGAGACCTGGTACAGGGGTGGGGGCCAGCTGGTTTGCCCTGAAGGGCGTCCCGGATCAGGTGGGGGTTCCCTTGGGCTGTGGGGCGGCCTGAGCGAGGGGCCTGTGGTGGTTTGCAGGCCGGCCACGCCCCCTGGCAACCCAAGCGAGGCCCTGGTATCTGGGATTTATTTTCCTTCTACAATTGAAACTTTGTAGCCTGGAGCAGAGCCAAGCCTGGGGCTCCCTCCATGGCGGCAGCCATTTCTGTTGGGGTTATAATTGAAACTTTGTTGCCTTAAGTGGTTGGCCTGGCCAGGGTGTGCGGAAAGCTTTGTTTCCCCTGTTGCCGGCGGCAACCCTGGCCTGCTCTCTCAAGCTCCATTCTGCCGCCATTTGTTTGAATTTGTTTACCTTCTATAATTGAAACTTTGTAGCTTGAGTGGAGGCTTAGGCCTGGCAAGGGCAGGCGGAAAGCTTGGATTCCTCTGTTACCTAGGAAACCTTGCTCTCTGTGGCTGTAGCCATCTTGGTTTGGGTTAATTTGCATACTCGCTCTGATTGGATGGTGGGCGTGGCTTATGGGCGTGGTTTGTGGATGTGTCAGAGGTATGGTCAATTTGCATATTTGTCTATTATTAGATAGGATAAGTCTCATCAATTTATGAACACAGAAAGCAGAATTCATTCATTGATCCTGGCTTTCATTTTTTCATTTGTTTATTTAGCAGAATTAGATCAGAAACTTATTCAGGTACAAATTGAGAATTGTGCCAAGTAGTCATTGTTAGTTTAGGTTGTAATAAACTGTTTTTCTTATAAGTATTTGCATGGTACTTGACCAAATGTTAGGTCAGCATCAATGATTCAACAATAGACAAAGGATCTCTTGAAACAGAATTCTTTGAGATTGCTATTAAAATGCAGATCCCAGGGCCATCTCCAGCTCTCTCCACTAAGATAACTCTGTGTGTGGTCCATAGAAGTATACAGTTTAATGGCTTCTCCAGATGGTTCTTATACATCTCAAGTTTAAGCCTCATCCATTCCAACTCTTTTTGCTTTCTATCACCAAAGTTGAATTTTGAGAAATGAAAACTACCATGTCTAAAGTGAAAATTACACTAGTTGAAATTAATAACAAATTAGACATGATTTTTAAAAACCAATGACCTTAAAGACATGGCAATAGTAACTATTAAAATGAAACATACAGAGAAAAAATATTTTAAAAAATTAGTAAGCTGTGGGACAACTTCAAGCAGCATAATATATATGTAATAGGAGTTCCCAAAGAAAAGAGTACAGCATCAAAGCATGATCCCTAAAAGAGCAAATTGATACATAGGAAGTGAAAGTTACAAGCTTCTGCTTTTCAAAAGATCCTGCTAAGAGAATGGAAAAAACAAGCCACAGACTGGCAGAAAATATCTGTAAATCATATGTTTGATAAAAGACTTGTATCCAGAATATATAAATAACTCAATTCAATAATAAGAAAAACTAATGGGCAAAAGATTCAAATAGACAACCTAACTTTTCCAAAGATATGTAAAGATATGCAAATTAGTGAAAAGATGCTCAATAACATTAGTCATTAGGGAAGTACAACTTAAAACACCATGAGATACTATTGCACATCTATCAGGATGACTAAAAATAAAAAGACTGACCACACCAAGTGTTGGTGAGGAATGTGGAGGAACTAGAACCTTTATACATTGTGGGTAGGAATATAAAATAGAACAACCACTTTGGAAAACAGTTTGGCAGTTTCTTAAAACGTTTAACATACACTGACCATATGATCCATATATGTGCCCATAAGAAAGAAAATCACATCAAAACTTATACACAAATGTATAGCAAAAAAAAAAAAAAAATGCAATAGCAAAAAAAAAACAAAACTGGATACAACTCAAATGTCTATCAACAGGTGGCAAAAGGTAATGAACGAATGCAACATGTATGAATCGCTGCGTAATTATACTGAGTGAAAGAAGCCAGATAAAATAGAGAACGTTCAGTATGATTCTATTTCTATAAAATTCTAGGAAACACAAACTAATCTACAGTGACAGAAACCAGGTCAGTGGTTGCCTGGGGGACTGGGGTAGGGTGAGGAGGAAAGGGAGGCAGTACAAAAGGAAACAAGTGAACACTTGGGGGTGATGAGCATGTTCATTATCTTGATTCTAGTGATGGTTTCACAGGTATATACAAATATCAAAACTTATCAAACTACCCACTTTAAATATGTGGAGTTTATTGTACATCACTTATATCTCCGCAAAGCTGTAAGTGTAGCTATTTTGCTATTTTACACTTGACAACACCCATATGGATTGTTCTTAACTTCTAACTTCATGCATGTGCTCTAAGTGGCGTGAAGAAGTTTCTTTTAGTATGGGCTTCCACTTTTTATGGCTCTCTCTGCCTCCTTAAAGGGATCTTCAACTTAAATAAATTTATAAAGGCCTATATTGTTCCCCCAACACATCTATATTTGCTACCCTCCCCCACCCGCCAGGTTCTTTGATTGTAAAAACTGAATTACATTTTAATGATGATTACCTGTGAAATTCATTAATTCAACAAATATTTACTGTGCACTTACTACATTTTCACACATTGAATGTAACACAAAATCTCTGCTATAATGGATATTAGGAGCAGAGAGGAGACTTAAATAAATGTTGAATGAAAGAACATTCACAGAATTGGAAGCATTCCATTGAATAGGCAGGACTCATTAAGATCAAAGCAGAAAACTAGTTTTATCCCTGTAGCTTCTTTAAACATATTCAGGGGTTTGGTTTGCCATAGAGCAGTTCACTGTGTCCCCAAACTCCAGCTCTCAAGTGGCCTCCAACACCCCAGCATTTCAATGCTTTCTTCAGGCAACTTTTTCTCATAGAATCTTCCACCTCAGCCCCTTTATACCATAAGGTGTGCAAAGAACTAAAGTTTGTGAAACGAGTTTTCTGGCAGGCTGCATATGTAGTCTAGCTTTTTGCTTTAGGCACCTATTGCTTTGTACTTAGCCTCTATTGCTGGGTCTTCAGCTGAAATTGAGTCAGAAATCATTACTTTAAATATTATATATTGTTCATATTTTGTAGCAGGAAAGAACCAAGGAGATCATGTAATTCAGGTGGAAAGTTTTATCTCCTATTCTGATATCAGATGGTTGGTTTTGACTGTCTGGGATGAGACTGAGTAATGAGGCTCGGGATCAAGTTAAAGAACGTAATGAGAGATCAATGGGGTTGGCTAAGGACAGGGCAATGATTGTTCTATGCTGAGGTCTCCCATAATCCAGTTGTTATAAGGATGAGGAGTGAGTACACAGAGGACAATTAAAGGTTTCTGCTATACATTCTATGGCTTGCTATTACCTACAAAAAAAGGCTAAACTTTAAACTGATAATCAAGACTATGAGATTTGGCTCCAATGATATGTATGTCAAGCTATTTCCCTGGCCCTCTATATATTTTGAGATCAGCAACAATGCACCACTTGTTTTTCCTTAAACTGACAATGAAATTCTATGACCCTGTGATTTAGTCTATTTAAGGTGGTTCCACCTACTTAGAATGGCCTGCTCCCAACTTCTCCCTACTGAAATGCCAGCTCATCCATGAACCCATTCCTAAACCCCACAGTTCCCTCTGTTCTCCCATTGCACTCAGTCATGTCTCTGCTGTGGCACTAATGCATCCTGCCAGATAATACAGAGTGATGTTTATGTGAAACACCCTCTGTGACAGAGACTGCTACATCTCTCCCCATATCTCTTCTCTGCTCCCCCCTGTCTGTTGGCAAAATCTATGATATTTATCTGAGTACGTAGGTGCTAGAATAAAGACAAGATTTCCAAGCCTCTCTTTTAGCTATGTGTCTGATCACAGGACTATGTTCAGCTCATATGAATAAGCAGGTTTCATAGGCAACCACTAGAAAATATTCTCAAATGGAAGCCTTGTGTTAGTTGTCTTCCCTTCACCTCTCTCTGGAATATAGTTATGAAGGTTAAAGATTAAGCAGACATATTAGATCATGTCAAGAAAACCATGTGTTGAGAAGAGTGAAGTAACTTGATAGAAACAATCACCAGACAAGTCCAGGTCTGGACTGATTACCTCCTGACTTTTTTACCTAAGAGAAAATAACTTCCCTCCTGCTTAAGCCATTACTTTGGGAATTCTGTCTCTCACTGTTACACCCTTCCTTCCTCCCCACTCCACACACTAGGCCATAGCTCTTTGAAGAAGTGAATTCCAACAAGCATTTGCAATCTCAAAAATCTACAACAGTGAGGCGGGTAGTATTCATGTGTGAATGGTTTGGGCTGGGAAAAATCATGGAGCAACAGCTTTGTGGCAAAAGGGAAGAACAAACTACACATAATATTTTGTTTAATGTTTTGCACATTTTCAATGAACGAATGAAACTTTTCCAGGAAGACTGTTTTTTTCCTATCCTATCTAATAAAATAGTAATATGCAAATTAACCATCACCCCAACACACAAGATGGCTGCCCCAATGTGGTCAAAGATGGCTGTCCCCATATGGACACAAGATGGCCAGCAGGGGAGGGCATTTGGGAGGGACCAGGCCTGCAAGGGAGGGCAGTTGTGGGTGATCAGGCCAGCAGGGGAGGGCAGTTGAGAGGGACCAGGCCTACAAGAGAGGGCAGTTGGGGGCGATCAAGCCTGCAGGGGAGGGCAGTTAGGGGTGACCAGGCTGGCAGAGGAGGGAAGTTGGGGGTGACCAGGCCTGCAGGGAAGGGCAGTTGGAGGGGACCCAGACCTGCAGGGGAGTGCAGTTAGGGGGGACCAGGCCTGCAAGGGAGGGCAGTTGGGGGCGATCAAGCCTGCAGAGGAGGGCAGTTAGGGGTGACCAGGCCTGCAGGGGAGGAAAGTGGGGGTGACCAGGCCTGCAGGGAAGGGCAGTTGTGGGGGACCCAGGCCTGCAGGGGAGTACAGTTAGGGGTGACCAGGCCTGCAGGGGAGGGCAGTTAGGGTGACCAGGCTGGCAGGGGAGGGCAGTTAGGGGTGACCAGGCCTGCAAGGGAGGGCAGTTAGGGGCAATCGGGCTGGCAGGGGAGGGCAGTTAGGTATCAATCAGGCTGGCAGGAGAGTGGTTAGGGGGTGATCAGGCTGGCAGGCAGAAGTGGTTAGGGGCAATCAGGAAGGCAGGCAGGCGAGCAGTTGGGAGCCAGCAGTCCTGGATTGTGGGAGGGATGTCCAACTGCCCATTTAGGCCTGATCCCAGTAGGATTGGGCCTAAACGGGCAGTTAGACATCCTCGAGGGGTCCCTGATTGCAGAGGGTACAGGCTGGGGCTGAGGGACACACATATCCCCCGTGCATGAATTTCGTGCACCGGGCCCCTAGTGACTTAATAAAAATATTCCTCTTTTGAACATCCTTAACACTCTATTTTAATAGTATTTTAATCCCTCCCTACTCTTTATTATAATTACTTTAAAGCTCACCTCATTCTCCTATTTTTTTTTTTTTTAATTCTTTGAGGTCAGGGAACATATTTTATTGATCTTTGTGTCCTCCAGGGCACCTAAGGTGCTGGTAGGCATTGCTGGATTGCTTCTATACTGATAGAGGTAAGGAATGGCTCAACAAACACACTCTAACAATGACTTCTAATCCATATTCAGCCTACCCCAGAGTCAGGTCCAATCACTCTAGGCAGTACTGCTTTCTCTGATTTGCTCCCAGTAGCTGATAGACATCAAGCATGTGGACAGTCATCTTGGGACACAGATGCTGCAGCTCACAAGGCTGAGGCCTAGACAAGAGGTGAGCCACTCAGGAGAGCCTTTGGTGCCAGCTTTATCCCGCAGACACCCTGCTTGTTTCTTCTAGTTGTTAAACAAAGTAAAAACCCACCCACTCAGCCTGAGCAACTGTTTTTAATCAATAGTTAAGTAACTTTAAGGTCCTGATCTATAGAAACTTATCAATATTTTCACTGAAAAGGAATCGATATAGACAGAGGGAAGCATTCAAGTAAACCCTTTTAATGGCTGTGTTTTGGCTGTGAGAAGTAAATGAATTGATTTAAATGAGTGGCCAATATTAGTCTGCCAATGCAAATCTCTTTTCACTTTCATAAATATTTCCAACAACCCAGTTTAACACTCTCCCTTGGTTTGATATAGTTCTGATGTAAATGTTCTACTAAAGAGGGGGCATATGCTTATATTAAATGTAAGAGACTGAGTTAATAATCATTGATAACTAAGATATTGTGCTTGTGCTTTACACAAATTATTTAATATTGACAAAACCCTATGAGCTGCAAATTATTTTTCACTTCACAGATAATGAGACAAGGGTTTTAGAAAATTGAAATACTTGTCCCCAAATTGCAATAGCTAGTAAGAGTTAGAGCCAGAACTTTTACCTTGTCCAAGAAGCCCTATCCTATTCAGCCTATAGCACCCAATCTGCCCTCCCCGCAATCGGGAGTCCGGCTGCTTAACGCTCAGCTCAGACACGGAGAGTGGAGAGCAATGATGGAGTTTTGGCTCATAGTGAGTGCCACCACTATGTAAAATGAATAGTTCCTGTGGACTCCATTCATCTTAGCCAATTGTTGCCATTACTCAGAACATTCCTGGGGGCTTTTCCTCAGAATCCACGGAGGCCACCAGCTCTATAAACTCAATGAATTTGGGTTAAAATCCCAGCTCCATGACTTACTGGTTGTATAATCTAGGGCAAGTGATTTATTCTTTCTGAGCCTCAAATTATGTTTTTATATTGGAGATAATGATAGGTGTTTTGTGAGGATTAAATAAGGTTATCCACATAGGGCGTGGTGTGGCACATACTAGTTATTATTATCGTTTGAGAGCATATTTTACTGTGTAGAAGGTACTTAGAAACAAATATGATGAAGAGGATGATCCAGTTTAGGGTGCAGTCAAAAGTAAGTGTGGCTCTAAAACACTGCTAGAGGTGTACTGACTGCCTCTGTGAAGAAGATTCCAGAGTGGGTTTGCAGGACATGTCAATGCATTGCCATATCTTCTAACTTCCACTTATCTTCAGCATAAGGGTGAAGCGTCCCAAGGTGACCGTTTCAAAGGCAAATGCAAATTTGAATATGTAATTTCTGGGAGTTTTTTTTTTTAATTACATCTCATAAGCAATAAAACAGATAAATCTCACAGGTGTGATGAGCAAGAGAAGCCAGAAAAATAAGAATTTGTATTGTATGACTACTTATATGAAGTTCAACAGCAGGCCAAAATTATCTATGGAGATAGACATCAGAATGGTGGTCCCCTCTGGGAAAGTGGTGTCAAGTAAGAAAGGGTAGTAGGAAATCTTCTGGGGTGTTTGAAGGATTTTATTTCTTCAATTGGGTGAGGGCCAATAGCATGTTCACACGTGAAATGTTACTGAGTTGGATACTTAGGATTAGATGCTTCACTGTGTCTATGTCATGCCTCAATAAAAAAAGCTTTTCATACTTTGTGGATTGCATCCCACTGAGCAGACTTCTCTCAAGCTCCCCATTCCTACTGCACTCCTGACATGGAGCTGGCTCCTTCCAGACTCCAGTGGCAGAGACCAAGGGAAAATATTCAATTTGATATGAAGAATTGACTGTGGGCGCGGCAATAGAAGATTGCTCCAGTCTGTTGGTTTGTAGAACAGACCGGCAAGCCTCACATTCAGCATTTGTTGGAGATTAGATTTCATGTTTATAAAACAGATAGGAAAATGGTTTGTGGAACCCCAATTTCCAGGTCTCCAGATGTAGAGTGCGTGTGTGCATGTGTGTTCCTGTCTGTGCATGCAGACACACAGCTTGGTCCTCTCTTGTTTTATGGAGGAAGCTTGTCCTAAAGGTGTATTTAGTCAGCATGTACTAATTAGACCATCTGTATGAAAGGATGAGTCTGCATCTTTAACACATAATCAACAAAAAAATCGGAGACCACAGAGTTGAAAGGGACTTCAAGCAATAGAGGTCACTCAGGTCATCTTCCCACCCTGTCAGAAACCCTTTCAGTGGCACCCCTGACTGAGGGTCGTGATATTACAATAAGGTTTAAATGAAGACACGCGGAGAGTTTCTGTGGGGTTGGCCACTGGGTCATCTGAGGATGAGAGGCTGAAGGGTGGGCATGGGCCGAGAAAAGAGAAAACCGCCAAATAGCTTTTATGTGTAATCAATACGGAACGATTCAACAGCAATAAGAATTGCTCCGTCTTCCCTTGGGCTCTTTGCTTTGTCTTCTAAAACAAGTCGCATTAAGTTTAGAGCAGTTCGGTGCCTGGATTGTTGGAAATAGGCTTGTCAGAGAAATGCGAAAGTTGCGTTGGCATTTTCGGGTCCACTCTGCCCTTCAGCGGCAATGGAAATCTTACCTCCCCTTACATCTGCCCCGGTCACCCAGGACACTTCAGCAGCCCTAAGCTGTTGGGAGCCACTGGACACACTTTCTTTCATTGTAAATATTTCTTTCATAGGTTTACTTTTTTGAAAGAATAAATTCACATTCTCATCTGTAAAGGTTGAAACTCCCCCTTTCCCTCTCTCTCTCTGTCCTGCTCGGAATTGCCTGTCCCCCGTGGAGCACAGCGAAGTGTTGGCTGGCGCTCTGCAGAAAGGATTTCCGTGTGACAGAATGGAAAATCTCCAACTACAAAAGTGACCTGAAAATTGCACAAGGCACTTACTAGCCGCGGATGGGTCCCAACTCATGAATAATTATTGACCTGTGGGGTCTGAAAGTTGGGTGGTTAATGTTAGGAAGGGTGCAAAAGACACATTTTAAAGAAGAACGTAAATTATTTGTTTCCAGCTGTCACGTTATGAATACTTGCCACTGTGTTCTTTCTAAATAGAAAACACCCTAGTTAATATTTATGTAGCAAAAGATAAAAAGTAATATGTGTCAGTTTTGAGCAAATCTCTTCTTTTGTCCTTTACAAAGCTACTTAGAGCAGTCATTCAATAAATAGAAAGCTAACTAAATAATTACAGAGAGATACAGAATTAAAGTGTGTGTTAAAGTGGAAAGCCTTTTTCCAAAAAAAAAATTATATGTGAAATATTTACCTAGAATGCTTTATCATCCCCCCAAATGTTTAATGCGATATTCAGTGTCCCAAAGCCCTGAAAACATATCAGCTATTGCTTCTGTTTCTGGTGATATGAATATAATAAGAAAAAATCCAAGCAATCACATAGCATAGAAGAAAGAAGGAAAACCAGCATTTGCTAGGTACCTGCTATGAATGAGGCATCATGCTAGGATAAGGGTAACATCACCTTATAAGATGTTGTAAGGATCAAATTAAACAATGGGCACAAACATGAAAGCACAATGCCTGCCATTTAGTAGAAATTTAATAAATTGTACCTATTTATAGGAGTGATCTATATGTGTCTATATAAGCATACAACAGCTATATGTATATAAGCATATATACGTATATATGTCTATATATAATCTATATATATAAAAGCCTACGCAACTGAATGACGGGTCAACTGGTCGCTATGAAGTGCACTGACCACCAGGGGCCAGACACTCAACACAGGAGCTGCCCCCTGGTGGTCAGTGTGCTCCCACAACAGGAGCGCCACTCAGCTGACCAACAGGTGCCAGATGCTGGGCTAACGGCTGGTAAGCACAGCTGTGGTGGCCCGAGCCTCTCCCACCTCTGCAGCAGCACTACCAGATTGCGAGAGGGCACAGGCCAGGCTGAGACCCCGAATCCGTGCACTGGGCCTCTAGTATATACATATTAAGGCAACAACAATCTTGCTATTAAAGGTTGAAACATTTTCCCATTTCCTTGGCCGAAAGAGCAACTAGTAAAAAAATTCAAGAGTTATAGGAAGAAAAGGGGGTATAATCAAATGTCTCCCCAATCCAGCTACCATCAACATTTTGTTGAAAATTCTTCCATGCCCTTCTCTCTATAAACACACAAATTTACATTACTGGCATCATTCTGCTTATGCATTTTGCAATCTGCCTCTTGAATTCAACAACACATCCTGGTGCCTGCAAGGCAAATATTATTTCCATTTTGGGGAAGTTGAGAAATCCAAGGTTCAGAGAGGTTGTGTGCATTTTCCCAAGGTCAGTCCTTTTGCTACTAAGAAAGCAGAGCTAACATTTTAAACTTAATCTATCTAATCCAAGCACACACTCTTTCCACACAAATAAGAAACAGAGAATTATCCCTCGTAATTGCAAATCCCCCTTAAGAAAAATTCAATTGTACACAAATTTACTTCTATAAACCCTTTTAGCCACTCAGTTCCAGTACACATGAATCACAAGGCAGTCCTTTTGGGAGTAATTTTAAAAGGAGAGAAGTGGGGTTTGGGAATAGAAAGGGGAGGTAAAACAGATGGCAAAGAAAAAGGGGGAGATTTTGCACTGCAGCCTTGGGAAAGATAAGGGAAGATGAAGGGAAATCGTACCTCTCTCTCAGGAGGGAGGAGGAGAGACTAGCAGCGCTGAGCCTAGGAGAGATGTTAACATGCACAGACCTAAGCAGTAGAATCCCAAGGCCTTTCAGAGAGGGCAGAGCGCTGACTATCTCTTTGGCAGAGCACAGCTGAGGCTCTCCAATGCCTTTTCTGCCTCCTGCGGCCGAGTCACTTTGACTGCATTGCAGGGGCTGGAGGGGACATCAGAAAAGAGAACTCCCAGCTACAAGTTGAGAAAGGCCTGAGACATTTGGCTGGAGGATGTGGAGCACACAAAAAGGCTTGTTAGCATGCGTATCACCTTTAATGAAGCAAAACAAATTACAGCCAAATTATTGAAATAGTTGGGAAGAGAGTTCCTGAAAAGTTTTAGTTAAGCAAAATATGATAAAGGCAAATAAATATACCATGCATTATTGCTAATTTGTGGAAGGGGTCATTGATTAACTATAGTTAAGGTTTTTTCATGATTTAATTATTGTTACTACACAGGCATTTATAAGAGCTTTCATACAAATATTTGTGACCTTTGTGTTCATTATTCTGTATTCTCCTTTAAGGTCTTCATTTCCTCAAAAGTGAATTCCCTCACCAGAGGGGTTTCCCAAATCTGAAGGCCCACAGTTGAAGGGGTTCTAATAAGTGGGAAAACATGACATCCAGATTTTACTCATTTGGAATACATACACACACACACACATACACACACACACACACACACACACACACACACACACACATGTATATATGTATATGTATATATATGTATATATATATATATATAAAAGCCTAAGTGACCGGCCAACCATTTGATCATTAGACTGTTAGACTGGCAGCTATGATGTGCAATGACCACCAAGGGGCGGACACTCAATGCACGGGCATGAAAATATGGAACAGACTGATGAATCTCAGAGGGACAGGGGGAGCTGGGAGGGCAGGAAGAGATTAACCAAAAATCTTATATGCATACTAGAGGCCTGGTAATTGATTTGTGCACCAGTGGGGTCCCTTGACCTGGCCTGCGAGGATTGGGTGGAAACCAGCTCTCAAACAGCCCCAAGGGATCCCGGATTGCAAGAGGGTGCAGTCCAGGCCCAGGGACCCCACCGGTGTATGAATCTATGCACCAGGCCTCTAGTTTATAATAATTACATGAATTTTTTGAAATGTACTTTTGTACTAACCAAGCAATTAAGAAAATGGAAATAAATTTGGATGACAAAGAAACCTGGAGAAGACACAGTTCTGTTCCTTCAGAGGCAATCAATAGATATTTACCGAATGAACATTGTTGCTTCACCTGTTTTATCATTAGAGTCCTTGGTAATGGCTACTGCTAATTTCAGATGAGCTTCTGCCATATATTAGAATGAGCTGGATCAGAACTCTCCCTGGTGACCCTGGCCATTAGCTTGAAGAGTTGGCTTCCAAGGTGTGTGTGCTATGCCGTTGCACTGTGCATATTTCAGTGCCTACTACCCCTGTATTA
The DNA here is from genome assembly GCF_951640355.1 of Cnephaeus nilssonii. Lineage (NCBI taxonomy): Eukaryota > Metazoa > Chordata > Mammalia > Chiroptera > Vespertilionidae > Cnephaeus > Cnephaeus nilssonii. Next base: position 35,972,326 of record NC_137078.1, read on the forward strand.
AAATTCTTCATAATTTTATCTTTGATTCTGTGTTTTAGCAGCCAGTGGAACAATGGAACAATGGAGCATGAGCAGGAGTGGAGGAGACATGTGCCATATGCATGTCTTCCTTCCCACATCACCCATTTGCAGTTGGTGTGTGTGACGCCGCCTGCACACAGAATTCCAGTGGACACATGCTGTATGGGAGTTGACGGAGACTCAAAGCGAGCACAAGGCAAATGTGTTCTCTCCATGACTGAGTTGACAGAACTTGTTTCAAATACATAAAGAAAGTACTGGCATTCTAAGAAATATAAATGACCAGAAATCCTATCATATCCTTTCTTACTCCCCTGTATTAGCCAACCACTTATGCTGAATATGATAGCATAGGGAAAGAAAAGGATGGCAACCCATAATTCCTTTTCCTTTCAATTCCTTCTTACTCATCAGTAAGCCAAAGGTAGAATGTGCACATATAAAAAATTTGATTTTTTCCCCAAAAGGTAAAAAAAAAAGTTAGTTTTGTACACTGTTTCCACTGTTCCCATTAGAACAAAATACATATGTATGCATGAGCTATGAAATATAAATTGAGTAGTTCCAGTGATTCGGCAAACATGTTAAATGTTCATATATTTGCATTTTAAAAGCATGTTGTACAATATAATGATGAGTGGTAAAATTCATGCTAACAATTTTAATTTTGCTTTTACTTAGAATGACATTAAAAAACAAATAAAGAAGCACCAAAACAAAGAAAGACTGCACAAGAAAGAAAAAAAAGAGTTTTATATTTTAGTATTTTTAACAACATTATTCCTCCTGAACAGGGGCTCCATATTTTAATTTTGCACTGAGCCCCAGGGTTTATGTAGCCAGCCCTGACTATATTCATCTGAGAGGAGAAATAGTTGTCTTATTACTTTTCACTGACTTACTGTTTCATTCATTTGACAAGCATTCAGCATTGGCTATGTATGAAGAATGTGCTAGGGGCTGGGAATATGGTAATGAACAAAATAGGCATGGTCTCTACCCCACTGGACCTTGCAGTCTATTTTTCTTACTTGAAATATGTCTATGCTTGGTATTTTAATGTCCTCTAAGTCAGGTGGCATTTTTCCTATTGGGTCTAAATTAGTGCAGTTTAGTTTCCTATTATTTTCCATCAGAAAGCCTTCTTATCTGTGTGCCTGAACCCCTTCTGCAAACCCAGTTTTATCACCATAGTAAATCAGCAACCACAGGGAGTCTGGGATCTGGGATGAAAACCTAGTGAGAAAGTACAGGCTGGTTGTCCAGGTGCCTGGATTGCATCCTAACCCTTACCTCTGGCTAAATCTGTGCCTTATCGGCACCTGTCCTGATGTCCTCACCTAAAAAATGGTCTCACCCCTAGCCAGTTTAAAGTGGTGCAGCTCTCATTAAAGAGCTGCACAACTTTAGAAGCTTCTTAGCAGAGAGTCCAAATACACTAAGTGTCAGCATTTGTTGTGTCGCGGAAAGATACCCAGAGTTGACTTCCAAAGTGAGTGCAGCGTGGTTCCCAGACGGGAGGATGTGTGGGGAGGGGAAAGGAAGGCAGAGAAGCCTGGTGAGCGCAGGTGTCCTGCACCACTGTGGGGAGCGGCTCTCTGGAGCCACGTTCTGGCTGTTCTTTTGCAGCTCAGGGCCTGTGCTGAGAGGGCGCAGGCTGGCCTGGTCAGCAAGGCCAGTAGTCACCCCACAAGTCTAGGGTTACAAGTGCAATCACATACAGTAGCTCTTTTAATATCGTTAACCAAGTCATGTCTGGTCACTGGTCACCGCCCTAGTCATCATTGCCAATCTTTCTCCTCTTAATGTAAATGAAGTTCTTAGGGAGGGACCGATAGCTATCCTGAGGGAGGGTGATAAGCTCAGAGCACTTATCCTCCCCCACAGGGGAAGGGACTGCAGAAAACAGTGCTTCAGAGTCAAAATGAGAAGCGATCAGGGACCCAGACCCAGACTTCCCACTAATTAGCTTAGGTGCCCTCAGCAAGTCACTTACCTTTCTAGGTCTCAGTCTCCCCATCTGTTCAATGAGAGTTGAATATGAATATTTCATATATCAACTAAATTTCCAACATGGTTTTTAAAAAACCCTTTGTCAATTGTCTTCTCCAATCAATTCTTTCCAAAAACATGCCACTGATCAGAATCAGGGTCTCTTTTGTTCTTGATTCCCTACTGCATGCCATGGTGCCTAGCACACAGTAGGTGCTCAAAAAATATTTATTAGACGAATGTTTCTTCAGACAATCTCTGTGAATGGATGTTGCTTCCTATTACTATCTCTTCCCGGAGAAAAGAGGCAGAAATCTGTGGTCACATAATAAGAGGGGAAAGGCATTCTAATAGTTGATGACACAGAATACATTAAAGCAGTGCTCAGTCACCATACATTAAGTCTTTTTAATGTAGCTTTTAAACAGCTTTTCTTATTAGCCAAATGAAATACAGTAATCCTTTAACTCTCCTGTGTCAGATTATCAGCTATTTCAAGTAAGTGTTAACATTTCTGTCACTGGCAAAAGTGAATTATGTTTTCCTTCCCAAGCTTGCATCAACATGCCCAACAAGCGGGCTGCACATGCCTCTCTAATGGGACAGTGTGAGGTGCCATTGCTCGGTGATTATGAAGCAGCTCGACATCTGGGGGAGGGGACATGTCAGCCCCCGGCAGCCCAAGCAGGGCCAGGCAGCCTTTGTAGGATGAGTGAATGAATGAATAGGGGTGACTAACAGGGCACCGATATCCTCTCTGGCTTTGTTCTATAAATAGCCTACACAGAAAATTCTAGATGTCATTATCCTTCGTGTGTCTCAGTGTCAGGAACGCTAACAATGCAGGGGAGACCAGTTTCTCTATGAGCAAATTCCCATTCTTTAGAAATCTGGAAAATCTTTCTGCCAGGAAAATTCAGTTGGGGAGCACAAAGTTCTCATGCTGCAAACCAATTGATCTTGGTATATCAGGGAGAGATCAAACTAAGAGAAAAATTGCAATAAAAATAAAAATGTAAACTTCTTAGCAGATGTTAAAAACAAAACAACAGTTGCTTTTGCTAAGTTCTGCATCATCAATTTGATACTGAATTACAGAAACGGAATCTTAACACTAGTTCAATCAGTTAGTTAGGTAATCTGCCTGATTGACCCCCCCACCATCCCCTGCAGTAACCAATCCACATTGAAGAGGGAGGGAGAATGTCTGCTATAACTTCCTTGTTCCTGCTCCCTTCTCCTATAAATGTCTTTCATTTTGTACAGCTCCTCAGAACTCCTTTCTATCTATTAGATCGGATGCTGTGTGATTCATGAAGCCAATAAGATCTTTAAAATGTACTCAGTCGAATTTTACTTTTTAGCTAACAGGTGACTGTGATCTGACCCTGGAGCATGATCCTTGTGGCCTCTCTTCTCACTCTGAGTCTCAGCTGGCCCTCCCCCGCACTCTCCCTGCCCCGCCCCACCCAGTGGGACATGCTGCTGCACCACACCAGGTCCTCCACTGCTTGGAATGATCTCCCCATCTGTCTGCCTGGAGGACATCCACTTGTCCCCATAACAATGCTCAAATGGAGCATCTTCCATGCTTCCTGGCACTTGGTACCTACCTTTACCAGCACGTCCAAGCCTTGTTCTATTTCTTTGTGTATAATCTTGCCTCTTCCGTTAGATGGTGAGTTTCTTGAAATCAGAAACTATATATTACTTTTTGAATTTCAAGTGCTTTGGCATATATTACAAGCCTGATGAATGTTTGCTGAACCAATGATAACAATAAGTACTACTTAAAGTATCTCAATAATTTACACTACAACACTGGAACATACTATTACTTTGATTTTAACGATGGGATATAGGGTCAGGGATTTTAGATAACTTGCTCAAAATAACAGCCAGAATTAGAATATCCTAAATTCAAAACCAGTGCCTCTGACTCCAAAACCTCAGCTCCTTGTGTTGCCCGATGCCCTGCCTCCTAATAACTAAGATTTTTCCAAAAAGCTGTGTCACTATAGTGTTTTCTATGTGAATTTTCATTAAATCCTAACAACTGCCTATAAAAGCTGCCTTATCTTCCTCTCATAGGTGAGGGAACAGAAGCTCAGAGTGGTTAAGTAAAGTCCCTAAAGTACACAGAATGTTGTAAGCACAAACCAGATCAAACTGGTCCTCCTCTGTTTCTAAATAAGACCCAGAACTGAAGTTTAAACCTTGGATACATCACTCAGGAGTAACACTGTGAACACTTACCTGCTCCCCGCAAAGGAAACCAAGGACCAGGACATGATGCCACCTGAGCGCTGGAACCCTTTCTGGAGTGAAGGGTCCATGTTCTGGGAAGATCCGGTGCTGAAACTCCTTAAAACCCCACCACCCTGGATTGGGAGACAGAACTGAGCTCTGCTTCCTGTCTCCTTGCCAGCCAAACTCACAAATAAAAGCCCTTTCTTTTCTCAAAAGCTGGTACCACGGGATTGGCTTCTAGTTTGTCGGGCAGCAAGCCCTTGTTCGGGAATAATGTCACATCTAAACCCAGGTCCTCTGACTTCCGAATCCAGGTTGTTACAAAGGAATCACGGGAAGGATGTGAAGGGATGTGCTGCGGCAGGTGAAGGAGCCCAGGTACCAAGCTCAGCCCCTCAGCTTCCACAGCAAGCACTGTTGAAGGTCAGTGATGAAGTTGCCCCGTCCCTGCCTGCACTGAGCAAAGACTACTTTTCCCTGGAAGGCTGCCCTCTGTCTGTTTCTCCTAGGTCAGTGCCCTACTAAACACCCAGGGCACCCACCCCACCCCAATTTGATCAGTGACACCAGCTCTTTTCACAGCGAAAATAATCAAGCTTAAAGCCAAAGGTCTAACTTGGCTTCTCTGTCTTTCTCTCCCTCCCTTCCTTCCTCCTTTACTTTCCCCTGACCCTGTAACGTGTACTGCCCTATGCCAGGTACCATCCCTCATTCTAAGGACGTGGAATTCCCTGTCTCCCTGGGTCAGCGCCCTCCAAAGGCACATGAGTGTTTTCTGAAAAGACCTTGAAACCTCTCCCTAACCTTGTAGGACCTTCTTCCCCAGTCAGCAGGGTAGTATGTTCCTTCCCTGAACATCACGCAATGAACCCACCCTGGGTGCCCAGCCACTCATGCAAATGTTGGGTCTTCTGCCTACGCTGACCTCTAGGTGAGGTTCGCCCTCCTCGGTGACCACAAGGAGCAGGAAGGAAATGGTGGCAGCTGATTAAACAAAAGCCACCTCAAGTCAGGGCTCCTCCATACAGAGGTGGCCTGAGCAAATGCCAATTTAAAAAATAATTCAAGACTGTCCTCCTCGTCATTTTATTCTTTATTCACTGCACAAACCAGATTCTTCTCCAGTCTCTCCTCTAAACTGGACTTAACCCTACATCCCTGATTTCTGTTTAGTGTTTTTACGAAAGGCTTTTCTCATTAAGACTTTACTGATGTGGGAGAATCACCGCTCCCATCACTCCATGTACTGGGGATGCTCCTTTTTTGGGTACCAGCTCTGCCCTTGGCCCTCCTCACTCTTGCGGTCCCAGCAATCCACACTCTGCTGCCTACTCCTCATTCCTTGTCTTTTTTCACCCACTGCTTCCCATTAATTCACTTAGCACTTCATATTTACAGGGATTAAATTAATACATTTTCCCCCATCAACAACAGGGATTTACCACTCACTGATCAATCTTAAGGAACAGCAATAGTCTTAATACCATTAGTATTGCTAAGAAAATTATTGTGTGTGTTTTTTTAATATTCTTATCATGGGACAAGCCTTGTGCTAAGTGCTTTATGTGTATTATCTTAATTACTTCTCACAATAATCCTATGTGGTATGCATGATTTTTATTATTTTCATTCCACAAATGAGGCCCAATAAGCTTGAGTAACATCCAAATTCACATCAGTTATAATTGTTTATGCCTGTCTTCAAATCTAGGTCCTTATGCCTCAAAATCCATGCTATTTACCAGTTCTTTCTAGTTTGACCCCTAATTTACTCTCCTGGAGAACTGAACAGTGGTCAAAATACTTGGGTTATGAGCAGCAAGCATTAGTCATTGACCCCAATTTTAGAGATGTTTCCACTTTCCAGATTCTCAAAACTTTGTGTCTTTGTGGCCTCCTTCCTGGGAAGGGCAAAGGTCAGTGCTCAGAATTTTTGCTCCTGTTAAGTAAATCCATCCTTGTGTTATTCAAGAATTAAAAAAGGTACTCTTATCTATAATAAATGGGAAAAATTCCAACTGAATCAAAGGTATATAGAGAGAGATATAGCAGAGAGAGTTGGAGTTAGAAGAAAGACCTGGATCCATTTCTCAGCTCTGCCACTAGAAGTTCTGTGATCTTGGCCTTTCTGACCTCAATTTCCTCATCTTTAGAAGAAGGAGAATGTTACACATCTCTCAGAATACTCATGAGGATGAAATGATACCACACATGGGAAAGCATTGGCATAGTGCCTGGCATGTAGCAGATACTCATATTGGTGGGGAATTTTTTTTAATTCCCTGGGATATCCATAAAGAGCAAGTTAAATATTAAATCAGATCCCAATCTCTTTCATACCCTTCCTTTAGCCTCATAAGTTAATACATTTATCAGCATTCTTTCTATCCCTGTGTTTATATTACATGTATATCACAAGGTATGTGATAAAAAAGAATTAGCTTTCCCATCCTTATCCGTTGGGTCATCTCCTTCCATTAACCTCCATTTGAAAATACTGGAAGCTAAATGTGAATGGAAAACACAAAGTTCACCAAACTAAAACTCGGGTCAATGTTTAGGAACCAAATCTTGCTTTATCGATACCTACAGAAAAGTCCTGGGATATTCACAGCGGTTCTCTGCTTGTTACATCACAACAATGTATGCAACCCTCTGACCTTTTGATCAATTGCTTGTCTATTATCTAACATCTTCTGCTAAGCGAAGAGCAGGGTATCCCTAAGAGTAGTTGTTAATTATTAACGTGTATTAATAATACATTGCATTACCCTTTCACTGGAGTGCTATATCCAAAAACCATAGTCAAGTTTTAAAAATTGCTGTCAGTTTGACTAGGGTGGTTTGAAAGCATGGCACTTTTCTACAAATAATTGCAATCTGGATCAGTTTATCCCATGGACCCTCCGGTCAATTTCCAGGGAAGAGAAAAACCTGTAGCAGCGATTTGATATTTTTGTTCATTCTTTTTTTCTGGAAACAGCAACCATATTTTGCTGGGAGACCTACCAGAGATCAACTGATATGGATCAAGTAAGTTGATTCCTCCTCTACCCCCAGGATATATGACCCAGGCCTAGCCAATCAGAGAGCAGCACCCTCTGGTTCAGGGATGGCATGTGATCCAATCAGAATCAATTAGAACTAATCCCAAGACTTTTTCCTCTGGGCTTGTTTTATCATCTAAATATGTGTGTGTGTTTGGGTGGGGGGGGGAGTAGGTGAGACACAATTTATGTGGGTCCAGGTTAACAGATTTGAGAGGATGGCATATTTTCCATTAAGTGTATGATTCCTGGACATTAAAGCCACAAAGAATTAGTTCCAGAAAGATCTTTGTTCCTTTATGGAGGACTTTAATTTGTGCTAAGCACTTTATATGGATGATCTCATTTAATTCTCAGAATTACTCCATGAGGTAGAGTGTGTTATTATTACTCACATTTTGCACATTAGGCAACCAATCTAAAGTCACCTAGATAGGAATTGCGAGAGACAGGATTTGACCCTAAGTCTGTCCTTCTCTAGCTCCCAACCCTTACTCTCCACAAATTGGTTGCATCAATCTAATTGACAGTTCAAAAAGGGCTCTTAAATTCCCCATGATGTGGATTTGTTACATCAAGTTTATGTTGATAAGAAGGGGGAAATATTTGTCATTTTATTCTCCATAATTAAAATATTTTTATCATTGTACTTCCACAATGGACATTTTGAAGAGACAGATATGCAGATTGAAGCCTGTATTCTTTTTCCTAACCTAACGGGTTTATACATATGGAATTTAAGCTATGGTGACCTCTCAATAGTCACAGGAAACCTAATATTATGGGTTGTACTTTCCTTAATTGATAAAAAACAAAAAACTTTATATTAGAAAGATAATTAGAAATTACCCTGAGATGTGACTTTGAATTTAGAAACATAGAATTTTTTAAAAAGTGATGGACAATTTCTTGTGGCATAAATGAACCTATGAAATATGCATTTCTCTTTTCCCCATCTTGCTTCAACTCATTTGGTATTTCAGTTTGTGTAATAGTTAAAACTCCTGGCAGAGCAGAGGTAGTAATTGCAAACAGCTGTAAAATACTACTCATCTTGCTGATCAAAATGAATTCCTGTTAAATAAACCATGAAAAAAGCTTTTCCACCCACAGAGAAGTGAAGTGTAAATGATGTGTAGACTCCACCATGAAGAGAGCAACAGATTGCAGTTTTCTATAACTATGGTTTTATGTAGTTACAGTCACTTTCAAAAATGGCTTAGAAACTCAGCTATGTTCAGGGAAAAAGAACTTGAGTAATAGCATTAACATGGCAGTAGGAATCCTAAGAAGTTCTTGACGTTTCAAAGCTTTTAGGAAAGTTTTCTTGTTTCTTTTCTTAGAATTCCCAACTCCCATTCACCAATCTGGAAACTTTATGAACCCCATAGTTCAGAGATTTTTATGAAGGCTTCATCACACAGTCATGATCAATTGATTGACTCAATCTCCAGCCCCTCTCCTCTTCCCACAGTTTGGGGGTAGTAGACTGAATTCCAAGCTTCCAATCATGGTTTGGTCTTTCGGGTGACCAGTACCCATCCTGAAACCATCAAGATTCACACTGAGAGTCATCTCATTAGAACAGAAGATACTCCTATCACCCTGGGAATTCCAAGGGATTTAGGGGATCTGTGTCAGGAACCAAGATCAAACACTAAATATTAGGACAAAAAAATGCTCTTAGCACCTTTATCACTTAGGAAATTATGAAGATTTGTAGTTCTGGCCAGGAACTGAGGACAGGGATATATATTATATCAAAATACCAACTGTGGTTGCCTGAGTTTGGGTTAAGGGAATGTGTCTGAGTTTGGGTGGTGGTGTCCACTTCTTTCTGGTTTAAGAAACGGGACATAGGGGAGCCAGATGCACACTCTCTTAGTGACTCTCGCTATAAGCCTCTAACTTCTTGCTAGGGCTGCAGGTACCCATTGAGCACAGCTGGGTCTCAGAGGAAGGATGACTTTCCCCTCTTCCTTTACAATAGATACCCCAGTTTGTAAAGGAGGTCACCCTCCTCTAGAAGGCCACATGCTTCAGGAGAATTAGGTTCCTGCTCCATGCCTATCCCCAGGAGATGAATCATGACTTGTCTACACCATTCCAAATCTGGTGGGAACAGTCTTTGTTGTGTGGGACTACTCCTCACCCAGTAAAGACTAATCATTATCACAATAATAAAAAATAAATCTCCATACATTTCTAACACTGCGGTCTTGTTCCTCTCACCAATGAGGAGTTTGGCATAGACCTGTGACTTAAGGGGAGAATTGCTGGTCAACATTTTTCTCTATGGTTGAAAAAAACAAAAACAGAAAAAAAATGGCCCCTTTTCTTTCTCTGGACATTTTCATGCTTGGATCCCATGCTGGAAGTCCTGCAGCCACCTTCCTGTCACAGAGGAGATAGCCTGAAGGGGAAAGGGGAACATACAGAAGGTGGTGGGACTAAAAGGTGGAAGGAACATGGTGTTGATGATGCCACTGGGCTACTAAATAACCAACTCTGGGTGTCCCTGCCTTGGAACTTCTGTGAAATCATAGATGTTCCTTATGGTTTAATTCAAATGGGTTGGAGTCTTCTCTTACTTTTAGTCAAAGGCCCAGTCAAGCCCTTGTTCTGGCTGCTGGGGGTGGGGTGAGGCTATGGGAAGCTCTTTCATGCCCTGGAAAAGAAGAGAAGAGGGGAGCCGGGGAGCCTGAAGCCCTTCTCATGAGGAGGAGGATGGAGAATAGAGTGCATGACAGCACATTGGCCCAACCCTGGTGATAGAAGGAGCTCCCCTGGCAGGGCCACAGCCTTTCCGCTATCTTAAAGAAAATCGGGACAAAGGAAATGAAAAAGAAGAAAGAGCTGCTGGTCTCTGAGCTCTTGATAACTTCTGTCTCCTCTTTTGAAATATTAAAGAGCACCCAGCTAGCCGTGAAGAGAGCAGGCCCCAGCTGCTGCCTGCCTCTAAATTCCTGGGTAACCTCAGGCCAGGCACCCCAGTGACCACTCTGCGTGTCCTCCTTTGTAAACTTCGAGGCTCAAACCAGAGAATGGCCTCTAAGTCTCCTCCCAACTGTCCTACCTCAGATGCCAGGAAACCCAATGGTGTTGGCAGGACAGGCTACATAATGCAAAAAGGAAATGTGAGGCCCCCAATTCAAAAGTTACTGAGAATTTCAAGATGCAACAGCAGAGCATTAAGCCAAGTGTGGGGTCCTTCTGAGCTCAGAGCCTCTGTGACTGCACCGGTCTCACACTTCGGAAGCCAGCCCCGGTGTCAGCTTTGCACTCTGGAGCTGGTGTGTCACTCAGGGGAAAGGGAGGGAGCACATGTTCTGCTGGTGGCAGCTGTGAGGGAGAGGGTGACAGAGGAGCTCAATATAAAGATGATCCTTTCCCAGCCTCTTCTTCAGCTCTCAGTCATGAAGGAACTGGCCTGGGTTTCTGAAACCCCAGCAAAGTCTGGGGGTGTCACATTGCACAACAGCTTGTTTCAGGAAGCTCAGCACACACCCTGCTGAAGATGGTCAAGAAACAGGCGGGGGACTGCTGTTCCCTTCTGCTGAAGTCCCCGCCACTTGGGCTCAGCATGACCTCAGCGTGACCTAGCCTTGAACAGACTGCATTGTTGATGGCCAGAAACACTGCACTTGGGCACTTGGCGCATCTTCTCAAGTCCCAGAACTCACAGAGAGTGCTCTTAATTCTGTACACACCCAAGTGCCGATGAGGATCACTGACCAGCGGTGCCTCAGTGCATGGCGGGTGGAAGGGACCTCCATGAAGGCCCCATTTGCCACCACCATGTGCTCCCTATCAGCGGGATCAGCTTGAGTAATTTTCTGACACATGGCAGGTTGTTGTCAGCAGACTCGTCAAATCCACATTCGATGTTTCCCGTAATGAGTTTTTGGTGTCAGGTGACATTAAAGAATGAGAGTGATGAGGAAACACCTCTGGCGAGCCACTTTCCGATAGCCTGAGAATGCATCTTTCAAGTCACTTCCAGTATTACCCGTAAAGAAACCAGGTGGCTTTGTGAAAGAGAAAACACAGGCTCAAGGCCAGGGGACCGAGGACTATTGAATGGCCAAAGGTAAGTCATTTGTCCTGCTTTTTTCCCATTGAAAGATGGCATAAAATACCAGCTTCATGGGGATGCCGTGGCCATAGAATGAGGTTACAGATAAACATTTAAAAACAAAATTACTCTGCAACTGTTGGTCTAACCAGGGTTTCTTAAGACCCCATAAGCTTCATGGAGCCAATAACATACATCATAATGATAATAATAACCTTGAGAGCTAGCCCCTAAGGTAGAAACTGCTAGAATTCCAACCCCCCAAATCCCTAGTGATGCTATACATTTATCTATCTAATCTAATAATAGACAAATATGCAAATTGACCGCACCTTCCCTATGCCCAAGCCACGCCCACCAGCCAAGCCACGCCCATCAACCAATCAGGACGAGTATGCAAATTACCCCAACAAAGATGGCGGCTAATTTGCATATCAAGACAGCGTCAAAGAACCCAAGAGCTGCAGAAGGGAGTAAAGCTTCGGAGAAGCAAGCAAGCGGGGGGAGGAGAAGGGAGGAGCGAAGGCAGGGCCGGGGGGCAAAGGGAAAAGCAGGCGGGCTGGCCAAGAAGGCGGGGCAGGCAACAAGGGAGGAGCGGAGGCGGGGTAGAGTGCAGCAGGAAATCGTATTGCAGGATTTTTCCTGCAACGGGAACGCTAGTAGAATCTATAAAGGGCAACACAGACAAATTAGCAAAGTCACATCAAAATTTGGAGAAGAAAAGAAAACAAAAAAACAGAAAAGAGGTTTAAGAGATTTGTCCCACCAATCTCTTAGTAATTTTTGTGCTCATTATCAGTAAGCTGTGTTTTTCTTGTAAAATAACTACTTGGGCGTGCTGTGACTTGAGATAATTAAGAATGCATTTACATTTTATGGAGCTACTAATGCCCTCAGCCACTCAAGGATCTTGCATTAGTTGCTCATGGTACTTTCCCTGATCAGTGAATATAAAATATTTAACCTGTGGTCAGGCAGTAACCTCTCAAGGCACTGGGGCTTAATTCAGCGATATTAAGGAGTCAAACAGGAAGAAGAAAAAAACTACCCTCCAAATTCCACTTTGGCAAGTTCTTTTCTTCTTTTCTAATTGCTTGAAGGATCTCATTAAAATTTCCAAGTTCAAACAGGAATTGGAAGGGCCACAGAGTAGCTTAGGAAAGGATGGCTTTTGGAAATCATTGGCCTTTTACAAAATGAAGATGAGAAGGTGACCAGCTGATCTTCTGCGGTCCCTTCCAGCTCTAGCATCTATGTAGTGTACGGAGATTAGGATATGTGGTTGCCCAATGTCCTGGTCCTCAGAGATTCAAAGATTCAGACCCTCCTTGGTGCCATGGAATTGTGCCTGTAGCTCACCTGGAAAGAGAAGTGTCCTGCCACAGGTAGCTACTGCAGGCTGTGTTTTTCCAATAGCAGCAGATGGAACCTCCTTTTGCAAATCTAGCCAGCCATCCTGCAAACTGACATGTGACCTAAGGAATGAGATGGCTTGAGATGTAAGCCCACTGCTGCATTGCCACCCCTCTTATTTGGGCAAGTGCACATAAATAATTGAGCAAAATAAATTGCAGCCCAGCACAGTCCACACAGCGTCAACGCAGTCAAAACCATCTGGGACTGGGTATGTGAAGAAGGGAGTATAAAAACACAGTGTTTAGGGGTCTGATCTTCCAGTGGTTCTAATTTTCAAAGTCAGAAGAGATGAGTCCCCTCAGAGACTGGACACTGCTTAGAAAGACATCTGAACTAGGCAATAAAATAATATGAAAATACCAAAAAATAAAAATAAGGAAGAGAAATAGACATGTAACTTCATCACGGGACTCCTGTGGTATCTCGCAACACTGTGCTTCATGAACCCCAAAGAAAGCAAAAAAAAAGATCCCAGCTAGTGTTATAAATCCCGGTCAGCTGAATTATTTCACATGTTGCAGCCTGACTTAAGTTATTCATCACAGAGGCTAGCAGCTCCCTGATGCATCCTTCCGTGTCACTGGACAGGGTAAAAATAATAAATTGGCCATTGTGAGACACTCGGAGCTTCGTGGGGTTGAGCAGAGCATATTTTATATTCTTCTCTTGGAACTGCCTCTTGTTGGTAGTAAATGGTTGCCAGCACTGCTGTTTCTCAATAGACAAGTCCTAGAAGTAAAGATAATTCAATTTTCATTCACTCTTAGGTCTCCTGCTACCCATGTTCTTCCTGGACACGGACAAGGCTGTACCTGTCTTCCCGGCCTGAAGCCTGAGGTAGCACTGGTATGGTGTCCCCTTTGCCAGGAAATGTCATAAGCCACTCTGCTCCCCCAGTGGATCCAGTGAGCACAAATTGTCTAGTGGTATTTTTAGCTGGCTCTTCCTCCTTAGCTCATTTCCCCCCAGGAACAAAGATACCAAGGTGTTGCTTCAGCAGCAGCTCCTGAAAGACAATCTAGTTTAGTTTAAATTTTTAAAGGTTTCCATTACAATGAAAAAATATAACAACAATGGTGACCCTGCAGTTAGACTGAAATTAAAGGACTACTCTGACATTTGTTGGAGTGGCAACCTCTTTAGAAAGCAACATGGCAAATTATTAAGGACCATTAAAATGTTCATACCTTTCTGAAGCAATAAGCTCGCCTGTGAAAATATATTCTATGGGTATTATTCAATAGTTAAAAAAAAAACAACAAGGGAGGCACATGTGCATGTTTCTTCCTGTAAAAACAATAATATGAAACTTATTACCCAATTTTTGATACAGATGGCTATGTTAAAACATGGAACAAAGGGTCCCCTATAACTTTAATGGATAAAAGTTTAGAGAATAGACTATACAATCCTTTGTGACTATGAAAGAAATTGTAGATGTATGGAGGGATGAATTTGATATGGGCACAAATTGTTAGGATGGTGGAATTATGTAATTTTCCTACATTAAATTTGTAGGAAATATTGCTTTCATATTTTAAAAAAATCTTAAAGATACCAAGTATACCTATATCAGTGTTTGGTGCTTCCCGTGACACTAGGTCTGGATGACTCAGTCTGCTCTAACTTCTTGAACAAGATGGGTGAGGAAAGCTACCTTTTTCATTGTTTTACAACAGCCAGGCATAGGTCTTTCATCACATGGTTGGTTTCTTTGTTTTGGATATGTTGCTTTCAATCTTTCATTATCCTCTGCACTATTTACAAAAGCTAAGGGGTATGCTTTGGTATTTCGATAGTTTTGTTCCTTCACTGTCTTGGGATTTTTTGGTGTTTATTGCATGTAACTATCATATTTAAAATCGTTTTTCTTGAGATATTAAGGTTTACTGCATGTAACATTATTATATTTAAAGTCATTTTTCTTGAAATAAAAAAAAAACCCTGGGGAAAAATAAATAAATAATTGCTGGGTTTAAAAAAAAAAAAAAGAATTCAAGCCACAACATACCTTAAACCACTCAAGTCAGATGCCCCTCAATAAGTACCATCACTGGGCAATATAAAATGTAAACCACATATCCCCATATAGCAAATATTGCGGGTGACCGTGTCACTGGCAGTTGGAAAGATGAATAAATGCAATTAAGAAACCAGGCAGAGAAGTAAACATGCCATGGAACTTACAAAAGACCAGCCACATTGTGTTTATTTTAATATTGTTTAATGGTAACACCTAATAAAGAGAACATCATGATTGTGTGAACTAAATTTTCAGTCATAATGAATGCTACAAACTTAACCTCCCAAGTTTAAATAGGCTACAACATCTTGGGGAAAATGCAAGAAAAATTATTTGATAAAGGTAACGGTTTTTCACACCTGAAAATAATGTTTTTCTTCCAGCCTATCTTGATCAACAGTCGGCAGCAACACATTGCAAATATAATCTCAAGACCTTGTGGCATGTACTTGTCACTACATGCATAACTTACTATGGACAGAGGATCACGGAGATTTTGAACATAATTTCCCACACAACAGGAGATTAAATAGACCACATTGGAAGAAGGCAAGAAGAAGCTAGGTCTCTAGGGTACCAAAAAGTAAACTTCAGCCAGTTCTGGAAGGAGATGAACAGCAGGAAATATACTTTCAGATGGGCTACTTTCTCAATAGTTCCTGTTTTTAAGAACTCTAGGGAAAGAATGAGTTACTGGCTAAAAATGCAATAGAAAAAGGGCCTTCCCTGGAAAGATTTGAGTGGCAGGAAATCGGCATCTCCTCATTCATGTCTTACTTTCTCCCCTCTCTTTGTGATGTTCCCTTTCTCTGAGTATCCCCTGCCTCAGAAGACCTTGCCTATAACCCCATCAGAACCTGCTCTTGAGACTGCATTCCTGACACCTGCTCTACCTCTCACTGTGTATTAAAATATTAAACTTTCCTTCAATGCTGTGTTGTCTGATGAAGGAATAGCAAATATCAATAAATAAGTAGAGAAGACACTGGGGTACAAGAAAACTTTTCAGTGTCCCAGTAACCATTCTACCCAGCATCCTACAGCAGGACCTTGGACTTGCAGTGCCTAGTTTTGTGAAAACAAAGTCATAGTATCTAATTCACAGGAGTACTGTGACGATTAGATAAGTTCATCCATGGAAAGCTGTACAGCAGTGCCTGATCCATAGTAAGCATTCAATATGTATACATTATTAGCACCATTATTGCTATGAAAACCTTTCAGGAATAAACCATTCACATGAGAACATCATCAGTTAAAAAATATACATGAAGGAAAGCATGTATGGAACTGATTTATGATGCAAAGTGGCATAGTCATTAACAGCACAGGTTTTGAATGTCCACCACCTGCGCTCAAAACCTGGTGTCACCACTTGGCCACTGTGGGACACTGGGCCTCTGATTTCTAACCTGAAAAGTGGGAAAACAATATCCGTTACACAGTAATTGATAACTAAATACTTTAATAGAATGCACCAAGTTTTTCCCTAAACCTGATTTTTAAAAATCTCACTCAAATGACACTTAAATAACTGAGACTAATTTTTATTCAGGGAACTGTAACAGTAAAGATCGATGATGCTTAGCATTTATTTTGGTGTTATCTGAACGAAACAGCCAAATTCTTCTCTATAATCTTCATGAAAAATTGGGCCTTAATCCTCAATTAAAATGCTTTAAAAAAAGAAATGAAATCGGGTTCCTTCTACAAGGCTAAATGACACATTTCTAATGCAAATACTAGTAATAGATTTGATAATAGAGGGAATGCATATTTACCATGAAACTAATTGCCTATCATTTGATGCCAATTAAGATTGTAATTGCTTCTTCAGTATCACTAGATCATTCACAGTTCCAGGAAGTACAAGAGTGTTTGGTTACATTTATTTAACTTGTGTAAACTCTTCTGTGATTTGTTATTTCCAGAGGAAAACGTAGTTTGAAACCAGAAACATTTCTGATGTAATTTTTGGCATGTAGATCTTAAGTCTAGATACATTAGTTAGAGGAGTAATATAAATGAGTCCATGCTCACAAGCTTGTTGTTCAAAGGAACTTAAACAACCAAAGATATAAGCAGGTGTTAATTTAAGTAGTCCTTCTTGCCTATGAGAATTCCTTTTATAGATCTGATAGATTTTGTTGTGAAATGCATTATCTTAATATATGGCTATACTATATGATATGGATGTATATTGAGGAGGCCAACCACATGTTTTCCTGCTAGAGTTATTTTTCTAAAGGCCAAATACCTTCTGTCTGCAAGACTGTTCTTATTTCTCTGCCCTTGGAGACCAAGGTACCTGGGGGTTACAATCTTTCATCTCCTTTGCACTCAGGCTTAGCCTCTTTATTTATATGAGCTTCTGTTTACCCTCTTGGGGGGGAAAAAACATGAAGGACGTGTGGGATTTAGGAATTAGGCACATGAACTCATTCAAGTAAAAGTGACCAGTTTGAACTCTGACTTTTATAGCAAATGATCTATATCTATAAAAGGCTAATATGCAAAGTGTCCCCTCAGGAGTTTGACCAGGAATTCGATCGCTCGATATGATATGCACTTACCACCAGGGGGTGGTGCAGAATTGAGAAGTCTAAAAAGGGCTAATTCAAACGTAACCCTGATATTTGGGGGGCTAGGGATCTGAATCCATGCCAGCAAGCTCAGTGTACATTCTTGATAAACTATAATTAAGTCACTACCTCCTTCCCAGAAACTGGTCTTGCAGAACCTAGTACAGAGGCCATTAAACTGTGAACAGTGCACTGCCCCAGAGGGAGGGTTATTAACACTGACGCCAGGCCAAACCATCAGATATGGCCTGGAGACCCCCAACACCTGGGGGCCTTCTTGCAAGGCCTGTGAAAAGGACCGGAAGCATGATCCATATTTGTGTGACAAAGACCACAGGGAGATATAAAGGGAAGCCCCCTACATATTTCTTCACTCGGATTTGGAAAGTTATTCCCTGAGTCCGCCGGCATATTAATCAGTGTCCCTCCTTTTCTTTAAACCTCGCTTGGTTTTTCTTTGGTCTTCTGAAATAGAATGAAGGAATGCCCCAGCTGGAAGCTGGCAGCCAGCAGCCGGGGAAGGAAGGCCCCAGCCAGCAGCTGGAAGGCCCAATCGGCCCTGATCGTCGGTCAGGCCTAGGAACCCTACCCGTGCATGAATTTCATGCACGGTGCCTCTAGTATATACATAAGAGCACATGAAGAGGATAGCTCTCCAATTCCTGGAAGCCCAGGCCACTTGGTTGAGCACTTTGAACACCACTGGAAGCTGCTTATTTTAACTCTTATAGACAACTAGTAAATTGCTGTATTGGTGTAGCTGCTACCGGAGAGAATCTTGCCAGGATCAGCTCTGTACTCAGGGCTGATGTTGGTGTTTCTGTCCCAGAGGGCATTTCTACTATTTTAAACCATTCTCCCTCCAATCCTACCATTCCAGATCATCTCAACCCACTATCCAGCCAAACATGGGCAGAGCATTCTTGTCTCGGTTAAAATAGCAGGTGAAGTGACGTATATCAGAGCCTCCCCACCTTGGACCTTATAAACAAGAAACATGTACTCTTTTTGCATTCTATTCTGGGTATGTTATTGAATTTCAGGATAAAAAGACAATGAGCATTGATGTAGCAACTGACACATCAGTCTTTGGTGAGAGCCCATGAGTTACTGTCATTGGTCCTGAAGCTTTGAGCTTGGTTGGTTTCCCCTAGGCCTGAGACATTTGGGACTGCTTCCAGGATTCTCCTAGGAATTCAGAACCACAGGAAGGAAAAGGTGAAGCAATGGGTGGGGGAGGGGAAGGGGTTGGGTTGTATATAGAAAAGGAAATATACACAGGGCTGTTGAAGAGATAGTCTCTAAGAAATTGATCTCCAAAGATACCAAAAGAAAGGCTTTTATATTGACATGTTTGAATTACCATTATTACCAAAAATAGAACACAATTATAGACTGAGAGATTTTAGAATTTTAAAAATCAGTGCTCTAAGGATTCTAAATTTAACAAATATTGACATAAACACACAAGTTCCTGCAGGAAAGCAAACATGACCCAGGTAGATATGATATAAGAGGTAAAGGAAGCCCAAAGCTATCATAGTTTTCTATTGCTTTTATTGTCTATGTTGACAGGAAATTTGTGATATTTTTCACCCATTAAAAAAATCAGTACAACTGAGTTACATTCCATAATTTAAATGACTGATTTATATACTTCAGAAATACAATCATATTTTCTGCAATTCTACTTTTTTCTTGTTTGGAAAGTTGCAGGGAGACATAACTCAACCTTGTCCCAATCCTTTGTGAATGTTGTCTCTAATGATTTTCCTCCAATTACTCTGAGGAGCCATCATAACATCTAGGCTTTACTTTGTATTGAGTTTTAGCAGTTGGAACTCAAAAGGCATAACAAAGATAAAGTAGTTAGAAATTTGAAATCCTATAAAAACTTGTGGTGGATCATTTAAATGGGAGCCTATTATGATTGTCACCTAGAATAACAACTGAGTATCATGCTGACACGGATAGTACAATGAGCCTTTGGCAATTGTGGGTTTAACATTCATGGCTTTGAATGCTCTTAAATGACCCTGAAAGCCCATGACATGTAGTAATTTGTAATTTTGCCGAGGCATGAATCTGAACTACCTGCCCTGGGAGGCAGGAGTGAGTCCTTTAACTAGACACCGTGACTTTATTCTCTACTTGTTTACTTAAAGAAGATTTATGGATTTGGGGATTTGCAAAGGTCTCAGGGACTCCTTCACAAACATTCTCTTATCTAATACAATGCTTTAAAAAAAAAAAAGTAGTAAAGTTACCAGCAAAGGGACAAACACATAGAAATGACATAAGATAGCTTCAGCACAGAACACTGAAATGTTGTGACACCTCAATGAGTATTTATTTTATTGATTTCCTATTAGCTGGAATAATGTATGCTAAGCATCTAACACAATGAGTGACACACGGAGCAGTGTTCTTTGCGTGTTATTCCCTTTACTTTGCGTCATATCTGTTATCGAAACATTATTCGATAGGTTCTACTTATGGAGAACTTCCTTTTAGATCAGATAAAGGGAGAAAATATCAGACGCTATCACTTTTTGTTTGTTTGTTTTTTGAGGACTTGAATAATGTTTAGTACAAAATCTGCTTACGATAAGGAATCTCTGTGCTATAAAATGCACACTTGATTTAGCAGTCCATATTTATTTGTAGCGACAGAGCCATTGTTTATACATTCTCTTAATCTGCAGCCTCACAGTGTGATAGGATTAGGAATCTCGGCCCATATGCAGATGTGAGAGGGTGCAGCAAAATTGAGACACTTCAATAAATTTGCTTTTGAAGATTAGAAATGGGGGCTTGATATACCCATTTGGCTTTTCTCGGTGTCTGAACACAGTACCCCAGTAATCCTCCTGATGGAAATCTCATTATCGTGTGTTTCAGTTCACATTATATTTATACATGTATCGCATCTGCTCAAATAAGGCTTGCTTTTCATTAAAATGGTCTTTTTAAAGTGAGTGAATATTTCAATAAGTGACAATGAAATAACTTTTCTCATAGATTCAGTAATTTACATATTTTGTAGATAATTCAAATGAAAGATGATCCAAAATGCAGCCATCATTGTTCTAAAGCTCGGGAAGCTGGCTGTGGTTTGGTGCATCCTTGTAACATATTGTCATAATGAGAGGCAGCTAAGATTTTATCTTGGTGTTTGGACATTTTGGGGTGGAGATAGTATATTTAACAACACCTACCTGGGTTTCTAAAGTACTATGCAGTCGTAGGAGTGACAAACAATGGAAATCAGCCAATTGTTTGGTCATCAAAAACATGAATATGGTAATTCACACCAACAGGGATACTGAGCTACCTTCCTTTCAATCAATGTAATGAGAAAGCAGTTATTCATTTGCATGAAAATAGAAACTTAGGGTAACATTACAGTTTTTCTATTGTAATTTGCGCTCCCACCACCACCCTCTTCCCCTTAACTGCCTTAGGTTGGTAAACTGCTTCAGCAACCATCAACCAAGAAATGTACATGTCATCTGCAAATCTCAGATCCCGACTCAAGTGATTGAGCAGGGAGAAGGGCTGAAGGGTTCACAGTGGCCAGGGCGAGACTTAAAAGTGATGTGAAATAGGGAGCAAAGGGGGCTGCAATTGCCTTGGAGCCTAAAATACACTGAGCTTCAGTGCCATAGAAAAACCAGCCGCTTCTCCATCAGTTCTTTAAAGGTCAAAATTTTTGTAGGTGGACTGGGAGAGCAGCGGATTGCAGATGCGTTTAACAGCAGGATATTTTCCGCTGCCATGACCCGTTAAGGAAGATTTTCAAAAACACATCGGCTGGTAAACAGTTTGGCCCTACTCTGGGTCATCTGGCTTCTCTGGACTCCTTGCTGCATGGATTCTTCCTTGGGTAGAGTCCCAAACCTCACATCAGTCAAAACCAGGCTTTCAGTGCAGTCCATTATGTGTTTTAGAGAGGTACCTCAGTGGCTTTCAGGGGGCTTTTATGGTGTGGAGCTGCCTCTCCCCAAATGCAAGAAGCACACACCAGAGGCATACAGGCCCAGGGCCTGAACTCGCACCATTTCTTCTTCATGCTGCTGGTCAGCAGGCACCAATGCCCAATCCTCACCACCAACCACCCAATGCAAGCCTACTAAGCTTCGTCATTCACTCCATGAAGTTCCCCAAAGGAACCTGAGGGAGCCAACTGATTGGGTGCCTCTTAGGCAGGTCACCCCACGCTGTACCATGTTACCCTCACTGTTGGCTACTATAAACAAGTAAGCCATTTAGCAAATTCAACCTAAGCCCACAGTCAGAGTCAGATTGAGTGATGGGAAATTTTCTATCTGTGCCCACATCTGCACACCGGTCTACAGGACTGCCTATCGAGAATGATAAAGACCAAAGAGCTCTTTCAAGGAAGCTCTCCCAGATGACACCATATCACAGGCCCTCCGTGGAGACTACAACTGCAAGTGGGCATGTGGGAAGTTAGGGACCCAGTATAGCTAAATTCCCAAAGTTTGTCCTCCCAGCCAAAGATATGCTGGAAGCCACAAACTTGCTCTGTCCCAAGTACCTTGGGTTAGAATGAGATCCCAGTGTCATTTATAAATTACACCTTATCTGACCCTCCTGCCTGCAGCAACTGGTAACACACCAGTGCACATGAATGAGTATGGCCAGATGTAGGCCCCTGGGAAGAAGGTGTGTGGTGGGAGCTTACTATTCACAATTGCCTTAAAGACACTGTTCATAGTATTCACATGGTCGTGCATTCATGTTGGGATGGCAAAGTATTTAGTATGACCTGTCTGGACATGGGGCTCCCCAGGGATGGCTCAGGACCTCACATGTTCCGAAGGGATGTTTTCAGGGCAGAGAGGCTAAAGGTCATAATTTCTTCCCCTTGGAAGGGCATAAGATATTCCCCCTCCAACAATTTCTAATACCTGCTTTTCCATTTGACAAAGAAATAATGGGAATGAATATTAATTCCTTATATAAGTTTCTTATTTAATCCTTTACAGTTATCCCAAACAGAAGAGTGGTGACTAAGAAAGGGATACATCTATATATATAAAAGCCTAAGCGACCATCGCAACCGAACGGACGACCGAACAGGCTGCGGGGGAAGACCAGGCCCACAAGGGGCAGTTGGGGGTGACCAGGTTGGTGGGGGGGGGCAGTTTGGGGCAACCAGGCTGGCATGGGGGCAGTTGGGGGTGACCAAGCCAGCATGGAGGGCAGTAAGGGACAACCAGGCAGGCAGGGGGGCAGTTTGGAGTGACCAGACCATTGGGGGGGGGCAGTTGAGGGCAACCAGGCTGGCAGGGGGGGAGGCAAGGGGTGACCAGTATGGTGGGGGGTGAAGTTTGGGGTGACCAGACTGGCGGGGGGGGGCAGTTTGTGGTGACCGGGCTGGCATGGGGGGCAGTAAGCGGTGACCAGGCCAGCAGGGGGCAAAGTTAGGGGCAATCAGGCAGGTAGGCAGGTGAGCAGTTAGGAGCCAGTGGTCCTGGATTGTGAGAGGGATGTCTGACTGCCAGAATCAGGCCTAAACCGGCAGTTGGACAACCCCCGAGGGGTCCTGGATTGGAGAGGGTGCAGGCTGGTCTGAGGGGACCCCCCCCCCATGCACGAATTTCATGCACCGGGCCTCTAATTTAGTTATAACCTTATGCAAGATATTTTAGCTCTCTGTGTCTCCGTCCCTCACCTAAAAGGGAGCATTGGGTTGTTGTGAGTATTAAATGAGCTAATATGTGAAAAGTGCTTAGAATAGTGCTTGGCACATAGTAAGCGCTCAGTAAACAGTTGCTGTTGCTGTTATTGCTATATCTTTGCAATATCTTCTCCACCATCTTTTCCTGTATCCTGGTGAGGGGGAGGTAAGGAGGTGATAGAAATAATGGTGTGGGGAGTAGAGGGAAATAGGAAGAAGGCGTCCCAGTATTACACTGGAGACAGAACAACAAAGAATCCCATGGAATTGTATTCATTTGCAAAGGTTTCTGTAACCTCTGATCTAGGTTTCTGTTTTACCTTTCAACTCCCATCACCCACTTTCTCTCATCACATACACCTAGATCTTCCATAGGAACAACACAGGAGCCTCTGAAGAGATTTCAGAAGTCAATACAGATATGAAAATGAGTAAAGCCAGAACGCACAAACACAAGAACTAGTGTGGGCCAGGGAAGGACTGGTAGCAATGCAGAGCTCAGGGTCCCAGGATTCAAGCGCACGCCACTGACTTTGATCCTCATGAATGAGGATGCAATGAAGGAGAGGGGGCAATTCAGTTTGGAATCACTAATCCACTCATGCTGCTTTCTTAGCTGTTAGTCATTCTGGGATCCAAGCAAAAATGCCTTCATCCGTCCTGTGAGATGCAGAGGGGCAGGCTGCTTTTGCCAGGCCTGCCTCTGCCTGCTGCTTTAAAAATGCTGAGAGCCCAAATCTGGGAGGAAAGCAAGTGGTCGTTTTTTGCTAAAATGCTAAAGCCATTTGCAAGCAAATGCATATCATAGAAAGAATTTAAGCAGCTGGAGGATGTCATTACATTCATTTCTCAAGGAGGCCTGTCTTCTGGTGACACCATCAAAGAACTGGGTCATCTCTCTGCAGTAATTTTCTTAGAGGCCATGAAATTCTCACATTGATTTCATCCCCCTTTGGCTGAACATGTGCTGAGAACAGCCAGGCTGGTGAGGACTCAGGCAGCCCATGGGGCTGTCATCAACTTCATTTGAAGAGTTTATATCCTTAATGGGATCAGAGGTCTTATCGGCGATTCTTTGTAAGTGCAACAGAGAAAATATCTTCTCTCACCACTGATTCCACACCTGACAATGCTCCTATTTATCAGTTAACAATTATTGTCGGAAAGCAAGTCAATTACAAAGAGGAATTTATGAAGTTCTTAGCAACTAAGAAGACGCTTGATGGAATCTATCCATTCTGTTAAGAAAATTGAAATGTGAACTGTTTGAAGACAGGACTGACTTCACATGAATTAGCACCACATCATAATACAAATCATTAGGGCATTAATTCTTGTGTTTCTGTATATATCCGACAAGTTACAAGTATGTGGGGGCGGGGGGGGAGAGACAAAGCATATGGATTCTGTAAAGGGTGGCAGTAATCCTGGTCCCCCAAACTTCTCCTCTGTGAATTCTTCCCAACATCCCAGGAAGAGTTGGTTGTGCTCTTCTCACTCTCTTCAAATCTGTGATCTGACTCAGAATTTATTGTTGGTGTTTCTGATCAGTTTACTTTTCTCCACCATTGACTGAGACCTCTTTGAAGCAAGGAACCATGCCTTCCTCATCCTCTGTTCCCAGCATCTAGCACAGCGTGGCACATAGAAAAGCTTGAGAACGTGGGTTTAGCAGGAGGTGAAAAAAATTGGTGTTAGGTCAGTCCACAGATATCAGCATTTTGAAAGCATTCCTTCCTCATTCTCTTAAGGTCTGGCTGGCAAATACTCATTAAAATCCCTAAGCAAAATCCTTGGATCCATTTTGTGCCCTGAGTTCACAGAATTCTGTCCAAGGACAGCTTCGGATGAGATCGCTGAAAAATTCTGCATTTCCAATTGAATTGTCTTATGTTATAGATGCTGTGACACCCACCCTTCAGCCATGGAAAGGAAGGAACTACTTTTAATAGTCCTTAGCGAGGGATGCTTGACGTCCCATCCCTCCCCCTTGTTCTGAACATTGCCACAATCAGGTAGAGCCTGGCAGCAACTTGTCTCAGATGTTACATGTAACCTTGCTTTTTTTCCTGGACTTCTCTGCCACCAGAGATGTGGACACTTGCTGCAGCAGCTCAGCCGTTCGGGACATGCTGAGAAAGTTGGTACTCCTGGGCAACTCTCCACCAGCGAGTGATGTGTGGGGAACCTGTGAATGAACGCAGCTCGCTGAGCACTGGAAGGCACACTCACAAGGTTTCAGAGGCTGCCCCCAAAAGGAAGGAACTCCAGATTCCTACGTGGTAGCAGCTGAATAATACACCCCAGACTGGTCTTCCTTCCCTGCTTCACTCTCCTGGGTTCCCCACTTTTGTCTCTGGCACTACTTCTCAGAAGAAACTACCCCATGGAAGCCTGTATCACATGGCCTGTTCTTGGGGGGAACTTGGGCAAAGCGCAAGCCATGATATGACTAAACCATCCATAATACCTATTTACATGAGTATTTTGACTTGGTTTAGAATTGATTATAATGACAAGTAAAATGAAGGTATGTAATGTCTTAATCCCCATCCTAATAAAATACACTAAATGGGTAACAGATTTTATAATTAAGTGCACAAAATTAACCGTTCCGCAAATGTTAACTGTCCTTTAGTAATGCATAGTCTTCTTATGGATGGACACAGGAAAATAGGCCAATGAAATCTGTTTTTCTAAGTACTTACCTATAAAGTGAATGAATAGCTATTTCCCAAGGAGCAATGGACTTAAAATGTTACTTTATCCCATGAGACAGAAATAACCTTCTCCAGGCTAACGTGAAAGACACAGTGACTTTGCCTAGGTGTTCCTCTGCATCTAGTTCTCCTTTAATGCTATTCATCACATTTGAGGTTATTTGCTTAATGTCTGTCTGTTTCACTAGACTGAAGCTCTGTGATAGTGATGACTGTCTATCTCATTTTAAAGCATAGTAAGGGGGAATATAAGACAACTTGGGGGCTATCAATCTGAATCTGTGCCAGTAATCAGTATTCTGATGCACATTCTTGCTAGTATATAATTAAGCCCCATTCTGATCTGTGATGCTTGTCCAGCCTTGCAGAACCTGTTTCCCGAAATACTTCCATTTTACAGAGGCCATAAACCATGAACCATACACAACCCCCAGAGGGGATTGGCGGCACTGGCGCCAGCCAGGCCAGGCCTTTGGATGTAATCTCACTACCCCCATCCCAACCCATGGGGGGGCTGCAAAGCCCGTGAAAGGTCCAGAAGCCTGGTCCATATTTGGAAGACAAAGAAAATGAGGGGATAAAAGGGAAAGCTTCCTCCATATTCAACACTCAGGCTTTGGAGACTGACTCGCCTGAGTCACTGCACTAGTGCATCTGCAAATAAAGGGTTCTTCCTGGATCTTCTGAGTGCCCATTGTGTGTTTTCTGGTCGCCTGGTAATTTCTGCAACATATCCCTAGCACTTTTAGCTCTGCATTTGGCACACGGTGGGACCTTCAATGAGTGTTTATTGAATTTAACTGTACAAAACATAAGATGCCTAACAAAACCC
The DNA here is from genome assembly GCF_951640355.1 of Cnephaeus nilssonii. NCBI lineage: Eukaryota > Metazoa > Chordata > Mammalia > Chiroptera > Vespertilionidae > Cnephaeus > Cnephaeus nilssonii. The sequence goes on from NC_137078.1 coordinate 35,998,991, forward strand.
ATACCATTCATGACTCAGAGACCATCCCATCCAGTATCAGTCATCTGGGTTTATGTCAGTTAAAGAAGGCCTTGGCTGAGTCAGTCGCAAGCCCCTTACACAGTGGAGACATAGCAAAGGTTCGGGCTGGTCAGGAGGAACCTGATTTTCTTTACATCTAATAAGAACTCTAATATGAACTCTTTCTCTCTAGCAAAGTCACTCAGTGTCCCTTTAAATTATAATAATGTTAAGTCTTGAATTTCTGAAGCTGAAGAGCAAAGTTAAACAGCCAAATGGGCCTAACTGGACCATACAACTGAGAATTTGTTGCCACTTTTATTTCAAAAAACTTTAAGACCAAGATATTTGTCAAAAATCTTTAACAGTGTTTAAAATACTGTCCAAAAGTTCTTTACATTCAAATAAAATATCTTCTGCTAAATTTTCTGTGGAGAAAGTCTATTCTTCATGGAAAAGGAGAGCAAGTCAAACATTCTTATAAAAACTCTTTTTATCCTCTCTCTTTTCTTCTTCAAAGTAACTCCCTTCGTGTTTAAAACTCAAATAGCATATATCCTATTTCAATCATTTAATCATATGGAACTTCTTTAGCTCTTTCCATGTTCACCATATCTTCTTTTACTTCTTGTGCTGTGGAATCACTTCTGGAACCATCACTGTAGTAATACAACTGATAAGTAACCTATATTATTAGTCTCAGAATTGAACATGGTAGAAGAAGTACCACTTGTCCAAAGACTCTAGTTTTAGTCTTCCTTCTCCTATGGCTTTGGGCAGACAACACAACTTTTTCTGAGCCTCCCTTTCCTCTATTGTAAAATAGAAGGAAAGGGGGTTGATTTATAGAGCACTTCTCAACTTTAACAATCTGTGAATATTGTCAGAAAGGAGTCTTGGTAGACATTTTGTTTAATTTTATTTTGTAAATTGTATTGCCTGCCAAGTATTAATTGGTGTGCTTAGTTTGTCTAGTAACACTAATGACTGTCTTCCTCATAAGTGATCAGTATTTTGGAAGTCAGATTAGTTCCAGCAAGTTGGTGGCTTAGCCACTTCAATTTTAAGTAGCAGGTGTTCTTCTGAATTGGTGCTGTTCTGTCAATGAAGCTTGAAACCTGGAAGGGTCTAGACACTTCTCTCTTTATAAAGCATGTACATTAAATAATTATTAATCAATGTATGATTTGTTAATTGATTATTAATTACATTGTTAATATGTTATTATAAATTATTAATCTAATGTCTGAAATATGAACAATTTCACAAATGACTCAAAAAAGAAGCAGATCCTAGGGAGAAACTTTCTAGAATTGCATTCAATACTATAAAAATGACTGATGATTTCAGAAATGCATTGTCCAACTGATGGATGATCAAATCAATCCATTTTGACATTACAAAAATTCTAAATCTTCTAAAGTAGGAATCACTGTACCATTAATTAAGTTATTCTGGTATGTTTCCCCAAAACTTATCTGTTCTTTTTCAATATAAATGATAAATACTCTTTAAAAGTTATTTTTATGAAATATTTCAGACACAAAAGATAAAGAAGGAAATGTAACAAATTCTTCAGTACTTGCCACTAGGCTTAAAAAAAATAACACATCACAACTACAATTTAGGAACCTCTGTGTATCCTTTCTTATGTCATTTATTTCCTTCTCCATACCATCTAATGCTCATCCTGTGCATGTGTTTATACCCTTCTGACATGTGAATGTATCCCCAAAATATATACTGCTGTTTCTGTGTTCTACAACTTTATGCAAATGACATCATCTCTAAGCATGTGTCACCAACTTACTTTTATTAGTTTATTATGTGTTTGAGATTGGTCCATATTTATATTACTCACTTATGCAACTGGATACTATGAATATACCTTGATCTATTTATTCATTCTCTTTTTTATGAATATTAAGGTTTTTTTCTAATTTTCACTGTTAAAAACAATGCTACAGTGAATACTCTTATACATCTAACTTATCCAAGTTTCTCTGGGGTATACACCTAAGAGTAGCATTTCTAGAACACTGAGTTGTTATCTTCAGCTTTATTCGTATTACCAAGTTGCTCTCTGAGGTGTAAATTGCCCCAATTCACAGTCCCACCAGTAGCGTATAGTCCCAACTGCCCCACCTTCTGTCATTACTTGGTATGTATGATATTTTCATATTGACCATTCTGATATATGTGAAGTAACATTTTACTGGGTTTTTATTTGTATCTATCTCTCCAGTTCTTATGTTTATGAAACTACTAGAGGCCTGGTGCATGAAAACTCATGCACTGAGGGGGGTGTCCTTCAGCCTGGCCTACCCCCTCTCACAGTCTGGGAGCTCAGGGGAGGAAAGCGACCTGGCGATCAGGGGAAGGCAACGCCCCATCACACCTCTGCTGGCAGCGCAAGCCTTGGCTGGCCCTTGTTACCTGTGCCTCAGGCAGCCCTGGGCGGCTGGGCAGCCACCATCCGAGGCTTGCCTGCGCCTCGGGCTGGCCCTGGGTGGCTGGGGGGCTGAAGGGACTGGGGGACTCCGGAGGCAAGTGTGCAGAGCAGGCCCAGCCTTGCCATGCACCTGCCGCCCTGGTGGGACTGTGGGGACTGGGCGCCACCATCTTTGAGGGCAGGGCAGTCAATTAGCATATTCCCTCCTTACTGGCTGTGGGTGCCACCATCTTTGAGTGCAGGGCAGTCAATTAGCATATTCCCTGCTTATTGGCTGTGGGCACTGCCATCTTTATGATAGCTTGAGGGTCAATTAGCATATTCCCTCTTTATTAGATAGGATACACCAAAACATAAGATATTCTGAAAGTTTTGTCTCTACCATCCCACTCTCTACCCCTCACTCTGTTGGGAAATCCTGAGAACTTATGTACCAGGGGACACTTCTGATGTTTCCTTCCTTGTGGAGGTATGACAGTTATGACCGTTCCTCTGCAGTGTTCAGTCTGAAACTGTGAAGGGCCTGAAATTTGACCCTACTTGGGAGCTAACAAGTTAGCCTGCCATAGTTTTATATAAATAAACTGACAGAAGACATGAGACCCCTGGGTCAGAGAAATAGACCACTTATTACTCACAACGCTACTGCTGTCTGATAGAATAACTCCATAAGTCATGTACACTAGATTATGCACTGAGCAGCCCACCCTTGCCTCCTGTTTCTTTAAACCTAGGGTAAATGTCAACCTCATTATCACTGTTGCAAGCCTTATTTGCTTTCCCAGACAAGTGGGAGATATCCACTATAGTGAAACTTGTCCCTTTTTATTTCTACAAGAGCCATGCATATCAAAGAGAAAAATTTTGGTATAGTATTTTCAGTCCCTTGTTTTCACTAAAGTCAATTACAAGTTCAGCACTGTGAGACAGTAGATTCTGGCCAAACACAGTTTCATCTACTTTTGAATATCATTTTATGCCTGAGTGACTTTGGGCAAATTTAATTTCTCTGAGATACAATGACCTCATCTGTAAAATAGTAACAATAGTGCTGTGTCAAAGGGTTGACAGACTTGGATGAGATAGTGCAGGTAAAGCACCTAATAAATACCTTGATGTTAACACCTATTATTATTCCAAAAGGCAACTTCCTTTGTGGAAAGATGTTTATTTCCTTGATTTAGTAACAACCTTTGCCCTGATGTTATTCTATAATTATTTCTCCCAGTGATATTTCAGTTCTGGCAGAATATAACCACTGTCATTAATGAGTACCTACATGTTAGGGGTTTTTGTCAAGATAGAAATTATGCTACCCATTTTACAGATGACTATATAAAACTAGAGGCCTGGTGCACAAATTCGTGCATGGGTGGGGTCTGGCCGCCCGCCAGAATGGGGTCCAATCAGGGTCCTGATCTGGCCGGTTGGTCGCTGCAGTGTGTATCATAGTGACCAGTCATTCCGGATGCTCCGTCATTGTGGTCGATTGGCTTTTATATCTATATAAATAAAAGGCTAATATGCAAAGTGTCCCCTCAGGAGTTTGACCAGGAGACTGGGAGTTCGATCACTTGCAATGACGTATGCTGACCACGAGGGGACGGTGCAGAATGAAGGAAGGTCCCGGCCGGCAGCCAGAAGACCCCAATTGGCCCTGATTGCCGGCCAGGCCTAGGGACCCTACCCATGCACAATTCGTGCACCAGGCCTCTAGTATTTAGGTAAGAGAGGTTAGGAAACTTGCCAAAAGTTGTACAGCCAGTAAATGTCATATCCAGAATTTGAACTCACACATCTCTTTACCTCTTAACCCTGAACTCTTGTTTATTTATCAACACAAAGTATGATGTATATATTTCCAGATATGAGAGTATTCGACTCATTTTACTTAGCAATGAATATGAATATGAAGTAAATATATATCACCGTTTGGGGTAGAAATTGAGCCATATTCTCCTGTGATCTTCATTACCAGGGAAGTCTATCTCTACCAAACACACACAAAGTATTCAAACTGAGTCTGGTAGTTATCCTCTTGAGAAAATGAAATATCCAAAAATCAGTAATGTGTTTAAGATATTTCCTTTCTTCCCACTTAACTGAAAGCATTTTTGAAAACCCAGCAACAATTCTAAGGACACAGAAAAAGAAAACAATCCCAGGCCAGAGTTACTTAAACTTGGGCACTTTACAACCAACTTACTTTATACTTTTCATTTTTACGATCCTTCTGCTGCGCAATAAAATGAGTAAAAGCTATGTAGGAACATCAGAATTTTTTGTATTTTCAGATTCAGTCCAAAGGCTTTATCTGATCTGAGTGATTCTTTAACTATGTTAATACAGAAATTCAGCATCAATGTCAGTGGCTTAGATTTAAAGAACCATGCTTAGGATTGAATGACATGTTTAACTTTTGTCTTTCTCATAATCTAAAGACTTATCTGAAGTTATACAATAAGAAAAATCAATGTTTAAACTCTAAAGGACTATTTCCCCCAAAGTCCTTCGTCTTTCACTGGGTCACTGTTTTAATTTGTGATTAAAGCACTGTAATGCCACCAGTGATGATGTGAGACTTTCCGTGGGATTAATCAAGCCACATGTAGCTTTCTCTCCTTTGCTTCTAGGTGGAACAGAATCTCACACTATTATCCCATCTCTGCCTATCTGTCTGTTCCTCCAACGGATTTTTAAAAGTTAATTTCAAAATAAATAATTATAAGAACCTATCTATGGCATCACCCATGCTATAATTGTTCCTCTTTTAAACATTATCTTTCTCCTTTCTGCTCAAATTCCTTTGCCAGGAAACCTCCAAACGAATGCTTAGAAATAGAAGCTCCCTAAGAGCAGCACCCCCAGTCTAAAACCAACCTGGACTGCCTATGACTACATTAGGGGCAACCCTTTTCCCTAGCTATTTCAGGTCTGTACGAAGACTAAAGTACTTCTTTCACTTCAGGCAGACACCTAGATTTAACGTTTAATTACTTCTTAGGAATGACGACCTCTCCCCAATTCACTTAAGCAGATGTAACTACAACCACAAAAACATTATTGTTGACTGGTGTCCTCCAGAGGCCCGTTCATTACCTGTCATTAAATGCTTTAAAAGTTTGCATAATTGATCCAGCCAATAAGTCATCATTGATTTATGGGGTTCTGTGCTGAAGAGCTGCTCTTTAAAAATTCATAATACTGGTATGTGTCTTTATAATCCATTAGCTGTTTACGTACCCACAGTCTTAGCATTGATTGACCTTGGACTGAGATTCTCATGGACTTCTTTTTTTGCCAGTAGTCCTCAGTATAGAAAAGCAATACTTCAGCCTTCTCCCTTGACAGCTATACTTTGATTTCCCCCCTCCATCAAAACGGAAACTTTACTTGAAATGATGAATAAATAAAGCGTATTCTATAAACAGCTCTCCACTATTATTTAAGCTTATGGGCTCTGTTGTGTGAATCTCCTTTCCCCACCATCAGATTCAAGTGTGTAAATGTTCTAAAAGGCTTTGAAAGTTTTATGATGATTTCAGGGGATGGAGGAGTAATAGCTGAAGAGTGAAGCTATTAGTTTTAATATTTATATTGAGTGCTCTGAAACATTAATGTGACAAGATGTAAGATCACTGCACTGGGATATATTTACTTCACAGCCACTGCCACGTGACAAAAAGTGTGTGTGTGTGTGTGTGTGTGTGTGTGTGTGTGTGTGTGTGGTGTGTTTATTTTCTAAAACTTGGTGGCCAAGGTACGAATGTTGTTTGCAGGCTATTTTTTTTCTTTTCACAAGATTTAAAGTTCCACTTGACAGATACATTAGCTTTTCTTGAACTTGAGCTGACCTTAGGAAGCAGGAATGGACTTCCAGACAAAGTTGACCCATGGGTTTGTTAATTTGGGTGGGACTTGGTTCAGATAGTCCGCTGAGACCACTATGGTGAATAACATCCACCAGATTAGTAACACTTTCTCCTGCCTTCCCTCTCAACTGTGTCTTAGTGAAATCTAAAGAATGATGATTATGAATCTGGATTGAGAAACCTTCATACAGAGAGTTGTTCTTAGTGATTTCATATGGAGAAGAAATGAGGCAAGAAAGTCCTGAGCTCTGGACTCTGACAGTTCTGGTTTCAGACGCAGCTCCACCCTGACAGGCTGTATGACCCTGTGCATGTCCCTTTACTCTTTCAAGCTTGGTTACTAATTTTTAAGTGAGAATGACAATTGTACCAATTCATATACTTCTTGTCATGGTTAAATGAGATAATCCTATAAAGACCTGGCACAATAAATATTCCCTATTATTATTACCACAATCAAATGAGCAAACACCTTCAAAGCGCCTACAGTGTGCAAGGCATTGAATCTGCACCAATCATTGGATTCTTAAAGCATAATATATGGCTCTCATTCGCGAGGTATTAAGAATCTATTAGGAAATCAGGAGATTTGCCTACTTAAATCTCAGAACAAGGGCAGAGGTGTTGTTTTGGAACTAGAACAGACCTCGAAGACCTGAGTGTAAATCTCAGTTCTGCCATTGGCCACCTGGGCAACACCAGGCTTGTCACAATCTCTCTGTGGAATAGGGATATGATACTTAGTTGCCATTATGATTAAAGAAGATAATGTTAATAATGTTTGTGGGAAACAGTAAACTACTAAAAGTGTGGTGCACTTAGACAATCACACATTTGGGGAATTTAGACAAGCCTGAATGGCCACGGGACATACTAGCTGGTTTTGGATGTCCATAGCAATGAAGACATTCATTATGAAGTCAATGAGACAGAAAGCGAGTCATGGTAAAGACCAGTGAAGGAAGGTGACTTTATGCTGGGTGGTCATGGCAATCAGCGATTGAACAGGACATTTAAGGATAATTTCAACGGCAATAGGCAAAGAAGAGTATTCAATACGAGACTCCTCAGATGAGAACCATGAACAAAAATCAAAGGAAAGAGAGCCAAGGTGTGTGGGGAGGCTACGTGTGGTGTGGGCATGGCCTGAGCACGGAGCTGTGGGAGATGACGTTAGCAAGGTGAGCTAGGGGAGAAGGAAGGGCCTTGAGCGCCAGGCTGAAGAGTTGTTATTTGATCCTGTAGCCCAGCTTTTTCCTTTTTCTTTTTTCTTAAGCAGTATAACATGTTCAATAAAAGTTAACTTTCATTTATTTAACCTTACTAAAATAAATTGATATTTTAAAGCAGCAGTTTTTAACCTTGGATGCATGTTAGAACCACTTGAGGAGCTTTTAAGCATTCACTACCCAGACCTCACCCCAGACTAATTAAATAAGAATCTCTGAGGTTGGGGCCCAGACACCCACACTTTTAAAGCTCCCAAGTGCATCTGGTGCAGCCAAGATGGAGAACAACTGATTTAACATGTACCAATGTACTACGACCAAAAAGAACTATTGTGCTCCATCCCATGCCTCTCCTTAGCCCGTATTCTAAAGGCCACAATTTCTATCTTCTGTTTTCCATATATTAGTCTCTTTCTTTCATGTTGGAGGTTTTCCTCAGGTATGTGAAAATCTTTGATCCTCTGTTCATGTTAAGAATAAAGTACCAATAAGATTATGGAAAATTCCTTTGCATGGACTTTGTATGGATTATGCAAAATTTCTTTGCAATATTGGGCTTGACTCTCGGTAAATGTGTTACAAGTTGAATTTTTAGTTGAAGGATCTTCAAACATCAACATCCACAGGCCTTGTCTTTGGGATTCTTCAGTTTCTAAGAGAAGACTCCTCTAGACTTCCACCTGGGGCCCATATATGTCTGGGCTCATCTATTTGGTGAGCTGGGCAGGCAAAGGATGCCAAGGTCCCTGCTAGTCAACATGCCAACTATCACGATAAAACCCTGGTGTTTGCCTCCACACCTCATCCTTTGGCCATGTTCCCCAAACCAGAGCCTCGCTGGATCAGCGTATCCAGACATCTTCCTGCTCTCTGCAGTGAATGTGGAGAGGGACAGTGGGTTGTGGGAAGTAGAGGCAAGGAGTAAACTCGCTCTTCTGGACTGGGCAATCAGCCTGGGAGTCCGAACACTCCATATCCAAACTTGCCACGAATTCTCCTGATTTCCATTCTGTTTCCTGATTTTCTTACCATATTATGTGGTACCTGGTCTCCAACCCTAATTTTTTCACGCTGGGGTTTTGTTGGGTGAATCTGCTCATTTCTAATTGGAATTATTCTCTGAAAGGACTTGTATTTTAACATCCTCTGCTCTGCTTAATCATTCACCACTCACTGTCTACTTCCTGTCTTCCAAAAATGACACAGCCTCTCTTGTCTGCTCTTGTCTCCTTTCCTTTCCTGCATTTTTTCCCTATGGGTTTATATAATTTTGAATATTATTTTAATAGAAAATTCAAGTCGAAGAGGAGAGACATACATGTGGTCAATCTGCCAGCTCTAAACAGAAGCCCCAGAGAAATGAGGGGAGAGCTGTTGTTTTTACATACTATGAAAAACTATCAAAAAATTTTAAGTGGAATCACTCCACATAAATGAGGGGTAGATAAGTCAGAGGTCCCCTCCCCCCCACCACCACCACCCCGCATCAAACCCAGATGAACTTGAGAGCACAGACAGAATAAAGCCCTGGATAAAGAGGGAGAGATCAGAGATAAGGACACTGGTCTCCAATACCTGCTATTCTGGGTCCTTCTGCCACAATGTGGAGCGAACAAGGAGCTATGAGGGAATTGTCTTATTTCCTACTATGATTTAGCGTGTTTCTTTAGCACATTCTCTCACTTAACGAAATTTCCTTGAGAACTTTCTTCCTAAAATGATTGTGTGGGGGATTCAAAAATCAACAATATTGTTTCTACGCTCACTAAGCTAATGGGGAAGCTGCTAGTAGAGTAGTTGTCACATCACATGTCCTTTCTTTTTTTTTTTTTTTTTTTACTCTTTATTATTGAACGCATGCTCTTTCAAAGGCTCTGTCCCATTTTATAAGTCTTTCAGAGCTGAGAGGGCCCCCTATCATTCCCCAACCTCGTCTCTTCAATATCAAAAACCACTTCTCTCATGGAGTTTTTGCATGGGGATGGTCAAAGAAAGCACACCTAAATGGTGAGCAGGTAGGCATTGCCCCTACAATCTAACCATGTTCCAATTCAAACCTCCCTCCTCAACTCCCTGGCCTCAGCAGAGATCTTAAAGAATGAACTTTCTCTAGGCCAATGACAGTTCATATCTTTGTGTTTAACAAATATTGTCCAGGCCTCAAATTCAAAAAGAAAAATCTGAATTATCATATGGAACTCCTGATGGGCACATTCTCGTTTTTAACTTCTCTTTTCCCCCTGCATTTCTACTTGTCCTTTCTTCATTTAAAAGATTCCCTTTAAGCATCATCCCAAATGCTCACATGGAGGCAAATAGATCTACCGGCTTTCTCCCTGGCTATGAGTCCTTCATGTAAAGGTTACATGGCAAATGTTTTCTATCCCAAATGTCAAGACACCCATGGACTTCCCTGAGGGGACTGTTTTTCAAAAACTCCGTGAAATCGGGTTGGCAGGTCAGGAAAGACATCATGCTGCCACCACACGTATCCCTTGAAAAACCCCAGGAAATGGCATACTCACAGCAACACAGGAACACCCCAAGGTGGGGTTCCTAGGGACTCATAGGCATCAAGGTGCAGGTACACACCTACCCACTTCCAGCCCAGACCGTAGCCCTCCCACCATCAGCTAATTTCTCCTGACAAAGAAAATCTCCAGATGTACACCCCTCACTCAAAAGGAATACGTGGGTTTAAAAAACCTTCTGTGGAAAAAACTCACACACCTTTGTACCCTTATTCTCTGGAGATATCAAGCTCCATCATGCAAATGTACTAGTAACATCAGTTTCCTGCAAATGCCCTTTCCTCTGTGGAATTTGTAAGTGCTGTACCCACCATGGGGCAAATCTGGCCCAATAATTCAGATTAGTAGGCAGATTCTGGCAGCCTTTTCATAAGTCCTTCCTCTCCCTTCTTAGTAAGGGGAAAAGATGAAGACAGAAGAGACAAGAGAAGATGTGAGAAAGTTGTTCACTTGTCCACTGCTTTCCCCCTCCCTCTGCCTGACTCGAAGGTTTTGGCTCTTTCCTGTTTACCTGCTTTCCATTTCTCAGTGATCTGAAAAGGGAAGGGCAAAAGTCATACTGGAAGGTTCTACAGAGAAAATCAACAAGAATAAAGGAAAACCTGCTGCCCAAGGGGCTGTGTGAAATGAGGACAATGTGGTATATTGTACAGGAGAGGGAGCCTGGAGAAGAGAAGTGAAAAAAAGACAAATGTAGGACTTTTAGTCCAGTACTTTTCTGAACTGAGTGAAAGATTCCTACAAGTTTCCTCAGGGAAAAAACAATGGAAGAAAATAGGTGATGTTCTCATGCTTTGCTTTCGTCTGTGTACTTGAATCTCCTTAAATGATTGAGATACACAAGGGAAGATTTGAGTTTTTATCGGCATCATAATTCTTTAACTGTGAGACATGGCAGAAGCTTTCTAAGCCTGCCAGAGAGTAGCTCCATACATATTTGAGCTATCTAACCATCTCTTCGGCAGCGTCCAGTGATATTTGGTCCCATTCAGCTACCTCCTGTGAATTGTCCTTCTAGGCTATCTTTCCCCTCTTTCTTCACAAAAGGTACTCTTGACCTTGTATGGTTTCCATCCAGAGCACTCACCAAATGGAGGCTTGGCCAGTGAATGGAGAATCATGTTTGAGCCAATGAAAGCATAAGGACTCTTTGATATACTTGATATTGTTTGCCTGCCTTTCCAGATTTCTCTTTCTCCACTCCTGTCTAGGCACCTGGGGGCTGACTTGTATGGCCTGACTAATAGTACTCCCTGCCTTCTGGCTTCCAGTGGAGTTGGGCCAGTGGAGAACATCAGAAGGAGATCCAGAGATAGGAGTTAGGCTGGTCATTTATTCTCTAAACTTGCTTCCTACTTTCTAGGAGTGGCCCTCAATGGAAGGCACAGCCTCAGCCAGGAGACCCTCTTCCACACAGTACTCCTTCTGCATTCTGATAACCACTCCTCCTCTTGGCCATTCTTGATTCACTAGCTCTGGAGTTTAGCGTATTCCTTCTGGGTCTTTCCTGCTTCTCACCCATATCCTCATAAATAGTCTTTTTATTAGATTCTCTTCAAACTACCCAATTAAGAGTCTACCATTTGTTTCTCACTGGGACTTTCATTGGCATCATTGTCAGAATGAAATTTAGTGTACCCAGAAAGTGAAAATCAAATAATGTGCTATTTATTAAGCACATTAAATAAAAATAAACATAAGCTGACAAAAAAGGTCTTGTTAGACTTAACATATATAAGAAAGCATTAAATTTTAACAACAAATTATATTAATAATATGGGCTTCCTATACTTAAGAATCCTATGATTCCCATCACTGTGAGTATTTTAAGAAAGACTATTTAAAATGTTGTACAATCATATTTCTTTTTACACTTCTATAAAAACCCAAAGGCAATGCTTTCAACAAAGGAGCTGATAAAGGCATAATGATAACCTTAATAGACTGAGATTTGGATGGATGGAATCAGTAAAGATTATAAAGAAACTAAAAATGAAATAGAAGAATTAAGGTCTGCATTAGAAGCAGTAAAGAGCAGAATTGTCACTGAATAAAACCAAATCAGTGGTTGTAAAGAATTTACTTGAGGGGTTTTATGATAGCACAGAGGAAATGTATGCAAGAACCCGCTAAAAACCAGCTGAGACCTAAGTGAAGTTTCTATACAGGCCACACATAAGACAAATATTCAATAAGCAAAGCTTTCTAATATATCTGCATAGTTATTTAGAAAAAATAATAGGAAAAAAAGGCAATTTATATTAAAAACATAATATATTAATTATTAGAGGCCCGGTACACAAAATTCATGCATGGGGGTGGGGGGGGGTGTCCCTCAGCCCAGCCTGCACCCTCTCCAATCTGGGACCCCTTGAGGGATGTCTGACCACCCATTTAGGCCCACTGGGATTGGGCCTAAACAGGCGGTTGGACATCCCTCTCACAATCCAGGACTGCTGACTCCCAACTTCCCTCCCCTGCAGGCCTTGTCCCTCCCCAACTGCCCTCTCCTGCAGGCCTGGTCCCCCCCAACTGCCCTCCCCTGCAGGTCTGGCCCCCCCCAACTGCCCTCCCTTCAGGCCTGGGTCCCCCTACAGCTGCCCTCCCTTGCTGGCATGGTCTCCCCCAACTGCCCTCCTCTGCTGGCCTGGTCACCCCCAACTGCCCTCCTCTGCTGGCCTGGTCACCCCTAACTTCCCACAACTGCCCTTCCCTGCAGGCCATCTTGTGGTGGTCATCTTGTGGTGGCCATCTTGTGTCCACATGGGGGCAGCCATCTTTGACCACATGGGGGCGGCCATCTTGTGTCTTGGTGTGATGGTCAATTTTCATATTACTCTTTTATTAGATAGGATATTTATTACTTAATATATTTTGTTTATATTACAACTAGAGGCCCGGTGCATGAAATGCGTGCACTGGGGGAAGGGGTGTCCCTCAGCCCAGCCTGCATCCTCTCCAATCTGGGATCCCTCTCACAATCCGGGACTGCTGGCTCCCAACCACTCCCCTGCCTGCCTGCCTGATTGCCCCTAACCGCTTCTGCCTGCCAGCCTGATCACCCCCCAACCACTCCCCTGCCAGCCTGATTGACACCTAACTCCTCCCCTACTGGCCTGATCACCCCCAACTGCCCTCCCCTGCTGGCCCAGTTGCTGCCAACTGCCCTCCCCTGCTGGCATGCCCCCCCCCTAACTGCCCTCCCCTGCAGGCCTGGTCCCCCACAACTGTCCTCCCCTGTAGGCCTGGTCCCCCACAACTGCCCTCCCTCCCCTTCAGGCCCGGTCGCCCCCAACTGCCCTCCCCTGCCAGCCATCTTAGTGGCATCCATCTTGTGACCACATGGGGGTAGCCATCTTGTGCAAGGGCATGATGATTTGCATATTACCTCTTTATTATATAGGATTTGTTTATATCACAATTGCAACAAATTGATTTATGGGATTGTATTAAAAACTACAAAGTTTATTTACTTGTAACAAATAGTGGAATGACATGTTATTTTAGTGGGTAGGAAAATTCAATACTGTAAAAAAATCAAATAATGTGGAAGTTTAAATGCAGTAATAATCAAAATCCTAATCAGACTTTTGTTTGGTGTAGAGTGGAGAGGGAAAGGACTTTATAAAGGATTCTGAATTAATATAAGAACATGTGTAAGAAAAACAGCACAGATAATTTTGAGAAACAAGTTCAAAGAAAAAAATACTGATTCTACTGTTATACTATAGAATTATAACAATTAAAATATTATATTACTTTCACAATAATTAAAAGGAATACATGAAATAGAATAGATATATAAATAATAACAATCTGTATAAGCATATAGTAAAATGAAACCATAAGACAGTGGAGAAAAGAGAGATTATTTAATCACTGGTGCTGAAACAATGATTTTTTTAAAACTGTGTTCAATTTTACCTCATGATATATCAAAACCAATTCCAAATGGATTCAAGGACTACACTTTTTAAAATTATACCATAATAAGCTAGAAAAAAATAATAAATACTTATAAGATCTTGGATTGAGAAGGAAATTTCTACATAAAAGCAATGAAGAGCCGAAACCGGTTTGGCTCAGTGGATAGAGCGTCAGCCTGCGGACTGAAGGGTCCTCGGTTCAATTCCGGTCAAGGGCATGTACCTTGGTTGCGGGCACATCCCCAGTGAGGGGTGTGCAGGAGGCAGCTGATCGATGTTTCTAACTCTCTATCCCTCTCCCTTCCTCTCTGTAAAAAATCAATAAAATATATTTTTTTTAAAAAAAAAAGCAATGAAGAAAGTAATAAATGGTTTGTTAATTTAAAATATTGACTTCTCTACAACAAAAGACAGAGTAACGGTAGACTGCTGTAAGAGAGTCAACAACATCACAACTTAAAAAACAAAGAACTTGCCCTAGCTGGCTTGGTTCAGTGGATAGAGCGGCGACCTGCGGACTGAAGGGTCCTGAGTTTTATTCCAGTCAAGGCACATGCCTGGGTTGCAGGCTCGATCCCCCGGAAGGGGCGTGCAAGAGGCAGCCAATCAATAATTCTCATCATTGATGTTTCTATCTCTCTCTCCCTCTCCCTTCCTCTCTGAAATCAATACATATATGTATTTTAAGCATTTTTTGTGCTCTCACCTAAGAATCCAAGATGTGCCATTCAGGTTCTCCCAGGTTCTTTCCAATTCCTTGCTCTGCCATCTTCTAAGACACTGATATTTCCTGTATGGTTGGAGCTGGACCTGTGCCACATCTGTATTTCCAGCTAGTAAGGAGGGAGAAGAGTATGAATAAAGCATTCCCATTGTCTTAAAAACCTGGGCAGACAATGGTAACCATCTCTTCTGCTCGCATCCCATTGGCAGAATTAGCCACATAGTTCCATTTAATTGCTAAGAGTTTTGGAATATGTATTCTCTAATTACACATGGAAAAGGAGGGAACAAATTTAAGTGGAAAACAGCAATACCCACCACACCTCTACAAAGACAATTAAAAGGCAGAGAGCAAAATTAGGAAAAATATTCGCAGCAAATATTTAAAAGGTTGTCATCATTGCAGCATAAAGAAGCCTATATCACAAATATAAAAGAAAACACCAATATGTCAATAAAAATGAGCAAAGAACATATAAAAACAATATAAAGAAAATTAGACAGCATTGCTTCTAACAAAAGAAATTTAAATTGAAACAATTAAATTCCATTGCTTTTCGATCTATTTGTCAAAACCTTTCTTAAAGGCCATTCTAAATGCTGGCACATATGGTGAGACCACTGGGTAGTATATAAATCAGATCATTTGGCCTTTGTCAAATTCACTTGGTTAATATACTGTCTACCAAGAGCCCTGACCATGCTCTTCTATTGGAACCCTGAGTCCACATTGGGAATCTACTCTATGAAAACAACCCAAGACGTGGTCAGAGAGGTATGCAAATATATTCACTGTAGTATCAACAAAGGAAAACAACCTAAATGTCTGACAATAAGAGAATGGTTAAATAAATAATGTGTGGGGAGTTAATGCTATTGCTATCTCTATATTCCCCTTGCCTTATAGATGATTCTATTCACCTGCCATGGGGAAAGTACTGACAAGGACAATATATTAATTTATTCATTCCTTACTTGTTTCTTTCCCATAGAGAAATGGCTTATTTGTTTCCAGAGAGCATCGTATATATTGGGCCACATGCCACATAGGTAGAGTTGGCAGGAAACACTCAGGATTCTTGGGAAAAGCCAGTCCTCAGCCTCTGTTTCTTCATTAGTGGTATAATCTGTATCAGAATCAACACCCAGATTCTCCATTCTGCCGTAATTGGAATAATGAGGAAGGGCTAAAACTTCCATACAGGCATCTAGTTCAGTATCTTGGAATTCATTTTACTAATGTGATTACTCCAATAGTAGGAAATGGGGGTGGGGGCTGGGGAAGTTTCTCAGATCCTAGTCTCTTTCTCAAGCTAACTTCTCTAGGAAGTTCTGAATTCTGGGAATTATGGGACCAGATTGATAAGGGTACTTTGTTCCCTACATGATTCCCTGAGCTCATTTCCTACTGTTAGAACATGGCTGGAGGAGCACCCTAAACTTCCAACTCGAGGGGATAACTGTAAGTAAAATAATTTCTATTTTGTTTGGGAATTATATTTATTTTTACAGTGAAATGCTTTAGAAAAATACTATATGATGGTTAGTGGAAAAGCAAGTAACAATATGGTAAACTAAAATATCTTCCTAGGAAAAGACATAAAAATGCTGGATAACTTGAGCAATTTTTTCAAGCTATAACTGAACTGGAGTGAAAAGAAGTGAAACCCTCACAGGTCAGGTCATACTGAACAAATGAGGCACCTGAAGAACTGGTGGCTTGAGCTTTCATAGGCTCTTTGTGGATTGCAGGAGAAGCATAGGCCACGTACAAAGTAGTTGTATCGGAGACCCTCCCACATAAAGCTGGGACCCCGAAAGGTAACTCTTTTGATGGGTAAACGTGAAAATTTCTTCCAACAACCTTAAGGAGGTGATTCAGAAAAATTTCCATCTCAGCCTTGCCTCGTAGGGGCGCAGACAGAAACCTTCATGCAGATTTGTAACCACATCCCAGTCTTCTGGGTTTGAGGCTAAAATTCACATGATGGTATGGGCCCAAATACTTAAGTCCTGAGTTTGGTTTAAAGCATTCCCCCGATCTGGCAGAATCATGCAATAATTCTCTAGGGGAAATCATACCACAGAAAAAAGTTCCAAGGATCACCAGCTCTCTCTCTTTCACACACACACACACACACACACACACACACACACACACACACATATTTGAGAAATTAAGCCACCATGAACAATTATTCAGAGAAATAAAAAATCAGTCAATTACATCTGCAACAATGGCAGACAATTGAATGGCCATGTAGAGAATATGAAATAAGTTTATACTTAACATTTTTACATAAATAAAATAAAAGCATGACTAAGGAATAAGAGGTGTGAAAAAATGACCAGGCAGGCAGATTAGAAAAAGAGAGAAACAGAACTTCTAGAAATTAGAAATTTAATAAAAGGGTTAAAAAGCAGATTAGACACATAGCAATTCCAATCCCAGGAATTGATTATGATGAATCAAATTAAGAGAAGCAAAAACAACTATGATGGACATGCTTGTTGTGGCAATTTTTTAAAAGAAAAGCATGGCAATAATCTGTGTGGTCAATAGTGCTTTCATTAAATAAATGTGCTAGACTTTTTTAAAAAGAAGATTAGATATAATTGAAGAAATAATTATTCAAGTAACTTGGATTAATATTATTTAGTATTATCTATAAGTATATATTTTATAAATTGATTTAATTATTGCATGTTTAAATAATTTGCTTTTGATTTTGCATTTACAAAGCACATTTACTTATAAAATCACATTATTCTGACAATAAACCCATAGGATTTTTCAGATAGGCATTAATTCCCCCAATAGATTGTAAATTCTTTGAAAGCAGGGACTGAAATGTATTTTTGGTTTCCCAGAAATAATTTACATGCAATCATCATATATCTGTTGAACACAGTTAAATCTAATCAATGCCTCTCTGATTTCTAATACATTTGAACAAAATATATACTCTTTCTTTAAAAATCTCTCTCCAGCTTAAAAGTAGTTATTTTTTCACAAGTGATTTTGAAATCCTGAAATTTGAGTTTCTAGAAAGGAAACAACATGTGTAAAGATCACTTAATTGGGTACCTAGAGACCCAGCTACCCAGCTCTGCCCTGACATAGTCATTTGATTTTGGGCAAAGGAAGAGGCATAGTTGAATAGGTAAATATTGACTGCCTACCAAGTGCCAGACAACTGTTTGGTAATTTACATGTGCTACAGTCTCATTAGTCTTTTGAGACAATGCCCCAAAGTGATCTTTTTTTGTGTAACACAATGCCTGAAAGAATGATCATTTACTAGGTGCTATATTTTGTGTCAGGCACTATGCCAGTTATTTTACTTTTTTTCTTTAAATAATTAACCAATTCTCCTAGCATTTCTGTGGCATATTCTCACAGAAAGCTCTCCTGCCGGAGGCAGAGTGCCAATGGGATACCCACCGAGACTGCTCTGCCTCAATGACTTTTAAGATCCACAGCAGGAAGAGGGGCCCGAATGAAGGGACAGTCTCACCAGCCTTTCCCACTGCCTTGTTAGATGGATATAGGGGGCTCAGGCACTCTACTCCCCAAAATAAAAGTGGCGAGCAGCAGCTCCCTGGAGCTTCCAATCAGTGTCTTTGAGGGAGGCAGGAACTCCGGACCAAGTCCCACCATTGTAAGAACTGTTAAGGGATCTGCAACCTTTTGCTCCCCTTTTGTTACCACCTCATTGTGCAAATTATCCAGATACTTAAATTCTACCAGAGCCTTCTGGAAACATCCGGATAAATCACTGAAGAAAATAAAACAAAAACAAAAAGAAAGAAAAGAAAACTCGACGTAGATTGGGGTAACCAAGAACATTTTAAAACCCAAGCCAGGATCATGGCAGAAGTCCTGCCACCATAGCTGGCCTGACCTGGATATAGAAGGAAAAGAACAACAAAGTCCAAGTGGAGACAACCATCCCTTCCCCAGAAACTGGGTCACAGCTTTAAAGAGTGATAATCGCAGCAAATGCCTGTGTGATGTTCACGTTATGCCAGGCACTGCTCTACGTGATAGATATATTCATTTAACCCTGAGTACCACCGTTAGTCCCATTTTTAGATGGGGGCACATGTACTACAATCACAGGTATTCTATGGCAGAGCCAGCCAGGTTCAAATGCAGGCAGTCTCGCTGGAGTCCAAGTTCTTCGCTACTAACTTCACCCTTATTACAAGGATGTACAAAGAACTTTAATGGCCAAAACTGGTTTGGCTCAGTGGATAGAGCATCGGCCTGCGGACTGAAGGGTCACGGGTTCGATCCCGGTCAAAGGCATGTACCTTGGTTGCGGGCACATCCCCAGTGGGGGGTGTGCAGGAGGCAGCTGATGGATGTTTCTCTCTCATCGATGTTTCTAGCTCTCTATCCCTCTCCCTTCCTCTCTGTAAAAAATCAATAAAATATATTTTTTAAAAAATAAAAAAAAGAACTTTAATGACACATGTTCACATTAGTTGCATAGGGTGCTTATTGTGAGAATTCCTGGGAGAGATTAGTTTGCAAACCTATTCACCTCACTCACACGACGAACTTGGAGAAGTGTGCCTCTCCGTGATTGGAGC
The DNA here is from genome assembly GCF_951640355.1 of Cnephaeus nilssonii. NCBI lineage: Eukaryota > Metazoa > Chordata > Mammalia > Chiroptera > Vespertilionidae > Cnephaeus > Cnephaeus nilssonii. Next base: position 36,018,323 of record NC_137078.1, read on the forward strand.
TCAGTTTCTGTGTATGCTGGACCAACCCTGCGCTCATTCTTTCCCATGTCTTCGCAAAAACAGTCAGTGCTCTTGTGCAAACCTCTCAACTTTCCTGTGGTTCCATGGAAGGAACCTTTGCAGCTCAGCAGGGGTGGTGGGAGCTAATTTCCCTAAAGGTCTACCTTTTTTCTATAAATCTTCTTCCTCTGTTCCCCTTCCCCCTTGGTCCTTTAAATCCCTCTTGGGTACCTACCTCTGTTATAGCCATGTTACATCCATGATTTTCAGCAGAAAACTGCAGTAGAGCCCTTAAAATGTTGGGAGTGTGTGAGCTTGTCTCTGACAACAGGAAAGGAAAGAGTAGCTGGGGATAATGGGTAGTGGGTTTGTGGCGGTGAGTATGAGAATAATCAACCAGAGGTGTGTTGTGGGGAAGAAAGTGTACACAATACACACAGTGGGTGATGGAAGTAACTAAAGGAGGATAAAGCAGGTGAGTTCCCAGACCTTATTAAAAAATGACTTGGGTCTGAAGGCTAACAGCCTTTACTCTCACACCACTCTTCTCTCTACCCCAGTTCCTTCCATCTCTCTCTCACCTTTAATTCTCTTCTATTTGGGTGATCAGACTAGGACCAGATACTCAATTCCAATAAGTAGACTAACTCCTTTCTTAACGTTCTTTTAGCGCTCAGAACTCTCACCATACCATGAAGTTAGAGTGTTAAAATATAGTCACTTCTTACATAAACAGAGAAATCTACTTGGAAACAGGAACATAAACAGTCCACTGACCTGAGTGAGATTGGGATCAAGCTCTTCCCAAATTCAAACCTGCTCATTTAAATGATACTTCATTTTTAAGATACTTCTCAGTGTGTAGTCAATGAGACATGTGTTTCACATGCAAACACTTCTGATGGTGGAGTTGGAAACAATGAGTGTCACATCAGAGAAGTTAAATGTCAGCCCCACACTGTCTTTCTGCCTTCCCACAGAGAATGATGCTGCAAATCCCAAATAATGTCTGAAATGTTACTATTCTTTCCATTTGTGGTCATGATTGATTTCCATCTAAGTGATGGTGCCTGTCTCATTACACTGGCCTCAGAGTACTGTCAAGTTTGTTTTCAGAGGAAACTTAAAAGTATGCAATAGGCCCTGATAACAAAACAAACAAAAAGCGCGCGCGCGCACGCACACACACACACACACACACACACCAGAATGTTGATAGCCAGAGAGAGAAGCAAGGTGCATTAGTATTGCATTGGCATCCTGCTTTAGAGATCAGGGGGAATATGACAAGCGTGACTCCCATTATTGTGATAGCATATTGCATTCAGCTCTGATGAGGCAGAACTGTGAAAGTGTATCCTGAGGTATTTTCACTTCATGCATTTGGCATTGCTACCAGTTATTGCATTTAAGATACATTGGTCTGTTTACTCCTCCTGATTCCTCTCAGAGAAAATGTTAACCGTGGAAAAAGAATATTTGATGTTACAAATTATCTAGCTTGCTGGTCTCATTTCCCTTTTAGTATGCAATTATTTGTTTAGCTTCCCTTAGCAAATGAAATTTCAAGGGCATTTCAAGGAATATAAATAATATGAAAACGAAGTAGAGCCCCAAAGAATTTTTCTTCCTCCTTTTTTTTGTATTCAGAAACAGCACTGAATCATGCATATGTATGAATCAACAAAATCAGGTTAGCTAAGAAATTGGAAATTGCTCTCTACTAGAACATTTGTCTTGCTCTAGAGAACTTTGTTACAGATTTGAATGACTAATAAAAAATCACCAGCATGACTGGAACAGATATATTTTATGGACTTGGGTTGTTAATAGTCTTTTTAGCTTCTCCTAAGTACTTAAGCAGATTCCTCACTTTCCCTCAATACCTGAAATTATGTTAACATTGTCCAAAATATGCACTAACAAGATACATTTTTAAATGCCATAAATTGGAATGGGGATAGTGAAGATTTTTGACAAAGCAGAATAAAATTTAAAAGCAGTAAAGAGAGATAGATGTCAGATAGATAAACAGATCAATAAATAAACAGAAGGTACTTGGATATAAATAAAGATAGATTTTAGACAGATCAATAGTAGCATGAAATAGACAGAAATAATTAGTTAATCATCGTTTTCCTCTTAAGGCAAGAGGTAACCCCTTTCTCCAGCAAAAGTTACCAGGATCACAAGAAGCACAGAATAGAAAATAAACTCAAAATTCTGCTCCTGTTTACCTTGATGGTGTGCCTGGAAGTGCTTTCCCTGAGAATTCATATGCAATGTTCATTCTTTCTAAGCCCTTACAAGTCACTCCCGGTGGAGGCTAAAATTGATCAATTTTGCAGAGACCAAAATAGATAAGAAACAGCAGCTAACAAGCTTCCTAGTATCACTGGGATGGCTGGTTGTTGCCATCCTCTTAAACTGCATGAGTAGGTGCAAATGGGGCACCTGCCCCCAGCCTCGCCCTCTCTCTGCCCATCTCAGTTGGAGCACACCCCTGCTGGGCATGCCCAGTTCCATTCAGCTTAAGGCCATCTTGCCATCTGCTTCCTCAATTCCTGGTGTTACCCACAATTTATTTTCCTCTCATTAATGAATGATGATACAGGATGAGAGGCAGAATTGAGTACTATAGGACAATGCTGTGCACTCTCTCCATTAATCACAAAGAAGTGGCTTCCGTGCTGGTTTAATGCCAGCTCCCCAGTAGTGTGAAGCATGTAAACTTGAGCAATCTTGTTGAACATTGAGCCAGAGTTTAACTCCTCCATACAAGTAGGGTATATATTCTCTTTCTCTCAAGATTGTTGTGAGATAGGAATGAGTAATTCACATGAAAGTACCTAGGTATATGGTAAGGAGTAAATAAATAGTTATTATACCACTGGTTTAATTAATTCCTCAAACATGTTTTGAGCTTTTCCCATGTATATGTTATGTGATATTATGAGGATACAGAAAAATAAGACAAGACACTGACCTTTCCAAAAGCTCCTATTTTAGCCCAAAATAAATACCTACTCTCCACAATGCATAATCAAATGTGTCAAGAAAGGCATATGTGTGATTTGAGTGTGAAAATAAGAAGAGAGAGAAAAGGGGCAGAAAAACTGCTTTTTAAAAATAATGGCTGCATTTTTTGCAAGTTTAATGAAAATCCTCACCCACCGATGCAAAAAGAACCTCAACGAAGCCCAAACAAGAACATACAAAGAAAACTATACCAAAACACATTAGAGTCAAATTGTAGGAAAATCAAAGATAAAAAGAAAATCTTTAAAGAATCCAGAGAAAAATACTCATTACAGGGAAACAAACATAAGAATAATTTCTGACTTCTGAGCAGAAACAATCCAAGCCAAAGACTATGAATAACATTTTAAAATTGCTGAAAGAGAAAAACAAAACAAAACACTCTCAACTAAAAATTCTATATTTAGTAAAAATTTACTTCAAAACTGAAGATGAAATAAAGACATATTCAGAAAAACAAAAGTGGAGAAAATTCATAGCCAGCAAATTCACACTACACGAAATACTAAAGGTAGTTCTTCAGACTGAAGGGAAATAATACCAGAGGGAAAGACAGATCTACAGAAATAAATGAGGAACATAGGGAATGGTAAAATTGTGGGAAAATATAATAGACTATTTTTTTCTTTAATGTCTTTAAAATATAAAAATAATAAGGTATTATGGGGTCAGTAACATAGTAATATACACCAAATATTTAACAAAAGTTGTACAGAGGAAGGAGGGAAGTAAATGAACATATACTATTGTAAGGCTTTCACACTAAACATGAACTAGTATGATATCAGGTTACAACAGACTGTGAAAGGTTAAGAACACATATTGTAAGGCCTTGGGCAACTACTAAAAAATAAATGAATAAAATAAGTGGGCTAACTAAAAGTAGAGAAAACAAAATGGGACAATAAAAATATTGATTATTCCAAAATAGTCTAGAAACATAGGAACAAAGAACATTGGAAACAAATAGAAAATAAATAGCAAAATGGTAGATTTAAACTCAGCAATATGAATAATTGCATTAAATATAAAGGTGTACATACAATAATTAAAAAACAAGGATTTTCAAACTCAATAAAAGGGGGGAATAGAACTACAAGAGACACAGTTGAATATAAAGACACAGGTAGTGGAAGGGAAAAGGATTAAAGAACATATACCATGCAAATGTAAACATGCAAAAGCTTGTTTGGCTATATTAATATCAGACAAAATGAAATTTCAAACAAGGATATTACTGGAAATTAGAAAAAGATGTTTGATAATGATAAATGTGTTAATTCATTAAAAGACACAGCAAAAGTTAACATGTATGTACCTAACAACAGAGCTTCAAATATATGGAGTCACACCGGATCCAACTAGAAGGAAAAGTGGAGAAACACACAATTATAGTTGGAGAAGTAGACAGGAAAGCAGTAAGGATATGGAAAACTGAAATAGCTCTATCAATCACTTTGACCTATGTGACATTAGTAGAATATGTCACCCAACCATAGCAGAATGCACATTCTTTTCAAGTACACATAGGACATTCATCAATGTGAATCATACAAACTATATCAAGTCTTTGTACTTTTGTTTCAAAGATACAAAATTACACACAGTATGCTTTCTCATCATGGTGAAATATAAAGCAGAGAAATAACACCACAATGTTTTCTCTGAAAATAATAATAACATTGGTAAGCCTGTGGAAAGACAAATTTTTAAAAAAGAAATGTGCTATCAATCTACAAAAAAAACATGGAGGAACCTTAAATGCATATTGCTAATGAAATAAACCAATCTGAAAAGGCTACATACTTAATGACTCCAAATATATGACATCCTGGAAAAAGCAAAACAATAGAGGTAGTAGAAAGGTCAGTGATTGCCAGGGGTTTAGAGGAAGGGAAGGAGAGATGAACAGGTGGAACACAGGGACATTTTAGGGCAGTGAAACTACGCTGTATGGTACCTTCAGGGTGGATATGTATCACTACACCTTTGTCAAAAACCATAGAAAGTACAATACATAGAGTGAGACCTAATATAAACTGTAGTCTTTAGTCAATATAATGTATCAATATTGGCTCATCATTGTAACAAGGGAATGACATTGATGCAAGCTGTTAATAATAATGGGAAATTGGAGGGAGTATATGGGAACTCTGTACTTAACACTAATTTTTTTAATAAACCTAAAACTTCTCAAAAATAAAGTCTAGCCCTAGCAGGTTTGACCCAATGGATAAAGTGTTGGCCTGTGGACTGAAAGGTCCCAGGTTTGATTCCTATCAAGGGCACATACTCAGGTTGCAGGCTCGATCCCAAGTAGGGGGTGTGCAGGAGGCAGCCAATCAATGATTCTCTATCATCATTGATGTTTCTATCTCTCTCTCCCTTTAACTTCCTCTCTGAAATCAATTAAAAAAAATTAAAAATAATAAAATAAAGTCTTCTTTTTAAACAGTAAAGATAAAACACAAATTACTAGTATCATGAGAAAAAGAAGAAATATGATTACACGTTTTATACATATTTAAAACAATAAGGGACTAGTATGAAAACTTTATGCCACTAAAATTGACAGCATACATAAAATGGGCAAATTCCTTGAAAGATACAAATTACCAGAGCTAAAACAAGAAGAAATAGAAAATATAAATAGCCCTGTATCAGTTAAGGAACTGGGATCTATAATTCAAAGCCTTCCCAGATGGCTTTTTATATTCTACCAAATACTTTTTAAATAACCATTACCAATATTACAAAAGATATTTCCAAAAGTGAAAGAACACTTTTCAACTTGTTTTATATGGTTGCATAACTCTGAACTTATAAGCTGACAAAGGCATTACAAGAAAAAAAAATTGCAGGCCAATAATTTAAGGAAAATATTAGTAAATAAAATCAAGTAATATTTGATCACATGGAGTTTGTCCCAGGAATGTAAAGTTAGTTTAACACTCAAAAACCAATTAACTCGATTAATCACAGGAAATAAAGGAGAAAAACCAAATGATCATCTCAATAGATACAAAAAAATTAACTTGACATAATTCAACATCAGCAAACACAATTCAACTCAGTAAAGCAGCAGTAGAGAGCTCTCAAGCTGATAGAGGTCATCTATATGTAAAAACTGAATACTTTCCCTCTCAGATCGGCAACAAGACAAGAATGTCTATCCTCACCACTACTATTCCACATTGTATAGGAGGTACGAGCAAGTGCAGCCAGGCAAGAAAAAGAAATGAAAACATACAGATTGTAAACAAGGACATAAACCAGTATTTATTCACAAACAACATGATTATTTGTTGAAAATCTTAAGGAATCCACCTATCAAAAAGAACTACAAGCATAATTGAGTTTAGCAATTATCAGTTTAAAAGGTCAGCATGCAAAAATTTATTGAATTTCTATATACTAGGAATTAAAAATTAAATTGGAAAAGAATGCTCTTAATAATAGTACCCATGATATTAAATGCAGATATTTACATTTAGATTACCAAATATGTGCAAGACCTGAACATTGAAAACTACAAAATACTGAAATAAATTAAAGATAACTTAAATAAATGGAAAGATATGTATCATGTTCAAGAATTAAAAGTTTTAATGGTAAGATGTTATGTTCATATATTGAAGTCCTGGCCCCCTATACCACAGAATGTGACCCTCTTTGGAGACAGAGCATTTAAAGAGGTAGTTAGGTTAAATAAAGTCATATGGGTGGGCCATCCTACATAATAAAAAGGCAATATGCAAATTGCATCACTCCGCTACGCCCACGATTGGGCCGGCTGGAGGCGCGGGGGGCGGGACTCAGGGTGGCCGATTGGCTGGCGGTAGGAGCGGGGGGGCGGGGAGTCCCCGCCCCCCCGCTCCTACCGCCAGCCTAAACGGCCAACTGCGGAAGGACCCATGCGGCCGGCGGAAGACGCTGGTGGCGGAACTCGGAACTCGGGGTGGCCAATTGCGTGGCTGCCGGCACCAGTTTTCCGCCAGCAGCAATTTTCCACTGGCCACCCACCATCAGGGCGGGGCGCGGCGGAGCGGGGCGGGGCGGGGCGGAGCGCGGCGGGGCGGCAGTGGCCCGCGGGTGCAGGTGTGGTGGCCCCAAGGCTGCGGCAGCGGCAGTGCACGCGGCCGAAGCGGCGGCTTGCAGGATTGAATCCTGCAAATGGGCTACTAGTAATTTAATACAATTGGTGTCTTTATAAAAAGGAGAAATCAGGACACAGACAGCACGCCAACCCAGAGGTGACCATGTGAGGACACGAGAATGCAGCCATATGCAAGCCTACGAAAGAGACCTAAGAAAATGACCCATTAATGATTAGTTATTTATTAAAGGTAAATTCAAATTCTATAAAAAGACTAGGAAAGAATGTTCATAATGTCATTATTTATGATAGTCCTAAACTGGAAATAACCCAATTGCCTATCAAACATGAATAAACACAATGTAGCATGTTTACACAGTTGATATTATTCTGCAATGAAACAAACTCTTAATGCACTTAAAATTTGTTCACCTAACTGCATGTAACTTGTACCTCAATAAAGTTAAGACGTATATTACAGCAGAAGTTGAGAATTATTAAGAAAAAAATAAATCAGAGAGAGGAAATGGAGAGTGCAGGGGGTAGTGGGTTTCTATTTTACATGGGATGATCTGAAGTCCCCTTCTGGATGGCATTTGTGGAAGAAACTTGAAAGAAATGCTTCATGGAGGGAAGGGTGTTCCCTGAGACAGAGGGATCAGAATGTGCAAAGACCTTGAGGCAAAAGTATGCTTGTCTTCCTCAAGCAGAAGCAAACAGGCCAATGTGGCTCAAGCGACAGTCAAGGCGGGTGTGTTAGGAGATGAGGTCCAAGAGGACAAGGGTTCAGATCACATAGGTCTTGTAAGTCATCGTAACGACTCAAGAGTTTCGCTCTGAGTGAGAAGAAGTGCAAGGTCCTTTAGAACAGCCGTGTGATGAGAATAAACTCATGGCATGAAGCAAGCAAGGGCAAAAGCAGAGATGGGCTAGAATATTGTCTTGATGGCTTGGACAAAAGTAGTGGCAGTGGAAAGTGGCCACAGTCTGGATATATTTTGAAAGTAGAGACAACAGGTTTTGCTAGTGGATAGAATGTAGGATCTGAGAGGAAAAAAGAAGTGAAGAATAAGTGAGTTTTTAGCCAGATCCCTATTAGAATTGGACCCCAGGCGATGTTGCTCCAGAGCTAGCTAGTATTTATAGTTGGTTTCCTCCCCCAAAACTCTGCTGATAAATATTACTGATGCCTCTAATCCAGCTCAGCATGCTGACACGCTCTGCCCCTTTAAGAATCATCCAGCCCACCTGCCATCTTCCCTTCAGAACCTGCCTTTCTGACCTGATTTCTTCGGTTAAATCCTGCCTTTCTGCCCAATTCCTTTGGATTCTGCCTTCACTTGGGCCCTCTGGTCCTCCGTTCTTTTGGATTCCCTGGCACCCTCCCCTTACTTCATACTCTGATGCCTTAGGTAACTGCTAATTCACACCTTTGCAATAACCCTCAGGTCTGACAAAAGGCCCAGGACTGAAAATCCAGCTCCTGCTCTGGTCCGAAGACCTGAGCCCCAGTGCTGGGCTGCAGCCGAGAGGAAGCCGTCCACTTTCCTAATTTGTCCACTCAAAGGAGACGCCTTTTATGTAAGACACTTTTTCCTAATTTGCCCAAAGGTATTTATATGTATAAAAGAAGTCCCTGTTTTATGGCCAGACAAGCATGACTCTGATTCACAAAGGTTGGACTTTTTTTTTCCAGAAAAAGCACTGAGAACTTTAGTAAAGTACCTTAAACTCCTGTCTCTCTCGCTTAGAATTTTTGAAAAATTTTAGTTGAAAGAGGAGACCAAATTTCGTTGATATTGGCATATCAGAAGGCAGTTTTTCTAGGTAGTATCTCTTGTCTTGTCCCACCTCAGCATGCCTTGTTTCTCCTACACTCCAGACGTGCAAACAGCTTTTGCTTATTTCTACTGAACATGGTTCCTTTTTCTCTGATGTTGTCTGGATTGAACCTGAGAAGCTGACATAATTGTGTAATTCACATCCAGTGAAAGTTGAACTTTGAACAGTAACTGGAGATCTGAGCAGGTAAAGGCATCTGACAAGAGTTTGTACTTGACAACACCAGCATCCTTTCTCTTTTGAATAATAATATAACCAATTCAATGCCCTCTCTTTCCCGGCTATTGCAATGTTGAATTCAAGTGTCAGTATGACCTGACTATTTATCTGGTAAGAACTCAATTAATTTGTGTCCAGACACATTAATTGTTCTTACTTTATATTTGACCATTGTATTTAGTCCCTGACCTCTGGTCCCACTTTCACATGGAAATCTTCCTCTCAGTGGCAACACGTCACGCACTGGCATACAACTGCTCACTGCTGATTCTGACAAGGACTCTTCCCTGTCACCACAGCTACTGAATTTCCTTGAACATATCTCAGTGATAAGTTCAGAGAGGCTTCTTTTTTTTAAGATAGCATAAAAAACATTATAAATCCTGACAAGCTCTTTCCATGTTATTATAATTCATGAAGGATGGCTCACAGTAGTGTAACGAGCACTGAACTGGATGCAACGCACACAATAGGTATTTTGTAAATATTTGTTAAATGTGACAGTAGTCCTAGCTCTCCCCATAACTAGCTGGTGATGCAATCAACTCGCATCATCTCACAGGGCCTCAGTTTCCTAGTTTGTAATATTAAAAGGCTGGAAAAGATGGGTTCTAAGAACCAGAATGGGAGCTTGTGAAGTTGCCACCTCTCCTACCACAGTTCCCAAAGTGTTTCTCAGACAAATTAAAGACAAAGGCTAAAGAATGAGCTCCTGGGACTCAAATGGCCTTTGGAACTTTCTTGTGAGCCATTTCCTTAAGTGGACAACTTTGGAGATCCGTGATGTAGTCCAAGGTGATCTTCTCACATAACTCAAGCAATCTGGAGATTCCAATAGGTCCAGACAATATTATACAAAACATCCCACCCCCATCTTATTTTTTTTTTAATCTTCTTCACTCAACTCCATATAATTTTTAAAAGAAAATTTACCTTTAGGAATTGGTTTGTTTTTAAGGAACTCAGTTACTCTATGCCCAGTAACTCATTGAAGTATTGTAAGAGCACTGCTTGGGAACAATCTTTAGACCAGTTAGGCTTTTTGAGTAACATCATTGATTTTTTTTAAATATATATTTTTATTTATTTCAGAGAGGAAGGGAGAGGGAGAGAGAGATAGAAACATGAATGATGAGAGAGAACCATTGATCAGCCTCTTCCTGAATGTCCCCCACTGGAGATTGAGCCCCCAATCTGGGCATGTACTCTAACCAGGAACCAGACCTCAACCTCCTAGTTCATGGGTTGATGCTCAACCACTGAGCCACACAAGCCAGGCAAAATCATTGATGGTTTATCATGGCTAGGGTATTGATACAAAGACAAAAAATAGTTTCTAAGTAGACATACTTACAACAAAATCTTTGTAAGTTCTACATTTAGCAGATATTATCTCACTAAACCTTATAAGTTTAAATCTCTTCCATAGACATTTTCATGGATAGTTTAGCTAAAATTAAAGAGATAATTCTAAAGATTTCTCATAGAAATCTCACTAACCTGGGATTCACAGGAATCAATCACTACTTCAACTCTAGCACTATTTAGTTATGAGACATTATGCAAAAACATCATAAAATTTGAAATTTGGGAGGAAATATAGAGATCATTTCTGCAATAAGGAATTACTGTAGAAGGAAGCCTCTCTTCTATAGCCTATATAATTACTTCCTGTGATTAAAGGCAAATAAGATCTTACAATTTCCTTCCTAATTCCATTTTTGGAAAGGTAGAGTAGAAAATCTTTCAAACTACCACTTCCGTTCTTTGGTTCTAGATCTGCTTTCTGAAATAACAGAGAAAATTAGTAACAGTTTACATATTTTAAGCATTAACTATATGTATGATTACTTTACTTAATATGTATGATTTGTTCACTAAAGCCACAAGTTATGTCCAAAATGGAGTACTAGAGACTCTTGCCTTAAACAACTAGAAAATTTTACAAAATATATGAAACAAAGTTTTTGACATTGAAAAATAGGCAGTGTAGGACTAAATCCCTGAGAAAAGGGAAACAAACAAGGTAATTAATCCCTACAATTCTCTAGCCTACTACTTAGAGGAAGTTTCTGGGCTACAACACAGGGAAGGGTGCCTAAACAGAGCCCAAAGGTTTCACTTAGGTAAAGAGACAGATATGGAACTTAAAGAAGGCAAAACAGCTATAGCCTGTGAAATAGAAAATCAGAGATATATGAGCTGCAGTGAGGTGGGGGTCTTTGTAGATATGCAGAGGGGTCCCCTCCAGTCTTTAGCTGAGGATCGGTCTACACATGATTGAGAATAAATTCCCCCAAGCCCAGGAGAAGTCTTCTGGAAAAGTGAAAGATCAAACAATTCCCAAAGCTCTTTTTATGTTCCCTCCAGACAGAGTGAACAAACCTCATAATACACAGGCATCAGGCAGAATCATCAGAAGGGTATGACTTTAGTAGCCTAATTAAACTACCCATAAAATAAAGGCTATCCCAGACCTGCCCTAACAAGCTTAAAGCAAACTCCAAAAGGATCCAAATGATTTCAAGTAACTGGAAACATACCAGAACAAATCTAATGCTTTTAAAGGAATACAACCAAAGTCAACACCTAACAACATAAAATTTACAATTCCTGGCACCTAGCTAAAATTTACCAGACATGCAAATAACCAGGAAAATACTACATCCAATCAGGAGAAAACAAAATCAATTACTACATTTAGACATAGTAACAATAGGTGATAAAATAAGCAGATAGGGACATTGAAACAGGTATTATAAATGTGCTCTATAAGTTCAAGAATATAGAGGAAAACATAGGTATGATGAGGACACATAAGGAAAATATTTTTTAAAAGACCAACTTGGAACGTTTAGTAATAAAAGATAAAGTAAATACATTGTATGAGATTAATAACAGACAGAGTAGACACTGTGAGAGAAAAAAAGATCAGCAAGCTTAAAGGCATTGTAATAGAAATAATTCCAAATGAAACACAGGAAAAAAATACTTTAAAAGTGAACAGTGTACCAATGCCCTGTAATACAATATCAAGTTTTCTAACAGGTATGTCATTGGAATATCAGAAATGGAGTAGGGTGGGAAAAACAATATTTGGGGATAAAATGGCCACATTTTTTCCAAATTGGATAATAACTTTAAACCCACAGATCCAAAACTGCAAATCAATTTCAAGATGAATAACCATAAATAAAAGCACACTGACATACAACATAATAATATTGCCTAAAACCAGTAATGAAGAAAACATTTTACAAATATCCAGAGGAAAAAAAATAGGTACATAACAAACATAGGAAGAAAGATGAAAATAATGTTGGATTTTTTGCCTGACATTATTTAAGATAGAAGACAAATGGATTGATATCTTTAAAGTACTAAAAGAAAAAACTTGTCAACATAGAATTTTATACCCGGTAAAACTAATTTTTAAAAATGAAAACAGAATGGTACCAGCATAAAAACAGAAACATAGATCAATGGAACAGAATAGAAAGCCCATAAATAACCCCACATCTGTATGGTTAATTAATATTTAATAAAGGATACATTGGGGTAAACACAGTCTATTCAATAATTGGTGTTGGGAAAATTGGACTGATATATGCCAAGAAAGAAAGAAAGAAAGAAAGAAAGAAAGAAAGAAAGAAAGAAAGAAAGAAAGAAAGAAACTAGGTCACCTCCTTACACCATATACAAGAATAAATTCAAAATGAAATAAAGACTTGAAACCATAAAATTCCTAAAAGGAAACATAGGCAATAAAATCTCAGACATTTCTCTTAGCAATATTTTTTTTATATATCTTCTCTGGCAAGGGAACCAAAAGAAAAAGTCAACAAATGGTACTACATAAAACTAAAAAGCTTTTACACAAAAAGTAAAATAAAATAATAAAAAGTTTTTGCACAGCAAAGGAAATATATCAACAAAATGAAAAGACAACCCACTGAATTGGAGAAGATATTCTGATAAGGGGTTAATATCCAAAACTTATAAAAAGAACTGGTTAAATTTATACAACTTCAACACCAAAAAAATAAAAATAAACATACAATGCAATTAAAAAACAGGCAAAGGACCTGAATAGACACTTTTCCAAAGAGGACACACAGATGGCTATTAGACATATGAAAAGATGCTCAACATCACTAATCATGAGAGAAATGCAAATTAGAACCACAATGACATATCACTTCACATCTGTCAGAATGGTTATCATCAATAAACTAGTGGCCCGGTGCATGAAATTCGTGCACGGGGAGGGGGGTCCTTCAGCCCAGCCTGCACCCTCTCCAAACCGGGACCCCCAGGGGATGTCAGACTGCTGGTTTAGGCCTGATCCCACACTGGCAGTCGGACATCCCTCTCGCAATTCGGGACTACTGGCTCCTAACTGCTCACCTGCCTGCCAGCCTGATTGCCCCCAACTGCCCACCCTCTGCCGGACTGTGGGTGCTGGAGAAATGCTGGAGAATGGAAATTAGGAATTGGGAGCCATTTATTTTCATTACAATTCGGCCTTTAGTGACTGACTTCTGGGGAGGCCCTCCTTCTCTCTGGACCTCAGTTGCTGCAACTGTAAAATGGGAGCTTGGATAATTGGATTCCTAGGCCCCTACCATGGTAACAACTGGGATTCCACAAAAGCTCTAAGTAGCTGGGTGTGGCCCTGCCCCCTGGGCACCCAGGCTGGGGTCACACAGGGAAGGGCTCCAACCCCGCCCAGACCACAATCTGAACTTCCCGAAAAACTCAGGGTCTCCCTTCAATGGTGTGTACCCCGTGATTGCACCATGGCTAGCACTTCCACACCACGGGCCCTTCTGCCCAGGCAGGGCACACACTCCACACCATGCACCTGTGCTGCTGCCACCCCAGAGGCACTCGTGCCCAGGGAGGTGGGGGTTCCTGAGGCACCTGTGGACGGAGGGTGGGGGGAAGGAAGGAGGATTTGCAACAATACCTCTGGGAGGAGGCAGCCGGGGCAGATACGGTGGCGGCGGCAGCTGAAAGCAGAGGCTAAGGAGTAGGGGGAGGTGCCCAGGCACTCCCCCTCCCATTGTCCCCAGCCCCGGACGAAATAAAGGAAACCAATAACTATATTAGTATCAGAATCAGACATAGTAGATAAAGAAGTCAAAAGGGAAATTTCTTAATAATAAAGGGGTCAGTTTATCCAGAAGTCAAAAAACAACCCTAAATGTATAGGCACTAGGAGAAATAGACAAATTCATAATTATAGTTGGAGAGTTCAACACAGCTCTATCAGTAATTGACAGAAGTAAACAGAAAATCACTAGGATATAGAAAAAAGTTTAGAGTTAAAAACGAGGCAGTCTTCACTTTTCTTGATTATACCAGGTATTTTTTACTGCTCCTGCCCCTTCTCACTATATATGGCATCATTGTTTGACTTCTTTTCCAACTAGTCATGACTCAGCACATAGTAAATTATAGCTAGAGGGTAGCCCAGCTAATATCATGATGCGTTAAGAACCTCCCAAATATGTGATGTAGAAACACAAAGACAGCAAGGTTAAGTGGGGAGAAGGGGCTATTTTTCTGCTCACTAATCAGAAATTCAGACAAACAAAAAGCTTCAACGTGTTTGCCTCCATTCTTCTCATCCATAGTGATTCACAGACTGTACCTTTGGCCTTCACAATACATGGGTCCAAATGTACATTGAGTGAGCTGGTCATCTGCAAGCAGACATTCATCTCCACACATTTATGTAAGTGTATGGGCTGATGGTGTCAGAATTCTAAGGAACATCTTTTACTGTCTGAGAATCTTTGGCTGATAGAGATACCATTTTCCAGTATATACTCTTTTTCTAGCCACGGCAGTCCAGAGCTTTTACACACATTGTAATGAATACAACAAATTAAGTAGTAGCTTCTCCTTCATAGTAAGTTAATTAACACCATTCTCAATGTAAATTAGTAAACTGACAAACTATTTCTCCAGAAAAAGAATGGCTCTCTCTCTCTCTCTCTCTCTCTCTCTCTCTCTCTCTCTCTCTCTCTTTCTCTCTCTCTCTCTTCCCTATACTGTCAAATAAAATCCTAATCTTACCTAAGTGATTATCATGCAGTTTTGAATTGCTTTGGGTAAAATGTAACTATTCAGTCAATCCTGGAACCATGAAGCTAAGACTCTATGAATCTCCTGCCTTATGGATTGACTTTGATGGGCCACAGCTCAGGTGCTTGCCAGCAGCTGACTTGGACAAATCTCTAAAGGTGTCTGGACAATCAACTCAGGCACTGCTTATTCTAAAGTGCATCCTCTTCCATCTTAAGGCACCCAGAACAATTTCACAGGCAGAAATTGAGGCAAGAGAAGGGAAATGGAGGTGGGCAGCAGAAAATGTGAAGGTTTTGTATTTTTGTAGATCTCTGGTATTATGTTTTTTGTTTTCTGTTTTGTTTTTGTTGTTGTTGTTTTTTGCATACATTGCAGTTTGAGCATCAAGGGAAAGCTTCTTGAGCAAAAAATATATTTGTTTCCAAAGAAACTATATTCCCTTGCCTTCCATAACTATAAATAAAAAGTTCCCTTCTTATGCCTTAACCAGTCTCTAAATATTATATCATACTCCCCATCCAAAATATATCTTTCTAGGAAAATAAGATAAACAAAGTGCTTTGCTAACTGTGAGGAAATTTATCACTTGTCATGGATGGTTCTACTATCTTAAAAGTTCTTCATCGTTACTAGGGTTTTCATTTGTTAAGTAACTAGTTTCTACATTAGCTATCAAATTTCCCCTTAAATTTCCCAAACCAAAACATTTATTAAACACTAGTGCCCCAGTGCACAAATTCATGCACATTGAAAGGAAATTAATTAGAAGGTGGCTGACAGGGTGGGACTGGGTAAGACGGGCCAGACATGCCCTGGAGCCAACCTCCTGTGGTCCCTCCCCAGCCGGCTGCACCTGGGGTGGCGCCACGGCTCAAAGGGTGTCTGCAGAGTGAGTGGGGTCCCTCCGGCAGGTGGGGACCCTCAGCCTGGCCTGCACAGATTGGGCTGAAACCAGCTTTCTGACATCCCCCAAGGGGGCCCGGATTGCGCACCACAGAATCGGGCTCCCTCCTCTCTGGTTCTGGGTGTGTCACCCAAGAACCACAGCTGCCAAGTCACCATAGCTTGGCAGCTCCTATGTTGAGCGTCTGCCCCTGGTGGTCATTGCACATCATAGCCACCAGTCGGATGGTCAGACGGTCACTTAGCCTTTTATATATATATAGATAGATAATTTTTAGAGACCCAATTTTGGGCTAAAAAGGCTACCAAAAATGTTAAAGAAAAAGTTGTAATTCTCACGACAATGACCACATGTAAAAACAAAACACTGGACTTGAACTTAACAAGGTTTTCAAAATCATACAGCTTTTGATTCAATAACAACTATAAAAACTAGTATACCCTGAAAAAAATCAGAGCCAACTTTTACTAAAATAAAAAGCAGTAAGTTTCACCTTTCCTTTCTGATGCATTCTAATTATTTTATGATTAGTGTCCCGGTGCATGGATTCATGCACATTGAAAGGAAATTAATTAGAAGAAATATTTTAATATCACTATTTGCCCTTTTTCTATAATAGAAGTGTCAACCAAATTCACGATCGACAATGACAGATCGAAACACATGCGTGTAATTGGCGTCAGCGAGAGCTTTATATGTATCGCACATGCGCAAGTCAACTTAGCCTTTTATATATAGAGAATAAACTTGCTTAATTAGACCTGCTTTCTGATTTAGCTAAACTTTTTCCAGCCCAGAGAAGCACCCCAACTTCTCTTTCAGGTAATTGTCAGCAACACAGCAGTAAATATCAACACAAAGCAGATTATTATTGTAGATCACACAGGGAGAACAAAGGGTAAAACACTGCAGCAGTGTTTGACTGTATTCTGCGCAGTGAGAAAACCTGAAGTCATTTTCAAGGCCCACTGTTTCTTACTTCTTTTCAGTCATGTCAAGTTTCTAAACTTTCTAAATCTCATTTTCTGGCTAATGAAAAGAAAATAGAATTCTATTGAGTCTCCTATCTACCTACTCCAGGACTTCTGTGAGGAACAAATGAGATGCAGTACAGGAAAATGCTTCACAACATTTGGTTAAAGTGTAAAATGTTTGCACCTCGCTATAAAGCAAGTTGTGTTCCTGGGCTAAAGAAACTCCAAGGAGGCTAGTTGCTAGGGAGAAGAATCCAGGCATTGCTACGTGACATCATTACCCGGCACCCACAGCAACCATTTTTGGGCTGGGCTGGGCTGGGCTGTGAGCTGCATTTTGTGCCTTAGGGTCTTAGCAGCATTGGCTGTGATTTGGTGGGCTGTCACTCCAGGGTGGTGGCAGGGCCTGTGTCCCACTTGGGGGAAGCTGAGTGAGTGTTGGTTTTTCAGCGCCAGGTCCACAGTGCCATTTATTTTTAAATGCCCAGTGTGCATCATGGCAGCTCCTGCATTGAGCGTCTGCCCTCTGGTGGCCAGTGCATGTCATAGCTACCTGTCAGACGGTCAGAAAGACACTCAGGCTTTTATATATATAGATAACAGTGGTTATTTCTATTATTTGAATATTTCATAATTTACCAAGTGTTTTCAAGTACTGCATTTTAGTCCAGGCTAAAGGTTTAAGCTTTGGCACTATGTGGAACAGAATCCATTTGCAGAGTGGGAAAAGCATGGGAGATTTGAACTCCTGGCAATGCAACCCCAGTGAATTATCACAGAGCAGCAGATCTTGTTCAATGGGCCATATTCTTATAACTGTACTAGAGGCTCAGTGCACGAATTCATGCACCAGTGGGGTCCCTCGGCCTGGCCTGCGGAATTGGGCTGAAATCAGGTCTCCAACATCCCCCGAAAAATTGCAATCCCGAGGGGTCCCAGATTGCAAGAGGGTACAGACCAGGCCAAGGGACCCCACCGGTGCACAATCAGGGCCAGGGAGGGACATGGGAGGTTGGCCAGCTGGTGAGGGACTACAGGAGGGCTCCAGGGCATGTCCAGCCCATCTTGCTCAGTCCCAATTGGCCGGACCCCAGAAGCAAACTGACCTACCAGTCGGAGTATCTGTACCCTGGTGGTCCGTGCATGTCATAGCAACTGCTCGACTGGTCGACTGTCTGCCCGCTGGTGGTCATGCACGTCATAGTGAGTGGTTGAGTGGCCTTAGCATATCATTAGCATATTATGCTTTGATTGGTTGAATGTCTGACCGGACGACCAGATACTTAGCATATTAGGCTTTTATTATACAGGATGCCACATGTTCAGGAAGTTTCAAGGGTACTGGATTATAATTTGTCAATTAGTACAAACCAAATGTTAATGTGTATTAATTATACTAATTATTATTTATTCATTATAGAATTGTATTTACATTGATTTATTATAGAATCATATCATGCAAACTGTGGAAATGGCCAACTGTTAGGCAAAGCTAATGCACAGATAGTTATTCAAATTTTATCTTGAAGTCATAAGGTAAACACCCATTTGGCCAAGTAAATAATAAGGTGACAATTATGCCACAGAAGAATGTGATATATCCATGTCTATGGAACTAAAAGTCCACTCAGAGAATGGGGGAATGTACTTTTACTGTGCCAGAGAGCTATAACTTATGCCCAAGAAGGAGAAACAATGGCTCTTAAGTCACCTGTTTTGTTTTGGTTTTTACTCTATCCACAATGACTTTTTCTTACTCTTCTAACAGAACTCACATTTTTTGTGTCGTTCAGGGAACTAGGAATAAGTTGGGAGAATCTAGATTCAAGAAAGAGGGGATGGGATAATATAACAGAGAAGTAGGCTCTATTGTAAAAGAACATGAATTTTATCATCAAAAGACCCAAGTTCAAGTTCTAGTTCAAATTCTTATTGACTGTAAGACCTTAGACAAGTAATTTATGCTCTCCAAATGTTAGTTCACTCATCTCCAAATTGAAATATAGTAGTCCCCCTCATATCCACAATTTTGCTTTCTGTGGCTTCAGTTACCTACAGTCAACCATGGACTGAAAATATTAAATGGAAAGTTCCACAAACAAGTAATTCATAAGTCCTAAATTGCATGCCATTCTAAGTATTGTGATGAAATCTTGCATCAGTCTGCTCCATTCTGCCTGGCAAGTGAAGCTTTGTCCAGTGTGTCCACCCTGTACACGCTCCGTTGGTCACTTAGTTATCAGATCAACTGTGGAGGTATCATAGTGCTTGTGTTCAAATAACCCATGTTTTACTTAATAATGGCCCCAAAGTGAATGAGTAGTGATGCTAGCAATTAGAATACAGCAAAGAGAAGCCATAAAGTGCTTCCTTCAAGTGAAAAGGTATGTTTGTACTATATAGAAAAAACAGTATATATAGGGTTCAGTACTACCCCCAGTTTCAGGCACCTTCTGGGGGTCTTGGAATGTCTTCCACAGATAAGGGGGGGCCACTGTAATAAGGTTGTTAGGAGAATTCATTGTAACAATACAGGTAAAGTTCCTGGCATCTAGGAAACATGTGTTAAAAGTAGCAAGTAATGGCTTCCAACCCCCAAATCTGAGAACACCAGAGGCAAATCAAAAGCCAAAATTCAGTGATTCACCAAACCTATTAAGAAAAGGCTTATTTTGTTCATTCATTCTATCACACAAGAAAGGATTATGCACTTTCTCTGAGCCAGGCACCCTACAGAGCCATGCTCCCACCAGGTCAGTCTTGTGGGACAGAGAGCTATCTTAACACCCAGAAGCCATGAAATGTTCTATAGGTGTTTTGAGATAAGCAAATCTCGTCTATCCTTTGCATCCTTCTTTTTTGAACACAGACCCCTAAAGTGTGAGAACTTGAAATCCCGCCTTCAAACCCAGCTTCCTGAGCCCCAGTCTCAGCTCCCTGTCATTGTGTGTGTAAGTAATTGCATGTGGCTTAGTCAGGCGCCCTGGATTCTGGGAGTCAGGGAAATTATGCATAGATCTGCCATTAACACTAATGGGGGGTTACACGCACAAATCCTCCACACACCAAGGAAAGAATAGACTCTTCTCATTCATACATAATAGATCTGTAGGAAAATTAGCATGTACGCTTTTAGGAGCTGAACTCTGAAGATGTACCTTTTATGGGAAATATGTAAATAAGGAGAGAGGATACACTGAAGGACAAGTGCTGTAATGTGCAGCTTTTCTGATGCCTGAGCACCTTGTCAATTTTGCTGCTGCATAAAGTAGGACGAGGTCGGCCTCTGCAGAGATTCCCCAGCCCATTCATCTCCCTGGGGTGTTACCAAATTTCCTTTGGCAGAGCTTACTTTGCCAAATTTGCCATTTCTCCTAGGGAAGGGGAAGCCGGGCAGTGCAATCCATCAGTCAGCAAGGAAGTTCTATTAAGAACATTTTCCGGGGAAGTGCTTCTTTGTTTCCTCAGAAGCTATTATTAGCTTGTCTTATCGTTTACGCTGTCTTCGAAATGAGGACATATGGTATTCATGGTTGACGTGCTGACCCTTCCAGTCAGATGGAGTCACCCCTAAAGGCCACAGAAATCTGTCACGCTGGGTTTTATCTACAAAAGGGAGGGAACGCCTTCCCTGTGTCTCCCCCCTTTTCTGCCTCAGCACATAAAGGAAGGCAATTATCTCCTTCCAGCTTCTCTATCAAACTCTTCTTAGCTCCTCCCCACCAGCATAGCTGCTAAACTGACATTCATTAGGCCACATGTCAGTAGCGGGCAAGGTCATGACAGAGAAAGGTGGTGACCATCCACGTGGATGAGGGCACTCCCTTCCCCCACTGGCACACTCCTCAGGCCACCCAAGGCCAGCCTCTTTCCTCCATCGCAGAGTCCAGCACCCTCCCTGTGCTTGCACCCAAGGGCACATCCCCTGCCCTCTGTGCCCTCGGGCATTGCACCTGAGGCAGGGCTGCTCTGCAGGCCCAGCCTTCCTCCTACCCATCTGCTCTAAATCCCTGACCAACCATTGGTTGGCCACGTGGACCTGGAGTTTGCTCTGTGTGATGTATGGGTGAGTAGGAGGGTGGAACAGGAACCTTTATTGGGGAGCCCAATCCTACTTTACTGGAGAGGGTAGTTACGACAGTTGAATTGGGTTTTCCTTGATTCTAATAAAAGCCACTACCTTATGTAAATAACATCGTAAGTGCGTCCAAGAAGGAAGTGGGTTTTAAGTACCAAACACCACCCTGAATGCCTACCAGTTAAAAATGCTAATAATTATTACAGTGCCTCGTGTGCTTAATCATTCATCAGTTTGGGTACAATTAGTGTTTCCTAATTCCAGGCATGGCTAAGGCCAGAAATACTCCCAGGAAAATAAGCAACACCTTCTTTTTGAGGAGTGTGCAATCTATCGGATGAGAATTAGAAGCAAAAGGAAATTTCCAGATAGTGTGAAAATACGATGACAGCACAGGTGAGAAGAGGGTACCAAAATAAAGGCATTAACCCAGGCTTGGATGCTGTTTGTGCCATCTTTCACTGCACAAAACTCTTGAGAAATGCTGAACAAGAAGCAACCAAAACCAGAGTCAGCCATCAAGAAATAATTGTAGGTATATGACATTCAAAATGTGCCTAAGCTAGGGGGTGGGTTAACTCCTGAAACCCATTCTAGAATTGAGGAATTCTTTGGGGGAAGGGATGTTTTCACTTTAACATGTTACATCAAACTTGGGCAGAAAATCACAGGTTTACATTCTTCCTTATTTTGTCAATGTCCTTAAGACTTTGACCACTAACACAGAGATCCTCCAGGAAGTCCTATCAATGGAGAGAATGAATTGAACCAACTGTGTCTAAAGGGTGGAGCATTTGTTTTAACTCCGGAGCATGCATCTGTCAAGCAGGAATGACCAGAAGATTCCCAGCCAGGGGCCAGGCAGCCACCGGAAGCTGAGGTCACACAGAAAGGATGGTAGGAGATGCGTTTGAATGTGGTGCTTTACCTGATCCAGGACCACTGTGATCTGATCAAAATAGACCCCATCCTGCAGATCACCCAAAAGCTTGCCCTTGTAGTAAGGATAGATCAATAAGCATTTAGGCAGACAGGAGCAGCTCTTTCCCTTGTGAAGTGCAGGATTTATCACCACCAGGACATTTCCAGAATTCCCAATCTCAATTCAAGTCTACAACCCCTGTCATGCCACCCCAGTGCTGTAAAAGGGGCCATCAATCCCCAAATTCCACTGAAATGTCCATGATCTGCACAGCAAAGTGACACCTGCAGACACACACAGCACCCTCTGTTCCCGGAGTCCCGGGGACACCTGGTCTTGGTTCCAGTTCTGCCCCGTGAAATCACAGCCAAGGTGAAACTCAGGCTACCAGCTTTAGGGTCATTGTTCTTTTAAAAAACCTAAGGACTCAAATTTTTTTCTAAATAATTCTTTGCATTTTCCAGAAAATGGACGTGCCATGGGATGGATAGGAGAAAAAGAGACAAAAGGCAAACCTCAAAGCAACTACTGTATTAGAATAAAACTGAGGATCTGATAATATGGGGAAACCCATCCTCCCATTAGTCAAAGAGAAAGGATTTAAGTGTCATTCTGATAAGTTTGCTCCTATCAGATGTATACCATGGATGTTGACATTTTTACAAGGAAATCAAGTCAAAGCCTAGGATTATATATTTTATGTAGCTTAAAATCTTAATTAGAATGTTTTTGCTGCTATCAAATTTTATCCTGAATGACAGCATTTGGAAGGAGAGAGTTAAAGAAGAAAAAAAAATGAGAAAGATTGAACTGGCGTTGCACATGCAAATGAATGTATTATGGTGGTGGGATTTTTTTTCCACTGAATAAATTTCCATTTACATCAGTTAGATCTAATGTAATTCTGTAACCAATGAAACTTAAATATATACATATTTTGTCAGGAAAGCCCTCACAGCTATAACCTTTTGATTAAGATCTATTGTAAAACTAAGAATAAATTCCGGTCAATCAACTTTAGATTTGACAACTTTTATTACTCATTTACCCAGAAGTACACTTTAACTGCTATTTCACCAACACTAAATAGAAGAAGTCTCCTCCAGTTTTCCTTCTAATTCTCTAGATTTTATAACAATTCCCATAAACTGAAGAAATTTTATAAACTCCCACCATAAAAAATGCATAATGTAAATTGCCTGCTCTTGGCCAAGGACATGCTTACGTATATGTGATACATGGCTACTACATACATTGTCCCACTGGACTAAGAATCAATCACAACATTAAAAGAGTGGGGGAAATTGGTGAAGAAATAACTTATTTTAGGTTAGACAGTCACCTACTCTTCTGTTTCCAGCTCGTGATAGCCATTGCAGGACTAGTAAATGTGGTCCTAAGCATTGGGCTTGGTCACCAAAGGAGGTGCTGAAGATTAGCATGCAAGTAATACAGCTCAGGAATGAGCCACAGCGGCAGTGCTAATGTTCTGAGTGATCTTCCAGGGTAATTACAATTTGTTTCATCAGAGTCATTACACAGGGCAAATTAGTGAAGCTGAGATCAGGGAGCTTTGCATGGCAGAACTGTGACAAGATTATAAAAGAGTAACCTGCTACGAAGTCCTCACATTTAGGAGGAAGGTCTAATTTAAAGACCCGTTAACAATAACCATTTGTTGAGTGCCATGTGCAGCTATGCCAACTGAACTCTTAATTCTCCCGACAGCCTTACACAGTAGGCTTTTCAGTTTCCATTTTACAGGTGAGAAAGCAAAGGGGTGGAGAGGAAAATTCCATGGCTAACTCCCATGGTTTGCAGGTCGAAGAGGTAGGACAGAAGCCCAGGTTGGTTTGAAAATGCAGTCCGTCCAAAGGAAATCAGGGAAGAAATGAATATTATCAGCAAAAATCACAAGGTTACCTTTAGCAATAGGGGTCAGAAAGAACAATGTCTGCAATGAAAAGAACTTCCGGACAAGTACACGGAAATCATCTTTAAAGATATGCAAATTAGAACAATTATGTTACTATCAACCTAATGATGTTTTGGTATTTATAAGGATCTTTTCCCTTGAATGGCTAACACCTCATGAGTCAATTACAAAATTACATCAAATAGCTAATGACAGTTATACCTAATATTTGTATTGGATGTTAGCATCTAAAAATACTTTTCCTTACATATTGATTGTCTCATCTGATACATACACAAGAGTGAGATCCAAATCATGGCATGGAATCACACAGGATGCTCCCCCCACCCACCCCCCAAAAAAAAAGAGAGAAGAAGAATTGACACCAGTAATTCTCAAATTTTAATGTGTTAGAATCTCCTGTGTTCCTTAAAATACAGATTTTGAGGTCCTTGCCCCCAAAAGCTTAACCTCATTTTTCTGTGTGGTTTTGCAGTGGGTGGGCCTATGAATCTGTATTTTTGGGCATTCAGTGATTCAGTAACATGGGGAAGGGGAAGGAACCCCAGTATCGTACTTAAAAAATACTGGTGGGTATCAGAAGGTGATAGGCATAACCTAACCCCATACTCGGTATCCTATAGTCCCCATGGGGGAAACCAAAGGGAGGTTGGGGGTCCTTCCCACCACCTTAAGGAGATGGCCACTTTCCTTAGTGCAGCGTTATTTCCAAAAGAGCTGACCTCAAGCAGCAAATAATTGGTGCATATGCATTTGCTTTATTCCCCAAAGTTTGCATCCCATCTTTGGACTCTCCCCGGCTTTTATTCCCAATAGCCACTCAATCCCTTCCCCTTGCTATTTTCCCAATCTTCTTTTCTATTCTCCAGGCTTTCTAAACCTTTGGTGGAACCCCGCCCATTTGAAAAGGCCTTGCCATTTCATTGGGTCTTTTTTAAACTCTTGTAATAATGCTTCGTACTTTTCAGTATATAGTAAGTCCTTCCCATCCTTTGTCAAGTTTACTCCTCTGTGTTTAATCTTTTTGTTTTTGTTACAAAAAGACTTTTTAAATTTCTTTTTCTGAAATTTTAGTGTTAGTATATAGGAATGCAGTGGATTTTTGTACATAATAGATGCTCAGTAAACGTTATTAAGAGAAAGCCACATCAAGGAAATTAACCGAACAGCAAGTTGGAGGGTAGAGTGGGGAGGCAGTCCATCACTGCAGCCCATCTCTTAGCTTCTTCACTTGTCTTTTCCCCTTTTTACACAACAGGAACAAGACAGATATTTTCTCCTATGCACACTTGTTATAATGAAATCCATAGGCTGAACATGAACCATCTATGAACTTTCATTAGGCTCTTTAGACATTAAATGAACATTATTTGCTGTGTGTGTGTTTGTGGTTTTTTTGTTTTGTTTTGTTTTGTTTTGTTTTGTTTTGTTTTGTTTTGTTTTGTTTTGTTTTAGAAGGAAACACTGTCCTTTCCTGTCTGTGGAAAGGCTTTGCCCAGACACGCTAGAGAGAAGGGCTGGAGAACCATGAACTCCTCACCATGTATGCGATGGGTGTGTGGGTGTGACTGCGCCTTCCTTCAACACAGAGAGGCCAGTGCAGGACGTGGCCACGATGGCGTGATGTAGGGTCATTACTGCGCTCTCGGGCACACCTGGTGTTTTCCAGGGGCTCTACAATCGCCATGTACCATCCCCACGGCACCTCCGGGAAGGGGGTCAGCAGCAGCACCCTGGCCGCAGGAGCAGGATTCAAACCCAGAGGGAAAGAGAAAGGCCACGCTGCGTCCGTGCTGAGCCATCTCCTTCGGCCAGAATTGCAGGGTCTGTTCCTGCCAAAGCCTCGGCAGACATCTGGGTGGGGAAATACCAGGGACGAACTGCAAGGAGTCCATTCAACCAGGTTATGTCAGGAGAAAAGGCGAATGGAAACTGAACTTTGAAAGGTACGCTCAGGGGCACCCACAAACTCTCCCCCTGAAGAACTAAAAGCCACGCTTAGATTACACACAGAAGTCATTCACAACGTATGTCTCCATGATTAATCACCAATGTCTGTGCTGCTTTCTTAGCAGTGTTGCAGTTGCCCATGTCCAGTGGGCAGGCAGGGAGCAGGGCCGCAGGGCCTGCAGGAGCCTCACTGTTCTTAGGACCCCCGCTCTGCATTCTGCAAGGTAACGGGTGGGGCGTGAGGTGTGTTTACGTGGATCTCTACCTCGGAACACAAAGCAATGAATTCTGCTTCACCTCTGCCTCTCCCTCCCCCGGACACAGAAAGACAAAGGCAATGCAAAATTTTAACCTGTGGGATTCACTAGAGAAACAGCCGTGGGTTTGCAAACTCAAAGAACGGGGCAGGGTTGCCTCCCTCTCTGCGGCAAGGAAGACAGAAGGAAGGTGGAGAGATGAAGGTGAGAGAAAGCCTCACATCTAGTTAAGAGTGTGGGTCTGGCAATAACCATAAGCATAGTCCCTGCACCAGCAATAGCAGCATCACCAGGGAGCTTGTTAGAAATGCTGAACACTGGCTCCCACCCGGACGTACTTGACAGTCAGATTCCCTGAGTGTGGCATCTGGGAATCTGTGTTTAATAAGAGCGCCAGGTGCTAAAGGCTGAGAAGCACTGGCCCTGCCCTGGGACAGCTTGGGCTTCATCACTTTTGGGCTACGTGACCTTAGACGAGTTACATAACCTCTCCAGGTCTCCTTTGTAAACTAGGTATAATGGTAGTGCCCACTTCAATGGGTTGTTGGGTGGCAAGGAATGATCTATAATAATAAAAGCATAATATGCAAATCAACCGAATGGCCAAACAGTGGAACGACCATCTGGACAACCTTCCGGACGACCATCTGGGACCACGCTATGACACCCACTGGCACCAGGCCAGCCAAAGTGGGTGCGATGTGATTGGTTGGGGGCCCGGCCATCGCCCCATGATAGCCCCGCAGAGGGAGACCCAGGCCACCAGCCAGCAGGGCGATCAATCAGGGGGCTCCATGATCGCCCCAAAGAGGGAGGCCCAGGCCACTGACTGACAGGCTGTGGCCGGTAGGCAGGGCCTCCCTCTTCAAGGGAAGCCCAGGTCCCGGGTGCCAGAGGGAAGTTGATGCCAGCAGCCGAGGGAAGGAAGGCCTACTCTTGCACGAATTTTGTGCATCAGGCCTCTAGTATAACATAATGTATGTAAAGCACTTTAATCAGGATCTGACACATCATTAGCCCCCATTAAAGTATGCAGATAAAATACAGACAACCTCTTCCCACGTCCTTATATCTTACTTCCCCCCCAAGGCTCATATTCCCAACTACCTTCCAAGGTTAACTCTTGGCCCTCAGTCAACTCGAACTCATAAGAAACTCTTGGATCCTGCATAAGCCATTCAAAACCCATTCACTCATGGATCACAGGCAGCCCATGGGTATTATGCTTTAGTCCCCCACCAACTCCCTGCACCCTTCAGCAGCTCTGGACTCAGCTGTGGATTCTGCCAGTCTTAGCTTGAGATGGCAGGTAGGAGGTGGGCCCCTGATATGCATTCCCAAGAAGACTCCAAGGGAATCGCCTATGAAGTCTGGAGGTACTTGTGGAGATAGTAGGCTGGATCTCACTTCTTATTTTAGATTAATAAATGTTTGTGGAGCAAATAAATGACTGTCCTTCCATTTGGAAAATAAAATCACTGGTTATGGTGTCAGGAGACCGGACTGGGTTTCTTCTCTCAGTTTATTGCGGAGACTTTTTTATGGCTCATTGACCCACTTAGAGGTGCCAGGGCAGCTTGGTTTACTGTGGCATCCTGCCAGTTTCACATGTGTGCCAAACAAGCTCCTTCCCAGATAAAAACCATCACAATTTTTAACACAACTTTTTAAAGTACTTTGAATCATTCCTAAAAAATGCATTACAGTAAAACAACGAAAAGTTAATATAGCCATGGATTCATTTAGTCTATTGTTAGAGAAAGTGAAAGTCAAATCTTAAGACAAATGAGCCTGGTGATCATGAACGCTGAGGGTGTGTGTGTGTGTGTGTGTGTGTGTGTGTGTAAATAAAGGAAGGCAGCCAGGAAGGAATAATACAGATTCTAACAGTATAGGGAAAAAGTACAGGGTGGGACAAAAGTAGGTTTACTATTGTTCATATGAAAAATAATACAATAATTAATAAATAATACTATACAGCAATAAACTCTGTGTTTCCTGTACTTACAACTGTAACCCTACTTTTGCCCCACCCTGTATAGATATGTAACGATATGCAAAAAAAAAAGATGAGACTTTTTTCCTTTCTTTCTTTTCAATCCTGCCAAGGCCAAACAGTGCCCCATGCTAGTATTTCTCAAACTATCTGTGGTAAAGGACAAGTTTTGATTCTTATGGTTTTGTTTTTGCATTTCCTATCGGTCATGGACCAACACTATAAACGCTATCAAATGAATCCTTTTAAACACAAAATAAAATAAAAGCACATAAAGTACACAGCACTGTCCTTGCAGAGAAATCTCCCAAGCTTGCACTAAGGAAAGAACTAGACCACTTCTGCATGGTTGTTACCTAGCCAAGGCTACCAAGGGAGCAAAGAATATGAGACAGTTGCCCAAAGCTGTGGGTGACAGTGGTCACAGAATAGAAGGCTCCCCAGCTCTCAGGCCCTGTGAGGCTGCCCAGCGTCCTGGGACCAGCCTGCTGCTGTCACTGAGGAAAGTGCCTGCTGGATCCCACAGCAGCTCAGCAGGGACCAAGCAAAGGCAAGCCTCCTACTTCCTCCCACTTCCTTTTATTCTGGTTGAACATACCATCAAGATCACACAGGGTCCTAGCCAGTTTGGCTCAGTGGCTAGAGCATCGGCCTGAGGACTAAAGGGTCCCAGGTTCGATTCCAGTCAAGGGCACATGCTGGGTTGCAGGCTCAGTCCCGAGTTGAGGCATGCAGGAGGCAGATGATCAATGATTCTCTCTCATCATTGATGTTCTATCTTTCTCTCCCTCTCCCTTTGTCTCTGAAATCAACAAAAATACTTAAAAAAAAAAAAAAAAAGATCACACTGGTCCAGTGGGGATGCAGATTGGGCAAGGCTGAGTATGCATATTCGTTATTTATTTTCTCTCTTAATTATCCTCATTTCTCTAATCTTGTGCAAACAGTGCTCGCAAGAAGTGGGGACTGAGCAAAGTGGGCTTGCTGTAAAATGTGAAGTCCTACGTGTGGCAAGGACATGGCTATCAAAGGAGAAAAGCAATGCCTGGGAAATATTAACCGAAGAGGGACTTTGAGACCAGTCTGAATCCATAATTATTGACATTGCTTAATTACTGATTTGGATCTGGGGGAGGGGGGGCTGCGGGGAAGGGGAAAACTAACCTAATACTCTAACTCTCATTTTTACCAGAGAAATCTTTTTTTTTTCTTCTTGATGCCCTGACATCCCTTCTTCCTGCCATTGGTGGGCTGCTCATTTGCCTCCACTTCTGCTTCACCCAATAGCATCATTTTATTCCTCAGATGGAGCCGGCATACAGCTTATGCCCACCACTCTCCCTTCCTTTGGGGCTTACTGTCTCTGTTCATGGCCTGGGGCTTTTCTTCTCCCAAGTGTGTCTATTAAAAAGTATAACAGGTGAATAAAAAGTAAATAAATATGGTAGTAGTGATAATGTGATATCTTTGAGAAGTCTCCCTTGATTCAATGAGCTACCTCAGACTCCAAAGAACAATAATGCCTCACTCAGAGCCCACGAGTTATGAAGATATTTTACAAATCTGTCCTCATCACCTTAACTGGCTTGCTCATTGGTTAGAGCATCAGCCTGAGGACTGAAGGGTTGTGGGTTCGATTCCCATCAAGGGCACATACCTCGGTTGCAGACTCGACCCCTGGCCCCCATCTAGATGCATGTGGGAGAAAACCAATTGATGTGTCTCTCTCACATCAATGTTTCTCTCTCTTGGATGAAGATTAGCAAAAATTAAAATTAAAATTGTCCTCATCTGCTCAGAACATAATCTTTATTCATTAGCTTGACCCTTGTTGGCTATAACAATCTTGGCTACTTCCTGTGCCTTCTGGTTGGATTGTCATGACTGCTGCTTGGCTCTCAGTGCACACACAGGGCCCTCAGGCAGCATCCTCCCTGCTTACAGGAACAGCCTGCCAAGTCAGGCAGAATCAGGTTCAAGTCCTGGGTTCACCACTCAGCAGCAGCATGACCTAGGACAGGTGACTCAGAGTCGTGGAGACTTAGTTTACTCATCTATAAACTGAACATAATGATAGCACCTATCCCAGCGGATTTTTGTGAGGATAAAACAAAACGGTGTATATAAAGCAGTTAGAGCAGTGCCTGGGACATAGTAAGCACTAAATAAAAGTTAGCTATTATTGTCATCTGTCCTCATGTACAAGATCCAGACCGTGTCCTTTAATGGGTAACAACAACATTGAAAGAGATTGAGCTTAAGAATAAAGTATAAATGCATATTACCGTCGGCTGCTATAAGCCTGCTCATTCATTCAGCACATGATTATTCAGGGCCTACTTAGTGCTGGCTACTATGTTAGGTTAATAAGCAAAGTCCTCTAATAAGAAGCTGACAACATATTGGAAGAAGCAGACCCATAAAAACAAAATATCAGTTCTTGTATAATTTTTGCTAACTAAACGAAGATGTAAGGGTATGTGCCATCCTTGGGAGATCTGATGGCTTATAGAAACCTACCTGAAGGAATGGCCCAGAGCCCTGGCTCAGATTTGAGGGAAAGTGCAGGAAGGGTGAGGAAGGGGGCATGGCTTCCCTGGGGCCTGGACCAAAACATCCAGGGCCGGGAAATGTCTGTCCATAGTAGTTGCTGTGGCTGAGCCACTGACACACATCCCGAAAGGCAACCAAACAAGACACAGCAAATCCCTCCTTTAAATTAACTTCTCATCGCATCTTTCTGCAGGGTGTGCGCAGCCAGGGCGGGGGCCTGGGCCAGGGCTTCCCTCTCCACGGCTGCTTATAAAAAAAATTGAAGAGGGGAAAGCCACATTGGTCTCTGGTGAATCTTCTCCTCTTCGGTCTGGAGCATCCAGCCCATCATCTCCAAGCAAACCATTCTGCGCGTCCTCGTGAACAAATAGCATGTGTCACCAGCAGGCTCACAGGCTGCGGGCACAGGATAAAGGAGACTGTCGCAGCTCTGGTGGAGCTGTTCTCTTCCCCTTTCCCCCTTTTCGTTCTTTTGTTTTTGGGTTGCTTTTTTAAATGCCTTTTTTTTTTTTTTTAGAGGCAGCAGAAAAGGCTCTCCTTTCAAAGAACGTTTCTGGTTCGAGGGAGGGTTAAATAAACAAATGATAACAACACCAATCAGCCCTCTTTGCTTACAGCCTGCGGAGTCAATCTGCCTCCTGGCTGCGGAGCCACCAACCAGCAAAGGCAAACTAATTAGACACAGACAAACACTTAGGCAATCACACCTTGTGAATGTAAGCGTCTTCCTGTCATTTGGCAAGTCTCTCAGCTGCCTCTGAGCGTGAGACAACAAATCCCCTGCAAACAAGTTCCTCGCTCTCCCGTTAGTGAGACCTAACGGATCACAATGGCTGGAGGTGAAAGGTGGCAGTCTCGTCAGGTAATGACATCTCCCACAGCCCATATTAAAACAGCGGCACTTGTTTAGACTAGCCTATTTGCACCTACCTACAGAGGGCCTTTTTAATGTAATTATTAGCCTCTGCCGCCCTGCTCAGGATTTGAAAATATCGTTCATTTTCATCTTGCTGCAGCTACCGCTGCTACCTCCTACTCAGCCTCACTCACCTCGTCTTCCCACAACTAAGCACAGAAACAGGCAAGAGCTAGAAGAGCTGAATTAACAAGAACAAGTTGGCAGGTGAGCTATGTGACAAAACACACACACGCACACAAACTAAGAGATTTGACAATATATTCTAATCACTACCTGTCTGTGGAAATCTTGAAAAAAATCTAAATGGCTTTGCTTAGAGACACCAAAAAGCTATTGCAATAATGGACCAAACCTGGAGTTGTCAAAGCAAAGAGGTTACAGTATAATAATAGTGTGCAGCCAATAAACAACTGTATGTTGCTTTTAAAAAAAAAAAAAAGGAAGTGGCTAGGATCTATTGACAAGCTGGCTCAGGAGTCCTGATAACTGCTCATCATAGTGCAGAATTTGGCCTTTGACATTTTAAGTAGCTGGAAGGGATGGTCCCACCTGACCCCACTCTGTATTATACAAACAGATGCATCACGATGTAAAAGTTTGCCTGATATATTACAGACCTGTAGGTCAAAGACCAGAATTTCTAAGTCCCCCAAATGGCTCCCATCTCTGCCGATAAGTATCCAGGTCATGTTCGGGCAGAGCAGTGAGGCATTTCATCAACCCACTCTTCATGTTAAGCATCTGCTGTTGCTTGGAGCTGTGTTCACTTCAAAATAATGCAGTTGACTTCCTGTCGAGATGGTTTTCAGTCTTGCTTCTCAAACCTTATTGGTGCTCTGGTTGCACCGTCGATGATGGCGGTCACCTTTAATGGCTCTCAGCACGAAGAGACACTAGCTTAGACTGTTACTAAGAAAGAATTTTGTATGAAAGAATACACATCTTCCTGTATTTTTCCTTTTGTCTCTCTCTCTTCACCTTTATCTTCTTCCCAGCCACGCCCCAGTGGAAGAGGCAGATTTTATAGAAGTCATTTTCCAGGAGAGTAATCAGGGCCACAGCAGCTCCAGAAAAAAAATGGAATAGTCTGGGATAAATCTCCAGGGGAGAGAGAAAAGAAAAAAAGACCACCTGTAAGGACAGTGTCTAGAAGGGAGCATTCACTCCACATTTGTTGACCTACCACTTTTTGCTAGGGACTGTGTGGATAATTTGGGTAAGAAGAAAATGGGATGCCGAAACCGGTTTGGCTCAGTGGATAGAGCGTCGGCCTGCAGACTCAAGGGTCCCAGGTTCGATTCCGGTCAAGGGCATGTGCCTTGGTTGCGGGCACATCCCCAGTGGGGGGTGTGCAGGAGGCAGCTGATCGATGTTTCTCTCTCATAGATGTTTCTAACTCTCTATCCCTCTCTCTTCCTCTCTGTAAAAAATCAATAAAATATATTTAAAAAAAAAAAAAAAGAAAATGGGAATGATTCAATCTACTGAGTCAAGAGGGCAAGAAGATGGCCTGGTTGGTGTGGCTTAGTGGTTCAGCATCGACCTATGAACCAGGAGGTCACAGTTCGATTCCCGCTCAGGGCACATGCCTGGGTTGTGGATTCGATCCTCTGTAGGCGGCATGCAGGAGGCAGCTGATCAATGATGTTTCTCATCAATGTTTCTATTTCTCTATCCCCTTCCCTTCCTTTCTCTCTAAAAATCAATAAAAACTTTTTTTTAAAAGAGGGCAAGTAGATAAACACTGTTCTTACCTCCTCTCACGACCACATCAAGATTACAACTAAACTATAGAACAACCATCATTGAGAACTGCCTGAAGTCTAGCTTAACAGAAGTTCTATAACTAAGGAAATACCGAAGAAGCCAAATCCAGGCTGGTAGGAGGGGCCAAGGTTCAGAATGAACTGGTCCCATACCACATGTGGCAGTTCTGCTCTCTATTTAAAGCATGGACAGAGGACCTCTGTACCAAGATGCTGGCACAAAGCAGTGCCTGCAATGCCCACCCACCCCCTCAACTTCTGATAAAAATAATCAGGGAGGTTCACCAAAGAACAAACATTGGTAACAGCCCTGGAAGCTCAGTGGGATGGGCAATCATGGGTCAAGGGGAAGGTTGCACTAACTGCAACTATAAATGGGGAAAGGTTGAAAACCAAAACAGTATGGAGGACCTTGAAAGTGACAGAAAAAGACTTCGATGCAGAGGAAAAGGCCGCCCCTCGGCGGCCCTGGAACTGTCTTCTGAGCTGCCCTAGCAGCTCCTGCCTTTGCACAGCCATTCAGAAGACAGCAGCACAGGGGTATCAGGGTAGGTGGCCATACTTTGCATCTTGAGATACAGCATCTCCTGCCGAATATATATTATAAGCCAGGGAGGCTTCAGGAAGAGTTGCGGAGAGGGGCACTGCCTCCTCCTCGCCCTCCAGCGTAGTCAGACTCTGTGTGCGCGCGCGCGCGCGCGCACACACACACACACACACACCATTCGGACTGAGCACTCACACCAACAGATGTGCCCAAGTTACTTGAGTCATTCAATGGACAATCCCATCACAGGGTCAGAGACCCCAAGCCACTAGGACCTCAAAAGTTCAGGAAACGACAGATTGGAGGAAGAGAAGGCCAACTGATGAAACGCTGCACAGTGTTGGTCTCTGTGTCCACCAGGCGGAAATCCCCCAACATTCTTGGAATGAGCCAAGGCCAGGGACAGGATATTGTAAAGGCTGAGAAAGCATCAGCCCTGATTCCCTTGTTAATTAGCCTGAGGAAGCTGCCACCCTACCCTACTCTGGAGTTCAGGCTGTTGCCCTACGGTCACCTGGCCTTCGCCAGCATCAGACAATCACCCAAAGGGCAGCCTGGCCTCAGAGACACTTTCAGAGCACGTTCCAAAGCCTCCTTGGGCCAGCCGAGTCAGTGCGCTGTGTACGCTAACTCTGAATTTATCGCTCCGACCTGACACACAGCTAAAGTATATGATGAGGCAGAAAGAAAATTATGTTCATTGCTTCAGAAAGTGCAGTATCTTTCAGAAATGTGTCCATCAAAAAGCCACTTAAAAATGTCAGTAGCTGGGGTTACAAACTCAAACACCTTTGGAGTCCAGGAGCATAACATGACTGTGAGCTGTGTGAGTCAGTGGTGGGTAGAGGCATAGGAGTGGTAAAAGCAGTGAAATTTCTCCAGGTGCATCTACAGCCAGATTTGCCCTTCGTCCTAGCCATTTCTGTCCCATGGCTTAAAGGGTTAACCTTGACTATCTCTGAAATGCAGGGATCTGAGAGGATACATTCACAAATGCTACAGCGTGGCCAGACTCTAACTATAAAAGATATACTGGGAGCAGATGCCAGGATCCTCCTTATATGTTTAGCTTCCCCTTCAGAGTAAGAGCAGTAGGATATACCAGTGGCACCAGCTTGACCCAATTGATGCTGTGATTTCGTCAGGAAAAGGTGGTCTCACCTGGGGAGTAAGAGGGAATTGTGCGGTATCCAGGGCTCCATATGGCCCCTCAGTCGGGAGTGCCATTAGAGTGCATCAAATGCATTACCTCCTCTCAAAGAGCTGGCCGGGGGCCTTCTCATCCCATCTCACCACCTGTCCCCCTTTCCTTCTCTGTCACAAGCCTCCTTCCTCTCTTGACACTGCACTATGGCTGGCAAGCTTGGCTCTTGCCCGTCACAGCGGAGGTGGGGGAGGTGTTGAGATATCAGGGGACAGCCGGCCTGACCAACGCCTGGCACCCCTCAGCTCTCTCTGGAGGGAAGTCAGCTGTCCCTCCGGGAGAGGGTCTGAGGTATCGCTGGTTCAGAACCCAACGCTCAGTAAGGAGTTTTCATTCTTTCAAGAGCCACCAGGCTGCACAGAGATGGGGGAAGCCAGCCCATAGCTGTGTGGGCAGAGTTGCCGGATCCCCAGGCTCAGGGACCTTTGGCAGAGCAAAGCAGGGTGCCCTGCCCTTGGCTCATGTCCAAAACGGAAATATTTTGCATCTGCTTATGAACTTGTGTTTGGAGGACAGAAAAATCCTTTTGCTAAAACAGGGTAACTCAACAATGAGAAACCGAGTGTGGACGGAAAAGATGAAAAGCTCACCCTCCTTCTAGCTCTGCCTGGAGTCGGTGATGGCTTTCAGAAGAGCTTCCTGAAGCCCTATCCGGAAGGCCCAAACGCAAGACAGTCACATTCTGCTTTTACATCATGACCTCTCCCTCATTTACATGCATTATTTCTTCCCAGTGGGGCTCTCTGAGTAAACCTGTCACTCCTCGAGCCAGCCTCCCCAGCAGCACAGCGCTGCCCGCCTGCATGGTTGCGGAGAGACGCGGCAGGGCTCTTCCTGGTATACGGCGCTCAGGACTGTGGCTCCCGGTTCGAATTGAAGAATGGAAGCACCTTTGTCTCTGAGATGGCTCAGTGTAGGGAGAAGACAAATCCTAACCACACTGCCTTTGTGCTTTTAAAGACTCTCCCACCTGTTAAACATGCACAGCACAGTTCGAGACCCACAGAGTAAGTGCTCAACAAATATTGTAGATTGGTTAATTGATCAAGTCTCTTTTCTCCCAGGCCACGTCCAAAAGGTTCTCCTTAAAGGCTTTGCTGCTCCCCGAGAACACCTGCCTCAGAAACCCCTGCTTTAAGGGAAAATCACACCGAGAAGAAATGGCGGCCCAGCAAGCAGCCAACGGAAGGCACGACTCGAAAATGACCAGAGGCCTCGAAAACTCAGTTTCCCTTTTATTCAGTAACTTCGCTCTTTTAAAGATGATTCGTTGATGTGGGAAGAGAACTTGAACTTACTCTGAATTCCTCCGGCGGGGGGATGTGAGGCCTTCCTAAACATGTGGCAGTTGGGGTTTCACACTCCATGGATTGCGACTTGCATTGCCAGCCCTTTCTTGTCACAAGCTGAGGGTTGTGGTCAGTGATGTTACCAGTTCGCCCTTCGGTTTTCCAGATTCTTGTGGTCGCTTAGGGACTGAGGTATTGGCCTGTATTATATGGTGGCAATAGGGAAAATGGAAACTTAACTACTAACAAGATGGTTAGGGCTGAACACTGTGACTTTAAATACATTTTCTTTTCAACTGGAATGCCCTCTCTGCCCTATGTACCATCTCAAAGTATTGATAACTGTCTTCCCAAACCCTTCTCAAATGCATCCTCCTCCACAGGGTTGCTTCTCTCCACCAGAGGGGACTTCCTCCTCCAACTGTGGCGGCAGGCTGCCAGGATCTAATCCTGGCTCTACACCGTCCTGACTCCTGCACCCCGAGAAAGTTATTTGAACCCTATGTGCCCAATTTCCTCGTCTGTAAAATGGGGATAATAAGACAGCCTACTTCCAAGGGCTGTGAGGATCACATAATCCCCTTCGTGGAAAATGCTTTGGACAGTATCTGGCACGTGCACACGGATGAAGCTCCGTGCTATTCCATTGGCTATTGGCAATGAACACTAATAGAGCTCTTTTTCTCTAAAAGAGCTTGCTTGACTTCCTTATATGAATGGTAACTTGCCCTTCCACCACTTTTCACTTTTCTCACGTGTTCGGAGAGGGCTCTTGTCTCCCGCAGCCAGGAGGGATTAGAGGAGCTCAGGGTCAGTTGGAGCCCCATCGTAGAGTAAGAAGCTTGGGAGGGGAACACGGACTCTTACCTCGGCGGCTGGTTCAGATATACGTACAACAAACACACACTGCAACCAAGCACATGAGGCTTCCACAGTGCCGAGCGTATGCCAAGCTCTGAGAATATATTTATTGACTTTTGGTTGACGTAACCTTATACCAAAAGGAAGAATCCAAGTGTCTCTCTACCACTATGGAAAGCACATATCTTTGACAGTATCCACATACATCATACACAAGATAGAACACAAAGTCAAATTTTGCCTCCCGGGACCCTGACAAGACTGAAAAAGTCCGACAGCACATTGAAACTTTTCCCACAATGCAGAGCTGTCATCAGCACGTCCCCACCTTCCCAGTGACACACAAATGCTGCCGCAGATGCCAGAAACGTCGGCGACCAGAGCAAGGACAGTGCCCTGCCTGTAAGTAGTAGTTACTATATTTATTCTCACTCTGATCCGCTGTCAGCTCAGTCCTCACAGATCCACGGCTGTATTGGGAGATACAATTGTGAGTCTTCATTTGGCTTGCAATATCTATTTTCAAAATGTTCTCTTGTGAATGCAAGTTAAACCTCATGGTTTCCTTTCTTTAGTGTTCCCAGTCATTATGTGCAGTCAGCATAGACCTTTTCTACATCCCTTTGTGCTGTTAGCATTTCCCCCCAAGAACTCCTTTAGTCAGTGCCCCTTCCTGATGCTCCTATTCTGGTACGTGGCCATTTTAAGCCGCTCTGTTCGGTCTCCAAAGAAAGAAACCTTCTGGACACCTTCCAAAGAAGTCTGAGGACCTTCCTACGTGCTGGGCTCTAACTGGCCTTTATTGGTGTTGCTAGAAAAGAGAGGTCACTTTAACGTCTAAAGAAGGAAAGTAGTGGAACCTTTCCTGTGATTGTCATTCTCTCAGATGTTCCTAAGATTTGTGCAACATCACTCTCTTTTGGTTGTAGAAATACATTAAGAAAGAAAATTTTCTCTTTACCTGGAATAAAAACAGCAATTAATGGTGTATCCACAGATTGTGCTTAAAAAAAAAAAAATGTGTTCCAATTCTAGGTACAATGCAATGTTCTAAACTCTGAATGCTCATCAGTATCACCATCAGACTTGTATCTAGTATAGATTCCTACAACCTGCCTCAGAGATTCTCAACTGAGAGTCATTAATTAAAATTATCGCCTGGCCAGTGTAGCTCAGCGGTTGAGCACTGACCTATGAACCAGGAGGTCACGATTCGATTCCTGGTCAAGGCACATGCCCAGGTTGCGGGCTCAATCCCCTGTGAGGAGTGTACAGCAGGCAGCTAATCGATGATATTTCTCCCTCATTGATGTTTCCATCTCTCTACCCCTCTCCCTTTCTCTTTCTCTAAAAATCAATAAAAACATTTTTAATTAAAAAATAAAATTATGGACATATGATTAGGAAGCTCTACACAGAGATTTTTATATAGACCTCTTTGATCTATCAAATAAAGTTTAACAGTATTCTGTATTATGTTTTTTAAAGATCACCCATGTTAGTCCTAAGATAATTTATTATTTTGAAACATATATTCAAAGAAAATAGAAATTAACTTCCACATCATTTTATACTCTTAAAAAAATGAGTTCAATTCAAATTGAGGCTTTTCACAAATAGAACTAAAACTAATTTGTGGTTTATGGATGTGGGGTTGTTTTTGTTTTGGGTTTTTTTTAAATAAAAGTGAACAAACTAAAACTTGCCTATGTAGACTCCCAGCCGGGCTCAAATCCCACTAGAGCAGTGTTTCTCAACCTTTCTAATGCCGTGACACTTTAATCCAGTTCCTCATGTTGTGGTGACCCCCAACCATAAAATTATTTTCGTTGCTACTTCAGAACTGTAATTTTGCTACTGTTAATGAATCGTAATGTAAATATCTGTGTTTTCGCTACCCACAGGTTGAGAACCGCTGCTGTAGAGCCTAAGACCATCGGAAAACACAGATATTTACATTACGATTCATTAACAGTAAACAAAATTACAGTTATGAAGTAGCAACGAAAATAATTTTATGGTTGGGGGTCACCACAACATGAGGAACTGTATTAAAGGGCCGCGGCATTAGAAAGGTTGAGAACCACTGCACTAGAGAATAACCAGCACAATGTGTGTGAAGGTACAAAGCTTTAATCTTCGATGTCTCGAAGAGGCAATCTTGCCATCCTCCAACTTAGTCAAGCATTCTCCTCATACCTCCTGTTTTGTTTTTGTTTGCTTGTTCATGTTAGCACTGTTCATCTCCTGAATTTTTAAAAGCACTCACTTCTGTTCATGTTGAATGTAAACATTTCGGGGTCATAGCTTGCCTGGTTCATTTTCACGTCATCACCCACGGTGCCACTCCATGGTATTCACTGTTCGTTTGCTGAATTAATATATTACTTTAAAAACAAATGTATCTCTGTGTGAAAAAAAGACCTGGTACTAATGACATTTTTTTTTATTGACATATACCTTTCCCAGTGATACCAACCTTTAGAGCTATTCCCAGCTTTTCTAAACCAGGACCAGACAAAGAAGAAATCCTAGATCCAGACCCAAAGACTCAATGTTGAACTTAAACATTGAAGGCACCTAGAGGGTTTCAGATCTAGAACTTCAGAAAACACCCTCTTTCAAACAAATGCTTCTATCTATTCTTGAATTTACCATGTTGTCTTGATTTTTTTATTGCTATTAAACCTCTCTACAGGTCTCTCCTGATGAATAACAAGTATTCCCCATTTATTTTTACTCTAAGCCATTTTTAATAAAAGTTTAAAGCCACCTACAAAATGGAGGCCATCATTTTTTAAAAAAAGAACTGCAGATAGCATTTGATAGCCAGGAACTTCCATAAAAAAAAAAAATGGGTCTGAAAATACTACCCTTGAAATCATGAACCTGATGAGAAAGGACCGGAACTGATGAATTTTAATGCAACTAGGCAAAAGCCCAAGGCCTGTCACACCAGCTGGTCATTCTTGCTTTAGCCTTTAAAAGTGGCCTTTTTGTGGCTAACAACAGAACTGTCGGTCAATCAGGCACAGCTGTAGGTCTGGGCTTGAAGCCCACTCTCAACCCTCCCCCTCCCTTCCTTCCCCCCAGGCTAGGAGAGAATGAAAGGGTCAGGATTGGCAGTAGGCACAGAGAAAGGGAAAAGTAAGGTGCTTAAATCCAGATGAAAGATTGATTGCTACAGCATCTCAGGCCTTAGCCCATTAGGTAAAGTTTAACCCCTGCAAAGCAGGTCACTTGGCAAAAATGGATGGAAAATATAAACTTCAGGTTGAAAGACGGGGAGGAGGCAAGGGGAGCTGCTCTGTTGCATATGGTGCTCCATTAATAGGTATCACACTCCATAATGGGAACATTTTTACACAAATGTGTTCTTTGGAATCCAGCCAAGACCCCGGCACCCTAGTGAAATCACAATGCACAGCTAATGAGCTATTTTTGGTGAATTTGGCACTAGAGACTAATAGAACCAATTTGTCCCCAAAATGTTAAATCATTTAGCGCTTCTTTGGAGGTGCTAAGTGCATCTAGAACTTTTCAGGACTGTCAATAAAAATTAGATATTACTCCAAAGCCATGCGTCTTGGCTTGCAATCCCTTATCCTCAGGTTAGAGGGCTGCTGGGCAACTGAGGAGGCTCCGAGCAAGGCCTGCTGGCCCAGGGAAACTGCGGGGAGCGAGGGGTGGGACTGAGCCGCAAATGCGCGCCCCTTACTAATGAGAGGCTAAAGAGACAGCGAGCATTCTTTCCAGTCACGCTGTCACACCAAGTCTCTGCAGTAATCACCGGACCATCTTCACACTCCTCCCCACACTCTGCCATCCACTCATTTCCTTCCACATCCCTGATGTTCTCCCAGGCCCAGAATCTTAGGACTATGCCTCCTCCCTCCCATTCCCCATTCCCCCTGCACTTCTCTGTTCCTTCTAGACCAGCCCTCAGTCCCACCCCTAAATTTCTAAAATTGTCAGACTCCCTTCCACCAGCTTCCCTCACTTCCAGCCATCTTGCATATTGATGGAAGATGAATGTTCATTCACTGACATTCTCAAAAAGTTACCTATTTGAAACTTTCAATGGCTCCCCAGTACCTCCCACATCAAGTCTGAACTCAGCCACCTGACTGGCAAAGCTCTTTATACGATGACCCCATTCAACCAAGATAGCCTTTTTCCCACTAGCTGTCCACTGGCTTAGCCTAGAAGAATCATGAACCATCATTGAATAAATAAAAAACAGCTATTGCTTACCCTGGAGCCCACTACAAAGATTGGACAAGTTACACAGAGCTGCTAATGTTAGAAACAGTAAAACACGCAATTTAAAGCATCTGCCTCTGTGAATTATGTTTTAGAGGTTTACTAGTAAAAAACACTATTTATTTTCTTGGTCTATGACCCACTCACCCTATTTCCAAAAAAGTCCCTCTTCCATGAAGACAAGATTGATGCTAATCTATGTAACTATTTTTATGCTGCATTAACAAAAAGGAGCGATTTCATTGGCATGGCTGACTGCCCCATGTGCTCTCCACTCTCGTCAGACAGGCTGCATGCCCCATGACTGCCTGCTTTCAGGCTGCCCCTGTGCCTTCACATCTGCTTTGCTCTTCTTGACATGCTTCTTTCCCCCCACTCCAACCATCTGGTTCCCATCCCGTAAAATTTAGTCTTCACTCCACCTCCTCAAAAGCGCCTGCCCTAAATACTCTGGTCCTCTGGGATTTTATTCTTGAAAACAGTGTCACAATACTACCTACTATTAAAGGTTAATGTTCTCTCTAGTACTGTTTGCTGATCACTTTATGGAAGTCATTCTTGCTTCCTCAAGGATAAGAGTCATAATTTAAACTTAAGTTTTCATTATGCTATGGTCATAGTAGGTGCCAAATAAATACCTTTTGATTGGTCAATCCATGTATGCTTTAATTGTACCACTACAGTACCTAAAATAGTGCTGAGCATATAGCAGGGGCTCCAAAATTCCAGTTAATCAATAATCAGACACTTTCATGGAGCATTTTTTTAGTCAACTCCAGATATGAGGTTGGAGCATACTCCAATCTAACATGGCTACTGTGCTAGAGAAGACTAGCCATCCTCCAATAATTAATATGCCCCCTCCATTATAAAGACTGGTCACCGAGCCCTGGCCGGTTTGGCTCCATGGATAGAGCATTGGCCTGCGGAATGAAGGGTCCCGGGTTGATTCTGGTCAAGAGCACAGCCTGGGCCCTGGTTGGGGTGCGTATAGAAGGCAACCAATCGATGTGTTTCTCTCACATAGATATTTCTCTCTGTCTTTCCCTCTCTCTTCCACTCTCTCTAAAAGTCAATGGAAAAATATCCTCGAGTGAGGATTTAAAAAAAAAGACTTGTCACCGAGAAGCAGGTGCCCAGTCAGGCAAGACATTTCTCAGCCTCTTTGTATCTAAGTGAATCCATATAACTAGTGTTCACCAGTGGAATGTGATCCAAGGTCACTTCTGGGCCAAGGTGGCTGAGAAGTGGATGTGCCTTCTTAGCCCCCTGTCCTCCCAGCAGCCACCTGGATGCAGA
Source organism: Cnephaeus nilssonii (assembly GCF_951640355.1). Taxonomy (NCBI): domain Eukaryota; kingdom Metazoa; phylum Chordata; class Mammalia; order Chiroptera; family Vespertilionidae; genus Cnephaeus; species Cnephaeus nilssonii. The sequence goes on from NC_137078.1 coordinate 36,061,333, forward strand.
TCTCTTGAGTCCCTTAGAGGATGGTGGAGCCAGATGTTGGAAAGAACTGAGTCCCTGAATCCCACATGGAGGAAACTCCCTGCCAATTGTATTGGCCTATTATTTACAGAAGAAATAGACTTTTGTAGTAGTTATGTCTAGCTACTGAAAATGTGGGGTTTGTTACAGCTAACTAATTCACTTACCTACCTCTGAGTGAGTAAAATTGCCACTGAATGGAAGAGCAGTTCAAGATGAGAAGCAATTAAACTCTCATGCATTAATACATGATGAGGTATCAAGCTGAAGGCTAATTGGCTTCCAGAATGTGCTTCTGTACATTTAATGAGGAATTCGGGCATGTTCCACCAGTCTTAACAAAGTGATTTTATTGTATGTTCTAATATGTGCAAACCCATAGCTGTATTATCTAAAACTGTCCTAATCTCCTATCTCCAGCCCAAACAACTTTTCTGAACTAAAGAACTATATAGATATAATTGCTGCTGGATATCTCCATTTGGGTGTTCCACTGGCATCTCGTATTTTGGATTTCTAATACTGATCTCATCTTCCTTTCTCACTTACCTCCACCATGTTATTTCTCCAGTTGAATTTCACATTTAGGTTAGTGGCACCACCACCTGTCCAATTCCTTCCTAGTCTTCCCCTTCTCGATCTCTATCATATCCTTCCCTTATTCTGTCTTCCTGCTGCCACTGCTGAGTGAAGGCTCTTATCTGCACTATAACCATAGCCTCCTAACTGCTCTGTTCTCTAACCCAGTGGCGCCTATCTTTTTCAGGGCATAATAATCACCTGGCAATCTTGTTAGAAAAGTGTGAATTCATGAAATGCAGCACCCAGTTTCTGATTTGTGAGTCTAGGTGGAGCCTGGCAGAGTGAATCTGGAATGGATGGTCCTTGAAATATATCATTATTACCCCCTTTTTAGTGTAGTATATACACTGCAACCAAACTTATTATTTTCCATCATGCAAGTATGGTTTTGCTCACCTATACAAATTCTCCAAAGGCATATGATTAAACAAACTTTTGCATGAGCTTCAAAACCCTATGTGAGTTGGTTCTACCTACCCACTAACCTTATCACCCTCCATTCCCCACCTGACCTTTGATTTTTCTAGCCATTTTATCTACCTTTCTAGCCATTTTGTTCACCTACCTTATACCTTTGCATGTTCTCTTACCTCTGCCTGATAACCCTCTCCCAACATGCTACCTGGATAACTCCTACTCCTTTACGTCTCAGCTTCATCAGTAACTTCTATGGACGAAAGGTCTTGACTCTCACAAACAAACTTGGATCTTTCTGCACCTTCTACATAGTTTACCTACCCTGCCATAGCAATAATGTGCTGGGTTCTTTTGTGTGTGCAACTATTGTCCAACAAGATTATAAACTTCTTCAAGACAAGGGTCAAATCTTTCTATCAGTGTATTCACAACACTCAAATATTTACCCAGTGAAAGAGTAAGTTTTAATAGACCTAACTGTAAGAATTAAACTAGACTACAAAACCTTTGCAAGAATATATAGGAGAAATTTTTCATAACCTTGAGTTGGAAAAAGAGTTCTTAGATGCAATAATAAAAGCATGATCCATAAAAGAAGAAATTGGTAAATTAGTCTTCATCAGAGTTAAGAGCTTTGGGGTCCAAAAGACATGATAAGAAAATGAAAAGATAAGCCACAAATTGGGAGAAAAGGCTTGCAAATTATTTTTCTGATTGACCTTGTATCCAGAATATACAAAGAACTCTTACAACAAAAATAGAAAAACAAAGAACCAAACTTAAAAATGAGAAAAAGACTTGAATAGATACTTCATCAAAGAAGATATATGAATAAGCAATAAGCACATGAAAAGATGTTCAACATCATTAGTCATTAGTAAAATCAAAATTAGAACATCAATGAAATATCGCATCTTTCTCACTAGAAAAACTACGGTAAAAAACACAGGCAATTAAAAAGCTTGGCATGGCCCAGCTGGCATGGCTCAGTGGTTGAGTGTCCATCTATGAACCAAGAGGTCATGGTTTGATTCCTGATCAGGGCATATGCCTGGGTTGTGGGCTGCAGAAGGCAGCCAGTCAATGATTCTCTCTCATCATTGATGTTTCTGTCTCTCTCTCCTTCTCACTTCCTCTCTGAAATCAGTAAAACTATATTCTTTAAAAAAAGGCTTGGCATGGACATGAAGAAACTCTAATCCTCAAAACATTGCTGGTGGAAATGTAAAATGATACAGCTACTTTTAAGCAGTTTCTTAAAAGTTAAAAATAAATTTACCATATGACCCAGAGATTTTACTACTAAATGTCTACCCAAGGGAAATTAAAATTGTATCTACACAAGAGAAATGAAAATGGATGTCCACACAAAGACTTGTATGTGAATGTTCATAGCAGCATTATTCAAAGTCGCTTAAAAGTGAAAGCAATGCAAGTTTCCATCAATTGATGAATAGATAACCAAAACTGGATTGTGGCAATGAGTGCACACATCTGTACATTTACAAAACATCATTGCAAAGTATATCTAAGACAGGTGAATTTTATGATATGTACATTATACCTCAATAAAGCTATTTTAAACAAAAGATAAGTGATATTTTATATTTATATAGTTACTAGAGGCCTGGTGCACAAATTCCTACACCAGTGGGGTCCCTCGACCTGGCCTGTGGAATCAGGCCAAAACCAGCTCTTCAACATCCCCCTAGGAGTCCCAGATTGCTAGAGGATGCAAGCCAGGCTGAGGGACCCCACCGGTGCATGATCAGGGCCGGGGAGGGATGTGGAGGTTGGCCAGCTGGGAAGAGACTGCGGGAGGGCTGCAGGGCATGTCCGGCTCCTCTCGTTCAGTCCCGACCTGCCAGACTCCAGCAGCAAGCTAACCTACGGGTTAGAGCATCTGCTCCCTGGAGGTCAGTGCACGTCATAGTGAACAGTTGAGCAGCCTTAGCATATCATTAGCATATTATGCTTTGATTGGTTGAACAGACGACTGGACGACTGGACGACTGGACACTTATCATATTAGGTTTTATTATACAGGACTAGAGGCCCGGTGCACGAAATTCATGCATGGGGGGGGGGGGGGGTTGCTCTCTCAGCCCAACCTGCACCCTCTCATAATCTGGGATCCCTTTCACAATCCGGGACCACTGGCTCCTAACCTCTCACCTGCCTGCCTGCCTGATCACCCTTAACCTACTCCCCTGACTGCCTGATCACCCCTGACCACTCGCCTGCCTGCCTGATTGCACTTAACCATTCTGCCTGCCTACCTGATCACCCCTAACTGCTCAACTGCCTGCCTGATCACCTCTAACCACTGGCCTGCCTGCCTGCCTGATCACCCTTAACCACATGCCTGCCTGCCTGATAGCCCCTAACCACTCTGCCTACTTGCCTGATCACCTCTAACTGCTCACCTGCATGCCTGATCACCCCTAACAGCCTCTGCCTCAGCCCCCACCACTGAAGCTTCATCCAGAAGGACATCTGTAATGACGTCTGGAAGGTCGTTTAGCTAGCTGGTCTAATTAGCATATTATGCTTTTATTATTATAGACTAGGGGCTTGGTGCACAAAATTTGTGCACGGGGCGTGTGTCCCTCAGCCCAGCCTATACCTTCTCCAATCTGGGACCCCCCCGAGGAATGTCTGACTCACAATCCAGGACTGCTGGCTCCGAACTGCTCACCTGCCTGCCTGCCTGCCTAATTGCCCCTAACCACTTCTGCCTGCCAGCCTGATCACCCCCTAACCACTCCCAGCCTGATCGATGCCTAACTGCTCCCCTGCCGGCCTGATTGCCCCTAACTGTCCTCCCCTGCAGGCCTGGTAGCTCCCAAAGGCCCTCCCCTGCAGGCCTGGTCCCCCCCAACTGCCCTGCCCTGCAGGCCTGGTCACCCCTAACTGCCCTCCCCTGCAGGCCTGCTCCCCCGCAACCACCTTCCCCTGCAGGCCTGGTCCCGCCCCCCCCAAATGCCCTCCCCTGCTGGCCTGGTCCTCCCCAACTGCCCTCCCCTGCTGGCCTGGTCCCCCCCAACTGCCCTTCCCTGCAGGCCTGGTCCCCCCAACTGTCTTCCCCTGCAGGCCTGGTCTCCCCCAACTGTCTCTCCTGCAGGCCTGGTCCTCCCCAACTTCCCTCCCCTGCTGGTCTGGTCCTCCCCAACTGCCCTCCCCTGCAGGCCTTGTCCCCCCCCAACCACCCTCCCCTGCAGGCCTGGTTCCCCCCCAACTGTTCTCCCCTGCTGGCCTGGTCCTCCTCAACTGCCCTCCCCTGCCAGCCTGGTTCCCCCCAACCACCCTCCCCTGCAGGCCTGGTCCCCCCAACTGTCTTCCCCTGCAGGCCTGGTCTCCCCCAACTGTCTCTCCTGCAGGCCTGGTCCTCCCCAACTTCCCTCCCCTGCTGGTCTGGTCCTCCCCAACTGCCCTCCTCTGCAGGCCTGGTTCCCCCTAACTGCCCTCCCCTGCAGGCCTTGTCCCCCCGCAACTGTCCTCCCCTGCAGGCCTGATCCCCCTCAACTGTCTTCCCCTGCAGACCTGGTCACCCCTAACTGTCCTCCCCTGCCAGCCTGGTCACCCCCAACTGCCCTCCCTTGCAGGCCTGTTCCCTCCCAACTGCCCTCCCCTGCAGGCCTTGTCCCACCGCAACTGTCCTCCCCTGCAGGCCTGGTCCCCCCCAACTGTCCTCCCCTGCAGGCCTGGTCACCCCTAACTGTCCTCCCCTGCCAGCCTGGTCACCCCCAACTGCCCTCCCTTGCAGGCCTGATCCCTCCCAACTGCCCTCCCCTGCCGACCATCTTATGGCAGCTATCTTGTGTCCACATGGGGGCAGCCATCTTTGACCACATGGGGGTGGCCATCTTGTGTGTTGGAGTGATGGTCAATTTGTATATTACCTCTTTATTATATAGGATGACAGATACTACTATAATGACAACATACATTTATGCACCTGCTATGTGCCAGGAAGTGATCCAGGCACTTTACACATATTAACTATATATATATTTAACTCTCACAACAATGCTATTGGCGGGTGTTATTATTTTCCCTATCTTATAGATGAGAAAACTAAGGCACAGAGAAGTTAACTTGTCCAGTGTCACATGCCTAAGAAATAATGGATCTGCAAATATTTGAAGGGAATAAAATTGTCAAATCATTACAATTGCTAAATCAAAGAGATGTTCTATTTTATTCCAATAATTATGGGAAATAAGCAAAGTTTAGATTATTTATTCTTTTTCCCTTAGTAACAAACTTAGATGAAAAACTTAGTCTGAAATATATAAAAAGCCCATAAGTATCATGATATTCTTCTTTCCAGTCATTTCACTGGGTAACACTAACATATTACTTAAAATATTACCATGCAAGGCAGGATTTTACATCATCACCATTATATGCTATCAAAAGCAAGCTTTGTTCTTCTTTATTGTGTTCTAGTTTGTGTATCCATGTGAACAGCAAGAGCAGTAAAAGATGTCAGTGTCCCAAAATTAGCTAAAGTGAAGCCCCCCACTCCTTTCATGAAGCCAGCCTCACACACCTGGACCCAGATCTGTGACCATGGCTCCAGGGAGTCCTCTACATGGAGTCCCTTCTCATTTCCAAATTTGTCATTTGCCTGTGTCTTTCCAGGGCAGTGTGTGTGATGGTACGGAAAATATCCCTGAAATGTACCTTCTTTATGCGTAATTTAAAAATTGTTTTGAAGTAAAGAAACATATTGGTGAAGTCTAGCCCCAATTGCACTATAAATAACACATTGAAAATGGACAAGAAAAATATTCAAGCCATAGGAAACCACATGATTTTATTTGAAAACAGTAAACTTGGGCTTGTGTTGTGCACATTATAAAATCACTGTGTAATCAACCCAAGTTAAGTTACCTGACTGACATGGCTCTGAGTAGAGAGATGCCCCCCCCCCCCCTTAAAAGAAAGGGAGAGACTTTTATTTTATTTTATTTTATTTTATTTTATTTTATTTGTCTTTACCCTCAGCATAAATCCATTTTTATTTTTTGTTAATCCTCACCCCAGGATATTTTTCCATTGATTTTTAGAGAGAGTGGAAATGAGGGGAAGAGACAGACAGAGAGAAACATCAATGTGAGAGAGACACATCAATTGGTTGCCTCCCACACCCACCCAGACTAGGGTCAGGGATCGAGCTTGCAACTGAGGTATGTGCCCTTTACCAGAATCAAACCTGGGATCTTTCACTCCATGGGCCGATGCTCTATCCACTGAGCCAAATAGGCTAGGGCTAAAAAAAATAAGAGACTTTTAATTCTGCTGAAGGTACCTGACCCAAATCTGGAGTTGATTGAAATGTTTAAATTCTGAAATTACTGAAGACAACTCAACTTGTATAAGCCAAAAATAAGATTTATCTCTCCTCCCACCTCTTTTCTTTTTATCCTACTCTCTAGATTTTAAGTATTAGCTAGCTGAGGCTGAATCTAAGCTTTCATTTCTTCATTACAAATCTTAAGACTATCACAACAAACAAAAAATGGAATTTGACTTGCTGGTGTTTAGCTATTGGTGCAGCCTCTTAAAAACATATCTGGTTCTCTGAAACACTTTCTCAGAACTGTGCTTCATTTCTCATTGGTTCTGATTCTGTTTGTTCTTGGCCTCTGCGTTCCTTTTCGATTTTCTGCAGGTTAGCAAGTGCTGCATCGCCGGCGTTTGAAATGTGTCTTTAGGCATGCTTTTGTTTGACAAGGAATGCCAGGGCTGAGCTGACAAAGTCTGTTTGAAAATCTTTTTCCAGGTATACAAGATCAGTGAGCCTGTTCAATGTATACTGTGATTAAAATTTTTCTTCAGATATTTATATCAACATTTCAGTTTTGGGGAAAGATGTTTTCTGAGCCTACCTGTCAGAGAGAAACTTATAAAAGGTAAGGAACTCTACATTTATATATTCAAATGGAGAAATAGGTTGTGATAGAGTTGACATCCTCGCCCCTCCCACCCCCAACTAACAAGAAAGAAGGCAGATTGTCAGCACACAGCTGCCACTCCTCTCACAGGCTGGAACAAACACCTCTTTAGGAGCTCTGGCCCTCAGCAATGGGATTTCAGGATTTAGCTTGGAAAGACTTAGGTGGTTTTCATCATAAGAGTTTATTTCCTGAATACTTCCCTTTTAAGGGTAGGAGAAACAGGGCAATAGTGTGAAAAAATACAGCCACTGAGAAAAGTTGGTCTCTATAAACCTATATATTAAGAATGCAACCTGCCAATAGGAGTTTAAATAGCTGAGTTTTTTTCACCTGAGAACTTTAGTATTCAATTCAGTTCAGCAAATATTTATTTTATCCTCAGACATTTAAAAGTGCAATATAGTTTACCTAAGACCTTACAAAGCTAGAATGTATTACTTCAAGATAAAGAGCTGCTTTCTTTTGGAAAGTAAAGCTTAGCATGTTACAAGGAAGGGGTGTCACTTTGGCCACCTGTTAAGATATCTAGACCCCCACCAGTCAGGCTCATGCTAATTTGCTGTAAGAAGAGACCACAAAGGCCAGTATAATCTACACTAATAAAAGAGAAAGATGCAAATTGACCATACCTTCGCGACGCCCACCAGCCAATCGGGAATGAGTATGCAAATTAACCCAACAAAGATCGAAGGTTAATTTGCATATGCAGACGCTGAGCGGCTGGGCAGGGCGGGACACTTGCATTGTCGCCATGGCATTCCGCACCACCCCAGCAGCTCCGGGCCTCTGGGCAGCGTGGGAAGGTGGAAAGGCAGCTCCGGGCCGGAGCAAAGGCGGTGCCGGCAGCCAGAGGAAGGAAGGCCCATTCTTGCACAAATCTTTGTGCATCGGGCCTCTAGTATATATGTATATATAATCAGCTTGAGAGGAAATAATTCTTAAGTATTTTGGTAGACCCATGCAGAAAAATTAATTTCAAATTTGGTTTATTGGGTGATTAAATCTATTGATTAAAGCAGTCCTCTCAGGTTGCCAACTGGAAAACATTTCCTTTACCTCCTCACTTGGCTGGGACATGCAAACAGAACATTCTGTAGTTCCTTACATATCTTCCATAATCCAGACTGTTAGGTCATTCTGATTGACCTTCCCCAGGTTATAGAACTAGACTACATACATCTGTCTCTGTTAAATTATATTTTATTAGTCAACAACTGAATTAACAAATAAGCATTCATCATTTACTATGCACTAAGCACAGTTCCAAATAACACAACCCCTTAACTCAAGGAGTTACAGCACAGTGAAAGAAGAAAACATCAGATTTTCTCTCAACAAGGTGGAAAACAATAAAAGAATTTAAAAATCCCAAGGTGTAAATATCAGCTATTTTTAAGTCTTTGCTGAATAAAATGGGACTAATGAACATATCCTATATAATAAAAGGCTAATATGCAAATAGACCAAATGGTGGAACAACCAGAACTGGTCGCTATGACATGTGCTGACCACCAGGGGGCATGTGCGGAACGTGGTGGGCATTGGCTATGGCAGGATGGTGAAGCAGGTGAACAGGGGTGCCAGACCAAGTTGGGGCACTGGTTGCTGTCATCGGGGCAAGCCTCTGGTGGTTACTGAAAATTCTTTGCTCCCGTGTACCACAGTACTGCCTGGCACTTGCACCCGCTGCTGGTGCCCGGAACCGGTCCTGATCACTCAGTGCCATCAGCAGTTGCGAGCAGCGGCTACCAGGCTACCAGCCTTGATTGCCCCTGAGGGCTTCTCCACCTCCCCCTGCTCCTGAGGGGCAATCGGGTCAGCAACAGCTGCTCACACCCACTGCTGGTGCTGGTCCCAATAGCTCTGCGCCATCAGTGGGTGTGAGCAGGGCCAGCACCGTCAGCGAGTAGGAGCAGCAGCGGCAGGAGCAGGGCTGCCAGCAAACAGGGGACTGGGGGCCATGGTGGGAGGGGCCGGACGGGAGCATGGAGGATGGGCCAAGACCCACCCCTGTGCCTACTGCAGCCTTGCAGCCCACAGTTCCTTTCAAGGTGCATGAATTTGTGCACTGAGCCCCTAGTAGTTAAATAAAGTTTGAGATCGTATGTACTTTTCTAAAGTAAAAAAAGCATTGTAGACAATAATGTTTTTGTGTTGTACTAGAGGCCTGGTGCACGAAATTCATGCATGGGGGGAGGGGGTCCCCTCAGCCCAGCCTGAACCCTTTCCAATCCGGGACCCCTCGGGGGATGTCCAACTGCTCATTTGGGCATCCCTCTCATAATCCAGGACTGCTGGCTCCTAACTGCTCACCTGCCTGCCTGCCTGATCACCCCTAACTGCCCCCCCTGCCAGCCTGATCACCCCTAACCTCCTCTGCCTGCCAGCCTGATCACCCCTAACTGTCCTCCCGCCGGCCTGGTCACCCCTAACTGCCCCCCCTGCTGGCCTGGTTGCCCATTAGTGGCCCCTCTGCTGGCCTGGTTGCCCCAACTGCCCCCCTGCCAGCCTGGTTGCCCCCAACTTCCCCCCCCCCACCAGCCTGGTCGCCCCACGCAGCCTGCTGGTCAGTCATTTGGTCATCCCTCGCTAATCCCCCTGCCAGCCTGGTTGTCCCACGCAGCCTGCTGGTCAATCGTTTCGTTGTCCCTCACTAACCCCCCTTCTGGCCTGGTCACCCCACGCAGCCTGCTGGTCAACCGTTTGGTCGTCCCTTGCTAAACCCCCTGCCATCCTTGTTGCCCCCACACAGCCTGCTGTTTGGTTGTTACTGTGAGGGTATCATGACCAATTTGCATATTACCCTTTTATTAGTATAGATAACCCATCATTTTTCTCAGGGCAACATTGACATAACTATGTTCCCTTCTCAGTGAAAGACAAGTATCACATGATCTCACTCATAAGTGTAATCTAATAAAATAAATTGATGAACAAAATAGGTCCAGAAACATGGAACAGACTATTGAATCCCAGAGGGAAGGTGGGGGTGGGTGGAGAGAGATCAACCAAAGAACTTGTATGCATATTTGCATAACCCATGGACACAGACAATAGTGTGGTAAAGGCTTGGGGTGGGGGTGGGGTAGGCTAGAAGGGGCCAATGGGGAGAAAGGGGGGATATATGTAATACTTTCAACAATAATGATTTTTTTTTAAAGATATAGATAGGAACTACTAGGTGTACCGGTTAATAATACGGATTTTTTTCAATAGATGGAGTTACACAAATGTTGATATATATGTGATTTGATATATATGCTCTTTTGTTGTTTTGACAGCAAGCTTCAAAACTTCATATGTCAAATTTTATGAAGGTTTAACATCATAGATATTTTTACACTTAAAATGTCAAATTTCGTGCCAAAAAAGAGCACTTGCAGGAAGTTTTAATTCATTATTTTGAAGAAAAGTGCTGCTAAAAGTTATCATATACTTCGGAAAGCTTATGGTGAACATGCTCCATCTCAAGATACTTGTGAACGCTACTTTAAAAGTGATGATTTCAATGTGAAAAACAAAGAACATCCAGGTCAACCGAAAAAGTTTGAAGACCAGCAATTACACGCATTATTGGATGAAGATGCGTGTCAAACTCAAGAACAACTTGCAGAAAGATTAAACGTTGCTCAGCAAACAACTTCTTTTTTTTTTTAATTTCTTTATTAAGGTATCACATATTTGTCCTCATCCCCCCATTCCCATCCCACACCCCTCCCCACACATGCCCCCACCCCCCTGTTGTCCCCAACCGCTGGTTAGGCACATATGCTTGCACACAAGTCCTTTGGTTGATCTCTCCCCTTTACCCCCATCCTCCCCTACCCTCCCTCTGAGGCCCGACAGTCTGATCCATGCCTCCTTGTTTCTGGGTCTGTTCTTGTTCATCAGTCTATGTTGTTCATTATTTCCACTAGATGAGTGAGATCATGTGCTATTAGAAATACACTTATAAGAACCGAAAATGAGACAAGCAATAATGGTTATGGTGACAGGAAATGAATCAGTCTGTAGTGAGTTTCTTTCTGGGCCAACAGTTCTTTTGAGACCCAATTACAATGTCCAACAGTTCCTTATGTGTACATGTCAGCACTGACATTACAGTTCTGGATGGTGGACAAATGGTGGTAATGCAGGTCCAACTCTCTCTGGTTTGGTCCTGGGCAACCTGCAGTGATGCACAGCTGCTAACTGCTAGTATGGGAAGACCACGTCAGCATCTTCCATCTCTGGACTGCTTCTTTTCTGTCTTCATGGCTGGAGTAGTCCTGTTGATTCCTCTCTGTTGCTGGAATCCACATGGTCTCGGAGTTGTTTTCTGAAAATATACAAACATATTCTCGACCAAAAGTTAATAAAGGAATATTTTCTATAAATTTGACTTGGGATCCTATTTCATTTTTTGCCCAAATGATTTTCCTCTGGATTGTTTTGACACCTTGTGTGTTTTTCATGGGTGTCTTGCTTTTAGCCTTACAATTAATTTTCTAAAGTATTAATTTTCTAGATGTAATTTACTTACAGGTTATTTTTCCTTACATGATATTCTTCTACTATACCCTCCTTTTTTTATTTAAATGTTAGGAGGCTTTTGAAAATTTTATAATGTAGTCTTGATGGCTTTTACATTTTAATTTTTTGCACTATAATATTACTGTTTTAGGTTCATTACATGGTGCACAATTTTATCATGAGATGAAGTACCAATAAAAATTTTAGTTAACACTTTAGGAACACCTTTTTGTCCAGTACAATTAATTTTTTCTAGAATATTCGCTTGTTTCAACTAGCCAATTTAAATTTGCCTGAAAACTTGACTACTATTTTACTGTCAAATTTATTACTCTAACAACAATCTTATTTTAGCCTGTAAATATTAGTGGAAGGGATTATTTGCCTTCTTGAGTAGGTCCTGAGCATTCCTGGTGGTAGGCTGGATTTAGATATCATAAACCCACTTCCCCACACCATGGGTACAAGACCACTCAAACAATTCTTGTTGGAGTAAGAGGGCAGCTGCTGTCGGCCAAGTCTCTGTCGGTCACCTGGGTCCTGATCTGAGCTGGGCATGGGAAGCACGAAGCAGCCATGGGGGCAGGAGACCTCCCTCAGAAGGGGCTAGGGTTCAGGCCCCTGCAATGTTGAGGGGGGGTGAGGGTCTGTGCCCCACCTCTGTTGATCCCCAAATTCTATCCTGATGGCCCCTCTGCGACTGTGCCTGTCTTAGGTTGTTCCTTCCAACAACTTATGATCATTTACAAGCAATGGGAAAGGTTTTAACCCTTTGCACTCTCTTGCTTTTTTCTAGATTCCTTTATTTTAATGCTAACCTTGTCGAGTCACACTCGACATCTGAGTGCAAAAGGTTAAAGGAAGGAAAATGGGTGCCACATCAACTGAATGAAAGACAAATGGAAAACCGAAAAGTCATCAGTAAAATGTTGCTTCAACGGCACGAAAGAAAGTCTTTTTGCATCAAATTGTGACTGGCAATGAAAAGTGGATTTATTTTGAGAATCCCAAATACACAAAATCATGGGTTGATCCAGGTCAACCATCAATATCAACTGCAAGGCCAAATCGCTTTGGAAAGAAGACAATGCTCTGCGTTTGGTGGGATCAGGAAGGTGTGGTGTATTATGAGCTTCTAAAACCAGGTGAAACTGTTAATACTGATTACTACTGACAACAAATAGTCAATTTGAACCACACTTTGATCGTGAAATGACCAGAATCAGCCAGAAGACACCGCAAAGTAATTTTGATGACGCACCATCATGAAGCAAAATAACTGGTACACCTAGTAAATAAAGTTAAATAAAGTTAATCAGAATTTTTTTAAAAAAAGAAGTTCATAGACTATCTGATTCTGCCACAAAATGTATGAATGCAAGATGCTATTCCACTAAATAACACTGAGGATTGGTAAATGCTTTTCACTGTTGTTTTCAAATGCTAACCTATGGTGGTAATGAACATCAGTCCAAGTTCCCAAATCCAACAGAGGAGGATGAGGGGACAGAGGCAGCTTGCACTTGACTGAGGTCTGAGTGCCAGAGCCTCGTTTCAATGCCAGTCCCAGAAGAACTGGTTCTATATGCTGAGCTTCTAACTTGAGGGGCTTTCTCCACTCCTACAAGGGAGAGAGAAAAGATGTGCCTGTTATGTGATTAAGTGGCTCATTTTACACCAAACCAGATAAGTGATGAGAACCACCCCAGATGGGTAGCAGGTCCTAATGATCCCCTCCAACCATTGAAGACCAATGGCAATAAAGAGAGTTTTTCTTTGTGTCCATCCATGATAGTTTGTCTAACTTGGTGCCGCTGTTTCATCTTCCATATCAAGAAGAGCTAAACTCATGCCAGACACTTGGAGTGTTGCTTTAAGAAATGCTGCAAGGTCATGCCTGTGATGTGGCCAGAGAAAGTGGCCAGTGAAGTGAGACAGAAAAAAATAAATATCATTTTAAGACGGAAAAGTATACACAACTTATCCACTTCATTTTGCATTTCTGCTCACTTTAACTGGACACATTATACAGAATCTGTTGTTTTTCTGCAGAAATTCCAGAGTTATCCATGAATTCCCAAGATGAGAAAACCTAATACACTTTGGAAGCTGTTACTACGCTCACAAATTCAAATGATGAAAACAAATAGGGCTCTGCAAAACATGTTCAAAAACAACATACATGTTAATGCCCGTGGTCTACCAGCTTTCAGATAGAGAGCCCCAGAGAGAAACACTTCAGAATTCCATAACTACACCCACTTCAGGGCGCGTTTCAGGAATGAAGAGCAGATAATCATTTGTTTTGGATGCACAGGAGGTGAGCAGGGAATTTGAAAGGTGAGGGAGAGAATATTCTTATTGGGAATAAGATGGAAATTATTTACTCTAGCAATCCTCATTATCCTGTTGATTTCCATCTTGCTGGCACTAAGAGGTCCTCTCATCTCTTACCCTTCTCTCCCCTCTGCTCTTACAATTCTCTATTCCCTTTGATTTCTTGACAAAAATTTGCAAGTCTGAAATTTATTTCACCTGATAATATTAATATTCAAGCTCAAGGTATTAAAAGGAGGAATAGGGAAAGTCCCCACTTTCAACTGCACCGTTGGCCCTTTAGCATGAGAAGTTTGACAAGCAGAACTGCGTGTTCAATTATCGATGCATGATCAACATTCACCAATGCTGCTTTAATGGCTGTTTTCTAGTGTAGTCATTTTATCAAAATTCTAAATTTGTGTCAAGATAGAATTAAGAACGACATTTTTTAAAGTATGCCTGATATGCGGGGGGTGGTGGGGCTGGAGGGGGACAATAAAGCCTAATACTACTACTACTTCTTCTTCTTCTTCTTCTTCTTCTTCTTCTTCTTCTTCTTCTTCTTCTTCATGAGACTAGAAATACATTCTGGCTTGTGGTCTATTGTGTGGAACAGAGCTTCCTGAAAAGGAAGATATCTCTTAGTCCAAAAATATTCTCCAGGCATGGGGAGGAAAACCCATTAAAGAGTTTAATTCTGCTAGAATTGCCTCCCGCCTGCAGCAACTTATGCAAAGGGTGCAATTTGAAAACTTGATTAAGTAGGTCTGCTGCTGTGCCCTAGTACGGTAGCCTGTCCAGTGGCCTACATCTTCCTAAAGCCTGGCCTCAAATCCAACTTCCAATGCATTAAGACCACGCTGCGCTGTAAACTTGAGTCTGACTGGGCAGAATCCCAGCCCAGCAAATATATTAACCACCAGATCAAATAAGCCTTGATTTCTCTATTGGTAACATGAGTAAAGCATGGATTTTAAAATTTACCTCACAAAGTTGTTCTAAAAAATAACTTATACAAAGCACCTAACACAATACCCAACAGAATAAGTACTCAAACAATGTTTCCTTCTCCCAAAAATATATCCATACCCAGGACATATTCTCCCCTAAACATCTGAGGGGGTGGGGGAAGGGAGATAAATAAAGAACAATCCTATAAATAGGCAACTAATTATGAACCTATAATCACTCAACTAAGACAGAATACAAACACTATTTTTTAAAATGTGCATGTTATACTAATTATATCCAAAGAACCTGCCTTCACTAATTTATCCCAGAGGGAGATTATACTTGTCAATACAGGCCCTGGGTCTAAATCAACAAGCCAGCACTATTTTGATTGGTTTTCAATGTGTGTAGTTTGGGAAGGAACCTAGAAGAGTTCCCCAAAGCCCCTCTTTCTTATAACTCCTTGGAGGAAAATGCAGGTAGCTTTTACCCTGGGGTAGGGGACTCTTTCTCAGCTGTCTCACGGCAGCAAAGAAGGCCATGTGAGTAGGGTCTGCAGGTCCCCACTCATGCCTTTATTTAGGTAACCATGACAAACAAGTTATCAGCATGGGGTCAGATCCTTGGAAAATAGAGCTTCATCCCTCAGTCTGAGAAGCTGACCTCATTTTGTTCTCAACCTGCAAGTTTTCAGGGTGTTAATAAGGCTCTGAAGAGCCTCAACAGCCAATAGTTCTATTAGCCATCCAGAACTGGGTTCATTCTCCAGGTTCAGGCCACACTGACCACAGATGTATAAAAATAAACCACATCACCAGACCTCCCCAGAGAGGGTGACTTTGTTCCTCAGTATAGAAGAAAAGAGTCCAGCTGGAAAAGCATGCCCTCACCTCTCAACCCAGCTGGTACCTGTGGGAACACCAACGGACCATGGTTTGTGATGGAGCCCCAAGATCTATTTTGAAGCTTATCATCTACTAAAAGACAATGTAACAGAAAAAAAGAAGTAAAACCACCTGTCACATACATATAATTTGAGTTCTATTATAATGGAAAGCCAAAACGATTTGACTGTGTCACTTTCTAGTAACAGACAAGAAAAAAAAGAATATTTTTAGGTAATTCTCACTCTCCTAGCAAAATAGAATAAAACTCTTGGCCTGATTGCAACCCCATTATCAAAGGACCATTCACCTAATGGACAAAAGCATCAATTCATCCTTAACAAGAGCATTACTACCTAATGTAAGGAAACTGCTCGCCCCCCAGGGATTCTGTTTGAGCCAGACAGGCACAGGCCCAGGCCTGCCACAGGAGGGAACACACTCTGCAGGCTCTGTGTTCCCAGCGAAGGACGTTGCACAACGGCCTGCTTTAACGGGTGGGCTCCTGGCATGCTCAGGAAGGAGGAGGAGTCTGAAGTGAGGAAACTTTCATACTTTCATGAGGGCACCTTCTTGAGCTTTTTTTTAGTAGCCCATGGTTGTTTTCAATACACATTCCCCAGTGCCTCTTGGTTCCTGCCCTGCTTTCTTGCCCTCTCTTTGTGAGCATGCAGGCTTGCAGTTTGGGAGTGATGCCGCCTGGAATAATACAGCAATATAAATGAACACATTTTTCAAAAGCCACAGTGCTGCTATGCATTCTTTCTTACGTCACCAGGCAATAAAACCAAACGTTAGGGGCTATTTAAACACTCTCTTGGCATTAACTATTTAATCCCACCTCAGGAAGTCTAAGAAGTAAGTGGTATTATTTTTCCCATTTTACAGATGAGAAAGATGAGGCACAAAGAGGTCTGAGGATTAGAACCCAAGAATTCTGGCCTCAGATTCTATTCCTTTAAGCTGTATGCTAAATGCCTGTCAAGCCCACCAATAATAAAATAAGAACAGAGGAGTTAATACATGACTTGGAACTCAGAGATAACCCAACCCCCATGCATAATCAAGCTTTTCAATGACTATAGGCATTGAAGTCAGACAGATTAAGTTCAAATTCTAGGCAAGCCCTATTGCATATTAGTCAGTTAAACTTGAACTGACTCATCTTTAAAATGGAGCTAACTCCCAGAGTTGTGAGAATTAAATATGATAGAGCTTGTATAAGCACACTTGCATGACTCTAGCAACATATTTAGTATTCCATAAACATTGGCTACCATCATTATCATCATCGTTATTATGTGGCTTTCCATTACAGGTGAGCATTTGAAAGGAATGATCCTTCCTCACTCTATCCAGGCACCCTGTTGATTTCAAAAGCCCACACATGTGAGATGACTGGTGGGGATCAGAGATATCGGCCACAGTTAAGGATCACAGCAAAGCTAAGGGGCTCACAGGGACTAAACCCCTCAACCTTGGCTTCATTAGCAAATTTCTCTAGCGAAGCTAACCCAGCCCACGCCAGTCAAGCATTCCCTTGCAAATATAAATCATTACCCAATAAATCACAGACATACGAGACTGTCCACAGCAGATAAAACTGTGGGTCAGAGGAGCCAATCCCTGAGGCTTTGTTGAAAGGGGGAGAAAGCAACAGCATTAATTATACAAACAGTTACTTGAAAATGCTTTAAGCAAGTGTTTTAAGATTCCCCTTTAATTAGAGTAAATGATTACTGCACTTTCATCTTTCAATGAGCTCCCCCTCTCCCGTGCCCCATCTTCAACCACCAAGTAGAAACACACAAAATTTGAGAGAATAAACGAACTGTGTACACTTTTAAAGGCACTTTAGCCCTAGCTGGTTTGGCTCAGTGGATAGAGTGTCAGCCTGGGTATCAAAGGGTCCCGGTTCAATTCCAGTCAAGGGCGTGTCCCTTGGTTGCAGGCTCCTCCCTGGCCCGAGCCCTGGTCAGAGTACAAGCAGGAGGCAACCAATCAATGCGTTTCTTTCACATTGGTGTTTCTCTCTGTCTTTTCCTCTCTCTCCCACTCTCTCTAAAAGATCAATGGAAAAAATATCCTTGGGTGAGGATTAACCAAAAAATAATTTTTATTTTTATTTTTTTTCCAATTTTTTTATTAAGGTATTATATGTGTACATATCTTACCATTGCCCCCCCCACACCCCACTCCCATATATGCCCCCACCCCCCAGAGTTTTGCATCCATTGGTTATGCTTATATGCATGCATACAAGTCCTTTGATTGATCTCTTATCTCCCCCACCTCTCCCTAACCTTCCCCTTGTAATTTGACAGTCTGTTTGATGCTTTACTGTCTCTGTATCTATCTTTTTGTTCAAGTTTATAATGTTCTTTATTATCCATAAATATCCTTGGGTGAGGATTAACCAAAAAATAATTTTTAAAAAGCCACTTTATCTGTCTGGATCCCTGCTTCACCATCTGAGCAATGAGGAGATTGAATGCAGTCAGTCACCTAGTCGCCGTCCAGTAGGTTGTCCACTACTACACGCAATGCTTGGAGCTGACACAATGGCTACACCACTTTACTCATCTCATGTTCTTTTCTAGGGAGCAGCATAACATTTGAAGATATTAACTGCCTTTACTTATTGAGCTCCAAAAACTGCTCTAAAATGTGAACATCAAGACATCCAGCAATTATGTAAGTGAAATAGGGAAACCTGAAATAGCAGATCTAAAAAATGCCTGGAGACCAGCTCAAATGAGGAGTGGTTAAAAGAACTGAAGATGTTCTTAGGAAATGACAAAGTTCTCTTGTTAATTACACGTATTCTGTGTAGTTCCAGAACTGGAGTCAATGCACTAACAGTGCAGGGGGAGAGATAGTTAAGTACCTTTATAAGAAATAACTTTCATCTATGATAATGGTTCAAAATGAGGGGTAGGGGAACCATTTGCATAGCTATGAGCATCACTAAAAAAAAAGTGAGGACTTTCTATCATGATGCTCAGAGGAAATTCCTCAGAGGAATGATAAATGGGATAAATGGAGGGGAGCATGCTAAACTCATATTACCTCTGAGAGTCCATCCTGACTTCCTGCAGATACTTACTAACTTTCTCATTTACGTGGTCTAAACATCACTTAAAGAACTCCAGTAGAGCCCTTATATGTGATGTTATCATATTTGTTTCTTGCTGTCACCCTCATCGAACTGAGAGTGTATTATCCTTTGTATAGATCTGTCACAGCTGCAAGCACATAGTAGATTTAGTTGAATAATTTAAAATAAGAATTATGACCAAGGAGTTTAAAAAGACTGCCCTTACCCTCAGAGAGACGTGCAATCCAGCTGAAGAGTCAAAATGGACATAGCTGAACCAAATCTTACATCGTTATATATAATATCTTGCACACCGTTGGGACTTAGTAATACTATTTTCAGCAAACAAGTTCATTTGATTGCAATAGGATTCAGTGGTGGCAGGAGTTTATCATTCAATGAAAAGAAGCTGCTGAGACTGGCCTAGAACATTCTCCAAAATCTGGCCCCCGCCCACCTGACTGTACTTTCCTCCAAAACACCACAGTCCTCCGAGCTCGCTCACATTCTCACTCCTGCACTTTGGCTCAAGATATTTCTATCATCCTCCCCAGAATGTTCCATCACTCACTTGCCACCTAATAGCATGTCTGCTATCCATTCATTAAGCAAACAGTTACTGACTCTTCAGTATGTGTGGGCCAAGCTTGAGCTAAGTTTAGGAAATACAAATGGAGGAGACATAGTTCCTCCCACATAAAGTTTAATGGAAGCCAAACACTGCTGAAATGAATAATTGTACTGCATATTGTCAGGAAGGAACCAGGCTGCAGGGAAAGGCGGGCGGTGGTGAAGAAGGTCAGGCAGAGAAAGCTCCCTGGAGAAGGTGTCCTCAGAGCGGAGTCTGAAAACAGGATGGAATTGAGCCAAGAGGAAAGGTCTTTTCAGACAGTCTGCAGGAGGGGAAGGCGCAGCAACCTGAGTCTGGCTGGTGTGGAGGAAAGAGGCCAGAGGTGGGCATGGAGAAATAGCATGAGCGGAATCAGGAGGAATGACCTAGGTTGAAAAGCCCATCTTTTATCTTCAAACTGATGAGATACTTTTGCAGAATTGTAAACAAGGAAATGGCCTGATTGGATTTGCCTTTTATTGAGGCCGGAGTGGATTGGAAGGAAGGCCAGACCCTAGGCTGAGGAGCAGGTCAGAGGGAGCAGGTGTAGTGAATCATATGTGAAGTGAGCTAAGGCAGTCTTGGTGGCGAAGAAGGGCAATTCTAAGGATAGTGGCTCCACAGGGTTGAGTATGTTATATTGGAAGCCACAGTGATCAGAAAGTCAAGGGTATCTCCTGGGATTCTGACTGGAACAGCTGAGTGGACAGCGATGGAACTTACTGAGATAGAAACAGTCCGAGGAGTGGGTTGGGTGAGGAAAATGGTGAGTGTCGTTTTAGATCTAATGAGTTTGAGGTACCCAGAGGCAGTTAAATACACAAAGCAAAAATTCAGGAGTGAGGACTGGTATAGAGATGTCAATTTGGGAGTCAGGAACATACAAATGGTGGAAACCGATGGGATCTTGTGGGGATTGAGTGAGGAGGAACTAAGGCATTGCCAGCCACTCCAACCTGCTTCCAAAAAGCTGAAGAAACCAAAAGAGAGCTGGGACCATCTGCTTATCCCAAGTCACCACTTTCCCCAATAGAAAAAAAAACAAAGACTTTTATGAGTGCTAGTGGGGCAGGAGTTTGTCTCCCTGTGGCTACTTCTCAATTTAAACACTACCGTTTTAATCTGTAATTGCAGAGACTTTGAAAGTTGACCTTTGCTGTAAATCTGCTGACCACGGCCAGCCCTGGTTTTGATTGTGCCCTTCCTCCCTTTAATCCCTCCTCTATTTCGTGGAGAGAGGTAGAGCAGCTGGCTTAAAGCTTCAGAGTTTGTTTTTTAAACTGATAAAGTCTCCATTTTTATTTCCCCTGAAGGTTGTTTCAGCCAAACCACTTGATGTTGGCTGTATCAATTTCAAAAAAAGAAAGAAAGAAAGAAAGAAAGAAAGAAAGAAAGAAAGAAAGAAAGAAAGAAAGAAAGAAAGAAAGAAAGAAAGAAAGAAGAAAAGGGAAAACTTACTTACACTGGGAAAGAAAAGGAATGCCCCTGGGCCTGAAAGTGCTTGAAGTTTTGAAGAAGTGTGTAAGTATTTCTCGTTTTTCAGTGTGCCTGTCTGCCTCATCACCCTAAGCAGCGGTGGGGAATGTCCTGCCTGAGGGCCATATAAGGCCCATGAAATCATTTGTTCTGGCCCTGGCAAGGCATTAGAGCTGAGTTAATTAAATGTTGGACCGAATATAGCAGGCTAATTTTTAAGTTGATAATTCTGTACGGCCCGTGAATGATGTAATAACTATCCAGATGGCCCTTGGCAGAAAAAAAGGTTCCCCACCCCTGCAAGCAACTGTAAGCTCCTTGAAGGCAAAGAGTCAGCTTCTATTTGCATGTGGGTCCCACCTAGCAACTAGCAGGTGCCTTACATGTAGAAACTGACCACTAACCATTTCTGGAATCAATGGTTGTTTACACAACTAGACCATTCATAGGCACACTTCTGTAGCTCTTAGAGTCTTCCATACTATTTAACACAATTAACTGCTGTGTCCTGTTCTCCGGTTATTTCCTGGGTGCTATCCTTGGAACTGCAATTAGACAGTAAACTTCTTGCAGACAGGAAAACTGTTCTTTACTTGATCTTGTTCTACCTGCTAGTATTGGGGCTGAATAAAGGAGTGTTCATGCACACGTGTTGTTTGATCTAGAATGAATTTCTCCTGCTATGTGACACCTTCTGACAGACAAAAATGAATGTCGACCTCAGATTAACAGATCTACAATAAGCTGTTTCACAAGTACACCCTGAATAGTACATGTTCCTGCAGGTTGGCTAATTGAATAATTCATTCAGGAGAGTTTCTACTGAATTAGGCTGCAATAGGCTGCATTTGGGGCTTCACCGTGACCTTCCATTGGTGATGCATATTTCACCATTTATAAGCAGCATCGGGAATGTGGTATATTTCTTGTGAATTAAATCACCAATGGCTTCCAATGCAATGCAAGAAATTGCACTCAATGCACAGATCTTATGGAAAGCGGGAATGAGAAAAGAGAAAAAAGGAAGAGAATGGGAAGGTATTCCAGGAGGCAAAAGAACAAAACAAAGGTTTTGCTCATCACAAGAGAGCTGCATCCAAAGACTCGAGCTCAGGACGACCAGGAGGGAACTGCCCTCCATTCAGAAAGAATTGCAGTAAACCTTTCTAGAAAGTATTACAACAGAATAACTAGGTTTCTCTAAACAGTCCCGCCTTGAGTCCAGGTTACAGAATGAATGCCAGAATCTCTTCAATCATAGCTTAATCATTGTGAAGAGCCCCCGCTGGCTGGCCGGTCACATTGTCAAGTACAGAGGGCTATAGATTCCTCCTTTCTAAAAGTCCGAGACTGCTCAGCACCAACAAGAGATCACAGCCCAGAAAGATGGGCAAGCAGCCTCTGAATGCTCAGGAGACAAGAGTCTGAGGTGTAGGAAGGCCCGAGAGGGGCTGTATGCTCTGAGCCCACTTGCACAGAATACTCACTGTGACCGTGTCCTGGGCACTGGGAAACCACAGGGTATGTGCATGTGGATCAGGGGGGGGAATTCCCTAATTCATTCCTTTCTTTCTTTTTAACATTTAGAGATGCAGGCATTCTGACAGTTATGGTCACCAAGCTGTTGCAGAACTCCAGGTCCTACAACTGAACATCTGAAAATCTGACTTAGCAAGATAGAGTAGAGGAAGCTGAGTTTTCGTGTATGTGCACTGGTAGAATAGTCCTAAAATGCGGAAGTGCTTCTGCATGAGTTACTAAATAGTGGGAGCCCCAAGCTTCTGGGTGTCCTTGGGCTGCCCCAGCCTTTCTTCCCAGGACCTGACAGATCTCTTCACTAGAGGATTAATGCCTGGCACTCCAGTGGGCTGAGGGTCCCTGCTTCAAGCTCTCATGACAATCTGGTGTTTATACCAGCCTGATGAGCATCTTGTCTCCCTATAGGTTTATACCAACGATCAGAAGATTGCTAGGTGAGCATGGAATCAAGCAAGTGCCAAGAGGGCCATATCTATGGAGACACAAGTTGTGTTTTGGTTGCTGCCCCCTAGGGTTATCTGATTCCACTCAATTTTCATATCTGTGGCCAATTATATGATAAATCTACAATGCATGTGAGTGTGGTCTCTTCCCCATAACTGGCAAGTCCCCTAATAAGCTACCAGTCCTCAGACAGCAGAGACCCACCAAGTCCTAAGCCAGACAAATTAAATCCAAACCTAGATATAACTTCAGTGCAACTGTTGAACATTATGGTTAAGGAGAAGATCCTAAATGATACCAAAGAGGGAAAGGCGGAACATATAACAAGGAATGACAATTAGTTCCTTAGAAGGCTTGAGAAATAGTAGATGCCAGAAGGTATAAATAATATCTTCAAAATGCTTAGGGAAAATGACTCCCAACAAGGAATTCTATATCTAGCTAAATTGGTCTTTAAGAATGAGAGCAGATAAACAAAAGGATAGTTTAGTCATATCCCCTTTTTAAGACACATCACCATGCATAAGAAACAGCATTAAATAAAGAAACCAATACACTTTCAATAAAATTGAATTAGAATTGACTATTATTAAGAATAATGATAACTAAAATTGGTGCAATTAAATTCAAGGTGAACCTAAAATTGTAAATTAAAATAACATGAAAATATGAAGGAAAAGTTCAGATTATAACCTTCTTAAAATCTATATACTGTTTAGGAAAATGATAACGGTGTGTTTTTTTACATTGAACATTTTTTAAATAGCCAATAAAAATAGAAATGAGATGGATAATCACAAACTGTACCGAGGAAAAGATGGGACAAGTTAAAATGATATGTCCAATGATAAGAAAATAGAAAAGGAATACAACAAAGTGTAATAATTTTTTAAATTAAGACAATAGAAATGTGTCTAAAGATGTCAGTAATCACAAAGAAAGTAATGGGTTACATTCACTATAATCTATAAAAAATGGGAAATTCTAAGATATTTGTAATGTTAAAAAACAAAACAAATACCATTTACTATACAGTGTTTACAAGAAACACACGTGAAATATCTATAATAATAAAAGCATAACATGCAAATCAACTGAATGACTGAACAGTAGAACAACCATCTGGACGACCTTCCAGATGACCATGCTATGACACACACTGGTGCCAGGCCAGCCAAGGTGGGTGCGATGCAATTGGTCACGGGGCCCCACCATCGCCCCATGATTATCCTGCAGAGGGAGGCCCAGGCCACTGGCCAGCGAGGCAATCGATAGGGGCTCTATGATCACCCCAAAGAGGGAGGCCCAGGCTACCCAGCTGGTGGCACTGCGGCAGGTGGGTGGGGCCTCCCTCTGCAGGACAATCGATCTGGGAGCCCCCGTGATCAATCACCCCACAGAGGGAGGTCCAGGCCACCAGCCAGTGATGTTGTGGCGGGTGTGTGGGTTCAGCCAGCGATTACCCCGAAGAGGGAGGCCCAGGCCAGCCAAGCAATTGCACCCTACACCTGTTGCTGCCTGCAGAGGGAGGCAAGGGGGGAGCGGTGCACGCCACACAGATGGCAAGCAGTGACAGCAGTGGGTGTGGGGCCAGCTGCCTGTAGCTGGGGGAAGGAAAGCCCTGATAGGCCCTGATTGCCAGCCAGGCCTAGGGACCCTACCTGAGGGATCCCGGCTTGCGAGAGGGCGCAGGCCGGTCTGAGGGACACCCTCCCCCTCCCCAGCATGAATTTCATGCACCAGGGCCTCTAGTGATGACATAAAAAAAGTTGAAAGACAAAAGAATGGCAAAACTATACTGAGCAAATATTAACTGAAATAAACCTGTTGTGGCAATATTAATAATACACAAAATAGAATCAAGGCAAAATGCAATAATAAAAAATCTCTATAAAGGCCATTGGAGATACAGGGTGATACAGGTCTTCTGGGGCAGGTGGGTGGATCTTAGCTATGAGGGTGTGGGGTAGGTTCAAAGTAAGGACCGGGTGGTGATGGTCAGGGCCTGTCAGTCAGGGCTGATAATGACAGACAGGTTTCCATATCAAAACGTATACCCAGGCCTAAGCCTGTTTGTGGAATTTATGGGTCCAGGTGCTTCAAGCAGCAAACCTAGTCATTTGATGGTCAAGTGATACAGTGCTCCTAAGTAGTGGAAAGCCTAAGATCTAGAAAAAATAGTTCTTATCATACCTAATAAAATGGTAATATGCAAATTACCATCACTCCGCTACGCCCACGATTGGGCCAGCGGGAGACACAGGGGGCGGGACTCGGGGTGGCTGGGGTGGTGATTGGGCTGGCAGGACGCTGAGCTCGCGTTGCCAGCGGCGACGCGAGCTCAGCGTCTGCGCCATGGCTGTGCTGCAGCACAGACCGGCCTCTGGGACAGCGAGCCGGGTGTTTGGAGGTTTGGAGGCGGCGCGGGTGGGGAGGTTTGGAGGCGGCGCAGCTCCCGGGGGAGGAGTCTGGCGGCAGTTGGGCTGCAGGAGCGCGAGGCGGTGTCCCGGTGTCCACAGAGGAGGCCGCTGCCCCAGCCTTCCTGGGCGGGAGGCGAAGGCAAGACCCCAGCCTGGGCTCCGGCCGCAGGAGGACCATGCCCCCGCCCCGCCTCTCCCTAGGGGCCCAGGGACTTCAGAGCTGCCGGCCACACCGGGTCCGACCAGCGGACAGACAGCCTACACGTGCATGATTAAATCATGCACTGGGCCTCTAGTTTAATGATAAAAAAGGAAACCCTGCCAGTGACATATACAATTATGAGTTTGTATGTACTACACTCAAAACATAAAGAAAAAAATGTATTCCATTACAAAGGGAAATTTACAAATCCATTATTATATGGGATATGTTAATATGCCTCATTTAAAAAATGCACATCAAGCAAAAAGAAAAAAAAGTCAACCTACAGAGGAATTGAACAATTAATAAGCTTTTCCCAATAGACACAAAGAATCTTATAAACAAAAGAGGCTAAGTGTTTTTTTCAAGCATACATGGAGCAGTTATATGAAAACTGAACTAATAATCTTTACAAACCTATGAGGTAGGTATTATTATGTCCTCATTTTATATATGGGAAACCTGCAGCACAGAGATTAAGTAACTTGCTCATGGTCACACAATGAGACACAAGCAGAGCTGGGATATAAATCCAGACATTCTGATTCCAGAGCCCAACTTTTAATCATAACGTTCAGTAACAAAGACAAGAGTAAAGAATTAATAAAATAGAAAACTGAGAAACAGCAGAAGTGTTCAACAAATCAAAAGCTGATTCTCTGGGAAGACAAAATTACAAACTGCTTATGAGACATCCAAAAATTAAAAAATGAAAAAGGAGTTTCCAATCATGATAGAAATAAAAAATATTTAATTACAGATATAGTAGAGATGCTAAAATATATAAGACAATACTGTCATCAACTTTATGCCAGTAAGTTTTAAAGCAAAGATGAAATGTACAGTTCTGAAAAGATTTAAATTCCTAAGACTGACTCAAAAAGTTAGAAACTAGTAAACTGTTGAGATTAAAGAGACTGACCCTGTAGTTAAATTCCATAACTTCTTCCCACAATAAGATACCAGGTCCACTGGTTTTACAGTTAACATTCCCCCAACTCTTAAGAAACTATTGTCTGTATCTTATACAACTCTTTCATAGAATAGGAAAAGAGGATGAGTTCTATTTAAGAAGACCCAAGGTCAATTTAAATGCAGATAGTGAGATAGGTGCATACTTTATACTTTTTGGTACTGTTCAAATATTTCATATGAAAAAGAAGATATGGAAAAAGTATGGGGCTAGTTCATCAAACAGGTATATATCATATCTTTGATTCAAAACTTCATATTCTTTGATTCAAGGTTTAATCTATCATCTCTGAATCAATAACTTCTAATTACTTTTTTAATTTAAGTTTTCTGTTTCCTAGGGAATGGTGCAAACATATCAGACCTACAGCTCAACAACTTTGTCAGCTTGGATGGAACTTTCTTTCAGAGCGCAGAATAGCTGTTCTCCTCTAGACAATTCCTTAATCTGTGTCAATTGAACATGCCACCCCTTGAGTTTCCAGCAAAAATTTATGAACTTTTTACCTTAAGAACCTTTAGGAGGGCCCTGACATTCTTCAGACATTAGTCCTGCTTCTATGGGGAATTACATTTAGAAGTGAGTCATCCTAGTTCTCCTGCAGGTGCATTGTGTTGAATTTCTTGACTTAGAGAGGAAACGATCTTGTGGAAGAATTAATCCATGTAATGCTCGGTCAAAGACATAGCCTTGGAAAGAGTCAAAGAGCATGGGCCTGGAAATAGCATGATTAGACTGAGCAATCACAGCACAAGTTACAACAGGATGCTCACCTTCTCAGAGGTCACCTTCCGCACTCTGCTCCATGAGGCTGCTAGAGGAATCTGGAAAGATCACAACACAAGTTAGATTTCTTCATTGATCCAGGGAGGAAACTACATTCCCAAAAATACACCAGAAAGTTCATAGAAGCAAAGTTTAGATGTGGTTAGTAATTGGAAAGATATTTTTAATTATAGTCCAGCGATAAGAAAAGAGAATTCAATATTAAAGCTCAGCATAAAAATATCTTATTTTCTGAATTAATGGCTTACATACTATCTGTGACTCAGCTGAGGCCATTATAAGGGCTGGAAACTCTCTTAATTAGAGACTTTCTGAATTTGGAGATGAGTACTTTCAATTATCACTTAGACTCTCACTCCTCATTCTGATAAATCATTGCATATTATCCTTCAGTGAGGTTCTCCAACCCAAATGACATTGAAGAATGATAATGATCAGTCTTCTCTACCAAGAATGCACAAAGGTAAAGGAGAGTCATATTTAAAATTTATCAGCATTTCTATTTAGAATTAACTATTTAAATGAAATATGGTGTAAATAAATATTGGAAGGGGGGAGTTCTTTTGCAGAGTCAAGTCACTTTAGTGTATCTATTTTTACATAGAAGGACACTGTTACTTCAGAGGTAACTTAATTATCCTTTTCTACTCCCATCATTACTGTAGGTGATATTAGCTATATTAATTTTGTGCATATGTTTAAGGTCACACTGATCTGTAGTATGTCATGTATTGTTAAATAACTTACACTGCAATATTACTGTTGATCCCCCTAGGATAGGCAATAGGTGTACATTTTTCTATGTTAATTTGTGTTAATATTATTACTGTTTGCCTTTAGCAAAATGAATGTACTTTGTGCTGATTGATCCTTTTTTTCAACCTGAACATCATAAATTGTCTGTATTCTTCTTTATTGTACCCTCTTACCTTTTCTCCAGTGATACCAACAACATTGTACCAGAATTCCTTAAATTTTGTTCATTGATTATTGTTGTTGCTGTTTTGCTAGAGTGTATTGTTATTGCTTCTTTCAGTGTACCGTACATATATATACAAAATGTATATATATACATTTTGTGCATATATATACATATATATACACAAAATTTGCTTATTCAACATCAAAACACTGGAGATTTTCTATTTGTTCACTTTACCCTTCAACAAATACAAATATTTGTTTCATGTCTGTCTACTGTGGAATAGTTTCTGAAAATGCAAACCTTAATAAGATACTTGAAGCACTCAAGTCTCTCCTCTACATCCCCCTCTTCACCTGGTTAATTCTCACCCATCCTTTGAGTTAAATGCTACATAGGAGGAGCAGGATGAAAATTGAAAACAGGAAATTGAATTTGGCATCAAGGAAGTCACTGGGGACTATAACAAGTGTTTTCAATGGGATGAGGGGAAGGAAGAGGTCCGGAATCCAGATTACAGGTGATGCAACTGAGGAATTAGAACCAATGAGGACAGGCTTTATTTCAGAAGACAAGTAACAAAAAGGAGGAAGCAGATATGGCAGATTTGGGAGAATTTTGAATATGTTTATAAACTTAAAAGCAAAGAGCCAAATAGTTGAGAGAAATTTAAGACACAGAAAAAAAATAAAGGTAATTTATGTAGTTGACTCCAGAGTGGTATGCGGTGTTTTATGGGCGTAGAGTTTTTGTCTTGGGAAGAGTAAATGTTACCCTTTGCCCACAATGTTAGGGAAGAAGGTAAATGACAGCAATTATAATCTAAAAGTGGGGAGAAGGGAAGGAAGAATAAGAGAAATGCCTCTTATTTTCATTAAGAAAAATGGAATAGGATCATGTTCCAGAGCAGTGGTCGGCAAACTCATTAGTCAACAGAGCCAAATATCAACAGTACAACGATTGAAATTTCTTTTGAGAGCCAAATTTTGTAAACTTAAACTTCTTCTAACGCCACTTCTTCAAAATAGACTCGCCCAGGCCGTGGTATTTTGTGGAAGAGCCACACTCAAGGGGTCAAAGAGCCGCATGTGGCTCGCGAGCCGCAGTTTACCGACCACGGTTCTAGAAGAAAGCTAGAGAAGGAAGAGGCAAACAGTTTGAGAAGAATGGTACATGTTTGGAACGGTTTCCACTAGGAATGTGTACTGTGTATTCTCCTTTTGCCTCTGGATCCACTCTCCAGCCTGCTCTGTGCCCTGAGATGTGAAGCCAGTTTCCTAATTCTGTGGATTTGGGTTGGTTTCAAGCAAGGGGAGGAGAGCTTGGGATATTTATTTTCCCAGGTCTTTCTGCTTAGCCATGAGTGCCAGTGGCAGAGTTCCCCTTCTGAGGGCCACAGCTCCTGTTAGGAGGCCTTCCCTTACAGCACAGTCTTAGTGGAGTCCTCCTCCCATTGGGCTGAGTAGCAGGGTTTTTCCCTCTGTTGCTAGTCCTGGGGCCCTTCCCCAGGCTCCCGTAAACTCCCCTCACGTTGGTGTGTGCCAGTTGGTTTTTTGTCTGGGATCCTAACTGATGCAGAATGCAAAAGAAAGCTGAGTAGGACAAATGAAAGAATTGTCTTAGGCACAGGTGGGGTTAGGAGCTAAGTCTGTCATTCTTGTTCTGTCTGGTCAACCTCGCCACTGCCCATGACAAGAAGCAGCTGAAGAGGGTGATAGATTCACTGCAGCTTGTGGTTGAAAGAGTCCATGTGGCAAAAGAAGAGGGAGAGGAATTGAGGGGGCTGGTGAGTGGGTCACTGAGATGATGGCCTTAGACCTAAGACCTGTGCTTTCCATACGCATTTTGGTTTAAGAAAAACACTCTTCTCTGGTTCCTCAAGTCTCTATAGCTGAATTATGTTCTCCCATGAATTTGCCTGTGCATCCAAAGAATCTTCAGAAAATAGGGATGAGCACACACACACACACACTTTAGGTCACTCCAGATATAAAAGTGACTGAATTATGCCCCCAAAATTCATGTGCTGGAGCCCCAACCCCAATGTGACTGTTTGGAAATAGGGCCTTTAAGGAGGTGATTAACATTAAATGAAACAATAAGGGTGGGACCCAGTTCAATAGGACTAGTGTTTTTATAAGAAGAGGAAGAGACACCAGATGTACACACACATAAAAAGGCCACGTGAGAACACAGGGAGAAGGCAGCCATCTGCAAGCCAAGAAGAGAGGCTTCACCAGAAACCAACCCTG
Source organism: Cnephaeus nilssonii (assembly GCF_951640355.1). NCBI lineage: Eukaryota > Metazoa > Chordata > Mammalia > Chiroptera > Vespertilionidae > Cnephaeus > Cnephaeus nilssonii. The sequence goes on from NC_137078.1 coordinate 36,091,703, forward strand.
CTGACGCCTTACTCTTGTACTTTTAGCCTTCACAACTGTGAGAACACAAATTTCTGTTATTTAGGTGCCCCAGCCTGTGTTGTTCTGCTGTGGCAGCCTAAGCCAGCTAACACATGGACCATCTAACCTTCTCATTAGGAAGGGAAATGACACTTGTTTGGCCATGCCACCCAGTGATGCATTACACTTTATTCTTGTATTGGCATCTCTCCTCCTATTTACTGAATATGATTTTAGCTCCAATTTTAGCTCCTCTGGGCAATTTCCCTGACCAGCGAAGCCTTATTCTCCCTGCAGGAACCCACTCCTTAGGGATATGGCCTATCTGGTATGAGATTACCACTTACCTTTATTATTATCTCTCCTGGGGTCAAAGTCTTACAATTTCTGAACTCACCCCAGCTCTTAGCATGCTGTGTACATAGCAAGTGTTGAATAAATGTTTGTTGATTGACTGATTACTTATCTTCAATAATTAGAAGGAAGTCATTTAGTTTTAGTTGTTCCTATACTTGAGATGCATCCTGAGAACAAATGAGAATGGAAAGCAAAAAAGAAAAAAAATCATAGCTTTGTTTAGTGACTTCTGAACCATCACTATATCCTCCCAGTATTCTACCAAGCCCGCCCCGCCCTGAACTGCTACAGAGCAGATGTGACAACGTTGTTTCCTTTCACCACAACTAGTTTTACTTAAACTGCTTAAGAACAGGAACTAGTCTGTTCATATTCCCAGGGCAGAGGGGCCTTTGAAATAACTTTGGCAAATTAGACCAACCAAACCTTAAGTTCTGTCATTTCAGACATCGTCTAAAACAATGAGGCCCCAGCAAGGTATGTTCTCGTCTGAAAATATGGCTAAAGAGTAGCTTTTATACCTTGAAAGCAACCCCTGCTTCTCCAAAGTGAACTTGTGTTGTTTAACAGGCTTTCCAAGGCAAAGGCTACTAAAACAATCCCCTGTGAGCCTTGCATTTTACTTTGAAAACCACGGGTAAGTTAACTCTCCCTTCCTCGTAAAGACAGTATCACCTCCCAAACTAGCTCGTCATCCACTAATCCATTTCCAAACCCAGTTCTGGAACCTGGGTTAAGCCCAGTGTAACAGAGTGAGACTGTGGCTTGATGGAGTGAGAGTTCCTTCTTTATCCTAATTGGCAGAGTCCTCGCGAGGGAAGACAGAACACCTGTTTCTGACTCTAATTTATCTTCCTCAGATGAATAATTCATGCTGCCTCCACACTCCCAGCCACTGCCACAGTAGGAGATGGTCTCTCCGTGCAGATCCCTGGCTGAAGCCTGGTCTGCACACACTGTCCCTTCCCACCCAGCAGGAAGCTTTGGCTTCTGTGCACGTGAGAGTTATTACTCAAGGTCAGGCTGATGGCCACGGAATGTTAAATCAGGTTATTATCAATTTGGTATTAGTAATTCCCAATTTGTCTTGTTTAACTAAGGCTGAGCTGCCTCAATGTTTAACCTTTAAAGGAATGCAGGCTGCTTCCTGGCAATAGAAGACTATGTTAGGTGAACACCTTGAGAATATGCATATTTGAAGGTATTATAGCCTGCATTTATCTGAAAATGGAACAGAAGCTGGATTATTTTGGAGAGAGAGAGAGAGAGAGAGAGAGAGAGAGAGAGAGAGAGAGAGAGGAGAGGGAGATGGGGGGGGGAAGAATAGAAATGGAAGGAAGGAAGAAAGAAATCTGATCATGTCACTTCACGACCTGAAACTGCCCATGGTTCCTATGGCTTAGGACCTAGTCCGAATTCTTCCACATTGCCTACGAGGCCCTGAGGAATCTGGCTCCTGCCTACCCTTCCTGCTTCGTTCAACCATTCTACCCCTTGTTCGTTTTTTTCCAGCCACACTGGTATTTTCAAGTCCTGAATCTCTTAAGGGGCTCCTCAGAGACTCTTCCCTCTCTCCCTCTGCCTCCCTGCCCCCAGCCTCAAGGCCTCACTCAGGTCTCAGCCAGAAGGCTGCTTTCACAGGTAGGACTGGACTCAGACTAAATTGTTTGTAGACCCCACCCCCCACCCCATTACATTCCCTGGTTATTATATACAAGCTGCTTTGTCTCTGGATCTCACCTCACTTGTAACTAAATAATTCTAGACTTGATTATAAGCCTCCAAACTACAGGGACCCATCTGTGCATTCTGCATCCCCAGCGCTTAGCATAGCACCTAATGCTATCGTAGGGGCTGGCATGAAGGAACGAATGAACAAATGAATAGACTAATGAATGGGATTCTACATAGAACCCAACTGGTAAGTTCTCAGTCAATTGGCTTGTTGTTCGGTGAGATTCTTGCCAAAGTGGAGGGAGAAACATTCTCATCCAAAGAAATAAACAGACAACAGGATGTGGGCACCTTCACCAACCTCCTGCTCTAGATTTTAGAGTCAGAAGAACAGCTCATTTAGTTTTAGCATTTGAACCTTGTGTTTTCTAACAGTTGATATTCTCCACTCCTGAATTTTTTCAACACCTGCTTCTTGGATAAGGGCCAGTGCTGTAAAGGCTGTGTCTACCATTAGGCAAAGAATAGGAATTAAAAAGCAAAGAGTCCAGAGTGACTGAAGACAAGCAGAGAGACAGGGAATAGATGGCTCTAGCACAGGAGTGTGGAAGTGAGATGGTGAGGAGAAGACTTCACATATATACTTTGTGACGTGAAATCAAAAGGGCTTGCTCATAAATTAGATGTGGAGGATGAAGGCAAGAGAGGAATCAAGGATAATCCCAAATTTCTGGTGGGCCGGGTGGTGGTGCAAGTCACTGAGATGGTGGAAACTGCCCCCGGTTTCTCCTGTTCTGGTGCAAGGCCTGTGGCGCAGTGAGGTCCTTGCACATATGCTTCCCTGGAGGGTTATTTCCTTTTCTTTCTAGTGGAACTTCCTGTGCAGAGGGTTTTCTTGACTCTTTTTTATTGTTAGGAAGCTAAAACACATGCGCACGAGCACACGCGCGTGCGCACGCGTGCGCGCGCATGCACACACACACACACACACACACACACACACACACACGAGTTAGCCAACACAGTTCAAAGGAAGCCTGAAACCTCTCGATCCCAACACTAGATTTCCTAGCCCCAGCTAACATGTGGAGACCAAGGAAGCAAGACTAACTGTGGCTTAATGATGCTTAAGAGAATTAAAAAAACAACCACATGACAACACAAAATTACATTTTTTTCTGGGAATTGGGCCTTGAGTACCAAACCTGGGACATGAGTTGCATTATTGGGTAGATTGAGCTGAATTTACACACACATACACTGTCCACTATTATCAGGGTCTTTAAAGAAAACCCAAATTAAAGACAGCTTTCTCCATTGAAATTTGTTGTCACTCTTCCAGCCAGTTAAACTCAAAACCATTAGCTTAAAGACACTGTTCAGAGACATTCTCACTTCTGTGGCACATAAGCACCACTTGAAGGCCGTCAGCTTAAGAGGGATTATGAAGCTGAGGTCTAATCAATTAAAATAGCTTTGGGGCAGATACCATGTATGTTTTATTCCACAGGATTCCAGACTTTTCTCTTTTTGTCTTTGGGCTCTCAATGGGGACACAACCAAGCATGGAGTCATTGTCTGTATGTTCTTCCTTCACCAACCTAAACCATCAGTATTTTCATGCCATGAAAATTTGGTTATGAGAAGTGTTAAAGGAAATCTCGAAAAGATAAAGACATTGCAAAAGAATAACTCAGGAAGAATGAAAGGATGACAAAATTCATTCCATTGTTCTGAATTCAAATCCCAACTCCCCTCTTACTAATTAATAGGACATACTACCAAGACAAGACTTCTAGGCGAAATGGAAAGCATTTCAGTAAAAAATACCTAACGGGGACCCAGGCTTTGTATCCCTGTTTGGAAGAAATCTGTTGTAAGGAATTGAATGTAAGACAATTCTATAAAGCATTCAAAACAATCAGAGTAAAGATGAAGAAATGTTGAAGTTAAAAGCTAGAACTCAAAGACTTACAAGAATTTATTTTCTTATTAAACCCTATAATCCATAAAATAAATCAGCTATTTCCCAAAGATTGACAGAATCAACATTAATCACAATCAAAATATTGATTCTGAATATATTTAATGCATTTAATGTTTATTAGAAGCTGAAAAACATTCTGTTTATGGATTACTATCTTCCCAGTTCTGTATATATTTATATCTATAATGATATCAAGAAGTAATGCCAAGCATTTTCACTAATAATTTTTCAATGTCTTGGAAAATTGGCATTCTTTACTGAATCCCCAGGAGAGGAAAATATAACAATAGTATCAAAACCTATAGTCAGTTCTTTCCCCTAAAGAAATCCTTTTATTAAAAGAATACCAGTTTTTTTTATTCTTTTCTTTTGGGTTAAGGATAAAATCAGTTCCTTCTCCTTTCCCTGGTTTTGTTTAATCTTATATTTTACTGGCCATGAAGGAGTTATGAAAGTCCAAGTTCTACCAACCAATAAGGAATCTTCAATTATCATAGACTTGCTAATTAGGTCAATTGACCTTGTCTTCACTTCTCGCCTTACACTTGCAGATAGGAATTCTCCCTCTCTGCCCTACTTTTGCTGCCTGGATGAGCATGGGATTCTATCTTTATCAGTCAGCAGTCTGTGCCATAGTGTGGCTTGATCATCATAGACTTGTCCTGGGACAGTGCTCTTGCTATCTGCAAAGTCACGTCTTTATTTCAGGAAAGCTTCCACCATTCTATTCCTAAAGGTTTAACAGTTTCATTAGTTCTAGTCTATTTTTTATAAACATCAATTGGGTATATGCTAGATGTGTCTGTCTTCCATATCCATCACCTTTTCTTTAATCATTTCTATCACTTCATTATTTTTCATTTTCTTTTGAGTGATTTCCTAACCATTGTATCCCTGACTGTGTTTTTAATTATGCATTTTCTGCCCCCCTTTTTTTTGAGGGGGGTGGGTAATGAGACTTTTATTATGTCTCCTAAATTCTCATTCTTTTGCTCTCCTTCAGTTTTCTTTCAAGTATAGATACTTTCTCCCCCACCCCCAGGTTTGTTTGGTTTTAATTCTATCTCTGGTCAATTACATTTATTCCTCAGGCTTAAACTACCCACTGCCTGCTTTTCTTCCAAATGTTTCTCATCTATCCTGATCCTTGACATTTACACCCAATTTCTAAAGCCAGTTTGACACCTCCATTTGCAGCTAATTAAATATATATGTTCTAAATTACAATTTTTAATCTAGTGATTCTCAGAATGTTAATTGGTGTTGTGCTGTTTGTTTGTTTTAAAGATTCCCATGTACATATTAGTTTCCTAGGATTGTAGTAACAAATTGCCATAAACTGGATGCCTTAAAACAAGAAATTTATTCTTTCATAGTTCCGGAGGCTAGAAGGCCAAAATCAAGCTTTTGGCAAGACCATTCTTCCTGCGTCTTTCTGACTTCTAGTGATTGCCAGCAATCCTTAGTGTTCTGGGCTTGTAGCTGTATCATTCCAATCTGTGCCTCTGTCATCACATGGCCTTCTCCTCTGTGTATGTCTTTCTCTAAATCCCCCCTCTAGTTTCCCTCATAAACCCATTCATTGGGTTTAGTGCCTACCTTAATGAAGCATGACCTCATCTAAAATTGATTACATCTGCAAAACCCTATTTCCAAATAATGTCACTTCGCATGTACTGGGAATTAGAACTTAAACATATATTTTTGAGGGATATAATTAACTCATTACCACATGATAAAAATACATTTTGGAAATGTTGGTTTAAGCAAAATCAGACAGATTTCATTACTACAGAACTTCTCAGAGCCTTTAATAAGCTAATGTGAATTGTAGTTTTGAATCTCCAAGAATAGTTATTCGATGGAGCTTTTCCCAAACTTTCACAAAACACTTTTGTATGAAGTCATTCCAAAGTCGACTGTTCCAGTGACAGACCTTTGTGTGCCCTTACCAGTGCTTCTCAGGTCTTCATGTGCATATGAGTCACTATGAGTAGCCTCCTGACACATCTTCCTGCCTTTAATCTTTGTTGTCCAAACTGTTGCCAGACAAGGACTTAATCAAGTTCGTCCTTCACTGTAAAATTTATGCTGGTGTCCCACTGCCCATCAAATAAAACCCCAATTGTTTAGCATTGAGTTATTCCAGGTCTTATAAAATCTGACCCCAGACACTTTGGAGCCTTACTCACACTACCAATCCATGACACAACATGTGCTGTGGTTGCATTAGGCTGTTCACTCTCCCTTGAACACACCATGCATGATCCCATCTATGGGAACCATTGTTCAAGCTCCTCCCCGGCCAGCAGTATCTTTCTCCTATCTTCTCTACTTGGAAAAAACTCGCACTCTTCCAAGTCTAGTCTAAATAGAATCTCCTCTGCTAAGTGTTCCCCAATTATAGTTAATTCTATCTCTTTTATGTTCTCAAAGTATTTTATCATAACTTTGCTTGCAGTATCTGTGTAGTACCTTTAATGCTGCCCTATAACCATATATACATGTGTTTTTCTAGTTAGCCCCTTATGGGCAGTGGTTATACACGGCACATAATAGATGTTGATTTATTCCTTTATTCATATATATAATGAGTGAGTTACTAAGCCCATGGAGGTATTGGATGGAGGATAGTCAAATGGCTATGGATTCTTTTCAAAGTACAGAGAACAGACCACCTGAGTAAAATGCAAATTACTGGAAGCCAATCTCAGATCTATTGAATCAGAATTTTGAGGAGAAGGGACCCTAGCATCAAACTTTTTGTAAGAAATCCAGGTGATTCCTATGCAAACAAATGTATGAGAATCACTGCCTAAAATTTTAAAAGTAAATAGTACATTAGAACCAGCTTGTGCTACCAATGATTTAAAAATATTTGAGATGGAAATTCTCCTGGTCAAACGAAACTCTGTAAAGAAATGGAAAAAGTTAAGAAGACTTATCTAGCATCAATAAAGAACAAAAATAATATAAAGGCCTGGTGAGTCTTTTAAGTTCTTTTTTCCGTGCAGTATTTAAAACCAACTGATTCCTAAATCACCTTCGTTACTGGGATCCACACTAAACTGAAGGCCACCTTGATGAACATGAGAGCTAAATGAAAGTTAAATTTGTCACATTCTTTACCATGCTGCACACTTTCAAAGTTTAATAAAAAAAGTACTCCACATAATTAGTTTAGCTTTACCAGAAAAAAAAAATTTGAATGACAAGGTCAGGCTCCTGACCTTTCAGTAAATTAGAGAAGATTGCCATAAATTGCACAATATAATGAAACACCAATTTGCATATTTGCTGCTATATTAAAAGGGATCAGTTTTAGCTCACAAAGCAGAACAAACAAAAACATGCATTTTAATAACTCAAATTACTCCCAGGAAGTGACCCTCAGCAGAAAGCTTGATTATCGCTACTTAATTAGAAGCCTTGGAAATCTAAATCCTCCTTTAAATCCTATTCTGGGTACAGTGAAAGATGAAGCCATGAGTTTTGTCTAAGATTCAATATTTACTCTTTACTAATATGTTTGCTGGAGAGACTTCCCAAGCATTATAAAGACATGCGAGAAAAAAATTTAATATTCAAAGAAAGAGTGCACAAAAACCTGTGTTGGCTTGCAGGTGCAAAGCAATTAACAAGCTGGCATTTACAGTGCTTTTAATTAATTAATTGAAAATGCAAAGCTGACTTTCATTTCTTTAAATGTTTGAACGTTTTATCCGTCAACAATAAAGCACTACATGCGGCTGGGTGACAACATCTGGTAAATGAAAAAAGTCGGTCCAGTGTCAAAGTACGTGAAGAGGGGCTTGGGATTTCTAGTGCATTCTCATCTCTTCCTCCCCCCACCCCACTCCCACTAAACATATTACTTAAACTTAGTGTCAAATGAGAGGGGAAATGGCTTGTTGCCTACTCTGTGTCAAAAACTGAAACTGACAATATGAGAGGTGACGTGGTAACCTTGAATGGGAATGAAATCAACGGCTTGTTATAATTACACTCACCACTAAGGACTTGCCGTTTTGTTTCCTTAGGGGAGCAGAGTTGTTTGGAATTGAGGCTAGGTATCTCCATCTTATTTATAAAGGTTAAAAACATAATTAGCAGAGGGAATTTCAATAATTTGCCAAAGAAGTGGGTAATGGCTTCTAATGTAATGCTGCGGTGACTGATTTTACAGCTGGACGCTGCTCCAACAGCGGCTTCACTATTCCCCGTGAACCCATTTTTGGTCAGTACATATTTAAAAATAACACCATTAATGTAGTCTAATTAAAACATAAATACTCCGGTGCTACCTCGGTAGGCATTCACTCAGCTGGAACTAACTGTATTTGCTTAATCTACAATTTTAGATGTATTAGCAAAAATAAATGTTGGTGGATGTAAGCGCCTGATTACATTTCTTGGGTAAATTGGTGATAATGAGTCAAGAGACTTTGTGTTCATTCACATATATTAGAATAAGAATCATTATGAAATTAAAGCTAAGATTAATCCTGCTAATGACACCACAGAGCATCTGGGAATAAGATAACCCAGATGTCAGATTCACTGTGCTACTGTGCTGCTATTTGATAGAGTAACCCTTGAAGTGTTCTTCTAAGGCAGAGAGCTGCTCCCCCCCGTCCCCCCTCCGCCCAGTCCCAGTACTTGAAATGCAAATGAGTGACAAGATAGTCTAATAATGAGAGCAGATTCTAGCAGTAAAGAAAATGAATAAATTAAAAAAAAAAAAACCTCTGCACCACCGATAAGAACAAGCAGCAGGCACCCTGATGTCCTCAATTAGGGTGGATGACATCTGCTGAGCATTTCTCTCTAATAAAGCCCTCACTCGTATTCCAAAGCACACGATTCTAACACTGTTAACATTTTAATGTCCTGGGCGTGCGTGGTAACATTAATTACAAGATGATTTGGATGACTTCTGAATCTCTTTTATGTCATCCGCAGAAGAGAACACAGCGTTGCAGCTTTGATATCATAAATAAAATGGGGATGCCTGCCAAGCAGGAGAGGTATCCTGAAGTCACTGGCATCTGCCGTGTTGTCCGGAACCTCTGCAGCCAGGCAGAGGGTGTCCTCTGGGCATTCACAGAGGGTCGGCAGCTCTGCATTTTAGAGGGAGGCTAGGTGGCTCTGAAGGATTTTTTTCCCCTTTATGTCAAAGGTGAATATTTCTGGTGCTGTTTTTAATTCCTAATGAGCTTAAAGTCCATTTAATAATTTTCTAAGCACAGTTTGCCTTCCTAATAGCTATTTTCATGAACTTTGGCAACTGTCACCAAAGCTTTCTTATTTGCTGGCTGGGAGATGGGAGAGAGGGGGGCAGTGTTTTCCCTTATTCAACAGACTAATACAAAGTACTGGCGCCACAGGGGATCTCATGTGGAGAGTAAGGCGGGGAGGGGGGGGCGCACAAGAGAAAAGAGATTTGTTGGGTATCCTACTACATAACTGGCACTGTATCACCATCACTCACAGGAAAATACTATTATTGTCTCTATTATATCGGGAGGAAACTGGGGCTCAGAAAGCTCATTTAATCGGCTTGCAAATTGTTAACATCTCATAAGAAGCAGAACTAGGATTTGAACCTATGTCTTATTGAGCTCAAAGTCCATGATCCCACCATACCTTTTCACTGTACCTGTGGTTGTCATGGGGACTGTTCCCAGATGTTCTGGGCTCATCCTTTGGGGCATATGATAAGGTTGTGTTTCTTTGCCCTTGTTCCAAGTGAGCATAGCCATGTAAACTTCTTTGACCAGTGGAATGTAAATGCAAACTTAAAAAATCTCTATGTGGTTTACCCTGTCCCCTTTTCCTCTGAGGAACAGTGGATGTCTCTCTCAGCCTGGATCTGAGGATGACTTGCAGCAGAGCCCACAGTCTACCTATAATGGACATGGAGAGCGAGCAAGAGATACACCTTTGTTATTTCAGCCTCTGACATTCTGAAACTATTGGTTACTGCAGTGCAACCTTCCCTATCCTGAGGAATACAATACTATACCATGCAGACAGCCAAATACAAATCTGCAAAACCCCAACTGGCCTCGGGAATGGATAAAGAAAGATGGGAAAAATAAACCTGAGAGGAGATGTGATTCAAAAGGTAGCCCAAGAACTACAAGACTCGGGAGAAAAAGACTGCAATTGAATCCATCCTAGTGGGTGCCATTTACATCATATGTGCCAATGGCTCCCCCTAGAGTTTTGAAGTTCCCAACCTGCAAGAGCAATTCAGCGGCCCTGCCATTTCTAGCCCTGCTAGTCTGAGAACATGGCTCCCCATGCCTTTTACAGATTAAGCCAGATTTGCAGGATGTGCTGGGTATAGAATTCATAGCTCAACGATGAGCACAAACCCAGCCTAACACAAAGTGTGCTCACCCAAAACATCAGGAACAATTCATCAGCAAATGTACTAGGGTGCTTTGACCATGAATCAAAATTCCTCTCAGATGATAGGTTACTATCACTAGATGCATATAATCAAATGAAACAATGTGCTACAGGGATATACAAATATGAAAGGAAGAAAAGACTCTCTTGGCTTTTCATAATTGACTCACTGTGGTAATGATTGGCTACCACAAAAAAAGGGATGCCTGGGAAGAAAGGAGAAAATGTGACCCAGCAATGAGTTACTGTACTAGCCTGTTAGAGTTCAGCCGCCTTTCTCCCTGTATCTCCTTCCTAGCTCTGTTTAGACCACTCCTAATTCTCCATGCCAACTCACCCTATCCAAAGGGCCCGCAGTTTGCCAAAATAACAATTGGGCAGCAGGTTCAAAGTTCCCAGCCACCAATTGGAAGTTCTCCCGGATGGCCCCTATAGTTCCAGAGCACCTGCAGAATTAAAGCAATTAATGGATTTTCCTGGGACAGAGCCTGCGTGGCACTGTCCAATGACTACATTCACTCAGGGAGCGCTAGAGAGGATTCTCAGAGAGCAAACCAGCCCCTCTCTTGGGCAGCCCCTAGTTCCACCTGTCCACTTGCAAGAATTCTGGTTAGTAAGAGTGAGAATGTCTAAGGAAATTTTAGCCTTGATTAGGAGTGAGAGAGAGAGAGCCCTCTAAAAGCTGTGCAAAGTTTCCAAAGTCATAGAAGTAAGCTGCACTTAGAGCGACTACTCCAATCAAAGAGACTGGAAGTTTATGCTCCGGAAAATGAGGTCGCTGATACAAACACGCACAAAACCTACTCTACGTCACCATGAGGTTACATTCACCTATGCCTTTGCATCAGCATGTCCTTCATCAAGGATGATTTCCAAGAGGACTCGATGAACACCTACTCATCCTTCAAGATACAACTCAAATGTGCTTCTGAAGCCTTCTCAGACCCCCTCACCGGAGTTGTGCCTACCCTCTTTTGCTCTCCACCTCTCTCATACCACTGAACACACTCTACTGCAGTAGTAACATCCATGGTCTGCCTCCTCTATAGACTGAAAGGGCCCTGGGGCTTCTGGCAGAATGCCTGGCACATAGGCACACTCAATACCTACTTACTGAACAAGTTACTTGAATATTGATAGTGGGAGGCAGATTTAGGCTGCAGTGACATCTTGGAAGGCAAATAATGCCCTATATTTTCTTATCAGGTACTCAAGGACTGGTTCAGCTATGTCTTCTGACAAAAATAGAATACTTTTTACCTCCCTTTCCTAAGGCTTCTGCATTGTCTCTATACCTTCCACATACTTTTTTTAGTTTCTTAACAAGATGTCCTTAGATAAGCCTCATCCAATTAGCATTATTTTTTTGCCCGGCTATGACAAGATAACTGAGAAATCAATGAAAACAAAGGCTGAATGGCCTGAGTTCTCATGACTGAGTGGGCTCCTAGGTGTCTTTTATGCAGAATAATGTATGGAAACATCCTTTAAATACAGACATTCCCATCTGTTTCACTTTCACTCTTGAGGAAAGATGAAATAGGAAGCTATTCAGTCTCTTTTCAACCTAATATTTTTAACCTCTTCTTCTCAGTATTTGGAATTCTTGATCCCACATTTTGAACACTATGTCAGGTGTAGGAGATAACAACAATGTTTTGTTTGTCAACTCGGTGCCAGGTCCTGTGCTAGGGATTTCAAAGGCTCAATGAACTTAGTCTAGTGGAGAAAAAGACATAAATAGGGATACAATCACCTGGGTGTGGAAGGGTATGGGGGACAACTGAGGTGATATTTACGTTCAGCTATAGGGAAGGTGGAGGCAGATGATCAAGGAAAAGGAAAGGCAAAAGAAGAGAGTGTAAGTGCCACGTCACACCGGGAACAGTGACACCAGAGGATGAGGTGGCAGATGGGGTTTGAAGGTGCATGAAAATCATGGTGGAGTGATCTTGAGTGTCATACTCAAGAGTTTGACTTTAGTATAAAGTTTGAAAGAAAGAGGTGTCACATCTCAACCTGCATTTTTTAAGATAATTTGCAAGGATATTAGGGAGAGGGGGACAATTTGAGGGAGCATTAAAAATCTTTTGCAGAAATTCTGAATAAATCATGGAGGTTTTATTATTTTCTAATTAGAATAAGGACAAATTGATTGTCTAGGTCAGTGGTCGGCAAACTGCGGCTCGCAAGCCACATGCGGCTCACGAGCCGCGGTTTGCCGCTCCGTTGACTAATGAGTTTGCCGACCACTGACCTAGACTCTCGATTCCAATAATTACAGGCTGTTGTTGTTCCTTGTGATTAAGCCCCTATCCCAGTGGTCGGCAAACTCATTAGTCAACAGAGCGGCAAACCGCGGCTCGCGAGCCGCATGTGGCTCGCGAGCCGCAGTTTGCCGACCACTGGTCTAGGTAATGGGCGTTCAACCGAAAAGATAAGTGCTAAATTGACTCCAAAATGGCTACAAAATTTAATCTTAAAATAGAATTTTAGCTCTTTAGCTTAAAAAGGTTGTAAACACTGAGCTTCTCTTTTAGAATGTGCTCAAAGCCAAGGGCAGATGAGGCCCCAATCAAGGGCGGGAGAGAGGAGAGGAGTAGACAGATAGAGCATGCGTGCCCTCATAGAGGCTTGTGCATGAGAAGATAGTTGAGAAAAAGAAAGGGCTAGACAACTAGGCAGGAACTGGGGAGAGTCAGATAGTTTCCCAAAGGCAGCCCGAGATGGGTTGTGAAGCATGTATAGGAGTTCATCAGCTAGATAAAGTGAGGAGAAAACCATTCGTGATTTAAAGAAAAATTAAAAGACCACCACTATGGCACTAAAGGCCTAATTCCAAGAAGTGAAGGCTATCCTCCCTAACACCAATCTCCACACAAAAAATATGTATTTCCTTTAATTAGCTTTCATGAATCTTCTTCCCATGAATTCATCTTTAGCCCTTTCAAAAGTCATTTCTCTTGGATCATGAACTGAATGCTTATTGTTAACTGTTTCTCATTTTACTGAAATTTACTTCATTTCAGTTTCAAGAAATGTGTCTATTAGTCCTTTCCAGGGTTTGTTGAGAGATCATATCACTTCTATTGATATTCATTATTCTTCAATATCAGAGAAACTTAACTATTTTTGGTCGGGCTTTATATTTATTTTCTCATCCCAGCACCAGGATCGTTTGGACCAAATAGATTCACTCCATCCACTCTGGCCATCTGGAAACTTACTAATGAAATTTGAACATTTTAATGTGTATGTTAGCTTTTCTATGTTCTTGAAATGCACATCATGTATAGAATTCAATCTGAGAGTTCTACAGGAAATGCGCCCCAAAGACCATATTCAATGTGGCATCATACACCTGAACTTTTAATTATTTGTGCTCAGTTATTTCCCAGTATTTCTGTAACTATTCTTGGCAAGCTGACTGCACAGTAACTCTTATTTAACCACAGTTGGTTCTTTACTGTCTCTCTTCTTTCTTTCCTTGAGTAAGAGAGCTCCTTTAATAAAAGTGATCATCTCAGAGGAAACTGAAATCCCACTGCCTCCCTCCAGTGCTGCACTTACTGCTGTGTGTTTAACAACACCTTGGGGATTACACTTAAATCCTGGAAAATCTTTAAGCAGCAACAAACTGCAACAGGAACCTCTCTGTCCCCTGGGATCTCAGAGATGGGAAGAGCTGCAGTGGCGGGCTGTCTGAGAGCGGGTAGACATCCAGCGGAGGAGACGTCCAGAGTGGAGCAGAGGTGACCTGCAGGCTCTCCCTCCACTTCCGACAGACGGGCCAGGCACAGAGGGTCCTCCAAAGGTCTGTGATTTCTGGAATGAGACAGACAGACATAGCCTTAGGAAGATACAGGTGGTCTGCACAGCCATCTATTTTCATCCCTGCCCATAATCAAGATCTAATTTATACCATCCCAAAGAAGGAAATTTGGCAATTGTTTTTTAATCCTCACCTGAGGATATGTTTTTATTGATTTTAGAGAGAAAGGAAAGGAAAGAGAGAAACATCTATCTGTTGCCTCCCACAAGTGCCCTGATCAGGGATCAAATCCCCCAACCTAGGTATACACTCTGACCAGTAATCAAACCCACAACCTTTTTGGTGTATTTGATGATGCTCCAACCAACAGAACTACCCAGCCAAGGCAGAAATTTGGCAATTTTTAAAGATCTTTTCTTTAAATGTGATTCACCAGTGCATGCACACACACACACACACACACACACACACACACACACACACACACCATCACTCAGTCTAGGATTTAATAAACTTCACTGGGGGCTTCTTCCTTGCCTCTAACCAATTTTTTTCTGACTAAAGCTAAAACACACTGCAGTTTTGCTCCCCCTCATTGTACAGAAAGAAACAGCTGATCATTCTTTAGGAAAAAAAATTTGCACACACTATTTCTGTAAATAAAACATGTCTAAGTTTTTAAAACACCCACAAGCAACCCCAGAAAACATCATTATAATTACCTCTTAGACTGAGTCTCCTGAAATCAAGATGCTTTCTTCATCCTACAAAAATTTGCTGCATTGACTCTGCTCAAAAACAGTGGACATGCATTCTTAGTATTTCATGTTATATAACCAGGCTCTCAATAAAGTTTAAAAAAAAACTCTTATTAAGTCCTGTTACAGATGGGCCACTGACTATTGGCAACAATTCTTTGGTCTACAAAGCAAATATTAAAGAAAAAATTAACAAAAAAGTATTCTCTTAGATATTATACTTTTAATAAAAGGCTAGTGGACAATGGCTGGAATGATTGACCAGGCCAATAGGAAAGCTTTTATGATGCAATGATATAAAAGATTCATTTTCTATACTCATTCAAGCCAGAAATCCACTTGGTAGTTGGTATGTATTTATAGACTCTGCTCTGGCAAGGAAGTTCAAGGACAGAAACAAGTGGTAAACCAAATAAACACTTTGCCTTCAAAAATCCATTTTTCATTTTGCCACCTGAAATACCAAGGCTTAAGAAAAGGTAGTTCTGATCTGAAGGAACAAAAGGAAAGATATACTAGAATGTATGGGATTGATTATGTCTGCTTAATTATTATGGGGTTGGCAAAACTCAGTTCCTCTGCAATGTCACTTTATTGCCCCATGTGCAAAAGGGAAGCAGCAGCTCACATCTCTGTTACTTTGAGATGTTTTAGAATTTTCCTGGTTTCCTGCTCCATGTCAGAGTTTAAGGTTTCCTTCAAACTTCCTTTTTGAGTTAGGTCTAGTTAGGTCTCTGACTTTTCTGTCAGATGCATGAAGAAACTCTTTGTGGACCAACTCTTAGCTTACATAGGGGTTTAATAAATATGGAAAGTTGTCCAGTCAGAAAAAAAATCATTGAAAGTTTTATTTCTACATTGAAGAAGCTGATATAATGAGACTGAATATTGTAAAATGATTGCTTTGGTTTTGGACAGTTCATAATCTTTCCCCACTCTCTCTAAAGTCATGAGTATGGAAACACAGGCCAGCCTGGCTATTTGAGGGCCTCTCACTCACCCAAGATATATTGTCCTGCTTGACCTCACAATAGAACCTTGGTGGAATTCGGCTACAGGGCCAACCTAAAGCAAATTGATTACTTCTCTGTTAGCTTTCAATTGTAAATGAGAAGTTGGTTATTAGATAAATTGCCTTTCTCATCATTGAGGTGATGGAATCTTTCTGCTCATTCAAGATTTACAAACTTGTGCAATTCACTGTTTCACCTTCCAACAGCATGCCCTGATCTCTGCCATCCATTCCTGAACATTATACAGAGTATCTACGCTGTGTCTAGTTGATGAGGAACATGAAGGAACACAAAGATAGTTAATACTTGCCCTCAAGCCAGTCACAGTTCAATACCAAATGCTAACGAGTAGGTGGCTTCCTACTTTATAAATGCACAGCAATGACTTGGGTGCTGAATTCTGACTCAGTTTCCTCAAAAAGAACACCATCTTCCCTTTTTTCTTTTAATCCCAGGGTGTCGGATGACCAGGACAACAAGTGTTTCCAGATGTGGACCTGTCACTCACACCCATAAAGCTATTGTTAAATCCTAGAAATCCAGAAGCTATAAAAAAAGATACAGAGGGAAAGCTAGTAAATTGTCTGACTGACTTGGGGATTTTCAGCTCACGATGGCCCAAACACAGTATGCTTTATTTTCCTCAAGCACAGTGGTTCCTGCCCTGTCCCATCCAAGGACTACCATTCCTGGTCTTGTCATTTTGAAACACAAACTCTATTCAGAACCAAATGTAGAACTCTCAGGGGAATAATGACACCAAACGGCTCTGAGTCTTGACTTTCTTCAAAAATCTGTTTTCATAACATATTATCAGCACACTTCCCACTTGTTTAATAACCTCTGGAAATATCAGTGTTCTTTCCTAGTACCTGTTTTCCAGATGGGAAAAATAAAACACAGCGCACTTAAATGCAATGAATGAAGACTTACCCGGCCACTCCATCACCACTCCTGCTGCTATTTAGAGACTGTCCAGCTTTATTTGGATAAAAAAGGTCAAAAGCTTTTTGTACTTAGGCGTTTCTTTAAAAGACAGTTAGTACTGGTTGGTAATTATTGCCAGATGGGTAACTACAAAATATCTATTCCAACCCTATTGTTATTTTTAGAAGCACTGGTCCAGCTCTTAAGTGATTTATAAACATTAACTTCCAAGCAACAAGTAGCATTAGTCATTTACCTTGGCATACTTTATGCCATAGTTTGTCTTGGGTTATGAAATACCAGGACACGGGACTGTTAGAGCTGAGCATGCTATGGCTATTTGAGGGTTGTTGTGTAAGGTAAAGTCAGGCATCTAGTTAAATCTCTTCCACTATGTTCCCAAGCTGCCTTATTAGATGGTGGAAAACTCTGAGCCCTTGACCATATATTTGTTTTGACATTTGAACAGATTAAAAACTATTTCCTGAATTGAAATCTGACTCTATCCACAGACACTCTCTTGGTTCATAAAGACAGAGCCCTTCTCTCAGGGCAGCCTTCCTTACTCAATCCGCACTTAATTGTCTGTTAAGGTAGACTTAACTAGTTAAGTGGTTTGCCCCAGTTACTTTTCAGAGAGTACACCTTATCAAAAATCTCAGCTAAAGGAGTGATATTTGGATACATTTCCTGGAGGGGAGAGTCAATGCATTCCTCTAGGATCTTCAAGGTCTACACCTGGTTAAGCCAGGTCTCAGAGAGCTGGGAGCTTGGAGGACATGGTTTCAGTGGCTGTAGCAAAATGTTTCTACTGAAACTGAATTTTGGCAGGATGTAACTGGCCTGTTTTCAGGAATTTAATTTAGGTAGCATGGATGTATCTGAAAGTAAAGATTTGAGAAACGTTAGATAATAAAATCTCTTGGTCTTGATGACTGACTGGATGTGGCCTCTGAAGAGAAAGAGTAAGGAAAACCGGGTTTCTGACATGAATCCTCTGATGGATGATGCTGCATTCAGCATGAATGGATTGAGGCTCAGATGATGATACTCGAGTTTGGGGTGCATGTGAGACATCCAAGTACTTGTGTCCAGCACACATTTGAATTAAAAAGGTCAAAAGTCAGAAAAGAGGTCAATACTAGAGTGATGGGCCAGCAGGGGGAAAGCTGGGCAGCACCAATGGTTAAGAGACCAGCATCGGAAGAGGAACCGACTGATAGATACAGAGAACAGACTGATGGTTGCCAAGGGGAGGGGCTGGGGGACTGGGTGAAAAAGTGAAGGGATTGAGAAGTACAGATGGGTAGTTACAAAATAGTCAGAGGGATGTAAAGTACAGCATAGGAAATATAGTCAAATATATATATATGCCTAAGCGACCGTCTCAACCGAAATAACCAAACGAACGGCCAAACAGGCTGCATGGGGTGACCAGGCCAGCAGGGGGGCAGTGAGGGCCAACCAAACAACTGAGCAGCAGGCTGCGTGGGGCAACCAGGCCGACAGGGGGGTTAGTGAGAGATGACCAAACGACTGAGCAGCAGGCTGTGTGGGGGGACCAGGCCAGCAGGCGGGACAGTGAGGGGCAACCAAATGACCAAACAGCAGGCTGCGTGGGGCAACCAGGCCAGCATGGGGGCAGTTGGGGGTAACCAGGCCAGCGGGGGGGGAGGGGCAGTGAGGGGCGACCAGGCTGGCGGGGGGGGAGGGGCAGTAAGGGGCAACCAAGTCGGTGGGGGAGGCAGTTAGAGGTGACCAGGCTGGTGGGGGGCAGTTGGGGGTGACTAGGCCAGCAGGGGGGCAGTTGGGGGTGACCAGGCCAGCGGGGGGGAGGGGGGCAGTTAGGAGCAATCAGGCAGGCAGGCAGGTGAGCGGTTAGGAGCCAGCAGTCCCAGATTGTGAGAGGGATGTCTGACCGCTGGTTTGGACCCAATCCTAGGGATCAGGCCTAAACTGGCAGTTGGACATCCCCCAAGGGGTCCCGGATTGGAGAGGGTGCAGGCTGGGCTGAGGGAACCCCCCCCTCCCCATGCATGAATTTCATGCACTGGGCCTCTAGTCATAATAATAGCCATGTATGGTGCTAGGTAGGTTCTGGAAATATTGGGGGAACACTTTGTAAAGTTTATGATTGTCTAACCACTATGCTATACATCTGAAAGTAATACAGGATAATACAGTAAACTGTAATTGAAAAAAAGTTTTAAGAAAAAAAATTTATGACACATAAATCACATAAATATTCCTAAACAAGAGATCATATGACATCAAATTGATAGAGTGACCATTAAACCTGGAAATAGGAGAGCCCAGCAATTTCACTGAGCTTAGAAGTAAATAAAAGATTTATGCGTGATAGTTTCGTTCTCACCAAACACAGATATTTTTATTGACTTCTACCTGGATGGGAACATTTCAATGAAGAGGAAGAAATCTAGATCAAAAGAAAATTATGACTTCAAAGGGGACACCTGCTATTCAAGGAAAAATTGAATATCTGAGCCAATATAGAACGCATTATTAATAGTGGCTATCTCTTAGGCACATGGGTTAAAAGAGACATCCATTTGCTTGTACATGGCTGTGGTTTTGAAGTTTTTCTAACAATCAAGGATTTTTAAGCAGAAAACAGGGTTAAAAGAAAGCAAGTGCACACCTATATATCTTTCTAATAAATGCATCCTTTCTCTCCTATCTTTTTCAGTCCTCACTACCAATTTAAGGCAAGCTGCTTCCATTTTACCTGCCTGTGTCGGTTGCACCAGGCAATGCCAAAGAACTCAGGTTTAAGGTGAAAGCTGATCTTCAGGGTAGGAAACTGGAACACGGCCGTCCTGTATTGGGCCTGCTGGTTCTCTACGGGGTCTTACTCGACAGAAGTGGAAAGCAGGCTCCTGGGGAATCCGGTATCTGTCACCCACACAGCCCTGGCCCTCTACGCCCTCGAGCCAAGGAGAAATGCGGTTTTCTGGTCCATTTCCAAAGACCCTTCCTCCCCTCCTCAGACTCTCCTGAGGCCGTTCCTTCGTGCTGTGCTCTAAACTTGCAGCTCCGCGGAAACAATGCCCGGGACCGAAAGGTCAGCCCACCCGAATCAAGAGGGCATCTGCCCCTTGCCCTGCAAAGGCTGTTAGTTCCACGTTTGCAGATAGAAGCGTGCCCCCTGTTGCTCACACTGATGAACCTAATGGTTTCCTGGCATGCCAAGGCTCACGGCCATCTGCTCTGCTGGCAGCATGCCCACATCGATGGTGGTGTGACATGTTCAGACGGGGGCGGGGTGTGGATAGCAACCAAAGAGAGGTTCAAAAATAGGCCCAGTGAATGCAGTCAATGGTGCCTCCTTATTTGCAACAAGACGTCCTGGTAGCTAGCAAAGCCAAACAAAGAACACACGGCGCGCTGCTCACAAGGCAGCGTACCTACCGACAGTTGTCGGCCTAGGATCATCAAAGCTGGTTTTATTCTGCATCCCTTTTTCTAATTGGTCATCAGATGTGGAATTATGAGTTTAGGGGAGGTAAAGCCTGTCTGGCTGGGCTTCTTCTGGGTGACCAGACACAGAACAGAGGATAGAGCACCATTAGGGGGCAGCCTTCCCTGAGATATGTGGATGCAGTTTATTAAGCTGTCTCCAGGGCTGGGTTCTGGCCTCCAACGAGGCTCCACATCTGGGAAATGTGCCTCTTAGATTTATATAACATGGGACATACACAAAACATGCTTTGTTGTTTCTCTGACATTCCAGTTCAGCTGGTGTTCTGTGTTTTTATATGCTAAATCTGGTAACTCTACTGTTAGATCAAGCTAAAATAAAAGGAGGGCAAGGTCGCAAACTGAAGGGGATTTGGAACAAGCCTAGGACAGTTGACAGAAGTAATGTGTTAGGATCAGGGTGGCTGAAAACAGGCCTTGCCTACTCCACAAGTGCCTTTGATTATGGGAGGATTTCAATATGTCTTGTTTTAAATGCCAGAAGCCTCTCCCAAGCTTTAAGCTTTATTGTCCACCATCTCCTCTATAAACACACACGCATGTGCACAGTGCGTGAACACACACACACACACATACACACACACACACACACACACACAGCCAAACTTGTCCTGTTGGTCCTTGCAATGCCACAGTTACCTGGATGGTCTTCTTCTTCATTTGTACCTGTCTCTGTCATACAAGGAAAGAGCCTTCACTGCCAGAGCCAGTTCAACCTAATTTTTAATCCCAGATTTGCTACTTAATAGTTGCAAGTCTTTTGTCATCATTTGTCAAATGGCAATTCTAAGATTTTGTTTCTTTACCCTCAAAGTATAATCTTGTTCCATCAGGTTACTGTGAAAATTAAATATGATCATGTTCTAACAAATTACCTGACACACATCAGTTGCTTTAAAACCATAGTTATTAATATTACTGTTGTTGTTGTCACATGCTGTTCTATAGATCTGTACCTCATTTGACTGATACATAAAATGGGCATACATACCATGCCTGGAAAATACTGGCCATTATTATTGCCTTCCATGAAGTGTTCCAGTCACCCCAGATCAGGAAGGTACAACTTCTCTCAATTTCTTTAGCACATGCAAACAGTCCCACGTGCATTTGGTTCTTGAATGTGTTTTGTCTTCTCCACTGTGCTCCTGATTGGGGCTCCCTAAGTGTTTGCTGATGATGGGATGAAGATGAAGCAGGAATGTAAGGCACTGGCCTGAACCAGCGCACAAATGAGTGCTCCAAACTATGAGTGTATGTGGACAGACAGTCAGGCAGCAGATTTCCTCTATTTACCAAGTCTACTGTGTGCCAGGCACTGTGTTGGGTACCATACATACTTTCTTTCACTTAATGTCATGTCAACCTTATGAAAAGGGTCATTGTTTTTTTTGTTGTTGTTTTTTATTTTTACTGCTGAGGACACTTAGAGAGTTTCAGTAACTCACCTTATCTGTTTGGCCTTGCACAAATTACTTAAATAAACTGACCTGTAGCCTCCTTAAAACAGGTTGATACTACTAGCTCTTTGAAGTGCAGGGAGGATTAAATGAGGTAATTCATGTGAAATGCCCAACTCTTTCTTAACCTGTTTCTTTGTTAAATAATAACGTGTAAAAATACGTTAAAAATAGTGACTCACAAAGCTAAAGTACAGATCAAAATGAAGTGGCATCTCTGGAAATGCCAGGTTCACACGAGGCATTCAATATTCCATTTATAAACATGTTTATTAAAAGTTGAAAAGCATATCAACTTTTCAAACAAACTGAACTTTAGAACAACAGAACCCAAATCACCTTTCATATGCCAAATCCAGACTTTTGTACATCAGCTGATGAGCAATTGTGATCTTTCCTGGGAAAGCTGCCTGCCTCCACTGCTTTGTTTCATTCTGTAGCGCCATATCTTTGTATGCGCAGCAGTATTTACTTGGGCAAACATTTCTAGATTTATGTTGTGTTTCACTGATGATTATATATAAATCACTGGGAAGGGAGGATATATTTGTCAAAAAACATGTTTTTGGTTTTAAAAAAATAAACAGGTTTATTAATATGTTAATTAAGAAGGCACAGGTCACCCTAGCTGGTTTGGTTCAGTGGATAGAGCGTTGGCCTGGTCCCAGGTTCGATTCTGGTCAAAGGCACATGTCCTGGTTGCAGATTCGATCCCCAGTAGGGGGCATGCAGGAGGCAGCAGATCAATCATTCTCTCTCATTATTGATGTTTCTCTCTCTCTCCCTCTCCCTTCCTCTCTGAAATCAATAAAAATATACCCTATATAATAAAGAGATAATATGCAAATTGACCATCACTCCAACTCACAAGATGGCCACCCCCATGTGGTCAAAGATGGCCGCCCCATGTGGACACAAGATGGCCGGCAGGGGAGGGCAGTTAGGGGTACCAGGCTGGCAAGGGAGGGCAATTAGGGGTGACAGGACTGCTTGGGAGGTCAATTGGGGGCAACCAGTCCTGCAGGGAGAGCAGTTAGGGGCGACCAGGCTGGCAGGGGAGGGCAGTTAGGGGTGACCTGGATGGCAAGGGAGAGCAGTTAAGGGTGGCCAGACCTGCAGGGGAGGGCAGTTGGGAGTGACCAGGCTGGCAGGGGAGGGCTGTTAGGGGCAATCAAGCTGGCAGGGGAGCAGTTAGGCGACAATCAGGCTGGCAGGGGAGTAGTTAGGGCTGATCAGGCTGGCAGGAAGAAGCGGTTAGGGGCAATCAGGCAGGCAGGCAGGCAAGCGGTTGGGAGCCAGCATTCCTGGATTGTGAGAGAGATGTCCGACTGCCCGTTTAGGCCTGATCCCATTGAGATCAGGCCTAAACGGGCAGTCGAATATCCCTCAAGGGGTCCCAGATTGGACAGGGTGCAGGCTGGGCTGAGGGGCACACACACACACACAAACACACACACCTCGTGCACAAATTTTGTGCACCAGGCCTCTAATATATATATGAAGGCACAAGTCTAACAGCTTCACAAGCATAAACTATTTGGTAATCATAATAACTCTGTTGAAGTAGGGATTATTTTTATCCCCATTTACAGATAAGAATACCGGGACATGGAGAGTCTAAATAACCTTCCCAAGGTGACACTGCTAGTAAGTGACAGAGCTGAGATTAGAATTCAGGCAGATTTCATACTTTTAAGCATCAGTCCTTCTTTCTTCCCCTCCATTGCTGACTTTTCTCTTCTATCCCTATGTGAAAGGTGTTGTCCCAACAGTCTTTCCCAATAATGATAGGTTGGGAGCCCAAATCACGACTTCCCCTGGTGATAGCAAGGGCAGCTGTAGAGAGAAATGGTGTCAAAGCCTTTAACAAAGCCCTTCACGATGCAGCCCCTACCTAAATCTCCAGTCCCCAATATTCCACAAAACCCCTCGGCTCTAAACAGTGACTGCTTGTAGTTCCCAAACCTTATGCATGCCAATCCCTCTGTCTGCAACTCCCTTTTCCCCACCTTCATTCTCTCCCTCCTCTTCTAATGCTTACCAGTTCCTTCATGCATCACTTAACCAGGAAAGTCTTCCCTGCTTTTTGGAGTTTAGATGTCCATTCACCATGATTCCATAATCCCCAGCGAGTATCTGCCATCAAAGCATTTGTCACGTTGGACCACAGTAATTAATTGACTCTTTTGTTGCCTATAATTGACTATGAATATTTTGAAGACAGGGACTGTATTTTATTTATCTCTGTGTCTCCAGTACATTGTGCCTGTCATAGAGCAGGCATTCAATATATGTTTGTTCTGTGAATGGACAAAGGTTTGGGTGATTGTATTTCTCTTTCTGCCCTCCAACTTCTGTCTCTCTCACTTTGTCCACTGACATATATTATCTGGACAGAGAAAGCAGTAGAAAGTTCAAAAATAAACTTCAAACACTTGAGGAGGAAATGGTGGGAAGGACAAGCTATAGAACACTTTGGTTTACCAATTACTCATGGTATCTGAGAGTACCAAAAACATTTATTACAACCATGTAAATCTACCGTAAACAGAAATTTAGCATTTAATTAGTTGCTTACAATATAAGAATTATTATACACCAAATCTAATTGGTTAGATTATTTGTTTGATCTCTTTAAAAAGGGAGACAATGATCTCCACTAGAAGATTGCATTCTAATTCTCAAAAATGTGTAAATATTAATATCAAATATACTCTGAATAATAAATAAATCAGGGTTGATCTTGGAGCAATTTGAAGAACTGTTTAAGTTCTCCTTTTTTGGCAATATATAAATGATAGTTAATAAAACCTCATTAAACACATAAAATGAAATTAAAGTGGTCAAAATCTCCTAAATTGATCCTCTTAAAATGAATAAAATAATCTGGTGGGTTCTAGTAAAGCATTGTTTGAATGTAGGCACAAAAATCTAAATAATTCAAAAGTTTTGCTAGTACGTCATCTTATGAAGTAGCATTTCTGCTTTCATATTTTCTCTGGCCTTTCTGAGAAAAGTATTACTCCTAAGTTACCTTGTCCAACAGTTACAATATTTTAAAAGTTTAGTTCTACTTACATACTTATCAGAAGCTCAATGTAACACCTTAAAGGAGCATTTTTAAAGCTACTTTTTGATAACTCATTCAAACCTAAATCAGAACAGGAAGAACAAGTGTGCTTTTCAAATGTTATGAAAACTCAAATATGATTATCACTGAAAAACATGTCAATACTAAAATAAATTTATATCAAGATTTCAAAATACAAATTCAATGGCACAATAGCCACATGTGCCTATGCATGTATGTTTATGCATGTAAATTTCTGTTGGGAATGTTCGAACAGTTCCTTTGAACCATAAATCACCATGTTAAAAAAGATTATTTAAAAAAAAACAACTAGCAATTCTACTAACAAATGGTTGGTTGTAGCTTGGAAATTGGCTGTCATATCTAATCTTCATTAAGAACTGTATATCCCTGATGTCTCCACTATACATTCAGCTCCGGGTTGGAATAAAAGAAGAGGTTTTGTCCCAACACTGATAGAATAATGATGAGAACTAAGCAATGGCTTACTCTCTCGCTCCTGAAAATAAAGGATGAGGCTCCTTTGGGGGTCTTAGACCTCACCCAGTGGACCAACCCCTGGGCACGCTCTCTAGGTATGGAAAGCATTGTTCCCCAAACACCGCTTCCACCTCCGTTATCCTCAGGGCCCAGGTCAGAGGAAGCCCACCTTCCATAAGAGAGCTCCTCCCTTAGCAGCTCTTGCTGTCATCCACAGCACTTCTGCAGGGGTCAGACCAACGGGGAAACAGATGTGATTGGAGAGGTTAAAACAAAATAAAGAGGGCTGATAAACAAGTAACTCCATTCATGTTTTATTTGGTTACAATAATAAGTAATTTAATAATTTATGTGCATTTATAAAGCTAGGCAACAGAAGCTCTGGGGTGAGTGTGACTTCTACAAACCTGTTATAATACCTATCTAAAAACAATTCATATTTATTAGTGGAATAAATCCCTAAAACTCCTTTCTAAAGGGTTATCAAACCAGATTGGGACCAACCCAACAAATCGAATTAGAAATTCATGTACGGCTGCTAACTGAGTTATTAAAGTGATCTACATGGATATTCCCAGTTCGCCAGGAAACCTGTTTGGACATTTAGTCAAATGCTGCCCTCTAGTGAGAAAACTCTTTAAAAGGCTCCAGTGGGCCCTGGGATGAGAAAGCACTCCCGAGCTTCAATGAGAGACCTGTATAAGGTAATCAAATAGAATCTTCAACTACAAACCACAGTTATTTTAGATTAAAATTTTAATTTCATTTTTACTTTGTTGCTAATGCCTAAGTTTTCTTTCTAAAATTATGTTATAAATAGTAAAATACAGTAATAAGGTAGATTTACCAGCAGGACATTTAGATATTTTAGGCTCTAACATTTGATAATCTAATAATAGTAATTGGTATTAAAGTTTTATATGCTCATTTCCTTTATTTTTAATATAGTTTTATTGATTTCAGAGAGTAAGGGAGAGGGATAGAGAGATAGAAACGTCAATGATGAGAGAGAATCATTGATCGGCTTGCCTCCTGCATGCCCCACACTGGGGATCAAGCCTGCAACCTGGGCATATGCCCTGACCGGGAATCAAACTGTGACAGGGAACTGAACCATGACCTCCTGGTTCATAGGTCAACGCTCAACCACTGAGTTCCGCTGGCCAAGCCGTTTATTTCCTTTAGCTATGAAATTTAAATGGGTGATAATACAGTTTTCCACTCTGTCAATAAAAAAAATTTTAAAAACACAGAAGCAGTTATTGCACAGGAAGTTTGTGTTATCATTTCTTTCTTTAATTCTAGATAATCGTTTGCCATAAAAGTCAATAATAATAATGTTCTTTTAAAAAGATTTATAATGTTTTTAAACAATACAGGAGTATGGCTATATTTTAGAATAGAAAGTTCAGCTAGTCACTTCTAATTTAGCAGGGGGTGGGGAGGAAAATCTTTACTTTCAAACTTCACAGAATTGTAATACAATTTATGCATTTAGCAGTAATAGGCATTTAGCATTTTTTAATTGTATGCTAAACTTTGTAAATCAAACTTTGTGCAAATTTCCTCCTATGACACAATCTTCCTACTAGAGCACTCATCCATTCATTCATCTTTTATGTCTCTTAATGAACCGTTATGACTGCCTACTGTGCACCCACAACTCTGCTAGTCACCTGCAATGTCATGTTGAAAAGGAAGGACCTGATGTTCTAAAGCCTATGGCTCCTGCAGCCGAGTTGGGGGAGGCAGACATAATCAGGTCATTATGAAACGTTGTATTAAATGCTTAAGATGGGGACATACACAGGGCTCTCTGGGAGCAGGTAGGAGGACCACCTGATTCAATATTGGGGAGACAGGAATGTTCTGCTCCCCAAGGAAGTAAGGTTTAAGCTTTGACAATGTTCTACCACCATTGAAAGCCCTCTGGTGGTAATGCTATCCATACAGGCTAATTTCTTTCTGAAGAAGCAATTCCACCAAGACTGCGATGCTGCGACAGTTTGTGCTTTTGCCAATATATCATCCTCAGTGAGATATGCCGTGATGGTAGTGCCACACTCAGCACCAGATACACACTGATATTTGAATTAAATCTCTCCATACATGTAAAGAGAAATATTCTTATTTTAATCAACTTACTTAGAAAATGTTGTTCTTCTTTCTTTTTTTTTTTTTTTAGATGTGCTCATACATGAGTTTTATTACAGTGAAAGGTTTAAAGCAAAGTCAGCAAAGAGGAAAGGTGAGTGTGACAAAGTGTGGTGGACATCAGGTACAAGCTTCCAAGAGTCCTCACCCTGTGGAGTTACCAGGATGTCCTTTCTTAATTTTGAACACACCCAGAGAACATTAAGTCTCTCTTTTTCTAGAAACATAAGTAAACTAAAATGAAATCATTTTGTTATGATATAGTCCTCATGTGCTCTGGTATAGCTGCTAGCACCCCATGAGATTTTAAACGAGTCATACATCTATGGTCTTTGGTCCTTTCCATTCAAGTATTCTATAAGTCTATGAGCAACACTATATTTAAAAATTATTCTTCTGTTTAAAGTGTTGTATTCATTGTTGAGCATTGTTGACTTTCAGCTTCTCATCCTCTGGTTAACCATGGTCATCTTGGTATGTAGGATAAAAATTCTTGCTTGGAAAAAATGTAATCTTATCCTATCTCATCAAATGCTTCAGTCATTGAAAAAGAAAATCGAAATTGAAGTTTTGAGGGAAAGTATACTAAAATCCTGGTCCTGGATGAAAATGTCAGCCATATATCAAGAACACATCCCTATAAGAAGAACTAAGTTTGAGAAACTTACTATGTGAGAGATTTTTAACATTTTCTCTGAGCTTAAATATGCACAAGGAAAATTTTGTTGGGATTTTTGGTATTTGTCTATTAAAATATCTGTTTTATAGACAGTAATTTCTTTTTTTTAAATATATTTTATTGATTTTTTACAGAGAGGAAGAGAGAGGGATAGAGAGTTAGAAACATCGATGAGAGAGAAACATCGATCAGCTGCCTCTTGCACACCCCCTACTGGGGATGTGCCCGCAACCAAGGTACATGCCCTTGACCGGAATCGAACCTGGGACCCTTGAGTCCAAAGGCCGATGCTCTATCCACTGAGCCAAACCGGTTTCGGCAGTAATTTCTTAATTAGTGTGTTAAAACTCATTTGAAAGCAGAAAAATTTAAAACAGATATATGTATATGAGACATAGATATGTCTCCAGGAAGGAAGTACAGGGCATTCTCAACCCAAACTTGTGTAAGTGGACTCACTTATGATTTTTAAATGGTGCTCCATGTTTTGAAGAATGAAAAGCTGTATAAAGCCAAGGCAAGACCTTACAAGAAGAATTAGGAAACCTGTGTTCTATCTGAGCATGTAACAAACATTAGCCAAGTCACTTAACCTCTTCGTGTTTGAATTTCCTCCCTTGTCCTGTCTCACCTGTGTCACTGGTCTACCTAAAGATCCCATGAGCTAATCTTTATGCATGTCATTAAAAATGACCTAAATATCCACCAATATGGGAAAAGATAAAGTATAGTATACTCATATAATGAAATATCGCACACATGCAAAAAGAATAACCTGGAAATGTATTAGATATATTCATATGTTAACATGGATAGATCTCAAAAACACAACTATAATGTTGAGTAAAAAATGCAAGATACAAAATGATACACTGCTTATATTTTTAAAAAGGACTCAAAACAGTACTATATGTCATCTATGGATATATATACACTAGAGGCCCAGTGCATGAAATCCGTGCACAGAATGGGTCCCCTCAGCCCAGCCTGCACCCTCTCCAATCCAGGACCCCTTGGGGGATGTCCGACTGCCAGTTTAGGCCCGATCCTGGGGGTCGGGCCTAAACTGGCAGTCGGACATCCCTCTCACAAACGTGGACTGCTGGCTCCTAATCGTTCACCTGCCTGCCTGCCTGGTCACCCCTAACTGCCCCCCCTGCCAGGCTGATCACCCCTCACTGCCTCTGTGTGCCAGCCTGATCACCCCCAACTGCCCCCCCCCCCGCTGGCCTGGTTGCCTCTTACTGCCCCCCTCTGTGGGCCTGGTCACCCCTAACTGCCCCCACCCCCACTGGCCTGGTTGCCCCACGCAGCCTGCTTGTTCAGTCGTTTGGTTGTCCCTCACTAACCTCCCTGCCGGCCTGGTCATAGGCAACCATCTTGTGAGGGCATGAGGGTCAGTTTGCATATTACTTCTTTATTATATGATCCTACCTAATAATAGACAAATATGCAAATTGACCGCACCTTCGCTATGCCCAAGCCACGCCCGCCAGCCAAAGCCACGCCTGCCAGCCAATCAGGGTGAACATGCAAATTACCCAACCAATATGGAGGCTAATTTGCATACGCTGAGGGAGGGAGGAGTGAAGACTGAAGACAACTTAGAAGGAAGAGGGAGGAAAAGCGGAAAGCAAGGTGGCTGCCAGAGGGAAAGCCCAGGCGGGGTGGGGTGGGGCGGGGCGGGCGGCAGCGGCGCACGGGTGCAGGCGCTGCGGCCACAACAGCGGCGGCGGCGGCAGCGCACGCGGCCACAGCGGCCGCTTGCAGGATTCTTCCTGCAAATGGGCTACTAGTATATATATATTAACTTTTTAAAAAATGCACAGTGGTTGTCCCTCAATAGAGAGGAAAGAAACAAAACAGAGGGTTAGAAGGGGCTTTAGTCAGTTACATAATTATTTTAAGAGACTGCAAGCAAATATGACAGTTAAGCATTAGTTCTGAGTGTTGGAAATAAAGGTATACTTCTCTTATTCACTGGTACTCCCCTGGTACCTTTTTTTAAATTATTAAATTTAAAAAGAATTATTAAAGCTAAAAATAATAGCAGGAGTAATGCACCAATTTTAAAAGTTAAAATAGAGCTGGTGCAATTACCTACAATCCCTCCAGTCTTTGTTTTATTATCTTCATTGGAAGATCAGTATATGAGTCGTCTGACCACAGAGTCAACCAACATTTAATAGGGGTGCAGGCAAATACCTACATGAATAGATCCTGGGGTGTAAGAGCAGACATGAATTCTCCTAAAAGAAAATGTTTGAGATACACAATATCAATCCCAGACAACCTAAAGCATTTACTTGATACCAGTTAAAGATCCTGTTCTTGATCTCTGTCTCCAAATCTTAAAATAAAATCAGGAATTTATAATTTTTTGAAAGGCAGCAGTCAACCAAATCCCATCATGCTCTTCATGTTTATATCAACTTGAGATGTTTAGAGTCAAGGTGGAAAACATGGGATTTGACTTGTTCAATAGAATTTAAAATATAAACAGATTGCTCACATAAAATGAATTGCAAATAGGCATTACCTATCTTTTCAAATGCTTACTTCAACTAATAATGGAAGAAACATGATTTTAAATTATACTGAAGCATCTTCCTTTTTCACCTATTAGATTGACCAAAATCATTAAATTCCACGGGCCTCTTAATGCATGGTCAGGGTGTGGGGAATAAGGCACTTTCATCCAATACTGGAGGGTGTGTAAATCGGTACAAGCTCTACGGATGATAATTTGGCACTATCCATTAAAATTACAAATGTACATTTCCTTTGACCAGCAATTACATGTCTAGGAATTTATCCTACAGATTTTTTTGTGCATATGTGTGATATGGCATATGTACCAGGCTCATCTTGCTGCAGTGTTTTAACTGCAAAATATTGGAACTATCTTAAATTTTCACCTGTTGAAGAATAGCTTAATTAATTTGGGTACAATTTTAATGGAATAGTGTTACCCCCAAAAAGTAGAAAGCTCTTATGATTTGATATGGAAATCCTCCAACATCAATTACTAAGAGAAAGAAACCAAAGTGCAGCACAGTGTGTGAAGAACGCTACCATTTGTATAAAAGGGAAAAGACAGCATGGGCAGAGGCTCTTTCTGCAAGAAGAAACAAGATAATCCTCACGCTGGTGACATCTGTGAAAAAGAACAGAAGTGGAGGATAGCATTGAGAGGTAGACTTTTTACTATCTACTGTATTTCCAATGTCAAACCATGTGAATTTGTGCTACGGTTTTCTTTAAGGGGCAGGCTAGAAGGGGTCAATGCGGAAAGGGGGCAGAACATGTGCAATACTTTCAACAATAAAGATTTTTTTAAGTTAACATTTTAAGTGACTACATAATTTTAGCCTTAATAGTGGAAAGATGCCTCAATTTTAACAGATGGCTTTAGTAAATGTAGAGTACACCCTACACACACACACACACACACACACACACACACACACACACACACACAGAATTACATCCCAAGGAAAAGCTAAGAAAAACTTCCCCAGAGCTTGGACTTGTTTTGTCACTTCTAGAAAACTATCTCTCCTGAAGCTACCATGCAAAAATTAACTCAGGTTTTCTTAAAACCACACCCAATTCAAGATTCTCAGCCAAACTCTGCTAAAGGAAACCGGAATTCACAGCTTAAAAATCCAATAGTATCTTTTCCTGGCTGTTTTTTAAATTTGATTGTGAAACTCAGCAGGTGTAACATAAAATACAAAAGCTATTTTCTCTTTTGACAAAGCAAAAATTCATCTTCTTCGCTCAAAAATACATCAACATCTGTTATGTAGAACCAGCAGCTAAATCTAAACAATGTGAACCGCGCGTTTGAAGGAGATGAAATCCAGCAGATACACAGCATTAGCCATACAACTGCTCATCCTGCAGCAGCAGGGATTGAAATTTCATCATAAGCAGCCCTGAGGGATGTTGTTCACCTTAGCAGATAGTTACTGCTAATTTGCATCTGATTATTGGTTTATGCTTTATGTTAGCCCATTAACAGGAAGGCTATTAGGAGGTTAAGAATTTTACAAAAAGAGATGCCTGTCTCCTTGAACTGGAAACCTCAAAGTGGATATTTCTGAGCTTCAGCCTTATATTTACATGTTTATACAGAAGAATCAATTGCTTTTCAAATGCCCATATTATTCTGCCTTGTTTTTGTTATTTTCAATTTCTTCAGATGCATTGCACCCAGAAATATGTCATCCAGCACCAGGGATCCCAAAATGTTGAGCACGGCCTCCCGGTTCCACCTGCTGCGAAGGTTCCTCGGGCCGCCCCGTGGCGGGGCAGCTGTTCAGCCACTTCTACGCTCAGGGAAGAGGTTTTGTGGTCTCTTGCTGGATCAGGGCAGTTGAGTTTTTCTTCTACTCTGAAGAGCAGTCAGTTCCCATTTCCCTTATAAGAAATTTCTCTGTCTTTGTAAAATTCCAGGCAGAAAACCTTCCCAGCGTTTCTCTGAGAAGCTCGGTACAGAATGTCCTCACAATGAATTAATCAGCCTTGAACTGACAGGGTGAACAGAGGAGAAGAGAATTTTACCAGCAGACCTTGGTGCCATAGAATTAAACACATATAAAAGGAAAACATTTTTTCTGTTTCCAAGAAATGACACTTTTCTATAAATTACAAAATATCCTAGAAATACAAAGACAATTTCCCACACAGACTCTCCTTCCGAAGATATAAAAAGACTTTTCAAAAAACACCTGCCGAATAGACACCCACACACCTTGGGAGTCAAGCACAGAGATGGCTTTGCAGTCAGCTTTTAGTGCTTTTAGTTGGGATGAAACACTGCTTAGTCGGGCTGGATTTCTCTGTCCCACAGGACTTCAAAATCGAGTTTCACAACCAGTCTTTGCCACAAGCTCCCAGCCCACCGCTTCCTCACTCATGAGTACCTCACCATTTCCCTGATTGATGCACCTGGCAGCCTGGAGCTGCCTGTGATAATAACTGTGACACTCGCTTTTCTTCTTCTGAAGTTGTGGATCCATTAAAAAGCAAGCATTGCATCTTGCTGGAGAACCGAGTCGATCCCACGTTGAATGTTTCTATTTCTTAGTTACAAATGACAAATAGAAATTACATTTACCGTATTTTCTGGCGTATAAAACGACTGGGCATATAGAAGATTTTCCTGGGTTAAAAAGTCGTCTTATATGCTGGAAAATACAGTACATACACATACACACATCTACATCTCCTACAAACTACAAATCTGCCTTCTACCCATGAGTGGCCACCCAAACCAATAGCCACACATAGGCTGCTACTCAAGGTGAACACTTAAAAGGTACAATCTGTATTTAAGAAAACAAACCCTTCATTATGTTTATTGACTGCCTTTGTAGCCTTTTTTTTTTTTCTTATGAAATTACACCCATGGGTCTTTTCTTGGTATTCACTTTTTGAAACAAGCTAGAATTCTATACAAAATAGTATTCCACACCTGTGTTCCTCCTTTGCCCCTGGCCTGGGTCAAAAATGGCCAACCTGACTTTTAATTTGGGTGGGTAAAATAAATAAATAAATAAATAAATAAATAAATAAATAAATAAGATGTTCCCCGGTTAAGACCCGGTTTTCCAAGTTTCAGCCCAGAGTGAATGTGTGCGGCCAAGTTATAAACCCCTGAAAATAGGAAACTAATGCCGTGAGGATTTAAAATAATAGAAAATGTTTCACATAATATAAATCCATAAGCAGTGCATTATGTTTAAGTCTTAATATCTACATACTTGGATTATCCTGTATCTTGACAATCACACAAAGTAATCTCGCTCCCTCGCCCCCTTTCTTTGACTCTGGGTTTCCTTCCTATGTATTAACAATGCTCTGGGCCATAAAATACTGTATTAATATTAGTTTGTCACAGCAGACTAAATTTAGAACAACTCATTAATATGGGAGAGTTAAAGGCAGTCAGCCAAGAGTACCAGCAACCCTAAGCTCTTAAGGCTATCCGTTATGCAGATATGCCACTTGAACTGGAGAGGCAGCCATTCTTTTTGTGACTAATAAGAGATGCTGTTAGTTCTAAGCTGATTCTAATTCTAATTAAGAAATGTGGGGAAAGGCAATTTTGCCATTGTAGGTAGAGTTGATATGCAATTGGGAAAAGTCTTATATCATCCCGCTTGGCTTCTCCTGGTCATATATGATTAGTGGTGCATGCATGGAATGAATATTTCTCTCACCATCCACATAAAAAAACAACAACTTTGCTGCCATATCTGCGATACTGTAATCATAATTGATGTTCCTAGATGTGTAGTAATCAGTGCTTTTTCAAAGCAAACCTTTTGTGGCTCAGAAACACCCCAGTTGCACAAAAAGTTTTGACTTTTTACAAATAATAATAAAATAAAAAAAACACTTTCAAATGGATACTTCTGGACCCGTTATGCCTTTCTTTGGGCTTGTCAAGTATTAATTTTTTTTAATTTAGTCCCTTGCTAAGCTACAAATATTCATGTTTAACACCAAGTAGCAGTTCAGGGGCTGACAACTTGGTATGTACCTTTTGAATGATGCATAGAAAGCAGCAGTTAGCACAAAGAAAAAGCCACCAGATTGGTCTCAGGGAAACCCAGTGTCTGAATTTTTCATGACTCCTCTAGCACTTAAAGAATAAAAAAAAAAAAACCTGGCTACTAGTGTTGGAAGACCAGCGTCAGGAAGGTCAGAGCCTGGAAACGCGCGAGAGAGGCCAGTCTTGCCTGGGGAAAGTGAGAGGGGATTTAAGCTGCTTAGGAGAATTAGAAAAGGAGAAAGAGGAGAGAGAGCTTTCTTTTGCTTCGTTTTGGTATTTTATAAACACCAGAATGGCAAAACAAAAGCTATGAAAATGTACACAGTCGTACCTCTCTAGGGTCCCTTCTGGTTGTGTCTCCGAGGACACCGAAAACGTGCCTCCTCTTTGGGGTTATGAGGCTCATTGTTGAACTTCCCTGGCCCACTTGCCCACTCTCCTGGTTTCTCTCTCCCAAGGAACCCGATGAAGAGGGGAAAGGAGAGGCCGTGCACTTATTTGTTTCCCCGGATGGACGGGCAGCCTTCTCCCAGGAAAGTGAGGGGCGAGCGGGTGGATGATATCTTCATTACGTCAATGCCCAGTGACTCCGGGCTGAGGAATGTTCCCGCTTTGATGAACTCTTCTGCCTTTTATGATTTATAGAAAATCTAGATTGAATCCAGGAAAACAAATGAGTGGCTCCTAGGAACGGGGGGAAAAGAATGTAACAGTGTTTAAGCAACGGATAACTTCACCTGTCACCGTCTCATTAAGTTCTTAATGAGTTCTTTTCTATTCTTGGTCACATCTGATTTTTTTTTTTTTTAATATAAGTCCCTTTGAACAGCTGGGAGTAAGAATCGCCTTTGATCACTGAATTCTTCTGAATTCTTAGTCAAAACGAGGCCATTTTCATCCTGACTTGGGGTGTTTTTATGAGTTTATTTCCCCCAAGTATATTCCTGGGCACAGCTTTCCAGGCTGAGAAGAGCCTGAACAATTAATGTATACATTTTTACATAAATGTTTATAAATTTAACAAAGGGAGAGAGCTTTGCCACAAGAAGCCTCCGCTCTTTTGAAGGCGGTTTTCTAATGATGACCCTTGGCGTGTTGAGCCACATGGGATTCCTCTGAGAAGAGTCGGATGAAAATTAGTCTATTCTCATTTCAAACAGAATTTTGCTGAAGTCCTGATCAGAGCATCAGCATGGAGTCCGGGGAGACAACACGCGCTACTTGATTCACTCCGCAGCCTCCCTCTCCTGGTAATTGTTGCAGGAACACACAGTGACAAGGCTCTGGGATGTGAGCGGTCTGGATGTACTCCGGCTGTTACGCTCTGTTTAAAGATTTAAACCATCAGGGTATGATAAGGCTGTTTGATGTTCATTGAACACGGAGCTTGGGTACAGAAGAAGGGGAAAGGGCTCCTCCAGAAGGCAATCATCCTTCAGAGCCACAGTGAGACGGAGAGAGGTGGGGAGATCTCAGCCTCCGCGCAGGCACGGAACAAAGGGAGATGAAAGGGGCAGGGTGAGCGAGGGGCCGGCTCTGGCTGTGAGGCAGAACTCGCTCTCGGAGAGTTCGATGCCTTAAAATGCAGGGAAAACATTTAGTTTCCTCTTTCATTAAAACACACTCATGGTGGGGGCTGGGGGGGGTGCAGGGAGGAGACGGTGCCAGCTGCAAATTTGGGTGGCTTCAGGTGACTCTGGGTTTAAAAGAGCCTCCCCATGGCCCATTTGGAAATTACTTAATGAGTATTTATTTTGAGTCAGGTGAATGTCATTGCCAGCCCTCGCGCCCACAAATCTGGAAGAAGACCTTCCTTAAGGTACAGTTTTAAGATCCTCACAGTGTTTTCTCCCCAAAGGTAAAACCCGGGTATTTGTCTTAAAGGACATAAAAATCACGAATTAAAGGGGGAAGTGTCCCCTACAGAACCCAACCCAATTTCCTCATATCCTCTTCTTGGGCAAAATACCAGCTTTTTTGCTTTATTCACTGTCGTATCATGCCATGTTAACCAACCCTGCACTTTGATTATGAGACAAGAACCAAGACTTGTCTTTCTTTCTCCCCAGCCTCTAGCACAAGGTGTTTACTTGTGAATGTGCGCTGAATGAATGAATGAATGAGCCTAGGAAATGGCAGGATAGATATCAATTTATCTCCTAGGCATCCATTTAAATTTTCAGGGAATTGCTGCATAAAGTCAGCTAAAAGCCATGGTTTTCCCTCTCGCATTCTGCACCAGCAAACAGCGTGGCCAGGCATAGCATTAGGGAGCTGGGTCTTGGGAATCAGACACACCTTGAAGGCTGCTTGCCATAGGACTCCGGGAATCTCATTTCAATTTCCTAAGCTTTACTTTTCTCATCTGCAGGATAGGAAGATATTCAAAAGAGCTCCATCTTCTGAGTGAGAAAATCCACACAAAGTGCTTAGCACAAATGTAACTATAGTAATTAATAGGATTGCTATTATCAGTACTAGAGGTCCGGTGCACGAATTCGTGCATGGGTGGGGTCCCTCAGGGTGGCCTGCGGAGATTGGGCCCCAGCTCGCACCCCTAGCCCCGCAGCCCCGCAGCCCCGCCTGGCACCTTGCCTTGGCCTGGCCACCTCACCTGCTCCACCATCCCGCCTGCAGGGCAATCAATCAGGCCACCCAACTTCCTCAGTGCCTGGGAGCTGGGTGGCAGCCCCGCCCCCACCTGGTGCCGCCCACTCACCTGCTCCACCATCCCACCGCGGTCCCGCTCTCATCGGGCCCATCAGGGCCGGCAGCGCCTCCACTGCTGCCCACTGCCAGCGCTGTATCACCAACACCCGCCATATTCTGGCCAACCCCTGGTGGTCAGCGCATGTCATAGCGAGCGGTCGAACTCCTGGTGAAATGATCGCCTGAGGGGATAATTTGCATATTAGGCTTTTATTATATAGGATTGCTCTCCAAAATATTTCAGACATGGTGGCATCAGAAAGGGATTTTAGATATATACTAGAGGCCCGATGCACAAAGATTCATACAAGACTAGGCCTTCCTTCCCCTGGCTTCCGGCACCGGCTTCCCTCTGGCACCCGGGAACCAGGCCTTTCGCTCTGGCTGCTGCCTTCTGCCTTCACTCCAGCTCTGCCACCCTCCTGTAGCTCCCTCCACCCCCTGCCCTCCCCTCATAGCAGGTGTCCTGCCCCGCCCCAGCCGCTCCGTGCCTGCGCATGCGCTGCCCAGAGGTCTGGAACAGCCAGGGCGGGGTGGAACGCCTGTGGCCGCCTCCATCTTTGTCGTGTCAATTTGCATATTCCCTCCTTATTGGCTGTGGGTGCCACCATCTTTTGTCATGGAGTGACGGTCAATTTGCATATCTTTATTAGATAGGATAGTTAGCAGCACAACTTAAAGGGAAGAAGTTATATTCACATACCCTATTTTTTTTTTTTTATTGATTTTTACAGAGGAAGGGAGAGGGATAGAGAGTTAGAAACATCGATGAGAGAGAAACATCCATCAGCTGTATCCTGGACACCTCCTACTGGGGATGTGCCCGCAACCAAGGTACATGCCCTTGACCGGAATCGAACCTGGGACCCTTCAGTCCGCAGGCCGACGCTCTATCCACTGAGCCAAACTGGTTTCGGCTCACATACCCTATTGAGGGCTTGTTCCCACACTTGTCTCTTCAATGACATGAATAAAATATGCTATAACCTGCTGGCCCGCTCTGGTCTGACAACATGCTCTTGTTCTCACCTCATATAAGCGTTTTCTAATTGGAGGGAAGACCCTCTTCGCTTAGATATCAGCAATGGAATTGGAAGTGGGTTTGACCAAATACCAAGAAACCAAACTGGGTCCTACCTGTTTGAACCTGAAAGCCGATAAACCAAAACACATGGACAAGGCTGTCCCCACTTCCTCACAGATTCCAGTTCATGGCAACACAGAGATCGCGGCTTCTGAGCAGGCAGGAAGGAGGTGGGGTCCAAACCCAAGTCTGTCCCACCATGGCCACAGCCCACCTGCGCCAAGAGCTCGCCTGTCCGGGGAGAAGCTACTGGACACCATCACCTCTCTTGTCAACCAGGCTCTGTCATGTAATTCCCACGACAACCCTATGAGGAAGGTGTAGTGTACAGATGAGACAACTGAGGTGTAGAGTAATAGGATCGAGGAATGACATGGCCAATTTTATTTCTTTTAACATTTTGCTTAGCAACCTAGTGGGCTGGAGTAGAGCACACATTCTCTCTGAGATGCTCTATGAACCCTCAGCCTCTCTGGATCTCAGTGTCCTCCTCTGCACCCCTGGGTGTGGAGGGGGTGGATGTGATGGTCCATCCCCACCCCATACTCTGCATGGGCTGAGCTCCTCTGTTGACAATGGGATCCCCATGAAAGCCTACCAGCCTCCTACTATGACCTTTCTCTGAAGACCTTTCTGCCTCCGGTACCGGAAAGGGGAGCACGTCAGCCATTGCCATTATGGAAAGAGTCCATTTTAGCAGAGCTCCAATCTAGGGAGCATGACGGCCAAATAACCTACTTCACGATCGGAACATAAGAGAATTACTGTTTCCTGTGCTCCAGCCCGCTAACACAGAGAAAGCCGATCCTCTAAAAACAAACTGATTGATGGTATAATTTAACATCTTCATATGATTTCTAGTGGCAGAATCAATCTGCTGCGAGCTCCGCCATCCATGGCAGAGAAAAAGAAAAATTGTACCAGTTGCTTTTCTTTCATTGCACTTCCGGGTGCTCTGAGGAAAAAACTCTCTCCAGAAAGTCAATAAGGCAGATTGTGCTCAGCAGTCCCCCATTACAGAATTAAATCCATATGCCAACACGAAACAATGAAGAGACCCAACTAGCAAGGGATCTATTTGCTTTGTTTGACTTTGGCTGCCAGGGAATGAGACCACAAGACTGGCTGTAATTTAATGCAAACCTTGGCCTATCCTGGCAGTGCATATGACTGACCCTCAGGGCATGACCATCAATTTTCTATTAAAGATCAGAGATTTGACATATCAAAGTCAACATCTAGCTGAATAACTGCAGTAACTTGATAATAATTCTTTTGTGGATTTCACAGTGGCTTTTCAGTAAAGTATCAGAAAGGTAGCCGATTTCAATCCTGACCTGGCAAGATCTGAATATGAAATAAAGGATTTCAGCTTGATCTCCCCATGATGTGAGGATGAATGTGTTGGTAAATGTTAACTTAGTGCTCTGAATAGCTCAGTAATAGATGGGTTTAGGCAGTAATAGGTTTAAAATGTCAACTTATTGAATAATAATTTCATGTTGTACAAATACTATGTGTAAGAAGGGATTTGTTTTGCAAATTTTGAAATAAATGAATGGATTTATAATGTCCTTGACTGTTTCACTGTTCCAGTCAGAATTTGACAGAAGAATCAAACTTAGCTTTTGCTGTCTCTGGTCTTGTTGTTTTCCTGCATTTGTTTCTATGCAGTTTTCATAATTACTGAGCCTCCTGAATTCTGGTCACTAATGCAGCTCTTCCCTGTTTTGGTCCCCAAAGCCAGGCTGATAGCATTATTTTCTAGTAAAAATAAAAACTCAATTATCCCTCCCTATAAAATGTTTCATGACACCAATAGCATAAAAACCTTTCACCAACCCAGCTGTAAAATACTCAACGGTTCAAAACACAACAACCGAATAAAATTCTGTGTCCATAACAGCTCAGCCCTTCAGTCCAATTATAAGCTGACAGCTCTATAAATCCTAGTGGAACACAAGTGTGGGTAAAACCGAATTGTGATTGGGACACTGAGGACCAGGGACAAACACCTCCACCACAGCCTGTGGAAAAGGTCCCCAGATTCTATTATGAGCCCCTTCCCCTCCCTCATAACACATACATATACACACTTCCAACCATCTTTCATGGATTAAATATGTCTGCTCAGAGAAGTGGAAGATAGCAAGAAACCATCCAGTCCTGATAAGCTGATGTTGCGGGTCTGATCCCTGGTCAGGGCACATACAAGAATCAACCAATGCCGAAACCGGTTTGGCTCAGTGGATGGAGCGTCAGTCTGCGGACTGGAGGGTCCCAGGTTCGATTCCGGTCAAGGGCATGTGCATTGGTTGCGGGCACATCCCCGGTGGGGGGTGTGCGGGAGGCAGCTGGTCGATGTTTCTCTCTCATCGATGTTTCTAGCTCTCTACCCTCTCCCTTTCTCTCTGTAAAAAATCAATAAAATATATATATTTTTTTTAATTTAAAAAAAAAGAATCAACCAATGAATCCTATATAATAAAGAGGTAATATGCAAATTGACCATAAGGCCCTCATACAAGATGGCCGCCCCCATGTGGTGAAAGATGGCTACCACAAGATGGCCAGCAGGGGAGGGTAGTTGTGGGTGATCAGGCCAGCAGGGGAGGGCAGTTAGGGGGGACCAGGCCTGCTAGAGAGGGTAGTTAGGGGCAACCAAGCCAGCAGGGGAGGGCAGTTGGATAGCTCCACCATCCAAGGCAGAGAAAAAGAAAAATTGCACCAGTTGCTTTTCTTTCATTGCACTTCCGGGTGCTCTGAGGAAAAAACTCTCTCCAGAAAATCAATAAAGCAGATTGTGCTCAGCAGTCCCCCATTACAGAATTAAATCCATATGCCAACAAAAAACAATGAAGAGACCCAACTAGAGACCAGGCCTGCAGGGGAGGGCAGTTGGGGGGACCAGGCCTGCAGGGGAGGGAAGTTGGGGGGACCAGGCCTGCAGGGGAGGGCAGTTGGGGAGACCAGGCCAGCAGGGGAGGGCAGTTGGGGGTGACCAGACCAGCAGGAGAGGGCAGTTGAGGGTTACTGGGCCAGGAGAGGAGGCAGTTGGGGGCAATCGGGCTGGCAGGGGAGCAGTTAGGCATCAATCAGGTTGGCAGCGGAGTGGTTAGGGGGTGATCAGGCTGGCAGGCAGAAGCAGTTAGGGCCAATCAGGCAGGTAAGCTGTTGGGATCCAGCAGTCCAGATTGTGAGAGGGATGTCTGACTGCCTGTGGGATCAGGCCTAATCCGGCAGTCGGACATCCCCGAGGGGTCCCAGATTGGAGAGGGTGCAGGCTGGGTTGAGGGACACCACCACCACCACCCCCAGTCCACGAATTTCATGCACCAGGCCTCTAGTGTATAAATAAATGGAACAACAAATTGATATCTCTCTCTCTCTCTGTCTCTCTCTCTCTCTCACCAGTCTTTTTGCTGTTGCTGTTAATATTTTAAACTACCCAGGTGAGCTCTCTGAATACTTCATGTGTGATTCTTTAGCCCCTCAGTTTATATCAGCTTCCCAGGAGACTCAGGAGAAGAAACCAAAGGAGCCCACTCTTGAAGGGCACTAGCCTGGCACTCCAAGAAGCTCTTTGTCTTATGTATAAAGAATGTCTTGATTTCCACAAACCCACACACCATTTAGTGGCTTACAGATGCTCATACTTGGGTAATGTCTGCATCAAATGGTTGGGAACAGTTCTGCTCAACCATTGAGTTCAATGTTTGAGCACATCCCTCTCTGCCCCACAACCACAGGGACACCTAGTCCTAGTTCCCCCAGAAGTGGACATAAGACAAGAATGTGGGTGCTAGCAATTCATTCGGAAAGGGAGAAAACATTGGCAAGGGAGTAGGACAGGAAAACAAAGGCAGCCAATAAAGAGTGCATTATCAAGCCAGTTACCACATCGGATAAATGGAATTTAGTTCGACTGAAAACACTCTGAGATAGTATGGGGACTGAAGTATTATGCACCAACTCCCCTGTCAGCCATTGGTTGAGGCTTCTCCTGAAGTACATTCATTCCTTGGCATTCACAGCCTGCTGTATGGGTAGGCAGGGGGTTTCAGGGGCCAGGAAAAGCTCTCAGGAAAATATGCCGATACTGGAAGCCTGAAGTCAGGCACTGTGCACTGAAGTGGGAAGGGAGAGGGATGTGGGGGAGGCACTAATAGCCTCTGCTTCAGACCCTGAAGTTTTATTAACTTTAAAAACTTTTCTAAATTATTTTAAAGTTGTGAAAGTAATATGGCTGATGTAAAACAACAAAGCCTGGCCAGTGTGGCTCAGTGGTTGAGCGTCAACCTATGAACCAGGAAGTCATGGTTCGACAACCAGTCAGGGAACATGCCAGGGTTGTGGGCTCGATCTCCAGTAGGGGCATGCAGAAGGTAGCCAATAGATGATTCTCTCTCATCATTAATGTTTCTATCTCTCTCTCCCTCTCCCCTCCTCCCTGAAATCAATAAAAATATTTTTTTAATTAAAACAACAACATATTTAGCCCTAGCTGGTGGCTCAGTGGTTTGGAGCATTGTTCCATACATCAAAAGGTTTCGGGCTCAATTTGTGATCAGGGTACATATTTAGGTGCAGATTTGATTCCCAGTCAGAGCAACTGATTGATGTTCTCTCTCTCTCTCTCTCTCTCTCTCTCTCTCTCTCTCTCTCTCTCTCTTCCTCCCCCCCATCCTCTCTCTAAAAAATTAATAAAAACATATCCTCAGGTGAGGATTTTAAAAACATATTTAATCAGTATAGAAAAATACAACTATTTTTTAAAGACCTTCTTCCTCCCAGCCACTCAGTCCTAGAACTAGAAATTTGGTTTAAAAACATTTTTTTATAATTGCTACCTAGTTGTCTCAAATAAAATCTTTTACTAAATATTTTTGCAGCATTGATTTGAAGTATCTCTTTTATCAATAATCAATTCCCATATGGGTTTAATTCTATTTTTGGAGTATCCATTTTGTTTTCAATGCTGTAGATTTGGAAAGTAGTTTATTATCTGATAAGGCATCCTCCCTCTTTTTTTTTAATATATATATATTTTTTTAATTGATTTTTTTACAGAGAGGAAGGGAGAGGGATAGAGAGTTAGAAACATCAATGAGAGGGAAACATCGATCAGCTGCCTCTTGCACACCCCCCACTGGGGATGTGCCCGCAACCAAGGTACATGCCCTTGACCGGAATCGAACCTGGGACCCTTGAGTCCGCAGGCAGACGCTCCATCCACTGAGCCAAACCGGCTAGGGTGTCCTCCCTCTTTAATCCCTACAAATTTCTCATGTTTATTTTTATAAATAGATTATAGTGTTATTTTGTCAAGATAACCAAAATTTGATATTTTTATTAGAATTTCTTGATATCTAGATTAATTTAGGGAGAATTGTCATGTTTACAATATTCAGTTTCTCTATACAATAACAAAATGTATTTTTTCATTTATTAGCCTTCTTCTATGTCCCTCAGCAAAGTTGTTTTGTTCAGTTGTGGTTTTGTACCTCAGAGGAAGAGAGTTAAGAGATAATAATTCCTCTCAATTATAGCAAACTATGCTCATGTTCTTCCTCAAGGAAATTTAAAGTTGTTTTTTTTTTTTTTCCATATAATTCCTACACCCTCCTTGTTGAATTTATTTACTGGTAGAAGTAATTAATCATATGCATAAGTTTGGCAAATGAGATGTTTTAGTCCATTATATTTACTGATTTCTAATTGTTAGCTATTAATTTTTGTGTATTAATTAGATACCCAGCTACCTACTGGATTTTCTTATTGTCTCTAAAGATTTTTCCCCAGTTGATTATCTTGGATTTCCCAGATCTATAATTACATCAAGTAGAAATTATTTTTCAAATCTGTTTTAACATTTACACATTAATGTCTTTTCTTTTCTAATGACTATTGTTGGCAATTTATCTTATTTCTGATTTGAATAAGAATGCTTCTAGGATTTTATTACTAAGTATGATGCTGGATTTTTTTTTTAACTAAACTCTTTCCAAACTCAACCAAATGTGCCTCTGAATTTGAAAGCCTTCAATCTTTTTTTTTAACATATTTTATTGATTTCAGGGGAGAAGGAGAGAGAGACAGAAACATCAATGATAAGAAAGAATTATTGATCAGCTGCCTCCTGCATGCTCTCTACTTGGGATCAAGCCCACAACCCAGACATGTGCCCTGACCTGGAATCAGACTGTGACCTGGTTCATGGGTCGACACTCAATCACTGAGCCTCA
This sequence comes from Cnephaeus nilssonii, assembly GCF_951640355.1. NCBI lineage: Eukaryota > Metazoa > Chordata > Mammalia > Chiroptera > Vespertilionidae > Cnephaeus > Cnephaeus nilssonii. The sequence continues at coordinate 36,136,573 of NC_137078.1, forward strand.
CCAGCTGGCAGGGTTTTAACTAAAATATATATATTTATCATGTTGTGGGAAAACCCAACTATTTCCACCATCATTATACATTTTTGCTTAATTTGAGCAAAAATGTATAATGTTTCTAATGAAACAGTATCTTTTGACCTGTTTATATGGCAAATTATATTAACAAATTTTATAATAAACTAGTGACCTGGTGCACGAAATTCATGCACATTAAAAGGGGGACCCAGAGTCAAGTTCCCGCCCACCCACATGCTCCTCAAAATTGCATGAGACCTGACCCGGCCGCCCTCACTCCATTGGGCTAGATCCAGACCCGGCCAGTCCCACCCTTGTCAAGCCCCGCCAGGCAGGGGGCATAGCCTCAGGTCCCCTGGCCCAGTGCCAGGACGGGGGCGTGGCCTGAGGTCCCCCAGATGGGGTGGGGGGCGTGCCTTGATGTCCCCGTCAAGTCCCACCAGGTGGGGGACACGGCCTGAGATCCCCTGTCAAGCCCTGCTGGGTGGGGGGCATGGCCTGAGGTCCCCTGTCAAGCACTGCCAGGCAGGGGGGCGCAGCCTCAGGTCCCCTGGCCTAGTGCCGGGGTGGGGGACATGGCCTGAAGTCCCCTGTAAAGCCCCACCTGGTGGGGGGCTCAGCCTGAGACCCCCTGGCCTGGTGCCAAAGCAGGTGGTGTGGCCTGAGATCCCCCAGCCTGACGCCAGGGTGGGGGACACGGCCTGAGGTCCCCTGTCAAGCCCTGCCGGGTGGGGGATGCAGCCTGAGGTGCCCTGTTAAGCCCTGCTGGGTGGGGGGCACAGCCTGAGGTCCCCTGTCAAGCCCTGCTGGGTGGGGGTTGCGGCCTGAGGTTCCCTATCAAGCCCTGCTGGGTGGGGGTTGCGGCCTGAGGTCCCCTGTCAAGCCCTGCCAGGTGGGAGGCACAGCCTGAGGTCCCCTGTCAAGCCCCATGGGGGTGGGGTAGGGCGTAGCCTCAGGTCCCTGCTGATTGCTTGTTAAGGCTCCTTAAGGGAACTTGGCCTCAGCTGTGGGTGCAGCCATCTTTGTGACAGAGTGATGGTCAATTAGCATATTCCCTTTTTATTATATAAGATTATTTTTATATTCCTGAATTAATTCAATTTAATAGTATTCTCTTCCTGTCCCACTAGATTCATTTGCTATATTTTATTAATATGGACAAGTGTTTCTAATTGGCTAGTAAAGTTTATGGATATTTTTCCCTTTCTGTGCCATCTTTGACAAATATTAAGATCAGTGTTACCCTAGCAGGCCTTTCCTGAAAACTAGCAGAAGAGTTAGTTTCTATTTTAAGAGTTTATTTTAGACCAGAGAAGGCGGATTCTCTGGAGGCCACATGATTTCTCTTGCATGACTCCAAGTATGGATATGGGCATAGTTCAATTAAAAAATATGTATTAATCACATATATATGTAGCAAAACTATGCAAGTGAGAATATGGCTCTTAAAATTAGTATACAAGGCAAAGAATCTCACATCTTACACTATCACAATGTTGAAAGGGACTTTCCAGTGGTCTTGAAATTTAAACTGAAGCTCAAAGGAGAAAATAACAAATATCCTTACATTTGATACAAAAACAATATACATCTTTGAAAAACTTACTACAATATAGAAAAACTAGTGCTGTGACCCAAATCTAGTTTTGTAAGAGAATCAATACATTCTAAATGAAGATGTCCAGTGAAGTAAAAAGATGTCAACTGAGTCAGCAGTACTGTGCCATTTCTTCTCATACGTGACCCCTCCTATGCCAAGTAAGAAAGGAAGTTCAAGAAAATCTCTTGTGGAAATGAGTATTATCTTCCAGAAGAGAGGACTGACACATTTGCCTCCACTAGAGATGCTGAGCTGCTGGGGACATTCTTGGGAGATGCCGACAATGTCCCAGGGTGAAGATAAAAACTTGTGTAGACCATAGTGACCAGAAAATATAGCAATATGAGCAGTTTATCCTTCCAGAATTTGGTAGGGCAAGGGTCTTGAGTTTTTCTCTGAACTAAGGGGTCATCTCATTAGCTACTATCTTGAAAAGTCTATCTCTACTGAGGGAGGCTATCTGCCAGGGTAAGATTACACCAATAGAATGAGGCTGGCAGTCTACCGTACGAAGCAGGAACTATGTGAAGAGTTTTAAGAGCTCAGCTAGAGAAAAGATCTCCAATACTGAGAACCAGTGTAGTGCCAGAGATACCCACAGGGATCTCCAAAGAACCCACAAAAGTTTCCCAGAATGAGTAGCCAACTTTCAGCTATCCGCCACATGGAAGGCACCATGGCCAGATTTTATCCCCACCTGTCAAGTACAGCATTGCTGTTTTAACCCTCATCTCATCCTCTTGCCCTGGGACAGGAGGAGCTGGGAGCATAAAAAGGGGGCAAGAAGAGTAGATGAATAAAGCAGAGTAATAATGAAAGAACAAAACACCCATCTTCTCCTGCTGGTCTACAGATTTTTTAGTGGGACCAAAGTCTAAAAGGAGTACAAGAAAGAAGTTTGAAGTTGAATGAGAGAATGAAGTTGTGGTTTAAACTGGACTGGCCATTTAATGCCTTAAAATGAGCCAACTCTAAAGCCAGATTGGAAAGGCCCTGGGATATGCCCAAGATATTGCCAAGGTGTGAGGGTGACCCAGCAGCCAGCAGAGGTGAGACACATGGCACAGTCAAAATTCCCTTGAAAATCTCTCAAGAAAGGTTTACATTAGAGACTGACACCCCATCTTTCGTTCATTCCAACAGAACAACTTTTTCTTCCAGCACTAGAACAGATTGCAGCTATTTCAGCTGAGCACAGATGAAGCTATTGGCTTACTTTAGCAACCATGTTGTGGGGGAAATGTGTACCTTTAAACACAACAATCACACCCAACACAGCAATATGCTCCACTACAAGAGGCACAGGGATACTGGGTCTGTGAGAGAACAGAAAATAGAAGATGATGATCTCACTGCTTATACAAGACCATAGACTAATTATATGCAATGAGGAGTGGCATCACTTAGTTGCCCTAATTAATTCTTCCTCCTTCCCCTTCCCTTTTCTCTCTTCTTCCTTCCCTTCCCTTCCCTTCCCTTCCCTTCCCTTCCCTTCCCTTCCCTTCCCTTCCCTCCCCTCCCCTCCCCTCCCCTCCCCTCCCCTCCCCTCCCCTCCCCTTTCCCTCCCCTCCCCTTCCCTTCTCTTCTCTTCCCTTCCCTTCCTCTCTCTCTCTCTCTTTCTCTCTCTCTCTCTCTCTCTCTCTCTCCCCCCCCCACTACCACTCCAACTATGTAGAGCTAGATGTATCTGGATAGGTGTGACTCATATATGATGCAATTCCACTTTACCTCACTCTGTGAAGACACTAACATAAGTAACACACACTCCTCAATGAGTTCCGAGATAAGTGGGAAAGAAAACAATGGAAATAAATGTGTAAAAGTTCCTCCGGTAAAAGTAAGCTTAAGATCTGGTGGAGATGCAAAGGCTACACCCTGCTCTTCACCCGAAAGACTTCCCAAGAAAAGTAAAGTAGTCTAGCCCAGCCCGACCATCCTGACCAGGCAGTTCCCACACCTCAGAACAGTGATCTCTCCCTTTTTAGTTGAATTTTGGAAACTACTTCTTAAAATTGATAGCAGCAAAACTCATCCCGTTTATTTACAAAGATTTGACTGTAGTTTCTCCAGCCCCTTCAAGGAGTTGGATGAGAATATTCCAAAAGAGATTGAGTCTTGCACCAAGGTATTACAGTTGGCAGGTTTGGGAACCCAGACTAGATCTGGGCTGACTTCTGATTCCATGCCCTACACTTCACTGTCTCAGAAGCAGCTGTTAATACAATTTTTTAAATGTATTACTCCTGAAGTAATATTGTGCTGAGAGTAACTATAATCAGGTGGTAACATAACTATAAATGGGTTTTTTAAGGAATTTGCAAAAATTGAAGGAATGGAAGCACATAAATGGATATTATTAGAAGCATAAGTCTGAAGTCAAACACATCTGGATCTGTGAGAATTTTAGGTATTTTTTCAGCTTTATTGAAGCATAATTGACAAATATATTTAAAATATACATCATGATGATTTGAGGTACATGTCCATTGTGAAAGGATTCCTTCCATCTACTTAATTACCACATCCATCACCTCACATATTTACTGTATTTTTTTGTGTATAAGATGCTATTTTTTTTTCCTAAAATTGTTAGACTGAAAATCAAGAGGCGTCTTATACACGGAAGTCAGCCGAGGAGGGAGCCACGTGGGTGCGTACCTGCCCATACCTTGTCAAACAGGCTTCCTCCAATCACAAACCGTATTGTTACTGACGTCAGCTGATGCCATAATTGGAGGCGGAGGTGAAGAGTGCACAGATGCAACAGGGACCTGAGTGTTCTGAGCCCATAAAGATGTTAAAAGACAAATACCGGTAAGCGATTGTCTTACTCTGCAAAATTCAAACTGAAGGTAATCAGCTATGAAAAAGAGCATGGAGATAGAGCTGCAGAGAGACCATTTAGACTTCCTCCCACTGACTGTATGATCAGACAGTGGAGAAAACAGGAAGAACAACTCTTGAAGATGCCAAAAAAGAAGCAGGCCTTAAGAGGAAAACCAGCCAAAACCGGTTTGGCTCAGTGGATAGAGCGTCGGCCTGCGGACTCAAGGGTCCCAGGTTCGATTCCGGTCAAGGGCATGTACCTTGGTTGCGGGCACATCCCCAGTAGGGGGTGTGCAAGAGGCAGCTGATCGATGTTTCTGACTCTCTATCCCTCTCTCTTCCTCTCTGTAAAAAATCAATAAAATATATTAAAAAAAAAAAAAAGAGAGGAAAACCAGCAAAATGGGCAAACTTGGAGCAGAGGCTTAAGACTTGGATTATGAAACAGTGCCAGAGTGGCTTCTGTGTGTCAACCAAGCTTATTCAATGTCAGGCAAGAATGTTTGCAAGCGAAATGAACATTGTTGATTTTTACAGGAAAGGCAAAATGGTGCTTCAATTTCATGAGGAGAGAAGGGTTGGCCATGAGAACATGAACAAAGTTAGCTCAGAAAATGCTACCAGTTTATGAGGATGATCTCACATTTATAGACAGTGACTCAGAAGACAGCAGTGATACAATAGAAGTTGAAGAAATTGATATGTCTGGAACAAACAGTGATGAAGAAGAGAGCAGTGATGCAACAGAGGCTGAATAAAGTGATATGCTGCATAATATCATGGTACTGGTATGTAAACATTATCTGTGGCAACTACTAAGTAAAAATGTGTTCTGTTTTATGTTTAAAATATTGATTTCTTAATTTTGGGTTGGAAAAGTGGGGGCATCTTATACATGGAAAAATACAGTATCTTTTTTGCTTTTTGGTGGGAAAATTTAAGATCTACCCTCTTAGAAAATTTCAATTACACAATACAATGTTATCAACTATAATCACCATGTAGTACATTAGCTCCTCAGACCTTATTTATCTAATGGCTGAAAGTTTGAATCCTTTTACCAACCTCTTCCTCTTGCCCCACCCACCCACTTCCCTGTCTCCCCTCCCCCCAGCTCCTGGCAACCACTTCAGGTCTTTATTTATAGCCTGATTCCCAGCTTCATGAGCCAAGGTCAGATGTACAATGACAATGCTTTTGCTCTCTTGGCATTGTTCCTCCAACCACCCCAGATCCCGCTTCTGATTTCCTGTATCCCACAGGGTGCACTTGAAGAATATAACCCTGGGTTAGGAATCTGTGGTTCCAGAGGCAGTGTGGTGTGATAATAGGGCTCTTGCTGGGAAGTCAGGAAACTTTCGTTCCAGTGCAGGCTCAGCCTTGAACTAGCCAAGTGATTTCTGTAACTTCTCTGGCCCTCAGTTTCACCATCTTTAAGCCTAGGCTAAGCTTTATCATAAGGTTTTCTGGAATCCAGCCACACCTTGTCCCACTGACATCATCAGGTTCTCTACCTGCTGTCTTCAGGGAGAGAATCCGGAATCGGACCAGGACTGTGGTAGCCTGAGAGCAACGTTTCAATACAGGCCCAGTCAGTAGCCATGGAGAGAAACAGCCTTCTCCTCCCCAGCTCATAATTTGTAGAAAGAGAACTAGAAACCAGAGATTCTGCCCCTATAGCAATTGTTCTGCTCACTATGCCTCAGTGTTCAAATCCCTTAGCAAGGCACCCAATTGAATGATTTTCTTGTCTGGCTGTCAATCTGCATAATTTTAACTTACAATGTTTGGTCTCTATACCTTGTCACATTCTCTGTTTCCCACTCATATGCCTTTTCTACCTCATTGCATATGGTTGCCTGTGAAACTCTAATTGTTCTTTATACCCCAACTCAGGTGACAGCTCTTTATTGATAGTCCTGAGAATGCATCCTCTGTCTTCTGCGGTCCCCTAGCACATTTTACTTATCTCAAACCACTTGCCACATCGTGTTTTGTGTCATAATTGTGTGCCAGTAGATTGTAAACTCCTTTAAGTCCTTGGGACTACCCCAGTACCCAGGACCAAAAAAAAGCCTTCCACAAGCAGTTTCAACCCCAGGAACACAATGCAACAGTCAGGGCCGAGTAGGCTATGCCAGAATAAAAAACAAGCCTCAACATTTCAATGGTTTTACTCAATCCAGGTTTATGAGACTCTCACATTAAATGTTCATTGGGAACTCTGTCACATCATCATTTAGGAACCAAGGCAGATGGAGGTCCTGTCTCAACAAGAGCATCTACATATAATCTCTGCAGCAAAGGACATGAACTTGGGAAGTCAACTGAGCATTGGCTCTTAAATCTTCTCACATTTCATTAGCCAAACCGAGTCACATGACCATGCTTCCATTTGGGTCAGGATGGAGAAGTGTGATCCCTCAGTGTGTTTGGAAGAAGGGAGAAAATCAGAATATGGAAAAACAATCTTAATGACCCCACCACACACACCATCCTGTGTCACAACCTTGGCATCGACTCATCTTGTCTCCTATGCCAGGGACACTAGGCCTACCTTCTCTGTCCCTTTATCCAAGTAGCTTTTTCTCATACAGATGTTTTCAGTCAGGGTTCCTCTAAAGACTTTGTTACCCTCACCCTAACATACAACCACCAGCAGCACCAAACCTGGATAGGGCATCCTCCCATTGTGCTCCAAGAGCACCCAGTAATGTTAAGGGATCGTGGTCAGGCTGTATTGTAGTTTGGCTTTCTTCTTGACTCTTTCCCACGAGACCAGGGATTGGCAAACTGCAGCCCAAGAGTAAATCCAGCCTGTCTCCATTTTGGGGTAAATAATGTTTAGTTGGAATACCAGCATGCCCATCCATCTATAAATTGGCCATGACTGCTTTTACCTGACAGCAGAGTCTGGGGTTGTAACAGGGATCATCAGGCCCCCAAAGCCTAAATTATTTACTGTCTGGCTCTTTAAAAAAGAGTTTGTTAATCCCTGCATAGACCATAAGCCCCTTGAGAGCAACAGTTATATTCGGCATCCCAGCACCTAACAGAGTAATTGGCTTGTACCAGGCATTAAATAAGTATTGGTTGAATAAATGAAGAGTAGGTACGTGAGTATTCACTGGATTAAAATCATCTTTAAGACAAAGTGGGGGGACAGGGAACACGGAGCATCAGAACTTCAAATTTTTGGCAAAATAAACTCAGATTCTCTGTTCCAGCTAAATATCCTATCACTTTTTTAAAGATGAGTCAACACTGGTAACCAACATTAATCTTCTAAGTGTCAAGGCAACTAGAATTTGCTACCGCCTCATTAGAACAAATTAAGCAACTGTGACACGAAATGCTTTAAAATTACAAAATTACTAAACCCACATCCATTTGCTCTGCAGAATATTTCATTCTCTTTGATTAACAAATCTGACTTAAATGAGGTGCAGACCTTTTCACATAATATTGTACAGCCTTCAAAAGTACCACAACTGGCCTGAATTGCCTCCAAGCTGAGCATCTATGACAAGCATGTCAAACTCAAAGGCTAACACGGGCCAAATAAACAAGGTTTAAGTTTATGTGGGCTGCAAAAAAGCAAAAGCTTCAATTTTCATAGAAACGTGGGTTTATTTCCATAGAGACATGCTGAATACAAAGGGCTGAAATAAATGAGTAATCCTACCTAATAATAGACAAATATGCAAATTGACCATACCTCCGACACACCCACAAGCCATGCCCACAAGCCACACCCACCATCCAATCAGAGAGAGTATGCAAATTAACCCAACCAAGATGGCTACAGCCACAGAAAGCAAGGTTTCCTAGGTAACAGAGGAAGCCAAGCTTTCCGCCTGCCCTTGCCAGGCCTAAGCCTCCACTCAAGCTACAAAGTTTCAATTATAGAAGGTAAACAAATTCAAACAGAAATGGTGGCAGAATGGAGCTTGAGAGAGCAGGCCAGGGTTGCCCCCGGCAACAGGGGAAGCAAAGCTTTCCGCACACCCTGACCGGGCCCAGGCCTCTGCTTAAGGCTACAAAGTTTCAGTTATAACCCCAACACAAATGGCTGCCGGCCACGGAGAAAGCCCCAGGCTTGGCTCCGCTCCAGGCTACAAAGTTTCAATTGTAGAAGGATAATAAAGTCCAGATACCAGGTCCTCCATTTGGGTTGCCAGGGGGCGTGGCCGGCCTGCAAACCACCACAGGCTGCCCCACGCCCCAAGGGAACCCCACCCTGATCAGGGACACCCTTCAGGGCAAACCAGCTGGCCCCCACCCCTGTACCAGGCCTCTATCCTATCTAATAAAAGAGTAATCTGCAGATTGATCATCACTGCAACACACAATATAGCTGCCCCCATGTGGTCAAAGATCCTGCCCCCATGTGGACACAAGATGGCCACCACAAGATGGCCAGCAGGAGAGGGCAGTGGGGAGGCACCCTGCCTGCAAGGGAGGGCAGTTGAGAGGGACCAGGCCTGCAAGGAAGGGCAGTTGGAGGTGATCAACCCTGCAGGAGAGGGCAGTTGGGGGTGACCAGGCTGGCAGAGGATGGAAGTTGGGGGCAAACAGGCTGGCAGCAGAGTGGTTAGGGGGTGATCAGGCTGGCAGGCAGAAGCAGTTAGGGGCAATCAGGAAGGCAGGCAGGCAAGCAGTTGGGAGCCAGCAGTCCTGGATTGTGAGAGGGATGTCCGACTGCCCTCAAGGGGTCCCAGATTGGATAGGGTACAGGCTGGGCTGAAGGACAACCCCCCTCCGTGCACAAATTTCGTGCACCGGGCCTCTAGTCATTAACATAAAATAATAGAACATTTTAATAAAAATTAATAATTTTTCTTGAACATTAACTTACCAGACACTGAATAACTGCACAGATTAATAAGTGTAACACAAATAAACCTATTTTTCTTGTTCGCCGAAAGCGAAATATTTTCTGTTGCACACACTAAACAAGTCACTCCAAGACTAAGGATGTGGCAATCAGCTGTTAAAACATTCGCTGCTAGTATTAGTGGAGAGAAACGGTGCGCCTGCATATAAGGCACATAAGGGAAATGAATGCAACACAATTATAGTAATCAGTGAACGTTGTAGTTCATTATTAATAACTAGTGGCCTGGTGCACGAAGTTCGTGCACGGGGGCAGGGCGGCAGGAGGGAGCGGTCCCTCAGCCCGACCCACACCCTCTCCATTCTGGGACCCCTCAGGGGATGTCCAACTGCCGGTTTATGCCTGATCCAGAACCGGCAGTTGGACATCCCTCTCGCAATCCGGGACTGCTGGCCCCAAATGCTCACCTGCCTGCCTGCCTGATCACCCCTAACCACTCTGCCTGCCGGCCTGATCACCCCTAACTGCCCTCCCCTCCTGGCCTGATCGCCCCTAACCGCCTCTGCCTCGGCCCCAACACCATGGCTTTGTCCAGAAGGTCTCCCAGAAGGTCTCCCAGTCTAATTAGCATGTTACCCTTTTATTAGTATAGATTATGTATAACAGGATATTGTAAAAAATTGTTACGAAATTTTTATTAAAATGTTTCTTACATACCATTATATTGGCTGGGCTGCAAAAATATGCGTTGTGGGCCACATGCAGCCCGCGGGCGGAGAGTTTGACGTGCTTGATCTATGAGATAATGTCAGTGCACTTGCTCAGAGCCTCCGGAAGTAAACACACAGTATCTGGGCCCTGGTGATTTTACAGCATATGAAAAAAATTCTTAAAACACAGGCAAATCTGGAAAGCACAGCATCCCGGCTTGTTTATAACAGCAATTTCAGTGAGTACAGATCCACAATTTATTTGCAAACAGATTAATTAATGTTTCAGCAGCTGTTTGCAGCCAGTCTGTGATCTCACTGAGCACAGATGACACGTTTTTTCCTCTTCTATTCCATAGGGGCAATTTCAGCAACGCTTAGATGGTTTTTACTGTATCAGCCCACATGATAAAATAAGTTGCGTCCTCAAGCAGCCAAGCTGGCTTTACAAGATCCCCAGGCCGCCAAGTCTCTGGCGAATCCCCCGTGCCACCTTTCCTGAGCTTCCTTCTAATTATGGCCCCGAAATGCCAGTTTGCAAACAGATCTGCAAGATCAAACCCTGACATTTTAAAAAATTGGTTTTTCCTTCTACTTTTAGGTCCCTCAGGGCTGGTATTCAGCAATGTATACCACTGGGTGTAATAAAAGCAAATGCTTGAATATTTTTCAGGAACCTGACAGAGAATACATACACAAATGGAAGAACAAATGCTGAAGAGCCTACGTGTAATGCGCCCTGTGAGCTCAGTAGATCGCTCCCCACAAAGCAGTGCCGCTCTTCTGATTGTATTTCTCTTCTTGTAGGAAAAAGAAATAGAGAAGACAAGACAAAATCCCCAAAGCCTCACTAGACTAAATTTCCTTACTCTCCTTTGAACAGACTACACAGATTTTGTTGACTAATTGAGATCAATCCCAGTTGTAAATCGCCTAGCTATCCTACAGCTTTAATTAAGCTACCAGAGGGAGCTGTTTATCAATTAACACTTGTTACAAATTATTAGTAATTATATGGACTTTGTGTATATACCATAGCCTGCAAGACCAAGAGTGGTTCCCAGTTGTTAGGGAAGCAAATTGCATCGTTAATGGGCTATTTGGATGAAGGCACCAGTCATCACCATAATTACAGAGCCCCTTTTTTTGGCAGAAAGATTGAAGGTACGTTCCAGCACTATCAGCAGTAGTTAAATAAACACCATTTTAAGTGCTGCTTTCGCCAGCGCTTTGCCAGATCGTAAGAATTGGTAACTTTCTAATATGGACTCCAGTTCTGTATTTACTTTTTGAGGAACAAACGTAATGAAGATGGGAACATTAGGTAAATGTTGATAATGTATTCAAGCATTAAAGCTACCTATTGTGGTATGCACTGCATTCTGTGATAATTTTAATTGGCTTAATTGAGATGCACAAGCCTGATTAATGTTTAATTCCTTTATATTAAAAAAAAGAGTCAAGTAGTTCGACATTTCTTCAATTATGTTAGATCTTTCTAGACTTCAAAGGAATGTTACATTAGACAGCTAGATACGGGGCAAACTGATTAAAGAATAAAGACTGCTCATTATAACCTAAGAGTACAAAATTGGTTTGTGTAGCCTTTGAAAGTCAAAATTATGAGCTAAAACTTGAGCTACAGTAATTAACCCAATTTATAGTCATTCTTGCTTATCTATTTGGTTATGATTATTAATTTAAAATGATCCACGAGATTGATTTACAGATCTAAAGCCCATTCAGGGACCCAAAGTGTTTTGTTCTTAAAAATGATGGAGGAGCCCTGGCCAGTTTGGCTCAGTGCATAAAGCATCAGCCTTCGGACTGAAGGGTCCCGGGTTTGATTCTGGTCAAGGGCACATGCCTGGATTGCGGGTTCGATCCCCAGTAGGGGGTGTGAAGGAGGCAGCCAATCAATGATTCTCTCTCATCATTGATGTTTCTATCTTTCTCTTCCTCTCCCTTCCTCTCTGAAATCAATAAAAATATTTTTTTTAAATGGTGGATGAATGTATTTAGTAGATTAGTAAACATAGATCAGACAGTGAGAGACACCATATGAAAAGATTTGATAGTCAACTTTATTATTCTAGATGCATAAAATATTTGTAAAATATTATCTACTTGCAAAAAATTTAGTTTAATTTGCATTTGCTGTGTGGCTCTCAGGAAAAATGAGCTCAATGTAAAAAGTGTGGATTCTTTAAGTACCGTAACTATGTCAGTTTCTCTGATAAATAAGTTTTTCATAAAAGGAATAGAGACATAAATGTAATACGCAGTGGCATAGTTTATGTGTACCACTAACACTTCTATGAGCATCACCCCTTTCTCTCACACACATTCTTCAAAGTATTCTAAACTCATTTCAGAAGTTGGGATTACAACCAGCTTTGGTTAGGGTTGGGGCAAGAACCATTAGAGAATCAGGAGATATTAGGGATATGCCTATCAGAAATAAATATTCAGAGTGACTAGCACACTTGCTAAATTGTAAATGCCTCCAATTCCTCACTGATACAGGAATACAAAAACTCAAAGCCTCCCATTGATCAGGGACACCTAGAAATCTGGGGCTGAGAGAAAATGGAACTCATACATTTGGCTTCTTTTCTCTACAAACCACTTCATCAGGATTCCATTCAGGAGAGCCCAGGGACTCAGAATAAACGATGTTTTTTGGAATTTTTATAATAGTGAAACAGGAATTTTAGGGGGATATAGGCAGGCCTAGGGAATTTTTAGATTTGGAGTCTATGGAAAAACACAGGGCTACAGATTGGGAGAAGGTACATCTCCATAACACAAGGAAGCCAGGTGCAGGAGCAGCAACAGTTGTATTTACGTAAGACAAGGGAGCTGGAAGTAGCCAAAAGTCTATATTTACAAAATAAAGAAGAAGGAAGAAAGCCCAGAAAGAAAAGAACAATGAGGGAGGAGGGCGTCCCATGTCCCATGTGGTGTTTGACCTTTGAGTTCAGGAGTTGCTAGAGTGGCCAATCAGAGGGGATATCCAGACACAGGGACTTGCCGCCTTTATAAACTGTGGAAGAAGGGACAGGGTGGGACCCTTTTCCCCCTCCCCACGTGGGAGTCCATTCTGTGGGACTCTTTCCCTCTCCCCACGTGGGAGTCTGTACTTGTTCTTCAATAAATTTCCACCTTTGCTATACTACTCTCTGTCTGTGGATTCATTGTTCGAGTCTGGTGGACAAAGAATCTGGGTTCCAGTCCAAAAATTCCGCTTCAATAGGATTACTTAGTTACTTACTGTATGAGTGAGTATGTGTTTAACAGTAATTCTAGGGGGGTTGGGGGACTGGGTGAAAAAGGTGAAGGGATTGAGAAGTACAGATTGGTATTTACAAAATACTCATGGGAATATGAAGTAGAGAATGGGGAATGAAGTCAATGATATTGTAATAGCTATGTATGGTGCAAGATGGGTACTAGAAATACTGGGAACACTTTGTAAAGTATATGATTGGCTAGCCCTTAAGCTGTACACCTGAAACTAATACAAAATAATTTTGAATGTCAACTGTAATTAAAAATTAAAATTTAAAAATAAAATCCCATATCATAAAAGCCTAATATGCTAGGTGTCCGACCATTCGTTTGACCATTCCATCAGTCGCTATGACATGCACTGACCACCATGGGGCAGACGCTCCGACCACTGCTGGGGAGGTGGGCCGGACACACCCTGGAGCCCTCCTGCCCACAGCCCCTCCCCAGCCCGATCTTGCACCAGTGGGGTCCCTCAGCCTGGCCTGCGCCCTCTTGCAATCCGGGACCCCTTGGGGGATGTCAGAGAGCTGTTTCGGCCCGATCCCCACAGGCCAGGCCAAGAGACCTCACAGGTGCACGATGCACCGGTCCCCTAGTAATAAAATAAAATAAAAAACAGCAATTCCCAAAGTGGGTTTCATGAAACACAAATTTATCTAGACACACCATGAGAATGGATTCCATAGACAAGTAAGTTTGGGAAATTTTACATTATAGCCTTCTCTTGAAAGAAAAGTCACAATACTCATTAGCATACTAAGTGCTCTATGTATTTTACCATAAAAGATTTTTCATTAAACACCAATTAATATTAGCCAACACCCTCAGACCACAGTAGTGTAGTAATATGTATCCAAATAGAATACCGGTGCTTGTTTTCCCCAGAGCAATGTTGATCACATATGTGTACATCAGCAACTTTCAACCGTTTCATCTCATGGCACACATAAACTGATTACTAAAATTCTGATCTGACCAAAAAAACAGATATAATTTTGATTCATTCACACTAAACAGCTATTGTTGTGTTGGCTGTTGTCACTTTTTTATTTGACAATCTAAGGGAAAAGAAGTCAGTGCCCCTAACTAACTAGTTAGGTACTGCATGTTTTAAAAATTCTCGCAGCACACCAGTGACCTGTGGCATGCCGGTTGAAAATTGCTGGTCCCCATAAATGAACTTTTCCCATCTCACCTGCCTCATTGGGAGCAAGCTCCCATGCAAAGGCATAGTCTGCTCCCCCACCCCCACCTCCATCCCCACCCCCATAACTTTCTATAAGCAAGCATTCCCCTGCTGTTCTTGGCCACTTGCACTGATCTATGTTTGTTATTCTATGTGCTGGAGTTCACAAATTTAAAATAAATGAGTTCAGGAATTGGGGAGGAGAGGTGAATCATTTTAAACTGGGTGAAAATATGAGTCCTAGAAAATATTTTAAGTGCTAACAAAGCACAGAATAATAATTCCTTTCTCATTGCCCTATGAGCTGGATAAGCAAAAACTAAAGCCCTGCAGATAGATGTAGAAATGATATAGGGGTGTGTGTATGTGTGTGTGTGTGTGTGTGTGTGTGTGTGTGTGTGTGTGTGTATTTTCTCTACCTGTATCTGCTGAGAGAGAGATTTGAAGAATGATAGCCCAGGATTGATGAACACACTTCATACCCAGATCTTGGTTTCTAAATGCCATTCCTCATTCAAAAAGAATCAGGGCTTTGTGAAGAAATGGCTAGTTCCAGGGTTGAAAAAGTATATGTACAAAATGAACCTAGAACACTTTGCTATACCAAAGAGTGGAGAAATGGCAACTAATGGAGACATGTCAGCAAAACACAGAAGCCAGCTTCAAAGGGCTTCAAATCTGGGTCAGTTTTGAGAATCAAAATAAAGAATGACAGTAACAAATTACAACTCAAAATATGAGTCTGTGAGGCCATGCAAATATAAATAAATAAATGAACAAAAGTTTTCCTTAAGAAATGCCAACTAATAAATGTAGAAGGAATAATGAAACTCAAAATCACCATTTGACAAATACCATAATAATAATTGTTTCAGGCAAGAATCATTGATGGATGATAAAATTAGTGGGTAATGCGAGATGAGAAATAAAATATCTCCCCACAAGATTCTTACTAATTACCAAAAGAAAAATTGTAACTTTATAGTGGAGAAATCTTGTCAATACCACGTTGACCAAGTGATCAAAGTTGACATTATCATTGAGACGTATCAATATCATGAACCTCCCAATATGATACACTGAGGACACAACATCACTTAAACAGGATAATTGACAAAATTTATGTACGATTTGTAGATTAATCATGCTGTAGTTAAATAAGATAATGTCATCATTTTTAGTAAATACACGCTGAAATGTGTAGGAGCAAAGTTACATGTCTGTGACCTACTCTCAAATGATTCCGGAAAAAAAAAAAAAAAACGTGTGTGTATGTGTGTGTGTGTGTGTGTGTGTTATCTGGAGAGGGAGAAGGAGAAAATATATATGGTAAATATATCAACATTTTGGGAATCTGAATGAAGGTATATAAAATGTACCATTTTGCAATATTCTATAAACTTCAAATTATTTCAAAATGTTTTTAAAAGCTATGGTCCTGAGAAGTGAGCTGTGGTCCTGGGGCGGGAGTGTGCTGGGAAGAAGCCCTGAGACCTGTATGCTCAGCCAGCTGGACACAAGGCTTTCCAGTTACATCCTCCAGGGGCGTGTCACCTACTGCTTGAAAGTAGTCCCAGCTGCTTGTCCTCTAAAGCCATCTTCCTCTCTGTCCTCCCGCCGTTGCCCCTGCCAAAGCCCAAGTCCAGGTCCTGACACAATTATTACTATGGTATTTGTCAAATGGTGATTTTGAGTTTCATTATTCCTTCTACATTTATTAGTTGGCATTTCTTAAGGAAAACTTTTGTTTATTTATTTATTTATATTTGCGGGCAGGACCCCCACCCCAAAAATAACACTTCCCCTCTTCAAAGAATATTCATTTATGGGGATGTGCACCCAAGGCCACATGGGAAACCCCTGGGAGTTGCTGCCTCCGGGAGGAGGAAAACGGGTGTGAGTATGAAGCTACCAAGCTCCCTCCACTGTGCTTTATAACGCGCCGTATCACAGGAACAGCATGGTGAGGAGGGACCTGCTACAAAGGAAACAAGAGGGCAGCTGCATGCAGTAGCTAAGCAAATGGGCACTAAAAAAAAAGAAGAAGAAATGGAAAAGTTTTGCCACTGTGATCCCTGAATGTTCAGCAAAGCACGCTAACAATATCAAGGAATTAATGATGAAGACCAACCGCTAAGAACACATTATGGAGATAGCACAGACTTCTGGGGCTGAACAATCTTCAGCTCCCTTCCTTTCCACTTGTGTCTTTATAAGCTGAGTTCATTTAAAAGAAAAAAACACACTCATTGAGAACACATATTTTTGAGACATTAAGTCCTCAGTAAAACTATATATTGTCCTGACAATGAAATATCTTTCTCTAGGAAAAATGAATAAGGGCCAGGATGTTGTTTATTGAGAAACACAGATGTCCCCAGAATGGCAAGGAGGTAATAATGGTATGATCTCTGCAAATACCTCAAGTAAAAAGTACAGCAAAAACTAGAATAGCATTGCTTTGTTAAGAAACTTAAGTATGAATCAGAATCAAATTCTATTTAATCGGGGGAGATTCGGGGCTATTGAGCAGCTAGGAGAAGAAAATAGCTCCTTCAAAATGGTTTCTTTATTCTGGTTTTGTTCCTAAATCATCATAAGGCTTTGAACAAGTCATGTAAACATTCTGACCTTCAACTTCTCTGGCTATTGAATGGAGAAATGTGTATGGAAGGAAAAGAAGAGGGTTATTGCTGTAACCCAGGTAATCTTGAGCCAGAGTGATGACTGTATAGTTGTCAAGTGAGGGGATTGAACCAAAGAATCCACCCCTCTCAGAGCCAATGAACATGTCTGTAGGACCTTCTTCCCAACTAAAGCCATGAAGAAAAATCAAGGCTATGCCTTCAGCTCTCCAGACTGTTAATATCAATCTGATTAATTGACTCGACATCAGCCAATAATACTTATTGCATACCAGGTGCCACGACCTGTGTAGTGGTGAATAAGATAGGTATCATATCTGCACCGAAGGAGCCTATAACCTATTTGAATAGAAAGCAGAGACAAGCAAATCAGCAATTACAGTTCAGTGGAGAGAGAGCTATGGTGGGGGAGGTCAGGAGCTAAAAGATCACAAGTGAGGTGCAAGCAACTCAATTTTAGGAGACTCAGAGAAGACTTGCTAGAAAGGGCTAGGATCTAAAGAATGAAAATGAAGTACTACATTAAAGTAAAGCAGGTAGGGTGGGCGAAGGGAAGATACTTGAGCAGACAGAACAGCAGGTGTGAAGGCTCAGAGATGAGAGATGTGGCAACTGGAGGAGCTGAAGGTACGGTAGTTTAGTGCAGTGGTTGGCAAACTCATTAGTCAACAGACCCAAATATCAACAGTACAACGATTGAAATTTCTTTTGAGAGCCAAATTTTTTAAACTTAAACTTCTTCTAACGCCACTTCTTCAAAATAGACTCGCCCAGACCGTGGTATTTTGTGGAAGAGCCACACTCAAGGGGCCAAAGAGCCGCATGTGGCTCGCAAGCCGCAGTTTGCAGACCATGGGTTTAGTATATAGTACCTAAGGGAGGAGTGAGTAGGTGGGGAACTTATAACCACGTTAAGAAGTTTGGTCTGTATTCTGAAGGCAATGGGGAGGGTTTGAAAGGTTTTAGCAAGAGAGTAGCAGTTATTCATTCCTTGAACAAACAATTATTGGGCATCTACCATGTGCCCAAAAACTGTTCTAAATGCTGGGAAAATGGCAGTGTGACATGATCAGATAGAGAACATTTATTCTGACTACTGAATGGAAAACTGTGTATAGAAGGGAAAGAAGCGAGAGAAGGAGACCAGTTAGGAGTTTATTGCTGGTCATTAGACCAGGAACTAATAGTCACTTATACCAGGGTGGTGGCAAAATAGATGCAGAAAACAAAAACTTCCAGAGGCATTAGCGCCCCCCCCCCCCCCCCCAGCCAAGAGTTTTTACGCTGTGCCTCACAGCGGGACAAGAAAGTTGGGTGATGAATAGCATTCAGCATGCTACACACTTCATCTTTGC
Organism: Cnephaeus nilssonii; assembly: GCF_951640355.1. Taxonomy (NCBI): domain Eukaryota; kingdom Metazoa; phylum Chordata; class Mammalia; order Chiroptera; family Vespertilionidae; genus Cnephaeus; species Cnephaeus nilssonii. Next base: position 36,155,041 of record NC_137078.1, read on the forward strand.
AGAGAGCTGGATCTTGAAGCCTCCTAGTAAAGCATTAAATTATTGCTTTGACGTTGAGCATTTCATCATGCACTGTACTAGCTTTGTCCATACTTACCCATTATTAAAAGTACATGAAATCAAAAAGAAAATGAGTCTACCAGCACACCCAGCCTCCTTCCACATACAAAAGTAAACACAACTCAAAAAATGTCTGCTAACAGAACCTTTCTCTAAGTCACCAGAAATATTGTTGGCAGCTGCTGGTGACAACTTATTTCATTCCATTCTAATGATGTAAACTGCTCCCTGAGGATGATTTAGCTTGCTGCAGACAAAATGCTTATTGCTTCTTTACTCATGTAGAACACAAATAGAAACTCAAACCCAATATTCAGGATTTTAAGCTAACATAACAGGCCAGCAGCATTCTATGGAGAATAGAGGCAGCTTAACAGGAATACCTTTCATAGCCCAAATGACTGCCACGCTGTATTCTACATGTGCAGGCTATTAATCCAGGCTTCATTGGGAAGCTTGGGATCTGGGAAAGCGAGGGAATTTCTTGGCATGGTTCCAACCTTTCCTCAACCAGAACTCGGTTATCAATAGATTCCTTAGCTAGGGCGGCCGTGGGTGACTTGTGGGAGTAAACGCCTGCATAAAACCCACATACTGCCTCCAGCTGGTGGTGGCTTCAAGTGGTAGCTTCAAAATATCTGTCAGGGGGCCAAGTGCTTCAGAATTTTCTGAGGTGATTGTTAAAAACATGGATGTGTTAGACCTACCTGAGACCTCCTGAGTTAGGACCTCTGGGAGTGTGACCGGAAATCTGTACCTTTAACAAGCTCCCAGGGGAATGCAATGTGCGGCCAGATTTGTCGGCTCCTTTAAGGGACCACCTGAGTGGGACCACGTACATACAGCCAGTCAGTATAACCCACAGAAACAAAGCATCCTGCTCCGAGTGTTCAGCAGAACACATGTTCAAGCACCCTTCGTTACTCCTTCCAGCTCCGGCCCGTGCTCCCCTGTTGCTGCCATCTGTGAGGCCCTGGGCAGGGGCCTTGGCCCTTCGGAGCCTCAGTTTCCTCAATTCTAAAATAGGGAGAAAATCACAACCCACAGGTTTGTTATAAGAATTAAATAACTTAACACATACTAAATACTTGACACATACTAAAGTACTTGACACAGACTAAATAATCAGTAACTATTAGCTATGTTAAATTTGTTCTAGCTTTATTCAGACTCGCTTGTCCTTTCTTATTGGACAGACCTATCTTTGGTTTTTCCTCTAAGCCCAACCTCCTTCCTCTTCCCCTCCCCCAAACATGCACACCTCCAGATTCTGAACTGGAACTTGCCCACGGGCTCCAATCCTCTGGTGCCTGGAAGCAGGGTTTCTTTCTCGAACATGGGATGCTTCCTCTGAGTGGTCTGGAACGCAAGACCAGTCGACACAAGTCAACTGACAAGCCAAGGTAGCGCTCTCTGCCTAGGAAACAGGAATCTCTGAGTCTGCCCTGCTGCCTGCACCCCCATATACTGACTGCTAACACGAGGGTGATGATCATGATAATAATAATGATTTGGTGATTACATTATTATGTCATCTGGGCCAGGCTCGATGTTAACAGCATGATTAGAAAGCACCTATGAGGTAGGTACACCCAATCCTTGAATAACATTGTTATGTTCAGCATCATTTTGTTATAACATTGATGAAAATGCTGTAGAAACTTTAATCTTGTTTATATCAATTAGCCTGTGGCTAAATAGGTTTTGTTAAGTGGTGTTTTTCTTAAGTTTCAGAATCTATTGACAATGTTAAGTGAGGACTTGGGGTACAACTGTTCCCATTTTTCCCTTGAGTAAAATGAAGCTAGGAGTAGTTATAGAAGTTGCCCAAGCTCACAAGAGGCAGCAGCCAGGGTTTGAATATAGGTAGCCTGATTCCAACATTCCTTTTTTTCCCCTTAAACCATTACACTGGGAATCTCCTAGAGCCGTGGTCGGCAAACTGCGGCTTGCGAGCCACATGCGGCTCTTTGGCCCCTTGAGTGTGGCTTTTCCACAAAATACCACGGCCTGGGCGAGTCTATTTTGAAGAAGTGGTGTTAGAAGAAGTTTAAGTTTAAAAAATTTGGCTCTCAAAAGAAATTTCGATTGTTGTACTGTTGATATTTGGCTCTGTTGACTAATGAGTTTGCCGACCACTGTCCTAGAGGGTTTGGAGTATTACAAAACCAACATGATTAAAACCAGAAAGTATCTCGCATTCTACATGGGGACCTTGCTGTCTCAGCCAGAATTAGTGCAAGTCAAATCTCCTTCCCTGTGAGATAAAAACAAGAAAAGCAGGAGTCTTACTCTGCCATTTGTAGGTGGATGATCTTGAGTGAAGGCGTTTAAACTCTCTAAGCCCTGTTTTTTTCATCAGTAAAATAGAGACAATAATACCTACCTCTCATGGCTGTATATGAAAATTAAAGTCGGTAGTAAATATAGAAATGCCTCAAGTGGTATACCAGTATTAGCAGTTATAACTCTTCATTCATTCTACTAATATATATTCAATACTCACTATGTTCCAAGCCCTGGAGATGTAACTGTGAAGTAGACACAGTTCCTGACTGTCAACATAGACCAGTAGTTTTCAATCAGTGTGCCATCGCACACTAGTGTGCCACAAGAATTTTTAAAACATGCAATACCTGACTATTAGTCAGGGCCACTTTTCCCTTAGATTATCAAATTTTAAAAATGACAACAGTCGGCACAACAGTAGCCATCCAGTGTGAACGAATCAAAAGTATACCTATTTTATTTTGCCAAATCGGCAATAAATGTATATTTTGGTGTGCCACAGAGCTTTAGTAATTAGGTTACTGTGTGTGCCATGAACTGAAAAAGGTTGAAAATCACTGACACAGACTTTAGAGTCTAGTAAAAAAGCAACAACAAGATAAAGTAGTAAGTGCTAAAGCAGAAGATGCACATGACACAATGAGGACATGCAGGAAGAACACCCACCCCGATGGAGAAGGGGAAGTCTAAGTGAAGACCTGGAATTTGCCAGGCAAAGGAAGTAGGAAGAGGGGACAGGAAGGTAATGGAGAGTCAGATGTCTACTAGGATTTTGATTGGATAGTGGTACCTTTTCTTGATATAAGAAACATTGAAAAGAATGGTCTTTGAAGATAAATTCTGTTTTAGATGTGATGAGCTGCAAGTGCCTGCATGTAGACAGCCAGGAGAGCTGTCCACTAGGCAGCTGGATAAAGGAGTCTGGAGTTCAAAAGGCTGATTTTGCATGAAGCTATAGATTTGGAAGTAGCCATTATCATGTAGATAATACTTGGCAGCATGAGAGAGTTACAGGGAGTAAGAAGAAATGAGATGGTCTAGCACAGGAAGAAAAGAGGAGCCTACAAAAGGCTTTGAATTTATTCTTTCCTGTTTTCATTTGGACCTTATTCCATCAAGAGTCCTATCCTCTTTTACTTGTTGTTTTTGGTGTGTGTGTGTGTGTGTGTGTGTGTGTGTGTGTGTGTGTGTGTGTTTAATCCTCACCAAGGATGTGTTTTAGAGAGAAGAAGGGGGAGGAGAGAGAGAGAGAGAGACATCAATGTGAGAGAGAAACATCAATCGGTTGCCTCCCGTATGCGCCATGATCAGGGAACAAACCTGAAAATTCGTAGGTACGTGCCCTGACAGGGAATCAAACCTGGAACCTTTTGGTGATGGGTTGCCACTCCAACCAACTGAGCCACCTGGCCAGGGCCTCTTTTATTTGTATTTTTAACCTCTCCTCTTCTACTTATTTTTTCCATATATATGTAAATATACTGTCTCTATTATCAAAAAGACAAATAGCTTTTGTCTATACCTTAACTCTCTCCATTTTCCCTCCCGTTTAAACCTCTCCTTGAGAGCTGAATTTCTTCAAATAGAAACCTATCATTGGAATCTCCAGTTGCTCACTTGCCATCCATTTCTCAACCCGCTCCAGTCTGGCTGCTGCCCTGTCTCTTCATTGATGCTTTCTTATCCAGGCTCCTAAGAGCCTGTTTGTTGATAAGTTCAAAAGACACATCTTTGTTTGTATCTTACCTGACTTCTCCAAGGTTTTAGAGATTGTATGTTGAGTCTCCCCCATTTGGAATGCACTTTCCCCTTGGCTCCCTTACTTCACAATTAATTGTTTTTCCTCTTCCCACCCCGAATACTCCTTTTAAGTCCCTCTTAGGGGCTCTTCCTCCTCCATCTCTTTCTTAAATAATGCTGTTCCTCAGGATTCATTCCTAGGCTCTTTTCTTTCTCTTTTATTTTTAATATATTTTATTAATTTTTTACAGAGAGGAAGAGAGAGGGTCAGAGAGCTAGAAACATCGGTGAGAGAGAAACATCGATCAGCTGCCTCCTGCACATCCCCCACTGGAGATGTGCCTTCAACCAAGGTACATGCCCTTGACCGGAATCGAACCTGGGACCCTTCAGTCCACAGGCCGACGCTCCATCCACTGAACCAAACCGGTTAGGGTGGCCCTTTTCTTATAGTACAAACATACTCTCTCTTCTTTCCACAACCTGGTATTTAAATTTATACCCAAGTTATTCGCCTAGGATAGACAGAAGCCAGATTCTTTTAACAGAATAGAAAGAAAAAAGGAAGGCTGGCATCATCAGTAATTTTTTTATGTTTGCTTACAGGAAGTTAAAGAAGCAGCTGCATGATGGTTTATATTTTCTCTGAAAAATAATATATATATTATAAGCAAGGTCATCTGCTGAACATGTGGTAGAAGGGGATAGGTCTAAGAATGTTACGATAGAGAAGGTTTAAAAGAGCCATTAGGGAAGATTGGAACAATTCAGTAAGGAAACATAAATGGATAACTGAGAAATGTTGAAGTTGGAAATTATGCTTTTTAAGTGTCCCCAATCTGCCTATGATTTTCTCTAGCAGATTAAATATAAGCTTAGAGAAGGCCACACATGATTTGATCCAAGGTGGAATTTTCCAGGGGGGGTGGGGGGGTGGGCACTATAGAACCCACCAAAGGATAATAAACGAGTAAAGGATAATAGCAAGGGAGTGACCAAAGTGTTGGTCCGTGGAGGTCTATGCAGGGGAAAAGAGAAGTTCAAAAAAGAGGGATCTGAGAGTGAAAGTCCTGATAAGTTTGGAGAACAGCTTTAACTGGTCCTAACTGAATGAGCAAGCTGGAAAGACTGGTGGCTTTGGTCAGAGAGTGGTATCGTGGATTTTACTGTATCAGAGTTGGTACAGCTCTGGATGCTGACAAAGCCCAGAATATGGCCACATTCATGCCTGAATATGAACACAGAGAATGGTCTTTGGAGATAAAAGGTGAATTAAAACCAATGGAGAGGCCCAACTAAAATGTCACTTCTGTAAATTCACCATCCCCAAACTCAGAAGTAATCTAGGTTTCTTCTATGCTCTTTCCCAAGGGCACTTCTATTACTGCACTTATCCCATGGTGTTCTAGTTAGCTTGGTCCCTGTTTATCCTCTACTTGACTGTGAGCTATTCAAGGAAAGGTGTCAGATAGTATTCTTACACCCACCATAATAACACACAAGGTCAGTTAGAATACAATGTTGAATGAATGAATGAATGAATGCCTAGTAAAAATTGTTTTAATGTGACCTCATATCATAGGCTTCTCCCTCTAATTCTTGGCATCTTTCACTGCTGTTATTTATCCATAAATAAAGAGAAGTATGTGGCAACCAACCAAGTGGGAGAAGATATTCGCAAATGATATTTCTGATAAAGGTTTAATATCCAAAAATATTGAAGAGAAGTATGCATTTTATTTTTTTTCTGTACCTAGCTCTCTTCAATGATAAAATATTATCATTTTTCCCTAGAGAAATAATTGTCTAAAGCTTAAAATATGGAATATGATCATCATTTTGCCCCTCAAATAATATTCCGTTATCACTTTTCCTGACATCAGAACCATGCCAAGGGTTTGGCTACCGTGGAAATTAAATCTTCAGATAGACCCTTCCTTGATGTAGAATCATTATTTCATTCCATGAATGATTTATTAGTTGCCTACCATATGTCAGGCAGTCCTGTAACAAGGCTCTAGGGATAGAATGATGAACAAGACAATTACTTCCTGCAGTAAGACCTATAGACAGGTGAGGAAACAGAATGATGGCCCAGCAATGACTGTATCTGTCAAGATACCTTGCAGTAACCAACAACCCTAAAAATCTCAGTGGCCAAAAGGCAACAAATGTATATAACTCACTCTGCAATGTCTATTGTGTGTCTTGGCAAGTCTCCATAACAACTGCCCACCTCCACACAATGATTCACCATTGCACCTCCATCATCAACTCGAGCTTTCAGAATTGCCATTACAGAGGAAAAGGGAGAGGGCCTTAAGCACAGAGCAATCTACTTCACTCTGCTCACAAATTATTTGCCAAATCAAACCACATGGCCACGCCACCTTCAAGAAGGGGATATGGTGCCATCCTTTCCTATGCTCAGAAGTAAAGAAACAGGTATTGACCGTGGAAATACCTGCCACGTGACAATCCAGAATAGAGGCTCTGGAAGGGCACATAGGAGGAGGCCTCTCAGCTCTGGAGGAATCAGGCCTGCTGGAGACATAATATTTAATCTGAGATCCAAAAGATGAAGAGAATTTAATAAGCTAAATGGATGGTGAAGAACAGTTTGAACAGTAAAGAAAGCTGTTTGCCTTTAGGAGTTTACCTTGCCTAGTCCTACTAGCACTACGGAAGTTACAGCCAACAATAGAAATATAAATGGTGAGATAAGAAGAATCCAGGCTGGAAGAATCAGTAATGAGCCAAGATGCACTTATACACAATCATATATTAAAAATGGAGAGGAGGAGATAGGAGTCACTGGAGTGTTGATGGTAGTGCCCCACTACCCTCTAGGGGCAGGAACACCCAAGCTCCTTGGAGTCCACTGATGGGGATAAAGCGACTCCCCTAGCAACTGGACCCAAGACAGAGAAGTAACAAGTTGATTATGTACCCCAGCCTATTTCTTCTAATATTCCCCACCCTCAGAACATCCTCTACGAAACTATGGTACCAGCCTCAGATGATGGCTGAGAGGATCAAGCTGCTTGAAACTCCCAGTTGCTTGGAACATAGTAAGATCTCCATGAAGGCAGTTCTTGCACTGTGGCCACATTACATTTGGCACCCTTCTTAAGCTACGTACTTTCAAACCTCCCCAATTAGTAAAAACTGCCAGCCCCATTTTACAGATGAGAAAACTGTGAACAAGGATATAAAACCCCCAGGGATACATAGCTAATAGTGATAGAAGCAGAGAATTAAAGCTAGAACTGTCTTGATTTAAACCCTGCTTACATGGGTGTTTAAATTACTACCAACAGAAGTGGAACTGCCAAGTTCATTTAGAATGAGGATGATACTATATTTGACTGATATTTTCTTCCTACAGGTACATACGTATTAACCAAGTTCAAACCCTGAGCCAATCATAAGCCTAATCAACATTGTCTATAGTGATGGTGACCCTCTGGTACAGACTTCAAAGGGACATGGCTAAAGACTTCTGGTTTCATTTTAAAGTGTCCTTCTCATACTTTTATGATCCCTCCAAATTTTCTTAGTTGGCTAGAAGCAACTTAACACTCAGAACCACATATCTCTTTCACTCATCTGAACACACTTGTTAGTGCAGATTAGAGCTTGTTAAAGATTAATTCTTAAAGCATCCTCCAGCTTTCTTTTGCAACAAAGGAAACATCAATTACAGGCTCACACATAAACTTTGCCCCTTTCTTGAATACTTGCTGCCCTTTATAAATCTTAGATTTCTTCCCCTTGAGTATTCTTTCAAAGGAGAGATTTTATTGCCTCCAGGGGTTGTTAAACTGATTGCAATACTGCCTATTTAGAGCAGTTCAGTGGGAATTACGCTGGTTCAATGCTGTCAGACCTAGAATATAGCTGTCAAACAGCATTACAAGTAAAACACCCTTGATAAGAAATAATGACCAAATGTCAATCTGTTTTTCACTACCCTTACCACAGACTTCTCCTGCCACAAAAAAAAAGCAATGTTTTTTACATTATAGTAATAGCACATTTCTGATATTTCAGTTAAAATTCTGGCAGTGTTTCAAGGACAAAAAAAATAGTTCTAAATACATTCCGAGCTCAAAATTTGATAAAAGCATTTTTTTCCTTTTAATGAAGCATTTGGCAAGCTGTTTCAAAACTAACAAACTTTATTAATACAAGCTAATGCAGGGTTGTCTTAAAATCATTTTTAATTTGTATTATTCCTTCATTTAACTAAATGAGCCTCTATGAATTTGGCACTGTAGTAGACATCGGGTACAACCTGTGGTTCCTCGTGAGCCCCTTGAAGGGGCCTATACGTGATCCTGAAGGCAACTGGAGTAAAAGTAAGATGTTAGACATGATCAGATGTTATCCTTAGAAAGGTTAATTTGACTAGTGTCATTCTCATACTGCTATTCATTTTCTTCAGAGCACTGATTACAATTCATAATCACATATAGGTATATGCCCATTTTCCTATTGAATTATAAATGCATGAAGATCAGGGATCATGTCTACTTTGTCCATTATTGTGTATCCAGGGCCAAAAAGAGTGCCTGGTTTAGAAAGCCATTTGGCAATTACTGTATTTGCAGGATTAAAATATGAATGAACAAATAAATTTATTACCGGGGTTGAGACTGTATTTTTAAAAATCAGTAAGATTGTTGATGTTTATAGATAGTTCACAGGGACCTAAAATAAGGCAATGATTGTGTGGCAATATAGGCCTTGGTTACATATTTAATGTAAATGGCATAGGAAAGACAAGTATCTAGAATAACTCATAAGATTCCAATTTGACCTAGTGAGTATTGGTACCCTCAAATAGGAAAAGAAATATTTAAGCTATACCCTGATGAAATGTTATTTCTAAATTTTAGGCATTATAGAAGATGCAGAGGATACAAATGTAATTCCATAAAAGGTTTTTATGGTATTATTTTCAAAATATAACTAAAGACTTAATCATCAATTAAATCTATCCAACCAATTAATGATTCAATATCACACTGCTAATCAACAATTAATCCTTTCCCTTTTTACCCTCCCCCACTTTCATCCTCTCCATCAAGGGAAATTATTTTTAATTTGAAAAGACAGAATATCAGCTACTAATAAATTATGTCAAATCATTTCCTGTTCCTAAATAGGGTTATTTTGTCAGTACAATTTAAGAATATCATAATGTCCTCAATCTTTAGAAAGATACCTGATTTGGTCTCCCAAATATTGTTCATTTCCCTCCATCCTTTGCCATATATGTCATTCTACTGTTCAAAAACCTTCACTGGATCCCTCATTGAATTAAAATTACATTCAGGCTCATCAGCTTTGTAATTCTAGCCTCTGTAACTTGAATCCTACCTGCCTTTCTAATTCATCTCACATACATGACCGATGCCACCCTAAGAGCCAGTTTGGGGGTGTTTTCCATCATGAGAAAATTGGTCACATTACACTGTGGTCATGCTTTCTGTCTTTGACCAAGAATAGTTTGGTTGCTGTGTTCATGAGCCCTGTTTCTTCATATTTCTAAAAATCAAATTTATCCCCCCAAATAGGACAACTTTTTCATTACTGAAAACATTACTGTCACAGTTCATTTTACATGTTAACTTGACTAATATAATCACCAACAACAACAAGTGCAATAGAATCTAGAGGAAATTCTTAAGAGGTGTTTTATAAATAATGTAAGAATAACATCATTAGAATAGGTTTCTATAGTTTCATGATGACCATTTTGAAGGGACTTATTTGTAGTGAAGATTCTCTTATGGCTGCTAAAATTTTGGCTTCTTTTCTTTAGTCTCCAATTGGATTCTTAAAGCCTTAATTTTCTTTTTTACAAAAGCTTTTATTAAATACTAGAGGCCCGGTGCATGAAAATTAATGCACTGGAGGGGGGTCCCTCAGCCTGGCCTGCCCCCTCTCACAGTCCAGGAGCCCTCAGGGGCGGGAGGCGACCCAGCGACCAGGGGAAGGCGACACCCCCATGACACCTCTGCTGCTGCCACTGCCGGGCAGCACAAGCCTCAACCCGGCCCTGGTTACCTGTGCCTCAGGCTGACCCTGAGCGGCTGGGCAGCTGCCATCTGAGGCTTGCCTGCACCTCAGGTCAGCCCTGGGCGGCTGGTGGGCTGAGGGGACTGGGCACCGCCATCTTATGGCTATGGGTGCCACCATCTTTGAGGGCATGGCAATCAATTAGCATATTCCCTCCTCATTGGCTGTGGGCGCCGCCATCTTTGTGAGGGCATGACGGTCAATTAGCATATTCCCTCTTTATTAGAGAGGATAGCTAATGGTCTGCTTCAGTTTTATACATTTTTCTTTTTACCATTTTAGTTAACTTTTACATTATTTAAAATGTTTTTAAAATAGTTAAAACACAAATTTAAATATCAATATGTGGCCCCACTGGTGTAGCTCAGTGGTTGAGCATCAACCCATACACTCGGAAGTCACGGTTCCATTTTGGGTTTCAGGCTCAGTCCCCAGCAGGGGATGTGCAGGAGGCAGGCAATCAATATTGATGTTTCTCTCTCATCAATGTTTCTATCTCTCTCTCCTTCTCCTTTCCTTTCTCTGAAATCAATAAAAACATACTTTTTTTTAAAGAGAGATTTGATGAGCTCTTGGGAGACCTAGGCCTCTTCCCAGGCTGGCACTCACCAAGGAGAAGGCCTTGAGCATGAAGGTCCTGAAGCCCAATGGTGAGAAGCCAGACCAGTTCTAGTCCAGCATCTCCCAGGCTCTCCTAGAGCTGGAGATGAACTCGGACCTGAAGGCCCAGGAACAAGAGCTGAATATAACAGCATCCAAGGAAGTTGAAGTGGGTGGCAGTTGGAAAGCTATTATAATCTTTATTCTTGTTCCTCAACTGAAATCTTTCCAGAAAATCCAAGTCTGGCTTGTAGGCAAGTTGGAGAAAAAGTTCAATGGGAAGTAAGTTGTCATTATTGCTCCAAGGAGAATGCTGCCTAAGCCAACTCGGAAAAGCTGTACAAAGAATAAGCAAAAGCGTCCCAGAAGCCTCATTCTGACATGCGTGATGTGATCTGGAGTACTTGGTTTTCCCAGGTGAAACTGTGGGCAAGAGAATCCGAGGGAAACCCAACGGCAGCCAGCTCATAAAGGTTCATTCACACAGCAGGACAACGTGGAGCACAAGGCTGAAACTTCCCTGGTGTCTATAAGAGGCTCACGGGCAAGGATGTTCATTTTGAATTCTGAGTTTCAGTTGTAAATAAAATGACTAAATAGAATATCATTCACAAAATAAAACATCTAAGGGAGTAAATCTTAAATGTTCTCATTATAAGAAAAAGAATTTGTAACTGTGGTGCTAAATGATAACTAGACTTATTATGGTGATCATGTCAATATTTATCCTATATAATAAAAGGCTAATAGGCAAATAGACCGAACGGTGAAATGACCAGTTGCTATGACATGCACTAACCATCAGGGGGCAGACGCTCAATGCAGGAGCTGCCATCTGGTGGTCAGTGTGCTCCCACAGGGGGAGCGCTGCTCAGCCAGAAGCCGGGCTCACAGCTGGTGAGTGCTTGGGCGGTGGTGTGGCAAAGCAAATGATATCATGCTGAGGGACCCCTACTCCTCTCCCCGCCCCGAGTGCATGAATTTCATGCACCGGGCCTCTAGTATATATATAATCATGTTGTACACCTCAAGCTAATATGATATTATATATCAATTCTATCTCAGTTTTTAAAAAGAGAAGAATCAAAGAAACATTAATTTATTCATGGCACCTTCTGCCAAAATTCCTAGTTTGAAGATATGATTGTACCAATTAACTTAGACAAGTTACTTACCTTCTCTATGCCTTAATTTCTTTATTCGTAAAATGGTCTAGTAATTGTGCCTATTTCATAGGATTCTTGCAAGGATGAAATGAGTTAATAAATGTGAAGGGCTATTAATTACATCTGGACTATAGTACTCACTAAATAAATGTTGGATATTATTAATACACTAGAGGCCCAATGCACGAAATTCGTGCAAGAGTAGGCCTTCCTTCCCCCGCAGCTGCTGGCACCAGCTTCCCTCTGGCACCTGGGACCCGGGCTTCCCTCTCAGCCTTGGCTTCATCCAGAAGGTCATCCAGAAGGACGTCCAGTCTAATTAGCATATTACACTTTTATTATTATAGATTTTAAAATAGAACAGCAAAGGATCCCCAGATTAGGAGTCAGGAGACCTGGGTTCTAAATCCAGGTCTGGAATTAACTCACTGTATGACCTTAAGCAACTCATTTCACCTCTCTTTGGCTTAATTTCCTCTTGTATAAAGTGAGATGGCTGGACTACAATTTCCCTAAGTCCTTTCTAATTGTCTGATTTCAGTTGCATCACGTTCTTAATTCTGCATTAAAGGGAAGTTAAAACGATCATACATTAAGTGGGAATCAAGTGTTTCGTTCCATGAGCATTTATCAAGGCAGTGTGCCAAGGTAAATGAAAGACACGCTTCGCCCTCGGGGAATTCACAAGGCTGTAGACAGACTGAGTAGCTCTGGACCTGGGGTTTGCCACAAAAGAATAAAAATTGGGAGCTTATTCTGTGGGCTGGAGAAGCTATACCATAAGTTCTGCTTCTAATGTACTTATAATGTATACTGAACCTACATTATACACAAGTAACCTACGTTTACTCTGGCCGGAGGCAGGGATGGGCATGTAAAGCCAATGTACAATTATAGCAGAAGCAGCACCCACTTCCTGAGGAGGGATCAAGGAGGACTGTTAGCTTGTTTGGGGCAGGGAGAAACAGTCACCCTGCCCTTGGTACTCAACTCCCACATTGAGAGCTTTCTTCTGTTAGTTAGAGCATTAAACTCCTATTAAAATGCCACTGACCCTGAGAAAAGCAGCACTCATTTATGTCTTAGTATGAATGGGTTCAATCAGCTCTTTCTCAAAAAAAAAAAAAGGAAAATAAAGCATGAGGACAGAATTCCCTCTAATGAGATGGAAAACCAAAGGCAGGTGGATAATTGCAAAAGTGCTCTAATCTTGTCCTAGTCGTACTTCGTTTAAATACTAGTTAATTACATTATGTAACTACAACTATGAATAAGCAGATTGAAGAACCAGCACAGGGACCCACTGTAGTATGGCAACTACCAAGAGGAGGCGGTGCACGTGGAAACACTGGAGAATGGCCCACCAACAGGAGCGTCCAGCCGGCCACGACGCCAGGCAGCACGTGGATTGGTCAGGAGCTTCAATCCTACTGCACGATTTTGCTTAGGGTTGGGTCCACCTGTCTGTCGTGGCCAAACTCTACCTCTGCTGATTCAGAATCCAACATAACACAACACCCAAGGAAGCCAACGTCCTCATATTGCTGAGCCATATGCTATGGCAAGTACGTTTCCTGGGTGCTACACGCTAGGTACAGTCAGGTGCTTTATGTGTTTATTATCTTCCCTGGTCCTCAGCACACCACCATGATGGCATCATTATTCCATTCTACAACTGAGGAAACTGAGGCACAGACAGGCTAAGTGATTTCCCCAAAGACAGAACAGCTATGAGAAGGCGGGACCAGGATTCAAACCCAGGTCCATCAACTCCAAAGCCCACGCTCCTTCTTGCTGTTGTGTTGACTAGTGTATGTGTTACTACGGAATATGACCAACATCCATGCACCACTCACTAATAAAACTTGGTGGAGCACTAAATGTCACCCCCGTGCTGTGCGTGAGGAATGTGGACAGGAACGCAGCCCCATTACTGAGGAAATGTGAATCCGGTAAAGAATGAAGCATAGTCAGAGCACCTGGCTTCACGTGCCTGCTCTACTTGAAACTGGTGTGTGGAAACCTCAGGGACGTTAGTTCGTGTCCTTCAGTTTCACTTTTCCTGCATGTAAAATAGGATCAGAGTGCCTCTCGCATAGGGTGTTGGCAGAATGATGAGATAAACATATTAATCGTTAGCATAGCGCCTGGAAGACAGCACACAATAAACATTAGCCAATAGGAACACCGGCTCTGATGCTGTGAGCAAGCCGGACTCACCGGAGGTAATCGCAGGGTTCGGCTGTTCTTAAAAATGTAAGCAGCCCGGCCAGCGTGGCTCAGTGGTAGAGCATCGTCCTATGAAGCAAGAGATCAGGGTTTGATTCCTGCTCAGGGCACATGGCCGGGTGTGGGCTCGATCCCCAATGTGGGGCGTGCAGGAGGCAGTGGTCAGTGATTCCCTCTCATCATTGATGTTTCTGTCTCTCGCTCCATCTCCCTTCCTCTCCGATATCAATTTAAAAAAAAAAAATTTTAACGTAAGCCGAGGGGAAGTACTCCCACTGGCCCCGGACAAAATCTCAGACAGCATCACATTTCTGAAGATTCCTAGGCAATGAAAAGAGCCAAGTCACTTTAAGTCGGGAAAACTGTCTTAATTCCGAAACTGGAATGTCCAGTCCCATGGAAGAAGCACAACTTCCAGCCTGGCTCAGAGTGAAATCGTTTCTGGCGAGGGCTTTGCTGAAGGCTGACGGTGGTTAGTGAGCAAGACAGGCCTCGTCCATCGGTCTCTCTCCCCTGCAGAGCCTCCCAGCCCTCGGCGTTTCTCCTGTCCCCTGGCTTGTCACCAGGTTTCACCCTGCCGGAGGCAAAGAGGGATGGGAAAAAGGTAGAGGGGCAGAAAGTCATTCTGATTTTGACTAACTCTCTTAGGGGCCAGTTTCTTGCATTTGAGGCCTTCTTTGCTTTGGGGTGTTTGCAGATGACTCTTTCTGTCTCACAATTTCTTCAAAGCCTCCTCCCCACCCACACACACACAAAAAAATTTAGGAATATTTGACCACTCTTCCTCTCACAAAGGGAATGTGTGTTTTCCTCTGGATGGCCACCCCTTTTCTCTCTGGCTCTCCTGGAGGGGAACCCCCAGGCAGCAATCTTGGGGAAGATTTTAAATGGCTCCGACTGGCCCCCACATGGCTCATGTTTGCTCTCAGGGAAACGCCCTACTCCCCGCAACAAACTCCAGGAGCACCCCCTTGCTCTGCTGTCGGAGCTGCTGGCCAGCCGGTCTTCGCCTTTTATCTCTTCTGGGCAAGACTCAGAGAGCAGCCGCGTGTGTCCAGGAGTGCTAGACACACATCTCCACCGAGGCCCTTCGAGGCCCCTCTCCTGACTCAGCTGAAGGGAGCGCGCCCTCCCTGCTCCTCCGGGTGTGGCTGGAGAGCCCACACACTGCTCTTCCAGAAAAGCCCTCCTTACAAGCCCCCCATCTCCACGGTCTTCATCCTTCAATGTCCACAATGGGGGTCGGGGTTTTTCTAAGAGTCAAGAAGCTTGTGGAAATTTCTATCTTTGGATGGTACCTGACTTTGAATTTTTATTCTTATTGCATCTTGGTGCCTCAATCAAAGCTTCCAAGTTAGCCCTGGAAGGTGTGGCTCAGTTGGTTGAGCATTGTCCCATGTCCTGAGAGGTCGAGGGTCCAATTCCCAGTCAGGGCACATGACCAGGTTGTGGGCTCCATCCCCAGAAGGGGGTGTACAGGAGGCAGCCAAGCGATGTTTCTTCTCTCTCTCTCTCTCTCTCTCTCTCTCTCTCTCTCTCTCTCTCTTTCTCTCCTCCCTTCCCCTCTCTCTAAAATCAATAAAAACGTATTTTTTTAAAAAACTTCCAATTAATATTCTGTTATTTTTTTATCGTTTTTATTGAAATATAAAGCAACGGTCATGGTGGGGTATGTGCTATACTACAAACACAAAGTGCTATGGTAACGTAGGGGGCAGATAAACACGCTTTTTCCAGGACTGAGAGCACAAGTCAGACACGGACGGCTTCACTGAGGCAGCGGCATGACACGTGAATCGGACCTTCAAGGATCCATTTGTTCATTTGGGAAACTGAGTAGCTCTTCTGGTCTCAGCAGTGTTCTAGGTGGTTGGGGTCAACGGGTGAGCAAATAAAGATCCCTGCTCTCCCGGAGCTGACCTTCTGGGAGGATGGGAGAACAGGCAACAAACACGACAGGTGAGCGACACAATTTGATAGAAAGTGATAAATGCTACGAGGGAAAAGGAAAAATCGGGCAGGATAAAAGAAGTTCCTGAGCCAGAAAAGAGGAAGAACATCCAAAAGGGGAAACAGTATGAACAAAGCCTGGAGGCGTCGGGGCGAGGCGACAGCACCATCAAAGAATGGCGGGACAGTGCCATGTGACTGGGCACATCCCTGCCACAGGCCTGTCCCGACTCAGCCACCGGCACCGAGCACCCGGTTCGCTGCACACCGCCCCCACCTTCTTCCTGGAACCCAGGAGAGTTTGCCTTTTGTACTTACCGCCATGGACACATACCTGATGCTGAGAAAGAGAAGAATTTCAAATAAAAGAACGGCTAAAAACAAACTGGGTTGTTGTTGTTGTTTTAATGTTTGGTTAAAATCGCATAAGGCATTGAGCTGAAAAGTCCTTGGTGCTTCTTCAATAACACTTTTTAAAAAATGATCAAGCACCTACTCCATAGCAGGCATCGTGCTAGTGCTATGGATACAGTGATGTGCAAGGTAGATGTGGCCTTTGTCCCGCTACCAAAGCATGGCACAGAGAAGCAGGTCCCGCAGCTCTGTACGCAGGGCCACGGCCGGTCCCAGAGCTCAGGGCCCAGCAGTGACATCACCCGGCGGGAGACAGCACAGCCAGGCACTGGGAACAGAAATGAGAAGCCTCCGATCTGTGCCTCCTGCCTCACAGGCAGACTAGATGGTAGATGGAGGCCAGGACGGAAAAAGACGGATTGGAAAGGACTAGAGGGCTGCAGCAGTGAGTTAGGTTAGAAACCAAAGACATACAGGTTATACTTGTGAGTGTGGCTTCCTTGCCCTCCCTTATCTCAGGTCAGCTTTACCTGAGAAAACCCAGCCAGTAGCAGCAAGAAGGACTGTAAGCTGCACTTACCACGGCAGTAACTATAATACAAAATGTATCTTAAAAGATGCGCCTAATTTATTTTCTTTAAAAAAGCAAACATAGTCTTCAGGATGGAGTTAACGCTCCAGCTAAAAATTCCCCATTGCAAGTCTAACGCCATTCCCCCCATCACCGGTGAATAATCAGCTTGGAGAGAGGCTCCCCCAAAGTAAAGCTTCAGATGCTCTGTACCCAAAGATAGCAACTGAGGAAACAAATTATGTTCTCCAGCTTTAAAGGGGGATGTGGTTTCATTAACAAAAAAGAAGCAGGAAGGTGAAGAGAACCTTCTGAAGGTATGACCTGTGTCTCCTGTGAAATGTGGGGCTCTGCTGCCCTCTACCGTCCACTATAAAAACTACTTCGGACAGAGGCAGAGAAGCATGGAATAGGCTGTCTAACTCCAGCGGAAAGGCTGGGAGGATTGGAGGGGAGGGAGGTAAGAGATCAACGGAAGGACTTGTATGCATGCATATAAGCATAACCAATGGACGCGAGACACTGGGAGGGGGGTGAGGGCATAGGGGAGGCTGGGGGAAGGTCAATTGGGGGTAAAAAAAATGAGACATATGTACTACTATTTGTAATACTTTAAACAATTAAAAAAAAAGATAATTTTACAAATGTAAAAAAATAATAAATAAAATATGTTGCTGAGCAGCCGGTGGCTAGCTGCTTTGTTAAAAAACAAAACAAACAAAAAACCTACTTCGGAGAGGCTTGGAAATCACTGAATCATTGGAGGACAGTACCTTTCACACGCACGCAGGCACACACGTGCACATACACCCCAAAACGTAGGGGTTCTAAAAACATCCTCTATCGTGTCAAGACCAATATTATCTGAACACTGAACCCTGGTTACCGAAACGCAGTGAAAAGCCCCGCGAGAGGGCACCATGGGCCTGGCTCCCAGAACCTGCGCCATCCCGTGCTCTCGCTGGCACAACCCTGGCACTTCAGCATCACGTCCTGCTGATGGAGAATCTACAACCCTCACCACCCACACTTTGCTCATACCTGGACAGCCAACAATGCCTTCGAACTCAGAACGACCATAACCAAACGGGATTTTTACTCACAAACCAGTCAATTTTCAGTGAGCTTGATTTCTTTTAATGGTACTTACCCACCTTTGATTTTTTTTTTTTTCCCCTCTCGCTGGTCCCCGGCATCAAATGAATCGCAGGCATTGTCTTCCCCTATTAACATTTTTCAGATCTATTGCTTTCTCTCCATTGTCACCCTGGCTTAGGCCTTCATTGGGCCCTTGCTATGTCTATCTGAAATGTTACGCTAACCTTTTAACTGCAGTCTCCAATACATCTTAAAATTGCTAACAGATTTATCTTCCTGAAGTACAGCTCTGCTCGTGTTACTCCAGTCTCCCTCTTGCCTCGGACAAAATCCAAACCCTTTCCTCTGGCCATTCAGGGACCTACCTCCTTGATCTGCCACCAACCGGCTCCACAACCTATACAATGCCCTACACTGCAGCCACGTGGAAGCACGTGCTGCTCCCTAGACACTCCCTGCTTTTCCTCTGTGCCTTGCTCCTGCTGATCCTTCGTCCTTGAATGTTTTTCCCCTCACCACCTTCACTACTCCCAGTTCATGTCCAAATCATTTACATCCTTCAAGCCCTAGGTTAAATGCCACTTTTCCCACAAAGTCTTCCCTAAACGCTTCAACTGGAACAAAGCTCTCTTTTTCTGAGTTCCTGTTGTGTACAAGAATATTAAAGGGCAAACCAAAACAGAATGACCTCCAGCCTGGTGTATCTTACAGCCTAATATGTATCACTTTCTAACTTTTATTCTCTTCCTATGCATATTTAGTTTCCCTTCTAGACTGAAAATTTCGTAAGTGCAGTATCACTGTGTCACTTTTTATGCCTCTCACACATAGTACCTAGCAGAGTGCATTATATGTGTTATTCAGTAAGTATTTAAATAAATTAATAAAAATATGAAATGTTACTAGATAGCAGAATTTCAGGGTCATCACTCACTTCCCAAGCTCAAGTAACTGATTAAGTTTGAGAGTCTAACAAGTTCTGTGGATTCCATGATCTTAAAAATGCTTCATCACTTAAACTCTACTCATTAACAGAGTCACGTGCACAAGCTTTGGGATTAGATAGAACCAGGCGTGAAGTCAGCTCTGCTATCTACCAGCTGTGTGAACCAACCAAGGTGGGAGGAGTCTGGGGAAGAGCTAGGACCCAATGAGAAAACCTTCATTGTCAAGGTGTGGTTATCATTCTGCTCTATTCTCTATTGGTTTTATGTCTAAATAAAAAACTGTGCATTAAAACTGAAAGACCTATGCCTGGCCAATATGGCTATGTGGGTTGAGCATTGACCCATGAACCAGGAGGTCACGGTTCCATTCCCGGTCAGGGTACATGCCCGGGTTGCAGGCTCGATCCCCAGTAGGGGACATGCAGGAGGCAGCCGATCACTGATTCTTTCTCATCATTGATGTTTCTATCTCTTCCTCTCTTAAATCAATAAAAATATTTTTAAGCTGAAAGATCTGTGTAATAGTTTGGATTACCAGTCAGCAAATAAATATGCGATCCCCTCTACCTCCCACTGTAGATGGTGTGTCTCCCTGCCCTTTGGCTTTCATCTTGGCCATGTCTTGCTTTAGTCAATGACACATTTGAGAATACAGCAAAAGCAGAAGCTTGAAATATGCCAGCATGATTGTGCTTGCCTTTTTGCATGTCTTTTTTTACCAGGAACATGACTCAGGTAGCCACTGATCCAAGGAGAATGTGTGAGATACTTGAAACAGACCTGGATCAAATCTGCAGCTTGAAGTCAAATCTAGCTGAGCCCACCAAGATCAACACAAGTCCAGCCAGACTGCAGGCACATGAGTGAGAAAAACAAATATATATATATATATATATATATATATATATATATATATATAGCTGTGTGCAGCTGAGTTTGGGGTAGATTATGCAGCATTATTATAAAAACAACCAAAACATACTATATTTCCAAAAAATCTGTAAGACATAGGTGCCCAAGTATCCCTGCTTTTGAATCTTTCTAACAAAGTGGTTATCAACCAGGGGAGATGTTGCTCCCGGATGAACATTTGGCAATGTCTAGACACAATTTGGTTGTCTTACGTTGGAGAGGCATGTTACTGACATCTGGTAGGCAGAGGCCAGGGATGCTGCTAAACATGCTCCAATGCACAGGACGCCCCCACAACAAAGAATTTATCTGGTCAAAATGTCAATGTTGCTGAAGTTGAGAAACCTTATCCTATATAATAAAAGGGTAACATGCACATTGACCCTAACAGTGAAACAACTGAGAATGATCGATTGCTATGACATGCACTGACCACCAGGGGGCAGACGCTCAACGCAGGAGCTGCCCCGTGGTGGTCAGTGCACTTCCACAGGGGAGCAGACCTAAGCCATCGGTAGGATATCCCCCGAGGTGTCCCAGACTGCGAGAGTGCACAGGCCGGGCTGAGGGACACCCCGAGTGCATGAATTTTCGTTCACTAGGCCTCTAGTCTATATATATAAAAGGGTAAGTGTCCGTCCGACCAGTAGCTATGACATACACTGACCACCAGGGGCAGGTGCCATGATGCACACTGGCCATTTAAAAATAAACGGCACCGTGGACCTGGTGCCCACAAAACAACACTCAGCTTCCCCCAAGTAGGAGGTGCCATGATGCACACTGGCCATTTAAAAATAAATGGCACCGTGGACCTGGTGCCCACAAAACAACACTCAGCTTCCCCCAAGTGGGACATAGGCCCCACCACCACCGCAGAGCAACACCCCACCAAATCACAGCGAATGCTGCCAAGACCCCATGGTGCAAAATTCGGCCCACAGCCCAGCCCAGCCCAGCCCAGCCCAGAAATGGTTGCTGTGGGCGCCAGGTAATGTCATGTATAAGGTGACCAGATCGTCCTGCTTTTGGCGGGACAGTCCCAATTTTTAACAATTTGTCCCGCGTCCCACGGCGTTTTAAAAAAGTCCCTATTTCTTTCCAAAAATAGGGACTTTTTTAAAACGCCGTGGGACGCGGGACAAATTGTTAAAATTGGTTTTGTCCCGCCAAAAGCGGGACGATCTGGTCACCTTAGTCATGTAGCAACACCCGCTTCCTCTCCCTAGTGACTAGCCTCCTTGGAGTTTCTTCAGCCTAGGAACATGACTTGCTTTATAGCCAGGTGGAAACATTTTACACTTTAACCAAATGTCTGTGAAGCATTTTCCCGTGCCTCATCTCATTTGATCCTCACAGAAGTCCTGAAGTAGGTAGATAGGAGACTCAGTAGAATCCTATTTTCTTTTCATTAGCCAGAAAACGGAGATTTAGAATGCTTAGAAACTTGACCCGACTGAAAAGAAGTAAGAACTAGTGGAACTTGAAAATGACTTCAGGTTTTCTCACTGCGCAGAATATAGTCAAACACTGCTGCAGTTAAATATTTTACCCTTTGTTCTCCCTGTGAGATCTACAATAATAATCTGCTTGGTGTTGATATTTACTGCTGTGTTGCTGACAATTACCTGAAAGAGAAGTTGGGCTGCTTCACTGGGCTGGAAAGAGTTTAGCTAAGTCAGAAAGCAGGTCTAATTAAGCAAGTTTATTTATCTATAATAATCTATAATGATAAAAGCATATGCTAATTAGACCAGACATCCTTCTGGACGATCTTTTGCATGAAGCTGGGGCTGCGAGGGAAGCCCGGGTCCTGGGTGCCAGAGGGAAGCTGGTGCCGGCAGCCGGGGGAAGGAAGGCCTACTCTTGCATGAATTTTGTGCATCAGGCCTCTATTATATAAAAGGCTAAGTTGACTTGCACATGCACAATACATATAAAGCTCTCCCTGGCGCCAATCGCACACATGTGTTTCCATCTGTCATTGTCCATCGTGAATTTGGTTGACACTTCTATTATAGAGAAAGGGTGAATAGCGATATTAAAATATTTCTTCTAATTAATTTCCTTTCAATGTGCACAAATCAGTGCACTGGGACACTAGTCCTAATATAATACGATACAGAGGAGGATGACCTGTTCTTTCCCATTTTGCTACATATCTCTGCTCACCCATGAAGATGCTTGTGCATTTGTGGCAACATTGATTGGCTGATTAGTTATCTCAATATGTATTTATTGAGTGCTGCCACCATTCTAAGTGCCAAGGATCCAGTTCTGGATTAAAAGAAAAATTTCCTGCCTGGCCAGTGTGGCTCAATGGTTAAGCATCAACATATGAACTAGATCACAGTTCCATTCCTGGTCAGGGCACATGCCTGGGTTGCAGGTTCAATCCCCAGTAGGAAACGGGCAGGAAACAGCCAATCAGTGATTTTTTTTTCCCCTCATCATTAATGTTTCTCTCTCTCCTTCTCCCTTCCTCTCTCTGAAGTCAATAAAACATATTTTAAAAAATAACCCCAGAGAGTAACTTAGTGAGCAAGTAGGGACAGGTGAGAGCAGAACAGGAATTACATTTGTGACTATATCTAGTCAGTATCCACAAACAAGTGATTAATCCTAATGAAATGTAGGGAAACATTTGTAACCAGAGAAAGAAAGCTTTTCAGCACTTTTGTTTTTCTTACTCAAAATCTTGTGCTTTCTTGGAAGGCTGACTCTCCAGGCTCCTGGCAGGCGCTTGCTGGGAAGAGACCAGTTAAAGAGCAGAGCACTGCCTCCTGTTACTTCCAGCAATAACCCCACCACCTCTGACCACACTTCCTCCTCTGCTGTCCCGGGGTGTGGGGAAAGCTCGGAGTCATTTAGGGTCTCCGGAGCAGAAGGGTCTCCCTGAGGTCCATACGACATGTTTGTTGTGTGCCACTTCTTCAAAATAGACTCGCCCAGGCCTTGGTATTTTGTGGAAGAGCCACACTCAAGGGGCCAAAGAGCCGCATGTGGCTCTAGAGCCGCAGTTTGCCGACCACGGGTCTAGAGCAAGGCTTATCTGTGTGTAGAGGAAGAGAGGGTCAAGGAAACCCAGGAATACTTCCTAGAATTGCTGAATCTAAGGTGGCTTTTAAAAAAAAAATCCCAATATCTCCAAACAGAACATTTAGAATTCAAATCCCACAGCCAACTACTTTTATCTAGACTGATGATTCTCAGTTGGGGCCGAATTTTGCCTCCCAGGGGACATCCGTCCATGATTGTCATGACTGAGTGTGCCACTGGAATCTATTAAGTAGAGAACTCAGATGTTGCTGAACATCCTCTAAGGCACAGGAGAGGCCCCCACAACCAAGTCTCCAGTCCGAAATATTAACAGGCCAAGATGGAGAATCCCTGATCGAGAATGAGAGGAGAATTAGGAAGTACCATGCAAGTAAAAACACAAATACATCATTTAGTCAAAATTTCTCTAATGCAATTAATGTGACTATAGAAATCATTTAATTAGCTGCTTCAAATGTAAGTCAATTAAGTCCAAATAATAAATCAATTGAATTTTTGTGATAAATGTGAATAGAGTACTTAAATCTCATGATATATACAATTCAAATATTTATATTAATCCGTCATATGACTAGCATTGCTTGATTAGAATTAGAACATGGCTTGATTAGAATCCCAAAATTAAGAATGTTGTACTTAAAAAAGAAATCATGGGTTCTTTTATAGCTTTCAGCTTCTAGGATGGAAAAGGCTTAGCCAATTCCTTCTGAGTTTAAAATTACATTACACAGTCATATGTTCAGCATCTTTTAGCTGGCTACGTTGGCTCCCTATGGGAAGTTTATGTCTTGTAAAAGGAGTTTTATGCAGAATACAAATTGGGGGTATTACATGAATATCTCTTGAGGACACTGAGTTGTGCAAACAGCATCACTTTATCTGACGTAGTAGCTTTGGATTGGTCTGCCAGTTCACCCTGGAGTTGTCTGGAATTACAGATCAGGGACAAGGCTGTCATACCCCAGCTGCTGCAGAAAGCTACTGGAAGAAAGGGAGATTTATGAGTATTTTGGTTATACTGAACCAAGGGTTCAGGAGCTATGCAACAGGGAGCCTGGTGGCTCTAAATTGCAGGCATTATGCAAAAGGAACATGCAGGCGTGGGTGTCGAGGGAGTCCTCCCGGAGCAATAGGACATCTTTGCAAACTCTCTAAAGCATAAAGTTAACAGTTATTAAAGAACACCACCCTGGTGTTGCCAGCGCTGAACTTCCTGTCACAGGAAGAGATGCAGGGGAATTTCAGGAAAACATCTGTCATTTAACAGTGACAGTGACCTTGGTGCTGACGAGCAATTCAAATCCCAGTTGAGGGGAGTTCTGTTACTCTTTGTCGGGCTGAGCTTGGAGCTCTAACATGAGCAGGTTATTACTATCCTCGTCAGTTGAGGATCTCCGATGCCAAAGGAAAAAGTTATTGGGAATAACTATAATTGGCTGTGAGGTGAGACATTTGTGACTTATTTCCTTTTGATTATCAGGTCGTGATTTTGTTCATTTTGACCAAAGTCCTGGGCAAACTTTATAGAGTAATGAGTAGCTATAATGTAATCTACAGAACAAGTTATGAAAGGTCAAAAATGAATTTGAAAAAAAAACAACTAAATTTCTGTGTTCATTTCACATAAGGATTTCCCAAGCTAATACTTCCTTTGCTCTTTTATTGCTAATTAAAGATAAATACATTAGCTGTGATACGTAGGTAACAGTAGGAAAACTGAAGCAATTCTGAGAGCCAAGTAAGCATTCCGGACAGTGCTAAAGTTTCCTCAGACTCATTTAATTTTTGTAGCAGCGTGCAAAGACAGTAACACGATCTTCATTTTGTAGATGAAAAAACAGGCTTTTCTTCATTTAAACGTTTTTCCCAAGAGGGTCAAAACTAGAAAATGCTACTTCTGGGATAGGGATAGGGAACAGCGGGGGAGCAAGATCTGCTGCCACAAGGAGTTCCATTTTTATTTGTGTGAGACACACGAATATTCAAATTCATCACTTGAAAGAGAAAGCGTTAATACTGTGAGTTGATGGTCAGCTCCCCTAAGCTCCATGCCCACGTGTCCCATTCCTGACTTGCTATCACCATCTCACTGTCCCACAGGCAATACCATCTCCACATGCCCCCAGAGAGATTCACCACCTTCACCAGAACTGGCTCCTCTGCTGTTTCTCCTACTCAAGGATCAGAACCAGCACCCACCTGGCTGCAAAGAAATGTGGTCTGGGAGGAAATCCACAGAAACTGTTAGTAGTGCTAGTATCTGGTGGTGGGATTCTAGGTGTCTTTTCATTTCATTCTTTATCCTATAGTTTCCAGATCCTTCTTAAATATTTATAAACATGATGCATGATTATATCCTTGTTGTTTAAAAGACAAAAATCAGAAAGATTAAAAAGTCTCCATTTTCCAGTTCACCCTGGAGTTGTCTGGAGGCCATTTCCCTCCTCACTTGCAAACACTATGTCTCCTTTCAGACTTTTTATTTTGTACTAGTGGCCCGGTGCATGGATTCGTGCACATTGAAAGGCAATTCATTAGAAGGTGGCCAGTAGGGCGGGACTGGGCAAGATGGGCTGGACACGCCCTGGAGCCAACCTCCCTCGGTCCCTCCCTGGCCAACTGCACCTGGACGGCGCCGGGGCTCAAAGGGCCCCTGCAGAGTGAGCAGGGTCCCTCCAGCAGGTGGGGTCCCTCAGCCTGGCTGTGGGGATCAGGCCGAAACCGGCAGTCTGAAATCCCCCGAGGGGTCGGGAGAGCGAGGGGGCACTCTGCAAAGTTGCTGTCGCTCGGCAGCTCCTGCATTGAGTGTTTGCCCCCTGGTGATCAGTGCGCGCCATACCTACTGGCCACTTAGCCTTTTATATATACTAGTATGCATAAGTATATGGGGTGGGCAAAGTAGGTTTACACTTGTAATGCAAAAAAATAATAAAATAATAATACAAGAATAAAGTGTTTTGCATACTCATAACTATAAAGCTACTCTGCAATTATCTTATGCATTTCTATACAAATAGTTTGGAATTTATATAGTTACATATACATATATAATTTTCCTAAGTAAAACTTTAAAAACGTACATTCTACTGTAAGTAGCCTTTTTCCTCTTCACAATCTTGGGATATTTTTATGTCAAAGCATAGTAATCTCTCTCATTCTCCCTAATGGCTAAAGTATTCAATTGTTAGGACTATACATATTTATTGCCCTTATGGCTGAATATTTAGGCTGTTTCCAATTTCTCGTTATTACAAATAATGCTGGGAAGACCATTCTTATAGATGCACCCTGCCTCAGCAATTCTTAAGACACTTTCCGCCTGCCCCCACATTTTACTATATTTGGGTTGGAATGCATCTTACAATTGATGGCACCTTACCATTGCTTGTTGGCCACAGGGTATTCGTTGCGTAAAAATTTTTTTTTTTTTTTGACAACTTCTGGTAATAGTAAAAAAGCATTAGCCTCAATACATTTTAGATTTTATGAAATAATGTATCTTTGCATTCATGTGTATTTCAGGCATTTGTGATTTCAGGCAAATGAATAGTTGTTTATAGGTGGGATCAGATAGTATGGGCATTTTAAATTTTTCTACTTACTTCCAAATTGCCCTCCAAATAAGATGAAACAATTGTTCAGCCATTCACCATCTGATAGAGGGCCTATTTTCCTCACCAAAAGTGGCCATTATAAATCTCTGAATATTTATCAATGTAATAATTGATATGCTGAAGTTCTTTATTAACTTAATCTTTTGTGTCATATATACATACTGCAAATGTCTCCTCCCCTCAACTTTGCTCAAGGTCTTTCACCCTGCAGTCGTTTCATGTTCCAAATGTGTTGTTATTTTTCCTTAGGTCTGATTTCTGGGGTCTATAACTTTTTTAAAATATATTTTTAGCCGAAACCGGTTTGGCTCAGTGGATAGAGCGTCGGCCTGCGGATTGAAAGGTCCCAGGTTCGATTCCGGTCAAGGGCATGTACCTTGGTTGCGGGCACATCCCCAGTAGGGGGTGTGCAAGAGGCAGCTGATCGATGTTTCTCTCTCATCGATGTTTCTAACTCTCTATCCCTCTTTCTTCCTCTCTGTAAAAAATCAATAAAATATATATTTAAAAAAATATATATATATATATATATATATTTTTTTTTTTTAATTGATTTCAGAGAGGGAGAAAGAGAGATATAAACAGCAATGATGAGAGAATCATTGATCCACTGCTTCCTGTATGCCCCCTACCAGGAACTGAGCCCACAACCCGGGCATGTGCCCTGATTGGGAATCAAACCGTGATGCTCAACCACTGAGACACGTCTTGGATTTATATCTTGCATAGGAAAACCTGCACCCCAAAATTTGATTTTCCTACATTTTAGCACTTATGTACTTTGGTTTTCTTAACCATTCTCTTCAATCCACTTGAAATGTATCTTTGTGTATAGTGTGACATAGACAGATACCCCCAGTGTGGCTATTCTGAATTCAATTCATTCACAGGTTACTTCTTTACTCACCATTTAAAACTGTATCTTTATTATACACCATATATCTACATATTATTAGTCTTTTCCTTTAATCTGCTTGATTTTTTTTCTTTGATACAGTATTGTAGTTTTGGTTCTAGTAAGAAACATAGTCAAATTTTCCTCATTGTACTTTTTAGTTTTTCTTGGTTACTTCGCATATGAATTTCTGAGTCACCTGAATGGCATATCCTATCTAATAAAAGAGTAATATGCAAATTGACTGTCACTCCAACACACAAGATGGCTGCCCCCATGTGGACACAAGATGGCCACCACAAGATGGAAGGGACCAGGCCTGCAAGGGGGGAAGTTAGGGGCAATCAAGCCTACAGGAGAGGGCAGTTAGGGGTGACCAGGCCGGCAGAGGAGGGAAGTTGGGGGCAACAGGGCCTGCAAGTAAGGGCAGTTGGGGGGAGGGGGGGACCCAGGCCTACAGGGAGAACAGTTGAGGGGGGTGGAACACCAGGCCTGCAGAGGAGGGCAGTTGGGGGGGGAAACAAGCCTGCAGGGGAGGGCAGTTAGGGGTGTCCAGGCCTGCAAGGGAGGGCAGTTAGGGGTGACCAGGCTTGAAGGGGAGGGTAGTTAGGGGCAAACAGGCTGGCAGGGGAGCAGATAGGCATTCATCAGGCTGGCAGGGGAGTGGTTAGGGGGTGATCAGGCTGGCAGGCAGAAGCGGTTAGGGGCAATCAGGCAGGCAGAGAGGCGAGCAGTTGGGAGCCAGCAGTCCTGGATTGTGAGAGGGATGTCTGACTGCCCGTTTAGGCCCGATCCTACGGGATCGGGTCTAAACGGGCAGTCAGACATCCCTCGAGGGGTCCCAGATTGGAGAGGGTGCAGGCTGGGCTGAGGGACACACACCCCCATGCACGAATTTCGTGCACTGGGCCTCTAGTATGGCTAATAGTACCCTAATATCCATTTCCCCCTTTCCTTTAATAGGACCCCTGCTTTTTAGCTAGAAACATGGGCATCCTATCTAATAATAGACAAATATGCAAATTGACCACACCTCCGACATGCCCACAAGCCACACCCACCATCCAATCAGAGTGAGTATGCAAATTAACCCAAACCAAGATGGCTACAGCCACAGAGAGCAAGGTTTCCTAGGTAACAGAGGAAGCCAAGCTTTCTGCCTGCCCTTGCAGGCCTAAGCCTCCAGTCAAGCTACAAAGTTTCAATTATAGAAGGTAAACAAATTCAAACAAATGGCGGCAGAATGGAGCTTGAGAGAGCAGGCCAGGGTTGCCATCGGCAACAGGGGAAGCAAAGCTTTCCGCACACCCTGGCCGGGCCCACCCGCTTAAGGCAACAAAGTTTCAATTATAACCCCAACACAAATGGCTGCGGGCCTCGGAGGAGCCCCAGGCTTGGCTCCGCTCCAGGCTACAAAGTTTCAATTGTAGAAGGAAAATAAATTCCAGATACCAGGGCCTCCGCTTTGGTTGCCAGGGGGCGTGGCCCGCCTGCAAACCACCACAGGCCCCTCGCTCAGGCCACCCCACGCCCCAAGGAAACCCCACCCTGATCAGGGACACCCTTCAGGGCAAACCAGCTGGCCCCCACCCCTGTATCAGGCCTCTATCCTATCTAATAAAAGAGTAATCTGCAGATTGATCATCACTGCAACACACAATATAGCTGCCCCCATGTGGTCAAAGATCCTGCCCCCATGTGGACACAAGATGGCCACCACAAGATGGCCAGCAGGAGAGGGCAGTTGGGAGGCACCCGGCCTGCAAGAGAGGGCAGTTGAGAAGGACCAGGCCTGCAAGGGAGGGCAGTTGGAGGTGATCAACCCTGCAGGAGAGGGCAGTTAGGGGTAACCAGGCCGGCAGAGGAGGGAAGTTGGGGGCAAACAGGCTGGCAGCAGAGTGGTTAGGGGGTGATCAGGCTGGCAGGCAGAAGCGGTTAGAGGCAATCAGGAAGGCAGGCAGGCAAGCAGTTGGGAGCCGCAGTCCTGAATTGTGAGAGGGATGTCCGACTGCCCGTACGGGCAGTCGGACATCCCTCGAGGGGTCCCAGATTGGAGAGGGTACAGGCTGGGCTGAGGGACAACCCCCCTCCCTGCACGAATTTCGTGCACCGGGCCTCTAGTATAGAATAAATACAAATCCCAGCCTTCTTGGCAGGAGTGTTCATGTTTTAATTTAAGCAATGGGATTAACATAGAAATGTAGGTACAATTTCGGGGAACTGTCCTCAAAGTTAAGGTATGTGAGCATTATTCACTTCCTGTCCATTGACCAGAATAGACAGGCTCACTGGAGATCAGAGGTTTGGAAGCCAGGAGCATCCGTTTCTGATACCTGGAAGGGCACCACCAGCTCTATATTGCCCTCCTGAGTTTTTATTAGACAATTGAATCTTATGTAAGCTACTGTAAGTTTTAACTTGCTCTCACAGCCAACATTAATTCTAAGTAACAAAATCCCATTGGAATTGGGATTAATTTATAAATTCATTTTAAGGTAATTGATGTCTGGACAAAACTGAGTTTTTACAAACAGGAACACAGGATATTTTAGCTATTTATTCAGCTGTTTTATACCCTTCATAAAAATGTAGGGTTTTTTTCATAGGGATCTGTGCTTTCCCCACTCACTCTTAGAGAGCATATAGTTCAGATTTTTATTGCAAATGGGAATTTATAAATCACATTTCCAATTGTCTGATACTGGTCTATAGAAAGTTGCAAACTTGTATATGTTAAATTCTTAAACAAAAATACCTCTTATCACTGCACTGCTAATAGTTTTCCAAATGATTCTCTTGAATGTACTGCCTCCACAATCATACTGCCTGAAATAATGGCTGTGTTGTCTCTCCCTAACATTTCTATTTCTTTGGGTTAAGTGACTGATGTATAGCCAACAGGCTTTCTCTGACTTGAATGTGGACATTTGCTGAACATTTTTGGTAGATATCCTTAGCCAAGTGAAGTTTCTATTCCTAGCCTGACAAAATATAAATCTGGAATGTGTTTAAATTTTAGAAAATGTTTTTCCAGCATCTATCAAGATTATCACATGATGTTTTTCTAATTTAAAGTTATAGTAATAGATTTCCAAATGTGCTGAGTTACATTATGTTGTGTTTTTTTAGTAAACCTTCCTTTGTCATGACAATTCTTTTGGATTTAGTTTGCTAATGTTTCTTAAATGATTTACATTTGTTCCCGAGATATGTCTGTAGTTATCTTTGATGGACATTATCCTATCTAATAAAAGAGTAATATGCAAATTGACCATACCCCCACTATACCAACAAGCCACGCCCACCAGCCAATCAGGAGCAAATATGCAAATAAACCCAACCAAGATGGCTGCGGCCACAGAGAGCAGGAGGGAGGCTTGGGTTTCCCCGGCAATGGAGGAAGCCAAGCTTTCCGCCGGCCCTTGCCGGCCTAGACCTCCACTCAATGCTACAAAGTTTCAATTATAGAAGATAAATAAATTCCAACAGAAATGGCGGCAGCTGAAAGAGCAGGAGGTTAGGGGTTGCCCCCAGCGATGGAGGAAGCCAAGCTTCTGCAGCCCTGGCTGGCCTAAGCCTCCACTCCAGGCTACAAAGTTTCAATTATAAAAGGAACTTTAACAGAAATGGCTGCCGCCAGGGAGCAAGCAGGAGGTTTGGCTCTGCTCCAGGCTACAAAGTTTCAATTATAGAAGATACATAAATCCCAGATACCAGGGCCTCCGCTTGGGTTGCCAGGGGGCGTGGCAGGCCTACAAACCACCACAGGCTCTTTGCCCAGGCCGCCCCACACACCAAGGGAACCCCCACCCTGATCCGGGACACCCTCAGGGCAAACCAGCTGGCCCCCACCCATGCACCAGGCCTCTATCCTATCTAATAAAAGAGTAATATGCAGATTGACCATCACTCCAACACACAAGATGGCTGCCCCCATGTGGTCAAAGATCCTGCCCCCATGTGGACACAAGATGGCCACCACAAGATGGCCAGCAGAGGAAGGCAGTTGGGAGGGACCAGGCCAGCAAGGTAGGGCAGTGGGAGGGACCAGGTCTGCAAGGGAGGGCAGTTGGCGGCGATCAAGCCCACAGGGGAGGGCAGTTAGGGGTGACCAGGCTGGCAGAAGAGGGAAGTTGGGAGTGACCGGGCCTGCAGGGAAGGGCAGTTGGACGGGACCCAGGCCTGCAGGGTAGAGCAGATGGGGGGGACCAGGCCTGCAAGGGAGGGCAGTTAGGGGTGACCAGGCCTGAAGGGGAGGGCAGTTAGGGGCAATCAGGAAGGCAGGCAGGCGAGCAGTTGGGAGCCAGCAGTCCTGGATTGTGAGTCGGACATCCTTCGAGGGGTCACAGATTGGAGAGGGTGCATGCTGGGTTGAGGGACAACCTTCCTCCCATGCACGAATTTTGTGCACCAGGCCTCTCGTTTTAAAATAAGGGGTATGCTAGCCTCAGAGACCAAATTGAAAGGTATTTCAGGTTTCTGTATAACTTGGAACAGCTTAACTAAAATAGTTCTCTCAAAATTTCATAAATTTTTATTTTGTTTAAACACAAGCATTCTAAGAACAGGTTTTCTTTTATAAAGCTGATTCGAGTTGTAGTGATGTATTGCTATCCACCTGTTAATTTCTAGCTTATTGGTAACAGGATGCAGCCTATATGATTTCTTTGTGGTCTATATCATGGTCATTTTCATATTTGAAAAGAAATACTGTATTAAAGTTTGTTAATTGTATGATTCAAAACCAGTGTCCTCAATTTTGAACTCTTCATCTGGTAATTTCTGAAAGAGCTATATTTAAATACTTAACTCAGATTGCAGATGTGTGCATTTCTCCAAGTCAACATTTTCATTA
This sequence comes from Cnephaeus nilssonii, assembly GCF_951640355.1. Classification (NCBI taxonomy): domain Eukaryota; kingdom Metazoa; phylum Chordata; class Mammalia; order Chiroptera; family Vespertilionidae; genus Cnephaeus; species Cnephaeus nilssonii. The sequence continues at coordinate 36,187,468 of NC_137078.1, forward strand.
CATAGTTTGGTGTCATATTATGTAGTTTTGAATTAATTTCTGAGTCCTCCGTGTGTCAGAATTGCTAAAATGCCTTTATTGTGCCCCCACTCTTAAAATTATAGTTTGACTCAACGTAATTCCAAATTCAAAACAATTTTCACTTATAACTTTAAAAGTAGTATCTTCTGGCATCCAAATGCACCGATAAGTCTAAGATCATTGTCACTATTCCCCTTATAAGTAAATTGTTTCTTTTTAGACATCTTAAGATTTTTCTCTTTATCCTGGGTTTATAGAAACTTCATCAGAATTTATCTTACGTGTATGTCACCTTTTTTATTTTTCCTCAGTACTCCAGCCTTTTAATATGTCAGTCTTTCATCAGAATAATTTTGCCCTTTTATGTAATTTCTTTTCTTCACTTTGTGTGTTCTCATCTTCCGGAATTCATATATACACAAATAATATATTCACTCATTCATCAAAAATATTTATTGAACACCTACCATGCACCTAACATATGTAGATTTTCAATAGTGAATTCTCTATACATGTGGCTCCTAACCTGAAGTTTCATTTTACATGGATGGCATTTACCTGGATCTTCTATGTCTTTTAAATTTTCTCATATTTTCTATGTGGCCTTATAGTCTTATAAGATTCTGATAGTATCCTTCAGCTCAAAATTCTAGCTCAGAATTTGGTTTTTGGACATGTTTTATTCAATAATTAGCCTAAAGTATTTTTTTAATCAACTATTTTTTTTTTATTTCCAAGATATGAACACAGTAACCTCCAAAATCTCTTTGAAGATAATGATTTATACTACATGAGGATAACATGTAAAACTAATTATTATAATTATGATTAGCTATTATTACATACTAGTGGCCCAGTGCATGAAATTTGTGCATGGGGGGAGGGGAGTTTCCCTCAGCCCAGCCTGCACCCTCTCCAATCGGGGACATCCCTCTTGCAATCTGGGACCACTGGCTCTTAACTGCTCACCTGCCTGCCTGCCTGCCTGATGGCCCCCAACTGCCTCTGCCTGCCTGATCACCCCTAACTGCCTTCCCCTGCCAGTCTGATCTCACCCCCAACTGCCCTTCCCTGTAGGCCTGATCTCGCCCCTAACTGCCCTCCCCGCCCAGCCTGGTCGCCCCCAACTGCCCTCCCCTGCCAGCCTGACCGCCCCTAACTGCCTCTGCCTGCTGGCCTGATCTCACCCCCAATGTCCCTCCCCTGCCGACCTGATCTCGCCCCCAACTGCCCTCCCCTGCTAGCCTGATCTGGCCCCCAATTGCCCTCCCCTGCCAGCCTGATTGCCCCTAACCCTCTTGCCAGCCTGATCTCGCCCCCAACTGCCCACCCCTGTCAGCCTTATCGCCTCTAACTGCCTCTGCCTCTGCCCCCACCACCATGCCTTTGTCCGGAAGGAAGTCAGACATCCAGAAGATGGCGGGTTGACCAGGTCTAATTAGCAAATTACCCTTTTATTAATATAGATAGATTATATAGGATAGGACTGCTTAAATGGGAGGGAAAAGCCTTTTTCAGCAGGAGGAGATGCTCTTGGCAGATTGATAGCCAGCCATATGCACTATACTGCCATACTGGTCATTAAAAAATTGGACCGCTTTCTTACACCTTACACCAAACAGATGTTGCCCTGAAAACCCTTCCTCAGCCCCCATCTTAGGTTCTGCCTTCACAGTTCACCTAGATTTGGTTCTGATTGGTCAGTTTCTATGCCAGTCAGCGTCTCCAGGCCTGATCAGAGAGACGCACCTGATCAGCAGCCACTCCAGGTGGCAAGCAGGCTGAACTGATGAACTCTTGGAGAGAGAGAGGCTTGGCTGCTGGCAAGGCCCGGAGAGAGAAGCAGGTCTGATCTGCTGCGGATCAGACCTGCTTCTCTCTCCGGGCCTCACCAGCAGCCACGGCAGCTTCTGATCAGCCCTGCCTCTCTCTCTCCAAGAGGTCAGCAGTTCAGCCAACTCGCCAGTCCCCATCTGCTGCATGCACAGCCTGGCGTTCGGTCGAGCCTTAGGTCATTTTGGACATTACGGACCCTGGGTTTTTATATATACTAACTAGAGGCCCGGTGCACGAAATTCGTGCACAGAGGGGGGTTGTCCCTCAGCCCAGCCTGTACCCTCTCCAATATGGGACATCCCTCTCACAATCCAGGACTGCTGGCTCCCAACTGCTTGCCTGCCTGCCTTCCTGATTGCCCCTATCCACTTCTGCCTGCCAGTCTGATGACCCCCTAACCACTCTGCTGCCAGCCTGTTTGCCCCCAACTTCCTTCCTCTGCCGACCTGGTCACCCCTAACTGCCCTCTCCTGCAGGGTTGATCACCTCCACCTGCCCTCCCTTGCAGGCTGGGTGCCTCCCAACTGCCCTCTCCTGCTAGCCATCTTGTGTCCACATGGGGGCAGGATCTTTGACCACATGGGGGCAGCTATATTGTGTGTTGCAGTGATAATCAATCTATATATTACTCTTTTATTAGATAGGATAGAGGCCTGGTACAGGGGTGGGGGCCAGCTGGTTTGCCCTGAAGTGTGTCCCGGATCAGGTGGAGGTTTCCTTGGGGCGTGGGGTGGCCTGAGCGAGGGGCCTGTGGTGGTTTTGCAGGCGGGCCATGCCCCCTGGCAACCAAAGCGGAGGCCCTGGTATCTAGAATTTGTTTTCCTTCTACAATTGAAACTTTGTAGCCTGGAGCGGAGCCAAGCCTGGGGCTCCCTCCAAGGCCGGCAGCCATTTGTGTTGGGGTTATAATTGAAACTTTGTTGCCTTAAGCGGGTGGGCCCGGCCAGGGTGTGCGGAAAGCTTTGCTTCCCCTGTTGCCGATGGCAACCCTGGCCTGCTCTCTCAAGCTCCATTCTGCCGCCATTTGTTTGAATTTGTTTACCTTCTATAATTGAAACTTTGTAGCTTGACTGGAGGCTTAGGCCTGGCAAGGGCAGGCAGAAAGCTTGGCTTCCTCTGTTACCTAGGAAACCTTGCTCTCTGTGGCTGTAGCCATCTTGGTTTGAGTTAATTTGCATGCTCGCTCTGATTGGATGGTGGGTGTGGCTTGTGGGTGTGTCTGAGGTATGGTCAATTTGCATATTTGTCTATTATTAGGTAGGATTATCCTTACTCTAAAAGTTCTCTTTTTTTTCCTGCCTTGTTTCCCCAGGAATTATTTAAGTTCACTGCCTATCTTTCATGTGGTTCTTTTCATTAATGTTTGTTGCTTCTGGGTTGACTATCTCTATTGGTAAATGAGAACCTTAGGGAATCAGCAAACTTTTTCTGTAAAGGGCCAGTTAGTATCTTAGGCTTTGACGAGCACATTAGGTATCTGTCACATATTCTTTGCTTTTTACAACCCTTTAAAAATATAAAATCCGTACAAAAACAGGCAGTGAGAAGCACACAGATATAATCAGGCAGTTATTAGATTTTTCAATACCGTTTCCTGAAGTTTTTCTGTTTGAGTGAAATTCCCTAGCAGATTTTGATCACAAGGACCATCATTTTAAGTGTGCGAGGAAGGAGAGAAGAGCAGTCAGTAGGAAAAATGGAAACTAGACAGCCACCAGGTTTTTCTTTGCCTGCTTTCTAAGCATTAGGAATCGAAGCTCCTTATAGTACCCACAAGACACCTACGGCATTGCCGCACTTGGATGGCTCCCATATATGCTTTGGGAAACTAGTATATTAGGAGTCTCACTCTATTTGGCAAACAGCAAACTGTATTATGGCTTTAGCTTAGAGGAATACTATGTACCAACAACTCCGAGCCAGGGACTGACATAACTATTCAGTCCTTAAAATGTGGCTTATCAAACTGCAGCTATCACTCTCATAGCTCCTCTAAAATGGAAAAAAATCCTTAATTTTCATTTGCTTGTGCCTGTGGTTCTCTCTGTTTGACTAAGATCTTGTTCCTTGGATTATATCTTCTAGAAATGTTTCACAGCACCCTTGTATTTCTACTGTGGTTAAGAATTGCCTTCATTGCTATTATTTTCTCATTGGTATGTCCTCTGTGATTTTAACCGAACTTCAGATTCATGACTTGAATCCAGTATGCCCTTTTTATATAGAACTTGCCACAATCATCACTACACTCCTGTAGTTCCCTTCCACACTCCCAGTCACCAGGGAGGCCATCTCCTGTCACCATCAACACAATCTCACCCGACTGCTAAAATACAACTTTTTTAGAAAAATATTTAAACGAAAACCAGAAAAATCAGAAGGGAAATGAAATTGGAGAGACTAGTATGACCGTTTCCAAAAAGGCCTAAAAGGGTGCAGTGCAGACTGAATCCACAACTGCCAAGACTGCCCTCCAGCTGTGCAGGCTCCCTGACTGCACACCAGAGACCCAGCTATCAGAGTAGGGCCATAACTCTCAAAGACAATCTGCTGACTTATAACATGAACTGTAACTGCCACATGGACTAAAACACTGTCAGCATGACTACACGCCATTTTATGTCCATCAGCAGAAATACGATGGATATCAAACTGTAATCAGAGATACAAGATGCAACCAATGGGAGAAACCAAGATGGCGGCATAGGTAATCACCTATACTTGCTGCCTCTCACAACCACATGAAAACCACAACTAAACGGCAGGACAACTACCACCCAGAACCGCAGGAAAGCTGGCTGAAAGGAAGTCCCACAACTAGAGAGGTGAAGAAAGCTCACTGAGACCGGTAAGATGTGCGGAGGTGCGTAAAGTGCTGGCACCTGTTATAAGTATATCTTACTAATAAAAGCCTAGGTGGTCCTCATGCTGTGATGCCCTCACGCTGTTACAAGATGGCTGTGTGCACAGCGGGTACGCGCAGGTGGGCGGGCTGGGTTTGACGCTGTGTGCGTGGCATGGAGCCTGCCTGGGAGTCCCGCCTCCTCCCAGCTCCACATGTGGCCAGGCCTAGGGATCCCGTGGCTCTGTGCAGCATGGAGGAGGCAGGTTCGGCAGGTCCCTGTGCGGTGCGGAGGCCTGGGGGTCCGTGGCTCTGGCCTACCTCTTTGGGGCAATCCATTGAGGATCCCCAGATGGGTGGGCGGGGCCTGCCTCTTTTGGGCGATCGATTGCGGGGCTCCCACATTGTGACAGGACAACAGGCCAGGCTGGGGGAAACCCTCCCCCCCAGTGTACGAATTTCGTGCACCGGGCCACTAGTTTTATAATAATGTGATATTGTAAGTATATTTTATAATAATGTGATATAGTCATGTTATAGTCAAACCTTGGAAACTCTAGGAACCACTGTCTCCTGAAGCTGCTCTTTAAACCGGGAGGGTGATATAATCTCCGGCTTGCTCTAAACTCCAGTTCCAGGCAACACTCTGGGGGACCCAGGCACATATGAGGAGAAACTGGACTGTCTGGCATCGGGAAAGGAACGCGAGGGCGGCTTACTCTTAAGAGGTGCTCGCAGTTATCATTGTTCCTGCACGAGGGCGTGGGATGCGGAGGGCGCGGGATGCGGAGAACCGGGGACTTCTCCGGTTCAGGGCAGCCATCACTGTTTGCTCCGCTCTGGTGATTCCCAGAGACCCCGCCCCACCCAGTTTACAACCCCACCTAAGCTGTATGCATCGGCTTTTGCATATGAATGGCCTGTCCTTTCGCCTAAAACAAACTGCAGCTGGGTCAGAGAGCCCCAGAGCTTCCAAAAGAAGGCCCACTACCTGGCAGCAGCAGCAGCAGCAGCGGCCTTGCTTCACAGCTGGGCCTCCTCTGGGCACTTCCAAATTCCAGACAAAGAGGAGGAATCTGCAGATGTCTCTGTAGCTCCTGCTGGGCAGCCCCAGACAGTGGCTGACCTTGTACCTCCTTGGAGATCCAAGAGCCAGTGTACTCAGTGGTTAGAGTGAGACCATACCAGATTACAAATCTTCACATCCATAAGAGACACACTCAAGGGGCAGACTCAGTGAGCACCAAAGCCCTACTGAAGCAAGTCCTGCCCCATAAGGAGACCATTGTAGACACAGCTGGTCACCACAGCCAATTGGCCTGGAGGTCAATTCCTCCCAGTGATACCAACAGCAATCAAGGGTTAACTACAACAAAACTGTGCAAACAGCCCACAAAGGGGTGCAACAAGAGTGTCCACCTCAGGTGAGTGGGGAGGCTGAGACACTGGGCCCTATAGGACACCAACCACACAAGGCCACTCTATCAACTCAAGGAGACTTAGCAGTTACTCAGTACATAGAAACAAACACAGGGAAACAGCCAAAATGCCGAGACAAAGAAACAAGTCACAAATGAAAGAAATGGATGGAAGCAAAATACTGGATATAGAGTTCAAAACCAGTTATAAGGTTACTCAAGAATCTTCTAGAAACCTCCGAGAAATTTAGTGAGACCCTCAAGGATATGAAAAAGGACCACTCAGAAATTAAGCATACACTGACTAAAATAAAGAATAATATACAGAGATCCAACAGCAGACTAGAGGATCCCAAGAATCAAGTCAAAGATTTGAAATATGAAGATGCAAAAAACACCCAACCAGAAAAGCAAAATGCAAAAAGAATCCAAAATATGAAGATAGTGTAAGGAGCCTCTGAGACTACTTCAAGCGTACCAACCTCCAAATTAGGGTGGTGCCAGAAGAGAGACAGCAAGATATTGAAAACCTATTTGAAGAAATAATGACAGAAAACTTCCCCCACCTGGTGAAAGAAATAGACTTACAAGTCCAGGAAGTGCAGAGAACCCCAAACAAGAGGAATCTAAAGAGGACCACACCAAGACACATCATAATTAAAATGCTAAGGGCAAAAGACAAAGAGAGAATCTTAAAAGCAGCAAGAGAAAAACAGTTAGTTACCTACAAGACAGTACCCATATGACTGTCAGGTGATTTCTCAACAGAAACTATGCAGGCCAGAAGGGAGTGGCATGAAATATTCAAAGTGATGAATAGCAAGAACCTACAACCAAGACTACTCTACCCAGCAAGCTATCATTCAGAATTGAAGGTCAGATAAAGAGTTTCACAGACAAGAAAAAACTAAAGGAGTTCATCACCACCAAACCAGTATATGAAATGCTGAAGGGCATTCTCTAAGAAGAGGAAGAAAAAGGTAAAGATAAAAATTATGAACAAAGTGACAACAAATACATATATATCAACAAGTGAATCTAAAAATCAAGTGAATAAAAAGTTTGAAGAACAGAATAAACTGGTGAATATAATAGAATCAGGGGGCATAGAAAGGGAGTGGACTGACAATAAGGGGATATGGGGGTACGGGAAGAGATTGGACAAAAATCTTATACCTATGGATGAGGACAATGGGGGGGGTAAGGGTATGGGGTGGGGTGGGAACTGGGTGGAGGGGAGCTATGGGGGGCGGGGGGGTAAAGAGGAACTACTGTAATAATCTGAATAAAGATTTATTCAAAAATAAAAAATAAAAAAAGAACTGTAATCAAAAGTTTTGTCATTAAGGCCTCTGAATGTACATTCAAAAATGGTTAAAGGAGTAAATTTCACATATCCATAAAAAGTGTGTATTCAAAATAAAAATATGGTAGGCAAAGCAAATGTTAAATAATGTAAGTCTGATAATAATGAGATAACCTCTACAATAACAATAAACTTGTCAATAAAAATAGAATTCTCAAATACTGAACATGCACTACCATCCTGTGGCTTTGTAATCTTTTCTGTATGTCCATGGCTTTGGGATACAAATTTCTGTAGATATTTTCAGTTATTCCACCTCATTATTAAAAAGGATTAGAGGTTTTTAAGTTATTATATACTATTATAAATCACAGTAGATATAAAATATAAATAAGTATATTTTATAATAATGTGATAATATAAATATAGTCATGTTATAGTCAAACCTTGGAAACTCTAGAAACCACTGTCTCCTGAAGCAAGATGTAAATTCAAATGTTTAAGAGGACAGGCAATTAATACAAATAAGACAGATGTAATGCAGGAGAAGCAGACCAGGAACAAACACAGAGCCAGGGATGCCACACCATAAAGTATTTCAAGTAGGGGAATGACACAAGTCAGAGAGAGCTTGCTATATGATTAAAGTACTAGTCCTATTATTATGACTTCACAATATGGTTGTGAGAATTAAATAATCTAATGGGAACAGAACAAAAATAAAATCAAGGCCCAGTTTTCTTATTCCCAGAGATCTGCTACAGGTCATTCCAATGCTCTCGCAAAATATTAAGATTCCTCCTATGCCTGATCACTAACAGGCAGAAGTTCTGGCTTTGATATGTAGGAGTTGTAGGCACTAGAAATTTGTTTAAGAGCCTTATAAATGTTATCAAAATGCAACCATTGATCACTACCATCAGAAACACCTGGGATACTTATTAAAAATACATCATCTCCAAAGAATATGATCTAATAAATCGAATATATAGATGACTCCAAATCCTCACTTTAAAAAAAAACTTAACTATTCCCTTATATTTCTCAGAAAAGCCTTTTCCAATATTGAAGGTGACCTGAAGGATGAAGAGTCCATCAAGAAGAGGTGACAAGTATAGGTTACAGAGAGTGCAAAGATCCGGAGATAGGGAAAAGCTTCATTAAAAAATAACTGAAAGCCATTATGACTGGCGAGAAGAACAGTATGATAAAAGCTGGAAAGCTAGGCCAGGCCTGACTGCCATGATAAGGAGTTTGGATAGTACAGGTACAAAAAGAAGCAGATGGCCAGCATAATCTGAATTACATTTTAAAATGATTCTACTTCTGTGTGCAAAACTGAGTCTAGCCCTAGCTGGTTTGGCTCAGTGGATATAGCATCGGCCTGAAGACTGAGAGGTCCCAGGTTTGATTCTGGTCAAGGGTACATTCCCAGGTTGCAGATTTGATCCCCAGTAGGGGGTATGCAGAAGGCAGCCAATCGATGATTCTCTCTCATTATTGATGTTTCTATTTCACTCTCTCTTTCCCTTCCTCTCCGAAATCAATAAATATATATATTTTTTTAAATTAGTCTAACAGTGTCAAGGTGGAAGCAAGATTATTTAATAAGCTATTTCAATAGTCCAAGAAAGAGATGATGGTGACTAGAACTGGGTTGATAGCAGAAGAGATGGAAGAGTGAGCAGATAAATTTTAGAAGCAGTAAACATAGACTTTCTGATAGACTGGAGGTAGGAAGGGCTAAACAGGGAAGACTATAGTACAGTCTGTAGACATCTGGCCTAAGCAACTATGTAGATTGTAAATAAATTTCTTTGGTTATTAGAACTAATGTTTAGTTTTTTAATAAAGAAAACAAATACAGGGTATCCCAAAAAAATGAGTACACACTTTAACAACTGATTCTATTACATTTTTAAAATGAAATGTATTTTAATAAGCACTGCCTTTATAATTATTTGAAGTGTGTATAGTTTTTTTGTGACATGCTGTACTAAGATAACAGAAGTTAAATTTTTAAAGATCCTATATAATAAAAGCCCAGCGATCGAAGGGCAGAATGACCAATCAACCAATCGCTATGAGGCACACTGACCACCAGCATAAAAGCTCAACGCAGGAGTTGCCCCTGGTGGTCAGTGCGCTCCCACAGTGGAAACACCACTTGGCTGACCTGCTCCCGCTGCAGGAGCAGCTGCTCAGAGGGCGGTTCCACAGCCACTCAGCTGATCAGATGAGCAGCATTCTCACAGCGGGCTGTTCCCTGCAGGCCACGCCCCCTACCAGTGCAGATTCTGTGCACCGGGCCTCTAGTCCTATATAATAAAGAGGGAATATGCTAATTGACCCTCATGCCATTGCAAAGATGGCAGCACCCACAGCCAATAAAGAGGAAATATGCTAATTGACTGTCCCACCCTCAAAGATGGCAACGCCCACAGCCAATAAGGAAGGAATATGCTAATTGACTGCCCCACCATCAAAGATGGCAGTGCCCACAGGCACAAGATGGCGACGCCCAGTCCCCTCAGCACCCCAGCCGCCCAGGGCCAGTCCGAGGTGCAGGTAACCAGGGCCAGACGAGGCTTGCACTGCCAGCAGCGGCAGCAGAATAGGTGTGATGGGGTGTCGCCGTCCCAATTGCCTCTCACCCCTGAGGGCTCCCAGACTGTGAGAGGGGGCAGGCCAGGCTGAGGGACCACCCCCTACATCGAGTGCATGCGTTTTCATGCACCGGGCCTCTAGTATTATATAAACCTTTATCCCAAAAGTATTGAAAATGTAAACATTTTGTGATCCTTTGATCACAAAAATTAATCTGCCTGTAAATTAAATTGCCTTTTATAAATTATCAAATTGGTAATTTCTGAATTAAGCACAATAACAAAGTATAATTTATTAATACTATGTAAATAGCCGAAACCGGTTTGGCTCAGTGGATAGAACGTCGGCCTGCGGACTCAAGGGTCCCAGGTTCGATTCCGGTCAAGGGCATGTACCTTGGTTGTGGGCACATCCCCAGTAGGGGGTGTGCAGGAGGCAGCTGATCGATGTTTCTCTCTCATCGATGTTTCTAACTCTCTATCCCTCTCTCTTCCTCTCTGTAAAAAATCAATAAAATATATTAAAAAAAAAGAAGTTATAAAAAAATTAAAAAAAAAATACTATGTAAATAAGCTAGTTGAATAAAGAGTTTTACGTGTTTCCCACAAAAACTACTACTTGGATGTACTTGCCTCTCATTCTAAAACATTTACTTAGAAGTTGTTATACAGGATTCTTTCCAAAAGTTTCTTTTTTAAAAAAAATCCTACTTAGAAACAAAAGAACCTACTAATTCTAACCCTAAGTGGTCTATTCTCCTTTTACCTTAGCCTTTCCACAAATATTTTTTTTTAAAGGAGAAACAAAAGGATTGATCAAATCCTAGTATCCTTAAAATATAAACTTCTGAGCAAAAAGACTTTCTTTCTGAAGCCATTTAAAGTACATAGACTCCTAGATAGGCTCCAAATTTCTCCCATCTTCACTAACCATTCTTGGCTCCAAATCCCTGTAAGTGAATATAAATGCCCATTGTATTTCCCCAGCTGAAAGATAAGCGAATCTAGCCCACAAGAACAAATTCATATTGGCCTTAATTTTAAAAAATCTCTTTAGCCCAGCGGATGTGGCTCAGTGGATTGAGTGTCGATCCATGCACCAAGAGGTCACTGGTTAAATTTCCAGTCAAGGCACATGCCCTGGTTGCGGGCTCCATCCCCAATAGGGGGCATGCATGAGGCAGCCAATCGATGCTTCACATTAATGATTCTGTATATCCCTTTCTCTCTCTCTCAAATCAATAAAAACTTATAAAAAAACTTTTTAAATCTATTTAAAAGCTTTAACTGTATGCAAAGAGAAATTATCTGTGAAATTCTACAAATGCCCAATCCTCCATTTAATGCCTTGAAATTAGTTAATACACCCATATCTAGATCCATTTGGTGCCTCAAATTTTGAGAAGCTAGTTTCCTTGAAAGAGAGCCTCTCTCAAAAGATGCCAGAGTAAAGATCCAAAGAGAGAGCACTGTTTTTCAATGACATAAATGGTCACTTGAAAACAGATCACCTATCAATCTCATCTTCTCTTTTAGAGTATGCTAGAGGCCCGATGCATGAGATTCGTGCAAGGCGCTCAGCCTTCACAGCCCTGGCTTTGTGCAGAAGATTGTCTGGAAGGACGTCCAGAAGGTCATTCGACTGTCTGGCCTAATTAGCATATTATGCTTTTATTATTAGAGTATATAAGCATATGGCTTACAAAAAGTAAAAAGAGAAGAGAAATATTCAAGAGAAATAATTATTTTCTTTAAAAAGTGACAGTATGCCCTAACTGGTTTGGCTCAGTGGATAGAGCGTCGGCCTGCGGACTGAAAGGTCCCAGGTTCGATTCTGGTCAAGGGCATGTACCTTGGTTGAGGGCACATCCCCAGTAGGAGGTGTGCAGGAGGCAGCTGATCGATGTTTCTAACTCTCTATCCCTCTCCCTTCCTCTCTGTAAAAAATCAATGAAATATATTTTTAAAAAAATAAAAAGTGACAGTTTGCTTCTTGGTTCTTCAACCAAATACTGACATGACAAATACTGACATGACACAACTATGAAAAATTACTTGTATTCAAATGTATTTTCAAAAAGATTTCAAGATTTGACACAGGCACCAAGAAATGAAATTAATTAAAGCAAGTATAAATAGGTAAGTTACAGACTGACCTCTACTTGACATATTAAAAAATATTTAGTAATACATTTTAAAATATGATTGAGGTAATTAAATTTTTTCTATAATTCAAGTCTTCTCAAACATCTTAAAATACCTGTGAGCTGAACTCATGCATTAGGCAAATCCTGATTTTAAATACTCATCTAATTGCTGAACTGTTTCATGTAAAATTGCTAATCCAGGTAGAGTTTTTGTAAAAAAACATTTTATTACTACAAAGGGAAACATGGTCACAAAAAGCCTTGAAGCGTATCTTAACGCAAATTACTATTCAATGTTCAATGCAGTAAAAAAATACACAGAGCACAAAATACTTGCCCAATTAACCTCTTCCAGGGTAAGTATTCAAAACATTAATGCACACTTGAATATATACTCCCAAGAGCAGCATTTAAGTTCAAATGATTAGAATAGATATACTAACAATACATATGTTATCCTAACACCAATAAAGTAATAAAAATTAAACTTACAAATTATACAAACAATTTATCGAATCTAAGTTAGGTAACTATAAAAATTAAACTAATACCTTCATTTTATTTAAACAAATGCCAAACATTTAGAAATTATATAAAATAAAATTTTAATGTGTGGAATGCATGCAACATGGGTGTTAACTCTCATATTTTAAACTATTAAAATTCTTACCCTTTTCCACATTAGGACAGAAATTTAAAGCTTCTTTTTTATCTAATACCTTATATTTAATTTTCTTCTGGTTGGTCAGCAGGGAGGCTGACATGCTCTTCCTTTGCTGCTTCTTCCCCTCCTTCCCCCACTCCCGCTCCTTCCCCCGTCCCCTCTGTGTCTCCCACTCCCTCTATTCCTTCACCTTCTCCCCCCGCTTCCTCTACTGCCTCCACTTCCTCTGCTTCCTCTACACCCTGTGATTCCTCTACACCCTCCACTTGCTCTACTCCCTCCACTTGCTCTACTCCCTCCACTTCTCCCACTTCCTCTTCTTCCTCCTCTTCTTCCTCCTCTTCAATATGTTCACCAATCTTTTCTTCCTCCTCTTCATCTCCTTCTATTTGCTGATCTTGAGAATGATCTTCAATTTTAAAAGGATTCTCACCCTAAAAACATGAGAAATAACTTTTAAAATCAGCACATTTCATATCAGTGAAATTTTTATATACTATATCATAAAAATACTTTTAAAGCTTTATGTTTTAACACTAGAGGCTCAGTGCACGAATTCATGCATGGGTGGGGTCCGGCCAGCTCAGCCCCTATCAGGACGGATCGGGGGCCGGGCCTGTCGGGAGAACGAAACAGTGGGAGGTTGGCCAGCTGGGCAATTGGCTGGCAGGTCCCGCCTCCGATTGGGGTGGGGTGGCCAATTGGGGGCGTGGCCCACTGCCCACAGCCCCTCCCCATGGCTGGCTGGCCCTGCCTCTGAATGGGTTGGGGGGGGGGGGGGCGCGATCAGGGGCCAGTGGCCTGGGGTAGGGGCCATGGGTGTTTGGCCAGCAGGCCCTGCTCCTGATCGGAGTAGGGGGGCCAATCGGGAGTGAAGCTGGCTGGGGGAGGGGCCACGGGCCGATCAGGGTGGTGGAGGCCTATCGGGGGCGGGGCCAGCCAGGGGGGAGGGACCACAGGTGGTTGGCTGCCAGCCCTGCCCCATTGGGGTGGTTGGGGCCCATCTGGGGTGGGGCCAGCTAGGGGAAGGGGCTGCAGGAGGTTGGCCAGCTAGCCCTGGCCCCTATTGGGGTAGGGGGTGCAATCAGAGGCAGGGCCAGCTGGGGGGAGGGGCTGTGAGCTGATCAGGGTGGGGCGGGCAATCAGGGGCAGGGCCAGCCAGAGGGGAAGGGCCACAGGGGGGTTGGCCGGCTACCCCACCCTCAATTGGGATGGGAGAGGCTGATCAGGGGCGGGGCCAGATGGGGGAAGGGGCCGGGGAAGGCTGGCTGGCCGGCCCCATCCCCTGATCAGCCGGTTCGCTGGCCACAGTGGGCGTCATAGCAACCAGTCATTCTGGTCATTATAGTCACTGGCTTTTTTTATATATATATATGACAAATCCACTAAATATATGTTGAGTACCTATTCATGCCAAAGTGAGTATATCCATTTCTGAAGTCATTACTTTATACTGATAAACTGGAAGGCTTAAAGGCCCTATTTTTTTAACTGAATTTCTAAAATTTTCTATGTGTGTAGAACAAAGACAAATACATGGGTTTTCGTAGAAACTAAGTAGATGAAGTAAAGTATCTAACTTCTGCCCTAGTTAGTTTGGCTCAGTGGATAGAGTGTTGGCCTGCATACTGAAGGGTTCTGGGTTCAATTCTGGTCAAGGACACATGCCCAGGTTATGGGCTCATCCCCAGTAGGAGGTGCGCAGGAGGCAGCCAATCAATGATTCTCTCTCATCTCTCTCCCTCCCTCTCTGAAATCAATAAAAATATTTTTTTTCAGATATTTATCTTCTACTTAATTATACTAGTAGTCAATGTACTGCTGTTGCAGAATATCTTTAAAAACAAATGAGCCTGACTGGTGTGGTTCAGTTGGTTGAGCATCATCCATGCACCAAGAATTACCAGTTCAGTTCCCAGTCAGGACATATACCCAGGTTGTGGACTCGATCCCCAGTAGAGGGAGTGCCGGAGGCAGCAAATCGATGTTTCTCATCAATGTTTCTATTTCTCTCCCTCTCCCTTCCTCTCTCTAAAAAATGAATAAAAACGTATTTAAAAAGAAAGCAATAATAAGTTTATATAGCTTAAAATGTTTTAAAAAATGCAAATGAAAATAATCTACCTAATTTTTCTTTAAACAAATGGACAAATCTTTAATTCACTAAACATTCATAGACACAATTGTATTTTAATATTTTTATTTAAATAACTGATGTGCTGGTTAGTGTGGCTCAATTGGTTTAATGTTGTCCCATGTACCAAAAGGTCTCTGGTTTGATTCCTGGTCAGGACACATGCCCAGATTTCGAGCTCCATCCCCAGTAGGGGGCATGCAGGGGGCAGTTGACTGATGTGTCTCTCTCACATGGATGTTTCTCTCTCCCTCTCTGTACCTTTCTCTCTCTCTAAAATCAATTAAATAAATACTTGAATTATGTATCTGAATTAAGTCTCAAAAATTGGACCACATCAGAAGGCTATGTTAATATAGCATGAATGAAGAGGTAATAAAGGTTTTTATAAGACTAGTGATACACTTTAAGATAAACCAGGTAGGATTGTGCAGGATAAGCTGGAGCAGCAAGAAAAGAAATACTAGTGAGGAGGCTACTCTAATAGCCCAGGAAAGGGAAGTATAAAATATGTTGTGGCACCAGTAACAGAATAGTTAAAATAGGATGAAGAAAGGAGAAGCAGCAGGTATATGCGACCTGTAATTATAACTTCAGGTGTCTAAATGACTAAAAGGCAGCTATAAACTGCAACTCAGAAGAGGGTTCAAAGTAAGATGTTTATATTTGTGAATTACTTGCACAGAGTAAGTGGTGAAGCCAAGGTTTTAAATGGGACAATGCAGGGGTGGGCTGGAGGAGAAAGTAGAAAAAAAAGCTCCAAGAATAAAACCCTTTGAAATGCCTATACTTGGGGGTAGAAGTTAGAAAAGGAACACCGAATGTAAGAGGAAACCCAGGACAGCAAAGTATCTGCCAAAACAAAGTTCAAGAATATGTAATAGATCAGCAGTGTCAAGTAATGCAATCAAGTAACAGTAAACAGAATGGAAAAAAAGTCAGTAAAGTTGGTAACTATTAAAGCTCCGTGAGGGATTTACTTTACTATCCCCTTATTTGATAAGTTTAAAATAATAAAGAATAAACCATTAAAATGTTTTATTTGAAAATTAGGTCACTGGTCATCTTAGAGCAGTTTCAAAAGGATGATATAAGTGAAAGTTTTACCCAAGAATTGTCCAAGAAGTATTTGTCACAATTTCCCACAAAGCTCTCAAAAGACAAAGGCCCAGGTCCAGCATTCCCAAATTTTACTTTAGTCAAGTAGTGGATCTCTTGCTAAAAACACAAATTCCTGATTCAATTTCAGATCTCCTGAGTCAAAATTCCCAGGGAAGAAGTCTGGTAATCTGCCTATTTAAGAAGCATTTCAGAGATAATTTATCAAAGATATTTAGAATACCCTAATTTTGAAAGTCTTAAAAAGAGCATAGGCAGATTTTTATTTGATTGGAGCCTAATAGGTGATTCTAATTACATATCTCCAATTGAGAACTACTGGGTTAAAGAATGAATAATAATATAGAGGAAGTAAAGAGCACAATGCAGGGTAAACTACCTTTCCACGTACGACCAGAGACTAAGAAAAGGTAAGTCATTTTTAGTGTAGGGATATCATAAGCATGTCTGTTTGGGTAAGGTAATAAAATAAAGAGGGGAAGTCAGATGCAGGTAAGGAATGAGATAACTGATGAAATAAGAACACACATGAAGGGTAAAAAAGTGTCTTTTCCCTCACAGATAACAAAAAAGGTGAGAGAAAGATTAATCTAAGGCAGAGAAGAGAGAACTATAGAGTTTGCATCTAATGGTCTCAATCACCCTAAGAGAAGAAAGAAATAAGAATTTAGGAAGTGAGGGGAGTAAGGATGAAATCTGGCTATGTGAAGAGTAGACAGTTTTGAAGCAGTTACTACGGGAAACATATTACATTGATAGGTAATAAGTAAAATTACTGTGAACTACAGTAAAAATGTGGCAAACAATTCTATGATATTTTTAGCAAGACAGACAGTTAACAAAGCTAACCATAGATGGCACAGTGCTGGGGACTGGTAAGAGGCAGAACAGATGAGTAAGGAGTTTTAGAATGGCAGCACTGCATTATTGTAAAAGCTGAACGTGAGTGTCCAGGCCAGGGAGTGAAGAGAACAAGGCACAACTGGAGAACTGAAAGAAACTGATGAAGTGATATCTTCATGGGGTAAAGATTAAAAAGGGTATTTTGTCAGATTGAGAGCACTTGGAAGTAAGAGTTTTAAGCCATGACCAGAGCTGACTACAAACAGAGGATATTCTGGGGAATGACAACAGGAAATAAGAGTAGACAGAAATGCAGAACAAAGGAAAATCATTGAGCAATGTGACATCAGTGCTTCTTGAACTTTAATGCAAATGAAACAACTGAAATCTTGTGAAAATGAAGATCCTTATTCAATAGGCCTGGACATTAACTAAAAATGAAACTGCATTTCTAATGAGCTCCCAGGTAATGCCAATACTGCTGGTCCATGGATCACATTCAGAGTAAAGGATCTTGAGTTCTCCTCAGTTCAGGTACTGTCTCCAAAATAGGTCCATGAGCAAGACACTCCCACCAGTGATGTCTCTTTTTCCATGAAATGATTCTAAAGTGTAGCTTGAAAACCCTATATAGAAATTCTAATTTGTGTTCTCTCTTTAAAAATTATTTTTATACATCAATAGAAACCATTAACGTCTCAAGTTTATGATATAGCAAGGATAAAAATCTAATTTTTCCTAATTTAGCTCCTATCTTTTTGATGCCATATGTCCCAAAAACTTGGATTTCAATTAGTGCTGCATTCGCTTTTTAAAAGTGGTGTCAAAAATGTAGTAAAGCCCAGACCGGATAATTTAGTTGGTTAGAGCATCGTCCCAAAACACCAAGGTTGTTGGTTTGATCCCTGGTCAGGGCACGTACTAGAATCAACTAATGAATGCATAAATAAGTGGAACAACAAAATTGATGTTTCTCTCTCTCTCTCTCTCTCTCTCTCTCTCTCTCTAAAAAAATCAATAAAAATAAAAGAATGTAGTAAGCAATGACAAATATGGTTAACAAATCTGAAAATAAGCCCCGAAGGAATAAACCAAAAGAACTGAGATTTATTCAACTCGGAAGGCACTTAACTGAAGGATAACTTAATGGTTATTAAGCATTGTAAACCCTGAGAAAGAAAACAACTACCAAGAAGGGCTTCTGGTGGCTAACTGGGCTCAAATAAACAAACAAACAAACAAACAAACAAACAAACAGAGCCTAGCAGCCATTTCTACACAGGGGCATGTCATGCAAACTGCACTTTGGGGAGAAGCCTGCACTAAATTGCCTGCAAGCACGGCTCCTGCCACCTGAGCCAGCCCTTCTATAAAGGAGTTCCTGGAATCTTATTTCAACCAACAGGACTGAGGCTTTCCCTCTCCAACTGAAGCTGTGCATCTCTATTATGATCAATCACAACAGTGCCTTTCAGACCAATCAAACTGTGAGGATTTGGAGTCCACATTTGCATGAAGATGGACAAATTAGGGACCAGGGGAAGGAACTTCTGTCCATATAAGCCAGCTCCTTTGGCTCTGAGAGAGCACTTCCCCTTTCTATCTAAGAATGAATATATGTTGGGCTGAAATACCAAAGATGTCTCACTGGAGTGAAGCAGAGCAGACCAGTGCAGGCCAGAGCAGACTGGCACAGAACAGAGTAGACAAACAGGAGCAGAACAGAGCTGCCTAGGTAGAGAAGAACCTACACCCTGGCTGCCTCATAGCCCTGAGGTTTTCACAACCATCTGCATCACAAGCTGTTTTGCATTGAATCAAGTTTCCTTCTTCACCACACAACAAACTGGAGGTATCTGTTGGCATTGAACTGAAGCCAACTACCATTGATTGTAGTTAATCACAACAGCCAAAATAAACAAAACTTCTTTAATTTATAAAGATTTAGTTACTAATGTAAGTGAGAAACTTTTGTAAATCTTCAACATAACTCTTTCAGTGTAGAATGATTTTAAAATAAAGTATCTATATATATATATATATAAAAGCTTAAGCAAACTTTACGACAGAACGACCGGTTACTATGACATGCACTGACCACCAAGGGGCAGATGCTCAATGCAGGCACTGCCCCCTGGTGGTCAGTGCGCTCCCACAGCCAACCTCCCGCGGTCCAACCCCCGGCCAGCCAACCTCCCGCAGCCCCTCTCCCGGCCGGCCAACCTCCCACAGTCCCTCCCCACCCTAGCTGGCCAACCTCCCACAGTCCCTCCCCCCCAACACAGCCAACCTCCCATGCATGAATTTGTGCACCAGGCCTCTAGTTATTTTATAAACACTCAAAAACTAGCGCTGGCCAGTGATTCTCAGTGGTTGGAGCACTGGCCTGTGCATGGAAGGTCTCAGGTTCAATTCCTGGTCAAGGGCACATACCTGGTTTGCAGGTTCGATCCCCTGCCCATTAGGGTGCATGCAGGGGACAACCAAACTATGTGACACATCTCTCTCTCTCTCTCTCTCTCTCTCTCCCCACACACACACACACACACCTCAATCCCCTTCTACTCTTTCTAACAAAATAAAAAATCAATGGAAAAAATATTCTCTAGTGAGGATTAACATAACAATAAAACACTCAAAAACCAAAATCTAATATGTATTTCTATTATTTCCTGAATAATTAAGTTACTGTTTGTACTATGTGTCCATAATATGTAAAGGATTTTATATAATGAAAAGATTCCTCAGTACTATAGGGCAAAAATTGTGAGCATCAGTGGGCCATATATAACTAATTGTTCACATTTTAGTTTCCTGACATTAGGGGAAAACCTTTCTCCTGACCTCCTGATTCCATAAGGGAGGTTTTTCTGAAGCAACACAGCTGATCTCCTGCTTCCCCTCCAACTTCATCCAAGGAAGAGGAATGACTTATCCAACTAGTATACTTGGAAGAAACTGGACATGCACAACTCAATCCCTTCTGGGTCCCTTCTTTTGGGTCTTCCTAGCAATAGAAATGATGCATTCTAGTCTAGTCTATGTCACATGGTAAACTAGGGGAAAGCTGTTGCTATCCACCTAAACCAGTAACAGAGGTTGGTGAACACTGCCGGGAGCCAATTCCAGCATGGCATAATTACAACAGTTTTATCAAAAGGTTGATGAAACTTGGGGGCTCAACAAGGGCTGAGTCACATATGTAATTACCTGTTGGAACGGCTGGAAAGGCACTTCCCTCAAACCTGAATAGGATGATTGTCTGCTGCCAGACAGCTCGGGGCATCTTAATCTACATGTTATTGCCTCCTGTTGGCCAAACACCTGAACAGCTGTAGGCTATTCCCCAATCTGACAATGCTTCTGTACCCTACCCTTTGAAGTGTATTATCTCCACCTTGCCTTAGGACAAATTGTGTTAATAAAAAGCACAGGGTCCTGGGACAAGGAGAATCCTTAGCTCCTTTAGCTGAAGCTCCTCTGACCCCCAATGCCTTTCAAAACTATCTTTCATCTCCAGACTCTTTAATCATCTACGCACAACCTTTCTCCAGATTGCTGAACCCTTCATAATGCTAGGACAAGAACCCCGGCAGACATAAGCCTGTGTAATTTAGCAATGAAATGTTAGAAGATTCACATAACTACGTATCTAAAACATATTCAAGTCATCCTTTTTCTAAAAATCGAGAATAAAGCTGACATTGTGATCTTATCAGACTCCTGTGCATTTCTCAAATGATCCAGAGCTAGGAAGGGGTTAAGGGAAAAATGGCTTATGGCTCTCTCCTGCCACAAACCCCAACAATTAGGAAAAACAGATGTTTTACATATATGCAAGATATTAAGACTAATGCTGTCTAATGTTGTACTATACTTAAATATCATAAAGAGTTACTATCACCATTTAACTATTACAATACTACAATATAACCTAAAGAGCTGATACCCTAACATCTTACCTTGACAAAACGTTCATATCGCGCCTTCACTATTGGATTATTCAAAATGCTTGTAGCCGTCAAGACACTCTCTCTTTTTATTTGTTCCTTATAAACCTATAAAAAATAGAATACACTTAAGTACTTGAAAGCCATGTCATAAAAAAAAATATTTCCATATTAAAATAACATCGTATGCTCAAATTGTTAGATTTAAATGATTTACTTTCTGGCAAATTAAGCTATAAAAAAGCAACAGTTACTGTGACCACACGTAAATATTCTATGGATTAAAACAATGGAGATTCAATGAGCAGATCAGCTTCAACAACACACACCCAGTCACCATGTAGTTTAAGTGTGGTATTCTAAACAGTGGCTTTCCCTCCTTTCTATTCTACCTCCACCTAGCCCAGTGCCAACTACTCCAACTATTAATTTTCATGCTAGAGAAAGAAAGAATAAGTTTTGAGCTAGAGTAATTACTCTATCTCTTGGCTATAACTATCATAAGACTACCCTATCCTATATAATAAAAGGCTAAAATGCAAATCGACAGAACAATGGAACAACTGAACAACCAGTCGCTATGACGTGCACTGACCACCAGGGGGCAGACGCTCAATGCAAGAGCTGCCCCTGATGCCGAAACCGGTTTGGCTCAGTGGATAGAGCGTCAGTCTGTGGACTGAAGGGTCCCGGGTTCGATTCCGGTCAAGGGCATGTGCATTGGTTGCGGGCACATCCCCGGTGGGGGGTGTGCAGGAGGCAGCTGGTCGATGTTTCTCTCTCATCGATGTTTCTAGCTCTCTATCCCTCTCCCTTCCTCTCTGTAAAAAATCAATAAAATATATTAAAAAAAAAAAAAAAAAAAGAGCTGCCCCTGGTGGTCAGTGCACTCCCACAGGGGAGTGATGCTCAGCCAGAAGCCAAGCTCAAGGCTGGTGAGCACAGAGGCGGTGTCGGGAGCCTCTCCCGCCTCCACGGCAGCGCTAAGGATGTCCGACTGACGGCTTAGGCCTGGCCCCCCCCCCCCCCCCGCCCAGAGTGCACGAATTTTGTGCACCGGGCTTCTATTTTTACATAAGGGAGAAAAGATAATTTATGCAATGTCTAGTTTCCAAAAAAGTGCCAAAGGGATATCAAAAGAGAAAGACTAAGATTTTTTAAATATTATATGTGCTCAAAGTAGCTAAAAAAAGTCTGAAAAAGTTTGAGCTAAATGAGACTCACTTTAACCCTACCAGACCATTGTACCGATTTTTCGGTAATTTCCAAATCTGCCGCTATACCGCTGTACCTAATTTTTGGTACTTTGCCTAGTACGTGAAAAAAATGCGTCACAAACTAAAAATAACCAACCAATCGTGGTCAAACCTCATGGTTAGCCATTGCAAATGTCTGCCCCCATGTGTTTGAATTGACTTTGTGTGGTTTGACGTGAAAAAATTCTGAAAATTCACAATGAAACGAGCGGCTGATGAACCAAGGACTTCAACAGGAAAGCAAAGTAGGTCTAGGCTTATCACAGTCCAACAGGTGATTGATACTTTGGTTGATTCAGACTCTGAGGTGGAATATTGGCGCTAGATGAAAGGTAGACCTATTTTCTACAATGTCTCCAAGTTCCATCTTATTCTAACCACTTGTTTGCATGTAACTAACATTTTTCTATATCATGTTGATTTTTTCTCTTTAATGCTCAGGAGCCCATCTTATTCTAACCACTTGTTTGCATGTAACTAACATTTTTCTATATCATGTTGATTTTTTCTCTTTAATGCTCAAGGCCTCAGGTCTGGTAGGGTTAATACAAAATATGAATTTGAGAACCAAGCATGTTCTATTTAAAACGTAAATCTTCAGCCCTGGCCAGGTAGCTAAGTTGGTTAGAGTATCATTCAATATGCCAAGTTTGTGGGGTTTTATGCCCAGTCAGAGCATATAAGAATCAACCAATAGCCCTAGCTGGTTTGGCTCAGTGTATAGGGCATGAGCCTGCAGACTGAAGGGTCCTAGGTTCAATTCTGGTCAAGGGCAGATTCAGGGTTGCAGATGTGCAGAAGGCAGCCAATTAATGATTCTCTCTCATCATTGATGTTTCTCTCTCTCTCTCTCTCTCTCCTCTCCCTTCCTCTCTGAAATCAATAAAACTTATTTTTAAAAAAAGAATCAAACAATCCTATATAATAAAGAGAGAATATGCAAATTGACCATCACTCCGTCACAAAGATGGCTGTACCCACAGCTGAGGCCAAGTTCCCATAAGGAGCCTTAACAAGCAATCAGCAGGGAGCAATCAGCAGGGACCTGAGGCTACGCCCTCCCTCGCCCCCGTGGGGCTTGACAGGGGACCTCAGGCTGCATCCCTGCCCGGCAGGGCTTGACAGGGGACCTCTGGCTGTGGGCCCCTCCCACCCCCCCGTCCTGGCATCAGGCTGCGGGACCTGAGGCCATGCCCCCACCCAACAGGGCTTGACGGGGGACCTCAAGGTGCACTTCCCGTACTGGTGCTGGGCTAGGGAAGCTCAGGCTGCTCCCCCAACCCCAGCGCCAGGCCAGGGGACCTCAGGCCCCGCCCCCCACCAGGGGGGGGCTTGACAGGGGACTTCAGGCTATGCCCCCTGCCCGGCAAGGCTTGACAAGAGTGGGACTGGCCAGGTCTGGATCTAGCCCAATGGTGGGGGGAGGGGTCTGGGTCTCACACGATTTTGAGGCCCAATGGTGGGTGGGTACTTAACTCTGGGTCCCCTGGTGCGCCCCAGACTCTGACAGGAAGAAGGTTTGCATACACATTTTACTAATTTTCTTTCATCTCTGACACTTCTATTATAGAGAAAGGGCAAATAGCAATATTAAATTATTTCCTCTAATTAATCCCTTTTTAATGTGCACGAATTTCATGCACTGGGCCACTAGTAAATACATAAATAAATGAAACAACAAATCAATGTTTTTCTCCCTCCCTCAAACACCCCCGTCTCACTGTCTCTCTCCCTCTCTCTCAAATCAATTTAAAAAAAACAAAACTTGTGTTTAACATTTACATTTTTAAATATGCCTTTCAAATTTTGCACAATATAAACAATTTTACTTGAAATAAATTTGACTAAATAAAAGCAACCAATATAGAAGCAAAAATATGCTAACAAAAAAATTCTTCTAGAATATTTTAGTAAATTCTTCTAAAAAATGTAAGAATAAGATAGATAGTAACTGATAATCCTTTTTACTTTCACTTTCCCTAACAGAAAAATGTTATAATCAAATCATTCCTTCCTTCCTTTTTTGTTCTAAAACACACATAACACACACAATCATTTTGTATCAACTTTAAAAAAAGTAAAAAAAAAGGGAACAGTTCAATAACAGCTATGATTTCCTGAATGCCTAGTATGTGCCAAGCACTATTTTAAGTGCCTTTTATATTGTCATTAACCTAATCTTTAAATAGTCACATAAAATAGGATGATTTATCCAACCCCACTTTACAAATAAAGTTAAACAAAATTAATTTACATGTATGTCCTGAACCACAATTCAAACCCAAAATGTCTTGATCCAGAGCCCACAATCTAACTACTGTACATATTGCCTCTCTCTAACTATCTTTACAGTAATTCACAGGTGAGATTACTAGGATTGTACACAATGGCCTTTAAAGAACAATAAGGGATTGATGAATGATTTAAGGACTTCATTAGGATAGATGCTAGAATAGAAGCAAACTTACCTGCTTCCCTTTGATATGATCAGGAGACTTTAAGTGTTGCTGAACTGAGCTATGCAAAGCAGGGATATACACACTACAAGCACTGCAGTGAACAGTCTCCACTTTCATCATGTGATCATCAGCAGAGACTCCTACAAAAAAATCCAATAAATAATACGAAATGATTCATATATTTTTATTTCAGACAAATCAAGTTTTATTATTTTGTTTCCATCATTATTTATACTCCTTCCCAAAATACTAGTAGGATTGGAGTATATAGTTTATGTTGAGTTTTTCTATATATCTCATAAATCTGCACATATGTTATTAAAAGTACATGGACAAAAGACTAAAATTATAAAGTACAATTACATTGTATTTCCTAGTCATATTATATAAATTATGGTCTGAAGCTTATACATCCATCTCAAAAAGAAAATATTTTTTAAAAATGTGATTTTTGGTAAAATAAGAATTTTCATGATTATGAATGTGGGTGGCTAGGACTAGGGGAAAAGACATCAAAATTGGATTCATGAGGAACAAAATATGTTGGACCTTGAAAATAGTAACTGATGTTTATTACAGGTAAATATATAAATATATGCAAGGGGTAGGTTTAAGAGAAAAATGGCTCCATCTGGGAATTTTAAGTAATTCAATATAGCTGGGGCACAGAGTATAAAGCAAGGACAAAAGATGAGAACAGAGAAAAAGAGAAAGGCCTACACCATGGAGAGCCTTTTGTGCCATGCTTCGGAATTTGAATTTTACTCTGAATGGGGGGAACCACTGAAAATTCTTGAAGTAATGATGCATATAGTAGAATTAGAGATCAGAAAGACTGGAAGTAAGAAAACTAGTTGGCAAAATACTATAATTGTCAAAAGAGCACACAAAGATTTGAACAAATACATTATTTAAAGAGGAGATAAACAGACTTGGTAGACATTTAAAAGATGGAACCTAAAGGACACAATGCTACAGATAGAATCAAATCATAGTAAGTACACAGGTTTTAACTTCATGCTTCTGGCTTTGATGGTAGGGCCACTTTCCAACATAAGGAAGGAGGTATTTGTAGAATATTTGTTTTGTTTTTTTCATGGGCTGGAGGATGCTCAAAGATAGGACGGAGTTTTTGGATATGTTGATTTTGTGGAACTGCTGAAGACAGGTGTGAATAGGCACTTGGATGTATAACGTTAGAGTTCAAAAGAGAGATCTGTGCAATAGATGCGTAAGTAATTAACAGAAGTGTTAATTTAAGCTCTGTAAATAATACAGGAAGAAATAGAGAGATAATAATGGGACAAATGACAGAATACTGGGAAATACTGATTTCTAAAACCCTGATACAGAAAGAAAAGCACACAAAGTAATAAAATGACAAGGGAATACAGAGAACATCAGGGCAGTGAGATACCAGAGAAACCAAGGGAGGAAATGGATTCACAGAGAATAAAGTTATCAGTGGAAAATGTTGCAGAAGTAAGATAATGATTCAAAAGAATCTATTGACGTTGGTGTTGGTAACCTTTGTCAGGGCAGTTTCAGTCAACTAATAGTAGCAGAAAAGTATCTACTATAGGTAAAGCAATAAATGGGAAGTGAAGAAACAGAGACCAGTGTGGACTGTGCCTAACGAAGCTCGGCTGTTTAAAGAGAAAGGTGGGTTTTAGGTGAACAGACGTCTGTTTTTATTTTCCTCTGTTCCTTTGGGTTTTTTTTATTTTTAAGGTAAGAATAGGCTTCAGGGAGGGAATTAAAAGAGAAAAGGAAAAACAGAAGAGGAAAAGTCCTTAAGGAAATGATAGGGATAAGAAAGACAGGGCAGATGGTAGAACTTCCATCCAGAGGTAAAGTTGATTTTTCCTCTAAAACTGAAGTGAAGGCCACAAGGGTAGGAAGTGATAAATTTGTAAACATGAGATCAGGAAGTCAAAGTTCATTTCTTATAACCCACTCAGTGCTACCAAACATAGCTATGTACTGTATCACTCTAGTGGGCATCATTTACATAGAAATAGGTTATAGCGTAAAATATACATGTAAATTTTCTGAAACAATTTGTTTACTTACCTTCCATAACATCTTTTTCAATTATTTTGACTACTTCTGTTTGATTATTTGTCTGTTGCTTACGAATAGATGTTTTCTTGAATTTATTCACCATACATTCCTAGAAAACAAAATAGGAAGAATCCAAAAAATTATCAGTGAGCATTTAGCAAATGCTCAGCACCATGCTTGGCCTATGAAACAGTATGTGTTATATAAGAACTAGTATATGTTCTCAAGAAGCTTACAATTTAGTTGAAAAGATTATCATAATGTACCAATAAACTACAGAAAGTATTCACTTTTCAAAACATATTTTAGGCAGATAGAGTAAGAGATATCAAAGAGAGTAGACTAGTCAAGGTCTTCTCTAGCCTGGCCAGTGTGACTCAGTGGCTGAGCATCAACCTATGAACCAGGAGGTGATGGTTACATTCCCGGTTAGGGCACATGCCGCAGTTGCAGGCTTGATCCCCAGTAGGAGAGACAGCCAATCAATGATTCTCTCTCATCATTGATACTTCTATATACTAGTATCTCTCTCTCCCTCTCCCTTCCTCTTTGAAATGAATTAAAAATTGTTTTTTTTAATTATAAAAAAAAAGAGGTCTTCTCTGGGCAGGTGAATACTTAAGTCCTAAATGACAGGAACCAGTTAAGGAATGAATTACAAAAAATTACAATTAAGGGACACAATTCTGCAAGGATATAGAGGAGTGAATGATCATTGTATTTCTAGCCTTCTAACAAGTCTATCTCTTCTGCCCAAATTAACTGTATACACAACTAGCAGTACAGCTCTAGCACCTTCCTTAAGCATCTGAACCCAACTATCCTCCCTTACTCCAAACCCCTTCTGCACATACTATCATTCTTGGCCCTCCCACTTAACTGTGTCATCTGTGTATGAGTGTGTTCTATTTCCAACTGTTGTCTGTTCAATGAGGGTAGTGTCTGGGTCTTCAGTGCCTACACAGCACATTTCATAAATATTCAAGAAAAATTGTTGAACTGATGACCACACACATAATACAAAGAACACTAAACAGACACCTGGCTCTCTGGCTCTGAATTCAAACTCTACTACTTACTGAGTAAACTGTTCTGAGCATGATCTTTCATGATAAAAAAGGAGTTGTTCTGAGGCTCAAATAAAATATCAGCGTACTCAGTACACCACCACATTCACAGACCCCCTCAACGGATGATAGCTGATTCTGCATTAATAAAGTTGTTAAAGGAATTCTTTTTCTGACACCTGTACCAGAAATTACTGTAAGAAACATACAATGTCCCCTCAAATAACAAATCTAAATTATATTATACAAGAGGAATTCACATCTAATTCCGGGTTCATTTTAAAATAACAAAGTAAAGAGTAAATTAAAATTTTAGAAACATAATATGAGAAATGAAGAACTACAAAAAAATAAGAAATTGAAATTTCAGATAAAGTGCTTTTCACTTTAAAAATAGCTACTTACATGCAAAAACTCCATAACTACTTTATCAAACTTAGTTTGTTTCTGAATATGATCTAATGTTTCCTGGTGTGAAGAACTTTCCAGATGCAGTTCAATATCTTTTTCTTCAAATGTTCGAAATTTACAAAATGAACATGTGAATGCCATTCTACAAGGAAAAGAAGTATTTCTTTATATATTATTTTATTTACTTACAGGGTGCATAAAAAGATAACAATGAAACTAATTTTAGTAGCATGATGTCCTTTCTTCCATTTTATGGGTGATGTAAATCTAGCTTAAGTCAAAAAATAATAATATTTCGTTAAGTACCTATTTGGATAACACTGTTATTATACTACTTTGCATTTCTGACCCACCCTGGAGCTTCCGAGTATGAAAGATGGAATATCTAGATCTACTTCATCTAATCCCAAACTCTATTTCTAGCCTAGACCAGTTAGAAAAACAAAACAAACCATGACAAGTATCAATTTCCAAAGTTCACTACTTGTTTTACACTCTGTTCCATCCTCGTTTCCAAACCACTAAAATAGTACCAACACAGCCAGGTGGGACATCAGACAACCATAATTCACTCCCTTGGAGCTCTTGGGTGACCAAAGTCCTGTTCCCTAAAGACCACTTCAGGATAACTAACAGTCCTGGTCTGGACAAATGCATGCATTTAGAAGCTCTGGAGCCAACCCAAAATGAAGTCCCTCATTTTCTCCCATTTAACTGCTCCTATCTTACATATTCTCATTTCCTTTTCCTACAATTATAACCACCATTTCCTAACTGGTTTCTTTGTCTCCAGCCTCCATTTTCCAATCAATTCCTTACACTACTATTAAGACTTATTTTCCTGGTAAAGAGTATGGGATCTGGAGCCAACTTCTGGGTTGATAACATAGCCCCCTTGTATGACCTTGGACAAGTTACTTAACTTCCTCTGGGCCTTAATTTTCTTATCTTAATGAGACCAGGATTTAAAAAATTAATAAGCCCTAACTGGTTTTGCTCAGTGGATAGAGCGTCAGCCTGCGGACTCAAGGGTCCCAGGTTCGATTCAGGTCAAGGGCATGTACCTTGGTTAAGGGCACATCCCCAGGAGGGGGTGTGCAGGAGGCAGCTGATTGATGTTTCTTTCTCATCAATATTTCTAACTCTCTATCCCTCACCCTTCCTCTCTGTAAAAATCAATAAAATGTATTTTAAAAACAAACAAATAAATAAATAATACATATAAAGCCCTTAGAACAGTTCCTGGCATATGGTAATTATTCAATTAACTAGAGGCCTGGTGCAGATTCATGCACCAGTGGGATCCCTCAGCCTGGCCTGCGGGGATCGGACCAAAACTGGCAGTCCAACATCCCTCGAGGGATGTAGTAGTGCTCGAAGGAGCAGGCGACAGGGAGGAGCCCGAGCCCTGGCCTGGCACCACGCCGCTCCTGCTCATTCTGCTCCCACTCATCCAGGCCCCACTGCGCCTGCTGAGGCCACCACAGCTCGGTAGGCTCACTGCCGCTCCACTGCGGTCTCCGCACACCCGTCCTAGGGCAATACTGGCGTGCCCTAGAAGCGGCTGCGGGCTTGCACACAGTCAGTCCCAATGCCAGTCCCAATCCCGGTCCATATGGGGAAGGCACAGGGGGAGTGTCCGCAGAAGAAGCTTGCGCTACCATAGCTGCACTCGCCAGCCATGAGCCCAGCATCTGTGGCGCTCCTGCTGTGGGAGCACACTGACCACCAGGGGGCAACTCATGCATGGAGCGTCTGCCCCCTGGTGGTCAGTGCACATAATAGCAACCGGTCGAATGGTCGCTTAGGCTTTTATATATATACTAGTGGCCCAATGCACGAAATTCGTGCAAGAGGCTCAGCCCCCACTGCTGCGGTGGCCGCCTCTGCCTCAGCCCCTGCCACCGTGGCTTCGTCCGGTCTAATTAGCATATTATGCTTTTATTATTATAGATATAGACTAGTGGCCTAGTGCAGGAAATTCGTGCACGGGGAGGAGAGGGTGTTCCCTCAGCCCAGCCTGCACCCTCTCTAATAGGGGACCTCTTGGGAGATGTCCGACTGCTGGTTTAGGCCCGATCCCACAGGGATTCAGCAGTCGGACATCCCTCTCACAATCTGGGACCACTGGCTCCTAACCACTCACCTGCCTGCCTGCCGGATCACTCCTAACTGCCTCTGCCTGCCTGCCTAATCGCCCCTAACTGCCCTCCCCTGCCAGCCTGATCTCACCCAGTCTCTGTCTCTCTTTGTTTTTCTCAGCAGTCCTCTAGGCCTCTCTTTCCTGGCTAGGAGGGGGGGGGGAGTGGGGGCCACTCCACCCTCTGCCCGCCTTCCCTTCCATACAGGCCTCTTCAGGCCCAGTCTGTTTTGTTTCCTCATTCTGAGAGATGCTCCAAGAGCGAGCTGGGAGGGAGGGAAAGAAAGGGAGAAAAGGCTGTGAGCTGGTGGGTGCTGTGTGTGTCTGTGTCTGTTATTTTCCATTTTTTTAGGTTAATTAATCTGGATTCATCCTTGCTGGTGTAAGAAGAGGATCTAAACTATTTTTCTTGTTATTGTTCAAGTAATTCCCCTTTCATTTGCCGTTATCTTCTTTATTATACACTAGAGGCCGGGTGCATGAAATTCGTGCAAGAGGAGGGTGGCCGAGAGGGGGAGGGCTGTCCCTCAGCCTGGCTTGCACACTCTCCAATCTAGGACCCCTCAGGGGATGTCCGACTGCTGATCCTTCAGGGCCCCTAACCGCCTCTGGCTGCCTGCCTGATTGCCCCTAACTGCTCCCCTGCCAGCCTGACCACCCCCTAACTGTTCCCCTGCTGGCCCGATTGCCCCCTAACTGCCCTCCCCTGCCGACCTGATCACCCCTAACTCCCCTCCCCTGCCAGCCTGATCGACCCTAACTGCCCTCCCCTGCCGGCCTTATCGCCCCCTAACTGCTCTCCCCTGCCGGCCTGATCACCCCCTAACTGCTCCCCCCTGCCAGCCTGATCGCCCCCTTAACTGCTCCCCCATGCCAGCCTGATCACCCCTAACCGCCTCTGCCTCAGCCCATGCCACCTTGACTTTGTCCAGAAGAACATCTGGAAGATGTCCGGTCTAATTAGCATATTACCCTTTTATTAGTATAGATTACATTCTTACATATAACACATCTGCTTACAAGTTAATAAATTCAGTTACACTGATTACCTTTTTCTAGTACAGCTTTCTGTTTCAATATCTAGAAAAGCTAGTATCTACTCATTTATTATTCTTTTTGTAAAATTTAGTTTTCCTATCCAAGAATATTACTATGGCCTTGTCCAGGTGGCTCAGTTGATTGGAGCATCATTCCATACACCAAAAGGTTGTGGGTTCGATTCCCAGTCAGGGCATGTACAGGAGGCAGCTGATTGATGTTTCTCTTTCTCTCCCTCTCCCTCTCTCTCAATTCCTTCCTCTCTCTAAAATCAATAAACATATCCTTGGGTGAGGATAAAAATATATATATATGTGTTGTATATATATGTACATATGTACACACACATATATATATATTACTATGTCTCCATATAGTAAAATCTCAAAGACTTTGTGGTTTTCCTCATATTATGACATATATTTCTTATTAAGAATACTATATTTCTGGATGTTATAAAACAATTATCATTACTGAATGGGACTTTTTTCTTATATTTTCTAAGTGGTAATTATATATAAATATCAAAAATCAAAAACATTCCTATATATCTTTGATCAAAACTTTTCATTTAATGCTCAGGAATTTTTTACATTCCAATTAATTGCCTTTTCTAGAAAATGGTTTTATAATGAGTCCAATTTTATGACTACTAAGCACAAACCTGTATCCATCTCCATATTTCTCACTGTTTTTTTCCCTTCTGCGCCTTTGTTTCTCTCGCCGAGCCTCAATTCGCCGCTTTTCTTCTTCTTCTTCATTTTTTGGATCAATTTTTGCTAGGATATCAGACAAAAATATTAAGACTATAGATTTCCATTCTGCCTTTCCTGTCCCAGTTTATAAAATACAGACATGCAAAGTTTACTTGGTGATATCAGATTAAATTGAACTCACACACACACACAAAAAAAATCAGAGATCAAGATTACCAGTGTATATAATCATCATGAATTTTGTCATATTTACTTTTCATCTATGGGATTCTTTGCTATATATTTTTCTTCTCTAAATCTGTTCATTTGTCCTTATTCTCATTTTAAGTAATAAAATCACTATCACCTAAAACAGCAATTTTTAAGCGGTGTGCCACAAGAATTTTTAAAACATGCAATACCTGACTATTTAGTCAGGGGCACTGACTTCTTTTTCCTTTGTCAAATTTAAAACATGACAACAAACAACACAATAATAGCCATCTGGCGTGTATGAATCAAAATTATACCTATTTTTTGGTCAGATTAGGAAAAAGTATTATATATATTTTAGTGTGTCACAAAATTGTATTAATTGGTTTATGGGTTGAATACTGCTGACCTCAAATCACTTTAAGATAAACACTGAAGTAAACTGACGCTGCATTAAAATGGAATTAAATGAAAACTAGAGATCCGCCGAGGCCGGTTTGGCTCAGTGGATAGAGCGTCGGCCTGTGGACTCAAGGGTCCCAGGTTCGATTCCGGTCAAGGGAATGTACCTTGGTTGCGGTCACATCCCCAGTGGGGGGTGTGCAAGAGGCAGCTGATCGATGTTTCTCTCTCATCGATGTTTCTTACTCTCTATCCCTCTCTGTTCCTCTCTGTAAAAAATCAATAAAATATATTTTAAAAAAAAGAAAAAAAAAAAAAAAAAAACTAGAGATCCATGGATACAAAAACTCGTATATATTATAGGTGCTTTCCCAAAATTTCTCAAAAGGTATGAACTCTAAATAAAAGCAGTTTCTTCCACTTTTTAAGAAAGCATTTTAATGCAAATATAATCCTATGTAATAAAAGCCTAGGTGGCGTCATGCATCATCACAAGATAGCCACCACAAGATGGCTGGCAAGGGAGGGTAGTTGTGGGCGATCAGGCCGGCAGGGGAGGGCAGTTGGGTGCAACCAGGCCTGCAGGAGAGGGCAGTTGGGTGAGACCAGGCTGGCAGGGGAAGGCAGTTGGGGGTGACCAGGCCTGCAGGGCAGTTGGGGGCGAGATCAGGCCAGCAGGGGAGGGCAGTTGGGGGCGATCGGGCCAGCAGGGGAGGACAGTTGCGGGCAATCAGGTTGGCAGGGGAGCAGTTAGGTGTCAATCAGGCTGGCAGGGGAGTGGTTAGGGGGTGATCAGGTTGGCAGGCAGGCAGGCGAGCGGGTAAGAGACAGCAGTCCTGGATTGTGAGAGGGATGTCCCAAATTGGAGAGGGTGTAGACCAGGCTGAGGGACACCCCCACCTCCCCGTGCACGAATTTCATGCACCGGGCCTCTAGTAAAGTAATAAAATACCTGGTACAAAATATACCATTTTAACCATTTCCAAGTGAACAATTCAGTGACAATAAGTACAGCACAATGTTATGCAACCCATCATCACTACTTAGATACAAACTTTTTCATCGCCCCAAACGTAAAGTCCATATCCATTAAGTGGTCACTCCCAACTTACCCTTTCCCCAACCCCTTGGTAACTACTAATCTATTTTCTGTCTCCATAGATTTCTCTGTTCCCGATATTTCATATAAATAGAATCATACAATATGTGGCTTTTTTGTCTGGCTTCTTTTATTTAGCATAGTGTTTTCAAGGTTCATTCACATATTGTACCATATATCTGTACCTACTTACTTTTTAATGTCTGAATAACATTCCATTGTGTGGACAGATCACGTTTTCTTTTATCCATTCATTTGTTAATAAACAATTATATTGTTCCCACCTTTTGGCTACTGTGAATAATGCTGCTATAAAAATTTGTGTACAAGCTTTTGTTTGGATACTTCAATTTTTGAGGTATATACCCAGGAGTGGAATTGCTGGGTTACATGGTCAGTCTACATTTATTCATTTGAAGAACTATCAAAATGTTTCCCACAACAGCTGCACCATTTTAGATTCCCAACAGTAATGTGTGAGGGTCCCAATTTTTCCACTCCTTGCCAACACTTTGTTTTTATTATGTCCATCAACTTCACATGATGTGAAGTGTTATCTCACTCTGAGCAAGTTCTTTCTTACAATACATTTAACTTTAGACTTAAAAAAACTAATCTGCCCTTAAAGTTTTCCTTTTATGCATTGTTTTCCTTTTAGATTATGTTTGTAAAAATACCTAATATAAAATCATGAATACCTAGGGCAGTGATGGTGAACCTATGACACGCGTGTCAGCACTGACACGCGTAGCCATTTCTGATGACACGCGGCCGCATGCCGAGGATGAAACATTTGCTGCTCCTGAGGATGAAACATTTGCGACTAGAGTCTTGGAGTTAGTTTTTTCCTCAAAGTGACACACTACCTGAGTTATGCTCAGTTTTTTGGCGAAGTTTGACACACCAAGCTCAAAAGGTTGCCCATCACTGACCTAGGGATTCATAAACTTTACAGTAAACAAATATTTAGGCAGCATTTGTTATGTATACAGTGGAATGTTTCAAAATTATATAAAATCAATACCTTAAAACTCAATATCTAGATTACTTTTCATCATTTTATAAGAGCTTAAATGTATATTCTTATTAATTAGCCATTTCCATATTCCCATTGGATTTCCCTAAAACTCTCTAGAAAATCTAGTATATGACCTCAAACTAGAATTGCATTTCCCTTTCATATGCTAAAGCTATGATATATTAGTATATTGTACCTCCAGAAAAAAAAGATAGCGACCGGCAGGAAGGTAGGGAGAGAGAGAGTGTGAGTGAGTATATTGTACCTCCAGCGAAATGAATGAATATGGTTCCTTCTACTGCTTTTCAACAAATCATATAGCCTATACTATAAGACCTCTTATTCCTGAATATTTTTCAGATAGTTCTCAAATGCCTACCTCGTGCCTGACAGTAAAAGGATGAACTGAGTATGGAATTTTGGCTTCATTCTTAGCTATACAACACTATTCTCAAATACTGTTAAAAAGGGCAGGAAGGGAACATCCTGGACAGTGTTGTTCAGTGGTTAGTGTTGGCCCGTGCACCAAAGGGTTGAAGGTTTGATCCCCAGTCAAGGGCGTGTACCTGGGTTGCAGGTTCAAGCCCAGCACTTGTCAGGGTTCATATGGGAGACAACTGATCAGTGTGTCTCATAACTCTCTCTCTCTCTCTCTCTCCCTCCCTCTCTTCTTCCCTTCCACTCTCTCTAAAAATCAATGGAAAATATATTCTCGGGTGAGGATTAACCAACAACCCAAAAAAGTCATTATGTCCAGAAGATTAAAAGCAAATTAATTTTCCAGAAGTATAGATCTTCCTGGTACCTAGGACCATGAAACATTTCTTCCCTTTGTCCTCAATAAAGAGGATTCTATGTAATATAACATAACACTTCCTCAACAATACCTCCAACAATAAATACACTGTGACATCCAGCAGCTTGACTCAAAATCATGTGTGAGGCCATTTAAAAAATATAAATGTTCTGACTCCACCCTAAACCAGGATTTAGGGAAGAGGAATAGATGAGGGCATGTGAACTTAAAAAGTATCTTGTGCCATGGCCAGTGTGGCCAGTTGGTTAAGCGTCACCCAGTGCACTGAAAGAGCACTGATTGGTTCAATTCCCGGTCAGAGCATGCACCCAGGTTGTGGATTCGATCCCCAGTCGGGGTGCATGTGGGATGCAACCAATCAATGTTTCTCTCTCACATTGATGTTTCTCTCTCTCTCCTTCTCCTTTCCTCTCTCTCTAAAATCAATAAAAACATTTTTTTAAAGAAATAAAGTATAAAAATTTTAAAAATAGTCTCTTGGTAATTTTGATGTCATGAATAATAACTGTACCAGGGGTTTCCCCAAACCTAACCGCTATAATTACAATCCAGCTTGTCTATATAAACATGAAAAATTATCTAAAAGCACTGAATTAAAAAGGTAAAAAGTATCCACAGCAATTGTATTTTCTTACTTACTAGGTGATTTGCTGACGCTCATCTTCTCCACAGGTTTTGCTAGCTTGGGTTTCTTGATGAAGGTTCCACTGGGCTTATTAAATTGTTGCATCATTTTTCTCTTTATTCCTCTTGTAGCAGCAACTGTCACATTGGCGGGTTTATTTTGATAGTCAACAACAATTCCAGGTCTATGAATGCTTCCAAAATCACTCATATGCTGCAAATTTGTGAAATCAAGAAATATTAGCATAATATCCAAAGATAAAGAATGAATTCATACAAAATATACATGTTTTCTATCTAATAATTTTTACCTAAAAATTCCCCAGAATGTAACTAAATTTATATATCCACTCTGAACACATTGGAAAACTTTGTAAATTATTACATGAACT
Source organism: Cnephaeus nilssonii (assembly GCF_951640355.1). Lineage (NCBI taxonomy): Eukaryota > Metazoa > Chordata > Mammalia > Chiroptera > Vespertilionidae > Cnephaeus > Cnephaeus nilssonii. The sequence goes on from NC_137078.1 coordinate 36,224,049, forward strand.
TGAATCCAGTCAATTAGTATTTTTATTTCCAGTAGAACAAATATGTATATTTCCTATTTTTACAATTCAAAATTAGTTGAGATCATAAACAACATATGTGCCTGTCAAAATATTACCACTTGTACAACTCTCTGACAACTCCTCTTCAGAGTTCCTAATTGATATTTTCCCATGAAAAGACCTTAAAAGAAATCTTTATTTTACTAAAGCCTGGCTTATAACTAAGAAACACAAAGAAGACCATATTTGAAGTCTGAAGTTGGAAGTAAAAAAGATCCAGAAATCATTTATGATTTCTCCCTGTTGAAAAAGGGAATGAGAAGGCGAGATGGAACATTAGTATGAAATAGGAGAGTTAAAGCATAACCATGCATCAACTTCCAAGACACACTTCAGATAAAGAATTACATCTGACGTTCCATTCACATTCTTACCTAGAGAAACATATTCTGACCCAGAAGCCTGAGGAGCAAAAGTTTACAGACGAAGAGTCATGCAACCAAGCGACTCTGTGTCCCTTCCTCTTTTTAGTCATTAGCAAAATCCACTACACCAAGAGGTCACTTGTGCATAGGAATTTGTTCTTCTAACCTTACTTTTATAAGATAAAGAATGAGGAGTAATCTGAAGAGAAGGATCCAATGGGAATTGTACAAGTGAAGATTAAAAAAGAAAACCCTATTGGTTCATCTACTTCATTAACAGGAGGAAAGAAAGAAAAGTCCATTCAGACTAGAATGGTGAATACAAAGTACAGGAATACCTGTTTTTCTATTGTGAACACAAAATTGATATTTGAAGTCTCATTAAGAAAAAAGTCATTTGCCTGTAAAGTAATAATACAGCATGGAAAATGCTAGGTGTTTTCAAATTTTACCCCAACTATCTTCCTTTAACCTACAATCATAAAATATGGAGGAATAGCAACATATTGCTTACACTTGTATATTATGCTTAGGATACCTATCTAACCTAGTGGATTGGAATAAATTAGTGTTTCCAGGTAATGTGTACAGTCACATCAGAAAAATCTTGATTAATTATCCATTAAAGGTGCAATGCATTTTACATAAGAGTTAACTGTTATAAATGAAAAATTTATAAACAAGTATGACACACTACACTGATGTACCAAAAGCTAATAAACAGTCAAAACGTGTGCCCTACTACATTTTTTATCAGTAGTACTTCCCTCTGCAAAGAGAATATTAAGAGCCACTGACTCAAAAAAGAAAGAGGAAAAAAAAAACCACAATACAGTATTCTTTATATGACCAAACTAAATAATAACTCCATAACCTACGTACACTTACTAGGTAAAATTTCATGTTAGTCAAGTTACCTAAGAACATAGGCATAATCTTAAAATTAACACTGTATAACCTGAAATTAAACACTTGAAGACTACTATATTTGCTCATTTAAGCAAGAATTTACAAAATATTACTTCCTAGGAAGGAGCCATAAACATATACAGGTAGGAAATTATTTTTCAATATTAAAACTGATGACAGAGAAAATATTACACCCAGCAATAAGACATATTTTAAGAGTGAATTAGCAAAATTATACTGACCACAAATCATTCTACAACCTATGTATTTTACATATCAACTTCTTCACCATGTAAACAAAGCTAAGCTACCCTCAACTATCACCAACTTTTGATATCTTATGTTTAATGTGAAATATGGAGCTTTGAAGAAATAGAGTTTAGTAGCAAAGTATAAACATTTTATCATACATTGCACCTTTAACCTACTCAAAAAACTCCAAAAGGGTTGTTACCTTTTACAATAATCCAAGAACTGACCCACTAGCAAAACTGCTGGTGTTTACAAGGAAAAATGCAACTCCTTTTAACCCCTTTTAGACCAAATCTAACATCCTCACCTTTTTAATAAAGGGAGATTTGGCAAAACTTTATGAACAATCATCTCACACTGTTACTTCTTTTCTGAGGTGCTGGAGAAAGTTTTACAGTCAACCTAAAAATTATGCTTATGACTCAGCTTTTGCTTCAGAATACACTGGGATGAACAGTGTTTATCCTAGTTGAAAACCACGGTCTTGAAAGGGTTTAAAAGAGTGACTAGTGAAAAGAATCTGAAAAGATTCTGTTGTACTTACTCCTCGGCCTCGGCCTCTGCCTGTTGATGGTCCTCCAAAAGCATCATAGTTTCTGCTTCCAAACGTACTTTCAGGATAAGCAGGCGTTCCTCTCCCCCGAGAGCCTACAGGTGCAGGCTTCATATGGGGTGAAGAAAAACTGCTGTAGGAAGAGTAATTCTCTCTTCCTCTGTCCTCCATAAACCCAGGCCTCAATTTTGAACGGGAGTAAGGTGCTTCCCAGCTAGACCCGCCCTGGTTTCTACCTCCGAAAGAGTCAAGGCTATTCCGGTAGGAGCTCTCAAATCGACCACCATAACTACCTCCGAAGCGGCTTTGTTCGGGTTCATTAAAACCATAGCCAGATCTGTATAGATCTCGCCCACCCAGAGAAGACCTGGAGTCGTAAGACTCATAAGGTCCAAACCTGGAAAAATTGCACAGTGAGGGAAAAAACAAAAGTAAGCTTACTAATGTTAGACAATTCAAAAGACAAATTATCAGATGACATTTATCAACTAAAATTCATTTATACCATATTGGTTTGCACAGTTCTACTTTTGTTCACGCTTGATTAGGGCTGGGCAATTCAACCTGAGACCAGATAGAAAGCTACCTGAGTCAGTTTTTAAATATGAATTGAGTTAAGTAAAGCTTAGCTTAAAAATCTGCTTTTTAGCAGCTTTTCTATTTTATTAAAAATAAAAGATTTGTCTGTAATTATTTGAGCCCAGCCCTAGTCTTAGAAAAAGTCATTTGCTAAATTTCACAAACTACTCAAACTTTCTTTAAATCCATCCTCAATATTAGAAAAAAAACAAAGTATTTACAGTATTTTGGCTTTCAATAGGGACACAAATTGAAGACTACACAGATGCAGGCTATTACGACACAGAAGAGATCCTTTTGCACCCTAAATAATCTATATCACAAAACTGCTTCATTATGTTTATAGTAGTTCAAATTTGGAGAAAAATCTCTGGTTATAAAATATGACAATCTGCCAAACTTTGGCTAAGGTCAATAATCGATCCTCAGTCACTTTTCACTTATAGACTAGTAAATCTAACAAATCTAGAAGGATAAGCACATAAAATAGAACATAAAAGACCACCAGCATATACCCTCTGCATATGAATTTTCAAGGCAGATGAGGAAGAATACATTTTATAACATCTTCAATTATTTGAAAAATTATTTCCTGGCAGGAAATTATCACATAAAACTATGCTAAAAAAGGGAGCACACAATCTCCTCAAGGTTTTAATAGAATCAACAGAAGAAACGAATCATCTTACTTCTCACAAATCCAAAGTATGCTTGACACTTTACAACACAGTTTTATAAAGGCCCACAATTACACATGAGATAAACAATAACATCTACATAATTTATACACATTACATTTACAATGTAACAAGGCAATAATTGATATATTAAAACATTTAAATGTGTTACATTACTTTAATTATTTACAGATAACTAAATAAATAGAAGGTACTATTTACTTCTAAATCCTAGTAACCATATAAAAAGTATTCCTCTTTCCAACTACATTTTCAAAGCATCTATCTTATAAGCAAAATTGTCATAACTGTTCATTTTCTTGAACATAACTGTTCCTCTACTATGAACCATAGTGGCACACTTGAAACAGAAAGAAGAAAGGTAAGCAAGATTCAGTCCATCCTTAAGGAATCTGGATCCTTCAATTTATGAAGAAGGACAATAGTTTTAAATGTTCTCTAACTAGTTTTACTACTATTTAATAGGAATCTTTGTGTCTCAAAAAGTAAACTCCCTTTGTCTGAAATATGGTCAACCTTAAAGCCTATAGTAGCTCAACTAGGTTTATGCTTTCCACAGTATCAACAGCAAAATGTAAATACATTCTGAACTCTAGTGCATTAAAATAAGCAAAAAGTATAGTATTCGTGGCTTTAATACAATGCTCCTAGCCTAGAGCACAAGTGGTTTTTGGTTTCAGTAGTACCTGCCAATAAATAACCTAGATATGATATAAAGAACGTTTTTATTATTATAATATGCTCTTACAACTTACTTTAGAGTTAAATTTAAAAGAATAGCTATCTTAAATGTTTCTTAGAAATTGAACATGGCTAGGCTAGTTCAGTTAAACCCATTCTAGTCAAAGACTGCTTTGCTGCTTTTAACAGCACCCCACATTAGGAAAGATTTTTTTAAGTCATTAAGAAAAAGCTTCATATATAATATTTCAAGTAACATTTTACACCATTTGTTCAGGACATTCTGATTAAGAATTTAAAGTAAAAGAAAAGAAATATTCATTGCTAAAAACAGAAAATCTTTAACGATTTATGTATTGAAATGGTAATAGTTATCTGAGGTTCTTAAAAAAATGTCTGCCAGTGATTTTGAGATAATTTTTATAACCATTAGTTAACACCTTTAAACACTTAAGGTGATTATTCAATACCAAATAGTGAAGTTCAAGTATCATAACGTGCCTAAGGAATTCTTAAATTAAAATATCCAGAATCTTATAATCTTCTAATTATTTGGCTAAGTGATTAAGCAATTTACCTGCTACCCCCACCACCACCACTGTGATTGTCCATGCCATATGACTGGTTTAGGTAGGAGTCCATGGATCTTTGACCCCCATAGGATCCATGGCCATAGTCACGATCCATCCCTATAAAGGGTTTAAAAAGAAAAAAATTAAATGATGCTCACCTTTACTGTCACCCAAAAGAAGAATTTTTAGATAAATATCCTTGAATGCCAGACCTCCATAAGATCCAGGGCCATAATCTCGATCCATTCCTAAAAGAATCAATAACAAAAGGTTGGTAAAATATACCATTCTATTCAGGAATCTTTGCATAAAATACAAGATATTCGTATTAATCATCTGAGAAATAGTTCATCAATAACATTTAAGCCACAGTCACATAGACAATGAAAAAAAATACAGAGAAGACTATTTACTGAAAATTCAGATTTCCTATTGAAACCTAATGTTTCAAAGAAAAACCACAACTAGAAACTTCTACATTAGAATTACTTTCAATTTAACCAATACTTATTTGACTAGAGTACTCCTATAAGGCCTGGTATTAGATACTACAGAGTATATAATTAATAATTAAAAATTACAAGAAAAATCAGCATTTAATGTCAAAAGAGAAAACTTTTGTTGTAAATAATATTTTTCTTCATCAATCTGTTCTCTAAGTGTCTAAAAAACCCAGAAGCAACCATATTTTCAATTAGCCGAATTCCAATTACTTCATATGGTAATTGAAATAGCTATTTTTAAAAAGTAAAAATCACAGAGTGGGGCCAATTTGTGGTACTGGGCCTGTAAATAATGATTCAACGAATATTTAATTCCTCAAATACTTTGAGTAAGGGAATTAATGTGAATTCTAGTAATGCACACACTAAAAAAATGTCTAATACAGTAAGAGTACTAAATATATCTTATTACACTGCAATTCTACCTCTATTTCAATCTTTTGACATAAAAATATAACAGATAATAAAATGAATTTATTATAACAATGAAAAAATTTAAAAACTATTTAGAATGTTTCCTATAAATGTTATGCACTAATAAATGCAATAGTATACACAAATTTTATGCAAAAATACAAAGCAAATACCCTAATTTATATTTTTTAAAACATTAAATACATTTTAAATTACAATCATCTAAATATTTCCGCTCCTAACAACAATAATAATAACGCTGAGAGCAAAACTTTACAAAAATACTACTTGAAATCTTGCAACTTTAAACCTGGAAGTGAACTAAATGATCAAATTCAATCTCCTTGATTTATAGATTAGGGAACTGAAGTCCAAAGACATGACATAATGTTCCCGAAGGCCCATAAGTATTTACCCCTCTAGCTTCGTACTGCTGCTTCTACCTGAAACACTCTCCTCTACTAACCCAAGTATCTGTCTGTTGAAATCTCTTAAAGTCCATTTCAAATACCAATCCTATTGATACAGCCTCAGCTGATTATCATCTTTCTTCTGAATATCTACAAGTCTGTAGCTCTTATCTGGTGCTCATTATACTCTACCTTATATTCTATTTGTGACCTCATCTTAAATGTACACTAGTCTTTTGCAGGGTCTGACTTTTAGTAATCTTTTATATACTCTTGAGCAACAGTTCTCAAGGAATAGTGTGTTGACTACTGGAGGTTGCCAAGACCCTTTCAGAGGGTCCACAAGGTTAAACTATTTTCATAAATAATACTAACACATTAATTTGCCTTCTGCACAGTGTTGATATTTGCACTAAAGAATGCAAAAGCAGTGATGGGTAAAACTGCTGGTCTCGTAGCATAAATCAAGGCAGTGGCATCGAACTGTATTAACAGTCGCTGTATTCTTCAATACTACACACTTATAGTAAAAATAATAAAATAAAAATGCCACCTTCACTTAAGAATGTCCCTGATGAAGCACCAAGAATGATTAATTTTATTAAATCATGACTTTGAGTATACCCACTTTTTGATATTCTGTGAAGTAAAATGGGAAGTATGCATAGCACCTAAAGCAGTTTTGCTACATATCAAAGTCCCACAGTTCTCTCCAGGAAAAGTCATTCTCTGAGTGTTTTGTGAGCTGAATTAACCACATTTTACAAGGAATATTATTTAAGGAATACCTTTCTTACTAGAAAGACTGACATTCAAAAACTATGGCTTTCGGTTAGGTTATTTGGCAGGAATTTTCTCAAAAATGAACAAAATAAAACTGTCACTTCAAGAAAAGTAAGTGAAAATATTTGTTGCCAATGATAAAATTCAAGCTAAAGTTAAAATTTTATAAAACTTTTATCTACCACCTTGAGTTTGACATCTTTAAAGGTTTTTCTGATAAAAACTGGTAGCAGTATTAATGATTTTTTTATATTGTACAATAAAACCTGTCAATATATATTTAGAAAATCTGAATAACTTAGTAAACCAATATTTTCCAAATCTAATCCCTGATATTACAGGATCATACATAGTAAAAAGATCCAGCAAGAGTGCAAGACATATCCATAAATTTCAATATAATAGAGTACAAAAAGTTAATCAATATATAAAACATATTGACATATTTTACATTTTTTTATACTACGACTTCAAATTGGGTGTGTAATTTACATTTATAGCACAATAGAATTCATACTACCCACATTGCAAGTACTCAATAGTAAGTCACACATGGCCATATTAGACAACATAGTTCTAAACTAATAAATAGCCAGTTATTTATCTTTAGAGTTGGTGAGTATACAATATGATTTTATGCTCATACATCATATATACAGGATAATTTTGAGATTAAAATTAAGTTTTCAAAATAAAATACTCTTCTCTAAGGCTTCATCCAATATAATAAAACCCTAATATGCAAATTGACCGAATGGCGGAACAACTGGTCGCTATGATGCACACTGACCACCAGGGGGTAGACGCTCAACGCAGGAGCTGCCCCCTGGTGGTCAGTGCGCTCCCACAGGGGGAGTAATGCTCAGCCAGAAACCGGGCTCACAGCTGGCGAGTGCAGCAGCTGGCAAGTGCAGCAGCAGTGGCAGGAGCCTCTCCCGCCTCCGAGGCAGCACTAAGGACCCCTCAGGGTATGTCTGCCTGCCGGCTCAGGCCACTCCAGAGCAGGCCTAAGCCGGCAGGTGGACATCCTCAATCCTGGACTATGAGAGGGTGCAGGCCGAGCTGAGGGATCCCCCTCCCACCAGTGCACAAATGTCGTGCACTGAGCCTCTTGTCTCTATATATAAAAGCCTAAGCGACCGAACCACTAAATGACCAAACAATTGGTCAACCGGTCACTATGATGCGCACTGACCACCAGGGGGCAGACGTTCAATGCAGAAGCTGCCCCTGGTGGTCAGTGCACTCCCACAGCCAACCTTCCGTGGCTGGCCACCTCCTGTGGTCCCTCGTCCCGGCCAGCCGGCCAACTTCCCACAGTCCTTCCCCCCCGCTGACCAACCTCCCGAGGTCTCTCCCCGAGGCTGGCCAACCTCCTGCAGTCCCTCCCCCCGGCCAGCCCCCCAGATCGGCCGCAATGAGGGGGGGCGGGGGGCAGCCAGCCAACCTCCCACAGTCCCCCATCCCAAACCAGCCAACCTCTCATGGTCCCTCCCAGATTTGGGGGGAGGCCTGGCCGGCCAACCTCTTGTGGCCCCTCCCCCAGCCAGCCAGCTCCCCCAATAGGCCCCAATCACCTGTCATGAATTTGTGCACCGGGCCTCTAGTATTAAAAATAACCTTAGAGTTAGGTTCAGTCAGATACACAAAACAAAATCTTTATTTTGCTATTTGTGCTAGTTTCTATTTCGAGTTAGCAGAGACTGCCTTTGGTTTTTTCATTCTGTGTTTTTATTTCAGAAAGATAAGTCATAACTTACTAATATTTATTGAACACTCACCTTGTGCCAGGTACTGCAGAGTACCCAAAACTTGACAGAACTACTTTTATATAGCAATGACCTTGGTTTATTGTTCATAGTACTGTTACTATTCAGTTAATTAAAATGAAAAAGAGGCAATATCTTTATATTATACACTAGAGGCCCAGTGCATGAAATTCGTGCACGGGGGGGGGGGGGGGAGGAGGGAGGGGGGTACCTGCCCCTCAGCCCAGCCTGCACCCTCTCCAATCTGGGACCCCTCGAGGAATGTCCGACTGCCTACTGGGATCGGGCCTAAACGGGCAGTCGGACATCCCTCTCACAATCCAGGACTGCTGGCTCCCAACTGCTCACCTGCCTGCCTGATTGCCCCTAATTGCTTCTGCCTGCCAGCCTGATCACCCCTTGACCACTCCCCTGCCAGCCAGATCAATGTCTAATTGCCTCCCTGCCGGCCTGGTCACCCCTAACTGCCCTCCCCTGCCGGCCTGGTCACCCCTAACTGCCCTCCCCTGCAGGCCTGGTCCCCCCCAACAGCCCTCCCCTGCTGGCCTGGTCCCCCCCAACTGCCCTTCCTCCACTGCCGGCCTAATCGCCCCCAACTGCCCTCCCTTGCAGGCCAGGTCCCTCCCAACGGCCCTCCCCTGACAGCCATCTTGTGGCAGCCATCTTGTGTCCACATGGGGGTGGCCATCTTGTGTGTTGGAGTGACGGTCAATTTGCATATTACCTCTTTATTAGATAGAATAATAAGTGTGATTATAGAGATAATCCCTGCATTATTTTTCTCTCTAGCAACTGCCATCTTACATACATTACTTCTTTACCATGTTTACTGTCCATTTCATCTTACTAGACTGTAAACTCCACAAGGGCAGGAGTATTTGTCCATTTTTTTTTCACTACTAGTATATTGTCAGCTCCTTGAACAGTAACTGATACACAGCAGTCACTCCAAAAACACTGAATGAAATCAAACTATATCTTTGAAATTGAGGTCTTCATTTACAAAATGTAGATAACCCAGACCTCAAAGTAATATTTAATCAGAATTACATTCCAAAATCATTCAGAGTACTTTTTTCATAACATACACAGCCAGGGACCACTTGCCCTATAGTTAAGATTCAAGAGGACTAGGGTATGACCTGAACAATCACCCTCAAATAAGAACCACTGTTGGAGCTAAAATTTAAAAAATAAAAGTACTAACATCAGTAATAGAAATTTCTAAAGCTCTTTTTGTAACACCGTTTATCAAGAAAATAAAATCTCTAGCCCTGCATTTCAAAATCCTGTATTTAGACATTAAGTCCAACTCTCTAATATATCTTACCAGAAATCATGGCCTTCTATCCTTCCAAATCACTTTCTTCAATAAAAACACTAGTCCTACTCACTCCAGTTTAAAATCCTGGATTCATTTTTTATTCATGCTTCTCAATTTTCTACTGATTACTAGTCAGCCTGCAAGCTCTGCTAATTTTCTCTAGAAATGTCTTAATTTTTTTTCTTAATATTTTTTAAATTACTATTTTCACTTCCCAAGTTCAAGGTCTTAAAATTCTTATACCTAAATTTATGAAATGGTTTTCTAGATAATTTTCCAATTTTCAATCTAACTTACATATGGATGCAAATTAAACAATAATAAATAATAATACAAGAATGAACTTTTGCATACTCACAACTATAAATCTTCTTTTGCCAATCCTGTATATTGAATAATTCCTATATATTAAGCCTTATTAGGCCACATCAAAGCCAAAGTTTCTCTAAATTCTTAGAGGCGATAAATTGAAATTAACTGGACTGTAATTATCCCCATAAAATGGAATCATTTCTTTATTTAGTAGTACATTTGCTTCAGTTCTATTTTGTGAATCTATTATATTTTGTACAATTGAATTTTGCATTTCTCTGGCAATCAGAATTTTAATTCCACTACCTGGGGTCCTTCATGCAATGCTTTTTAAAATATATTTGATTTGTGGCCTGGCCTGTGTGGCTCAGTTGGCTGAGCATCACCCTGTGCACCGAAAGGTTGCCAGTTCGATTCCTGGTCAGGGCACATGCCTGGGTTACAGGCTCAATCCCCAGTCAGGGTGCATGCGGGAAGCAACTAATGGATGTTTCCCTCTCACATTGATGTTGCTCTCTCTCACTCTCCCTTCCTCTCTCTCTAAATTCAATAAAAACATATTTTTTTAATCTCTTTAATTTGTTCCATGTTCTTTTTTGTGTGGTATCATCCTGCTTAATAACTATCAAAATGACACTCAATTATATTCTGCATAACTCTCTAGATTTTACCTAACTCTGTAGTCACAACACCAACATCATGCTTATGTTAATAAATGATCAGGCTTCTTCATGTTCTCCTCTAAACAGCTCTTTAAACACTAACGTATTTGAATATATTAAAGCAAATGACCTCAAAAAAGCAAGGTCAAATAGAAGCAATACAGAATTAAGCCAATAATCCATTTAATCTATATTACTCAATACCAAAGCCTCTAATTCAACAAAAATATCTCAGCCAGTTTCTTGTAACTTATCACTCAAAATGCAGTCAGAGCCTTTTGAAATATATTAAAGCAATCATTATTCAAATAAAAAAGAGTCAAGCTAATATGAATAGCCCTAACTTTTCCTGATCCCAAATTCCCTAATTCAAATACTAACTATAGTATGACAACATTAATCCTAACAAGTGATATATCAAGAGGCAAAAAAACACCAATTAAAACAAGGTAAAACTGGCTTTTTACATTAGTACTTTATGTGCATGAAGAGAAAAACTGAAATGTATCCCCTAACATATTTAACAGCAAATGAAAATGGATACTCACCATTAAAACCCTGATAAGTATTCCTGCAAGCAGAGTGTGTGTAATCTATGAAGACATATTAACAGAAAGAAATTAGTGCAATATTAGCAAAAGAACTTACATTATAAACCCATCTATTTAAAGGAAACACTATTTTTTAAATGTCATTAACTTAATTATCTGCAAAAATGGGGTATAATCATTAATATTTCATATGGGAAAACATATATCTCTTTCTCTGCATTATCTCGCCAAATAGCAGTTTTATCATTCAAAGTATGGTAATGTAAAAATTAGTTTATAACACCTACTATATAAAACAGTCAAAAGATAGGATCCAGTACTTATTGCAGAGTAACAAAAGGGCAGGCAGATAAATTATGTATCAAATAATGCAAACACAAGGACATCTGAAAATTGATTTTATGAAGTGTGTAATTTTTCAAAGTTAATATTTCTTTTATCACTTAATTTGCTCTCTAAAGATTTCAGAATTTTATTTGAAAAATGGCATATGCATGTGTGTGTGGCTATATCTATCCAGGATGTGACATAACCCAAAATCATATTGGTAATTTCCCTGACAAAATTAATTTAGAAACCGTTAAATCCTTTAGTTAATTTTACTAATAAATACCGAAATGGTCATTTTGGGTACAACAGAAACCAGGTACACTACACAGGATTAGATTCAGTCAAATTGTCAGTCAAATACTACCCCCTAAATATAGTGATGGTGTGACGAGGGGGCATGAGAGAGGGAGTATTATCACTGACACTATTTAGAACTGTAGGTACACGGTAATCATAAGAAGCAAATACACTGTTTTATTATTGTTTTTTAATTCTCTACAGAAAATGGATTGATTCCCTTATGTGGGGAGGGGACCACTCTCATTGTTCCCCAACTCCCCACCTTAGTAGCTTCTGCTGTACCTTGGGTATTGGCAGTCATCCAACTCTGACATGAAACCATAATACATTTTTAAATTTAATTCCCAACTCTGGCACTTCAACTACTCATACACTGTTTAAAAGTACCTATATCAAAATGAGTCAAAGTCCACCTAAAACAAAAACACCAGTGTGTTCATAGGTGACCTTTCTACTACAAAGTAACTTAAAAAAGTATCCACAAAAGGGTTATACCAGTCCACTTTTATATACTTAAATTTGGCAGAACACTTTGTGCATGATATCAAAGATTAAAAGATCATTTATTAAGACCCAAATGCTGAGATCACACCACATTCAATATTAAAGATACTTTTTTTTGGTTGGGTTAGAGGCTTACAACTAGTTGTTCGTGAGCTGGTTTTATTTAGAAATGCCTGGTTATTCAGGATTCAATCCAGTTGAATCATTCAAGCCCCCTTTTTTCACGACTCCCCAATGCTGTCATTGCCCATTCATTTGATCCTGACACCATTTCCTATCAAAGTTGGGCAAGACTCAGAGACAGGGTGAAGACCCAATTACCTGACTTTGGGAGTGTGTGAAAATGGTTTCCAGGAACGGAGTGAGAGACGACTGGAAGGTGTTGCTAAAATACGGTTCCCTTAAGCCCCGGGTCCAACCCAGGCGGCAGGGGGCAGGTCCCAATTTGAAGGGCATGGAATGCTGGGCCGGAATTCTAACTCGGGTCCCATCCGCGCACACCCCAGAGGAACACGCTGTGGTTCAGAGCCATTTCACACGAGGGAGGGACGACCAGGTGTTCGTGGTGAGTCAACACCCCCGTTTGCGAACCAGAAATACCTTCCTCCCCATTCGGGGAAGATGTCTACCTCTGCGTACCACTCGGAGACGCCCTTTAAACTCATCTTCAACTAAGGCAACCAGGGCTGGCAGTGTGAACAAGCCTCGGAAAATGGTACCTGGGGTTGCGGGCTTACTAAACGGGTCGCTGCCCTGTGGGCGAAGGCCAGCCGAGGCGGGGCGGCCGCGCTCGCCCGAGACCGGGAAGTTGGAGGCGTCGGGGCAATTTCCATGCAGCGGGGCCGGGCCGGGGCCGGAGGCCGAGGCGCTCTGGGCGCGCCCGTCCCCGCCCAGGCCCGCACGGAACTCCCAGGTCCCCGGGGACAACGGGCGCGGGGGGGGGCGGGGGACTCGGGGCGCGCGGGTCCCCCAGGGGCCACCCCCGGGCATTGGGCCCGCGGCGGGCGGCGGGCGGGCGGCCTTGGGCCCGCAGAACAAAGCCCACACGGCCATCTTGAGACGGTAAACAGACCCCCAGCGCAGGCCACCCCGCCTCCCGCCCACCGCGGCCACCAGCCAGGGGCGGCGCTCACCGTCCTCGAAGTCCATGGCGGAGGCTCCGGGCCGACCGGCTTGGCGGCGCTGGGCTGAGCTGGGGCCGGCAACGAGCGTCGGGGAGCCGCGTTTCCACACTAGCCGTCCGCGCGACCGAGAGCGACGCTACCGGCCCGGGAGCCGCAGGCCACAGCGAGGTTGGGGGCGGGGCCAGCCGGCGCTGCCAGTCGCCCGAGTGCGGCCTACGATTGGTTGGCGCGGACTAGTGGGCGGGACCTCGAGTGGGGGCGGGAAGCAGGTCCGCTGTCAAGCTCCCAGGTGCTGACCCTCCTAGAGCCGCGGGGGGGAGGGGAGGTTAAAAAAAAAAAAAAAAAGCAGGAGCGCTGAAGCCTGATTGGAGTCACGGGAAAGCGGGCTAGGTGTTCTGGAAGGTAGGGCTGCGGGCCCGCCATGTTTGATCCTGGCAAGAAAGAAAGGATCTGGTTGGAATACCTTCCTCCTGCCCAAACTGATAAACCACGTGCCGACCTTTTGCTTTTTATTGGCTGATCAGAAAATGTTGAAGTACTTGGAGTTTCTGCCCTGAAGACACATAAGTCCGAGACTTTCTTTTAGAGAACTCTGTATGCAGAGAACAGGTTGCTAAATAGGGAACAATTATGGAAATGATTGAAGACGGGCTATTATCAAGTTCTGAATTTTTTAAAATACATTTTTATTGATTTTAGAGAGGGAGGGAGAGGGATAGAGAGATAGAAACATCAATGATGAGAGATGTTGAGAAACATCGATGATGAGAGATGCCTCCTGCACACCCCTTACTGGGGATGGAGCCCGCAACCCAGGCATGTGTCCTTGGCTGGAATCGAATCTGGGACCCTGCACGCTCTATCTGCTGAGCCAAACCGGCTAGGGCTCAAGTTCTGAATTTTAAGGTGCAAAATAAAAGTATACAAGTTCACAGACAGGGAAGATTTGTGGCAGTGGTGTCCAGAACTTGAAGGATAACCACGTGCAAACACACACAAATATTGGCATTGCATTACTGCCACCTTGCAAATAGTATTAGAAGCAATGGGCAGTTTTTCATCCATAGGTCAATATGGAAAAGCACAGCTGTTTGATCATTCTGACCATGAGCAGCTTGAACTCCAGGTTAAAATTTTATTTTTATTTTTTGCATAGAGCAAATGGTGTCAACATGAATTGGTCACGGGATAGGAAACCATGAATCAAACCATTTGCTCTTCATCCATGTCCAACCAGTCACTGGGACCAAGTTCCAAGAAGGCAGTCTCTGGAAATAGGACTGGAGGAAAAACTCACAAACTGTGTGCACTACCGTAGCCCCAAATATGGGCAGGGCATTGTTTATCACTTTCCTTCTGCACCTTGATTTATTCACTGAGCTCTCCACCCTTTCCTTGTTTTCTTCTCTTTTTTTTTTTCCCCTCCTATACCTGTTTTCTATTTACCTAAGCTGAACGCGTAATTTCCCTCTTCAAACCTGCTCATCCTCCTTTACTCTTTCATTGTTAGTGGCATAGTGAGCAACCACCCACTAATCCCAGCCAGACAGAAGCCTGCAACTCATCTTGTCAAGACTCAGCCCGCCCACACCCTCCCATCAATACTGAGGTCTTTCATCTGCTTATTGCCTCATGAAATGTCTTAAACTTGCTCGCTCCTCTCCATCCCCACTGCCACTACCTGTGTTAGACTCTCATTTCTCTCCAGAACTATTGCTGCAGCTGCCTAATTAATTTCTCTGTCCTTTGACCTTTACATTCTCAGGCTCCTCGGGGCTGCAGTGATCCAAACGCAAATCTGAGCACGCATGTGTCTCTGCCATGGATTAGGTGGAGACAAAAGCTTGTTAACCTAGAGCACACCCAGCAGGATCTGGCCACTGCCTGACCTGCCATCTTTCTACATTTCTCCCTCCCCCTCTCTCCCATACTCTCCTGTTTGATCAAGAAGGTAAACTACTTGCAGTTCCCAAACCCTGTACTTTTTCTCACCACTAAACGTTTACTTACGTTGTTCCCTCTGTTTGGAACACTACCTGGGTAACCGTACACCTCTTCAAAACACAACTCAGGATTTACTTCCGCTAAGAAATATTTCCCGGTCTCATCCCCACCTCCTAGGCCAGTACTTCTCAAATGTTAATGTGCATATGATTCATCTAGGGATCTCGTTAAAACTCAGGTTCACATTCAGTCAGTCTGGGTTGGAGCCAGAGAGTCTGCATTTCTCACAAGTTTCTGGGAGATGCTGCTGCTGGTAGTCAACCATACTTGGAGCAGCAAGGCCCTGGGCTGGATTGAAAGCCCGTCCTCTGAGTTCCCGGGACTAACCTCTGTTATAACACTATGTCCCTGCGCTAAATATCTGCTTGGCTTTATGTGTCTCCACACTAAAAGCTCTTTGAGATTAGAACCAAGTCTTCTTTTTCTCCTAAGTGCCAAGTGCATATGTGAAACTGAGCTTTTCCTGACATTTTTTAACTTTTATATTCTTGTTATCTCCCCCGCCCCAATTTACCTTCTGGTAAAGGAATGAATTTGTAACCTGAGATCTTTTAGTCTTGGAAAGACTGGAAAAGAATAAGTACTGGGTCACTTTGCATTTGTGTGTCCTGTGCATGCACACGTGTGTAGGGGTGCGCGTGCACGCGCGCACACACACAAACACACACACACCCCTTTCTTCCCTGAAAGAGAAACCTACCAAAGAACTGCTGACTCCAAAAGAAACCTAGGCCTGGCACAAATGCAAGGAGCCAGAATATACAGGTCACTCCTCCCCTTCCTTCCTGTTTTCCACACAGGAAGTGTTTTTTACCAAGGCAACTTTATTGAACAAATATTGATTGAGCACCAACTATGTGTCAAACATAGCTTTCTTACTTCATTGTTATCTCTTTTGTATCCTCCTCCACCCCCAGAGTCTAGCCAGGCTACGCGGCCTGTTCCTACGTGTTAGGCTCAGATTTTTACCCTGAGGGGTCAATGTTTTGTACAAATTCTCATGCCGTTTTGTCTTCCATATATTTTGTAGTAGGTGACAGGTTAGAAAATGCCATACCAGCGAAGTCCTTTGGAAAAATAAAAAAAAGAGAACAGGACTTTTAAAGTGCAGAGGTAAAAAGGATGTGTGGGCTGAGGACAAGAAAAGACTGAAGGAAGAGGGAGGAAATGAGAGGTTACACCTGGGACCTGACTCTGAGGAAGTTGTCAGAGAAGTCCCACCCTCCCATTTCCAGAACCTAAGATCTAGATGAGCGGACTCCCTGAGTACCCAGAGACCTTTGCTCCTCATCTCCTAACCCCCAGCCTACATATCTTATGCTCCATCTACACAGGACCATCTGCTGTTCCCTGAATAAGCCATGTATTTTCACATTCCTATGCCTTTACTCATCTTGTTCTCTCTGCTCCTATTGTTTCCTCTCCTCCTCTGCCATTCTTCAGGGTTTATTGTCAATGTTGCCTCTTTTTAAACCTCTCCCCAAGCTCTCAGTCAGAATCCCCTTCCCTCTGTGTTACCCTAATAGCGTTTATCGCTGTTGGATTCTTGTTATAATTCATGAGTTCGCAATATCTTTGTCTACTTCTTGTTTGTACTCCTTGGATGTGGAGAGCCTCCTTTTTACCCCTTTATGTGGCCTGTGTGTAGCACGTTGTCACTATGTATTAAGGGGAAAGAGCAGTAGCCAAATCGCCAATAAAGAAAAGACTTACTGAGGCTGAAATTGGGTACCCAGAGCTTCAGCTGCAGAAAACCTCAGCATCCTATAATTATGCTGTAGGTAAGTGAAGGTGGGGGTTACAGAGAGGCATTCTAATTCCACAGTGCTTTCCCGATTTGCTCCAAATAATTCTTCCTCCCCATATTCTTTAGGGAATTCATAAATGCTTAGAGAGGGAAGTCAAGAACGAAGAATTACTCATTTATAGCAAAGCAGAGAAAGTGAACATAAAGTAATTCCTACGGAAGCCTCTGAGGACTTATCAAGAGAGAGCTGGTTACAAAGCCAGTTCTCTGGAAATCTGCTGACAACAGCTGGTATGACAGTGCTGATGGATGTTTTATACATAATGGAAGATGTCGCTCTCTGATTTTAATATACCACTTCAAAAAGATGCCAGTGTCTCTGAAAGCTAAAAGGAATAGCCATTAAAATAATAACCTTTATTAAGTCCTACATATTAACAAATGTTCAAAAGCTCTTTACATGTATTAACTCTTTTCTTTTCCTGCCCAATAAACCTATGATGTAGGCACTGCTGTCATCCCCACTTGAATGATTAGGAAACTGAGATCCGGAGAGGTAAAGTTACGTGCCCAAGTTCACACAGCTGAAGGAAGGGTAGAGCCAAGATTGAAATCCAGGCAGCCTGGATCCAGAGCCCAAGCTTGTATCTCTGTCATTCTGAAATGCCTACTGTGCTCTACTGAGCAGCTATTGTGTGCCAGAAATTTTCGTAGACACTCCACATTTCTAATTCTTACCAAAAGAGTGAGGTTACATGGTTTTCCAAATGAGTAAAATTAAAGAGAAAGGTAAGTTACTAATCCAAGACCACACAGTCAGTGACTGCTGGTTCCATATGCATGATAAATACTAGATAGCCATGCTTACGTTTTTGGTACATGGAACCAACCTTGGAAACCCAATATTATCATCAGGACCTCAGGTTTAAAAAAAAATGCCTTAGCTAGTCTACAGGTCATCTTGCATAATTGTGCATAATGTAGCCAAAGGAGACTATATACCAAGGAGTGGTCATGAATGCTTCAGAGAATCCCATTTTGTCCTGTGCTTTAGGCCTTCCTCAAATTAGAAAAACTTGACTAGTGTTATATGCATTTCCTTTCCAGAGGAGCAAGGTAAAATTCCAATGCTAAGGTGCTTTCAGAATGTAAGAGCTACCTTCCTTTTTTGGGTACACATTATATAAAGTATGGTACATTTCTAGAAAGTTAGATGTATTCCCTTTAAGGGGCTCAATTAAACATCTGAATTATTGCCACTCATTTTATTTTACTAATGCATTATAGTCCATCCTATATTTTAATTTACTAAACAAATTGAAAGCAAGCTGTCTGAGACATCTGTCAAGCCCACTGAATCGATTTGGTGGCTCTGCCATGCTGGGAAGGTGTCCCCTTTCTTCTTGGCTCTGTCACATGTGTCTCTCCCCGAGCTGCACACTTATTGAAGAGGATGATTTTCCTAGATAGCGGAGGACAAGGAGCTATAGGGAATCAAGTTCTTCCGCTGGAATATCCACCACTTGTGTAGTAGGTTATCTCACCTAGCTGTGTCTCCCCATGGAGATTTTGTTTTTGTGCCTCCAGCCGCCTAGCACGATACTACACGCCTGGTAGACGCTTTAAAATGTTTGTTGAATGAATAAAAGAAAACAGACTCAGAGTTGTCTCCTGTATTTATTTTTAAAATATATTTTTATTGATTTCAGAGAGGAAGGAAGAGGGAGAGAGAGATAGAAACGTCAATGAGGAGAGAGAATCATTGATCAGCTGCCTCCTGCACGCCCCCTACGGGGGATGGAGCCCACAACCGGGGTATGTGCCCTTGACCGGAATAGAACCCGGGACCCTTCAGTCCACAGACCAATGCTCTATCCACTGAGCCAAACCAGCTAGGGCTGTCTTCTGTATTTCAATAGCTTCAATTCTACATTAAGGCAACACATATAAGTAAAAATACAAAATTCAGCCATGCACAAATACCATCTAATCCAGTGATCGCCAACCTTTCAGACCTCACAGACCAACAGTGGTCCGCAGACCACCAGTTGGCCACTGCTGAATTCTAATTTATTTAGAGTCCTTATCCACTACATATCCTATTTACAGAGAAAAAGGGACAGTCCTAGTATAGCCAGTAGAGGGCACCACACACCAAATGTAGATAAAATTTCACTGCAGAAATGGAGCACATGTTCCAGTCCTGCTGGTCTAAGTATTCTACAGGGACGCCGGGTAGAGAATATTCCCGTGGGCCAGTGCTCTGCAGGTACCTGAATTTCTATTTTGGTTCAACTGTGAGCATAAATTTTCCTGTTTGCTTCATTTCACTGGATTTCAATTTTAGAGATGACTATTAAAGCATGAAACAATGGAAAATGCTTACTACATTTGAAATGCAAGATACAAAATTGTTTATGGAACCTGATAACAGCTATGTCAATAATCTTTTTTAAAAGACTAAGCATATCTCAGATAAGAAAAAGCTAAAGGAGGTCATCGCTACCAAGTCAGTAATACATGAAATGTTAAAGGGACATTTTTAAGAAGAAGGGGGTGGGGGAATAGGAGCAGGGGAAGGTTAAAAATATGAATAATAAAATGACAATACCTACATACCCATCAATACTTACTTTAAATGTAAATGGATTACCGTATTTTTCTGTGTATAAGACGCCCCCCACTTTTCCAACCCAAAATTAAGAAATCAATATTTTAAACGTAAAACACAACACATTTTTATTTAGTAATTACCATAGGTAATGTTTACATACCAGTACTATGATATTATGCAGCATATCACTTTATTCAGCCTCTGTTGCATCACTGCTCTCTTCTTCATCACTGTTTGTTCCAGACATATCAATTTCTTCAACTTCTATTGTATCACTGCTGTCTTCTGAGTCACTGTCTATAAATGTGAGATCATCCTCATAAACTGGTAGCTTTTTCTGAGCTAACTTTGTTCATGTTCTCATGGCCAACCCTTCTCTCCTCATGAAACTGAAGCACCATTTTGCCTTTCCTGTAAAATCAACAATGTTCATTTCGCTTGCAAACATTCTTGCCTGACATTGAATAAGCTTGGTTGACACACAGAAGCCACTCTGGCGCTGCTGCATAATCCAAGTCTTAAGCCTCTGCTCCAAGTTTGCCCATTTTGCTGGTTTTCCTCTTAAGGCCTTCTTTTTTGTAATCTTAAGGAGTTGTTCTTCCTGTTTTCTCCACTGTCTGATCATACAGTCAGTGGGAGGAGGTCCAAATTGTCTCTGCAGCTCTATCTCCATGCTCTTTTGCATAGCTGATTACCTTCAGTTTGAATTTTGCAGAATAAGGCGATCGCTTACTGGTATTAATCTTTTTATTTTTTGACATCTTTATGGGCTCAGAACACTCAGGTCCCTGTTGCATCTGTGCACTCTCCACCTCCACCTCCAATTAGGGCATCAGCTGACGTCAATAACAATAAGGCTCGTGATTGAAGGAAGCCTGTTTGACAAGGTATGGGCAGCTACGCACCCATGGAGCTCCCTCCTCTGCTGACTTCCGTGTATAAGAGGCCCCTCGATTTTCAGTGTAATAATTTTATAAAAAAAATAGCATCTTCTATACGGAAAAATGCGGTGCTTTTATAATGTAAAAAAATATATTTGATACAAAACAAGATGTAATATTATTAACTATCAGTGTTTATAAAAAGTTCTCTCTACCCAAATATTGTGTTCATTCTCTTTGTAGATATAGTTATTGGGAAGGAGTCTCTATTGGCCATGTAAGTCAGGATCTCAAGCCTACTTCTACTCTAGAATCATCTAGTGCACTTTTTAAATTAAGTTTATTGGGGTGACATTTGTTAGTAACATTATATAAGTGTCAAGTAAACAATTCTAAAATATATCATCTGTATACTGCATTATGTGCTCACCACCCAAAGTCTAGTCTCCCTCTGTCACCATAAAGTTGACTCTGTTTACCATCTTCATCCTCTCTCCACCCCATCCCTTCTGGAAGTGCCAATACTTAGGACTCACTTTGGGGATTCTGATTTCATAATGAACCTAAAACTGTTAACAATGTTTAGCTCTTTTCAAGATACTTACAAGACATGCTATTAAAGTAATTCTCTTCTGTCTCAGTAAATTGTATGTCTTGAGAAGATCTGGAGTCTAGAGGGGTGGGGGGGAGCTTTGGAGACTGATAACCACACATTAACCGATCAATCCTTGTTCAGGAAGTAAGGTCACAACTACACCCTGAGTCAGGGCTGGTCCAAACACATGAGCATCTTCCAGCTCTAAACGCTGGCTGGGTTCCAATGCTGCCTCTAACTACCCTGCAGCCCTGGGGAGGTAATTAGCTAATGACAGTAAAGGGCTTTTAAACTAAAACATGCTGTATAAATGCTAAACACAGGAAACACACAGAGGCTCTCACTGACTGCCAGTACTTTTCAGCCAGAGACAGTTGATTCATCTTTCAGCCAATTTCTCTTTTGCAACTGAAATCTTCCTAATCTTTATTCCAAGGGAACAAAGAGTTCTTTTTAAAAAATGTGTTTTCCACAAATCAAAGACCTAAGAAGATTATCCCTTTATCAGAAATGAGGTTCCTGCCTCAACAAAAGTGTTTTGTGCTAATGAAGTTTTAGGCGGTTGGCTGGTTGGCTTGGGTCACGGAAGGCAGGTGCTACATAAACTGGGCCATCCTCGGTGGTCCAGTATGAGTCTGCACATCATCTGGTTTTAAAGCAGATGATTTGTGCACAGGGTAACAAATCAAGTAGCAGAAAAGAACTTCCAAGGAAAAGCACCAGCCTTCCCCTCCTCTCTCTGCTCTGGTTCCCTCTGCAGAGGAAAACTCTGGTGTTAGCCAGGGGGAGGTGATTTGTGCTTGACAACCTCACTCTATCTCTCTCTTCTGGGATTACCAACTGTAGTCAATATCAACTGATTCCACTCTATGAAAATGCGCACGTATCTCATACTACCCTCTCCCTCCAATGTTTAACAGCAACGATGGTGTTGTATTTCCTCTATTGGGACTAGACCTTTATATGTTTTTGGGGTTTTTTTACTGATCAGAGCACTTTATTTTTTTTTTTAATATTTTTTATTGTTTAAAGCAGGTGTCCTCAAACTACGGCCCACGGGCCACATGCAGGTGTTTTTGACGTTTTGTTTTTTTACTTCAAAATAAGATATGTGCAGTGTGCATATGAATTTGTTCATAGTTGTTTTTTTTAAAACTATAGTCCGGCCCTCCAACGGTCTGAGGGACAGTGAACTGGCCCCCTGTTTAAAAAGTTTGAGGACCCCTGGTTTAAAGTATTACATATATTAGTACATATATCTCCTTTTCCCCCCCCGCCCCGCCCCATTGACCTTCCCCCAGCCTCCCCTACCTCCTGTCGCATACCCTCATCCCACCCCCCCAGTGTCTTGTGTCCATTGGTGTGCTTATATGCATGCATACAAGTCCTTCGGTTGATCTATTTCCCTCCCTCCCCAACACTCCCCAGCCTTCCCGCTGTAATTTGACAGTCTGTTGGGTGCTTTACTGCCACTGTATCTATCTTTTTATTCATCAGGTTATAATGTTCTTTATTCTCCATAAATGAGTGAGATCATGTGGTATTTTCCTTTCATCGCCTGGCTTATTTCAGTGAACAAAATGCTCTCCAGGTCCATCTATACTGCTGCAAATGGTAAGAATTCCTTCTTTTTTATAGCAGCATAGTATTCCATTGTGTAGATGTACCATAGTTTTCTAATCCACTCATCTGCTGATGGGCATTTAGGCTGTTTCCAAATCTTAGCTATGGTGAATTGTGCTGCTATAAACATAGGGGTGCATATATCCTTACCGATTGGTGTTTCTTGTTTCTTGGGATCTATTCCCAGAAGTGGGATCACTGGGTCAAATGTCGGTTCCATTTTTAGTTTTTTGAGGAAACTCCATACTGTTCTCCACAGTGGCTGCACCAGTCTGCATTCCCACCAGCAGTGCACGAGGGTTCCTTTTTCTCCGCATCCTCACCAGCACTTGGCGTTTGTTGATTTGTTGATGATAGCCATTCTGACAGGTGTGAGATGGTACCACATTGTTTTGATTTGCATCTCTCGGATAATTAGTGACTTTGAACATGTTTTCATGTGTCTCTTGTCCTTCCTTCTGTCTTCTTTCGAAAAGATTCTATTTAGGTCCGTTGCCCATTTTTTTTATTGGATCATTTATCTTCCTTTTATTAAGTTGTATAAGTTCCCTGTAGATGTTGGAGATTAAACCTTTATCAGTGATAACATTTGCAAATATGTTCTCCCATGCAGTGGGCCTTCTTGTTGTTTTGTTGATGGTTTCTTTTGCTGTGAAAAAGCTTTTATTTTGATGTAGTCCCATTTGTTTATTTTCTCTTTAGCTTCCATTGCTCTAGGAGCAGTATCGGTGAAGAAATTGCTTCAGCATATGTCTGAGATTTCTCTGCCTGTGGATTCCTCTAGTATTTTTATGGTTTCCCGTCTTATGTTTAAGTCCTGTATCCATTTTGAGTTTATTTTTGTGTATGGTGTAAGTTGGTGGTCTCGTTTCATTTTTTTGCATGTATCTGTCCAATTTTCCCAACACCACTTATTGAAGAGACTGTCTTGACTCCATTGTATGTTCATGCCTCCTTTGTCAAATATTAATTGAGCATAGTGGTTTAATATCTGGATTCTCTATTCTATTCCATTGGTCTATATGTCTGTTCTTGTGCCAGTACCAGGCTGTTTTGAGAACAGTGGCTTTGTAATACAGATTGAAATCTGGTATTGAGATCCCACCTACTTTGTTCTTCTTTCTCAGTATTGCTGTGGCTATTCGGGGTCTTTTTAATTCCAGATGAATTTTTGGAGAGTTCTTTCTAGGTCTGTGAAATATGCCGTTGGTATTTTAATGGGGAGTGCATTGAATCTATAGATTGCTTTGGGTAGTATGGACATTTTAATGATGTTGATTCTACCAACCCATGAACATGGTATGTTCTTCCATCTGTTTACATCTTCCTCTATCTCTTTTTTCAGTGTCCTGTAGTTTTCCACGTATAGGTCTTTTACCTCCTTAGTTAAATTTATTCCTAGGTATCTTAATTTTTTTGGTGCGATGGTAAATGGGATTGCTTTTTTAGTATCTCTTTCTGTAAGTTCACTGTTGGTCTATAGAAAGGCCATAGATTTCTTGGCGTTAATTTTGTATCCTGCTACATTGCCAAATTCATTTATTATGTCTAATAGTTTTTTTATGGAGTCCTTCGGATTTTTTATGTACAATATCATGTCATCTGCAAATAAGGACAGCTTTACTTCTTCTTTTCCAATTTGGATGCCTTTTATTTCTTCTTCTTGTCTAATTGCAATGACTAATACTTCCAGTACTATGTTGAACAAGAGTGGTGAGAGTGGGCATTCTTGTCTTGTTCCTGTTCTTAGGGGAAATGATTTATTTTTTGCCCATTGAGTATGATGTTAGCTGTGGGTTTATTATATATGGCTTTTATTATGTTGAGGTATAATCCTTCTATTCCCACCTTTTTGAGAGTTTTTATCAAGAAAGGGTGTTGGATTTTGTCAAATGCTTTTTCTGCATTAATTGATATGACTATGTGATTTTTATCTCTCAATTTGTTTATGTGATGTATCATGTTTATTGATTTGCGGATATTGTACCATCCTTGCATTCCTGGGATAAATCCTACTTGGTCATGGTGTATAATCTTTCTGATGTACTGCTGGATCCGATTTGCTAGAATTTTGTTGAGGATTTTGGCATCTATATTCATGAGGGATATTGGCCTGTAATTCTCTTTCATTGGTTTTGGTATTAGGGCGATGCTGGCTTCATAGAAGGAGCTTGGAAGTGTTCCTTCCTCTTGAATTTTTTGGAATAGTCTGAGGAGGATAAGTTTTAGTGCTTCCTTGAATGTTTGGTAAAACTCTCCTGTGAAGCCATCTGGCTCCGGGCTTTTGTTTGCTGGAAGCTTTTTGATGACTGCTTCAATTTCTTCCATTGTTATTGGCCTGTTGAGATGTTTAGATTCTTCCTGATTGAGTTTTGGAAGGTTATATTTTTCTAGGAATATGTCCATTTCCTCCAGGCTGTCCAGTTTGTTGGAATAGAGTTGTTCAAAGTATATTTTTTAACAATCCTTTGTATTTCTGTAGGGTCTGTTGTTGTTTCACCTCTTTCATTTCTGATTTTGTTTATTTGGGTCCTCTCTCTTTGCTTCTTGGTGAGCCTGGCTAGAGGTTCATCAATCTTGTTTTTTCCTTTCAAAGAACCAGCTCTTGTTTTTGTTGCTCTTTTGTATTTTTTTTTTTTTTTTTTTGTCTCAGTGTTGTTTATCTCCGCTCTGATCTTTATTATTTCCTTCCTTCTGCTTACACTGGGCTTTTCTTATTGCTGTCTTTCTAACTCTTTGAGTTGTAGGTTTAGGTAATTTATTACCATTGTTTCTTGTTTTTTGCAGTAGGCTTGTAGAGCTATGAACTTCCCTCTCAAGACTGCTTTTGCTGTGTCCCATAGATTTTGGATTATTGTGTTTTCATTGTCATGTGTTGCCATGATGTTTTTTATTTCTTCTTTGATCTCTCTGGTAACCCAGTCATTGTATAATAGCATGCTGTTTAGTCTCCATGTGTTTGATTTTTTTGGATTGTTTTTATTGTAGTTGATTTCCAGTTTTATGCCACTGTGATCTGAGAAGATGCTTGATATGATTTCTATCTTCTTGAATTTGAAGAGACTTTGCCTATGACCCAACATATGGTCTATCTTTGAAAATGACCCATGTGCACTTGAGAAGAATGTGTGTTCTGTGGCTTTGGGGTGAAATGTTCTGAAGTTGTCAATTAATTCCATCTAGTCTAGTGAGTCATTTAGGATTGATGTTTCTTTGCTGATTTTTTGTTTAGAGGATTTTTCCAATGGTAATAGTGGGGTATTAAAGTCTCCTACTATGATTGTATTGCTGTCAATCTCTCCCTTGATATCCTCCAGGAGTTTTTTTTATGTATTTGGGTGCTCCTGTATTGGGTGCGTATATGTTTACTAGAGTTATTTCTTCTTGTTGGATTTCTCCCTTTAGTATTATGAAGTGGCCTTCCTTATCTCTTTTTATGTCCTTCACTTTGAGATCCAATTTGTCAGATATAAGTATTGCTACCCCAGCTTTTTTTTCATTTCCATTTGCCTTAAAACCTTTTTCCATCCCTTCACTCTCAGTCTGTGTGCATCTTTTTTTCTGAGGTGGGTTTCTTGTAGAAAGCAGATATATGGGTTGTGTTTTCTTATCCAATCCGTTACCCTATGTCTTTTGATTGGGGCATTTAATCCACTTACATTTAAAGTTATTATTGACTAGAGGCCCGGTGCACGAAATTCATGCACGGAGGGGGATTGTCCCTCAGCCCAGCCTGTACCCTCTCCAATATGGGACCCCTTGAGGGATGTCCGACTGCCCATTTAGGCCCGATCCCGGTGGGCAGTCAGATCCCTAAACGGGCAGTCGGACACCCCTCTCACAATCCAGGACTGCTGGCTCCCAACTGCTTGCCTGCCTGCCTTCCTGATTGCCCCTAACCGCTTCTGCCTGCCAGCCTATCACCCCCTAACCACTCTGCTGCCAGCCTGTTTGCCCCCAACTTCCCTCCTCTGCTGGCCTGGTCACCCCTAACTGCCCTCTCCTGCAGGGTTGATCACCTCCAACTGCCCTCCCTTTGCAGGCTTGGTCCCTCTCAACTGCCCTCCCTTGCAGGCCGGGTGCCTCCCAACTGCCCTCTCCTGCTGGCCATCTTGTGGTGGCCATCTTGTGTCCACATGGGGGCAGGATCTTTGACCACATGGGGGCAGCTATATTGTGTGTTGCAGTGATGATAAATCTGCATATTACTCTTTTATTAGATAGGATAGAGGCCTGGTACAGGGGTGGGGGCCAGCTGGTTTGCCCTGAAGGGCATCCCGGATCAGGTGGGGGTTCCCTTGGGGTGTGGGGCGGCCTGAGTGAGGGGCCTGTGGTGGTTTGAAGGCTTGCCACACCCCCTGGCAACCCAAGCAAGGCCCTGGTATCTGGGTTTTATTTTCCTTCTACAATTGAAACTTTGTAGCCTGGAGCGGAGCCAAGCCTGGGGCTCCCTCTGAGGCAGGCAGCCATTTGTGTTGGGGTTATAATTGAAACTTTGTTGCCTTAAGCGGGTGGGCACGGCCAGGGTGTGCGGAAAGCTTTGTTTCCCCTGTTGCCGGCGGCAACCCTGGCCTGCTCTCTCAAGCTCTATTCTGCCGCCATTTCTGTTTGAATTTGTTTACCTTCTATAATTGAAACTTTGTAGCTTGAGTGGAGGCTTAGGCCTGGCAAGGGCAGGGGGAAAGCTTGGCTTCCTCTGTTACCTAGGAAACCTTGCTCTCTGTGGCTGTAGCCATCTTGGTTTGGGTTAATTTGCATGCTCACTCTGATTGGGTGGTGGGTGTGGCTTGTGGGCGTGGCTTGTGGGTGTGTCGGAGGTATGGTCAATTTGCATATTTGTCTATTATTAGATAGGATAGGTACTTATTGAGAAGGAAAACCCCTATTTTGTAAAACTACTGTTTGGAATTCTCTGCTGTTGTTTTAGACAGACTCTTATTGTAAAAAAATAACTTTGCTTTCTAGCCTGCTTGAATAATGAGAAAGATAAACTTAGCTGCCTGACCTTGTAGGCCAGACACTAGATATGCCCATAATCTCAATGCCATGCCAGGTGTACTTTTTAATTGGATAGAACTGTGTTGTTTTCAAGGCCAGCAGCGAGATAACCACTAAGTGCACATAGGGCTGGCTCTTTAATAAAAAGGGAAGTTCTGCTTGTAGCTTTGCTTAGAATTTGAATTCATTTTGCCAAAACCGGTTTGGCTCAGTGGATAGAGCGTCGGCCTGCAGACTGAAGGGTCCCAGGTTCGACTCCGGTCAAGGGCATGTACCTTAGTTGCGGGCACATCCCCAGTAGGGGGTGTGCAAGAGGCAGCTGATCGATGTTTCTCTCTCATCGATGCTTCTAACTCTTTATCCCTCCCTCTCTCTTCCTCCCTGTAAAAGATCAATAAAATATATTTAAAAAAAAAAAGAATTTGAATTCATTTTCTCTAAGCCCACCGCGGTGAATAAAGTGCATCTCTCCAAACTCTCCTGCATTGTTTGATTGATCCGAATCTCTGTAACATTATTTGTTGCCATTTTTATTCTTTACCCCTGTATTCCTTCTTCGCTTCCTATTTCTTTTTTTTACAGTAGACCCTTTAGTATTTCTTACATTGCTGGTTGGGTGGTAATAAATTCCCTTAGTCCTTTTTTATCTGTGAAGCTCCTGATTTCACCTTCAATTTTTATTGATAGCTTTGCTGGGTACAGTATTCTTGGATTCAGACCCTTCTTTTGCATGACTTTGTATATTTCATTCCATTCCGTTCTGGCCTGATGAGTTTCTGTTGAGAAATCAGTCGCTAGTCTGATTGGGGTTCCTTTGTAGGTAACTTTCTGTCTCTCTCTGGCCACTTTTAAGATTCTTTGTCGTTGGTGTTTGCCAGTTTAATTATAATGTGCCTTGGCGTCGGTCTTTTGGGGTTCAGTTTGCTTGGGACTCTGTGAGCTTCTTGGATTTGTGTGGGTTTTTTCTTCCCTATATCAAGGAAGTTTTCTGTCATTATTTCTTCAAACAGGTGTTCTATTCCTTGCTCAGTTTCCTCTCCTTGTGGAACCCTATTATGCGGATGTTGTTTTGTTTCATGTGTCCCAAAGTTCCCTTAGGCTCTCCCCCTGCTTTTTAATTTTTTTTTTCTAGAAGCTGCTCTACTTGGGTATTTTTCCCTACCTTGTCTTCTAGCTCACCTATGCGATCCTCTGCTTCTTCTAGTCTACTATTGATGCTTTCTATTGAGTTCTTTACAGTAGCGATGTCATTTTTCATTTCTTCTTGGTTCTTCTTCATTTCCTCTTAGTCCTTACACATATTGTGGAATTTGTCTTCCATTCTTTCAGCCACCTTATGACCATTTCTCTGAATTCTTTCTCTGACAGGTTGCTTGCCTCCATTTCGTTTACTTCCTTTTCTGGTGATGCCTGCTTTTCTTTCATATGCGGGCTGTTTCTTTGTCTCCCTATGGTCTCTCTTCTCCGGGTGTCTGGTTATGTAGTTCTCTCTCTCCTGTGTTGATTTAAAGTTACAATACAACACAACCAGGTACAACACACAAGGCACTTAACAGAAATGTATTCACAATATTAATAACCCCAAATAAAGGTGACCACCAGAGAAAGGCAAATTAGAGGATAGGAGAGAAAGAAGAAGAGAAAAAAAAAAAGAAAAGAAAGAAAGGAGTGCAAAAATGAAATTGTGAAAAGGAAAAAAAAAAGTAAGAGAGAAAAGAAAGAGAATAAGAAAGAAGAGGGGAACAAAGTATATATATGGGGAGAAAACTCCAATAGAACAGCCACTAATCCCAACAAATGCCAGCAACAAGAACCTGGAGGTGAATACAAACTACAAATAACAACTAATATCAAGCGAGGTGAGGGAAAACAGAAGCAAAAAACAATAAAAAAAAACAAAACAAAAAACAAAGAATAAGCAAAACAATCTCACAAACAAGCATAAAAAATCTATATAATCAACATTCAAGCAAACAACAACAAAAGGATAGTGCAGACAGATAAGAGAGAGATGTGTATGGACTTGGAGCAAGGAATTGGAAATTAGATATATAAGTAGGGTGAAATTTTAATAGGGGGTAAAAAGAAAGAATAGGGAAAATCTAAAGCAGGAAAAGGGTAAGAGAAACAGGACAACAAAAGGGGAAAAGTGAGGAAGAGAGTGATGAAATAAAGGTAAAATTGAGATAGAATAAAATGATGCTAAAGGAAAGATGAAAATAGAATATAGAACACTAATCCCAAATTAAAATAAAGAGAAAATAAAATGACACTTTTTTTAAAATAGGTAAAATAGTAGTAATAATAATACTGATTGAAAATAAAAATGTAATAATTAATAAGGTAAAATCAAGTGAGGAAAAAATTTTAAAAAATAGTTTCTTAAGTAAAAGATGAAAAAAATAAAAATAAAAATGTGCAGTAGTGAAGGTCATTCACTTCCTCTACTGTTCTGTTTGGCTCGCCTGTTTCCTAGTCAGGACAGTATTGCAGTCCCCTGCGTTCCACTGCTCCTCAGTGTTGTAAGCCAGTCCTGATTTTTAAGCAGGCAGTGTGTCTTAATTTCTTGTATTCCTTTATTTATGATTACACAAGAGTCAATTTGTGATTCAACCCCTGGGTGGCAGTGTTTCTGGATTGACCTCCGGGTCTATAGGTCCTCCCTAGCCAGTGCTCAGATCCTGCTTTCCCTGTGGCACTCAATACCGGTTTGTGGGAATGGGTTGCCCCAGAGCTGGTTCTCTGATGGTTATTCCCCACTCTGATCCCCACGTTCCAGAAAAACAACTTTCCCCTGCAGTCTCTTAGGGTGTCCCCAATTGGGTGATCCTATGTATTGGGCTTAGTAATCAGAAGCAAGGATTTAAAGAGGAAAAAGAAAAAAAGAAAAAGAAAAAAAAAGAGCCAGCATAAGTGTGTGAACTCTGGGGCTGCGCACAAGTCTGTGCAGTCTTTTTTCCCCCTTGGGTCTAAGTAGCCGGCACACTTTTAAATTTTTTAGGCTGTTCTTTTGCGTCAAATCAAAATGGGTTGATTTTTAGAGATCCCTTCTGTTAGCAGCTCTGAGGACCCCCTTCCACATTCACGGATCACGCCAGTCCCAACAGCCACGGATTTTTCTAGGCGCAGACTTCCCCCGGTCCTCCAGCTCCCGCAGTGCGTGCATTTCTCTCTCCTGCCAGGACCAGAGACCTCACCTTATCCCAGGCGAAATCTGACCTTTCTGTGGTGGAGTGTAGAGCTCCTCTGAATCCACGTGTTTGCGCCAATTGGGGACCGGTGTTCTGGGGCTCGCAGCAGCTGTTCGGTAGGTGCCATAGTTGTAGATTTTCAGGCTTCCGATAACATCCACTTTCCCCTTCAAGATGGTGCAATCTCCGCGCCTGAGCCGATAGGTAGCTCCGGGAGGGAACCCAGCAGCTGTGGGGGCTGCCCGGTCAGGGGAGCCCTGTCCAGCAGTCCCCCACCGTCTCCTGGAGTATAGCTGTCCCTCAACTCACCAACAAACACTCCCCGTGCGACCCTCAGCTGTTCTTTCTATCTGCTCCGGGACAAGGCTCGGGACACATCTGTCTATTCCGCCGTCATTTTTTTTGTTCTAAACCTTTATATTTTTAAATGACAACTCAAATTTCTATTTCTTTTAAGTAGAGTATCGGTGGATTTCCTATTCTATAAAATGGAGGTGTTGGTCCTCTTTTTCATTCCTCGACTTTTCCTCTTCCTTTCACTTTTGTCAGCAACATTTTACCACTAACAAAATTGTTAGTTTACATTCTATAAGGCAAACACACAAAACAATGCTTTCCTACTTATCTACAGGCTGACTTTAGAGGTTAAAAGCCTAATTATTCCTTCCAAACAGTACAGCTTGAAAAGGCAGGGGTGGGGGTGGGGGGAGAGGGTGACTTTATATTTAAATTTACTGGCAAATACTACTCCAGTCAGGTTATCAAGGTCCACATGGTAAGTCATGCAGACAGTATGTAGCCTTGACTTGAGGTGACAAAATAGCATTTTACCTTTGTGGTCTTTCCTACAAAACCCATAACCTCAGTCTAATCATAACAAAAATATTAGACAAATCCCAAACGGAGAACATTCTACAGAATACCTTATCAGTACTCTTCGAACCCGTCAAGGGCATCAAAAACAAGGAAAGTCTAAGAAGTATTGCAGTTAAAAAGAGCCTGAGGAGACAGAATGATTACATGTAATGTGGTATCCTGGATGAGATCTTGGAATAGAAGAAGATAGCTAAAAACTGAAAAAAATCTGAGGATAAAGTATGGACTTTAGTTAATGATAATATATCAATACTCAATCATTAATCATAACAAGTGAATGATACTTACGTAAGATACAATAATAGGGGAACTCTGTAATATCTTTACAATTTTTCTGTAAATCTAAAACTGTTCTAAAAATAAAGTTTATTAAAATATAAAAATGGAAATAAGCCAAAATACCACATATACTTTATTATGATCCATGCAAACAATGCCCAATGTTAGTATGCTAGGATGTTATAACCCCTGGGTCTCAGAAATGAGGTCAAAGTCAAATGGACTGCCTTTTCTTACTCTATTAACAGTTTATATTCATGCTGGGTGTAGTTTGCTTAAGGTCCTAGTCATTATTTTATCTTGTGTATTCTAATCTGTGGCATTTTCTGCCCAATTGAACCATTAGTCCCACCCTTTCACTTTTTACCTTTTAGAAATTTGTTGCAATCTCTAGTCCATTGGTTTCTACCTCTTTCCTTCCCATGACACACTTTTGTTTTGTACTTGTTTACTTTTATTTCAAGTGGAGTCATGTGGGGAGAGGGAGGAGGTAAGAATCTCTCCTGTCTTGAAAGAGAAGTGTACTTCACCTTTCAACATCAATCCTCACTAAGAGTGGACTAGCTGAAATCTGGCTTAAAGGAAGGAAAGGTCTATGGAGTCATACTCTGGCCAATATGTAGTCCTTCAGGAAAAATAAGCAGTCCTTAGTATGATCAATCAGTGGCCTTACTGCCACCAGATATTTCTCAAAGCACATTATTCTGATCAATCCAATCCTTTTATACTTGTTTTCAAAGAAACACATGACTAGGAAAATGAGTTGTTTTAAAAGGAAGGTTAATTCCTTTATTAACAGACCCCTACTAAAAGCACATGCTGCTTGTTACTGTCTTGGAAGCAGCAAGCAGTATTAAATGAATCAGACAGGAGTCATAGTTGTCAAGACTCGAAAGGCATTCCCACATCATCTAGCTCTAATCCAAATCCCCGACTTTTCACATGAGGACGAGAAAGCCTAATGAAGTGAAGGTATTTATCCAAGATCACTCAGCTGATAAGTGGACGCACTAAGATTAGAAAATGAGTAAAGTTAACCCAAGGAGCTTTCTAACACTCATCTCATCCTGAGTCTCAAATATTGCTTTTTTCTCTTGCTTCTCTACAATCTTCTTCCTTCCAATGACACCCTTTTCAGGAACTCTAAAAAGAGGTATAGAGAGAAGGGCAGGATGAGGTAAGAGAAGGGGGCTGTACCTGGGAAGGGGCCTGTCCCTGCTTTTCCCAGGGATCTACTTGCCCTGGCTGGGATCAGTGAACAAAACTCACAAGCCCACCCTAGGTGGAGTGGCTCAGTTGGTTCAGCATCGCCTCATGCACGGAAAGGTCACCGGTTTGATTCCCGGTGGGGCACATACCCGGGTTGCGGGTTTGACCCCTGGACAAGGCTTGACATTCCTCTCTCACATAAATGTTTCTCTTTCGCTCCATCAATAAAAACTTTTTTTAAAACTCACGATCTCTGGGAACTTCCCCCTTCACTCTTCCCGTTACCCCAAACCTGCCTGGGAGAGGCAGAACGCAGATGGCATGGTCTGGCTCTAGTGGTTTTTGACAAAACACACGCCCTGACCCCAGGAATTAATGATCACTCTTACAGGAGGTAGTAGATGTTTCTGTTTACATAGTACATCATTGTCCCCAAAGTTTTCCCATCGCCTAAATATGCTTGCGGATACAAATTACTAAAGAAAGGCCATAATTTTATGATGTTTAGTTCAGTAGTTAATATGAGGCAAAATGAATTTTTCCATACCCTTTCATTTCTTTGTCGTTTGTTGCTCAGGAAACTAGAGAGGAGAAAGAAGAAAATGTTCACAGGACATCAGACTGTTTATTTAATTTTCAAAGCACAGAGAGAGAAGGAAGGGGTCCTACTCCATGTTTTGCAATTGGTTATAGAAACCGTGAGACTACCTCTGGAGAATGTCACTGGCCTAATAACAAAGCCATTTGACCTTCAAAAACGGTGGCACTAATATGCTATAGCCATCCCTCTCAATCCCATGTAGCCAGCTCTGTGATGCACTGAGACCTCCCCTCTGCATGCCTCCTCTAATTCCCATCAATTTATCTGAAAATGAAGGACAGCTGTGACTCAGCAAAATGTCTTATTATTTAGGAGGGACAGCCCTCGTCTCCCTTAGCAACTTCTCTCTGTCCTTCCAGATTTTTGTCTTTGGAACTACACCTTGCCACAATTTAGTTACATGGCTAGGTTAATTGAGTCCTTGAAATATAATATATCCATTTTAATATATTTTTTTGATTTTTTACAGAGAGGAAGGGAGAGGGATAGAGAGCTAGAAACATCGATGAGAGAGAATCATCGACCAGCTGTCTCCTGCACACCCCCTACCAGGGATGTGCCCGCAGCCAATGTACATGCCCTTGACCGGAATCGAACCTGGGACCTTTCAGTCCGCAGACTGACGCTCTATCCATTGAGCCAAACCGGTTTCGGCTAATATATCCATTTTAATGCACCGAAGGAAACTCACAGAATGAGTGAAATGTGGGTTGTAGTTAAAGCATAGAGGCACATGTACACCTGGGTTTAGATTCTAGCTCTGGAGTAAGTTGAGTGAACTTGAACAGTTCTTTTACTAGTATAAAGTGGGGATAACAATGGTGACAAGTCATAGGGTACTTGTTGTAAGGATTAGATAAATTAAGCCATTTAGCGCAGTGCCTGACACATAGTAAGCACTCAACGTATGTTTTCACTATTACTCTTAACAAACCTTTGTAGATTACTCGTTTAGGGAAAAAAATGTTCTGGTGTAAATGGTGAGCAGAGATCTGATATATTTCTTTTTTTCTACATTTCCTAATTGAGTCAGTTTTTAAAAAGGGTTTAAGATGGCATTTAAATTTCAAAGTCACTGCATGAGGACACATAAGTATAAAATATTCTGTTACCCAAAGCAATAAGAAAAAAGGGTATTTTGATTAATCCAATACTCTAACACACAGTTGACCATTTCTAAGGAATTGAAATATTGTATGCACTCAATGCAAAAACTACACTAAGCACTATTTAGTCTTTCTCTCTCTCTTTTTATTTTAATGTTTAAAAAATAATTCATGGACGTTATTAAAATTAAAAAACATTTGTTCTGTGGAAAACCATTAAGAAAATAAAAAGCTAATATACAGATTGGGTGAAAATATTTGCAATGCACACATCTGACAAAGCATTTGTATCTAGAATATGTAGAGAGCTCTTCTAATGCAGTAATAAGAACACAACCTAATTTTTTAAAATGGGCAACATATTTTAACCGATACATCATAAAATAAGATTTACAAATGGCCAAAAGCTCATGAAAAGGTGTTCAAAACCATTAATCATTAGAGAAATACAAATTAAAGCCATAATGATAAACTATTATGCATCCAATAGAATGGCTAAAAATTAGAAAGACTAACAAGTCAAGTATTGGCGAAATATGGAATAGTAGCTGAAACTCTACCACATTTCTGGTGGGAATGTAAAATGGTACGACCACTTTGGAAAACAGTTTATAAAGTT
Source organism: Cnephaeus nilssonii (assembly GCF_951640355.1). NCBI lineage: Eukaryota > Metazoa > Chordata > Mammalia > Chiroptera > Vespertilionidae > Cnephaeus > Cnephaeus nilssonii. Next base: position 36,260,047 of record NC_137078.1, read on the forward strand.
CAGACCTAAGGAAAATGAAAACATGTATCTACAGAAAGATTTCTAAACAAATGTTCATAGCAACTTTATTCACAATAACCAAAAATTAGAAACAATCCACATGTTCATCCACAAGTGAATGGAAAACAAATCGTGGTCCCTCCATGCAATAGAATACTACTTAGCAATAAAGAGAAATGAACCATTAATCCAGGCAGCTGCATGGATGGACATCAAAAACATTATGATAAGTGAAAGAAGCCATTCTCAAAAAAGTATACACTATATAATTCCACTTATCTGAAATTCTAGAAAATGTAAACTAACCTACAGTAACAGGTTAGTTGCCTGGGGCCTGGGTGGGTGATTATAAAGGGAAATGAAGACATATTTTTGAGGTGATGAAAAGGTTCTATCATTTTACTGTGGTATCACGTGGCTGAATTCTTTTGTCAAAACTAGAATTTTAATGAGTTCAGTTTATTGTAAATAAACTATATTTCAATGAAGTTAATTGTATAAAGAAGCAAGAATACAGTTTATTTATTAAAGATCAGAGAACTTCTAAAATGTCATTACAGAATCCTATATAATAAAGAGGTGATATGCAAATTGACTCTCATGCCCTCGCACAAGATGGCCGCCCCCATGTAGTTAAAGATGGCCGTCCCCATGTAGTAAAAGATGGCTGCCACAAGATGGCCAACAGGGAAGGGTAGTTGTGGGCGATCAGGCTAGCAGGGGAGGGCAGTTAGGGGCAACCAGGCCTGCAGGGGAGGATAGTTGGGGACTACTAGGCCTGCAGGGGAGGACAGTTGGGGGTGACCAGGCTGGCAGGGGAGGGCAGTTAGGGGTGACCAGGCCGGCAGAGGAGGGCAGTTGGGGGCAACTGTTAGGCAGGGGAGCAGTTAGGCATCGATCAGGCTGGCAGGGGAGTGGTTAGGTGGTGATCAGGCTGGCAGGCAGGCGAGTGGTTGGGAGCCAACAGTCCCACAGGGATCGGGCCTAAACCGGCAGTCGGACATCCCTTGAGAGGTCCCAGATTGGAGAGGGTGCAAGCTGGGCTGAGGGACAACGCCTCCCCCACCCTGAATGCATGAATTTCATGCACCGGGCCTCTAGTTAATTATAATAGCAAAGAATAGGAAGCAGCTTAAATATTCATTAATAGGCATTTAATAAAATCAATTATAATGAAGCTGTGCTGTAGAATACTGTGCAGCCATTAAAAATGTTGAGGTAGGCCCTGGCCAGTGTGGCTCAGTTGGTTGGGTGTCATCCTGTGCACTGAACGGTTGCTGGTTTGATTCCCGGTCAGGGCACATGCCCAGAATACTGGCTCAATCCCCAGAAGGGGCCCTGTGGGAGGCAGCCCATGGAAGTTTCATTGTCACATCAATCTTTCTCTTTCTCTCTCCCTCTCCCTTCCGCTCTCTCTAAAAATCTATTTTAAAAATAAAACAAAAAGTTGTAGTTCTATATGTTTTATACAGCAGTTTATGACATGTAAAGTGAAAAGTAGGTTACTCAACAGTATACATAGTCGCATCTTATTTGCATAAATATAGTCTGTAAAACATGTGTATATTTATATGCATGAAGATTTCCAAGGGATTTACACTAGTCTATTGAGTGTTTAACTGGGGATTAACTATGGAATGAAACATCTACAAAGAAATTTTTCACTTTCACATCTTTCAATGTTCAGCCTTTACAATAAACTAGTTTTATATGCATAATCAGCAGAAACTATAATGATACTTTCATTGGGAAAATTAAAAAGCAATTAGGGATGGCCTCGAACCTTCCAAGCATCATTATGAATGCCAATCATTTTGTCCTCTCCACATGGGGAAAAACTGATTAATGGGGATTTCTAGTTAGACTGGATACCAATAAATACAGATGTACTGTGTGTTAGGAAGAAAAACATTCTACTCAAGTCTTCTACCAACCAGCTAAAGAAAGCATGCCACTGAATGTATGAGAGGGAAAATATAATGACCGAACTTGACAAGGTAGGAGGTTTCCATCCTAATCACTTTCCCTATCTCTCTGAAAACATGAGTCAGTATCTTTTTGTCTGGGCAACAAACTCTGAGCTCTGAGAGCATCTGCCCCCGGCATCCTTTATGAGGACATGCTCTGAGGGCCAAACTAAAGATCAAAGCCCTGCACCACAGTTTTCTTTGCAGATCCTGGGAATCTTCAGGAGAAGAATATTTTGACAACCCAAAATATTCAGACGAAACACCCAAGATTCCCCTTACATAATGGGCACCATCGGGGCAATCGGGAGAAACACAGCTCAGTGTAGCATTGTTCTCAGAAGAGACTTTCAAAAAACCCATCGCCTTCATGTGTCTTCTCAACTCTGCAATTAAATATTCTCGTACTGCTTCCCGCAGTTCCCCAAGTCTAGACTCTATAATTATCATGACAGCTTCTCCAATGTCCTAATTACAGAGAACGAAAAGCCCTGCGAGAGGAAAGCCAGGACCCCAGGACCTAGACTCAGCAGCCCTATCTGCCAACGCCAGTGAGGGAATTAGCCAAATACAGGGGAGAATGAGTCATCTCTCTCCTCACTCCTCTATCTCCATTGCTTGCCCTTCCTGTGTTCTTCTCAAAGGAACATATAAAAACTTTGCTTCTACTTCTTCTGCTCCCGTATTTAACCTTCCTCCCCCATGTGGCTCTGTATGGGCCTGCCCGAGCCCAGCTCAGCCAGCAGAACTCAGTAAACAGTTTTTGGTGGACCAAGACATTCTAGTTTGCAGGGTGTTTTGCAAAACTTTGTTTTTATGAATAAATTATTCTCCCCCCCCCCCCCCCCTATGCTTCAGTACATTTTCACATGATCAACTAAATGTGAGCAACCTGAGCCAACCTAACCTGGAAGCAGGACCCAGGTTTCCAATATGGAACAGGAGGACCGGGAAAGACCTGTCTGCAGCCACTCTCTCTCTCTCTTTCCGCCATGCTTTAAGGAGTGACCTGGGAGCTTAACAGCAAAGCCACATTACTTGGTCCTGTGCCCCACCCTCATTCAGCTACCTCAGCAGTGAGTCAGGGAATTCCAGGGGAGCCCAGAGGCAAACTCTGCCCATGATTAGAGCCACTATTCACACAAAGAGCTTGATATTTACAGGCAGCTGCAGGAAGTTTAGCTGGGAGCTGAAATTCCCCAGTTTGGTTCTGTGGACTGAACTGCCCAGTCCTTCTGGGGAACTCACACCCAATATCTTATGACTTCTGCCTACTCACTGTCACCTCTTTCATTTCAACACTGATTTTATATATACATATATATATATATATCTTTATTGACTTCAGAGAGGATGGGAGAGGGAGAGGAAGCGGGAGAGAGAGAGAAACATCAATGATGAGAGAGAATTATTGATTGGCTACCTCCTGCACAATTGGGGCTTGAGCCCGGGTTCTGCAACCCAGGCATGTGCCCTGACCGGGAATCAAACCGTGACCTCCTGGTTCATAGGTTGATGCTCAACCCCTAGCCACTGTGGCCAGGCTCAATAGTGGTTCTTAAATTTCCTGTTTACTGTTCTCTTTGTCTTTAAAGAGATTTGGATCAACAAATGACAAGTGTTGGCGAGGATGCGGAGAAAAGGGAACCCTCGTGCACTGCTGGTGGGAATGCAGACTGGTGCAGCCACTGTGGAGAACAGTATGGAGTTTCCTCAAAAAAACTGAAAATGGAACTCCCATTTGACCCAGTAATCCCACTCCTGGGAATATATCCGAAGAAACTAGAAACACCAATTAGAAAGGATATATGCACCCCTATGTTCATAGCAGCACAATTCACCATAGCTAAGATTTGGAAACAGCCTAGGTGCCCGTCAGCAGATGACTGGATCAGAAAACTGTGGTACATCTACACAATGGAATACTATGCTGCCATAAAAAAGAAGGAATTATCATCATTTGCAGCAACCTGGGAGGAATTGGAGAACATTATGTTAAGTGAAATAAGTCAGTCAATGAAAGAAAAATACCACATGATCTCACTCATTTATGGATAATAAAGAACATTATAAACTTGAACAAAAAGATAGATACAGAGACAGTAAAGCATCAAACAGACTGTCAAATTACAAGGGGAAGGTTAGGGAGAGGTGGGGGAGATAAGAGATCAATCAAAGGACTTGTATGCATGCATATAAGCATAACCAATGGATGCAAAACTCTGGGGGGTGGGGGCATATATGGGAGTGGGGGGGCAATGGTAAGATATGTACACATATAATACCTTAATAAAAAAATTGGAAAAAAAATAAAAATAAAGAGATTTGGAAAGGTTAGTTGTGAAAAGGGGACCATAAACAGAGGGGAGGAGAGGCTCTGAACAGAAAGAAGTGTCCTCTATTCTGTCACTCATTTTATACACACACACACACACACACACACACACACACACACACCAAGCACCCAGGGCTTTGTAACATCCTGTAGACCAGGACTCCTGGCCAACTACCCCTGCTCATCCCTTAACTCAGGACAGCAGAAGATTCCTGTCTCCCCCCCCCCCCAACCATGAACTCCCCACGGTTACTTCTTCTCTTTCTCTATAGATGAATGGCTAGTCTTTCTGAGAAGCCAAATGGGTTAAAATGGCTTGAGGTTACCCCTTTCTGATAATAATATCTATGTATATAAAACCCTAATATGCAAATAGACCAAACAGCGGAACAACCGAATGACCGGTAGCTATGACGTGCGCTGACCACCAGCGGGCGGAAGCAGAACATGGCAGGCATTGGCGGTGTCGGGATGGTGGAGCAGGTGAGCGGGGGTGCCACCAAGGCAGGGCACCGGTCGTTATCATTGGGGCAAGCCTCTGGTGGTTACTGAAAATTCTTTGCTCCCACACGCCTCGGTCCCGCCAGGCACTCACACCCATTGCCAGGGCTGGAGCTGTTGCTCACACCCGCTGCTGGCACTGGCCCTGTTTGCGCCCGCTGCCGGCGCTGGTCCCGATTGCTCAGCGCTGTCAGCAGGTGCGAGTGGCAGCTGCCAACCCCGATCACCCCTGAGGTCTTCTCCACCTCACCCTGCTCCTGAGGGGCAATTGGGGCAGCAGCCGCCACTTGCACCTGCTGATGGCACCATCCCCACTCACACCTGCTGCTGGTGCCAGCCCCAATTGCTCCAGGCTGTCAGTGGGTGCTAGCAGGGCCAGTGGGAGCAGCGGTGGTGGGAACAGGGCTGACAGCAGACATGGGACCAAGGGCTGTGACGGGAGGGGCCTGGTGGGGGTGCGGAGGATTGGCCGAGTCCCACCCCTGTGCCCACCACAGCCTCGCAGCCCACAGTTCCTTTCAAGGTGCACGAATTAGTGCACTGGGCCCCTAGTCATTAGTATAATATCTAACAGTTTACAAAGCCCTTTTGCCTATAAATGATCCTGTTCAAGTCTCACCATGACCCTTGAAATCATTTTCATTATTATCTCCTATTTATAGGTAAGGAAATTTGGGAGTTGACCAGCTAAGCAAAGAATGCATTTGATTGCATTGAGTCTGAGTGTAAATGCAAGTCCCAGAGACTATGTTTCCTAACACTTGTTTCTAGTATAAACTGCCCTGTCCACAGTCCCCTGGGTTAGGAAAAGTGCATTATGCTGATGTCTGTGCATCAGTGACCACTGAGTGGACTGGAGATGGGCAGCTGGCCTGAGGCACACTGCCCATCAGCTGGCTAATGGCTCATGAAATGCCTTAGGCAAAGAACTCTACTCAAAGGAGCCATGTCAATGAGCAAATTCATTTGGACCAACTTTTCCTGGCATTTGGTTTGAGGAATTGACCTGTTAACACAGAGGAAACTAGAGCAGACTCATCATAGAAGAAAAGCAGAGATCAGAGAGATCACAGGAGGGAGATGGCATGGACCATGGTCATTCCCCCAACAGCTTTCGGGCTCCAGTCTTACATCTGAGGTAAATCCTCTCTTTCCTACATGGCCTCAGCACCCTGCTGCTCCTTGAAATCAAGATAGCCTTCCCACTTTCCACTCTGCAATGATCTTTGCCGACCTATCCCAAAGCAATGTCTCCTGTCAGGTACCCAAATTAGGAGAGATGAGGCAAGCTGCTCTTCCATATCCCACGTTGGGAAGTGACTGGCCTCATTTCCAGATTCTCTGCTGCTCTCCTTTCCCCTCTGTTCACAAGTCAGGGGTCTGGCCAGGCCAATAAACTCGGTTCATTGCAGTCTCCCCCACTCACATGGTGAGGCAGACAACACCCTGAACATGCCACTGAATCCAGGAGGCCTCCTGGCTCTTTGAAGATCTACTTTATGAAGATCCAAACCTCTGAATTAGAGAAAGTAACCATGAGAAGGTAAACAGTTTGATTTACAAATTCCAAGATTGTGTTCCAAGGGGAAAGATTCTCACAAACAAAAAGGCAGACATTTTCAGTAAGGAAATGCTTTTGAAATTATATTGCGGAGCCATATGATTGCCTTACAAAATCTGTTGTGCAAACACCTTTCTGTGACTACAAGATGAAATATTTGGAGGGACAGACGCATCTGAAGGAATTTTCTATCTCAAGGAGGGACTTTCCTCAGGAGGGTATATTTTCCACCAATAGAGACATTACAAGAGGGAGAGTAATCTGACACGGGCTACCTGAAACTAGCTTTCATACTTTTGCCTTTGTTTTTCTCTTCACTTTTTCCTTTTCCATTTGTCCTTCAGCTATGATTTTTTAAAAATTAATCTGCACCATTTTTATTGTGTTCAGACAATGGGAGGAGCCACTCTCTGAATACTTCTTGCCTGTTTTAACATGAAGCACTAGAATATAAGAACAGCGAGTGTTTAAATCAGGGCACTTCAAAGGGTAACTGGCTCTGCAACCCCGAGGACAATAGTCTAAAAACAAGTGTGACTCAGTTCAGTTTGTGGTAATACCTGGATTTTTCCAACCAGGTTTATTCTCATATAAAGCAGAATATAGGAAACATCTGCAATTCTTCCACACCAAGGTATACATTTTTTAAAAATATCATTTTATTGACCTCAGAGAAGAAGGGAAAGCGAGTGAGAGATAGAAACACCAATAATAAGAATCTACCAGGTGCCTCCTGCACACCCCCCATGGGGGATTGAGCCCCCAACCTGGGCATGTGAACTGACTAGGAATCAAACCATACCTCCTGGTTCATGGGTCAATGCCCAATCATTGAGCCACACCAGCCGGGCCATAAGATATAAATTTTTAAGTTCCAATGTTTTTGTCACCAGAGTCATAGGACAATGAATAAATTAAAGATGTTTAGTAGCAAATAAAAACAACAGGGGGAAACACGCCTAAATAGTTATGGGGTTTTAAAGTACAGCATAGGGAATAGAGTCAATAATATTATAATAACAATGTATGGTGTCAGGTGCGTACTAGAAATATCGGGGGATCACTTCATAAAGTATATGATTGTCTAACCATTATGCTGTACAGCTGAAATTCATATAAAATAATATTTAATGTCAACTGTAATTGAAAAACTAAAAATAATACAATGTGAAATTTTTAAATATCTAAGAGTGAGAGATTCAGTAGCTTCTTGGAACAGTTAAATCAGGGCATAAGCAGGACCAACATGTTGCCATGAGAGAACCAGGTTCTTCCTTTAAGATTCAACATCCTTAGCAAGTGCCTCTCCTCCCTGTGGTGACCAGATGGCTACTGCACTTCCAGGTCATACGTTTAGATTCAAGGCAAGAAGAAGGAAGTGAACATGGGGGAAGGGGGCAGGGGGAGTGCCAGGGGAATCTGTCCCTTTAAAGAAGTTCTTCCCCAAAGTCCACCCAGTAGTTTCTGTTCATTGATTACAACTGGGTCACATGGCTAACTATTCCAGCAAGGGATTCTGGGTAAATAAATATTTTCATTTTCTGGCTTGTATAATACAGGATGATATGGAAAAAGACTTTTGGTAAGCCAACCCCCAGTGTCTGTCACAGACCAAAGAGGAGGGGAGAGGAAGTATCCTAAAGTCACCCACTGAGATGGTGAGCTCCCACGCTTATCCCTTCAGAGGTAAATACCCCCATATAGCTAATCTAGACAAGACAGTACAGAAAAAGCTCGCTGGTTAGTGTCCACTGTTCTACCTGAACAACTTGCCTATGGCCAGGTGTTTGGGGAGGAAGAGTCTAGAGGAAGCGAAGCATTATCTGAACTGGAGCCAGACTGAGTGAAGGAAGCTTTACACACTTCTTCTTGGCCAACTGCTACCTGAGTCTTCAAGTCTCAGTAAGTATACCAATTCCTCCAGGCCTACCTTGTTTTCTTATACTAAATTATATGCCTTTGCTAAATACTCCCAGGTAACCTTAGCATTATCTCTCATAACTTCTGAGCCTCTCTCATTTGTAAGGCTTGTCTGATGTCTTCTTTCCCACTAGACATGGAATTTCTATGAGGAAAGAGTCTATATCTGTCATATTCACTGATACTTCCTGAGCACTTAACACAATGGCTCATATATAATAGGTGCTCAGTAAATTAATAGAATTAAACTGATCTGGCTTTCCTACTAAATATGTTGTGCAAGAAGTGAGAAATAAGTAATAAAAGGGCCTTTTTCTTTCATGAATAGATGAGTGGATAAAAAAAGTGGTGGTACACGTACAAAATGAAATATTACTCGGCCATAAATAGAATGTAATCTTGCAACAACATGGATTGGACCTAGAGGGTATTTTGCTAAGTGAAATAGGTCAGTCAGAGAAAGACAAATACCATATGATTTCACTTATATGTGGAATCTAAAGAACAAAATAAATTAATGAACAAAATTGAAACAGACTCATAGATGCAGAGAACAGACTGATTGTTGCCAGAGGGGAGAGGGTTGGGAGACTGGGTGGAACAGATGAAAAGATTAAGAAGTACAAACTGGTAGTTACAAATCAGTCACAGAGATGTAAAGTACAGTATAGGGAATACAGTCAATAATCTATAATAATAAAAGCATAATGTGCTAATTAGACCGGAAGACCTTCCAGACGAAGCCGGGGCTGCAAACGCAGGATCGAGGCAGCCGCCGCAGCTGTGAGGGAGGGATCCAGGCAGCTGCTATGGCTGTGATGGCCTACTCTTGCATGAATTTCATGCATCAGGCCTCTAGTCTATATATATAAAAGCCAAACGACCAGTCACTGTGATGTGCACTGACCACCAGAGGGCAGACACTCAACATAGGAGCTGCCCTCTGGTGGTCAGTGTGCTCCCACAGCGGGAGAGCCACTCAGCTGACTGACCGTCCCGCCAGCCAGCGGCCACTCACTCCATCAGTAGTCCTGCAGGTCCAATCTCAGGAGAATGGACCAGGCACTGATGGACCAGCACCCCAGGCATGATCCTGACAGTACCACTGGCCTCCTGGAAGTCGGCCTCAGGCACCACGGCCTCAGACACCGTGGCTCAGGAATAAATGATATAAAAGTGGCCGCCAGGTGGCTCCCGACAACCGGCGCGAACGTCAATGTGATGGATCCGAATCCCACCACCTGCCTGGAGGGCCGGTTGTGTCCCAGCCTACCCCCCACCCCCCTCGGGACAGGAACCAGGTGCAGGGCTCACAGCTGGCAAGTGCCACAGCAGCGGTGTGAGCCTCTCCTGATCAGGACTGACTGGGCATGAGCAGGCAGTGTTGGACTGCCAGTTTTGGCCCAACCTTCATAGGCCACCCCGAGGGACCCCACCCATGCACAAATTCATGCACCAGGCCAATAGAATTGTAATAACTATGTATGGTGCCAAGTAGGTATTGAAAATATTGGGGAGAACACTTGTAAAGTATATAATGTCTAACCACTATGCTGTACACCTGAAACTAATACAAAATAATGTTGAATTTAAACTGTAATTGAAAAATAAAATTTTAAAAAATTTTCAATGTATCTAAAATTGTTAGCATACCTTTTGTGGGCTGCATGCCAAGTACACTTGAACCTTGAACAACACAGATTTGAATTGTGCAGTTCCACTTATACTTGTATATTTTCCATAAATGTACATCAGCCCTCAGTAGCACCGAGTTTTGTATCTGTGGAATTCAACCAAAAAAAACAAAAAACCCCAGTATTTTCAACCTGCAATTGGGACTCTGCAAATGTGGAAGGCCAACTGTGTTCATTGTTCTATGCCATCCTATATAATAAAGATGTAATATGCAAATGCAAATGGTCATCACACCATGAAGTGTAATGACCGACCACGTAACTATTGGATCGCGGATCAGCAGGAGGGTGGGGCAGCAAGCTACAAGCAGGCGGCAGAGAGCTACAGGAGGGGCAGGGCAGCAAGCTATGAGGGGGGGGTGGGTGGGAGAAACAGCTACAGGAGGGCGGAGCAGGAGGCAGAGAGCTACAGGAGGGCGGCAGCGAGCTACCGGCGAGCTACTGGTGCACGGATTCGTGCGCAGGACTACTAGTTCTATATAAGAGACTTAAGCATTCTCAGATTTTGGTATCTAAAGTGATGGGTACGGGGAGCATGTCCTAGAACTAATCCCCTGGAGATACCAAGGGACACTGCAGTTAAGTTTTAGAGGAGTTGAAAGTTATACGCGGAAATTCCACTGCATGGGGGTCGGCACTCCTAATCCTCATGTTGTTCAAGAGTCCACTGTATTTATTTCCTCACCATTAAGTGGGAGGGTGACAATTACCTTTAAGTGATGGAACGTGATGCGGTAAAGCTTTCACAGCTCAGATTCATGGAGAAAATAGGAAAGCAGAGGCAAGGAGGAGGATACAAAAGTGACTGTGCAGGGAGAGGTCACAGCTGAGTTATCACGCAGGCTAAAATTACCTTGGTCATAATCAGGAATAGGAGGCCCCAGGACAGCTCAGTGCCTCTGCTTGTGTTTTATGTTCAGAAAACCTGGCTTCCTGTCCCAGCTCTGCTGCTTGTCACTTCACTTCTCAGGTTCCTTATAGGTTAAAAGGATTCGTAATACCTGCCCTCAGGTCTGTGATGACAATGCACTGAGATGGTGGAAGGCACCTGGCTCCCAGCAAGACATATGTAGTTCCTCTTCTTAGCCAGTTGAGAGCTGCTGAGCCAGCATCTGAGGAGGCAGGACTGGTAAACATGAACCTCAGTTATTTATTAGCATTTCAGCCAAGATAGGCTAGATTATGCTGAGGGTACAGTTAACCCCAACATTTTAGCGACTTAAATTTGAAGATTTATTTCTTATTCATGCTGAAGCTGGAGGCTCTATTCTACACCATTGTCACCCTCACGCTGGGCCCTGGGCCAGACACTAGCAGGAACATGGCTCGTTGCCATGACAGGAAAAAGATAAGATGGTGAAGCATCCCGACTTTTCAAGCTTCTGCTCACATTTCATTGGCCAAAGTAAGTCACATGATGATACCTTCAAGTGGGTGGTCAAGTACAACCCACCATATGCCAGGAAGGAAAGGGAACAAGAATACTGTGAACAGCCCTAACTACTACCTCCGTTAGGGAGCAAAGGCTTTGGAAAGATTTAATTATCTCTTTTCCCGGAGAAAGACTTGCCATGAATGAGCTCATAGAGAATTGGAACGTTACCAAGGATATGTGTTTTTTTGTCTTAATGAAATAAATTATTAGCAAATAGTGTTGCAGAGTTGTCGCACTCCTTGCAACATTTTCCATTGCTATGCCCACTGCTGAGTTTAACTACCCTAAGTTAATTTCTGTAGTCTTCCTTATTATAGTCAAGAAGATTGCCTCTCCGCTGTCCCCCTCCCCCGCTTTCTCTCTCCCAATCACATTTTGAAACCCCAAATTTCTGACCACGCCAAAAACACGGAACGCTCTGTTGGATACCATGCATTCGAAATGGCCAATGTTTGGATGTGCCTTTCTCACCAAGAGTTGGTTCTCTTTCCTTGGGACCCAGAAGTGCAGGAAAATGTTGCTTCCTTTCCAATTTTTAATATGCAGGTGTCTCTCAGATTCTTCTTCTGTAGGGAGACTTCCTGAAACTCAAGGGGTTGTATCAATTACCTACTGCTGCATAACAAATTGTCCCACTACCTAGTGGAATAAAAGCACAATAAACATTTACATTTCTTACAATGACTGTGAGTCAGAATTGCTAGAGCAGCTGAGCTGGCAGTTTGGCCCTGAGGCCTCAGGAGGCTACAGTCCAGGTGTCAGCACGGCTGCCGTTATCTGAAGACATGACGGAGGCTGCAAGGTCTGCTCCCAAGACAGTTCCAAACACTCACTTCCAAGTGTCTTCCAAGACTCACTCCTGTGGCGGAATGTCGGTGCTGGCTCTTCATAGGAGGCCTCAGTTCCTCCCCACACAAGATCTCTCCACAAGGCTGTTTGATATTCATTTCCCCTGAGTGATCCAACAGAGACGAAGACGGAAGCTGCAATGTTCTTCATAACTGAGACTCAGAATTACACACTGTCGTTCCCACAGTACAAGAGTCTCCCCTTATCTGCAGGAGATACCTTTCAAGCCACCAGTGGATGCCTAGTCTACCTTTTGTCTCTATTGGTTTGCCTACTCTGGAAATTCCATACACATAGAATTATACAAAATGTGGTCTCTCTTTGTTTGGCTCATCCATGTTGCAGCACATATCAGTGCTCCATTTCTCTCTATTGCCAAATGATACTTCATTGTATGGCTAGACCACATTTCCTTATCCATTCATTAGGTGGTAGACATTTGGGCTGTTTAAAAGTTTGGGACTTTTTGGCATTATATATAATACAGCTACTGAACATCCAAGTTTTGTGGAGACATTTATTTTCATTTCTCTTGGGTATATACCTAGAAGTAGACCTGCTGGGTCATATGGTATCTCTGTTTAACCTTTTAAAAAATATATATGTTTTTATTGATTTGAGAGAGAGAGGAAAGGAGAGGGAGAGAGAGAAATAGAAACCTCAATGAGAAAGGACCATCAATCAGCTGCCTCCTGCGCACTGCCTACTGGAGATCAAGCCTGAAACTGGGGCATGTGCCCTGACCAGGAATTGACCGGTGACCTCTTGATTCATGGGTCAATGCTCAACCACTGAGCTACACTGGCCACATGTCTCTGTTTAACGTTTTCAAGAAATGCCAGACTGTTTTTACAAAGTGGCTACACCATTTCACATTCCTACCAGCAGTTTACAAGGGTTTCATTTCTCCACATCCTCGCCATGGTAATGTGTATGAATTGGTATCTGACTATAGTTTTGATTTGCTAAAGATGTTGAGCATCTCTTCATATGTTTATTGGCCATCTGTATGTCTGCTTTGAAGAAATATCTATTCAGGTCCTTTGTCCATTTGAAAAATTCTTGTTATATCTTTTTATTATCCTATATAATAAAAGTCTAATATGCAAATTGTCCCCTTGGACAGTCGTTCAACTTGGAGACGGGGAGTTCGACCACTCACTATGATGTGCCCTGACCACCAGGGGGCGGCACGGAAACATGGTGGGTGTCAACGACATGGCACCCGCACAGGGAGCTGCGACCTCTGGGCCCTGGGCCCTCTCCCCTGGGGGTGGGGTGATGTAGACAGAGGTGCAGTGAGAATGCTACCCTCCCCCAGGACACCAGGACTTGTGTGCTGGGGAAGCCCCTGGGCTCAGGTACTGGGTGCCTGCGAGGAGCCGGCCCAGCACCTGTGCGAACCTCTCTTGGGTGAGCTAGGCCACAGCTGCCAGGACCGCAGGGGCTGGTTGGGCTCACCGTGGGTTCACACAGGAGCTGGTCTGCAAGGCGTGCTGCCCGCCTGGCTTCCCTATGGTGCTACTGGGTGGCCCAGAGGCCCACACTGCACCCCAGCCTGAGGCGTCCAGCCGCGCTCACCACATCTCCGCATGGGGACTCAGTCGCTGTGACTGAGGTGGAGGGGGGGCACATGGGGGTCTGGGGGCCCAGTGCTGCCCAGGGCCCAGAGGTCATCTGGGACCTGCCCTTCCACACCAGACGCTCATACTTAGATCATCGGCCAGGCCTAGGGACTATATCCATGCATGAATTTTGTGCACTGAGCCTCTAGTCCTATCTAATAAAAGAGTAATATGCAAATTGACTGCCACTCCAACACACAAGATGGCTGCCCCCATGTGGTCCAAGATGGCCACCACAAGATGGCCAGCAGGGGAGGGCAGTTGGGAGAGACCAGACCTGCAAGGGAGGGCAGTTGGGGGTGATCAGGCCAGCAGGGGAGGGCAGTTGGGAGGGACCAGGCCTGCAAGGGTGGGCAGTTGGGGGTAATCAAGCCTGCAGGGGAGGGCAGTTAGGGGTGACCAGGCCAGCAGAGGAGGGAAGTTGGGGGCGACCGGACCGGCAGGGAAGGGCAGTTGCGGGGGACGCAGGCCTGCAGGGGAGAGCAGTTGGGGGGACCAGGCCTGCAGGGGAGGGCAGTTAGGGGTGACCAGACCTGCAGGGGAGGGCAGTTGGGAGGGACCAGGCCTGCAAGGGAGGGCAGTTGGGGGCAATCCAGCCTGCAGGGGAGGGCAGTTAGGGGTGACTAGGCCTGCAGGGGAGGGCAGTTAGGGGCAATCAGGCTTGCACGGGAGCAGTTAGGCATCAATCAGGCTGGCAGGGGAGTGGTTAGGGGGTGATCAGGCTGGCAGGCAGAAGCAGTTAGGGGCAATCAGGAAGGCAGGCAAGCAGTTGGGAGCCAGCAGTCCTGGATTGTGAAAGGGATGTCCGACTGCCCATTTAGGCTGGGATCGGGCCTAAATGGGCAGTTGGACATCCCTTGAGGTGTCCCAGATTGGAGAGGGTGCAGGCTAGGCTGAGGGACACCCCCCCCCCCCATGCATGAATTTCGTGCACTGAGCCTCTAGTTAAATTATAAGAGTTCTTTATACATTTTAGATATGTCTTTATTAGATACTAGAGGCCCAGTGCATGAAATTCGTGCATTGGGGTGGGGGGTCCCTCAGCCGAGCCTGTGCCCTCGGGGGATGTCCGACTGAAAGTTTAGTCTCAATCCCCAGGAATCAGGCTTAAACTGACAGTCGGACATCCCTCTCGCAACCGGGATGCTGCATGCACCAGTGACCATACTTTTCATACAGGTGAAAGGCATCTTGCTGTTGTATGGGCAGCTACATTTTTTTGCTCTGATTATAAAAAGTAGTACACAACATGGTCCTTCTGAGGCAGTAGTATCATTTCCCCCATCTTATGGGTGGAAAAACTGAAGCAGAGAGAAGTTAAGTAATTGGCTTTGTCACACAGTTATAAGTGTCAGAATCCGGGCTGACCACAAAATGTGCAAGCCAGAATCCATGCATGTCATCGCTGCATCATCCTGTTTTTTCAGTGTTAGAGTAGCATTGCCAGGTTTTAATTTTTAAATCTAAGAGACTGTTCCCAATATATAGGGTAGGGTCCCTAGGCCTGGCTGGCAATCAGAGACAATCTGCGGGGCGACCAGGGCAATCGGGGGTGTGGGGGGGCCCACTGGCACCCACCTTGGATGGCAGCCTGGCACCGCCCACTCGCTGGCCCCGCCACTAATTGCTGCCGCAGGTCGCCTCCCTCTCGGGGCGGGGTGGAGGGGGGAGGCAGTGCACGTCATAGCGACAAGTCGTTCTTCTGGTGGTGCCGCCATTAGGTTGATTTGCACATTAGGGTTTTATTATGTAGGGTAGATACGGTTTGCAGTAATTTTCTCCCATTTAGTGGGTTTTCTTTTCACTTTCTTGATGATGTCCTTGGAGGAAGCACAAAGTAGTAATTTTGATGATGTCCAATGTATCTCCTTTTTCTTTTGTGGCTCATGTTTTGGAGTTATATTCAATTGCTGTTTTAAAAGTTGAACTAACTAGACTCATTCCACGGTTTTTTCTGCAATCTAATTGAATTTCCTGTTCAGGTTCAGAAAAATAATTTCTATTTCCCTTTCCTGCCCCAAATTACTTAGAATAGCAGACACTAATATTTACTAAGCACTTACTATGTGCCAGACTCTTGCTAAGCATTCAGACAGCTTGGTTAACCGGCCCAGGCCCTCGGGCCTAGTAGGGGTCAGTCCAGCCAGTCTGACTCAGGAGCCCATATTCTCTACCTCTTCACTGTCCTACTGGACAAATTTTCTTCATCTTGACATTTGTTTCACTTTTGTAAGAGGAACATGGTGTATTTGCTGTTGGTGTTGGACAAGTTACTCTGCCCTTCTTGTTCTTTGTTCCTTCCCTTCCCTGAGGTGAGTTCCCTGCCCCACCCTTTCTAGTACTGCCAGACTCCCCAAACTGTCCAACACATACACACACTCGTCCAAAAAGGCAAAACAACACCCTCATTCAGGAAACAGAATACTTAAGGCCCTCATGCTACAGCGGCAGTTGCTCCCTGACCCTTGCCCCACCCTAACTATGCAGTCTTTTCTTTGGTTGTGATAGTCTGGGGTCTGCCCCTCAGGGGCAGCTTGGACACTCGTTGGAGGTGAATTCCATGCTGGCTTGCCTGGGAACATTAAAGGCCCCAGGTTTAAAATTGGCCAGCTGTCAATTCAAGCAAGAATAACCATGTGGAGCAGATGATAAAAGCAAGTCAGAGGAGCTTCTCGGTTCTTCCTTTCACTTTGACAATACTGACGCTTAGACTTCACCTTTGTTTTTGTTAAATGAGGGATGAAGTCAGAATGATCTAACAGGAGCCCAAGACTTCTTCCCTTCACACTCTGCCTCCTTTCCCACTGTACCCGATTGTCTATCAAACCTGTTTGAAACTACGTCAGAAACGTCTCTCAGACGCTCCGAGTTCATCCTTCTTGCCACTGCATCTGTTCAAATTCTCATCATCTCTTACGTGATGAACTAACTGGACTCAATCCATGGTCTTTTCTGCAATCTAATTGAAATGAAATGAATGATCTCTCCACAGTTGCCTTCCCCAGTAGATTATGAGATCCTTAAGGTCAGAGACCAAAAAGAGTTAATATCCTCAGAACTTAGCATTTGTGGAAGGAGCACTCAGTGCTATAAGGTGCCCCACACCTACAAATCCTTTTAAAACGGTTTTGTAATGGTGGGTACATGTCATTATACATATGTCAAAACCCAAAGAGTGTATAATACCTAGCTCTGACTAGTGTGGCTCAGTTGGTTGGATGTTGTCTCATGCACTGAAAGGTTGCTGGTTTGATTCCTGGTCAGGGCACATGCCCAAGTTTTGGGCTCGATCCCCAGTAGGAGGCATATAGGAGGCAGCTGACTGATGTTTTACTCTCATATCAATGTTTCTCTCCCTCTCCCTCGCCCTTCCTCACTCTCTAAAAATCTATTTTTTAAAAAAAATCTTAAAAAAAAAAAAAGAATGAACCCTAATGTAAACTATGGACTTGGGATGATAATGATGTGTCAGTGTAGATTCATTGATTGTAACAAATCTACCACTGAGGTGTGAGATGTCCTTACTGGAAGAAATTGTGTATCTGTAAGGGTAGAGGATATATGGGACTCTCTGCACTGTCCACTCAACTTTGCTGTGGACCTAAATGTAAAAAGTAAAAAGGAAATGAGCTATCAAGCCATGAAGAAAACATGAAGAATCCTTAAATGCATATTACTAAGTAAAAGAAGCCAGTCTGAAAAGGCCAGTATGTACACTGAGGTTGTGGTTGCCAGGGGGTTAGCAGGAGAGAGGGAAGGCTAAATAGGTGCAGTACAGGGGATTGAGGGCGGGGAAACAATTCTGTATGAAACTATAACAGTGGATAGATGTCATCATACAATTTTCAAAACCCATAGAAATATAGAACAGAAGAGTAAATCCAAGTAAACCATGGAGTTCAGTTAATAATAATGTGTCAGTATTGGCTAATCAATTGTAACAAATGTACTACACTAATGGAAGATGTTAATAGCAGGATAAGCTGTGGGTGTGGGGGCAGAAATGAGGGGACATCTGGGAACTCTTTCCACTCAACTTTTCTGTAAAACTAAAACTTTCCCTCCAAAAATGTCTATTAGGAACAGCAAAAAAGAAAAAACATTTTTAAACCTATTAGCTATTACTATTAGTACAATTACTACTTTTCAAACTATTACTTCGTTTCCCCTGTACAAATTTTATACACTCTCTCCAAGGACTCCTCTATGCTGCTTCAAATACCAGAAAGGCCTTTGAGGTATGGTAGCCTGATACCCCCTGGCTTCTTAAAGTTCGGTTTAACTATATAATTTGTGGCGTGTAAGATGGAGTGATATGCGTCAATATCCAGAAATGGTTTTAAAAGCCATTCTGCAACGTGCCATTCCAGCTACAGGGCCTTGGACCACAAATGTTGAAATAAAACCACATTTGTTTGGGTTCCCAAGTGACTATAAAGGGCATAGTTGCTCTGCCAACCTGTATTGACATGTTGCTGGCATGAGAAATTAATTTGTGTTAATCCACTAAAAATTTGGGATTTTGTGTGTGTGTGCAGCATTACCTAGCCTATCCTGATTTATATTCCTAGCAAGTCCTACCAAGTTTTCATAATTCCATTCAAACGACATGTTCTCTACAATCTTTTTTTGATTCTCGAAGCTGAAAGCAATCTTCCTAGTTTCTCAATTCCCACAGTAGCTTATCTGTACCTTCTAATGACATTCAGCACTTTAAATCATATAGTAACTCTTTAAATCTTGTATTATAATTATATGCATACATGTCTTATCTATCCTAGTAGAACATGAGTTTTTTTAAGGTCTAGATCATGTCTGATTATCTTAGCATATCACAAGCACTTGGTAAAGTATATGGCATGCCTTTTTGATACTATACAGATTTTTATTCAAATAAATAAGGTTCCATCAAGAGAAAAAAGTACTTATATAGCCCAGCTGGTGTGGCTCCGTGGTTGAGCATCAACCTATGAACCAGGAGGTCACAGTTTGATTCCCGGTCAGGGCACATGCCCAGGTTACGGGCTTGATCCCCAGTGTAGAGTGTGCAGAAGACAGCCATTCAATAATTCTCTCTCATCATTCTGTCTCTCTCTCCCTCTCCCTTCCTCTCTGAAATCGATAAAAAAAATATTTTTAAAGTGCTTATGTAAATAAAAGAGCTACTGTTCTCAAATTTTATGTACAAAAATACAAAATAGACATCTTCCTTCAGATTAGTTTTACAGTCTTAGACAACCCATGTTCTTCATTCTGTAGGAAACCGTTTCTTTTTAATTTAAAGCTATCTATTCCAAAGAAATATATTATAATCAACAGTTACTCTTAAATGTTAATAGAAATGTTGAGTAAACTATACAGGAACAGAAACTCTTCAAAGAAAAAATTATTTTAAAATCATTGAATAGATATGTTCTCATGTCTCTTACTCTTGGTCTTTTCAGCATATCAGGATCATAGCTGGCAGATATTTGTCTCAAACACTGTTTGTTGTTTCACAAATAGCCTCAGACATCTAAGGCAAAACTAGAGCTTTCACCATGTCCATTGCCATTCAGCAAAATAAAAGTTTTTAAAATAATGTCAACAGCAATTGATAGGAAACAGGCTAGCCGGGAAGAACTACAAGGAGCAATTTTAAATCTTAGAAAAAATTTTGTGTAACCTTCAGGCTCCCTGTCTTAGAGGAAGTAAGAGAGAAATATTCTCTGCCATAAGCGTTTGCAATCTAGCTGGTAAAAAGAACTTAGACATAAAAAGCCGAATAACAATACAAAGAAACATCTACCTAATGCCAAATGAACAGTCTAGCAAAGAAATGCAAAAAATAATTTAGTCTAGTTCTAAGGATTGTGGAGAAGACTAGGATTTAAGATGGACATTTAATTAAAACAACAACAACAACAAAGAAAACACACTAATGATATTTGTAAAAGAGAGAGGGAAGGAGGAAGGGAGTGAAGAGAGAGAGAGAAACAGAGAAAGAACCATCTAGACCAAGCATGTCAAACTCGCGGCCTTCGGGCTGCATGCGGCCCACAATGAATATTTTTGCGGCCCAGCCAGTATAACGGTATGCAAGAAACGTTTTAATAAAAATTTCATAACTTAATTTTTACAATATCCTGTTATACATAATTATTAATAACAAACTACAACATTCGCTAATGACTGATTACTAGAATCGTGTTGCATTCATTTCCCTTACGCCCCTTATGCGCAGGCGCACCATTTCTCTCCACTAATTCTGGCAGCGAATATTTTAGCAGCCGATTGCCACGTCATTAGTCTTGTACTGACTTTAGTGTGCCCAACAGGAAATATTTTGCTTTCGGAGAACAAGAAAAATAGGTTTATTTGCGTTATGCTTATTAATTTGTACAGTTATTCAGTGTCTGGTAAGTTAATGTTCAAGAAAAAAATATTAATTTTTATTAAAATGCTCTATTACTTTATGTTAACAATTACTCATTTATTTCAGCCCTTTGTATTCAGCATGTCTCTATCAAAATCAAGCATGTCTCTATGGAAATAAACCTATGCTTCTATGAAAATTGAAGCTTTTGTTTTTTTGTGGCCCACATAAACTTAAACCTTGTTTATTTGGCCCGTGTTAGCCTTTGAGTTTGACATGCTTGCTCTAGACTGTCAGCATGGGGCCACATGAGAGATGGCCTTGAAAGTCAGGATAAAACCCTGACAACTGTCCTGGACAGTTTGGAGAATGGAGAGCTCCTTCCTTGAGTTTTCTAACCTGGATGGACACGTGAAAAGTCATCTTTCAAAAAGACTGATTTGGACAAAGTTTGTAGGATGGCTTAATGAGAATAGAAACTTGGATTCTGGAGAGAAGGAGAATTTTGGAATAAAGGGCAAATGTGGCATTTTTTTTTTTTCTTCTGAGACAGGAAATAAGAGATTGAGGTAGAGAAAGTAACAAAGGTTGAAGTAGAAAAGTAACAAAGACGATTTCTTAAGGTTGAGAGGAGATAGGACGAGAACATGACTAATCTTCCTCAGTGAAGAGACAGTAATCTTAAAAAAATGAGGATACTAGAACTAAAATTGAGGCTTGAGACATAAAGCAAAGATTTGAAACTGCTATAAGAAATCTGATAAGGAGTTTACAAAATACAGCAATGAGACCCGGTTTAACTTGCAAGATATGAATTTGTAGTGAACCTAAGTCCATAAATTCCTCCAATTATCTTGGCCAGAAAAGAAACAATTGAGATGTATCAATATAGTGGATCAGAAAAAGTTGGGGAATTACAATGGAGGACTCTAACATTTTGTAAAAGTGTGTATTAAAATGCTGAATCAGAGTTTAAAGGGCTGGGTGTGTGGGAAGGACTGGGGGGTTGGGGAGTGGATAAAATCAGAAGGAGGATGGCCTGGAGGAATGGTAGAGAGTATTTGAAGTAGTTCATGATGTGAGTCACAGTGATAGGACCCACATCAAAGGACTCATGGGGTAGGTGAAATTTTATCTTCCAGTCTCTCATAAATGGTCTAAAATGTCATGTTTTAAACATATGCACTAATAAAATACTTCAGAAAATATTTTCTTCAAAGTGTTATACATACAAAAATCTGTCTGGTAACTCATCAAAGAAGAGCCCCAAGGACGGAGGAAAGGTAAAACTGGAGAGTGTTTCTCTGGGAGAGGCACTTTACAGGAAGTCCCTATATAAGAGGGCTTTTCTGAAAAGTACTCAGAGTTTGGCCCTTAGGACTTTGATGAACACAAGTGAAAAATAAGTATATGAAAAGATGGTTTAAGATGTTTGGGTGGGTTAAGTGGGCATTTTGACAACATGGCTTCTCCTTTGGCATGTTTAATTGTGATGTTTAACGGACATCCTTGCAGTCTAAGATGACACTTTTAAAATAAAATTCTCTCCTAATGATGACGTGAGCCCTGCCACTCGATGGGAGAATCAGCAGAACCTGTAGGATCTTACTCGGAATTGACATTTCTCTATTGTAATTTTGTTCCTGTTTATTTTTAAATTTTCTTTTTGTTTCACTGGAAAGAAAAGATGATGCTCAGTTTTAAACGTTAAAAGTGTACAAGTTGCTTTGTTACAATAAAACTAAATGTGTTAAAAAAAAAAAAAGATGCTCAACACCATAGGTCATAGGGAACTCAAACTAAAACAATAATGAGATACCAGTATATATCTACTAGAATTGCTAAAATCCAAAACACTGACAACACTAAATGCTGACAAGGATATGGAGCAACAAGAATTCTCATTCATTGCCAGTGGGAATGCAAAGTGGGAAGACAGTTTGGCAGTTTCTTACAAAACTAAACATACCCTTACCATATGATCCAACAGTGGTGCTCCTTGGTATTTCCCAAAAGAGTTGAAAACTCATTTGTGTCCACATAAAAAACCTGTACATGAATGATTATAGCAGCTTTAGTCATAATTGTCCAAACTTGGAAGCAATCAAGATTGTTATACACATAACAAACTAACTGTACACATATTCTTTCTCTCTCATCTTCAGTAGGTGAATGGGTAAATCAGCTGTGGAACACCCATCCATACTTTATGATTCCAACTAGATGACATTCCAGAAAAAGGCAAAACTATGGAAACAAAAAATTAATGCCTTGAGCTTCAGCAGGATGTTGATGGAAGATTTCCTCTACCCAGCTTGTCACTGCTTCAAAGTTTGAGTTTTGTTTCAAAAAGCCAAAACTCAAAAGTCAGAGTTTGGAGTAAGGAAAGGTTCAAGAATAGAGAAGGTGCCAACAGAGAAGATGAGAGCCTTCGTGGCAACTCAAATTCATTTTTAAAATGTAGAGTTCAGGCTTTTTTTATGACAAGGGAAGGGGAAATGGGAGGAGCTGTTTTTGTAAAACTCAAGCCCCAAGAAGAATTTCTCTAATGATTAGCATGTCTCTGTGCAAGACAAAGCAGGAGCTATTAGCCTGAAGGCTGCGGGAACCACACAGGCTCGGACAGGATGGAGTCAGAGACCGCATTTCACTCTGCTACAAGCCTGCAGCTAGCTCTGAAGTGAGAAGGTGGGTTGGTCCTGTAGTGAAACCACAGTGTACCTTCAATTCATTTCATTCTCAGCCAGGGAAAGCTGCTGGCGGAGTAAATTTCCTCCTGAATTACCTAAGGACAAACATCTCCCTATGGTCATGTAGACAAAAAAAGGTGTCACATACTCAACCTGACAAGCTCAGGGGAGGCCTGCATGGTGGCCTTACAAACTCAGAGACCAAAAGTAACCACATAGGACCATCAGAACATAAAGGTGGGGGTCCAGAGGATCTCTGCTTATCCTGCCACAGCAATAAATAGAAACCTTTGAACTTCACATGCAGAATTAACAAGATCATTGCATGGGGAATGTTTAAAGATTCAGGGCCTTGATCTAAGAAACTGATGTCTTCCATTTCAAAGCAAATAGTGAGATTGCTAATCATGTGTCTTTTTGCCTAGCAGCTAGATGCCTCCCCCTCCACTTCCAGCTCACTATCGGCAAGATGAAAGGAATCAATCCAAGATTTGTAGAACATTCTTGGAATTCAATGTAGTTCAACTGTCTACTGAATATCTGCTACATGCACTATTGGGTGGTAAAAATGCAATTTTGTATCATTCGGGGTGAAATTCCCATGGTTTCTTCTACAACCTTGCTTTGAGAAATCAAGCTAGAACAGAGGTTGACACAAAGAGTATTATTTATTTCACCATGTCAGCCTAACAGCATAGGAAGAACACATTTCCCAAAATGATTTATCCTAAAAGCCCTGAGCCCCACCAGAGATTCTCATGGGATAGGTCACTGGAGTTCAAGGTTTAGGAGAAAAGTTTCATATTCCTTCTGTCCCTCCCTTCAGGGGTGACTTCACGTAAAAGTGACAGTGACAAAATTACTTCTTTAAGGGAAAACCTACTTCAAAGGGAAAAAGGATGGAATAATAATTCAATTTTAACCATTCTTTCAACCAGAAATATAAGCATATTAATGCTACCAGAAAAAAATGTGTTAGAGGCTCAACTGGGTTTTTAAAAAAGTAACTTTTTCTTAAACTCTTTCTAATGACAGAAATCATTCACAGGAATCCACAAGTGAACAATCTTTTTAGAGCAAAACACTACTATTTTACTAATGGGTCTTCAGAAATACCCTAACTTTCCATCCATCCTTGTTCTAAGAAATCATCTACTTCTATTGGAAAATTCCAGGCTCAGGCAAAAGAGTTTATTTACCTTGCATTATAATGCAAAACATATTTTGCCAGAAACTTCCATCACTCATCAGGGTAGCGTTTTTTTGTTGTTTTTTTTTTTTTTGGGGGGGGGGGGTTTGTTGTTGGTGGTGGTGGTTTGTTTTTGTTGTTTTTTAATGATGCATTACCAAATGATTGTAAATTCTCAGATACATTTGCCATTCTACCTTCATTCTAATAAAATTTGCATCAGCACACATACAAACAGATGCTTCAGAAGTAAGATTCATTCTTGATGATTTTCCCTTTTTCATTTACCAAAAATACAAGGGTTTCTTTGGATTTTAAATCTTATTGATGAAAACATAAATCTAGTTGACATCCTTGATTTCTCTTTCCCACCTCCCCTATATCCAATCCATCCATTTGACCCTTTGGCTCAGCCACTAAATCCTAATCCATCTTCTGCTCCTCTCATCTCCATTGCTACTGCCCTGGTCCAACCCAATGACATCTCACACAAGGAGTATTACCCTGCTCTTCTACAATCTCTTCTCCTTCCATTCTTGCTCCCCTAAAATTCATCCTTCACATAGTTGCCAGGTAAAATTTGATCATGTTGCTATTTGCCCCCTTGAAATCTTTCAATGTTTTCCATCACACGGGAGTAAAATGAAAACTTCAGGCCTATGAGCCTCACATAATTTGGCCTACTTCCTAGACCTTATTCCATACCCCTCACGCCTCACTCACTACTCCCAGCCTCTGTAAAATGGTGTTTCTGTAACTCAAATATCAACCTTTTCCTCACCTCAGCACTAATGCTATGGCTGTTTCTTCTTCCTGGAACTCTCTTCTCTAGAGTCTCTTCATTATCCTTTCTACCCAACATGTGCTCTCTGGATTAGCAGCATAAATATCACTTGGAATAAAATATGCAGATCTCAGGCACAACTCCTTACTTACTGAATCATAATCTGTGCTTCTACAGATCCCCACGTGATTTATATGCAAGTTATAGTTTGAGAAGGTCTAGCTTAAGTCTCAGCTCAATCGCTACCTCCTCAGAAAGGCTTAGCTGATGCTCAATCTAAACTAGCTTCCCAATCACCCTCTATTACACCATGTAATTGGCTTTTCTCATGGCAATTCAATTTACATGAAAATACCTTAATTGTTAACTAATATCTTTATTGTTCCTTTTTTCCCCACCAGAGTATAAGCTCTCTGAAAGCAGGGGCCATATTTATGTTGCCCACTCCTATTTTACCACCTAGCCTATCTCGTCAATAGATATTTGACAGATGAATGAATATTCAAATACATATGCAGTTTTAATGTTCAAAGAGATGGTAGAATAGAATAAGTTTTTTATTTCTGTTTTTCTGGCTTTGTCTGACCTAATTACCAGCCAGAAAAATTATGAGTCAAATCAGTTTTGGCACAAATCACTTGCAGTATGGTAATTGAATTGAAGGAAGGAAGGAAAGAAGGCTGGCCTTGGGAGATGAGCTGGTAATAAATGAAATGGCATGGCAAAGGACTGCGTAAGACAGGACTACAGAGGCAAGGGAAAGATCACACTGGCTCCCCACTTTCTCACTTTCTAGAGCTTGTAAACAATGAAAATTGAAATTTTATATTTCCTATTGTGCTGCCATCAATTAGTAGCCATTGAGAAGGAAAAGATATGTTCACCTGTGTTTCTCCTTAACTCTCACACTACTGCCACACTCAGATGTGTGGGTTTTTTCCACACCAAGCAATTTTCTGTCACATCAGTTGGGTCCTACAGTTTACTAGTAACTCAATTCCAATACTGTCTACCTGGAGATAACCTCAGATCCCACAGGTTAAGGGCTCAATCCCATGAGAGTGCCCACCACTCCACTTTATGTGCCAATCACAGTAGTAGGGCCCCAGGGTACCTACAACTTCTGTCTATCTTGGCTACAAATCTGATTGATAATGACTCTAGTGTACAAGCTGCTGTGCAGGGACTGATCTTGCAAAGTAGAATTTGCCCCGTCAGGCTCCAGTGCCCACCGAGGTCTCCCTTTGGGGGTGCCACTTGTGGAGGCAATGGGTTGGTGCTCTGATGTGGTCTGAAGCCCACCACTGAGTGTGTTGGTTCTGGAGCCTCTTGGAAGGGATTGTGGTGCAGGTCAATGTCAGATGCTGCCTGTGACCGGCCTGGGGCTACTTGTTAGGAACTACAAAGCAATCCACAGTTTGTGGCTGCCTACACTGGACCTTGGTGCTCTGGGAGAGGCCCAGCTGCATACCAATGTTTGATTTCACCAATACCAAGCCCGGGTCAAGTCAGCAAAAGGTCCAAGATCCTGAGATCCACCTCCTGCCAGCTGCGTGTTAAGTTCGGTCACTGAAAGAGCCTCTGGCAGAAAGCGAGTTGTGTGAGGTAGGTTCTTGGTGAGTCACCAGGTAGAGGCCCGTGTTGTTGATAGAGATTTGATCTCGGCGCCAATGCTGGGTCTGAGGCCACTCAGCAAAAGCTGCAATGCACACCAAGGCCAGCCGCCACCAGCCTGGGGCCTGCAGACCTGTGTTTTGGGTGGGGTCTCAGGGAGTCATCAGGGTGAGGCCAGTAGAACTCATCAAACTAAAACATTAAGATTTGCTGTGTGTGGAGGGAGAGCTCTGCACAGGAACGCTGGTGCTGGTAGGGGCGCTGCAGGGGAAAACTCGACCTCTATGAGAATCTTTCACAGCTGTAAGCCTACTTCTGCTCCACCCTGTATATATACAAAATTAAACTGCTGGTAGCTTGAAATAAGCCATGGTGGAAGTATTTAAACACCACAGAAGGACAGCAAACACTATCAACTAGGACTCTTCCTCCTCACCTTGGGCCAAGAGCCAGTTGTTAAATGTTTATCAGCATATCACTATGTGTGCATGTATACACACATATACATATATTTATACTAGAGGCCCAATGCACAAAATTTGTGCAAAGGGTTCGGCCCTCACAGCCACAGCAGCTTGCCTCAGCTCTTGCAGCCCCGGCTTCGTCCAGAAGGTCGTCCAGAAGGACATCCAGAAGGTTGTTCCGCTGTCTGGTCTAATTAGCATATTACACTTTTATTATTATAGATACATATGTATACAGAGAAAGAGAGAGAGAGCAAATGAGGCAAATGTTAAAAATTGGGCAACCTAGGTGAAGAACATATGGGTGTTCTTATACAATTCTTAGAACTTTTCTATAGATTTAAAATTTTTCCAAATAAAAAGCTGGAAAAAATTAAAAATATTATCAGGGAAAATGTAGGTGAAAAAAACATTGATCATAAGGCGATATGGTTAAGTTGGATGAAGTGCTCTTATGGATTATTATGATAGTCTTTCTAATTTGGTACATTCTTGAAATTTTCCATAATAAAAAGTTAACAAACATACACAAAAACAAGTTAATACATAAAGGTAATCAGAAAGAAATATTGCTGAAACATGACAATAGCTAAGAACAAAATGTTCATTAAAATCTATTAGTCATGCTCAAGCCAAGCTCTACCTGGTATACGTTGGAGGGAGACAGGATGCATTCAAAGGACATGTATTTGCAAGAAAATCTGAATGTTCAATAACCCTACAGGTTGCTCTGTTTATGAGATCTGTACCATACAACCTAAGGTTCTATTAAGAGTCAAACTGAATAATTAAACATTAGGAGTTTGTGTTTGGCACACAGTAGACAATTCAAATGTATGTATTGCATGAATTAAGAAAAGAATGGTTTCCGCCCTGATCAGGTGGCTCAGTTGTTTGGAACATCATCTCACACACTAAAAGCTTGCGGGTTTAATCCCTGGTCGGGGCAACCAATCGATGTTTCTCTCTCACATCAATGTTTCTCTCCCTCTCTCTCTCTCAAAAAAAGGAATGTTTTCCTTTCCTGATCTCTTTCAGGATAAGTAACTCCATAAACAAACATTAACACTCCCCTGGCCAGAGATGGAGACTGTGTGGCGAGAACAATAGAGAGCAGCGATGGAAGGGTGTGTGTCACAGCTCCTGAAGCAACCTGTCTTTCCGTTGTGCACAGAGAGAGAAGCAAGGCTGCTGTCGGAACAAGAGACCTGCATAGTCACCGTGCACTTGGTTTAATGCTCTGTGGTCACCATCCTGGGATTTTAAATAATTTTATCTTTGAACCTGGATTTTACAACTCATGCTGAAGTGACACGGGCACATACGTGTGAACACAGTAGATGAGTAGGAGTGTCAACTTTTTCCTGATGCTCCATTTGCTTTAAGAATTCCTGATGTCCCCGACGGCGCCTGGGAGTCCAGTAGGACTCAAGGCAGGTACAAGGTAAGTGAGCTCCATGTATAGCAGAGAAAGGGGAGGAGAGGGCACTTACAGCCCTAGGAGACCATGCTTTCTGTTTAAACCAGAACTCAATTTAAAAGCAGAATGTAACGGCACTCCTTATTCAACAAATAAATAACGAACTCTATCATATCCTTCCTTCATTCTTGTTACTTCCCCGTATTAGCCAACCACTTAGGCTGAAAATGATGACATAAAAGAAAGGGGAAGATGGCAACCCAAAGTTAATTTTCCTTTCCAGTCTTCCCTTACTCATCAGTAAAGGAGAGGTGGAGTGTCCGTAGGATGTGCGCACACCAACAGGTGAAGCAGAAACAGTTGAGTTGGTTTTGTGCAGCATTTCCACTATTCTGGTCAGAACAAAACTGAATGCATGTTTGAGCTACAAAGTACAAATTGTGTAATTTCACTTATTCTGTGCATGAATTTAATGCTTTTATATTTTAATTTAAAACAAACATTACACAATAAAAAGATAAATGGTAAAATTTATGCTAATAATCTAAAATTTTAATTTTCCTTTACTTAGAATGACATTAAGTAGCAAATTAAAAACCCCAAGACAAGTTGAGAGAAAGAATGAGGCAGAAAGGGTGAAACTTTGTTTTATTTTTTAGTTTATTATTTTTTTAAATCCTCACCTGAGGATATATTTTTGTTGATTTGAGAGAGAGAGAGAGATGAAGGGAGAGAGAGGGAAAGAAACATCGATGTGAGAAACATCAATTGGTTGCCTCCAGTATGCCCCCTTAAGGGGGGTCCAATCCACAACCTGTGCCCTGACCAGGAATGGAACCCATCACCTTATGGTGTATGGGATAGCGTTCCGACCAACTAACTCAGGGCACACCAGCAGGGCACTTTCTGTTTTAAAAGTGATTTCTGCAAGCTGCCGCCCAAGCTTTTTCTAAAAGGAACAAGGCTTCTTCTCCACCCCAGAAAGTAAGAAAACACATTTCAATGCTCAGAGTTGAGTACTTTCTCCATCTGGTATCACTTCTATTTGATACTAAGATTTGCTCCTTAACCAAACCTTCTCTGAGTGGAACAGCAGCTCAAAGCTTGAGAGGAGATTGTGTTCTGCTCCCTACAGGCTCAAATCCAGGCGTATCCAGACCAGAACAACATGGCAAACACTGGTTAGACACATGGCTTTAAAGTTTAACTCTACACAAACAGTGCGGTGCAGTCCAGAGCAAGGTCCATACAGATAGGCCCAACAACCTTGCCTTTCAGTGTCTTGATAGCTGTGTCATGGAGACCTTTAGGTTTTGGCCTCCATGGGAAGATTTCAGGGAGATAATGCTTCTCCTCTTGGCCGCCTGCCCTGTAGCCAGTTGTGTAACCAAACTATTTCCTCTAGAGAGCTCCCCAAGCACAAAGTCTTGGGAAAGGAAATACTATAAAAGGCAGAGGGTACTTTTCACCTGGAAGGTTGCACGGTGGCTGATAGAAAGCCTTGGACATGAAGTCAGAGCTTTCTTCTTATCAGTGGTGTGGCCTTGGGCAAGTCACTCAGCCTGTCTAGGCCTCGGTTTCCTCATCTATCAAGTGATAGCAATGATACACATCCTGTCGGAGGATGCTGTGAAAAGTAAGATAAGATCATTTTATGGTAAAGTGCTTTTTAACAGTAAAAACATGCCCAAATTAATAAAATTAATGTTTTCAATCACTTAATAAATACTTATAAGCACCTACCATAGGCTAGACTCTATCCTAGGGGATGGAGCTATATTTGTGAACAAAAACAGACAAATACCTTGTGTAGAATTTATCATTTGCTAATCAAGGATAATAAAGGCCTTGGCCCATGTGGCTTAGTTGGTTGGGTGTCATTGTCCTGTGCACTGAAAGGTTGCTGGTTCCATTCCTAGTCAGGGCGAAGGCCCAGATCTCTGGCTCCATCCCCTATGGGGAGTGTAAGGAGGCAGCCGATGGATGTTTCACTCTCCCATCAATGTTTCTCTTTCTCTCCCCCTCTCTCTTCTTCTCTCTCTAAAAGTCAATAACAATATTTGTTAAAAAGGATAACAACAATGAAAACAGTAAGAGTGAAGTTGTGATTTTAATTGAGTGGCATGGCAGATTGTGACAACTGCAGCCCCTGACAAGTCATACCATCCTGAGTCCACACCCCTTGCAATGGACTCTGCTGTTCCTGACTTGCTCTTTGGAGTCCAGGCCCCAAGAGGCCTTGAAACTTCCCATCTCCCCCTTTTGAAAGATTCTAGCTGTTGTGTGAGGAAGCCCAGACTAGACTGCAAAAGAATGAGATACCCCATGAAGAAAGAGCCCCTGGCAACAGCACCACTGTGAGCGTGAGGCAACCTTACACTCTCTGGTCCCAGTTCAGCTGCCAGATGATTGCAGCTCATGGATAACCCCAGTGGACCCAGCTATCTCCCAGAATTATGAGAAATAATAAGTCAGTGTTTCCAAAAGGAGGCCAGAGAACTTCTCGGCGAAGGTGATATGCCAACTGGAACAGAAGAAGGAAGAGGCTATGGGCTGAATGTTTGTGTCTTCCCCAAATTCCTGTGCTGAAGCCCTAACCCCAGTGTATTTCAAGATGGGGCCTCTGAGGAAGTAACTGAGGTTACATGAGGTCATCAGGTTGCATCCAGGAAAGGTCATGTGAGGACATAGCAAGAAGGTGGTTGTCTGCAAACCAGGAAGAGAGTTCTCACCAGAAATCAAATCGGCTAGAATCTTGATTGTGCACTTCTATCTCTCAGAACTGTGGGAGAATAAATTTCTGCGCTTT
This sequence comes from Cnephaeus nilssonii, assembly GCF_951640355.1. Lineage (NCBI taxonomy): Eukaryota > Metazoa > Chordata > Mammalia > Chiroptera > Vespertilionidae > Cnephaeus > Cnephaeus nilssonii. The sequence goes on from NC_137078.1 coordinate 36,291,259, forward strand.
AAGCCACCCATTTATGGTATTTTGTTATGGCAGCCGAGATGACTAAGACAGAAACCATGCAGATACCCGAGGGAGAGCATTCCAGCAGAAGGAACGGCTGTGCAAAGGCACAGATGTGCAGGGAAGCTGGAATGGTGTGATGCTAGACCAGTAAGTGAGGGCAGAACTGGGGACATGGGGAAGAGAGGTAAGAAGTAGGCAAATCAGTAGGCCCTTTAAAGACTTTGCTTTTTATTTAAAACAAAAGCAAAGTCTGTGTAGGGTTTTGAGGGGTGGAGTGACATGTTTTCAAAGAACACACATTTCTGTAATACTTGACTTTTATGTAACGATGAACATGTGTGACTTTTATAATTAGAAAAAAGACATCAGAGCACTTTGAAGATTCCATAAGTATAAGCAAACAAGGGCAAGCTGTGTCCTTTAATGCCAACATGTGGGCACAGAGGAAATAGAAGACCAAGAGGGTAAAGGGGAGAGAATGTAGCTGATTAGAAGGGCAGGTCTCAACATGCCACAGCCCTGGATTCTTTGAGGTCTGTGCTCTTTGACTGCTCTCCCACAGGTATTGCACCTCTGTGGACAGAGGTGAGGGAAGGGAGCAGAGGGTGCAGCAAGGACAGAAAACACTGCATGGATGGAATTGTTTCTTGATAGGAATCAATTCAAATACTTCTGATTTACTGCAGCACTTAGCATATTGCCCAGTTTCTAGAAGGTAGGAGCTAGATTATTTCTTGAAGAAATGAGTGAACTGGCCTGAGCAATCTCCCTATTATTCTGCACCCAGTCTTCCCATTATCATTCCCCCTTCTTTGTTGGTACAATGAATTCTAAAGGGAACCTTTCAAACAAAGAGTGGGTGTAGTGGAGGGTTGATCTTTGAGGTAATAAAACAATAAAAGTCTGCTGTATTTAAGCCCTGCACATCTCATGGTCTGTTTCTAATTTTAAAAATGTAACAAATTGAGCTGAACTTTCAAGTCAAGTTGAGATCTCACAGGCTCTCAGATAACTGTGTATATCTCATCATCCTTTATATCTAGGTGTGGGTTGGGACTGACAGAGTTAAAAGTGCAATGGAAAGGTTGTATGAGTTGTGTTACCTTGTAAAAGCTCTATTCACCTTTTTTTTCCTTCTTCTTCTCTCGTTGGCAAAGGGGTAGATGGGTAAACAAAGATGCTCAATGCAAACCTGGACGAAAAGTACTTTTAAAATAAGCATTCTGTTCAAAGTGCAAGTATGCTGTGCTATGGCCAACATATGCGTTTCCTAAACATTGTATATATACTAGTACCCACCTTTTTCCTAAGTCCTAGAAGAGCTAACTAACCCTGATGAACAGAAAGAATGTTTCCTTTCAAATGACCATCCCCTTAGACATAAACTTGGCATTTTCAAGTCAGGTATTTTAAAAATAAATATTCATATTTGAAATGAATTATTTAAAGGAAGAAATGACCAACTATTTGTAATCATAGAGATGATTTTTATCTTCTTGAATAGATTTGAAAAGGTTGAATATTTTCAACCCCAATGACCAGTCTTAGTACAAGTTTCAAGTTAACCAAGTAGAAATAACAAAATACTGATTAGTCCAGTGAAGGGAGGTGGAATATGCAATCCCCAAATATGTCACTTTGGCATAAGGATTATTTTAAGCTGAAGGCAATTGAGAAAAAAGCAGATACAAGAAAAGCTCTCTGCCTACGTCTATTTGTCTAAAAGCAGGATGTAGCTTTGCAAAGATGTCCTGTCTCTCCTCTCTACCAGAAAGGACAGAAGTTAATCACTGTAGACAATTCTAGACCCTTATCAGCTCAGAGATGGCACCAGAGGAATCTACAAAAGAAACTTGGCTAAAAATAACCCTCATCTGCCATTAGTTTCTCCATATATTTGCCTCCCCATAATTTGCCACCCCCGAAGACCTCAAAGTCCTTTTGCTTTGTCTTGTCACGTCTCTAAAATGTATTGTTGGTTTTCTTTTTGTTAAAATGCTATATAAGCACACATTCTGACCACCCTTTTGAGTACTCATCTCTGAGTGTTCCCATGTGCACGCACAATGTACTTCTTAGTAAACTTTTTAAAAATTTTCTCTCATTGTTATCTTTTGTCAGTCTAATTTACAGGGCCTGGTCAATGAAGCTAATACAGGTAGAGGGAAAATAATTTTGTTTGCTCCCCTATACCAGCAATCAATTCCTTATTCACTATACAGCTAGAATAGTCAACATTTTAATGGAGGATCTAATAAATTAGTCCAAGACCGAGCTCCTTGCAGCTATTCTTTGGAAATCTGTCTTCAGGCCTTTGGGCAGATGGGCCATTGGGTCTGACCCAAGTTTAGAGAACTACTTAGAAACACTCACAACCAACCAAAGACAATTCTTTTTAAAAAATTATTATTTATTTTTAGAGAGAAAGGGAGAGGGAGAGAGAGAAACATCAATGTGAGAGCGAAATATCAATCCACTGCCTCCTGCACACCCCTTACTAGGGATTGAGCCTGTAACCCAGGCAAGTGCCTTAACTGGGAATCAAACCGGCAACCTTTCTGTGTACAGGACAGCGCCCAACCAACTAAGCCACACCTGCCAGGGCCAAAGAGGGTTCTTAATAATACAAAGTGTGGTTACTCTGATTTGCTAAGCAAAATAAACACATTAATAAATGAAAGAAATGTTGCTTGTGAGACAAGCAACAAGTTCCCAATAACTTGGCTTTGCTGGCTTTTGAAAGGGGAGAACAGCACACTTAGTTTCTACTTGGGCAGTGTCCATTTCCTTACCTCTAGAGCAATACTATATTTAAATAGGCTTATTTAAAAAAAAATTATTTTTGCTATGGATACATTTTCCAAATACTTAAGAAACATTAATGAAAACAACTGAAATGTATTAAGTACTCAACGTGGTAGACATTGTCCTAAGTGCTTCATATGTGGTAACGCATTGAATCCAGACAACTGTGCTATGAGGGATATAGTTTCATTAACCCACCCACGTGAAGGGACTTGCTAGTGAGGCAGTTCCAGCCTGAACCACAGCCACCAACTCTGTAGCTTCTCAGTCCCGGTGACAAAGAGCAGGTGGTTGAGCTGGTGGCAGGAGGCTGCTTATACACAGGGAATTAAGTCTCGGGCCAAGAAAATTAATTTCATACAATTAGGATAATTTTAGCAACCAAGAACTCAATTTGAGTAGTGAACTTACTACCTCTTGTAATGCCCCCCAAAGCAACTGCCCCAGGGCCTGATTCACTGCAATTGAGCACACATGTTATTTACTGCGCCCTCAGCTCCGGCTGGTGGAAGAACGGAGGCCATACTTAGAATGTGCCATTGGGCTAATTTTATTCTGTAAATAATAGAATAGCTGTTTACAGTGTTTTAAAACATCCCCGCCTTTTTCTAGGCCGCCTCTGAGCTGCTACTTATTGCTCCATCCGAAGACTTTCTTGGTCACTACCAACACTAATTTTAGTCCTGGTCAATGAGAAGACTCTTCTGTTTATATTGATTGTAGAAGTTATCTTGTGAAAAATTTCTACTCACGTTCACAAATGCTTTTCAAATGATAATTCATGTCTTGGTTAAAATTCACTCCACCAAATTGAGCTCACTTTAGGTAAAATATTAGAACAAATTACAATGACTAAGGAAGGAAGAAGGCCAAAAAAGAAAAAAGAAAAATCAAAACATTCTGGAAGTTTTGAAATGCAAACCTGGAGGTGAGAGGAGTATAAAGGTACCAGCAGGGGTGGGAATGTTAGCTTCCTCAACTTCCTGCGTTTTTTTCTTGTCATCAGCTTCTTCCATGCAAAACTGGGTTCTTTCTACCCACAGCCCACAAATATCTGATTATTGCCCTAGGTCAGCCGGCGGAGTCAGTGACCCTCCACGGAAGGAGAAAGAGATCCAGTAAAAATAAAGGTCAGGGTGATGCAGGCACTGGTCCTGCCTGGGTTGGTAACAGCTGGAGCATCTGTCAGAAATGCCATGCTGGCAGGAAAAGTCACATCTGCCTGGAGGGCCCAGCAAATGTTACAGTGTTCTCCTGCACCCACCTTCGGACCTGTGGAATGTCTCTCCCCCAACATTTACTCTGCATCAAATAGCTGAGACAGAGCTTTCTCATTTCTGAGTAAATGACCAGGAGTAAAGGCGGGCATGCCTTGAACATTTAGTGAAGGAAAATAATTACATTACCCTGGGCGGAGTGCCCTTTCATTACTGTCAGAGCCTAACAGAGGAAAACAAGTTGTAACGCTAAGGACAGATGCTGAGACACATCAAAAACGCCTAATACTAATGCAGGAAGGAAAAATCTTAGCTTGGGGCAGATTTATGTAACTGGATGTCAACACAGGTTTCTTTCTTTTTTGTTTTTGTTAATCCTCACCCGAGGATATTTTCCCATTGATTTTTAGAGAGAGTGGGAGGGGGAGAGACAGAGAAACATTGATTGGTTGCCTCCCTCACACACCCAACCAGGGCTGTGGATGGAGCCTGCAACCAAGGTATGTGCCCTTGACCAGAATCAAACCCCGGACTCATCAGTCCACAGGCCAACACTCTACCCACTGAGCCAAAACGACTAGGGCTCAACATGGGTTTCAAAACCTCTTTCTGAATTGCTGACAGGGCACCAGCCTGCTGTCCTGTAGTTGTCTGGTTGTAGGCACCCCTGAGTTTGCTGGTTACAGTGTGGAACCAGATACGAGTTATCCTTTCTGAGTCAGTTTATCACTTCAGTGAGGCTAATGCCTTTCTCAAAGTAGTCTTGTGAGGATGAGATTAAATACCGATTTAGCAGTGCCCCATTTCCTGCTGCCTAGGTGACCTTAGCAGATTGCCTAACCTCAGTTTCTTCACCTGTAATATGGGGAGCATTCACACCTCCCAGTAAGCCAAGTGCCCATGTAGCATAGTCTGACCTATTATATTGTCCTATCAACTTTCTAAGGTCTTCTTCCACCTTCAGAAAAGGAAACCTGAAGCAGAATCCCCTAAAAAAAGTAGCAGTTACTTAGAATTGGTAAGTGGAAGGTGTGGTCTTGAATACCCATCAGCTACTTCTCAGGCAGAGATGGAAACACTGTCGTCAACTGAATTCCCTGCCTACTGTGATGATAAATTAATAGCAAACTATAGTTACACGCCGTTCATCTCCAGGGTACTCTAGGCACTGCGCTGACATAACCTCACCACATCATGGGGAACAGGAGAGGATGGGCGATTTCATCACCACCTTCAAGAAGATGAAGGGTTACTATCTGGATGGTGACCAGCTGTTTTCACCGCAACCAAAGCCAGATAGCCAGCAGGCCTAAGGTGCAGGCAAGATTTGGGTGAACCTTTGGAGATCCATCTTGAAGAGGTTTCCATCCAGACAGTCCTGCTGTTTAAAGTACTGAATTGTGTGGCTACTACTTATAGTTTTCCACTGGCAAACTGAAAGAAATACATTTCTTGACAGTTATCTATACAGCTTGGCTTAACATGTAGGTGATTTCTTTGGGCAGGTCTTCCCCAGAAACTATTCCAGTCAACTACTTCATGCCAGGCTATTTGGCAGTTTCCAGGGACATTCTGAAAAGGCTCGAAATGGGCAGGTTATCCCATGGTTGAGTGAACTTGGAGCAGCTTACCCAGACTCAACCTGAAGGTTAAACAATGAAATGGGGTTGTCTAGCTGCCCAGACTTGTGAAGGGTGTCTATGGGCCGAGCACAGTGCATATGTCATTAGGGCAGTTATAGGACCTTTGAAGCCTCAGGATCCTGGGAGAATGATATATATTACTACCACCTCTTCGAGCAGCGGACAATGGCACCCCTCCTTCCTGAGGTTGTTATGGTTGCCAGCAGGAGCAAACAGGGGTAGAGGGACATGGAAGTTGGTTTAAGCCACAAGCACCAGCAAAACCCCAATTCTTCCCCCAACTAGCGCAAGAGGCTGATGGGAGCGGCAGAAACCAATGGTGGTGAAAACACTGGCCACCAGCACATCCTCTTCCTAGTCCCAGCTCCTGATGATGACCAGCTGATTGGTCCATACCTGTGTTATTTAGGACAATGCTTCTCAAATTTTAACTTGCCTGTAAATTACCTGCATATCACCTGGTTAAAATATAGACTTTGATTCATTAGGTCTGGGGCGGAATCTGAGATTGTGCCTTTCTAAGAAGCCCCCTCATCAAGAGCTATAAACAGCCCACCCGGTGTGGCTCAGTGGTTGAGCATCGACCTATGAACCAGGAGGTCACAGTTCAGTTCGATTCCCAGGCGGGGCATATGCCTGGGTTGTGGGTTTGATCCCTGCAGGAGGCAGCCAATCAATGATTCTCATCATTAATGTTTCTCTCTCTCTCTCTCTACCTTCCTCTCTGAAATCAATAGCAATATATATTTTTAAAAAGAGGCGTAAACAAGATAGTTTATGGCCTTTATGTAACCTTGCTCCTGGAAGTTGTCAGGAGCCCGGGCTGCTTCTGTTCTGCTGCTGGGCCATGCCCGGTCTGCACTGGATTCATTTCTTTCTCTGCAGTTTGACCAGCAGGAACGAGGCAGGGGACAGCATGCCCTTACCTTTAAGGCCCTGATCCAGAAATTGCACATTCCACTTCTATTCCCACTCTTTTGGCCAGAATTCAGTCACATGGCTACGTCTAACCCCAAGTAATGGTTTATTTTATACACATTTTATTCTGTGCTCCTAAGTGTCCACTGAAAATGCCATGGCCAAGGAATGAGAGAGTGCACATGAGGCCAGGCTAACACTTTGTCACAGTCAAGGGTAAAAAAAAAAAAAATTACAGCAGAATGTTGTTGAGTACTTACTATCTGCCAGGCACAGTACCTGAACTAAATCACCTCATTCAATCTTCACAAAACATGCCATAGGTAGACACTATTATTATGGCCATTTACAGATGAAACTGAGGCTTGGAGAAGTAGCTTGCTTTGGTCATACAGCTGAGGCAGAGGCAGGATTCATATCCAGACACTGGCTCCAGAGCCTGGAATCTTAAAGAAAGGACAGATATAGAGACAGCAGGCACTTGGAACCATCAGGGGCCCCACAGCAGGAGGGGAGGATAGCAGATAGAGAGACAAAACCTGTAGGACTACCTGGCCGGGTGGCTCAGTTGGTTAGAGTGGCATCCCATACACCAACAGGGTTTGACTCCTGGTCAGGGCACATATCCAGATTGCAGGTTCTATCCCTGGTTGGGGTATATATGGGAGGCAATGGATCATTCTCTCACAGCAATGTTTCTCTCCCTCTCTCTCTCTCTCTTTCTGCTTCTAAGATCAATAAGAAAAACAAAATGAAAAACCCCCACAAAACCCAAAAACATATCCTCGGGCAAGGATTAAAAAACCCATACCAAACCTGAAGGATTGACTAAGCAAAAAATCGTGTGCATTTCCACAAGACGATGCTTGCCTGTGACCATTTATACGTTGTATTTTCAGGGTCAGAAGGATGAAGACAGGAAAAATACTCTACTTTGGACCTTTTAGATTTGTGAGCTAAGGGGCTTTTCCCCCTGCTGGCAGCGTGACTGTGGCCAGGCCAGGCCTGACTGGAGGCAAGGGTTTGTGGCCTGCTGTTCTGCCCCCTCCCCTGCGGCAGACACCACTCTGAACACCTGGTGCCGGTGCCCTAGGAGAGCCACAGCTGGCCAGGCCCACCCGGGCCACAAAGGGGCCACCTCTTTGTGTCGCAGTCACAAGTTAGAGGACATTTAAAAACTGTTTTCCAGGGTTTCTTTCTTTTCTTTTTTTTTTTTTACCCTCCTTTTTCTTTTCATGAAAGGGGCTTTTTGTTAGTACAGCCTTTGTTTGGAGATTCAGTTGATAAAGGGACCATTTTATTGGAATGAATTACTGACGCAAGTGCTGCCAGCAATCTCAGGGAGAGGACAGCACCCTGGCTTTTATTCAGCAAGGTGAAAGGGAACAACCGCAGGGCGTCGGTCTCAAGGGCACTTGGGAGTCTGCTGCCATCAGCAACTTGGGAGTTTAGCTGCTGGTCAAAACAGAGTCCAGGGGAGGCAGTCAGAGAAAGTGGTCAAATGGTCAAGACTTGCAGGCCAGGACTTAGAGAGAACGAACTCTTTCTACCTGTTATTAAATTGCCACTACAGAGAATGTGGTCCCTGTAATACTTTCAGCTTAGGTTCAAAAAATACTCCCTGTTGAGCCAATTGAATGCTGAGGGAAGAAAGTCAAACAGGAAAAGTAAACCAGAAAATAATTTTCTTCAGAGGAAGCTCAAGGGCCTTTGAAAAAAAAGATATAAAAAACACTAGTTAGCCAAAACGTGTACATTCTGTGTCTCCCCCATGTCTGGTGCGTGCCGTGCCAACACGAACTTGTGAAGATACCTGGGTGGACAGTATATTTGGGCTCCTAATTTAATCTGCTGTTCTGCTGAAACTCCCAAGATGTAGCACATTTAAAGTCTGTTAGATGAATCAGCATTCCCTAGGAAACTGCTTTTAGAATATTGCTACTTGCAAATAGTGGCAAGGAATGCGGCATTTAAATCAATTGACCGTGAACTCTTCAGAGTTCAAGGAAATCATTAGGGGCTGATAAGGTGCACAGAAGTCTTGGTATGAGAAAAGGTACCCCTTGATATTGTTTGGAGGCATGTAACACCAACCCGTTCTAAGCGGCTGCACCCCAAGTACTGATTAAAAAACAGGTGCCTACAGGCAGCTGGCGGTGGCCAAGTGTTGGGAGTGTGGCACGGTCTCCGGCTCCTACGGTTCTCCCCTCGGAAAAGCCAGGCAAGCAAGCAGGTACCTGCCACTGGTACCCTTCAAGTACCACATGCTCTGGTTTTAAGAAAGGAAGACAAGCCTCCTAGTCTGTAAAGCCAGGATCGTAAGCTCTGGCCTCGTGATCTCACAAGCCAGACAGTGTGACATCCTTCGGAAAGTGCTGTACCCATTTCCGGTGCTGGCATTAGCAAGCAGGGCGAACAGTGCCCGGTACGGCTGTGGGAGGGCCATGGCCAGGAGTGTTTACAGCAGAGTTTGTAAGCGCGAAACTTCCCTGAAGCCGCTCTTTAACTAACTTTGCCCCCATCCCAGCTGTTATTCATTCATGCAGATTCTATAAACCTTCTGTGCTACAATCATAGTCAATCATTTTGTATTATGTGCACCGAATCCCCAGTTCCTTGAACTGGCTAGGCACAGAGTAGGCGCATAATCAATACTTGTGATTATATTAATGAATGCTGAGAGAAAAGGTATACACACAGGAGAGAATTTGTTCCTCCCCCACATTTACCATTGCCTTCTGTCTAAACGTGGACTTTTGGAATCTTTCCCTCTATCTCCAGTCTTTCAGGAGAGGGAGTGGTTAGGATGCTGGATCAGTTCCTCATTGAGCCACAGCGGCCACAGGCTTTTCCACTGGGGAGGATACTTCTCCAAGTACTTACAAGCTGTACAGCAGGGAAAGGTTCACCACCACTTGCAACAGGCCGGTAGCCCCAGAGTTCAGTTCTTCGGGAGAAAAGCAGGGTTGTGAGTCCATCTTTTCATATTCCCTGCAACATCCTTCAAGCCATCGTAAGGTGTGACAAGAGAATGCCCAGTGTTTCATTAAGTGACTCGAGTCTTATGTAGAGAGGATACTACTTTGCCATCCAGAGTGCCAGACACTTATCTCTTGGAAAAACACTCCTCCAGAAAGGCCTATGAAATGCTTGCCAACCAAGACCTAAACAGGTGGCAGGGAAGTTTTTGATTTTCCGAAATGGATTTAGACACTTTGTAAGTTAAAGAAGGAAAGCTATAAATTAAAATGGACATTGTGCCAGCATTTCCCCGGGGTCTGACCCCTCCTGCTTGCAGACAAACACAGGAAATACAGCCTGTCACTAAAATGAATATGGAAAGTTAGGAGTTTTCCAACCCAATGAAGTACAAGTCCTTCCCGCCCATCCCCAACAGCGAACACAGGGAAAAAAATTAAATGAGACTGACTTTGATTCTGTGTTATCTTCCAAAAGGTGATAGACAGTGGAAGGTTGTTAATCATTAAGCCATTAAAAATTCTATGTTGGTTGTAATCAGACAAATTTATTTTTTAAAAACATTTTCTATTTATTGATAACCCTATTTTATTGGTAGAAAAATGCACCATATAATCATAACTCCAGGCTATGGGAAAACAGCTATTACTAAGAGGAATGCTATTTTCTATTATTTTTTGCCATTATTTAGTCTTTAAAAATAAACAAAGCTACACACCTTTACTGTATGCTAGACTTTTGAGAGTGTAAAATCTATAAAATGGGATTCTGAGAAACAGTTGTACCAGCCAAATATTTTAAGAAGTGCTTATTTGAGGTGCTTTAAATTAAAACAGGAAAGGAATCAATATTTCAGCAAATCTATATTTAAAAGCTTGGACCTGATATGTCTTTAGTGGTCTGAGTTAAAGCAAAGTAAATCAAGACACCTCAATAAAGGTGATATAGTAAGAAAATGTCAATTTAATCATTTACTTTAGCAGGCAAGCAATTTGTAAACATTCAGTAGCGGCAGCATCCAAGTTACAAACAATTTAAAAAGAAACCAAGATTAGTGATTATACTTTTTGCTTCCCTTTCCCCAAAAGAAAAAAAAAAAAAAAAAGGAAAGATTTGGAAATGAATGACTTAAAACACTACAAACATTGAACATTCAGTTATGTCTTCTATCAGCCTTCTATGCATCCTCTCTGTGTTTTATTTTTAAAGATGTGTCTACTCCTAAAACGCATTATTTTGCAATAACTTGTACGTGAGCATTTGCAATCTAGGAAGTTGTTCCTGCACATGGATGTGCACGTATTATCTCAGTTTAAATCCCATTTGCAAAGGGAACATTTGTGTCTTGATTCAATGCTTCTTTGACTTCGAGTGGCAGGGTGTCAAAAAGGTGATCTTCCACAACAAGCCCGCTTTTCTTGAGCAGGCGACACTGGCCCAGCTGGGCTGGCAGGCGGTCCAAGCAGTTGCCCTTCAGCTCCAGCTGGGTGAGCTGGGAGAGTTGACCAATTTTGTCTGGGAGGGAGGAGATGCAGTTTTGCCCCAGATTCAAAGTCCTCAACTTCACGCATTTAAACAATTGTTTTGGCAGGAGGTCCACTTTGTTCCCAGTGATATGCAAATGCTGCAGGTTCTGAAGCAATCCTATTTCTATTGGAATCATTGAAATGTTGTTGTAGCTTACATCTAAGCATCTGAGTTTCTGTAAACTAAACACTGCCACTGGTAAGGATTCGAGCTTGTTGTTGGAGAAATAAAGTGACTCCAAGTTTTTGACATGGGTAATGGAGGGAGGAATGGTAACAATTTTATTATGCCATAATTTCAAACAAGTCAGTCGTTTTAGATGCTGGAAACTGATGATTTCCTCAATTGTGCGTATGTTGTTTGATTTTAAATCCAGTTCCTGTAAATTAGAAAGGCTGAAAATTGCATGTGGGATTCTCTCTAGCTCACAGTTCTGGAGCTCGAGCTCGGCGACATTCATCATTTTCTTAAGGCTGTTCAGTACCAAGAGTTTAGTGCCGTCATTATGAATGACTAACTTTGTAAGATGTGGGGCCACATCTGTGATGTTGGAGGGAACTTTGGTCAAGTTGCTCTTCACGTTGAGAATCTTAAGGTGCCGCAACTCTCGGAGAGATTCAAGTCCTATCATCTTATTGTTTTCAGAGTTCAAATTGCCTATCAAGTACAACTCTCGAAGGTTTTTGAGCAAATAGACCCAGGCAGGAATTTCAGCCACATCGGTGAACTTCACGTGAAGGCATCTCAAGTGATCTCGGAGAAAGCTAAACGCAGTCTGTTCCACTTTCGCAGGGCAGTGGCAGAGGTGAAGTTCTTGGAGATTAGTCATTTGAGAAATCTTAGCAGGAATTTTAGCTTCTGGAATCAGTTCAAGTTTGAGCACATCCAGGTCTGTGAGGTCAAAGACCGCATCGGGCACGCCCGACAGCATAAACAGATGCAGCTCCTGCTTGTCCTGGGCGTTGCGTGACACATGCTGCCTGAGTTTTTCAAATGTCCACTCGTGGTTCAAACTAATTTCCCTAAGTTTATTTTCACTGACTTCTGACAAGAACACACCGAAACGCTTGGAATACAGCTGGTCGTACTGGTCTACCATGTGCAGAAGGAACGCGAAATCGTTTTTGACATCTGGAATGTCGCTGAAACTGCTCTCTTCTCGGACTTTTTCAAAAGAATATTCTTTCAAAGGTATCCTGAATAACCAGAAGAGAGTGTAGAGGCAGATAAAACCGTACACACAAATAATGGATATGTAACTGATGAGAAGCTTTTTCAGCATATAAGCCATGTTGTGGGTGCACTCAAAAACCTCATAACCGGTCAGGTGCTCAACTTTCGGCTTGCAGACGTGTTCAAAGCTGATAGCATTGACGAAGTTTGCTGTATAGCAGAGGATAAAAATGAACTTGGCAGTTTTGATAACTGTTTGGACCACATAGAGTTTATAGATCAAGTCACTGTCTTCCACATGGGCACGGAACTTCCTCACTTTCTCAAACAGGGCCTTGGCCTGTTCTCCGTCTTTTTTATCCAGGATGGTCATGCTAGGGACTTCAATCACGGGCTTCTCGGCCGAAAATTTGAAGCCAGTTTTGTTGATCATCGGGGTACTGGCGCTGGGACTCCCTTCATCACTGCTGGTGGACACATGCTTTGGTAGAGTCTGGGCACCTGTTATTCTCTGCTTGTTTTCCTCCGAGTCTTCACACGCTGTCTCGGACAACGCTTTTGTAGTCCAAGGAGATTCAAAGCACTTTCCTAATATTGAAACAAAATGTTCTACTTTCGAGCATGTTTTGGGATATTTGAACCAAAAGTTGCTACTGACCATGAGAATAATAGTATGTATAAGAGCAAGGTATGGAAAGTACTTAGAATACCACGGAAGGGCCAGATGGTAACACATTTGATTAATAAATACATATTGCTGGAAATCCAAGTTTGTTTTCCGGCCGGTTGGATCTCTCTTCTCTTTCTTTGCCTCCTGATTTGGAACGGTGGGATCTGGGTGAGGATATCTGGCTCTGAGAGGTATGTCAGGTGTCACAGGAGATGTGTCAAAGGAAATGTCACTTGTCACCCGCTCATGTTGGTCTTGGTCAGTGGTTGCTTCCATCTTCGGGATATTGGTGGTAACGTCGACATTTCCTGGTGGTGTCTGTGCCTTTGAATTTACAGGAGATGGCAATACTGGCAAGCAGACCACCTGATCTTTGGTAAGTTGCATGGTTCCTGCAAAGATGGCTACCATCAGCATAACGACAGCCAGGTAATCCATAAACACGTCCCACCATGGTTTCAGGATTCGGTAAGTTGGCTGAATGTCATTAAGCGAAGCAACTTCCGCAAGGGTAAACATTCCTAGAGAACAAGCAAACAAAAGGCATGATTATAGAGATGCATGTGAAAGCATTAAGTGAGAAAAACCTTTCACTTGCTCCACACTAAGTTTTCTTATCCTTTTATCCAAGACAGGTATGGTAGAAAATGAACTTAAAAGGAAGATCATTGAGAAAAATTGTGGTTTGTTGTACTAGTTCTTTTCTCCTAGCCCACAAGGATAAAAAAAAAGGGGGGGGGGGAGTAAACTGCCTTCTAGGTAAGAAATAATGATAGTCTGCACAAGGTCTATGGTAGTTAGAGTAGAAAGCAGCGGGTAGAAATTGGAGAGCTATTTATTTAGGAGACAGAATTGGAAGACCTGTAACTTACTGAACCTTGAAGAAGGATATGAGAACAGGATGGCATCTGTTGTGGACTGGACTGATTTAAGGTTGAGACTGAAGTTCTTAGGTAGAGGGGTGGGATGATTTCTACGGTACAAGCCAAAATGAAGAGTCTGTATATACCATTAAACTCTGGATAGCCTGTGGACCAGTCCCAGACCTACCACTTACAAATGGTGTGATTCTCCAAGCCTTATATTTTTCATCTGTAACAAGGGGATGATAACTGCCAAGAGTTGCTGGAAAGCTTAAATTAAGACATGATTGCAAAGCTCTTAGTACAACCTCTGGTCACAAGTATTTGTTAGCTCTTTACATTAGCTCTTACCACCCTGGTGGAAATGTCCCACAGATGGCTGAAATTAGAGTGTAAGAGGAGTCTTAGTCTAGATCAGTGATGGGCAACCTTTTGAGCTTGGTGTGTCAAACTTCGTTAAAAAACTGAGCATAACTCGGGTAGTGTGTCACTTTGAGGAAAAAACATTATTTCGCAAATGTTTCATCCTCAGGAGCAGCAAATGTTTCATCCTCGGCATGCGGCCGCTGAGGCGGTCGCATGTCATCAGAAATGGCTACGCGTGTCAGTGCTGACACGCGTGTCATAGGTTCGCCATCACTGGTCTAGATACTTGAGATTTATCAATATATGCAGCTGAAACTCTGGCCCTTGTTGTAGCACCAATGGAATACATGTGGAATGAGAAGAGGGCCAAAGACACAGGTGGGCATGGAATGATCAGCGATGGCACTAAGTCAGGACTAATAAGACCTTTAAACTCTGCAAAAGCTGATGACCCCAGCCGTAATGAAGAGAATTATGGTGCCAGGACACTAAAAAATGTGGGTGCCATTTACTAACAGCTGCCAGCATTACAGTCCTGAAAATGGTTATACAGATAATATGGTACAAGGACAATCTTTCTGGAAGTAACCAAGAAAAATGTAATGCTTATAGTGACAAGTAATGGGACTGGGCTTCTGTACGCATGGATGGAAAACAAATTATATCTTCTTGAATTTAAAAATTTCAACTTCTTGAAAAACAACATTATCCCATTCTGCTTTCTCAGGAAGTTCTTAGGTTCCAATAATCATATAAAAAAGGATTTACATAACTAATATAAAACAAAAAGCTAAAAAGCAAGGAGAGTACCCAAGGTTCTGGGAATGCACTTATTTTCTTAATAAAGGACGGAAGAAGGATTTTTATCTATGCATGTAAAAGTTGCCCCAAGTGCCGTGTAGAAAAGAATTCTGAGGCTGACGCTTGCTTCAGTGGGAAGCAGTATTATGATTGATTACTGGTGTCTCTCCTGGAATGACAAAATGTCGGTCGACTGGTGGCATTACCACTTTTATTCTGCTTGTTTTATTTTATATTATGTCTTATTTTCTCTGAAACTTTCCCACACAACTAGTACTTTACAGAGCAGGTGCATAGTATTTCTTAATAAAAGACAACAAATATCTTTTTCATTATAACAGCAATTCTGATATGATAAGTTATTGTTTAAGTGAAAGAACTCTAAACACATCTCAACTACTGAGTTGTACTTATATTTTCTGAAAAACACATTTCCAGACTTCAGGGCTTATGTGTGAAATGCCTGGCACCCAGTCTTTGTAAGAAATTACTATAGAGGAGGGACAAAGAAAAAGAAATACGTGTACCTCAGTAGAGTAAGTGGCAGATAACATCCCCACAGGAACCTTGCTTATGAGTGGGTCGGGAATTTAAGCAGGAAGCAAGGCTATTAGAATGCACGGTGGGCCAATTTAAATGAGGAACAGTTCCACCATGTGCCATGTGAGCTCTGTAGTCCTTATCTAGAAGTACAACACAGCACCCAGCCAGAGGTTACAGAATGATCCTTGCTTCGTGTACAGAAATTGGAGAACACACCCCACACAGGTGTATTCCTTGCAAAAAAGAAACTTCATATGGTCCCACCAGGAACCACAGTTTTAAAGGTCCGTCAATATGGATGCTGGAAAAAATAGATTTTGGGGAGTACATATTTCTTTCTAATGGGATTTTTTTCTTCACTTTTCTAATAGCTGTACTGGGCTCTAGAGAAGCCAGGATGTTTGGGTTGGAGGCTGAGGGAGCAGAGAATTTTCAAAGTCACTGTACTGAGAATGTCGGTTACTTATCTATTAAGCCTTCATTATTATAACTGCTTTCTTTGCCTCCAGCCTTGATCTCCTTCAACCCACCTATCACCTGCTGCTGGTCCTTCGGTGAAAACCCCTCTCCTCTCCAGACTCCCTGCTCTAGGCTGATAACTTCTTCCAGTTTCTCCAACCAGCCATTCTTCCTACACATTGTGTCCTCTACCTGGAACACTCCCTCCCCACTCTCCTCTATGAGGTTATCAAGTTTCTGCCGCTTTTCCCAGGAGCCCTCCCTGACCCCTTGTCTGGGTGAGGTGCTTCTCTGCACCGCCACCCATCACAGCCCTTATCACTCTGTGGTAGAACCAACTGTGTACCTGTCTGACCCCCACTAGATTACAAATTCAATGAGGACAGGGACCTTGTTCCTCTCCTTTATTGCTAAGTAGCAATGCCTGACACAATCGATGAAAGAATGTATGAACTCCTGGCCATCATATTCAGCATTATCATCATCATTATCAACATCCCTCAAGAACATTTATTAACTATTTCCAGAGGGCATTGGGCAGAAGAGCATTTTCTTAAACTTCATTGCCACCACAAAGCAATCTG
Source organism: Cnephaeus nilssonii (assembly GCF_951640355.1). Taxonomy (NCBI): domain Eukaryota; kingdom Metazoa; phylum Chordata; class Mammalia; order Chiroptera; family Vespertilionidae; genus Cnephaeus; species Cnephaeus nilssonii. The sequence goes on from NC_137078.1 coordinate 36,307,810, forward strand.
GGCCCACACAAGAATAAAAACTCCAAGCGAGGCCTCAGAATACAAACAAATACCTAAAGAACCCCACAGCAGAGAAAATGCGGGGCCCCTGTAACCAGTGACACTGTACAGCTGTCAAAGCTCTGATGGTGGTTTTCAAACACTTCATATTCGGGACAGGCTTTGTTTCCAGGAGAGAGCGGAGGAAGAAGAAAGAGGTAAAAGACGGGGGCAGAGAACACAGTAGTAGAGTAACGTAACTTCACACCAAACCCCCAACAGTTGCCAGCTCAGCCCCCCACATCCCAAAGGTGTCAAGAGCCGGAACAACAGAGCCCAGCTTCTGAAGACCATGGCCTTGGGGGGCCCTTCTTCCAGCACGCTGTCTACTCTGCACTCCCCACCAAACCAAGGGTACGTGCCCCTGCCATCTCCTCCAGCCCAATCCCTTTTTTCTTTCTGCCCAACTCTTACTTATTCTTCAAGTTCCACCTCAAGCACTGCCTCCTTCTCCAAGCTCCTATCGTCCTATGTAATAATAACCTGTTCCAATGTTGGTCTCCTCAATGAGATCTGGAGCCCCTGGGAGCAGACACTACGTCTTATTTGCCTTTGTATACACCATGCCCTACTCTCCCCTGGAAAACAGAGAGGGCGTTTAGTGATGGTGATGATGGTGATGATGATGATGATGAAAGCAGCTATCATTTATCATCTTCCTTCTATGTACCAACCACTGTAAAAGGACCTTCACATCTGATATAATCCCCTGCTTTTGTGCATTCTGTATTGCTGAAAATGAATGTATTAAAGGTTAGTTTTAGGTTTTGGGGCTGAGGGAATGGTCCTATTTCCAAAACGCCACACAATATTATAAAATCCACCAGAACTCCTAAAATTAAAAGGACAGATAATACCAAGTGCTGGCCAGGCTGTGGAGCAATCAGAACTCTTAAACATTGCTGGTGGGAGTTTGAACTGGTGTCAACATATTGGGAAACTTTGGGGTCAGTATCTACTAAAACTGCACATATGCATACTCTATGACCCTGCAGTTCTTCTGCTAAGTACAGACCCATGAGAAATACATATACTAATCAAAAGACATGTAAAAAGCATTCCCAGTAACACCATTTGCTACAGCCCTAAACTGGAAGCTATCCAAATGCCCATCAACAGTAGAACAGAAAATAAAATGTGGAATATTCACAAAATGGAATATTGGGCACCAATGAGACTCAATGATCTGGTTACATGCACATGGGTGTGTTCATTTTATAAAATGCCATCTGTACACTTAGGCTATGTGCCTTTTTTTTTTTTTTAGTATGTATGCTTTAACTCCAATATTATTTCAAAAAATATATAATAAAAGAAGCTGCAGCAGAAACAGCTGCCCTAGAAATGTGCTGTGACATCAGACTGAGGCTTTGCCTCACCCCCATCCCAAGGTACACCCAGGCTGGCTGGGGTCACAGGTCAGGGAGCCTGTGCTCTTCCTCTGGCGGCCTCCCCGTTGCTGTCTATCCCTCCAGCCCGAGAGAAGAGGCCCGCTCTCTCTGGAGGACAAGGAACTGAAGCTGTCACAGAAAAGAGGTGCGGAGGTATGCGTGTACAAGGTACAAAAGCTCCGGCTGCTAACAGGTGAATATATTCAGGTGGGACGCAAGTGGAACTCTGCCTGAATTCCACCTGACCTTCACAACATTACTTGAAGCTGCCAAAGCGTTATTACTTTCCCTTGACAGATAAAGAAATAGGCTCGCAGGAGTTAGGTTGTGGAAGTCAAATAATTAGTGGTGGAGTCTGGACTTAAAATCTCATTTAAGGCCAAACAACATGTTCTTTCTACCAGATTATACTGCGTCTCTTCTTTTACTTGTCATGTTAGCAGTGCTTTAAGTTTGCAAATTACTTTCCTATAAAATATCTCAACTTATTCTCACAATAACTGAACGAACTAGGCATTACCATTGCCCAAAGTATGAGGAGACCTGAGGCACAAACAGCTTAAATGACCTTCCTGAGCTAATTAAGTGAGAGAGCTAACAGAATCTTTCGTCTCCCAGTCTTTTTCTCTACCACACAGTCATCCAATGGCTGTTGTGTTGATAAGGGCTGGCTGTGGAAGGACTGACCTTCTCACTGTAATGCTTAGCTTTGAGGACACAAAGGAATTAAGTTATGTAATCATCACCTTCCCTAGGACAACCTTTCATGATATTCACTCAGAACTCAAGAAAACCATGGGCTGGTTGCCATGGTGGGGAATACAGAAATGATGTAGCCTAGCCCTTGCCCTCAGCGAGCCCCCCAGTCTAATGGGGGGTGAAAAGCAGTTAAGCGTGCTATTCCAACATGCTAAGAAAGTCGCTCTGACCTGGTTAATACAAAGTACAGGAGAGGCATAGGACTGGGCAAACCTATGTCTGCATTTGGTAACTGGAAGGGTTTCACAGAGAGATGGTTTTTTAAGCTGACACCTGAAGGAGGGGGAATCTTCATGGGGTGACGGGGAAAGTAAGGAATGCAATTTTAGCAGAAAAAATGGCAAATGCCAAGGCATAGAGTCAGGAAAGAAATTATGTGTTATAGAAACTGAGTGAATTAGGCATTACGGTTGCCCAATAGTATGAGGAGGCCTGTAGCACAAACAGCTTAAATGACCTCCCTAAGCTAATTAAGTGAGAGAGCTAACAGAACCTTTCATCTCCCAGTCCTTCTCACCATCACACAGTCATCCAACAGATGTTCTAGCCTTACCCACTGTATTAGTGTAGTATGTCCTTGTACAGCTACCACATTTTGTGGGTAGATCAATAGATAGAAACTAAAGCATGGATGATCTACCTGCAGTCTTAAGGAAGTGCCGGGGGGCCCTAAGGCAGGAAACCAGTACTTTTCTACAATGTCAGCCACTGACAAGCACTTATCTCTCATAAGGGGCTTCAATTAATATGTGTTATCCTATTTGACTCATCAAAAGCTGGGTAAAAACTTCCTACCTCCCAGGGGGTGTGTCAACCATCAGCTGAATTAAAGACACAGTAGTACTTTGAAAATAAAAGTTGCTTTTCATATAATGTATACTAGTATGAATGCGTGTACAAAGTATATTAAATAGGTCCATATACTATAGTATATTAAGTACATTATGATCTTCAAGTGACTTTCTGACACGAAAGTCAAGGGGAGGGCAGACCAGTATTTAGCTTTCCAAATCCTGTCTCTTAAGGTTGGATCTCTTTAGTGAGTCAGGCCCCAGAATAACTATAAATGGTTATCAGGGTATCTTTTCATTTATTTTGTTAACTCGAGGAAGGCACACTTAGTATATACTAGAGGCCCAGTGCATGATTTAATCATGCACCTGGTGCACCAGCGGGCTGGCTGTCCGCGGGTGCCCCAGGCCTTCCGAAAGCCTCCGGCGCTGCGGAGGCTTTCGAAAGGCCTTGCGCCGGAGCAGACAGCCGGCCAGGTCCCCCGCTTTGGCCTTTGATCGCGGGGGACCTGGCCGGCTGTCCGCCGGTGCCCCAGGCCTTCCGAAAGCCTCTGGCAGCCATGGCACAGACGCTGAGCTCGCGGCGCCAGTGGCCGAGCTCAGCGTCCTGCTGGCCCAATCAGCTACCCCGGCCACCCTGAGTCCCGCCCCCTGCGCCTCCTGCTGGCCCAATCGTGGGCGTAGCGGAGTGATGGTAATTTACATATTACCATTTTATTATGTAGGATTAGCTGCAGACATTCTTTGGGTTCTCCTTTACAATATGTCTGTTGCAAAGAACTTAAAGAATTACATTACCAGGAAGTGGATTTCACATTCTATGGCACATGTGAAAACCAGCTTAATTTTCTTGTAAGCAAACATTTTTCAAGGAAGTCAAGGATGCTTTTTATACTAGACCCGAAAGGGGGAAGTTACTGGACTTTGGCTGGACAAGGATCAATCAGAAAATCAGAGATTGAATCTAAATTCTTTTATGATATATAATTCTGTTTTCTTATCAGAAAGTGTGGCCATTAATAATGGAATAAACCAATAACTAACAGCCAAGTTCAAAATCAGATGCTCTGATGGTTGGATAACCCCATGAATATACTAAAAACACACTTTTATGGTATATCCATTATCTAAATGAAGCTGTTAAAATTTAAAAGCTAGATGTTAATCTTTATTTTACTGCTTAAACTGTCTTTTCAACAGAAATAGGATAGTGAAAGTAGATAGGGCTTGTAGATATTCATGCCAGACTACATGTTAAGTTTTAATATGTTTTAAAATGCTTTGTTGTTATAATTATATTGAACCGGTTCTGGAAAATTTTTTTTAGCATTTTACTTATCCTCACTGGGTATGCATGCCTCATCTATAAAATCTTGACAATACCCACCTCACAGGGTCATGTATTGAAAACACCCAGTTCATGCTCTGACACAAAGTAGGCCCCCCTCAAGATCTTTGCTGAATTCTGATGGCAGAAAAAGAATCTCTGAGGAGAAAAGCAAGCCCTCTTAATCAGTCTTTAACTGATGAGTAGGCCAATTTCTTGAATTTTGAACTAACATGTAACACTATGTTCATAGAAGTAATCCTGAAATAAATGGTTGACAATGAAACTGTGAGTTCAATTTCATTAATTCTTTCAAAAATATTTCAATTAAAATCATGTTTTTTCAGGATGAGGCAAATTATATGAGAAAGAGCAGAGAACTTTTGATGCCAAAGATACTTGGGTTCAAATCTCTTTGCTCACAGTTACTAGCAGTGTAAATCTGGGTAATTTAGTGTCCATTGGAAAACATATTGAGTTTATTGAGATGCAGCAAAATTCTAGCATCTAAACAGAAAAAATATGATCACCTATTTTAAAACTTTAAAAATAATTAGTCCCAGCTGCACGAGGAGGTTGCTTTTAATAACCCTATTTTAAAAAGGAAGTAAAAATTGGCTTTGAAATGTTATTTTAAAAAATTTCTTTATTGATTAAGGTGTTACATATGTGTCCTTATCCCCCCATTAACTCCCCATCCCCCCACTCATGTCCACCCCCCTGTTGTCTGTGTCCATTGGTTAGGCTTATATGCATGCATACAAGTCCTTTGGTTGATCTCTCCCCCTTACTCCCACCCTTCCCTACCTTCCCTCTGAGGTTTGTGAAATGTTAAAGAAAAGAGTTTAGGGTATAAAGAAGCAAATAGCTTGATTAAGCAATCTAATACATAAATTTTTCTACATAGGTATGTGTTCCCTACTCAATCAAAAACCAATTTTCATTTTCTAAAATCGGCCTTTTAGGACAAACTGAGCAAATGGGAGAAGAACCAAGAGATTGGTGAGGATCAAATTCTCAAATCCTTCACTGAATAAGCCAAAGGAGAACAAACTCATAAAAAGGCAATAAATTACATCATCCCTATAAATAACCCTTTCTCAACATTCAATATAAACATAAGCATAAACACACTACACACACACACACACACACACACTCACGCATGTATGTGCATACACACCCACCATAGTCAATTCAGATACTAATAATTCATATGGTAAAAAAAAATAAATGCTTCAGATGCAAAATTAGAAAGAACGATTCAGCTTTTTCCAAAAGAGCTCTGTTTTACTGGTATTATATACGTATTAGCAGCTATGGATATTATAATTATGCAAGGTATTCTATAGCTGATATAATTCTATATACACATGAAATAATTCACTAGTGTTACTCCCTTATGAAAGATTATGATAAGACATTATACTTTAACAAATAGCTTTCTTCTAATACTACTTTGGTTTCGATACCTCAAAAATAATGAAAAAAATGTTTAGAGAAAAACACCCCAGATTTTACAAAGCACTTCTCATATAAAATCTACCAAAAGCAGATTTCACGTTGGGCAAAATGCACCCATTTTGCTAATCTTCAAAAGCTTTTTATAAATCCATTCAATACCTGAAAGTAGAGGACTATAGAAAATTCAGAACTTGTGAAATATAAAAATAGCTTTACACACAAGTATATTTTAGTGCTTGTATTTTAGTACCTATTTGGGGGTTCTCCCCTAGATTACTGCTATTCATGGAAGCAAATTTACTTCAAAGCTAAGGAATAAAACTGTAAATACATTTTAGTAGATCTAAGACAAAACAGCTTAGGAATGAACAAAAATGTGTTAATACACTGTTGTGAATGTTCTTGCTTTTTCTTCTGAATTCTAAAAGTGATGGCCCACATTTCAGAACTAGAAAATGAGATCCTGTTGATGAAACAATACAAAAGAGCCTCTAAATCAATGGCTTCCACATTTTATGCCACATACCAGAGTTTCTTCTACAAGTTATACTAGCATTCCCTTACCATGAACTCTGGCCAACAAAATTTCACAAATGCTTCAGTACCTACATATCTCATTTAGCATACCCCCTACTAGAAACTTCATTTCCTTCCACAAATATTTACTGAGTATCCTCTATGTGCTAGATACAGGTTCTAGAAATACGAAAGGGAATAATAATAATAATAATAATAATAATAATATCATATCTGTCCTTACTGAGGAAGCAGCCTAGAGGAAATATTCAGACCGAATTAATAGGCAATGGTCTGATTAGCCCCTAAAAAGAGAGCTGGCAGCTAATGGACCTTATTCAAGGCTTCAGAGAAGCCCTAGCTGGTTTGGCTCAGTGGATAGAGTATTAGCCTGCAGACCAAAGGGTCCCGGGTTTGATTCCAGTTGGGGGCATGTACCTTGGTTGCAGGCTTCTCCCCGGCCAGGGCCCTGGTCAGGGCATGTGCAGGTGGCAACCAATTGATGATGTGTTTCTCTTACATCAATGTTTCTCTCTGTCTTTCCCTCTCTCTTCCACTCTTTCTAAAAGATCAGTGGAAAAATATCCTCGGGTGAGGGTTAAAAGAAAACACACCCAAAAAACAAACGAACAAACGAACAAAGGCTTCAGAGAAGCCACCCCAAATTCACAGGGAAGCTTTGGTCAGCCCTTTATAATCCCAACTATCTTTAACCAGTTTTCGAGGCAGCCAGTGGGACTTCTAAGAGGAGCTTTGCATTTCTAAATTCCCTGCTTCTTTCCATCTGTATGATAAACATCTTAGACCAAAACTTAGACCATTTTCCTTTTTAAGTTTACGTACCTTTAATATGGTTTCTCTAGAGTATGACTGGCACGTGTCTGAAATGGGGCTAAAAAAAAGTGAACCGGAATGGAGCTCCCTGACATCCTAAGCAACTTCCCATGGTCCCGGGGAGTTTGCCACATTCTCTTCCAAACATCTTTGGGACAGAAACCTATGGATATCTGCTCTGCATACGGACCACCAACAGCCTCCCAGTCCTTACTCCTGGTTTGTCAAGATTGCTAGAAAGCACCTGAGTCCCTTGCCCTGGTGCTCATCTTACTAACCCTCAAAAAAACTTCTCAGGGTTAGTAAGAGATACTCAGATATCAAAACAACATACCTTGGATAAGTAGCAAATTTAGTCAAAAAGTCTCCGAATACTCGGCAGTTGTTAGGAGATCCTAGTCTAGGACTGAAAACAAATGCAGTTAGACAATGGCTGCTCCTGAGCCTTGCCCCTGTCTGCCTGTCTCCCTTTCTCCCTCCACCTGGGTCTAAATTTCTAACCTAAAGGGAGGAGAGTTTCTTTTATCTGCATCTGCATGTCCCAGGCCTGGCAAAGGACAAGCACTTAATAAATGTCTGTAATAGAATAAATCTCCCAGACCTATAACAGCATTGTAGGAGAATGTGCAAAAGGCACTGAACTTGTGAGCCAAATACTGTCACTATCAATTACAGTGACATATAAGGTCACTATTAATTATGCCAAAGTCAAAATGATCAGCTCTGACAGGCATTCTTCAATGTCCAGACAGACAATGCTATAAAACTCTTTGAAATAGGTTATTCTGAAGGAAACTCATTCTGATAGACCATCTGTATGCAGTTTGGCTCACAGAGAAACATTCTACCAGAAAACAAAAAGACAAAGGTAAGTTTGTGCACACCCTCACGAGAAGATAAGACCACGATCTGACCAGCACCATTTCAGCACACAGCCAGGTGACCTGCAGGGGCGGAGGTGGGGGTGGGGTAGGGGAGGGGCAGACTCCCTGCGACAGGGAAGCTGCCAGAGCCTCGGGCCTTCCTTCTCCTTGTCCTCATGGAGTTTCCTGCCCTTTCGCAAAAGTTCTGACCGCATCTAACTCTGTGTGCAAAGTTTACTGGAGTCAATAAACACTTAAATCAGAATACCGTATCCAAGTGTTGAGCAAGTGCCCAGAACCTGGTAAGTGCTCAATAAATTTGGCTGCTGCTATTATTCATCGCGTTGAAGAAGCCTTTTTATACACAAGAACCGGATAAAAACTCTTCTTGACCACTTGGTGCTAAGAGAAGTTTGTCTTTTGTGATGTACTGTTATAAAGAGTCACGGAATCCAGATGTTCTCCACTTACTTTTGGCTTCCAAGATATTCGGCTAAATTTTATGCAGACATTATAAGCTTAACCCTTAGCCTGAGTCTTCATTTAGTTATTCACTTACTCATCTCTCCATCAATAAAATACTATATACCGTATACTCAAGTGTAAACACAATGCAAATTCCTGGAGAAAACACGGTGAGCAAACTGAGACACATTTCCTTTCTCACAGACTGCACAGTGTGTAGGGTGGGAAATATTCATGAACTGAATATATAAAATGGTCAACTGAGAAGAGGTACCAAGAAGAGGGACAGGCGGAGGCAGATGAGCTGTGCAATGGAAGAAGATTCAACTTCAGGACCCCTCTCTTTCAAAGGCCCCCTTCAAGGCCCTGTACCTTTTTTTTATAATCCTCACCTGAAGGATATGCTGAGAGAGAGAGAGAGAGAGAGAGAGAGAGAGAGAGAGAGAGAGAGAGAGAGAGAGAGAGAGAGAGAAACATTGACTGGTTGCCTCCTGTAAACACCCCTACTGGGGAACTAACCTGCCACCTAGGTATGTTTCCTGACCAGGAATCAAAACCAAAACCTTTTGGTGCATGGGATGAGGATCCAACCAACTGAGCCAGGTGGCTAGGGCTGCACCTACTTTCTATCTGTAACTTTGTGTTTCTTTCCTTAAAGAGAACTCTCCAACTTCAGACCCAGAAAACCCAGACCTTTCCCTCCTTACGTGGTATTTTGAAGGCAGATAACAGGGATTTTCCTCTAGATCTGGGAGGAAGTCAAGACTGAAGTGAGGTGTGAAGAATGCAAGGTAGGCAGGACTAGAATGTCCAAAAACTCTGTGGAGAGAGAGAGAGAGAGCGAGAGAGTAAAGACCATGTGAAAGACTGAAAAGGCTTAGGGAGTGAGAGGAATGTGTGGTAGGAGATGATGTAGGATCCTGGAAGCCATGTGAAAATTTTTGATAACCTCAAACTAAGGACAGTGGGAAGCCATGGATGTATTTTTAATTGAGATGGGAGATGGCTGAAAATCAGATTTGTGTCTCTTTAAAGATCACAGTGGGCCTAGTGTAAGCTTAGTGAGGGATGATGTGAGATTAGGAAAATGGCTATTGCATTACTCTGGGCAAAGAATGGGAGGTAAAGATATGACTGAGTGGTGAAGAAGGGAGTAAAATGGATATATTTGTGAGCTAATAAGCTAAAGAAATAACAATAGGACTTAATGGATTGTATGGGGAGGGTGAAGGAGATAAAGGTGTCCAGGATGACTCTAAGATTTCTTTTAATTCTCCACTTCATTGTTCCATACCCTTGTGCTTTTACATCCATTTACATGGTATTATTGAAATTAAATCTTTCCTCATAAGCCCATAAGCCCATACAAATACTTTTTTTCCTCACACATCTTCCTGAATCACTTTTTTTCAAAAAATCCCCTTTAAAGCCTGAGGCGCGGGAGTGGGGGTGGGGGTATGGGGTGGGGGTTTGCGGATTATAAGGGTTTAATGAGAGAAAAAAAGTGAACATATGTAACACTTTCAACAATAAAGATTTTAAAAATCCCCTTTAAAAGTAGTCAAATTGTATTTACAAGCCATCATATGCTTGGGTAGGAAACCTATATGCTTAGATAATTTTAAAAACATTACTTTAGTGCAGTGATTTTTAACCAGGGTGTCACAGAATTTTAGTAACTAGTTTGTGTGTGCCATGAGATAAAAAAGGTTGAAAATCTCTGCTTTAAGGTTATCAACATTCAGATGATCAATAACTACCTTTTTACAGTACTTCTGGGGTGAAACACACTTTTGAAACAAAAACAGTTCTGTCTTCATCTACATTTCGAGATGTGCAATGTAGTCAGAAGGAAGCCAGCCTATAACATCGTAAGAATTCTACAAAGTCTGTGATATTCATGCTAATAGAATCTGGTGTCTGGAATAAACTAAAATACAAACTGGTAGAAAAACAAAGTAAAAAACAACAACAAAAAACACCCTTCATTGTATATTTTAGGGGAGACAGGGAAACACAGCATAGTTTAATTCTTTACTGTGTTTTCTTTAGGTCAATATTAAAATGAACTTACGTTTTCTAAGTAAATAATAGCCAAGCAGTGGGGTAGCAAAGATATGAGGGGTAATAGTCTGAGAATAAAACCAAGTGTTTTAAACTTGTACAAAGATAATCAAGAAATGGCATAATTTATGCACAAATAACCTAGAGTCTCTTTTTACTGAGCTAATAATCTTAAATAGAATTCAATTCGTAACAAGTAGGTAGCATAATGGATAAGAACGTGACTTAAGGAGTTAGCCTGCCTGCGTTTTCATCCCTTTCCCACCTCTTCCCCATGCATCTGTAAAAGGGGAGCACAAATAATGTCCCACATTACTAGTTGTGGAAACTGGGGACTTTGTTTTTCTTATCAATGAGATGGGGATAAAACACCATTGTCACAAGATGCACGCAGCACCCAGAATACTGCTGAGTACACAGCAGACATGCTCATTGAGTGTCCCTACCCCAACTACTTTCTCAAATTGAGGAAAATCCAGGATTTGGATCATGGCAGCAATAGAAATTAAGAAGGACTATGAAGGCTTCGAAGGGAAAAAATTAATGAGAAAAAAAAAAGAGAAAAAAAATTTAAAAATCAAGAAAACCAACATAAGAGGGGACATGAACAGAATAAAGAAACAAATCAGTCAATTATGGCAGAGATTAAAGACAATCAAAACTCTTAATCATTAAAGACCTTTGACAATATAATCTCTATTATGGTGGAAGTCATTATTGGCATTAGAAACCATCTCATAGTTAACTAAAAATCCCCCCAAAGCGTTAGCCTTTCTGAGTAATACAAACAAAGCCTATTCTAGAATTGATAAATTGGTAAACTTGGCTAAATATCACTTTTGTCCTACTTCAAAGCATTTGATAAAACAAAGGTATGTTTTATTCATATTCAAGTTACTTGATCTTGTTTCTAAGGACTTAGCATGTATTTGTGCAGCTCCTGTGAAAATTACAAATGACCTTTAGAAAAGCCGGTCTGATAGGACGTTTAACTGAAAGCCCTGCACTAGCTAAGGTGTGTATGGAATTAACAGTCTTTTCCCTTTCTCCAAATTATAATGAAATAGTTGGGTTTTCATAGAGAGCCACAGTTATGTCTAATTTATAACATCTCCCTCAGTTAATAAGAATTAGTGGAGTTGTAATGCTGAATCATACTTGAAAACTTACAGTTTGTAAAACTCCTAAACCTTTTTGTATTGGGAAGGTACAAATATAAATAAGCATAATTTTGAATTCAGTATACTGTTACTTATTTTAGATGAGTTGCTTCTTCATAGATTACATGAAGATCTTTGACTCTGGAAAATTTTGGGTATTTATTTTCTGCTAATCCATGAAAATTATTTAATTCTGAAAATACAGCACAAGACAACATTTCTGAAAAAATGTGTTACATACTCAAGTGCCAATGTATTTATTTAGGAGTCTGCTATTTTAACTGTAGAGATAATGAACAGTGCTGCCCATGTCATGGCCCACAGAAAAGAGGACATTCATACAGGCTCTTGGATAAACTGGAGAGAGTGAACACAATCAGGCCCAGGCTTTAGGTTCATGCAAATCAACAGATGTTTCGGCCATCTATCTGGTACCCACTCATGGCACACCCATTGGAAATTCCAGACTGAAGTTATCAAGTATTGGATATAAACTAAAGTCTAAATCTTCCAAGTGACAGAATTTACCCATCTGAGGTGTGATAATTTTTGGAGTGATTAAATCTTCCTCTCTTCCTCAAGAAAGCCAACACCAGAAAAACATTATAACCAAGACAAAATTTGCTCATTTGTGTGTTTTACATGCACATATCAGAACTATAATTATAATAATGTCTGCTTTCTTGATGCACTAAAATCATTAAGTGGCAGCTGCTAATGCTAAGAAGCATTTAAGATTAAGGGTAGCTGGCTGTTCATTCACTGATGCATTCTCAAACACCACACATTGTGTTAGTTATTCGGGACTCGCAATTGAAGATAACTCATCTTGCCCATAATAGACTTCACCAAACCTTTGCTGTCATGAAGCCATCAAGCTTTTCAACAAATATTTTGCTTAGGAAATATAATAGGGACTGAAAATATATACATAGGAGAGCTAGGTAGATATAATCCTTGCCCTCCCAGAGCATAAAGATCTTCCCATGCTTATCTTAAGTATTCTGGAAAGGATGGAGCATGAACTACTCTTCTGCCCAGAATTATTTAGGGTAAAAAGTCCTAATACATCCTAATCTAAAGTGACAGCAAAGTAGGTGTATGAATGCCAAGAACACTATGATAGCTGAGACGAGCAACATGCAATAAAAGAAAACATAAAATTCAATTTCTGAGCTGAAAAACTTTAGAGAGTGACAAATGCTAAATGAGGTGGAATGTCAGGATAAGGTATAACTGGGACTCTTCTAGGAAAATTGGGAGGTAACGTCACCCTAAGTAGAGGCCACATGAGCTAGAACTTTCTGATGCCATTGTGTAAGACTGATATATAAACACAAGTCTACATTTTTAAGGCAAATAATATGTAGACACATTCTATCTTAGCTATTTCACAGCTATAATCGGTTCAAAGTAGATGATGTCTCAGTAAAGTCTTTTTTTTTTTTTCTTCCGGTTAATCTTCATCCAAGGATATTTTTCCATTGATTATTTTTTTAGAGAGTGGGAGAAGGAAAGGCAGAGAGAAACATCAATGTGAGAGAAACACACTGATTTGTTGCCTCCTGCACATGCCCCAACTAGGGCCCGGGCCAGAGAGGAACCTGCAACCAAGGTATGTGCCCTTGACCGGAACCGAACCTGGGACCTTTTGGTCTGCAGGCCAACTCTATCCACTAAGCCAAACCAGGTAGGGCAGTATATATAGTCTTTTCTATTTTCTGACTGGGGCTGACCTTTGATCATGCATGCATATTACAATTATTTTTTAATAAGAAATTTAGAATTAAAAGCAATGAAATAGACATAAACCATTACCCACACATTTCCACATCAGGAGAGAATGGTAATATTAGCACTGTACAAAGTGGGAAACTGCTGAAGCTGCTCACAGCCGAGTGTGTTTATTTACACATCTAAGAGTGAAGAACACCAGATAGCAGGAAATAAATAATTCCCCTTAGAGAATAGGTCGACATTACCTTTCAGAAGATGGTGACAAAATGATACCAAAAGTTGTACTGAATGTGAAAATATATAAATGACAAGAAAGCATAGGGGAAAATTCCATTCTACAAATATTAGTCTAGAGATATGCTCATGTATCTGGTGGCCACCAATTTTTACCACAAATAAATTAGGTGAGGATAAGAGCTATAAATTGCCCTGGGTGGCATACTCTGGAAAGGAAAAGAAAAAAAGTAAGAGATGTTGAATCCTATTACCTACATATGGCAACTGCTGAAACCTTCCAGAGTAGGTCCAGATGGGTTAAAAAAAACCAAACCAAAACAAAAAAACCCACTCATTTTCTCCCACTATCACTTTATAATCAACAGAGTTTTTTGTTCCTGTGATAAGACTATTTAGGTTCCTCCAGAAACCATTCTACCGTTCCACTTTTGGGGAACAGACACCTGCTACCATCACCACCCACTTTAGATGGGCGCCCTGTTGCCCAACCAGAGATAACATTTCCCAGCCTCATTGCCACCAGGTATGGTCAAGTAACTAAGCTGGGCCAACAGGATGTGAGAAGAAGTGACTGTTTATGCCTGGCAACCTTCGTAAGCTCAGGCGACTTGATCTGGCTTCCTTTTCTCTTTTTCCTGCTGGCAAAAATGGGGAAACAGGCACAACCTTAGAAACTATATGTGAGGCCTGCCAGTCCATGGCTGCTCACTTCTGGACTTTTATATGAGAAAGAAATATTGATCTTATTTAATCCATTTTACTTGGGAGTTTCTGTTACAGCAGTGTCACTGGTACATAACTATTAAAAGTTTGAACTAAAAATGCCTCTTTCATTCAGAGAAAAACAAATACCATACGATTTAACCTATATGAAGAATCTAAAGAACAATATAAACAAACAAACAAAATTGAAACAGACTCATAGATACAAAGAACAGACTTATGGTTACTAGAGTTGAAGAGGGTTTGGGGGACTGGGTGAAAAAAGTGAAGGGATTGAGAAGTACAGATTGGTAGTTATAAAATAGTCATGAGGATGTTAAGTACACCATAGTGAATACAGTCAATGATCTATATATATAAAAGCCTAAACAGCCTTAGAACTGGCTGGTAGCTATCATGCACACTGACCACTAGGGGGCAGAGGCTCAACGCAGGAGCTGCCCCCTGGTGGTCAGTGTGCTCCCACAGCTAACTTCCCGTGGCCGGCCAATCTCCCATGGTCCCCCCACCACCGCGGCTGGCCAACCTCCTGCAGTCCCTCCCCCCAGCCGGCCAGCCCCGATCGGCCCCAATCGCCGGCCTGGCTGAGGGACCCCACCTGTGAATAAATTCGTGCACCGGGCCTCTAGTATTGTAATTAACTATGTATGGTGCCAGTTGAGTATTGGAAATATTGAGGGGAACACTTTATAAAGTATATGACTGTCTAACCACTATGCTATCTAAAACTAATACAAAAGGAAAAAAATGCCTATTTTGGCTGGTGTAGCTCAGTGGTTGAGTGTTGACCTATGAACCAGGAGGTCACAGTTTGATGCCTGGTCAGGGCACAGGCCCAGATTGCAGGCTCAATCTCCTGTGTGTGGGGTGTGCAAGAAGCAGCTGATCAATGATTCTGTCCCATCATTGATGTTTCTCTCTCTCTCTCCCTCTCCCTTACTCTCTGAAATCAATAAAAATATATTTTTTAAAAATGCCTGTTATGGATTTGGATAGACTCATTTTGTCAATCCTTACCTATAATGCAAGAACATTCATCAGTATTGAGGACTTATAATGAAAAATAGAAACATAAAATAAATATCTAATATTACAAATACATTAATCAAAACAATACATTATAGTTTATTACTACAGATAACAAATTAATGTACTTATATTTTATTATCAGTAACATAAGTAAAAGTGATATAATAACTATTAAAAAAACTTAAAGGGTAACTAACACCTGACACAGACAAAATACGGCTGACAATTAAGGAGGTGATCTTATTCAGGCTGTGACAACAAAGAGAAAATTAATTAATGAGGGCTGTCTCAAAGACAAGGAAGGGGCCTGGACTTTCACAGGGGCAGGTAAACAAGGGGTTCATCTGAGAGGCTTATGGAAGTCAGGAAGGATGGAGACGGGTCTTATCTCAGAATATTTGAGAGCAAGGTACTACTCTCTGGTTTCCCAGAACACAAAAGGGTAGGGGGTCAGGAAAAGTGCCACGCTATCAGATCCAGTTAAGAACGGAGTAATAGGGAACCTCTGGATGGTTTGAACGAGGGGGGCAATGAGTTCAGTGTTCTAATGTAGGAAGAATTCTATCCAGAATATGGAAGAGGGACTGGAGAGAGGGAAGACTAGAGGAAGGGAAATGAATGAGAAAGGTACACCAATCAAGATGACTTCCAGATAAGTTCAATTTTTCAGCTTGAAAGATTAGAATAGCCGTAACAAATTTAAGTAAAGATGCCCAGTAGTCAGTTGAATCTGAAAAGGGAGGGTCTAGGCTGGAATGACACATTTATGACTAGTCAGGATAGGGAAGGAAGATGAGATTACCCAAGGAGAGACCTACAGAGAAAAAGGTCAAAAAGAATCCTGGGGATTCTCAGGGAACAGGAAAGAAGAAAAGAATTCAGGAAAGAGAAGAGAGAAGAAAGAAAGAGTCCAAGGAGGAGAAAGAGAACTCTGTCCTGGAAACCAGAGGCAAACACTTAGGAAGAGAGTGGTGAGCGGCATCACAAGCTAGTCAAGGCAGTGAAGGCGTAGAGCAACGGCAGCTAAGTCACTCCAGACTTCAGCCCAAACACTGAGAGGAAAAGCGTGGCGTGCTGTGGGCCAAGGTTAAGTGGCAAAAGGAATGTTCACTTTCTGAAACTTGGCTGGGGAGAAAAACGAAGCAAAAGCTAGGAGGAGAGGCAGGTTTGGTAGCAGGGGTATGCTTTAGGGTGGGAAAAGAGAGGGGAGGTGGAAGTTGAAAACAGCAGGGTGAGAAAGATGTTTTACATGTGACTGTTTCTTATTTTGAGCATAAAGTTCAATACAGCAAACACACTTCTACTAGCTTAACTGTGTGGCACGCTGTTATTACTAAAGGTACCGAGATGAAAGAATTCATAATCCTACAGAAATTCTTAAACAGAGGTTGGATATATATTGTTTGCTTTTTCCCTTCAGTAAGTTGGTAAATATTAACCTTGCTAACCACCATAGTACTTATCCAATCATAAAACCTTAAAGGGTCCTTTTTGGGGGGAAAGTCTAAATAAAAATTTTTAAAAGGTGCCTTGCAAAAATAATCCTACAGCCCATATAACTGTGAAAAGAAAACACAGCACATGGACATGTGAGTGAGCAGCTCTGTGTATGTTCAAGTAATCCACACAGTGTCAGGCTCTCTCACCCACTGAAACTCCCCCTTGTAGGTCAAGCATTAAAAGAACTGAGAGGTGCCTTAGTCGGTTTGGCTCAGTGGATAGAGCGTCAGCCTGAGGACTGAAGGGTTCCATGCTCGATTCCAGTCAAGGGCACATGCCTGAGTTTCCGGCTCGATCCCCAGTAGGGAGTGTGCAGGAGGCAGCCGATCAATGATTCTCTCTCATCATTGATGTTTCTATCTCTCTTTCCCCTCTCCCTTCCTCTCTGAAATCAATAAAAACATATTTTAAAAAATAATAAATAGGCCGAAACCGGTTTGGCTCAGTGGATAGAGAGAGCATCGGCCTGCGGACTCAAGGGTCCCAGGTTCGATTCCGGTCAAGGGCATGTACCTTGGTTGCGGGCACATCCCCAGTGGGGGGTGTGCAAGAGGCAGCTGATCGATGATTCTCTCTCATTGATGTTTCTAACTCTCTATCCCTCTCTCTTCCTCTCTGTAAAAACTCAATAAAATATATTTAAAAAAATAATAAATAAAAGAACTGAGAGGAAGATGGTGGGGAAAAAAATATTTATTATTCCTATGCAGAGTGTTGGTGACCTGAAGCAGCTTAATTGACTTCTCATTTCCCTGGTGTAGTATGGAGGGAAAAGATGAGGTAGGGAGGAGAGGTGGCATGTGTTGCTGGTGTCTTTAAGTGGTAACTTCAGCCTGTATCTCATCATTCAACACAGACTATTACAAATACACAGAAGGAGACAGGAAGAAAACTATCCCTTATTGAGTAACCAAGCACTCACATACTGGAGCTCATTAAATTGTCACATCCTCCCTGAGCAGTGGCATTACGGTTCTGTTTTTTTAATCCTCATCGGAGGATATGTTTATTGATTTTAGAGAGAGGTAGGGAGAGAAATAGAAACATCGATGAGAGAGAGACATCGATTGGATGTCTCCATATGAACCCTGACCGAGGATCAAACCCACAACCTGGGTATGTGCCCTGACCGGGAATTGAACTCACAACCTTTTTGGTGTTCTGGACAACACTCCAACTGAGCCAGGCAGCTGGGCTTGCTGTTCTGGTTTTATTGAGAGAAGTTTAGAAAGTATGAGTTTGACAAAGATCATGCAGTTAAAATACGGTAACCCAGGATTCAAACCCAGAACTGACTGACCTACCAAGCCCATACCTGCTCTGTTCAGCTTGTTTTAAAGATTAGTTCAAATTAAATTAAATCTCCCCCACCAAATATTACGAATTATTAGAAAAAACCCTTAGGCGAAGGAGATAAAACCTTGGTGTTCAAAGGCTGCGCCTCAGGACACAAGGAGCAAAGTCTAAAAGTGAAATCAATTTACAACCTGAGTAACATTTAATAACAGGATTACCTAATGCCTTTATCATCAGCTCAGTTTTAAAAGCACTTGCACAGATTCCAACTAACCCAATCCCTACAAACTGCTGAGAGGGGGAAAAAAAAGTATCAACTTCTTTTTTTTTAAAACCAAGGAACTGTTGCGACAAGGAAACGGCATAGCTGAGATTAGAACTGGATTACTGTATAACACCAAGTGTGCTATAGTCTCACAGTGTCACTTATTTCAGGAGTTGTTAATGAAGACTGACCAAATATTCAGTATAAACTCTTCTTTAAACTTAGATGGTGAACATTTCCTTTTTGCTCTGAATTCATTCATTATAAACTGTACTTCTTACAGAGTAAATAAGTTGGGCCAGCCAGTTTGTAAGCGCACAATATGTACTGATTTACCCACTGTGGACAGAGTAGTGCCATAGCTATGATTTTAGGAAATCAAGGGGGGCGGCGGCTAAGGGACTTAAATCAGAGCTAAGATTCCCACTCAGTGAGGGAGTGGGCTGTATTTACTATACTCTCACAACTCTACTTACCACGATGTACACTTACATACACATTTGCTGCCTCTAAATTAGGAATGAAACTAATTGGCATTAGAGAAATTATTTATGTTATTTTAATTATGAAGCCATTGGTTATAGAATCAAACCCTTCGATGTTGCATCCTAGTAACCTACATCTCATGACTACCTTCCATAAACTATGGCATGTGAGGAGACGGTGTGTTGCTTAAATGACTCGGGATTTTATTCACTAATAACACAGTTACAAGCAGAAGTAAAACCAGAACTGAATTGCACAAGAAGAGAACTGAGACAGCAATCCCACCGATATAAAATACAGGCCTCCCCTCAATCAGAGACGGTCATCAATCTCATAACGCTCTTCCTGCCCAGTAAAATCTGCTCTAATTGGTTTGTCTCTGTTGTTGTTGAAAAACACAGAGAATGAGCTAGCCCAGGCAGCATCATGGGAATTTCACTCACATGCTCACACACACACACACACACACACACACACACACACACACACACACACACTCTTAAAGCCCAAGTGAGTACATCTAGTTTTTAAGGAAATATTAACCAGGATCAGGTTGAGGGTATTTTCCACTGGTTTAAAAATAAAGCATTCTACCCTTAAAAAAAAAAAAAAAAACTCAAAATTCTAGTAACAGGAAGCGGCAGCTGGATTTATCATCCTTCATTTCCTCTGAGAGTCGCTGTAAGGAACTCCCCATTGAAACAAAAGCAATGGAGGGGTTAGCCTCCCCCTGCCTGGGCCCACACAGCTCACGTGCTATTGCTGACTATTACAATGCTGGTTGGCCACTTTAGAATGAAATTGCTCACTTTATTTTATAAAGCTTTCTGTGCCTAGACCCTGCATTGTGATAAAATGAAAAATATGGCCAGAATTTAAACACACACACACAGAGAATCGCCCTGCTGTTAGAAGAGTCTGGATCTCAACTCCCTGTCTCTCTCCCGGACTCACTCCGTAGGCTTCCCCGGAGGACCATGACATACCCTGAGGGACCCGCAGCCTCATTCTCCTGGCTGTGCTGGAAAGAGGGAAGAGATCAGGCTTCCTTCAGCCACCTGTGCTCGTAGCTGATGCACTTCATCTTTTTTCAGCCTTAGTTCCCTCCTCTGTGAAATGGCAATGAGACCATCTATTTCACAGGAGTGTGACAAATAGTGAGATACTGAATGTGAAAATTCTTTGTAAATCACACATAAATAATGACAGACTAGAGTAACAGCAAAATATGCCCTTGTAGAAGGGGTTTCAATAGTTCCAAAGGTTTCACAAATATCATCATTTCATTTGATCCTCAAATGGATGCAGTAGGATAGGTGATGATGGTGGCACCATCACCACCATCATCAACACTATTATTGGTATCATTTTATAAATAAGCTAGTCTAGAGGAACATAACATGAAAACTGTGTCCGAAGTCCTTAGCAAGCATCCAAATCATTTGAAAACATCTCTGGCAGCACATGAGTGGGAAGTACTAGACTGGGAGTTGAAAAGCTGTTCACATTTCAGGTCTGCTGATCTGGGCAAGTCCCTTAACCTCTCCAGGCAATATGATTCATCCGTTTGTCACCAGGCTGGTGGGAGACAAAAATAAGCTAGACCTGGTTCCAGCTCTTGAAGAGCTCACTTGGAGGCAAAGGGGGAAGGAGGTGGTGGAAAGAAGTGACACATAAACAGATTAATTACAAAAAAAGTATTTACTTAAAACGTAGAGTATGAACAAAGTGCCCTGAGATCACAAAGCAGGAAATGACTAACTTTGGGGGACTCATGGAAGAATCCTCTCATTTGTAAACTGGGGGGGAAAAAAGGAAATCAGAATACATATTTATCAACATTCCCCTGGAGGCTAAAACTTAGAGAAAAGAAGGCTTAGAGAGACAACTGCTTTTACATATCTGCTTATAGCCAGTACACCATTTAAAATAATTTAGATATCGTAAGTGCTAAAAAACTGTATTTTAGAAAACTCTGAAAAATCTGTGATTTTTCAGAATATTATTCAAATGCAAATCATACTTGTCAATCTATGGACGTTTCTGGAAGCTGGGTCTATAGTTAACCCTATGTGTAGTAATTACAAGAGCAGATCCTAGAGCCAGGCTGCCTGGGTTCAACTCTTGACTCTACCAGTTACTAGCTGTGTTGCTAGGCAAGTTTCTTGATCTCTCTAGGGTGGTGGTAGCAGCAGCAGCAGCAGTAGTAATAGCAGTAATAATGCCACCACTTACCTCATAGGGTTTTGGGGAGGATTAAATGAGCTAATATATACAAGCACTCAGAACAGTTCTTAGCCCAAAATAAAGGCCAATTTTGTGACCTGTGAAAGTGTAATAATTGTAATTTGTGGAGGGCTTTTCTAAAAATATTTTCTTAAGCTTGAAAGTTTCTGATGTGGTCTCATCTCACAATTTTCACTTTTTAGAAATGTATGGGAAGTGATGAAATGTAGGTTTGTCTGCTTCAAAAATGCACTTCAGCAGAATTTTGGAAAATGTAATACACTACATATGATTTAAAAAAAAATTCTTTCCAGTGGCAGATACAAAACTAACACAGGCAATACTGTTTAAGGAGATAGGATAAAAAATGTTTGCATTTTAGAAAATTGTAGGCTTTTACAGTGAGAGTTTTGAATGGTATTTTGGAAATTATAGAAAAGCAGAAAAATGAAGGGGAGAGATACCCAGATTCCCACAAAATTTCTATTCTTTTAGTTTTATATTTAAAACATAATTTGTAGTACTTTAAAGTTATAAGCATTCAAGGTAATATTAAAGATGCAAATTTAGACATTTAGCGGAAACTAGAAGCACTTAAATAAAGTCATTTTCATTTTTCTCATTAGATTAATACAGAATTTTAGCAAATTATTTGGACTGTTAACAGTATTTTATTATTATTATACAGTAACTGTCAGGTGAAATAGATTATATCCAGATAAAAGCAAACTTCTGTAAATCAAACTGAATATTTTAATTGGCAGTGTTAGCAACACTCACCAAACCAAAAGATTCTGCATTTAATATTTAATATATTCAACATCATTCATCCATTGGCTCTCAACCAACATCCATTCTTACTGACTCTTGGGGCCTGTGGTTTTTATGTTAGTCAATAATGCTTAGGTTCAGGCCTCAAAATTAATCATTAAAACCTGCTGCTGCAAAAAGTGTTCACCAGAACCCCAGAAGAATAGAGAGGCAAGACATTTATCATATTCTTATTATGTTCTGGAAAGAATGGGGTACTTTTCCTCAATAACAAACAGGTTTTCTTTGTGACTATTCTTACTGCTTTATAATATATGTACAGGAAATGCAGCAAAATAATTAAAGTTGTAATTTACTGTGATTCAAGTATGTACCAGGCACACTGCGAGTTTTTACAAGGACTATTTCCTTGAGGTAAATTATTTTCCTAATTTTACAGGTGAAAAAAAAATCTCAGAAATGTTAGGCCACATCCTCATAATGTCACAGAGCTAACATCTCATACACCAGGAAACAAAACACACACACACACACACACACACACACACACACACACACACAAAGTTTTGCATGTTGTCCAGATAATAATTTTAGAGAAATGTAAGGAAGGAAGGCATTCCAATGTTTCCTGGTCTACATATTAGATTACTCTACTTAATTCTACTAATCAGGAATTACAAACAAACCTGTAAGGGCTTTGTGGATGTACAGTCAAAAATTTAAGAATAAATTTTATAGAAAACAGATATTTTAGGTACAACTCTCTCATCTAAGCATATAATCAGAATTAATTAGAAACAAAAAGTATAGAACTATTTTAGTAATTTTACAGAAAAATTTATTTAAGATAGGGCTCAATACTCAAATAATTCACTGCCATTTATGTTCTATTATGTACTGGAAACTATGCTCAGAAAATAGGTGAAGAAGATTCTTTTATCCCTTCTTTTCTGCCTAATTATGTTATGTGACCTGATATATTTAGTGTAATGATTTCTCTCTCTTAGATTACCTGGAGGTCACAAACTATTCCAACGAGCAAGGTTCTAGACTGCCCTGTCTTTTACCATTTTTGTAATAAGATATAAAATAATGTAGCTAGTCCATGTACCAGGAGAGCTATTACTTTAGGCTCATACAAAAGAGAAATCCTTAACAGTCAAGAAATCCTACTAAGACAGCTTTATGATAAACACTAGGGGCCCAGTGCACGAATTCGTGCACCTTGAAAGGAACTGTGAGCCACGAGGCTGCGGTGGGCACAGGGGTGGGTCTTGGCCCATCCTCCGCGCCCCTGCCCGGCCCCTCCTGCTGCGGCCCCCGGTCCCCTGTCTGCCGGCAGCCCTGCTCCTGCTCCCACCGCTCCCACCTCCCACACGCTGATGGTGCTGACCCCGCTTGCACCCGCTGATGGTACGGAGCGACTGGGGCCAGTGCCAGCAGTGGGTGTGAGCAGGGCCTGTGCTGTCAGCGGGTACAAGTGGCGGCTGCTGCCCTGATCGTCCCTCAGGAGCAGGGGAAGGTGGAGAAGCCCTCAGGGGTGATTGGGGCCGGTAGCCGGCGCTCGTACTCGCTGACGGTGCTGAGCAAACAGGACCGGCACCAGGTGCCGGCAGGGGGTGTGAATGGTGGCTCCGGTGCCGGCTGCGGGTGCGAGCAGGGCCAGCGCCAGCAGTGGGGCCATTGCTGGCAGCGGGTGTGAGAGGCGGCTGCCGGCCCCGATCGCCCCTCAGGAACAGGGGAGGTGGAGAAGCCCTGAGGGGTGATCGAGGCCGGCAGCCATTGCTTGCACCTGCTGATGGCGCCGAGCAATTGGGGCTGGTGCCAGGCGCTGGCAGCGGGTGCAAGCGGGGCCGGCGCCGGCAGCAGGTGCGAGTGCCCGGTGGGACTGTGGCGCACAGGAGCAAATAATTTTTAGTAACTACCAGAGGCTCGCCCCGATGACAGCGACCAGCGCCCTGCCTTGATCTGGTGCCCCCGCTCACCTGCTCCACCATCCTGTCGCAGCCGATGCCCGCCATGTTCCATGTGCACTCCCTGGTGGTCAGCGCACATCATAGCGACCGGTTGTTCAGTTGTTCCGATGTTTGGTCTATTTGCATACTAGGTTTTTTTTTTTATATATATATATATGGCTTTAAAAACATTAGATTGTTCCAGGAACAAGTATACGCAGAGTCAATCCCATTTTCCCAAAACAATTATTTCTTTGGGTACCCAAAGGTCTATTTCTAGAAGAAATAGTAAAGTTCTAGTAGAACTCTAGTTCTGACATTGACCAATGATTGGATCCTAGCAATGGCAATTAAAATCTCCAGGTCTCAGGTTCCTTACCTGTACAATGAGAAGGCTGTATTAGATTGTGCCTTCCTTTCTGATGTAAAATTCTAAGATTCAGTTCTGATTGAAAATCTAAACTCAAATACAGTGTGGGGCAAAAGCAGGTTTATAATTGTATGTGAAAGTTTATTCTTGTATTGTTATTTATTAATTACTGTATTATTCTCCATATGGGCAACTGTAAACCTACTTTTGCCTAACCCTGTATATTCTTCAAAGAAAGCCATTTGCCTCCTATCCCCACCCCAAGGCAGAGAGCTAGCTGTTCAGAGTCCCCGAGTCCCCATATTACTTGATTCACAACTCACTAGGGTAAGCATTTGGGTATAATTACTTGTTTACCCAACAGACTGTAAGCTATTCCAGAGAAGAGACTGTGCCTTATTGATCTTTTGTATACCTGTCATCTAACAGTCATATTCTAATTGCCTGATATACAAAAATATGTAACAAATGTTTGTAGAATAAATTCTTTAAACTATCCTATCAAGCATTCATTTGGTACCTCCTTTGTTTGGGCCCTAAGACCACATTCTGGAGTTATCAAAGTTCCCTCCCATAAAGTATTTGAAATTTAGAAAAAGGGCAATTATGTATGTATGATGATTAATACAAGTTTAGTACATTTTGAGTTGTAAGTTTAAGTGAGTAATAGTCTATAGGAAAAAAAAATATATATGCTCTTGGACTTGAAGATCTCTGAGATCTTTGAATGCTTTAACATTTTGTGACCTTCCTTGCAGAGCCTTGCCATTTTTTTCTGTCCTCTAGTCCTTCTCTCTATTATGGTCATAAATCTGTGGCATGCTTATTTTTAATAATTCAACTGTTCGGGAGTAGAGATGACTCAGAGCTGGAGAAGACCAAAACACTTGAAGATAAGCAAGAGAAAAAAAGTTAGGAAAGTCAAACCCAAAATTTTCATGGTTGGTGTTAAGAGTGAGGTTACATCAGGCCAGGGCAAGGAAAAGATATGTTTTTTGGCCTGAAAGTGTTTAGCTTTCATGTTCCAAAACAAAATTTCATGTAGAACTTGTCTGGTCCTTGATATTTATTTTTCTTGTTCATGCACATCCCTGGCAGTTAGGAACAAAGGGAGTGAAGGCTGTTGGCATTTGTGCAGAAAGACATTGTAGAAGACAGGAAGTCTGGCACCTGAAGGATGGCCAAGAGGCCCTTTGGGACGCTTTGTGTTCTGAATGTGACAGATCACAACAGCCTCTCTGCATGAATAAATGCTGACAGGCTGGTATGGAGGAGCTTGAGTTACCCACTCTTTTGTGTTTTTTCTAAAGTAACACCTTAATCAAGATGAGCTAGGTGTACCTATTACAAATCCAGATTCCTGGTCCCCACCCAGACCTACCCTTTCTACATGAGCCCCCAGGTCTGCGAAAGAGCCTGGGACAGGCTGGAATGCAATGAGCAGCAAAGCAAACTAAATGCAGCCTGGGAGCCCTTGCCAGCAAGGCTGAGCTGCGATGACTCAGCTGATTAGAGCTGTGACCCTTTACTTCTGGAGTCATTATTCTGGTTCTTATCCAGTGGCTACTACAAATGCACATGCATGGATTGGTCTTATTCCAAAGCCCTTGGGAACAACATGGAGTGGCTATCACAACTTGGCTGGATGCATGGGCAGGCTTTTCTGCAGAAAGCCCCCCCACCCCCCACACCAGGTTCTGGTCAACAACCAACTCCCCAAAGAATGGCTGAGAACATGTCATAGTCTGTAAAATTCTCTCTCAAATTCTATAAAATTCTATTTTCTTGAAAGGGCACAGAAGTTGGGGAAAGTAGACGAAAGAATCTGGGTGGTAGGTGGGATTGCAGAGTTCCATCAATTAAGTTCTACAATTCAATTCCAAAGCTATGAAACTACGCAGAGTAATAATAAATTCCCGTCAGTGGTGACAGTGACTTGACTTTTTTTCTCTTTCAGCAGCTGCAATGTGCTGGCTTGTTTGAGCTGAGGGTTGCCACGCAATATCTTCTGTATCCTGCTTCAACGTAGGGTGAAATTCACCTTTGGGCTATGTTAAATACACCACCAGATATTTGGAAGGCAGTAGCGTTTGGCATGTTTCTATGAAGAGGAATTGTTCCTCTCATCATTTTTAAAGTCAAATCAGGATTAATATTTTAAAACCTAAAAGTGGTGCTTAAAAGAAGCCTCAGATGTAGAAAGGGAGCCTAAAGTGAAAAGGATGGCACCAGTCAGAACACCGGAGGAAAGTGTGGCGGACACATAGACTATGCTCCCACTCCCCATTTAAAGCATTAGCTAAGGCCGAGATGAAGGGCGAAGAAGGGCAATCCTGGTGCACGGCTGCCTCATCCCCCTTCCTCACCGAATGTCCCTGGTGAGCAGGGCCAGGTGGGGGCCCCCTTTGAAGACCCCACAGCAGGTGCTGCAAGAGGACTTTTATTCCCTCTCCTCATGTTATGATCTGGAGAGAATTCCCACCGCCATGGACCTGGCCTCTCTCCACCTCTTTCCTCCTTCTTCTCTTTGGGGTCTGCCAGCCTCTAGCAATGGTGCATTCTGGACTCCTCTCCTGCTGGGTGGTAGGTAGGAGGCTTTCCCTGCTGCTTGCCAGCTCCCGCTGCCCTGCTATGCCAGGGAAAGAGTGGTTAACACTATCTGATTCAAGGATGAAATTTCAGAAGGCCCATTTGGCGGCAGACCCAAGGCCACATTCTCCAAAAAAGCATGTTCAGTAATACTGATGATATATGGCTGTCCACCAGCCTGACTCCTTTATCCCTCAACTGCTTTTTGAATCTGGGCCTGGAGGAAGGTTTATTTATGGGCCCCCCTTAAACCACTAGAGTGGGTGGGTTTCTTTGCCTTGTATATCTTATATTTACTATTTACTGAAGATACATATGCAAAAATGTGGTGAGAAGGAAATGAAAGTAATCTGGTCTTACTTATTCATGGGTGGGTATGTGACCATAACTCATCCCACCAAATCCTTGGAAAATAGTTCAAAACATGGTATCTAATTTCTGTATGAATTCTTAGGGGGCAACAATTCATCTAAAATATATCCAAAAGAGAAAGATATAATTATAAAAAATATTATTGGTGGCCTAGAACATGGAAATAGGTTTTTGACCTATGAGGATCATTAACCACCTGGAAAGTTTCTCCCAAATATTTTAGAAGCCAAATGACACAGGTGAAAACTTAACCCTTAGGACGATTCCTTTGTGTGTGCTAAAATAAACATAAAGGGCACCATGACATTTCTTCACAAGTTCTTCCCCCATTTTTACAGCCAAATACATTATACTATCAATCCTTTCTAAAAGAGTTATTAAATCCCTTCGAAATGAAGTGTTCCCATGTAAAGGTTCAGGTAGCTAGCCACGTGCTGCAACTGAACAAGCCAGCCATAGGTAGAACCACAGGCTGTCAGACAGCTGGCTAACAGAGTGACTTAAATGTGTCATCATTTTCATTCATCCTCACAACTACCCTGGGAAGAAAGTGCTATCATCAACCTGAAATTAGGGGAGAAAACTGTTCAAGAGTTGCAACTCCTGGCCCAAGATTACTGAGTTAATTAATAGTGACAGCACTGGGACTCAAACCCAGGTGTTCTGGTAATAAAACGTAGTGCTTTCCACGAAAGCATGATTGGAGAACAGGGAAGCCAAGGTATCCATATCCTTTCTGCAGCCTTACAGAGACCTGGGCCCGGAGGGGGGTAAACGGAGCTCCAGGTAGGACAAGCTGGCTCACTGACTTTAGATGCCCCTGACCTATATTTTGTATTCCTGCAGTCTTTTTAAGGAAGAAAAGTGAGTGAAGTCATTTCATTTTCCTTCTTTTCTCCCTCCCTCCCTCCCTCCTCCCTCCCTCCCTCCCTCCCTCCCTCCCTCCCTCCCTCCTTCTTTCCTTCCTTCCCTCTCTCCTCTCCTCCCCTCCCCTCTGTTCCCTTCCCTTCCATTCCCTTCCCTTTCCGACCTGACCTATAAAGACAGTCTAGGAACAGACCAGTGGGCAGCTGATATCTATAAAACAGTCTCACATCTATTAAACTATAGGATGCTCCATTAACTCCAAAGAGAGCCTGAAGGGCCAACTTTCTCGAATCCCCAGTGTTCAGAAGGTCATTTACAGCTGCGACAAAGACAGCAGCTGAGCCTGGGGACTCCTGAAGAAAGAAGCTAAAGGTAAACTGCCTTTGGCTTTGAAAGAAGTATAAGAGAGAGCCTTTCAGAGTGCTCAGAAAGGATCTCTACTGTCCAGTTTTCATCCTGCCCTCTCTAATTCTTCCTTTTCTGGTTTGTCCTTGGAGTAACAGCAAGAGGCTTGAAGTCTGAGTAGGGGAAAGTTGGGTGATCTCAGGTTAAACTGGGAGTTCCATGATGGTAAGTATTCTTAAGGGCAAAATCAATGAGCAATCAGAGCCTCCCAAGGCACTAGAATCATTAAATAAAATGACAAGTGGATGTTAGATACCAGAGTTATTAGGAGAATCTTAAAAGTATACTTATGTTTTGGAAGATATCAATTCTGAGCTAACTACAAAAATTTCTGGGTTCAACTCAAGACATCAAATTAGTCTTAAAAACTCCATCCATGGGAAATGTTCATAAAATAAGGGACAACTTTTTATGAATCACCGTTATCACCACAGTTATGAACATCAGCAAACAACCCTGCCCCCCCCCCCCCCCCCGGCCAAAAAAAAAAAAAAAAAGCATTAGAGGAAATGTTAAACTTTTTCCAGGAAACTGTCCTTCTTATAACCAACATCAGAATCCTGAAAAGACGCATTTCAATGCATGTAACTGTGCCTGCTTGTAGAGTGAGAGGAGATAAGACACCTGATAGCGTCCTTCCTGGCTAATCCTGCCATCTCTCTCAGGGGTGAGAACAATGCCACCTGAGTAGAAATTACACCTGGCAACGTGATACTGTGCACGTTACTGAAAAGGCATCCATATCAGGCACCTTTTATTCTTATCAAATAGAGGCCATAAAGAGGAAGAGAATTAAAAAGATGGCCTTAAAACCCTGGCCAGGGTGGTTCAGTGGTTAGAGTGCCGGCCCACACACTGAAGTGTCTCCGGTTTGATTCCTGGTCAAGGGCATTACCTGGGTTGCAAGTTTGATCCCTAGCACCGGTAGGGGCACGAGCAGGAGGCAACTAATCAAGTGTGTGTGTGTGTGTGTGTGTGTGTGTGTGTGTGTGTGTCCCTCCCTGCCCTCCTTCCACTCTCTCTAAGAATCAATGGAGAAAATGTCCTTGGATGAGGATTAACAAACAAAAACAAAAACAAACAAAAAAGATGGCCTTACAGGGAAATATTCTTGAGAGGAAGTACTTTCTGGAATTTCTTCTTGTTAACAATTCAAGCAACTTTTCTTCTTGATGGAAAGAAGCTCAGAATCAGTTCTTCCTCTCCTCAAACACCAAGTGATACTACCTTCCCTTTGCTGTCCCCAGTCCACCACACCGCCCAGCCCTTCCTCCTTGGAACATGCACTAGAGTGTAATGGTTAAGAGCAGGGCCCAGAAATCACACTGCTGGGGTGAAAATGTTAGCTGGATGGCCTCCAGGCGGATTGCTTAACACCTGTCCCCCCCTGCCTCCCAGTTTCCTCATCAATAAGAAGGAAAAAGTAGCCTTCACCTCAGAGGCTGTGGTGAGGATTTACTAAATCCATGCATGTACTGCATTAAGCACAGTGCCTGTCACATAATAAACACCCAGTACATTTCGCTTTGATGATGATGATGATGACAATGGTGATGACATGGGCTTAACCAGACTGTGGTGAAAATGAGGAACTGGGGACTACTCAGGGACTATGCAAAAGCCATATGTTCCCCATAGCAACCACACAGTCAAAGTCCACTGGAAAAATGCCCTCGTATTCTGTGTCCAATTCTCAACTTGGTTTTTCTTCGGAGTGGCTACAGCAGCTTATCAGAAGGAGCAGGCTCAGAAGATCAAAACCAGCGCAGGGGAGATACGGATGAACAGACAGAGTGCCCGAGTCTGGGAGAAACTAGTTTGGGGCAGCTCTGAGAATGGTAGCAGCCAACAATCCATAATCATGGGGCTTCGAACTTAGAAATAAAGTAACAGGCTATCCAGACATGTGCATTTTGTTAAGGTGGTAAAGCTCTCTACCACCTTTCTGTCAAGGTCTCTTGAGCAGGAGCACCTTCCAGAAACAGCTCTTTCTCAGAGTTCCCACAGCATTTCTTCAAATAGTTATGGCCCCTTTGGGCAATGAATTGTTCTGGAGAATAACTATGTCTCCATTGGATGGTAAGTTCTGGAGGGGGGGGGGGGCGTGAGTGTGTCCTACACACTTGTGTCTGTCCTCCTGACCTACATGTGCCTGCGGGCCTAACCCCACCATGGAAATGTTCACCTGGAGAGTACACAATAAAATGGACGGCTTTGAGCCAGTGTTCTAGAAATACATGTAATTGCACTAAACAAGCACACACATGGCTGGTACAGAGAAACGGGCACAGAGCAAAGCAGCATCTTGTCTCTGCCTCTTTGAGGCTTCAGTGAAAAGGCTGAGGCCAAGAAGTTTAGAGGTAGAAGATTAAGCTTTCAGCGGTCTTCAGTACTGAACAGATGATAGTATTCCTCCGAATAGAAATTCAATTAAAATAACAAACCGTAAATAAGTATAAAGAAGTTCAGCAAAAGTCTGCTTTTTCCCCCCATGATGATTGGCTTTGATTTTTTTTTTTATATTCTAAGCAGTGACTATCAAATTCTTTTCCAAGCATTTCTAGTGGCGCCTTTGCTTTGCAGATGCCCTAAACACATGTTTAGTTTGCCTATCTGGTAATCTAGCTCTCCTAAGGCACCAAAGGGTTCCCTCAAGATACAGAGAGGCAGGCATGAAAAAAATGGAGTCAGGCAAGGGCAGGAAGGTGGAGAGGGGAGAACGAAGGTGTCAGAGGGAACCAGAGGGGAGGGGCAGAGATGAGGTGTTAGAGATCAGGCAATGGCGCAGGTAGAGTCCTGCCAGCTTAAATCTAGAGAGAACCTCAGAGAGGAGCGAAGCCCAATCTTCTCTTCACAGTAGAGAAATTATCGCCCACTGATGATGACCTACTCAAGGCCAAAGCTGTGGGTGTGAGGCAGAGCTGGAACTGAAGTCAGGTCTCCCAGCCACCTCCTTATTGCTCTTTCTATTCAGCACATCTCCTCTGGACACTGCCAGGGCATGGGTGATAAAGGCTCAGACCAACAGCTCAGGACGCAGCAGCCGTGGAAAGCCCTGCAGTCGCCCGCCCAGGCCTCAGCACCGTATGTTGACAGAGTCAACAGAAGAGGCAAGGGAGATGAGGCTCCTGGTCGTCACATGGTTTTTGATGAAGCCATCCGGCCTTCTGATAGGATTTGCTGGACTAGACATGTATGGTCACAGTCTGTTTCCCAGCCAGGAGGATGCTGGGCTGGATCAGGCTCAGGATTGGCAATTCATGGCATGAAAGTATACAGCACAAGAATTACGCACCCCTTATATTCCTTGCCCACCCCCTGCTTCCCCTGGCCATTGCAGAAGAAATAAAATAACCACTGGCTACCTGGCTCTGTAATTTCTTCATTACTAAAAGTGTATAATTGTGAAGAATACAGCGTGAGGATAAGAACAGCCTTGAAGGGATGCTGCCGTGGTTTTACTGGCTGTAAAATCACGACAGACATGCTCCCGGCTCAGAGATTTGTGTAGTTCATGGACCATTTTTGGTTTAATTACAATTCAGACTTCCTGAGCTAAAAAAGGCTTTCTTTATAAAAATCAGCCTCCTTTCTTTGAAAGAAACTGTAAGTTCTTTTTGATCAGGGAGTTTTGATATTGTACATAAGCCACTCAGCCTCACTGCTGTTCCATATCCCAAACACCTACACAAAATCAGACAAATGAAGAGGGTAACAGACGATGACACTTTTAACCTGTAACTTTTGCCTTCTTTGATCCTTTGAATCCTCTTCAATGCATCCTACTCAATAAAAAGTCATTTCTCCCCAGGGAAAGCAAGTGAGAATTGAATAAAACACCCATTAGCATTACAACATCCCTCCTTCCAGGTTCTCACCTACAAGTCTTTGCCCATTCTGTTCCCTCTGCCTGGAATATCCAGCACTCTCGGATTTACCTTGTTAACTTCCCCTTTGACTGCAGGAAGGCTTCCCTGAAACCTCTATGCTAATAACCCAGTCCCGCTCAGCAAGCTTTCTGATGCTCCCTGAGTAACCTTTGCATTTCTGCCCCTCCATACCCTTTTACAATGACCGGGTTTTGAGTCTATCTCCTTTGTTAAGCTGTAAGATTCTCCAGGGTAGGGATCATAACTTAATTCATGTTTGTCCCCCCAGGGAAACAAATACAGCACCTGACAAATAGAGGGGGTACAGTTATAAAGCATCATCACATACATTTTTGGGGGGCTGGATTCTAAAAGTGACACATAGGCTGGTTTTGTTTTTACAAAGAAACTGAGATTCAGAGGGGGTTTATAGGCTCCCCAAGGCCACCAGCTCTGGCACTTTCTGGCTCCGAGGCTAGATTTTCACTAGACCACATTATAATTAGTTAACTATACAAGTTCCACATAGAATATAAGAGAAAGCACAGAGCCTCTGATGTAGGCATATACACAGTGACTTGCACAACCAAATGAAAAATACACCAACTTTCAAGTATGGGTAAAATCACTGTTCTGAAAGGAGGAACACTGATCAGATATGGGGATGGAGTTCATACTAATTCTTTTCCCAAGGACCTCGCCATCTAAAGCTCTGCAGAAATGTCTACTGGACATGAGTTAGATACAAACGAAAGTTCATCTGGTTAAACAGGTCATGAAAGGAACGATCTCCCGTTAAACTGCCAACAGGGCCTCAGACATCAGGGCTGGACCCAGGACAGCTGCAGTGGCTGCCAAGCCAGCAGTGCCTTGGAAGGGGCAGACTCACCATTAGGCTCAGAGAAGCAACAGCAGCAGGAATTGGGGCAGCTGGCAGGATGGGGTAGGCTTGGGTCTTTGACCCTTCATGATCCTCAGAGCACCTGAGCCTCTCCTCAGCTGAGAAAAGGCGTTTCCAGCACAGCTGCACCCGGAGGAACATGGGGCAGCCTCTAAAGCAGTGGTTCTCAACCTTTCTGATGCCGCGACCCTTTAATCCAGTTCCTCATGTTGTGGTGACCCCCAACCATAAAATTATTTTCGTTGCTACTTCAGAACTGTAATTTTGCTACTGTTAATGAATCGTAATGTAAATATCTGTGTTTTCGAGACCCACAGGTTGAGAACCGCTGCTGTAGAGCCTAAGACCATCGGAAAACACAGATATTTACATTACGATTCATTAACAGTAGCAAAATTACAGTTCTGAAGTAGCAACGAAAATAATTTTATGGTTGGGGGTCACCACAACATGAGGAACTGGATTAAAGGATCGCGGCATCAGAAAGGTTGAGAAACACTGCTCTAGAGTATCAGACTCAGGAATATTCTATCCTGAGCCTTACACGTTATACAAAGATATAAACTGCTTTAAGAAAACAAGATAAAGAGATCACTGAAATAAAAAAAACACATTAGGGTAATTATTCATTTTCTTAAGAGCTCTTTTAGGACATCTGAAAATAATTTAGCTTATAAAAAAGTTCAAGGTCTCAACTTTTCAGAAGCTCAATTGCTGTGCAAAATGAAATATACCACATATGAAGAGAAACTTGTAGATATGAAGATCTTTTTAATGCATTTAAAAATTACATAAGTCAAACCTGCTCATATAGAAAATCAGAAACTACAGATAAGAAAAAAAACACAGCCGAAACCGGTTTGGCTCAGTGGATAGAGCGTTGGCCTGCGGACTCAAGGGTCCCAGGTTCGATTCCGGTCAAGGGCATGTACCTTGGTTGCGGGCACATCCCCAGTAGGGGGTGTACAAGAGGCAGCTGATCGATGTTTCTCTCTCATGGATGTTTCTAACTCTCTATCCCTCTCTCTTCCTCTCTGTGAAAAATCAATAAAATATATATTAAAAAAAAGAAAAAGAAAAAAAAACACAGCCGAAACCGGTTTGGCTCAGTGGATAGAGCGTCGGCCTGCGGACTGAAAGGTCCCAGGTTCGATTCCGGTCAAGGGCATGTACATTGGTTGCGGGCACATCCCCAGTAGGGGGTGTGCAGGAGGCGGCTGGTCGATGTTTCTCTCTCATCGATGTTTCTAGCTCTTTATCCCTCTCCCTTCCTCTCTATAAAAAATCAATAAAATATATTTTTAAAAAAAAGAAAAAAAAAGAAAAAACACACAAACAGATATATCTTTATATACATTTTTCAAATCATTATATATAATACTTAGAAGATACATGTGCTCTGTAGAAAAAAATGTCATTCTACACATATTTATATACAGCTATATGAGGTTGCTCAGGACTAACTCAAGTTGCCTTTGAAATTTAAGCACATATTGGGGATAAAATTACCTAGCTGTGAGTTTTTCTAAGCTATCTGCTTGTTTACAATGATAGCTTAAAGAAAACATACCAAGACTGCCAAGATTGTAAATACATAGAGAATTAAAACTCTCATCAAATTAGAAAAACAAGCAAATTTAAACACCATCTAACAGACTTCATAATATATCCTCTGAATAGTAATAGCCTTATCTTTTTTGGGTAGTAATATAAAAGTCCTGCATATAATCCCAGTATTATGAGTTACATTTTTAGAAATATGTAATAATTTTGCTTTTCAAAAATTTTTTCTTTATTATCATACACATTGTTAATTATCCAGCACACGTATCACTCAGATGAGCAGTACATGAGTTGGTTAACACTGCTCACTGTAGCCACTGAAACACCAGCCTGTCTGCTCACTGAGTGATGGGTGGGTGAGGCAGAGGACACATTTGGGTCCTGGGCCTAACAATGAAAGAACGTGAACACGTTGCAGAAAATATATCTTCTTCCTTTTTCAGTTGGATGCTCTTTCTGAACTTGACAGGACTTTCTATAAGATGGCAGCCAAGAGTTTCCTCACCTGCATCCTGACAATGACCTAAGTGGATACTCATATTGCTTTTATGAAAATATACTTATGTCACTCATATCCAAATAGTAAGTATAACTTATTTTTCTATAATTCAGCTTACTTAATAGTGTATACAAACTTAATGTATACGAACTTTATTTTCTTGGCTTTCCCTGTTCTCAATTCACTTTCAGTCAATTTATGCCACCATACTTGGTTATACTATTTACTTCTGAACCCAAAAGAATATGACTCTGTCTGGATTATTAATAGAATTTAATTTACCTCTTTCTAAATTTCTATCTAAAATAATGTTCAAAGGACCATCTGAATTTCTTGTTTTGAAATTTAACACAGAGATAAACAAGAATCAGATAATTCGACTGTACATTCCAGGCATCTTCTTTCAACTCTTGTGCTCTTGATGCCAAGAATGCTATGCACTG
This sequence comes from Cnephaeus nilssonii, assembly GCF_951640355.1. Taxonomy (NCBI): domain Eukaryota; kingdom Metazoa; phylum Chordata; class Mammalia; order Chiroptera; family Vespertilionidae; genus Cnephaeus; species Cnephaeus nilssonii. Next base: position 36,343,586 of record NC_137078.1, read on the forward strand.
GGCTGACTCTGAGGCAAAGAGCAAAAAAGTGAGAGATGACATGGAGAGATGGAGCGTTCTGCTTTTGGCACGTACTTCTCTGATGAGAGTTATGAGGGAAGGGGTTAGTAAATTTTTACTTTAAGTACATTTGGAAAGAATCAGTCAAAAACTAAAAAAAAAACAATTATTTGAAAATACTAGAACACAACAATCCAAATTAAAGTACTCCAGATATAGATCTAACGAAACTCTTATTTTCTACTCTGCTTTCCTGAAAAGACTAAGGAAACAACTTATATAATCTGATTTATGCCAAGTCTGCAGTCATCAAAAGGTCTTCAGTCTAAAAACCAAGAGCGTGTTTCAAGGCAGTATTGTATAGTAGCTATTAATGTATCCAAAACAATAACCTATTCCAGTACAGATGGGATTTTCTCTTATGAAACATCATTGTATCTACTCTAGGGAAGAAATGGACACCTGGAAAGACAGGAACATTCTTACCCAACCCTGGAGCATGCATAATTTCCAGTATTTTGTTTTATTTTGAGACTAGAGGCCTGGTGCACGAAATTTGTGCACTTGGGGGTCTCTCAGCCCAGCCTGCGCCCTCTCACAGTCCAGGAGCCCTCAGGGGATGTCCTACTGATGGCTTAGGCCCACCCCCCATAGGGCCTAAGCCATCAGTTGGATGTCTTTAGCACCGACGCAGAGGCGGGAGAGGCTCCCGCCACCACTGCTGCACTCGCCAGCCGTGAGCTTGGCTTCGGGCTGAGCAGCACTCTCTCTGTGGGAGCTCACTGACCACCGGGGGCAGCTCCTGTGTTGAGTATCTGCTCCCCGGTGGTCAGTGCATGTCATAGTGACCGGTTGTTCTGCCGTTTGGTCAATTTGCATATTAGCCTTTTATTATATAGGAAGGAAGGATGATACTGTATTTTGTTCTTAGGGCAATGAGCTAAATCTCTTCTTACAATTCCATTCTACCTTTTTGTTGTTGTTGTTGTTAGCTATCTGAGCAAACAAGGCCAAATTTTAAGCCTAAAATTAGATGCTTTCTAGGGGGAAAAAAAGTAATAACTGCATCTGCCAAGTAACTGGAAATTATAACCATGTTCTAGCTCACTAACTACAGCCTGCATATGCCAAGCTCACACATGCCTCAGGACCTTTGTACCTGCTCTTGCCTCTGCAGGACTATTCTTCCCCCAGATCTCATGGCTCCTTTATTCTTATCTTTTAGGCCCTAGCTCAACTATCACCTCTTTACCGAGGCCTTTCCCATTAGTCCCACTCTATTGTCTTCACAGCTTTTATAACTATTTAAAATGAACTTGTTCATGTTTTTGTTTGCTTGTAGTTTTTTATTGATTTTTTTTTAAGAGAGAGAAGGGGTGAGAGAGGGAGACATCGATGTGAAAGAGAAGCATTGATGGGTTGCCTCCAGTACACACCCTGATTGGGGATTGAACCTGCAACCTAGGTAGTACCCTGACTGGGAACTGAATCTGCAACACTTTTGGTGTAAAGGACGACACCACACTCTAACCCACTGAGCCACCCTGTTAGGGCTTCTTTGCTTAGTTATTCATAAGCCAGGGCCTTGTCTATTTTGTACACAAACACTATATATTCTTACAACTAGAACAGTGTCTGTCATATAGTAGGTATTCAATAATTACATGCTTAATAAATGAATGAGAGAAAAAATTAACCCGATGGCAATGAAAGGTCACAAAGAACATGTAATTTCAAATGAACTTTGTCTCACTGAATCTTATCTTTCTGTGGTATAAAGAATACCAGATTCCAGAAGTCTTTAACAAAGATGGACACAGTAATTGTGAAGCTGGTAGTAACATCAATCCAGTGACAGTTGTGCAGATTCTTACAGGCTGAATCACTGCACCTAACGAGAGCTGAGGAATGCCAGCAGGGTTTCTTTGTGCACTTGGTCCTGTCTTATCCTACACTGCTATCCATGGTTTGGAAGGAGAAAAATGTTTAGACTGCACACAGCTGAATGGAGAGCAAATGGGTTGGAGAACAGGATGAGGTATCACAAAGATCTCCACTGGTTGAAGGAACAGTATAACAAACAAAATCATATTTAATAGGGGTCAGCCCAAAGCCTAAAACACATATTAGTGAAAATTATTACTTATTGTTTTAAAAGTAACAACACACACACACACACACACACACACACACACACACACACACACAAAGTTCAAGAGGAGAAAGAAAGAGTTCAGGACACCTGGCATAATAGTACCTGTGAAAAAGGTCCAGTTTTTATCACTGACCATGAGCTTCATCGGGGGCAAAAACATGGCTTGGCTACCCAAGAGCCACTACAAGAATGTGGAACAGAACCATGCAGCATGATCAGAGAGTTTCTGGGCACTTTGGATGTGACAGGCATTACACACAGAACTGGAGATGCAGGGATAACACACCACACATCCAGTGTGGGAGAGAGAAAACCCAGGATTACCACAGAGGGCAGGAAGGATAATGGCAGAAGGGCAAGTTACAGGAACAAAGCTTAGCACAGTGCCAGACACATAGCAAGTCACAATAGCAGTGCTGGGTACTCCTATTATTAAAAGAATCTGTATTATTGTTGCCTTATGGTTATTATTAAAAATGAATCCACCTTGAGAGCTCTTCCTTAGAGCAGAATTCTAATTAACAGACGTAGAAAGAATAATGGGAACACAAACCCTATATAATAGTTGTTGTAGCCAAGAATCATTGATGGATGCTAAAATTAGTAGGCAAAGAGTGTGATGAGAAACCGGATATTTGCATCATCTCAAAGTATCTCTTCACAAGATTTTTATTACCAAGGGAAAACTAGCAACTTTACAGTGGAGAAACCTGGCAGACACACCACCCTGACCAAGAGATCAAAATTAATATCACCAGTGACAATAAGACTTATTAACATCATGTACCTCTTGATATGATGAACTGGGGAGAGCATGCTACTTCTGTGGTATCCTTGCCAAAAACATGTAACCCCAATCTAATCATGAGAAGATACCAGAGAACCCAACTGAAAGACAGTGTACAAAACAATTGGCCAATATACCTCAATGGTGCCAAGGTCATAAAAGACAAAAACTGAGGAACTATCACAGAATGGAGGAGATGAAATGCCACAGAGGATCCAGGATTGGATCCTGACCCAGAAAAAGAACATTGGCAAAAAAACAAAACAAAACACCTGGCAAAATTCAAATAAGGTCTGCAGATTAGTTAATTGTATTGTATAAATGTAAATTTCCTCGTTTCTATAACTGTTCTGTTATGTAAGACATTAACATTAGGGAAAGCTGGGTGAGGTGTATTTGAGAACTCTATTATTTTTTTGTGTGATTTTTCCTTGAGTCTAAAAATATTTCAAAATAAAATGTTAAAAAAGTAGATGTACCTGAGCCAGGAGTCTGAGATTCTGCCAGGAAATAAAAAGAATGAGGAGAGGCTGCCTCAGACCTGAATTTTGGATACTGAGACTCCTAAGCCAAACTGCATCAGAAAGACTGACTATACAGAGCCTGTGGCCAGAAATACCAGGAGTTGGTTCTGACCAGGAAAGAGTAGTGAGGACTACTCCGAGCTGAAGTGCCTGTGGGGAATAGCAGAACCTGCTCTCTATGACTCAGCTCTAACATAAGAGCATCAACGAAAACACTGTTTTGTAACATGGAGGCCCCAGGCTCTAGGGTGTGGAGTGCAGGACTCTTTGTCTCAATGCTCCTGGAGTCCTGGTGCCTTTTATATCTATAATAAACTCTTTATTTTTATTTGTTAACATATTTTTATTTATTTCAGAGAGGAAGGGAGAGATAGAAACATCAATGATGAGAGAGAATCATTCATTGGCTGCCTCCTGCATGCCCCCTACTAGGAATTAAGCCCGCAACCTGGGCATGTGCCCTTGACTGGAATCGAACCTGGGACCCTCTAGTCCACAGGCCAACACTCTATCCACTGAGCCAAACTGGCTAGGGTTAAACTCTTTATTTTTAATAGTTTTAGGTTTCTAGAAAAGTTGTGAAGCTACTACCAAGATTTACAATGTACCTCACTCTCCCTTTCCCATTATTAACATCTTACATTAGTATTGCATTTGTCACAATTAAAGAACCATAGTTAATACACTATAGTCCATGCTCTAAGCAGATTTCCTGATTTTTGCCTAGTGTTTTGCTTTTTTCTAGGCCATGATACCACACTACATTTATCAGTCCTGGTCATAGGAAGGAAGATCCCCAGAGGTACAGTGCCATTTTCATCAGGTCACATGAAGGAGAAAAGCTACCATGATTTACCAGTGTTGATGTGAACCTGGATCACCTGGCTGAGGTGGTATTTATCAAATTTCCCCTTTTCCATACCTTCCTCTCTGGAGAGAAGTCCCTATGCAAACCCCACACTGGCTGAGTGGCAGGCCATGATCCATCTCATTTAGGATGGAATAGCTACGTAAACCATTTGCACCTTTCTCCCTCCTGAATTTACTTATAGGTACAACAGTACTTATTTTATAATTTGGGTTACAATTCATTCCTATTTTATTTTGTTGCTCAAACTGTCTCAGCTTTGGCTACTGGGAGCTATTTCAGTTAGCTCCTTCCTGGGCACCTTCCATGTAACTCCATTGTTGTGGAGTTTCGTGAGCACTTCCTTACTTTCCAGCACTACCAGATGCTCAGGTTTATCTTTTATACCCTTGCCCCAGCTCTAGAATCAGCCATCCTGCAAGGAGTCCTGGTGCCTCTTTTTAGAGAAAGGTTATTTACTGGAAACCAAGTATTCTTGTTGCTACTGGGGTGTTGTTGCTCCCAGGCCCTCTCAGTTTTCAGAGCAAAGGATTATATGTGTGTATTCCAACCTGTGTGTGCACACATATCGATTAATATTTCTTTGTGGGTCCATCTGTATCTATGTTAAGCTAAACATGACTTCATGCTGAGAACTCCAACTGTAACTCATTACTACATGGATCATGCCTTCCCTTGCTTACCTATAACCTCCCATTCCACAGTGAGAAACCTGGCTCCCACCCTCCACTATCCATTTACTTAATTATTCACTGCAGTATACATACATTTACTGGTTTCAGAATCATTAACCCGAACCCTCATCCTCATGGAAAACAACTTTTTCAACTAGAGTTGGTAAAGTGCTTATGCGAATTCCTTTGCCTTTAGCCTTTCAGTCTCCACTCATTTCCAGTTACTTAGGTCAGTACCCTTTTGTCCACTTCCTTCAGTGAGTGTATTTCATACACTTGAAAAGCAGATTTCTTTAGTCATAGTTTGAACTCCATCCCGGGAATCCTCCAACCCCCTAAATGTCATGTATCCCCTGGGGGCAATTTTTACATCTTCATGTTTCCTCCTGAGTCATCAGACCATCATCTCCAGGCTCTAGTTAGTCCAATCATCTCTAAGGAGTCTCTCTTCCTCTCTAACTTGTGGCTCCTAATCTGTCATTAGCCAAAAAAACTAAATAGATGAGTTTTGTTAGCATTATAGATAAAATAAGAACAAGCAGGTAAGGAAGCCCTGGAATGTCCACCCATGCCCCCTGTGGGAAAGCCTTATATGCCACTGCACCAGGCTTTCTGCCCTGTTCCACATTTTAAACCAACGATGCTACAGAAATGGTTTCGACTGTACAAAGCTTACGAGTATAGAAAATGGGATAGAAGGAGAATGAGCAATAAAAACATCTCAAGAGAATGAACGATGGACCAAACAGAAGTAGATTAGATTGAACAGGGGTCACGTTAAACAATTTCATTCAAAAAAATTTATGAATCAATAAAGAAATTAAAATGCAAAAAAAAAACACCAAAAACACCCTCCAAAAAAAAAAAAAATTTATGAGCACAGATCAGGGTAGAGCTGGCCTAACAATTACTGCATCTATGAGAAAGACTTCAGTGTTTTCATAGCTCAGGACCTTAATTCATGGCAAAGATGAGACTTGGCCACCAAACAAACATTACCGGGACAGGGGAGGAGATGGTCCCACTCATCTTTGCAATTATCAGATCATATCTGCCCTTCTGCATTCAGTATAGCTCTGGTCATCAAAGCCCAAGTGGGACACAACTACCAGGTGAACCAGGGCTGCGAAGGGGCTAGAAAAATGAACTCAGCAAGCATTTTGTGAGTACTACGATTCGGGTAAGATATTATAACATGTGCTAGCATCCAGAGGTGATAATGATGAAAACAATCAGCGTATCACATCCCAAACATTGTTCAAAGCACTTTTCATAATTTAATTAACTTAACCAGATAATTTACTTTGCTTCTTGGTGACTTGACCAGATACCTGATATTTCCAGATTTCTGCCCAAGTGAGCAATCACTATAGTCAACAGGTCATCATTAATCACTTGTTCTCCCACATGTTATACTTGCCCTAATTTTTCTTTTTTTCTAAAACAGAATTTAAATAAATACCAAATTGGTACACACTCATCATTATTTAGCATAACTTTTTAAAAAGTGACTTTTTTATTATGAAATTAACAACACTTTACAAAGAAACACTGAAGAATATAGATACACAGAGAGGAAAGAAGTGAAACAAATCAGATTAATTTGTGAACATTTGTGGGGTTCATTTGCTATGAATAAATTTGTGGTTTTCATTTCACACTGAAGTTATCACCCTACATATGCAATATCTGACTGAATCTGACCTGGTTAAAGCTGATAACCATTTCCCCCACTTATTAAATAGGCTGTGTTACTGTGAATTTATGGACTGTGACCATACCGTCTGTTTTAAGATAAAAAACAAGAAAAATGTTTCCTCCCCTGCACATTCTAAATCACTTACTGCTAAGCGCTTCCCGGTTTCTAAAAAGATGTCCTTGTCCTGGGGATGGAATGCTAATACGAGAGAAACAGCCTCTTACTTGCTCCTATGATGTAAGGAGGACTTATCTGATTGGATGAGGCGAGATTTTAACTGAGTGCCCTAGATTACAAGAGCTATCCGATCCCTTTCCCACTACTTAAACCTTTAAGAAGAAACCAAAACAAAAACAAAAATAAAAAACATCCTAAATGTGACTGCCACCTCATAGGCAGTTACAAATGACTACCCTGTCTGGACCTCCTGAGAAGAGCACTTCCCGGCTTAAGGCAGCCTCTCTCCCACTCTTCAGAGAATAAATGAATTGGCAAAAAAGAGAAATCTTAGGATTCCTACTACCTGCCACAGATGAGGCACCAGACTCTAGAAAATGGAAGAGAGAATTTCAAAGGTTAATCATGGACGAGGTATGACATGGAGCAGGTGCTCTCCTTGGTACCCTCTCACCTTCTCCTTATGGAGACACAGGCAGAGAAGGAAAAACCCAAGTCAGTGAGGGAAAGCATCTCAACAAACCAGGGCGATTTTAAATTGTGAAGATTAAGCAAAACAGCATTTGTTTCTATGGCCAAGAAACATCAGGCTATGTCTACAGAACGCTGATGAAAAGGAACCTGGAGAATGAACTTAAATGCCTTTTTGCCTGATCTGCCTCCACAGCCTGTGGGCTGAAGCCAGTTTGAGATGTTGAGGTGCCTGGCAGAGACAGACAGAGGCCTCCACGCACGAGGCCTTCACGTATTCCTTCTAAGTAAAGGGTTAAGAAGAAACAGTGAAAACCAGCAATAGCAAAATAAAGATTCCCTGGGGGGGTCTAGAAAAATGTTTCTTAGGGTGCATGTATAGGAAACATTGCTTTCTTGCCCTTTCCAAATCCCCTAACTCCAAAGCATCTTCCTCCACACTCTTTAATACTCTGGTACTATCGTTACTAGAATGCAGCGATGCCATTATGAAGATAATGTATCCCAACATAGTCAGCGAATCAATTATCAAGATAAAAATAAAATGGAAAGCCGAGGGATATATGTGTCAAGATATAAAATTCCTCATCCTTTTTTAGAAGGAAGATGTGTTTTTGGGCCCCGATGTTTCCTTCAGGACTAATGATTCATGCAGACACACATGCACATTTTAAAATATACACAATGCTGTGTGCAGCATGTTAGGCAGGAGGAACAGCATGAGCAAAGGCGCCAAGCGGACTGAGCTCGCTGTATGTCTCAGGTTAAGCTGCCTGGTGTGATGGTAGCAAAGAATTCATACTGAGTCGTCACATAAAATAAAGTTGAAGGGTGAAGGTTCAGGTAAATTCCAGAGAACACTGGATACCAAGGAGAGAGTTTGGCTTTCTTTAGCAGACCACACAGAGACAGTGAAGATCCACACTCACATGAAGCAGCTTTAGAAAGCACAGTCACACCATGATTTATGACATATGCGGTGGGGACAACACAGGGTGGGGATACGGGAGAATGAGAGACACTAGAGATTGGCTGGGAGGTTGTTGCCATAATTCAGCTGGTGATGAGGTCAAGGATGGCATCAACGGGGCTGCGGCAGAAAGGGCAAATGCAGTGTTTCAAAGGCGAAACATAGGTGGGAACTGTGGTCGTCTGGATGTGGGAGGCAAAGGTGAGAAAAGCTCAGGTATGCCCAGCTCTGACAGTACCCGATCTAAGTAGGTGGTCCTTGTTATTAATTATCAGTCACTGTGCACCTCTCTGGTTCAAGCTGTGCCTGCCAAGTTTCGTAAACCTAACATCTTTCTACTGTCATATCAACTCTGACCGTTCTGGTTTACAACGAGGAAGCTGGGGCTTAGAAACATTAAGTAGCTTGCTGGAGGCCACGTCTGCCTAACTCCACAAGCTCAGACTTGAACCCACGTTTGTCTAACTCCACGGCTCTTAGTCCCAGGATTGCTTTCCCCGAGTCAAGGCTTGAAGAAATAGAAGCAGCCTGCTCTTCCCCACAAACCCTTACCTAAATTAAATTAACACAGTGCTCTATACGCCCGACACCTACCTATCCTCGCTTCCATCAGTTTACAATAAAACATCACATATATGATTTCTGATGATTGGAGGCTCCAAGGTGCTGAACACGCGTTAGGTATTACGTGGGCGTTTTCCTTCAGGGACCAATGCCAGGAAACAGAAACCCCATTACACAAAGTCTGCCCCACCTAGAGCCCACCCCACAGAGGAACGTGTTGAGGCTTACTGTGGGATCATGCTCCTTTATACCAAGATACCTAGAACAAGCGAAGCCCCTGTGCTCACAGAGAATTTGGGATTCTTGCAGGAAGGCCCGCCTGCAGTTTTAGGCGCAGGCTGCAGCGCGGCAGATGCTGTTCCAGCAACATGCCCTACTTTCTCCGGCTACGGCAAAGGGAAGAAAGGTTAACACGAAACCCACCCTAAATTAGCTGGCTTGTCTTCCTATAAACGTTACCTACAAAGTATTAGTGAGAATGAGTAAGCAAGAAAGGGATCAAAGTAGCCACACTCTGCCTGGCTGGGATGCCCTCCCGGAGCCGGAGCTGGCAGGGGTGCCTGGCTGGGCTTTCAGAAAGCAAGTAGCTTTTCTCAAGTGCCTTATGTCTCTGCTGACAGACTCACAGACTGCTGCTGCTGAACAGATCTGAAGGGCTATTTGACAAAGGAGGTAATTAAGGCCCTAAGAGACGGGCGCTCAGCGTTCTGCATTTTCTGCCCAATCATCAATATTCCAGCTACACCACTGCCACTGTTGGACGTTGTGAAGGATACAACGGCTGCCGCGTGAGCCTCTTCTGGCTTTCCTTCCTTGTCCCCCTGCCCAGCTGAAACCCCATGGTTAGCCCTTTTCACAGTGGCCGCCAAAGGCCCAGAACGCGCCACCCGGGCCAGCCCCTGCAGGCGCACCTCCAGCGAAGGCTGTGCTGAGGCCTTCCTGCACCTGTGCTGATGGGGTTCCACCCCACCTCCCAATGCCATGCTGTCCATCCAACCCTCTTCCCATCTCAGAGTGAGCCTGTACCTCAGAAACACCCCCCTGCGCCCACATGTCCCTTCCTTAGTCCCCCCCTCATGTTTGGGTCTCCCCCTATTCTAAAAAAAAAAACACCCAAAACTCTTATTTCAGTAAAACAAAAATATAAATCCCAAGTTTGATCCTGCAACCTCTCTCATCTACCCATCACACTGCCATCAATGGTAGTTTCTGAAAGTACCTTCTGGACCAACCCTTTACGAACTCCACTCCTGCTAAATGAAGCGGAAAGTCACTGGACTGGCCCCTCCCTTCTCTCCTCCATCCTTTCCCACCTCTCCACATTTCCTCCTCTGCCTCAGCTCATCACCACACAGAGCCCCAGGTTGTTTCGGGGCTCAATGCGGGGCTCTTGCCAGTGCTGGTGCTTGGAACACGTTGGGCAGCCTCCCTCTGCTCCTGTGGAACTGTGGCCTCTCTTCCCAGGCGGGCTCAGATGTCACTCTTCCTGAGAGAACTGCTATCATAGCAATACAGTCCTTTCTGTCTCGCACCACACACTGACATTTATGAATTCAACCAACATTTATTAAACACTTGGACACCAAGTACTCTGCTGGAAACACAAAGACACTTGGAGTCGGAAATACAAAGGATCAAACTGAAAATTTTAAGGAGCGGCACGTGGTGTTGGGGGCGGTGCCTTCGCGTCTTCTGAGAGGACTGTGCACTCCCTGAGGACAGGGAATGAGCCTTTCCTTCAGTATCTTCCTAGTCACTTACTACATCTGTGGGCTCACAGAACGCTCAAGCGATCCCAATTACCGAGTAAATGTGAATGTACTGTAATTTACCTGCTTATCCTTAAATTTTTTTTATATTCCCAACAACCCAGTCCAGAACATGGCGCATAGTTGTCACTCAATAAATCAGAGGAATGAATAAATGGAAGAAAGGAAGAAGCAAACCACCATGACAGCAGGGATGTCTCCCTCCTTCATCTTTGTGTCCCTGGGGCTGAGCACAGGGCTTGGCCCATAACGGGGATGTCACAAACATTTAGTAAATGGCCACAGACCCTGTCCTTAAGGAACTTGTCTCAACTGTCGGGCTTCTGGTCTCATCTCCCAGCACACAGCCAAAGGAAGCTTTGTGGGCAGGATTATAACAAGAAACGGAAGTCCAGGTTCTAACTGATGGAAAGGAGACCTTAGCTTCACTTCACTCTCCCTGGCAGCTGCCCTCGTGGGCAGAGCCTTATTAACACTGAACCTCCCAAGACATTACTTCATCACCTGCGCAGGGATGTGGGTAAACTGCTTCCAGGCAGAGGCTCATGAACAGCTCAAAGAAAGGCTTAGAGCTACCAGGGCCAACTCCATCCTGTAGTTCACGGACAGGGGAACCCTCAGCATGGCCTTGCTGCTCTGAGCCAAGGCTCAACAGGCCAATGACAACTTCATTCAGTTATCAACTTGGAAGTGAAAAGCAGAAGCTAAAAATAAAGTTCAGCGCAACGGTTCAAGGTTAATGGGATGGAAACCACAAAGGATTCAAGCCTGAGAGCAAGGCCCATGGTTCTGAGAGATAGCACACAATCAGCACCACACTGGCCAGCACTCTGCAACCTCTCGCCGAGCCCCTTCTCAGAACTGCGCTGGTATCTGTGTCCCTGGGGGCACAATTCACTACTTCAGATGCCTCCACCTCGTGTGGCTTCAAATTCTTTCTTGAATAAGGGTGATGCAGATGCAATTTCATGTACATAAATCTTATTTCCCTGACAGAAATGTTCTCAAGAGAAATGTGGTGGTCTGCGGTCTAAGAACAATTTGCCACTGTGTTTAATTAAAAAAAAAAAAAAGAGTGGTCAGCATTTATAAATGGGGAGAGTTCACATTAATATCCTGCCTCTTTTTTTTTAAGCTGGAAGACCTAGCAGCCTGGGATCTACAGACCCTTTGGTGGTAACAGCTACAGCTGTGCTATCCCTTTCAGGAGTAGACCACAATGCCCATCCACTCTTAATTTTTTGTTACTCTTACCTGCCTGGCTTTATGACTACCTAAGCTTGGTAACCACATTTATGTAGTAAACCCCAAGCCTCATCCCTGACTTCATTCTTTCCCCCGCATCTAATCAATGAAAAGTTTTACTTATCTTTAAAACATTTCTGAAACTCTTAATTTTCCAAATCACTCCTTTGGATATTCACTCCGAATAACCTCTTAATCCTACTAAGATAAAATCCCACCGATCCTACACTTTTCCCTTGTCACTCAGACCACGCACGTCCTCTTTCCACATGCCTGTTATTACAAATACTTCCTTCTTCTTACAAATTTCTTGCTTCTTCTTCAGCACAACTTGCCTCTCTTTCTTTGTCCCACTCATTTGGCATGCTACGGTTGATGTAAACCTCAATCTCTGACTGTTCGGCACCTGAACCCGGGCTGCTGTACGTGGCTGAAGAAAAACACATAATCATGTGGACAAACAAGTTCCATTTATATTCATGACCACAGACCTCAGGTGGGTCTTAGTAAACCTAGCAAGCCCATTGTTTCCCTAGTCCAGTGGTCGGCAAACTGCGGCTCATGAGCCACATGTGGCTCGCGAGCTGTGGTTTGCCACTCTGTTGACTAATTAGTTTGCCGACCACTGACCTAGACTCTCGATTCCAATAATTACAGGCTGTTGTTGTCCCTTGTGATTAAGCCCCTGTCCCAGTGGTCGGCAAACTCATTAGTCAACAGAGCGGCAAACCGCGGCTCGCGAGCCGCAGTTTGCTGACCACTGCCCTAGTCTGTCACTCTTCCCTCTTCCTCAATACTATTTCATATGTTCTCCTCTCTTTAGAAATCTCCTCCTCACCTGCAGCTGAAAAACCTTTTGCTTTATATTTCGCTGGGTAAACAGAAGCAATCGAGGGAGAATTTCCACACACTTGCACGTCTGCTGGTACCAACCTTTCCGCATTGATACCCACAGTCTGTCTTTCCTTCTGCTTCTGTGAATGAACTATCCACCCCTACCAAAGCAACTCCTGCATTTGTATACTAGACCCCAATTTGTCTAACATCCCCACCATAATCCTCCAACTGTCTCTTTCTCTCCTATATCACTGTCTTCCCCTCACTGCTGGGTTGTACTGGTCAACAAACTGCACGCTGTCATCTCCCCTGAAATAGATCTACAGGGCTCCTGCCATCACTTCCACGGGGCTTCCCTGACCCCCTGCTCTCACACACACATCCTGACACTCCTTAGTCCCCTTCCTGTGCTTTATTTGTCTCTGTAGCCCTTATTACCACATTACATCCTCTAAATTTGGTCGTTATCCATCCCTCTGCTCACTGGCTTTCTCATTCTTTAGTTTTCAATATGATAATGCATGCAGACTTTTATTCTTGCTGATCTGTGGATAGTCTAAGATCACAGAATACTCCCTGGATTAGACAGAGGCTAATAATTCAAAATAGATCATTTACACTGTTTAGCGGTGTCCTTTCTGTAGGGAGACATGTCCACAGCTCTCAAACAGGTGGCTGGGGAGATTGGTCGGAAGCAGGTTAGATTCATCATTTCAACACAGTAAGCTCAGTACAGGTCTCAGACATCTGATGCGGTGGGTTACACATACATGAACCTGCCACTTACCAGCACATCACAGAATGTGCTGAGCACAAAACTCTATTCAATCAGATGCTTGTTAACAATGTTTTCAAAATCATTTCATAATCATTCAGATGCTCAAGTCACTTGCAGACAGAGACACAAAATTTCTTTTTTTCAAATCACTCAAAGCTGTGTTCAGTGTATTATATTCAAACTACTGTTTAGTTAAAACGATGCCATCATTTCTTCATCAATTGTCCAGGAAGGGAATAAGTAAAACAAGTACTATATTTTGAAAAAACTATTCTAGCAAATGGTTTTACTGTTGTTTTTTGGGGGGTGGGGGGTGGGTGGGGAGGTGTGCATGTGTGTGTTTAACATTAGAAAGAAAAAAATAGCATTTTGGAAATCTTATCTAAGGAAATATGCCAAAACCTTGCAAAAAACATAGGCACATGAAAATCAGCATTATAGGTGGTAGATAGCATTTCGCATTACAGCAAAGCACTGAAACAAAGTGATTTTTTAAAAATTATTTTTATTTATTAGAGAGAGAGGCAGGCAGAGGGTTTGAACCTGAAACCTGGGCATGTGCCCTGACCAGAAATTGAACCATCAACCTCTGGGTGTGCTGTATGACACTCAACCGAGTCACACTGATCAGGGCCAAACAACATGATTTTGCAACCACAGGATAACAATGGTGTGCCCACTAAATGGAATGTTATATAGTTCTATAACAGTGATGGTCATATATTAATATAAGAAATGTAGCATCTCAAATGGTCTGTATATCACAACTCTACATGTTAAGAAACACAAAGAGATCAAGATGTTATTAGATATTGCGTTAAGGTATTTTCTTTTGCCTATTTTCCAAAATGTATCATGTTGCTTTTATAATTTAAATGTGTAACTAAATTTAAAAATTAAGAAAATATAGATAATTTTGACACACATATACATTAACACAAAAAGACTCAACTCTACATCTATCTTGTGAATGACTAGGTCTGAAGATTTGAGTCCAGATCCTGTCCCAAGTCTCCAGTCATTCCTAACTTCCTCTTTAGTTTCTGGCAATCTTCAATCTTCTCTACTTGATCGTTCTATTTTCATTGTCAAGTAGTTTAGATATCTTTAATTTACAACTTAAAAATATACACAAAAGGTAACAGACACCTTAAAATGTTACCTCTTTCAACAGGCTAAATTATATGTAAATACCTATCAATATCACTTTTTTTAAATGTGAGGAGTCCAAAGAATATCTATTTTGTTTACTGCCCATCATGTTTTTAATTATAAAGAAATAATATACTAATTTTGCAAATGCAAAGACTGAGAAACTGAGTGAATGGTCATTGTCTCACTAAAAATTTTACAATATACCTAGAATTTTATATAAAAAGTTGGAATAATGTTGTTAAACATAAATTCAACCATTTATCAAACAAATATTTAGATGTTACTAAAGGAAGGCATCTAGAGTTACACAGAAATGTCTAAAAACATAGTTCCATTTCTCGGAAGCTTGTGGTCTAGCAGCAGTGGTAAGATCTGTAAATATCACTAGGTGAGTCAACTGGGCATGTGACTCCATCTTATTGACTTATGTGTTCTCACCATCTGGTAAGGTATGTGACACATACAGCTGCTCACTAAATATTGGCTGAATAGATGAGTGGATGAAAAATGTCACGAGAGATATAAAGAGCAACAAAGGAAGGAGAAATACATTTGGACCAGGAGGATTAGAGATAGAAATGAAATTAGAAACGAGAGGAGGCCCAAGATGGGCAGGTGAGGAGAGATTTATATTGGAACAGTTGGAGCCAGCAGCAGGTAAGAACCTACTTTTCCTTTCATGGGAGAAGGAATGCCATTGAAGAGCTTTAAACAGAGCAGTGACATGATATATGTTATCCTTACAAAAAAAAAAAATTAGTCAGACATTCTACATTTAGAATGGCAAGTGTGGAATTCAGTTCAGAAACTATTGCAATAGCACACTTTAGAGGAAATAGAGGTTGAAGGGGGATAGAAAGGGAGTATCTATGTTACCAGGTGGGCTGGGCAAGAGATGCTGCCATAAATTCCGTTTTTCTGATTTAGATTCAATGAATATTTTTAAATTTTACATATACATATGGCACCAAGCCTGAACTGTCGTATACTCATGGAGCAGTTATTACTGCTCCTCAGGTTATGAGTGAAGAGACAGTCAACAAATGGTATGAAAAAAATAAAAAATAAAACCCAGGTCTCTCAATTACTAATCCAGTATACTTTCTGGTTTATAACAAATGTTCAACCTAATGAGATTCCTCTGTATTACAGTCTAGAACTGGAATCAAAATTTCAACACTCCAATGCCAATATAATTTGCATGAAATACTTTGCTTCTGATGGTCCTGGAAGTGACTCTGGAAAATCAAGTTTTTCATTTAGATTAGATAATTTGACTCTACTATATCATTCCCATCTCTTATCAACAAATCCATACACTGACTACTCAACATTCCCTCCTTCACACATCCTAAGCACGTGCTCTCCTTACACCTAAACCAACTCATCTGCCAAATGAGGATAATAGTGCCAGAACTCACAGAGACATGCAAACCACAGAGAAAAATGTCTCTCACACAGCAGATACCAAATAAATGTTAATTATTATTCCTGCCCTTCCAATCTTGTCTTTTAAAGTGCAGTCCATATCAGCTCCCTGGATTGCTCCAGGAAGAATTACATGGCTTTCTCCCGTTTTGTAATTTTGATTTTTATATTTTTCATAGTGTTGTGTATGTCCTGACTAAAGTACACATGTCTATACCTCCAATTAGAATGTAAAGGAAGTATTATATTTATATTTTCATCCTTCATGAGGCTAGCATAGTGTGATGGATATAGCAGATCCCAATAAATAACTACTGAATCCACTCATGTATATTCTAATTAGTAAATCACTGTTTCAAAATAAATTTGCTGGGAAGAAGATTATGCGACACACATCACTAGAGTAAATGAATGTACCACAGTACTACACTTGATAAGCCAGTATGATTCACCTATAATTTAGGAAAAAAATAAGTAATTCCTTATACACAACACTATTCATAAGGTAACATCACAGGCTTGATAAGAAAATAATTATTTTTTGTTGTAAATCTTGTAAGTGTATGATACCACCTCGTCCAGCTTCTTAACCATTTCCACATCCCTAGCAGAATCGTCTGATTAAGCACGTGCAGGGTCCGTTGACTGCGGGCCAGCCGCAGTGCTTAACAAATATTTCCCTATATTGAGCTTAAGTCAATCTTTTTATAACTTCTACTCATTAATTCTTACTCTGCAATTTATACAATAAAGTCTCTACTCCAAGTAAATTTATAATGGGAACCACAGTCTTCTAAATTGCAAGCCACATCCTCTCTCTACAGTTAAAACCAAAGGTGAAGGGGGAAACGGAATTTATAGGAGGAGAAAAGGTTTTACTGTTTACTTTCTTTTAGCTGAAGTGGTGCAAATGGGTGTCCATGGGCTGTAGATAAATGTGGAAGAACAGCAGTACATGAAGTCCAGCAGGCAAATGCAGTGGGCAGATATGGAGCAAGGAGGCACAGAGAAGAGCACATGCAAACAGAGCCTGCAGTCAAACAGGTGCGCTTATTGGACAACCTAACCCCTCACGGGCCACATCACATCAAAGGCTTCGATACTTCCGTATCCTCTCCTCTCAGTTTCAGGCTGTACATGGTTTCAAGCTAGAGATATTAATAGTTGAGCATTTTCCCATTCTCTCTGCTCTATGTAAAATGAGCCCATGAAAACTTGCGGCAGGTTCAATGCATCTCAGAGAGATTCAAACATAATCTAGAATCTGAAAACAGAACACACACAGAACACTATGACCTAAAGGATGGAATCATTACTTGCATAATGAAGCAGCCCCTGCCATCTGGGCAAGGCTTTCTTCTTATATTATTTGCTTATCAAGGAGTGTTGCAACACGGTCTTACAGATCAAAAAGGCAGCCTTGGAGAGTAACTGTTCAGCCCATAATATCTGCTGAACACTCTGTTTTTCCAGCCTTGGAGAACAGATCTAAGGACTGAAGAGCATTATGACATCATTACTGTCTCAGAAAACCTAAAAGTAGATTTTTCAGGAGACCACATTCATTAACTCCTTTAAAAGTGATACTGTTAGCCATGGCAAGTATATAGCACTAGATTATTAGTACATAATATTGAAGATAAGAAAGTTAAGAATCACTCAATTTAAAAAAGCTATAGTGATCACCATTCTGATTTTTTTTTTCCGCTTTTGGATGTCTATTTCTGTTATCATTTACACAAACAATTGCAACTCCCACCTCCCAGTATGTTCCTGCCAGCCCTGCTCACACTTCTATAAAAGACATCAAGCTTACTCATGTTAGGAGATTCAGCCGTGTCTCAAGATAAAATAGAAACATCCTTCCTTCCTTTCAAATATTACTAAGACTTCTTCAGCTTAGGAGCAAGCACTAAGAAACGTTCTGTTTCTAATTAAATATACCTAGGTTATTTGTGAAGAGTTTTTGCAAAATAATGTAGCCATCTATCAACGTTCACAGTGACCTTCAGTAAGACCCAGACAATACCATGCCGCAAATGTCACATGCTGGACCCAACTGGGTTAACTGTAATGAACCTGCATGGAAAGATATGAAATATAGCTGATCTCCAAATTAGGAACAGACTATATTAGCCAGATTAATGCGCAAATTATCCTGAAATTTAGAATCCTCTTTCCTTTAAAAATTTTTGGAAAAATAAAATATTTTTTAAGGAGATGGGTAAATTTTAAGAGTTATTTTCTTACTCTAGGCCACAAAAAAATTATGAAATAATCATAATAAGAGCAGCAAACACCAAGTTTTTACTATTTGCAAGGTACTGTTAGGCAGTTATACTTAAATTGCATAACAATGGTATAAAGTAGGTACTACTATCCTCTCTGTTTTACAAATAAGGAAATTGAGGCAGAGAGAAGCTAAGTTATCAAGGTCAAAAAGCTAATTAAATGATAGAGCTGGGTCCTAACACAAGTAACTCTTTAAAAAAGTCACAGAAAAATTATTCTAAAACATCTTTGTAGATGTTCCCTTCCCTAGTCGCCCTCTTTGCTGTGGCCTGAAGCAAACTGACACCCACAGCCAACCCTAATCTGAAAATTGCTCTAGTCCAGTACAACCTGATACAGTGGCTGCTAGCCAAATGTGACTATTTAAATTTAAATTATTTTTTAAACTAACTAAAACTAGATAAAATGAAAATTCCAGTTACTCGGTCACATTATCCACTCATAAGTGTTCAATACCCCCAACTTCCAGTTTCCGTGACTAGCATATTAGAGAGAATGGATAGAAATATTTCCATCTTTACAGAAAGTTCTATTGCATAGCTCAGCTGTATGACAAACTTGTCCTGCACAGGGCCAAATAGTAAATTTTTAGGCTTTGCAGGCTACATAATCTTTGTAGCAATTACTCAACTCTACCATTGTAGTGCAACGTAGCCACAGACAACCCATAAACAAATGAATGTGGCATTGTTCTAAAAAAAAAAAAAAATCACACAAAAAACAGGCAGCTGTCCCACAGGCCAGTTTATGGACCCTTATTCTAGATGATTGGAGTTTTCACCCAGATTTCCCCTTAATTTCTGACCTCCGACTATCCTGTAACTTCCCTTCCTTAAGTAGCGAAGAAAAGAACTGTGTAGTAGGATTACAGAATCTCCCTGTGCTCTCTGTGAAGAGAAACCTGTGTCACAAAATTCTTCTATTTCATCTCTTTCCCTTGAGCCCCACAGTGGTTTTAATCCTGGTGGTCTGTGGACCACAGTATGAAAAAGACTGCTAGCCTTTTAAGCACTAGGTGGAAGAAGAGATGGAGAGTCGGTAGTAAATCCCCCTCTAGAAGCTGTAACCCCCAAGCCACGGAAAGAAGCTATCACTGAACCCAACAGCCCCAGGAAAGTGCAAGTGTCAATTGAGATGAGAGTTCTCAAAGGGGTCCAGCAGAAAAAGAGCTCTGGGTATCAATTTTTTTTATTCTTTAAAGGAAACGGACTGTTTGGCTCTCACGTTATAAGTTACTTTGCTCCCATGGGTTTCATGATGACCCTTCAGTAACGACTTTCCTTGTGGACTGATGTGTTTATGTGGTTGGTGTGTTTTGTGATTTGTGGTGTTATCTTCCTAGAATGAGAATTTGTCATGTTATTGAAAAATAAAATTTTTATTTTTATTTTTCATAAAAATTTTATCACTATTCTAAACAAACAAACAACAAAAAAGACCCTAAATGGAGAGTGTGTTCTGTGGTCCAGAAGACCCACCTCTCTGCTTCCTCCTCTGGTCTCTGCTCTGACCATGGCTCACTCCGCATCGCCAGCGTGTTCTTCCTCAACCACAAAACTGCCACAAGGCATTTGCACTTAGGTTTCCTCTGCCAAGAATGATTTTTCCCTTGGTATTCCATCTGGCTTGTACCTACTCCTCCTTCAGGTCTCTGCTCAAGTGTCACCCAGTGAGAACGGCCTTCCCTGACCACAAATACCCCTTCTGTTGCTCTGTCTGCTTACCCTGCACCTACTCCAGGATAGCTAATCGATATCCGTCAAATGTATGCTCACCAGCCCCATCCAGTATATGGGCTCCTTGAGGAGAAGGACTTTGTTAGGTTCACTACTGTATCTCTAGCTCCTGAAGCTGTGCCTGGCATATAGCAAATGATCGAAAACTACTTATGACATGACCTAATGAGTAGATGAAGAACATTTAACAAAGCCACATTATATTTGGTATTTTGTAAAGGTTATGTAGTCAGCTATTTTGGAGCTTCTCACTTTCAATCACAATCATATTTTAAAACTTATAATCTAGTAAAGTCCCATATTAAAGAAAAATCAAACAGCAATATCTGACCATCAAAAGGACATTTGTGCCCTGGCTGGTATGGCTCAGTTGGGTGGAGTGACATCCCATACACCAGGAAGTGGTGGATTCAATTCCCAGTCAGGGCATATACCCAGGTTGCAGGTTTAATATCCAGTCAAGGCACATATGGGAGGCAACTGATCGCTGTTTCTCTCACATTGTTTTTTCTCTCTCCCCTGCTCCTTTCCTCTCTCTCAGGTAAAAAAAGAAGAAGAAAAGGGAAAAAAGGGACATTTGTATTTTAAGTCAAGTTCAAAGATTCTACTTGGCTACTTAATATATAAAATAACATTACTGATAGTTTTATTTAGGTATCCTGTTAGCCTTATAATGCTCTTGAGGGGTAAGAATGCAATGTATATTTCCCCATTTAATAATGAGAAATCAGTCAAGAGAAGCTGCCTTGCCCACATGTACTCAGATCAGCAAACAAAGCTGAAAATACATGCACCCTCCCCCCTCACAAGTTCTGCTGAATCTTTAGGGCCAAATTATTCAAATTCCACTTGTGAGATATTCCTATTATAGAAACTACTGAAATGACAGTCACAGCAAAGTCTTAGGAGAACGAAGAATGAAATGGATATGTGAATAAATATTCTCACTAACCAATTCAGCTAACCTCCTCTTCGACCAACCTCTTAACATCTTTAAACTACTGCAAAAGGCAGCCATTTTCATAAACTAATCACTAAATTCTAAGGCATACCCAAAAATATATTTTTTGCTTATCTGGTATAATTTTGATTCATTCACACCCAATGGCTATTGTTGTATTGGCTGTTGTCATTTTTTTATTTGACATCTAAGGGAAAAGAGGTCAGTACCCCCATTTAAATAGTCAGGTACTGCATGTTTCAAACATACTTGGGCCCACCAGCTGAAAATTGCTGGCTTAAGGCATTATCCTTACTTTTACCTAGGCACAGTAGTGACACTCTTTAAATGCGAACATTTGGCTACAAGTCAAACTAAACATCTACAATTCATATTACTGCATACTTCATCACTCCTAGATGATATTGGCATTCTATGTCAATACATCTGAGTGGGGAGGATTACAAACAGATGGCAACCTCTAGACATGTGGCCCAATCCTTACTGGACACAGATTATTTTTGTTAGGTGATAAAGTTGTTGCAGCATAACAATAATCCTCATTACTCTTAATGAGACACATACAAGTATAATTCCTCTCTCAATAAACAAAAAATAGTTTCATACTTCTAGGAAAAGTGAAGAAAAAAACAAAAACAGATTCGTCACCTAGGGGTCATATATAATCCTACTCCCATCTTATTACAGATGAGAACCTTGAGACCCAAAGAAATCAAAAGATTTTCTCAAAGCCACAGTTAGTTTTTGGAAGAGCCAGAACTAAAACCCTACTCTCCTGTCTCCCAACTCAGAGTTCTATATTTACAAGCTTGATAATCCATGTAAACTGGGACCTTTTCCTCCTACTTTTTCCCTTTCGTGATCTTTTTGGTTTTGTGTAGAGGAAAATTAGTCATTAAACAAAGTGCCCACAGACCTTTTGATTGTGAAGTGCTCCATAAATATTTGAGTGAACTGAACCAAATCTGGATATGACTTATCCTCATGAGAAGCCAATGCTTAATACTTTAGACTTAACCCATTTGTGAATTTTGGTTTCCATAGTGATAAATAACATTTACTGCTACATGTGGTCTGACTTACATCTATGAACAAGCATTTCCTGATGAATGGCAACTCCCACAAGATATAATTTTCCAAATATTTTAGACAGCTGATGAGGAAAAAGCATTCCCCATAGAAAGATTAATAACCCATTAGGTCATTCAGCATTGAAAGCACTCTCAGTTTGCTATAATATAGCTGATACTCTGTCCTTATTAATTTGTTTGAGGAACATAAGGGTAAACATTTGAGCTTTTTAAACAAAACTGACAGAATTATGAAATCTAGGATTCTAAGAACCATGCCATAAATTTGATTCAATAGTTTAAATCAAGATTGTTTTCAATCCTACATAATGATAAAGATGTAGTTCACATTTTATTTCTTCAACAGTTAGTTTCAGCTTTACAGAAGGGTCCTGTTTTATAAGATAGTGACACCCCTCCCCTACCATACCCAGCATATTTGGAACGTAACAATTCTGTCAGTCCATTCTGAACATAAACATGGAGCGTTTACATTTATGTTCAACAATCACCTAGTCTTGCACTGCAACATTTTGTGGGGGGTAGTTCAGTATTTCTAGAAGAACATATAAAAAATGTTCAAGGTATTAAGTCTTTAAAAATATAAGAGGAACCTAAGATGGTATATATGGAATTATACATTTAGAAATATTTCTTTTTCTCCTAGCATCCTCTTCCCAGAGGACTGGTTTCGACCTCTTTTCTATTTTGCAACTTCATGTTGACACCTTTGAGGTGTTGAGTTAAAGGGAAGGGGGTCAAATATCTTTCAAAGAGAACAGGTTGAATTAGTATCCTGACGTTCCCTGGATCTCTACGATCTCTCCCCTGTACGATTACAGAGCCCTGTCCACACTGATTCTAAGAATATTTCAACAAAACTGCCTTTGGTGAGAACAAGACTACTGTTCACAGTCTGGGTAGAATAAGTAAATCTAGAAGCCTGGTTGTAAAATGGCTTAAAAATCCATTTATTCATCTCAGGTCACAAACTATTTCCACCTGCAATTCCCAAAATTCTATCACAATTTCAACTGTACACCAATCCTCTCCCCAAAGTGTGGAAAGCAAAATATTGTTAATTAAGAGTGACACCTCTTAAAAATATTCATTCATGAAAGCTTTGCACAAACATCATAAGCACTTATTATATACCTGGCACGGTGCAGGAGGTAGGTACGTGGCCTGTGGTTATGCATACTGGTCTAAGAGGGGAGAGAGGCAAAGTTGGGGAAGATAACAAAAACAGCCCAGCATTCACTTCAGGGATATGCAGTTGCATTAGGGAAGCAGGCAGAGAAGTTAAAGAGCTAACTACAAATACTATTTGGTGTCTCCAAAGGATATTACAGAGATAGCCCTTTGATATAACTGGATATATTTCTCATAATATGGCTATCATTATGAAAATTCTCTCAGAGATGTGGAATGAAGAAACCAAAGCTGGGGAAAGCAGAACAGACGGCTAATGTGTCTGGTATAGACTATGACTGGGTTGGCTCATGTCTTGCCTCCTCTCTTCCAAACAACAGAATAAAGTCCTGGTCACTTAAAAAAAAGAATAAAATAAAGTCCTGGTCATTACAGTAAGAGGACCCACATAAAGAGCAAAGAAAGCATCAATAGTTAACTAACTGCCTCTACCCCCGAGCCCACTAGGCAGTTTCAGACCTCATGTCTTGGCAAGGGGTAGTATGATCTAGAATGGATACGCAACATCTCTGAAAGCATCTAGCAGAGCACTGTCTAGATCACAAGGCTGTCCATCACGCACCCAGGGCAACTCAGTTCGATGAGCACTTACCTGGAAAGCACCATGTAGGTTAGCAGCATGCTAGTTATTGTCGGTAGATAATTTACATGGAAACCACAGTACTTGTCCCCAAAGAACTTGCATTTAAGTTGGAGACCTGATATATTCTCAGAAAAGTGATGATGTATAGACCTAAGCCATATTCCAATTTATAAAATATAAATTTGAAATGGCAAAAGATTGCCAGCTACTGAGGAAGAGATCATTCAAGGAGCTGAGCTATACTAAGTCAACAGAAATATAATGGTCCTAATGTCTAATGAAGGTAAAAGCCACAGGTGCCCAAACTGGAGAAATATGGGACAGCATTTGAAGGCAAGCAAACAAATATAAAGATGATAAAACAAAAATGCAAACAGGCACCTCATAATATAGTCAGTGGAATTTTACTACAGACAAGAGCCACTGAAAGTATTAAAATAATCCATCTACCCTCTCTACCAGATACTATGAGTTGACAACACTTTCAAACTGCAGATCATCAGGAAGTTTTATAATAATTGACTGACATAAATCATTATAACTGTAGAGATGATGGTTAAGGTTATCTTGTTAGTATTCATGTAAGCAACAGAAAAAAAATAGTGTTCATGAAAAAAATGGAACTCTATTGCTATCAGAAACCTAAAAGTAATTATGCCTTATGTAAATCAATGTAAATGCAAACAATCTAAGCTTTGAATTCTGTTCAAATATATTTTAAGTCTAAGAGTAAATATAGTGTTTAGGAGTGGTAAGAGGATATCTCTTGAATATTTGAACCCTAACAGACCGTTATGCACTTAGAAAAGCATTTCTGTGTTTTTTATTAATCATTAATGAGGCTCCAAATACCAATTCAACCTCAGGTAATCATCTACTCACTTTCTTTAACAAAGTACAAAAAAACAAAACAAAAACTTTGTTACATTATACTGCCCAGGAGACTGTGACACTTAACCCTAGATAGACTAGTACATAGATAATCTAGGTCTGTAAACATAAGACAGCTGCAAGAAAAGACGAAAGAGATTCATTCTACTAAATGCTTGGGGTCTGTACTTTTTAGCAGTGGCAAGCGAACTTTTCTTCATCTCCTTTCACCTGTAAACAACTTACACAACTTAAAAGAAATTTTTACAAAATCATAGGAAAACTTTACTAAAAATACTAATAGTTGAACTAAAAACTTTACCTGCCTTACACAACTATCTGAGGCCAGGAGAAACTTTAGTGTTCATCAATTTTCTAGAAAAAACTAAAGGGCAGGCAAACACAATCTATCTTCTAATTTAACTGACTAAAGCAGCGGTGGCCAACCTTTCGGACCTCACGGACCACCAGATGGCGACCGCTGGACTAAAGCATCCAAGACCAAGAGAACAGAAGTTCTCAGACCATCAGAGCAGAGCCTTGAACCTAAGTCTGCCACTGGCTTCTAGTTCCCTCTCCCCATCTGTTTCCAATCCCACGCCCACAAGTCTGCATCAAAATGGCACCTTTTCCAGGTCTCCTACACTAGAATTTCTAAAGCCACATTCAAGTTTTCTGTCTCTCAACTCTCACATCCAAAAGGTTGCCTAATGGTTCCACCCCCAACATCTTTACATTGGTCCTCTCCTCCCCTCTGCCTAAATCTAGGCGTTAACCCAACTTAACTCCCTGCACCTATACTGGACCTATCCTCCACAATGTTACCGGTTACATTTATTTAGAAAAAGAAAATCTAATCATGAGTCTCACCCCCTCGTCCCACCCCCCCCCCCCGCCCCGCGCCCCAAGTTAAAATCCAACTTTCCCAGGTGTGCACAAAGTTGCAATAACCAACTTCTGGTGCAGCCATGGCCACACACACCCTGTGAGGTCCCTGCCACACTCAAACAGCACCTGCAGTGAGCAGGCCGAGGGGGCAATGACAAAACCTCCGTCAAAGTGATACTGAGTCAACATGTATACATTTCCCAATTCCCACGGCAGACTCAGAGCAATGCTCTACTCTCGGCCCGCAGACCACATGCGGCCCACAACGACTACTTTTGCGGCCCAGCCAGTATAACCGTATGTAAAAAACATTTTAATAAAAATTTCGTAACTTAATTTTTACAATATCCTGTTATACATAATTATTAATAATGAACAACAATGTTCGCGAATGACTAATTACTAGAATCGTGTTGCATTCATTTCCCTTACATGCAGGCGCACCATTTCTCTCCACTAGTACTAGCAGCGAATATTTTAGCAGCCGATTGCCATGTCATTAGTCTTGTACTGACTTGTTTGGTGTGCGCAACAGGAAATATTTCGCTTTCAGAAAACAAGAAAAATGGGTTTATTTGCGTTACACTTATTAATTTGTGCGGTTATTCAGTGTCTGTTAAGTTAATGTTCAAGAAAAATATTAGTTTTTATTAAAATGCTCTATTATTGTATGTTAACGATTACTCATTTATTTCAGCCCTTTGTATTCAGCATGTCTATATCCAAATAAACCTATGTTTCTATGAAAATTGAAGCTTTTGTTTTTTTGTGGCCCACATAAACTTAAGCCTTATTTGGCCTGTGTTAGCCTTTGAGTTTGACATGCTTGCTCTAAATCGAGTACAGTGGTTTAGAGCATTGCTCGGAGCCTGGAATCCTCCTAGCCTGCCCCTTTAGTATACTAAGCAAGGTACTTAACCATGCTGGGCCTAAATTTCCTTTTCTATAATATCGGAATAAGAGTAGGACAAACCTCACTGAAATGTTGTATCAATAAAGGACACAATATACACTTTTTACCACAGTCCCTAGCATATAGTTAGAGCTCAACAATTAGCTCTTTAATACTCTAAGAGTTAATTTGCCTTATTTGAGAGGGATTATACATAAATGAACCTTATGGCACTATGGCATAATACCTTTCATGTGTGTATGGTGGTAGCTACTAGAGAGATTAGGCAGATATTTTAAAAGAAATCTCATAATCTGAGGAGGTCTGTTAGCTTTTAAGAACTTAATTTAGGGATGCTTTATTTTGCAAACCCTTTTAAAACTAATTTTTAAATTCCTGATTTGTCTGCTGCATTCAAGGTTACATTTTCTTCAAAATAATAAATACTTTGTCCGAGACACCAAAGGCCATTTCTTGGCTTGGTTGTGTGGTAGCTTAGCACATTGAAAAGAAATCTCTTACATTTGGGCTCATCTTCCACCTTTTCTTCCTTCCTTTGCTTATCAGAGACAAGGACTCCATTTAGTAGGTTCCTGAAAATCAGAGATTGTTCAACTGCTTCTACTTAAGTTCTGACCTGCTAATATCAGTCCTTTTATAGAAGGCAGCTATATTCTCTCAATCATTCAGTCCTTGAAATCTTAGTGATCCGAATCACAATTTGTATCTTTCAAGATTCCCACAGGGTGTAATTTCTTCTTAAACTGTAACCCTGAGAGTCCAATAAAACTTCATTTTCAGGAAAGAAAAAAATTCTAAATTAAATATCTTCACATGAAAAGATGCTCTACATAATCACTAGATAAATGTAAATAAAAAATCACAATGAAATACCACTTCACCCCTACTAAGATGGCTATACTAAAAAAGATAATAACAAGTGTTGGCCAGAACCGAGAGAAATTGAAACTTTCATCCATTAATGAATAGAATATAAAATCCTGAAGCTACTTTGGAAAAGTTTGGCAGTTCTTTAAAATGTTAAATATAGATTTAACATATGACCTACCAATTCTACTCAGAGGTATATACCAAGAAAAATGAAAACATATGTCCACACAAAAACTGATACAGAAATGTTCACAGGAACATTACACACAACTGCCAAAAAAGTGGAAAAGAACCCAAATGCCCATCAACCAATGAGAAGAGATAAATAAAATTTGGTATATCTAGTCTCAGTTTTGCAAGATAAAAATGTTCTTAAGATCTGTTTCACAATAGTGTGAATTTAACACTGCTGAACAGTATAATTAAAATGTTTTGGTTCATCTATACAGTAGAATATTATTTGGCAATAAAAAGAACTGAAATACTGACACATGCTTCAACATGCTGACCTTGAAAACATTATGCTCAGTGAAAGAAGCCAGGCACAAAGGACAACAGATGTATGATCCTGTTTATATTAAATGTCTAGAATAAGCAAATCTACAGCAACAGATATATTAGTGATTGCCAGGGGCTGGAGGGATTGGGGATGGAGTTTCTTTCTGGATGATAAAATATTCTAAAATTGGTTGTGGTGATGGCTGCAAACTCTGTGTATGTACTAAATACCACTGAATCATACACTTCAAATAGATCAATTGTATACTATGTGAATAATCCTCTCTAATAAAATGGTAATATGCAAATTAACCATCACTCCGCTACATAAGCCACGCCCATCAGCCAAGCCACGCCCACCAGCCAATCAGAGCGAGTATGCAAATTAACCCCAATCCAAGATGGCTACAGCCACAGAGAGAAAGGTTTCCCAGGTAACAGAGCAAGCCAAGCTTTCCATAGCCGTTGCAGGCCTAAGCCTCCACTCAAGCTACAAAGTTTCAATTATAGAAGGTAAACAATTTCAAACAAATGGCGGCAGAATGGAGCTTGAGAGAGCAGGCCAGGGTTGCTGGCGGCAACAGGGGAAGCAAAGCTTTCCGCACACCCTGGCCGGGCTCACCCGCTTAAGGCTACAAAGTTTCAATTGTAGAAGGTGAATTAACTGCCACAGAAATGGCTGCCGGAGCCCCAGGCTTGGCTCTGCTCCAGGCTACAAAGTTTCAATTGTAGAAGGAAAATAAATTCCAGATACCAGGGCCTCCCCTTGGGTTGCCAGGGGGCGTGGCCGGCCTGCAAACCACCATAGGCCCCTCGCTCAGGCCACCCCACACCCCAAGGGAACCCCCACCCTGATCCAGGACACCCTTCAGGGCAAACCAGCTGGCCCCCACCCCTGTACCAGGCCTCTATCCTATCTAATAAAAGAGTAATATACAGATTGATCATCACTGCAACACACAATATAGCTGCCCCCATGTGGTCAAAGATCCTGCCCCCATGTGGACACAAGATGGCCACCACAAGATGGCCAGCCGGAGAGGGCAGTTGGGAGGCACCCGGCCTGCAAGGGAGGGCAGTTGTGAGGGACCAGGCCTGCAAGGGAGGGCAGTTGGAGGTGATCAACCCTGCAGGAGAGGGCAGTTAGGTGTGACCAGGCTGGCAGAGGAGGGAAGTTGGGGGCAAACAGGCTGGCAGGGGAGCAGTTAAGAATCAACCAGGCTGGCAGCAGAGTGGTTAGGGGGTGATCAGGCTGGCAGGCAGAAGCGGTTAGGGGCAATCAGGAAGGCAGGCAGGCAAGCAGTTGGGAGCCAGCAGTCCTGGATTGTGAGAGGGATGTCCGACTGCCCGTTTAGGCCCAGGATCGGGCCTAAACGGGCAGTCAGACATCCCTCCAGGAGTCCCAGATTGGAGAGGGTACAGGCTGGGCTGAGGGACAACCCCCTGCCGTGCACGAATTTCGTGCACCGGGCTTCTAGTATCTCAATAAAGCTATTAAAATTATATATGCAAAAAATAAGCCATGTGTTATGTTTGGCTCAACTTTGGGCTCTAACTCGGCATGTTTAGCACAAATCTTCCTTTTAAATTAAGTATAAGGATCTAATATACTTAAAATCCCCTCCTCCTCCCCTAGTCACTCTTGCTATGCTCTTACCATACTCCCTCAACAGGTTTTCATGCTACAGAGCTACAGGGCTGCAGGGTTACCACAAACAGCCAGAGACTCCTTAACAAAGAACCTGTGAGGGCTCACTGAGCCCAGAAAACAAGGCTTCCCCATCCCTCTCCCCGAGAAGGGGCTTTGTAAGATGCAAGGATAGGCTAGGAGGCTTGAGAGAGGTAGAAAACCAAGGGACTGGCCCGCTGAGCTGGAAACACAATGATCTGGCTATATGTTTGTGCATAGTCTGGACTAGGAGCACTCTGAGCAAGTGTTCTCAAATGGGGGTCTAAGCATCCCTAGAGAACCACAGATACATTCATTCAAGAGTCTGCGACTTCTCCAAAATAATCTCTCCATTTTGTGTTTTCATTTCAGTGTTACTCTAAAAGACAGTGATACAAATACACACCGAACCATCTGAATGACCCTTTACCAATACAGCACTGACATTTGCATGTATGACTGCAGGGGCACCAAGCAGTCCTCATCAGCAACACCACTTCCGATGTGCTGGCAAGTACACGTGCCGATGATAAAGGTCAAGTAAGACATTTATCAAGAAAGACCTTGCTATCATGACATCATGAAATGATAGGCAGTGGAGTACTGTATGACATTAATTGCTACAGGCTAATAAGGAAAGGACATCGGCAAACTTGATACATAATCAATATAGTCACACCAAGCAAAGGTCAAATGACAGTAAAACATTCATAATAATATCTTCATAATGGCATGGAGGTCAGAAAGAGGTTTTATTTTAATGACTCAAAAATTACAAAGAGGAGGCAATGACAAGAAAAAGTTATGCTAATGTTTTCAAAAATAATGTGAACGAGTCATTTCTATTATCAACCGATTTCCTTCAGCAGTCGGACACTTAGCTGCTTGCTGAAACGTAAAAATTTTTCCATATCTGTAAGAACTAAAGTTAACGAACATATTTCTGTTTCTGATTATAGCAATAGTTGAATTAAATATATGTGTGATATTGACTTAAGTAACTCTAGAATGCTAACCTTACCAGTATCTTTGAATGTACAAGAAAAATATTTACAGCATTAGCAAGAAATTTAGAAAGCATTACATCTGTAATTTGATGACAGGCAGATTTGTGGTCTGGTGGTCCTGAGATAGCAAGTAAGGTCTTCAAGTCCATAATGTGCTTCTCAATAACATGTTTATTGTAAACAAGTATTCCTTGAATTACTATTACCATATTTTCTGGCGTATAAGACGACTGGGTGTATAGAAGATTTTCCTGGGTTAAAAAGTCATCTTATACGCCGGAAAATACGGTATCAAAATCAAAAGACTCATATGCATTAAGTATATATATTAGGATCCAAGGCAACAACTTTATGTGTTTTTAAAAATCAACATAGGTGATTTAGTTTCAGCAAAAGAACATTCATTCATTGTAGTGATGCCGCTGTAATTAGCTAGTTCTTAATAATAGGAAAGAAGTAAAAGGAAAGCCAAACATTATAGGCATGTTATTTGGGCAGCTTCACCAAGAAGCTGCAACTTTACACTCCCCAAGGAACCACCAGTCCATTCCCTGCAGACCACTGAGGGAAGGGACTGGACAAAGGGAAGATGGATGCAGGCACAGTAAAGTTAGCGTGATGTAGGGAGGTGCCTGTTAGTCAAACCTGGGAACAGAGACCATTGGCCAGAGGGCGCAGAGCCACTGCAAGCCCGCAGAAATTTGGGAATACAATCCCTAAAACAAAGGACTTTGCTCTCCTGGCTCTTGTGGTTCTCCTGCTTTTGCCAGTGTTCCCTCCACAGACTTGTGGCCCTGCAGACTCTACATGCAAAGGACTGATGGACTGCAGCTGGAGACACAAACTAAGCTAGCCTGATGCTGGACCGGATTGTGTCCCCAACAGAAACTCTGGGCAAAGGCTTTAACCCTAGTCCTACTAAAGGCACAGCTGGACTTCTTCCTGGGCGGGATGAAGGGATATGGGACCCTGGAAACTCAAGGGTTTAATTCCACAAAAATAAAGCTTTCTACAATATCTCATTCTCCTGTGTGAGTCTCAGGAAATTCTGTTTCTTGTGACATCACAAGAAGGCACTCCCCCCAGAAACAGGTACGGAAGGGGAGTGCTCCCCACTGATAACAATAGTAATATTTTTCATTTAAATGTAATGCTTTTTAAAATATGGTTTGCATTTATTTGTGATTTTTCAAGTGTTTTAATAATTGCAAAAGAGCAATAAGTGTAAGGAGTATACAGCTTATTACATGTTTGTACATACCTATATCTATATCTATATATTATAGAGATATATATAAAGAGGTAATATGCAAATTAGCCAGGACACCGTAACAGTCACGACCAGCTCAGGAGGAGGCTGCACTCGCAGGTGGGCAGGAGAGGACTGCGTGCGCAGTGAGGCAAGCCATGGAGCAGAGATGGGGGGCCTGCCCGAGGCACCGTGGACACAGACAGGGGGCCTGCCCGAGCCACAGAGCAGACACAGACAGGGTGGCCACCTCGGCGCACCAGCAGTCCGCCTCTGCGCATGAGCTGCAGAGGAAACACCTTTTCTGACTGCTCATTGGCTAAGCTCCCAGTACGCCACTCGCAGTGTTCTTGGTAACTTGGATAATAAGAATCCAAGAAGGTGATCTAGAGTTTTTCCACCTCACTCCTGGAGGAAAAAACGAAGGTCCGCTGCTGGTGGGGTGATGGGGGTGGCGCCTTCCCCTGATCAACCCAGTC
Organism: Cnephaeus nilssonii; assembly: GCF_951640355.1. NCBI lineage: Eukaryota > Metazoa > Chordata > Mammalia > Chiroptera > Vespertilionidae > Cnephaeus > Cnephaeus nilssonii. The sequence continues at coordinate 36,375,984 of NC_137078.1, forward strand.
ACCGCTAAGCCGTCAGTAGGACATCCCCTGAGGGCTCCTGAACTGTGAGAGGGGGCAGGCTGGGCTGAGGGACCCCTCCCTCACCCGCGCCCAGTGCACGATTTTCGTGCACCGGGCCTCTAGTTTAATATAATTAAGCAAAGCTAATTTATTTCAACAAAGGGAGTTTGCTGAAAACTTAAAGAGATGCATGTATGGCTGTTGGATAAGCACTACTGTAAGTATAATATAGGAGTTATTTGGAAGATATGCAGTCAAAAAACATTTGAGATCCTACTGTGTGCTACACACTAGGAGAGAGTGGGGAACGAGGCAGACATGTCTATGACCTCATGGGACTTGGAGTGTATTAGAAAAGACAAGTAAATGTAATAAGTGAAATATGGGGGAGGTACAAGGAAACAAACAGCAGGGGGACTTTAGGGGTTAAAGAGAGTTTCTCGAAGGATATGACACTTAAGATAAAAAGAAGACCAAGAAGTTAGCCAGACAAAAGTGAAGCAAGGGGGCGGGGGAGAGTGTTGTAGGCATTAGACACACCCTGAAGTCTTGTTGTCATGAAAACAACAGATTAGAGGAACAGAAAGTTCTGCAAGGCTGTAAATGAAGCATGAGTGTTGAGTACAATGGGGGAGAGTAAGGCACTGGGTGTAGACTGGAGATGGAGGCAGGGACTTCCTCTTGCAAGGTCTGTAAGACTCCTTAGGAGTGTGGCTTTTAACTCCTTATGAAGGAGTCCTGAGGGCAATGAGAAGTCACTAGAGGGATGTTTGTATGTTCTGACACATTGAGTTTTGTTCTCAAAAACACCCCAGGAGCACTAGGGGGCAGAGGCAGGGAGGGCAAGAGAGATCAGATAAAATTTAACAATTGAGATACAATTGAGACAACGTGGCAACTCTTTTGTGGGAGTTCAATGAGAAGGATATATTATGGAACATATCCAAGTAGTGACTGGTGGATGGTCTCTCACAAGAATTGCAGATCCTTGCAAGTTGAGGACCACCTGCATTCAAAGACTGCTTTGTACAGTTGGTTGAAGAAGTATTTTGTTTTTCTAGCCATTTCATACCTCTGCATCTATTATAAATAGTTTGTTTTTAAAAAAAAAAAAACACAAACAAAAATACTGACTTGCATAATCACTCACACCCAGAGGCGGCAATATTCAAAACAAGTCTGTGTTCTTTTTGGAAAGTCTTGGTTCAAAGACAAAAGTCAGAGAACACACAGATTTTTTCTTTTTCTTTTTCTTTTTTTTTTGGGGGGGGGGGTGGGAAGGGGGTGGTCAAGATACTCAGAGTGACCGCCAGACAAATCTTTTGATCCTTACTATTGACATGGTACTTCAAGGCAAAGCCAAGAACTACTTAAGACCTTTCTCTGATGAGACAATGGGCAACAGCCCCACAGAGGCACTCAGGTTTAAGAGGCTGCAGCCCTACATTTTATGCCTCAAAAACAAGGATTTAAATTCAAAAGAAATGGGAACTCAAGTTCAAGTGACCAATGCACCTGGCAGAATTTAACCGCACATTAAACCTCTCCCTGCAATTACACAGTTTTCTAAAAACAAAGGACTCTGGAAAAATATTGCCACGACCCACCCCCTCATGAACACATTTAATATTTCAAAACGCTTAAAAACTGGAACAAAGCAATTTAAAAATCTCAAAGGGTCAGAGCAACTGGAATTAGTTTAAGAATGCATTAGACATGAAAGACACCAAAGCTTTATACACAGGGCAGCTTCTTCACACCAAAGCACAAGAAAACAAAGGGAGAACTAAACTAGTTCAGACCATGGAAAACATGACTTGAAATTCATGTCTGGCCTAGCCTACGATAGACACATCTCAAACAGGCGTGCTTTCTGGGGGCTCCCTAAAAGCAAGAAGTACAAAAAGGAGAATCACAATCATTTTAAATGTCTTGAAAGTGAGAAGACAGTAGAACTTCATTAATATTCCAGTTTATCGGGATGACTACAGAGGCAAATGGAAGCCGAGGGCCGCGGGGATACCTCCCCTGACTTTGCACACAGCTCAGCCCATCACCCACTCACAGAACTGCTGGACCTTCACTCTGGGTCTGCCTCTACCCCTTTCTCCAGGGGTCACAGAGAGTAAGACCATGTACCTGGGTGGTCATTTACTTTGTTTAATCTACAATTGTGCTAGACATTGTTCCTAATGCTTCACAAATAAGAACCACTTAATCCTCTTAACAACTGTATGAAGCAGCCACCATAATTATTCTTGTTTTATATCTGTGGGCTCTAAAATTTGCCCAAAGTCAAACAGCTAGTAAGTGACACAGCAGAAGCTTTGAACCACTCCATCATCTGACTATGGAGCTATAAAGGTTATTTTAATTTTCTCCTTTTTTCTTGATATTTCCTTTAAATGTGAATTCATTACTTTTATAATAGCAAAACCCTAAAAGATCATTTTCACTTTGAAACAGCAAGCCAAAAAAGTGAGAAATCAAAGTTTTATCATAAAAGATTTAGTTGAAAATATTACTGATTTGAGAAATATCAGAGAGTGCAGACATTTTTATTTCTTCCAGAAAAGCTTAAATTGTACATGTCCTTTATCTTGAAATGGTTCAGATAAAAGCCTGCCTTAAGCAGATTTGTTAGCTTTCTTTCCCAGCACTGATGAAAGCTTACTTAGCAATGAAAAGCTCATCTAATGTGTGGCCTTCAACTTAAACTAACTACTTAGCTTTTGGGTTCCATCCCTAAAGGGGGACTATTAACTTGGTAAATACTATTTGAAGACTATTGTAAATATGTTGTCTTTTGGCCTTACTATTACTGCCCCCTAAAATATATGATTTACTCATCTAGAATTAAACACTAAGAGCAGGAAAATACATAAAATATTTAATATATTTTATAATTATATGTATTTATAAAATGTACATTAATTTTGCAATTGTACAAATATGATTTTAATGCTCCGTATTTTTACATTTGCAGTTTTTACATTTTTGCTTCACTGTTTACAATCAACCTCCCGAAAGGACACAAGGTGACTCAGCCTCTTTGTTAGCACACTGCTCTAACATCCAGCTCTCAGCCCGAACTGATCACAAGCCCCTTCTTCTTTCAGAGAGTAAATGATTCCCGAAACACACAGAGGAAACAACATGAAACAAAGAGACGAAAAGGCAGATCAAAATTAGTAGCTCCCGACATTTCCCTAAGAGCAGTTATTAGAGCATTATGGTTTACATGCATAAAAGAAAAGATAACCTATTATACTATCATTTCTTTTGGGGCAAAATCTCAGGGTTGCAGATAATCCTCTTTCCCTGTATTTAAAATAATGAGAGGATTATTTCTTTCCTCCATTTACAGTTCTTACCCCCAAATCATATCTCACTTAAGTAATTTTCACAGGAGGAGCAAAAAAGCAGACAGAAAGCTATAATGTAGACTTTGACAAGTTAAAACCAGAGTGAGGGACCAATGGCAGCAAGTTAAAAGCACCAAGACCAACACAGGTAATGCTTAAATAACAAACCCACAGAATTTTCACCATTGTTTCTTCACTATTATTTTCATGTATTATGTCTCTCCTTCAAATATTAGCAAAAAAAAAAAAAAAAAAAAAAAAAAAAAAGGTCGAATTACCCTTATTCCCCATACCTTCTATTCCACTAATATAATTTATATTACAAATATACTTTAACATTTTAAATTTAACTACCCCAGAAACTTGATATCTAACCACTCTACTTCTTACAAAGTACCTCTAACAATAAAATATTATAAAGAAAACTTATAAAATTTGTTTACATTTTTGCATGCCCTTCAAAATTTGTATCTACTATAAAACCACTGTAATAATCAATGTATTGTGAATTCTTTTTTTACAATTACTTCACATTTTTTCTAATAGTTTTTATTTATAGCAAAATGTTTAATTCTATTAGCTTCAAACAATATGATTATCACTTCATTTCTTACCTTAAATTATATTTCCTGACTTTAATAAGATATATTAAAATTGAGACTACAATTTTTTTCACCTGGAAATCGAGAAAAATATTGTTTGCTTTACTAAACTTTCCTTTCAGAAGACTCAGAAAGCTTCACTTGTCTTTTGTTTACTTGGATGAAGCAGGTAAGTGGCAGAAGAGAATTGCCCCAATTTTCCAGGCCAACAAACTATGGTATTTTATAAAGTGTACTAGAGGCCCGATGCATGAAATAGGATCCCTAGGCATGGCCGGTGATCAGGGCCGATCTGTGGGGCAACCGGTGGGGTGATGGGGGGTGAGGGGGGGCTTGGCACCCACCTTGGTGGCCTGGCGCTGCCTGCTCGCTGGCCCCACCTGCCGCCGCTGGTTGCCGCCCTCTGCAGGGCAACCAGCAGGGCGATGGGGGGGTGGGGGGGCGCTGCCGGCACCTGCCTTGGCTGGCCTGGGGCCTGCGGGCTGGGGGCAGCTCCTACGTTGAGCGTCTTGCCCCTTGGTGGTCAGTGTGCGTCATAGCGACCAGTTGTTCTGCCGTTCGGTCGATTTGCATATTAGGGTTTTATTATATAGGATGACTTTCTTAAAAACACCTGACAGATTAGTTGATAATAAAACCAGTTTTTTATATCTCCATTTCATCTGTTTGCACTGAGCCATGCCACTTTCTTAAACCTTAAATTGGATTTAGTTTACATGAAATCACAAGTAAATTCAGAAGATATAATCAACATCAAAAGAACAGTCACGGTGATTTTCTCTAAAACCTCACAAGGGGAACCGAGTTTCTTGAAATCCAAACAGACCAACAGACTCAACTTAGTTACAATCTAGACAGTACCCCTAACAGCTGCCCAAACAGAGCAGGTTTCATACCAACAAACCAAAGAACTATTGCCAGTTTTGTGTGAAAAGCTATACTTTAAACTAGTTTTCAAGTGTTCTTAGTGTATTCATTGCTTCCTGAAAAACAGTTGAAAAGCAAAAAAAACAACACCCATTCTATGTAGATAAGAACTTAATTATGCAGCAAGAGAGGGGTCTGGTTAACTCTGTATTACGTGGAAGCCTAAGTCCGCGGTTCATTCTCACTGTGCAGACAGAGCAGGCACAGGCCTGGAGCTGACAACCCTCCAGTGCACGGTGAGGAGCAGCAAACCTGCTGCCCTCTTCCTGCCAGGGGAGTGCTGGTTGCCGGACAATGTGCTGGTCTCACGCTGGAAACGGGGAGAGGGGATAAACTGCAGGACCGTGAGAGGTTCTCAGTTTGTTTTCACTCTTCCTTTTTCTTCAAAAGGAAAAGAGCCTTCTTGTTTCTGATTATAAAAGAAATATCTGCTTGCTACTAAAAAAAAATAAATACAGAAAACTACCAAAAAGAAAGTAAAAGTCATGTATAATCCTACCACCCCAAGATAACTAATCTTAACATTGTGGTATATATCCTACCAAATTTTTTTTTTCTATGCCTACACACACAATGTTTTTGTTTGGGTATTTTTAGGGTAACCACTAAAAATGTAAAGGAAGTGTAACTTGGTAGGCTCACAGAGGAGATGAAAGGGAATTATATAAAATGTTCACTTAAACCCACAGGAGACAGACATTTCTAAAAAGGGAAAAAATAAAGAGCAAATGCAGCAAACAGAAAACAGTTACCAACAGGGTAGATATTAGCTCAACCATATCAATAATCAATTTAAATGTGAATCATCCAAACACAGCAATTCAAAGACGTAGATTGTCTGAGAATATTTTAAAAAGAAAAAAACACACAGACCAAAACATGTTATCTACAAGAAACCCGCTGTAAATAAAAAGAGATAGGTTAAAAATAAAGGGAGGAACTGAAATCTGTTTTTCTACCTTTTTAAAAAGACAGGTGCAGTAAAAAACTAATCTATTGAGATAGTCCATAAAGGTCTCCATGTACAGACAATTTTTCCCAATGTGTATAAATACTGTCCAACATTTCAAAATGTTGACCCATTTTGTACTATTTGAGGAACATAGAATTGTATGTTATTTGAACCCACAAATTAATGGATGGATACTTAACACACAGTCTCCCTAACCTTTTTTTTGTTTGCATCTCACAAGCAAATCTGCCAGCCATAACACAACAGATTACCTATCTTTCAAAGGGGCTCTCACTCCTTGTTTCTAGAAGCCGAGAAACATTAACAAATGTGCTTATTCCTACCCGAGAATGTCTGTGTATGTACGTATGCAGGTATACATTTAAATGAAATTACTGTAGCAGATTCCTTCTTGAATGTATATAGTTCACTGTTCAACATGAGCTGCTACACTTTCCTTAATAGCAGAGCTATGAAATCATTTACTGAGCTAGCAAGTTCATGTTTAGTTGTTATATGGCTTTCCTCTATTCTTCCTAAATTTAATGCCCTTCCTGGGCATGTTCCATTGCTGCATGTCTAGCACACCCATACTAACGAAACACACCCTGGAAATGGCCTCTCCTAGACATATTAGACAGTTAACATTTAGGCTCAGACGATTTCACATATGCTAAAGGTGTGTTTCTAAAATGTACACACATATGCTGGCTCCTCGTGTTGTTGTTGTTGTTCTAACATTATTACATTTGATTTTCTGAGGTTAGAAAAAAATGACTGAAAATTTCCCATTTTGAGATGATGTGGGAATCTTTGATCTCCACTACTGACTGACTTCACAGTCAGGCTACATAGTTTATTTTGAGAAAGCAAATCCTTCCTGTTGCTTCTCAGGAAATGGAAGGACACAATTTTAGACTATGTTTTAATGTTACAGTTTAAATGGCTGTAACTTTTTAACTATGTTTCACTTTGAAGAATATTTAATTACATGGAGAAATTGAGACTTTCAGAAAGAAACTACAGCAATGGGGTGGGAAGAGACTAGTATTCTCAGACTTCAGCTAAAAGGGTAAATTTTTTTAAAATGTCTCACTCACACTGTTACACCCTGTTTCTTCCTGGGAAGAATTTTCCAAGCATTAAGTTGTGTAATAGCTTAATGAGGAAAAAAAGAAATGCCCAAATTTCTCTCAAATATGTAACAGCACAGAGAAAGATTCGAAGCTTAATTTTAAAAAGAGTGTCCTGTCACCTGTCTGGGCTTGCTACAATTACTACAGCAATCTCTGGAGCCGCTAGTGTGACCTGGATTCACCTTCAAATCTAGCCACACCTCTGGGGCTTTACGATGTCATTCCTGTTCTTCTTAATAGGAGGCCAAGACAGTTAAATGGCTTTGAAGAGTAAACCTTCCTGGGGAAGCACATACCCAATTGAGAAGAGTGATGAAACGCTTCAAACTACTTCTGATTTCTATAGGCAAAGAAAAATCAAAGTGTAGAGAAGGAGATGGGAAGTAGGGAAAACTTAAGGTAAGACGCTGTAAATATGCTTAGCCTTCTCCAACCGTTGAATTCTCTTCTACATGCCACACGTTTCACCAAGAGAGAGAAATAAACCCAGTGAAAATAAAATGCAACCATACCGGCAAAGACCACCATCATCACCACCTTTATGAAATGACCCGCTGCTGGCTCAGGGAGCCAGAGCACACAGCAAACCCACCCTCTCTTCGCCTTCCTTGCACAACTCCCATCACCGCCCCATGTTCCTGTTCCCCTTTCCCGCCACACCTCCTCCCTCCCAATGCCAGGGGCAGGGCGGCAGAGCAGCGGAACACTTGGGCAAACTTGGGCGCGGCCAACTGACAGCTGTCCTGGTCTCATGCTGTCAAATCCCCTAAGGCACTGGCATTACAGTTGCTCTCAGAAGAACTCATGAATGATAAATGACAGGAATCTAACCACTCTTATTCTTCTGTCCACTCATATTTGCCTAATGATGTACGAGCCTCCCAGAAGTTCTGTGAATTACAAGCGACTTGAGAGGACATTTAGTATAACTTTCTCCACTGAAAGATGAGGAAACCGAGGCTCAGAGACATTAGCTGACTTCCCTGAGGCCATCCTCTGTTAACGGAAGAACCAGTTTTCCTTTTGTCCTACTTTCTCTCCCTCCCTCCCCCCCCCCCCCCCCGCAGCCCCGCCCCCACCATCTTAACATTTCAGGCAAGGCCTGTGTGTTTTATTTTAAAAGGTCATTTATGGTATTCAGCTTTATCAGGCAGAAAACAACAAAACAAAAAAACCACCAGCACCTAATCCCCACTGACCAAACCCCCAGCAGGGCCCCCGGGTGACACAGGACCATTACTCATCCTAAATCAATGAGCTCCTTTTTCCAAGTTAATTGTTGCTAACTTTCAAATGTCTTCTCCAGGCCTCCCCACTCTCAATGGATTTCATCTGCTCCTACTTTACTGAGGAAACACAAGCCATCAGGAATGAACTTTCTCGATTTCCCCTCCACTTGCACATTTACCTACCATCAGATAGATCTTTATTGAGTCCTCTCCTGTCCCAAAGGAATGAATGTCTCTATTCCCTCCCAAGACAGCCCCTTTGAGCACGTTTGTATCCCAGACCCCGGTCGCCCTATCTTTTCTGGAACCTCACTCCATTAGTTGTTCTCCCTTCTACCTTTAGTCCCTCCAGTATTCTCAAGCAAAACATAAGCTCCAGTCACCACTATGCACACAAAACACTCCTTCCTGGACTAATGTGTACAAACACACACACACATGTTTAAATTTGCTCCATAACTTACTCCACTCGGTGCCCCCACTTCTCAACTCCTCCTCTTTCCTCACCCATGACATCGAGATTTAGACTTTAGAAACTCTTCTGACTACCCCAGTGATGGGTAACCTTTTGAGCTTGGTGTGTCAAACTTCGCCAAAAAACTGAGCATAACTCGGGTAGTGTGTCACTTTGAGAAAAAAACATTATTTCGCGATACTTATAGTTTAAATAACATAAATGTATAATTGTTATATATAACTGTATTTAATAAACCAAAAACTAAATATTTAACTTACCTGCTTAGTGACTTCTTTGTTCATCTGTCAGTCGGTTTCTTTTGTTGGTCTTGATATTATTTAGCTTGTGTGGGGTGCCGTGAACTAAGATAAGTGAGGGGGAGGGGGAATTCTTTAACTAACCTGCCTATTAGTGACTTTTTTGTTGCTGAATTTCATTGGCTAAATCTTCAATTGAAGGTTGGTATTTTGTACACTTCAGGCCCAAGCAAGCACTACTAACTTCATCTGTCAATCTGTTTCTTTTGTTGGTTTTGATATTATTTAACGCTGAGAATAAGGCCTCACAAAAGTATGTAGAGGGAAAAATTGTGAGTAAAGCCATTGCTATATTTTTCAGGGTGCTAAAAGTGTCTGGTAGTCGGTTCCAGGCACTCCAAATTTCCTGTTCGTAGTGGCACTCCTCTTGATTCTCCAAGCGGCACCTTTCCAGATTCTCAAGCTTTGACCTCAAGTCGACAAACACCTGAGCCCAGATACTGTCTTGAAATTCTGCAAGTTGCATCTCCAAATCATCAATTTGCATCCATTGGAAACCATTTAATTCCAAACTACTGTAGACTACTACATCAGGATACTTAATTATTTTCATGGTCTGTTCTAGACTTCTAAATTGACTAAATTTATCACCAAACTGGTCAAGTAACGAGTCTAAAACATGCTGGTACTTCATATGCAAGAGTTCCATTTCATTTTGTACAGCTGCACTGGCCTTCTCAAAATACTTTGTTACTCGAGGAAAATACTTATAAGTTTTAGTTTCTACAACTCGCTTGAAAATTTTAACTTTACTTTCAAAAGCTTTTATGTATCCAAACATAATGTCAATACTTTTGCCAAAACCTTGTAACTTTAAGTTCAGTTCATTAATATGAACAGAGAGATCTGTAAAAAACATCAGGGTGTTGACCCACTTATCATCATTAAGCTGAGGAAAGTTTCCCAGATCCTTATCGTCAAGAAATACCTTAATTTCTTCAAAGCACTCTACAAAGCGCTCAAGAACTTTGCCTCGGCTCAGCCATCTTACATTATTGTACATCAGCAGTCCACTGTAGGTGGAATCAACCTCCAGTGAAAGTGCTGAAAATTCTCGCTTGTGAAGGGGGGAGCAGCTATTAAATTAACTATTTTTGTAACAACTGACATTAAGTCGTTTAAGTCTGTGAATTTTGCCTTGGCACATAAAGCCTCCTGATGGATAATACAATGAAAAGGCACAATCGGATGTCCAATAGCTTCTGTAAACAATTTGACAAATCCGACTTTTTTCCCCACCATATTTGGTGCCCCATCTGTTGTCACTGACACAACTTTAGAGATATCAATGCTTAGGTCACGAAATGTTTGTATAACAACCTTACATATTTCGCTTCCTGATTTACTTGTTGACACTGATACTTTATCAACTCTTCTCTCATTGTGAGACCATCAGAATATCGACCAATAATGGCCAACTGAGCATGTGATGTGACATCGGTAGTTTCATCAAGAGAGATCAAAAAATATTTACACTTCCTTATATCTCTCTTTAATTGATGTTGTACGTTTGTGTTCAGTCTCATTATTCAGTCTTTTATGATATTTCTACTGAGTGGTAACTCAGATATTCTCTTAATAATTGCATCTTTATTCTGCATATCGTGAAATACAACTGGTGCACATCTTAGGAGAGTTTCTTTAATAAATTCTCCCTCACTGAGCGCTTTTTCATGCTGAACTATTGAGTGAGCAATGCTCAAACTTGCAGATGTTAAATTTGTAGAGCCTTCCATAAATTTAAGGATGGAATTAGATTGGCTCTTATAAAGGTGTAGCTGCCTGGAAATGTATTCCTTCCTTTCATCCTCACTTTTTTCCAAGAGCTGGGAATGATTAGTTTCAAAATGTCTATTTATATTCCACGTTCTGCTTACTATCATTTCAGTACATAGAACGCAAAATGATCTGCCATTTTTTTCTATAAAGCCATACATCTCGGTCCATGTCTCTTGGAAGGGTCAGCCACTGCTACTACCACTTCCTTTACTTAACCTTAGTTTTTTATTTTTTGGGTTCTCCATCAGGGGGGCAGTGACAGAAGATAGAATTATAGATAGCTTGTTAGGCCTGCAGGCAATTAGGGGTTAACTAGCCTAACTAACCACAAAATGGTGCATATAACTGTCTTTTAGGAAAGGGCAGGGTTAATAAGCAGAAATAGGGGTTAATAAGGATGCACAACAGTAATAGTGGTGAAATGGAGTCTGCACTATGGAGCAAGATGGTGTTCCTTATGTGAATTAAAATGGCTGCCACTATTTCTAATGGCAGGAAACGGCACCCATAGCACGCCAGAAACCCTCACCTCTCCCAGCCTCCCCCTCACTTATCTCAGTAATGATGGATTAGAAATCCATGACACCCCAGAACAGTAGATAAAGGTTGCTATGGTTAACTGTTATTTGGTTACTGGTAATGGCAGGGCCCCCAGAGATGCGTCCCCCACTGCGTTCCGCTGCTCCCTGCTCTGCTGGCGGAAGTGAGGGCAAAGATCCCGGCTTAACCGGAAGTCCCAGAACTAGACGCTCTGTGCCGGACTTCTGTTGTTTTGGCCTACAGACCTCCGGCACAGAGTGTCTAATAGGGGAGGATGAAACATTTGCGACTAGAGTCTTAGAGTTAGAGTCTAGTTGCAAATGTTTCATCCTCAGGAGCAGCAAATGTTTCATCCTCGGCATGCGGCCGCCTCAGCGGCCACGTGTCATCAGAAATGGCTACGCATGTCAGTGCTGACACGCGTGTCATAGGTTCGCCATCACTGGACTGAATACCTGACTCCCAAATCCATCTCATTTCAATTCGTACTCTACCTGGCCTTCCTGTGGCCTCCGACAGATGGGACAGCTTTTCCCTATTTATTTATTACCTGGGCTATGTGGCAAGCTGCTTACCCAAGCTTTAGAAAAATAGCTTTTCTATAACAATAATGTCCTAACTGGTTTGGCTCAGTGGATAGAGCGTCAGCCTACGGACTGAAGGGTCCCTGGTTCGATTCCTGTCAAGGGCACATGCCCGGGTTGCGAGCTCGATCCCCAGTAGGGGGGGAGGGGGGGAGCATGCAGGAGGCAGCTGATCAATGATTCTCTCATCATTGATATTTTTATCTATCTCCCTCTCCCTTCCTCTCTGAAATCAATAAAAATATATAAATAATAATAATAAAATAACAATAATTACTTCAGGGGGTATTGTTGTAAGGATTATATGGAACCTTATTCCATCATTGTTCTCTCTTCTACTTTAGCTACTCCAGTATTCTCTACCAAAATATAAGGAAACAAAAGAATATATGGAAACAAAAACATAAAACCACCCTGGTGCTCACTGTTACTAATGAAGGTTTCCTGATCCTCATTCTCTTTCCTCTTCTTTTGTCTGCTCAGAATTTGGTCCCCTGGCCATCCCTGGTGGACCTCAACTACATGCATGGCTACAACCAACCTCCAGTTTTAGTCACTTCCCAACACATGTCTCCAGCCCTGACTTCTCTCCTGGGGCCTAGGCCTCTCAAGATGGGCTGCCACACAGGCACCCCGACTTTTCTTCACACTGAACTCACTATTCTCTCCAAACTTGCTACTCTATGTTTCCACCCAGAAGAATGACACCTCACACAATGGATCTTCCCAACCAGGGACATCAACAGTACCCTTTCTTCTTCCCCCTCTCCCCCTGCCCCTACTTTCCATCAAATCAGTAATTCTTTCTACTAAATGATTCTCAAATCCATCTGCTCTCCTTTTCTTTCCCACCACCTTTGCCTTAGTTCCAATCTTCACAATTTCTAGCTGGATTTTTAAATAGCCACTGCACTTCTCCTTGCTTTCTTTTTACATTATCTGAAGAGTTATTTTAGCATTAATTTCACCTTTGATGGTTCCACAATTCTCTCAGGAAAAAGCCTACAACTGCCAGAAGTAGCATGTATGGTCCTAGGTAAGCTGGACTAGGAATCTGCACTGAGGCACCTCCCGCCTCTCCACCCTGCACCATGACCTCTCTGCTCCGGTCACTCATACTCCGTGTTCCTCACACATTGAGCAATTCTGGGCTCTGAACCTGGGCAGTTTCTTCTGCTTTATCCCCCCCTCCAATTAGTCCCGGTAAATAATCCTATCCTATCCCTTCGATCTTCACCACCAAAATCCCCTCCTCTATGAATTATTTCCTTACTAACAAGAAAACAAATCACTCCCTCCTTTGTACCCCACTCACCATTACCATTGACCACAATGTATTGCTGTAAAGTGCCTCACATTCTAAGATCCAGTTAATGATTTATGTGTCTATCTTCGAGGTCAGGCACTGTGTCATAGACACATTGTATCTTCAGAACTTAGCACAATGACTGGTACACAGCAGGTAGGAGGAAGAGAGATAAGGGAACTAGGATTTAAGTTCAGAGCTCAGCAAATGTCTGCTGAACGGATGAAGTAGCTTGGCTGTCAGAATAATTGAATAAGAGAGAAGGTAAGACACGTGGATCTGACAGCTGTGCGGTGAGCACAGCGGAACCTGAATGAGAAATGGGAAAAGCATCCTCCCATTTGAAGTCCTCTCCTGAGTAAGTTCAGTCAGGTCAGTAGCTGGGGCTGTTACACTCAAACTCAGTGAATACCTAATAAATCCTGTTGAAGGCACAATAGGCAAACACTTCCAACAGTCCAAGGACATTGCTTTCATCTGTCTAAATAGGTTTGGATTCTAGAACATTCTACATTACAATTTTATCAGACTCTGTGCGAGCTTAGTAAATTTTAGTAGTTAGACTGCAACCCTCTCCTATAGTCATAAAGTACCTTAAGAACTGCAAACAAAAGAAAATTCAGCTTATCACCAATATAATTCTGGAACTTATGGCTAAGGGTCACATCTTTGGCTTTAGATGAACCAGGTCATGCCATATCTATCTTGAGACCACAATTTGTCCCCACAATAATTTCAAATTTACTTACAAGCCCTGTTACGTGTAGCATGGCTTCATCCCATTTCATACACTAAGGAAACAGCACACTGTATTCTGCATCAGGGTGTAAATGCCCGCTTACCAAACACGGTGACTGGCGTTCGGTGTGACCTAAGTTGGAAACTGGAGGAGGAAGGAGACGCACCAGTGCACTGGGTACAGCATGGAGGAAAGTAAACGCGGAGAACCCAAGTTGAAACTAGCTATGTTTTCCCATTAATAAAGAGACATCTATAATTAACAGGCTTTCAAGAGTATTCAGCCATGTGTTACAGCATCGCACCTCATAAAACATTCATCCAAAAGCCATACCAGGAAAGCACATCGCAGCTCGATAAGCACACGCAGAGAACGGGAGAAGAAAGAGAAGCCTTTGAAGTGAGACACCCACTGTGCTACACAGATGACCAAGTATGAAAGGCAGCCATGACTGCTAAACAGTAATAGTAACAATAAAATAAAGAAGGAAACGTAATATTAGGAATGTTAAGATTAAATTATGTTACTAAATAAATTAAAGAATGTTCCCAGAGCAGTAAACACATTTCCAGGAAATATGTGTGCAGATATAAAGAGTTAACACAGATGCAAACAAGGGCAAAAAAATCTACCGGAAATATGTTTTAACTTTTAAATTTGTATCAATCATGCTAATGAAAGCAAGTAATGTAATAATGTACATGTACATGTAACAAGATAAGAATATTTCAAAGCCACAGTAATTTAAAAAGTATACCAATGACCCAGGAATACACAAATATGCCACCTAAACAAACTAGAGATCTCAGAAAGAGAGCATGTATATGCCAGAGGTAGCATCAAAAAATCTGTGAAGAATGGACTGTTTAGTAAGTAGTGGTGGGGAAACTGGCTCACAATATGAGCAGTCTTTAAAAAATAAAAATGGGTTTTTACCTCATGGCTTAAATTCCAAATAGTTTAGAAAACCCAAATACGAATAAGACTATAAAGCTAATGAAGTAAGGAGAAACTATATTGTGAGCCCAGAATAGAAAAGGATTTCTTAAATAACTCAAAATGCATAGACTGCAATATTGAAAATTTGTGGGTTCAACTACATTAAATTTAAGATTTGTTGTTGTTGTTAATGAGATGTGCATAGGCAAAGTTATCAGGCAAGTGACATACTAGGAGAAAATATCCATGATAACTAAAGGTAAGAGATTAATTTCTAGAATATTCAGGGAACTCCAAAAGAATTCTTTTAAGGAACCTCTTACAAGAAAAAGGCAAGAGACACAATTCACAGAAAAGAAAAATTAAATTAAGTAAACCTGGGACATAAACCTGATAATCAGACCTGCACAGTTCCTAGTACAATTAGTATGCTCATCTCCTAAGATCCAGCAATACCGCTTTGGACAAAATTGTCTCAAGAAACTCTCACCAATAGATTTAATATGCCTAGGCTCCTTGAGAAGCAAATGCATACTGCATAAAAGCCAAACATACTGAAAGGTTGACTCTATATGTCTGTATTCCTCAAGTCTGCACATTCTATGTGGTTTTAACTGAACCTTTGCTGAAAAGGTAGGTAACACTAAACAAAATACTACCATCTCTCTATATAGTTGAGTGTAAGGACAGAAAGAAGCAGATGTAATGAGGGGAATGTTTTAGTGTGGGGACTGACAAACATGGATTCACATCCACTTGGATAAGTTACAGTCTCCTTATGGGGTGATCACTTAGTAAGTCACATAAATGTTTAATCAATCTGTTGTACACCAGAAACGAATGTAATATTGTATGTCAACTGTAACTGGCAAAATTTTTTTAAAATTAAAAACATTTTTTTTTAAAGAAAAGACCATCATAAAAAAAAAGTTACAATCTCTGCCTGCCTTAGTTTCATCATCTATAAAACGGGGATATTACCTACCCTGCACAACACTGGAAGGATCAGAGATAGTCCATGTAAACTGTCTAGCACAAACAAGGTGTTCCATAAGTGGGAAGTGATTTTTTTTTTTAACCAGGAAAAAAAGAACATCATTCACTAACCCTAAGAGACTTTGGAGCTCTGCCTACTCCATCTTAAACAGAATACCCAAGCCACAGCAACGGGCATGGAAACCAGAGACTGATTGATTCAATATTAACTAACGTGTCAGTTTTTTCCACTACAGTATAGGAATAAATAATCTCTCTCCTTCCATATATTTATTGAAAACTGAAAGTTATGGTTGGGAAGTGTCTTTTAGCTTCTGGGAAATGAATATAAGGCTGCTGGTGGTGGTAGTTGTGACAGTTCTTATTTTGCAAATAGTGTCCGAGTCCTGACTCTACAAACATAAGGCAGGGACAAACATAAGGCAGGGACGTGCACAGAAGTACAGTAGGGAGCATGCTCTTAGAAGAAACACAGTTCCCATGACTGAGTAACTGCAAGACCTCCAGAGTGACCATGAAAAGCAAGTAACCCAGAAACCAGAGCAGATCCAAAGTCAGGACTTGACGCATCATGTATTTAAAGTACAACAAAGAGGGAAAATTCCACCTGGGAATCTTGATAAGCTGATGGCTAACACACAGCACATTTTACATCACCCGTTCAGTAGTTTCAGCAGGGAACATTGTTTTACTTTGGTCCTACCTGCGGACTTCAGGGTCCTGGCAGCGGTCTACAGACTTAATCGGCCTCACACATGTATGTACTACTATTTTACAAATACAAGAAGATGCTGTGGTCATTAGTTACAATAAATATTCAGTTGAGTGATATGAAATAGTGACTTTGTCATTAAATATTAGCAATCATCATAAATAAAAAGTAAGATTTTAAACAAGTAAAAATCTTTGAAATCTTTGAGTATTAAATAAAAGCTCCCTGGTTTTTGTAATGATGGAGAACCATGGCTTTAAAGTTTACAATTTCCAACTGAAGATAATTTCTATTTTATAATGAACATAAAAGAAAAGAAGGGATCTGAAAAATGAAAATCCTACCACACATATTATCCCCACCCCTAGTCCTCTCTTGGCCATAAACTTTTCCTTGGCATTTAACATCAAAGCTAGTTACCCTTTCTTTGTGAGTTCACAAGCCATTGCAACTGCCCAAAACAGACAGAAATGGTAGTGCACTGTATATTAAGAAAATATATATTATCATTTCGTTCCTCACTTATAAAACAAAGGTCACTCACTATACTATTTCTCCCCTACTTTCTCCTCCTCCTCCTGATGCTTTAACACTATTTTATAAAGGGGAAGTTATAGATCACTATAATACTCCCATTGTTGAAGAGAAAATAAATATTTTATTCAGCACTTTCTGGTCCAGTGAAAATGTACCCCAAATTTTATTTATATTCTTCTCAGTACAATAGAGACCTGTAGATAAAGAGAGCCTTAACTTGAGGCACCACAAAGATAGGAAAAATAACCTTTTCATTTGAGGAATATTACAAAAATATTTAATATTATATAATTCTAAGTGCACATGGGTTTGCCCATGTCTTTCTGTAATATCAGCTTTTCAGTGGGTTATCCTGAACTAGGGTGGGAGTAGGGAAGCTATGTATAGTGGTGAACATCATATACATCATTTATTAATTTGTGATTTCTTTTCTGGGACAAAAATTGTCCTACAGATAAACTGGTAGTGTTGTTTTTTATTATAAAAAGTTAAAATATGCTAATCTGACCCTTCAAAAAGACACTGTTCACTAAAGCCTTAATAAGATTATCTGTAAATGAAAAGATGTCATTAGAATTTTGGCTGCTGAAAAAAATAATCAGACATTTGTTCAAGTCTCAGCATCTCCATTTACTAATATGACCACTGACAAGTCACGTTTTATCAACCTCGGTTTTCTCTCTCCATAAAATGAAGCAAATGAATCCTAGTTCACCAGACTGTTATAAGGAGTAACACATTATAAATGAACTATAGAAAACGTGCTCTGTAAACACAAAACGAGAATCTAAAGACTAGCTATTATTATTCCTGGGTTATTATGTAGTCATTACTAAATTCTGCCAGAGTGGGAGCAAATCCTGTTCCTAAACAGAGGACGGGTTTGGAGGGTCATGAAGGCTGTTCTATTTTATCTTGAAGCAGAGTAACAGATGCTGAGGGTAGTCCTCAAATAAATTAATGAACCTGGGTATAAAACAGGCAAAATACTATGGTTGTTCAGGTCTTTCAAGAGTCTCTCTTAATGACTGGTTTTCACTTTTAATCTCATGATGTACTTGGCAAGAGAAGAGGGATAAACATAGACAGTTTACGGTTCAATTCAAATTTAAAGAGCCCACGTCTATGTATCTAGAAAGTGATGAGATTAATTGCTCAGTTCTCATAGTGTATCTTGGCTACTTACTAACACAATTATGCCAATTATTGATAGCATCATAAATGCTCAAAGCAGCTGCATTTTAAAAAGAGATTCAAGTTCTGAAGGGCTATTGGAATAATGGGATCTTATCATTCAAATTACCTCCATATTGCTTATAGGAAAAAGGAAAAGGAAGGGAGGGAGGGAGCAGTACAAATTTACCAGCCTACCTGACTTCAAAAGATTTTCCTTCCAAAGCAAAAGTTATGCAGTAAATATATCTTATTATAACATGTTCAGGTTAGAATGGTACAGTTTGCATTCCACATCATGAATTTAAATATTACAGCTCACCCTGCTTCCTGGAGAAGCCTGGTGGCCCCATAAGCGGAAAGAGCTAAGACCATGTAGCACTGTCATGACTTCCCTCCCTGCTACAGACAGATACCCTTCTTTGCAGAATCGCACTTTCCTTCCTACTAGTCATCTGTCCACGTCCCTTCCTCCAAAACAGATGCTACTGGCTTTAACACTGTTCAAACATATAACTTGAGGCCATACCATCTTCTCATCAAACTGGTTCTTCTCAGCCACCCCACCTCCCCAGGGTCCCTCCACAGAGTTTCACCAGGTAGATACACAGAGGTGGAGGAACAAGCTGGGCTTTCCTTGGACTTAGTCTGCAGAGAACAGGACCTGCCAGGGGGATGAAGCAGCAAAACCTTTTCCCCTAGCGCTTTGTTTTCCACCTACGAACGTCGGAGATGGGGCAAGCTATGGATGTGAAATTATAATCCACCGAGTGAATTTCAGAAAGTCGTTCTCAGTTTTACTCTGATGGCAAAACGGGATGGAATAAATAAAGATGTCTGGCTCCTACCTTTAAAAGTGCCCTCTGTCTCAGCAAGGGAGCCTGGCTGAGAAACCACTCTGGAGTTCACCAGCCAGACACCAGACTAAACACCTCAGAACGAGCTGCCCCTCGCTCTTGGTGGCCACCTTTCCGCTGTGTGTCTGCACCACCAACGCCCTCCTCTCCTGATGTCCTGGCTCTCCCCAAACAGGCAGCGGAGAGCGGACTCCTGTTTCACCGGCTGGCAGAGGTGGGATTTCTGAGCCTGGACCCCTAGACTCTGGCTCACCCTGCCACCTTCCACTGCACCTACAGCTCATCCTCTTTCCTTCCTAGGACCCTACCTCTCAACTCGCACCACTCTTCCTAACACCCACGCCTCCCAGGACCTGTATGGATGGTAAGCCCAGGCCAATGAGTGAGGAACAAAGAGCCGCTGCTTCAAGCAGCTGGAAGAGGAGGAGGAGGAAGAGAGGACAGCTGGGGACTCCTGGACACAGGCACCCAGCCTGGAAAGCGCCTGCCTCGGGTGGATCCCGCTCAGGGTCAGCGGCGCTGCGACAGAGTTGGACAGAAACCCTTGGGGGAGAAAGCAGGACGTGGGGCGCAACCCGAGAAAAATGCACGCAAGTCCCGCTGCAGCTCGGAGCTGGAGATCCGGCTCGGCGGCACCCGGGCGGCGGCCGGTGACAGCCCCGCGCCCGCCCGCAGGCTCCCGACCCGGCCCCACGCACCTGGACCCGGCGGCCACCCTGCTCCCTCAGGGCGCTCTCCGAGGACTCGGCTTCCGGTGGGCTCCGCAGGCTGCAACCCGCGGCGACACGGAGACTTCACTCCTCCATCCTGGGACCCAGCAGCACGTTACAGACAGCCGTGCACTTCCTGTTTGAAAACACAGGGGAGAGAAAGAGCGAGAGAGAGCCCGGTGTTGGCAGAGTGGAGGGAGGGGCGCAGCCCGGCGGGGAGGGTGCCCGAGGGGGCTGCGGGTGGCGTAACCTCCGCCCTCCTCGCCATGGTGGGCACCGGGCGCGGGGACCCGCCACGCCAGCGACCCCCGCGAGCTGGCTCCCCAGGGCCCGGGCCTCCCCCTGCCGGCCGCCTCGCCACCAGCCCAGCGCGCACGGAGCCCTTCCGTTTCCAGCCCCGGCGAGGTCTCCCCTCCCCACATGTACCTAAGTCAGTCCACTACAGGCTTCCTCCCCGGCTCAGCGTGGTCTGCCTCCGTTTTCATCGGTTCCTCTCCTCCCCACCCCCGCCCTTGGGGAAAAAAACCGCCTTAGGGAAGGTGTAAAGACAAGACTGAGCCTTTGCAGGGGAGTGGAGGCTGGGTTTATGCAAAATTTTAAAGTTAACAGCTACATCCCAACATATCCCCTCCAGCCCCTCTGCTTTAAGAGCTTCAGGATGGGAAACTACTTGTCTTGTGCCTAGATGACTCAAGAATGTGCACACAGCTGCCAGGAACTAAAGGGGGAAATGTATTCCGGGTTCCTAGGATCTCTCCTCTTGGGATCCTAACCCCAACACTGACATAAACCAGTTTCACACAAAAGACCATCGTGTAAGTGCAGTGGTCGGCAAACTCATTAGTCAACAGAGCCAAATATCAACAGTACAACGATTGAAATTTCTTTTGAGAGCCAAATTTTTAAAACTCAAACTTCTTCTAACGCCACTTCTTCAAAATAGACTCGCCCAGGCCGTGGTATTTTGTGGAAGAGCCACACTCAAGGGGCCAAAGAGCCGCATGTGGCTCGCGAGCCGCAGTTTGCCGACCACTGGTGTAGTGCATTCTTTCAGTATTTCTTTGTGCACGAATCACCGAGCAGTTCCAAAGTTCTGGGTTTATGTTCATTTTGTTAACTTCTGACTTAGGTGGACTTCAGGGTAGTGTTTAAACAGTAGTAAACAGATGGTACAAGAGTCTGCCATATACAGAGTGTGCCAGCTTCAGGCGTTTGTATGTGGTCAGTGCCCGGTTCTGGGCTGCAGGTGTGAGGGCTTCATCGGTACGGCCTTGCACACACATTTATCAGGATGCAGGGCTGTCTCTGACAAACAGCTCCTTTCCTCATCAAGCTGATGGCTTAAATACAAGTTATTCATGTCTCAACACTAAACACGGAGAAGAGAACATCAAGGATGATTATTCTACATTAAAAAGCTAAACTGTGATTGAAGTAGATAGAAACTAACAGACATAAAGCTCCTCCTCAGTGCTAGACAGCACCTCGTTTTAATCTCCTCTTAGTCTAAACACTTCCCAACAGATCTGTAAAAGTCCTATCCCCATATTCCCAACTGAAGAAACAGGGTCCGAGAAGTTCAGTAACTGTCCCAATGTCTCTGCTACAAAGTGGTCAAATAACAGGTCTTTCCTAAGTATAAAATCTGGGCCATCTCCTCTACCCTGTGCTAATTCTCAAAACAACAGTGAATTCTGGGAGAAAAAGCAAGCCCAGTGACCATGTCTGATCCATTCCTTTATATCTGAATGATCCTGAAATTTACATGCTATCCTTCTGTAGGAGTCAGGTTCCTGACCCACCTGAATGAATAATGTGTACCTTGATTACTCGAGCAGAGGACAGTGTGATCTTTCCCATTATCTGCTACTGGCTCTGTCAGCCTTTTCAGAATTACTCGGTGGCAAAAGTTCAAAAGGTTCTAGGATAGCTACTCATATGCCAAGGTACAAAGTCTGTCCAATTTAGAACCTAATCAGCTGACTAATGTTTGTTTCTTGAATTCTTTTTTTTCGAACTGAGCCTTTTTAAGAAAAAGGGGGGTAGGGGAGGGAGACAAATGCTTGGCCTCAACTTTTACTGAAACTGTCGAAATTCTCTCATTTTCCATTTCTTTCTGCTTTAGCACTTAGTTTACACTCACTTGTCAGTAGCATGCTTCCATTCTCCTCCTGACAAGCCATGAAGCGGAGCACATATTAAAAGATGATTAAGATCCTTGGCAGTGGTGAGACCCCAGACACTTGTAGAGTGAGTGAGAAAGTGAGTGCTTTTGCCTTGTCTTCTGATGAACTGCACCTCACCTGCCCTTCCCCATCGCCTCACTGAGCAGCACAGGCTCTGGAGTTGTAGGACATGCAGGTGAGAGGCAAGGGCAAGGCCCTCAAGGGTGACTGGCAGGACTGGGCGGGGCAGAGATGCATTCCCAACCTTCACAGTCTAATGAGGGCTTATTACTAACAACCTCCTGTGGGTTCTGAGCATCCTTTTGGGGTCCAGCTCTGGCTCTGCTGCCTCCTTTATCCTTCTCACACTCCCTTGCTTACCCTGCGCCTTTCTTCAAAAATGTAATGCTTCCTCCTAAAGCATTGCCATTTCTTCCCCACAAGGAGGGCCTTTAGCTCAAAACTTCTCTCTCTTCTCTCTCATTTAATAAATGTTGTCAATAATTACCACGTTTTAAAAAAATGCAACTCCATTTTAAAAGACCTTTTGGTATTCTTGCCTTCGTTTTCTATTACTCATTAGAACTCCAAGAGCCCAGAAGAAAAACCTCTGAAGACAAATGAGACTCTTTAAAAAAGCAAAGGTAGCATGTTTAAATTAACCTGTATGAATTCCAAAGTTCACAGTTAGGATAATACATCACTAAGATTGCATCAGTTCCTGACATGTTTCCTCACAACCACAGGGCCTGACCATCATGTCATACTTTCCCACAGTTTATCTATTCTCCTGCCCCTTCTGTATTTCACGGGGAAGCATTTCATCCTTACCACTACTGAGCAGAAAAATAAAACATTAAACTCACCACCGCATAAGAAGAGAGAAATTATGCTCCCAAGTAAGCACAAATGATACCTCAACAGATAAAAGTGATTCTGGAAGAAAACGGGAGGTTCATTTTGAAAGTCTCCATTCCCTAAGTACCATAGTCCATGGATGACGACAGCAACATTGTAAAGCCAATTTTAGAGGCTCCAAATTAAGTGACAAGAGATAGCTTTCCTGAGGACTAACGGGTGTGGAAGAAGAGATGATAAACTCATATCTGAAATGCTGCTGCTTATCTTTCTTCATCTTAGAAAGACCTTCCTTTAAAATGGTTAAAAATGTTTGCCTCAAGATTTCTCTGTGTGAGGATTCTTGGTGATTACTGTAGCTGGATTTAAAAAAAGAAAAATGACAAACTGTTTGGTGACCTAAGAAACTGCCTCTGTCCTAGCAGCCTTCCAAGAGGTGTGTCCCTGTCTCTGTCTTCACTTCCAGGGTAGCTCCTGCAATAGGCTTTCCTGTGATGGAGGTCTCTGGCACTGGCAATCACCTTCTGGCCTCGGCAAATCCTGGGCCATGGCTTTTAAGGAAGATGTCTTCAGAGCCAACTGGCTGGCTCGACAGGCATTTGCCCAAAGAGGGTCATTAACCGTCTTCAAGGAGCCAGAGTGTCATTTCCCATGGCAAAAATGTAGCAAGGGGTGCAAATCATTATTATAAAAATCTGCCGGCAGGATGGTTTCAGCTTCTTCCTGGGAACGGAGTTTCTTGGTGCTGAGCAAGTTGAGAAGGAAAGCAGTCCTTAGAGCACCCCACAGCAGGGCTCGGAAGACCAAGCTACAAGGTAGAAACTCAGGGCCAGGGTGGCACCAGGCCTGTGCTTGCATGTCCTTCAGCTCAGTGCCTCGGTTTCCTCAGCTTCCAAATACCCAAACTCACCCATGCTGCACAGACTTTGTGACACTTACATGGGTCCCTCACCTGCCCTGCCCCACTGAATTCTCAGCACTGCCTTTGCAGGGAGAAGTCATTATTTCTGACAGAGGCAGCAGCCGAGATCACAGATGTTAAGTCGTTTTTCTCAAAGCAGTAGGTAATGGAGCTCAAATTCACCCTGGGTCTGTTCTTTCTCCTCTTAATTGGAGAGATGAGCAGGTGCATTTTGGCTGTGGATGTATTATTCTGTGCTGCATATCTTTTACGCAGAAGAATCTCCCTTTCAAAACACAACTTGTAATGCTCTTTTTCAACTGCATCATGTTACTTCATCACCTTGCCAAATTTTTGGAGAGTATAAACTATAAACATGTATTTTGCAACAGGCCAATTTATTTTAAGTTCTAGGAATATAAGTTGATATAAATTGGGTTAAATATGCATCTGAATATTATTTTATATAATAAATAAGACAGATCCACTAGTCAATCCAACTGTGAAGGATAAAATCTTAACACAGGTTTTCTAAGTTTCCCCTCCATTCTTCAGTTAGTATGCAAATACACATGCAAAGTGGGCCATACTGACTAATGGACTGTGATTTCATAAGCATTACTATGAAAGAATAGCAAGAAATCACCAACGTTTGACTAAATGCAAATACCTGTATACAATTTAGAGTATTCAAAATGTTCTTGGCATAGACTGCTAGCAACGAACAGCCTCAGGCTATTTACTGGCTGTTGATCGTGATCTGTGTTGTGTTGACTAAACATTGTCCTATAACACATTTCTCTTTGGAAGGCATGTTTTGTCTATTCATCTTCTGTAATGGATATTTCTGTTCCTTTATTAAAATATATTTTAAATTCTCTTTAGGCATTCATTTAAAAATAATATATTAAAAGTCCAACAACTTAAAAGGATTGGTCCTAACAAGTCAAAGAAATATGTTCACTAATAAATAAATAAATAAATAAATAAATAAATAAATAAATAAAATGTTCTTTAAAAGGATTTAAAAATATATAAATATTTCCTGGCCAGGTGGCTCATTGGAGCATTGTCCCATAAACCAAAAAAGGTTGCAGGTTAGATGCCCAATCAAGACGAGTACAGGAGGCAACCAATCAATCTCTCTCACATCTATGTTTCTCTCTCTCTCTCTCTCCTTTGATCTCTCTAAAACATAGCCTCAGGTGCGGATACACACACACACACACACACACACACACACACACACACATCTGTACAATTACACATCTTAAGGTAGCAAAACAGGAGTTAACAGGGAGTAAGTACCACACATCACTGTAACTGAGTATATCTATTCTCAATTGTAATAGAATTTTAATGAATAAAACAATTTATGAATAATTTATGGTGGCAAAAATCAGATAATTTGATTTTTCATTTGCCTGCAGTGAAATGGCTAAGACAAACAGCATGAAAGAGAAACTAAGTACCTGAAAAATCCAGAAACATTATTATAAACTTGTGCAAGATTATTTATAATTTTTTTTATTTTTTAAAGTATAGTTGGTATACAATATTATGTTGGTTATATTAGTTTCAAGTATATAATATAGTGACTCGACATTTTTATACCTTACAATGTAATCACCCCACCATTTCTAGTAATCATATTCATCAATTTTTAAACTGAATCTAGTGAAAGAAACTCAACCACTTGATGTGTATTAACTCGATTTTTCCAGACGACAACCCTATGAGGTAGAAATTATCATTACATCCATATTACAGATCAGGAAAAAGACACAGAGATATGAAGTCATTTGCCCACAGTAACATTGCTAGCAAATATCTGAACTTGAGCAGCCTGGCTGGCCAGAGTATATTTTTGGTCAACCCATTTTACTACCACTGGTGCACAACTGGACTGGGCTTGCTTTCTCCAGCATGAAAGGTCCTGGGGGATAGACCCATAGATATGACAGAAGGAGCAGAGTGGCTCCCGGGCTTTCTTTTTTGCAACAAAAATGTAACCACTGGTTGTAGGGAATCAGGGATGCAGAGCCCGCTATATGTTGCTTAATAAAGAAATAATGAAAAGAAAGGGAAATATATTTGCAGAATGGGAAAGCCAGGACAATGTGCTGCTTCCTCACCTTGACCAGAGTCTAAAAGGCTACAGGACTATCTGGCTGAAACACAACTGAATTAGCAAGGAAATGGAATGAAATGAACCCTATGTACTATGATCTTGGTGAAGCATTTGATACAGTTTTTCATGAAGTTGGGATTATTAAGTCAACTGAAACTTATCTATACATATAAAACCCTAATATGCAAATAGACCAAATGGTGGAACAACCAAACAACTGGTCACTATGACGTGCGCTGACCATCAGGGGGCATGCACAGAACATGGCGGGTGTCGGCCGCGGTGGGATGGTGGAGCAGGTGAGCGGGGGCACCAGACCAAGGTGGAGCGCCGGTCGCTGTCATTGGGGCGAGTCTCTGGTGGTTACTGAAAGTTCTTTGCTCCCGCATACCACAGTCCCACCCAGCGCTCGCACCCACTGCCAGCACTGGAGCCACCACTTGCACCCGCTGCTGGCCCCGATCACCCTTCAGGGCTTCTCTACCTCCCCCTGCTCCTGACGGGTGATCGGGGCCGGCAGCCACTGCTCACACCCACTGCCGGTGTTGGCCCTGCTCGCACCCGCTGCTGGCGCCCAGCGCCGATCCTGATCACTTGGTGTCGTCAGTGGGTGCGAGCGGCGGCTGCCCACCCCACTTGCCCATGAGGGTTTCTCTACCTTCCCCTGCTCCTGAGGGGCGATTGGGGCAGCAGCCGCCGCTCGCACCACTGACAGTGCCGGCCCCAATCGCTCCATGCCTTCAGCGGGTGCAAGCAGAGGCGGCAGGAGCAGGGCTGCCGGCAGACAGGGGACCGGGGAACCACAGGAGAAGGGGCCAGGCAGGGGCATGGAGGATGGGCTGAGACCCGCCCCTGTGCCCACCGCAGCCTTGCGGCCCACAGTTCCTTTCAAGGTGCACAAATTCGTGCACTGGGCCCCTAGTATGGCTATAAGAAACACACAGGAGTTAAGCAGGCTGGAAAGAAAAACACTGGCTAGCCCTGGCTGGTTTGGCTCAGTGATTTGAGTGTCGGCCCTCGGACTGAAGGGTCCCAGGTTCAATTCTGGTCAAGGGCACATACCTCGGTTGCAGGCTCCATACCAAGCCCAGGTTTGGGCACGTGTGGGAGGCAATCAATGGATGTGTCTCTCTGACATTGATGCTTCTCTCTGTCTCTCCCTCTTCCTTCACTCTCTCTAAAAAAAAAAAATCAATGGAAAAAATATCCTCATGTGAGCAATGGAAAAAATATCCTCATGTGAGCAATGGAAAAAATATCCTCAGGTGAGGATTAACAAAAATAAGAAATAAAAATAAAAAATAAAAACACTGGATATATATACTAGTATGTGAAGAAAAGCACAAGGAACAGATCAGTATTCAATCTGTACTCAACAGTAACTTAGAAATTATTCATGCTGTTATAATCCAATTTGCACAAAACATTAATTTGGGAGGTATGAAAAGGGCAAATGAGGGAGAAACAACCTCAATTAACAGAGGTGAGGGAAAACAAGAAGCTCAGTTTCATTTTTGGCTCCCTTTAATTTTCAGGGAGGGGCTAGCTAAGATGCCCAATAGTAAAGGAAGCAACAACACATTGCATATATTGAAAATTTTAGGACCTTGGGTCTGAACTTCAAAAAGCATGATCCTGCCGAGCCGGTGTGTCTCGGTGGTTGAGCATTGACCTATGAATCAGATCAGGGTTCGATTCCGGGCCAGGGCACATGCCCGGGTTGCGGGCTCGATCCCCAGTGGGGGATGTGCAGGAGGCAGTTGATCAGTGATTCTCTCTCATCATTTGATGTTTCCACCTCTCTCTCCTTCTCCCTTTCTCTCTGAAATCAATAAAAAAAATACATATTAAAAAAAAGCATGATCCTATTATTTTTTTACATGCCATTAGTAAAGTTCCATGGGAAATAATATTTCTTTCAACAAGAACACTTTGTTAGCAAAACTCAAAGAAATGAGGGGGCTCAAAGGCTGAATTTAGAGGTCAGATGAAAGAGTCAATGGTGTGTGTATAATCTGGCCCCACTACAAATATGCCGCACAGGCAGAAGGTCATGAGAATGGTTTGGGAACACACGACAGGATAAAGAACAGCGGAGAAGGAAGAGAGGAGAGAGCTAAAATTTGGACTAATGTTATTTTTTTAAGCATAAATTATAATTTCTAATTTCTTTAATGTTGAGAAATCACTTCTCCCTTGGTAGAACTGTTTGCCTTCCCAGCAAAAAATGATACTTATAAAGTCAGTAGCTGATTTAGAACTCAAGAAATGGCCTAAACTCATGCTGGGTCCCAGGAAATGTACAAGTGAGCATCATTTCATACGACTCCTAAGAGACTCCAGAGCTAAACTATGTAGCCCTGGAGCCACCATGCCCCAGGCAGTGAACTCCAGAGTCCAGGCTCCAAGACAGACTGTCAATGAAGTGACAGTCACCAAGGGAGTCTTATATAGTCCATTTCCTTCTAAATAAAGAATAGTAACAGAAAAAGGAAAGTTAGCACAAAGGCATAATAATTAGAGCCAAACAACATTCTAGATTATGAATGGGAAAGTTTATGTGAAAACGACTATGCTCTGAGATTAATATGTATAGAGAATAAAAAGCAAACCATAAAGCTTAAATAGACAGACCTTCCCCAAGGTTTGATTATTGGCCCCTTTCCATGGTTTAAAAACATCCACACAATGACAAACACAAATTAACCTCAGCCCAGACCCTTTGCCCCAATGTCCTAACGCCTAAAAGACCTATGCCCGCATCTGGCTGAGCTCAGAATTACCAGCAGGGCCTTTTAAACACTGTTTCTCGCCTGGCAGGCGTGGCTCAGTGATTGAGCATGAACCAGGAAGTCACAGTTAATTCACCGTCAGGGCACATGCCCGGGTTGCGGGTTTGATCCCCAGTGTGGGGCCTGCAGAAGGCAGCCAATCAATGATTCTCTCTCACCATTGATGTTTCTATCTCTCTCTTCCTCTCTGAAATCAATAAAAACATTTTTTAAAAAATAAAATAAAATAAATAAACTGTTTCTCAGACCCCACCCAGATCTACAAGCATCACAATCACTGGGGGTGGAGGGACGGTAAGGGGCAGGGTTCAAAATCTGTACATTTATGAAACCCCCAAGCAATCCTAAGGTGCAGGCCAGCTGAGGAACCTCCACTACAGACATTCTATTCCTTTCTTTACTACCACCAGAATTACTGAAGTCAGAGTCTAGAGCAAATGATTTCCCTTCTCAAGAACCTTTAATGGGATAACCTTCAAAGGCAATGGAATGAAATCCAAATTCCTTAGCAGGACACTCCAGGCCCTCTGTAATATGACCCAAACTACTCTTCTGCCCTCCTTCCCTCCCACATCCCTCACTCTGTCACACCACAGTTCCCCAAACACATTACATACATCTTTTATGTGTCCATGCTTTCCTGAAACAACGTTCCCTCTCCTCGCTCACCTTTCCCTACCAGCCTCCATCTTTCTCATACTTCAAGGGCCTGCTCTAGTTATTTTTCTTTGTGAAACCTTCTCTGATCTTTCCAGTCAAAACCATTCTCCTCTTCCTTTGAGCAAATGCCCAAAAAATTGAGCTCATGCAGGAATTACAGCATACGCTGCATGCTGCCCTGAATTATGCTAAGCTGTTTACACGCTATTCTCCCCCTGAAAACAGGGGTGTAACTCATTCATCTTCCATACTGTGGATGAGAGACAGGCCTAGGTTCAAAGTTTCGTTTTCCAGTTACTAACATTGTAACCCCTGTGAGGTTAACTTGAACACATTGAGCCTCAATTTTGTAATCTTTGAAATGGGACAAAAAAAAAAAATGCCTACCTTCATGACTGATATGAAGACCTACCACAAGAAGTGTTTGGCCCAAAGCAGACCACCTTTACAATGCACCAAAATGGTAGCTGCTGTTATTATTTATTATTAACTTTTGTTTCCTATCCTACCAGAATGCATTGCAAGACATAGTAAGTGCTCAAAAATCGTCTGCTTTCACAAGAGAGAGCGAGCACATTTGCTTCCAAAGTAATAAACAGTGATTTCTTAAAGCCCTTTCTCTTTACCCAGCTTTGTTCTGTTTTGAAGGGCCTTTCATAATATTTCTATTGAAAAGTCATCTCTCACTCCCTTTCTTTCCTTCAAAAAATCAATGTACAATATTCTAAGGAACAAGCTCCGTTCGTGCCCCTCCTACTCCAGCTTGGCTCTTGGCTCTGAACTACAGTAACTGCCTGCAGCCACAGTGTCGCTGCCCAGAGAATCGCCTGCTTCACCCTTACAACAAACAGCACTTTGTAGGCAAACTGGAGGCAAGCCCAAAGTAGGAGGGGGGAAAACCAAGGAAAAGGAGTCTGGGCCAGAAATTGAGTCAACACCCACACTATCATCCACACTATAATACAGGTAAGGAGAGAACAAGAAAGGGAAGAAGTTCCGGTCCATGCAGACTCCTCCCAAGCATTCCCCTCACCTCTCACCCACAGAAAATGACTTCCAGGACTCACACAGGACACGTGGGCGCACCCACTCACACACACAGGCCACTGTTAATGAACTACTGTCATATGGAAGTTTCCTATCCTCACCAAACCAATCGTGTTGCCATGATTACAGGGGATGAAACCCAAGGTCAAGGTCAGCAGAAGCAAGCACCAGGACCAGAATTCAAGTCCTCTGAGCTCCAAATCCTTGATCCTTCCCACGGCCCTATATTTCACTGGGGAAAGCAATTTTCAAAGCATTCTCACAGCAGCTCAGTGGATCCACTAGCTGTAAAGGTAAAAGTAACATAGTGTTGGTGCTCTTAAAAACAATTCTGGTGCCAAGAGTGAGGGTTGTCACAGCAACAAGACCCCAACTGCAGCCCTGAGAATTTTCAGTCCAGCATTTTAGTATGGTGTTCCACAAAGAGGCTCTGGCTTTCTGTTCCTAGATGGAAATGGTTTCCTGACAATTTTGTTTGTTTGGTTTGGGGAGGAGGTATTAGAAAAGGAGCCTAATTTTCTCTCTTTTAAAAAATCAAACCCTCACCCTGAGCTTCAAGCTGAGGTGATGTGGAAAGCAAAGAAGGTTCTTGTTCTGAGCGAGTACAAGAGGCAATAAACCCGTCCTAAAAAGTCCAGATTCTGAGCTTTGGGTTCCAACCACAGCCTTGAGTTCCTAGGCTGCTCAGTGATGGGCAAGGGCAGCCCGACTGGGGGCCAGAGCCTCGGTGTCCTCTGCTACAGAACAGGCTGCTGTGGGGAGTAAATGCGCTAACACGTGTAAAGCGCTCCCAGCACATAACGTGCCAGGCACGTGTGAGTTCGACGTAAGTGCTTCCTAGTATTATTTCCAGATTAGTCTCTACGTGTGCTCCTTTTAAAGTACGTTTTGTAAGAAGGTTAAAGAAGACTTCTTGTACAATGTGTTAATCCATAGTGCCCCAAACCAGCACAAAGATTATTTACAAGGTTCACTTCCTGATAGGATCTTCCAGGATTTCCATCTGTGGACTCCAGTCCCTAGAAGAACAAACAGTGGAATTTGAAGAATTTTTCTTCCTCCCAGCAACAGTGCAGGCAAAACTGTACCCATTCTCTCAATACCACAAGCCAGCCTCCATCATGAGAAAGAACAAAGACACTTACGGCATTAAACTAACGCGGGGGCACATTTTTAAAATGCAGTTTTTATTCTGAAAGCAACCAAAGTGTTAACAATGTAAAGTTACCCCAGCTGAGAAAGACGGGGTTCAGATCATGCAGGAATGACAGTCCTGAGGCCTGGAATAAAACCTGACGGCGAATCAAAATGTTTCTTTCTCAGAAAATGCAGAGATTCCAGGAACAATGTGCTATACTTGGGTTAATTAAGAGAAAAATGCTTTTTAAAAATGTCAGGCTAGGAGTCTAGACTCAGCCAGTAATAGAGATCTGCTAAGATACCATCTTTCTTCTCTTTGCATGTACAATAAATTACATTCAAACGATGGAATGGTTTTTCACAGAAGAGTAGATATAACTAAAGACAGGAGCACTAGCAGGATCACAAAGCTACAGACGTGAGGGTGTGCCTTGCACAGGGCACCCAGCCATGGAGAGCGGCTCAAACTCAGCCTGCACTGTTCTCCAAGCAGCGTGCCCTGCAGGACAGGTGCAGCATGCTGCCACTAACGTCACACAAAGGGACACAAAGGAGGGTGCGGGCTGCTCCCAGTGGCACCCACACACCAGCCCTCCACAAGCCGGTGTCAGAGCCATCAGGGAGCTGGGGGCTGCCATGCATACCCCTGCAGACGATGCAGTGGTTTGGGGGAGGAGGGGGAGATGGCCAATTTTTTACAAACATTTTCCAGCTTTCTTGGTTCATTTTTATATCAGCTGTTCTACAGTCCTCTCTTCTTTTCCTTACTCTATATTCTCTTTTCTGACCTAAACTCTTTCCCTTCCTTTTCATTCCAATTTTCCTTTTGCAGAAGCCACAACACAAATTAACATACACGCACTAGGAATGGCAAAAATAATAGCGCTCTGCCTACCCACATGGATTCTGCACTATTTCTAAATATTTATCGGGTCATAATTTTCCCTATGTAAGGACTCCTCTTTGTTCTCTCCCAAATCAACTTTAAGATACAAATAAATCTTCCTTTTCCCTTATCTTCTGGGTAAATGATCTCTTTCTTCACCTCCAAGTGGCACTTACCCTTCATTCTCTACCACCGGGCCCACCTATCCCCTTCCCTCCTATCATTTTCTGCTAGATGCTTTATTCTTATCTGTATATATAAAAGCCTAAGCAACCTTTCAACCGGAAGCCATGACACGCACTGACCACCAGGGGGAAGATGCTCAACGCACAGGCATGGAAACATGGAACAGACTAATGAATCTCAGAAGGAAGGGGGGAATGGGGTAGCAAGAGATTAACCAAAGATCTTATATGCATACTAGAGGCCCGGTGGGGTCCCTTCACCTGGTCTGCGCCCTCTCGCAATCAGGGACCCCTCGGGGGATGTTGGAGAGCCGGTTTCAGTGCAATCCCCACACCGTGCACCGGGCCTCTAGTACTCTACATATTTTCACTGGAAAATATTACTCCTCAGGCAAGACAACCCCTTCAAATGCAGCCACTCCAGACATAACATACCAAATGTAAAGGGCAGAAACTGTTACCATTACAAGTATGGGGCTTTCGGATTGGGTGAGGTATAGGGGTGAGAGGAGGGCACGAAATAATAAAATCAAGTTTTGATTTGTTTCAACTTAAAAATTGCTATTGTGCTTTTATTCAAATCCTATGCGTCCATTTGCCTGGCCACTAAAGGGCTCTCTATCTCTAAGGACCAAAGCTCACAGGCTGTATCCAGCCCACAAAGCTATTCTGTTTGGTCTGCAGGAAAGATTTAAAGTGTTGAGTAGCCAATCTTGTAAAATCAGATGTTTATGTCATAATTCAGATTTCTGGGATATAGTAAAAAAATCAGAAGATCTGGTAAGACTGACCCACATTCCCATATGGTAACAATTGGCTGCTGAATAGATCTGATAAAGGGCCCTCTTTAGACAGGACCTGTTCAGCACAGGCCCACCCCCACTCCCTCCTGATCACCCCACCCTGAGGTTGAGTGCCAGCTGCCACAGATCATCTTACCTGAGGTCCAGTTCCCATGAGGCCCACTTCAGGCAGTGTTTGGTATTTGCCTGAGACCCCCGAGGGCCATTAGCTAGTTTCCAATTCTATCTTTCTCTGTCTTTGTTTAGTACCAAAATTACAGACGTAATTATAAAGTTTTTGCTTGGTACAGAATTTTCCAGGTACAAATAATTTATAAGAAAAACAACTTAGAACTAAGCAAAAACAAAAATGTTTCATAACCAAAAAACTGTAATAGAATGAATTCACTTCAATGAAGTGATTATAGTTGAGCATAATACATCTATAAATACAACAGACTATAAGTATAAGATATATAGATATGTGGCTATTAATTCATTCTTTACTTAGAGGATATGAATGATTGTCTTGAATGCATATCTTTGGTAGAGCATCTACTCAGCAAGCATTTGGACATAACCCCTAACAAATACTAGCCTATTAGCTACATATTTATAAATTTATGTACAGTAGTTACCGTAAGGACAAACCTAATTAGGAGGAGGGCGCTACTGGCATTCTACCACCAATTACAGTTAACAGAGAATAGGGCCAGAGAAAACACAAAAACAAGTGATTTAAAATTACCCTCTCAATTCTAGGGTGAACTTTCACCCCAGAGGTTTTACCAGCGGGTTAGTATTTTCTAAAACCAATGTGTGCTGACAGGAACACAAGCTTGAAGGCCTGTGTGCCACTCCCGTTCGCCGCTTCCCCACGTTTCAGATCTGATCTACAAGGGAAGAGCACAAACTGCATGAGCTGTGAGGTCCCTTTACACCTCAAAGTCTGATTCTCTTATTCTTTCCAACAAAAATATTAATAGGTACTGTAAAATGAATACATAGAAATCTAAAAGAAATGAGAATACAGATTAAAATTGATTTTGAAATAAATAAGACTAGTTTTAAAACCTACCTTCTGTGTTTTGTTTGTTTGTTTGCAGATCACATAACCTCTCTCTCAAGCCTCAATAACCTCATCTGTAAAGTGGTAATAAGCCCATCTTCCACTCAGGATTGTTTTGAGGACTAAATTCTAGGGCATAGGTTTGGTTATTATTAACCTTGGGTATCCCATAAATTGTTCAATTACATCTCGACCAGTTGAGTTTTAAATTAGTTTTTATATCCGTTAACAAACTAATTTTAAAAGCTTATTCTGTAGAGTGCTACTGAAAGCATCATGGAGGCCATTTTCCAAAGAATTTGAATTTTCAAACATTTCTCAGAGCTGGGCTGGGGACAATCGGTGAGAGAATTTTGACTGATGGCTTTCCCACCCAAGGTGATGGGCATGAATGTGTCCTGTCTCCCTGTGGGAGACCTGGAGAGGCAGCTTCTGGTGGTCAACATCCCTCAGAGAGAAGCGCGGTCCTCCTCGCATTCCTTCTCCGCCCCGCTCTGCCAGAATTCATTGCAGTGTTGGTGATCTGTCGATGCTGAGATTTAGCAATGGGATTTATGGGTTGCTGGGGAACGGAAGCCTTCTCTGGCAGTGTTCCTAACTATTACCAGCAAGCAGAGAAGGGAAGTCAAAACATTTTTAAGAAATGAAATGTTCATAATGGAGGCTAACATCGGTATTGGTGAGCCTGCCCCAACAGCAGGTGTCAAGAGGAGGACACAGACATCTTCAACACCTCAGAGCAGGAGCAGTGGCCAGACTTCTGATTTCACTGACTAGTAAAACATCAAAAGGAAGACTGTCATAAAATTCCCAGGTTTTAGGTGACTAAAGAATGACACCAAAAAGCAAACTATCACCACCCTTTCGTAAAAGGAAAAAAAATACATATTAACACCTTAAAGTACAAAGGACAACCCAAGATTATTTCTAAAAGTCTCTTTATACGGAATAAACTTAGCACTAAGAACTGAAAAGCTTGCTGTATATTGTCTTGATTTTTATTTTTGCACAGTTTGGTGCAGTTGCCATCGGCACTGCTTAAAAATGAACTGTGGCCTGGCCGGTGTGGCTCAGTGGTTGAGCGTCGACCTATGAACCAGGAGGTCACAGTTTGATTTCTGGTCAGGGCACATGCCCAGGTTGCAGGCTCGATCCATGATTCCCTCTCATCACTGATGTTTCTCTCTCTCTCCCCCTCTCTCTTCCTCTCTGAAATCAATAAAAATCTTAAAAAAAAAACAAAAACAAAAACTGTGAATTGGCCCCATCATGGCATCCAGACCAGGATGCAGTGTCTCATGGGGCACCAAGGGCCACACTGTGGAGCATCGTCTATCTTGGTCATCCCTTCCAAGGATACAGATGTGTCTTTAAAGCTCCTTGCTTGTCTGAATAACCAACTGAAAACTACTACTGTTTCGAAACCTTTTTAAAGGTGTCTTCAGTCGGTACCCAGCCTTTATGTACAATTAAGTAAGATAGTGGTTTTCAGTTTTGGCTGCACATCAGAATCTACTGGGGGTGGGGAGAGCTCCTTTCAAACCGAAACTCCACTCCCAGGCATTCTGATTCAATAGGGGCTGGGCTCATGTAACTTTAAAATACAGTTGACCCTGGAACGACAGAGGGGTTAGAGGTGTCGGTCACTCCTGCAATCAAAAATCCACCTGTAACTTAAATCGGCTCGCCACACTGGAGGGTTCCCAACTTCAGATGGAAACTATGTATTCCCCACATTGATTCTGATGCCAATCAGTGTTAAGAAAAACTGGTACCATATGATGACAGGAGATTTGACTTTGAGTGGTGGGCACACAGTGCAATATACAGATTTTATAACATAGAAACCTATGCCTGAAACCTATATGTTCATGTTGACCAATGTCACCCTAATAAATGTAATTAGAAAAAGAGAAGAAAAACTAGTACCATATTTTCTCACATTCATCCTGAATTTATCCTATATAATAAAAGGCTAATATGCAAATAGACTGAACGGCGGAAGGACTGGCCGCTATGACATGCACTGACCACCAGGGGGCAGATGCTCAACACAGAAGCCGCCTCCGGGTGGTCAGTGCACTCCCACAGGGGGAGCACTGCTCATCCAGAAGCCAGGCTCACGGTTGGCAAGCACAGCGGGGAGTGGGCCTAAGCCATCAGTCGGACATTCCCCGAGGGCTCCTGGACTGAGAGAGGGCGCAGTCTGGGCTGAGGGACTCACCCCCGCAAGTGCACAAATTTTGTGCACTGGGCCTCTAGTGTCTTATAAAGCTTTAAGGTACACCTCTTCATGCACCCCGGCAGGAGGGCCAGCCATAGGTGGGACACCAGGAAATCAGTGGAGAACAACACAGATAGGAAGCAGGCAACTGAAATACCACGTAGGTAAATAATCCCAATTTCCTCTGTCCCTACCCTAGTGGTTTCATGGGCTTCGATAACATCTCCTCCCAGCTATCTTCTTTCCAGATGCTAGAAATCCTAATATTTTTACCAGAAAAACAAATGGGCAAGGCCTATTCTCATGGAGCCTCCTAGAATGGATTGTAGACTCCAGCCGAATGTCCGCTTTCTGGGAACCATTACATAGGTCATTCCAGTGCTGGTGTCTTTCCCAAAGCCAGGTGCCCATGCTTTGAACAGAGCACAGTGGAAACTCAATTAAGACTGTGTTTCCAAAATCTTTTTAATGAAGCTTAGCATTTCTCATCCTTTGTAATTGCAAGTGGGCCAACATTTTGAAAGTATTTTTGAAGGCTTTTCCTGGGTTTGCCCACCAAAAACACCATCCTATGACAGTTCCATAGTTTCCCCCTTAATACCTGACCTCATATTTGCCCACAAAGAAACTCACCTGCAAATTTGATTACTAACATGTCCTAGTAATGGTTTCCTTGGAATAAATCCCCACTGGTTAGATATTTCACAATTCACAAGAGCTTACTGTCATCTGTAAACCTAGGAATTCCACTGTGGACTCCTTCTTTTGGAGCAATTATGTAAATAAGACCCGAGGGACCCCACTGTTTACACAGGTCTAAGCAGAAGGGAAATCTTTATCCTTAGAAATCTTTGTTTGTGGTCTTTAAGGTAGATAAAGTCAAATGCTTACTCTGTCACATGTGTAAGCTGTAGGTAATCACATCACCTCCCTGTGCCTCGATTTTCTCATCTATAAAATCCAAGTGTTGATCCTTCCCATCTATAAAATTCTTTTTATTCAAAATGATACACTGCATCCTTAATCCCAAGGTGACTTCAACTCTGATTCAACCTCTGAAAGTATAAAAGAACAATATCTAAAAGTTTTAAAATATTTCCCCTCCAAAAAAAGTCTCATACAGTCACAAAACACCCCTTCTTCTCATAATAATATCCTTCATTGCCAGAGGATACAGACACAGCGCAGAGGTGAGAGTAGGCACACTGTACCATTTGGACAGACAACACATTGCACACACTGGCTGAGATCTGGAATTCTGTTCTAGCACTCTCAACACTATTGGATGGCTGCCACCTGAACCAAGAAGTTTATTTAAATCTAGTTTGTTGGAGAAATCGAGAACATTTGAAGAACTTGGCACTGAGTCACCTAGGATTTCTGACCTGTCTGCTTCCAAAGACATCTGAGAATGGCAATTTCCTAATATCTTCTCAGTGAAATCTGATAAGTATGAAATTTATACCAATGACAAGCGAAAGCCTAGTTCTGAAAAATGGCTGGTTTCTAAGCCCAAATCCTCTCTCCTTCTTCAAATGTAAAGCTGTCACTAACTAAGTATTTTGGGCATACTAGCAAAAAGGAAAAAAAAACACACCAAAAAACCTTAGCCTGAGTGGGAACCAAATTCATGCATGGTTGTTGCCAGTACCAGTTATCCTGTTTGCTTCTTCACAAATTTCAAAAGCAACTGATCTGGCAAGCTTCAGATGTGCACACAACATTAAAAATTCTCTTAACAGAATTACAAAAACCCCAGAGGATGGAGTACGGATTTCAGAAGCTTGCAACAGACTCAAATAATTTCAAAAGGGCACCTCAGGTGCAAACATGAGCAAGAACTAAATGCAATGGAGCATGACCACGAACACAGATTTCTCAGAAGCCCATTAACTAAGGACTACCAACCCCTGGAATTCACTTCTATCACTCAGCACCCCAGCTCTCAAATAGGACTGCAGTACAAACTACTAGGTTTCATGCAGTATTAATATTAGTGACAACAAAGCTTTTGGCAAAGTCATCCTCTATCCTCTCTCATGATTAGAAGACAGAATCAAGATTTTAAAAATCTCAAAGGACCCAAAGACCAGACAACAATAAACAGGATAACACTGAACAGGGGACAAAAACAAACAAACCAAGACTTCCACTCAACTTTACACACAAAAAATCTGCCCAATGAATACAGGATGGATCAACTCCTACAACAAATATCTGGAGTGTTTACTGCCCAGAACCTACATGAGTCTGTGCTACACACTACATTTGTTTTTATTTTTTTAAGGCAGTGTTTTGACCTTAAGCTGCACTAAGTAGATGATTATGCTTCGGTGTCAGGAAACAGCTGTTCTACTGTACTGTTGGCTGACCAGATCCCTTCTCAATTACCATATTCAATTCCAGACAACCATTACTCTCCAAGAGACATTGACAGACTGAGAAGACACCTAGAAACCATGTCCCACCCAGGACTGTGAAAAGAGTTGGGACTATTTTGCACTGAGAAAAAATAATTAGGGGGAGGGAGACATCATACTGTCTTTGTGCACTGAAAGCCCTGTTCTGTGGAAGTGCATAGCTCCAGAGGAAGAGAATCAATGGATGGAAGTTTCAAGGAGGCAGTCTTCAGCTCAAATAATAAACATATACAGTCCAAAGATACAATGGCATGCCTTCAAAAGTATAGCAGGACCTCATGTAACGTCGTTTCATTCGAAGTCATTTTGTTACAACACTGATGAGATGCTGTAGGAACTTTAAAATCTTGTTTATATCAATTAGCCTATGATAAAACAAGCTTCATTATACACTGAGTGGCCAGATTATGATGATCTCTGAACGCATAATAATCTGGCCATTCAGTGTATGTGTGTGTGTGTGTATATATGCATATTATATAAATATATGTGTGTGTGTGTGTTTATTTATATATATATATATATATATATATATATATATATATATATATAGCCTGGTGCATGAATTCGTGCATGAGTGGGGTCCGGCCAGCCTGGCCAAGGGGAGGGGACATGGGCGGCTGGCCGGCCTTCCTGCTGGTTGAACTCCTGGCTGAGGGGACAATTTGCATATTAGCCTTTTATTATATAGGATATACACTGAGTGGCCAGATTATTATGCGTTCAGAGATCATAATAATCTGGCCACTCAGTGTATATTGTTTTGCTTAAAGTTGCAGAATCTATTGAAGATGTTAAGTGAAGTCACTTAACAAAGTTCCCTGTTCCTTGGGGAGTTTAAACAGAGGCTGCCTAGCGAGTATAAAAATGTACTAAAGTTAGATCAGGATCTCTAAAATTCCAGTCCCACTTACCCAATATTATATATACTGCCCTGCTAGCTCACCTGCCATGATCTCAAGAATGCCCTTTGCTTCTTAGGATTTGCCTAGATCCTAATCACATCAGGCCTCAGCATAGCAGAGGTCTCCTAGATTGGCTTTCTAACCCGTTTTCCCCACATGTCAGGAAGGCCCTTCCCTTCAAGGCCTATTCTGAGATGTAACTTCACTTCACAGTGGCCTTTCTGTTCACTCTCTTGCTCAGGGTTTCTCAACCCTGGAACTACCGACAATTTAG
This sequence comes from Cnephaeus nilssonii, assembly GCF_951640355.1. Classification (NCBI taxonomy): domain Eukaryota; kingdom Metazoa; phylum Chordata; class Mammalia; order Chiroptera; family Vespertilionidae; genus Cnephaeus; species Cnephaeus nilssonii. The sequence continues at coordinate 36,416,280 of NC_137078.1, forward strand.
ACAGGATAATTCTGTTGTGGGGCAATAACCTGGGCATTGCAGGATGTTTAGCAGGATCCCTGGCCTCTACCCACTAGATGTCAGTAGCACCTGCCTCTCAGCTCTGACAAGCAAAAAATGTCTTCAGACATTGCCAAATGTCTGCAGGGAGCCGAAACCACCCCTCGTTGAGAACCACTCTTCTTGAGGCAAATGATTAACACCACTGTCTGGTGGCTCAAGTTTTCCACTAACTAGATTCTTTCTACCTTCCTTCATTAGTCATGTTCTCGGCTCCAGCCAGCAAACCTATTTACTATTTTTGACCTATGACAGATCTCAAAGCTTCCCCTAATGGGTGTTCCTTCCTGCTTCTCCCCCCCACACAGCACTTCCATCCGGCTCCAAACACCATTTCCACTTTCAGTATTCCTGGACCTTCTAGACAAAGGCAATGTTTCCTTCTGGTGGCATCCTCACGTGCACCTCTTACCTGCCCTCTATTAGTTCAAGAATCCTCTCCTTCTTTGTTAAGGCATCGCAGCACCCACTCTGGTTCTCTGCTTCCTGCTGGTACTCAATAAATATGGACTGCCGTTCTTAGATGTCAAAGAGCAGCTCCCATTATATGTGAAACCCCTTACCAAATACCATTTTAAGAACATATGATCATGAGTACAGTTTTTAAAATATATATATATTTTATTGATTTTTTACAGAGAGGAAGGGAGAGGGAGAGAGAGACAGAAACATGAATGATGAGAGAGAATCATTGACTGGCTGCCTCCTGCACGCCCCCTACTGGGGATCGAGCTCACAACCCAAACATGTGCCCTGACCAGGAATGGAACCACGACCATAGGTCGAGGCTCAACCACCAAGCCAGGCCAGCCAGGCCATAAGTACAGTTTTGATGAAACTATTTTTTCATAGCCACTGCCAATTTACCTACACTACTGAGACTGAACCAAGTCTAATTTCCAAAATACAATTACCAAAACAATGTAGCTATTGCAACATACCAAACACATCAAAATTTTCTAAAGTTAATAATAATAAAAAGGCTCTGTACAATATAAAAGTTAAGGAAAAAAGGCCAAGTTTTGACCAAGTTTTTTTGTTGGTGCTTATTTATATAATTCTGGAAACCTTGGTGGGGAGAAAAAGATATGAACATGGCTCAATACTTTTACTGTTTCATCATAATGGAACACACTGGGGGAATAGTCACTTAAGGTCAGTTTTCTCTCCAGCCTTCTAAGGTGTTAAGAAAGTACATACACACCCACACTTCAAAGCAAAGTAGAAAAATCTAAGATGAAATGTTTAAATATATAAATAAACCATGTCAATTCATGATTGTGAATTTTCCCCCTCCAGCTCCATGGACTACCTAATAATCACTTTATGGGAGGCTCCCAAATAACCTAGAGAGACCAACCGCTCCAAATCAAACTTTGCCAGATCTGTATTTTAACTACCTCTTTCACCTCCGGATCTTTCCTCTCTTGCTCTTGCATTTTTAATGTCAAACACAGAGGCGACAACTCTAATCCTGTCCTAGCTGATGGTGTTTGGTCAAGTGTTAATAAACTGTATACACAAATGTTCTTTGAAGACCCCGTTTACTGGTTATGGTCCAGGATTCTTCCCACAAGTTTGTAAGAATCAGAGGCCCCAGAAGCTCTAGCGGGGAAGGCCTGAATCACAGTCATTCTTGGCACCTGGAAGTGCCCTTTGGTTGTTTGTGAGGTGAAGAGCGCTCACCATTGCTGCGGACAGGAATTCCCTACCGGTCCCAGACTCTTCCAGCGCCTGGCGCGGAACACATAGTAGGTGCTCAATAAACGCTGACTGAATGGCATTTTCTTATCAAAGCCGCTGAGGAAAGTTTCCAGACGTCAGCCACCTCTTTACTACTGTGTCTCTTTCAAAGTATGTCCTAATCGCTTTCCTTGCCCAACAAGAAATTATTTCTCAAACTCAAGAAGGAATCTGCCAAGCTGAAGGGAGCCATGTATGAGAACAAGCGGGCCCCACCATGGGCTAGGACTTCCCAACACCTAGTCCCTACATCTGTTTACCTCCTGAGAGCACCCTCCCTCTCATCTTGGTGCTTTTTCTTTCCGAAAACCCTACCTTCCCACCTTCTGCCACAGCCACACACACACACACCCCAAGTGTGTCCCGGGTGGGACGCCACCCCCGACCTCCCCTCTCCAACAGGGGACCTACCTTCCTTCCCTCGACCTGTGGCAGCTTTTCTCCACTGCGGCCGGCTTTTTAAGAAACCAAAACCTTATTTCTTCATCCGCAAGAGACACTCCAAGTAAAGGACCCCAGAAAGAGGAAGGCCCCTCTCTACCCTCCCGTAAGCGGAGGTGACGGTTCGCTGGGCAACCATCCCCCGGCCCTACTCCTTTCCAAGCCCCCGGACCGGATTCCAGCGCAAGTCCCGCTCCCAAGTGCCCACGCTTCGAAACAAGCTGGAAGCGGATTTTACCGGTACCCAACCCGGAGATGGCCCGCAGCGGGCTGGGTGCACCTGCGCGCCTCCCGTTCCCTCCGCCCCGCGCCGGGGGCGGGGCGCGGCCTCACTTCCCAGCCCACCCGGCGCGGGGAGAGAACGGGGAGGCGTTTCTGGAGAAGTTCAAGGGCTCACCTTCGGAGCACCGGGCCAGCCAGGCCAGACCCAAACACCCACCTCCGGGAGGAATCGGCGGAGCCGCACCCGGGTGTCCCCGCCCTTCCGACTGGGCGGAGGGAGGCGAGAGGAGCGCGCGCCGGGAGGAGCCGGAGGGAGGCTGCACGGCCTCTCCTCCCGCCGGGCCCACCGCCCGCGGCCCAGGCGCCCGCGGCGCCCGCCACGACAATTGCCCAAAGCGGAACGGTCCTCCGGGCCCGAGGGGTCAGAGGCGGGAGCCCAGCCCGGCCCCGCGCGCCGGCCGCTGCGCCCCTTTTCGCCCCCCTCGCCGCGAGTTCGCGGCCGCAGCCTCCGCTCGGGCCGCGGCGTCGGGGGCAGGACGCCTGCGTCGCGCCGGCGCGCTCGGGCGCGGCTCCCACCTGCGCAGCCGGGCCCCGGCCCGGGAGCGGTGCGCACCCACCTGGGGGGACAGCCCGGGCCGCTCGGCCGCCGAGCCCGGCTTAGGCGGAGGCGGGAGGTGGCGGCATCACCTGCGGCGGGCGCTGCACCGGGACGCGGCGGAGGCGCGCGGCGCCCTGGACCCTACTCCCGCGGCCCCGCCCGCGGCGGCCACCTGGAAGCGCGGCGGAGGAGCCGGGGCACCCCGGGCGGCGGCAGCGGCGGCGAGCGGAGCAGCAGCACATGACTCTGTAACGGGGGGAATTAGACAAAGCGTAACATGGACTCCGGGTCCGTGCAGGCGCTGCTGCTCCGGGGCCAACCGCAGCCGGCGAGCGCCGCCACTGGCTCGGCCGCAGCCAATGGGGCGGGCGCGGGCCTCCATGTGATTGCGAGCGCTGGCCCCCGGGGCTCCGTCGCGCCTTCCGAGGGTCCGGCGCTTCCGCAGCCCGGCGGGTGGGCTGACCGGGCTAGGTGTGTGGCGGGGCGGGAGCCCGGGGTCGGGCACTGGCGGCGGGAGGCCGCTGGACGCCGAGCAGGTGCATGGGGCGGGCGGGAGCGGCAGCCGTGATCGATGTCGCAGAAACACTGTCCAGACGCCCACCTGGGCGGGACGTGGTTCCCGGCTGCCGCTGTCATGGGGAGGCGGGGGTGGGGGGGTGGGGAGCGAGAAAAGGTCAGGAACCTTCGCCCTTCCCATTCCTAGGTCTAGCCGTTGACTAAACCTCCCATATTCAGACTTGGGGAGAAATGCAATGAAATAGGGGACATTTGCATAAAAATCCTGTAAGCGGCTTTCACCCCTAAGGAGAAAGTACTTACCTAGGATGTGGGGCACACACAACTTTGTCTTGGTACGAATAGCTTCCCCAGCCTCATTTGTTCTGTCTCTTGTAATAATGATATATTGGAGAGTCAATTCTTGTCATCTGAGTCTACTCTTTTTCCCCCCATTCCTTTTCTGCCAAAAACGTCTTGTATCTGAAGCAGGCAGATGAAGAAAGGTTGACCTCTGCTAAGAGGTGTTTTCCAACCTGATAGTTTTCCCTCTTGTTTTTGTTGTGAGATCAAAGTACACATATTTGCAGTCTTTTTTTTTTTGTGAGTGGGAGGAGCAGGGGTCAAGAAATAAAGTGGTGGTGGGGGGGGGGGGAGCGGGGGGAATTGTTAGGTTTTAACAAGACAAATGGTTCCAGCCCAATCCACGCATTTCTGTGAACAATGGGAAGTCTTCTACCAAAATGTCTTCATGTCAGTGAATGTTCAATCAACATTAACTCAGCACCTAAAATGTTCATAAGCATTCTACGCCAGATGTGAACAGGTCCTCGGGAAGGTGTGAGTTCGGAGATGGTGAGCCACTAGAGAGTGGTGGTCTAGGGTTTCAGGAAAAGCTCCGGAGAGAAGGGGGTGATAGAACTGACCCTCGGGTCCTGAGCCCTTGTTCCCCAGGCGCTGGAAGTAGAGAAGGCAGCCCTGCCCGGGAGGAGTATGAACAGAGAGGTCCGGAGCACACTCGAGGGACCGTGCTAGACCAGTTACAAGATGACACTGGATGTTGAGCCCTCCTGACCTCTTGCTTTCTCACTTTCCTTGCCCTGCCCCTCATGCCAGCAGCCTCTCCTATTCCACACGCCCAGCCAAGGAGCTGTGTGGGCAGGAGCTGTGTGGTCAGCGATCTGATCACAGCACCAGATTTGCTGAACTGTGAGGTTAGAGCAGTTTGAAAACTATCATCTAGTGGTGTGGTATTTTGATTAAAAACACCTCACTATTAGAATTAATTTTGAATGCTTTGCTGTCGGTAAAAATACTTTGTCCCGTGTTTTGGTCCTCCGTGGGTTTTAAACTGTGGTTCTAGATATGAGAGAAATGTTTTTTCAAGATTGCTATCAATTGAGAAAAGGGAAAGTAACACTCAGGAAACAGTCAAATGTGGACACACAGTCATTCTCATCCACTATGACTGTGGGTATAAATTGGATAAACTCCTTTGGAGGACAATTTGGCAATTTTTAATAAAATGTGTGTTTTTTTTGACCAGGCAATTTGACATCTAGGAATTTATACTTTGAACACATTTATGCCAAATTTATGTATTTCCAAAATACACCTATGTACAAAAACATATGTGTATAGGTATATTTTTTTGCAGCACTGTTTATAATAGTGAAAACATGTAACCATGTAAACGTAATAAAATTCCAGTTGGGAAACTAGTTACTAAGCAAATTATGCTAGATTTGTAGAAGAAAAACCATAAAAAGCTGTTAATAAAAATAAGAGATCTATTTGTACCAACATGGAAGAATGTCTAAAATCTGTAAGTAAAAAAAGCAAGTTGAAGAACAATATGAATTTTATGATCCCATTTTTATTTATATTTCATGTTATTAAATGTATGCTTGTAAGATATTTGGAAGTACTAGTATACATAACAAGTAGATAACAGTGGTTATGTCTGGATGTGGGATTACCACATCCTGGCTGTTCACTTCCTGTTGCAAAATTCTGTATGTTTGAATTGCTTTTATGTTGAGCACCTATTAGAAAAATAATAAACAAGGATTTTAAAGGTGAAATTGGTAAGAGCTCTACCAATGACAAAATAATGAAAGATCACTCTGATGGTCTAGACCAGTGGTCGGCAAACTCATTAGTCAACAGAGCCAAATATCCACAGTACAACGATTGAAATTTCTTTTGAGAGCCAATTTTTTAAAACTTAAACTTCTTCTAACGCCACTTCTTCAAAATAGACTCGCCCAGGCCGTGGTATTTTGTGGAAGAGCCACACTCAAGGGGCCAAAGAGCCACATGTGGCTCGCGAGCCGCTGTTTGCCGACCACGGGTCTAGGCTATAAAAAGCTGTCAGCTTCTCCTACTCCCCAAGGGAGACAAATGGGGAGGAGGCAGCAAAGGACAATAACTGAGTTGACATTGGATTCAAAATTAAGAAATATGATTTAAAAAAAAAGGATTCTGAGGCTACACTAGCCATGTCTACAGAAATGAGGTGGCAGAGACACAATAATGTGTCTAGGAAGTTCGACTCAACAAAACCTTACAGAGCACGTACTGTCCCTTGCTGAGTTGCTATGCTCAGGAAGGGCAACTGTCCCAGCACATGGTAACTCTGTATCACACTCATGATAAAGTAGCTGCAGTGCTGATGAGGGGCCAGGCACTTCGTTACTGCATGTTACACAGATTCACTTTCAGTCCCCATCACGGCCCTGTGAGACAGATACTGTCACCACCCTCCTTTGTCAGACAGGAAGTGACGGCGTGGAGAGGTTACAGAAGCAGCTCAAAATCACCCAGCCTTTAAGTGGCAGAGCAAGACTTTTAAGTCAGGCAGCCTGGCTCTGGAGGTCCAAACACTTACTGGAGGTACTGTCTACAAGGACCAACTAAGATAAGCCCATTATATGTGCATCTCTTTGTACCAAGAATTGAAAGGCTAAGTTGATTTGTGCTTATCTAAACTACTAGATGCCCTGTGCATGAAATTCGTGCATGGGTAGGGTCCCTAGGCCTGGCCAGCGATCAGGGCCGATCGGGGTCTTCCAGCTGCTGGCCGGGGCCTTCCTTCATTCTGCACCGCCCCCTGGTGGTCAGTGCACATCATAGCGAGTGATCAAACTCCCTGTCTCCCTGTCAAACTCCTGAGGGGACACTTTGCATATTAGCCTTTTATACTATATACTAGAGGCCCAGGGCATGGATTCCTGCACATTGAAAGGAAATAAATTAGAAGGTAACCGGCAGGGCAGGACTGGGCCAGATGGGCCAGACATGCCCTAGAGCCAACCTCCTGCGGTCCCTTCCTGGCTGGCCACACCTGGGGAGGCGCTGGGGCTCAAAGGGCGTCTGCAGAGTGAGTGGGATCCCTCAGGCAGATGCGGTCCCTTGGCCTGGCCTGTGAGGATTGGGCTGAAACCAGCAGTCCGACATCCCCTGAGGGGTCCCAGAGTGCGAAAGGGCACTCTACAAAGTTGCTGTTGCTCGGCAGCTCCTGCATTGAGCGTCTGCTCCCTGGTGGTCAGTGTGTGTCATACCTGTCAGCCAGTCAGCTGGTCGCTTAGCCTTTTATATATATAGATAGATAGCATGTGACATGCCCTAAGGCTCTCAATACACATTGAATGAATGAATGAATGAATGAATGAATGAATGACTTCTCTATCCAAGGAGAAACTGAGCTCCTTGGAGGAGTAATTTTGCATTCTTCCTTTTCTCATCACCTAGTAGAGTGTCCAACATGTAAGCAATATGAATCTCAATAATCTAAATGTTAAAAAATGGTAAAGAAATCAAGCTTTATAAATTGATCCCAAATACACTGGCATAGCTTATGAATGATATCATGGTAAATTTTTTGTGAAGAATAGCCCTGGAAAGTGGGGCTAAATCTGGACACACCTACATAGCCATACATAAATAAATGTAGAATATACTTGCTTGGAAAGTGGCCGTAATGCTGAAGGGATACATAATTTCAAATTATTTGAGCCTCTCTCTTTCACCTCTATTGGTTTTTTAAATGGGGGTAATCTATAACAATAAAAACATAATATGCTAATTAGACCATACAGCTGAATGATCTTCTGAATGTTATTCCAGATGTCCTTCTGGATGAAGCCACCGCAGGGTGGCCAAGGCAGAAGTGGTTAGGGGCAATCAGGCAGGCAGGTGAGCATTTAGGGTCTATTAGGCAAGCAGGTAGAGTGGTTAGGGGTGATCAGAGAGGCAGGCAGGAGAGTGGTTAGGAGCCAGTGGTCCCAGATTGTGAGAGGGATGTCTGACTGCTGGACATCCCTTGAGGGGTCCCTGATTGTGAGAGAGAGCAGGACAGGCTAGGGAACCTCCCCACTCCCGGGGCACAAATTTTGTGCACCAGGCCTCTAGTAATAATATATTCTCCAGTTATTGTGAAGCCAAGGATTAAATGACATGGAAATGGCTTAACCCAGTACCTAGAACATAGGTATTGCTCAGAAACTGTTATCTATTATATGTGTCCACTTATAAGTGTGACCTGATTTCTTAATTATGACTATAAATACCACAGCTAACATACAACAGCTGGGAGCTCATATACATAAAATGCTTTGAAATTATATAGTAGAGGCTCAGCCTAAGCAAATAGTAAAAGTAGTCTTCAGCTTTCTCTTCTATTCTAAGACAGTACATTCACTCCCTTCAAGGACCTCAGCCAGTCATGGAGCTTTGAATTCTCTCTCCATGCCAACAACTCCACATTTATATCTCCACCATAGTTCGCTCTCCTGAGCTCTAGTTTACATTTCTAACTGCTTACTTGGTTCCCAGGAACCTCACACTTAACAAGTTCAAAACCAAACTCCTGATTTCTTCTGGTGCACTACCTCCTACTTTCCCCTTCTATTTCTTTAGAAGGGTTAAAACCGTTTCACTTCTTAGACTTAAACCCTCAGCTTGGCGGTAGGAAGCAAATTCTCTCCCTCCTTCATAGCTGGGGAAGTTGAAATGCTGGCGACTAGATTGGAAGTGAGCAGGTGGAGGGAGAACAATGTGGAGGAAATGAAACTGGGTGAAGTGTGTGGGTAACTCTCCATGAGTACTGAGGTAACAAGCTCCGAAGAGGAAGGGAAATTTCAGACTGCTATAGTTAGAAGTAATATGATGAAATTGAAACCAGAAAAACTAAGGGCACATGTCTTAATCAACCACAATAAGAAGAAAGAAGTGGATCTAGCCCTAACCGGTTTGGCTCAGTGAATAGAGCGTCCGCCTGCGGACTGAAGGGTCCTGGGTTCAATTCTGGTCAAGGGTATGTACCTTGATTGCGGGCTCGATCCCCAGTAGGGGGCGTGCAGGAGGCAGCTGATTGATGTTTCTCATCCATGTTTCTAACTCTCTATTCCTGTCCCTTCTCTGTAAAAAATCAATAAAATATATTTAAAAACAAAGAAAGAAGTGGATCTATACCTTCTAAAACGGATTCAGAGCATGAAAATATTAGGGTTGCCTCTCCAAGTAAGCCAGTGCTTCTTAATTGATAGCCTGGAACTCAGTGTTTTCCTCACTTGGGAAATTTATTTTTAAAAGTCATAAAGGAATCATATTTAACCACTTGAGAATCTGTACCCATATCCTTTGCCTTCCTGCCTGCTACTACTAGTGATGAATTACCCATGCTTTTATGGAAACCCAGTCTTTTCACTTTTGCACCAACCCGATCCAATTTCAAATGGTAACTCCAGCAATTGTTTCCCATCTCCTATATCATTGATTTTTTTTTTTTTTTACTCTCTACTGGATGATTGCCACCACCATTTTTAAAAATTGTTATTTCTCCCATCTTAAGGAATAAAGTGTCTCTTGACCTTGCTTCCCACTCCACTTCTCTACTGTCCTTTGCATCTAAACATCTCAGAAGTGTTTATACTCACTGTCTCCAATTCCTTCCTTCCCATTTTTCTTCAACTCACTTTTTAAAAATATATATTTTCACTTCATTTATTCCTTTAAAACAGGCCATTTCATACGGCATTCAGATGTTTAAAATCATACACTTCATAAATAAAATCAATGCATCTTAATGAGCGTGGCAATACATCACATCTCCCAGGTAGCAGCAGTGCGCTAACTGAAAAACATACTGACAAACAGACCAAAGAACATTTTTAAAACCACAAAGCACTGTCCATTTTCACTAAGAAAAATGTTTTCTTATAACAAGAAAAACAGAACTTTGTTCTGGTTTGCTCTTACCGACTACTTTTTCAAGCCACGGTCTAAAGCTCTAGGTCTGACAGTCTTGTGGTTTTCTTGCTTCAGGTATGCCTATTCTACTGCATTAATACAGAAAATATATACTGCTTGACAAGCTATGCATGTTTATTTTGTATCTTAAGCTGAATTCAATACTTTTTCAAAGGGAGAATTATTTTGCTAAGGAAATTGTGTTTCCTGTAAACAACTTGAGCCCTGAATGGCACCAAGGTGAACTGGAAAACTGACGAGAACTGGGTGCCCTGGTCCTTTTCAGTAACTTATGGGCTACCAATAACTACATGTCCTATATCAGTTATAAAGGCAGGCTGATGTTATCTTAGTAGACATTCTAAAGCTTTCTTAGGTTAATCTTTTTTTTTTTAACCTACAACTTAACCAAATCAACCCTAAACTCTAGTTGTAGGTTTGTGTTTTTAAAACAAGTATAAAAAGGCTTCAACTCACTTTAATCAGGGATTTTCCCCCCAGTGCATGATTGAAACTAACCTTGCTGAGGTCACTTTGCTGATGGCTTCCACTTTGCTAAATACAGTGATCAATTCTTTGTTCTTAATTGACTCTCAACAGCACCAGACACCATTGACTACTCCCTCCTCTTTGGTAAACTTACATCTCTTGCCTCCAAGACACCTCACTCACTCTCTTCAAGGAGCTCATCCAGTCACATAGTTTTGATTTTCCTCTCCATGCCAACAACTCTACATATGTATCTCCAGCATCGTTCTCTCTCCTGAGCTCCAATTTGCATTTCTTCTTTTTTTTTTCTTTTGTTAATTCTCAACTGAGGATATTTTTTCTTTCTTTCTCTGTTTTTGTTTTGTTTTGTAAAAGAACATGTATTGGGTAAATTACAGAAGAAGTAATTCCTAGAAAAAAATGGGCTTAGGACACAAGGTACAGTATAGAGGTAAAGGAAGGGCCTTGGAGCTTGGGAGTGAGGAAGCGAATGGTAACCTGCCTGAGGCAGGGAGAGGGAAGGGGAAGAAAAAGGCAAGGTCGTGTCCCTGGAGGGAGAGTGCACTGGGTTCCCCATCCTAAGGGTATTAAGGGTGGAGATTTTAGGAGAGGTCCCAGGGGAAGATCTCAATAGCATATTCAGCAGTTTTCCAGGTGTGTCCTTTCAGGGTTGTGGTCTCCACTGATTGATTGGCTGGCACCAGGGCAGGGGGTCATTATTCAATGCATCTGGTCCTGATGTCAGCTGTGGCTGGTTTTGTGGCTTATCTGGACCTAGAGCTGAAATACAACTGAGGCCTAGATGTTATCTCTAAGGAGGAAAGGTCAGGGGGTCCAAACCAAAGACCGGCCATAAGCTAGGGGTGGAAAAGTTGCCCTGGGGGCACAGTCCCGCTCTACAATTGATTGTCCATTGCTAGGCACTTGGGTCTGTTCACCCTGGTGACCTTCTGTACCTGGCCCATCATTCTTGCTCTGCTCATGTCTAACTGCCTACAACATCCCCCTCTCGAGGATCTTGGCTCTGAAATCTTTCAGAGAAAAGGGGTGCAGGGTCTCTTCTGTAGCTGCTTCCTGCTTGAAAGGGGGCGACATCTTTCTTCAGAGCCAAGAGATCCTTGCTCTCTGTCAGAGGAATAGTGAGGCCTGGGCACAGAAGGAGATGGTGATGGTGTCTAGAGGTGGTATTTACTGAGTACGAGTAAGGCTTATAACCTGGTGGGGACAAATTGTTATAAATCTTAGTGTTATTGGGGCAAAGCTAGAACAGCAGAGTTATGACAAATGGTCCAGTGGAAGGAAAAAGTTTTAGTTCTAATAATTCCAAGTAAAAGGACGGGAGAAAATGGAAACATTCGTTTGGAGAGTTGTAGCCAAATATTTAAGAACATTAGCAAAAGTCAGGGTCCAGTTTAATTCATAGAGTCTAATATTCACAATTGTGTATTACAGAGTCTTCTGAAAGAATTTTCCCCCCTAAAATCACCCTCATTTTTATTAAAGAGCCAAATTAAGACCAATTTATTTACTGTATTAAGTCTAGTTTCAATGTGGGCTGATTGTATGAAACACAATCAGAAATAGCAATTGATTGTATGAGCGCTTTTAAAATCTGCTTTGCCTGGCCAGCATGGCTCAGTGGTTGAGTGTCAACCTATGACTCAGTGGGTCATGGTTCAATTCCCAGTCAGGGCACATGCCCGGGTTGTGGGCTCAGTTTCTAGTGTGAGGCGTGCAGGAGGCAGCTGATCAATGATTCTCTCTCATCATTGATGTTTCTCTCTCTCCCTCTCCCTTCCTCTCTGAAATAAATAAAAATGTTTTTAAGAAAAGAATTCATTAGCTTTATGCTGACATACCAAAATGGGGTTTATTCACTTAACTTCATTTGTCCTTGGGTGTGGTCGACAAATGGCACTAATTGGATTTTTGCTACCTGTCTCCGGCGTTGGCTAATATAAGCTATTTACCCTCTGGCTGGGTAAATACGGTAGGAATAGTGCAAATCATTTACTCTTGAGATTTACTGGATGGTTGCAAACTGCTGTTTACCTGTCTCAGTTTCCCTATTCCCCTTGTCCTGGCTTACTAGCCTGCATCATTTATATAACTTCTTTTAACATTTCTCTTTATAAACCTGTAACCCTTAACAAACCTTTCTACAACTTTCACTTCTTTACCCACTCAGAAATAACCAGCGTTAGAACTCACTTTTTTTCCTCCAAAATGTATCTCCATGCCTTATACCTTCTATTTTCAAAACCATACAATTTCTTTCCAGTTAGTTTTTAGAGAGAGTGGAAGGGAGGGAAGGAGAGAGGGAGGGAGAGAGGGCCGGGGGGGGGGGTGGGGAGAGAGAGAGAAACATTGATGTGAAAGAAACATTTTGATCGGTTGCTTCCCACACAAGCCCCGACTAGGACCAGGCATCAAATCTGCAACCCAGGTACGTGCCCTTGACTAGGAATCGAACCAGAGACCCTTCAGTCCGAAGCTCTAACTACTGAGAGCAATCAGCCAGGGCTCCAATTTGCATTTCTAACAGCTTACTTGCTTTTCCTACTTAGACATGTAATAGATATATCAAACGTAACAAATCCAAAACCAAATTCCTGCTCTCTCCCCCCTCCCTTCTCCCCCTCCCCTGCAAACCAGTGCAACCCACACAGCTTTCCCCCCTCAGTGAATGGCAAACCCATTCTTCCAATTGTTTGGGCTAAAAGCCTTGCTGCCTCTCTTTCACTAACAACCTACATTGAAACTGTCAGGAAATCCCGTTGGCTCTACCTTCTAAATATCCATCTCCATTGCTACACCATCATCTGTCTATCTCCTGAATTACTTCAGTAGGCATTTAACTAGTCTCAGGTGCTTCCACTCCTGCGCCATCCCTCCCCGAAGCCTGTTTTCAACAGTAGCCAAACTGATTCATTTAACATGCAAATCTCATCAGCTCATTCCTTCCCCCAAACTCTGTCATGACTCCCTATTTTACTCAGAGAAAAGCCAAAGTCCCCATAGTGGTTTGCAAGGTTCTTGAACATGGTTTGCCTCCCCCATCCACAAATGTCACTTACTCAGGGCAGCATACTCTGACAGCCATAGCTACAACTGAAACGCCCTGCCCACTCCCATTCTGCTTACCTTGCTTTATTTTTTTTCCTTTGAGCACTCATCATTTACTTATTAAATATATTTTGTTTAATATCTATTTTTCCCTACTAGAATATAAGCCTTTTAAAGACAAGAGATTTTACCTGTCTTGCTCACTGATGTGTCCCATGTATTTAGAATAGTGTCTGGCACATAGGAGGCACTTAGTTATGTTTTCATGAATGAATGAATTTATTCCAGATATCAATATAAACTCAGGAAAATACTTCCCAGAAAGAGATATTTTCATATCATGCTGTTCTCTACATATTTTTTAATTGAGGTAAGCAATCATATTCAGTCTCCAAACCCAGACCTTTTACTAAAACAGGATCTAGTAGTTTATGTGGTAAAATAAGAAACTTAGTGGAAAATATTACCTTTTTGCTAGTCCTCTAACAAACAAGAAAAGGAAAATAATATGAGTTAACAAACAAACAAAACTGCAAAATAATAATTCCCAAGTCTTAAATTTTATTCTTATTAGGGAAATATTTAAGCAAAGTAACACGATAACGAAAATAAGTTAGAGCAGATTAAACATTCACTTCTTCGTAACATATTACTTTAAAACTGTCATATTTTAAAGTTGAGATGTATTATAATCTGGCTAAAAGAAAGGGTTTAAGTGAAATGAAAGACTACAGATGTGACATAAAATAGCAAGTGGGAATTTTAATTACAGTTTTGCAAATGCAAGTTGAAATGATACAAAAATCCTGAGAAAAAGCACCATAAAAGCAATTAGGCAATACTTTAAAACAAAACAAAACCAGCCCCCAAAGCAAACTGATTTGTTTGGTCATTTGAAAAGAGGACGGAAGAGGAATTGCTATTTCCAAATGGTGAGTTGCACATTTAAACATCCACGGGGAGCTCGCTCGTTAGGATGTCTCCTCCGAGGCCTTGCCTGTGGGAAGAGAAGATGAGCACAGACAGAAACCTTAAATGTCAAGATGAGGCTGAGCAGGGCCTGAGCCGGAGAGGGGAATGCAGAGGACAGGAAGAGAGAAGCCACTCAGGGGTGACATTCGAGCGTTCTGGCTTGGAAAGATTATTGTGTTGGAGCCCTGTCTGCAGCTTCTGACAGCTTTTCAAAACAGTGTGGCCAGGATGATTTGAAAATAAGTTTAGACTGAGAGATTGTAGTCATGGGACTGCAAGTCAGCGTTTCCCTTTAAAAATTTTTTTCTTTATTTAATCCTCACCTTCCATTGATTTTTAGAGGGAGGGAAAGACAGAAATATTGGTGTGAGAGAAACACATCGATTGGTTGCTTCCTGCATGGGCCCCGACCAGGGAGGAGCCTGCAACCAAGGTACATTCCCTTGATGGGAATCGAACCCTGGACGGAGAGTCCTCAGGCCTACGCTCTATCCACTGAGCCAAACTGACTAGGACAGTCATCTTTGTCTTAACACCAGCTGCTCCTTGGGCGAGGCAGATGTATAAGAGGAGGCAGCAGCCCCATCTCCGGGTCCTGATCATTCTGGAAGTCAGTGCCCTCGCTCAGCCTATGCAGGGAACAGGAGCCCAGGGGGAGCTGAGGCCGTGAGCCTGCATCTAAATCTCAACCTCAATGCATGAAACTAAGTGACCAGGAACCTTCCCTTCTTGAGATTCTGTGATGTCCCCTCCAAATTTATCTCCAGCGTACTAACACATAGCTCGTCTTGCTGCCTTCCTCATTAATGTTTGCCTCATCGCCTACAATCTCCGCTCCTTTCCCTCTTGCTAGTGGAGTAAGAGTTTTGTGAGCTGTGTTCATATCCTTTCTCTTTAGGGTGACACGTGGGTGACAACCCGTAGACCCACAACCTACATGTGTTTTAACTGCAGAGGGTTTTCTAAAAAAAAATTTTCAATTCACTGTCTATATTTAAGAATTAGTAAATGTCACCTAAATAGTTAGACTTCCAGCACTTTTAATAACCAGAAAGAACATCTAGCAAACCTGAAGAGCCAAATCCTGCTGGGGCTGAGTAGCTGCCGCCGCCTTTGAGCCAGGTCTCCCTGCAAGTGCACGAGGCCCCAGCCACTCCCTGGTTCCAAGCAGCGGGCAGCTGCCCTTCATCATTGTGTGTTCACTATTGTCTTTTCCTCTGACAGACAAATATTTCTTTGTACCGTGTCATAATGTTTCCTACAGACGCGCTTTACATTTCCTGAACCCAGCCTACATTGAAACCACCTACCTGGGACTCCAGACGTTTGAGGTTGTGATCCATGCTTCGTGTTATCTGGCTACCCGCCCCCCCCCCGCCCCCCCCCCCCCCCCCCCCCCGCTGCACCCTCCCCTTTCAGGTTCTCAACAAGGAAATATCTAAATAGAATTCAAAAGTGAAGTTGTGGTCTGCCCTAGCTGGTTTGGCACAGTGGATACAGCGTCAGCCTGCAGACTGAAGGGTCCGGTGTTCGATTCCCATCAAGGGCACATGCCTGGGTTGCGGTCTTGATTCTCAGTAGGGGGCATTCAGGAGGTAGCCGATCAATGATTCTCTCTCATTACTGATGTTTCTATCTCTCTCCCTCTCCTTTCCTCTCTGAAATCAACTATATATACAATATAGTGAAGTGGTGGAATGCTCTAAGCCCCAAACAATCCAGGGCATCAGGTGGTTAGACCGAGGAAGGCCTTCCAACCAGGACTCTGATATTCATACCTTATAAGTAATTATACATAATTGTCACAGAAATTAGTCCTGTGAGGTATGTATTATCCTGAAGTAGTCCTGTGAGGTATGTATTATTACCTCCACTTTTGTAAATGCAAAAGCCGAGGCACGGAGAAATGAAGGGACTTGCCCGTGGCCACCCAGCTAATGGAGGGCGGACCTGGGATCCCAGCCCAGATTTTTGAGGCCAACATCAGTGCTCTTTATGGCACATCAAAGCTACTGCATTATCATTTTTAAAAATCAGTGTGCTGAGAAATCTTTAGAATGTTCTCAGTAACATTTTTCAATGACTCACAGCAGACAGTGAAGAGAAATCTTGGAGTCATCTTTGACTCATACCCCTCCAGCACCCTTCCTTATCTATCATGGTGAATACTTCTGTCTATGTATTCTTTTTTGTTTGTTTGTTAATCCTCACCTGTGGATGGATGGATATATATATAGATTTCAGAGAGGAAGGGTGAGGGATAGAGAGTTAGAAACATCAATGATGAGTGATCGGCTGCCTCCTGCATGTCCTACACTGGAATCGAGCCTGCAACCCTGGGCATACGTCCTGATCGGGAATAGAACTGTGACCTCCTGGTTCATAGGTTGATGCTCAATCACTGAACCATGCCAGCCCGGCCGAGGATATTTTTTTCTATCAAACCTGCAACCCAGGTACATGCTCTTGACTGGGAATTGAATCTGCGACCTTTTGGTATGTGGGCCAATGCTCTGACCACTGAGCACACTAGACAGGACCCATCTATTTATTCCTTTTAAAAAAATATATATTTTATTGATTTTTTTTACAGAGAGGAAGGGAGAGGGATAGAGAGTTAGAAACATCAATGAGAGAGAAACATCAATCAGTTGCTTCCTACCCCCCTCCCCCCCACTGAGAATGTACCGCAACCAAGGTACATGCCCTTGACTGGAATCGAACCTGGGACCCTTCAGTCCGTAGGCCGATGCTCTATCCACTGAGCCAAACCAGCCAGGGCTATTTATTCTTTAAAACAACTATTTTACCCAAATATTTCTCTCCATTACCTCTTCCTCTCAAATCCATTGACTCACCCTTGAATTAGTATAATGGTCTCCAGCTGAGGTCCTTGCATAACACTTTCTGTCCCACCAACTTATATTTACAGGCAAACTAGATGGTTTTGCAGTACAACGTTATGGTGTCTCAGAAACTTGCAGTGATTTCTGAACACATCCTATATAATAAAAGGCTAATATGCAAATTGTCCCCATGGGCAGAAGTTTGACTGACCACGAGTTAGATGTGCGCTGACCACCAGGGGGCAGTGCGGAACATGGCAGGCATCGGCAACACCATGCTGGCAGTGGGCCCCGGCAAGAGTGGGACTATGGTGGGATGGTGGAGCTGGTGAGTGGGCATCGCCAGACCAAGGTGGGTGCGAGTGGGAGCTCTGATCGCCCTGCTGGTTGCCCCACAGATCAGCCCTGATCGCCAGCCAGGCTTAGAGACCCTACCTGTGCATGAGTTTTGTGCACTGGGCCTCTAGTTAGCTATAAATCACTGGGTCTGACATTCAAGGTCTATCCTTGTAGCTCTGATATTGTTCCCAATAATTGCTGTTCTCTGTGAGAGAATCATACTTGCCCAACCAGTGACCTCAGGCTTGTCTGTATGACTTGCTTTGGCCAATGAAATGTGAATGACATGGGCCGCTTCTAAGGAAGAGCCTAAGAGCCACTGTGGGTTCTCATCATCTGTCTTTCCTCTCTCCCTGGAAAATGGTAATGTGCCAGGTGAGACCTGCTCCTCAGCCTGGATCTTGGGATGAAGGAAATGTGGAACGGGGTTACAACCAGCAGGGAGGCTGATCCCAGGGCAATGCGAACCTGTGGGAGGGGACTCCCTCCCATCACCTGTTCATCGGAGATGACATATATACCATGAGTGAGAAGTCAGCCTTTACTGTTGTAGCCACTGAGAGTTTGAAGGTGTTTATCATAGTGTAACCCAGAGAAAGCTGACTAGTACGGCCTCCATAGCCTGTTTCCTCAATTCCACACTCTATGTTCCTGGGCTCCGTACTGGGGTATATGCTGCCCACAGCTTTTCTCACTGAATTAGAGCCGCTTAACTTAGACCTACCATTTTGTTTGGTATCAACTCAGTTCCAGAAGATGAGTTCAAATTAGAGATCGCTGGCTCTACCCAAGTTCTTTAGGGTAGGGCAACACGAAATCTTCAACTTTGTAGAATTTCTGCTAGTACACATGATGGAATGATCATACAACCCGACCCTTTATACCAAATAGTCGGTGCACTGATCAAACATAGCAGTGCCCTTAAATGTCTAGCTATCCAAGATTACATATGGGGTTGCAAGCTTCAGAACCCACAGCTTCTTTCTTAGAAGTGAGCAGTGATTTGCTCAAAGTTGGGTGATTTCTATGACTTCTTGAACTCTAGCTGCTGACTCGGTGGCTGTTCTGAGTACTGTGGTGCCCTTAATTTGGATAACAGCATCGGCAGTGGCCGCACTGAAATATGATCTCGCTCCAGGAAGAAACCCTCAGATGGCTGATCCACAGGTCCCATCTCATAAAGAACTTTTTTTCCTCACGCTCGTTTTTTGTTTTCTCACTGCCTGCCAACCTTTCCTAGGCGCCTCTGTGACTCTGACCCAGTCTCTAGACCTGCCTTTATCGTGAAGCCTCCCACCTTTCAGGACACCTGGGTAGAGGGTGGGAAGTGCCCAGGTGGCTCAATAGAGCACTGTGGTGCCAGGGGCCTGGCTAAACCCTAAGGTAACTATCTCTCTCTTAGTACTCTAGGGCTAGGTGCACCGGGGAAATGGAATTGGGCATCAGAAAGCCAACACTGGCATCAAGCTATAGAAGGAGGCAGACTCATTGACTAGAATAAGATAAAATAATGGTGAGAACAAGTGCAAGATGGGTGAGGTTTAGCAGTTGAGACACCAGTTCTGCAAACCCTGGGACTGAGGCAGATCATCTCTCTGTGTGGAGCCTAGAGGTGTGACAGGGTTAGGCAGCTCCTTCAAATGTCTTTCATACCTACTTCAGTCCTCATGGAAAACCCTCGAATGGCAGGGAAAGGGTGAACACCAGGCCACTGGACCAAACCCTCTAGGTCTGCCCTGGCTCCTGAAAGAGGGTTCTGAGGTCATGCCAGGAAGCTACCTGCTGGGTGTCCATGACAAGGGCAGCCAGGAAGGAGGAGAGAAGTCACAGGCTGGGAGTGGAGGGGCAGGGGGTTGGGGCTGGAAGAGCAGAGAACCCAAGGACAAAGGCAGGAAGGAGTGTGGGATTGGGGAGATGAGAAAGCGGGTGGGCTTTTCAGAGAACAAAGGAGAACAAGGTATGGGTACAAAGTGGGGTCAGGAACAACTCAAAAGAGGGGTATTGACAGCTATTTGACTTTTAAACATTAATTTAGGATAATTCTCTTGGTTGTAGGGGTGGGAAGAACGCAAAGAGCCAAGCTCTGACACCCACCTCCTACTACTCTGAACCATTCACTATAAGATATGGTCTGTATTGTTTGTGCTTCCCCTACTATTTCATGTGTGATTGTTTTTACTCTCCCGGCTGGGCTCTAGATTCTGTCTTAGGTTTCTTCAGTCTCTCCCATTGCCTTGCCCAGTAATGAGTCAGTGGGTATTAACTTATGAATTAATGTCTGCCACCATCGAGCCTTTTACTATTTGTTCTCCTTGCTACTGCCAGATATGCATGCATTCAACAAGAATTTTTTTTATACATTATAAATAATACTAACATTGATTGAGTACTTATTAACTGTGAGTCAAGCATTGTGCTCATCACTGAAACTCAGCAGTAAACCATACTCCCAGTCTGATGGGGAGAGACAGAAATCAAACAGAAAACGTATCCTCTGCCTGATGTGTCAAGGGAGGCTTCATAGAAGAGATGACATTTGCACTGGATGAATAGGAGTTTACTTGGTAGAGAGGGCAGCCAAAGTCCTAAAGGCAGAGGGAACAGTATAAGCACAGCACAGAGCTAGATGCTTGATCTCCATTCGAGGCAGTAGCCACAGGACAAGGGACAAGGCCTCTCTACACCTCAATCCAATGAGTCGTTGAATAAGGACAAATACACAGTTTCTGTTTATACTGTGCAGAAAGTGAAAGCCTTGGCTTTATTCTTTTGTCTCACTAGCAAACACGGAAGTAAAGACCTCAGCCAATTGTTTTTTTGATGAGGCTGTTGAGTTTTTAATTTCTCATCAAGGGTCTAAACACGAGATTCTTTACCTTTTTCATTATAAGCACTAGACTTGAGTGGCAACTCAAAAAAAGGTACTCTTCTCATCTTGTCTGCTTTTGATTAATTAATTGAAGTTATATACATCTTGAATAAATACTTCGCATTCATTTTGACCACAAAACTTTTTTTAATCCTCACCCAAGAATATTTTGTTCGTTGGTTTCTAGAGAGAGTGCAAGGAAAGAGGAGGGAGGGAGGGAGGGAGGGAGGGAGGGAGAGAGAGAGAGAGAGAGAGAGAGAGAGAGAGAGAGAGAAACACCAACGTGAGAGAGACACATTTATTGGTTGCCTCCCACACGCACCCCCATGGGGCTGGGGAACCTGCAACTGAGGTACGTGCCCTTGACAGGAAACAACCTGCAACCCCTTGGTCCTCAGGCCGATGCTCCAAGCACTGAGCCAAACCAGCCAGGGCACAACACTTTTTTTTTTAAATACAATAAAACTTTTAAAAAGAATTCCTGCCGAAACCGGTTTGGCTCAGTGGATAGAGTGTCGGCCTGCAGACTCAAGGGTCCCGGGTTCGATTCCGGTCAAGGGCATGTACCTTGGTTGCGGGCACATGCCCAGTGGGGGGTGTGCAGGAGGCAGCTGATCGATGTTTCTCTCATCGATGTTTCTAACTCTCTATCCCTCTCCCTTCCTCTCTGTAAAAAATCAATAAAATATATTTAAAAAAATAAAAAGAATTCCTGTTATCTGCAAATTTATCCTTTATTTCTCAGAATCCTGAAAACCTTTTCATTTAACCAAGATGGTCCAACAGCATTCTATCTGGCTCTGAGCAAGCGCTCTTACCTTCTAAGATATGGAATGCTTGAAATAGCATGGATTCTAAAGAATGGTACATTATAACACCATCTCATTTCAGAGAGAGTGGGCTGTTTATCCAAGGAGGACATTTTCCCGCTGCTGAAGTCTAAGCTTCTCTTTCTCTTATCCTCAGACCTTTGACATAGCAGCTACAGACTGTGTATTCCTGTGCCTCTCGCTGCGTGCAGAAACTTCAGGCCAGGGAGCATTCGCTGCCAGTCCCCAGGTAAAGTCATGGCCAAGCCCCAGCTGAGAATGCACGTGCCCTGGCTGGGCGGGCTTTCGGGCAATCGCATGGCTGGGTGTTAGCATCGGGGAGATTGGGCTGTGCTTTCACGCCCGAAAGGCCTCCAGGATGCTTCAAAGTCCAGAGAGCGAATGGCCATGCCCTGGCTGCTTTGACCCTGCTGGGGGCCGTGCAATAACTTGGGAGGTGGACTTCTTGCCCTGCAGAACAGCTGAGAACGTTTTCCTGGAATCCGCTTGACCCCCAGGGACTCTGGGGTTTGGGGGCGATGAATGGCTATTTATCGCCATAATATCTTACCTTCTGCATAAACACTTGAATGCTCTTTTAGGTTTGCTGTTTGTTGTGGTTGTTGTTTTGTGTGTGTGTGTGTGTGTGTGTGTGTGTTTGAGAGAGAGAGAGAGAGAGAGAGAGAGAGAGAGAGAGAGAGAGAGAGAGAGAGAGAGAGATACATCAAACTAACCAAGATCTGAAATCCCACTCTTTCCCCCATGTGTGCGTATCATTCATACTACCGGCTGGTGAGAAGCGGAGAGCCCTGTGGGTGAGAGGTGCCGAAAGCAGTTTAGGATTTCCCATCACACAGGAATCTTCCCTCCCCCCCACCCTGCCCTCTGCAACCCCGAGTTCTTTTTCCCAGCCTCTCACCTAAGTCTCCTCCTCCTTGCAAGTTAACGATAAACCCTGGTGTGGCATGTTTGTGATGTGTGGAGGCTGCTGTCCAAAAATAAACCAAATTGCGTGGAAGAGGGGAGCTGGCTGTAAGAGGTGTGCCAGCCAGCTCGGTGTTCTGTAGCACTTTTTTGGTTGCAAAATTTCTTTTTCTCGAAAATGCTAAGTGGGGCTCATTAAACTCCTTTAGTGTCATTTTTTTTTTTTTTTAAAAAGAAAGGACAAGTTAAAAATAGCCTCAGCACAAGTCTTAGAGGCAATGAAAGCATTGGTTGTTAGGAAAACTGGTGATGAGATGGGGAGGGTTTTCGCAATTGAAATTCAAAGCCCTGCAGGAGCCGCTGGACCCCAACAGAAGGGGAGAGCAGAGGTGGGGTGAGCTGCACTAGGTGAGAAGGGCCTTGGGGGGCACAGCAGGGGTTCTGAGAATGGACTCACACTCATTCAATTCAGTTTTGCTTTCATCCGCCCCTTTAAAGACACAAGCTACCAAATGGTAATAGGTTCCTGAGTACGACCACCAGGATGTCAGGATTGCGGTCTGTGTCGTGAGAGCTGGGGCTGGAGGGCCTGAGGACCGCCTCATTCCGAGGCACCGGCGCTTTGGAGAAGACCGATGGATCGGCCCGTCCAGGGATGGGAAGGTCTTGCCGGCTGTGTGCTGGGAGAAAACGGGAAACAAGACAGCGCATAGGCCGTGTATGGATACAGCAGGAAGCGGCCTTTTATTCACTTGCCCTCGCCGATGACCTCTGTGCTGCGAGCTCAACCGGAGGGTTCAGGCAGCAGGAAATGCTATGCTGACACCTCCCTCTCCAGGCCTCGGGTTGGTGAAAGGAAAGGCGAGGCCAGCTCTGGAGCTGAAAGTAGTCCTTGGTGAGCTCTCTGTAGCCGGAGGGAGCTTTCAGGAGGGCCGGTGCCCGCTGGAAGTGTGGAAGTATAGCGTCCAGACCCCGTGTACACAGGTTTGTGTGTCCCTCGCCTTCGGGATGCCAGTGCTGAGCTAGCCCTGCTGCCAGCACCTGCCAGCTCCCAGTGGTGGTGCAACCACGCCCGTTCCCCAGGACTCAGGGCCTCTCCCGCCTGGGCCAGTGTGAATGTGGATTCATAAACATGTGGCACTCGCCTGCCTCTCCTTGCCTCCTGGGGACACAAGAGTGAAGTGGGACCGGGAACCAGGGACTCATTCTGCTCCAGCCTCTCCCAAGGTCTTGTCCCTGCTACTCGCCCCTCCAGGCAGGAATGCCTGGGGCTGATTCAGATGATTCTGAAAGGGTTGTCCGGTGATGACACCTGGGGCTTGGGCACCACCCCTGCCCGCCCTGCTCAAGAGCAATGAGGAGGTATGTGCAGATGGGCAGTAAGGTCAGGACCGGAAGGAAAGTAGGGACAGCCACTTGGCAGAGCTGAGGTAGGAGGATGCATGCACCAGACGGGCGCCCTGACTGGGTGATCTGTGAGGCCTTTCTAACCCTAAGGTGCTGGGTTTCCCCAGGGTGGGCGGTATGGGGTGATGACTCCGTGTCCGGGGAGTGGCATGCAAGAGGAATTCAAGTAGTGGTGGTGACAGGGGCTCAGGGACCCAGCCTTGCTCACTTCCCTACACAACCATCCTCATAGTAACCCCCCCAACAGCAGCATCTTGTGGGCCTGACTTCTTGAGCGCAATAAGAATATTACAAACCACCCCCCTAACTGGTGTGGCTCAGTGGATAGAGCGTCGGCCTGTGGACTGAAGGGTCCCGGGTTCGATTCCGGTCAAGGGCACGTACCTTGGTTGCGGGCACATCCCCAGTGGGGGGCGTGCAGGAGGCAGCTGATCGATGTTTCTCTCTCATCGATGTTTCTAACTCTCTATCCCTCTCTCTTCCTCTCTGTAAAAAATCAATAAAATATATTTTTAAAAAAAAGAATATTACAAACCATTTATCACAAGCCATTTCCAGAGGCTTATTATCTGCCAGGCATCAGGCCAGGCTTGTCCTCACATAATCTCATTTATTCATCGGTCAGTCTCGGGTTCGAATCCTGGCAGCATCATTTGTTATTGGGGGTTACTTTAGGCAAGTTAGTCTCTCAGAGCCAGTTTCCTCAAATAGAAGTATGTGAATTGTGTGGGACAATTGAAAGGCTTGAATACGTTTAATGCAGGGAAGTGCTTAGCAGAGTACCTGGAACAGTGCTCAATAATGTTAACCACTGCTATCATAAGCCAGGGTTATTATTATTATTATTACTAGAGGCCTGGTGCACAAATTTGTGCATGGGTGTGGTCTAGCTGCCCACCCCCAGTTCAGGGTAGGGGGGCTGATCTGGGGTAGGGCTGGGCGGGGGGGTGGGGCAGTTATTAGTGTCAAAGATCTTTGCAGGGTGTATACATGTTTGCAGTTGGCTTTCAGATGAGTTAAAGCTTCAAAGGCTCTTTAGTGTCAGGATCACTTACAGCTTCCGTTTCTAAGCCTCTCCCTAGACAGGTAATGCGGTTTAGTTCCCTGCTGACAAAACCTCTAAAGAGCGTCTGTGGTGTGATGTGGCTGCCCTCTTTGGTAGTAAGCAGTGGAGAGAGAACACAGGAAGATGGTGGTTGTGCTGGGCACCTCTCCTGGACACCTGACTGCATCGGGGTGGGGGTTGGGGGATGATTGGGGGTGGGGAAGATGGTAGTTGTGCTGGGCACCTCTCCTGGACACCTGACTGATGGTCCAGACTATGAGCAGTTTTCCTCCTGACCACTCATCATTCAGGTTCCTGGTCTATGAAGGCTGGAGAGCGTTTACTTACTTAGAATCACTGAAGGTCACACTTCAGTGATTGAGATGGGGGGGCCAATTGGTGATGGGGCCAGCAGTGGGCAGTTGGCTGGCTGGCCCCACCTTCGATTGAGCCGGTTGGCCACTGCAGTGCACGTCATAGCCACCAGTCATTCTGGTCATTCCGCCGTTTGGCCCTCTATATATAGTCTAGAGGCCGATCGGGGCCATCTCGCCCAGTCCCTATCGAGGCAATCGGGACCAGCCAGCCGGGGGGGTGGGGGGGCGGGGGGAAGAGGGACTGCAGGGACTGCAGGAGGTTGGCCAGCCAGCCTGATCGGGGCCGATCAGGGCTGGTGGGGGGAGGGACCGTGGAAGGTTGGCCCACTGTGGGAGGTTGGCTGTGGGAGCACACTGACCACCAGGGTCAGTTCCTGCGTTGAGCATCTGCCCCCTAGTGGTCAGTGCATGTCATAGCGACTGGTAGACTGGTCATTCGAGTCGCTTAGGCTTTTATATATATAGTTTATTATCATTAGGCCTACTTTACACATGTAGCCAAGGCTCCTGGCAGCTCTGGTGTTCCAACCTGGTTTGTGAGGCTTGAAAGCCTGGCTTTTTTCCCATTATGCCTCATGGCTTTTTAAGGCTTCTCACGTTATGTGGCAAGTATAAGACTCAGAGTCATTTGAACTCTCCTGAGAGTGAAACAGTATCATCTCTTGTTGCCTATTAATAGTTAAACATACTGGCATACAGATCACAGAAAGGTTTCACTTTAAATATCACACCCTCAAGCTCAGGGACTGTGTCTTGCCCAGCTTTGCTTCCCCATGTCTGGGTGACAGAATGCCCGTCACCCAGAAGGCACCCACTACATATGTGTTGGGTTGAAATGACTTGGACCCTGAGGGACAACGAAGCAGGTGACATAACTTGGGCTTTACCACCCACCTTGGCCACCCCCTGGGTGCCCCATTTGACCCTGAGGTACAATAATGATATGAAAACCTAAGTTCCGGCCCCACAAAGGGACACAGCAAGTAACTAGTAGGTGAGGCTGGAACAAAGTGACTAAGGAAACACAGAACGGCATGTGCAGGAGAGAGAAAGATGTGCGCAGCGTGTGCCCGCTCCGCCGGGAGAGGCGTGGCTGCCTCAGGAACAGGCAGCAGGGGTGCCTCACCCAGACCCAGAAAATAAGGTCGCTTGGAGCAACATACACTGAGTCATGGAGAGGAGTGGCAGCTGCACAGGTAAGGATACGGAGAAGAAGTTATGTTTTAGGCAGAGAGCGGTGATGGAAGACTGCCAACCCAACAGGGATGTAATGAAAGGGAAACAGAGCTCCCACTCTTGAGAAACGAAACGTATAGAAATGAGGCAACTTGAGGAAATGTCTTAAATAAGCAGCAGATCGCAAACCATGTCAGACCATGTAATGTAGGAGTGTGAATACATTCTCACCCGGGGTGATTCTGATGGCCAGTGAGTTTTGAAGACCACTGTGAACCAGTCTTTATTGAGCACCTCCTACGGTTCCACAAACCCCTACAGTCAGGAGCAGGGAGAGTGGTCTGAGGCCCAGCGGAAAGGCACCCAGACCTTGGGGCATGGTGGTCTCAGAGGCGAGGGAGGAAAAGGGAGGAGGTTTCTGATCGCTGAGGTCGGAATAAAGTCATTAGTGATCCAAAAAGCTGTGTACAGGGCACAGCAAACATATGGGAGTGGCTGGAGTGGAAGAGCAAGATTGTGGAATAACAAAGTTTTAGCTAAAGAAATGTTACAAATGAAAGGCATTTAATTAGACAATAGGAAATTATTAACTGGTGTTCAGTAGAAAAGTCCTAGTGCAGTGAAAACGTTGTTGGAAGGATGGTTATTTATTAGTCAAAGAGTTTTGCGTTTCTGATTTGGACACCTCACTTAATTTCACTGAACCTCGATTTCTTGATCTATAAAGTAAAGACAATGATTCCCAGTTTTCAGGGCTGTGAAGATCGAATGGTATCTATGTGAAAAAGCAATGCTATTCTGGACCAAGCCTATATTAAAACCAGTAACAAAAAACCAACCACACACACACACACACACACACACACCACCCTTTCATAACCTATCATGTGACTAGTGATGTCTGGCCCCAGCATAATTACTCTTTCTATTTACTGCTTATTTCCTTGCTTGTCTTCCGTTTGCCTGTCTCCTGCTGCTCAGGTGGCTTCCTGGGAGTCCGTGCAGCCATCCTCTTATGGCGCGCCCTCTAGTGTTGGATGCTATAATGACTCATTCAGTCTTGGAACCCAGGATCAAGTTTCTGAATCTTCAAAGAAACTGTCCTTTAAAGCTAAGACAGCTTACATAAAATAACATCTTTAATATAAAGCTCTACATGGACACCAAGGGCAAATTATTTTTTAATTTTATAGCCATAATATTAACAATCAATTAATATTTTTTGTCTCTAAACAAAATCTCTTAGTAAATGCTGTGGGGTTGAAGATAGACCTGAAGACACAAAATTCTTCATCTTGAGGCCTTTTCCAATATTCCAAAGCAACTGAAAAATGTTTCCTTCAAATGTTTCTCTTATCGGTTATTTCACTTGCAAATTTCTTTTTTGGAAAGAATAAAAATATTACTAAGTTGTGAATATCAGGGATCTGATTTCTGGTGCCAACTCTGTTCTTGGTTAATTGGGTGAACTTGGTTAAGTAATTCTCCTTCTTTGGATCTTAGTTTTTGCAAAGGAAAAATGAGGTATGTAGACTTAGTGATTACTCAGGTCTCTTCTGCCATTTGGTTCTTTGCCTAAATGGAGAGGCTGTGAAGGGAGTGGATATCATGTGGGGGTTGGAGTCAGAAGACCTACATTTTTTTAAAAAACACATATTTTTATTGATTTCAGAGAGGAAGGGAGAGGGAGATAGAAACATCAATGGTGAGAGAGAATCACCAATTGGCTTCCTCCTGGACGCCCCCTACTGGGGATCGAGCCCGAAACCCGGGCATGTACCCTGACCGGGAATTGAACCATGACCTCCTGGTTTACAGGTTGATGCTTCACTGAGCCACGCAAGCCAGGCAGAAGACCTACATTCTTATCCCTGTTCCAGTATTTACCCCTTCGGGGACATTGGCTAATCACTTAACCTGTCTGGATGTTAGTTTCCTCATCTGTAAAGTGGAATAAAGACCTGCTCTGCCTTATTTACAGAGTTAGTATGAGACTCAAAAAATATGTTGAACACTATAAAGTGCCACGAAAAAAATGCAAGGTTCTATAATAAAGACCCCTTCCTACTTATCTTTTTGTAAATGACTTATGGGAGTTAAGGGGTTTCCTGATAGATATATCTGAGTTTTAATCCCAGTCCCACCAGTTAGTAGCTCCTGTGACTTTAGATAATGAATGTTACTCAGCCATAGAAAGGAATAAAGTCTTACCATTTGCGACAGGTTGGGTAGGCTTAGTGGATATTATGCTAAGTAAAATAAGCCAGACAGAGAAAGACAGATGCAAATACCATATGATATCACTTATATGTGGAACCTAAACAACAACAACAATAACAAAAAACAAACAAACTAGAAACAGCGTTACAGATACAGAAAACAGACTGATGGGTGCCAGAGTGAGGGCTGTTGGGGGGCAGGGTGAAAAAGGTGATGGGATCAGTACTAATTGGTAGTTACAAAATAGGCATGGGACTGTAAGGGAAAGCACAGGGAATATAGTCATCAATAACTATGTATGGTGCCAGGTCGGTACTGGAAATATTGGGGGGAACACTTTGTAAAGTGGTCTAACCACTGTACTGTACACCTGAAACTAATACAAAATAGTTTTGAATTTAAACCAGTGATGGACAACCTTTTGAGCTTGATGTGTCAAACTTCGCCAAAAAACTGAGCATAACTCGGGTAGTGTGTCACTTTGAGGAAAAAACTAACTCCAAGACTCTAGTCGCAAATGTTTCATCCTCAGGAGCAGCAAATGTTTCATCCTCAGCATGCGGCCGCATGTCATCAAAAATGGCTACGCGTGTCAGTGCTGACACGCGTGTCATAGGTTCGCCATCACTGATTCAAACTGTAGTAAAAAAAAATTAAAACACACACACACACACACACACACACACACACACACACACACACTCCTGATAAAGAGGCTTTGAGCCTCCCTTCACTGCCTTCCCAGCCCAGTCTCTCTGACTACAGTGGAGTCCAGGTGGACAGCGAGGGGCATGTGGGGAAGGAGGTGCAGAGAGTCTGGGCATGGTAAGGTGAGCTGGGTCATTCCTCCCACATTTTCTTGTTTTAAAAATTAAGACTCCTGCCAGCAATGTATTTAGCGTGATACGCGTTCATCTTAGAATCAGAGTGACCAGATGGTGGTGTTTATAAAGTTGACATCCCGCAAGGTGAGGAAGCAGAAAAGCAGTGGCTAAGCTATTCCTGTGTGCTCTCTCTCTCCACAAAGGAAACCAGGCCTTCTCTGCACACTGCCCCAGATAAGTCAACTGAATCGGGCCTGCCTGCTTTCTGTGCCGCTTCTCGCTTTGTGTGTTATATCCATGAGAGGGTTGGAGAGGATGGGGAGAGAAGATTGTCCCTGAAAGGGGCCTCATTCTGCATTTCAAACTCCCATGCTCATATAATTAGGAAATCAAACACTTTACAAACATTCAGGGCTCACCAAACTCTTATGTCTATGAAATAAGTATTAAGCCCCTTCATAAAATAACCCCCCTTTTCTGCAGAGACAGACTGAAATCAGAAAATCTAAATTAAAATCCCTGCTCAGTCACTTATGAGCTGTGTGCTTTGGGGCAAATCCTTAAGGTTTGTATATAAGAGATAGTTTGAGCAGCTCCACATCCTTATTTTCATTGGGAATCCGAAATTGTAAGCCCCTTCCCTATTGACCTCAAAGGGTGGCTATGAGAATAAAGTGAAAATGTGATAGGGTTATTGCAAAGGCTCTGAAAACTGGAAGGAGTGTCTGCCTGGCCCCTGGTTCATACTAGTGCACAGCAAATATCTGTGGACTCGGCTGCTGGAGGGAGATATGTGGGATGTCAGACACCAAGCAAACAGAACCAATGGGGAGATATTTTGGGCTTTGTTTTTGCTTACTGCCTTCAGTCAGTTACTCTGCCCATACATGCAACTGGCTTTAATTCCCTTCAACCACACTATCCCCAACCAACAGCCATTCACAAGCACAATAGACCAGCTTCTCCAACGCCATCACAGCAGTCCAGGCCCATCCACGTGTGACTGACCATGTACCCGATGGCTCATTTGTAATGCTCCCTAACATCTAGTTTCATATACTAGAAGTCAATGCAACAGTCCCCTCTGGACCTGGAAGAGAAGAGTATCCAGGTACAGGTAATAACCGCATGGCATTCCTCCTAGGCCACAGCTGGATTAACTGCGTGATACTCTAGAATAGGGAGCTTGTACAATGTGAACCTGGGGATCTTGTACAATGTGAATCTGAGCAGCCGGTCTGGAGTGGGGCCTGACATCAGCTCTCAGATGCTGCTGCTGCTGGTGGTGGGAGTGCGCAGAGCACACCTGCAGTGGCGAGGCCACGGGAGTCTATCCAGACTGAATGCCCTCTGCCGCACATCCTTATTTTTATCAGGGATCTGCAGCTGTCAGCCCCATGGTTTCACCCCAAACAAAGCTTGCTGTTCCCTCTCTTCTTATTATGTTTCCCACTCACATCCTCTTTCTCTAGCCCTTTCCGAGCCATCTGGATCCCCTGACTTCTCAACTTGGGCTCACATCTCTGGAACCTTGTTTATCTGAGGATGAGGCAGACTTCCTGATCTGCTCTTCCTCACTCATTGATGACCATGGTTGAGCCCTGGTCTCAATCTTGAGTGGGATTCAAGTTTCATGGATGGCCAAGCCCCAGCTTCCTTAGTTCTCCATCACCAATTTACTTTCTTCTTCACTTTAGCCCAGACACCACTTCCTGTGACCATGCTCTTGACCTGAAAGTCACCACAAACTATTCCATCTTTCATAAGGGCATTTCAGAAAGGCCACTCTGACCTCAGTTGCTACTCATCCTCCTTATTTGTGCTTCATACTCTCTTTCACTATTGCTGTAACCTTTAAGGTTCTCCACATCCTGAGGCCCTCACTTCCTCTTGCCTTAGGTCTAACCCCCTGCCTAATGCACCTTGTACCTCTCGTTTAGGATGTAATTGAAAGAGTAGGAATTGGAGAACCCAATCATAAAGCAAACTTATCCCCCACAATTACCCCTGTAAACTACCCTCAGGGGACAGTTTCCCCTGGATGAGAACCCTAGCAGGCCCATAGCTTATCTGCTCACTCACAGATCACGAGAAGTGATCTGGTTACTTTAGATCTCAGGGCAATCTCAGTGTAGTAGCTAACTGTGCCTAGCCCAGAGGAATAATAAAAACTGTACGTCCTTCAAAGTTGGCCTGTTGTGGTCTGGGAGCCTGCAGTAGGAAAGGGGAACGTAGACGGCTTCCTGTCTTTTCCCTCCCTTCTCCACCAGGTGCAGCTTCGGACTCCATGGGATGGGTGGGGTCAGGAAGGTTCTCGTGCACCTTTCTGACTCGTGCACTTGCACTGCCCTGATTCCGTGATCCACTCACTGACTGGCCTCTTGAAACTCCCCTTTAGCCTCTTGGGGCTGAACTCTTTCTCTTAGGAAATTCTAGGTCAACTCACAGCATACCCTCCCAATATCAGCACTTCTGTTTCCCAGTAAACACACCCCTTTGACCTGTTGTCAGTGTGGAATGAACTTACTTCCCAAATGGCACCCTCTACACTGTTGCCACATGCAGAGTTCGACCCGTGCCCTTCAGATTTCTCAGGCATCGGGTGCATACCAGTCCAAGCCCCACCTCCACCGATACATTTCAATCACTTCAGAAGGTCTCCCTGAAGGTCCATCACCTCTTCTGCATTGTGGGGATCTACGGTGAACCACACACAATCTACTGACCAAACCCTCTTCTTGCGGTTCCCAGCCCTGACTTCAGACTCTGCAGCCTCCCTGAGAGGCAGGGGCTGGGTAAACAGCTAAGGACTCAGAGCCAGTTCTTAGCCTTTTGCTTTGCAAATCCTGCATAATGGAGCTAGTAATTCACTCTGGAATATGGGAGCCCTTGACACCGATTTGTCTTGTGTCCTTAGCCCAAGCAGAATCAAAATCCCTTGTTAATATCCTTCTTGGAGTAGCAATGCTACATTTATTTTGTAATTAATGTTTATTTGCCCTTTTTTCTAAAAGATAATCTTCGCCAGGTGTGAGGCCATGTCTATGGCATATCAGCATTCCCACAGCATCTAGTATTTCAGAAAGTGGAGCAAATAAAAAGGCTTTCTGCAGCCCTGCCTTCTTGAACCACAGCCTATCCTTCTCCCCATCAAGCCAGAGGTCTACAGGTGGTTACTCCGTGTCCCAAATTTCTAACTCTTTGAAAGAGGAATATTCTAAGGTCAGACTTTGTAGTTCAGGGAGGCGATACTTGGCAGCTAGCAGAGTGACCTTCACAGTTACCTTTGCAGAGGCTTACGGCTCAGTCTACACCTGCTGCAGCCCAGGCCCCGAGTTGCCTGGCTGCTCCCCTGGGTCATGACCATGGTCCCCTCCTGTTTGTGCCTGTTGCGGGGCCTTCAGTCAGTTTCACACGACCAGTTCAGGCTTTTTACAGGAAGAGCCCGGTGGTTCTGTCTCAGCCACACAAGGTGTGATCTGGAGGTCTAGTTGCGGCTGGGGGATCTACTTCTATAACCACTTCAGGTGCTTGTTGGCTACTGACGGGGGGCGGGGAGGTGGGCTTTAGTTCCTCACCACGTGGCCCTTTCTATAGGGCTGCCTGAGTGATTTCATATCATGGCCCCTGGTTTTTCCGAGCAAGAGTGGGTGATCCGAGAGAGAGAATAAGGCAGAACCAACGATATTGCCATGGCCTAGCCTCAGAAGCCGCCATCACTTCTGCTGTATTCTGTTGGTTAAAGACAAACCCTGGTACAATGTAGGAGGGGACCAGCAAGGGTATAAATGCCAGGGGCTGCCAAGCACAGTCAGAGATTAGTTTACTTCTGCAGTCACCCAAGATCAGTTCTAATGCAGTTATTTAGAAATACACATCAAATACCATTTTCTTATTTTCAAGAGCATAATTTGCTAGTTCTCTTATCCTCTCTCCCTGTAGCCTTTTATCCGAGTATATATATATATATATATATATATATATATATATATATATATATATATATATATATTTTAGGTTTAGACTAAATTTCTGAAACAGAGAGACCCCAAAATATAGTAGCTTACTATATGTATATTACTAATTTCCAAATTTAGGTGCTGTTGGAATGATTAAAATGCAACATTTAAAGTTTTACTAGGTTTGTAATTAATTTTACTCCATTAGGTACTTTTCCTTCCTAGATTATAATTACTATCATATGCAAGACTTAGACCTTTTTAATATTAAAACATAATTTTTGTACTTGAGTTCTCAGCAAATAATAGATGTTCAATGAATATCTGTTGACTGGATTGAATAAAATGTAGGATGCCATTGAGTAAAATGATCACTTAGGTCTCTGCCAACTCTAAAAGCTTATGAATTTTTCGCTCTAGCTCTGAGACAATTTTCCAGTTTGAGTCTTACTGTAACCAATCACTTCTACATAATTAAATCCAGCTCTGGTCCACTGCATCGGTTCCCAAATACTGGGGACTTTTCCATTTTGCATACATACAATAGCACTGCTCACTTAGTATTCACATCTTCAAAATCCCTTCCTGGGAACAATCTCCGGCTGTTGTGAAAATGAAGGGGGTGGAACTTACACGTCACCCTTTGAAGGTTCTGCATTACACATTCATTCGGGAACATGGATTATGTCTGTATGTGAGGGTAAGATTAGGAGGCAATGTGGCACGTCTCCGCTAGGTGGAGAGGCTTTCCAAAGCGCTTCAGTTAACCCCTATCACTGATTATGTTATGCTGAATAATGTTATTAAGTTCTACAATGTTCACATCAAGAATATAAAATAAAATGCACTGGCTTGCGGGCTAAGGAAACCCCTGATGCTCCCTTCATCCAACCCTGAGATCTATCGCAGCAGGGGGATCTTTCTGTGGGTTGATCAGGTTCCAACTGGCATCCAGGGATGTTCTCGGGCCATGCTTTCTCAGGTGTGGGGCATTGGAGGTGGAGCTTAAGTAAGACTTCTCTCTTTAGAGGTGGTTTTCTTCTGGAGAAACAAGGAGAAGGAGAAGCTCTGCTACTTCATTTCATTCTCTCTTGTTTCTTCCCTCGCACTCTTTCCCATCTTCCTGGGTAAGGCGGCGGGCAGTACCTAGGTCATCTGAGGCCTGGGGCTGGCTGCTCAGAGCGGCTCGGCCCTGGGCACTGATATACACGCAGGCTTTCTTTTTTTCTTGGTGGTTATTCCCGATTTTCATTGCATTCGTCTTGCCTTACCATCGAGTGCTGAGACGAGAGGGGGGGGGGGGGTGAGACTCAGATGGTGCCTAGACATGAGGTTCATATAGGCTGTGCGACGGCTTTGCTTCTAAGCTCCAGGCCACCTTACCTGATGTAGCCTTGCAATGGCATTGGAGGCCAAAGCCCAAGTTCTTATCCAAGTTTCCTTGGCTCAGCACTGTCTTCCGTGCATATGTGGCCTCCAAAGCTCAGAGGGTTAGGGACGAGTGGAGGGCGGATGGAAGGGTTCTGATCTTCCGTGCAGGTTGTCTGTTTTTCTGTTTGCTACAATATTTCTTGCTATTAAGAGGAGGATTTTATGTAAAGAATAGGGGAAATGCTTTCTTGGGTTGATTTTTATAATACAGAAAATTGTTTTGAAATGTAACAAACTGTAAATTTAAAGTTCAAAGACTGGGGTTCAAATCCCACTAACTACTTGATGTTGGCTAAGATACTTAGCCTCTGCTTTCTTGAAAGTGTGTGTGTATGTGTGTGTGTGTGTGTGTGTGTGTGTGTATGAGAATATATATCTTATAGGAGAGTTAGGACTCAATGAGCTACCTTATAGAAATAGGAGCAGATGCTTGGTAAATTGTGATAGTTAAAAACTTTGAGATGATTGCTTCTAAGCATTTTCAAAGACTGACTTGCTAAATTCATACCTTTGTTATATTTTCAAACAAGGTATTAAAATATTATGTTTCTCGACATGCAGTTTACTTGGGGACCAGCGATTACTTCTTACATATCTTATTATCTAAATATGCATGATTACGATGCACAGCTATTGTAAATGATAGCTTTTTCAATTAATTCATCTCATTTAGTTTTCAATGTTGATGCTAATTTTGTGTATTTTACCTACAAGTATTTAAAACACTTCACAAAAAATATTTTGCACATTTTGTGCTTTCATTCTACAAATACATATGTGATTTTGACCTAGGTGTTCTCTGTTATTCTAATTGAGAGAAGTTTTATAATACAAAACCAGCTTAG
This sequence comes from Cnephaeus nilssonii, assembly GCF_951640355.1. Lineage (NCBI taxonomy): Eukaryota > Metazoa > Chordata > Mammalia > Chiroptera > Vespertilionidae > Cnephaeus > Cnephaeus nilssonii. Next base: position 36,451,689 of record NC_137078.1, read on the forward strand.
CAAGTAATCAGTATATCTATATCTATATAATAAAGATGTAATATCCAAATTAACCCTCACGCCTTCACAAGATGGCTGCCTACAACCAGGCCGGCAGGGGGGTTAGTGAGGGACGACCAAACGACTGAACAGCAGGCTGCGTGGGGCAACCAGGCCAGTGGGGGGCCGTGAGGGGCGACTAGGCTGGTGTGGGGGGGGGCAGTTGGGGGCGACCAGGCTGGCAGGGGGGGACAGTTAGGGGCAACCAGGATTGCAGAGGGGGGCAGTTGGGGGCGACGAGGCCGGCAGGGGCCCAGTAAGGGGTGACCAGGTTGGCAGGGGGGGCAGTTAAGGGCAATCAGGCCGGCACACAGAGGCAGTGATGGGTGATCAGGCCAGCAGGGGGGGCAGTTAGGGGTGACCAGGCAGGCAGGCAGGTGAGTGATTAGGAGCCAGCAGTCCAGGATTGTGAGAGGGATGTCCGACTGCCGGTTTAGGCCCTATCCCCGGGATCGGGCCTAAACTGGCAGTCGGACATCCCCCAAGGGGTCCCGGATTGGAGAGGGTGCAGGCTGGGCTGAGGGGACCCCCCCATGTGCACAAATTTCATGCACATTGAAAGGAAATTAATTAGAAGGTGTCTGGCGGAGCGTGACTGGGCAAGACAGGCCGGACATGCCCTGGAGCCAACTTCCCACAGTCCCTCCCCAGCCGGCTGCACCTGAGGTGGCTCTGGGGCTCGAAGGGCATCTGTGGAGTGAGTGGGGTCCTTCTGGCAGATGCGGTCCCTTGGCCTGGCCTGCGGGGATCAGGCCGAAACCAGCAGACTGACATCCCCCGAGGGGTCCCAGAGTTCAAGAGGTCACTGCAAAGTTGCTGTCGCTCGGCAGCTCCTGCATTGAGCATCTGCCCCCTGGTGGTCAGTGCACATCATACCTACCAGCTGGTCGGCCAGTCACTTAGCCTTTTATATATATAGATATCTTTTTATAACAATTTGGGATTTAATTTGTTCTTGCAATAGTGCAGTGACAACATCACAGGCAAAATTAGCTATTTCATCATGGCTTTTGGATGGTGAATGCAAGCTTTTTAAAAGTGTACTATATGGCCCTAGCTGGTTTGGCTCAGTGGATAGAGCATCGACCTGCGGACTGAAGGGTCCCAGGTTCTATTCCAGTCAAGGGCACATGCCTTGGTTTCAGGCTCAATCTCCAGTAGGGGGCATGCAGGAGGCAGCCAATCAATGATTCTCTCTCATCATTGATGTTTCTATCTGTCTCTTCCTCTCCCTTCCTCTCTGAAATCAATAATAAATGAATAAATAAATAAATAAATAATAAATAAATGAAAGTGTACTATACCAACATGTATAAAGAAAGTTGTAGTAATCATGAGCTGTGATATAGTAAACTTCTGGATTTCTTTTCTTTTTAGTAAGTAGTCAATTAGTCAATTTAATCCCTGCCTCAGATAGAGAAGCTTGGGCATGACTGCTTGAGCTTCTAGAAAGCTGACTGGGTCGTTGACAGTGCCCTACCTTCCTTGAAGAAGGTTGCACCAGATTCAAGGCCCACGTGCTTTTCTGGGAGCAGGGATGCTAAAGGCGAACACAAGGCTGCCTCAATAAGCCTCTATTCATGCAGGGACTTCCAGAGATAAGCACATGTTTCTAAGGAAACATAAAGTAGATGTGTCTTAGGAGAGGTCCATTTGCTGCATTTTTGAAAGGATGCAGTGTCAGAACTCAAAATAGAGGGCACTGGCTCCTGACTGCCTCACATACCACAATGAGGTCAGAGGACTGCAGCTCAGAGATCTTTTCCCTCGGCTCCAACTTCTAGCTTCAGGTTTAAGGTGTCTGAAAATGGCTGGATTTCAAAGTGAAGGTCAACATTTATGGCAAAGCCTCAGTTTGCACTTTTGCACCCCCATCAGTCAGGGTCAAGTGGTACAGCTGGCCTCTCCATCATAGAGCCTGATTCTTAATAAAATGAACATTTATTTGGCTATACCAGGAACCACGCTATGCACACTACATAGAGGATATCACTTAATCTACAAAACACACCTAACAAGTAGGCACTATTTTTATTCCAATTTCACATATGAGAAACCTAAGTCTTAGACAGATTCAGTGTAAATGTGTAAGATATCCTGATTTCTAGGGAAATTCCTACTAATCTTGAAAAAAAAATCTATTCTGCTGTATATGGAGATTTGTGTTTAACCATAGAACAACATAGCAATTCTGCCATCTGTTGGTTGTGTGAGCATTTTGAAGAAACAGCTCTTGTGGGTAAGGTTCTTAAAAGTAGATAATGCCTACACTGTCAGGAACAGCAGGGGGGCTGCCCTATTTTAAAGATCTATTGAGAGAGACACCGTAACTTTTGCTGCTTGTACAATCCAAAATTAGACAACACTTTGGAATGTCTTAGTAGCAATTAAGCTCAGTTCTATTTTGACCCAGATGATGATGCTAGCACCTAATCAGATCCTTTTATTATAATGCTGGAAATTATATGCTTGCAGACATATGTGCATTAACTCCTATGATTTTCCCCCAAAATATGGTTAACCTCTAATTATTTAATAGTTCCTCTTAAGGAGATGGGAAGTGGGAGCTCTCCTGAAATTTGTCATACTTCTGCTAATGAATTCTAGTATCTTGAAAACTTTTGAAATAACACATGTTGCTGAATCATGCTTTTTCTTTTTTTCAGTAGAAAGCCTTATTTTTTCCCACTGTACGTTTATTTAGCCATCTATTTTCCATCTTGTCTCAGGACCCAAGATAAATTGAACAAAAATATGCAATCCCATCTCTCTTGTACATGCATGTCACCTTGTTTTTGGTGGGCTGTTGTATAAATCTAATTTTGAATAATGGCCTGGTCTTCTAAGGTGTGATAACCCTGTCTAGCGTTACATGCTTATCCCACCCGCCCTTCAAGCTTACAGCCAGAGGCTCATTATGTTCCTGCTCTACTGACATGGACTGATGATGACTGGTATTTCTAGGCACCTAGATCATATCTAAATGATTTTAAAATCTGATTTCTTCAAAGATTATGTATTCAGGGTTGTTTCCACATTTTTAGATACTCTGCTGAGAAGAACAAAATGTGAACAAATTGCAGCCAAATACTATCACTTCTTGCCTTCTCCGTGTCACATCTGAGCCCGTGTTAACATGACACGTGCTTGAACTTACCCTTGTGTTTTGAAAAATGTCTTCTTTGCTGCACATCATTCTTTTCAATTCTGTTTCTTGGTATCTCAGGTTTCTTAGCAACATCTTTGAGCATTAATTAAGGCCATAGTTTGCACTTTCTATGGTGTTGAAAGCATCCTACTTGGGTGCTTGCTGAGTTTTTCCAGGCAACCTATTTTTATTTTAGGAATGTAACAGGAATCTAGAAGCTAATGATTTATTACTCTCTTAGCTAGTCCTCAAGGAAACTCTTCCTGCCACAAGCACATCTTCAAGGCTCTGTGACAATCTTTTTTTTTTATAATGACAATTTATTTTTATTAATATATTTTATTGATTTTTTAAAATTTTTTGAGAGGAAGGGAGAAAGATAGAAACATCGATGAGGGAGAAACATCGATCAGCTGCTTCCTGCACAGCCCCTACTGGGGATGTGCCCGCATCCAAAGTACATGCCCTTGACCGGAATCGAACCTGGGACCTTTCAGTCTGCAGGCCGACGCTCTATCCCCTGAGCCAAACTGGTTAGGGCGACAATCTTTTTAAAAATATATATTTTATTGATTTTTTTTACAGAGAGGAAGAGAGAGGGGTAGAGAATTAGAAACATTGATGAAAGAGAAACATTGATCAGCTGCTTTCTGCACACCCCCTACTGGGGATGTGCCCACAACCAAGGTACATGCCCTTGACAGGAATCAAACCTGGGAACTTTCAGTCCACAGGCTGACGCTCTATCCACTGAGCCAAACTGGTTAGGGCACTGTGACAATCTTGAGGAGCTTCTATTTGCTGCTGATATTCTATCAGCTATTTTTTTTTAAGCTGCCCATTTTGTAGAGTTAGTTCAGACTATGTCCTGATGGGGAAAGATGCCAAGATCCATGGTATCAATGTTTCACAGTTTATTGATCCATGCTTCTATGGATGGCCATTTAGATCACGTTTACCATTTTGGACTATTGGACTAATGTAAATAAAGCTGCTTAGTCAGAGGTGTTCACATGTAAAAGAGCACGTAGCTATACACAAATTCTGCTATTTTGACAATCCTTTATATGATGATAGGTGCAGAGTGGAACACTAAGTCAAGAAGCCTAGGATGCTTTTTGTGAGTTTTTCAGTCAGAATCCAGAAATTTAGTTTGAGATCAACTGTAAGAGCACAGGTAACAAAAGAAAAAAATAGACAAATTTTATCAACTTCATGAACATTTTTTTGCTATCCAGAAAGCAAAAATACAACCCACTGAATGGGAGAAAATATTTGCGAATTACTTATGTGATAAAGGATTGGTAGCCAGAATATATTAAGAACACCTAAATGTCAGATGGGTACTAGATCTATGGGGTGATCACTTTGTATGTTATATAAATGTCTAATTATTATGTTGAATATCTGAAAATAATATAATATCATGTCAACTATAATTGAAAAATTCAAAAGTACACCTACAACTCAACAACAGCTAAAATAAATAACTCACTTCAAAAAATGAGCAAAGAACTTGAATAGACATTTCTCCAAAAAAGATACAGAAATGGCCAATAAGTCCATGAAAAGATGCTCAATATCATTAGTCATTAGGGAGATAAAATAACAAAACCACAATGAGATATCATTTCACACATAGGATGGCTATAGTTTTGTAAAAAATATAAGAAAAAAAATGGAAGATAAGTGCTATTGAGTATGGGGAGAAGCTGGAAACCTCAGGGATAGCTGGTGGGAATGTAAGATGCTGTAGCCGCTGTGGCAAACACTTTGGCTAAGTTTCTCAAAAATTTGACCATGGAACTAGCATATAACTCAGCAATTTCACTCCTAAGTATATACCCCCAAAGAAATGAAAGCAGGGACTTGAACAGATATTGGTACATCAGTGTTCATTGCAGCCTTATTGACAACTAGTAGCCCTGTGCACGAATCCGTGCGCCAGTAGGTCGCTGCCGCCCTCCTGTAGCTCCCCCCGCCCCCTCATAGCTTGCTGCCCTGCCCGCTCCTGTAGCTCTCTGCCACCCGTTTATAGTTCGCTGCCCCATCCTCCTACAGATCTGTTATCCAGTTGTTATGCGGTCAGTTGTTACGCCTCATGGCGTAACAGATAATTAGCATATTCCTCTCTTATTATATAGAACTAGAGGCCCAGTGCATGATTGAATCATGCATGTGTAGGGTCCCCTACATGCTTTCGCTTTTCGCGGTGGAGCTGGGTGCCTGTCCACTGGTGCACCAGGCCTTTCAGAAGCCTCCGGCTCAGCGGAGGCTTCTGAAAGGCCTGGTGCCAGAGCAGACAGGCACCCAGCTTCCCCACTTTTGATGGTCCTCGGCCACTGAGGGGGGCTACCCTGCTGTTGAGAGGCTCAGGGGGCGGGACTCCCGCCCCTTTCGCCTCTCAACGGCCGCTGAGGGGGGCTGCCACGGACACCTGGCTACCTTGCCGTTGAGAGGCGCAGCCGGGTGTCCACGGCAGGCCCCCTCAGCGGCCGCGGATCTGGCCCTTGAGAGGCACAGGGGGCGGGAGTCCCGCCCCCTGCGCCTCTCAACAGCAGGGTAGCCCCCCTCAGTGGCAGCGGATCCGTGCCTCTCAATGGACAGATAGGCCACCCTGAGTCCTGCCCCCCAGCCTCCCGCCACCCAATCGTGGGTGTAGCGGAGTGATGGTAATTTACATGTTACTCTATTATTAGATAGGATAGCCAAAAGGTGGGAACAACCCAAGTGCCTATCAAGAAATGAATGACTAAACAAAATGTGATATGTACATACAATAGATGAATAAAATATTATTCAACCATAAAAAGGAATCAAATTTTGATATGTACCACAACTTGGATGAGCCATGAAAACATTATGCTTAGTGAAATAAGCCAGACACAGACAGACATTTACTGTGTGATTCTACTTATGAGGTACCTAGAATAAGCAAATTCATAGGGACAGAAAGTATAATAGAGGTTACTAGGGCCTGTGGGTAGGCTGAAAGACGAAGGTATTGCTTAATGGGTAGAGATTTTTTCGAGGGGGTATCATTAAAAACATGGATATAGGTAGTGCTAATTGCTATACATCATTGTAGACAAATTTAATACCATTGAACTGTACACTTATAAATGGTTTAAAATAATAAATATTATGTTTATTTTACCACAATAAACTGTAGGTGTAAAACGGTAGTTCTTTGGTATTAACTCATTCATGCTTATTGAATACTTGCAGAAAGCAAGGCCCTTGTTAGGCACTTAGGGAAAGAAAGATGAATCAAACATATTGTAGTAGCCTCCATTGCTGTGGTAACAAATTACCACAAATTTAGTGGCTTACAGCAATACAAATTTATTATCTCACAGTTCTGTAGGTTAGAGTTTAAAATGAGTCTCAGTGGATAAAAATCAAGGTATGGCAGGGCTGCGTTCCTTCTGGAGGCTCTAGGTGAGAACCTGTTACCTTGCTTTTTCCAGCTTTGCGGGGGCTGCCCACATTCCTTGGCTCATGGCTGCTTTCCACCTTGAAAAAGAAGCAATTGCAACTCTTCAATGCTGCTTCCCTTGTTACATCTTTTCTAACTCTGACTGTCCTGCCTTCTTTTATTTTTAAGGACCTTTGATTACATTTGGCCCATCTGCATAATCCAGGATAATCTCCCCATCTCTACAGCTAATACGCATCCCCAGTTCCACCTGAACCTTTAATTCCCCCTTTCCAAGTAGCCTATCAGAGATTAGGACATTGTCATCTTTAGGGGGCCATTATTCTGCTTACTACACATATCTTCCTGACTTCAAAGATTAGCAGGGAAGATAACCAAAAAATAGGCCATGCATAGTGCTACCGAAATGCTTTGCGTTCAGGGTGAGAAAGATTATTCCAGATCAGAGAATCAAGAAACGCTTTATGGAGAGCAGTCAAAAAATATATACAAAGGTGCCCTGCATGTCAAGGACTTTGGGATTCTCAGTGCTTCGTGCCATGTGTGAGCTGCCTTCCACGTGTAGAACCCTAAGAAAGCAGCTGGTCAGTGAATGCAGAGTGGTCCACAGTGGCGGCCCAGTCCATGCTCCCAGCAGGTCTGCAGAGGGACAGGACAGCTATGTTGCTGCTGCCTGACGATCAAGGCTGCCAGGAGCATTAACTCCCCGTAGGATGCACAGGTGAACCTTGCACATGGGACCCGCTGGCAAACCGGAAACCAGGGAAACATGAATTCTGGCATCGCATCAAAAGAGAATAAGACCTAGAAATGGCAGCCTGGCCCTGAGCGTCTCTTACACACAATGTGACTGTAATTTGGTTTGTTTACCAGTGTGTGCATTTGTTCTGTGTTATCCACGAAGTGACCTGTAAATGGTGGCTAATAAAAAAGAGCAAGACCCACGTATCCTCTGGTGTAAGATTAAAACAAGCTGAAATAGGGTAATCATACTTAATTCAAAAAACTCATTTTAATATTATGCAAACAAGGTATACTGAAGACCACAGAGGAGAGAGTTGGAGAGGCATAATGTCTTAGAATAGTTCATTTAAATGTGTGAACCACAAAGGTATCCTATAAGCTGGGTGTAGACCATATAACAGCTACTCTTACTCTCCCTTTCCCAACTAAATTGATTTGACCCTAGTAGCCTCCAAACCTGTAGGCCAGGTGCAAGAGGTAGACTAAAGAGCCCCCGGAGATAAATAACCTGACATAAAAGCCCCATAAGCGTTCCTTTCCCAGGAAACAGCATTGGAGAAGCCATCTGAGCTAAAACGATTATCGCTGGGCCACTGCCAACAGAAACTATCATATTCCCAGCTTAATAGAAAAAGAAAATGTAAGTTGAATCCAAATGAAATATAATCCTATTTCCTTTTTATCCAAGAGATTTCAGTGGACAAAAGATAGAGCTCTTCTGAGAGCAAATTAAATGAGTCCTCGGATTGATCACAGTGGCTTTTAGGACACTGAGGAGGGTGGTTGGAGAGGGAGGTAGGGACACTCAGCCTCCTCTAAGGCTTGTCTCTGAATGTATAAAAAGCGGGGGAGGTGAGAGTGAATCACAGCTCTCTCCTGCTGATGGTCCTCCCCAGGGGGGCGCTCTTCCTTGCAAAATCACTGCTGTAAGCAATGGGGAGTCACGGAAGGTTCTTGGGAAGGAGAGTGGCATGACCAAAGTAGCATTTAGGGAGCTGAACTGATCAGTTCTCAATAAATGTTTGTTGAATAAATGAGTGATTCATACTAAGAAGATAGAGACATGAATTTGGGCACTTATGAATAGGGATTTCAGTGAAGCTCTATGAAGAAAGGATTAGAAAATGATGTCCAATAAACACCACAATTATAGCGCTAGGTGATTTGTAGCTTTTTTATTTGCTTATTCTAAAGTTAATGTAACAAATGTGCTGAACAGATTTGACTTGTGGAATGTAATAAAACTCAATATTTTCCTGCCCTGGATAAATATGACTCACCCATAGGTAATACGTGATCCGGCTGTGGTCATTTTATGTCTCAAAGACAGCCTAAGACACACATTAGAAGACCCAGCCCTGGAAAAAATGAAACCCCTGAATTTTATTGAATGTCAAATCTCCCTTTCTCAAGCCACACCGCTGCGGGCTGTTGGCCCACGTCTCTTTTCATTTCTCTCTTCTTGTTAGGCTTATCCGTAGGGTTGGAACACAGAGAGAGAAAGGGAAAATGGGAACAGGAAATGTCCTTCTGTATCTGCCATAACTGGGCTTGAGCTGACTTAGGCTCATATTTAAAACTGATATTCTCTTGAGGGCATTTTTGGGGGTCCCCCTGCTGGGACTCTGGAGATGTGTTGACCCCTCTCAGCTGGCTGCTCCCCCCTTCTCCATGCACCCACCCCACACTGTTGGAGTCCCATTGCCCTTTCTAGTGGTTCTCTCGGCTGGATCCTAAAACAGCCCCGGATGGCAGAGCCCTGACACCGTGTGCCACGCATCGGGAAACAGCTTTTGTCTTGCCACCTGATGGGGGCAAAGAAACTTCCCAGACAAAGCAGCTACTTGCCTTGGCTCCGCAGCCCCCAGCGCAGCTGCCCAGTTCTCTCCTACCTGCATATTTTCTGGGGCAGAAGTTAGCCGTCAGCTCACTGTACCTCCCAAACTCCAGGCAACACGTCAGACTCTCAGAGTGGCCATGTGAAGACTCCCAGAGGCTTGAGGAGGGATTCAGGCACCCCTCATTCCTTATTTCCTCCTGGGAAGATAGGACTTGAGGGTCTTAGCACAAATTTCTCCAATGAAATCCTCACCAGAAAATTTCCACCTGTTCCCCACTCTCTCACAATTTTTTTTTTATAGTTTTGAAGTATGAAAGAAGTCTCCAGTTAAATGTCTTGAATTTTTGAAACCAAATTTCAGATTTAAAATATATCTATATATACACACACACACATATATTTGTTTTTTTTTTTTTTTAAGTGGCTTTCTGTCTTCTATACTTTGCTAAGGTAGCTCTAATATCAATCAGTACCCTGGGCAACTGAGGTGAGAAGTGTTCTATTGAACATCAGGTTACGTTCACCTAATAAACTCTATGTAGGGCATTCTATAAAGTAGCTTCAGTTCTTTTCACTGAATATTCTTCTCCTTTCAAAGCCTGAAGTTATAAGAACTTCCAAAGTACCCAAACAAACTGGTAAATGATACTACAATTCTTATGGTTGTAATTGTGGCCTGGCCAGCAGAGACACTCTGGGTTGTGTAGATTTCAAAATTTGGGGGATACTCTTTAAGAAAAAGAATGTAAAATTAGGAATACAAAATTGGGTATGAAAGCAAATATATATATTTCTATTTCTCCCTCCCTCTCCCTCCCTCTCTGAAATCAATAAAAATATATTTTTTTAAAATTTACAACACATTACAAATTTTAAAATGCTAATACCAGAAACATAAAAAAAATCTAGAAAAATCACACAATGTTTTTTGAATGATTTGTTTTATCTATATATACCTCTACAATTTCTTTTGAATTTTGGTGACTAACAATTCTGAATAAATATGACTTTTTTAAAATTAAAGCATAACAGGGATAATTAAAATGCATTTTAAAACACCCTTATATTGCACTAAGCTGCTTGATTATGTAATCACATTATTCTTAAACTATATATGTTAATTTGTTTATAAATGTGTAGAGTGATTTTTTTAGAAATATATTTTTATTGATTTCAGAGAGGAAGAGAGAAATAGAAACATTAATGATGAGAGAGACCTGATTGGCTGCCTCCTGCATGGCCCCACTGAGGATCAAGCCCACAACCAGGGCAAGTGCCCTGACTGGGAATTGAACTGTGACCTTCTGGTCCATAGATCAACACTCAATCACTGAGCCACACCAGTCAGACTGTAGAGTGTTTTTTGTCATTGGATTATTTCCTTAAGTTATTGTGTTCCATGGATGGATAATTGTTCATCATATTTTATCTAAAACTGCTGATTTTCTTCAGATTTGATGTGATCCAATATGTTGAATGTATAAAATATACTAGTATGACTACACAAATATACATAGTCACTGTGGAACTGTCACTAGTTTGTGCCCTACAAACACAGGAATTCTGATAAATTTTATGTTGTGTGATTTACATTAAGAAAGAAAAAAATATATTAAGGGTTTATAATTGCATACATTGCTTACTGAGTATACTAGTATGCCCAGCAGGACAGAACTTTTGTTTTGACAAGGAATCTTGTGAGAATCAAATCCTGTGCTTATAATTTTACATATCTGAAGATTGGCAGAGTCTTCTATAAACTACCTTCTAGCTTCACATTTTTTGAAAACGTGTTTCTCCTTCCATACCCACGTACTTCCAATGCCCAGTGCAATAGGTCACGTTCATATCACAATATGACCTCTGGCCTTGCCAAAGCAGGCAGTGGGAATATTGCTGGAAGCCATTCCTGCTCCAGAATAGCTAGCAATAACTTAACTACATGTGAAAGTGACCACATAAATATAACCTTCTTAACCCAAACTCTATGTATCTTCCTCAGCCAATTCCCAAACAGGCATGGTCTAACACTACCCTACAGAAGGGCAAGTATAACAGAGGGTAAGTGGAGAGGAAAGAGACAGAGGTCTGATTATGGCTAGCATATCTTACAGGTTTTACAAAAGCATATGACCACGTGATCACATTACTTGGTCCCCAAACATGACCTTGAGCGGGACGTGTGAACATGAGGGGTCTGGGACATCATTAACTTCAAGGCAAATCTGTCCTAGCAACCAGAGGTGAGCCCTGTCTGGATGAGCCATCTATTTGCAGCACATTTATGTCTGTGGAGTTCGCACACTGGGGTGCTTGGGAGCCAATGTAGGTTAGTATAAGTTACCACCAGAGTTTAGCAGTTGCCTAACTCCAACAAGAGTAGAAAACTGAGTACAATTTTTCTAAGTGTTAACTTTTATTCTTTAGCCTCAAGACCTGAGAAAAGTTACTAACCTCATTAGTGTGTTCAGATATACCTTAGAAAATGAAGGCATTTTAGTAAACTAGCAAGGAGGAGACCTATGGAAGAATCACAGAGGGGTGGGCCATGCTCAGACATTGGGGAAATTAAAGAGAACAAGGTAAGATGCCTTCATTATCAGTTTAAGGATTCTCTTTTGTGCAAATGTATTCCCTAAGGGAATAGCCACAGGAATAATTTCAGCTGGAAGTAACACAGTATTCAACTATCAGTGGCTTAAATAATAAAGCTGTTTAATGAACTGGTAGAACAAAAAGTCTGAAGGTAGGTGATTTGATCATTCTGCTATTTTGGGACTCTTGAGTCCTTGTCTCTGTGATTCTCATGGTCAAAAGATGGTTGCCACAGCTCCAGGCATCATTTGCCCAAAGGCAGAGAACAGGGGTACAGCGGGAAAGTGTGTGCGCCTTTCTCCTTTTAGCAGGGAGGAGAAATCTTTTCTAAACGATTTCCCTTCAGAATTCCTCTTTAGGTCTCATTGGCCATACTGGGCACATGGGCACCCCTTGGTGCAAGGGGGAACTGGGAAATTGGGTGTTGGTGAGGGGGCATGGGAGCTGCATGATTGGCTTAGTCATGCTTCATCTGTCTGGGCTGGGCATATGGCTTCCCTGAACAAAAATGGATCCAGCAGGAATGAAGAAAAAGAGAGTATCTGTTGGGAGGTAAAGAATGGTATATGCAACTGGAACTTTTGGGTTGAATATCAGCAAAACTATTCTTTACTTACCTTTTTTTTAAAAATTCTCACCTGAGGATATTTTTTTCCATTGCTTTTCAGAGATTCAGAGATAGTGGAAGGGAGGGAGGGAGGGAAAGAGGGAGGAAGGGAAGGAGAGATCAACTGGTTGCCTCCCATACTACGTGCCCTGACCACAGGCAGGGAGTGAACCCACAACTGAGGTACATGCCCTTGACCAGGAATCAAACCTGTGACCCTTTGAGTGGGCTGACACTTTAACCACTGAGCAACTCTGGCCCTGGCTACTTATCAATTATTAATAAACTAACAAGAATTGAGAGTATATATGAATATAAACCATTATTTATTTAATCAACTAGAGGCCTGGTGCACAAATTCATGCACGGGTGGAGTCTGGCTGGACTGCCTGGATCAGAGCTGATCGGGCCAGGCCAGCCGGGGGGAGGGGCCCAGGTGGTTGGCCGGCCAGCCACACCCCCTGGTCGAACTCCAAGTTGAGGGGACAATTTGCATATTAGCCTTTTATTATATAGGATACTCTGTACCAGAAACTGGGGCTAGATGTTAGATACTATACATTATCTGCAACTTGCCCAGCCCTGCTAGATAGATATTATTATTTTCAGAGAGATTAGGTTACCTCCCCATTAGGGAAATAATTAGCTCTATTCTGACTTCTATTATTAAAGTCTTTGCCTTTCTTGAACTTTAAATCAAATAAATCATATAAAATGTTCTGTTTTGTTTCTGAATTCTCTTGCTCTATGTTGTCTGTGATTCATTCATATTCTCAAGGGTATCAGTAATTTTTGCTATGTATTATTACATTGTTTGAGAACATCACTGTTTATTTATCCATTGTACTGTAACTGATAGTCAGAGTCAGGTTGTTTCCAGTTTGGAGATAATCTATACTAATAAAAGGGTAATATGCAAATTGGTCACAATGCCCTCACAGTAACAACCGAATAGCAGGCTGCATGGGGCGACAAGGCTGGCAGGGCGGTTAGCGAGGGATGACCAAACAACTGACCAGCAGGCTGCATGGGGCAACCAGGTCAGCAGGGGGGTTAGCGAGGGGTGACCAAACGACTGACCACCAGGCTATGTGGGGTGACCAGGCCAGCAGGGGGGTTAGTGAGGGACAACCAAATGACTGACCAGCAGGCTGCATGGGGCGACCAGACCGGCAGGGGCGGCAGTGAGGAGCGACCAGGCCAGCAGAGGGGTCAGTTAGGGGTGACCAAGCCAGCAGAGGGGGGCAGTTGGGGGCAACCAGGCCAGAGGGGGGCACTAAGGGGCAACCAGGCCGGCGGAGGGGGCAGTTAGAGGCAATCAGGCTGGCAGGCAGAGGCGGTTAGGGGTAATCAGGCTGGTGTGGGGGGTGGGGGGCAGATATGGGCGATCAGGCAGGCAGGCAGGTGAGCAGTTAGGAGTCAGCGGTCCCATATTGTGAGAGGGATGTCCAACTGCTGGTTTAGGTCCGATCCCTGTGATTGGGCCGAACTGGCAGTCAGACATCCCCCGAGGGGTCCCGGATTGGAGAGGGTGCAGGCTGGGCTGAGGGGACCCCCTCCCCCCATGCACGAATTTCATGCACCGGGCCTCTAGTATGAATTAAACAGCTATTAATATTCTTCTGTGTGTCTTTTGATGAGTAGAAGCACTGCTTTCTGTTGGGTTTACATGCAGTAGAATAGTAGATACCTTAATCCACTTCCAAAGTGGTTGTACCAAGTTATACTCCCACCAGCAATCTATGAGAGAACCATCTGCCAATGCTTGGTTTTGTTATACAGAATGTGGTAAGAGGTAAGGAAAAGGAAGAGTTGGACAAGATAAAGGAGGTTATTACTGCTGGGGGAAAGTGAAGCAGGTTGAAATTTTAAACACAGTGGTCAGGATTTGGGCTTTTTTCTTTCTATCTGAGAAGGCAACATTCAAGCAGTCATGAAGAAGGTACGGGAATGAGCAAAGCAGGCATATGAGGAAAATGTTCTAGGCAGAGGAAAGAGCCAATGCAAAGGCTGAAATGGCTGGTGTGTTAAGTCAAAGTAACAGGTGAATGTGGAAGAAGTAGTGAGTGAGGTGGAAAGCCATAGAAGATGATATGAGACAGGCAAGTAGAACTAGAGCATGCAGGGTCATTTAGGACATAGAGAAGACTTGGCTTTTACACAGAGTAAAATGGGGAGCTACAGCCGGCCTGTAAGCAGGTGAGGGGCATGGTCTGACTTACATTTTAAAGAGATCATTCTGGTTGCTGGGTTGAGAATAAACTGTAGGGTGGGAGCAAGAAGACCAATTAGTAAACTATTGCAGGAGGTGACGGTGACTTGGAACAGGACGGTGGCAGTGGACATGACAAGACTGGTTAAATTGTGGAGAGTCGTCATTATCATCAGCATCACCAGCTTTATTGTTAGCAATTCTGTGCTAATAATGATAGCTATCACTTTTGACCTCCTGCTAAGTTCATACTTTATGTTTTACTATCCTCATGAACTAAAGCTCAAAGCTGTTCAGCAGCCTCCTGAAGGATACACAGTTCATAAGGGGGAAACCAGGGCCTCAGTTTTAACTCTAGCAGATTTCAAAGCTAATGACATATCACTAGGTTCGGTTTCCTTTCTGCCTAGCCCAGTGCCTTGTACATAAAAGGTGAGCAATATCTTTATCTGCATGAGTGATACCACCTTCCTTTTCCTGAACTTGCTGAGTTTAATTGAACTATGTGTTTGCTTCTGAGGTTTAAAAACAGTATTGTTTTATTTTTATATTAATTTTACTACTTTGATATATAGTTCTCTGAGTTTTAACACATGCATAGATTTGTGTAAACACTACCACAATCAGGATATAAAATATCTCATCAACCTACAACCCCACCCCCCCACCCCCAAAAAAAAAAATTCTCTCATGTTGTACCTTTGTAGTCAAACTCTTCCCCAAACTCTTAATTCCTGCAACCACTGATCTGTTCTTCGTCAATGGGGAACAGAGACAATAACAATGAGCGTCTGGAGGACAAAGTTGGCTGCGAGGTGAATAATGGGTTAGATGGAAGTTGGAGGCAGAGCATCCAGGGAACAGATTACAGCAGCACGACTAAGCAGGGGCGGCAAGGCCAGAGCTAGGGTGCGGGCAACGAAGAGAGCTCTGTTTTCCAGAAGAGCTAACTGGGCACCGCAGAGTCCCTGAGCCCTCAAAGCCTAGGATCATATCAGCCAAGGCCACTAGAGGGCTTCCCTGCCTGTCTGGAGCCCGCGCTGCTTCCCACCCAGGCAGGCGGCGCTGCTGCTTAAAATCCACGTAGGGCTGTGGCCTGGAAAGCTTCGGGGGAGCTTGGGTTTAGGGCAGCTCATCTTCACTAGAAGGCCTCCCACTCAGTTTACACCGGCGGGAAACAAGGCCCCAGATGAAAGGATGAATTACAGAGCAGGTGCCCAGGAGGCCTGGGGAACAGGAGGGCAGGGGGAGGAAACAGCTGCATACAAAATGCCAACAGCAACCGGGAGCTGGTCCTGGCCCCAGGGGGCTGAGGTGCCAGAGATTCTAAACATCATTTCTCTGCTTGTGGTAGGTCACTCTGTTGGGCCAGCAGTTGTTTATGTCTCTCTCACAGTCCCAGGCTTGAAACGGAAAGAGGGATTATCCTAGATGCTGCTAATCATCCTCTGGCTGGAGCAGGAGTGTGTGAGCATGTGCGTAAATGTGTGTATGGGTGAGTGTGTGTGCGCATATAGGTGGTGTGCGTGCATAGGTGAGTGCATGTGTTTGTACCTGTGTGTGTGCATGAACGTGTACATTGAGTGACTATGTGTGTACACGTGTGGGTGCATACGTGTGAACATGTGTACATGTGTGCATGCCTCTGAGAGTGTGGTGCATGGGAGCAGGCTTCCATGTGTTTGTGTGTCTGCTTTGCAGGGGGAATATTTTTTTTTTTTTGTCATACCGGCTTTTTATTTTTTATTTTTTTTCCAATTTTTTTATTAAGGTATTATATGTGTACATATCTTACCATTGCCCCCCCCCACCCCACTCCCATATATGCCCTCACCCCCCAGAGTTTTGCGTCCATTGGTTATGCTTATATGCATGCATACAAGTCCTTTGATTGATCTCTTATCTCCCCCACCTCTCTGCAGGGGGAATATTAATGTTTGTTGCTTGGCTTCAGTTCCAAAGAGAAACAAGTGGTGAGGTGAACGGAAGTGAACTGGAGTCTCTGCTTCTACGCCGATTAGCCCACATCAGTTTTGATGGAGGGGAGATACAGTAGATACAAAGGAGCAAAGGATGAACATGCCAGGGACCTGAGTTGTACAGGGGTGCTGGGAAGCCACCCAGGAGTCCCATTGGGCAGGAAAGACCCTCTCAGGAGCTCAGGTGCCTGAACCAGGCGAAGGGGTCATTCCTGCCCTTAGAGACCTGTGCATCATCCTGTCCTGGCCAGCATCTCTTTAGGGCAGTCTTTTCTTACTAAAGTAAGGTGACCAGATTTTAACATTGGTAAAGCGGGACACCACTGACCGGGGGTGGGGGGTGGGGGTGGGGGTAGGGAGGGTGGGTTCTTTTTAAAAAAATATATTTTATTGATTTTTTACAGAGAGGAAGAGAGAGGGATAGAGAGTTAGAAACATCGATGAGAGAGAAACATCGATCAGCTGCCTCCTGCACACCCCCTACTGGGGATGTGCCCACAACCAAGGTACATGCCCTTGACCGGAATCGAACCTGGGACCCTTGAGTCCGCAGGCCGACGCTCTATCCACTGAGCCAAACCGGTTTCAGCCCGGGGGGAGGGGGGGTTCTTGATTAAAAATTTGGTCTATATTGTAATCGTTTTTGGTTTTTTTAATAAAAGGAAATTCACTTCTTAGATTATCGTTGCATTTGCATCCTCTTTTCTTACTCATTATGTTAAAAATCTAAAAAATATAATTTAAAATTATATTATAAATTATTATATACATATTGCTTAAAAACACAGTAAGTAGGTACATAATTACATGAACATATTTTATTGTTAGTTTATAAATTAAATTAATTTGATTGTTATAAAGTAACTATATTTTTAAAATTATTTTAATCCTATATTTCTTTCTAAATAATAACAATACTAACTTGTATTATTTTTTCCTCTGAATTTGCCGTAACGTAAATCGTAAGTGTCACTTTCAAGGCCGGCGCTAAACTTTTCGCCGCCACTATAAAATATAAGTAATATGAGTACTGTCTGCTAAATTCAAGAAAATTTATGTATTTATGAAATAAATAAATAAATTACTTACCTAAATTACCTGAATAGCTGATTTGTAATGACATCACTTGTTTAACTAGCTTACTAGCACGCAGTACGATGTGTATCGTCTGAGAGACAGTTACAAAATGTTTTCGTCGTTGCCAATCCCCAAAAATGCCATTGTTCATTAAGTCCAAACAATGGTGGTCGAATTCTAACAACTGATCAACAATGCGAACTTTGATAAGCAGTTCTCGATAATCAGTTCTCAACAATTATTTGTTATTATTAAAGTTTAACATTATAAAATTAACAAAAATAATATAAAACTCATATCCTGGCTAAATAGCCACATGGCCGCCGAAAACCGTATATTCCCTTCCCGTTCTCCTGCCGTTCCCTAGCTTGTCGTGCATTCTTTCCAAAAATCGGGACTTTTTTAAAACGCCGCGGGACGCGGGACAAATTGTTAAGATGTGCATGACAGGACAGTCTGGGCTGATGAGCCCCTCATTCATTCTCTGACTTTCTACCTTCACCTGCTCTCTCTTCATCTCCCCCATTTCTCTTCTGCTCAATTCAACTCAACCAGCCTCACAAACCACAAGCATAATCTTATTGTTGGCCTGCAGGTTTTCAGACTTTACCAAGCAGACTCTTCAAACTGGTGTCGCTCAAGTCTTATCGACAGAAACCTTGGGCACAGCACTGCATTGCCCTTTCCTTGGCCCTAACTGTTCCTCAAGGTCCTTAGAGGCAGGGAAACTTATTCCTGGCTGGAATTAAATAACGAAGGGCTTCTAGAAATCTAGATGTCACAATGACAACTGAAGAGCTGAAGACATGGGGGCATATGACTGTGAATGAGAGACACCTCCCCAACCCCAATCCTAGGCATCGGACTTGCCCTTGATGTAAGTCTGACCTTTGGATAAATGCTCTCTTGAACTGCTGGGTTATATCTTCATATTTAATGAACTATTCGTCCTCACAGGATGGCAGCTCATGTGTGAAACAAATGGTAAAGAGGAAAGGAAATCATTTCTTCTCCACGTGAAAGAGGAGATATGAATCTGAGGAGCACAATCTGGCACCGATTGAAAGTAAATTACCAGCTGATTAGACAGCTGTAAATACAGGGAGTGAAGCCTCAACAGGCAGCTGGGTTCTGTAAGGAAGAGGGACATGAGAGAGGGCAGAGCGGGGGCTGAGCACAGGCAGGGCTCAGCAAAGAGGAACAGTGGCAGCTCTGTGCAGCCAAGACTACAGAAGCAGGAGGGCTTTGTAGGAAGTGTCTGTAGATGGAGCCTGGGAGGAAGTGCAGCTCCCCTCCCACTCTGCTAGCCCCACCCACTTCCCCTGAGTGAGCCTGAAGGTGTTAAATAGCTAAAACCCTATCCGGTAGGAGATGTTTGTTCTTGCAACAAGGAAACGTCAATGATTTCTGTCCAGAGGGGAAAACCTGTTTTAGGTTATATTCAATTTGCAATTCTCACTTTCTACCAAAAAGCCAGGGATTCCAAAACCACTCTCACCCCAGCAGTCTACTGGGACAGGGACAGTGTCCACACAGATCCCAGTGGGAGGTTCCATTCCCCCAAATAGCACCTGGCTAGTTTCTGCAGAGAATAAGCAGGGAACGCAGCAAGTGCCCATGAACTGGGATCTCTGCAATTAGTAGTGGAGTTTGGGACAAGGAAGGACAGAACAGTGCAGCTGGAAAGCTTAGCCCTCCTCTATGCACACAAAGAGAGCCCTTCTTCCTCTGGCAAATATGAGGAGATAGTTCAGGGGCCTAGGAGGAGGAGATTGATTGGGGCAGCAATGGTGAGGGAGAAGGATGGCTGTGATTTTTATTTTGGTGATGGGAGAAAATTTAGCAAAGAACATACAGTACATGCCTTAATCCCATGGGTGTTATTGTTTCCATAGCTCTGAGTCTTGCCCTACCTGCTTCTATAATCCCCAAGCAAGTCAGCTGGTCGCTGTCATGGTCTAAGGAGAGAATATATTGCATCTAGATTCACTCAGCCACCAGCAACTCTCCTCATTGTCATTGGGTGCCAGCCCTCAGGCCCTGGATATGCCTCTCGTTGGGGGACAATGGACCCAATGCCCATATCAGCTACAGTTTACATCTAGAAAGAACCATTCCAGTGTAACTTGTCAGAGGACATACAAGAAAATAGGTAAACAACATAGAGTAAAGATAATGGTGGGGAGGAGGAGTTGGGAAAGAGGTCTTCTCTGAGCTTGGATAAAGCCATTTCTCTAGGCAGCTCTGACTAATGGTATCGCTAATTCCCTAATATGGAAGCATCTTAAGTTACAACACACAGGATGCTACTTGAAATTTATTGTGTAAATACCACATTTAAATGTTAACTGATACAATTAACTGTTTAATTAATGGATAGAGTTCTCATTCCACATGTGGGGTTTGTCATTCTTAACCAATCTTGTGATTGACTCTACAAAATTCAGGGTTGAATAATCTTTAAAGCATCTGTGGATACACAAAACTGTCACCGGTAGTCAAGGTTCCCTGTTCTGAGGGCAAATTCCAGGTAAGTAGTCCCTCTTGTCAAGTGCTTCTTTAACAACTCAGCTATCAGGATGTGACACCCATCACAAAGGCCAGTATAAAGCAGATCCCTAAATGGGCACACATAATTTAGAGAAGAATTCAGAATTAAAAAAAAAAAACTTGTTTGGGGCCAACTTTGGATGAGGACAGATGTGAAACTGGATTTACTTCATCTGGTGTTAACCGAAATGAAGGTTAACATGCCAAATGTCCCGGTCACTGACTAAAAATAAGACGCAGATTGGAGAAGTAAAGGGTGTGGCTTGGAGGAAGTGGTGATACTGAAGGAAAGGCCATAAAAACAGGAGGCACTAATGCTGAGAGCTTGTCCCCCAATGGATAATAAATAGGAAGAGAACAGGGAAGGAGACTGAAGAGCAGGGAGGAAGTTTAAAGACCTCCAGTAGCCTCCTCTATTGCACCACCCACTTCTTCCCCACACTCAGCATGACTCCTGATGATGTTGGTGAGAGGTACATTTTTAATAACTCCTCAAGTTCATTAAATTGTCCTTTTCTGACAAAGCAGAGAGAATCAATTTTACTGAAGGAAACATTTGGTTCTCACAGACTCAGGAAGAACAGCCTACTTCTCTTAAGACATCTCTATTTTGTTTTTCTTAAAAAAAAAAAAGTGTATAAATTCCACAAAAGCTACAGTGGGCCCCGAAGGAGCCAATTTAGGGCATCAAGTCTCCTTAGATTCCAGGATTCTAGATGGAACAAAATTTATTAGTGAATATCGCACCAACTCTAGCTGCCCAAGTTTTCCACATAGAGTTTCTTCTCAGTAACCAGAAAAGAGGTATTGGCTGGAACTAAAAATATAGGGTGTCCCCCAAAATGTATACACACTTTAATAGCTGATAACTCACTTAATTTTCACTGCTTTTCAGGTTTAACTGATTTGAAATATGGGTGAAGCCAGACTAAGTTTTGAACAAAGAAAATTTATCCTAAAGTGCCAGTAGACTTTATTTTTATGGGTATACATAAAATAGTGTGTATGGAATAAAACCAGCAACAGTCAATGAATTGGACACAAAAATACCAAGCAAAATGATCATTGATATTTGTGATTGTATTGCTTTGCAATATCAGCAGTGCCTGGACCAGAATGGTCATCAGTTCGAAAACAGGCATTGACAAAAAAAGTATTCATTTCTATACACTCTTTTAAACTTTGAAAAATAAACTGTATGTTAATAAACACCGACTTTATAGTCATTCAAAGTATGTAAAAATTTTTGGGGGACACCTTTTATTTGGATTATAATAAGGCATTTGATTCAGTCTTTTATGATGTTGTTGGGTGATAAATTGAATTTGTAACTGGATGTAGAGACTTTAATGGAATACTGTTAACTGTCTTGAAAGTATTGCATTGGCTCATGTAAACACCCCCTGTAGTAGGGTCATCTAGGACACGGGGCCTGCAAGGTGTCTGTTTCAGGGGAATATAAGAACAGAAAAACCGCACTGAGTCTTAAATGCCTTGAAGCAGAAGTGATATCACCTTCATTCACAATTTATTGGTGAGAGGAAGTCAAATGACTCAGAAAAGTAGGAGAGTACATACATCTTTGGTGAGCATTGTCTTTGCAACAGTGTGCTTACTGAGTCTATGTGTGTCATAAAACATGAATGGTTAGCTAATATTCCTGATAAGAGAATTAACATTCAAAAATATCTCAACCAGGTAGAAGGATATCTCTAAACTAACAAAGAGATATTTAAGAGGATTCAATATAAAGTCCTGTACCTAGGACGGTGGTCAGCAAACTCATTAGTCAACAGAGCCAAATATCAACAGTACAACGATTGAAATTTCTTTTGAGAGCCGAAAACCGACTTCTGCGCATGGGCCACGAAGTTTCAATCGCACTGTACGTGCATGCCCGCACATGGTATTTTGTGGAAGAGCCACACTCAAGGGGCCAAAGAGCCACATGTGGCTCGCGAGCTGCAGTTTGCCGACCACTGACCTAGGACAAAGTGAAAACGAGCCATTCTAGTACAATGTGGAAAATATCTTGCTTGACACATTGCAAATTCAACACACAACACAATCTGTTTGCTTAACCACTTGCTCAGTATGAATCATCAGGGCCTGTCAAAGAAATCTGAAGTAATCATAGCAGCATTTAGAATAAATTAGATAACAATTGCCTTATTCTCTTAGCTCACTAGACCTCATCTGCCAGTGGGTTCAGCATCAGGGGCTACGTTTACAGAAGATTTCTGAGAAGCTGGAATGAGTCCAGAGGAAGATGAGTGGGATGGTAAGGGTATTTGAAAGATATGAGCTAAACTCTGGATCTGCAATTAAGACATCCAACTTTAAGTTCTGGATCTGCCACTTCCAGATGACAATGGGTGAAATCTATTCCCTACACAGCTGCATTCACCTTTCTAAACCTCATCTTCCTTCCGGGGAAAGAGGGAGGTTTGTATTTGAATTTCTTAAAAGTTTGGCACCTATGACATTATGCTGAGAACAGTTGAAGACATCTAAGGATGTGTAGCCTAGAGTAGGAAAGATTGAAAGGGACATGTTTTTAATTAGTTGAAGAATTGTCATGAGCAAAAGAATTAGATTTGCTCTGCATTTCATGTGAGAACAGACTATGGCCAGAGAGATGAGGATACAGAGAATATTCTGAATCTCTGGCATTTCTTTTTTCTTTTTTTTTTTTATATATATATTTTATTGATTTTTTACAGAGAGGAAGAGAGAGGGATAGAGAGTTAGAACATCGATGAGAGAGAAACATCGATCAGTTGCCTCTTGCACACCCCCTACTGGGGATGTGCCCGCAACCAAGGTACATGCCCTTGACCGGAATCAAACCTGGGACCCTTGAGTCCGCAGGCCGATGCTCTATCCACTGAGCCAAACCGGTTTCGGCTGAATCTCTGGCATTTCTTGATGATGAAAGGGGCTTTCATGTAAGGCAGTGACCATTTGGCAGAAGTTGGGTATAAGTTCTATTCCAGCCCCTGACAACTATAATTGTACTAGGCACAATCATACACATTTGTGTGTGAACTGTATTAACAATTCCATCATGGAACCTGCATGCACTCTTAGGAATTTCTCCAGGCTTGCTCACCTTTAACCATCAACTCTGTATTCATCATTCATCAGCATCCTGGGTACCTTCTTGTTTAGCTCTGTATACTTTATTTTGTCTTCTTGCTCCTGAGATGGGAAAACTTACTTGGTGCTCCCTTTCCAAATTGTGACCTTGGCTCCTCTTTAAGACATGATTTTCTTTATCTGCCTTTTGGCCCTTCAGACTATAATTTTGGGTAATAGGTGCCACAATAAATGACCTTCCCTAGCCAACAGAACAATGTGCAATTAAATTGCCACCCAGTTGGTCCCCATATGACATAAGAGGGATATGGAACACTGGAGGACTCCCTGTCAGGGTTACATACAAGAACCCTAAATTGGGTGGAAGGTTGGACTTGATGATCACTAATGCTCCCTTCTATTCTCAGACTATATAACTTTTTATTTACACTGAGTGGCCAGATTATTATGATCTCTGAACGCATAATAATCTGGCCACTCAGTGTGTGTGTGTGAGTGTGTGTGTGTGTGTGTGTGTGTGTATATTAGAGGCCCGCTGCATGAATTCGTGCATGGGTGGGGTCCAGCCAGCCTGGCCAGGGGAGGGGACATGGGCGGTTGGCCAACCTGCCTGCTGGTTGAACTCCTGGTCGAGGGGACAATTTGCATATTAGCCTTTTATTATATAGGATATACACTGAGTGGCCAGATTATTATGTGTTCAGAGATCATAATAATCTGGCCACTCAGTGTATATTTGTCCATGTTCACAGGGTGGGCAATACATAGGAAGTTTTTAATGAATCTTTGCCAGTGGTAATGCACTTTGAAGAATGCCACCAGTCACATATATGTGTAAATACTTTCTCCTTGATTTTGGCACTGAAGCACCTTCAGCAGAGCAAGGGCAGCTATTGGAGCAGTGGAGATGAACTAATGCTTCTTCATCTACCTTCTCTTGTCAGGTGACCCACATAACCAAAGGGAGCCTATGAAGTACAACCAGCTAAAGAGTAAAAGGAGGCAGCATTCATCATGGAGCAATATGATGCTGATGGCTCAGATGATGAAATCATGGCTTTGGGCTCCTTGGCCTTTTGACCTAACCAAGATGCAATGATCTTTAAAGGCTTGCAGGGAGGAAAACATGTTTACAGTTGAGCTGACTCCAGAATGATTCAATTTCAGTGAAAACTAGCAGAAAGCTAGGACCCTGGCAGGCAGATGTCCTATATAATGGCTTCGCCCTTCATGATGGTCTTAGGAAAAACCCCCAAATCATATCACTCTACCAATGCTTTCCAACTGTACTTATAATAATATCCAAATTCCGCATCATGGATTAAGTGATGGATTAAATGGTCTGAATCCAGCCTCTCTCTCTAACCTCACCCCATATACTTATTCTAATACTAGTAGCCCTGCGCATGAATCCGTGCTCCAGTAGCTCTCTGCCGCCCTCCTGTAGCTCTCCGCCCACGGCCCGGCCCTCCTGTAGCTCCCCCACTCCCCCTATAGCTTGCTGCCCTGCCCTCTCCTTAGCTCTCCGCCGCCCACTTGTAGTTCGCTGCCCCACCCTCCTGCAGATCCATGATCCGGTTGTTATGTGGTTGTTCGTTAGGCCTCATGGCATAATGGATAATTAGCATATTCCTCTCTTATTATATAGGATTTATTTCTTGAGGGCAGAAACCTTTTCTTGCATCAGGCTGCATCTGCAACACTGAGAAGAGTACTTGGCGCATGCTTTAATAACTGTTTGTTGAATAAATGAATCCAGACTTGACTTCTCTCATCTCTAAATTCTCAAGAATAATCCCTATTTAGAAATTCCACCCCCATCATACTTTGGGGATGAAAAGCGTTAGTTTGAGTAATAAGAGGATAGCTGAAGAAGTAAGTGAAGGATAATGTCCTGCTTAGTTCAACCTCCGTGGGAGAATTTGGTTGGGAGAATGGAATTACCCTGCTTGGATCCTGCTCAGGACACCAGGCTTAAGTTATTGGGTAAGAGTACATTAGAAAAATGAATTTGGCAGTTGACAAAATATTTTCTTTATGTGGAAGTAAGTGACCTTGGATTTAGCTTCTTTTATAGGCTGGTCTTCTCTGGCAGGGGCAAGAGAAGATACTTGGAAGGAGCCAAGATTCTGGAATGACAGCAGCAATACCAGGAAACCTGTGGGTGGCTGTAAAGTGTCCATTTCTCAGCATCCATTAGCATAAGCATGTGATGGACCAAATCCGCTTTTTGTTTGGCCCATGTTGGCCTTTTCATTTGGGGAACCATCCATGATTGCAGCTGACCATATTCCAAGATTCATGAGCTTTGGCACCTGAACCAAATCCTTATGGACAAAAATGAAATCTTTTTTTCCTCTCCCATTTAACTGTCTCACATTGTTATTGAATGAGTCCAATGTTCAATATCTTTTCCATAGAAACTGACTTTGGAAAAGCTAACACAGTTCATCATACCATTTCTCAACTAGTTCACCGTGACATTCTGAGATTTTGAACAGACAATTTTTTCTGTGTCAAGCCGTCCTAGGTTAGCTCATAACCCTTTGTTTGTTTTTGACAAGATAGATGGAGGACAGAGAGATAACATAGCAGGATGCAAAGGAGAGATTGGCTGGATGAAAGGGGTATGTCTGACATCGGGAGGGAGGGTGTGGGTGGAGCTGAGGGCAAGATGGCAGCGTGTGGTAAGAGGCCTCTTTGTCTGCATAGCCCTGTTTTCTAGTCCCTAAAACTGAGAATTTAAGCAGTGAAGGCCTGCTTTACATTATTTGTATTCTCTGCTAATAAGGTAATAAATGATCACCTCTACTGTGAATCCAAATAGAGTATATGAGGCCAGTCATGGTGGGATTTGGAGGAAACGCCCCCAAAATACTTCCCCACCAGCTCTACTTACATCCTTTCTTTCTTGTAAAAGCCCGATCTCTCTCACTCTGGCCGGTGTTCTCAGTGGTTAGAGCATCAGCCGGCACACTGAAGGGTCTCGGGTTTGATTCTCCATCAAGGGCAAATGCCTGGGTTGCAGGTTCGGTGTTGGAGGCAATCAATAGATGTTTCTCTCACAGCATCAATGTTTCTCTCTCTCTCGCTCTAAAAATCAATGGAAAAAACATCCTCAGGTGAGGATTAACAAAAAGCCCCACCTCTCAAAGACCCTGAGACAATGCTGGTGTTTCACCTGGGAGGGGTGGGCAGATGGGTGGGCAGCAGCCATCGCGCGCACAGCGGAGAGCCCTGGGGAGGCAGGAACAGCAACAAAAGACACCTGTTGGGGAGCCAGCCAGGTGAGCCAGCAGAGTGGTGGTCGTGAGCTGCACCATGGCCATGGCTTCACTGCTCTTCACTTCTCTCCCTCAAATCTCATGCACGAATGTCTCTAATGGCAATAGGAATGGGAAATGAGCAGGGGAGGGAATTCTGGGAAATGCAGTTTGGTCTTGTCAAGTTGACATGTGTCAAGCCACCATTGTAGGTCATATCCTGTGGCCTTTCCAGGACACCACATTGCCCCTCTGCAAATGGCCTTTTAAGTTACTTGTTCAAAATTTAAATCCATAGAAGGCATTCTTCCGAGTTCACCCTAGTTTAAGTGTTAATACCACAGGCCTCCGGCAGAGCTGGCTATGGCAAGGGGGCAGCATGGAGGAGGACTAGGAGGTTAGCATCTAGAGGAAATGTTAAAGTCCAGCTGCCAAGGAAAAGGGTCTCATCCTTGGGGTGTATACAGTAGGGGTCAGGCATTTGTTTTTCATGTATTCCTTTATTGGGGGAGCACAAGAGATTTGGTTGGAAAGTTGTCAGGAGGACATTCTGAGAGAAGGGAAGTGTGTGGAAGGCCGCCTGCCCTGTTTATCGGAATTCCGACTTAGGGGAGACTTGGGGAGTGTCGAAGGCGGCGCCCCTGATTATTCCTTGACCTTTCCAAACAAGTCTGTGCTTGTGCAGGCCCTGGATGTTTACTGGAATCCTTATGCTTAATCCCTGGATGCCCTTGCCTAGAGGACAATGTAAGCACATGTGTCCTGCCAAGATTACTCACCCTACTGATTGTATCTAAAGGTAACAATTCCAATGAAAGCCTAACGAGGCGGGCAATCGAGGCGGCCTGGCTTCTTCAGCTGGGCAAGTCCCTTAGCCCTCACCCCCACAGTGAAACTGTGTTGGAGGAATCTGTTCATCTGTCATTCAGGGGCTGCTGGCCAGCCTCGGCACTCCTGATCCACCTCCTTCTCGCAGAGCAGACGCCAGGTATAGTTGTGCAGTTTGTGTCCTGCAGGAAGAGGTCCGGCCCAGGGGGAGGGATGAGAACGGGCGGACACAGAGCCCTGCTTCTCACCAGGCTCAGAGACGCTTCAGCCTTGAGGAATGAAAGCTGTGCATTTAGGACGTCTCTTTTTACGTTCCTGGATCCTCACTAACTCTCCTTTTCTGTATGCCTTTCTCTCCTCTCTGGAACTTCGTCATTCTTTTTTTTTTTTTTAAAAAAGAGGTTTGCAGCATGGAATAATACAAATGATATAAGTTAACATGTATTATGTACTTGGCATGTACCGGCCATTGTGCTGAGCACTTTACATGAATTATTTATCCAATAAATAGTTACTTAGGACTGATTCTATATTAGACAGTGTTCCAGGTGCTGGGGATATAGGATAAAGCAGACAAAAATCCCTGCCTTCATGGGATTTACATCCCAAAGGGAGATGAAGAGAATTTTAAAAGTAAAATACATGATGTGGAGATGATGATAAATGTGTTGTAGAAAAATTAACTGAGGAAGTGCTAGGATATATGGTGAGGCTTGAGGAGGAGAGGGTGTAGCTATTTTTTAACCCGCTGGATGGCAAAGATTTCACTGAAAATGGATCTATATGACAGCTCTGTAAGACACAACATTGTTATCCTCATTTAACAGATGAAGAAATTGAGGCTTAGAATATAAACACTTTTTCTCAAGAATAGATCTCTTAGCTATTCCTATGCTAGAATCAGTCTCTCCCAGAACTATTTGCTCTCTCTTCCTAGCTGTAGCATTGGAAGCAATTGTACACAGTGAAGGAATCGTGACCCCCACCCGCCGCCCGCCCCGGGCTATGCCAAAGCCGTGAGGAAGAGGAGAGGTGAACTTGCTGTGGCTCCTACAATCATGATGGTTAGTCGGCCTGCTTACCTGGTCTCCCCCTTGAGCTAGAACGAACCTCCTCATGATTCTAAGTGGGTATTGTGGCCATAGGACAGACTTAAAAAAAATCTCAGTCAATTTAAACATATACACTTTTTAGAGCAGTTTTATGTTCATATGTACAGCCTGCCCCACTATTACATCCCGTTCAACTTCCTGTTTACAAAGTTAACTTCTTTCCTGTCCTCTCCTTCTCATGCATTCAATCTGGGCTGCAGATGCAAATAGCATTGCTCACTGGATGCTGAGTCCCCATGCACACCTGGGGCCTGCCCTTCTCCCTCTCACAGATGGCAGACCCAGGGCCTGCAGAGAAGGTCAAAAGGACACGCAGAAACCTGGGCAGACAGGTGGCCGGGCTTCCGAGCACATGCAGGGTCATAGCTGCGCAGGGTGAGGCCATCCCTGCCTGGCAGCCCTGCCAGTTCAAGCAGCTGTCTCCTCCCGGCCAAGGTAGTACATTCTTTTCGAGGAATTCCTCAGCTCTGGATTTCCCCTTTTGCTTTTTAGTTTTACCGTCCTGAGTTGGCTCATCCTGCCCTCCAGGCCTGCGTAAAAACCCTTCTTTACTGTGGAGCCTTGAATAAATCCGTCCGCCCTCAGGGCTGAGTCACGGTTTGTCACTCCTCACTGACTGGAGGGCTTGCCCTGTGGCGAAGAGGAAGCAGCGTCCAGCCAGACTCCCACACCTACAGGCAGAGCCGCTTCTGAGAAGCCGTCTGGGTGGAAATGTGTCATCAGCCAGGCAGGCGGGAGAGAGGCCTTGGCAGGGAGAGGGCGGTGACATCAAGCCCAGTCTTGCCAGATTTGAGGGGAGGTCACCCTTGGACTTGACTTTTGAGGGAAAAGGAAATGAAGTCATTGATGAGCCCCCTGTACTTGCGATTCAGGGGATGAGGTCACATCTGGGTTTGCCTTCTTTGGGAGGAGACAGAGTGAGAGCCTGCTGCGGTTCCCTTATTTTGGGCCCGGGAGGAAGGTATTCTGTACTAGAATGTGCCTTTTTTAAAAATATATATATATCTTATTGATTTTTTTACAGAGAGGAAGGGAGAAGGATAGAGAGTTAGAAACATCGATCAGCTGCCTCCTGCACACCTCCTACTGAGGATGTGCCAGCAACCAAAGTACATGCCCTTGACCGGAATCGAACCCAGGACACTTCAGTCCGCAGGCCGACGCTCTATCCACTGAGCCAAACTGGACCAGGGTAGAATGTGCCTTTTTAAGAGGCCAGGTAGGTTAGGAAGCCCTTCTGCCTCCAAACAGAGGTTTGCCTTCCTCCCCGCAGAGCTTGCTTTTCTCAGGAAGGTGCTGGAAGGAGCAGCCCCGGCCAAGCCTGCAGTCTGCATGGCTAGTGGTGCTCTTCTGCGCAGGACTCCCAGGACCACACTATGACTTTCAAGGGCCCTCCCCGGTCATTTTTCCCTCCCTGGGGCCCTTTCTCCACAAATACATAAATAAAAGTTAGAGTTTACGATGGCGCTGATATAATGCTGAATATCATCCAAGCTGGGGCCATTATAATATAAGCATTATTCTATTCATTTTTATTTTTAAAAGAAACTAAAATTAAAACATCGTTGGGGCCTCTAAAAGTAGCATGGGCCCGAGGTCCTCTGTGCCTGATGACTTGATTGGCTCTGAGGCCAGGGCTCTTCTCACCTTCGGAATGACTTGGCCTGGGATGCTCGGCCAGGGCCTGGGCTGTGAGAGCTGCACAGAGCTGCACAGACAGAGGGCGCTGTGCAGAAGCAGGGCAGTCCATCAGGCAACAAGCTTGCTTCAAAGGACTTACTTCAGGTGAAGTGCCCTTAGGCTAAGGCAGTGGTCGGCAAACTCATAGTCAACAGAGCCAAATAACAACAGTACAGTGATTGAAATTTCTTTTGAGAGCTAAATTTTTTAAACTTAAACTTCTTCTAACACCACTTCTTCAAAATAGACTCGCCTAGGCCGTGGTATTTTGTGGAAGAGCCACACTCAAGGGGCCAAAAAGCCTCATGTGGCTCTCAAGCCGCAGTTTGCCGACCACGGGGCTAAGGAATTCATCCAAAAGCAGGTACCAATCATTTTCCCAGGCAAGGGCAGAGAGAACACTATTTGGAAACTCAGTGCCATAGGTGATCAACCAGTATCAAAGAAACAATAGAAGGTAGTAGTACACTATTCACATTCATTCATTCATTCATTCATTCATTCAACAAATATTTATTAAACATCAACTGTGTGCTAAGCCCTAGGCCTTGGGGAAACAGACAAGTCTGGCTTTCATGGAACTTACATAAATATTCTACACTGTACATTTGAATTCTTCAGGGAATCTGTTTATAGCCACCGATAGGAAAAGGGGGAGGGAGAAAACAGAATTAAATTTTTAGAAGCCTTGTTACCTATTACCTGCCAGCACTTGACAGGCATTATGTCATTTGATCCTCCTGACCACCCTAGGAAGCACCAATTCCCTTTCTCTTTGATGGATGAGGAAATGGAGGCTCACAGAGGTTAGGAAACCAGGCCATGATCACACAGTTCCCAAGTGGGGGAGGGAAAGATCACTCATTCCAAAGCCTGTGATCTTTCCACTTACCTACTCTCTCACACTAGTTATTTATATTAAACAGATATTTGATTTCCGAATAGTTTTCCAAGACTGTATTTACCATGCAAAGTTAAGTATATCCCCTTTTTGCAAAGTTAAGGGTCAATTATCTCAGAAACATGTTAAGTTCAAAAAGGATCAGAAAAGAGCCTATATTAGAAATCCAGGGAGGGCAGGACCTTCTTGGTTCATTTGGGGGGTAGTGTGTAAAAGTGAGGTAATGGGGTCCCTGATGTATGGGAAAACCACCACAGTCAGATAGAGAGATGAGGGGTCACCAAAGTTTGGGGGAGACATCTATTTTTCATATAATAGTATCGGTTAAGTTGTGCCCAGACCTCTGGTAAAGAGCTCTGGGTGAGGATTAACAGCAACAACGAAGAAGGAGAGGAAGAAGAAGGAGAGGAAGAAGAAGAAGAAGAAGAAGAAGAAGAAGAAGAAGAAGAAGAAGAAGAAGAAGAAGGAGGAGGAGGAGGAGGAGGAGGAGGAGGAGGAGGAGGAGGAGGAGGAGGAGGAGGAGGAGGAGGAGAAGGCGAAGGCGAAGGAGGCGAAGGAGAAGGAGAAGGAGAAGGAGAAGAAGAAGAAGAAGAAGAAGAAGAAGAAGAAGAAGAAGGGCATTTAGGGGAGATTCAGGAGCAAAGTCTCCTGACTGACAGGAGGAGGAATGAGAATGCCTTGGGATGTCTAGTAGCCTCCCAGCCAGCTAGAGGAGGGATGCCCTGCGGTAGGAGGCCTCTCACTCCCCAGGGAAATACCAGACAAAGCATGATACAGTCCTGCCCCCGTCTCCTCCCCGCCCCCCCCCCCCCCCCCCCCCCCCCCGCTTGCCGGCCTTTATCCACAGTTTTGCTTTCTGTGGTTTCAGTTACCTGTCTTCAACCTCAATCTGAAAATATTAAATGGAAAATTCAAGAAAAAAACAATTTATATGTTTTAAACTGGATGCTGTTATGAGCAGCATGATGAAATCTTGCGCTGTCCCAGCCTGAGTTGTAAATCATCCAGTGTACATACTGTTAGTCACTTAGTAGCCATCTCAGTTATCAGGTCAATTATCAGAGAAAGAGAGAGAAAGAGTAGAAGCCACGTTCACATTACACTTATTACAGTACTAGAGGCCCGGTGCACAAAATTTGTGCAGGGAGGGGGGGTGTCCTTCAACCCAACCTGCACCCTCTCCAATCTGGGAGCCCTCCCCTGTCAGCCTAGTCAACCCTAACTGCCCTCCTCTGCCGGCCTGGTCGCCCCTATTAACTTTTTTAAAAATCTTATCCCCTTCACACACAATTGTATTTGATTTCCTTATTGGCTTCTCCCTCTCACACAATTTTTCTCTCTCCTTTATGTAACACTTTTTCCTACTGACTCATCATTTATAAACTTTTCTTTCCTTCTTATTTCCTACTTCTGTCCCATCTTTCTCCTACCCTCCCTCCCTCCCCACATTCCTTCTTTCCTTTATTTTTACCTCTCCCCTTCCTCCCCTTTTTCTTCCTTTCCACCTTCATTTTTTTGTTCATTTCCTCCCTCGGACCTGCTTTGCTCCCTCCCCCATTTCTTCCTTCTTCCCATTCTCCTTTTAAGCTCTACTGGCTCCCCTTTAAAACTTTGCTTCCCTCCCTCTTTCTCTCTCATCCACATTCTTCTCTACTTACTTCCACTGTTTTAATATTTATCTCCCTGCCTAATTATTCACTATCATTTATCTTTTTTCTTTTCTGACTCCTACTTTTAAAATCTGTCCCCAGTACACAACTATACTTAATTTTCATTATAGCTCCTACAGTTCACTCACACAGCCTCTTTCCTTCTTTAACTCTGCTCTCTACTGACTCCTTTATAAAGTTTTTCCCTCCCTCCTCCCTTGTTAAAGCTTCCATTCGGGGGGGCGTTAACCCCCAATCCAGGGCTCAGCTCCAGCCAGGTGTTCACCGCCCCCCCTTCTTTGGCCTCCCCTCCGCTGTCCTGCTCCCATCCCCTGCCTGGGATGCCTGGCCCAGCAAGGGTGGCTGAGGCCCATGTGGCCCGGGTGCTGCTGTCGCCGAGAAGCAGGCGGGCCTCCGCCCAGAAAGTTTCGGACTGTCCTTCACTTCATCCCAGACCCGTAGGCACCTCCCACCAATGGCCACCACTGCCCTCGTCCCGCATCTGGGTGGGGCTCCCCGCTCCACAGCGCCTGCACCCGTCTCTTGCCGGGCACACCTGCTTTGCCCCACCCCCCACCCCCACAGTTGCCACCCCTGTCAGCATGCAGTTTCCTTCCCTTTTCCATTCCTGCATCTTTTTCTTGTTCCCTTTCTGTATTTCTGTTTCTCCTCTTGGCCTGTCTGCATGCAGGCCTGCCTTCCTCTCCCTCTCCTTTCCTATCCCCTCCTATTGTATCCTATCCTATCCTTGAAGCTGCCTGAGCAGAGGGCGGGGATGCAGCCTGCTGACCCGGTCATTATGTGATGCTGTAATGGACAAATTTGCATATTCCTCTATTATTAGATTAGATGTTGTTATAATTTTCTATTTTATTATTAATTGTTGTTAATTTCTTACTGTACCTATTTAAAAATATGTTTTTATTAATTTGAGAGAGAGAGGAAGAGAGAAGGAGAGGGAGAGAGAAACACATCGATGTGAGAGAGAAGCATCCATCAGTTGCTTCCTTCATGCACTCTAACTGGGTATCGAACTCACAACCTGGGCATGTGTCTGGCCAGGAATTGAACTGGCGACCTTCCTTTCTGTGCATGAGACA
This sequence comes from Cnephaeus nilssonii, assembly GCF_951640355.1. NCBI lineage: Eukaryota > Metazoa > Chordata > Mammalia > Chiroptera > Vespertilionidae > Cnephaeus > Cnephaeus nilssonii. Next base: position 36,485,551 of record NC_137078.1, read on the forward strand.
ACACTCATCCAACTGAACCACACCAGCCAGGCTACTGTGCCTACTTTATAAATTAAACTCGATCATAAGATGTATGTATAGGAAAAAACATAGTATATTGCTGGAGGCTAATTCCAACAGGTCATAATTATGCAAGAAGTTCATCAGAAGGCTGATGGACCTGGGGCTTCAGCAGGGCTGAAAATCTGCATATCTTATTACCTGCTGCTGGACAGCTGTAGGCATTTCTCCTAACCTGATCATCTTTTCCTGTTTACCTGCTGCTGGAACAGCTGTAGGCATTTCTCCTAACCTGATCATCTTTTCCTGTTTACCTGCTGCTGGCAGAATAGCTGAAGGAATTTCCCCTAACCTGACAATCTTTTCCTGTTTATCAAACTTTACCTGTTTGCATTCCTAAAGGGCCACTGTGTTTCCCAGCAAATAAAAAGCCGTGTGTCTAGACCAGTGATGGCGAACCTATGACACGCGTGTCAGCACTGACACGCGTAGCCATTTCTGATGACACGCGGCCGCTGAGGCAGCCGCATGCCGAGGATGAAACATTTGCTGCTCCTGAGGATGAAACATTTGCGAAATAATGTTTTTTCCTCAAAGTGACACACTACCCGAGTTATGCTCAGTTTTTTGGCGAAGTTTGACACACCAAGCTCAAAAGGTTGCCCATCACTGGTCTAGACATTCGGAGAGCCCACTTCACTAGAAAGTGGAGCTTCCCCTGGCTGCCCCATGCCTCCCAAATTTATATTTCATGTCTAGTCTCTTTATTCAATTTACGCGCAGCCCTTCTCCAGATTCCTGAACTCTGTAGCTGCGGAAAGACCCCAGCAGTATATGTAGGGCTTGGTACTATCTGCAGTTTCAGCCATTCCCTGGGGGTCTTGAGGTGTATCCCCCACAGATAAGGGGGGACTACTGTACTGGACATTTGACCAGACTGCACAGAGATGTGCCAGACCCTGGGAAGCCAGATCTCTGATGCTGACATGTGTGTCTTTGGACACAGGCACTCTCCCTCCCTCTTTCCCTTCTTTCATTTTTTCCCCCCTTCCTCCATTCTTCGCTTTCTTCTTCATAGTAAGTTGAGTATATATAATCTGCTTTTTTTCTTTCTTTATTGATTAAGGTATTACATATGTGTCCTTATTCCTCCATTGCCCCCCCCCCCCCGCTCACGCCCTCACCCCCCTGGTGTCTGTGTCCATTGGTTACCGTTATACCAGTATGCATGCATACACGTCCTTTGGTTGATCTTTTAATCTGTTTTAATAATAAAAATTCTTTTGGAATTTTGGATTCACCATTGGAAATTACTTTTATTGAAAAAATTACATATATTGATGTAAAAGTCTGCAGACTAGTCTAAATTGGTATAAACCTTGAAAAATACCTAAAAGTTGGTTATGAGCAATTCTTTTTAAAAATTATTATTATTACTAGAAGCCCGGTGCACGAAATTCGTGCACGGTGGGGAGTTGTCCCTCAGCCCAGCCTATACCCTCTCCAATCTGGGACTCCTGGAGGGATGTCCGACTGCCCGTTTAGGCCCGATCCTGGTGGGACCTAAACGGTCAGTCGGACATCCCTCTCACAATCCAGGACTGCTGGCTCCCAATTGCTTGCCTGCCTGCCTGCCTTCCTGATTGCCCCTAACCGCTTCTGCCTGCCAGCCTGATCACCCCCTAACCACTCCATTGCCAGCCTGGTTGATGCTTAACTGCTCCCCTGCCAGCCTGTTTGCCCCCAACTTCCCTCCTCTGCCAGCCTGGTCACCCCTAACTGCCCTCTCCTGCAGGGTTGATCACCTCCAACTGCCCTCCCTTGCAGGCCTGGTCCCTCACAACTGCCCTCCCTTGCAGGCCAGGTGCCTCCCAACTGCCCTCTCCTGCTAGCCATCTTGTGGTGGCCATCTTGTGTCCACATGGGGGCAGGATCTTTGACCACATGGGGGCAGCTATATTGTGTGTTGCAGTGATGATCAATCTGTATATTACTCTTTTATTAGATAGGATAGAGGCCTGGTGCATGGGTGGGGGCCAGCTGGTTTGCCCTGAAGGGTGTCACAGATAAGGGTGGGGGTTCCCTTGGGGTGTGGGGCAGCCTGAGCGAGGGGCCTGTGGTGGTTTGCAGGCCGGCCACGCCCCTTGGCAACCCAAGGGGAGGCCCTGGTATCTGGAATTTATTTTCCTTCTACAATTGAAACTTTGTAGCCTGGAGCGGAGCCAAGCCTGGGGCTCCGGCAGCCATTTCTGTGGCAGTTAATTCACCTTCTACAATTGAAACTTTGTAGCCTTAAGCGGGTGAGCCCGCCAGGGTGTGCGGAAAGCTTTGCTTCCCCTGTTGCCGCCAGCAACCCTGGCCTGCTCTCTCAAGCTCCATTCTGCTGCCATTTGTTTGAATTTGTTTACCTTCTATAATTGAAACTTTGTAGCTTGAGTGGAGGCTTAGGCCTGCAACGGCTATGGAAAGCTTGGCTTCCTCTGTTACCTGGGAAACCTTGATCTCTGTGGCTGTAGCCATCTTGTATTGGGGTTAATTTGCATACTCGCCCTGATTGGCTAGTGGGCGTGGTTTGGCTGGTGGGCGTGGCTTATGTAGCAGAGTGATGGTTAATTTGCATATTACCATTTTATTAGAGAGGATTATTTAGCAATTCTTAATTCAGTCACTTCCTTGAAATTCCCAATTGTTTCCTAAAAATCAAAGGCAGAATTTATGATTAGCTGAAGTTTCTGGTTGTTTGGTCTCTTGTTAAAGCACTCTTTGCCATTGTACTCTCTTCTTTGTCAGATGCATCTGAGTTAAAATATTAGGAAGAACCTAGCAAAGGGAAACTTCCTCCTGTTTATATAAACCATCTACGCATCTGGCTGCAAGGTCCTCTTCTTATACATAATTATCTGGGGTTGAAAACACTTTATCTAGATTCCTGCATTTCTGCTGCTACCAACAGCAGGGAAGAGTTTCTGGAAAGGACTCTGAAGACACTTAGCCTCTTTAAAAGCTCTACTGTCCGCAATCTAGACTAGCAAATGCCTGCCACCGCTTTCATTATTGTATGTGGTGTAGCAGAAGTGTGGCAATCGTGTACTTCTACGTACTTCCAATCACGGCTGTTACAGTTGAACACTACCAACATAATTAACAACCTCAACTTAAAAAGATGCTTTTCTCTTTTAAATGTCATAGATCTTCATTGTGAAAAATTATACAATGCGGAGAAACATAAAGAAGAAAATCACTTTTAATAACTTATCTGTATGGCAGGGCAAACACCTAATTACTGAACATCTGCTCTTCTTACCCTCGTTCCCTCTGAAGCCACAGGTGCCTTAACTCATTCCTTAACTCAAGATGTCATGTACACTTCATTTAACCTTTCTGGCTCTGAACCACTCATGTATGTGGGATCTCTGAATCTCTCGTGTATATGGGGTTCCTGTACCTACATATGTGATTACATTTGGTTATTTTTCTCTTGTTACTCTGTCTCTTGCAGATTTAATTATTAGACCAGACGAAAGCACCTAGAAGGGTAGAAGAAAGTTTCTTCCTCACCTCTTTTTTTTTTCTTAACTATGTTGTATGTAATAGAGACTTGAATACCTTGTGCAAGAATCTTTGCAAGAATCCCCAATTACTCCTTTATGGCAAATTCCCAGAAATGGAATAGCTGGATGACAGGATTTAGCCATTTTCAAGTCTTTTGCTAAAATATTGCCAAACTGGCCTCCAGAAAAGATGTACCAATTTACTTTCCCAAAGACACTTAAGAGAGTGACTTTATCTATGTCCTCAACAATAGACTGTCTTGAAAGTAAAACTAATCAGGCTGCTGAAAAGTAGGAAACTCATTTTCATTGAAACTTCTTTGAATACTAGTCAAGTTGAACATTGTTTTATGTGTTTAATTGGCCATTTGTGTGTGGCTCTAGGGAATGGTCCATTAAGGCCAATTACTCAATTTCCTACTGTGATAGGTACCTTTTACTTATTGGTCTGTAGTTAGCTAATTGGTCATTTCCACTATCAAATCATTTCAAAAGGGATTTCTATGGCAATGTTTGTTTTATGTCACCTTCTCTAAGAAGGTCTCGGAAAGTGAACATATGTTAAAAACTGCCCAGATTACTTTGCTTCCAAATTTTTAAGTAATATTTCTTTTAAGTTTACTCATGTAATTACTATGCTTTGAAATTTTGCACAGACTCCTTTTTACCTTTAAAATGAAAACGAAACTCACTAGTGAAAAACATCTAGAGTAGTGATCCCATCTAGAGCTGTGCTGTGCAATACAGTAGCCACAGGTGATCTATCACACACAAAATAATAATAAGTAAAGAGGGCAGGAGGAAACTTTTGATAGAGATGTTTATGGCATAGATGTGGTGATTATTTCACAGGTAACATACTTATCTCCAAACTTATCAAGTTGAATATGTCAGTTTTGTACAGCTTTTTGTATGTTAATCATATGTGCTCTAAAAAAAACTACAGTAGCTGGTAGTCAGATGTGGCTATTTAAATTGAAACTTAAAAAATGAAATAAAATTAAGATTTCAGTTTCTTGATTGTTCAATAGCCACGTTTTGGACAGTACTTTTTCATCATTGCAGATAGTTCTGGACAGCACTGAGCCACAGATTTATCTTTTTCTAACCCCTGATCTGCTTTCTTCTCCGTCTCCTAGCCTCTGCTGGGAGTGCCCTTCTCATTTCCTGTGGCTAATTCCCACACCTCCTTCAACATGCAGCTCAAATGCCACTTACTCTGGGAAGGCATCTCCTGACCATTCATGTCCCTCAAACTGTACTGATGCCCTCGTGGCCCAGAAGAACCCTGGGCTTAGAGTGTCCACTAGAATCAACTGCAGACATTAGTTCTCTGGTCCTTGTCACCAACCAACTCACTGAAGGAGGAGTTGGTGTCTTCAACTTCTGAGTCCCCAGGACCCAGCTTAGTTTCTGAAAAATGGACAAAGCTTAGTGTATGTTGAATAAGTGAACTACCCATCATTTGCCTCATCCTGTGTAATGATTTATTCTTAAAAATTCAATGCAATGATTTATTCTGAAAAATTCTCAAGAACTGAAAAGCATATCAAAAGAAGTATTCAAGGGCCAACATATTTATTTTAGGAATAGTACCGTTATTAGCTGCAATAAAGTGATGGAATATATGGGCATGCTGGATGAGCTGCCTCACAGAAGTCAGTTACAACAGCAATACTATAAACTCTTTCTTGTTAGCGATATAGACATACTCCCTTGTCCTTCAACAAATGTAACGGTTTGTTGAACAATTACAAACCAGATCCTCTTAATAATTCTCACCCCAAATAAAAGCCAATAAAAGTTTCTGTTATCCTTAGTCTTCCAGAGTTTCCATGGGGAGTGACAGCATGTTGCTAGCAGAAAGAGCATTTGTGAGCACCAGGTCCAGGATACTTTTACCTTTTAAATTAAAAAAAAAATCACAATTAATATATATTTTTTAGAAGAAAAAGTTAAATACTAATATGTATAAAAAATTACGGATTTAATCCCTGGTCAGGGTGTGTGAGGGAGGCAGCCGATATATATTTCTTACATCAATGTTTCTCTCTCTTAAAAAAAAAAAAAAGAATAAAGGAGAACTCACTCATAACCCTGTCACCAAATGCAAACAGAGGTATAACTTCTTCCCATTTTTCTATACAAAGATATATATATATATATATATATATATATATATATTGGCTAATTCTCACACATCCTTCAACATATAGCTCAAATGTCACTTACTCTGGGAAACACATAGGTATTTGTTTCTTGCAAAAGTGAGATCATACTGTACTTAGTTTTATTTTTTTCAATTGACACATTATTAATAAGTTTATGCCAATAAATGTCTATAACATTGTTAATATGTATCTAGTATTTTATTGTAAAAACATATCATTTATTAAAAAAAATGCTCCATTGTTTTTGAGGCTTAGATTGTTTCCGTCTATTTTAGTTCCTCTTGTTAGTAGTGCTGTGATGGCTCCCTTTGGAATAAATGTTTTCCATGGATTGTAGGTCTGAAACTATTCTCCTTCGAGGCAGAAACAAGGGCTGACCTCTGGGGTTTTAGAAGGTGTGGGGATAGGCAGTTATACACCTGCTTAGGCCAAGTCAGGAACAAACCAATCACATTAATGGGTCCTGAGTGTTCCTCTGAGGTCAACAGGTCACTGTGGCTGGATTCCCTAGAAGACAGTCTAGGCCAGTGGTCGGCAAACTCATTAGTCAACAGAGCCAACTATCAACAGTACAATGATTGAAATTTCTTTTGAGAGCTAAATTTTTTAAACTTAAACTTCTTCTAACGCCACTTCTTCAAAATAGACTCGCCCAGGCCGTGGTATTTTGTGGAAGAGCCACACTCAAGGGGCCAAAGAGCCGCATGCGGCTCGCGAGCCGCAGTTTGCCGACCACGGGTCTAGGCAAAGCTTCTCTGCTAATGCTTCTTTGGAAAGTGCAATGGCGGGGTTGGAAAAATGAGACAAAAGGAAACCAAGTGAATACTTGTTAACAAACTGGACATAGGCTCACGATAAAACACAGATGGTTTCCTGGTGGCATGGGACCTCTCTGACAGGGCACACCACGCCAATGACCCACAGGAGGGAGGAAAGGGGTAGGATCTGTTGGCCAACACCCTTGGGTCTCCTTTCCCTCTTTGGTCCAGGTTCACTCTACGGGACACGAACTTCCCTTCCAGGTTGTGTTACCTGGTCCCGCTTGACGGCCAATGTGGGGGCAGTCTCCAGCTCAGAGGGGCAGTGCTTGCTTAATGTCTGAAGGTGGTTGGAAGCGTGAGGGGTCCCTGGGTCTAGTCAGGGTGAACTCGGGGGACAGAAATGCTCCCACCATAGCGAGCTCGCTGGGGTCCTGCCAGAACCTGAGCCTCACCCTGGGGGAGGCAGGGAGTGCAAAATACATTAAGAAATGGTACCGTCAGGGGAAGGGTTGGCCCTGGCTTTTCAGACTGTGCTTTTCCCAGCAGGTCCATCAAAGCCCTTGGCTTTGAGATCAAAGGGATCCTGCAGAGTGCTGTTCACAGGAAACACCGAGTGCCGTTCTCCCCGGAGGCAGGACAGGGCTGCCGCGTTATAAAGAAGGAAAAGGGAAGGGAAGTTCTGTGGCAGGAAAGCCCCACCTTTCCTACGGGGACAGAAAAAGAGCACGAGGTCAGACAGGGACACTTGGCTGAGCCGAGCGACAGCCTCCTCCACACCTTCTGGTCTGAACCAAGCAGCCCAGTGACTCAAGCAGGCAGCCTGGGCTCACCCAGGAGCAGGCTTCAGAGAGGAGGGCAGATATACACCGCGGACATCCTCGTGTGCCCTGAGACCCTGGCACCACCAAATGAGCACCCCAGCACCGCAAGGGGCAGGGCCGGAGGGAGGAGGAGAGGCTTGCCCTGAGGAAGACACTCAGAATTCTGTTTAATTGAGTGGTTTCCTTTATGACTTTTCAGACTCTACTCAGGGCACATTTCCCACAATCAGCTGGACTATTAAAAAAAAAATGGCAGCAAAGCAAAGGAAGAAACTAGGGTGTTTAAAAAAGAGGGAGAGGCAGGCACAAAGGAGAATGAGTCCGCTGGATGGCTTCCCTGGCTCTCCTAATGCCAAGGACAAGTTAAAGCAGCACACTCGTGTCTGTGAGTCTCTTTCTGCACGGCCAAGGTTGCTCTGGGCATTGCCAATCCGCCTACTCTGGCCTTCTCTCTGCAGCCTTTGGTTTTCTGGCAAGACCGGATGAGGGTTTGTGTGTGTGTGTGTGTGTGTGTGTGTGTGTGTGTGTGTTTCTTTATTTTTACAAGGATTTGAAAACAGAAAGGAAGGTCATAAACAAACTCTTTAAGATGATCCAGGCTTTGCATGTAACTGAGGATGGGTTTAAATTCCCTCCCGTTCCCATGGCCTGAAGGATAAACTAAAGGGCTCTCTGAGGTGGGTGGCACGTACAGAACACCCTCAAGCTGATCTAAGATGTCTTTCCATCTTCACCTCCATTACAATGGCCCCTGCTCCTTCCCTGACCCAAGCCCTCCAATGACACTATGTGGTCATTCAGGCCTCAGTGCTCGTTCCCTACAGCCCCTTCATTTCGGTCTGGGGTTCACCTGCATCAAGACTCAGCTCAGGTTCACCTCCTGAAACCTTGCCCATCGCCAGGTGAATCCAACCAAAGCCTCCCTTGTGCTCATGTGTGAACAGACTTCTGGGTGTACCTATTGGATAAACACATGGCTGTCTTTTTCTATTAGATTATGAATGGTTTAAAAACACAGACCCTATTCATTTTTAGTTCCTCAGCAGCTAGAACAGCGTCTGCTACCTGGAATGTGCTCAGAAAATGCTGGCTGGTGGAGAAAGCACTTGCTATCCCACTCATCTCGCTTCCCAACGGTAAATGCTCCCCTGCGACTCCCCTGGGATGCTCCCCCTCCTCCTGGGCAAAGGCACACGCTTACTGCCTCTAATGCCAAGCACATTCTCAGTGTTCCATAAATGCTGTCTTTAGAAACATGTGCAATACTTTAGGCTACATTTTAAATTATCCAGAGCTCAGTCATAGTCATCACGATACTAACAAATTAATTTTTCTTCATTTTTATGTTTCAATTACAATTGACATTCAATATTCTGTTAGTTTCAGGTGTACAGCATAGTGGTTAAACACTTATATAACTTATAAAGTGATCCGCTGGATAAGTCTTGCACCCACCTGGCACCCTGCATACATAATTATTGCAATGTTATTGCTTTATTCCCTAAGTTGTACTTTACATCCCTGTGACTATTTTGTAACTGCAATTTGTATTTCTCAATCCCTTCACCTTGTTCACCCAGCTCCCTCCTCTCCTCTGGTCTGTCAACCATCAGTTTGTTCTCTGTATCCACAAATTTACTGGTAAATTTCTTGAGTGCAAGCACTGAGCTAGGCACGTCATACACATCACACCACCACCCCTCACAGCAGCCTTTTAGATGGGTATTCCCAGACATTTTATGGACAAGGAGACTATGACTGAAGGAGGTAAGTGATTCGTTACACAACACACATCTGGACAGTGGCAGAGCCGGGGTATATACTCTGGTTTTAATTCAGATGCTCTCAGGCAGCTGGAGTTTGGGCACTGGCCCTTGATGCCTGTATCTCCAGTTACCAGGCAGCATTTGAAGTTTGAGGGAAAGGGAATAAGCCATCCTTCCTTAACTCCACCCCCTTCTCCTCACAGCCCCCACTAACGGCTTCCCAACATAGCTAAGCATCTACTTGGCTGACTGTATGTATTATTCCACTGTCACTTTATTTTACTTTCTTGCTGTCAACCCATAGGTTACATCCTCGAGACCTTGCAAATAGCTATGACTGTGGCTAAGATGCAGGTAATCTTTGCCTTGATTAGAACCAGGACTGCTGATAAACAAGAAACTTACAATTTAGTGAGGACAGAATTGGGATGGTGCCAGCATTAGCATACTTAACACGTTCGTACTTCCTGGGAAGTTGCCAAAATCCGGATGTCTTTAACATAAGCAGAGACCGGAGAGTTTACATTAACCGTCCCAAGGTCGTACATCAGGTGCATGGAGAGTGAGGATTTGAATTCACTCTGGATTCCAGGCCTGGGCTGGACACGCAGGTCAGGCCTGGGTTGTGGTGGGTCTTGAAAGGCAGGCTGAGGGGCACAGGCTGTGTTAAGAAGACAGTGGAGGGTTTCTGAGCAGAGGCACAATAAAATCTGAGCTACACGAGTTACACGTTGGAGAACTGGCCTAGCAAAGGAAAGAGGCGGGAGCGAGGGTGGAGGGACGAGAAGCTTGTGGGGAGAGAGGACGAGAGGCTTGTGGGGAGAGAGGACGAGAGGCTTGTGGGGAGACCATGTAGGCTAGCAGGCTGTTGCCTTTATAGTAGTTATGCTTAGATGAAGTTTCCTCTCAGCACATTAAGCTTGACATGACAGAAAAGTGGGACTGGACAGAAGACAGCTGGTGGTGAGAGGTAGAGGAGTGTAATTAGAGGTAGAGACCTGGGAGTTACTATAGAAAGGCTGCAGACATAGCTCTGAAAATAAACGAGGTCACTACGGGCTGGGGCAGGGACAAGGGAGGACAGAGGGCTGAGGGTGACACGTGCAGATTTGGCATTTGCAGAGGGGGAAAGGTGGGGAATTTGGAAGACGACAGGAGGAATAGGCAGAGAAATGCAGCTCAGAGCGACAACTTGCAACAAATAGGCTGATAAAGCAACAGCAGACACCAAAATTCCTCTTAGGGATGAAAGTGTGTTGAGAAAAACTTGGATAAGCTGCCCAGGGGGAAGGGTGAGAGTGAGGAGGTAGAGAGCAGAGGCCAGGAGGTGAGAGAGGGAGTTACACTGCCCTGCACTGGGAGTGAGGAGTTTGAGATGGAGGTTGTGGAACAGGGCTGGGAGAGGCAAGAGCGGGTGGCTGAGTAACTCCGGGGATGAAGGGCTTGTACCGTATGGGGCCTTAAAAAGGCCTGCATGGCAATCGTGAATGCTTGGCTGTCTCTCCAAACCTTCCTTAAGTCTCTAACAGGCACAAAAGCCTGGTGTGAGTGTTGGGGGAAATCAAGGAACAGGATGGACTTGCCTTTCAGCTAGAGACAGGAACTGAACACGTGGAATGGTGAGGTGATGAGTGGAAGACGTTTCGTAGAAACAGAATTTCAGAACAAACAGCCTGCAGCCTGAAATCATGAACACAACAGAAATCAGGAAAGCTTGGGGAGGGTACTGGATTTCCAAAGGGCATGGGATAGGGGTGTAGCCAATGCCATTTAAATCTTAAGAGACACCCAGACTCCAGCTGACATCTGTGGTAAAACTTTCTGATGGAAGACGTGCTATTAAATCCTTATTCTTTCTGAATGAGCTTAATATGTGGGTGGATTTTATAAGAGTGAACACGAGGGAGGGGAGCCCTCAATAAATGGGTTTGAAGATTTATGAGGCTGGAGGGAGAACACCGATCCTAATGCAGCATTACACAGATTCAGTTCACATGAGCCGCCCTAGGGCAGGCTGCCCAGCTGCGAGTCATTCATTTAAACTTTTCTGGTCCCTTTGTTTGTGAGTAATTGTTTCCTAGAAAACTTTTCCCAACCCCACAACGTTCCTCCTGAGCTAGAAGCCTGGGACCTACCAGAGAGGCTGCTGCAAAGCCAGGGGTTGGAGGCTTCCGAGACCTGCTCTTGCTGCCTCTCCTCCAGTCGCAAAGGGGTGGGGAGGCTGGGGAGGGTGCAGGGAGCTGGGGCCTGGGCAGACCCTGAGCCTGGATTAGAACAGAAGCCAAGGGACCTGGCTAAGGCTCCCCCCAGGTCTCCTGACTTTCCACCACAGACACGGATGAGACCTTTCCTCTTATTAGCTTACTAGAGGCCTGATGCACGAAATTCGTGCAAGGGGCTCAGCCCTCCCAGCCCCTCGCAGCCCCCGCCGGCCCTTGCAATCCTGGCTTCGTCTGGACGGTCGTTCTGCTGTTCGGTCTAATTAGCACATTAGCTCTTTATTTTTTAGGATGTGAGTCACAGACCAAGCTGTGTGCAGGCGTGTGTCCACATACGTCTCTGAGCAACTCAGGAAATTTTGGCTGACACTGGGAGAAGCATACGACAGGCAAATAAAATTTGTGAAAGCACTAGTTTAAACCCTGTCAAAAAGTTGATGATTTTGCAAATGTGATTCAGTAAAACAAAATGATGGCTTTCTTCCAGTTATTTCATAATAGAAATTCTGCAAAACTCTCCAAGCTTGTTCAAGGAAATTAGAAGCAAAAAAATTTAAAAACATAGGTGAAGAAAACTACTAGCTTTTTCAATTTTCTGGCTTTCTACAATGATCACTGGATATACTAAGAGATTGTGTGAAATTTATGTATTACTTGGACTCCATGGATCCGGTATATCTTTTAAAAAAATTAAATCTTTATTGTTGAAAGCATTACATATGTCCTCTTCTTCCCCCCATTAGCCCCTTCTAGCCCATCCCTGTCCCCCACCCCAGGCCTTCACCACACTATTGTCTGTGTCCATGGGTTATGCATATATGCATACAAGTTCTCTGGTTGATCTCCAGCCACCCACCTCCACCTTTCCTCTGAGAATCCACAGGGATCCTGTGTTTCCTCCCTACAATTGCTAGTAAATATTAAAGAGTCAGGGAGAGATGCTGCCCAATGGTTGAAGAGGTTGGTGTGGATAGTGTGACAGATAGTACTTTTCACAGATGACCGCAACGATATTTTCTGTTCCACACGTTCTTCTTACAAGGTAGCATTGGCCCTCCTCCCATTAAAAGGTGAGGTGTGTGTCCCCTCTCCTCCAGCCCTGAACTGTGTAAGATTTATGACTGCTTCAACAAATAGAGTATGATGTATGTGACTTTCAAGGCTCGGTCAAAAGGTGACGCAGCATCCTCTCTGTATGTAGGAATAGTTGCTTTGAAACTGTAAATTATCATGTAAAATCTCTGACTCTGGAAACCACCCTGCTGTCAGAAAGCCGGGGCTGTACCGAGATGTCCAGCTGAGGATCCAGCCGACAGCCAGGAACAAATGCCAGACGTAGGAGTAAAGATGTTTGAGCTCCCAGCCATTGAGTCTTCCCGATTGAGATTCCCAGACATTGTGCAGCAGAGATGATAAGCTGTCTTTGTGGTGTCCTGTCTAAATTCCTTACACACCGATGCTGAGAGTATAATGAAAGAGTTTTACCTTACTAAGTTTTGGAATCCTTTGTTACATGGCAATTGTCATTGGAACAGATAAGAGCCCTATTCAGTCCCTGAGTCCTCCTGAGATACTTCATTGGAGAGTTAGAGCTCCCTGGAACACTATTTGAAAACCTCTGGACTAGCTAATATTCCAGGGCTAAAAAGTCTACGTTTCTAATAAACCTAGAATGTAATAGTTCATCAAAAAAGAGAAGTACCTTACCTAGTGTTATGAATTGAATTGTGTCCCCCCACAAAGATGTTGAAGTACTAACCCCAATATATGTGAATGCATCCTTATTTGGAAACTGGAGGCCCGGTGCACAAAATTCGTGAACTCGTGGGACGGAGGGCGGGGGGGGGGGGGGCGGTCCTCAGCCCAGATTGCGAGAGGGCGCAGGCCAGCCAAGGGACCCCCACTGGTGCACAATCAGGGCCGGGGAGGGACACAGGAGGTTGGCCAGCCAGGGAGGAACTGCAGGAGGGTATGTCTCGCACGTCTCACTCAATCCCGATCAGCGGGACCCAGCAGCAAGCTAACCTACTAGTCGGAGCATCTGCCCCCTGGAGGTCAGTGCACGTCATAGCGAGCAGTTGAGTGGCCTTAGCATATAATTAGCATATTATGCTTTGATTGGTTGAATGGGCGACTGGACAACTGGACACTTAGCATATTAGGCTTTTATTATCTATAATAACAAAAGGGTAATATGCTAATTAGACCAGACGTCTTCCGGATGTCCCTCCTGATAAAGCTGGGGCCTGAGGGAAGCCAGCCTGAGTCCCGAGTGCCTGCTGACAGCCGGAGAAGGGAAGCCCGGGTCCTGGGTGCCGGAGGGAAGCCGTTGTTGGCAGCAGGGGTAAGGAAGGCCTACTCTTGCATGAATTTTTGTGCATTGGGCCTCTAGGATAGGATAAGGTCTTTGCGATTATCAAGTTAAGATGAGGTCATTAGGGTGGGCCCTAGTCCAATATGACTATGTACTTATAAAATGGGGAAGTTTGGACATAGAGATAGACACACACAGGGAGAACGCCATATGAACAAGAAGACAGAGATCTGGGGTGATGCACCTACAAGCCAAGAATCACCTAGGATTGCCAACAAGCCACCAAAAGACAGAGAGTGTCCTGGAACAGATTCTCCCTCAGCCCTCAGAAGGAACGAACCCCGCTGACACCTTGCTCTAGAACCGAGACAATACATTTCTGTTTGTTCTGTTTGTAAGTCACCCAGTGTGTGGTACATTGCTATAGAATCCCTAGGAGAATAATATATCCAGAAACCAATTTGGACAGGAACAATGGTCCTTCACAGTTCCAAGACCCTCAGTTAATAGAGTTAGATCTCCTGACTGATTCAGCAGTATTGTTTCAGGGACCATTTTGTATGAGTAACAAAGGGAAGCACTTTAGTGAAACATAAAGATAAACTAGAGGCCTGGTGCATGAAAATTCGTGCATTCGGGGGTGGGGGGGGGGGGATGGTCCCTCAGTCCGGCCTGCACCCTCTCACAATCCGGGACCCCTCAGGTAGAGTCCCTAGGCCTGGCCTGAGATCAGGGCCTATTGGGGTTTTCCTTCTCTGGGCTGCAGGCAGCTGGCCCCACCCCCGCCGCTTCCACTGCTTGCCATCTGTGCAGTGCTATCCCCCCTCCCCTGCCACCGGTGGCCTCCCTCTGCAGATGACAGGCTGGGGTGCAATGGCTTGGCTAGCCTGGGCCTCCTTCTTTCTTTGCTTGGGGGCGGGGCCAGCCCTGTGAGGGGCCGTCTGCCTATCTGATTTCCCCTAACCACTTGCCTGCCTACCTGATTACCCCTAACCCCTCTGCCTGCCTGCCTGATTGCCCCTAACCACTTGCTTGGGGGCGGGGCCAGCACTGACTTCCAGTTGGTCAGCCTCCAGTCATTACTGGTTGTTACAACCCAGGGTTTTAATATATATCAGGATAAGTGTTAGTTTCTGCACTTATTAGGCCTCCAACTCTGAGAGATATGGTAAGTCCTAAAATAACCATAGTACAAGTGATATGTGCCCTAAACACATAGGCAGGTAGACAGTTTTAGAGAAATTCTAAAGAAGTCTTAAAATTCTTTTAAAAGTCTTAAGGATCTTAATATAAGAGCCAAAATTGTGTTTGGATGGGCAGAACTAAATATAGAAGGGGCATTTCTATGAATATCTAATACTGTATGGTTCCTGTTTAATCAATTCAAATAACACAGATAAACTGTAAATCCTTTATTGCCTGGCCTATTTAAAGCATTATATAGTCCCAGATAAAATTTTGTGTAATTTTTCCCCCTTCCAATATACATAAAAAAATGTTTATTATCCTAAACATTTTAAAACAACCCAGAATGCAACTCTGTCTTACCATTGTTTACTATGGTAGTCAGTGCTATTAAGAATGGCATTATCAGCCCTAGCTGGTTTGGCTCAGTGGATAGAGTGTCGGCCTGCAGACCGAAGAGTCTCAGGTTTGATTCCAGTCAAGGGCACATACCTCGGTTGCAGGCTCCTCCCTGGCCCCGGCCCTGGTTGGGGCATGTACAGGAGGCAAACAATCCAATGTGTTTCTCTCACATCGATATTTCTGTCTTTCCCTCTCTCTTCCACTCTCTCTAAAAATCAATGGAAAAAAAAAAATCTTCTGGTGAGGATTAAAAAAAGGATGCCGTTACCTAAGGTTTTGGAGTCAACTTTCAGACATTTTTGATGCAAGTTCTTGATCAGATTTATAATTAAAGCCCTCAAAAGTCACTAGAAGTTTCTTTTTAAGAAAACTTTTATTTTTCTACTTATATATTTTAGCAGTTTTATATTTAGTGAGTTAGGGAAAGCTATCTAAAAACAATTGTCTAGCTCCGTGGTCGGCGAACTGCGGCTCGCGAGCCACATGCGTCTCTTTGGCCCCTTGAGTGTGGCTCTTCCACAAAATACCACGGCCTGGGCGAGTCTATTTTGAAGAAGTGGCATTAGAAGAAGTTTAAGTTTAAAAATTTTGGGTCTCAAAAGAAATTTCAATCGTTGTCCTGTTGGTATTTGGCTCTGTTGACTAATGAGTTTGCTGACCACTGGCCTAGCTGGTTTGCCATACTGGGATTTGATTGTTTTAACATTGTTGTTGGTAGAATTCGAAGGGCAAATCAGCCTGAATTTTAGAAAGTGTATTGAGCATCTTTTATCAGGAAGCTCCCAGTTCAGTGTAGGGTCCAGAACTAGTTTCTCCAGAAAGTGCCACAGTGGCATGTAGTTTTTAACATTTCAAGTTAAAAACAAATAAAGCCCAACAAGAAGAAGTTTTCTGTTTTGTTTTTACCCCCACCCCTCCTTACCTGCCTAAGAAATTCAAATAGGAAAAGCTGCTTCAGGAAGGGAGCCTTGGTATTCCCCTTAGCATGTATGAGTTAAACGTGGCCGACAGGGAGGACCCAGCAAAGTCTGTTTGCTAGATTCTCTTCTGTGTGCCATTGTTTTCAGTTGGCCAAATAAAAATTTGCCACTTGTTTGCTCTTTCTCATCTACCTGTGACTCGCCTGGCTCCTTTTGAAATTCCAGACTTCTCCCTCCCTCTCATTAGTCCAGAATGGCATGTAAGCCTCAACTATCCAATATGTCCTCGGGTCTCACAGTCTTATGGAACCCTCATATGTACATACATAATTAATTTGGTCATTCTGTTAATCTGTCTCATGTCAATTTGATTATTAGTCCAGCCATAAGGATTTAGAAGGGTAGAAGGAAAATTACTTTTCTGTCCCCACACTTCCATTTCCTCCTCCCCTCAATAAACAAGTCTCATGTAATGTAAATCAGGTATGTAATTCCTGTGGCATTCTTTGTAGTTCCCATTTGACACAGGTTATCTGGACTTGACAAAATATTTATGTAGCTAAATGGTTAGACTGAGTAGTTCTGGTTGACGCTAAATCTCTAGCTTTCAGTTGCACAAGCATGAACTTATTTTAAACATTTTCTCATTAAATAAAGGCTGTCAACATCCTGTCTTTGTTTCTGGGTGCATAGAACAACTAAATCTGTTAGCGTGCTGACCTTGTTAAGGCTCTTAAGGCTCAGAAAGTGACTACCCAGAAAGTCTGAGTCACACCACCAAAGGCTAGGACCTGGGGAGAGTTAAGAAAAAATCCTGAATAAATAGTAAGTCCTGAATAAAGTCTCCCTTAACATTTTAACAAATGTCAGAATAATTTTTTCTTTAACACCACTTAGAGATCATTGATGTACATGAGCTTTCAGGTTTTTGCTGAGGTTGGCTATGCTACAAAGTATTTTTCATAAAGCAATTTCAATCACTAAGAATTGTAATTTATACATATAACTCAATAGGCACAAATGGAACTCATCAACTATAGCATAAATTTGTGGACATTTTAGTCTTCAAACCTACAATGAGTATGCCTTAATGTTTTGCATTGATTTTAATTATTATTTGATTAAATTAACATGATATGTTCAAAGTTGTCCAAATGTTACTTGGAGTATTATTTTAACAAAATTACTCCACATAGTTTATGTAAAATTATAA
This sequence comes from Cnephaeus nilssonii, assembly GCF_951640355.1. NCBI lineage: Eukaryota > Metazoa > Chordata > Mammalia > Chiroptera > Vespertilionidae > Cnephaeus > Cnephaeus nilssonii. Next base: position 36,502,874 of record NC_137078.1, read on the forward strand.
GGGAACCCCAGGAATCTTTGCATATCAAAAAGAAGAAATGTTGTTTTCTTTATCAAAATCACTGCTGGGAAGTTGATTTTTTAAGAACTATGGAAGAGAGATAAAATGCAAAACTTACATGTTGCCTCTTTGTGTCACTTTTCCCAAGAATGTTGCCTGAGACTACTAAGAAGATTGAACAAAAACACTTTTTAAAAAATGATGATGTCTAGATGTAACTTTGAAATAAAATTAATTCCTTAAAGAATTAAAGAAATAAACTGAAGAGAAAGTCCATCTTCCACTTGTTCCCAAACTTTATAATTATAATAGAAGAATCCATGAATCACAGTAATGAGAAAGGCCAATTTGTTTAGACGTTTGGTGTGAACATCTTTGCTTAATGCTGTCTTTTATGCAAAATATTCAAACTCTGAAAACACTCTATCACTTATGGCATCCTGATCATTTTTGCACCTTGCTTTGTTCAAATATGTTCAAGTATGAAATCTAAAGTATAACCTGTATTCAAAGATTTACATATATTGCATTTCTCAGTTCTTGTCCAAAATTTCTCCAGAACTCTCACACAATGCCTTCCAAGTGTCTGATGCACCCATTCACAAGGCCCCTTTCACCACACTCAGTCCTTCATCTTAATAATCCTTCTTCAAAGGACTATCAGTTGCTTATCAGTAAAATAACCGAGCCATAAGTGACTATAGAAAAATACGCAAAGTCCTAATTTAGTTTCAAAAGTTACCAGTCACAAACTTCTATGTATAAGTGGTATAAGTGTTCTTTTAAAAGGCTTTCCTGCACCTGGGGTGTATGTGGCTAATCAGGGGAGTCCTCCTAGCTGTGCAGAACCATTCTGATCCCTTTAATTAACCACAGTCATTACCAAGTATTTACAGAAAGCTGGGCTGGCTGGACAGCAATTGTACAATCTGATCTGGCAAATGTACAGAAATTGCACTCCAGATTACATATTATGGCACTAATTACCCAAATGAAACTCCAGGGGCACCTTGGGTAGATGCAGTACAGTGAATTAAGGAAGGAAATAATTAGTCACAATTGCAGAAACTGGCTAAACACAAAGTGGAAGAATGCATGCAGCCTATTTCCTGCAGAGTACAGGGAGCCTTAGTAACCGAATATGCAAAAACACAACAGAAATGCAAAAGGTAAACAGGAGCTCTTCAAATGAGTAAGAAAGGGACAAATTCCACTTTTAAATTACAAAAATGACTTTATTTAAGTTATTTTCTGTTCCTACGTACTACATAGCCATATAACATTAAGACATTTTACCATGAATTTGCACGACGACAAATCAACTTTCAAGCATTTTTTTGACAGTCTTAGAGGTTTTGCCAGCATTTGACACAATCTGAACACATAGAGACAGTGAGAGGAAACACGAGGCAGAGGGAGAACTGAGTGAGCACGTAAGGCGTTGGATTTCAAACCTAATCAAATAGTCATTGAAGAGACAGAATCAGGTGGGAGGGCGAGGGGGGAATGGTAATTAGCAGAAAGCAAATTCATATCACATTAAAAAACATGCATAATAACTGTTTTTAATATGGTCAAGAAATTAGGTTCAAATGTATACACCCCTTTTCAAGATCTTCTAATTAAAAAAAATTTCCCTGGGGGTGGGAGGAGATCCTTTTCCTTCTACCCCAAATAAACTTAGGGATGTTACCTGTGTCAGTGACTGGCTTGGGAAAATGAAGTAAGAGTGGATCCCTAATTTGAAATTGTATTAGAAGCGTATCACTGAAGCGTAAATCTGAAAAATCAGTGGCAGGTCTGGTTGAGACTGTCCAGATTTTCTTACAAAGTGTCTGAACGGACAAGGAAAGATGAGAAAAGCGTAGACCTTCGAGACATCGCCTTCACTAACAACTGTGTTGTTTTGCTAATTTATGGTTAGTATGGAACTCTGCCCTGAGTTATTGAGATCCTACCCAAATGTGAACTGTCTGAATAACATGATCACATTCAGTGTTAATAGGAGAATGTGAACTGAATCTTAATTTAGTCTCTAAACACAAATTGAAATCGTATTGAAATTTCTCTATTCATTACTCAGTACTACTGACAGTTTGCATAAAGATGGATCATGAATGCTCACTGTTTAAGTAAACATGTCATTACTCTTGATCAGGTATGAAATTAGAGAGTAAAATAAACTACTTAAAAATGAACTTTTATTACAGTAGAATGAGAAAAATAAATAACAGCAAACTCCTCTTGGGGGAAATGGCAATAAGAGATGTGAAGATTTTGTCTTCTCTTCCTTAGTATCAGAGATCATATTGCAGGAACTTAAACTTTCCTCATCCCAAGTAACTCAAGGCCTTGACAGATAAGGAGTCACCTCTAAATGAACAAAATACTGACAGCAGGCGTATTTCCCATACCTTTGTGAAAAAGCAGGATGCCACGTAAACCGTTAGAACTCACTACAATTAGCTATATGGGGAATGTGTGGCAGGGGAAAAGGTGGGTGAACAATAAAAAATTGTAAATAACAGATTTTACTGTATAAACCTTTATATTAAAAGTGTGGTTAAAAACAAATGAAATGAAATCCCAACACATAACTAGTTTTCTGAGGTGTGATCTTAGGAGAGTTCCATTGGGATATACTTAATAAGCTCAGTTTCAACCAGCCCATTAGCTGGCTATCTACACGTAACCATTAAAACAGACCAAAAAAGAGTAGTGTATGGGCTTCAAGCACCCAACGGAGTTAAGAGTATAATATAGTGCTTTTATATTTATATAAGCAGTTTCCCATGGATCCTATAGAAGTTCTCTTTTTTTAGCAAGAACACTTATAAAATATGGGAAAGTTGATCTGTTAAAGGACTTTAGAAAAGTGAGCGGTTTAGTTACCTGAGTTTCTCATTTAAAGGCTAAATAGTAATTGAATGCTTTTTTTACTTAAGAATGTGAACAAAAATCTATAATATTAAAATGGGCCAGTGTTAGAAAATTTCGACTCAAGATAGAGTTTGAGAATTTTTATAAAAGCTAATAGAAACATCTATGAATTCTCCTTTTTAGTGACAACAGAAAGTCATGGAACTATGCTGATTTATTGGATGTTATTTAGAACTTAGGTGAAGGGTCAGCCTGCGGACTCATTAAGAAAGCAAATCGAGTTCTTTTGGAATTTTAAGCAAATTGTTACAAGTGATAAAATAATTACTAGTGACTTACTTCAGTTATGAACCCATGTGAGATTATGAGTTAACACCAGATAAATATGATTTTGAACCCGAATAGATCCGTTTTGAAGAGTGATATAGAAAATAACCATAAATTTTATACAGAAAAATAGCGCACCCAGTGTTTTAACAGTAGCTCTTGAAGTTTACCTTTCAAGGGGGTATTTTTGTCATGCTCAGCTGTGGACAATCTTCTAGTTTTTTTTGTTTTGTTTGTTTTGTTGTTTAAAACAGGCCTATGTTTCTAAATACAGCACATTAATATGAGAGGTTATGTGGATTATTTTGTGCAGCAGCACATTGTTCATAATCAGGATCCTAACAATATCCTGGAATTGAGTATTTTACCCTACAAGAAATATAACCATGTTACTATTTTAAGCCTATTGTTTCAATTACAGGTTGAAACAAATCAGTTGTATAAATCACCATTCTAACCTTTTGACATAGAGCAGAAATGTGAAGCACTTTGGTCTGCAGGATTAGATTATTAAGTAAATGAAAAGCATCTTTCCCCAATTCTTCACCCCATGCTGTACTGCAACATTAAAAACACGACTGAGGCACACGTATCTGCTGAGTAGTTCCTGTGGTTGTGTTTCACATGACTCCAAGTAGCACTGAGCAAAGTCCCCAGGATCAAGGGGCAAATTTTAAAGGCAGCATTTTGAAACCCCAAAGCATCTTCCTACTTTCTCTCATTGTTAAGCCACAGAACTTTCGTAGAGGAGACTAGGGCTTGGCAAATGGTCCAGGTGATTTGGTAAATGGAACAAAATTCCATGATCAGTAGTACTGGTCCTGGATTGTGGGCACATATAGTGTTTTCATTTTCTGTTCCATACAGTTTAACAGCGAAAAATTTTGCCCAAGACCTAGAAAATGTTGGGTTTTTAAGTACGAAGACATGAAAGCTCTACTGATCATCAGGCAAAACTGCTAAGTGATACCCACCTAGCAATTTCAGAAAAATGTAACAGAACCATTCTACAGGATATACTTATTTTAAGCCAAAGAGAACATACAGGGCTCCTGTGCTTGAATCACTAGCGTCACAGCAAGGGCAGACTTGAGGGGAATTGATTATATATATAAATATGTGGGTTATTTTGTGCAGCAGGCAGAATTTGAATAGGTTCCACTGCCACACTGCCCGGAGGAATCAGTGCGCCTGACTGGTGTGCACCAGCTCTTTAACAGAATGCTTTAGTAGTGAAATATTTTTCCATCTGATGTATCTACATATCAAGATATCAAAGATGATTAAATTACTCAAAAAACCAGGCTTCTAATTCTATGATTTTTAAATTTAATTACCTGTTTTAATGAAAATAAATCTAGCTTCCCTAGGGTTGCTCACCAGTACCACTTAGCTATGTTGAGATTAATGGGGGAGCCTCGGTATTTAGCTTTTCAGTATTTTTAAATGTTTGGTAAAAATGGAAATTGATTAAATTGTAAATGACGAATTCAAGCATGCCAACTATGGGACATTACTGTCTTCACTCACTTAACAAAATCCTTGTCTAAGGATAACTTTAACTGTCAGGTATATGAAATAACGTAATTTTAGGTTCTCTTGGAGGTGGGGGGGGGGCGTAAATTTAAAGATAATAGTTTGTGTCAATGCACTTATGTGAATTTAAACTCCAGAAAAGAGTGTTTTATAGAATGAAGGGCTTGGTCAATGGAGAAGGCAGCTGGTATTAAAATAACTAGCACAGATTCCTTGGTATTCACACAATGACAGCAAGAGCAAGGAACTGTACAGGTGTAAACAAGCTAACAATGACCTTGGCAAAATATCTTCATCTATTTAAAAAAACACCCAAAAGCATGCAACTTAAAATTCGTTCCCTTTCACAAGAATTAGCTGAACAACAACAACAACAAAACAAAACAAAAAACAGATGGAACCATCAGTTTCTGTTAGTAAAAAACAATAATAGGTACATTAGGTTCCAAGACAAATAAAACTTTAAAATATTAATATTGAAAAAATACAATTAAATTTTTATTAAAAAATACATACTCCTGACTTGATCTTTGTGTACATTTTGTTTTGTGTGAAAAGAAGAAAAAAAAAAAACTGGAAAGGCATTAACACTACCTAATTATTTATACTGTATTTGGTAGAAGCATGTTTCAGTCAAACTTTAAACAAAAATAAGTTATTCTGTTTTCATTTGCTCCCGGACATCAGAAGGCAGCGTTTCAAACAGGGCATCTTCCACAACTAAACCAGCTCTCTTCAGAGCTCGACAGTCACCTAGCTCGGGAGGAAGGGTTTCAAAGTGATTGCCTTTGAGATCTAAGTAGGAAAGGAACAGTAAATTTCCAATTTTGGGTGACAGTACTGACAGGCTGTTTTTCCCAATCTTCAGAGTTTTAAGTTTCTTGCAGAAGTAGAGTTCGTCTGGAAGGTTTTCCACTTTGTTACAAGTGATGGAAAAGTACTGTAAACTTTGCAGAACTCCGATTTCCGGGGGGATGAAACGAATGTCGTTGTAGGATAAGTCCAAGTATCGGATTTTGTTGCATAGGAAGAGGTGGGAAGGCAGCACCTCTATTTTGTTGTGACTGAAGGACAGGCGCTCCAGGCTGGTGAGTTTCTTTATATGCTCCGGGATATAGGTGATGCTGTTGTGCCACAGTTTCAACACCGTCAGCTTCCTCAGGTGCTGGAAGCTGACGATCTCTTCTATCGATTTCAGATTGTTCTCCTTCAGGTCCAGTTCCTGGAGGCTGAGCAGGCTGAACACGGCATGAGGGATGCGCTCCAGGTCACAGTGCACCAGCTCCAGCTCGGTCAGGTTGGTCATCTTCTTTAGATTGTTGAGCATCACCAGCTTGGTGCCATCGTTATGGATGCACATCTTCTGGAGGTGGCTGGACACATCAACCACCGCCTGAGGGATTTTGGAAAGGTTGCTTTTGATAGAGAGAATTTTAAGGCTTTTGAGGTCCCTCAGAGACTCCAGGGCGACATTTTTGGAAATATCGTGACTTAGAGAGCCAACCAGGTAGAGCTCTTCCAGATTCCGGAGTCCGTACATCCAGGGGGGCAGCTCCCTCATGTCATCAAACTTGACGCTCAGGACCTTGAGGTTTTCCCTCAGGAAGGAGAGCGCCGCGCAGTGGATTTTGACCGAGCACTGGTGCAGGGAGAGCTCCTGGAGGTTGTCCAGCTGCGCGACGGTGGCCGGTATCATCACGTTCTTAATGATCTCAAGCTTCAGCGACTGCAACTCCGTAATTTCAAACACAGTGTCCGGAAGGCCAGAGAGCATGATGAGAGGCAGTTCCAGGCGGTTGTGGGCATTCGTCTGTAGCTTCTGCCTCAGCTTGTCGGGAGTCCACTCGTTATTTAAGTTCAGCTGCTTTAATTTGTTCTCACTCACTTCAGACAGGAACACGGCAAATCGTTTGGAATACAGAGGGTCGTACTGATCTATCATATGAAGCATGAAAGCAAAGTCATTTTTCACATCTGGAATATCATCGATTCCAGTCTCCTGCCGGACATACTCAAAAGAGTACTCCTTTAGAGAGCGGTAGAACAGCCAGTATAAGGTGTAAAGGCACGTCAGCCCGTAGATGCTTACGAAGCACAGGTAGCAAAAGGAGAGTTTTGAGAACAAGTGTGCCATGGTATGATTGCAAGAAAAGTTCTTATACCCAGTCATGTCCTGGATGTCAACATTACAGTCCACTGTAAACTGGACCTTGGAAACCAGGGCGCTGTTGTATGCAATGATGATGAGGAATTTTATAACCTTAAGTACAGTCTGGCGAACATACATAGCATATAGTATATCACCTTCTTCTACATGCAGCCTGAACTTCTTCACCTTCTCAAATAAGGCCTTCGCTTGCTCCCCTTCCTTCTTATCCAGAGCCCCTGCAGTGGATTTGTCAACCACAAACTTCTCAGGAATTGACTTTAATGACTGAGAGTTGACCAGGGTGCCTTCTGGACCAGACTGGACGGTGTTGGACCTGCTCATGTTGTTCTTCCTGTTGTCCTTCTCTTCTGAGTCCTCCCCGGACACTTCCGATAAAGCCCGTGTGGTCCAGGGAGAGTCAAAACACTTCCCCAGGATGGAGATGAAATGTTCTATTTTGGAGCTGGAACCAGGGAACTTGAACCAAAAGTTGCTGCACAGCATGAAGATCAGGGTGTGGATGAGGACAAGGTAAGGGAAGTACTTGGCATACCAGTGGAGGGCTCGCTCATAGCACATCTGGTTTATGAAGCTGTACTGCTGAAGGTCCAGATCTGTCTTCAGGCCTTTCATTTCCACAGTGACCGGGTTAGTCGAAGATGGGTTAGGTGGAGGCAGTGGGGTGGTTCCGGCAACTGCTTGAGAGACATTCAAAACGGAAGAGTGGTTCTCAGACGGCTGAACTCTTTTCGGAAGGCAAATGATCTTGTCTTGCATGACCTGAAACACAGAAATAATATTTTCAAATTATATTATTCAAAGAGCTTTCATAATGTCATTAGTGCAAAGAAAGCAGCAATAACATCCAATAAATGTCCATTTCCTTTGTCTGGAGAATACAATGTCCAATTCCAGCACAACATTTTATTCTTAACCCACATGATGGAAAAATGAAAATTTATGACTTTGTTAATCACGTCTAAGTTATGACATAAAACACCGCAGTTCTGTTGACACAGAATGATTCACAACAAAATAAATCTTTAAATAACTGTCATGTATTTTTAAAATGTTGCGTTTTCTCTCTCTCGCTGGGGCCTGGGAGAACCAGTCATTGGTCTGGGAAGCACATCCCTTTATCAGGCTCAGTCTTGAGCTGGATGGCTCCCAAGGTTTAGATGTGCTTGTGTATGAGAAGTGAAAGGATTGAAAGGAGAAAATATGGAAGAAATGCCTGTCTTTATCATTTCCTCTTCTCTTTCTAACCATATCTTGGACGACATGCACAGATGAAAGTGAATGGTCTTAATAGAATGGGAATTTCCCAAGCTTTTATAAAAACCATATCTTCAGAGAGGGGGGAAAGAATACACAGGTGTTCAAGAGTGAAATAAGTATGTTTAATCTTGCTCGCTTTTCAGACAAAGTATTACATTGACAACTTCTCTCCTTCTATAAATACTGCAATTTGTTGAAAAGAATATTAAGCCAGCCTAAGAATGTCTAGCAGTCTCATAAGATTGCAATTTGGGTAAGAGAGAATGTATCCTTTGTGAAGATTAGGTAGTATGAGGCAGAATACAGCTTGAATCAATCTGGAGGAGTCATCCCCAGAGAGAAACACACGGAACTGGGACTCTGTGAACAATAAGCAAACAGTTCAGAGGAGTAATAACCAAGGAATTGACAGCAATAATATGACCTGGGACTTAATAATGCAGGGAAAGTTTATTTGTACCTTAAAATATCAAATGACTAGAAATCCACAGTGTTCAGTAATTCTGCAACAGCAAATGTTTAGTAATTTGGCAACAGCTAAGTCCTTTATATTGACTAGAGAAGTAGAAACTGAATCCACTGCAAAGCGGACTGTTATGGCCACAAACTGGTGACATGGGAGATACAGCCCACCAGACAGAATTACAAGGTTTGACAATGAGGTGGAGCATCCAGCACGGTAGAGTGCCTGGTACACAGATCAGTATACATGTGCTGAGAAAGTGAATGAACCCAGAACTGACACCAGTCCTTCCAGGTCAGAGTTGCCATAGGTCTGTGTGTGGACCATATCTCTTCAAGAAATGAAGATAAGGGTGGTGATTATAGTAATGCAGCAGCAAGCTTATGTTGTATTTAACATGCAACTGCCTTATTTTAAAAATGTCATGGATATTAATTCTTTTAATTGTCACCTTAACCTGATGAGGCAGGCACTCTTATTATTCCCATTTCACAGACGAGGAGACCAAAACACAGCAAGGTTAAGTCACTCGCTCATGTCATCTAGCCCAGGCCACCAGGACCCAGAGCCTACGTTCTTATTTTATTTTACTGAATTTCTAGGATTAAACCAAAAGAATCACAATCTGATAGTAATTTACAAATTACCTTATATGAATTATGCCTGTTTTCGGGGAAAAGCTTACATTTTCCCATATCCTAAGCAGATAACAATGTAAAAAGAGAGGTTAGAGGAAGGGAGGCGGGCAAGTTTCACCACAGGATTTATAGAAGCTCTGTCCTAGAATGTAAAGCAGGGGGCCAATACGTACATAAATCAAAAGAAGAATAGCAAACGTAATTGCATTCAGAGGATTCAGTGGCTACAGAGGTGTGAGAATTGAACAGTGGTCTTCATAGAATATTATCACTTACCCATGTTAGAGAAAAAACGTTGAGCATGCCCATTTAGTATACCTATGTTTATTCATAAGTATATCCCTAATGTACTGTCAATCTCTATGTCAAATATTAGAAAAGCTTAATTCTTTTCCCTTTAAGGTAAATATAAATAAAACTTTTAATTTTTATCTAATATCTCAATGGAGTATCCTTCATTTATCTTGGGGTCAAGCACTATACCATGGAATCCCAGGAACAGAAAACAGTAGGAGAAAGCCTAAACAAATGCCAGACGATCTTTGAGGAATATAAAAGAGAACGAGTAAGAAAGGTAGGGGATAGTGGGGGTAAGGGGGAGAGATCAATCAAAGGACTTATATGCATGCATATAAGCCTAATCAATGGACACAGACAACAGGGGGGTGGCTCATGAATGGGAGGTGGGGGGTAATGGGGGAATAAGGACACATTTGTAATACCTTAATAAAGAAATAAAAGAAAAAAAAAAGAAAGTCAGTGTTTGTGTCCTGTTCTGAATGTTTTCCTATTCGTGGTCTCAGTAAGTACTTCGACAATCTGCAGAGTAGGCAGAAGGTGGGGGCCTGAGACCAGCAGGGAAAAGGGATTGCTTCCCTGCGCACCTTCTCCAAGAGTGACACCTTTGAGCTAGCATGCTAATATGACATTGCTAGTGGTGTGATGAAAATACAGAAGAGTCGGTGTGAAAGCAGTTAGAAGGTAAAAAGGCAGCACCTTCCTAAGGTGCTAAATCCCTGCCAAGCAACCAGGCAGACCCATTACTGTCCCCCTGCCCAGCGCTTTCCCAGGCTTGCTCCTAATGATGGAAGGTGATAGACCTCTGCACCTTGGTTGGGTCGATTTCAGGTTATGCACTGCACCAGGGTGCCCAGCTAAGGGGCACCTCGCTTGGCTATGGCCACAGAGTAGGGGTCCTTTTATTTATTCTGAACAAAGCACCTGATCAGTGCCTCTGCCATGCTAGGGAGGCAGGTCACATTCTCCCCATTCTACAGAAGAAATCGACCAAGGTTCAGAGAACTTGGGTAACATACTTGCCCAAGTTCACATAGCTAGAAAATGATAAAGCAGGAATTTAAACCCATCGTTTCCACAACCTACTGTCCTTCCACCACTCCACACAGTCTCCCCAACTCACCAAGCTTCTGCTAGGCCCGTGGTCGGCAAACTGCAGCTCGCGAGCCACATGAGACTTTTTGGCCCCTTGAGTGTGGCTCTTCCACAAAATACCACGGCCTGGGTGAGTCTATTTTGAAGAAGTGGCGTTAGAAGAAGTTTAAGTTTAAAAAATTTGGCTCTCAAAAGAAATTTCAATCATTGTACTGTTGATATTAGGCTCTGTTGACTAATGAGTTTGCCGACCACTGTGCTAGGATGCCTTTATAGAGAATGGCCCAGGGGAGGAGGGTAATTAATACATAGACAGTCTCCAGAAACTCCTTTCAGCCTCTGACATCTATTTTTCTTTCAATCTTCATAAAGATATAAATTTAAAAATGTGTCTACTTAAATCCCAGAAGGGTAAAGACAATGGCCTATTTTCCAGAAGCTGTTCAATTCTGAGAACTGAGTAGAAAAAATACTGGACTTGAGTCACGAAGAACAATAACTGATTGTGCTGCTAAGAGAACATATGCTAAGAAGAATCCAGCAGAGATGCAGCTCAGAGTAGACTTCGCAAGGAAGGTGGTGGCAAGCTGTCTAAACCAAAACTATGACAAGGAACAGGGCAGGTTATGGAGCTCACCAGTAAAGAGTGTGGAGATCTAAATGGTAAAATAATTTAAAAAGAGAGGAAGTTATCCTGCATGTTTAATAGAAACTGTATTTCTGAACACTACAACTTTGAGAAGAACTGGGAGAAGGATCAGTATTTTCAAAATCATAAGTAAAGAGAAGGAAGATAAAAAAAAGTAAGCCAGACAGGATTCTTAAAAAAAAAGAAAAAAAAAGGACCAGCTGGTGTGGCTCAGTAGTTGAGCGTCAACCCATGAACCAGGAGGTCAAGGTTTGATTCCTAGTCAGGGCACATGCCTGGGTTGCAGGCTCAATCTCCAGTGGGGGGCATGCAGGAGGCAGCTGATTGATGTTTCTCTCTCTCACTGATGTTTTGCTCTTTCCCTCTCCTTTCCCCTCTCTCTAAAAAATAAGTTAAAAAATATTAAAAAACAAAAAGAGGACACCTTGGTTTTTAGCAGCTTCCATCTCACCTCCATGGACAGAATCTTTGCTGATTTTCATAGCCAGATGTTATGTGGGCTCCTCTTCTTGGCACTGTTGCTCCAGGCTGGGCAGCCTGGTATAGGTGTCTGAACTGGGGTTGAGACCCCTTGCTCCTCGGGAGGAAGGGGACCTCTGTAGCTGAGATAACCCTCCAGATTCTCAACTGCCACATGTGGGTGTGGGGCCAGCCAGTTTAACATCTCTGTCCCTCCTACCAGTCTTAATGTGGCTTCTTCTTTGCATCCTTAGTTATAGGACTTCTGTTCATCTAGTCTTCAGATGGTCATCCAGATTGATAGTCCTATAATTTAGTTGTAATGTTGATGTGGTGAAAGGAGGAGGGGAAGGCAGCTTCCTCTGACTCCTCCATCTTGGATCAAATCTCAGTGTCCTGTTTTGTTCAATGTCATTTCGTTATAACATTGATGAGATACTATAGACACTTAACTCTCACTTATGTCCATTAGCCTATGGCAAAATTGGTTTCATTATATGTCATTTCACTTAAAGTCACAGAATCCATGGGCCACATTACGTGAGAACTTAACTGTTCTTCATTTCTTTTGACCTTTATCCAGTAATTTAAGGATTGGATTGTAAAACAAGTCCTAAAGAAAGGCTTCAAAACAAATTTTGAAGGAACAATTGTAGGGTTCCAGACTGCTGATGCAGGGCCAAGACAATGCTAGGGGAAGATGTGGGAGAAAGCCCCACCCCAATCCCATTCTCTAGAACACTGTGGCTCAGGCCATCACCAGCTCTCACACACATCACAACCTGGAGGAATTCCACCAGTATCTTCTAGGGGCAACCCTGAGGAGGAAAGAAAGCTGTAGACTGAAGCTACATGGGGTATTTGTGTAGTGGGAGGGAGAAAAGGGGGAAAAGACAGTGGGGAGTGGGAGAGAAAAACATTAAAAAAGCAAACTGAACAAAAGAATCTGATCCAAAATATAGGAAGGTGAGGAAGTTATTATCCTAAAGGTGGATATGAAAATATTCTTGAATGAAATCATCGATGTTAAGGAAAATACCTAAGTTACTTTGGGAATGAGGAGAGGAACACATAAAAGAAGGTGAGTCATAGAGAGGAAAGATCATGTGAAGCCAAGGCAACAAAGATGGCTAAACGATCTCCTTCACATGGGGACAAACAGGCTTGCGGGTAGGAGAAGGCGAGTCAGCAGAGCAGAGAGGGGTTAGGATCGAAGAAAATAGGTCAAGCAACGTGGTAGGAGGCTGAAGTATACACTCATTATTTCTATTTTGAGATGTAAATACCTTTTGATATTCCCCAAACGTTTAGCAAAATCTGCTACACACACACACACACACACACACACACACACACTACACACACACACACACACACACACACACACGCAACTATACCTACAACTTTTATGAATGGATTTTCTAGAAATCACAGCAAAAAGCGAATAAATTTCATGCTTGATTCAAACTGTACAGACAGGGACAGTTTGCCTGGGAAGGTAAAAATCTACAATCTAAGCTGTCCCCATGGGAGCAGGATTGGAGCAGGATTTGAGACCATAAGAACCTGATCCTTGCAGGAGTCTGCCAGAACTTGGGGTGGGCTGTGGACTGGAATTTGACCCAATATCCCCAAAATCCCAAGAAGCAGCTGACATCTAGGTGACAGGAGTATATAAAATGCTCCTCTAGTCTTTACAATTACAGTCCCTAGAGGAATAAAAATCTACATGTAAATTTGTTCCATGATTATGTCTACGTAATATTTCTGGAAAAGAAACCCAAGGGTTGTAAGGACTAGAGAAATGGGCTCACTGAAATTAGAATTTATGAAATCTCATTTTGCAAATTATTTTGAGATAACACAACAACTGTTTCTGGGAAGAAAAAAGGAACTCAGCTTCCTTAATTCTAAGGTAAATTAAATAAACTAAATTTCTTGCTTTTGTTTTCTACAGGGAGAGGTTTTCAAGAAAAATAGTGTGAAAATTCGAGTTTTCTTGAAGAAGGAAACAACCCATTGAAACCATGCCCTGAATGCTGCTCAGATCTAGGAAAAAACCTCAAATACTTAAAATTGTAATTGTAAAGTTTATGCCAGCAAGGAGATGCATTTTTTAAGGGTCTTAAAAAATGTTTCTATTTATTTTTAGAGAGAGAAGAAGGGAAAGGGATAGAGAGATAGAAACATCGATGAGAGAGAAACATCATTGATTGGCTGCCTCCTGCATACCCCATCCTGGGGATCAAGCCCACAACTTGGGCATGTGCTCTGACCAGGAATTGAACTGTGACCTCTTGGTTCCAGGGTCGACACTCAACCACTGAGACACACCGGCTGCAGAGGCGATGTATTTTTAAGTGGCACTTGTGTGAACTTTATCTACACTAATAAAAGAATAAGATGCAAATTGACTGTACCTTCGTGATGTCCACCAGCCAATCAGGAGTATGCAAATTAACCCAACAAAGATGGCGGGTTAATTTGCATACACAGGCACAGAGTGGCAGGGGGTGGGGCAGGACGCAGGCGTTCCGCACTGACCCAGCCACTCTGGGCCTCTGGGCAGCGTGGGAAGGCAGAAAGGCGGCTCCAGGTTGGAGCGAAGGCGGTGCCAGCAGCCAGGGGAAGGAAGGCCCATTCTTGCATTAATCTTTGTGCATCAGGCCTCTAGTTTCATGTAAAACTATCGTGCATAGACAATGCAATATTAGGGCCTTTTAATAGTAATTTTCACAATTTTAAATCATTAATGTTCATAATCTTTGTATGATATATCTTTGATAATTGTTATTTGATTCTCAGTCCTTCGTTAGAATCATAACATTACTACAATAGAAAAAAGTAATATCTTAATTTAGGCAGTTTCCAGAAAAGCACAGCAAAGAAAGCAGAACCCAGCAGGGTAACAAGTTGAAAAAGTATCGTATTTGCATGAATGAGAAACCGGAGGGCTGAGGTTAAAAGAAAACAAAACAAAACAAAACCACTTAGCTTCAGTACAACAGCTTAAAATAACAATGATAGAGCAACTTAAGGACCAAGCTTAGTTATTAGCTGTCAGAGATATAAATGACATGAATGGAACTGGTGTAGGACCATGGAGAACATAAATACTGAGTAGTCCTGAGTGCGCCCTCAGAAAAAGTTTACCGTTTTGGAGGATCTACTGTAGGTCAGCTATTATGTTAGGGATACCAAGAAAGATAAACCCTTCAAGGTCAAGCACAGGAGAAAGACAACCACATCTGCAATTAGTGTGATAAGTGCACAAATTCAGGCTTGTCTATCACAATGAAATTTATAATCAACTTCTCTAGACCAAGAAAAAACAACAACCACAGCACCTCATTGATGTTATTTTTATTGAGATTAGACTACATTTATAAATTAATTTATGAATAACATCTTTATGGTGTTGATTCTTCCTCTCCATGGTGTGGGTTTCCATTTGTTCACATCTAATTTTGTGTTTCTCAGGAGTGTTTTATAACTTTCCTCACATAGATTTTGGATATTTATTAAGTTATGCTTAAATATAATTTTGCTATCATAAATCTATTTTTCTTAAAAAACACTTACTTTTAACAAAAGGTAGAGTCCTCCCTTCACCTTTCCATACCCCCAAGCTGATTCTTAGTAAGCCCTGATGAATCTATTGCATGCTCTTCCAGATCTACACCTGTGCATTCACATCTCTATGATATATAAACACATGGGACCTCACTATGTGTATTGTTCCTGCACCTGGAGTTTTTCATTCTCACAGCAAGTCTTGGAGCCCTTAACACATTGGCACATAGGGATCTAATTCATTCTAAGGACCACAGAATCACAGCGTGGAGGCACTATGTAATTTATTAATCACATTCCCATGATGATGTGCATTTAGGCAATTTTTGTACTGAAAGAAGTACCAGTCTCAAAAAATTACATGCTGATTTTACACGGCATCCATAAAGTAGAACAGAAACCAGATCAGTGGTTGCCAGAGGTTCACTGCAAAGGCTCAGCACCAGGGAATTCCTTGTGGTGCTGAGATTCTTTTGTAGCATTTTTGTGGTGGTGGTTACAAGAATTGGCACAGGTTTTAAAACTCAAATATATATCTTGATTTGATAAAGAGTGCATTCTTATTTATTTATTTTCTGTTAATCCTCACCTGAGGATATTTTTCCCCATTTATTTTTAGAGAGAGTGGAAGGAGGGAGGGGGAGAGAGAGGGAGAGAGAGAGAGGGAGAGAAAGAGAGAGAGAGAGAGAGAGAGAGAGAGAGAGAGAGAGAGAGAGATATGGATAGGTTACCTCCCGCATGTGCCCTGACTGGGTCTGGGGATCGAACCTACAATCCAGATACATGCCCTTGACTGGAAATTGAACACACAACCTTTCAGTGCAAGGGCCGATGTTCTAACCACTGAGCACACTGGCCTGGATGATTAAAAAGCACAGCATTCTTCTTCTTTTTTAAATATATTTTTATTGATTTCAGAGAGGAAGGGAGAGGGAGATAGAAACATCAATGATGAGAGAAAATCATTGATCGAATACCTCCTGCATGCCTCCCACAGGGGATTGAGCCTGCAACCTTAGCATGCGCCCTGAGTAGGAATCGAACTATGACCTCTTAGTTCATAGGTCAATGCTCAACCACTGAGCCATGCCAGTCCTGCAAGAGAGCATTCTTAATGAGGGAGAGCTAAATGCTGTCTAATACTAACAGTGATCCACCAGCTACTTTTTTGTTTTTTCATGTTCTTTAATTTTTAGCTATTTTATTTTTTAAAATTCAAGTTAATCACCTCTTCACAAGTGAATTTAATCAATTACATTATTTTGCTCACTCATACTTATTTACTAATATTCAAATTTATTTCTGTATTTTTTATTTTTCTAAATATCCTTCCTTCCTTATTCCTGCCTTCTATTGCATTGATAACACTTTCCATATAAAATTTCCCACCTCAGCTGGTTAGGAAAGTATAAACTGTTATTTCTATAATGCAGATTGTACTTTTAATAAGTACATGCACACTTAAAGGTTTTCTCTACACCCTTCCAAGCGTGTTTTAATTACCCACTGAACTACCCAGAGTTTCTTTTAGCTTCTTTTGAAACACACTTTTTTTTGTATGATCATAGTTGATTGTGATTATTTACATATTTATTAAATCATGTGCTCACCAGTTTTCTTAGGTCCTCATATTATCTCCCTGGGATCATTTTTCTTTTGGTTGAAATATATCCCTTGATAATTCTTTTAATAAGGATTTGTGGGTAGAAAACTCATTTATGTTTGAACATGTCTATATTTTTTTCCATCTTAAATAATAGTTTAGTAAGTTATAAAATTCTCTGTTGATAGTAATTTGCCTTCAGCACTTTAAAACAGTTTTATTCCATTTTCTTCTGGCCTATATTTTTCACAAGGAGAAGCCTGTTTGAGTTTCTTCTTTCGTGGCCAATCTATTTTTCTTGATGGTAGCTTTAAATTATCTTACTGTTAATCCCACATCTTTTACAGTTTCACTTTATTTTACGTGTATGTGAATTAACACTGCTCGATATCTGTAGTTAAGGACTTTGTACAATTTGGGAAATTTTGGCAACGTCTCTTTAAATATTGCTTTAAAACTTGCTTCATCATTTCTTCCTTTTTTTTTCCTGCAATTCCTATAAGACGCAGGCGAGAGCCTGTGATTGTCTTCCCTGGGTGTGTGTGTGGTTTTAAATCCCCGTCTCTGTGTGCTAAGCTCTGAGTAAGCTCCGAACTCTTATCCAATTCATAACTTCTTTCAGCAACTAAGTGCAATGTAGTTATTCCACCTGCTGCTATTTTTAAATTCGGTGACTTTTTTATTTCCAAGATTTCTAACTTTTTTTTTTTATATCCATTTGCTCTTATGTCTTATCTACCTCCTTTTTTATGTTATGTCTTCATCCCTTTGGCCATTGTAAATATATCTATTTTAACTTCATTGTTTGTTTGAAAGCTTAGTTTCATTGTAAGGGAATCAAAGTTTCAACTGCTAATTTTGTTGAGAGCCTTTCCTAGCATAGTTTTCTTCATGTGTTCTGGGCGTTAGGCTTGTTCTGAGAAGGAAACTGTTTTCCACCACCTCTCGCACGCTCTTTTGTGGTTTCCTGCACCCAACCCCCAGGCCCCGAATCCACCAGTAGGTCTTATCATGGTATTTTGATGTTCCACTATAATGTCAGGATCTCACGAATCCATTCCGGGAGTCCATGGCAGGCTGACTCAGTTCCTGGTTGGGAGGCACCCAGATGCACAGCTTCCTCTAAGGCACCAGATCCAGCATCCAGTCAATCGCCATTCTTCTCAGCTTCCTTTTGGGAATGGGGGCCTCTGGCTTCCAACAGTGACCAGGCTCCAGGCTCTTATCGAGCCCGTGCATTTTTAGTTCCCTTTACTGGCAGGAGCTAAGCCCCTGGCTGCTACTGTCTCCTTTTGGATGACAGCCCAGCAGTTGTTTAGCCCCACTCAGTATTTCACTTGTACTTGACAGAAATGTGTATCTTGCTTTTGAGTCCATGCATGAATTTTTGTTCTCTCTCTATACTTTTATCTACCATGGCTATATTCATTGAATGGCTATATTCATTGAACGGAGGGAGTATTTTGAAGTATAACACTTGCTTTATCTGTCTTTTCCAGAAGACAGAGTTTGGATGAGGGTGTATTCGATAAAAATTAGTCTCCAGACTCACATGGAAAACCAGCATTCTGCATTCTTTGGGTAGTGCCAAACAAGGTAAACCTGTAATGCCAAATGCCCCTCCCCACGAAAAAGAGGCCGAAAGTCTTTACACATCTCCCACTAGCAGCAGATGAAGCGCTTATTTTCCTACAACCTCAACAATGAAGTCCATTACTATTTTTCTATGAACAATCCCCCAACATTTATTTCCCCAGTTTAGACTTGAAATCATAATTATGACTATGTTACCACTGAAAGAAGTGAGACAATTTGCTGCGCATGATAACACAACTGGTGTTATTATATGTTAACTTGTCATCCAGAGGTATTTTTCACATTGCGGATTATTCTTTAGACAGTGCTTTCATATTGTTATGGAAAGTGTGACAAAAATAGGAAGACTGGAGTCACAGAAAGGGCCGTTGGTCAATATAAAGGTGATTAATTTTATCTTTTACCCCCTCTCCGCTCCACAGACTCAAATACAGCTGGTTCCTGGTGGTTCTATCCTAAAGCTGATCATCCAGATTTGTCCCCATTCTGATAACAAAACAAGTTATCTCTGCTGACCAAAGAATGACCTAGCAAAACAGATTGCAAAGACCTACTTCCCTGGATTTGTTCATCCTTACCAAGGACAGACTGTCCTTTATCAGCTAACACTTAGTGAATATCTACTATTTGCTAAGCATCACAAGAAAATCAAGGAGTCAGAACCAATGTTCACTATTCTGAAAGCACTTAAAATCTTGCTGGAGAGACATAAATAGCCATATGAAAAGTCAAACAGGACCGCTAACGAGGCAGTACATACACGACGTGAATAGTGTGGTAAGTACAGTAAGTGCTCGGGCTTGGCGTGAGCAGGGAAGGCTTGATGGGATAGGAGCAGCTTCCCTGGCACTTCAAAGCTACTGGGCTTGGACAGGTCACTGGGGAAGTGTAAGGTCAGAACCTTGTGGGTTCCACAGACAGCAGCAAAGGTCTGCATTTAGGAAGAGCAAGGGAAAAGATAAAAAAGGTGGACTGTTGCTCTTCCTTTCTAAGGTAGACCCATTTCTCCTGGCAAAAGGGATGGAGATATAAGGGAAGATAATTAATTTTCATGTCACTAAGTTAACAGTTAATGTACAATCTTAATTAATCATGTTCTCCCAGAAATGAGGTGCTGGAGGACAAAGCCTCTATCCTCCAGAGGCGTGAGAGTTACCCTTATCAGTGCAGAATTAACTCTGAAGATGCAAAGGCTAACTATGTCCTGAAAATATTTTAAGTCCAAAAAATATCTTGGTGAGAAAGAAAAGGAACTGAGAAAGCAGAGAAGATGGTTCCAGAGGGGAGAACATCTGCATGCTTTCATTTCCAGTAAGTGTCTTATCCTTAGTCTTGCTCTTCTCCAAATCCAATCCCTGGATACTTGGGGGCCATTGCCACTGGGCACAAAAACATATCCCTGGGCACCACAGACACTACCTCACTCTCTCCAGCACAGCCAGGTCCTTGTCGAGATGGCAAAGCAAAACTGCAAGGGCGTGGCCCTGTCATTTCCTGCCCACTGTGCACATGTTCTCTTCCTTGCTAATGATATTTAAAACGTATATGATCAACAGGAAGCAACACACTGTGTATGGACAAAGATTAGATCCAGATAGTAAAGAGAGAGAGAAAAAGGTCTAAAGCAACCTGCCAAATTTGAAAGTGTTTATTAATAGATCCAAGGGCTGCTGTTTTTATTGGTTGCTCATTTCTCCAAGAGCAACAGAAAAAGGAGAAGAAAAACCATAGCCTGCAGCTCTGAGGCATGGAGTTGATGTTCTTAGAAAAATATCTAAGGGATTGGAGGGATGAGCTAATTAAAACTTGAATTTCTGAAGTTATGCATTCTCTCCGTGGTAAGATGTAACAGCAGTACACTTGCTATAGGGTTCATCTGTACATGATTAAAAACCAGACATGAAGCACATCTTCTTGCGTTAAGCATTTGCAGAAATTTCTGTGCTTGAGGACCATTAAATGCCACTAGTTTGGTAGAAGAATTAAACATTGAAAAACATACACCATAATTTCCTGAGTCATTACTATACAGAACAAGAATATATAGTTAAAACTGGACCAGTGTTTTTACATCCTGATTCTCCCTCTATCAGAGCACCTAAGAAAACATAGTGTAAAATTACTTGGTTTTTTTCTTATCATTTTACTTCATAGACCTTTAAACTTCTTAAAAGTAGGCTTCATCCTTCTTGACATTGCCTGGCACAAATTAGATATACAATAAATGAATACTGTGCCCCACCAACTCAAAGGAAATAAAGCACAACAATAGCAAGTACACACATTATAAAATCAGGTGCCAGGGGACATCTGGAAATATTTTCCTGCTAGCTACTTTCCTCTGAGATGAAACAATTCATTTCACACATCCTCCAAATGGGCAAGTGATGTCAGCCTAGTGATTCCCAAAGCCAGAGCGAAGTGCTGACTCATTTAAGAAACACAAATGGTGCCAGATTTGGGAGGCACTACCCATTTATTCCTAAGTGAAACACCATCACATCTACATTAGGATCATGTCTACATTTTGTTATTTCCATAAAGGCAATTCTACTATCACTGTAAATATAGAAAAGCTGAGTTTTCCATGGGTAAAGATCACTATACATACTATGTATGTTAATTTAAAAAATAAACATATGTTCTTATTGATTTCAGAGAGGAAGGGAGAGGAGTGAGAGATAGAAACATCAATGACGAGAGAGAATCATTGATTGGCTGCCTCCTGCACGACCCTCACTGCGGATCAAGCCTGCAACCTGGGCCTGTGTCCTGACAGGGAATTAAACTATGATCTCCTAGTTCATAGGTTGCCGCTCAACCACTGAGCCACACCTGACTTAATTTTTTAAACCCTTGAGAGCCGAGACTTTCCAGCCATCAAAGATGCTTTCATTTCTGTAGTTGCATCTTAGTTGTATTTGCTTCCTTTTTTTTTTTTATTTTGAGGAAAGCTGCTCCATGACACAAAAGCAACTAGAAAAAAAAATATCAAAAATGAGGGAGTGAATGCAATTCAAAACTGTTTTTATTTTGCTTCATAGCAGTTTTCCATAAGCCAAGTAGACTAGTGCATTACCTGACCCATGGCAATCTAAGATTTAAGTGCAAAGCACTCATTTCAAAATCAAAACCATGTGAGAAAATTCAGTGGACATAAAAGAACTATGGATAAACATTAGGAACATACAATTTATGATTCATGAGAGACAACTTGTTTCAGTTGTTTGAAAATTTTGAAGTATTTATAATTATGCTCTTGAGATAATGAAGGAAAAAACTCTTTTTGAATAAATCATCAGGAACTGAACTCTTAGTTCTGTACTCAACTGACTAAAATCGGGACACCCTGCAGTTCACTGACAGATCTGTGAGTAGGAGGAAGATTTAAAAAAAAAATTGGGAGAGTCCAAACAGAAACATAAATCCTTTGGACTATCCACACACAATGTCAAAAGCACAAAGTTACAGAATTCTAAACCCTGAAAGAATCCAAATAACAACAACAACAACAATACATAACTGGACTGAAAGGATATTTTTTAAAATTATTTATTTTAGAAATTTACTATAATCATCAAAGAATAATTTGCTATAGTACTCAGCAATGAATGATGTCAACTGCCAGGCTGTGGTCCAATCTATGTGAAGGAATAGATGGTATCATTTATGAGAGAGAATGAGCTGTACTTTGTGACATCATAGAAGGATTGCAGGTAAGACAAGAGTCATTACAATTCTTAGTCATTTAGATGTGTTGGATGGTAGGACAGTTTCGTTTTTCAGTCATGTCTTTATGGAAGTTAAGCTAACTGGACTCCAGAAATACCATTAATTTGGATAAAAAAGGTTCCACACATTCCAGGCAAATAGATCTTTTACCATATAGAGTGAATTTCAGTTATGGATTTTTCCTTTTACCTGACTTATCTCTGGTTAGAACTCAACACTATTCTTTGTTCCTCCTTACTTTGTTCTAGGAGAAAGTGGGCTGGTAGAGATGGTAATGTCAAAGGAAAAGTACTGAACCTTGGTGCTCACAGGGGTTAAGGTTTAGAGTTCAAGTGGCTGGGGCTCTCGAACTCTCTCTTTAGAGCTTCTCTTGGGAGTCATCAATGTGAAGTTTCTCTTATTCCCGGAAGCTGGTGTGATATGTTGGGTCTGAAACTGCCTCTTAGAAGTGGATCATACCCTATAAGAACAGCTCAGACAAGCTCTACTCTTGGCCTTAGGGACAGTCAATAATCAATCTCCTCCTGTCTTGTCTCTTCCCTTTCCCCTCCTCCCTCTGACTCTTCCTTGCCTGGGTTCCCCTTTGCTTGCTCTCAGCAGGCAGAGATTCAAGTGTGAGGGGGGCTGGTGGCGGGGAGGATAAGGAGGAGGCTTCTTGAGCTGCCCCTCTACCTTCTTCTGGTCCAGGTCACACAGGCCTTCAGTGCTTACCTGAGGTCTGGCTGAGTCACCAGAAGACTGATAGCAAAGTCTGGGGCCAGAGCTTAGCTGTCATTAAATGTTCTTTTGCCTGGTCTTGTCCTCTGTCTATATAGCTCCTACAGATTCCTCTGAGAGAAGGAAGCAGGTAGTGATGGAAGAACTGGGGCATCTGGTCCTTGATCTTAGACTTCTCTCAATCTGTTTGCCAGAGAAGCAACTAATCACAATTAGGACAATACTGGAAATGCCCCAAATGAGGCCAAGACATTTGAAGTCAATATAGTTAAAGAGACTAAAAGTCATACTTTGCCATCATATTTTTCACAATAAATCTGTGAAATGGAAATGCCTATCCTTCTCATTTACTAAAACTGAAGCTCAGGAGAAATTCATGTGTTTTACCTAGAATCATATCAGAGAGTCCATGTTTTCTGAGTGAAGTTTTGGAGAAAAAAAATTAGCTTTTCTCTTTAAACTTATTTGATCTAACTGAAATTATAAAAATCAACCCAAATTTTGTATTTCCAGTGAGCATATGAGGTCTCTTACAAGGTAAAATGATGATGTACTTGATGGTGTATTTGTTAGACAAAAACTTTGTGGCTTATAGTGCAAAATTTCTAAAAACATAAAATTAAGTGACTAATCAATATAATCATGCACAAAGTAATCTAGAAGGGAATGTTTTTTGATCATGCATTATGTATTTTCTGAGTCCTATATTTAACACCTACATTTTAAAAGTTAATATCAATATCCCAAAACATAAGCTAACATACTTGAACTTAAGGTTACATACCCTTAGTTTTAGATATCAGTACGAAGAATCTCACCAGCTCTGAAGGACTACCTTAACTTGAGTAGGGAGATGTCAGCTCAATTTATAAAATAGCTTACCCTAACACTGCCAATCAGCATAGTTCACTTCTTAGGAAAGCTAATGTTTTGATTTGCTATTACATGATGAAAAGTCACTGGGTACATTTAAAAGCCTTTGTTCCTTTATTCCTAGAAATAGGAAGTGCTATTACATCAAAGAAATTGGAAGTCTTTATTTGCTAGAAACTTCCAAATGGACATCTATTAAATTTTACTTTGTTTCACAAGTCTTATTATTTTAAAAAATAAGTTTTTATTCTTTGTAATACACCATATTATTACCCCCCCCCCACCCCGAGGAATATAATTTAATCCACCCTATACAGAATATAGAGAAAATTGATTTCTCCGGGTAGACTTAAATATTCTTCCTCCTTTGCAGCCATTGCAATATCTGGTCATTACAATATGATCACACACACACACACACACACACACACACACACACACACACACACACTGCAGCAATTATCTAATGTTTTAGAAGGATATACCCAGTGACTTTTCATCATTTTGCTCCTCCAACTATTTCTTAAGCTCCTTTGAAACATAGATGAAACCTTAAATTATTTTGTATTTCCCACATTGCCCAACACAGTGCTGGGAACCTAGTCAAATTCAATAAACATGCACTGATTAATTCGCAGTTAAGCATAACACCTCTCCCTAACCCAGATATATACAAACAGAAGCTAGAGAGTAATCTCTTAAAAATGTTATAAAAGAGATTTTTACATCGAATGGGAACTTAATTCAATGTAAATTCTAAATTCTCTTCCACTTTTGAAATGGTTATTTTTATATTTTAAAAGAAATGTAACTAGCACAGGACTACAACCTTTATGGATTAGAATAAACCAATATCATGTAAATATCAACATTACTAAAAAAAAACCACTAAACTTAAATACATTTTTAAAAATCCCTTAAAGACTGAAGTATATGAAATAGTTGATAAACATAAGCAAGCCCTCAAAAGTTCACTTGAAAATTAGCTGTTTAGAATGAAGGAAGCATTTTCCCACAAAACAACATGGAGGTTTCCAGATTGTCAGGGCAGCTCATAAAGTCCAATCCCGGGTACAAAGTCAAGCACTAATGCTGTTATAGAACTTTTTCACCACTCCTGAAGTGGTTTACTTTAGGGTGCTGGCGATATGCTTCACACAGCATCCGTGTGAAAGGGCAGTCATCGGGTAAGGGCAACCTGCTTCTCATCATGGCAGTCAACTAACATTTTATTATAAAACAACTACATATGGCCAAAACATAACAAATTCTCAGTTCTGTAAAATATAGGGTGGGGCAAAAGTAGGTTTATAGTTGTGAGTACACGAAACAGAGTTTATTCTTGTATTATTATTTATAAATTATTGTATTATTTGCCATATGAACAACTGTAAACCTACTTTTGCCTCATCCCGTATACTCCCATGTGTCTTACGGAGAAATCTCTATGACTTGGTTTATGAGGTGCCTCAATTGCTGTAGCTTCCTAAGTTTCTTTGTCATGACAGCATGATTTCTTTTTCTATACAAATTTTAGCTATAGTTTCCCAACCTATAAAGGCATATAACCATATATAAATCAGGATTTATCTCTTATTAACACACTATTACAGTACATCCTCAAAGGGCTTTTCCTCCAAGTTTACTGCACAAACATAAGGCCCTGTCTCATTTCTTTGGCACTGGATTTATGCTAATTATTCTAAGGATGATGATCTGCAGAAGGCCACGGTTAATCAAAGAAAAATCATTTTGCTACTGACTGCTTGTTAGAATTTTATAATTACCTCACATAAAACTTTCCTCCATCCGTTTATAATGCAGTTTTAAACTGCTGGAGCACATTAATTCACTCAACACATTTGTTGGGTGCATGTTCGGTCTAAGACAAGTAGACGAATAAAGATGAACCAGACATAAATCCTGCCTTTTTGGCAGCTTAAAGTTCTGTAGTGGCAATGATATATGCTCTTAACATTTTCTGCCACACTTTGTGGCCAATTAAGTGTCAACAAAGAGGTAATGCTAATTGCTTTGGCAGTCCATGGATCCCAGGTTCCAAACACTGTAGGATTAAGTCTTTTGTCCTAACTTTGGCAAGTAATAATATTGAAAGCTGGAAGCTTAAATCTGAAACACCTGGTATTTGTGGAAGCACGGGTGCTCCAAAGCATTAGTGGTGATACTCAATTTGGGTCAATGATGATGTCAATCCTAACAAAGTAGATCCAAGCAAGAAAAAAACTGAAAGGGGCCACTCTCCCCGTGTTCCTTCTGGACCTGCCACACTGGCCTCTTCTGTTTCCTTTGCCTGGAATGTTGTTTTTCCAGGTACCCACAGACCCCCCTCTCTCAGATCCTTTAGTTCTGCTCAAATGTTACATCTTCCAAGAGAACTTCCTTGACCACCCTATTTAAAGTAGGACCTCTGTCACTCTCTCTTTTACGTGGCTTTATTTTTCTCAAAGCACTTATATCTGACATTGTAGTTGGTTATTTTTTTGGCAGGATCTTGCCATTTTTATCATAGCTTAACTGCACTGCCAAGAACTATCTTATCTAATAAAAGAGTAATATGCAAATTGACCCTCACTCTAAGACACAGGATGGCCGCCCCCATGTGGTCAAAGATGGCTGCCCCCATGTGGACAAAAGATGGCCGCCACAAGATGGCCAGCAGGGGAGGGCAGTTGTGGGCAGTTGGGGGTGACCAGACCGGCAGAGGAGGACAGTTGGGGGGGACCCAGGCCTGCTGGGGAGGGCAGTTAGGGGTGACCAGGCCTGCAGGGGAGGGCAATTGGGGGGGCCAGGCCTGCAAGGGAGGACCGTTAGGGGTGACCGGGCCAGCAGGGGAGGGCAGTTGGGGGCGACCAGGCCTGCAGGGGAGGACAGTTAGGGGCGACCAGATTGGCAGGGGAGGGCAGTTAGGGGCAATTGGGCCGGCCGGGGAGCAGTTAGGTGTCGATCAGGCTGGCTGTGGAGTGGTTAGGGGGTGATCAGGCTGGCAGGCAGAAGCGGTTAGGGGCAATCAGGAAGGCAGGCGAGCAGTTGGGAGTCAGCAGTCCTGGATTGTGAGAGGGATGTCCAACCACCCACCGGGATCAGGCCTAAACGGGTGGTCAGACATCTCGCAAGGGGTCCCAGATTGGAGAGGGTGCAGGCTGGGATAAGGGACAAACCCCCCCCCCCCCATGCACGAATTTTGTGTACTGGGCCTCTAGTTTATTATATGTAAAGAACAAATGAATATGGTTCTCATGACACATGGATTCTCCTTGCAGCCTCCCCTTCACCAGGGCATTCGGTCTCTGAAAGGGCATCTCCAGTAACAGCCCTTCAGATACCTGCTGTCTGTTCTCATGTTCCTTTCAATCTTCTCAACTTTAGGCTAAGAATACCTTCACCCAGGCCTCATATAAGGGTCTTTGGTCTCTCTCTTCTACTGCTCACAATGACTTCGGTTATGGCAGTGGTTCTCAACCTTTCTAATGCCGCGACCCTTTAATACAGTTCCTCATGTTGTGGTGACCCCCAACCATAAAATTATTTCATTGCTACTTCATAACTGTAATTTTGCTACTGTTATGAATCGTAATGTAAATATCTGTGTTTTCCGATGGTCTTAGGCGACCCTGCTAGCAGTTCTCAACCTGTGAGTCGCAACCCACAGGTTGAGAACCGCTGCTGTAGAGCCTAAGACCATCGGAAAACACAGATATTTACATTACAATTCATAACAGTAGCAAGATTATAGTTATGAAGTAGCAACAAAATAATTTTATGGTTGGGGGTCACCACAACATGAGGAACTGTATTAAAGGGTCACAGCATTAGAAAGGTTGAGAACCACTGGGTTATGGTGTAAAATACTTAAAAATGCACAGAGTATTTCAAAGGTCTCAGCCCCCTTCTTAGGCCATTAGATGGTTACTGTACATTAGCACATGGCAAAAATGTCTCATCTACACTTCCCTCTCACTCACCCCCTTTATTCCGCAGAACAAATTCTGGTGAGCTCCTATATGTGCCTGATACTGTTCTTGGTTCTGGGGATACAGGAGTAAATCCTACTGAAAAAGCTTGGCCTTGTGGAGTTTATATCAATTAGAGGTAATCTGCCAACAATTTTTGTTTTTGAAACAAAAGGATGAGATATCTTAAAGCTATTGATTTTCCACAATTATGAAATTTAGAGTTAAATTTCCCTCTTATGAAATACAAAAGTAGAGATTTAGAAGTTTACAGTTGAAGAAATGAATAGGATTTAGATGGAACATCTGACTCAGAGTCTGTAAACAAAACTTGAAGAAATTAGTTTATATAGTCAGGGTGGGTGTGTGTGTGTGTGTGTGTGTGTGTGTGTGTATGTGTGTGTGTGTGTGTTTGTGTGTGTGTTAGGGAGAGGGGGACCTCAGGGGTGGAGGGTTGAATTATCCATGTTACTCAAAGCATAGTATAATATCAGTTCCTTTCTCCCTCTCCTTTTTCTTCCCCTCCCCTCCCCTTCCCTCCTTTCTTCTTCCCTCCCCTTTCTTTTCATCCATCTCCTTAGGCCATTCTATTCCCCACCACCACAAGTGAGCACCCTTCAGATAAATTTTGATATGATTATAAAATTTCTCAAAAAATCAAATCTGAAATTTGTAAATATTGCTTTTAATTCATAATATAATTTATGGGGATTGGACATCTTTATAATATCAAGTCTGTGCCATCCAAGAATATACAATCTTTCCACTTATCCAAATTGTTTTATGTCATTTATTAGGCATTTAAAAAGTTTTCTATGGAGTTCTTATGTTTTCTTGGTTAGCTTAATATCTAGATACTTAATAGTTTTTTTTTTCTATTTTGAATGGTATCTTATTTTTTGTTACATATCTCTTAGTTGTCATGTATCTTTCTCATTGGGAGTATTTTATTTCATATTTTGAAAAGTGGATACAAAACAAAAACACTGAATTAATTTTTTTTTTTGTTATATAAAACTAGGTGTTCCAAACAGTAGGCATTATAAAATAAACATAAAAATGCAGGCGTTTATAAAGGAAAACAGTAGCATAGGGGAAGAAGGAACAGCACTCTTTATGTTAAAGAGAAGACTCCAGACATAACCTAGAAACTTCCCCGCTTTGCAATAAAAATGTTGTCCCGATGTTGGCCGAATCCTTACCACAGGGCCCTTTGTGTGGTGGCTGAGAGGAGCCAGATGTTCTCAGTGAAGTGAGAAAGAGGACTGTGAGAGGAACCGAGTGAGGGCAGAAGAGGAAGAGTGGATCTGTTTGCCTGATAGGGTCAGGGGGTTGGGGAGCACCACCAAGTCCAGGGCCCAGGTTTGAAATACAAGATCATCTCGTCCATATCACAGCAAACCCACTTAATAGAGACCTTTAAACACGGGTTTCGGTGACTTACACCCACGAATCAACAACAGAGAGTAAATATTTGGTAAATCTCACTTGCTTCTCATAGGAAAAACCCAGTACTCTGTCAGTAATTTGTTGAGGGAAAAGATGTATTATTAATCAATAGGCAACATGGTCAGAACCATCCATAACAGTGAGATCAAAGGAAATGCTCCTCATCCACTGATTGGCATTGGGTGGCATCAGATGATCTAAGAAAGGCATTTAGATTCATGCCCTGTGTTAAACCCAACAGGGTGAGGTGGAAGGCACTCGTATATTATTCTTGCGGCCAGGCATGCACTGCACATTAAATTGTCAAGGTGATAGATGACAAGAGGTAAAGTTCTAGGGAAGATGAAAAGTACCAGTTTGAATAAACCACCATGACAAAGACTTCCTAACTAAGGCATATTTTTGTTTCTAGATGTAACAGGGATTTTGAAACAGTGTTTTTCTCTTAAAATATCCACCACTATCCTTACAGATGTGAGAGAGGCTGTTCTTTAAAATTATTTTCACCAACAAATGACTTTTGTTGCATATTCTCCAAACACCCAAGTAGAATGGTGGGTGACATGTGGGTACACAGATAGTCTAAAATAGAGGAGGTCTTCATTATAAGGTTACCCTTTAGTGCTATCAGCGATTTCATCCGTATTCCGAGTTTTACCTTTAACAATAGGCTAACAACCTAAGTAAGAATTTCTGAGCTTCGATCTCTAAATTGAGAATGAGCAAAAGAGAAAGATCTACTAGAAATCCAGACAGTATGGGACAGAGGGTGGGGAGGGAGACAGAAGCAAAAATTCAGGGCACATTATCAAAGTGAACTCCTCTGAAATCACTCTGGCGTCTCTATTATTCACCAACCATACTTTCCAGTGAACTGTTTGTGAGCATTTTCTCCTGAAGGCCATTGGCCATGGAGTTGGCGCTACTGGCTCTAAGTCAGAGAAGCAGAAGTTAACTTCAGCCAGTTTGCTCCTGGTGATTGGGTTAAGTCTGCAGGGACTTTTTTAGGTGGTTTCAAGCCATTGAAATCATTCTCTCTACCTCCCTTCAACCCCCCCCCCCCGCCCAACCCCCAACACACACACACACACACACACACACACACACACACACACACAATTCAGAAAGCAGGAAATGTCTTTCCTGTGTAATAGTCACAGAGCAGTCCCCTAGGGCTTCCAGGGGGCTTGTATCTTCCAGTTCCTGTTTCTGGTTTCTAACTACTAACTCTATATTTGGTAATGGCCTGCCTGTGGGCTGTTTTGGATTTGGTATTAATAAGATAACCTGAGTCACTAAGCAGAGATCTAAAGCAATCTTATTTTTCCAGGAGGCAACATGTTGACCTTTGAGGATTTGGTCTATTTTATTAAGTGTGTTGAGTTTTTGAATAGTGTTGTTTATAGCACAGAGTTGGGTGTTTACACGATTGGTCTTTGAGAGTGTATGACTGTACCAGAATAGGATACTACACGCACTCTCCTGCTTTACAATGAGTTTATATTTGTTTCTTATGTGGGCAGATGTAATTTAAGCAGTGCTCTTTATAGTATGTGCTCTTATTCCGTGGCAGCCTTGAAAACAGCTACTTGCTCAGAAATGAACAAATACTTGTCAGATGAGTGAGACAAGAGTGTGGATTCTAATTCTTTTACATCAGGGCAAGAAAAAATCAACACTCTATTGACAAATAACTTCATCTTTTCCCTAGTATTTTCAAAGCTGTGTAGTGTTAAATCTTTATGAACATAATCTTTTAGGAGTAAACTGAGAGATAATCAACTATTATTTGCCATTGGAATAAGTCATTTAGAACAGTGGTCGCCGACCTTTCGAACCTCATGGACCACCAGTGGTCTGCAGACCACCAATTGGTGATTGCTGATTTAGAAAACAATCAAAAAGTTATTGGATTACTATTTTATCACCAATCTATGCTCTTCTCACCCTACCTTAGATTTGATTTGTCCTCTTTTAAAACCCTAAGAATTAACTTGTTTTGTAAATAAGATCAGAAACAATGACTGCATTTTTATTTTATGAAGGGAAAATCAAGTCATGAAAGCATATATTAACCACTAGAGGCCCAGTGCACAGATTCGTGCACCGGTGGGGTCCCTCAGCCTGGACTGCACCTTCTCGTAATCCAGGAACCCTCGGGGGATGTCGGACTGCCAGTTTTAGCCCGATCCCGGAGGGATGTAGCAGTGCCCAAAGAGGCAGGTGGCCAGGGAGGAGGCCAAGCCTGGCTGCTCCTGGGGCACCTGGCCCCATTGTGCCTCCCGCTGGCTTCTGGCTGAGTGGTGCTCCGGCTGTGGGAGCACACTGACCACCAGGGGGCAGCTTCTGCATTGAGCGTCTGTCCCCTGGTGGTCAGTGCGCATCATAGCGACCGGTTGAGTGGTCAACAGGTCGTAATGCTTGCTTAGGCTTTTATATAGATAGATTGTAATATCACCTTGTAAACAGGAAAAGAATTTGAGCATCACAGAGAACCTTTATTTATGAAGTTATCAGTCATAAGTCAATCATCACAGTAGGGCTAAAATAAGAACTTAAATTTTCCTAGGGAACATTCATTTGTTATATGGATACTGGTTGGTTTTACTTCCTTTAGTAATTTGCAACATATTTCCTTTTTTAAAAATATGTTTATATAGTTTGGAAGTTATTATTTTTTTATAGCAGGTGAATAATCTTTTTAAAAAATCTAGACTATCAAACAGAAAGTTCCTCTTTTTATAACTTTCTATTTTCCCTTTTAGTCATTTGCATTTGTTTTTATATTTAAAATCCTGTTTTACAAGCCCACAGTTGGCCACACAATCTGTACAACTGTAATAGTTCCATAATATTCCATAGCAGTGAGCACAGGCGTGAAAGACACATGCTACAAAATCCTGAGATCTGAACCCTTGCTGCTTCCCTCTTGGCTCTGGGGCAAGTTACGGAACCTTTTATGCTTCAGAACTTTCTTCTACTTCCACAGGTTCATTCTGGGAACTAAAGCACATACAGGTTCTAGCACAGGGTCTTTTCCAATGTCACTCAATGCAAGCGCTATTAGCACTCTGGAAGGACAGGATGTGTGAGGAAACGCCCCTAAAACGCCATCTGTGCCAATTAAGGAGGGCTTTGTGACATGATCACACTACAGGGCTTTGTGACATGATTACAGGGACTTTTTTCCTTCCATTCCTCTTTCTAAAATATATATTTAAGCCCGGGCAGCGTGGCTCAGTGGTTGAGTGTCAACCTATGAACCAGGAGGTCACGGTTCAATTCCTGGTCAGGGCACATGCCCAGATTGTGGGCTCGATCCCCAATGTGGGGTGTGCAGGAGGCAGCCAATCAATGATTATCTCTCATCATTGATGTTTCTATTCTCTCTCTCTCCCTCTCCCTTCCTCTCTGAAATCAATAAAAATATTAAAAAATAAAAAAATATGATTTGTAAAATATATATATTTAATTTTGTATACTCATTCTTTGAGACTAGGCTCTATTTTTACCTCCTCAAGCCTCTAACTCCCAGTAGCTGAGATGACAGCATCATATTTAAGGTTCTAAAGACGCTTATACACCAAATGACATTGCTTATGCATTTCTAGGCTCTTCAGACTATTAGTAACATGATGGCAGGGGCTGTACGGTATTTCTCTTTCAGTGTCTAGAGCCCCACACAATGCCTGCTATATCACTGGTGCTCAGAGATATGTTGAATAAATGGTCCACTCCATAAATTTGCTGAGCCTGGTAGTCTTCATATTCTGATGCAACATTCCTTTGGGGCATCTCACTCTCTTTTCAGAACCCTGACATCCCAGGCTACATTTCCTGTACACAGTCCAGGAAAGATGCTGAAGTTGTGCTCGAATCCCCTCCTGCAGTCACTGCGGGCACAT
Organism: Cnephaeus nilssonii; assembly: GCF_951640355.1. Classification (NCBI taxonomy): domain Eukaryota; kingdom Metazoa; phylum Chordata; class Mammalia; order Chiroptera; family Vespertilionidae; genus Cnephaeus; species Cnephaeus nilssonii. The sequence continues at coordinate 36,536,064 of NC_137078.1, forward strand.
CTCCCAAACGAGGTTCATTACAGATATTTTCACAGGTACATGCTCCTCTCCGTTTGTGCTCATTTTTTCCAAGTTCACTACTAGCTCTTAAAGATTTCCTGTGAGGTTTCCCTTTTCTGCATTTCCTCCTGCCGTGGACTATGTACACAGAGAAGTGAACCTTCTGCTTGTGGCGGTGCTGGGTGCTGGGTACAGTGACAAAGGAAGGCCGGTGTGCAGTCTTCCTGCTGCTGTGTCACCTCCCTCTGTTTCCCAAACTGGCCGTTCCAAATATTTGCCCCTTTCCTCGAGGACCCTACTCTGCTCCCTTCCTTGTTGCCACATTCTGTCTTCCTTACCCTCAATCTCTCACCACATGTGCCACTTTCTACTCCACAGAAGCCGTGAGGCATACACACCCATCTCTCTCTGCCTCTCTCCTCCCTCTGCCCCAATAAAATGCACCTATACCCACCGTTCCCATGTTGGTGGAAGATGCTCCCTCGACCAAGTCAAGGATGATCCTCCCACCTGGTTCCATCACCTCCTTCCGCCTGAGATGATCGCTCTTCACTTCCCTGATCTCCTGAGTCTTGTATCCAACTGGCTATTTAACATTTCTACGTGGGGAGCTAACACATTATCTCCAGCTTAACATGCTTAAAACTTTTTTCCAGTTGCTCAGACCTAACCACTGTTAAGAGTCATTTTTTATTTCTCTTTTTCTCTCATACCTCACATTCCATCTTTCAACAAAATCTTAGTGATTTTCCTTTAAAATATATCCAGAACCACTACGTTAATCCTGGTCCAAGCCATCTGCTTCATGTCTTGCCTGGTTTACTGTGGTGGCCTTCTAAATAATCCCCTGCTTCTGTCCTTCCCCCGCACTGCACTCTCAGCACCAGCGGGGTCTTGTTCAAACCCAAGTCACATACTGACTACCCTCTGCTCAGAATCCTCCCAACATGTCCCATCTCACTCAGGGCAAAGCCAAAAACTACACAAAGACGCCAAGGCTTCTCCGGATTTCATCCTTCTGCTCCTCCACTCACGCACGCTTCTCTAGCACACTGGCCTCCTGGCTTTGCCTTCAGATGTCAGGGATGGCCCCGCTTCAGGCCTATAACATCGCCTGGGGTCTTTCTAGGCTCCTCTCCACATTCAGACTTACAAGACGATCACAAAGCTCCCTCAGCTCCAGAATCACTTACAAAGGTACAGGATGGAGTCACAACTTGCCGGCAAGGTGACATCAGGCTTTCCCATTTGGGGGATCTCCTCACTGTCTGTATAGTGGCCCACGCTGCTGCCCAGGAGCTAGGCTCTCCCCGAGCTCTCCTCCCTGGATCATCCGAGGTGCAAAGAAAAGAGATCCACTGTAGGTAGAGTCTGGATTTACCCTGGCTTAAAAGCCTTATGTTCCAAAGGAGCCCATATCTCTTGTAACCCAATAGATACCTCTTCCACGTGTCAAAGGACAGCCTAGTTACTAGTGTCACCACAATCATGGAAGTTCTGCGCTATGGCTTCCTATCAGCCCAGATGCCATTGACCAATCAGCAGTCACTTACATCATAAACAATGTTGCCTAGTAACACTAACATTCTACCTTTATCAGGTCTCCAGAGACACAGAGTTAGAAAGTTGAGAAAGTAAATGTCAAATTCTCCCGTGGAAGGGTCCTGTGTGAGCCCTCTGCCTATGTGTTCCTTGTTCTTGCTGTTCCCTCTGCCTGGAAGGCTCCTCCCCGGACATCTATCTGGCCTGCGCCTGCACCTCCTGCAATTCCTTGGTCTAAGCCCCCCATTCAGGCCAGCCTATTGAGAATCTCAGCTGCTGGGACCTCCTACAGTCCGCGTATGTTTGATTTTTTTCCCATTGCCCTTATTACCTTCTAACATATGTAATTTACTAATTGATTTTTCTTCTGCTGCTGTTTTTTTGTGTGTTTTTTTTCCCCCATAGAATGTAAGCTCCCTAAGGTTGGGACATTAATTCTTTTATTTTTTTTCCACCTGTGTTGATAATTCTTGGCTCCTAGAACAGTGCTTGGCACACAGTAGGTTCTTCAACAACTATTTCTTTTATTTATAGATGAACTTAAGTGTTCCTCTTTTTCAAACTCTAGGTTTTCATTGCGTTTTTTTTTTTGAAGAAAGGGCAAAATTTTTTCAGCTGACAAGTAAAAGGTAGCATGATGTTAGGGATTAAGAACAGGGAATTTGGCCGAAACCGGTTTGGCTCAGTGGATAGAGCGTCGGCCTGCGGACTCAAGGGTCCCAGGTTCGATTCCGGTCAAGGGCATGTACCTTGGTTGCGGGCACATCCCCAGTAGGGGGTGTGCAGGAGGCAGCTGATCGATGTTTCTCTCTCATCGATGTTTCTAGCTCTCTATCCCTCTCTCTTCCTCTCTGAAGAATCAATAAAATATATTAAAAAAAAAAAAAAAAAAAAAGAACAGGGAATTTGGGGCCAAACTGTCTGTGTCTGAATAAGGGCTTTGCCACCCACCTTGGGAGGATGCCCAAAACTCTCTGTGCTTTAGCTGTCTCATTTGTAAATGGGGATAATAACAGTACCTCCATCTTAGGGTTGCCATGAGGATGAATGAGTTAAAATATATGGAACATGTTCAGAATAATGCCTGACACAGAGGAAGCACTATGTGTTAACTAGAGTTAAAATCAGCTTTAAAAAGGCTTTTATTTTTACTCTGCACCACTTCTAGTTATTTTTCTCTCTTCCAAGCTCCTCTTCCTCTCAGCTGTTTTACCTGAAAGTCACATCTACCCCACAGCCTTTTTTTTTTCTCAATTACAGTTTACATTCAATATTATTTTGTACTGGTTTCAGGTGTACAGCAGAGGAGTTAGGCAATTGTATACTTGACAAAGTGTTCCCCCTGGTATTTCAAGTACTCAACTGGCACTGTACATGGTTATTACAATGTTATTGACAATATTTCCTATGCTGTAATCTACTTCCCCGTGACTATTCTGTAACTACCAAGTTGTACTTCCGGGTGAAAATGGTGAAGGGATTCTGAAGTACCCAGCCCACAGCCTTTACTTTAACTTCCATCCACCCACTGAAACTAAGATTTCCAATGGCCTAGTTGCTACTTCCCTCTCCATAGTCCATGAGCTAGTTGTATTGCCTGCCATCATTAACCACACCTGCCTTTGACTTCTGAGCCCCTCCTCCCATTTCCACCCGTTCTTACAGCTTCCCCTTCTTAGTCTTCTTCAGATGCACCCTTTTTCCTTCAATCACTCTTTAATGTTATTCCTAACATCATCTCACTTGCCAGTTCCCCTTGGGTGATTCCATTCACGGGCATGGCTTCAATTCTCACACTGATGACACCCACTGCATTTCCCGAAGATGCCCTGTTCTTTCTCACATCCATGACTTAGAACTTCCCTTCCTCTTTCTGACACCCTCTCCCACCTTCATCTCCCTCTTCCTAACTTCAGCTGGTTTTCCAAATTTTAATAGAACCATCCCCTTTTCTCTTGTTCCCAAGCCAAGCATCCCTCCTCTGCACTCCCTTACTGCTTATGGATACATCCATCGTAGTATAACACTACCTTTTCTGATTGCCGGTTTATTAAGTTTAACCCCCCAAATAAACTCTCTCTCTCTCTCTCTTTCTCTCTCTCTCTCTCTCTCTCTCTCTCTCTCTCTCTCTCTCTCATATATATTTCCTCAAAGTACAGTGCCTGGCACATAGTAGGTATACAAAAATTACCTGGATTCAATATATGAATACATAGCATCTATATAGAATAAATTTTGATTGGGCTATCTTTTAATTAAAAAAAAAACAACAACAATGGGTAAAATTGATAATATCCCATCAAAATGTTCTTCCAGAAAATATTATCAGGGGTTAGTGGAAGAGGTAAAGAGAAGAGTTCCATTTTGGCAATATAAATGGCGCTGTGGCTATACATGCTATATTTTACTATAAAGCCAACTTTGAAAGATAAGGGACTTCCTTTCATGTTAGTGACATCAAATACGATTTGACTCCTCTTACTTCTGTTTGGGCCCAGTGAAACCTTACTAGTACCGTATTTACCTTATTAGGAAAGTCCAGTAAGTCAGGGATTCAGGCTCCCTGCCATGATTATGAACATCATCCACAAGGATTGAAGAGCAACTAACATTTACTTGGTTAAAATCACACAGCCAGCCCTTGTAAGGGTTTCAATGACCATCTTGCTGTGGCCCCATCTGACAGGAGTCTAGGCACCTACCTGTAAAGTACATCCGAACACCCCGATCATCAGCATGGCCACGGAGAGGTAATCGGTGAACACATCCCACCACGGCTTCAGCACCCGGAAGGCAGGCTGCTGCTCAGAGAACTGCCGGAACTCTGTCACAGGAATCATGTTTCTGAGAAAAGAGAGATTACTGGTGAACGCATTGATCTTCATGCCCAACATACTCCATTGTTAACAACCTTCGAAATGCTGCTTCAACCCTCCAGAAATAGTGGCCTGAGTTACAATAGTAGTGATCACGGCACGTGGGTGTTTTCATAAGTCATTGACTAAAATAAGGGGCCGCACAGGAAAAAGACAAGTACCTTTACTCACTACTGTCCCATAAGCTGGTTCCCTTTGGCTCCACATGGGCCAGACAGTCCCTGGCCAGAGCAGTCTCAGAATCCACTATTTCCTGGATTCTCTCTTAAACAGAACAAAAGGGCACCAGAGAAAGCAGAGCCTAACCTTAGAGATATTTTTGCTATTGATCTTACTATTTTGGGTTGTTGCTTTATTTTGTAAGTGTCATCTCAGCATTGGTTTGTGTTCATTCTCTCCTGCGCCCTATATGTAAAGTATTTTGCTTGCTCCTTGGGGAAGGCAAACAACTTTGCCATATGGTCCTTGTAAGAGGGAAGATTTTCATTGACGGTGGTGGTTGGGGGAGAGGGGGACTGGGGTGATCTTCATTTTGTTGCAAGCCCCCTCCCCCCACACTTTTTTGGTCCCTGTTCTTTTGACTTGATTTTTTTTTTTCTATTTCCTGTACTTACCATATTTTACTGTGAGCCTCAAACTTATCCTTTATCTCTTCTGAGAAATCAGTTGGTCCTGAAAACACTTATCTCTATCTAAATGACAGAAGATAAATAAACAGGCCGCATTGGCCACTCTGGGAAAAGGGGAATCAGCCGCATCCTTTTCTCAGTCTGTATTCCCTTTTCTCAGTCTGTATTCCCTTTTCTCAGCGCTCAGTCCCACTGCTTTTATTAAGATCCAGGACTTGAAGCTACTCATTCTGCTACTACGAGAAGGAATATTCTTTCCTTACCTTATGGCAACGAGAACGAGTGGCCAAGGAGGACTAAAAAGGCGATTTCTCACCCTGTTGCCATTGTTGGATCCAATAATCTAGCTCACTGCTACACTTGTCCTGGTTATTAAAGAGTCTAATTAAAAGCAGGGGAAAGGCTACATTTAGTGCTTATTCTCCCAAGCCTTCTTTGTTTCCTGGATCTCTCTTCCCTAATGCCAAATTAAAGGCTGTACAATAAACAGCCCAAAGAAAAGCCACTGTTCTTTGAATTTACAGGTGGTTGTCTTTGGAAACCATTACAATGTTATCCATTCTGTCTGGCTGCTTTATCTGACCTTTGCTTAAGCAGTAACATGTCTTCCTTTTGGATTTGTTTCTTAATACAGTGTTGAAAATTCAGCTGCTTGGTGCAGCCCTCACCCATGACCTATCTACTTGGCTTCTGTGCAGCATTTGACATGACTTCCTTATTTTACCAACACACAACTTTCTTAACTCCATTTTGTTACTAACACTAGGCTGCAAGCTATTTGAAGATAGAACCTATGTTATGCACATGCATTCTCAAAAACATGTTGTAGGAAAGCCACATAAGCTAAATAAATGTATATTCTTCGTGCCATTAAAATTCCATACTAGCTCAAAGTTTTATTTTTCTGACACTTCATGACCTCTTTTCTCAATGAATCATTGCAATCTCACTGCCCCAAATGTTTTCAAGTCATGGTTGTTCCAGCAGTAGTCACAGACAGGCACTAACTCATCTTAATTTCCAAGCTTGCTTCAGAAGCTATTGTCTTCTTCTACTTCACATCCCCATCACTCACCGCAACGTCTGGTGAACAAGAGGCCCTGAACACTGTCTGTTGAGTAAATAAATGAGTGAATTTGGATGCTTGTTCATGGAGCAATGCTTGTCCAAAGCAGATCTGGGGTGGCTCTGCTGCAGTGACAAGTTCGGTACCTGTGCTCTAGTCTACCTTCTTTGATAGATTTGGTTGTTGTGTCCTTCATGACAGGTTGCTGACCACCTTGGAAGGATTTGGGCTTGTTCTTTGAAGTGGGGAGCAATTTCAGGAATAAAATGCATCTATGTAAAGAACTGGTTCTCAAACTTTTTAATCTTGCCTTGGCTGGTGGTTAGAGCGTCGGCTATCACACCAAGGGTCCCGGGTTCAATTCCTGGTCAAGGGCATGTACCTGGGTTTCAGGTTCGATACTCAGCCTGGTTGGCACTTTTGCAGGAGGCAATCAATCAATGTTTCTCTCACTTTCCCCCTCCATTCCTCCCTTCCACTCTTTTAAAAATCAGTGGAAAAAATATCATTAGGTGAGAAATAACAAAAACAAAACAAAACAAAACAAACCCAAAACTTTTTGATCTCAGGACTCCTTCACATTCTAAAATAGATGGGGTGCTCAAAGAGCATTTTTTAAAATGTGGGCTGTACTTATCAACATTTACCATATTAGAAGTTAAAACCAAGAAATTAAAAAAATATATGAACTCATTTAAAAATAATAAAACCCATTTCATGTTAACATAAAGTATATTATAAAATAACTAGAGGCCCGGTGCATGAAATTTGTACACGGGGAGGAGAGGGGTTGTCCCCCAGCCCAGCCTGCACCCTCTCCAATCTGGGAACCCTTGAGGGATGTCCAACTGCCCGTTTAGGCCTGGGCCTAAAAGGGCGGTTGGACATTCCTCTCACAATCCAGGACTGCTGGCTTCCAACCGCTCGCCTGCCTCTGCTTGATTGCCCCTAACAGCTTCTGCCTGCCAGCCTGATCACCCCCTAACCACTCCCCTGCCAGCCTGATCGACAACTAACTGCTCCCCGGCCGGCCCAATTGCCCCCAACTGCCCTCCCCTGCAGGCCTGGGTCCCCCCGCCCCAACTGCCCTCCCTTGCTGGCCTGGTCACCCCCAACTGCCCTCCTCTGCTGACCTGGTCCCCCCAAAGGCCCTCCTCTGCTGGCCTGGTCACCCCTAACTGCCCACAACTGCCCTCCCCTACAGGCCTGGTCCCCCCCCAACTGCCCTCCCCTGCTGGCCTGGTCTCCCCCAACTGCCCTCCTCTGCTGGCCCAGTCACCCCTAACTGCCCTCCCTGCTTGCCTGATTGCCCACAACTGCCCTCCCCTGCAGGCCTGGTCCCCCCCAACTGCCCTCCCCTGCAGGCCTGGTCCTCCCCAAACGCCCTCCCCTGCAGGCCTGGGTTCCCCCCAACTGCCCTCCCTTGCTGGCCTGGTCTCCCCCAACTGCCCTCCTCTGCTGGCCTGGTCACCCCCAACTGCCCTCCTCTGATGGCCTGGTCACCCTTAACTGCCCACAACTGCCCTCCCCTGCTGGCCATCTTGTGGTGGCCATCTTGTGTCCACATGGGGGCAGCCATCTTTGATCACATGGGGGCGGCCATCTTGTGTCTTGGAGTGATGGTCAATTTGCATATTACTCTTTTATTAGATAGGATTATATTCTATAAAGCAAAAAATAAGAATGGCATTGTTTTACATTTTTGCAAATCTCTTTAACACCTGGCTTAATAGAAGATAACTGGGTCCTCATATCTGCTTCTGCATTCAATTTATTGAAATATGTTGTCTTGATTAAAATTTATGAATCAGATATATGTTTGGAGAAGGGAGAAATACCTTCATAGCCTTTTCATATAATTGTGGATATTAATTTTTGATAATATATTAAACTGACTTGGTTAGCTGCAATATGGAATCTGAAAACTATCAACTTTTCAAACTCCTGATATTAAGACTCATTCATCTATCTTGTACTTTGAATAGATCTTTTAGTTACGCATGGCTTTATAACAATATGCACTGATCATCTGGAAAATATTACATCACTGAGTTATGTAGCTCTTCCAAATGTTGACAAATTATATTAAAAATCACATTCATGCCCTGGCAGGTTTTGATCAATGGTTAGAATATCAGCCCGTGGACCAAAGGGTTGCAGGTTTGATTCCTGGTCAAGGGAACGTATCCTGGTTGTAGGTTCGATCCCCGTTCCTGGTCAGGGAGCATGTGGGAGGCAACCAATCGATGTCTCTCTCTCACATCGATGTTTTTCTCTCTTTCTTTTTCCCTTCCTGCCTCCACTCCACTCTCTTTAAAAAAAAAAAAAATCAATGGAAAAAATATCATTGGATGAGGATTTAAAAAAAAAATCACATTCATTAATATCACCAATACTTTCATCAGAAACGCTTTTAAGTAATGCAAAGCTGTCAAACTTATGGTAGTGAGTACAAGATTTCCAAAATTGTAATCACTTGGAAGTCTGAATTTCATTTCTGGCAGCAAATATAACTGATATATTAGTTGTTCTTTTTGAAGTGTCACTTTGTTCATTTTGAAAAAATGTCTTCCACGTACTGAAGTCTGAATAATCATTTGTTTTATTCAAGTAAAAATGGTGTAATATGATAAAAAAGCTAATTCAACTTTCAACTAAAATAAGGACTTTCTCTTGAGACACCCATTGTACTTTAAAAGGCAGCAGAAGTATTTTATATGTTCTTCACCTTCACCACAGTGTATTAATACAATATGCAGCCAAGGCTTGAGAGTTATTAAAATAGTAAGTTTACTGCTTCAATGAGGACATTACATAAAACTCGCCATTTTTAAAAGTAGTATGTGCAAATGAAGAATACAATCTCTATAGTACAGTCTGGTGCCTCTATTTTGGTTCATGCTAAGACACCTCACCCACCATTGCTTTTGTACCACCAGTGAAAAAGGCAAAAAACATCTTAGCATTAAAAAATAATTTTGGCCCTTCCTGGGTGGTTCAGTTGGTTAGAGCATCATCCCATACACCAAAAAGGTTGTGGGTCTGATTCCCAGTCAGGGCACATAGCTAGGTTGAGGGGAAAGAACCGATCGATGTTTCTTTCTCACATCAATGTTTCTTTCTCTCCCTTCCTCTCTCTCTCAAAATAAATAAAACATATCCTTAGATGAGCTTTAAAAATAATAATTTTGACCTTGTGGACCCCCTAAAAAGGTTTAGGCTACTAGGGTTCCATGAACCACACTTTGAGAACCACTAAGATAGAGGCTCATGTTCCTTTATCTATTAACTCTCCTTGAAAAAATCCTGGGCACTCATTCTAGTTGAGGTGCCCCAAGGTTTTGGCTGAATTGTCTTCACAGGCATCATTCTCTTAACATGGAAAATATTCTAAGAATCTAAGAAACTTAAGTGTTATCTACAGCTTCCTAATACTGGCACAGCCTAGTTAAGATGGACTACAAGACTTGTTAGAGAAACAGATGGTCAAAATGACATTAAGAGTTGTGTTATCACTCAACTCTTAATGTATGTAACCTCTATTGGGTGTGTGTGTGTGTGTCTGTGTGTGTGTGTGTGTGTTTATGTGCACCTTGTATGTACATGCTCATATATGTATGTACATATATACTACATATAAATGTAGTTAGATGTATAATATACACACAGATGTAAGTACATACAGACTTTACTGTTTTAACATATCACAAGGCTCAAAGTCAATATCTAGCACAGCAGTAATCTTTGTAGTAAGTTTTAATGCAAAAAAAGGGGGGAAGTGTTGAATAAAAAACTCCCAAAACTGAAAAGAGGATGACAGACCTTTTGCTTTCTTAACTGAAAAATGTTTAGTATTCTTCTTACACAAATTTCAGCACCTCTGAAAGTCATGCATTACAGTGACAACTACACTTGATTTCTTTCATTATTGTTATAGTTTCCATGTGGTTTGTGACCATTTCAAGAAATAACATCTTAAGCTGTAGCAGTCATTTCTGAATAAACTGCTGGGTTTAAATAGTTTTTTTCCCCCAGAAACTCAATCAGCATAATTTTATTTTTACTAATTCTTTGTTTTGTTTTATAAATGCAAATGATATATATATATTTAACTCCAACTTGTTTATGTAAGATTTTAGTTTGTCTAATTAAGTAATGTCTTTGGAAATATGGCATTTCAACTTCAATCAAGAGATTCTGGTATTTTTTACTTAAAAAATATATAAAGTTTTAAATTTTTCTGCTCTGTGTCCTATTGCAGAAATCAATGTGCACTTCCTTTATTAAAAACATTTATTATCAAAAGTCATTTTAATGGCTTCATTAGCCAAAAATCTTTACCTCTCAAATTTATTATGTCATATAATCCTTTGTTAAAGAATATTAGTAAAGTGGTTGCAAACCCAGAGTTTCTTATTGCTTTCATTTATTTGGCTCTTCCTGAAACAATCTATCTTCATTTCTCTCAGGAGAATTTTAGTATTATATTTTCCAGAATTAATGACACAGAACAAATTCTACTCTATTAACCCATGACTTGAAGAATATCAAACTTATTCTACTTTGATTCAAACTTAATTGTTAACATTGTTCCTCTATGGCTATCAGGTGGATACAGCTAACATGTGCTTTGTTCCAGATTTTTTCTGGCATCATCTTTAGAGAGTACAATTATACACGGTTCAAGGAAACAAGGGCCCATTCTATCATATCAATAACATGGTGAGTGGCTCCTTAAAAGCTAAATTAAAACAATTCAATAATTCCTGAGCATGTAAAATATGAATTCTACAGAACCTCTCCCCCCAACTACAAATATTATTCATCTATGTTGCTAAATCTAACAGTCAATTCTCAGCCCTCACCTTTTTTGCTCTATCAGCAGCATTGGCACAATATGACCATATTTTTCTTTTTTAATTTTTTTGGTTAATCCTCACCCGAAGATATTTTTCTATTGATTTTTAGGGAGAGTGGAAGAGAGAGGGAAAGACAGAGAAACATGGATGTGAGAGAAACACATCAATTGGTTGCCTCCTGCACAAGCCCCGACCAGGGCCTGGGCCAGGGAGGAGCCTGCAACCAAGGTACGAGCCCTTGACCAGAATCAATCCCGGGACCCTTCGGTCTCTAGGCTGATGCTCTAGCTACTGAGCCAGATTGGCTAGGGCATGACCATTCTTTACTTGACTTGCAGGACACCAGAGCATTAAATTTTTCTCCTCCTTCCTTGGCTGTTCCTTCTTTAACTTCTTTGCTGTTTCCTTCTCTTCTCCCTGACCTGTCTGTGGAGTGCCCAGTGCTTAGTCTTTGGGGTTTTCTTTTTCCTAACTCACTCATTCTCCTGGAGATACATCTAGTCACAATGCTTTAATTAGCATCTGTACTAAACACAAATTTATACCAGTATTGACTCATGGAAACAGCTGCCTACTTGACATCTCCATCAGAGAGCCACTAGACACATGAAATTCATTATGTCCCAAACCAACTCTAGCTCCATTCCCTTCTCCCCACCTCCCGTATGCCCACCAAAGCTCTTCTCTCGGAACTTTCCTGTCATAGTTGATGGCAACTCTATCTTTCCAGTTGCTAAGGCCATATATCTTGGAGTCATCCCTGGCCCTGCTTTGTCTCTTACACCCCCAATCCAATCTGTCAACAAATACTTACTATATGTTCCTTAATATGTTGTCTGTCTCCTCCCACAACAATGTAAGTTTCATGAAGGCAGGGACTTGGTCAGTTCTGTTTTGTACAGCGATGTATCCCAACTACCTAGAAAATACTGCTTGGCATATGGTAGGCACTCAATATTTGCTGAATAAATTAGTGAAGATGTAGTAATTATAATGAAGAAAAGGGGTGTAATTGCCTTTCATTTTAGAAATAATGATTGGAAAGGCAAAGTGTGTGTCTGAGTAATGGCAGGGGAGGACAATCCTGCAGCACAGGGCCAGGACGTTTGCACATCTGAGGCCAGTATGGACAAAGAGTGCAAAAAAGGAACAGGCCAGAAACGCCACAATTTATTTATGGTTCTTCTCAGTTGTACCCAAAGGCTCCATAAATCAAAATAAAGTCATCAGGATATGCTCAATTATGAAACAACTGCTTTTCCTTTAGCTTGCACAGATGTAAATAAAAATCAGGAGAAAAAGCCAAGTTTTCCAATTACATAAAAAATGATATCTTTCTCTCTTGGGAGAGCATGACTCTAGATTGTATTTTACTCTGCAGCTGTGGTACATGAAACAAACTATTTCTAGAAAAATCCACTGAAGAAGACCGTAATTATATGGCTCTATAGAAATATATTTAATTTAAAAATTACAAGTGGGTTATAAAATTGTAAAACCCGAAAGGCACTTCAGAGGTCATCCAGTCCACAGCTCTCATTTTAGGAGTGAAAAACCTGAGTCAAGAGAGATTAGGTGACTTACCCAAGGGCCACAGCTAATGGTGAGTCCTGACTTCTAACCAAATCTTACTCTTCACTCTATTGTTCTTAGTTAATACTACATCACGCTGATTCAGATAGAATATCTCCTATACTCAATTTCTCTTTTCATGCTCCTATTTGACAATATAAAATTTTTAAAATAAAATGTTATGAATACATTTAAATGGTTCTTAAGCTATAGTGCTCTTAATAGTCCCATAAATGAGAGCTTTAGACTCAAAAGGAATAGTATGAGGCAAGTTGAACTTGCAACCCAGTATACTTCTGTATTATCACCCCCTTCAATATTTCTATAATGTCATACATTAAATTAGTGGCCCCGTCACATTATTTGGAAAATATTCAAAGTGAGCTTATTTTCCTAAGGGTAGTGGTGGTAGGGAGCCACATGACTCTTCTCTAGCAATTTTTATTCTCTCTTATAACAGGAAGGTATTATACCTCTTCCTCCTTATACTTTGCACATATTTAAAGAAAAATCCCTTTAATCACTCTACTTCAAGCCATCCATCTCAAGGGCTCTGCTTTATATGATAGTTTCCACAGTTATGTTTATCGTATTCATAAGCCTTTGAATCCACTAAAAATTTGTTACATATGATCAGCAGCCGATTTTTCTCTCACAAGCATAGATTACCCTCATTTACTTGTGCACATGCTATAACTAATTATGAGTATAAGGTATGTCAGGTACTGTGCTAGATCCTGGGAAAATGAAAGTGAACAAAGCAGACAAAGTGCCTACCTCACTCACATGTATCCTCATGGGAGAATGTGCATTAAAGAGATTTCTGTAAAAGCATGATTTGTGACTAATTTTCTTATATTTAAATTCTTTATTGTTATGACTGATCTTTGTACATGTGATTATTGTTTCCTGTGCCAATGGTGCACTTAAAGAGGTGTTTGTTTTTATCTCACTGAGAACAGGGCTTATATCTTGTTTATCTCTGCATCTTCTAGAATATGGCACAATGCCTTTGAATAGACCCTCAATAAATATTTGCTAAATTAAATTACACCTAAACGTACACAACACTCACAGATACACACACACTATCATGCATTTTGTAGTGAAGGCCAGACTCTTCTATTATGTTATTACTAGAGGCCTGGTGCACGGATTCGTGCACTGGTAGGGTCCCTCGGCCTGGCCTGTGGGGATTGAGGCAAAACTGGCTCTCTGACATCCCCCAAGGAGTCTTGGAATGCAAGGCTGAGGGACCCCATGGGTGCACAATTGGGGCCGGGGAGGGACTGCAGGAGGGCTCCAGGGCGTGTCCGGCCCATCTCGCCCAGTCCCAATCAGCTGGACCCTAGCAGCAAGCTAACCTACCGGTCAGAGCGTCTGCCCCCTAGTGGTCAGGGTGCGTCATAGTGACTGGTCGAACTATTGAACAGTCAGACACTTAGCATATTAGGTTTTTATTATATAGGATCCTGTTATAAACTTTGACACTATGATAAATAAAAGAGTGACTATTATTATATAGCTTCACATTATAAGTAATGATTATTCAAAGAACATCCACTACCAAAGAGAATGTTGGAGAAGATGAAAAGAGTCAGGAATAGTTTATAATTTCAAAGTTAAGGTTCACTGGAATTTTAATGCACAATGTTCTGTCATTTGTTATAAATAGGATGTGTCAACCAATGACTTCTTAGGTCTCAGCTTGTACCCAATGGCTGAATTTTTGACTCCCTTATCAGAACATTACCCTGATAAGAAACAAGTGACAAAAAAATAAATCCAAACATTAAAGTCTTGTCTATAATATAATGGTTTGGAATACTTCATTTATACATCAGTATGACAATAATAATTATTTAATGCTTATTCCATATATTTTAAGTAAATTTAAATTCAGAAATCTTTTCTTTTCTGAAATGAGGCTAACATGTAATCTAATAGTCTTTAAAAAACTGACCAGAAAAGATTATCACCAGTTACTCATTCCCTCCCTCATCTCTGTTATTCTGAATATATCTAGAGCCTCTCTGAGAAATATGGCTTCAGCTCTCTCTGCATCCCACTGGTCTTCTCGGTCACCTCTTCATTCCATGTTGTCTCTATCTCCTTTAAACCAGGTACAATTTTCCAGAAGGCAGAGTATATACTTACCCCCCATATGATCCCAAATCCTTGAAAAGACTATATGTTTCCCCTCAAACTCTCAATATCATTCTAATGTGATTTAGACAAGGTTTCAGTTCTTTTTATCAGTCTCAACATTAAAAAATGAAGCCTAGAATTCATTTTTGTAGTTTGTAATGATTGTTTTTGAAGACTATGTCTTCTTCCAAAGGAAAAGAAGAGACTGAGGTTTATCTCCAATCCACTTTTCCCCGTGAGCAAAGAAAGTCCAATAGTTCTAAGCAGCAGACATAACATGAACATACATGTATGTACAGGACAGAAAATGCAAACCAAACAAGTTTGGAGTGTCTATGAGGAGGGCTCCTTTTTTCCAGATGAAGGGATCCAGGGAGAGAAAGGTGGATAACACAGTAAAAGGCCTGCCCTTCAGAACATTCAAACTAAGGTTTTTTGTTTATTTTTCACCCTCTGGAGTGTAGAATAATCTGAAAAGGCAAGGGTCACCTTTTCGTTCATATTGCTAGTTCCATGGCCTAAAATGCTCAATAGTTTGTTGAGTTAAATTCCAAATGATTCCGTGGGGGGTGGAGGGGAGGAGTTGTATTTTTTGTTCTAACAGGAAGTTTGGTGTGTTTTATAAATACCTTTTCACAAATACAGATAGACTGGTACTTATAAAAACACAGTCAACCAAAAGTGTGTCAGGGAATTAAAGCAACTTGTTATCAAAACTTTCCCACTAAGCTTCTTGTTTTTAATGGGGCAAAATTTTTAAATTTCCATCTATGTTAAATACAACAAGTAGGAAACAGTAAACATTGCTCAGGAAACAAGAGATTGGTGTTTAAAGTGAGAGATTAAAAGAGGAATGGATTTATTGTCTGATCGTTTTTATTGTCCTTTTTATCATTAAGCTCATCTTTACTGGAGCCTCCCATCTAAAATTTCCTTTTTAAGATCAGGGATCTTAGAAGGGTTCCTAATAGCAGAAAAACTAAATGCTGAGTAATTCTGTTTGGGGCTTTTCAAGAAGGTTCTCAGGAAGTCAGCTCATTGTCTTTCCCCCTGGATGTGCTCCGTCAAGTGATGGAAGAAAGATGTTTGGATCTCAAGCCTCCAGGGAAGAAATAAAAACCCAACTCTGCAGGAGGAAATCAGCAACTATTAGACTTTCACTGTCAGAATATTAAAACTGCCGTGAATGTACCTGAGCATTAGAATATTTGGTTTCTGTCCATCCAACCAATAAATATTTAATTCAAGACTTTGTGCCTACAAGAAAAATATTTTTTTTTAGTTTGGCTCTAAATTTAACATATTGATTTAATGGCCATCTTTTCCAAGTAAGACATTTTATGAGTTCCCTCTTCCAACTCTTATTTCTCATAGCAAAGCTAAATAAAATCTAATATGATGATATTCGACAGTTCTAGAGTCTCAGATCCTAGAATCTGAGGGAGGCATACAAGGCTCTAGGAGAATAGGTCAAAGGCCACTTGCTTCTCTGACCGAGACTTTGACAAAAATCTAAACAGAAGAAATGCTTGGAATATATGAATCATTCATGAAAATACATCTGTTTTTGAAGTGATATATTTAGTTAAAAACAATAACAACAAAAACGATAGCAAAGGAAACATGAAACTAGGTGATAGACATTACATAATTGCAAAGATCAAGTGACGTGTGTGGCTCTCAAAGGTCACTAAAAGGAGATACAAGCAATAGTAGCAGGGCCTTGTGGTGCTAGTACTATAACTAGAATGTTCTTTCAATCCCCCGCTTGCTTTGCTGATTCTGATACAACCTGCAGAGCTCAGCTCTACCACCACCTGCTCACAGAAGCCATCCCTGACCTCCCTGACCAGGTCAAGTCCAGCACCAGAGGCCCCCAAGGGAAGCACAGTGGACTTCCCTTGATGGCTGGCCCCTGTCACAGACACCATTCTCCATTCATCTGTGTAGTTCTTGGATTAATGTCAGTCTCCACTATTTTCCCAGCACCAAACAATCTTTGGCACATAATAGGTACTTAACATTTATTCATCAAATAAATGAATAATGAATTAAAAACAAAGTTATGAGAATAGTGTAAGTGTGAGATCTCAGACTATTCATTTGAATACTTTGTCAGCAATTTGGAACAAGACCCAACTCAATACCATCTTTATAGACAAACTGTATAGTATTTTGAAACTATTTACTTGCCGTTGCTACTGTTAATCAGAAAGACGGCTTAGGGCCAGATAAAGTCTTTCTGAGAAAACTATCTCCAAGATATTGAGAACCCTGCCAAATTTATGTCTAAAGTGGTTGAGAGACCTAGAAAACCAGATACTGAAGCTGAGCAATATACCAACTTGCATGGTGACACCTAGTTATCTTAAGACAGTTTCAGAAGTGGTTTTGTCCAGTAACTTCATCAATGGGATGAAAGGTGGATAAGGGATGCTTAAAAGGAGCAAAACTAGTTCAAGAGTTGTTAAATTGGGAGGTTTTAAGTATTAATCACAAATCCTAAAAAGTAAAAAAATTGTGTAGCAAGGTCACAGAAATTTATTTAAAATGTTAGCTTTAGTAGAAAAAACTAAGAAGCAAAAGGAAACTTATTTTTTCTTTTTTAAAAATTTCTTTATTGATTAAAGTGTTACATATGTGTCCTTATTCCCCCATTACCACCCCCCCCCCCACCATCCCCCCTACTCACGCCCTTACCTCCCTGTTGTCTGTGTCCATTGGTTAGGCTTATAGGCATGCATACAAGTCCTTTGGTTGATCTCTCCCCCTTATCCCTCCCTTCCCCTACCTTCCCTCTGAGGTTTGATGGTCTGATTGATGTTCCTCTGTCTCTGGAACTGTTTTTGTTCATCAGTTTATGTTGTTCATTATATTCCACAAATGAGTGAGATCATATGATATTTACCTTTCTCTGACTGGCTTATTTCACTTAGCATAATGCTCTCCAGTTCCATCCATGTTGTTGCAAATGGTAGGAATTCCTTCTTTTTTAGCACAGCATAGTATTCCATTGTGTAGATGTACCATAGTTTTTTAATCCACTCATCTGCTGATGGGTACTTAGGCTGTTTCCAAATCTTAGCTATGGTAAATTGTGCTGCTATGAACATTGGGGTGCATATATCCTTTTTGATTGTTGTTTCTAGTTTCTTGGGATATATTCCTATAAGTGAGATCACCTGGTCAAATGGGAGTTCCATTTTTAATTTTTTGAGGAAACTCCATATTGTTCTCCACAGTGGCTGCACCAGTCTGCATTCCCACCAGCAGTGCACAAGGGTTCCTTTTTCTCCGCATCCTCGCCAGCACTTGTCGTTTGTTGATGCTAGCCATTCTGACAGGTGTGAGATGATACCGCATTGTTGTTTTGATTTGCATCTCTCGATAATTAGTGACTTTGAGCATGTTAAGAAACTTATTTTTGAAAGTCAAACATTTCAAAACATTTGTTGGAAGTTCAGAAATAAAGTGGGATTTCAAAATGAGTGGATGATCATTTGGTGGCACAGGGTCAAGGGAAAAGAGAAGGTTTATGGAACAACTGTGGGATTTGTTTGTTTTTGGTTGTTGTTTAATGTTGATACTATTTTTCAGATGACCTATGTTAAAAACTTTTTTTTCTATGTTAAAAACTTAATAGACCAATGTTTTAGGGCCTAAAAAAATGGTTCCCCAGACATAAATTAAAATTGTTTAAAAACAAAATACATTTCCACTCAATAGAGAAATAGAAATTGGTGGGAAGACACGTTGGTTCACTTCTACTCAGTGTCCTTCATTACAAACAGGGTCAGTGTCAGGATTCTTGTGGGAAAGAAGTGGAGTTTGGGAAAATGAGATGGAGAGAGCCATACGACCTTAATTCACCCAGGCTCCTTCTGGAGGCTGAGAGAGGGTTGAAGTATCATTGGATATTGCTACTCCAGGAGCACAAAGTTTCCGAAGGATAAAAGCAGTGAATGACTTTGAAAATCTTTATTTCCCTAGCACCTACTACCGTGCCTGGAAGCATTATTCATTCTTTCTCTGAGTACTAGAGTACCTTTCATCTGCAAGATATTAAGCTCAGTAATGTGGATATACAGTGAGTAAGAGACATAACCACTGTCCTTATGAACCTTACATTACGTTGGAAAGACAGGTAGTAAATAATTACACAAAACCGTTTAATCAAAATTGTGATAGGTGTGAGGAAGTGGGAGTTTAGGATACTCTGATAGTTGTTAGTACACTGAGGCGCCTGAGCTACTGGGGTTAGAAGTGATGCTGCTTGGAAACATGAAGTACAGGTGGGAATGGTTATCTAGGGGCAGTTGGAGGCCAGGGCCAGGAGAACATTCCGGGCAGGATGAAAGGTCTGCAGTGTAATGGCTTTTTGTCCCCGCTCTGAGATGTATCATTTTGCCCTCCATCACTCACTATAAATATTTTGTTTTTGTTTATTTTGAATTAGGGTGGACCTCGTATTTTCTGTCTCTGGAGACACGGGGTAGCCTGAGCTGGTCCCGATTCCGTGAGACCAAGGGAGCAGTAAGTTACATGTTCTCAGACTAAATGGCAAAAAGCCACCAAGACTCACCAAGAGTCTTTATCTAAGGCATTTATGCAAATTTACCCCAAGCAATCTTGT
This sequence comes from Cnephaeus nilssonii, assembly GCF_951640355.1. Lineage (NCBI taxonomy): Eukaryota > Metazoa > Chordata > Mammalia > Chiroptera > Vespertilionidae > Cnephaeus > Cnephaeus nilssonii. Next base: position 36,555,389 of record NC_137078.1, read on the forward strand.
TGTAGAAGCCTGTAGACCGAAACAGTTTTTCCTGCTGCTAAACTGTCTTCTAAAACACGTGGACCAAACTCCACGGCGTCTCCTGGGTCATCCTCCTCGTGACGCCCCAACTCGTTAATGCAGTGTGAAGATGCCCAAGGTTCTGGCTGAGCAGCCTATGCTTGTACTGAATTTACAAAATTCTCATCACAAATGGTGAACGTTGTTCTAGAACCTCAGTGGGCCAGTCATACCAGTGAGTGGGCTGCTCACAAGTGGCAACTATGAGGGCCAACGGCTGCTGCTCTCCCCTGCATCTGCCCAAACAGGGTCCAGCCTGCAGGGCAGATAACACACTTAAGTTCCAGTTCCTGCTTAGGAATGGACTTCTGAGGATATTCAGTCTCTGGTTGGAGGATAGTCTCCTTTGGGCTGTTTTTAACTTTTCTTCTTTGTTCCCTTTGATATATCCTTTTTTCTTCCTTTTATTTCTTCCTCCTGTCCTCCCCCTTCCTTCCTACCTCCTTCTTTCATCATTCGTTATCCAATTACTATGTGTCAAGTATCCTCTCTAATAAAATGGTAATATGCAAATTAACCATCACTCCGCTACATAAACCATGCCCACCAGCCAAGCCACGCCCACCAGCCAATCAGGGAGGGTATGCAAATTAACCCCAATCCAAGATGGCTACAGCCACAGAGAGCAAGGTTTCCCAGGTAACAGAGCAAGCCAAGCTTTCCATAGCCGTTGCAGGCCTAAGCCTCCACTCAAGCTACAAAGTTTCAATTATAGAAGGTAAACAAATTCAAACAAATGGCAGCAGAATGGAGCTTGAGAGAGCAGGCCAGGGTTGCTGGCGGCAACAGGGGAAGCAAAGCTTTCCGCACACCCTGGCAGGGCTCACCCACTTAAGGCTACAAAGTTTCAATTGTAGAAGGTGAATTAACTGCCACAGAAATGGCTGCTGGAGCCCCAGGCTTGGCTCTACTCCAGGCTACAAAGTTTCAATTGTAGAAGGAAAATAAATTCCAGATACCAGGGCCTCCACTTGGGTTGCCAGGGGGCGTGGCCGGCCTGCAAACCACCACAGGCCCCTCGCTCAGGCCGCCCCACGCCCCAAGGGAACCCCCACCCTTATCTGTGACACCCTTCAGGGCAAACCAGCTGGCCCCCACCCGTGCACCAGGCCTCTATCCTATCTAATAAAAGAATAATATACAGATTGATCATCACTGCAACACACAATATAGCTGCCCCCATGTGGTCAAAGATCCTGCCCCCATGTGGACACAAGATGGCCACCACAAGATGGCCAGCAGGAGAGGGCAGTTGGGAGGCACCCGGCCTGCAAGGGAGGGCAGTTGCGAGGGACCAGGCCTGCAAGGGAGGGCAGTTGAGAGGGACCAGGCTTGCAAGGGAGGGCAGTTGGAGGTGATCAACCCTGCAGGAGAGGGCAGTTAGGGGTGACCAGGCTGGCAGAGGAGGAAAGTTGGGGGCAAACAGGCTGGCAGGGGAGCAGTTAAGCATCAACCAGGCTGGCAGCAAAGTGGTTAGGGGGTGATCAGGCTGGCAGGCAGAAGTAGTTAGGGGCAATCAGGAAGGCAGGCAGGCAAGCAGTTGGGAGCCAGCAGTCCTGGATTGTGAGAGGGATGTCCGACTGCCCGTTTAGGCCTGATCCCACCAGGATTGGGCCTAAACGGGCAGTTGGACATCCCTCCAGGAGTCCCAGATTGGAGAGGGTACAGGCTGGGCTGAGGGACAACCCCCTGCCATGCACGAATTTCGTGCACCGGGCTTCTAGTTAGAGATAAAACATAAATAAGAAGCTGTAGTCGAATATGTGGGGAATAGATCTGTAAACAAGGAGACTCAAAACGTGTTATCCCTTCTCTTTGCTCCTTAGCTGTTTGTATGGATTCAAACCCCAAGGGTTTGTGTGAGCCAGACCAGCATTAAAAAAGGTACACGCCCAATGGCCATTTAACCCCTACAGGCAGTTTGCCAAAAGATCAGAGATATAAAACCTAGCGCGAGATTGCCCTGGGATTAAGTAAAAATGAAAACAGAAATAAACAGCTATCTTGACTTTTACAATCTGAACTTAGAAACAGAATAGTTTGGCCAAAACCGGTTTGGCTCAATGGATAGAGCGTCGGTCTGCGGACTGAAAGGTCCCAGGTTCGATTCCGGTCAAGGGCATGTACATTGGCTGCGGGCACATCCCTGGTAGGGGGTGTGCAGGAGGCAGCTGGTCGATGATTCTCTCTCATCGATGTTTCTAGCTATCCCTCTCTCTTCCTCTCTGTAAAAAATCAATAAAATATAAAAAAAAAGAAACAGAATAGTTTGGGGTAAATATTTTTTTAATATAAATCCCCTGCTATATGAATTCTTATAACTTGCTATTCAAAACTCAAGAACCAAATAGATTTGGATAATAAGAGGTACTATTAGCCTGGCCAGCGTGGCTCAGTGGATGAGTGTCGACCTATGAACCAGGAGGTCACACCCCGTTGGAGCACCTGCCTGGAGTGTGGGCTTGATCCTGAGCAGGGGCCATGCAGGAGACAGCTGATCAATGATTCTTTCTCATCATTGATGTTGATATCTCTCTCCCTCTCCCATCCTCCCTGAAATCAATAAAAATATATTTTTTAAAAAGAGGAACTATTAGAGATGCTATTTATTAAATATTTCCATCCATTTATTTTTCAATTGACATATAATACTGCATTAGTTTTAGGTATATACTAATAACAATGATTTGATATATGTATATATTGTGAAATGATTACCAGAATAAGTTTAGTTAACATCCATCACAATACATAGTTACAATCTGTTTTTCTTATGATGAGAACTTTTAAAATCTACTCTCTTAGCAACTTTGAAATATACAATACAGTACAGTTAACTATAGTCACTATGCTGCACATTATATCTCTGGGATTTATTTATCTTATAAATGGAAATTTGTACCTTTTGACCACCTTACCCATTTCACACCTGCTCCCTGCCTCTGGTAACTACCAATCTGATCTCTATATCTATGAATTCAGTGTTTTAAAAAATGATTTTTAGGGTCCACATATACATGAGATCACATAGTATTTATCTTTCTTTGTCTCACTTATTTCACTTATGAACATGGGGGTGCAGGTATCTTTTTAAGTTAAAGTTTTCATTTCCTTTGGATAAATACTCAGAAGGAGAATTTCTGGATCATATGGTAGTTTTATTTTTAGTCTTTTGAGGAACCTCCATGCTGTTTTCCATAGTGGCTGCACCAACATACATACCCACCAACCTTTTCTCCACATCCTCCCCAACACTTACTATTTCTTTCTTTTTTTAAATATAATAAACATTCTAACAGGTATAAGGTGATATTTCCTTGTGGTTTTGATTTGCATTTCCCTGATTAGCGATGCTGAGCACCTTTTCATGAACTTGTTGGCCATTTGTATGTCTTCTTTGGAAAAATGTCTATGTAGGTCCTCTGCCTGTTTTTTAAAGCAGATTAGTTTTTTTTTTCTATTGAGTTATATGAGTTATTTATATATTTTGAATATGAACCCCTTAGCAGATATATTACTTACAAATATTTTCCCCATTCCATAGGTTGCCTTTTCTTCTTGCTAATGACTTTGCTGCACAGAAGCTTTTTAGTTTGCTGTAGTCCCACTTATTTCTTTTTGCTCTTGTTGCCTTTGATTTGGTGTCAAATCCAAAAAATATTGTCAAGACTGATGTCAAGAATCTGACACCTTATGTTTTCTTCTAGGAGTTTTATGGTTTCAGGTCTTAAATTCGTCTTTAACACATTTTGAGTTAATTTTTGTGTATGGTAAGATAGTGGTCCCATTTCATTCTTTTGCATGTGGCTGTCCAGTTCTCCCAACACCATTTATTGAAAAGACAATCTCTCCCCCATTGTATGTTTATCCATTATTTCTTAAACTGGCTTTTTTTTTTTCCTGGTGAGAAGGTCCACAGCATTTTTTAAATCCTCAGTCAGATTTATAATCCCCCCAAATATATAAACATACACCAACAGTACATCAGCTATTGTGACTATAGAAAAGCAGAAAGCATCTGTGTAAAGAAAGTAGTTACTGGAATTAAATGAGAAAAAAAAATCATAAGAACATGAGTGAGTCAGCAGGAGGGTATAACAGCTTTAAAGGTATCAACTTCAAAGAAAAAATGAAATTATTTGGGTTGCCCTAGTAACACCAAGATAAAATGTGGAAATGAAAATGTGAGACTTGACATTTAAGAAAACTTTCTTCAGCATAAGGTCTCTCACATCATGGAATGAGCTTTACCATGGCGACAGGAAAAAACACACACATATAAACGGATTAAAGAAAGAAAATATCCAAGGGTGGAGAAGCATAGTAATAAGGATTAAGCTGAACTAATAAATATCCTGTACCTTTCTTTTCTTTAACTCACATTATTAAACAGGGGGAGCAAAGTGTCTGCAGTGATCAAATGAGACTTTCTTCAGTGACATGTGGTCTTAAATGATTTAAAATGTTCAGCTTTTGTATTATTTCTACCCACTCACTTTCCCCCAAATGGTACAGAACTTCCACTCATTCTAGAACTCTGGCTTTATTAACAAGAAAAGGCAAAAGAAAAAACAAACAAACAAACATAAGGAAAAGGTTACATTTTCTATACTCCATCTCTACTTTTTTTGGAGGTGATAATCTCTCGTAATTAAGACCAGACCAGACATTCATATTAATGTAGCATTATAGTGGTTGGGGGCACAGCACTGAAGGCCAAGTGTCTCATTCCGAATCCCGGCTCTGCCACTTGTACGCTGGGTGACCATGAGCAGATCCCTAAGTCCTTCTATTTCTTCATATTTAAAATGGGGGAAAGGGTATAGCTTCTTTCACAGGGTTGTAAAGTATGTAAGAGATAATTGTGGCAAACACTAATTACAGTATTGGGTAGGATAGCATATTGAATATACTATCAATAAAGCTAATAATCAAACCTGATAAGTCTGAAAGAGCTTACTATTAAGAGTAAGAATTCCTTGGTGTTTGCAGCCTCTAGTTCTAAGTTGAGGTATCACACTAAACAATAATTATTTATAAAAATACAAGAAACAAACTTTGAAAGAAACATTTGTGTTAAATGGGAAAGGAAAAGTATAACCATGGACATTTACTATTATTGTGCCTCTTAAATGCCCAGCATTAAACATGTTATCTGTTGAGCTTTCTTTTTAACTTCCATGTTAAAACCATGAGGTAGGTATTATCTTGGCTCTACAGTGAAGGAAAGGTGCAAAGAGAGACTAAGTAATTTCTCCAAGGTTACAAAGCCTGTGAATGGCGCAGCAAAACTTCCCACTCAGGTATGTCAGATGCCAATGCCCAAGCTCATTCTACTCTATGGGAGAAATTTTTTCGTCTCTAACAACCTCCTTTATTGGAAAGTTAGCCTGTCATCCATTGGCAAAAACATCTATTTGTGCAGTTTGCTACCTGAGGACTGAATTCAGGGCATATTTGTGATTTGCACAATCTAGCCTAAAATCTGGTGCTGGGAAAGAAGTCCAGTCCAGCCGAAACCGGTTTGGCTCAGTGGATAGAGCGTCAGTCTGCGGACGGGGGTCCCTCAGTAGGGGGCGTGCAGGAGGCAGCTGATCGATGTTTCTCTCTCATTGATGTTTCTAACTCTCTATCTCTCTTCCTTCCTCTCTGTAAAAAATCAATAGAATATATTAAAAAAAAAAAAGAAGTCCAGTCTGAGGAAAGATTTCTTTAAAGGTTAGAAAGGACTCAGCCTCTCTCTGTAAAGGAATTACTGGTATGGGACTTACTCTTCTAGAAAAACAGAATTTTACCGCAGCCACAGGAGGCCTTTATGCTATACACTTGATTACACCAATTTCTTTTTTTTTTTTTTTTGTCTGGTACTAATCCCTTGGGTGGAGAATGCAATCCCCAAATTCCACACAGTTCCAATCCTTCAGTGGGGTAAGTGTGTGATTTCTAGGAACTCAGTGCAGCAAAGCAACAAGAACCCTCTGTACCGGGAATTTGAATACCGGGAAATGTACACCAAATTAAAATAGAAGGACAGCAACTACTTACTTCCTTTTCATTGTTCTTGTTCCAATTAATTGGTCAAGACAATTATTAACCACCTCTTGTCCCTAGAAAATGATCAGAATGTCCCTTCCCTGGTGTTTCAGTGAAGTATTTTGCTTTATCGCAGATGCGCCCACAGAGAGGATTAGTTTTCCTTTAAAAAAAAATGGTTCAAATGTTCACTGCTTTCTAAAAATTATGACTCTGCATTTTGCTTTTCCCATTCAGGCCCCACACTGTTTCCAGAGGCAGGGAGTAGAAAATGCTCTAGATGAACTTATGAAAAGAATTCCCAAGGGTACCTAATGTCTCTGTCCAATCCATGGCGCCACAGCCTTAGTGCTACCAACTCATTTTTTATGTGAAGACATATCCAGACGTATCTGACAACTCTGAAGTGCAGCTCTGTTAGAGGAATCTGACTTTTTTTTTAAAAAAAATACATTTTATTGATTTTTTACAGAGAGGAAGGGAGAGGGATAGAGAGTCAGAAACATCGATCAGCTGCCTGCTGCACACCTTCCACTGGGGATGTACCCGCAACCAAGGTACATGCCCTTGACCGGAATCGAACCTGGGACCTTTCAGTCCGCAGGCTGACACTCTATCCACTGAGTCAAACTGGTTAGGGCGGGGGGAATCTGACTTTGATGTGATTTCACATCAACCTGAGTTCCCCAGCTCACATTCCCTCAGCCTCAGTTTTCTTCATATCATCAGAGACCACCTTGCGGGTACTTCTGTTACTGCCCTTCTTTCTATTTTACCTCAATTTCTTCATCCCAGCTTCCCCAATTCTTCCTTCTCGAGCCTTCCCCGATTTAAGGAACGCATGATCTACCTGATGGATCGAAGTGGGGTTTGAGACAGGGAGATGGCACGAAGCTTTCTGACTTTGAAAATCAGAAAGGGTGGAACTGCCATTTCCTAAAGGGAGAGGGAAGCTACAGAGAAGCAGCTGTGAGGAGGGGGGAGGGAGGAGTTTCGCCAGAGACATGTTAAACCCGAGATGTCAGCCGTCCAGGTGGAGGGGCTCCATTAACAGTTGGATGTATTAGGCCAGCGTTGAAAGATCTGGCCTGGAGATGTACATTTGGGAATGATTAGGGTATAGGAAGTAGTTAAAGCCACAGGATAGAATGGAGTCACTTAGGAAGTATATGGAGAGAAGAAAACTACCTAAGGACTTCCAGCAGCAAGGGTCATTTTCCATCCAGATGTGGGATTGGGTCACTCTCTCGCTTCCTGTATTTTTCTGCACAAATGTCTTATCAGAGACACATTCTCTGGTCATCATATTTACAATATTAATACTAACTTGCCACCACCAGTAGCACACCATCCCAGCATTACCTTTTTCATCCTCCAAGTTACTTTTCTCAACAGCATTATCTTAATCGATATATTATACATGTGCTTACTTGTGTTTTGTTCTGTCTCCCGCCTTACAAGTTAAATTCCATTAGAAAAGGGGGCTTTGTTTTGTCCACTCTTATCTCCCAATATGCAGAACAGTGCCTGGAACATAAACAAACAAACAAAATTCTCAATAGTTGCTGAATGAATGAATGAAAAATGAGTGCATATCTATTCTTAAATCGCCCACTTGTGAAACGTATATAACAGAAACATTTCTGTGAATACCAGAATTTAGAGTTAGGTGCACTTGGTTTTGGGGAAAAGAACCACTAGATTTCTTTTGCAACTCTGCACTTTTTCATAACACCTGCATTATGCTTAGGGATATAGTGGAGGCAAAGAAGGCATAAAAGGCCTCTTAGGAGATTTTTGTGGAGGTTGAAAAGGAAAACTTTTCTTTGCCTTGTTCAGTGAGTTGGAAGAAGGAAGACAAGAATTAAAAGAGGTGTTCTCAGCCTGATTGATTTTGAACCTTGGGCTCCTTTATAACATTAGCAGTATCATGTTCTTACCTCTACTCTCATTGATTGCCTCAGTGACATTCTCCCAACTATAGAATAAGGTAAAGACCACAAGAAGAGAAGAACAGGTGTTTTCTAAGCAACAGCAGTGCAGTAGTGACCATTGATGATTGGGTCAAGATACTCAATGGCAAATGACCGGCAACACACAAGTGCAGAAAAATGGGTAAGTGAGGACTGTGGGAAGTTATGGTGACTCAGAAGTGGAACAAATGAACAATGCCATAATTCTTTAAAAAAAAAAAAAAAGACACTGAACTTGTAGTATTCAAGAGCCAGAAAGGTAATCGTTTGCTATAACAAGCATCATTTGGGTCCCTTACTAGACTTTAAGGCTCTATCTTTTAAGAGGAATAGGGAAAATATTGGATAGACATTTATTTAAAAGCAACAAATTATCAAAAATGTATCCAGATGGTAATCATTTCTGACTCATCTCCATTGCTATCACCCTGGTCCATGTCATCATCATCTTTCAACTGCATTATTATTGCAATAGCCTCATAATTGGTCTCCTTGCTTCTACCATTGACTCATACAGATAAGTCTCAAGTGAGCAGCCAGAATGATCTATTAAATTACTGAGTTTCTCCTTTGCTCAAAACCATTTCTCACTTAGAGGAAAAGCCAAAATCTGTACAAAAATCTCACAAGGCCCTTCATACTTGGCACGCCCCCCAACACCAATAACAGTGGCACAGCCTTCTCCTTCACTCTTGCTTTGCTCCAGCCACGCTGGAACTTCTTGAACAACGGGTTCACTCCTTCCTCAGGGCTTTGCATTTCTAGTACCTTGTCTGGAATTCTCCTCTTGTTGATATCTGTGTAGCCCAACCCCTGACCTTCTTCAGGACTTGCTGAAACTTAATCCAGATTCCAACCACATTTCACCATCTCTGTCACTGTCACTCTGGTCCAAGCCTTCACCAGCCCTTGCTTGGATATTACTGCAAAGCAGATGTAATATTACAACCGCACCCACAGATCCAGCACTCTGTTTCCTCCTGCCCTGCCTCATTTTTCTCCAGAGCATTTAGTATCTTTGAACATAGTACATTTTTTTAAAAAATTGATCTTTATTGTTGAAAGTATCACAGATGTCCTCTTTCCCCCCATTGAGCCCCTCCTCCCTGCGTCCATCCCCTCACCAGGCTTTTGCCCCACTATTATAGACAAGTGCTTTGGTTGATCTCTTCCTGCCCTCACCCCTTCCCTCTGAGAATCCTGTCTGTTGCATCCTTCTGTGTCTCTGGATCTTTTTTTTTTCCCCAGTTTATTTTGTTCTTTAGATTCCACATAAAAGTGAGATCATACGGTACTTGTCTTTTTGTGACTGGCTTATTTCACTTAGCATAATACTCTCCAGGTCCCTTCATGCTGTCTCAAAGGGTAAGATATCCTTCTTTTTCACAGCTGCATAGTATTCCATTGTGTAAATGTATCACAGTGTGGGTTGTTGTTTTTTTTATCCATTCATCTACTGATGGGCACTCGGGCTTTTTCCAGATCTTAGCTATTATAAGTAACACTGCTATGAACATAGGGGTGCATATATTCTTTCGGATTGGTGTTTTAGGATTCTTAGGATATATTCCCAGAAGTGGGATCACTGGGTCAAATGGCAGTTCCATTTTTAATTTTTTTTGAGGCAACTCCACACTGTTTACAATAGTGGCTGTACCAGTCTGCATTTCCACCAGCAGAGTACTAGGGTTCCTTTTTTTCCCCCCACATCTTTGCCGGCACTTGTCATTTGTTGACTTAATTGATAGTAGCCAATCTGGCAGGTGTGAGGTGATACCTCATTGTTGTTTTAATTTGCATCTCTCTGATGATTAGTGACATTGAGCATTTTTTCAGATGTCTCTTGGCCATTTCTATGTACACTTTGGAGAAGTGTCTATTTAGGTACTCTGCCCATCTTTTTATTGGTTTGCTTATCTTCCTTTTGTTGAGTTGTCTGAGTACTTTATATCTTTTGGAAATTAACCCCATATCAGATGTATCATTCATTGGCAAATATGTTCTCCCATACAGTGGGTTCCCTTCTCATTTTGCTGATTTCTTTTGCTGTGCAGAAGCTTTTTATTTTGATGTAGTCCCATTTGTTTATTTTTTTCATTGTTAGTCTTGCCATAGGCATCTTATCAGTGAAAATTTTGCTATAGGCATCTTATCAGTGAAAATTTTGCTATGTGAGATGTCTGGTATTTTGCTGGCTACATTTTCTTCAAGGATTTTTATAGTTTCATGATTTACATTTAGACTTTTATCCATTTTGAGTTTATTCTCATGTATGATGTTAGTGGTCTAGTTTCATTTTTTTTTTACATGTACTTTCCAATTAACCCAACATCATTTATTGAAGAAACTATCTTTACTCTATGCTCTTGCCTGTAATGTAAAATATTAATTGAACATAATAGCTTGGGTCAATTTCTGGGTTCTCTGTTCTGTTCCATTGATCTACATGCCTGTTCTTGTGCCAGTACCAGGATGTTTTGAATATGGTGGCTTTGGATTATAACTTGATATCTGGTATTGTGATCCCTCCAACTTTGTTCTTCTTTCTCAAGATTGCTGCAGCTATTTTTTGGGGGTATTTTTTTGGTTTCATATAAACTTCTGGAGTGTTTGTTCTAGATCTGTAAAATATGCTATTGATATTTTAATGGGATTGTATTGAATCTGTAGATTGCTTTAGGTAGTATGAACATTTTAATGATATAACAACAAATATTTTCCATGAAATTTTTAGTCAGAATCTTCGTTTATCATTAATTTTTTAAAAATATGCCAGATATTCTGTAAAATTGATATCATTTGGACAAACTGTGCTTTTGCTACAACATCGAGTAAATTTTCCATCATATAGTTTTTCATCAGAGAAATTTAGGAATAGGCAAAATTGACATGTAAGTCATTCCTCCACAACCGTGTTCGATAATTGCATCCTCATTTACCTCATTTTCACTAGGAAGGCAGTTTCTACCCATATTGGTAGTACTTGTTTATGACTGTTCTTTAGACATGTTCTGTTAATGACATCGCTTTCTTTCAGCTTCAGAGGTATGTTGTGCCAAAAGTAGTTCTTCAGACATATTCTGTCGATGATGTCACTTTCTTTCAGCCTCAGAGGTACACTGTGCCAATAGTTAGTCTTCAGGTACATTCTGTCGATGATGCCAGCTTCTTTCGGCTTCAAAGGTACGTTGTGGCAATAGCTGGTCTTTAGACATATTCTGTCAACAATTTTGGCTTCAGAATATCAACAAACATGTAACGTCATTATCCAGTGCCTACAGCCACCGTTTGTGGGCTGGGCTGTGGGCCGCTTTTTGCACCGTGGCAGCATCAGTTACGACTTGGTGGGCTATTGCTCTGGGGTGATGGCAGGGCCTGTGTCCCACTTGGGGGAAGCCGAGTGTTGCTTTGTCAGTGCCAGGTCCATGGTGCTGTTTCTCTGTGCACATCATGGCAGCTCCTGCATTGAGCGTCTTCCCCGTTGGTCAGTGAGTGTAATAGCGACTGGTTGGCCAGTGGGAAGGACACTTAGCACATTAGCCTTTTATATATATAAATTTTTAACAGGGTTACATCCTCTTGCTGTATCCATTCTTTTAGTATTATCAAGTGGCCTTCAGTGTCTCTTTTTATGGCCTTCACTTTGAAGTCTACTTTGTCAGATATGAGTATTGCTACCCCAGCTTTTCATTTCCAATTGCATGGAATATTTTTTTCCATCCCTTCACTTTCACCCTGCATTATTATTATTATTTTTTTTTTTGTTCTGAGGTGGGTCTCTTGTAGACAGCATATATATGGGGTCTTGTTTTCTTATCCATTCAACTACCTTATGTCTTTTTATTGGTGCATTTAATCCATTTACATTTAAGGTTATTATTGACAGGTACTTATTTGTTGCCATTTTAATTCTTTATGCCTGTGTTCCTCCCTTTCTCTCTATTTCTTCTTCTTACAACAGTTCTGTTAGCATTTCTTGCATTGCGCTGGTTTGATGGTAATAAACTCCTTTAGTCATTTTTGGTGCTTTTTTTTTTTTTGTCTGTGAAGCTCCTAATTTCACCTTTGATTTTGAATGATATCCTTACTGGATAGAGTGGGCTTAGATTCAGTTCCTTGCTTTTCATTACTTTGTATACTTCAGGCCTGAAGTGTTTCTATTGAGAAATCAGATGATAGTCTAATGGGAACTCCATAGGTAATTCTATCTCTCTGGAAGCCTTTAACCTTTTGCACTCGGATGTCGAGTGTGACTCGACACGGTTAGCATTAGAATAAAGGAATCGAGAAAAAAGCAAGTGAGTGCAAAGGGTTAAGATTCTTTCTTTGTTTTTAACATTTTCCATTTTAATTATGATGTGTCTTGGTGTGGGTCTTTTCAGTTCATCTTGATTGGGATTTTCTGTGTTTCCTGGACTTTTGTGATTTTTTTTTCAGGGACATTTTCTGTCATTATTTCTTCAAACAGATTCTCTATTTCTTGCTCAGATTCTTCTTCTGGTACCCTTATTATGTGGATGCTCTTAGTTTTATGTTGTCCCAGAACTCCCTTAAACTCTCCTCCTGCTTTTTAATTTTTTTTCCAATTGCTTATCTGAATGGGTGTTCTTTTTACCTTGTCTTTTAATTCGCTGATTTGATCCTCAGCTTCTTCTAGTCTACTGTTGAATCCTTCCAGTGTATTCTTTTTAAAATATATATATATATATTTCTTATTTATTTCAGAGAGGAAGGGAGGAGAGAGAGAGAGATAGAAACGTCAATGATGAGAATCATTGATCGGTTGCCTCCTGCATGCCCCTGCTGGGGATCAAGCCCACAACCCAGGTACATACCCTTGACTGGAATCGAACCCAGGACCCTTCAGTCCTCTATCCACTAAGCCAAACCACCTAGGGCCTTCCAGTGTATTCTTTATTTCAGCTATGCCATTCTTCATTTCTAATAGATTCTTATTCATTGTTTCAACTTCTTTTTCATGTTGGTGTAGTTCTCATTAAGTTCCTTATAATAATTATTAAGTTGCTTAGTTTTCACTAATTTGTTTGAGTACCCTTATAGCCATTACTTTGAATTCTTTATCTGACAAGTTGCTTGTCTCCATTTCATTTAGTTCCTTCCCTGGCACTTCCTCCTTTTCTCTCATCTGTGGGTTGTTTCTTTGTCTCCCCATTTTAGCAGTCTGGTAGTCCAGAGTGCCAGGTGAGGCGGGTGAGGTTGTGGGGGCAGATCAATGTGTCCAGAGGTGACTGGTCTCACAGGGTCACAGCTGTGGCTCTGATCTTCTGGTGGTACTGGGTTAAGCACACAGGATTGCTGTGGCAGGTGGGGCCATTTGTCCAGAGGTGCTGGGTCAGGCAAAGTATATGGTAGGGGCAGGTCTGTGAGTCTGGGTACATTGGATCACAATGACAGAACTGGGCACACCACATCAAGGCAGTGGGGCCAGTCGTCCAGGGGAGCCAGGCTGGGACGGCAGGTCCTTGTGTACAGGCAGGCCACGTGTCAAGGTGACAGGGTGGGCTGGGTACTCCACTGGTAGGGGTAGCAGAGTGGGCCAGGTGCTGCTCAGCTGGTGAAGGGGGAGGGCAGGGTGGGCACTGCTCAGCTGGTGGAGGAGGTGGGGTGCTCCACTCAAGGTGATGGCAGGCCATGCACTCCACTTGCTAATATGGTAGACAGGCCCTGATACTGCTAGTCCAAGCAGCCGGCTGGACCTCCATGGCCCACAGTTCAGGAGCACTGAGTTGCCATGTTTGGTTTGTGTGTGTAGACCAGTGGTTCTCAACCTTCCTAATGCCGCGACCTTTTAATACAGTTCCTCATGTTGTGGTGACCCCCAACCATAAAATTATTTTCGTTGCTACTTCATAACTGTAATTTTGCTACTGTTAATGAATTGTCATATAAATATCTGTGTTTTCCGATGGTCTTAGGCTCTACAGCAGCAGTTCTCAACCTGTGGGTCATGACCCACAGGTTGAGAACTGCTAACAGGGTTGCCTAAGACCATTGGAAAACACAGATATCTACATTATGATTCATAACAGTAGCAAAATCACAGTTATGAAGTAGCAACGAAAATAATTTTATGGTTGGGGGTCACCACAACATGAGGAACTGTATTAAAGGGTCGTGGCATTAGAAAGGTTGAGAACCACTGGTCTAGAGGCTTCAGCTCCTAGCAGTGTGGTCATGGGCATCCATCTGTGGCCTAGGAGCACTGGGGCAGGGTCGCTCCCCGCAGCCTCCTCCTGTAGAGGACCTTGCAACTCCTTCATAATAGATATTTTAATTACTATGCATAATACATGTAACATTTCTGTATAGAAACAGAATCTATACAGAAATGTTACATAAATTGAGATAAGCAAGGACACAGATAAGTCTAAATGATGAATCAAGAGCATGGAAGTATATGGACAGACTGACATACCAATATAGAATGCTACAAATTCATATATAAAAACAGGCTTCAAACCGCTGCATGAGAGATTCAGGGTATACAGGAAGAACCTGATAAATGACTGAATAGAAGATTCTAGAACAAAACCTGTGGATTGGTCATGCTATAGTGATATGATAAAATAGGACAGTGAATTATGTTTTGAGGGTGAGAGTTGCTCTCTGAAGGCATACTGCTGGGGAGTAAGCTCCCCCGCCTTCCCTCCTTCCCACCCCCCCCACCCCCCGCCCCCGGCCTCTGCTCAGAGCCTCAGTTGAGTGTTTCTCCAGGAGTCAAATCACTTACTGAAATGGCAGAAAGTGACATGTGTTTCCAAAGGGAGAACACATGGACTGATATTAAACTAGGAAATGCCAATTGGAAAACCTGTTGACAGAATCTGGGCTGAGCCAGTCTCTTGAAATGTATTAGAACAACTTGGAGGAAACAAAACAGTGTGTAGGTAGAATGGTGATTCTAACATTTGGCTGCATGTTAGAATCAGCTGGAAATGCTTGGGTCCAGTTAAATCAGAATGCCTGGGGTGAGGTTTGTTTTTAAAGATTCCCAAGTAATTCCAACATGCAGGTGGGGTTGACACATTTCCCTAGAAACATCTTATTTCCTCTTCTTGTGATAAAAGACACACCAGATGAGGTCTTGAAGAAAAAATAGAGCTTTATCTGGACCTCCCAATGTAGAGCTCATATACTTAAAATGATTTTAGTACTCGATGAATTTATAGTTTAATAAGTATAAGGAATAGGCTAATCATATCTTTAGTTAATGTGTACCTCAGACCCCACCTCTCGTCTCCCCAGATCCACAGGCTCCCCCATGGGAAGAACATGCTACTAGGATAACATTTGAAAGGGTCTTAGACCATAACTCCAGTGTTCTATTTTGGAAGCCTGCGGCTGTGTATTTTCATATGCAGTCCAAGATCAACACTTTCCCTACCTGCTCTGTTCACTTCTTCACTGCCCTGCGTTATTTATATACTCATCTGTCTCCCCTCCCCCACTCTGAACTCTGTAGGGGCAGAGGCTGCCCTGCTCATTTGGGCACTCCCAGCCTCTGGCCTAGTTGTCTGAACAGTAATGGTTTTATGTGACAAGGAGCTCCACAGGTATAGCAATGACTTACCCCTCCAGAATTTTCTGAATGTAGAAAATGCTCTGAACATTACAAGAGTAGTTCTGGAGGGGTTCGTTTTTTATTTTATAGGTGCTTTTTTGTAGAACAGCAGTATTAATCTTACCCAGCAAAGATCTCCTTACAGATAAAGGAAAACCCCACCTCCATCACAATGGGAGCTAAGGTTTACTCTGTATTTAGACGGTGTCAGTCACTTCACATGTATCCTATTATTTAATTTCTAAGCATTGACGCCTAGGTTCTAGGCACTATTAACTTACTCTTACAAAATAAATGGAGGCTTCAGAAGGTTAAATCTCCTACCTGGGGTTACACAGTGGCAAGCAGAGAGGCCCAAGTACAACCCAGGTAACCTGTTTTAGAGCCAATTATTAGAAGTCACTAAACCTAACATTTCATGGACAACGGTAAGAACAAAATTGAAAACTGAATTCCTTCTTGATTTAATCTAGGAATTAGTGGGAAAGAGTATTTTCCTTTACAGAAGGATTTCTTAGGAACTGAGAGTGATACTATTCAAAATTTCCTATTAACTTATAATATCAAAGATGCTTTCTTTTAAATTTATATTATACTCAGAGTGTAATTACATTAGAGTTGTTTCCTTTTAAGTTTCTGTTACCGCCTCCTAACTCTTTGGGTTTAAATATCTTAGCTCTTCATTCTCTTTGTCAATAACTTAAAAAAATTTAAAGGGGAAAAATCTACTTCATCCAAGAGCTAAGTGAGAGTACAGATACTCCATTTTCTTATTGGAAAAGTGCCCATTTTCAGCATACTATACATTCACATTTTTAATTAATATTTTATAGTTTTTTCAATTTATGATACACAGGTTCAATTTTTATATCAATAGTTTAGTTTTAGAAAGGTAATAAGGATTTCTGGTTCATAGGTGATTCCAATATAAAAACAGTGATGGTGCTTTGGTATAATCTTTCTAAAATTGAGGACATAGCTGTCTATTTTTAAAATACTGTGTTCCTGCTGCCTTTTCCACTTCCATTAAATAAATGCCTTAGTTGGAGTATGAGATGTTAAGAGATGTGGAATGACTATTTTAAAATGTTATGGAGGTTAAATATTTTCTAACTCATTTTCAGATTATATTCTAAAAACAAATGTATTCTAAAACAGGTTTCATTCCAGGTTTCCAAGCAAACACACCCAAATAGATTAATTAATATATCAGAGCCTTAGACGGGTTTCAAATGCTATACTTACACTGCTTATGATGTCACACAAGTAATTTTTATTCATTTTGAATATGTCAACAGGAAGAGGTCTGGCAGAAACATAAAAATTCTAAGCAAACTAATTCTGAGACTCAAGCAATTCCATTACCAGAAGCGTTAGTTAAGCCAAACAGTAGTGTGGCCAAAGAACACCAAGGAACACCACTGTTTTCAAGATCTGTGGTTTCCTCTTATAAGGGACCTATTCTGCTCTTATTTGGATGTGGCACAAGGGGGCTTTTTGAAAGCATGGTGTATTTCAATTAAAAGACGCATCTCATTACAGCTGAGTAAACGTAGAAATGCTCTTGGTCGTACACTTACATCCCCGAATCCTCTATAAATGCATCTGCCGCTTAACATTAGCAACACACTTTACTGCCTCGCCTAAAACATTTTTGTTATTGTGTATACCATTCTCAAAATGCGATATGGTCCTATGTGCATAGCTCCAGTTTGGGTCTAAAATATTTTTCACTTCTGTTGAAGAACAGGTCCCCTGAACATTCTGCAGAAACAGACTATCATCTTACTAAGCACCTTTCTGCTAAACCACCATGTCCACTGCTTACTGAGGCCACTATCACACGTAGGTGGACTATTCATAACGATGGGATATGCTCCTACTTAGAGCATGGACATAATATTAATTGCTTAAAAAATTTTTAAAGCCTTGGCCAGTTTGGCTCAGTGGATGGAGCGTCGGCCTACAGACTGAAGGGTCCCGGGTTTGATTCCAGCCAGGAGCACATGCCTGGACTTCGGGCTCAATCCCCAGAAGGGGGCATGCAGTAGGCAGCTGATCAATGATTCTCATCATTGATGTTTCTATCTCTCTCTCCCTTTCCCTTCCTCTCTGAAATCAATAAAAATATATTAAAAAAATTTTTTTTAAATCCTCACCCAAGGATATGCGTGTTGATTCTTTTAGAGAGGGGAAAGGATGGATGGAGGGGGAGAGAGGGAGGGAGGGAGAGAGAGAGAAACATCAATATGAGAGAGACATCAACTGGTTGCTTTCCATACATGCCCCAACCAGAGATCAAACCCTGTCAGGGAATCGAACTGGCAATCTTTCAGTATACGGAATAACACTCCAACCAACCGAGACACACTAGTCAGGGCTCATTGCATTTTACTACAAAATTCAAAAGTAATTTGTGCAAATTACCTTCTTTATGAAGTAATTACAGTTGTTTTGTACATCTAGAGTGATATGAAGTCCTTAGTCTAAAACACTATATGCCAAGTAAAATAAAAATACTCCTGTTATTACCTTATACCAGTATGTATATATTACCTCATTGAACATCTGAACTCTAAGTGTAGTCATAAGCAGCAACATTAATCTAAAAAATAAAACTGGCTCTAGCCAGTTTGCTCAGTGGATAGAGCATCGGCCTGTGGACTAAAGGGTCCTAGGTTCGATTCCAGTCAAGGGCCCGTACCTCAGTTGCCAGCTCCTCCCTGGCCCGGGTCCTGGTTGGAATGCGTGCAGGAGGCAACCAATCGATGTGTTTCTCTCACATTGATATTTCTCTCTGTCTTTTCCTCTCTCTCCCACTCTCTCTAAAAAATCAATGGAAAAATATCCTCGGGTGAGGATTAAAAACTGCTTTAAAAAAATAAAAGTAAAATTCATCTCTACTCACCCATTTTGTTCAACATAAAGTGGTGGTTACAGTGCAAATTTTACAGCCGGAAAGACCTAGGTTTGAAATCCAGCTCTGTGCCAACCTCTTTGAATGAAACACACTTAGAAAAGTGCCTGGCAGTATATGATAATTGTCAAGCTCATTATGTAATTAAGAAAATATGAGTGAGGCTTCTTTCTAGGAAGCTTCTGGATTCTGAAAAACCCCATTTATTGCATGTTCTCTATATCTACTATTTATGGAAAGTGCCTAAAAGTACCCCACATAAAGCTTTTTGGGGTCTTCAATAATTTCTTAAGACTGCAAAGACCCTGCCCTGGCCGGATAGCTCAGTTGGTTAGGACATTACTCCAATACACCAAGGTTGCAGGTTCAATCCCTAGTGAGCACACAGACCAGAATTAACCAATGAATGCATAAATAAGTGGAACAACAAATTGATCTTTTTTCTTTCTCTCTCTCTCTCAAATCAATAACTAGAAATTAAAAAAAAAGAGTGCAAAAGCCCTGAAGCCTAAAATTTGGCCAATAGCTTCTCTACACTGCAGCCAGAGTGATCCTTTGAAAACTCAAGTTAGATTATGAATCTCTCTTGTTCAGAACCCTCTAATGGCTCCTCCTCTCTCAGAATAGAGGTGGACAAAACTCTTAATGAGCCTACAACACCCTGTCTAAATAACTCCTCCTCCTCCTCGCTCAGGGCCCTCCCCACACACTGGCCTTCTTGCTGTTCCTCCACCATGCCAGGGACATGCCTTTTTATTTGCTGTTCCCTCTGCCTGGCTCTCTTTTTCCTCAGATATAAGTGGCTCCCTCTCCTCCTCCAGGTCTTTGCCTTATGAGCCATAGTTTTGTTTCCCTCTGCAGATAGTTAAATAGGTGCACATATTTTCCCTGTTCTCCTCCTTATCTTTGTCAACTGTCTGTTTACCCTAACCCCTCTGTCACAGAGTAAGTCCCAGAGACAGCGGTTGGTTTCTAATCTCAAAGGACAGCCCCTCTGGTGTGCACTGCATCCTGTATGGTCTTGAGGGTTATCTGGCGAAACCTTTAGGTATGATCATACTTAATCCATGGCAGAGAGCAGGAACTCAATTGTAGCTTTAAAATCTGCCCGAGACCCAGCCTCTAGAAAAATTTGTGGAAAGGCTGATGGCTTGATGACAGAAAATTCTTCTTTTTAAATCCTTATGCTACAGGTGAAACTTTTATCTCTTTTCAGAAGAGATGTACAACCATTCTCCATATTCAGTTGGAGATCCCTTCATACCCCTGAAAGTAATTATGAAATCTCTCCTGGTCATCATCTGAGCTGGAACATGCCAATGCTTTTCATTTGTCCCACAAAGATTCAACTTTTCAATACTCTGATCATATTGGTGATGGTCTTCTCTCTCTCCCCCAAGGTTTTCATTTTCCTGTTAGCTATGTAGCCTTAAACTGTAAGAGTTAGTGTGGCATCAACAGATCCCAAGTGCTTTTCTGTTCTCACAATCCAGTGTACACTTTTAAAATATACTAACAGACTGCCTTACAAAAGAAAAACTGTCCAAATCTGTTTGTATAACTTTCAACTTCCTCCGAGAAAGAAATCAGTGTTCCTGATATAATCCTTAAATAATTGATTCTCATGAACCTTAATGACATTAACCAACTGGGAAATTGGTTACCGCCCACACAGTTGACCAGCTGTCAACCAACCAAATATTATTTTCTTTTGATGTCAAATCTAACATTTTTTCTAACCAGTTTCTTTTCCTATGAAATGTTTTTACCAAGAGCAAATCTTTGAATTAGTCTACTAGAGAGCTTTTGCCTTACAGGAAATTTGTTATAAAACTTGGATACATGCTAACAGCACTGCTGTCAATGTTGTTTTATAATGCAGGATCAGCGAGTTTGTTCTATACAGGGAGAGAGAGTAAATATTTAGGCCTTACAGGTCAGATCTGGTCTATGTGGCATAATCTTTTACAAATATTGTAAACCCTTCAAAAAATTTAAAGCCCATTTCAGCAAGTGGGCCATACAAAAACAGGTTGCAGACCCAAACTACCTGGACCACATTTGGTCAATTCCTGTTGTAGTGGTTCTTGGAGGTTCAGTGGGGGTCACTCATCTCAAAAGGAACAGAGCTGTTGGCAGCCTCTGGGTCAAGGAAGTTCAAGGCATTTAGCTATTGAGATCCTTTGTGTATCTCTTCTAATCATGAATTTTTTGCTGATCTACAGCTATTTGAGTACTTGAGTGTCAAAGTCTAATGGCCATCTGACAGGACTCTTGTTCTGCGAGGCTTAAGATGACTTACCATCTAAGTTGAGAGCTTGGAGAGCAGTTTGGGCCCTAAAATTGAATAAACTTGGGGTTGGAGTTAAAACAGAACTCCTTTCCAGGAGGAGATTAAAGAGGTATTTTGATAATTGCGTGACATAAGGGACGCCCAGAAAGGAAAGTCAAGCGCAGAACCCAAAGTTTCTGTCCCATGTCTTACGTTTGAGAACTTCCACGGCCAGTGTTTTGTATTTGACACATTCCATGCTAAATATCTGCTATATTACTAAGGAACAACCAAAGCCCTTAAAAGGAAAGTTAGGAATGAGAAAGTATGCATTGTTAAGAAAAAAAGGATTTAAATCTTGGAAATGAGGCAAAGGGAGGGCAGACTGTTCTTTCATTGTATTACTGAAAAACTGTTTAGGGCAGTGATGGGCAACCTTTTGAGCTTGGTGTGTCAAACTTCGCCAAAAAACTGAGCATAACTCGGGTAGTGTGTCACTTTGAGGAAAAAACATTATTTCGCAAATGTTTCATCCTCAGGAGCAGCAAATGTTTTATCCTCGGCATGCGGCTGCCTCAGCAGCCGTGTCTCATCAGAAATGGCTACGCGTGTCATAGGTTCGCCATCACTGGTCTAGGGAAATATAACTTTCTTTGACTTGTTAATTACTACTGATTAAAGTTCAGACTTGTAGATTTTTGTCCATTGAGTAAGAAAACCCAAAACATTGTTTTTTATTGACCTGAAGGACATTGCCTAGTTTTGTATCTAAGCTCCCAATGTTATTCTAAGTCTTCCCCACCCCCCACCCCCAAATAATTCCTGAATGCTCTTTGAATCCACTCTGCCATTCTGCCAGCTCCTTCATCAAGGAGTTGAACAAGTCTTTGATATGTTCATTTTATATTTAAGAGTCATGCTTAACTTTCTGAAAATTATCCCTTGATAGCATTCACTAAAGTCTCGTTATTTTGTGTTTTGCTTGCATTGAGTTTGTGTATATATTTGTATTTGCATTACCCCAACAGTTAAAATAGTGTGTAGGAATTGGTTCAGAGGTTTTCTATTTGCCTGTGTCTGACCGCGGTTATTTATAGTGTTGTGCTTTTGTGGTCAGTGAGTTCTTGGGGCACCTACTAGACCTACAGCTTCCTATTGGCTTGGAACACCTTTTAGAACGAAGGCTAAGTGGTCACAGGAATTTGTCCCTTGCGTGCTAGGAGAACACCTCCTTAAACAAATAGGCCTGGGTGTGAAAAGAAAAAGAGTTAAGGGAAATTTCTGCCAGGACTTGGTCTGACAGTGAATGAAAAGAATAGTTCTAAATAGACCAAAACAGATAGAGATCTACAATTTACCAAGATAATTCCTCCATCACCATCCCAGGCAACAGAACAGTGAAGGAATGTTAACCAATTAAAAGTGTTTTACTTTTAAAGTTGCCTTTGCCTCTTTCCAGAGAGAAATTAACAAGACTCTAAATTCTCAAATAAATGGAGGTCACATATTCCAGGCAGAAGCTAATAAACACAAATATCAAGAATAAAGGAATATGAAAAATAGTTATTGCCCCAGTGTTCATAACAGAGGGGGGAAATTTCACAAAAACCGAAAAATTGCTATCTGGTCAGCCTTCATCCACCCTTTTTAGAGTTCTTAACCAGAACTTTTAATCCAAAGTAATTTAATAGTGCTTTGATAGTACTTTGCAAACTACAGTTGAATTATATAAAATTCAATGTTCAATTGATATTTCTGATAATGAGGAATACTTGGACAAATTAAACTATTTTGTTCAATGTCTTAGCCTTGACTTTATACCAGTTGTGGAGATGATACAAAAATTATACCTCATTTACATCAAAATGATAAACACATAGATACCATATGATCCAGCAATTTCACTTCTACACATATTTACCCAAAAGAAATGAAAAAAATATATCCACACAAAAACTTGTATCTGAATATTATTAGGGGCACTATTCCTCATAGCTCCAAAGTGGAAACAACCTAAGTGTCCACCAATTGATGAATGGATACAGAAAACAGGGTATATCCATATAATGGAATATTATCTAGCAGTGAAAAGGAATAGCATATTGATACATGGTATAACTTGATACATGGATGAACTTTGAATATGTGTTAAGTGAAAGAAGCAAGTTATAAAAATCACATATTGTATGACACCATTATGTGAAATGTCCAGAAGAGACAATCTATAGATTCAGAATATAGATTAGGGGCTGTCCAAAGTTTGAGCAAACTGGGAGGTATGGTGAAGAGTGATAGCTAAGGGTACAGCCTTCTTTTTAAGGTGATAAAAATGTTTCAAAATTGGATTATGGTAATGATTACACAATTCTGTAATTACACTAAAAAGCATTTAATTGTATACTTTAAACAAATCAGTGTTATAGTATGTAAATTATATCTCAATAAAGCTGTTCATGCAAGACTAACCTGTTCTCTAATAGAATGCCTATTTAATGGGAAGTTACTAAATTCCTTATATTTGTCTAAGTCATATCATTACTTACACTAAAAATTTAAGTCTCTGTAGATATGTTGAACAACACTGAATTATAACTAGTTATAACTAGCCTGTTTCTTTAATGGTTGTAAATTTTAGGCACTGTTGCAGTAATGTGAAATCATAAATGTCATAGCTATCTGATAAGTTTTTAATATGAACTGTGATACATTATTTTTAAGTGGTAATGTGCATTGTAATTCAAAATAATTAATTTTAAGACCTGAGACTAACATTAAAACTAAGCAATTATGAGTAATCTTTGGCTAAATACGACCAAGTAATAGTTTAAAGCTATGTATCATATCTCTATACATAATTTATTCTTTTTAATACTCAAATAATAAGACAAATTATTGTCACATCTGGGACAATATTAAAATTAAGTAATTATGAATAATCTTTGGCAAAATAATATCATGAGTTAAAGCTATATATAATTTCTTTATACATAAATATATTCTTCATAGCACTCAAATATTAAGACTATAATCATTATTTTATAACATACTTTATAAAATTAATGTTATCTTAAAAACTAAACTTTAACACTATTGTCACCCACCATTTTTAGCTTATGTGATTTATATGATAAGTAACACATATTGAGATAAAATTAAAACTTAAAGCAGCTTATTAGAATAGATAACTGGTAACTCAAAAAGAAAAGTTATTTTTGAGATGACCTTTTCTCAATATGAGGCTATAAAATTATTTACCAGATGACACCCAGATATTCTACCCAGATGACAAAAGTTATTTTTTCCTCACCCAATCCAAACGTGTTCTTTCAGAAGGGACAATTAGCATCCTTGTTTTTGTGCTACTTTTTGATATTTCAAATTTATACATAACTGAAAGCAAAAAACAAGCAAACAAAAAAACCAGAATGAGATTCTTGGCCTCCAGATAAATTAAAATCCTGATATTTCATCTGATTTAGCTGTTACTAGTTACTATTTCAGCCACCAATATGACCTTTTCTTATTACTGGGCATCTACATTGCTATGCAACAATATTTTAAAATGTTGCTTTATGTTCCAGATTTGGAGCAATAACAAAAGGAGCAGTTTTTTAATATTCAAAACATGTTTAATACACACTAGATAGCCTCTAGGTAGCATCATATGTCTGCTCCCCCTACTATAAGCCAGGATGTGGCACTATCAAGTAAAAGGGATGCTGGAAATAATTAGTTTTAATCGACTTGCTCCTAATTCCTTAATTAGATCAACAGTAGGCTGTTCTGTTTATTGCAATCCATTTATGGGGAAAGATGTCAAGTTAAAAAAGTTAACAGGTAAAATGTTATTTATGTGATTATATTATTAGATACCTTTCCAAGAAAAGTAAAACCATCTTTGCATTTGTGTACCAGGGCAGACTGAAACAGACTTACTTCTAAGATTTTGCTCGTAAATTTTAAGTAGTTGCATGCCAGTCAAAGATGAGGGTGACACTTATTTTTAGTGGTTGCTTTGTAGATTCCTTAGGATGTGTGGTATGTGTCGATGTGTTGGCTTCAACTCCCAGTGACTCAATCAATGAATGATGTCCACAAAGTCCTGTCCTCAACAGCCCTGTTCAGCTCCTATAGACAAATGCTTACAGCTTCTTTTATGGAGTCAATCCATCTCCTATTTGGTTTTCTTCTTTTCCTGTTGCCTTCTATTTTTCCCAGCATTATTGCTTTTTCTAAAGAACGCTGCCTTCTCATAATGTGCCCTAAGTAGGACAGCTTCAGTTTTGTCATGTTTGCCTCCAGTGAAGTTTCAGGCTTAATTTACTCTGGGACGCACTTGTTTGTTTTCCTGGTAGTCAATGGTTGAGGTCTCTTTCAACACCATATTTCAAATGAATCAGTTTATTTTTCCTGTCAGCCTTCTTCACTGTCCTTAGGATGAGGAATCCTAATTTCTAATCATAAGTTTGTAAAAAGAGATTTTTTACTTTTTCCTTTCCAACATTTATGACTATATTATTATTACTAGAGGCCTGGTGCATGAAATTCCTGCAGGCGATCAGGGCCGAGCTGTGAGGTGACCAGCGGGTTGATCAGGGCCCCTGCTCGCACCTGCCTTGGCTGGCCTGGCACCACCCACTCACCAGCCCCACCCGCCACCGCTGTTCAGGGCCTGCGGCTGGGGGCGACTCCTGAGTTGAATGTCTGCTCCCTGGTGGTCAGTGCGCACATAGCAACCTGTCATTCTACCGGTTGTTCCACCATTCAGTCAATTTGCATATTAGAGTTTTATATAGATTTTTTCATCCTTACTGCACTGGCTAGCCTCCTGTATAAAGTTTATTGGGGATAAGACTTGTCCATGGAAACCAGCTAAAGAGCTACCCAGTTAGCTGTCAACAGTTAGTCGAGTCTTGAACCCACATTTTTTATCTAGTCTAACAATACCTAACTATCCACTACTCTAATAAAATGCTCCTAGTAAGAATGAATTTTTGAACTGACCTATGAGAAACCTTTCTCTTTTATGTAAGGCTGAAATAAAACTTTAATATATGCTCTCCCAAAGTTTTTTCTAACAGTCAATTCAGTCTACTAGTTTTTACCACCATCTCCTTAGGAATAATTTTACTTTTGCCTTCATGGCATATAGTTAGCCTTTCTCTATCTTGTGTTTCATTCATTTATTCATTAAATAAATATTCACTGAGTCTTTGTTACATACTAGGTATTAGTATATTAGTGATACAGAAATGAATATAACAACACAAACAAAAATCTAATATGTTTGTATGGTTGGTTTACTCATTTTTCTTTAAGATATAACCCTCTACTTTCCTTAAATGAATTTCACTGCTTAGTTTTTACTTTCCTTTATTTCATTTCATTTCATTTTGTCAAGCTCATTTCTAATCCTTGTTTCAACACCATGCTGCTCTCTCCACCATGGAGCCAGGCATAGAAATACCAGATACATGTTTTCTATTCTGCCACCAGATACTTAGATAAAATGCTGAAAACTCAACTCAGATCCAAACCCTACATACACTTCCAGTTGCTAGCTCCTCAACCTTAACTACTTTCTGGTTACAGGGATCCACATAATTGTGCATTAACTAGAAAGTTGTGTGTGTAGGATAGTATTCCCTAACTTTGTTGATAAGAACATTAAGGATAATGACTTTGCTAATGTCAAGGGGGATAATACAAATTAGCCTAATAGTGTTTTCCTAATGAAACTAACCTCATATTTTTTTAAAAATACAAGATGTTATTAGCTAAATAATTTTCTATAGTATTTTTCTACAAGTGGGATTTATAGGTTATATTTTTCCCATTTTTTCAAAAAGATATTTGAGCCCGTTTCTAATTTTCTTATCTCTAAAATATTTGAAAGAGGTTAGTAATTTTTATTGATTTTACAAGTTCTTCATATACATAAGGAGAGCTCAAAGGACCCATGAGTCTTCATATATTTAGCTTACTTAGTGACTTTTCCTTAGGGTTTATTTTGATGTTCTGACTTCATCTTTCATATAATACTTGTTCCTCATTTCCAATCACATATAGAAATATTTTTTTGTTAATCCTCACCCGAGGATATTTTTTCCACTGATTTTTTGAGAGAGTGGAGGGAGGAAGAGGAGAGAAGTGGGGGAGGGGGAGGGAGAGAGAGAGAGAGAGAGAGAGAGAGAGAGAGAGAGAGAGAGACAGACAGAGAGAGAGAGAGAGAGAGAGAGAGAGAGAGAGACAGAGAGAGAGAGAGAGAGACAGAGAGAAACATCAATGTGAGAGAGACACGTTGATTCCTGCATGCATGCCCCGACCAGGGCTGGGAATCAAGCCTGAAGCCCAGGTGTTTGCCCTTGACCAGGAATCAAACTCACGACACTTCTATGTGAGGGCCAGCGCTCTAACCACTGAGAACACTGGCCAGGGCTAGAAATATTTTTGTGTACATATTTCATAACTCTATTGAGAAGGATAACTTCTAAATTACACTATCAAATTTCATTACCAGAATTAAAAATAATAGAAATGGAAAAGGATACAATCCAAGATGGTACGTTAGAAACATTACTGTAAAATATATCATTAATACTTAATCCAGGACTATTTCTTGAGTAGCAATGTCCCAGGTACCATGCAAGTGCTGTGGATACAGACGTAAATAAGACAGATATGGCCTATATGGCCTCTGCCCTCATGGAGGTTCACTGAAGCTCTAAAAATCAAACAGACAAAAGTGCTGAAAAACAAAGATACTTCTGAAGTTTGGGGGTAAAGGAAAGGGAAAAGATCAATTTGGTTAAGATAAAACCTGGAAGATAAGAAGATGACTTGTTTTGGGTTAAGGGCGGAAGCAAGAGCCAATAGGTTCCAAATGCTGAACGAAGCCAGTATAGTATAAAGAATCCAAGCTCCCCTAACCCTACAGCACCCAGATTAGACATCAGAAGCCCAGGCTTATGCTCCCCAGGGAACGGAAGCATGAACAGAAAATGAGAAAGCTAAGAATGACTTCTCCAAATATCTACTTGTTGCAAGCTGAAGTCCCTTTGATAGGAAACATAGTGTTTCATGTTTATAAATAAGTAGCTTAAAATACAAATGCTCTAATAAGGACAAACTCATTTATATTTATATAATTGACCCGTCACATGAATGGCTAATATCAGAGTCTTCCCAGCATAACGAAAGTAAATAAAGGATGTTGAGCATTTAAAGTTTGGGAAAGGCTTTTCCATCCTGGAAAAATAAGAATGTGGGTAGAGGAGGCTTGGGAAGATAACTTTGTGGATTTAATAATTTTGCCAAGGTGCAATCTGGACAACAAAAAGCCTTATATTTTTTACATAGGTATTTCAGTTTAAAAGCCAATAAAGAGTGCATGCTTTTTTATAAGGCAAAGAAAAAGCAATATAATTCCAGAGAATTTGTTCATTAATGTATCAAATGCATTCATACAAATATATATTTATATGTATGTGTGTGTGTGTGTGTGTGTGTGTGTGTGTGTGTGTGTGTATTCTATTTTTCATTCTATTTTTTCATGGCTCTTGCATGAGTTTCTAACATAATACAGAATCATGCCACATCATGTATTCTCAATAGGGGTGCGACCTTGCACGTGTTGAAAATTGGTTCTGGGGAGCAGGGTAAAAGAGTCTTAAATAATGTTTTGTAGCCTGCAAAAAGGCCACATTACATAAGCAGATATACAGTGTACCTATGATATTATAATTTATCTGAAATAGGCTTGGGGAGGGAGAGTGATAATGAAAGAAAAGGTTGAGGAACACTTTTCTATGAGCGTCATTACATTTTCTCTAAGTTTGCAAGCCCTTGGGGCAGTTGTTTTGGTTTAGCCCTACAAACTTTCCTCTTGGCTCTACCTTCCCACCCTTCTTCAGCATGGGAATAGCTTTGCTTCTTCCGAGTCCTCAGAGGGGTTCTTTAAAGAACATAGAGTTCTCCTGGATTCCTTTGATTCAAAATACTTCAGTCATCTGAACCCCTTCAGTTACTTCCCTAAGCTTTCAAACATTTTGCTTAAAATTAATTTTTGAATTTTTTCAATTCTCCCTTTTCTTTTCTAAACTCTATTCAGTTTCTGAACCCATACTATAATTTCTCTAACAACTGCCATTCATAGATACAATGTAGACTACAGAACCATATTTATTTATTTATATTTTTATTGATTTCAGAGAGGACGGGAGAGGGAGAGAGAGATAGAAACACCAATGATGAGAGAGAATAATTGATTGGCTGCCTCCTGCACGCCCCGCACTGGGGACCGAGCCCGCAACCCAGGCATGTGCCCTTGAGTGGAATCAAACCCAGGACTCTTCAGTCCACAGGCTGACGCTCTAGCCACTGAGCCAAACCATCTAGGGCCAGAACCGTATTTTAAAAGGACACCCATCCAACACCAAAAAATGATCTTAAATTCACTCCTAAAATTTATGACAGTGTGTTATACTTCTATGTAGATAGCCTGGGTTATTTATTTGTTTCATGCCTGATATTAGGAAAGAGTTCAGTTATTCTTTTCCTTTTTAATGCTTAGAAATATTTCAATGTTTTTACCAAACTATTTTAAGCTAAGTTCTGAAATTAACCTCTTGCCCTTCTGTGCCAGGCCTGGAATCAATGGGAGTATATTCATGTACTAGAAGTTCAAGGCCACACTAGTTTCTCTTGCTCACCTTGACCCTGCAGTCTCTTTCCTAATTCTATAGTCCAGCATTGAGCGATATCTAGCAGGCCTCAGTCATATGTTAGTATAGTCGTGCTTTGCTGCTTTTACCTCTTCCTTTTTATTTTTTTCTACCTCTCATATTTGTGGTGAGACTGTCTGGGTCTTTGTGCTGATTATCTCATGAAGGTCACTTCTGGTGGTAGCCAATACACTGCCACGATGAGTCTTATTTCCAAGCTAAGGGGTTTGAAATCCTCCTCGCTTATTATCTCAACCTTCTCTCTAAGGCAAGTGTTCCTTTCCCTCAGGTAAATCCGATTCCTAATGAAAGAAATCCATCTGGACTGTTACCCCATCTAAAATGCCAAACTACTCAAACACTGTGGGCATGCTCAATATCCCTGCAACTAAGGAGTTTATCATACCACCACAGGAGCAATTTATTAATGAAAATGCACTCTCTTACATGGTACCTAGTGGCCAAGGCTTTGTTTAAGAACTATGCCTTTCCAGTAAATGGAATGCCAGTTAAATTGGTGGAGAAGGCTGGGATGAACAAGTCTCAAAATAAAGAGGAAGGCGCTACTAACAATCATGTAACAGAGACAAATAATTTGGGTGTCTTTCCTAATTACTGTAAGAATCTCTGTCAGAATTTCTGACTCATCTTTCATTCAGGAAATAAAAAACATGTAAGCTTTATATAAAACAAACGTTGTTAAAACACAGAAAAATGGCCTGTCCGGTGTGGCTCAGTGGTTGACCCATCAACTGGTCAAGGTTTATACCGGGTTGCAGGCTAGGTCCCCAGTAGGGGGTGAGCAGAAAGCAGCCGATGGATGATTCTCTTTCATAATTTTGTTGTTGTTGTAGTTGTTGTTAACCTTCACCTAAGGGTAATTTTTCCATTGATTTTTAGAGAGAGGAAGGAAGGGGAGAGACACACAAAGAGAAACATTGATGTGAGAGAGACACATCAATTGGTTGCCTCCCACACATGCCCTGACCAAGGCTGGGGATCGAGGCTGCAATGGAGGTACATGCCCTTGACTGGAATCAAACCTGGGACCCTTCAGTCTGTGGGCTGATGCTCTATCCACTGAGCCAAATCAGCTAGGGTTCTCTCTTATCTCTCTCTCTCCTTCCCCCTTCCTCTCTCTGAAATCAATAAAAAAAATTTAATAAGAAAAAGAAATAGAAAAACATCCCTGTCCTCAGAGAGATTACAGTCTTTCATAGGATATTATTTGGACAAATAACTAAGAAAGTAAAAATAATATTATTTACAGCATTAGGGGTACATGTCTGAATTATAAGTGAATGGACAAAAGATTTAAAATACAAGGTACATGAGCTCAGCTAGATGTAGCATTCAGGCTGAGCTTTGAAGGAGATGCAGAATTTTAGTGGGTAGAGGCTCAGTTAAGGTAAGGTGTGTGGTGGGGAGATCCTGGGTTTGTCATGGTGCCTTCTGTGAGTGATAAGCAAGGCTGAGAAATCAGGAGAGGCAGAAAACAGGAAAGTGTTTTTGCCAAAAAATACATTCCAACCAAAATGTGGCTAGTAAAGTTTTTAAAAATGTGCAGAGTGGAACAAAGGAAAAACTATGTGAGGTGAGTAAATACGTGTAAGTCAGGACTACAAAGAAAGGATGTGACTCAAAAGTTGAAGATGCTAAAAACTGGATTAGAATTTTGTGTAGCCATATGAAAAATGAATCACGGACAGCAGTGACTAATCACTATGTACATGCAAAATATACAAAAAGTGAAATACAGCAGAAATTTCAATTAGTGCTAGCCAGGATACAGAGTATTCATCCATCCCATTTACTAAGCATCTACTAGGTGACAGCAGCTGCCCTTTGTATGTATTGCTACATCTAATCGGAATAATGATCCCTCCAGGTAGGCTTTATGAACTCCATTACATACGAGGAAACCAGCTCGGAGAAACTGAATAATGTGAATCAGTTGGCACTCCTACTGTGTAGAGCCAGAATTTGATACAGCTTTTCCTATCTTTTAAAAAATATATATCTTTGTTGATTTCAGACAGAAAGGGAGAAGGAGAGAGAGAGAAATATCAATGATGAGAGAGAATAATCGATCAACTGCCTCCTGCATGCCCCCCACTGGGGATCTAGCCTGCAACTCGGGCATGTGCCCTGACCAGGAATCGAACTGTGACCTCCTGGGTCATAGATCAACACTCAACCACACTGGCCAGGCTCAGTTTTTCCTATATTGAGGCTAGGCTCTTTACCCCATGCCAATCTAGGATAATTTATATGTTAAGATAAATTAAATGAATTCAAGGATGCCTCTACAGTGATTTTTACCCTTGTTGGCTGCAATATGCTTTCTTAAGCGATCCAGGGCTGGAGATACAGCCAGTCTTTGGAAGTGTGATATACGTAGCCCATGGCCACCATCATTTCGTGAATGAGAATAGCTGATGAGCGGAAGTGAAACGTCCATTAGGTTGAGCTCTTAATTAGTCATTAAATAGAGATCAGTGGCAAGAACAGGCATTTGGGAAACATGTGGCCCTGATTCCAAATTTCAATTCTGCTATATACTAGTTACATGAAAAACCCTGGACAGGTGACTTTACTTCCTTGACTTCAGTTTTTTCATACAGTCACAATACATTTATGTAGGGAAAAAAAGAGGGAGCTTTGGATGATGGAAAAGTCCATTATTACGGCTAAAAGAGCTTGGCCTTTTTCAGGCATTAATGGTCTTCGGCAAGTCACAAACTCTAAGCCTCTTTCTTCTGTGAAATGTGGATGGCATCATTTACCTAAAGGGTTTGCTGTAAGAGTCTAAGATAATGTATGTCAGGTATTTAGAGCAGCTGACTATATTACAGTACTATACGACATCATTAACACAATGTTTGGCAAAATACTTATAAGTTTCCACCCCCTTTATTTTAACTTGGGCTTCATTACAATGCTACTAGTGACCTGGTGCACGAATTCATGAACATTGAAAGGAAATTAATTAGAATAAATATTTTAATATCATTATTCACTCTTTCTCTATAATAGAAGTGTCAACCAAATTCACAATTGATAATGACAGATGGAAACACACACACGTGCAATTGGCACCAGCGAGAGCTTTATATGTATTGCGCATGCGCAAGTCAACTTAGCCTTTTATAGATATAGATTAAACTTGCTTAATTAGACCTACCTTCTGATTTCACTAAACTTTTTCCAGCCCAGTGAAGCACCCCAACTTCTCTTTCAGGTAATTGTCAGCAACACAGCAGTAAATATCAACACAAAGCAGATTATTATTGTGGATCACACAGGGAGAACAAAGGGTGAAATATTTAACTGCAGCAGTGTTTGACTATATTCTGCGCAGTGAGAAAACCTGAAGTCATTTTCAAGGTCCACCATTTCTTACTTCTTTTCAGTCAGGTCAAGTTTCTAAGCTTTCTAAATCTCCATTTTTCTGGCTAATGAAAAGAAAGTAGGATTCCACTGAGTCTCCTATCTACCTACTCCAGGACTTCCGTGAGGATCAAATGAGATGAGGCATGGGAAAACACTTCACAGACATTTGGTTACAGTGTAAAATGTTTCCTATGAAGCAAGTCATGTTCCTGGGCTGAAGAAACTGCAAGGAGGCTAGTCGCTAGGGAGAGGAAGCTGGGCGTTGCTACATGACGTCATTACCGGGACTGTTGGACACTTAGCATATTAGCCTTTTATATATATAGATTGGTAAGTATAACTGAAAAGTACTACAGACTATTACAAATGATAATAACAATTTGGAAAAAACTGGATACCGTAGAACTTAAAATATTGCTAACTTTGTATTCCTTTTAAACGATAAACTGATAAGCTTCATTTAAGTGGAAAATGATTCATTCTTTTCTCAGTCTCTTACATTTTTTTTCACTAAAAGCATTCCCTTCTAAAAACACATTAAGTAAATTGAAGTGCTTAGTTGATCTGAGAAATAAGAAATTAGTACCATTAACAAAGGCTTGGACAACTCTATTAATAAGGAAACTGTTAAACATGCTGATAATGATGGTTGTGTTAGTGGGCCCTACCTGTGGTCAACATCTCTTCTGTGAACCTTAAAAAATATCCATCCTTGCAGCTACTTCCCACCTTCTCCTCAAAAGCAAACGAACAACCTATCCTAGAGAGTGTTTAAGTTAATGACTCCAAAGTAAAGCCAATCAGGGTTACACCCTGGCCCTTCCCTCTTCAGCCAAGTCACAGAAATGCAAACATCACAGATTCGTTGTATACCTCTGTTATCTATGTCTATACATCCGACACAAGGCTTATGAATCTGAGCAAATGTTGTGAAGTTCAGCTTTCATTTTGGTTTTACACAAGTCATTTTAAAAAGATAGAGAGAACGTATACACCTACAAAGCTCATTGGTCCTGGCGATTTCAGTGCTGTGCCCACCAAAAGGGTCACCACCACGCTGCCTCCTCTAGCATCTAGATGGCATTCTGAATGACTTGTCTCTGAAGCCTCGTGCACGCCTTGGGAAACTACAGCATACCGGTCCCGAATGCGCTTAAGGCTTCATTTCCTACAGTACCGGGGGCTTGTGAGAAGTGAGTGTGTGTGTGTGTGTGTGTGTGTGTGTGTGTGTGTGTAAAATAGGGCTGCCATTTTCTTTACCTATTCCTCCCCCATCAGGCTTCGTTAAATGGGGTCATTCAAGCCTCCCTCTGCCCAATGCCAGCACTCTCATAAAGATTGATTATTTTTTTACTTTAAGGGAAATAGGGACTTGAAAGTGTCTCCTAACTGGTTTGCTGGGAGTTTTAAATGCGTTCAGAGAATTTGAAACCAAGTGAAGTTTGGCCCTCACCCTGAACTATCCGTCCTCGGACGTGGGCTGGGTGTCTCTGATCTGAAGGAACTGGGATCTGAGTGAGGTACACCGGCCGGCGCGGGGTGGGGGAGGGAAGAACTGGCTGGGCGAGAAAAGAGAGAAATTAGCGTCTGCGGGGCACATCCTACGGTTCCTGAGTTGCTCACTCCATCCCTCACTACCTCGTTTCTGGGAACCAGCTGGAAAGGGGAAGACCAGAGAGCATGAGTTTGGGTTCAAGGCCGCCGTCCTGGCCTCCACCGCGGGCCTAGACAGACACCTGGCTGGTGGGGCCCAGGGGACCCGGCTCGGTCCTCGCTCCCCTCGGGTCCTGCAAGGGGGGCGGCGTCACGCTCTCGGCCCCTTCGGAGACCTTCACATTCCTCCGCGCCCAAAGCGTTAACTTCAGGGGCGCGGGGGTGGCCAGGGGACAGCAGACCAGAAGGGACAGGCCCTGGGGTCTCCCGGATTTTTAAGGCAGCAAAGAACCACGACCGCCCCCGGCCGTGGCCCCGTTTCCTCCGGTCCTCCCCCACCCCCCAAGTCCGCAGAACCTGCCGCGGCCGCGCCGCGCTTGGCGCCAGGCGGGGGACCCGCGCCCGGAAGCCTGGGATGGGTGCGGTAGGCTGGGTTGGCGGGTCCCTGAGCCCCAGTAGCGTAGGGCTCCAGGGACCACACAGGGGCCAGCGACCGCGCTCTGCCTGCCCGGGGCCGGGAGCCGGGGGCAGGCAGGGAGCGAGGCGGGTGCCAGCGCACCTAGCGGACCGAGCCGCGGTCCCCTGCGGCCGCCCTCTCCATCCTCCGCGTCCCCGCCCTTACCTCCGCGCGTGAGGGTGCCGGTGCGGAGGGTGCTGGGGAGCCGCGAGGTGCCTCCGGGCCGGGCTCAGCGGCGGCCAGCGGCGGCGGGGTCGCCCACGAGGCCGCTGCTCATGGCTTGTCGCGCTCGGAGCACTGCGGCCGCGGCCACGGCGGCGCCTTCCTCCTCGTCCTCTTCGCGGGCTCCGCGCCGGGACGCAGCTAACGCCCCTGCCCCGCGGTCCTCCTCCTCCCGCCTCCCCGCCTCCCCGGCGCGGACCGAGCCGCCTCCAGCGCCGCCCCGCGCGCAGCCGGGCCAGCGGCAGCCAGCGCCGCCCAGCGCACGGCCCCGGGGTCGCCGCCGCCGCCGCCTGCGCCCCCCCGCCCCCCGCCCCCCGCCCCCGCGGTCCCAGCCCCCCTGTGACGCAGGCCGCCGTGCCCGCCCGGGAACTTCCTCCCCTGCGGAGACCACCCCGCGCCCGCGGCCGGCCGGGAGGGCTGCCCGCCGCTGCTGGCGCCTTCTTCAGGCTGCGGGGACACCCTCCCGCCGCCCCAGCCCGGCCGCGCGGGCCCCTGACCCGCCCACCTGGCGGCTCTGCCCCAGGAATCGGCTGGGGCTAGCGACTCCCCCTTCCCCCCAATCCCTAACAATGCGCGGAAACCCCCAGCCTTCTCTGCGCGCAGCCTCCGCGCCGCCCCGCCGCTCCTCCCCGGGTAAGTTAGAGGTGCAGCCACCACTGAAAATAGCCCCAGTGGGAACTCCTGGGCAGGACCCGGTCGCGGTAGCGGTAATCCCGCCTCCTGATGTCCCTCCACCCGTCTGAACCCACGGATGGAAGTGGTCGTGGAACGCATGGAGGGAGACGCCGAAAGAGGAGGGCGAAAGCTAATTTCCCTGGACCAGGAAGCCCATCAGCCTTTGACACTCCTCTCTCGCAGGAACCCCCCTGTTGCGGGACACTGACAGCCCCCCTTCCCAACCCCGCCCCCCCCCCCCCCCCCCCCCAATCTCCCAGCAGCAGGTTCCCGGGACGCCGACATTGACTGCGCCGCCTACAATTTCGTGCGGTGCGTAAAGGGGTTGACCGTGCTGGTCAAAACCACCTGTTGTTTAAGAGTATGGGGGGAGGGTTTTTTCTTATTGATCTGCACCATGCTTTTTTTTTTCTCCACACTCCCTTGCCCAATTTCAGGATGAAAACGCAAACTCTTGTCTTCTGTACGGAAAATCTGCCCAATGAAAAAATGTACAGACAACATTACTAAGTAATATAGTCTTCTGGGATGCTTTATCAATACCAGCTATTCTACAAGCACCCCAAGTTAAACA
Source organism: Cnephaeus nilssonii (assembly GCF_951640355.1). NCBI lineage: Eukaryota > Metazoa > Chordata > Mammalia > Chiroptera > Vespertilionidae > Cnephaeus > Cnephaeus nilssonii. The sequence continues at coordinate 36,591,923 of NC_137078.1, forward strand.
ATTGCTCTGTCCCAGCAGCCAGGAAAAGACCGATGTATGTGAATAGAACAATTACTAGACAACTAACAGTCTTCCGCTGTTGGTTTCTTCTTACAGAGCAAACCTTAAGAAAGTAGGCACCTCCTTTTACCCCATTTCTATTTCCAAGGCAGAATGGACATTTGTCCAAAACTGTTCTCATGGGCCTTATCTGCTTTCCCCAGCTAGCCTGGCAAACTCCTACACGTTTGCAATCCCAGTACTGTTTTGGGGTTTCCCTCTCAGAAGACTACCTTAAATCCTTTTAGCCCTTAGGAGATGGCTCCAACACCAGCCTTAATGAACCTAGGTCAAGACAAAAATCTAGGGTGGGACCTTCTTCCTAAATAGCAGGTGGAAAAGTTCCTGGAGAGTTCCTAGGGAAAAGGCAGAGGCTGACTTTAGAAATTTGCTAAAAATTTAGAATACCTTGCCAGCCATCGGGTACTATCAGAGGTAGGATCAGCTCTTAAATGTATTTAAATGCTCCGTGAAGCAAGTGCTAAGGGCTCGGACCTCGTGTAGTGGACCTTATCCTGCAAGTGCTTCCAAAGCGCACCTCTATCCTTCTCGTACCACAGACACCCAGACCTCAAGCTTAAGCATCCCTAAATTGTTCCATCTCTACCCAGTTTCAAGGAACCTTTCAACCTGAGACTTTGGACTCAGATAAACCAGGAATATGCCTCCTCCTATGTAAATGTAAAGAAGTAACTGCTACTTTTAAAAAAAAATCATCCGTTAGATACTACCATAGGCTTCTATGGCATAGGGTATTATGAGAATTAGGTAACATACTTAAAGCAGCAAGAACAGTGCCAAACACTTTATAAGTACTCAACCAAGGTAGCTGTTATGTACCATTACTACTCTTCATTGCCCTGAAAGCAAAGGGGCTGGGGACAGGTTTGGAAATGGGATATGAACCCCACAACTTGAGTCTCCCTACTTTCCCTCTTCACTTGCTTAATTGTAACACTTTTGTCTACTCTGTGCCTGCTCTCTAATAGGGTGAACTGGATAGTTCTACGTGAAGTCAAGTGATTCACATACACACTAAAGTCTGAGGGGCACTAGTCTGAAAACTACTATGTAATACTGCTTAGGTCACTTTAAAAAACAATTATAGCATGTAAACCTTAAGTCTAGTCACCTCACCTCAGTCAACCTAACTCAAGTCAACATTCACACGTATCAAGCCCCCAGTGAGGCACCAGGAGAATCATCAATCAGCCAACTTCTGTGAATGCTGGACCCTAAGAGTCTCAAAGCATAAAGCTTATTCCCTGACTTCAAGGTGTTCACAGAGCATGGCAGAGGGGACCCGGCATGCACATGAGCCACATAAGCCATTTCAAACTAATTATAATTGAAATTTAGAGAAATGAGAGAGCACTTGGGCTAGGTGTCTATATACAGTAGAGCCACCATCTTGACCTTTCACCGATTACTAAACCCTTCAGGCCCAAGTTTGGCATTCTAGATGGGCTTCCAGAATGAGTTCCCACACTTAGACTCCACATAGTTACAAGTTAGCCATGTCCTGGCTGGCAATGGGAATAAGTAGATTTTCTGGGCAGCGCATGGCAATGGTAAGGAATTTAGAACGATACACACAGATCGGCTCGAATCCTGGGTCTACAACTCACTAGGCATGTGACGCTGAGCTTCCTAATCTTTGAATCCCAGTTCTCCGTCTATCTATGGGAACATCCATACCTACTTTTTAAGGTTCTAGAAAAAATATCTGCAACCCCTCTAGAGGGTCCTGTGGAAATGGTAATTATATTACAGTGTCTATTGTTAGCTACAATGCAGGCTGGGTTGTATCATTCCTTGAAGGCATATTTCAAAAGTAGTCTTTTCTGTGACGCCTCTGCAGGCTCCAGACCAGTGTAATTTCCCTTCCTTGTGCTCCCACAGCACTTGCTTTTGAACCTCTATTTTGACACTTACCATGGTGTGCTGCCCTTTACCGCTACATTTTTGCTTTACTTCTGTATCTTTATTCATCTGTGTCCACACCTAGCATAGAGCCTTGGTTAAATGTTGAAAGAATGAGTTTTAAAGTGTTGTATTGATTCTGATTTCAGTATAACTTGTATTAAACTAAAGGCTCTAGAACTCACATGAACCCTTTAGCTCATAAAGAGTTTATATTAAAATGAATTATTATGTACATGTATCTGTGTAAGCCTTAGTTTCTCAGTGCTGGGCTTCTTCTTTAAGACCGCTGCCTTCTTGCTTTGTTTTGCATTTGATTTCAGTTGATCCTGCCTAGTAATAGTGAAAGTAAAGTCTAAATTCTAAACCAAAACCACCAGCATTCTCTGTCCACCCTATGCACATCTGCTCCCCAGACCATTTCTGAGCTTTGTGGGAAGGATCCCGAGCTAACAGAAAGTATTGTTGCGTTAAGTTTCAGCTGTTAACACTGTTGCAGCCATTAGTACTTTCTGAATTAAGAGCTGCAAGATAAAACCAGCTTTGGCAATAATTTTGAAATCCTTAACTCTATGCCATCAAAAATGCTAGGGCAAGGAGAATTCAACCTCCCTTAGAAAATGTCCTGTGAGACAGTTGCCCAAGAGGTGATGTGGTGATGAGAACCTAAAAATAGGATACTACAAAACTTTAGGTCAAATTCTTCTAAAATCAGACCTTGATATTATATAATCTCTCCCCCCCCCCCAACACACACACACACACACACACACACACACGCACACTAGAAGTGGTTGGTCCCACTAACTTGTGAGATGTTCTTTGGAAATCATAATAATGAGTAAGCACTTATTAGGTACATATGTGTGCTAAGTACGTTCTAGCTTTATACAGTATCTCTTGTTTAATCATCATAGGCAGTGTTATTTTCTCCTATCCACAGAAGAGAAAACCGAGGCACATAATAATCAAGTAACTAGGCAAAAGTCATGTGACCAATGAGTGAAAGAGTTAGGATTTGGACCCAGGTAAATCTAATTTTAGAGTTCGCATGCTTAACTACTACTCAATCACATAGCAAAGGTATATTTATTTTTAAATCGAATCCATCAAGTATATTCAGTAAGGTGAATGATTTTTTTTTTCAGTAGTTTTCAAATTGCATTTATTCATACTTTTCCCAATAGAGTAGTCACACCCTAAGTGTGCTTTCATAAGATGATTTTACAGCTCAGCTTTAACTGAAAAGCATTTTATGACTAAAAACAAACTTCTTAATGAAAGATCATGAACTGTCTGTGGCTCTGACTTTAGGTAACATGAAGTATACCAGGCAGAAAGCTTCATTCTTAGAATTATTGTTTATATGGGCTAATGATAAATAAGTCACATTATAGATATATGCAGTATAAGTTTAAAATAAAAAATGAGTTTGACATTCTCAGCAAATACCACTGCTATCACTGTATTACTAAATAATATTTGCTTGCTGCCATTAAGCATGTACAGTTGCTGAATTAAGAACTTTCATGTATTATTAAACTCATTAATTAAATCTACAAATGACTGGCTCTAGCCATGAACTGAATTATTCTAATGATAATGAAATACTCTTAAGGGACTTAGAACTTGCTTATTTATTAAAAAATAAATTAAAATACATCTCCCAAGGAAGGTAACTCATTTTTCACAGGACTCAGAATTTCCAGTCATTTCTAAACACCATATCATATTGTGCATAATGTATCATAGAACATTTCAGATCCAATTTAACATTGACTCGCTTCAGATTTCAGTGACATCAGCCCTGACAAAGCACATAATTTCAAGTCTAAGGAATTGCCGTTTTCCTTTGACTGAGAAACTTCTCTTTTTCTGAGGCATACAGATCGACGATGGCTCAAGAAACCTTATCATAGTAGTGAAATTGAAGATGCTATTGTTACTCACATGACTCACTTTGGAAAAGTATCATGGACGCTGCTTTGTATACTTAGAAAATGCTATCACCATGCCCAGAGGTTCTCTTCTTAAAGATACCACCCCATAGTGACACAAGACGCATTTTCTGGAGCCCTTTTGGAGTTCATTTATTAATTTCCTAAATTTACTCTGGGGGGTGTGGGGCAACCAAGAAGGAAGGCCTGGTTTGCCTTCTCAGTATCAATGACAATGATCAGTGATGGTCACTTTTATTGCTATTTGTGAAAAGATCATAAACTGGGATTAATGAAACCTGGGTTCCAGGTGTGGCTCTGCCATTGGCTACCTTTGGGACTTAGGACAAGTCTCTTAAGATCTTTGGATGCTCAGTCTCCTTATCTGAAATGAAGGGGTTTAAATGGGCAATTTCTTAGGACTCGTTCATTGCTAAGACTTATCACATCCATCAAAATGATCCATATTGATCTTTCCTAGATTTCAATCAGTAATGATATAATCACGTACATGCAATCAAAGAAGCAGGAAGGAGTCCATTCCTGCTCTCTATGGGAAATCTGTCTCACGCAGGGCAGACTAGGCAGGCAACATCTTCTCAAAGCACCTTGGTCTTCCGCCTTCCATTGCCAGAGAGAGAGAGCCATTCCTCTGCTGAGACATTTCCAAGCAGCTTTTTGTAGAACTCTACCTTTTGAACACCCTGAGAAATAGGGGTCCTGTGGTCAAATTCATTTGGGGAATGCTGTACCCTCTTAGAGATCCACAGTGCATATTAACATGCTTAGTGCTCTGAGAAGTCCTGCATTAAAAACACTCGTTCACTTTGCTGAATGTAGCATTTTTCTAACTTCATTTGGTGATAGAACTCAGAATAGAACCCCTGAATTGTTATTCTAGAGTTAAAAACCACAAAAACTTTATGACATTTTTTTTTTTTGTAAAGAGAAGGACATGAGATGCCCTATTAACTCTTTTAATGAATGCCTACCAAGATAAACCCTTTTGGAAGATGTTTTCTGCAGCTATTTTCCTTACATCAGCCATAATGGAGTGCCTGTCATTTTTAATAGGACAATAGCATCCATTCTCACTGTATTAGTGTAGCACTATTTTTTTTTTACACTAAGGAATATTCCTTTGCATTTACATATTCTTATTAGCCTCTGGGTTCTTTGACATCCTGTTAGAAATAGTTAAAGCTAATGTAAGACAAGCATACCTTAGCACTCAAAGGGCTGGCATAGCATAGTTTATTTATTAGTGACTGCCGGGAGACACTGCTCCCCAGGTCTAGTATTTCTGCACATCTTTCTCACACACAGTGAGCAAGGCACTGCAGGTCTTGAGAGCAAAGGGCAAGCATACTTACTGTCCAGTATAATAAGGTTTCTCTCCAGGGCAAAGCACAGCATATTTACACTCACAAAAAGTTCACATTCCCTAAGCTCATGGTTCCTCTTCTATAACACAGCCTACGGCTACTGTGTTGGGGCTCCAGGAACTGACACAAAAAATGCTGATACTCTGGCTACTGCTCTTGCTGTGAGTAATGCACTTTCTTTCATCTCTGATTCAGGGGTTTTATGTCTTCTGCCAGTATCCAAGAAACTGTAACAGGCTAATCTTTTAGCTTGCAAGGAATAAAGTCTTAGACCTTTCACAGTTTTTGGTAGTAACTTGCCTTTTCCTCCCTGTGAACTGAACGTTGGTGGAATAACTTGATATCTTCAGGTGTTCTCCCTCCCTGGATCATTCCTGGTCTTGTGAGTATTCCCTCCTACAAGTGCTTCTCTGGGCTTGTTGAAGCGCTTAGAGCCACCCACCGGTTTCTGAGGAACATTCAATAGAGGCGTAGTCTTAGTGATGCACTTTGATTATGGAATATCAAAGAAAGGCACTATGAATTTCTGTCCAGCTTGATAGCATTTCATTAAAATGATTACAAAATAGCCCGGCGAGTGTGGCTCAGTGGTTGAGCATTGACCAATGAACCAAGAGGTCATGGTTCGATTCCCAGTTAGGGCACATGCTCAGGTTTCGGCTCAGTCCCCAGTGCGGGTGGGGTGTGTGTGTGCAGGAGATAGCCAATAAATGATACTCTCTCATCATTGATGTTTCTATCTCCCTCTCTTTTCCTCTCTCTAAAATCAAAAATATTAAAAAAATTATTACAAATCAATGTTTTGTGATTACAATGATTACAAAATAATGTTTTTCCCAAAGGAATTTAATTAATCCTCAAGGGAAATGAAGTAACATCTTACAGTAAAGAATGGGTATGTGGGAGTGGGGGAAGTACTTCTGAGTTAATTATACTGATTGCTTCCAAAAACAATGTAGAAAGGAAAAGACTAGAGTTCAGATAAGATAAATTGCTTCTTGTGACCAAAGGGAGAATCATTTTACCACAAAATGAAAACAACTGTGGTTACATTTAGAAGAATGAAAACATCAAGATTTCTTGAATGTCAACAATATTCTTCAGCTTGTAAAATGCTCCGGACAGCAGTCTATTTACATCTGATCTGATGTCATTTCATATTAACTGATTTCATGGGCAAACCCCAAACTCAGAATTATGCTTTCTATAATTATGCTATGGATCAATTGCTTTGAAACAGACATTTTCTGCTTGAAAGGTTTTCAGGGACTTTAGAATTTAGCAATAAGCAGGTTGGGAGCATCTTGGTCTGGAGATTTGAAGAGGTAGGCTGCTAACTTGCAACAGTGATTTGAATGTCACAATAGAGTAGTAAATTAATATTTGTTGAGTGCTCTATGCAAGGTGTGGTTGAAAGCATGTTACTTGTATTATTTCATTAAACCCTTGTAACAGCACTATGAAGTAAGTAGATCACTGCCTCCATTTCACAGGCGGGGAGCTTGAGGCACAGGCTGGTAATGTGACTTGCCCAAGGTCATGCTCTAGTAAGTGGCAGAGCCAGGAATGGAATGCAGGCAATCTGGCTCCAAAGCCCACACTCTTACCACTATCTGTCAGCCTTATAACATCAGAATTTTTTAAACTGCTAGAAAATGTGATTTCCCCCCCCCCGCCCTGGAATGTTTAAGAGAAATAAACTTCAATTTTCTTCTTTGGAATTTTATCTCTAGACTATTATCTTCTAAGATATAATGTTCTGTTCTTCATTTCCTTATAAGGAATCTATTTCAGGACCATTAAGTATGAATTATGTTGATCATCAACTCATGTTGACTGAGAAGGTGAATATTGTGCAGCTCATTTTGAATAGTGAGACACTCCAGTTAAGGACACTCTAATCAAATTTCCACCTTGAAATAGTCCACATAAGGGTTTTTGTTTTGTTTTGTTTGTTTTTAATAAATAGACTTTATTTTTGGAACAGTTTTTTTTAATACTTTATTGTTTAAAGTATTACATATGTCTCCTTTTCCTTCCATTAGCCTCTCCCCAGCCACTCCCACCCCCCAGCACATGCCCTCACCCCCCTACTGTCTGTGTCCATGGTTATGCTTCATGCATACAAGTCCTTTGGTTGATCGCTCTCCCCAACCCCCCCACATCCCGCATCCCCCACCTTCCCTCTGAGGTTTGATGGTCTGTTCGATGCTTCTATGTCTCTGGATCTATTTTTGTTCATCAGTTTATGTTGTTCATTATCCACATAAGGTTTTGATGTATCTCAAATTTCTAACATAAAATGCACTTGAAAATTATTAACTAATTGTATATAATAAAACCCTAATATGCAAATGGACCGAACAGTGGAACGACCAGTGGAATGACCAGTCACTATGATGTGCACTGACCACCAGGGGGCAGATGCTCAATGTAGGAGCTGCCCCCTGGTGGTCAGTGCACTCCCACAGGGAGAGTGCTACTCAGCCAGAAGCTGGGCTCACAGCTGGCGAGTGCAGCAGTGGTGATGGGGCCCTCTCCTGCCTCCACTGCAGGCGGGCGGTAAGGAGCAAGGGGTCCTGGACTGCAAGAGCCCCAGACTGCAAGAGGGATGTCTAACTGCCAGCTTACAGGCCTAAGCCAGCAGGCAGACATCCCCCAAAGGATCCCGTACTGCGAGAGGGTGCAGGCCAGGCTGAGGGACCCTCCCCTCCAGTGCATGAATTTCATGCACCGGGCCTCTAGTCTAAAATAAATAATGATGCTTGGTGTTTATCTTTAAGTCTGTATCCAGAGAAGGAGGAAAAAAGCAACAATTTTTTAATATTATCAGTGCTTTCCTTGGGCAAGCTTTTAAGTTTTCATGCTCAGGAGTGGTGTTATTACCAGTTCCCCAAATCACCCACAATTGCCAGTCCCCAAATGGCCACATTGTGACCATGTCTAGACTTAACAATCACATCACAATGCCTTTCCTCTGATCAGACTGGCAGCTTATCCAAGCCAATCTCCCAAGGAGCATGCAGGTGGGATATAGTGGGTGGGACTTCTGAGGGCTTTCAGGGGAAAGGAACTTTAAAATCTTGGCTTGACTATTACTTAGAATGATGAGGAAATCATTTACTATGCAGAATTGCTAGATTGCTGCCCAGCCTCTGAAACGCTAAAATGATTTCCGAAAACTAGTGATAGGAAGGTTTCATGTAAAACTATGTAATGCTAGATCTGTTCAGTGTTCTGGCCACTGAAGACAAATGGATGGGACAAGTTTCGGATGCAAGGGCAAGATGCACTTCTACATCTGCTGCCACCATTCACAAGAAAATGAAGGGATCGGCATGGTCTTTGCTGAGCAACTTTTGTGGAGATTGGTGGGTATTTTTTTCTCTTCCTGTCAAGGCCTTGAAGAACCAAGGAACATATTGAGTGGGATGTTTTGCCTCTCTACATCTCAAATCTAGAGTGAATCTAGAGGTTTAAGAGAAGCAAGTATGAATCCGTCTCCTACTCTTCATGAGACCTCAAGTAGCTGTACAGAAATATCGTAATTCCTTAGCTAAAGATTTGCATTTATCTGGATTTTAACCTTATTGCATGTTTTTATAACTTATAACTAAATGCCTATGTACCCAACATTTTTGTGGAGTTTTTCCCCCTACTTTTCTAAATGTTGGACTTGTTTACTGAGGGGACACTCTAATCAAATTTGCACCTGCCTTCGGTGGCTTGTTGCACTTTCCTACCTCCTTAATTTTGTGCATACTTTCATGCCACCGTCCAATTTCCCTTACTTCCCTTTTCTTATCTCTCCACTCTCCTCTAATTTGCTTCAGTCTTTAAATGTCCCATTCAAAGCCTATCTCCATGAAATTTTTCTGATACTTTCATTACTGTAAACTCTTACAGTAATTAATCATCTTTTTATCTTCCATAACTGTGAGAACTTACATAAATTACTTAACCTCTATGAGCCTCAGTTTCTCCACAGGTAAATGAGGATAATTATAGTACCTACTTTAGAGTATGGTCTTGATAATTAGATCATTTAATACATGTACCTTAGTACAGTTCCTGATACATTATAAACATGCAATAAATGTTAATTAATATTAAATAGCTACTTGTATCTCCTTTTTTCCAATTGTTATCTCATTTATTTTTTAAAAACTCTTTATTGTTGAGAGTATTACAGATGCACCCCTTTTCCCCCCATAGCTCTCCTTCACCCTGTTCCTGCCCCACCCCAGGCTTTTATCAACCTATTGTCTGTGTCTATAGGAAATGCATATATGCATATAAGATCTTTGGTTAATCTCTTCCCCTCCCCCCTTCCCTCTGAGATTCGTCCGTTTGTTTCCGTGCCTCTGATTCATTTTGTTCACCAGTTTATTTTGTTCATTGGATTTTGTTTTTTAGATTCAATTGTGAATAGATATGGATTTATTGCCATTTTATTGTTCATATTTTTTATCTTTTTCTTTTCTTCTTTGTCTTCTTCCTCTTCTTAAAGAATTCTCTTCAATATTTCATGTAATACTGGTTTGGTGGTGATTACCTCCTTTAGTTTTTTCTTATCTGTGAAGCTCTTTATCTGACCTTCAATTCTAAATGATAGCTTTGCTGGGCAGAGTAATCTTGGTTGTAGGTCCTTGGTATTCATCACTTTGACTATTTCTTGCCACTCCCTTCTGACCTGCAAAGTTTCTGTTGAGAAATCAGCTGACAGTTGTATGGGCGGCTCCCTTGTAGGTAACTAATTGCTTTTCTCTTGTTGTTTTTAAGATTCTTTCTTTGTCTTTAATCCTTGGCATTTTAATTATGATTTGTCTTGGTGTGGGCCTCATTAGGTTCCTCTTGTGTGGGACTCTCTGTGCTTCCTGGACTTGTAAGTCTATTTCTTTCACCAGGTAGGGGAAAGTTTTCTGTCATTATTTCTTCAAATAGGTTTTAACATCTTGCTCTCTCTCTCCTTCTTTTGGCACCCCCCCCATAAGGTGAATATTGGTATGCTTGAAGTTGTCCTGGAGCCTCCGTACACTACCTTCATATTTTTGGATTATTTTTTCTTTTTGTTCTTTTGATTGGGTGTTTTTTGCTTCCTCATATTCCAAATCATTGATTTGATTTTCAGAATCCTCTACCCTACTGTTTAATCCCTGTAAATGATTCTTTATTTCAGTTAGTGTATGCTTAATTTCTGACCGGTCCTTTTTCATGTCTTTGAAATTCTCACTAATATCCTTGAAAGTCTCACTAAGACCCTTAAAGCTCTCATTAAGACCCTTGAGCAACCTTATATCCATTGTTTTGAACTCTGTATCCAGTAGTTTGCTTGCTTTTATTTCTTTCATTTGTGACATGTTTCTTTGTCTCCATATTTTGGCTGCTTCCCTGTGTTTGTTTCTATGTATTAAGTAGAGCTGCTATGTCTCCCAGAATTGGTAGAGTGCCATTGTGTAGTAGGTGTCCTGTAGGGCCCAATGGCTCAGTCTCCCAGTCACCTGAGCTGGGCACTCTAGGTGCACCCCTGTGTGGGCTGTGTGCACAGTCTTGTTGTAGTTGAGCCTTGATTGTTGTTGGCATCACTGGGAGGGATTGACCTCCAGGCCAATTGGCTGTGATGGCCAGCTTTGACTACCGTGGGAGAGCTGCTATGCAGGAGACACCCCTATGGAGTAAGACTTGCTTTAGTGGGACTTTGGTGCTCACTGAGTCTGTCCCTTGAGTGTGTCACTTGTGGATGTGTAGAGTTGTAATCTGGTATTGTCTGAAGCTATCCACTGGGTCACTGGCTCTGGGGGCTCCCAGGAGGTGCAAAGTTAGTCACTGCCTAGGGCCACCTGGCAGGAGCCACAGAGAGATCTGAAGATGGCTGCTACTTGTCTTGGGCTTGGAAGTGCCCAGGCAGGCCCAGCTGTGAAACAAAGCAGGCTGGTGCTAGTACTGGATCTTGGGCCTCTTTTTGGTAGCTATGGAACATGCTGATGTCAGCTGCTACTTGTTTAAGATAATTTAGGAGAGTCTGAAGCCTGAACCATTCATATGGAAAAACCGCTACAAACAGCTTGGGTGGGACTGCAAATTGGGTGACTCTCAGAGAGTCATCAGGATGGAGCAAACAGTGTGGGCCAGGCTGATGGAAACTCAAGATATGGCTGCCAGTCAGCTCTTGAATAAGGGAGGTCCCAGCAAAGGAACAATGACCCCCACAAGCACCCTGTCTGGGAGAAAGCTGCCCCCAAGTGCCTGCCCCAATGCCAGACAATCCAGTTCCTCCCTGAATGTCCCAAGTTCCTTTCAAGCTGCCGCCCCAGCATTGGAGCCCAAAGGGATTGAGTCTGCGTAAATCTGTGTACTGGCCCTTTAAGAGGAACTCCCTGGGTCTCCAGCAGCCTCTGTAACACTCAGCCACAATCCCTACTGGTTTTTACAGCCCGAAGTTATGGGTAATTCTCTTCTCAGTACTGGAACCCTGGGCTGGGGGTCTAGTGTGGGGTTTGGACCACTTGCTCCTCATGGGAGGCCTCCACAGTCGAGATATCCCTCCTGATTAAAAACACACCACACGTGGGTATTGGACGAGCCCGTTTGTGCCTCTACCCTCCTAACAGTCTCCATGTACTTTGTTCTTTACTTTTCTAGTTGTAGGACTTCCATTCAGCCAGATTGCAGGCACTTCTGAATGATAGTTGTTCTCTATTTTAGTTGTTATTTTGATGTGGTTGTGGAAGGCAGCAAGTACTGGTGTTTACCTACACTGCCATCTTCAGCTCTATCTACTTCTTAACACTACATTTTTTCTTATTTCTCACATACTTAAGGTTAAAAAATAATTTATTGATTTAATTATTTTAATATAATTGCAAAGGAGGAGTCCATTCTTCAAGATTTTTTTAAGGATATTGAAAAACATGAAGGGTTGCCAGTTGCCAATTTTCTTAAAAATCAATCCTAATATATAAAAACCCTGGGTCCACCACATCCGCAATAAACAGAAGGCTTGACCAACTGGAGGTCAGTCCTGCAGTCAGTGCTGGGTTGCCGCGGCAACCCAGCGCTGAACTGCTATGGCTGCAGGCATGGTGACCCAGCACTGACTGCTGAGGGGGCTGCAAATCAGGCCCAGAGAGAGGCCTAAAGAGAGAAGCAGGGTCTGATCTGTAGCCTCTGTGGCAGCTGTTGATCAGCACTTGCCTCTCTCTTTAGTTCTGGGCCTGGTCAGCAGCTGTGCTTCCATTTCTCTCCAGGCCTCCACCGGGGCTGCTGATTAGCCCTGCCTTACTGATCAGGCCCCGTTGATAGGCCCAGAGATGCTGACTGGCATAGAAACCAACCAATCAGAACCAAATCTGGGTCAACTGTGAGGAGCCAATGGCTGCCTAGGAGGCAGAGATTTTGATGCTGACTGGCATAGAAACCAACCAATCAGAACCAAATTTGCCGGCAGAGGAGGGCAGTTGGGGGCGAGATCAGGCTGGCAGGGGAGGGCCCTTGGGGGCAATCAGGCCAGAAGAGGAGAGCAGTTGGGGGTGAGATCAGGCTGGCGGAGAAGGGCATTGGGGGCGATATCAGGCCAGCAGGGGAGGGCAGTTGGGGGCAACCAGGTTGGCAGGGGAGGGCAGTTAGGGGGGACCAGGCCAGCAGGGGAGGGCAGTTGGGGGCGATTGGACCGGCAGGGGAGCAGTTAGGTGTTAATCAGACCGGCAGAAGAGCAGTTAGGGGGTGATCAGGCTGGCAGGCAGAAGTGGTTAGGGGGAATTAGGCAGGCAGGCAGGCGAGTGGTTAGGAGGGATCGGGCCTAAACCAGCAGTCAGACATCCCCCAAGGGGTCCCAGATTGGAGAGGGTGCAGGCTAGGCTGAGGGACAACCCCCACCCCAGTGCACAAATTTTGTGCACCAGGACTCTAGTATCTTATAACTTGATATATAATAATTTTATGTAAATATGAGTTCTTATTGCCTGAATAAACTGTATATAATTTTTTTACTATTTCCTTTCTATTTCAATTTAATATATACATAAATACATTAAAATAATCTTAATTTATCTCCCCCACCAAAAAAATTTAAACCTATGAAATTATTTTTTAAAAACTTACCTAAAGTATCTGTCATATTGCAAAACCTCTATGGTTATTAGTGGTTCTCTGTTTAAGTTACTGTCATGAAGAAAAGGGTACACATTGAGAATTCTGAAATTACTTTTATTAACTGAAATCTGCTTGCAGGAAGAAATGGCCAGTTTTAATACTGCAGTATTACAAGTTGTCTTTTACACAGGACTTACATTGGCCAGCCCCTTCATCAATCTGTGATCTACAAGGGAAGAAAGGAACTTGTACTCAAAAGTGAACAAATTTCAAAAGGGTGTTTGAAAGGTACAAAAACAAAAAACAATATTAATTTTCAAACAGAAGCAGGTCTTCCATTTGAACACAGGGGAGCCAACATTTTTGTTCAGAAGAACCAATGGGAATATGGCATTACAATCAGGACAGGAGTCCCAAAGTTTGTTCAAGAGGTAAAATATTAAGAACTTTAATGTTAGTTGAGTTTTCAATTTTTAAAATACAAGTCCTATTAATCACAGAGGAGCCACTTTATCAATAGTACTTGGATGTTTTTAGAAAGTAGTTGAACTTTTCAAATAGTTTTAACTTCTTGACCCATTGTGTAGTATTTTGTAATTGACACGACACTTTAAATAAGTTGAATTCTTCCTTTAAAATCTCTCTCAAATCCTCCTTTTCCATTTCCACTTCTGCTCCCCTAGTTTAGCTCTCACTTTGTGGTTACATAGTGTTACGGCTTCTTCCCAATCTTCCCCTGGCTTAGCTTCATCCAGACCACCCTCTAATTTATCCCCCAAAAGTACTGCTGTCAGCACATACATTATAAATGGCTGGCCCACAGCAGCTACTCAATAAATGATCATTTCAGCTTGCTTTAAGTCACACACACACACACACACACACACACACACACACACACACACACTCAAAGGATAAAGCTTAAAGTTAAAATCCCTGATGATTTTTAAATGATAATAGGAGACCATGGTGTAGTAAAACATATCTTTGTCCTGATTTCTGGTACAGAGCTCTTATAATGTTTGGAATTTTCCTACTGATGGCGGTGTCTTTGTTAAGTTAATGAGGTGCCTCAGGTGGACCTCCAGATAACTTCAGGAGGGGGGATGGACATCAGAAAGACCAACCATGTGAGTACAGTGTAGGAACTTTGGGTCAACCTGACTCTGCAGGGAAGAAGCGTTGGGGGGCTGGAGCTTGAGTTCAATCATGTGGCCAACGATTTAATCAACCATGCCTGTGTAATGAAACACCAGTAAAAACTCTGGATACTGAGGCTCAGTGGAGCTTCTTGGTTGGTGAACTCATAAATGTGCCCATAGTGTCATATGCCCTGACTCCTGGGAGAGGGTGCAGAGCTCTGTGTTCCCTTTTAGGCCTGGCCCTAGGCATCCCATTTGGCTGCTCTTGAGTTGCATCACTTATAACAAAGCCATGATCACAAGTATAGCATTTTCTTGAGTTCTGTGAGTCATTCTAGTAAATTATTAAATCTGAGGGCACCGTGGAACCCTCAGATTTGTAGCCAGTTGGCCAGAAATGTGAGTGGCCTGGGGACCTCCCAAGATGTGTGGCTAGGATCTGAAGCAGGGCAGTCCTGTGGAGCTCTTTGCCCTTAACCTGTGGAGTCTGCACCAACCCTAGATAGTCAGTGTCAGAATTGGGTTGGGGTGAAAACAGAGCAGAGACATACTGAGTAGTTATTACTGGAATCTACGGAAATAGATCAAGTCACAAAAGCATGATTTCATATATTATAACTGTAATAGACAAACTGATTTACTATAGGTCTCCCAAGCACCATCCTATATAATAAAAGGCTAATATGCAAATTGTCCCCATGGGTGGGAGTTCGACTGACCAGGAGTTAGACGTGCGCCGACCACTAGGGGGTGGGCAGCCAGGGGAAGGGAGGCCCCAGCTGGTAGCGGCTAGGGACCCTACCTGTGCATGAATTTTGTGCGCTGGGCCTCTAGTAAAATGATGATACCACTTCCTCTAATTTGGCTTACATGCAACCTGTCAGAATGGCCTCATGCTAAAGAATCATGCCTGTGTGTCATTTGAAGACAAGAGGAGTAAAAATATTTTGATTAGCCTAGGGCTGTGGTCGGCAAACTCATGATTGAAATTTCTTTTGAGAGCCAAATTTTTTAAACTTCTTCTAACGCCACTTCTTCAAAATACACTCGCCCAGGCCGTGATCTTTTGTGGAAGAGCCACACTCAAGGGGCCAAAGAGCCGCATGTGGCTCGCGAGCCGCAGTTTGCCGACCACGGGCCCAGGGCAAGGCATTTGGAATGCTTTGTGACCCATGGTCTTAATTCCAGAAGGCTCTACCAATAGTTTATTTTGGCAAAAGATAATATGTGTCCTTCTCCACTTAGTTTCTTTGAAAAACATCCCACCTAAGCAAGGCAACTAATCCTAACTAAAGAGTTACAAGTAAATGGGTATGTTGTGTGCAAAGATTTGGAACCTTCTGCACTGTCTGCATCCTTGGTAGCAATTCTGAGAAGAACTGAGCTGCTAGCGCTGGTCATACTGGTTATGGGAGGGAAGAGGGCTTTGTCTATTGCTCACCAAGCTGTCTGTTTTCCAATTTTGTCAGTAAAACATAGCAACAGAGAGAAAGAAGAGAGAGTCCACGAGGATCTGAGTACTTATTGTCCACCAGGCTTGGTGTGAGAGCTTTAACTTGTTAGCTTATTTCATTCTCTCATAACTTTCCCCGAGGAGGAGGTTGTCTTCGTACCCAACAGGCACTCAAACCTTGGCTCTGAGTTCCCTGAGGCCTCAGAGTTAGTAAATTAGAGAACAAGCATTTGCACTGAGGGCCATCTCATTCCAAATTGAAACTCTACGCTCAACTTTACTGCTGCATGTCTAGGTTTGGGCCTCGCCCTGGCTTGCCCTAATCACTGTCTGGGTTCAGAAAGCAGAGAAAAGTTCTCTCTCCCCCTTAATTTTTTGGGGTGACCTGTGTTAATCAACTCTCAACGTAGGGTAGAGTAAGCACTGAACCCATTTCCCAAGACAAGTCAGAGATTGCCACTGGCAAGGCAACCCTGACATCTTTTTGTAGCCTTTTCCCTTGGCGTTCTCTCTGTTAGGCAAATTGGTGCTAATTATGGGGCAAGTGGGAATAAGTAATCATCACAGCCTCCTGGAGACATCCTCGGGGCAGCTGCCCAGGGCACATTTGGCTGTGTTTACAGAACGATCCCCCACTCCCCTGAATGAACTCTGTCTAGTTTTTAGTAGCCCGCAGAGACTCTTCCAGCGGGAGTCCTTTATTGTGCATCTCTCTGTCCACCGGGAGATCGCCTTGAAGTTTCAGAATGTGCTGAAAGCACGCTGGGTGGGTGAGGCTGAGCCCCACAGTACTAAGTGTCTATTTGCCATGAGTAAGGGGCTTTTCCTCACACCTAACCTCCCAGGGCCCGCGGTGTGGAGCCCAGACCCCTGGGGTGGACACTGAAAGGAGCTGGGTAAGACATGCTGACCTTGGCAGTGTTTCTTGGCCACCAGCAGGGTGGGCACCCTGGCATTTTGAACAGCTGTGGGCAGGAGCCTGGGCGGCAGAGTGCCTCCACTCGCCAGAGAACACCTCGATCCGAACTCCCCCCTCAACCCCCCTCACCCCCCCGCCCCCGCCCCTTGCCTGAGGTTTCATGGCAGTTGACTCCCATGGAAACAAGCAGAAATCTGTTTTCATCATCCGGCAGTTTTAGTTTCCTAATTTGTATGGGAACCTGGAGATACAGACATGTGGTACATTCATTATCCCGGAAAGCTACAGCTGCAAGGAAAATAGTTAAAGCCAGGCTGAGAACTGGAAAGCGTCATCATATGCCTTCAAGTTACTTTCTGTAATCTCGGAGACTGCCATCAATGCCGCCAAAAGAGCGGTTTCTGTTTGAGCTCAGGACATCTAGCCGGACTTACACCTGAGCCTGGGTGTGCTTCCCCACAGCCCAGCCCAGCCGGCCAGCTCCCGTGGTTGGATAAGGAGCCCCTCTTATCTCCTGAAGGAGGGAAATGAGCACAGGCTGAGTTCTAATCCTGACCCTTGTATTTCCTAGTCCTGTGACCTCCGCCTAAAACTGAGCTTCTCTGTGCCTCATTATCCTCATCTGAAAACTTTATTGAATCATGAACACCATTCATTTGGACATCTATTTTGTGGCAGGCCCTGTTCTAAAAACTGGGGTGATAGCAGTGAATAAAATAGGATCTCCACCTTCATGGAGTTTAGATCCTATTTTAGGGAAATTAATAAAACAGATGAGTAGTAGGCATAATATGTTCAGTGGTGATAAAGATTATGGAGAAAAATAAAGCAGCGGAAGGGAGTATTTGGGCAGGGCAATGACAAATTTAAAATACACTGGCCACTCAGCCGGTGTGGCTCAGTGGTTGAGCGTCGACCTATGAACCAGAAGGTCACAGTTTGATTCCCGGTCAGGGCACAGGCCCAGGTGTGGGCTTGATCCCCAGTAGGGGGTATGCAGGAGGCAGTTGATCAATGATTCTCTCTCATCATTGATGTTTCTCCCTCTCTCTCTCTCTCTCTCTCTCTCTCTCTCTCTCTCTCTCCCCCCCCCCCACTTCCTCTCTGAAATCAATAAAAATATTTAAAAAAATAAAATAAAGTACACTGGCCAAGGAATTCTTGCTGAAGAGGAGGCAGATGAGGCAAGGCCCGAAAGAGGGATAAGAGAGAGCTGAGCCGAGCAGATGGTGGAAGAAGAGCATTTTGGATGGAGGCCCTGACGTTGGAGAAGACTTGCTGTTTTGAGGAATAGCAAGAAGTCCAACATGACTGACGTCCATGACTATGGGGCTTTGGGAACCACCAGAGAGATTAGATTGTGGCCATCCTCATATTGGAGGGTTTTGAGCAGAGGAGACATGATCAAAGTTGTGTTAGGGTTACTCTGGCTGCTGTGCTGAGAGTGCACTGAAGGAGGGGGGACACAGTTAGACATCGTGGTCTTCGAAGGGAGGCATTTGATGGCGAGAGGTGGTTACATGCTAGCTAATAACATTATTTTGAAGGTAGAGCTGCCAGGCTGCCAGTTTGGGTGGAAGGATAAGAGGAGTGAAAGATTACTCCAAGGCTTCTAGTCTAATTACCAGGAAGAATGGAGTGTCCCATTCTCTGAGCTGGGGAATAGTGGAAGAGGAAGCGGGGGAGGCGGGCACGAGGGAGAGAAAGGAGGAATGGCAAATCTGGAATTGTTTTCAACATGCTAACTTTAAGATGCCACTTAGGATGCAAATGGATAAGATGAAAACATACTAAACATACTACTTATCAAACAACAATACTCACCAAATAAAATGAACCTAAAAGAACAATTGCCTTTTTCCTTCAAGAAAAATAAGAGTGATGGCTGCTGATGCTTTGTGATGAGAAGCCGAGTTGATTGAGAAGTAAATAACTTGGTTTCTATGCTTTCCTAGCATTATTATTATTATTGTCATCTCCTTGTAGTTAATTATCTCCTAGGATTTCAAAGGTTCACAAATTTAAAGGTGAAGAAAGGTCTTGTCACTGGAACATACAATAAGGAAACACGCCCGCCCCCCGCCCATTTACATTCAGTGCTGTAGTCTGAATGTTTGTGTTCCCCCCAAATTATATGTTGAAACCCTAATGCCCAAGGTGATGGTATTAGGAGGCGGGCCTTTGGGAAGTGGTTAGGTTATGAGGGTGGAGCCTTCATGAATGGGATTAGTGCTCTTACAATAGAGACTCCAGAGAGCTCCCTGCTGCTCCACCACCAGAGGACCCAGTGAGAAGTCAGCAGTCTGCAGCCCAGGGGAAGCCCTTCACCAGAACCCTCCCATGCTGGCGCCATGATCTTGGACTTCCCAGCTTCCAGACTGTGAGAAGTAAATATTTGGTTATAAGCCACCCTGTCCATGGTATTTTCTTATAGCAGCTAGAAGGGACTAAAACACAGGTTAGAGTTGGAAATAGGGTATTTATAAATAAGGGTGTAGAGAAGATCATGGAGAAGAGATGCCTATGCTTATATCAGTTTCAAGAAACTTTCTCCCCCCGCCCCTCCCCACTATATGGAAGGCTTGAAGCTGGAGCCTAGTTGTGTAGTAGAAATTATAGTATCTAGCTGGCAAGGATGCCCAGGGCCTGGCACAACATAGAACTCAAAGAATCTTAGTTCCTTTTCTTTTTCTTAAGGACAAGAACTCTTAGTGGGTACGTAATAAATGTACTTAGTTCTAGATTTGAATTTAGTCACTTTATATATTACTAGGGGGCCCAGTGCATGAATTTGTGCACCTTGAAAGGAACTGTAGGCCGAGAGGCTGTGGTGAGCACAGGGGTGGGTCTCAGCCCATCCTCTGTGCTCCTGCCTGGCCCCTCCCACCACGGCCCCCCCCCCTCCGTCCCCTCTCTGCCAGCAGCCCCACTCCCGCCACTGGCCTCGCTCACAATCACTGAGAGTGTGGAACGATTGCCGGTGCCAGCAGTGGGTGTGAGAGGGGCCAGCGCCATCAGCGGGTGCGAGCAGTGGCTGCTGCCCCAATTGCCCCTCAGGATCAGGGGGAGGTGGAGAAGCCCTGAGGGGCGATAGGGGCCGGCAGCCGCTGCTCGCACCTGCTGACAGCACCGAGTGATCAGGGAAGGTGCTGGGTGCCAGCAGTGGGTGTGGCGGCAGCGGCAGCTCTGGCGCTGGCAGTGGGTGCGAGCACCAGGCAGGACTGCCGCACACAGGAGGAAAGAATTTTCAGTAACTAACAGAGGCCCACCCTGATGACAGCAACCGGTGCCTCACCTTGGTCTGGTGCCCCTGCTCACCTGCTCTGCCATCCCGCTGCGGCCGACGCCCGCCATGTTCCACGTGTGCCCCCTGGTGGTCAGCGCACATCATAGTGACCAGTTGTTTGGTTGTTCCGCAGTTCAGTCTATTTGCATATTAGGGTTTTATATATATAGATTGTTTCTAAGGTAGTGGAGACTTACATGTCAGATCAAGGTAGAGTTAAGACTTTAATCTAGAGCAGTGCTACCAAGTGGAAATATAATGCAAGCCACATGGGTAATTTTAATTTTTCTAGTATCCACATTTTAAAAAATAAAAAGAAGGCAATGAAATTGATTGTAATTATATGACTTAACCCAATGTAACCAAAGTTTTATCATTTCAGCATGTAATCAATATAAAATTATTGATACATCTTATAGTTTTTAACGAATTCTTTGTATTTTACACCTATAGAATAAAGGAGTCCCATTTCAAGAGCTTAATAGTCACACATGGCTAGTGGCTATCATACTGGGCAGTGCATTCTGGTGTCAATCAGGAGGTATTCTCTTGCTTTATGGTTTTGTGAGCTTGACATTCACCTGTAGAAACATGGTGTATTTCAGTCAGTCAGGCTCAGGTATTGCTTGTTCCTGTGCTTTATATAGCAAGCAGGTATGTGGTTGTTATTCCTGTACACGTTGGGAGCAGAGGATCTCAAACTGTCTTTGTGCACTGAGCACTTGGAATGATAAATTGCCCGGCAAGTCTCCTGCTTCACCTGCTCTCACCTCCCACAGGTAGAAACACAACCCGGTAAAAACCACGAGGAAAGATCCAATACCAAAGCTTCAGCTTGGGTGGGTGGTCAAGCCCAATGGCTACATTTTAAAATGTTACTTTTCTCTGATTTTATGTTACAAATCTCTGTGATGAAAAGGCATACAAGTGGTGGGTGGGGCGGGGCGGGGGGGATACAACTTAGAATTGCGGATAGGAGGTCTTCGAGGAAATGGCACACACAGGAATGACAAAGGGAAAACTATCTGCAAAAACAGAACTCTTAGGCACAGAATAAGTGGGGCCTTACCTTACATTTCAGTTTATTAAAACAAATTCCATGCTTTTGCTGACTTGATCATGTTTCTAACTTACAAAATTCCTCTCTGACTCCAGAATATTAATGTTGGCCCTTCGTGGGGAGGGTTACTCCAAACAATACTGGTTCTAAACCCTTTGAATGTATTAATGTATTTTAGCCTTGTGACAGTTCCATGATCCTTATAATAAACCTATAACAGGTTTGGGCTGAAAATAAAATAAAATAAATAAAATAAAATATAAAATGAATAAAATAAATAAATAAATAAATAAATAAATAAAATCTATATATATAAAACCTTAACATGCAAGTAGACTGAATGGCGGAAAAACTGAACAACCAGTTGCTATGACGTGTGCTGACCACCAGGGGCCGTGTGCGGAACATGGCGGGTGTCAGCAGCAGGCGGGATGGTGAAGCAGGTGAGTGGGGTCACCAGACCAAGGCGAGGCACCGGTAGCTGTCATCGGGGCGAGCCTCTGGTGGTTACTGAAAGTTCTTTGCCCCCACATGCCATGGTCCTGCCCAGCACTCACACCTGCTGCTGGTGCCAGCCCCACTCACACCCACTGCCGGTGCAGGAGCCGCCGCTCCCACCCACTGCCGGTGCCCTGCCTTCACCAGTCCCGATCGCTTGGCACTGTCAGCGGGTGTGAGTGCCAGCTGCCGGCCCCTACCCCTGCTCCTGTGGGGCGATCAGGGCAGCAGCCTCCACTCGCACCTGCTGATGGCACCGGCCCCGCTTGCACCCACTGCTGGCGCTGGCCCAATTGCTCTGCGCTATCAGTGGGCATGAGCGGGGTGGGGGGGGGGTGGCAGGAGGGACCAGGCGGGGGTGCTGAGGATGGGCCGAGACCTGCCCCTGTGCCCACCGCAGACTTGCAGCCCACAGTTCCTTTCAAGGTGCTCGAATTCGTACACTGGGCCACTAGTAAAATAATAAAATAAATGAAATAAAATTAAAATAATAAAATAAACAAACAACAACAACAACAAAAAAAACAGTTCTATGATCCTTGTAACAAACCTATAACAGGTTTGGGCTGAAAATAAAATAAAATAAAGCAAAAACCCCCAATCTACCAGAGAGTAAAATGGTGGTTACCAGGGGATGGGGTGGAGGGATAAGATGAATGGTATTTAAGGGTACAGATTTATAACAAGTAGTAAATAAGCCACGGAGATCTAATGTACAGTATAATGAATATAGACAATTTTATACTATGACTGTGATATGATAAATATCACTGCAATGGCAATCATATAACAGTATATAAATGCATCAAAGTGACATGCTGTTCACCTTAAATTTACACAATGTTCCATGCCAAATTTTTAAAAATATTTTTAATTATTCAATAAGTAAAAAAGAAACCAAAGAGTATAACAGGTTTTAATCTCAGCTCTCACTTGCTAGTTAGGCCACTCTGTGAGGCCCAATTTTATAATATGTAAATTATGAAAAATAATGACTCACCTCATAAGATCATTGTGAAAACTAGCCTGAGTTGATGTGTGAAATGTACATTGAACAGTGCTTGGCTACTTTGCAAATATTGAGGAAAGACAGAGAGAAACATCAAAGTGAGAGGAATACTTTGATTGGTTGGCTCCTGCATGAGCCCTGACCTGGGCCCCGGCCAGGGAGGATCCTGCAACCTAGGTACATGCCCTTGATCAGAATTGAACCCAGACCCTGCTGTGGGCAGGCCGAGGATCTATCCACTGAGCCAAACTGGCTAGGGCAGGATATGACATTTCTTAGCCCTCCAGCAGCAGACCTTCATTTTTTTCTCCAGAAGTGTGGTGGAAAAACCCTAGATCACCTTTTTGGATTCTTATTACCCAAGTTACTAAGAATATTACCAGTGGCATACAGGAAGCTTAGCAAATGAGCAGTCAGAAAGGGTGTTTTCTCTGTAGTTCACACCAATCGCCAGCTTCGCCCCTGCCCAGGCCTGCCCAGGCCTAAAGCCTCTGGCTGAAGCTTTAGGCCTGGGCAGGGGACCCCCAGCTCCCTCTGATCGCCGGCTCCATCCCTGCCCAGGCCTAAAGTCTTGGGGCCTGGGCAGGGGACCCCCAGCTCCCTCCAATCGCTGGCTCTGACCTTGTATCTGGCCGAAGCTTTAGGCCTGGGCAGGGGACCCTCAGCTCCCTCTGATCACTGGCTCCACCCCTGCCCCCTCGACTCTGATCGCAGGCTTGGCCCTGCCCAGGAGCCCTTGGCTCAGGCCCTTCCCAGGCTGCTCAGGGCCCACGCGGGGCTTACCTCAGAGTGACCTGGGTGCCAGGGTGTTCCCGGGACCCAGGCGCTGAGCACCTATGTATGCAAATTAACCGCCATATTTGTTGGTTTAATTTGCATACCCACTCTGATTGGCTATGGGCATAGCGGAGGTATGGTCAATTTACATGTTTGTCTATTATTAGGTAAGATGCTGCAAACTTCAAAGAAAATATACAAAAAGAAATGAGGAGAAAAGAGTATACGTACAGTTACCAGTTTTTGTTCATACACCAGAGATATTCTTTGATACCCAAGGGCTCGCCCTCTCTCCTCCTCAACTAGCAAGTATATTCAACAGGTATGTATTGTTTTTACTGAGATACTCCAAAGCCTTAAGTGTTTGCAAACACTTCAAGCATGTGTTTCAGTTTAGGATTATTGATTAAAGTTTCCCCAGGGACACTTTCTAACAGACTCACAACAGCTATTGGCTGTTAGGGATCATCTCGCCCAAGGCCCCAGAGAGGTGTCGATAATCAGGTATAATGAGCAAGAAATGCTAAGAAGAGCGTGTAGGAAAGGAAGGTGCAGCTGATAAGTACCTACTGGATGTCAGATATGAATCTAACATTTTAAATGTACTGTCTTAATTTTCCCAACCTTGGAGATGGTTATTATCCTTTCCCATTTTGCAAATAAGAAAACAGGTTATAGAAAAGTTAAGTGACTTGCCCAAGCTAACACAGCTAGAAAGTTGAGGAGGCAGGATTCACTCAGACTTTACTGGGCTTGCATCTCAACTTCCTTTGTCTAGTCCATTCCCCCATCAATCAGAAGGGAACAGACTTGGAGAATGTTAAATGCAGCTTTTTGGCAAAGCTGTATACATGGCATGCCTATATTATCTGGTCTCCCTTTTCACTCCTTTCCTGTTAAATAATAACTGGTTATTACAACAGCATCAAAATCTGAAAAACTAACAAAACATCAGAAGTAATAACCAGTAGGCAGAGACCAGAGTCAACAATCCTTCTCTCTTTCAGTTTCTCTTCAGACATATGGACCATTGGCCAGGATACATTATAATTGTTCACGGAGGTCAATCTAAGACAGGCACAAAGAGATGTTCATTTGTTGCTGTTGTTGGGGAAGGCAGATGCTCTACCCCTGTGCTGCCTTAGTGGGGCCCCAGAATCTTCATTTCCATGGTTAAGAGAAAAGCAGTTATAATCACTGAACACATAAGATTTTCGTAAACAAAAATTCCTGAATAAAAGAAATAGATTCTGTTTTGATGGCGTCATTGTCTTTATCAGTCCGGGCTGCTGTAACCAAATGCCACAGACTGGGCGGCTTAAACAACAAACATTTATTTCTCACAGTTCTGGAGGCTGGAAGCCCAGGATCTTAGTTCCGTCTGATTTCATGGGGCCTCCGCCCTTATGACCTCATCTAAACTTAATCACCTCCCAAGGCCCCAGCCCCTGAGAGCATCACATTGGGGTTTAGGGTTTCCACATATGCGTTTTGTGGGGATACACATTCTGTCCATAACGCTGGCAATAACAAAATAACGTATGCCTACAGAGCGCGGCAAGGTTCACACTAGCCGCCTCATTCGCCCCTCAGGGTTGTTCCCGGTAAGTTAGCTATGTTTATTTTCTGTTTCACAGATGAGGAAGCTCAGTGGAGAGGGATCCAGTGATTTCCCCAAGGTCACACAGCTAGGAAGTGGCAGGGGGTGGAGTGCAAATTCTGGGTTTCTTATTAAAATCCCTGTTCTTTCAGCCGCATCAGGAATCAGGCCATGCCGCCTCTAGTATTAACAGCAGCTTTCCCCAAAACAGGAAGAGCAATAGAAGTTTATTTAGTGCTTCACTATGTGCCAGTCTCCTTGAGCTCATTATCTCCTGGGGTGGGTACTGTTACTCTCCCTTGTGCATCTCTGAGAGAACCTAAAATTATCAGGGTTAAGGCACTTTCCAAGATCACACAGCTAGTACATGATAGAACAAGTCCTGGAACCGGGTCTAGTTGATCCTAGAGATTATGTTCTTATTAAACGCTGTGCTCGAGTGGCCTTTGAGATCCTCTTTGAAAGCAGTGTAAGACGTAGAGGGGGCTACTTGAAGATGGAAAAAATAAAACAACAAAAAAAGAAAAGTGGCATGGAAGATGAAAATATTTTGTTACACATATTTATTGAGAATTTAGCCAGAAATGCATTTCTTGCCCTTTAAAAGCATTAGTGTCCTACAATGTACTCCATTGAAAGTCCTATTTTGGGGGCATGCAGATGGAGGACAGATGTTTCTTTATGCTCTGAAAGGTCCACTCTATGTAGCTGACCATAATGAGATTGTATCTTGTTCTGAATGTTTCAGAAAAATGGCAACCGACAGATCATTCCAATTCAAAGCCAAATCAGAGCAGTTACTGCATAGATTTGATGAAAACAACAACAGGATGTTACTCAGTGGTTTGGGTGGGAACTTTTCATGTCACACTTCATTCTGAGCCACGCAGACATTTTCAGAGAGGCAAGCGTTCTACCCTGAAATTCAGCCTGAAGTCAGAGAATTGCATGATTGAGACTGACATGATGGGGGCAGGGGGGTTACAGGTGTGGGGAGAGCAATGCTGACCTTTATTTTGGTGCGATACAGAATTAAGGCAGGAGGCCCCAGAGCCATGGAGAGTAGGTGGCTCTGTTTTTGCCCAAGAGCTCTGTTTTTGCAGATAGTTTTCCCTTTGTTGTTCC
The DNA here is from genome assembly GCF_951640355.1 of Cnephaeus nilssonii. Taxonomy (NCBI): domain Eukaryota; kingdom Metazoa; phylum Chordata; class Mammalia; order Chiroptera; family Vespertilionidae; genus Cnephaeus; species Cnephaeus nilssonii. Next base: position 36,618,167 of record NC_137078.1, read on the forward strand.
TTGTGTGCCATTACCTCGAAGACCTCCTGCCACCAATTTGCTGTGGCTTGAGCATACTCTTCAGATAAAAGACACTTTCTGTGGGTGCAGCAGTTGAACTTCAGTGACGCAGCATATTTTAAATGCCCATTTGGGAAGAAGGCTTAGAACTCTAAGAGAGTATTTCGCAACCTTCCTTGTGTTTTGGAGTCATGATTACAACCTGCGAAAAAGTTCTTAGGGTCAATGCACAAGTGCATGTATGTTTTGAGTGAGCTGATTTCCGGGTCAGGGAGTCCTTTTGTATTCTACAGAGAACCATAGCACCGCAGAGCCTGACATTGGCCTTGCCGTTACCTGGCTCACTGTTCATTTTATTGAGGCGGAAACTGAGGAGGGCCCAGTGAGAGTTAGTGACATTCTGGAGGAACTCAGCCCAGCGGGGTGAGCATTCCTGAAGACCTAAAGGACCCTAGTTCTAAGCGGTGTTTGCAAATTCAGCTGAGTTTTACACAGTATCTAAGAACACACTCTCTGAGATCTGATCTGGATTCTAAACCAGCTTTCTTTGCTTATTAGCTGTGTTTTGGTAAGACATTGAACTTTGTAATGCTTCAGTTTTCTCATCTATAGAATGGGCACAAGATTTTCATCCTTTAACCTCATCACACCCATTAAACCCTCAGATAAGGTACCCGAAATCCTACTTCCCTCATGCTGTTTCCTTGCACACAAGCCCCTAATGACTTCTCATTGTTTTAACAGTTTGCCCACAAAGGTACCCACTAGTAGTTCCTGGCACATGCACTGCACCTTAGGCATTCTGGCTGACCCACTGTCCCAGGGCACCGTTTGTCAATGCCTGGCTTCCTGCTTTTCATTGGTTCTGCCCCTACAATGTGCTGGCCACTATGCTAGTTGAAGGGGATTAAAGAGATGAAGGTATGGTTTCTGTCATCAATTTAGTGAGGAGGAAATTTATAAATAACCTGATTACATTATTGTAAGGGCTGGGATGAAAGCACCTAACTCCTACTTGGGAGAAGGTAGGTGGTCAGAGAAGGTGTTAGAGACAACTATTTCATAGTCTTAAAGAATAAAGAGAGGATAGATAGATAGATAGATAGATAGATAGATAGATAGATAGATGATAGATAGATAGATCTTCCATATTTACGTGGAAGGAAGGGACTTCTGACTGAGATCAGCATGGGCAGAGGCGTGGCAGTTTGGAAGGGCGGGCAGAAGCTGCCGGCCAGTTCCGTATGGTGGGCCTGCAGGAATGCACGTGGAAGTCCAGCCTGCCCAGAGGATTGGATTCTGGCCAATAGAAAACCAATGGGGTCAGGGCCTATTGCTGCTTTGTTAAATCCCATGGGGACAAAAGAGCAAGAACATTTAACATTCCCAGTGACTCACATGTAAATGACTGTGTTTGCCGAGGTTTCTTTCTCAAGGTACGGAGGCACCTAGAGGCAGGGACATCTTTTACACCAGGCAACAGAGTGAAAAGTCAACATGGTGACATTTCTGCTGCTGACATCATTCCAGTTATGTGGCATTGCATTTAATCTTCTTGAGCTTCTTCTCTGTTCTGTTACAAGAACAACACCTTTTCCTTTAAGTCCTGCTCCCTGGCTCCGGGAGAAGAGACAAGGGTGTGACCGTGGCGTATGTTCTCCAAGAGACTCTTCCTGCCCTGCTCTCAGCAGTGCCCTGAGTGGTGATGGATAAATGCTTGTTATCAGTGGGGAACAAGCTGCCATCCCTGGTACCCTGACTTGGCTACCTGATTGCTTCCAGGGAGATGTGGGGCTGCCCAGGGCATGGCCTGTTTCTTCAGTCATCTCTTGGCTGTCCCTCCTTTTCGTATTGGGAGAGGGAAAAGAGGAAGGAAATGAAGGGCCATGTGCTCCTGCTGGGCCTGATTCTCTTTTTCTGGTCCAGTGCTCCTTTCTCATTCAGAAGGTAAGATCCCCTTCACATGTCAGCCAGTTGGATGGTCACATATTTAGGGAGAATCTCAAAGCCAGGTGCCGAGACATCAGGTAGACGTGGAGGATGCTGTCTGCACCGGGTTTACAGTCTAGTCAGGAACACAGACATTAAACAAGCAGTAATTACCAAAGTGATGGGGAACTCAGAGTAGAGTGCTGGTTGCCACGAGAACACACAACAGAGGAACCTATATATGGGACCTGGTCAGGGAGGTGCTATCCTGAGGAAGCGACCTTTCACCTGAGAACTCCGATGACCAGGAGTTAGCTAAGCAAAGGGAGCAAGGAAGAGTCTTCCAGGCAGAGAAATACATGTGCAAAGACTGGGGTGGGAAAGGGCATGTTTTAAAAGATTTCCTACCAACGTTGGAGGGAAACTCATTAGAGCTAACATGCGGTGAGCACCCACCAGGGTCAGACGAGATGCCAAGCATCTTCCATATTCTCATGGAATCCTCCTAAGATCCTGAGAGGTTTGTTTCCACGAGGGCAGGGTCCTGTTTGTCTTGTCCCCGTTGACTCCGCTGTGTCGCTATTGAAGACACAGTGGAATCAATGGGGGACAAGCACCTGTGTAGGAGCCGGCACTCGATTTTCGTAGAATAGTTCACGTTTCACTGAAGAGGACACTGAGGCGCAGAAGGTAAGGTTACTCCCGTGTTACTCCTGGAGACAGGACTCCAACCCAGAGTGAAGATGAGTGTCCCGCCCCTCCCCTCCCCCCCCCCCCCCCCCCCCCCCGCCACCAAGCTGACAGTCCAGCTCTGTCTAGGACAATGTCTTGCTTTCTCTTGTAGACACAGCAGAGCCCAGGTCTAGGCCTAGAGCAGTCCCGGGCTGGGCACCAGAACACAGAGTTGGTGCCCAGCACACAGCTCCAAGAGAGCCCCCCGTGGGTCAGCTGAGCCTTATGGGTGCACAGTCAGCCCTTAGAGCTGGCTCCCAGTTGGGGCTGTACCCTCAGTGCAGGGAGGAGCTGACATCTCTCAGTGTATCCGAGCCCGGAGGTGTGTCTCTCCAACTGGGAGCCTGTTAGCTGACGGGACAGTTAGGCCCAGAGGCCCATGGACCAGAAACCTGAGAACTGAAAACTTGGAGGCATCGGTTGGCCCAGGTCAGACTCTGGGCTGCACGTCAGTGGTGATGGATCAGCCTCAGATTTCAAGCTTCGGTGTTAAAGCTCAAGAGGGCCGAGCAGTTCACCGGTCACCTCTTTACCTGTGCAACCTCAGGGCATTTCTCCGTACTGGGAACTGTCATCTGAGCACGATGAAGGCTCTCCTGGGAATGCTCCTCTCTGCCCTGCCCTAGTTACTCCTCTTCCCTGTACACCCCGCCTCCTGAGGCCGAGGTGCTGCAGAACAGACCTTAAGATCATTCCGTCCTCCTCCTCGTGTTTGTATGCCTTAGGTGCTTTAGTGAATAAAAAAGTCTTGTTCACATGTCATAAAAGTGAGTCATTTCAAAAACTGAAAAATAAATGTATGACATGCTCAAGCTCTTAAGAACATTACTCAATATTAACCCTGATCAACACTTCCCACTCTCTGAGCATTTCATGTAGATCAGAATAATGGTGTTGGAAGGCACCTTAGGGCACATCTAGGCTCTCATGAGGCTCAGGCAGGCGGGCCCTGAGCACACTGACATGCACAGATCACATTGGAAATGGCAGCATCAGGAGGGCCAGTGCAGAGTCCCAGAAGTCACATGAATTCAGCCTGAACTGGGACTGGTAGTCATTTTGCAAGTCTAAACATCTGCCAGCATTTCCCTATAATAAATCTGGATTCTCCGGGAGCTAAGCTGGACAATAACACCCAAGCTGACTCCGAGCCTCCTCTGCACTTTAAAACCAAAACCAAAATGTTAATGACAGAAGTTAATGACAAATGTTCATCTCAGAAGTCACAAGGACCCCACATTCTCTCCCCCTGTGAGCTGGGGTCTCCAGCATCCTCAACACCGCCAGTTCCCTGAGCCACAGAGCCCACTGAGAAGCATGTTAACTTCCTGCAGGCCCCTCTAGAACTGGGCTCAGCCGGGCCTCTGCTGAGGATCTGAGGCAGCACCAAAGCCATTTGGCTCATTTCCAGCCTTGCATAAAATCATGCTCGGCGGGCACTCTTCTAGGCTGGAGGAATTAGACTCACCACCAGAAAGAAAAAGGGAAGGCCAGTTTATTTTTCCTCTTCTAGAAGAATATAAAAAGCAGCTAATGCGATTGTGCAAAGTCAATGATAAGTCATCTTCCCTTCGTTTGCAGAGTTTAGTGGGGGCGGGAGTGGAGGACATGTGAGAGCTGCAGTCCCACGGTGTGAGTGGGCCTTGGAGACCACTGATCAGGGTCACTCGCAGCGGGCCTGACATGCCCTTGGCTTGAAGGGCATCCAAGGGGAAATGCCAAGTGAACCAGTGCTTCAGGAAGGGGGCCCTCAGACCTTGGGGAAGGCTTTCTCCAATCTCAGCAGTGTGTTCAGCCCAAAGGCAAAGCCAGGGAGGAACACCCCGTCAGCTTGGGGTGAGGAGGGCAGCTTCTCGTCCGGAGCATGGCGTGAATTCCATAAGGGCAGCTTAACCCGCCCCTCCTCACTCTGCAAACGTCTAAATCAGCAGAACGAATTTAGAATGAATTCAGCCTGAACTGGGATTGGTAGTCATTTTGCAAGTTAAAGACGACGGCCAGCATTTCCCTATAATAAATCCACTCTCGGGGAGCTGAGCTGCACAGTAACACCCATGCTGACTGCAAGCCTCCTCCGTACTTTAAAACCAAAACCAAGATGCTAATGACTCTCTTTACCAGGATGCGGTCTTTATTCAACATCTCCCATAGAGTCTGAAATTCTGAACAGCCCTCCATTCTTCTAATGAGAGTGCATGTGCTCACAGTTTAGGCTAGGGTATTAGAATTAAAACTGTATTTTCAATAAATAACCATGAAGTTTAAAAGTACATTGGTCCTTTGAATGAAATGATGATTTATTTATACTAAAGGGTGTTTAAAACTGTTTGTAAGTGTGTCTGAATACATATCAATCCTTTTTAGCTTATATGGCGTCTCCCATTACAAAGGACAGAATACTGAATTCGATGTTGAAATCCTAGGCTGTGATCACAACCCGTCACTTCCTTGCCGTATGATCTTGGCAGCGTGCACGATACAAAAACAGAGTTGGTGCTACAGTCTCCAGTTCCAAGCCTGACTCTGCCATTTACTGGCGATGTCATCGCATATATAACCCAATATGCTACTTAACCTGCCCAGCCCTATTTCTTTTTCTATGAAATGAGATAATGCCTACATTAATATGTTTTAAGCATTGGTGATGTTTATAAAGTATATGACAGAAACCTTAATAGTTTTCAATAATGGTAATTATTGAAGATGGCTCTTTCAGACCCTACTTTCCTTTTATTTAAAAAGTTTTTTAAAAAACTGATTTCAGAGAGAGGCTGGGAGAGAGAGAGAGCAAAACATCAATGCGAGAGAGAAACATCAATCGGCTGCCTCCTACATGTGCCCCAGCCAGGGATTAAACCTGCAACCTGGGTATGTGCCCCTGACTGAGAACTGAACCTACCACCTCTTGGTGTATGGGACGAGGCTCCAACTGATAACTGTGGTAACTTAACTGGTTATGAATAACTGGAAAGAAGCAAAGGGAACGCCAAATGGTGTAGGCATGCCATTTTGCAGGTTTGCCAGTAAGCCTCAGTTTAACACTCCCCAGAAAGTCTGGGTGACAGAGGGAAGGCACTTGTCTGTTGGTCACACCTGGGAACAGGTCATTGGCAGAGTAGGCATGGTCACTGCGAGTGTGGGAAGATATGAGATATATAATCCCCTAAACAAAGGAATTCGCTCTCTTGCCTCTTGCTTTCTTGTTCGTGCTTAACTCCTGGTCTGTGGGGCGGTACGTGCCTGCATTTTCCCACACACATGGACTAATGGACTGCAGCTAGTTTAATGCTAACCCAGACCCAGCTACAATATGGAACAGAACCCAGACACTGGCTTTGTTTCTAGCTCTGCTGAATCCCCAACTGCACATCTTCCAGGACCGGATTAAGGGAAATGGGACTTTGCAAACCGAGGGATGTAATTCCACGCAAATAAAACTTTCTACCCCATCTCATCCTCCTAGGGGGATCTCCGAAAATGCTTATTCCATCGGTATTCCAAGAACCCCTCTCCCATGCATTTCTCTGATAACACAACCAACTCAGCCACACTGGCCAGTCCTAGTTTTCTTATAAGTGAAGTGGGGTCAGGAGCCTGCAGCGCTCTGGGCCCAGCAATGCACTGTGCACAGGCAGGGGTCATTATCAGGCTGCAGGACTGAATTAAAAGGAACCAGCTTGCTAGAGAATGCGCAGGATGCGGAGCTAGGAAGAGGTCGTGGCTCCCCCACCAGGCTTCGGCTGCATGTAGATGATCTGTGCTCCTGAGACCAGCCCAGAAGAGTGAAAAGAGCTCTCCCTGGGGCTGTGCAGACTGCCATCTCCCTCAGACATGGGTTTGCGATTGTCAACCAGTGACTTAGGCTTTCCCCTTCAGAAGAGTCCATGGTTCCTTCCGCTTGGAAAGTTCTGCAATTCTAGAATGACATTAGGGGATGTGGGGAAGGGTGTGTGTGGAATGGATGGAGAGTGACTCCCTGGCTCAGGAGATGACGAACTGGATAGATACGGGGCAGGAGGAAGCACTGGGCTTAGAGCTGATGGGAAGAGACCGAAAATAGTCACCTGTGAGTCTTCAGCGCCAGGTGGGTGAGAGAGAAGGAAGTGCTGATGTTGTGTTGTTTCCCTAAACCTCTGCAGAAACAAACTTTGCAGACATGTAGGTTGACTACGATGCCACTTCTGAACAGTCACGAGGCCTTGGGAAAGCTAACCTTTTAAAATTTCACACATCAAACGAAGTTGTCGGGTGGGCTGAGATACAAACAAAGAACCCAGTAGAGTACCTGGCATGCAGCAGTGCTAAGTAACATTATTGTTGTACTCCAGTTCCACTGTGCTGTTTTCCCTACGGTGACAGACTACACGCTGAAGGAGCATGGACAAGCAATGATTAGATGTTTTATCTTTTTTCAGTTTGAAGCCGTTAATGAGGTTCTGCCGAGATATGACAAGCCCAGCAAATTTTCCTCAGGCCTCTTAATGGAGACGCTCCGTTTTCCTTCAGCCTTTCCCTTCCACTGAGCAATTTGGCTCAGTCTATTGTTAAAAAGATGATGGAACTGCTCTTTTCTCCCCATAATGATCTGAGTAGTCCCTCTGTGAAGTTCCCATAGAGGCAACAGGCAAGGATGGGAATACAAACCCAGTACAGGGAAAGACTAGTCAGAAACCCCCTTCACTCAGTTGGCATTTGTTTAAACATTTGCCGGGGTGGGTACTAATTTACAAGCAACACCCTATGTCATTGGAATAATTGGAAATAGGGAACCAGTTAACTCAGGTTTCCACATGCAATTTCTCCCATCCAAGTACTAACCAGGCCTGACCCTGCTTAGCTTCCGAGATCAGACGAGATCGGGCGCGTTCAGGGTGGTATGGCCGTAGACTCCACATGCAATTTCTTACGTTTCCAGCCTAAGGAATGCAAATTGGTCCTGCTCCCAGTCAGCGCATTGAATAAGTCTCTTATTGGAAATTGTGACAAGAAACCACCTTGTAGGAAGGAAGAATCTTGGTAACTGAAAGACATTTTTGTGAGGAAAGCTAAAATCTCACCCTCAGTATGATGGGTACTTAATACTCTCAAAGATGGGATTTAGTAATGGGCGAGGACATGTAAGCTTGAAGTATGTGGTTAGGACAGCAATAAACGAGAGAGAGAGAGAGAGAGAGAGAGAGAGAGAGAGAGAGAGAGAGAGAGAGAGAGAGAAATATCTAGGAAGGGAGTGGGAAGGGAAGGGACCAGGAGAATAGGGTGCATTGAGGGGAAAGAGGGAAGACCCAGCAGCTGACAGGCCTGCTCTTGATGCCTGGAGAAGAGATGGTCTATTGGGATGTTTGAAGAAATGCTCTGAGCTGTAGTAACTTTCATTTGCCCTACAGCTTCCACTTAACTCTCTGCTCAGTCATCTCTAAACTCTCACTCTTGTGAGTTTTGTGACTGGAGAAGGGAATAACTAGACAGCTCATATAAAGGTTCATGGTTTTCAGTTCCCCCATCTCTACCAAATACACATTGAATAAATCATTCAAAGAATGTTTTTTTTAAAGGGGTGCTAAATTCTTGCCTGCCCACCTCCGGTCTGGTCCTGCTGCCAGGCACTGCAGGGGCCTTTCTAAGGCATCTCATTTGAGATGGAGTCACTAGGATTAAGTGAGGGCCACTGAATTCTCAAGATCTTCCCTTGGAAGTTGCTTTTGATAAAGGCAAGGCAAAGAGAAACTGAATAAAAGGGAGGGGAAGGAAGCTTCTATTTGGTTTGTTCTTATCTCAGCAGCAGAGGGAGGCAGAGAGTAAAAAATAATGTGTTGAGCTCTATACCAACAAATACCTGTGTAAAAAGGCGAACAAACTTTAAGGTGTTTAAGTGTTGACGAAAAGGGGCCACATGCTAACCTGACTAACGCAGGGAAAGCCTGCGTGGTGGCCTTGCAAACTCAAAGACCTAAAGTAACCACAAAGGATGGTCTGAAATGAAAACTTTTAAAATTAAAAAGCAGTTTATGATGGTAGTCATGTCCTAGGCCAATATCTTCCCTGACAAAGGTCAATCTTTACTTAACTGAGCCTATTGTCTTTGTGTATCTATGATAACATATCGTTGGAATGTCAAAGTAATTTTCCTTTTTTTCTGGACCCCCTCAAAGCACAGGCACTGCTCTGCGGAGACCACAAATCCTCATTGAGTTAATTGTTGACTGTTAACTATCCTGTACCCACCTAAGTAAAAGAAGTATGTGTATATCACTTTATTTTTTATCCAATCCCAGAGGTTTCCCTGCTTTGCTTTCTCCCACCTCCCTAATGGAGTTCATGTAACCCACTTACATCTCCTTTTGACTGTAATGTATAAAACAAGGTGAAAAACCGCCATTCTCTGGAATATTATCTTAATTCATTGAGATTCTGCTTCCCAGCAATTGTCGACAGTTTGGCTCAAATAGACTCACAAATTATTTTTTTTTACAAGTTTGAATATTTCTTATGTTAACATAAATCATTTGCAAAGCTCTCAGTAACACACAGGTAGTCCTATAGAATCGTTGGTATTTAGGAGGCAGGACTTATAACTCTAGAGGATGATGAGATAACACAAGGTGAGAAGAGATTTGAATTTTAAAAAGGACTTCGTACTTTTTTCTGATCCTTCTTTGGCCTATAGTTATATATTCCTCTGTAAACATGGGGCTTGAGTCCAAGGTTTAACTTTGCACCTTTGGATGAACAGCTGGCCTCCAGACCTCGGAGGTGAGAGGCACAGAGATGACAAGCTAGGATTTCAGAGGATCCAGAGGAGAAAGAGGCAGAAGCCCAACAGAAGCTGAAGCTCCAGACTCAAACCGTGCCCTTGACCACACCACAAAGCCTCCCCTCCCGACCCGCACCCTCCCCGCACAGGCAGGTCCTTCACCACGTTTTTGATAAGCCATTTTGCAATGTGGAAGTGAATGCTGAAGAACAACACAAAGCCACACTTAATATGGTGCTCATGGGGGCATGTCACCACCCTGCAGGCTGTTAGCACATGCCTTGAGTCTGGTGCAGGCTTTATTTTCTCAATATATAGGGTGCCCCCCCCCGCAATGTATACACACATTTTGAATAATTATAAAGGCAGTGTTTACCTGTCATTTTCAAAATTGAGCTATCAGCTGTTAAAATGTGTATACATTTTTTGGGGACACCCTGTATTTCCCATTCCCAAGGCACTTGGGAGGTAGAGGAAAGCCTTCTTGAAGAACCGCATTTCCAGGAAAAAATATGTCCATCTGGTTTCAGCAGTTAAATTTCCTTCATAATCTGGTTCAGTATGTATCAAGTTCTGTCCTTCAGCAGAGAAAAGATGTATCAGCTTTCTGATGTGTTCCTGACACTGTGTGTGTGTGTGTGTGTGTGTGTGTGTGTGTGTGTGTGTGTAAGCTGAAATAGAGGGAGAGAGAGGTGGGGGGAGAGAGAGATCAAAATAATGATTTAAAAATAAAACAAACATAAAGGTCAAATGATTATGTGTCTATTTTTCCCAATAATTCTGTTTTTTTCTCCCTTTACAAAACCTTCTGAAAATGTCCTCTTGCAGCTCATTTCTTTCTTTTTTTTTTTTCTGGAGTCAAGAAGAGAGGCAGAGAGATGGGCTGGTTGGTGATCTCAGGTCCTCAAGGATGCACACTGTTGGAAAGATGAACCTATTAGAGTAACAAGTTCCACCTTCCCCTGCCCCTCTGTGCATTCAAAGATCAATCCAGCTCTTTTTAGGGGCTTGCTATTTTGTGACAATTGTAGCTCATTTTGAAAACTCATACAACTGTTATGAGATTCATGTGTAAACCTAAAATCTATCATTTGGTGAGTTATGTAACGGTACAGCAAGTGTGGAAGGAGGGAGGGAATCACTTTTGGAACCTGGTCACTGACGGATAGACACAGGTAAGAAACAGTACAGTCAACTTCTTTCAACTTTTAATCTGTTTTTATTTGCCATTTGTTATAAAAATTGAATCTTCCTTTTACACAAAACATACTTTAAAAACAGTAATGTGTACCAAAACTAATGGATCTCAGGCAAAGGGATTTACCACTAAAATGCAGATTTTCATGGTAAACCTGAGGGCTGAAAACATTCAACTCAAGCCAAAGTCTTACATTTTCTAATAATTTATTGCCAGATGCAAAAGCTGGTTATGTATGTTTCAAAATATGGGACAAAGATAAAATAAGCAATGCTAGCCTTCTCCGGGACGCTAACAAGAAAATGGCTCTACTTCAGATTGGCCCACTACTTTACTGAAAGTGAAACATTTGACGAATTTTAAAAATATTTAAACATATTTAGGATTATACATAACACATATATGCACAGAGACATCCATTCTAATTCTATGCCCCTTTGTATTTTTTAAATTGCACCATCTCTGTTGATAATATATGACATGCAGGAGGCACTCATAATGTTTTTCTCAGCAGTAGTATATTATATAAGTCAAATGCAAAACTTGAGTATAATTAAGTTCAACTGGAAACCATCTCAATTCAGTGCTTTGGCTTACATTTTCTATGTTAATGCTTTCATGGTGATGAAATTGTTCATGTAAAAAAAAAAAGTTTAAGATGTTAATGCTTTCATGGTGATGAAATTGTTCATGTAAAAAAAAAAAGTTTAAGAGAATGTGTAGTACATTACCAAAGGAACTTAATAGATAGTTCCCAGTGGATAGAGAGGTGATGGACCAGAAACAGGAAGAAAGCAATTAAATAGGACTGCAGTTTTTTCACTGCTTCAGCTTTCATATCCGGCTGAAGATGAGAATTATATTTAGGGAATTTTGCAAGTTTCATGTATGTATCGTCATAATTCAAACAAGGGTACAGAATAACTCCTCCCCTCTCCCATCAGCCTTCCTCGTTTCCAGAAAAAATAAACACAGATTCTGATGCAATACACAGTTTCTGAAAACGGACTTACAGTTATATTCTCATGCTTTTGGGAGAGATGGGGAACCATTGGATTAGCTCTAAATACTGCAGGGTTGGGAAAAGTAGAACTACTCAACTAGGCATGATTATAGGCTCCGGCTTCTCCTCAGGTATCACTGCGAGTTCCCTAGCACAAATATATTGTTACTGTACAAGTGCTGATCAAATTTAAGGAGGTGAGTGAGTGGAGGGAGATAACAAAATACCTTATGTATATAGGACAATGATAAGAGAACAAAGATGGAAAGAACATTTTATTGAAAATACAAGGAAATAAAGCTATAAATCCACAGAAATGTTTATTATAATAGTTTCTGAACCCATCAATATTATGCAGTTTTAATTAAACATATAGAATTTGAATCATGAAGCACTTGAAGAACAAAAATATTTTCACCATCGAACAAAGGTCTGCAAATAGCTCACTGCAGCTCACCACAGCACACACATTCTGTGTATGCCACAGTGCTGAGATTCTGAGGATCTCTACCCTGTTCCACACAAACATTCGTTAAGTAACAGTGAAATATGGTGACATTCAGGGGGAAATTAAGACTGAGGATGAAGAATGAAAACACACTATCTATGTGTCACATAGAGGTACCCTGATGTAGGTTAAGAAAGGAACACACTATCTTACCAGAAATGCTTAAAACTGCTTAGGTTCTCAGGCTAAGGTTGAGCAGTCAGTTTTTTTTTAAAAAAAACATAATTAAGAGGAAAAAACACTCCATAATTATGAGAAATAAAAAATATCCTCTTGCAACTTTGGGAAAAAATACTAAACATATCCAAGACTAATGTTACATTTTGCATATATAGGTAGGTGTGTGTGTCTATGTGTGTGCATGCAAATAAAATGAACCAATGCCATTAACTTTGTTCTGAATAACATCCATGTTTATTTTTTGGAAAATGTACTGCACATTCTTGGAAATCAAATGCCAACTAAAGTCTCAAAATTACAAGTGAACCAACTTCATTTTCTCCACTTAAATTCCCCCTAAATGGATATGAACACACATAAAATGATCTGTTCCAGCCACGCAGGAAAGGTGGCATTAAATCCCTTTTGTGTGTCAGCTGGTGGTCTCAGAGTTCATTGCATTGGTGCGACGTCATTTCAAAAGCTACCTAAACACTGGTGTGTAAGGATGAAATAAAAAAGACATCTGAGAACTTTTTAATGGCATCGAGAACAGAGTTTGCACCAGTTACTATACCCTTATGTTTGGAAAGAAGCTTACAATACTCACTAATAATCCTGATAGTAACTCACTTCCAGAAATTGAGAGAGGTGATAAGGAAGATTTTGCCAATGACTTTTGCATGTGAATACAACCAGTGACTAGTTTGTCAGGAAAATGTTAACAATTTAAAATTTGTTTTGAAAACTCTTCTTTAGAAAAGATGATGAAAATTTTCATATAAATTATGGCTAATTATTTGTCCCCAAACATTTAAGTTCTGAGAACATTTAAACACCTCTCCATGTACCTCGTTCACATCCAAACTTAAGATAATCCTATCTAACACGGGATCCACACACATGACAATTCTATTGTAAAATATGAAAATGACCATCAACTCACATTAAAAATAGGAATATGACAAAAAGAACTCTAGATATAGTCAGAATCTCTTTTCTGAAGTCCTAGAAGAAAGTTTCATCAGTTATGCCTGGGTCCCTGAGAACTTGAATGTTCTGACTAAAGGCAAGTTTTGGTAAGAATTACATTTTTACACCATTCCTTCTCATTCAGAATAAACCATAAGGTTTAGGCAGCCTTTGGTGTTTTATAATTTTTATAGCTAATATTATTCGAATTCACTTGATGCAAACAATTCTTTCTCTGAGATTCAGTCCAGGTGTGTGTGGCAGGAGAGGGAAGCTACATTTTGTTATAAAGACTCACTTTCATCTTTTTGGAATGGGCAAAGCAAGAAAAACAGCAAACATCACAACTCCATGTTTACGGTACTCTTTACCCATAGTGTTCTCCAGTTTTGTCTAGGTGCGGTTAATCAATTACTTCATAGTCACACCCAAAATTAGATGGCATCATAATGCCTAGAGAAAAACACATTAAAAATGTAACATTTACCCAAAATGAGTCCGTTGATTTTCATTTTACAATACGCACAGTAAAAGGCCAAACACAAAAGCTCTTTATAAAAAAAGAGCAAATTGTATTCCAGAAAAGTTAACCAGAGGCATGAGATGAATTCCAGTTAAATGGGTTTATTTCTTTGTGAGCTTTGAGAACTCATCTTAAACAATGAATAGAGGCTGAGTATTTTACATTATAATCATATCTACAGATCATGCAGATGGAGAAGAAAGTAAAGTGTTTTGGTTTAACTCTTAATTTCTACAAGATATTTTGAAGTCAGTTTTAAAGATTGAAATCTCTACCTCTCCCCTCCATCACAGTTTCTGAAGTTATTAAGAATTGTACCCGTACAATAATAGCACAGCAACAAGGGAAGAGAGAGGTAGATGATGTGGCCATCCTTTTATAAGGAAACCCTTACATATTTTAGGGCATGAAACACAAGGCTTTTGTTATCCAGAAGTAATTAGTTGCAGAGTAAAAAAACATTTTGGAGAATGCACACAAACATGAGAATCATAAGCAGGCAAAAAAACCCAAGCATGTTAATAGTAAATTCTTAGAGAAATGCATGTGTTCTCTGTACCTTACAAAAATTATTCCCATAGATTTTGAATCCAAGATTATGCAATAAAAATATTTAAGTTTTACATTTAATATAAACATGAGCAAATAAAAAAAAAAGCTTTGATGATGCACAAGAAGAAATCTTGGAGAATACATGGATTTTCAGGATGTCCCAATCCTAAGTACCCTGCTCCTGTCCTATGCAGAGGCCCAAAGCAGGCACTTTCTCAGTTCATCATTGTTAAGAGAAAACCAGATGAAGGAAGACTCAATCAAGCTGGGACAGGAAGTAAAAAACCAAGAAGGAATTCTGCCAAGCACCAGACACCCTGCCTAAAAATAATTAAGAACATAAATCAAAGACAGTCTTAAGTGTACATCAAGGACATTTATATTGATGAGTTTATGGTCTAGCTGATAAATATCCAAACAGGACGTCAGTTAAAACAAGTGTGCAAATAAGTAATGGGGCTGGGGAGGGAGAGGGAAGAATATCTAATCTTCAAGGTAATAACTGCAAGGTGGACATTCAATAATTTCATGTCCTCCATTCCACCCTTACAAGTCAATAAGTAAAAGATCAATTATTCACAAAACTCATTTCAGTGTTAACACTTTTTACCTGTTTACTTAGACACTGAGACGCTTTAATAAAACATTTGATTATAGTTAGTCATAATTATTACCCATTTAAAAAATCTTTATAAGTTAGGAAATTTTAGTTCTCATTTAAAGCCCTGGGGCACACTTTTAGAAGTTTTCTCTTTAGGTCAACATTTATCTAAGCACGTCTGCAAGCGTTCTGTGACAGGGGGAGGAAGAGTATTGAGCAAGTTCTCCTCGACAATCAGGCAGCTCCGTTTTAGGGACTGACACCCTTCCAGTTCAGGAGGAAGTGTTTCCAGGTAATTACCAATGAGCTCCAGATGAGTAAGGTTCGACAGCTCACCCACGAGAGGGGACAAACTCATCAGGCTATTTTTCCCCAAAAGTAAACACTGCAGCTTTTTGCATTGAAACAGCCCATCTGGTAGCATCTCAATCTGGAAACGGAAAGAAAGAAGCCAGTAAGACCAGTTTTTGATGGCCTGCTATAATACAATTACTTATGTATACCTCTACCCTTTTCCAAAACATTTCTGGTTGTTTACATGTAACACTGATGATAAATTTGAAGTAGATGGAAAATATAAAGGAAAAACAAGGACATCCCAACATGAGTCAGAATTGAGGCTACCATAAACTTTTAAACCCTTGTTATATGTGGGTGGGCAACACATTTGGCTCTAAACATTCTAATAAGCAATTCTCAAAGAAAACCTAATCAGTTACATACTCATTGTCCCATAAGGGGGAGAGGGGGAAACAAGCTAGTAACTCAGGAAAATCATAATTATTCTTGAGTCCTAGATCAGAAATCAATTGCTCTCAAGAGTCCTTGTGAAGAGTTTACTGTCTTATGTAATAAGCAACACCCTCAAAAACATCCTGAGAACAGACATGAGGCTACTTCCTTAGGGTTTCACAGTATAGACTGAAAACATTATTCTGTTAAAAAAAAAAGGTCGACAGAAGCAGAGACAAGAAGATATGTATGATAATATACTTCATTGCCCTCTACATACACATGAGTATTTCTTTACCCTTCTTCCTGTTTTCTGGCTGGCTCGATTAAATGATGTAACACAGAGAAATAATTTAAAATATGATAAATAGCCTGCAATTAAGTGAACTCCTGGAGCCACTCAACTGAACCGCTCCCCTATCTGGTGGGTAGGTTGCATGTGAATTTCTACAAGAGCCACTGTGTGTATATGAGATAGGGTTTGTTGGGGAAAGAGGTCCACAGGAGAGGTGAGCATGCACAGTGCCTTCAACTCTCACCCTGCCACTGAGGGTGAGTTTGGGTCCAGCAGAGCTGGGCTGCACACACCTCACTACTCTACAACACTCCCCATATTGATACAGGTCGGGCCAGGGCATATTTGCTACCATGAAACATGGGCTCTTGGTTTGGGAAGTGGCTGTGTTAGAAACAAGGAGGATGGGCGCAGTCTGGAGGAGGATAGCCGCAAAAGGATAAACATGTTCTATACAAACTAAAGAATTGCCATACTATATCCATAAATGCTCATTGTGTTGGCACCTCCCCTCCACCCCCCACACATACGCTCAGTAGTGAAGAGTCTTGATAATAAACCCAACGACCACCGTCGCTAAAACCAACATTCACTATAGCTCATCACTGTACATCCAAATACTAGGTATAAGCAATGAAAAAACATCTACCCTTTTATTTCCATCTCTTCTCAAGAATGCAAATGCAGCACCATGCATATGTAGATTTCAACACAGAGTATGACAGAGAGACGAGACAGAAGAAATGTCACCCCTTCAGAGACACTGGCAGCGGGAAGTAGAGTCAGTGAGACATGGGTAGAGGAAACATTAAGTCCTGTGCAATATGCTCAGGAGAGTGCCTGCTGGTGCCTAAGCAGTACTTAGGCAAACCAGTTGTACATGGGTGCTGAGAGCCTCCTTTTGTGCTTAGGTGTTGGGGATAAAGTGCTGAGCATGACAGATGGGTCTTTTTTTTTTTTTTAATACATTTTATTGATTTTTTACAGAGAGGAAGAGAGAGGGATAGAGAGTTAGAAACATCGATCAGCTGCCTCTTGCACACCCCCTACTGGGGATGTGCCTGCAACCAAGGTACATGCCCTTGACCGGAATCGAACCTGGGACCCTTGAGTCCACAGGCCGACGCTCTATCCATTGAGCCAAACCGGTCTCGGCGACAGATGGGTCTTTAAGAATCTTAGTCTAACGCAGGGCTTCTTAACCTTGCACTGTTGACATTTGGATAGGATAATTCTTTGTGTGGTGGGTGCCCTAAGCATTGTAGGATGTTTAGCAGCATCCCTGGCTTCCACCTACTAGATGCTGGTGCCACTCCCCTCCCCAGGTGTCACAACCAACAATGTCTCCAGGCAAATGTCTCTTGGGGGACAAAGTCGTCCCCATTTGAGAAACAGCGGTCTAATGGGAGAGAAAGATATTAAACAATTACACAAATACTTAGTCTGTACTGGGTGGTATGAAGAGAGCCCTAATCAGGGTACCCACATCTCACTTCTTCGGTCCGCTTTCAGATGCCAGTAAGAACCTTGCTCATTGGAACTGACTGCCTAGTGGGTGGATACCCTGAAGCCATGGCCCCCACTCTCCTTCTGTTGGGCTGTCAGCACTATCAGGTTTTCACCAATCTTCTTCCAAATCTCAGACTTTGTGATTTTAGAGACTTCCAGGAGAGGGATTTCACAAGGCAAAGGAAGTGAGCCTCTGAGGCCCGGCTGTTAACATGTCTGTGTTGCTGCCGTGACAGTGAGTCAGGGCTGTGGTCAGCGGAACCACTTCCCCAGAGCCAATGTCCATCTCGGGCTTTTTCTCAACATCAGCACCCCCTGTGAAAGCACAAGCCCTAACTCATCTACTGGGATTCAATTTTGCTAAAGGAGGCTGGGCAGCTATGTTAGAGACTCAAGACCTCCTTTCAACTCAGCAATCTCATCCTGAAAAATGTACTTACACCTTTAAAAAATAGTTTGCACGAAGCTTACAAGAACACCAAACATTTTTTGACTGGGCCGATGAATTTTATTTATAAAAATTTTGTATAGCATTTATTTATACTGAATTCATTTAGCATATTCTTTCTTAGACTATATAATACGTGAACCAGAAAGAAAAGAATTACCTTGGTGGACCACTGATTTCTTTTAAAAAAGAGAGGTAATAAAGTTCATAAACAGAAAGGTTTTATAGACTAAACTATAATATATACATATAATAAACTATAAAATGAACAACAAAATAATGGCTACAATATCACTCTATATCCTAGAATTCTCTAGTAACCAAATATTTTCAACAAAATGTACTAATATCCCCAGGACATCCGAAGGAGGGTGATTCTCTTCTTATATCTATGGCTGACATTGATAATGAAATTCTCCACTGTTTCCCAGAGGCTGGGACCTTACTTCAGAATTCTAATCATTTCAAGAAACAAAGCTGAAGATTTCCGTTTCTAAGTAGTGATGGTAAAAAGAATAAGCCCTGCCACATAAGTGACCTTCCGCATTATATCACATTAATGTGTGAAATGAGGAGGAATTTCCACATTGTTCACCTTTTGGCTAGACGTCTTTAAGTTAATACAAGAAATGCTTTAAATGCAGAAATGTAGAAGTTAGAAGACCTAGGTTTACAAGATTTGAGTGAAGCTATCAATCCCCCCTCGCTCCCTTCCTTGTGCTTCTCCATCACGTTACTTATGGATGAGCGTCCAATGACACTTTAGCACTGGGACAGGTGGATGCTGCCTCTTCCTCTCCTGTCTTCCACACACACCACTCTTCGTTCTAACATCAGTTGGACTGATGCATCTAAGATGCACTAGAAAGAGCTCTAGAATAGGGGTTGAAAGACTTGGGTTCCATCACTAGGTAGCTTCAGACCTCAGTTCAAATTACTATGAGCCTCAGTTTCAGTATCAGTAAAAGGAGGGCAGTGGACTTTAGCAGAGGCTGGATAGTAAATATTTTAGGTTTTGTGGGCCAAGAGACAAAACTGAAAATTATGTAGGTGCTTATATAACAAGAGAGAAAAAAATTCATTCAGATTTAAGTGATGAAAGTCAAAATATAGTAATAACAATTGAACATAATTTTTTTGTAATATAGGCCCACAAATGAGAGCAATGGAATTTATTCATGAACACTGAAATTTGAATTTCATATAATTTTTATGTGTGACAAAATATCATTATTCTTTTGAGTTTTACCCCCAACCATTTAAAAAATTAAAAACCATTCTTAGCTCAGGCTGTGGATAGATTTGGCTCCCATATCTTTCAGATATGAGTCTTTGTCTCTTTGTTTAGAATTCCTAATTGTAAATCATAACTGATTAAATCTTTTCATGGGGTTTTGTTTTTTGACTATCCTTTCCCAAATCTTCTTTTTTTTTTAAAGTTTTATTTAATGATACGAGAGAGAGAGAGAGAGAGAGAGAGAGAGAGAGAGAGAGAGAGAAACACTGATTTGTTGTTTCACTTATTTATGAATTCATTGGTTAATTCTTTTATGTTCCCTGACCTGGGATCGAACTCACAATCTTTTATGTTCCCTGACCTGGGATCGGACTCACAACCTTGGTGTATTGTGACGACACTTTAATCAACTGAGCTTTCTGGCCAGGGTCCAATCTTCTATGCACTATAATCAGAGCCACCTTTGAAACTACCAGTTCAAGCTAACTAGAACTTCCAAGCTCAAGTCTCACCACAGCTACTTTCCAATGAATCAAACATGAACTTGACTTGCAGACCTCAAGGCACTCTCCATTCTGTCCGCTTTATTAAATGCTCTCACTTCTTATTACATCTGGGCATGTCTGTTGCAATCCTTTGTGCATGATCTCTATCTTTTTTAGATTTCCCGCCTCCAGCGTTCTCAGGATATGTTCCACGAAACTCAGCGTTACCATGAAAAAGTGTCTTGCTCAAGTAAGTGTGACAAACATGGCACACCATACCTCCCTCTTAGAGAAGCATAATGCATACTCATATTTTAAAAGCTCTGAAGTACCCTGCTGCAAAAGCATGATAAAAAGAAATGTTGAATGCTTTTGTGATAACCCTCATTACTATCCCGTGGAAGAAACTCTGGAGTGCCCTCCCGTTGGATGTCTATCATTTGGGGAACTGCCCAATAGCTTTGCTATCTGGAGAATTCCCTATCTTATCTTGGTGCTGGAGTACGAGCATTCATAATCTACCAGTCAATGCTCAGACTTGGACTTTGAACTGGGGTAGTGTCACCAAGAAGCAGAAATCACTAAGAACCTATTTGTCGGGAGGGCAAGGGCGGCAGTGGCAGCAGAATCGAGTGTCCAGGGGCAGCCCCGGTGCCCAGGGCTGGTCGGTGGCACGGTATCTCTACCATTTTGCTTTTGTGCTGTGATTTTGGCTGTGGTGCTTTTCGCTATCTAACTAACTTGGTGCTTGTTTTCCAAGTTTAATTCTGCACCCTTTTCAGTGGTAATATTAGCTACCCAATGTTTTTTCAAAAAAAAGTCTTTAACACCAGAGTTAGTATTTATTGCCTCATTTATGAATCTGATACATTTCTTAAGTCCTTAGAAGAATCTTTAAAACTTCTTCTCTCAGGAATCTTTACCAACCTCTATTGAACATGCACGAATCAACTCACATTTCTGAGTATATGCATATGTAAATACTTATGCATCGAATTTGATATATTATTTTATTTTTAAAAAATATATATTTTTATTGATTTTAGAGAGGAAGGGAGGGGAGAGAAAGAAAGAAACATCAATGACGAGAAAGAATCATTGATTGGCTGCCTCTTGCATGCCCCCCTCGGGGGATCAACTCCGCAACCCAGGCATGCGCCCTTAATTGGAATCGAACCCAGGACCCTTTGGTCTGCAGGCTAATGCTCTATCCACTGAGCCAAACTGGCTAGGGCTATTTTATAATTTTTATAGATATTTTGGTCTACCTCATAGAATCATGAGGATATCAAGATTAGAAGGAACCTTAAAATTAAATTCCACATGAAACCTGAATCTCTAATTCCCTTTAACAACCTTCCTACCAAGAGACTGATAATCTATATCTAGACAGTTTTATTAATAAGAAAATCACCTCTCCCTTTTTAATTGTTCATTCAATTTTTGGACAGCTTTTTGGAAAAGATGAGAAGTCTTCTGCTTGTTCTATTAATATTAATATTAGTTAACTGCATAATTTAACAACAGCAATGATAAATCTCTAGACCCATAGACTTCAAAGTATGGTCACAAAATCAACAGTATCAGCTTCACCTGGACATTTGATAACAGCCAACTCTTGGATTCAACACCAGACCTACTGAAATGGGAACCCTGGAGTGGGGCCCAGGAATCTATGTTTTAACAAGCCTTTCAGGTAATCCTGAAGTGCACTATTAATCTAAGTGAAGCCTAAAAGAGTTTTAAAACCTCATTATCCTTTAACCTTTTGCACTCGCTTGCTTTTTTCTCGATTCCTTTATTCTACTCGGGATTTAATTTTTTAAATACCCCAGATTTTACAAAGCGCGGCAGTAGAATAAAAAACTGGAGTTTCTTTTCATACAAACTTATTTATTTGGATTTTTTATATTTCAAATTATTGATACATTCAAAGAGTATAAAAAGAGCTGCTACCGATGCTAACCGTGTCGAGTCACACTCGACATCCGAGTGCAAAAGGTTAAGACCTGAAGATTTCTTATCTAAAAGGGCTCTAACCTTTTACATATGTGTAAAGTCTTAAGAGTTCTAAAAATCAGAGCCCTCATTAAAATGTGAATGAATTTTGCCCTCACTCCCTCACTTTCCGGTATTTCTCTAACAATCCATGGTTTTCAAATATAATACCAGGTGATTAATATGTTTATTAGCCAACACCATGCTCACAGCTATATTTAGCATGAAATATGAACGATAAAAGGTCTAGGACTGTGGTCAGCAAACTGTGGCTCGCGAGCCACATGTGGCTCATTGGCCCCTTCATTGTGGCTCTTCCACAAAATACCACGGCCTGGGCGAGTCTATTTTGAAGAAGTGGCGTTAGAAGTTTAAGTTTAAAAAATTTGGCTCTCAAAAGAAATTTCAATTGTTGTACTGTTGATATTTGGCTCTGTTGACTAATGAGTTTGCTGACCACTGGTAGGAGATAACAAATTAGTGAATGGGATAGAAGAAAATAGAATAGCTCCCATTTCCAACTAGAGGAAGACCACTTTCCTCTCTTGGCAGACCTGAGTTCCAGGTTTCCCTGCCCTCTTCCCCCCGCCGCCCTGCACCGCTTCTTTCCTTTTGGACATCACCATCACTCTCTTGCCGCTTTTGGCTAGCATGATTTTTTTTTTCTTTTTCCTCCTCCTTCACATTTTAACCTAGGAAACTAGTCATTTATTTTGTTTTTTCTTGTTTCAGAGATGTTAAGTTTTCCTTAGCTTGGCTTTACTGTTGCAAATTATGGTTCATCTGTAAAGCATGGGTGCTGGAAAAAGCTTCCAAGAAGCCCTAGTGTTGCATTATGGAACCAGGCCTTTCATTTCGCATTGCCTTTCTAGACATGCACGTAGATTTCAAATCTGTCTTACCGCATCACAAAAAAAAAAAAAGAAAAAAGAAATAAAGATTTATGAATAACTCATGATCACAGTATATTTACCAAAAATTTCTGCTCCTATGACAGATATGGAAAGCTGAAAAGTTTTATGAAACTTTCTAAGTAGTTAAGACCTTTCCAAAATGAAACGTAAGTTCTGTCATACCTAATTAGTTTAACATACTTCAACTGTGTTTATGTAAAATATAGGAAAAGAGAATAAAGAAAACATATGTTGAGCAACTACTACATATGAGGAACTGTGCCGAGTGCTTATATAATTTTTCATAAAGTCTCCCTGACACTTGCAAGTTAGCTTAAAAACTGCTGCTCAGTGTTTTGGTAATTTGTCCATGGCCACATGTCTAGTAAGTGGTGGTCAGGCTGTTCTCAGAGGATGCTTAGTATGATTTAATGTCCATTTTCTCTATCTACATTACACACTGCAACAGCAGACACTCAAATGACTAAATAAAGAGAAGAATGAATTTACTTACATTGTTGTTGGTCACAGCAAAGTACTGCAAATTACTCAAATATTGGATTTCTTCTGGAATGAAGGTCAGGTGGTTATAGCTTAGATCCAAATAATGTAGTTTAGTGCATAGAAAAAGCTGCAGCGGTAGATTCTCAATATTATTATGGTCCAAAGACAGCTGCTCTAGATTAGATAATGCCCCAATTTGGGCAGGAATATAAGCAATGTTATTGTGCCACAATTTTAAGCAAGAAAGATTCTGGAGATGCTGAAAGCTGATGATCTCCTCCACAGTTTTAAGGTTGTTTTCTTTTAGGTCTAACTCATGCAGATTGTTCAGGCTGAAAATGGAGTGTGGAATGCGTTCAAGGTCACAGCTGAGCAGCTCCAGGCTTTTCAGATTGACCATTTTTTTCAGGTTGTTCAACACAACCAGTTTGCTTCCCTCGTTATTGAGGGACAGTTTCTGCAGGAAAGGCAGGAGGTCTGTAATGACTTGGGGGATCCGGGGCAGGTTGCTCTTCAAGTAGAGGGTCCGCAGGTTTTTTAGGTCCTGAAAGCCCTCCAATTGCATGGTACTCAGCTGCTCAGGGAGAACACAGCCCGACAGATAAAGTTCCTTGAGATTCTTCAGGTGAAATACCCAGCGTGGAATTTTCCCCATTTCAGTAAATTTCAGGCGGAGAACTTTTAAGTTCTCCTCTAGAAAGGCCAGGGCAGGATGGTCTACCACCAGAGACGAATGGTACACATGAAGCTCCTTGAGGTTGACCAGCTGGGAGACGGTAGGGGGCAGCTTGACCTCAGGAATCAGCTCCAGGCTGAGCACTTCGATTTCAGTCAGCTCAAAAATATTGTCTGGAAGACCGTTTAGCATAAAGAGATGCAGTTCTACCTTGTCCTGGGCATTTTTCACCAGCTTGCTTTTCAGTTTCTCCACCGTCCATTCGTTATTGAGGTTGATCTGCTTCAGTTTGTTCTCACTGACCTCCGACAGGAATATGGAGAAGCGTTTGGAATAAAGAGGATCGTACTGGTCAGCCAGATGGAGGATGAAGGCAAAGTCGTTCTTGACATCCGGTATGTCGCTGTAGTTGCTTTTTTCTCTCAACGCCTCAAAGGAATATTGCTTGAGGGAGCTCCTCAGCATCCACCACAAGCTGTAGGAGGAGGTGAAGCCATAAAGTATAACCAGAATGACATAGAAGGAAGCCAGGACCTTAAATATTTCTGCCAAGGAGTAGACGCACTGGTAACGCTTATATCCTGTGAAAGCCTGCACGTCAATTGAGCAGTCAATTTCCAGAGTGATGTAGGTTAGAAAATATGGAACGTAACTAATGATGAAGACAAACAAGATGACTTTGACTATTATCTGCTTCAGATACACTCTGTAAATGATGTCCTTCTGCTCCACGTGCATGCGGAACCTTTTCACTTTTTCAAAGATGGCTTTGGCCTGCTCGCCCTCCTTCTTGTCCAGGACGCTGGAAGTCGGGCTTTCTATGCCAGCTGACTCCATGCCGGGCTGCGGGTAGGACAGGGACTGCTTATTGGCATCCACGTCAGCCGAACACCCTGAGGATGAGAGCAGGACCTTGGACTTGGAGAGCGTCAGGGGCCTCACTGACTGCTCGGCCACAGTTTCCGACAGGGCGCGGGTGGTCCACGGAGAATCGAAGCACTTGTGCAGGATGGCCACAAAGTGCTCGAGCCTGGAACTCGTGCTGGGGTAGTGAAGCCAGAAGTTGCTGCAGGCTGCGAAGATTAGCGTGTGCAAGAGCACCAGGTACGGGAAGAACTTGGCGAACCAGTGGAGCTGCTTCTCGTAACAGACGGCATCGATGTAGGAGTACTGCTGGCGGTGGAGGTCATTCTGGATGCGGAGCGGCAGCGGAAGCGGCGGCCCAAGGTCGGAGGACGCGTTCACGCTGGCTCTCAGGAGGTGCCAAGGCACGGTGCAGTGATTGTCGAATTCCACCTTACAGGGGAGACAGCACAGAACCCGGCTCTGCGTCAGCTGCAGCGCGCCTGCCAGCACGGCCACCAGCAGCATGACCAGGGTGATGTAATACCAGAAGACGTCCCACCACGGTTTTAGGATGTGATAAGAGGATTGGGCGTCTGCTAAACATTTTAGCTCCGTTAGTGTGATCATGACTTTCCCTTGTAGGAGGAATACAGAAACTGGAAGAGAAAAATAAAAGAAAAAGGGCTGAGGTAAAAGTATCCAAAATAAGCATTTAATGCTAACGCTCAGATACACGTATCCTAAGTAGGATTTAGTTCAGGGGCAAACCCTTGAAGGCAGGACTGATCAGGGAATATAGAAGTCACCTGGTTTCACTAGATAATGTGCGCTTTAAAGTGCCTTAGGTGAGATACTGTTTGGTGATAACCCACTGGGTCAGGATGTGAAGCAACAATCTCATTTCCTCCTGCATTTTGACTCCATGCTGAGCTATTAAAAACCGGATTTTCTTCAATCAACGCTGGGACAACTTGTTCTTATGCTACTTGTTCCCAGCTACACTTTCCACCCTCCCAAAAAAATGGTCTGAGTAAGCTCTGTTCCACGCCCTGTCCCCCATGCCTGGAGCATTCGCTTCAGCCTAAGAGTTGTGTTTCAGTCGCTAAGAAGAACCTCTTTTGAGCAAGCACTGCCTTATAAAATTACCCCTTCCGAAAATTCTAGAGTGATCTGCCAATTCTATGTTCAAAACAAAACGTAATTTAATGCATTCGTTCCTCCCACCCCCGCCCCCGCCCCCGCCCTCCACCCCCAGCTCTTGCGATGTAACTAAAATTCATGTTCAACTTAGAGGACTTAAAAGCTGACAAACAATAGTAATGGCTTAAAAAAGGATTGGGAATAAAAATTCAGTCAGAGCCAATATTCTACTATAGAGACTCTCCTGTTTAACGTTTCCATGCCAAAATACTAATAGAATAAATGACTAAGGGAATAATCTATTCTTAAATTATTTTTGCCATCAGAAAAACAAGGTGGATTTTTCAGTTTCTTTAAAAGTACTCAATGTTCCTTATATAAATGGTTTATGTAAAGTTCAGAAAGAGACGTTACATAAAACATTAAGTCATTTAAAAATATTTTTAAATCACTTATTTTAAAAATTGTTAATTAGTAAAATCCAGACCTCCTATAAGAGGGCACAGAGCAAGATAGATAAAAGGACATTTTGAACCTAACAGTATATTTGGCAAGAAAAAAAACACCCCACAGTGGGCATGGTTATCTTTTGCTGGTGGTTCAGTTCTAACCTATGTCCATGGGCTTCTCTTATACTTTCTTGAATCTGAAGTCTTAGCATCTTTCCTAGGTCTGAGTTTCTCTTCCTAGATATCCTAGTACTGGTAGCACCCCCAAGGAGGCCTTTTCTTTTTTTTGGCTCATTCGTCCCCCTTCTAGAGACCGGCATCCTGCCTTGAACCCCAGAATTCCATTACAGATGCTCTGCTACCTGTTAATCAGTGTGCTCTCTTTTGCTGGTCAGCTCCAACATGCTCCTTATCATCTGATCCTGAGCCCCACACCTTCTTGCTCTCCCACTTGTTAGGGCACCTATGACACCTGATTTTAGCTGCCGGACTGGAGCACCAGTTTCTCCCTGCATCCTCGCTGAACATCGTATTATAGGGATTCGACTTCCTCTGAGGACCTGGGTCTTGATTATACAACTCGTCAGGCCTTCCCTCCTTTAGTTTAGTGGGTCTAATTCTAACTCTCAGCTCCTCTCATTCTGCCTCATCCAACTGCAGTTAACCATAATTGTTTGTCAAGACAAGACAAAAACCAAAACCAAGAGGAGTATATGAGACAAACAGAAAGTCCTGCACATAGACCCCAAAATGCCATTAAATGTGGTAGCAGGCAGGATGGTAGAACATATTGATGGATGATCGTGTGAAAAATACCTAAGGTTTTTAGTTGGCATGAATATATACTTTTAGCTAATAGTGTGATAGCTATTATGATAAATATAGCTACGTGCTATATTAATGCTAACTACAGTTACAATATTATTATAATCTGGGGCCACATTGATAGATGAACCCAGATAAAGGGACAACAGTCATTCTGTACCTGCCTGGTGAGATCACACCTGGAATTCAATACTGAGTCATAGGTTAAAAATTAAGTGGGCAACAAAAAAATCAGGAGCTATTTGTCTGAAAACCATTATCTACAGAGAAACACAGGTAACTGACAATATTCAGCTGAGATAAGGGCAGTGAAGTAGATGGAAACTACTCACCTCCTCCCAGGACTGAACCGGAATTACAATAAATCATAGAACCATCATCCTGAAAAACCAACTGAAGACTAGTGGAAGAGAAGACTTTATAATCAAGGATTTACAGAAGAGACTGGTAAGAAGGGCCGAGATGTGAAAAGGGCTGTCCCCACACCCACAGGTGGCAGATGAAAGTCTGGAGGGATCTCTTAGTTGCAAAGGTCCTTCCTTAGGAGCAAGGGTTCTCAACCTCATATTGGAATCCCCAGCCCAGAGCACCTGAGCCAGGAAGAGGAGCCCAAATAAGATTTGGCTGTGAAAATCAGTGGCAATTCCGACCACCAGGGAGAGACAGGAGTCTGCTAGAAATCCAAGCACCCTCTTAAAGGGTTCCGGTGGAAGGAAGGCGGATCAGAGAGGACTGGAGTCATGCAGGGGGAAACTGGGTTGTGTGCCTTAGGGAAGAGAGCTGAAGGGACAGCTGTACTAGATCCCTCCTGACACCATCCACAGACACCGTCTTTCCTGGGTCCACTGTTCTCCATGCTGTCAGCCTGGGGAGTGCACTGGCCTCACCCACCTGACTTCCTGTGGCTCTACACGGCTGAGCTCATGCCCTGCATAGGAGCTGGCTGTCTGTGGCCAGCCTGGCAGCAGCACAGACTTCTTTGGGGAGCTCTCAAGAATATCTGAGCACATTCGAGGGGTGGAAAAGACAACAGGGAAGGATGGAGTTGTGTGACTCTAGGGCAAGGGCCATGTTTCCCTCACACGCTGACCAGAGCCACCACCGACCCTGTGCAGAGCCCTCCCTCCACACACCCATATCTTGGTCTGGGTTCATCTGATGAATTCTACTGTCCTCACCCTGACGACTCTCTGAGACCCCGCCCACCACACAGATCTGCTGCTCCCAGGCAGGTGGTGGTTGGCTTTGGTGTACACTGAGGCTTTTGTTGAATGGTCTCAGACCTAGAAACTCGATGAATCTTACTTGCCCCTACCTGGTGATTCACTAAGAACCTACCTGACACAACTCGAGTACCACCAGAGGCATTTTCAGTGACTGAGCCTGGTAGGCAACCAGGAGGCAGAGTGTGTCTTGGGCCTTTTGCTCACCTGCCCCCAGGCATGGTGCTGGTAGAAGCCAGGCTTAAAACACAGCTTGGTCCCTACCATGTACCCAGGCCCCACAGAGGCAGCCACAAACTGGATTGCTTTGGAGCTCCAAACTGGTGACCCAGGGCTGGTCACAGGCAGCGCCTGACATTGACCTGTACTAGAGTCCCTCACAAGAGGCCCCAGAACCAACACACCAGGTGACAGGCTTCAGGCCACATCAGAGTATGACCAAATTAGTCCATAAGTGGCACAACCGAAGGGAGAGGTCAGCAGGCACCAGACCCAGCTGGGGTGAATTGTGCCTTGTGGGGTTAGCAACCAGACAGCAACTCGTACACTATGGTCAAGATTGATCCTCATAGTCAGCTAGACTGAGAATCAACACCATCTAGATAGGCCAATAGCACTCAAGACTCAACTGCAACAGGAAGGCTCACATAAGCCAAACGAGAGACATGCCTGAAGCACCTAGCTCAGGTGACAAGGGAGAGATTGTGTCACCAAGCCCCACAGAATACCTACTAAAAAAGGCCACCATACCAAGACTGGGAGGCATAGCAGATCTACGTAATACACAGAAACAAATACAGAGAGACAGCCAAAATGGGGAGCCAAAGAAACATGCCCCAAATGAAAGAACACGAGAAAGCTCCAGAAAAATAACTAAATGAAATGGAGGCAAGCGATCTACCACATATAGAATTCAAAGCAATGGCTGTAAGGATGCTCAAGAAACCTAGGGGAAAATGAATGAACTCAGTGAGAACCACAATAAAGAGATAGTAAACACACAAAAGGACCTAGAAACCATAAAAAAAAGAACCAGTCAGAGAAAGAGAGGTACCATATGATTTCACTCCTATGTGGAAACTAATGAACAAAATGAACTAACAAGCAAAACAGAGACAGATTCATAGATAGAGAGCAGGGGAGTGGGTGAGTTGAAGGGCTGGGTGGTGGTGGTGGTGAGAGGGTTTGAAAGATTGAGAAAAAAACAAAAAGAGAAAAAACTCATGGCTATGGATAAGAGTATGGTGATACCAGGGGGATAAACGGTATTGGAAGGAGACTTGACTTGGGGTGGTAAACACACGATACAATGTACAGATGATGTGTTGTGGAATTGTGCAACTAACGCCTATATAATTTTGTTAATAAATTCAATATAAAGGGAAAACAAACAGGAGTGACATGTTATTTACACATATAAAAGCCTAATATGCTACGTGTCTGACTGTTCGACCGGTTGCTATGACGCACACTGACCACCAGGAGCAGACACTCCGACCGGTAGGTTAGCCTGCTGCTGGGATCCGGTGATCCGGACTGGGTGAGACAGGCCAGACATGCCCTGGAGCCAACCTCCCACGGTCTCTCCCCGGCCTCTAAAATATTTCTTCTAATTAATCTCCTTTCAATGTGCACAAATCTGTGCACTGGGCCTCTAGTAATAAATAAAACAAAAAAACTAGGAAATACCTAAAATTTCCACATATTTCTCCAAAACATTTCAAATCCACAAAGCTTTTTTTTTTCCCAAACAAATCCTAACAGTAATGCTTTTTGTTGTTGTTGTTAATTCTCACCCAAGGATATTCTTCCATTGATATTTAGAGAGTGGAATGGAGGGGGAGAGATAGACACATTGGTTGCCTCCCGCACATGCCCCAACCAGGGCCAAGGATCAAGCTTGCAACCGAGGTACATACCCTTGACTGGGACCCTTCAGGCTGCAGGCCAACACTCTATCCACTGAGCCAAACCAACTAGGGCTCAGATGCACAAAGCTTCTGGACTGGTATTTGATTTTGCATTTCATTGATACATTGTTGTAAAAATGCTTTGGCTTTTTCCTCAGTGAAATGAAACAAAAGTCATAATTAAAGCATTCATGGCTTCAATAAAATGGTTGTATATACAGCTGCAGTGATATTTAAATATGAAAGCATTTTAGTTGAATATGAAACACACATAGGATCAACAAGAAGCTGATTTTAATAGGTGTGATGGATAATTTAAAGAGGGCATGATTCCCAGGTTCATACTCCAAATCACAGCAGTAAATGATTTCAGCAGTTGTCTAAGTTATGGTGTGTTCCAAAACTAACAGTAAGATAATTTCATCTTGAAAATGTAAAGGCTATTTTCTAAATTTGGGATGCAGCTATAAAAGTGTTTTTGCTATCACTATTAAGTTGGCCTCGAAGACTGCAAATTAGACCACTGTCCTGAAAAGCTGCCTTTTTAGGCAGCTTAATCAGTTTGGTTATTCTTTTCAAGTAAGAGCTTTGTTTACATTGAAAACTTGCAGTAGATTGATAAAAATAATAAAAGCACACATATAGACATCGAAACTTACACTCTTAAAAAAAAGAAAAAGAAAATCAGTAACTAAAACTGGCAGATTTTCCTTTATAGCTTGCCTTTGATTTATACATTTCTATTTCTTGTCCCAGGGAGGATAGTGAAGGCAAGATTATGGTGCTTTAGGTGCAAACTGTCTTCTGGATTATGCTAGGTGCTCAAGACCGTTTATTCAGCACAAAGTATTAGTTTTTGGCTACAAAAGTTCAAAGATTTACAGAAGGCTGCTCTCTGGATATCTGTGGTTGAACTTTAGTTCTCTTATTCAAAAACTTTCCTATTCTTGATCAGTGTTGAGAAATGGCATGCTCACAAACACAGTGAACTTATCATCTACTTCATAAAAAAAAGTCATTACTAATATTGATGAAATCAGTCTTTCTCTAACACTTTGTTGGGTCAACCTGAAAACCTTTCCTTTTTTCCTGTCCCCCAGGACTGGAAGACCAGGTGGGGGGACGATTCCATCTGACGGGAACACCTCAAATTGGGGTTGTGATTGGCTCCCGGCACTGTTCACCTGGGAAACTGCTCCCTGATCCATGGATCCCACAGTCATGGCTCTTAGCAAGGTGATCAAGAACTCTAGTCCCTCAAAGTCCTCTCAAAGTGGAGAAGCAACAGTTAAATGCTGGTTGTTTGTCTATAGCTTTGCCGAAGTGAAACTGAATTTCAGTGATGTGCTATGATATAATCCTAGAGGAATGATCATTTGTTTGCTAGATCTTTGGATGCTGGAAAGAGGGAGGGAAGCAGGCAAGTCAGCAGAGAAAAAGAAAAGGTAAAGAAGAGAACAAGACCTTACTGAGCACCTAATGTATTCCATTTACTGTGTTAAATCAGCTTGTTTAGTCTTATAGCTTCATTAAGAAATAGAGATCTCACCCTGCTCTGATAGCTCAGTTGGTTAGAGCATTATCTCGAAATGCCAAGGTTGAGGGTCCAATCCCCAGTCAGGGCAGATACAAGGAACAACCAATGAATGCATTAGTGGAACAACAAATCAATGTCTCTCTCTCCCTTCTCTCTCCCTCTAAAATCCAATCAATAAATAAAAATTTAAAAAGAAAATAGAGATCTCCATTTTATTGGTGAGGACATCAAGGCAAATAATGGTTACTTGCCAAAACCACCCAGTTAATGGTTATCTTTCTGTGGCGTGAAGCCCCCCACCAACCCAAACTCCATGCCTTCCATTGCATTATGCAGAAACATCTAAGTGTAGCTGGAATAGAGGAAGAGGAGAGGGAAGGGAGAAAGGGGAAAAAGAAAAAAACAAAAACAAAAAGAATGTGAGAAAGCTCTGAAATGCTGCCAATAGTTTTTTAAGATTAGTCCTATCTGAGGTGAGGGTAATCCTAAGCAGGAGGTAAGGTAGGCATACCTTGACCCATCATCTTCCAGTTTCTGGGTCACATGGCTCCATCTTTGTCATTTCTTAAGGAGCTATTTGGTAAATTCTCAACTTAATGCTCATCCCTCCCAGAGACATTACTATGTAATAAAACATTTTGCTGCCCTGGATGGTGTGCTCAGTTGGTTACCAGGAGGTTGCCAGTTCAATTCCCAGTCCAGGGCACATGCTGGGGTTCTGGGTTCAACCCTCGGTACGGGCATGCAGGAGGCAGCCAATCAATGTTGTGCTTTCACAATGATGTTTCTTTCTCTGTGTCACTCCCCCTCCCTTCTACTCTCTCTAAAAATCAATGGAAAAATATCCTTGGATTAAGATTAACACCAAAAATAATTGCCAAAAGTATAATGACAATGAGAAGAGAACATTTATTTGCTTTGTAGGGTAATCCAGCTTCCAGGTTAGCCTTATAAGCAGGAGGTCTGGGTTTTATGTTGCAGAGACAACTTTCTTGAGTATTTTTTTCGGTTTCTAAAAAATAGCATTTTTAGATTCCTGACACCCTGTCACCTTTCACTCTGTTTTTTAAATGGAGAGGAATTCATTCCGTGGAGGAAGCTCTTCCCTATCTCTATAGCAATCTGATTTGAGGTCCTGTAAATATGTTTGTTTCTATTTCAGTAGGAAAAAAAAAGAAGAAAAAGAACCAGAAATGAAGAATACACTAGAAGAAATCAATAGCAGATTAGATGAAGCAGAGGATAGAATTTGTGATATGAAAGACAAGGTATCAGGAAACACCCAATCAGAGCAGCAAAAAACAAAACAAAACAAAACAAAACACAACATTTTTTAAAGTGAGATCGTTTAAAGATCTGGGAAAACATGAAGAGCAATAACATCTGCATCACAATAACATCTGCATCACAGGGGTACCGGAATGAGAACAGTGTAAGCTAGGGATCAATAATCTATTTGATGAAATAATAACTGAAAACTTCCCTGACCTGGTGAAGAAAAGAGACATACAGGAAGCACAGAGCGTCCCAAACAAAATGAACCCAAAGAGGTCTACACCAAGACACAGCATAATAAAAATGGCAAAGGTAAAAGACAAAGAGAGGATCTTAAAAGCAACAAGAAGACAGTTAGTTACATACAAAAGAGCTTCCATAAGACTGTCAGCTGATTTAACAATAGAAACATTTCAAGCCAGAAGGCACTGGAACAAAATATTCAAAGTAATGAAAAGCAAGGACCTACAACCAAGACTATTCTATCCAGCAAGACTATCATTTAGAATTGAAGGAGAGCTTCTCAGACAAGAAAAAGCTAAAGAAGTTCATTATAATCAAACCAGTATCACAAGAAATATTTAAGGGGCTTAAGAAGAAGATGGAGCCGAAACCAGTTTGGCTCAGGGGATAGAGCGTCGGCCTGTGGACTCAAGGGTCCCAGGTTCGATTCCGGTCAAGGGCATGTACCTTGGTTGCGGGCACATCCCCAGTGGGGGGTGTGCAAGAGGCAGCTGATCGATGTTTCTCTCTCATCGATGTTTCTAACTCTCTATCCCTCTCTCTTCCTCTCTGTAAAAAATCAATAAAATATATTAAAAAGAAGAAGATGGAGGAAAAGAAAGAGAAAGAAACCTAATTGAAAAGAAAGAAATGGCAATAAATAAGTACCTATCAATAATCACTTTAAATGTACATGGATTGAATAGTCCATTCTAAGGACCTAGAGTAGTTGAATGAATAAAAAAAAAAGACTTATATATATCCTATATAATAAATGGCTAATATGCAAATTGACCTAACCGCGGAATGACCGGATGCACTGACCTAACACGCACTGACCACCAGGGCGCAGACGCTCAATGCAGGAGCTGCCCCTGGTGGTCAGTGCACTCCACAGGGGGAGCACCCCTCAGCCAGAAGTTGGGTTCACAGCTGGAGAGTGCAGTGGCGGTGGCAGGAGCCTCTCCTGCCTCCGCAGCAGCACCAAGGCTGTCCAACTGCCGGCTTAGGCCCATGGGGAGTGAGCCTAAGCCGGCAGTCAGACATCCCCTGAGGGCTCCCAGACTGCGAGAGGGTGCAGGCCGGG
This sequence comes from Cnephaeus nilssonii, assembly GCF_951640355.1. Classification (NCBI taxonomy): domain Eukaryota; kingdom Metazoa; phylum Chordata; class Mammalia; order Chiroptera; family Vespertilionidae; genus Cnephaeus; species Cnephaeus nilssonii. Next base: position 36,652,386 of record NC_137078.1, read on the forward strand.
CTGAGGGACACCGCCCCCCCCCCCAAGTGCACGAATGTCGTGCACCGGGCCTCTAGTGTTGTCCATAAGAGACTCACCTCAGAATGAAAGACACTCCCAGGCTGAAGGTAAAGAGATGGAAAAAAATATCATGCAAATGGAAACAAAAAAAGGAGGGGTAGGACATTCCATAATGATAAATGGATCAATTCAACAAGAGATATAACCCTTACAAACATTTATGCACCCAAAATAGGAGGACCTAAATATATAAAGTAAATATTGATGGACATATAAAGTAAATATTGATGGCTGATGTGCCCAGTGGTTAGAGCGTCGGCCTTTGCACGGAACGGTTGTGGGTTTGGATTGCAGGTTTGATCCCCAGCCCTAAGCACGTGTGGGAGGCAACTAATCAGTCCCTCTCCACCCCTCTCCTCCCCTCCCCTCCCCTCCCCTCCCGTCCCCTTCTCTCTCTCTCTCTCTCTCTCTCTCTCTCTCTCTCTCTCTCTCTCTCTCCCCTTCTCTCTTTTTCTTTCCTCCCTTCCTCCTTTAAACTCTAAAAATCAATGGAAAAAATATCCTCAGTTGAGGAATAACAAAATAAATACATTTTAAAAATTAAAAAAAGATATTCACCAATGTTACACCCGATAAGGGGTTAATATCCAAAATTTGTATAGAACTCATATAACTCAACACTAAAAAAACAAACAATCCAATTAAAAAATGGGCAGCAGACCTGAATAGATAGTTTGTCCAAAGAGGACATACAGATGGCTAATAAACATATGAAAAGATACACAATATTTCTAATCATCAGAGAATTGAAAATTAAAACCACATTGAGATACCATCTCACACCTGTCAGAATGGCTAGCATCAATAAATCAACAAATAACAAGAGTTGGTGAGGATGTGGAGCAAAAGGAACCCTCGTGCACTGTTGGTAGGAATGCACATTGGTGCAGCCACTATGAGAAATAGTATGAGGTTTCCCTAAAACTTAAATATGGAATTGCCTTATGACCCAGTGATTCCACTTCTGGGTATATATTTAAAGAAACCCCAAACACTAATTCGAAAGAATATATGCAACATTATGTTCATTGCAGCATTATTTACCAAAGCCAACACATGTAATCACCCCAAGTGCCCATCTATAGATGAGTGGATACAAAGCAGTAGTACATATAGGCAATGGAATATTACTCAATCATAAATGAAGAATGACATCTTATCATTTCGGAGAGTGTGGATGGACCTAGACAGTCTTACGCTAAGTAAAATGAATGAGTCAGAGAAAGACAAATACCATGTGATTTCATTTACGCTGGAATGTAAAGAACAAAATAAGTAAACAAACAAAACAGAAATGGGCTTATAGATACAGAGAACTGATTGATGGCTGCCAGACAGGAGGGGGACTGGGGAACGGGGTGAAAAAGGTAAAGGGATTAAGAAGTACAAATTGGTAGTTACAAAATAGTCACGGGTATGTAAAATTCAGCATAGGAAATATAGTCAGTAATATTGTAATACTAACTATGTTTCCAGGTGGGTACTGGAAATATCAGGGGGATCACTTTATAAAGTACATGACTAACCACTATGCTGTACACTTGAAACCAAAATAATATTGAATGTAAACTGTCATTGAAAAATAAAACAAAACAACGAAAATGAGTAGGGGAACCTAGTAATTTCTTCACATTTTTGCATGACTATTTGATGAAAGAATAAGTGGATTTCCTCTAGAGGCAGAACTAGGTGGGTGCCATTTCAGAAAGTCATATTTTGATTCCATTTGTGGTGGAACATCCATAGAACTGGGAATTGTGTGAAACAGTTCAGCCCTTCTCCCTACCAGGGTCTAGATCAGGGGTGGAGAACCTATTTCCCGACAAGGGCTATTTGGATATTTATAACATTATTCGTGGGCCATATAATATTATCATCTTAAAAAGTAGCCTGTTATATTTGGTCAAATAGTTCATTAACTCACCCCTAACGCCCTGGCAGGGCCAGACCAAATGATTTCGTGGGATTCACATGGCCCGTGGGCTGGACATCCCCCACGTCTGGACTAGAGGAATAAGATGATCATCTGTTAGAGACATCACCAAGGAATTCCTTGTAACGGATGCATAGTATGAAACAGAAATCTCTAAGGGCTCTTCTAGCTCAAACATCGTGACCTTATTTGTTTTCTCAAGGGTCCTGAGTTAAGTTAATTCAAGTATGCAACTCAAGTTGCAGGAGGAGATAAACTTAAACAGCTCTAACAATGACAACGGTATTTGACAGAGAATGAATATTTATTCAACAAAGAACACAAGCCAACATTGACCAAAATAACAGATTTCAAATATTTATACTTACAACAATAAAAAAATGATTCCAATAATTTGACAATGCTTCAATCAGGAGGCCTACACCTTTTAAAATTTCTTAGAAACACCATCTCTGTGTTTGTCTTCATTCTATGAGAAAGCACAGATATCTTGAAATAGCTGCAATTACTTTAAAAAATTGAGATACTGTATTCACAGAACTTCTCCATCAAAAGATATAATGTTAGAAGTAAATTTTCATAAATCAGTGCACTTTCCACACTGTGGCACATCTTGGCAAAGCTATATATACAGAACCTCACTCACAGATCAGATCATACTCACTACCCGAACTCCCTTAAATGACAGAAAATTTTCTACAGAAATTTAGACATAACAGATTTTAAAATCCCATGTCTACAGTACATTGATGAACACTTAGCTTTCCCCAAGCAATCTACATATGTTAGTTTCCCTCACTCAGTCCTTATACAGTTGGTCTTGCTTGCATTTATCAGATATCCTGTCAGACCTTGTAATTTCTGCACTCTGATTTAAAACCACACATCTGTCCAAATGAGAAGACTCAACACTCTTAAAACTTAGCCTACTGATTTCATTAGAAATAGTCACAAGTAAATAACTTTTTAAGACACAGCTCAGAAATAGGGCTGAAGTTCTCTGAAATTATGGTATTTATTAAATGTAGTTACCCTTTTATATCCATTTTTTTACCTTTGAGGATTAATAAAAGCCATTCTTAGTATCTTCTTCAAATAATAATTTGCAATAGTTTAAATTACATATGCATTAATGAATTTGAAATGTGACAACTTTCTAAAACAAAAAATTTTTAAATTGGGTGTGAAAAATTTTAATGCCTATGTAGCCTCTGAATGTTGCTGGGAAGGTTAGTATACATTTGATATTTGCCCTGAAGATATGATCCTCATTTAATATGGTTTATTAAATACCTGAAATCCACTCACTGACCCCAAACTGTATTGCAGATATTTTTAGCAATAATTTTGCTTCCTTATCATTTTTCAAATATAAAAAAGTTGGGCATATCTGAAAGTTACTTTGAATTTACCAGTGTGTGTGTAAAGCCTGCTTAATAATTACTAACCAGTATCAAATTATTTTGCAGGCCAGAGAGCACAGTTAGTGTGTATGACAAATGAGCTGTATACTCATCCATGTTTAGCACCACTGGGCCATGAGTTTCTCATTCACATTTTCCAAAGGCTTACGCATATGATATACACCTGCATTTGTGCAGAAAGCATGATAAAGACATTCGGTGTGTGAAACATTTTACATATTCTCCCATTGTACTGCATCTGTAATGTGCCAGAAAAGAAATTAGTGCATCATTCCAAAATGCTGTTCAGCCATGATGAGACTTCTGGCATACAATACAGCTTTTAAAAAATATTGCAAATACATTTTCTACTTTAAACACAGTATTTCTATGAAAGCAGAGAAATACAAATCTTCACCTACGGTAATATTTGTAAATAATCATAGTGAGAAACTACTGTAACTAGTCTGTCAGAGAACGATAACTCACTTCAGGTTCACCATATTTATTCTAACTGAAAATTATCTGTAAAGAACTTCTGTCTTTTTAAGAATTATAAACTTTTCCTCGAATGCATATTTCCTTTGATGAGTCCCTTGTCAATAAAAGAGCAAATAAAAATCTATTATTAATAATAATCTACTATCTAGTTTCCAATGACTTTCATTTATATTAATTTGTGTCATGCTTACAAGCCATTGAGACAAATATTATTTTTCATATTTTATAAACATAGAAAATAAGGCAGGCCCAAAGAAGTTACCATGTCCCAGTTGACAAAACCAGGAAGAAATAGATATAACAAGAACCTAGGTCCTCAGACTCAAATCTCAAGTCTTGTCCACCAGACCACACTGTCTCATTCAATCCCTTTACTATGCCAGTCTTGATTCTCTCAAATGCTAAAGGAAAAGCTGAATATTTAACTGCCTTCTTCAACTGCAACGGACTGAATATTTGTGTCCCCAACACGTGGGAAACCTAGCCCCCAATGTGATAGTGGTAGGAGGTGATGCCTCTGGGAGGTAATTAGGTCCTGAGGGGAAGCCCTCCTGAATGGGAGTAGTGTGCCTATAAAAGGAACCCCAGTGAGCTCTCTTGCCCTTCTACCATATGAGGACAGAGCAAGAAGGTGGCTGTCTATGAACTAGGACGTGAGCTCTCATCAGACACAATGCACCTTGAACTTGGACTTTCTAGCCTCCAGAACTGTGAGAAATATATGTTTGTTAAGTCACCCAGTTTATATAGTAGTTTGTCACAGCAGCCCCAACTGATGAAGATATCCGTTTATCCCCACATCTGCACTGTAACTGGGTCCTATTACAATCTTTTGAAAAACAAGGATGCAAATATAGTTTTCTGCAATGTCTCCAGTCACAGATTATATAATCTACTTTCTCAGCTCACATTTTCCCCTACTAAACATTTTCCATTGACCTAAGAGTAAATATATAAATATATAACATCTGAATGTAATGATGCATGAAAAGTCTCAAGCCTTCCGATATATTAACTGATGTTAATTTTTCTCATTGAAGTGTTTAACTGGAGAGCTAGAGCATAGCTGTCCTTTGTCATTACAGAATGCAATACCGTTTCTGTGTCTAGGAAATTTTTTCCAGACCGTATTATTGCAAACAATGAGGATTCAATCCAAATCAGATCTCTATTTCTAATACACAAATGCACTAAATCAGTTCAAAGAAACAATGTTAAGAGTAAAAGATTTTATGGTCCTAATCCCATTTCTTTAGCTTTTAAACCTCATTTAAAAAATCATAAAAGCTTTTCAAAGCACGTGAATTTCATTTGACAATCTCACCCCAAAGTCTCCCAAACTGGAACAACAACACTCAAGTTAGGCATCTTTACTTTCCACTAGTCCTTACTTTACTTTGAAAGCATTTCCAAAATAACCAGTGACAAAATAAACAAATGATGATCAGATGGTATTTAGAGTCATTGTATGCTTAGAACTGGCAGGTACTTCAAAGATCCCTGTTCTCTGACCCCAGGCAGGGATATAGCTAAACAATTCAAAATGGGGTTTTTGTCTTCTTACTCTCACTGAAAATTGATTTAAAAGTCATTTTATATCCCTTCAAAATGTTTAGTACTACTTCAAGATGTTTCTTGGGTCGATCATACAGCTAACTGAAATTTAAATTCACCTCTTTGAGTTCTCTCTCTGGGAAACAAAGTATCAGTATCCCTGATAAATTTGCTCCTTTATTTTAAATAACCCCTTGAGAGGGGTTTTGGGGGATAAGGTGAAAAAAGGTGATGCGATTTAAGAAGGACTAATTGATATTTACTGTTAGGTCTATCAACTGATGAAATTGATACCCCCTTCCCTAGGAAACTGACCTTTAGATCATTTTGCAATCGACTTTCCCTTTCACTTAGACCACATTCCATTTACTAAGACCAGCAACTTTCCCCTTTGGACTTGCCCAAGATCTGGACCTGCCCGGAGAATTCCCTACCAAAAAAGCTCGCCTAGGATCCTTTAAAATCTCTGACTCACCGTCCCTGGGTGCTGGCACCATTTGGGGGCTTAGCCCATCTGTTTTCCAGATGACCTAATAAATTCATAATTCTTTATGCATTTTGGCCTCATACACACATCCTTTGTCGACCCTAATAGTTACAAATAAGTCCTGGGGACTTAAGGTAAAGCATAGGAAATATAGTCAACAATACTGTAAAAGCTATCTATGGTACCAGGTGGGCACTTGAATTATTGAAGGAGACACTTTATAACCAAATGAATGTCTATCTGCTCTGTTGTACACTTGAAAGTAATACAAATACTGTTGAATCCAAACTGTAATTGAAAACTAAATAATAAAGAATACCTTGAACTACTCTTTAGAGATCCGAGAAGTACCCAAAATGATCACTAGCAAGACACTTAGTATACCAGTTTATATCCCTTACCAATTGTTTCAGATCTTGTCAATATAGCAACTTTCAAATAACAAACACCCTTCCCAAATTTAGTTGTGGTTCTGAGACCTGGAATGGAACTAAGATTTATCTAGTCAAGTGTTTCTCTTCTATTAATATCCACAAAGGCACTGGAGAGCTTATTAAAACAGAAGCGAGCGGTCCTCCCCTCAGAGTTTCTGATTCATTAGGTCTGAAGCAGGACCCACGAATGAGCATGTCTAACAAATTCCTAGCTAATGTGGCTGCTGCTGGTGCAGAGACCATTTATAAGAATCACAAATCGATGACAGCAGTTCTCAATTTTGGCTTCACATTAGAATCGCCTGGGGCACAATAAAATGAAACCTAAATCCAGGCCCCACTCCCACGGAGCAATTCAAGTGGTCCAGGTAAGGCCAAAATTATTATTATTACCATTTCTAAATCTCTGTAGGAGGAGAAAGCCCACAAGAAAGATTAGCAATAACATATCTGGGGAAAGTGCCTACCTTTTAAGTCTTCTGAACGTTTCCCGTTTCCCTAGATGTCTAGGGTGCCCCCTCCTCACCTCCCCAGACTGTAAAGGCACAACTACTATCGCCCCCATGAGCCTCAGAGGCTCAGCTATGTGAGGCAGGGGAACAGCGAGTCACTGAGTCAAGATTTGCAGGACGGATTGGAGGAGGAGGGATTAGAAACAAAGGGGCAGCTGAAAGGCTATTTCAACCATGTGGGCCAGAGATAATAAGGGAAATGTTTAATGTATTTGAAAAGAAAGCAAAGAATGAAATAGTCACTGTAAATGAAAATTCACGCCACTGGCCAACACCCGATAGAGAAGCAGGAGTCAAATAGGTTCAGATTTTGATCCTATGCTACTGTAGTACCTTCCGCAGTTTCTAGCACACAGTGCACCATAAATACTGGAACACTGAAGAACTGACCCTACAAAAATGCAGAAGGCAGAAAACAGTATGTTCAGATGTTTAGGAAGGGTGTCTCTACAGCCTTTGCCAGAGAGAGGCTGCAACTCATCACATACAGATGGCAAGGATGTTGGCTGGCTATTTTGCGTATTCCAAACCATAAGGCTTTAAAAAAAACACAGTTTTATTTCCCGTGATTCTGTGGGCGGTTCTCTTCTTCAGGGTGTTGGCTGGCACAAAGGTAGCTGGAAGATGCAAATGTCCTCATTCATCAGGCGGGGAGCTGGTGCCGACTGCTGGCTGGCAGATCCCTCATGTGAGACACTTCACGTGGCCGTTTGCATGACCTTACACAGCGAGGCAGCTGGGGTCTAAGATGGTGCACTCCAAGCACAGAGGTGAACGCTGCAGATCTGTTATGGCAGAGCCCTGGAAGCTAGCGTCACATCCAACACATTCTAGTGGCCAAAGGAGTCACACGGCCAGCCCAGGTTCGAGGAGAGAGGAAGCCAACACCTTTCAATGGGAAGAGTGCCAAGGAATTGCAGCCATGTTGAACCACCACAGCCCATTCTCTGTCCCCAAATTTACATTCCCACGCATACCAGGCCTGCTCACCCTCTCCCAAGTCCCCGCCCCCCAAAGTTTTAGCCCACTACAGCATCAAGTTCAGGCTTCAAATCCAGGATCGTGTCACCTAAATCAGGTCCTCAATGCTATGAGACAATGTCCTTAAGTCTCTTAGAGACCCTTACATCTAGCTGAGAAGATCTAGGAGGTTCTGCCTTAAATCTTTTGAAATCTTAATACAAAGGTCTTACAGCTATGCCCTGGCTTTTATTTTTAGCCCGAGACCAAGTTTTATGGCAGTAGTGTTCTGGACCTAATCTTTAGACCTGAGGCCATTTCTTCCTCGAAGTACCTTTTGCTGGGTAAGGAAGCTGGCCATAAGAAACAGTTTTATTTATGACCCTAGAAAATTATCATCCGCAAATATCTCCTCTAAAGTTGACTTAAAATCTGAATAGTCTCTTTTTAAATTCATCTCTGCAATACTTTGATTATAGGTGGTTAAAAAAAATAAGCTAATTGGCACTTCAATATTCTGCTGGAAAATCTCCCAAGTTAGATCCACAAATTCATTAGGTTCATTTTCAATCTTCCATGTAGGGGACAGTCTTGATTTTTCTGCCATGATGAAAAAAAACAATGGTACCATTTTATGTTCTCCAATAGCAGTTTCCTCACTGTTTTTCCGGGCAACATTTTTTTTTTTTAATCCTTACCAGAGGTTATGTTTTGATTGACCTTCAGAGAAAAGAGGAGGGGAGGGAGAAAGCGAAACATTGATGTGAGAGAGAAACATTGATCAGTTGCCTCCTGCACGCACCTCGACAGGGGATGGAACCCACAACCTAGGTATGTGCCCTGATCAGGAATCAAACCCGCAAGCTTTTGGTGTACGGGGCAATGCTCCAACCAACCGAGTCACCCATTGAGGACCCAGCCAACATTTAATAGCCTTCTCACTGCCCTTCAGGTCTTCACCACCATCTGGTCTCAAAGCTCATGCCAGATGTTTTGTTATGACAGCACCGCACTTCTAGGTACAGTTGTTGTTTTGGCTCTTAATTGCTATGTAACAAACCATCCCAAAACTCAGCAGCTAAAATAGCAAAATCATTCTCATGATTCTGTGGGATGATGAGGCAATCTGTTTCACATGGTGTTGGCTTCAATCCTGGGATGGCTGGAAGGTCCAAAATGCCTCAATCACAGAGCTGGCACTAGGGCTGGCTGCTGGCCTGGAGCTCAGCTCGGGCTGATGACCAGCGGCCTGGCTGCTCCTCCACACAGCCGTGTAGGCTTCCTCACAGCAAGGTGGCTCAGTTCTAAGAAGGAGCCTTTCAAGGACACGAACGCAGAAGCTACAATTCTCTTTAGTCCAGCCTTAGAAATAACCCCACACCAGGCGTCCTCAAACTACGGCCCCCGGGCCACAGGAGAGTGTTTTTGCCGTTTTGTTTATTTACTTCAAAATAAGATATGTGCAGTATGCATAGGAATTTGTTCATAGTTTTTTTTTTAAACTATAGCCCACCCCTCCAACGGTCTGAGGGACAGTGAACTGGCCCCCTGTTTAAAAAGTTTGAGGACCCCTGCCCCACACCATTTCTGTCCCATTGGATTGTTTCAAAAAGGAAACAGGGCCAGCTCAGATCCAAAGGGAGGGGAAACAGAGAGTCTATCTCTTGATGGGAGAATCACAAAATATTCACAGCCATCTTTGACCCCCCATAGGAAGTCGTGAGTATTTAAGTAGTAGATAGTATCATAGAAATGAATTAATAACTCTTCGAGAGAGTGAATTTAGTGAGTGAATAACAGAACTTTTCTCCCCTAGATAATATATCAGATGAAGAAGGACTACCAGACACAGAGCAATAAAGGGGGAGAGAGAAGCAGGGTCAATGAAATAAAGGAGAAGCACGGTATTTCTAGAACACTAAAACCAAATAGTTTCAAGGAGAGAAGCTGACATCATAGTCCAATAACACAGAGAAACTACAGGAGAATAGAGATGTGTGATACCATTCTGCAACCTCTTACCCAAAGCAGTAGAGTGGTCTAAGAAACAATCATAAAACTATTCTAAATATTGAGAAAATAACCCTAATCATTTTAAAGCCCCGGCAGAAAGTTACTGAACACGGCAATTAAAACCATGGGAACAACCCTAGATAGCCCAATAAAAGCTCAGTCACTCTGAGTTTTAAGGAACATTCTTTTTTAAAATTATTTTTATTTTATTGTTTAAAGTACTCCATATGTCTCCTTTTCTCCCGATTGACCACCCCCGACCCCTCCCAGCCCCCAGGACAAGCCCTCACCGCCCCAATGTCCATGTCCACTGGTTATGCTAATATGCATGCATACAAATCTTTTGGTTAATCTCTTACCTCCCCAACCCCCCCGCCCCCCTCTTTGAGGTTGGATGGTCTCTTCAGTGTTTCTTTGTCTCTGGATCTATTTTTCATCAGTATGTGTTCATTATATCCCACATATGAGTGAGATCATGTGTGACTTATTTCACTTAGCATAATGTTCTCCAGGCCCATCCATGCTGTTGCAAATGGTAAGAGGTCCTTCTTTTTTTATAGTAGCATAGTATTCCATTGTGTAGGTATACCACAGTTTTTTAATCCATTCGTCTGCTGATGGGCACTTAGGCTGTTTCCAGAACATTCTTTACTTATCCTTGTTTTTCACAGTCATGGAATACATCATGTATTAATTGATTAATTAATTTTAAAAAATTTAAAGGCAGGCTAACTTCTACGTGCAGTGCCTCATTTATACGTCTGGAGTCTTGAAAGCTTGACTACCCTATGTTCTCCTACAGATGGACCTTGAAAGCTTGTTTGGAGGTTCTAGCAGCTACTCATATGCCCTTGACTGAAGACCGGTCCTCTCCTCTGGGAGGAAAGTCATCTACTTTGGGAGGGATGCATGTGGACTAGTGAAGGAGGAAGGGGACACCTGCCTAACCAGCCAGATCAGCTGAATCAACCCTGGCGACCAATGGGGTGACAGATGTCAAAGCTAGATTGTCCTCCCATCCCATCATGTATTTAATTTAGATAGTGATTATCTTAGAGAAAAGACCTCTTAGTTCTTGGATACTTTTAGTGAACTACCAAATTAACTAGAACACATTTAAAGAAGTTGCAGCCACATTATTATAATACTAGTGGCCCAGTGCACAAAATTCGTGCACATTAAAAGGGAAGAGACCCAGACCTGGCTGGCCCCACCCCCATCAAGCTCCGCCAGTGGGGGAACGCAGCATCACGTCCCTGGCCGGCGCCAGGTGGGGATGCAGCGTCAAGTCCCCACTCACCCTCGCATGCCTCGCCGTGCACACAGCCCCACCCAACCGTGCCTGCCGTGCACGCAGCTTCCTGCTGATCTGTCGTTAAGGCGTGAGGGCATCACGACCATTAGCATATTAGCTCTTTATTATATAGGACTAGAGGCCCGGTGCACGAAACTCGTGCACGGGGTGGGGTGGGGGTGTCCCTCAGGCCAGCCTGCACCCTCTCCAATCTGGGACCCCTCGAGGGATGTTCGACTGCCCGTTTAGGCCCGATCCTGGTGGTATCGGGCCTAAACGGGCCGTCAGACATCCCTCTCACAATCCAGGACTGCTGGCTCCCAATTGCTCACCTGCCTGCCTTCCTGATTGCCCCTAACCACTTCTGCCTGCCAGCCTGGTCACCCCTAACTGCCCTCCCCTGCAGGCCTGGTCCCCCCTCAACAGCTCTCCCCTGCAGGCCTGGGTCCCACCCAACTGCCCTTCCCTGCAGGCCTGGTCACCCCCAACTTCCCTCCTCTGCTGGCCTGGTAACCCCTAACTGCCCTCCCCTGCAGGCTTGATTGCCCCAACTGCCCTCCCTTGCAGGCCTGGTCCCTCCCAACTGCCCTCCCCTGCTGGCCATCTTGTGGTGGCCATCTTGTGTCCACATGGGGGCAGCCATCTTTGACCACACGGGGGCAGCCATCTTGTGTGTTAGAGTGATGGTCAATCTGCATATTACTCTTTTATTAGATAGATAGAGGCCTGGTACATGGGTGGGGGCCAGCTGGTTTGCCCTGAAGGGTATCCCGGATCAGGGTGGGGGTTCCCTTGGGGTGTGGGGCGGCCTGGGTGAAGGGCCTGTGGTGGTTTGCAGGCCAGCCACGCCCCCTGGCGACCCAAGTAGAGGCCCTGGTATCTGGGATTTATGTATCTTCTACAATTGAAACTTTGTAGCCTGGAGTGGAGCCAAGCCTCCTGCTCGCTCTGTGGTGGCCGGCAGCCATTTCTTTTGGGGTTTGTGTTCTTCTATAATTGAAAACACACTTTGTAGCCTGGAGCGGAGGCCTGGGCCGACCAGGGCTGCAGAAGCTTTGCTTCCTCCATTGCTGGGGGCAACCCTTGCCTCCTGCTCTTTCCAGCTCAGTGGCTGCCGCCATTTCTGTTTAGATTTGTTTACCTTCTATAATTGAAACTTTGTAGCCTTGAGTGGAGGCTTAGGCCGGCAATGGCAGGTGGAAAGCTTGGCTTCCTTTGTTACCGGGGAAACCCAAGCCTCCCTCCTACTCTCTGTGGCTGTAGCCATCTTGGTTGGGTTTATTTGCATATTTGCTCCTGATTGGCTGGTGGGCGTGGCTTGTGGGCATGGCTTGTGAGTGTGGCAGAGTTAGGGTCAATTTGCATATTACTCTTTTATTAGGTAGGATTATTTGTTGAGCATAAACCACCAGTGGCTGCATAATTCTTAGAGAGAATGTGTAACTTCAAGCCCTTCTCCACCACCTTCATTGTTTACAAAAATGTCTCCCTGACACCCACCCCCACCTCACAGTAAGAAAGCCATAAAATAGAGCCAAAATCAGTGCCTCTGCAGTTTCCTGTGAATCATACATGCTCTCCTTTCAAATGACTGGTTGAAAGCAGAGATCATCATTCCAGTCACTTCTCCTAATTCTTCCATAGGTGACCTACCTTCACAATAGCAGAATCATATGGACTATATACTCTAGGAAGAAACCAGAGAGATCAAAGTCCAAGTCTTTACAAGTAAGGAAATGAAAGTTCAGAGATGTTCAAGTGGCTTCTCTAGGGTCAAAGGGTAAAACAAGGACTTATGGCCAAGTTTCTTAATTTGAAAAGAATTGGATGGTTAGCAGTACTGATTCTGGCCATGTAGCCTAATTAATAATAGACCTTCCTAATAAAAATAAAACAGGGTTTTGGAACATGAAGCTTCAAATACAGTCCAGAACAATTCTATGTTACAAGTTTTCAATTATAATTCAAAATGAGTTGTGTTTTTTTTAACTTTGGAGCAGACAAATCAGTGTATTATTGAAATTCTTAAAAAATATGAGTAAGTGACTCATCTTAAACCTTTCTCTAAAGTTAACATTTATATGTACTCAATTATGGAGGCTAGAACTCCAAAGGGATACCAAGGAGATACAAGGCCTTGTTCTGCTTTCATAGGATTTATATTCCTACTAGATGCCTGGCGCACGAAATTCATGCACGGGTATGGTCCCTAGGTCTGGCCTGTGATCAGGGCCATCTTCCCCCGGCTGCCGGCCTCACCCCCCACCGCCACCCACCCCCAGTTCCCCTTTCAACATCAGGCGATCGGAGCCTGCCAGCTGGGGGGAGAAACCAAAAGGTTGGCCAACTGTAAAAACCAAGAGGCTGGGGGCAGCTCCTGCATTGAGTGTCTGCCCCCGGTGGTCAGTGCGTGTCATAGTGACCAGTCGTTCTGCCGTTTGGTTGACTTGCATATTACCCTTTTATTATATAGGATTGTGGAGGGAAAATATGCATAGCTGAAAGCACCCCATCTTATAGCGTCACTTCTGTGCCAAAATGGGTGCAATGAAGGCTAAACCTAAACAGTACTACATTTGGTTCCATACAAACCAAATAACCCAAGAGAATGGGTGAAACATAACTGAGCAACAGCACTTGTCAGAGAAGGGTCAGAACATTAATCTGTTCATGCAACGAATATTTACAATGCCTTCTAAGTGGTCGGGGAAATACAGGTATGTAAGGTAGACAAGACCCCTGCTCTGAGTGCCTTACTGGGTAGTAAGGAAAGAGAGACGATAACCAAGTAGATAACACAATAAAATCAGAAATACTACAAAGACTATAAAGCTACTTTAGATTGGAGGGTCAGGGAAGGCCTCTTTAGAGGGACTGCCATTAAAGCATAGATCTAAATGGAGCCAGACATGTGATGATGCTGTGGAGGGTCATTCCATGAAGGAGTAAGAAGCTCAGGGTGTGTGAGGATCAGAAAGGAGGCTCCTCAGCTGGAATATCAGGAGCCTGTGGAAAGAAGATGAGCGACAGAGGACTTGCTGCCAAGGTAAAGAGTTTGGAAAATACACAGTTCAGGAGTGACAGAAAAGCCACCGAAGAGTCATAAGTGCAGGAAGAGTTGATGATATTAGCTTTTAAAAATTTATAGTCAAATCAATGAATCAGCAGGAAAATGTGGCTATACTCAAGAAGTCAAAGGATCTCCATCTTCAACTATAAAAAGAAGGGTGTTCAGAATGCCAGGGAACAGGCCCACTGTGCTCACCACTGCTCCGCCTCAACTCTACGTTCAGGGTGACACACTTTTAAGACATATGTTGTGCTCACACTAGAAAGTCATGCTATTTCATACAGTGCATAAATCAAAGTCAAAAGCTCTGCCACAGAGCTAATCTAAGATTAATCTTCTACAACTATAAAAGAAGAATGATGTTTGCAGGAAGCAACAGAACAAGGACTTATTTATTTCTGACTTACCTACTCTAGGAAAGCATGGCCATCTCTTACTTATGAAAACCTGGCAAACCAACTCTATGCATTAAAAATACCACCTAAACAAAAGTCAGAAAAATACAGACATGGAGTCATGCAGTCTAAGTCTGTTGGAGACATTTATTATATTCTTTAGATTTTTAATGTTAAAAATGAAAAATCTCTCTCTCTCTCTCTCTCTCTCTCTCTCTCTCTCTCTCTCTCTCTCACACACACACACACACGCACACACACTTTCCTATATACAAAACTGACAAAGCACAGTAAGATAACATTTTACCAAAATGTATATAGATTTAATTTTCTGTTTAACTTGTTTAAAAACATCAGGATTTTACTCATGCCATCTATAAAAATAGTTATTTTTTTTACATACTAAGTATTCATTATTTGTTTGCCCCAGGCTACCAATGTAATAGTAATTATCTTTACCATGTGTTCACAATTCAGAATGTTAATCTTACCCTATGAATGCTGGTCAACTGGAAACTTTGCAATTAGTTTCTATTTGAAAAATTCCTAAAGAGAAATCATAAACATATTGTTATATTTTATGCATCACAGGACTCCAACACAATTTGTCAATTTATATGGTACTAAAATTTTTAACATACTAAAAAGTAACTTTTAAAAAAATTAAGTGTTGCCCTAGCCGGTTCTGCCCACAGACTGAAGGGTCGAGGGTCTGATTCTGTAACTCAGTTGCAGGCTCGATCTCTGGCCCTGGTCGGGGCATGTGCGGAGGCAACCAATCGATGTGTCTCTCTCACTTCGATGTTTTTCTCTCTCTAAAAATCAATGGAAAAAGATCTCTTCAGGTGAGGATTAACAAAAAAATAAAAATAAATTAAAAAGTGAGTGTTGTTAAAGAGATCACCTTCTGACCTCTCATAAAAGGTGTTAACTAACACGCAGGGAAAGAAACAAATCACTATCAGAAATTACAGATTTAATCTCATCACCATGGCAACTTATAAAGTGTAAAATGTGAACATTAAATTTTTAGTGAAAAATGAGATAAGCATTATATCTAAGGCACCACTCATTTCATAAATAAAAGATAGAAACACCAATTGAAAATATTTATGCTTCTTATAGAAAAAAGGAAAACATGGGGGAAGGAAGAAAGATTTAATATTTGAGATTGTTTTCTCATTCCAGGTTTTTTTGTTTTATTTTTGCTGGACTGCTAATTATACACAATGTGCCATTGTAAAATTCAATGGCAAAACACAGATCTCCTTTGCCTCATCATTTATTACAGGCTTTCTCGATGTTGTTATAGTTTTTCCAAACATAATTCATACATGGGTATGTCATAGTTTACAAAACCATTTCGCTACAGAATATTAGATTTTTTCTTTTTATTATTAATAATGTTGTAAACATTTCTGTACTCTGTTCGTATGATTTCTTTTGCATAGACTTTGAAAGTGAGAGTAATGGGTCAAAGAACATGAATATTTTAAGGCCTCTAATATGTAACATCAAATTATTTCCCAAGAAGGTTATGCTAATTTTCTTTCCTATAAACAATATATCAGTGAAACTCCACCAGATGTTAGAATCACCATTAAAAAAAAGGCAAAAAACAAACCAACCCCAACAACAACAAATAAAAGACACTTCACTAATTCCATGAAAAAATGATCTTATTATTGCTTTATTTTGCATTTCTTTGATTAAGTGGGGTTGAATGCTTGCCAATGTTTTATTAATGAGTTTCATTCTTTTTTCTACTTATTTACCTAAACCAGAAGAATATATTGCTGAGAAGATATAAATGTAGAAGTTTAAAAAAGCTTTCTCAGAATGACAATTTGTCATCTCAGAGTGCAACCATTGTTGTCAGGTAAACACACACTCACACACCACCACCACCACCACCACCACCAACAACAACAACAAAATGTACTTCAGTTTCTTTATCCAGGCTAAAGCCAAATCACTCTAATTTTAGGAACCATAGCAGAAGTTATTGGCTTTTTTCCTCCCCAGCAACAAACAAAAGAACAAGTTGGAAGGATGAGCATGCAAAAATACTAAATGGCAATGCTTCTCAGAACAGAATAAATAGTCCATGTTAGGCAGGATAAAAACAAGCCTGGGACTCACAGTAATTCTGCAGACCCAGCTGCCCAGAGACAGCATCTGTGGCTCCTCCAGTTTGCTATGCTAATGAATGTTACAAAACTAGCATTCCCTCCTCCCTCAAAAACATTTTCTTTCCCCAGCAGCAGGACACAAGACATATATTTCCCCTTAAAAAGTCAATTCCAGAAAGTCATCTCCAAATCTGGAAGACAAGCAAAACACTGAGACTTCCCTTTCTCAAGTAAGAGCTTCTGTTCAGAAGGTTCCCCAAAAGAGATTTATAAGGGAATACTCCCCAGTGACTATGGCTTAAGGAACAATAGGGGCAACCAGCCTTCTGATAGAAAACAAAGGCCCCAAGGTTTTTACTGTGAAAATTGAGAAGCCTGAATGCTCTTATTTCTTGCTTGTCAGTAGAAAGAATGGAGATTAACAAAACAAACTCTTTTGTAGTAAATCGAAGAACTACTGTAAAATTTTGGAATCTGAGAAGGGCTTTCCATTTGGGTGAGTTTGTCTTGTAGTGAAAAGTTAAATAAAATTCTACAATTAATGATTTAGCAAGAAGTCAAGAATCTCCTCATAGTCACTTGATGTCATTTTGCAGGTCATCAAATACGGCAAGAATCACTGCAATATCCTAGTCACTTTGCTTTGTGCAATTCAAAAGTTTAAGACTTTCAGTGATGTGAAATTAAAGTAGCCCATTTCATCAATTTGAAAGGAACATGTCACTTTACCATCTGTCCCACCCTGGGATCACGACCATGAATCACTTCCCTGAGCCACCTTGACCTCCACAGGCTGACTCCACTGCTCTTCCATCTCTTTCCCTAGAACACTTTACTAATAGTTCTCTCACACTGTTTTATAGTCTACCATAAGCTATTGCCTCAAGGTCCTTGAGGACTGGGGCAGGACTCCTGGGACCTACCCCAGTGTCTCTTCCCAGTGCTAGATTCAGGGCCTGGATATCACAGTGGCTTCCATGCACCGATTCATTGAAGGGGTGTTGAAAACAACTCTGGAAACGGAATTAGATTGAACAAAAATAGTATCTACCAGAACCTCTCTCAGGAATTGTTCAGAATGTGGTTGGAAGGAAAGATAAGGAATCTGCTATTTTACTTCCGGTCCGTTGAGATCCTGAGAACGGGCAGAGGGGGAACCAGAGGGCCTCTTTGGCTACGCTCTTCCCTGTCACAGAGTGCTTGCCTTCGCCTCTTAACAATGTCATGAACCAGGACTTAAAGAATAACAGTCTGAAGTGACATCAAATCATTAGCCTGCCCAGGGTAACACGTTACTAGCTCACCTAGAGCGACCCCATGTCTAGTCCTGTCCTGTCCTGTCCCCACCGTTAAAAAAAATTAGTAAATAATTACTGAGTGAACAAATAACACCAGATCAGGATCAAACCCCATTAGGAACCAGGGTTCTGAAAGATCTGTGAACACACTGGTGCACTCGCATGATGGGTCTGGAAGGGGGCAAACACAGTGGAGGGGACAGAGCCTCACGCATTTCCATCACCCTGGGGCAGAAGCAGATGCTAAGCCTTCACCCTACAGGAAGAAAGGAGAAAAATTCGTAGCTGACAACTTCCCCACCACACGTGACATCTAACAAATCAGAATGGAGAAGTGCTGTCAAACTCAGCATGACTGGCTGCTTCAGAATGATGGCCAGTCGTTTTGGAATCAAAGGTGGGTCACTGAATAAATGCCACAGCATTCCTGGGTGACCTTAAAATCTTACCCAATAACTTCACAGTTCTTCTTTTGTACAAGTTAACAGTATAATGCAACAGGAATAATGCCGGAACCAATGGAATTATCAAGTTATCACCCAAGCAAGGATGGTGTGCATCCTGCCCTGCTCACCTTCCCCCAAGACCGGGGGTTCTAGGACGGCAAGGACATTTCTTGTTTCCCCAGAGCCTGCCCCATAGCAGGCGCTCTATATGTATGTAATTCCCTAACCCTGGGAGCTAGGATCCAACGGACAGCTCTGCAAGTCCTTGGGTGGTTTCAGTCCTATAAAACCAATAACTTCTCACAGTGACCACTGTCAAGATTGCTATATCTGGCATAACGTATTCCTAACCCAATGACAAAAATCAAATTGCTATGCGCTGCAGATCAGCCTACTGTTTACACTGAGCTCATTTCTGACCACAAAATACAAAGGTTTAACGTTCACCATTAAATGACCACTAAACACAAAAGATGTTTCAAATGGACACTGCTGTCCACTGACCACCAAAACATGTAATTGCTCCAGACCTCGTGCTTCTTCCGCATTTAGGGCATGTAGATAGTTCTACGACACTTCCATGAAACTCCAACACAAAGAGCTGCTTAGATGCCTTCCTGCCTCTCATTTGGAGCTCTTAGAAGAACTCCGTGTATAGGACAGAACATAAGACACAAGAGATTCTCAATAATTACTTGTTGAATGGAAAAAGGTGGCAGGAGGTGGAAAGGGGAAGGCTTTCAATTTACTGTGTACTTAGTGAGGTAGGTATTATGATCTCAACTCTGAAGGTGAGAAAGCGGAGGACTGGAATTTGCTCAAGCTCACAAAACAAACCCAGAATTCACACCAGCTCTAAGAGCCATCTGCTACAACCGCCTCCCCAAGGAGCTATGTAAAATGGAGTTTTATATAGACTATGACATCCCTCTTTTTTAAAAATCTGCCATCTACCTTTTAGAGAAACTACAAGGCACTATCTAAAAAAACCCTCAGGTCTATATAGTTTTTCCTAGCTCATTACTCAGTATTCCATTTAGTGGAACAGGATCAACAAGTGCTCCCTCCATCCTGCCTGCCTCTATTCGTAATTAAGATCAACATGATAGATATCCAGAGCGAGGGTGCATCCTGCCCGCACAACCTCTTACAGAGAAACAATTACCCACCAATTGAATGACAGGAGGAATAGCTGTACTTACGTTTAATCTGTACTTAAATAATGTTTTACCTGGCTTTTCTTCCTGCCTTCCTATTAAAATGTGGTTCAAAAAAATTAATGCCACATCACCGAAATATGACCTTCTTTCTTAATGACTTAATAAAGGAGTACTACATGACCTCAATTTGTTGTTACTTTCAATATGTTACTTTGTTAGGCCTAGTTCTTGTCCTCAAATTATTATGAACTAGAGGCCCGGTACACGAAATTCGTGCACGGAGGGGGGTTGTCCCTCAGCCCAGCCTGTACCCTCTCCAATCTGGGACCCCTCAAGGGATGTCCGACTACCCGTTTAGGCCCTATCCCTGGGATCGGGCCTAAACGGGCAGTCGGACATCCCTCTCACAATCCAGGACTGCTGGCTCCCAACTGCTCACCTGCTTGCCTTCCTGATTGCCCCTAACCGCTTCTGCCTGCCAGCCTGATCACCCCCTAACCACTCTGCTGCCAGCCTGTTTGCCCCCAACTTCCCTTCTCTGCCGGCCTGGTTACCCCTAACTGCCCTCTCCTGCAGGGTTGATCACCTCCAACTGCCCTCCCTTGCAGGCCTGGTCCTTCTCAACTGCCCTCCCTTGCAGGCCGGGTGCCTCCCAACTGCTCTCTCCTGCTGGCCATCTTGTGGTGGCCATCTTGTGTCCACATGGGGGCAGGATCTTTGACCACATGGGGGCAGCTATATTGTGTGCTGCAGTGATGATCAATCTGCATAGTACTCTTTTATTAGATAGGATAGAGGCCTGGTACAGGGGTGGGGGCCAGCTGGTTTGCCCTGAAGGGTGTCCCTGATCAGGGTGGGGTTCCCTTGGGGCGTGGGGCGGCCTGAGTGAGGGGCCTGTGGTGGTTTGCAGGCGGGCAATGCCCCCTGGCAACGCAAGTGGAGGCCCTGGTATCTGGGATTTATTTTCCTTCTACAATTGAAACTTTGTAGCCTTAAGCCGGTGGGCCCGGCCAGGGTGTGCAGAAAGCTTTGCTTCCCCTGTTGCCGGCGGCAACCCTGGCCTGCTCTCTCAAGCTCCATTCTGCCGCCATTTGTTTGAATTTGTTTACCTTCTATAATTGAAACTTTGTAGCTTGAGTGGAGGCTTAAGCCTGCAACAGCTGGCAGAAAGCTTGGCTTCCTCTGTTACCTAGGAAACCTTGCTCTCTGTGGCTGTAGCCATCTTGGATTGGGTTAATTTGCATGCTCGCTCTGATTGGATGGTGGGCGTGGCATGTGGGTGTGTCGGAGGTATGGTCAATTTGCATATTTGTCTATTATTAGATAGGATATCTGAGAGACCTGGAAGGGAATGTAGCAGAAGAGTTGAGATCAAATTCTGACTTTGTCATTTACCATCTGCTTGACCTTAGATTAGTAGCAGTAAGTATCAATAAGTATCGATTTTCTCATCTGTAAAATAGATATTAATGAAGTTGTTTCAATAATTAAATGAGGTAACTATAAATCAAATGCTTAGCACAGCAGCAGGTACAAAATAAGTGCTCAAAATGGTAAGTTATTAACAGAGTAGAAGCTATATCTAAAATTAATTTTTAAAGGTGGGCTTTAAAGTATTATCCCCTTAAGAGAAACTAGATTGGATGTTATGGGGTTTGGTTCTCTATCTAAATTAGTACTTTCCAGGCCAAATTTTGCAATATGTCACATGACTCCAGTTACTACTCCAGTGTCATTAATTATAAATGCAAATTACCTCAATTATTTAATATATGGCCCATAGGGAAGACAAAGTATTATGAAGCCAAAATAATATACACTGATGCCCCCCTTTTAAAAAATTAACCTGTGCAAACAACCTCAATTTTTGATGCAATGCCTATCTCCCCAATCGAGATCCAGGCTGCAGACAAGACAGATAGAGCCAATGCCACCCAAGCAAAGGTCATGTTTTAAGTCTATAAACCTGTATGTTTAAATATATAAATCTATATATGAAACTATAATCATAGCTGCATAATGAGAATGTACATGATGATGCCACAGAATTGCACACTTTTATGATTAAAATGATAAATTTTATGTTACATATATTTTTACCACCAAAAATATCTATAATCATGTAAACAAGAAAACTGTGTTCTAACTGCTTTAAAATGAACATAATAAATTAAATATATAGTAAGCCCCATTACACTAAAAACATGCCAACACACCAAAATATAATTTTCCTGTGTCAAATTTGCTTCGTTTAGAATTTATAGGTTATTATAATAAAAACTAAATATTTAATTAACAATTTTGTTTGTTACCTTGAATTAGAAGGATTTGAATGGGAGAGATATGATCCTACTAATTTTTCCCAAAAGGGCACAGATCTTTTTTTTTTTCACTAGAAGAAATAGCCATATATGAAGTTAACACATTTAAAAATCTTCTAGTGACTATCTAGGTAAACACATGAGATCTTTTCCCCCCAAAAAAATAACCATGGAAGCACCCACCTGTTTATAAAAGTCACAAATAAATTTAGATGGATTTGGAAAATATTTGATCCTCTTATTAATCTTTCTTATTAAGAGGTCAATCTATTAAGTCGGTCAACCCCCACAAGGTTTTCTACTCTCTGCATCTAATGGACAGTATAATGTTGGACAAGTCATTTCACCTCACTTGACCTGACTTTCCTCACTTGTGATATTAGAGAGCCAGATGATGGATTGATCCTCCGCTTCCTGCATTCCACTAGTCTATGAGTTGATTGATTGCAGCTGGAGTGAGGGAACACCTAATCTGAAAAGACTCCTCTGGAGTGGTGAGAATTGCACAGGGCTTTAGAGGGAAAAAGTGACAGCCCAGGAAAAGCATTAACTCCAAGAAGAATGGTGTTGGTTTTCTTAGAAAGAGCACTGAATAGTCTTCAGTTGGCAACTAAGAAATCGGTCTTGCTAAAAAGAAAGTAAAAGTGGGTCATAGCAAGAAAAGAAGGTCATCAGGTCAAGCATATAATTAATGAAAGCACTGATTTTAATTGAAGGTAAAACGGTAACTGGGCCTGGCCGGTGTGCTCAGTGGTTGAGTGCTGACCCATGAACTAGGAGGTCAGAGTTCAATTCCCGGTCAGGGCACATGCCCAGGTTGTGGGCTTGATCCCCAGTAGGGGGCGTGCAGGAGGCCGCCGATCAATGATTCTCTCTCATCATTGATGTTTCTCTCTCTCTCTCTCCCCCTCTCCCTTTCTCTCTCTGAAATCAATAAAAGCATACTTAAAATAAAAAAAAAAGGTAACTGGGAACCAGGGAAGGACCCTAATACAAACCCACCCACTGAGAAATGGGGTTCCTCACATTTAGTTCTTGGCCAGTAGATGCATATGCCTTCTGGGGTGACATCCTCTATGGTTAAAGATCACCCACCACCTCTGTGTAGATGATTCCCAAACTATATGGTGAGCCGAGCTCCCTAAGCCTAAGCTTCCGAATCATCTCCCCACGATCTTCCTGGCTATCTACTGAGGTGTGCGGAGGCAGCTCAAATGTAGCATGTCCCAAACTGGATCCGCCATTGCTGCTCACGTCCACACCAAACCTGCAACATCAAGACTGAGAGCCCAATGATGCTGAAAAGAGAGAGCAGTATCAAGAGCTGAGGCACCCAACCAAAAAGCCTTCTGATCCTCTAATCCCTCAAATCGGTCAGGTCTGTCTTTTCTTAAACTAGCCCCTTCTTCTGCATCCCTGATACCACTGCCTTGGCTGGAGCCTGGCCCAGCTTTGAGGAGGACAACTGAAATACCCTCCTCTCTTGCCCTTCTTAGTCCTGTTTCCATATGGCAGCCAGAGAGCTCTTTCTAAAACACAGCGCCTCCCCATTTGCTCTTTGTTATTATAAAGACAAAATAATGTCTCATGGGGGCGTGGGAGAGGCCTGGCGATGGAACTTGATGGAAACGCGTGCTATCCAGCTTCTCTTGTTTTACTGGGTCTTGCTATTTCCTGCCCAGGAATGCTAGTTTGACCCCAAAGGGCTGGGCGGCTGAATAACATATCCCATGATCACTGTGACCATCACTCACTTGAGAGCAGCTGGGATAGAAAGAAAGGATGCTTCACCACGTAACCCCCCACGTTTGTATGGCTACCTCTAACCTCGGCAGCTCTCGCTGCCTACGCCTTGGTTTCTGATAGTTTCAACCACAAGGGAAGCGGTGTTTCAAGCCTCTTGCTCTGTGTCTATCTACATGTTACCAGTGTCTAATGTTCCCAGATACTGGCCTTTTTACAGAAGTTTTCTTCTACTTCCTGGTCAGCAGCAGTCTATTCTGGGAATACAGAGCGACTGCTCTTCCTGCGGGCGCATTACCCTGGAAATGTTCTGTGCTGCTTTAGGCTAGTACAAACTGCCCGATTTTACTTTATTTATATGTCTTTTGTCCCCGCTGAACCTAGGGGCCTCCTTGTTGATTGAGTGAAGCCTCAGTTTCTCCACCATCACCCCCATGTACGAGTGAGAGAGAGAGACTGGTTTTCCACGGCGGCAGTGTGAACAAGGTGCCCTGCAGGAGTCCCAGGCCTGCCTCCACCACCGTCCGCATGGGCCTGGGCAAATCACTGGCCCGATCCAGGCCTCCTGTCCTCCGCTTCACAATATGGACAGTCACACTGGCCCCAAGAGTTGATATTAGTGGTAAAAAAAATAAATATTGTAGAAGTACTTTGGAATCATTAAAGTGGCACATTCAATGTAAAGGGGAACTCACAAAGAAAGCCAATTCTTTTGCTGGTAAAATAATTTTAAAAGAGGACGGCCTTGGAACATTATCTGAAATTGAAACAAAATAACCCATGAAGTGAGCTCTATTTACCCCCATTTGGCTCCAAGGAAACAAAAACAGCAAGTGTTACAAGGTCACCGGCACCTCCTAACATTTAAATCTCACTGCAAAGTCAAAAGAAACTTTGCAAAGAGCTCCCTGGCCCAAACACAGAACTACAGGCTAAGAAATAAATGATTCTCCAAATCAACCTGGCAATAATGGACTGATAATGGACCATTTACATTCCATCAACTGGGTATTTAAAAAGAAACAAACGAACAAAAACACCTAAGCCCTTTGGCTCACAGTGCCAACTGTGGAAGTGAAGCCTGATAAAGCCCAACCCACAGAAGATCTTTTAAAACATTCCAGGCAGCCAGCACTGCTATCTCTTCAGGATCCTACTTTCCCTGGAAGAACGGGTGGGGAGTGAAGCACTGGGCAAGAATGCTATAAGAGAAAGTCAGTTTTGAAAGAACGGGTTCTTATGTCATCTACTATTTCAGGTAAAAAGTCCACTTTCACCTTGGTGTTAAATCAATGCTGCAAATTTGCAACTTGGTTAATGGCTGCTGGCCAAACTCATTGGTTTCCATTTGCTCCTCTGCTGGAGCAGAACAAAGTCTGGTTTACATTTAGGATAAACACAGTGAGAGGTCTTTTTTCTGACATGATTTTCTCTCCCATGAACTGGGTGTCGTATAGTGTGACCCTATTCTGACATGAGTTAGTGTCCGACTCCACAGGTTTAAGGGTTCAGTCCCACAAGACTGTCCCCACTTCAGACACCAGTCACAAGTCCCCGTACTCAGACTACCTACCCTTCTGTACGACTTGACAAATTCAGGGGTTCCCGCAACCCCCTCTTTAAGTTTAATAATTCACTAGAGAATAGCACGGCTCACAGAACTCAGGACAACACTCTACCTAGCATTACTGTTTCATTGTAACGCATACAACTCAGGACAGGCCAAATGGAAGAGATGCATGCATAGGGCAACATATTTTGGGGAGGGGGAGGGGTGGAGCTTCCAGGCTCTCTCCAAGTACTACACTCTTCCCACACCTCAATCTGTTCACCAACCTAGAAGCTCCCCAACCCTGTTATTTAGGGGTGTTTGTGGAAGTTTAATTACATAGGCATGATAGATTAAATTGCTGGCCATTGGTTATTGAAAATCTCCAGCCCCTCTCCTCTTTTCAGAGGTCAGGAGTAGACTGAAAGTTCTAATCCTCTAACCACTTGATTGGCTCCTCTGGAGACCAGCTGCCATTCTGCAGCTATCTAGAGGCCCACCGAGAGTCACCTGATTAGCATAAACTCAGGTATGGTTGAAGGAGGCTCCTTATGAGTAACAAAAGATGCTCCTATCAGCACATTCCAAGGGTTTTAGGAGCTCTATGCCAGGAACCAGGGGCAAAGGCCAAGTATATATTTCTTATCATACCACTCATAGCATGTCACTACATAAGAACAGTCTCACACAATGCTAATTCTTATGTGAAGTAGTTACAATCTGAAACAGTGCCAAGCAGTCCACGTAGAACAGAGGTGGGGAACATCCTACCCGCGGGCCATATAAGGCCCGAGAAATCATTTGGTCTGGTCCTGCGAAGGCATTAAGGGTAAGTTAATCCAATGTTTGACCAGATATAGCAGGCTAATTTATTTTTTTTATAATGGTGTGTCAATAGTAGGCTAATTTTTAAGTTGATAATTTTTTATGGCCCGCAAATGATGTTATAAATATCCAAATGGCCCTTAGCAGAAAAAAGTTTCCCCATCCCTGATTCAAAAGATCAAGCTCACTGTCAAGGCCAAAACAGGGCAGCCATTTAAGCCATTGCCATCCTAAGTCAATGACTTATAGAAGTTACTTTCTAAGAGAAGTCTTCCTGACCACTCCAACCGGGCCCTTCACAACATTGTCTTTCAGTCCCCCCTCCCTTGTTTTCATAGCTCTTATCACACACCTTCATATGACTGTTTGGTTAAAGGTTTATTTTCCTCCCACCAAACTATAAGCTCTATAAGGTCTATTCTACATGTATCAGACTCCCCATTGTATATCCAGGGCTTAGCAGGCAGCAGCTGCTATTAAATATTTAAAAAAACAAGTGTTGGAGAGTTTGTTAAGAAAAAGGAATCCTCATTCACTGCTGGTGGGAAGGTACACTGGAACAGCCACTATGAAAAACAGTATGGAGGGTTCCTCAAAAAATTAAAAGTAGAGTTACCATATGACCCAGCAACCCCTCTTCTGGGTATCTACCTGAAAATTTTGAAAACACTTAATTGTAAAGATGTATGTATTCCTATGTTTACTGCAGCATTACTCACAGTGGTCAAGACATGGAAACATCTATCCTTTGATAGATGACTGAATAAAGAATATGTGGTACATATATGCAATGGAATACTACTCAGCCACAAGAAGAGAGAAATACTGCCATTTGCAACAACATGAATGGACCTTGAGAGCATCATACTAAGTGAAATAAGTCAGACAGAAAAAGTTAAAACCATATGACTTCACTTTATATGGGCGATATAAAACTGAAAACAACAGATGAACCAACAAGAGAAACTAATAAAAACTCAGACACAGACAACTGTATGGTGGTTACTGGAGGGAAGGGGGTGAGCAGTACTAAAGGGTAAAGGGGGTCAAATATATGGTGACAGAAGATGATGTGACTTTGGGTGGCAGGCACACAATGCAATATACAGATCATAGAAATGTATACTTGAAACCTATATAATCTTATTAAACCAATGTCACCCCAATAAACTTAATTTAAAAACGTATTAGGGAGCAAAGAGGGAGAAATGGGGATACCTGTAATACTGCCAACAATAAATTTAAAAAATATATATTAAGTGAACAGACAAAAGAATAAAAATTAGACCCCCTTGTTTGGAGCAAGCACCACAACACCTTCCAGTACAGCTACATCATCTTGTCTTCAATGCACCAAATTCTACATGACATGGAAAGGCCCCCGAATCCTTTAGCAAGTGAAGACTTTATCTGAGCCCTATCAGCAGAGAAGGGGACTTTAGCTCAGCATTAAGAATACCTAGAGGCAGCTCAGGGCATACTGAAGTGATAGAGTAAGGTCAGGCTTCTAAAAGAACCCACAAATAACTGGTAAGAACCAGGTAGAATGCACACATTCCAGAGAAGGTGACAGGTAGGATTTCTGCACATTGGGCTTCAGAACTCAGCAGGACCCTGCAGCTTCACTTGGTGTTAGCAAAAGAGAGACACCAGGTTCTTCCTGGGAATTTTAGAGTTTTGATTGCTTCCCAAGAGACAGAAGCCACATTCCCCTCTGGAAGCTTAACACAGGACTTCTAAATCAGGGTGGGGCTTTGTCTGGCTTGGTGACAAATTCAGCTACACGACACGCATGATCTCTAGTCAAACTTAAGTTTCTCCTTTGTGCACATCAAATAAATCTACAGTTATTTCTCAGCAACTCAACTTGAAAGGCAGAAAGATCGTGCCAAGACAGCTAATGCGTGTGTGTGTTTTTCTGTATCTATTTTTTCCTTACCCATCACAAGAAATAATATTTTTCTATTTATATTTGACAACACCATCTGTTTTTACTGCGGAAAGTTTTATCTATTCAAGGAAGGCAACAACTTAGTCATGTTAGTTGAACAGAGTTAGAAATGAAGAGAACTCCAGGTACCACCAATGTGTATCATGGCCAGAGATGTAGTTCCCAAGAGAAAGTGTAAGAGGAATGTCTTATCTTGCATCCACTCTGACACTAGGTGTATTCAACAATCACGGCCTAGCTTCTGCTCAATGCAAGGCATTGCCCAAGAAGCTATAGGGCAGTGGTTGGCAAACTCATTAGTCAACAGAGCCAAATATCAACAGTACAATGATTGAAATTTCTTTTGAGAGCCAAATTTTTTAAACTAAAACTTCTTCTAACACCACTTCTTCAAAATAGACTCGCCCAGGCCGTGGTATTTCGTGGAAGAGCCACACTCAAGGAGCCAAAGAGCCGCATGTGGCTCGGGAGCTGCAGTTTGCCGACCACGGCTACAGGGGATAGAAAGGTATCAAACTCAGACAGGACCCTCAAAAGGAGCATATGCTTTGGTGGTTTAAAGCATGAATATAAGAAAGATCAAACAAACGGATTACACAGTTGTGTCTTAAGGAAATACATGCCAAAGGCATAAAATAGTTACAGCTTAGAATTTATAAGTTGGGCCAAGAAAGTTGTACAGAATTTATATAGGTGGGAGGTGAAGGGATAAGGGGTTAATAAGGCACATAATATTTTAATGTAGAGGAATGGAGAAACAAATAAAGAAGGTAGGAGGAAGCCAAGATTAATTTAAGAAGTTAATGATGAGACATATATTTGGAGTGGTATTTTTGATACAGAAATAATGAAGATAAGATCAGGAAGTCGAGTAGGGTAAAATATTAGAGAAAGTTTGGAATGTTAGGCTATGAACTTTTCAATAGATAACCCACAACTTAGCATATAACAGGTATCTGAGAAATGGAGTAAAAATATCACTTTGTTTTGGAGTAAAAATATCACTTTTGGAATTAATAGATGAATATTCTAATGAGAGCAGAAAAGAATTTAGATTTGATCAAACAAGCAGTAGGGAATCACTGATGGTACCTGAGCAGGGGTACCATGGAAAAAAATATATTTAAGGGTATATTATTGTATATTAGGGAAATTAATTTGAAAGTGTCGGGGAGGGGGTTAGAGAATAATAGCAGGAAGCCTAATTCTACATTAGGGTATATATCAGATCACCTTGTAAAATAAAACATAAATGAAATTCACAATTAAAGTAGAAATTTTCAAGTAGAAAAAGTTATGCTTAAAATGTTAAACTATTAGACTATCCAGTAAAATGATGTAGCTGGACGAAACAGATTTTGAGAGAGCAGATTCTCCCAGAAAGTCTTTATTGATGTTTTTGAAAGAGAAATGGATTTCATTAGATGTTTTTGTTTGTTTGGTTGGTTGTTTTGGTTTGGTTTATACAGGATGGTACCTGAAGACTTGGGTAAAATTAGATGCTTTGAGGTAGAAATATGACGTTTAGAATTAATAGCCAAATATTTCATGCACTGCCATATCACACAAAAACAGTCTTTAAAACACATACACAAAAGGGTGCCAGATACTCTAGTGGCCATGTGAAACACACCATTAGCAAGTCATCATCTTAAGAATATACTGGGCCCTTCCTCTGGAAAAATCATTAGGCACTGTCAAACCTTTGTTTAGAATCAAGTTACAATTACTCTAAATATGGGCCAGCATTTCATCTGTCTCATCACTGGTGCCTATTCAAACAGTTCTGTAGATTACTTCACTACAAGGTAACTTAAGTTCAGTGCCAAAGAGTTTTAGTGGTTTTTTTTTTTTAAAGAGTTTTCTTTAAGCAACTGATTACAAATTTAGGCATCAGAAATCTTATTTCTATAAAAATTACTATATGAACTATATCTAAATCAAACCAAATTCTCTCACCCATTATAAAATAATATTCTTCTCTCATAAATAAATAATTTTATTTAAATATTTCCCAGCAACAGGCTTGTGAGAACAAACCAGGAAGTGAAACCAAATATGATCCCGCTGTGAAAGCCGAGTCAAATGAAAGAACGCTTTTGGAATCAGCTGAGGCACTATTAAAATTTCACTTAAAAATACATTCCCTTTAAAAACGTCAATTTAATGAAAGCAGTGATATGAGGAATTTCAAAAGCATACGTCTTCGTTTTGTTGCTTGGGAATGTCCCCAATCGTCTGTGCAATAGCTTTTCATATCCAGGCTGGTTCATCTGAAATGCGAGCACTCACCCAGCCTGCCTGGGTGAATGGAGAACGGGGTAAGCTATCATTTTCATGCTAGCAAATTTACTCTTCAACAAAGCAATCGGAATCTTTAGTGATTTGCTTTGGAGAAATGTACCTTTTGCTTCGACGGTAACAAGCAAATTTCTCTTAGTTGTTTTGCTGGGGTTACCATTACTCCCTTCATTCTACGGTAAATTGAAAACTCCCTGAAAACAGAAACCAATTTTTCTGTCTGATTAATTTGTTTTTTAATGGAGTAGGAAGACTCAGTGACCAGGGATAGGAAGAGTCATACAAAGCATCAAATGATTACTTTTATTGTCCAAGGACAGTTTATCAACCAAGACTTGTCACAATTAATATTTCTCTTCTAAGATGGATACTGTGCAGAACTGTTAGCATAGGCAGCTAGATATTAATAAAGGAAGAGAGCAAAGGGAATTGGACATTGTTGAATCTAATGGTCTGGGAGCTGAATCAGACAATAAGCTTGCTTCACTAGGAAGTTACAGCTTCACACACTCTCTAGGGCATCCTCCACCCTCAGGACCTATCCCCCCCCCCCCCCCCCCCCCGATTCCCCACTCCACAAGGAGGCAGGAAGGATTGTTACTGGTCATTACCAGGGGAGGAATAAAAACAGCAAAAGAAACTCCTCTGCTGGGAGCTTGCCTAGTAGAAGTCAAGATGGTTCAGGTAGAGGTGCTTCTATGATGAGGCATGTGCAACAGGAACTAAGATGGTGACCATGAAGGGGAGGTACCTAGCCTGGGATTGGATAAGGGACACAGAACCCCAGAAGATCTTGGAAATAGATTGGTTAGGGGTTGGGCCCCTCAGCAGCCCAGAAAAGATTGGGAAGTTGACTAGTTATTTTGAAAGGGTGCCTGATCCTTCCCGAGCCTGAGGTAATATAATCCAAGTTTAACAAAGCTCCATTATCTCTGGTGCCCATAACACTCCCTCCCCCCATTCGTTCACACTTTCTCTCTTCATAGCACCCATGCCACCCTAACAGCCACCTGGGGTCCAGCAGCCTCACGGACTCCAAGCCTGGGCTCGTGCACAGTGCTAGCCAGAGAGTGCAGCTGGGGATAGACTATGCTTGCCAGATGGTGACAGACATGGACTGGAACCAATGGCACAGAATTTCTGGTCCCCGGCCTTTGTACGGGGCTTAATGAAAACAAGGTTGGACTTTTTTCACAGTGGGATGGATGAAGATAAGACATTGGGAACCTGGGGGCAGCCTTCTGTTTCCACCCGGATAAATCTTACCACCTCATCCTCCCATATGGGTCCTTGAAAATGCTTTTCTCCTGACACTGCAAAGGCCCCATTTCCACCAGCAGCAGAATCATAAATTCCTGCATTCCACTACCATATCCTTTACTCCGAGTGGGCTGCCTGTGAGAGAGGGGCTAGAAGATACCCGTGCAAAATTAAAATAAATTCTCACTTAAGGATTATTATTCTTTATTTTTATTCTTAATTATAAGCAGAATTTGAGTAAGTTTAATATTGTATACCATACAATGTTTTAATACTTTCTTAGCAATCTAATAAATATCGTAGACCCTGAACTATCTAAGACTTCAGCAAATGATTAGGTACCCCCATCAAACACTGCGCAAACACAATGCAAATGTGGGTATCAGTGCTATTCTGCAGACAAAGCAGACACACTGCTGCTCCACATGAGAATGAAATTTAAAAGGAAAAAAGAAACTATGGATAAATATCGGCAGTGACAGACAAATCCATTGGCACACACATGCGTGTATACACATTTTGTGTATGTGCACACATAACGGTATAAAAATTAGGTGGACAGTGAATTCAACAAACATTTGCGAGTCTTCTCTGTGTAAGAACTGTGTTATTCCTAAGAAACAGAGGCAATTCTATTGCCATTGTCTAAAAAGGTTGAAGAATGTGCCTAGGAGGTCTAAATCCTGAGTTTGTCTTTGGACACATTAAAGAAGTCAGTATTGAGGCAGGCTAGTCCCCTAATCAGTCTACTTCTTTCTGGCTGCTTCATTTTCTTCCTGTTACTCTCTCACTCCCTGAACCAAATGCTATACTCTCACTATAACGCCTGATACTGGTATGTGCATTTGATTCTCCTGACAGAAGAGCTTTTACTGAACATTGGTTATGGTATGGGCTGAATAGGACAGAAAGAACAATAATCAATAAATGAGATTTTTTTTGTATTTCACCTTATATCTACCCTTAAAACACTCATAAAAGGTGGGAAATATACACAAAATTAATAAGGAACAGGAAAATATATAATTGAAGATTACATGGCATAGTTGAGGTAACAAGATACAGCTGCATAATGCTTTAAAGTTTATGGAGCATTTCCCCCCCCATAACTCATTTAAACCATGCACTTGACTTTATGACAAGGATACCAGCTTAGAGGGGAAAAAATAAGCTGCCTAAGTCACATGTCTAGCAATCAAGAGCTTGCTCTCATAACTGACACCAAACGTTGCATTCTTCCCACCACCCGGAGCTGCTCTCACAAAGGTCCACAGCCATCGTTCAGGGAATGAGGAAAGCAGCGTGGGTGGTGCGCACCTTGAGCCTTTGGGGATATGCAAGAACTGGATCAGAAAGGACAACTCCAGTTGAGGATGGGCAAGAGCAGAGAGGTCTTGAGTGAGGAAGAGCCATGAGGCAGCAGGTCCTGCTGAGGAGAGAATCTTTATAACCAGAGAAAGATGACTTCACAAATAAGTGAGGACATTCAGATTTAAGAATGAAGTGCATGACTTGATTTGACTCACAAAAGGAAGCAATGATTGATTCTAAAACAGAATGAAAGCAATGTTTTGGGAAAATTAACCTGGTAGGGCACGAGAGATTCACTGGGGCAGCAGAAGGGAGTGGGACAGAATGAAGGCAAGGGAACCAGGTAAGACCCAACAGTAGTAATTTAGCAAGAAAGTAGTGAGGACCCGCAGTGAGGGGAGTGTCAGTGAAAATGGCCAGGAATGAAGGAAGTTGAGGAGTACTATCAGGTGAAGGGGACCAAAGTTTTGCCACCCTGAAGCTGCCTTTTTGAGATATTGACGTTGTTTATTAAGAAACAAGACTCAGAAAGAACCTTTGACATCCTCCCCCCTTTCCTACTCAAGAGATTCAAATGGACAAAAACCTGCTTCAGGAAGATCTTAGGATGTTGGCTTTAGCCTCATTTAAATTAAGTATGGTAAATAAGAGGGCTTCTGGGTATTGTTAGTTAGATACCCCATGTGTTCCATTGTTTCTGAGTCTCCTAGCATGAATTTGCCTGCCATGTATGTTAACAACCTGTAAATCACTCATTCTCAATTCTGAAATCTAATACCCCATTCCCACCCCCTTCTCCTTTGTCCAAAAATGTCATATATATCCAATGTTGCCTGTCTTTTGGAATTTTCATGCTTATGTGAATTCCCCATGCACATGTCTTAAAAATTAATTTTGTCCAGTTAAAACTTTTCTGCTCATTTGATTATTAACCCAACTAGAAAACCTTCTAAGGTGGCAGGAGAAGAATTAATATTTAGCCCCCACACAAGGAAAATATGAAATGTATTGGCCAATGGGAGAGATGGAGAGAGGAGAGAGGAACTAAGTTGGGCTGGTAAAAGGCTCTATCATAAAGTACTAGTTAATATTCCAATATTCACTGGCAGACCAATGATCAATCTGGTGAATTCTGCTCTTTCACTTTGAATCAAGGATGACTTACTAACACAATTAAGATTCCATACCCTTATTAGGGATTGGACGTAACTAAGTTTTGACTGAATATTACTCTCGAGAGTAAACCCAGTGAAAAAGCTGAAGATGGGATGAAAAGATCATTTAGGTTCAGATCATAAAGACACAGGGGTACTATACTATAGAATCAATAAAGGTTTTCATGCAAGGGAGTGACATAAGTTGGTCAGTGTGAAATTTTAAATTTAGAAATTTAGAATTTGCTGCTTTGGTAGCAGCATGGAGGATTCATTAGAACATGGAAATGTTTGATGTAGGTAGAAAACCAGATCAATAGTCCAAGGGATAAAACAAGAAAGAAGGCTTGAACTAAGAAGTGTCTGGGTGTGAGAAGAAGAGGGAATAAAAGCAAATACTTTTAAGCACTTTGAATTACTACACTTTTAAGAAATTTTAAGCAGGTACTCTGCTAAGTAGCTTATGGGTGTAGATTCTAGAGTTACTCAGGTACTAATCAGAAGGTTGAAGAATGTGCCTAGAAGGTATAGATGTTAACAAGAAGGAGAGCCAGGACTCAAGGACAAGTGACCCCCCCTATTTTGGCCACAGGGTAATGGTGAAGACTGGTCAGTGGAGGAGGGTGATGAGCGTGGTTTTTTAAATGCGGAGTTTGCAGTACCTTTGGGCCATTTAGGTGGTGAGATCTAGTAGGCAGCTGGAAATACAAACTGGAGCCCTGGGGAGAGGAGAACATGTGAATGAGATTTTTGCTGCCGACCTTCGCCAATGCTGCATTTAAAGGCTTGGTAATTTGGGGGAAAACAAGTTATTTAAAATGAAGAACTAAATGTAGCATAAGTCTATCTCCTATGTAAAGGAATTCACGTAACCCCTTCATTTTCCAAAATTTCGTTTTAAAGATGAGACAACTTATTTTTACAACGGCAATCAAGTTGCCTAAGATAAAAAGTCTTATATTACAACACATACACACACCACTTTTTTGAGTGGCTTCTACCTGTCACCCAACTGGAGGTGAACAGCATTGGAAGCAAAGATGTACTTAAATAACTTCCAGCCTCCTTGTGGTAGGTGTTCATTGCCTTCCTGATCATGAACGGCCAATTCTCTAACCAATATGTGGGGCATATTTTTAAAATTTTACTTCAGTGTAAAAAAGCTGCTCCCTCTCCCACACTACTTCAACTTTCATTTATGCTCTAAACTTAGCAATTGTAGAAATAGTGGATATATTTAGTTTAACAGTTAATAGATACACAAAGGAATTTCAGATGTGGTATGTTTTGCAGTTTTATAAATATCAATCTTTCCTTTGCTAGCTTTGATGAAGTTGGAAAATGTACCCTCGGGGAATCTAACAGGAAGAATACTTCCTGTTTTGATTTTCTCTATGGAATTTATCTCCACTTAATGTACTATGTAATGATTATGTCTACATTCCGTGTCTCCCCATTAGGCAGTAAGCTTGAAGAACACAGGGCTTTTATCTGTAGGGTTCACTGATGTATCCCCAGCACTCAGCCT
This sequence comes from Cnephaeus nilssonii, assembly GCF_951640355.1. Classification (NCBI taxonomy): domain Eukaryota; kingdom Metazoa; phylum Chordata; class Mammalia; order Chiroptera; family Vespertilionidae; genus Cnephaeus; species Cnephaeus nilssonii. The sequence goes on from NC_137078.1 coordinate 36,687,981, forward strand.
AGAGAGTAGGGGCTCAATAAATAACTGAGAGTGAATAAATCAGAGTCCTGTGATTATTATACCTCAAGAAATTATCATGTGTTTTTCCTTAGCAATCATGACTCAGTCTCCATGCTCCAACTTAGTCCTGAACCATGATTTCTATTTATATACCCGAAAGAAATTCTTTCAGGACCTGTGTTGTGGTGGGACCCTGCAGGGCCCTGAAGGTTATCAATACAAATATATTAACATGGGAAAAACTGCAGCCAAGTGTCAAAACCTCCCAGGTTCTCCAGGTGATTCCTCTGCCTAGCTCTGTCCTATGAGGAGGAGTTATGATTTCTCACCTACCCATTCTACTCTAACTTCTGGTTTCATGATCTCACTTCCTGTTTCAGCATATGTTTCAGCCTAGGCTTCCTTTCAGTATTCTGACCCAGGTTACTTGAGTGTACAATCTGTTGTTTTCATTGTTGACACTTTGACGTGTGTGTGTGTGTGTGTGCGTGTGTGCACGTGTGTGTGTGTGTGTGTGTGTGTGTAGTTAAACCTAGAGAATGGTCCCAGCCTGAATTTCTAGACAGATTTCACAAAACTTTAGAATTACAAGACAGATATTATGGACTACTTTTCCCCTCAAATTTCTTAATGTCCTTTGCTCTCCCCATTGTAAAACCTAGTAATTTCCTCATCACCCTGCTTGATGAGATAATCACTATGACCACGTGCATTCCTTACTCAACATGAAGTTTTTTTCCTGGTCAACTGGATTTAGTTAGTATGAATTATTATGCAATCAAAGACAAGAAGAAACTATTATCATACTACAAATTCATGTTAAGAGTGAAATTAAAAGGACTTTAAAATGAGAAAAGAGATGTTTTCTAAGTAATTTATGCGACAACTTTTCCATTAGATATCTAGATATGTTAGGGGAAAAACTGAGTTTGTGCACTCTTTGTGAAATGTAGTCATTGTATAACATAGGTTATGGCTTTCTAAGGCATTGGATTGGTTTAATTTAATTCACAGACCAACGATTCCAAACACATCAACTGTATCAGTGAGGCACTATTTAAAAAGGCTCTCATCACCTGCACAGAAGACAATTCACTTGACAGCACTCTTTTCTTGGGCAATGACTCAAATCAGCTAGACTGAAAAATAAATCTAAAGGGCACACAGCTGTCATATAGCCTGAAGTAGCCCTCTGAGCAATAACTTGATTCATTTTTCCCTGGTTCTGCAAACAGGACTGCAATCCAAGAATCTATTTTCCCCTCAATGTGAAGAGAGCTGCTTAGTGTCCTAGCGAGGGCTCTCTTGAATTCCTTTGCTCTTATGGGTATGGTAAACTGCACATAGTGATTTTTTCATTTTATTTAACAGGAAATAGGCATTTCACTTAATGAGTGATGTGAATCAGTCACAAATAAGGGCTCTAAAATTAGAAAACAATATTTTATCAAAGTAATGTTAGCATCAGAGTCTGAGGAACAGACAGGTACCGGACTGAATTTCTATGTATACTGGGTATAAGTGACTTATTTTCCTTGTAACAGTCCCTAATTATTTTTTTTAACTTTTGGTTATGGAAAATTTTAAATACACACAACAGTAGAAGAGAGTGGTGTAATGAAGCCCATGTGCCCATCTCTCGGATATAACAATCATGACACCCACCTCCCCTAGATTATTTGAAACACATTCTAGATGTCATTTTACCTGTCTTATTTCAGTATGTATCTCTAAAAGGTAAAGAGAGTCCTTAAAAAATATAGCCACAATATCATACCCATACCAAGGAGTGTGCTGGTAGTTTTTAACAACCAGTTCTCATGCGGGGAGGAGAGGAGGGGAGAAGAGCCCTGATATGCAGTTTTGGCCAATTTCCATTCCATGGTGTAAATATCCCCACCATGGCCAATTTCAAGGTACCAACATGATGCACCTGAATGTGGCATTGAGAAGGAACACCATTTTATAGGACTTCCGCTATGCAGATACATTAGACATAAATAACCCTGAGAACATAAATAACAGCAGATTAGAGTAAAATAATTAGGAAGTGATACATTTTGAACATTAATTTTATTTTAACACTTTAATTTTGAGTATGTATAATTTAAATTTTTAAATGGCTGTGTTTAACAACTGGCTTGCAAAATTCCTGAAATATAACCATCAGCTCTCGTCAGCTGTAGCATACCACTGAATCACATCCAAATATTTAACCATTTCTTAAAATTCCCAACTATCCAAAATCCTCTGACATGCCTCTCTTTCCTCTTTTTCCTCGCAGTAGAGAAGCACCTCAAGCAGGGGTGAAGAGGGAACTCAGCTGTAGGAAGCTACACCAAAGTGTTAGGCTTTCCAAATGGCTAGTCCACTGTGAAAGCCTGCTTCCAGGCAGTTAAATTAGATGCGGCATGCACACATTCCTTTAGATTACTGGGAATCACAGTCATGTTTTTATTTCACTTTTACTGCCCATTCTCAAGCTCCTAACAAAAGAGTGTGAAAAGGGATAGGACAGGGACTTTTCAGAAGGAAAAATAAGTCCTTCCCAAATAAGACAACCTCGAGTTGATGGAGAGTTCCACAAGGAAGATTCCTAAGAAGATGTGAGATACCCTTCTGTGCCTGATATGTCCCACCATTGATACGCGGTTAAAAAGCCCTCTTTAAATGAGCCTTTCAGCACTGAATATAACAGGTGAGATGTGGCAGGGCCCAAGTAGACGTTAAGTGGGGTAGCTGCCATCCTCAATGAGGGTGCCCGCAACTCCTCCTTGAACTCATAGTCAAGTGAAACTTGAGTCTAGTTAATGAACCAGTGTTTACCACTACTAACCCAGACTCCACAGTGTGCCCTCATGACCCACTCCCACCACCAAATAATCTGTTCCCAAACTGCCTTTCCAACATCATTTCCCACTATGCCTTTGAACAAACCCTTTATTCCAGACAGGTCAGCCTACCCACCACCCAAAAAACACATACCATTTTTATATTCCAAACTTTATATTATGAAAAATTCCAAAAACATACAAATGTATAAATAATAGTCTATGGAAGCCTCATGTACCCCTCACCCAGCTTCAGCAATTATCAACTCGTATCACACCTATGGCCCTAAATTGTTTTGCAGCAAAGCCTGAACGTACCATTTCACCCACAATTATTTCAGTACTACATACTTTCCTGCACACCTCAGCTCAGACATTTCCCTGATACCCCCTTCGTCTTTCCAATTCTATCGCATCCTGCAAGGCTAAGCTCATGTCTCACTTCCCACATAATTTCCACTGAACTTGCCCCTTAGTCATAAGTCTCCTTGAGTAAGAGGTAAGGAACTATAATTCTGAGTTTATGCTTCCTAGGACATTTTCAAAGCCTTTGGCTTCTCAACTTTGCATTCTGTTTTGCCAAAGAACAATCATTAATATCAAACTGCAAACATTTACTATATTATACCAAACACTACTTAAATTAAAATGGAATTGAGATCTTTTTTTTCTCCAGTAGAAAAGGGGATAGAGCCTGGCCAATGTGGCTCAGTGGTTGAGTGTCAACCTATGAACTAGGAGGTCATGGTTCAATTCCCGGTCAGGGCACATGCCTGGATTGTGAGCTCGATCCCCAGCGTGGGGCATTCATCAGTGATTCTCTCTCATAATTGATGTTTCTATCTCTCTCTTCCTCTCTGAAACCAATGAAATATATTTTTAAAATATATATGGGATAGATGGCTTTCCCGAATAAAATACTGTTCTACAAACCACACTACAATCTCCGAGAGGCAGGTTTAGCATCCACTGCAATATTAATATTATTATATTTTTCTTACAAGTCAATAAAAATTACAAGGGTTGGGGAAAGGCTTACATTTTATAAAACTCTGGGTTGGAGTGGCCCAGTTGGTTGGACGTCATTCCATGCACCAGGCCGGGAATCGAATGGGCAAACACTTGGTGGGGGACGTGCAGGAGGCACACAATCAATGTTTCACTCTCACATCGATGTTTCTCTCTCTCTCTCTCTCTCTCTCTCTCTCTCTCTCTCCCCCAAAATCAATAAAAAATATGTTAAAACATTTTAAATAAAACTGAATAATTTAGAGCAACATAGAAAAGAGGGTTTTTCAACTTTGGACATTAATACAATTTAGCAATAGCAGTTGGTAAAAACAACAGCTGCTATGCCTGGTAAATCCAAATAAGATTACTGGGTCAAAATCACAGAAATACACAGAGAACACTTCAAAATTCCCAGCACACTAACAACAAAGCACCACAGCGGAATTTCATTAGGAAAGGAAATACTTTGTTTAGAAAGAATTTTTTTTATAAGATTTCACCATGTGTGGTATCTCTGAGGACTTCACTAGAGAGGAAAAACACAAGAATCAAAGGGTAAACTTCAAAACAATTGTTTCCTTCCCCTCTCATAACCCCCCACTGCACACACCAGGCAATTCGACATATCCTTACATCTTGTTCTCTGTACACACATATATACAGAGGTTTTAGTTTTTCAAAAATGAGACATTAGAATATACTTGGTCTCGTATAGATCACTTTAAAATGAAGAGAGTACCAGTCACTGGTTCAGTTACTTTCATGACAACAGGAAAAGAAATAAAGGCGTTGTAAGACTTCTAACAAATAAAAAATGAGGATTTTGTACCATCTAGACATACTACTTTGAATATTATTACTTATGATGATCAATGATTATGAGAGACTTTTCAAGGATAAAGTCTACATATAGCAATAAACTTTAAAAATGTGAAGGACAATTAATTTTTTTTTTACTTGTCCACTTGCTAAATAATTCAAGGTTGAATTTCAGTGGATGTAAAGAATGAACAAATTTTAGGCTATCACAGAAACTTAGAGATCTTTCTGATCTGGTCCTGGGGCAGCTATAAATTCTTTTAATTTGTCTGCAGTGTTCCTTTTCCATCAATAATTATACAAGCCTAATTAGTCAGAATTAAGTAATCGGGCCGTGCTTTAAAAATTAACCAAGAAAAAGTCCATTTAGGCCGAGTTAACTGAAACAACAAATTATAAATCATCAAAAGACAAATCAAGTGGAGCTTTTCCTAATCATTTCTCCTCGGTGGGTAACACAAAGAGCCTAGTGTGAGGACACAGAGACAGACCCTAATAAGTAGCTGATGTGAGGCTGACGTAGTTGAATATGCTCATTGTATTGCAACAGTCATGGGAGTGGATGCTCATCACAAGATAACTGTGTTAAATACTCTTCTAACCCCCTTACTGTCAGTTAATTAATGCTCCCACAACTCCATGAAGTTATTGCCACTTTATAGATGAGGCAAATGAAACAGTTATGTCATTTACCTAAGCCTGCACAACCCGTATTAGTAAAACTAGCATGATATGAATCATCATCAAAGTAATCTTTGAGGAGAATAAAAAGTAGCTTAGCTCACTGGAACAGAGTAAATAGGCAGTCATTCATTCACCCATTCACTCAGTGACAAGTGGAGAAGCCAGCAAAATGATGGAGGAGAGTGAACTCCCATCCTGCCTACTATCTGCCTAAACTTTAGCCAAGCTATGCAGTCTCTCAGAATGCCGGCTTCTTAATCGTACTAAAAATAAGAGCTAATTCTACCTGGCCTACTTTCTACCTTCACATGGATGATAACATCAAGTGCAATGGAAACTCCCTCCTCCCAGGAGGTATCAGAGAACAGCTGCCCATGAAGGAGGGATCTCCTCACAAACACAAGCTCTGTTCTCCCCACAAAACCTACCCGACATGCCCACCGTTTCAAGCCTTCTGGAAGATAAGAAACTGTCCTGCATGGTTTCGGCGGACCTCTCCGGTGCAAAACGAGTCATTATTCTTCCCATAAAACAAACACGACCTTTTCCCCACGTCTTTTCTCATTTCCAGTCAGAAGACATTCATGTTTAGAAGCTGCCTTAATCCATTCTAGCTTCTATAACAAACTACCATCGTCAGGGTGACTTAAACAACAAACATTTATTTCTCACAGTTCTAGAGGCTGAGAAGGTGAAAATCAAAATGCCAGAAGATTGAGTGTCTGGTGAGAGCTCGCTTCCCGATTCACAGAGCTGTTCTCCCTGTGTCCTCCCAGGGTTGCAGGGGCAAGGAAGCTCTCTAGCTTCTATTTTATAAAGGACACTAACCCCACTGAAGGGGCTCTATCCTCACGTCCTAATCACTTCCCAAAGGCCCCACTTCCCAAGACCATAACCTTGGGGATTAGGCTTCAACATAAGAGCCTGGGAGGTGGGGGAGACAAAAACATTCAGTTTAAAGCAGAAGTTATCATTTTTAAAGTTGTGCTAATATAATTGATATTCACTGAAATTAGAGGATTTGGGGGGCCCAATAAATAATTAGGAGGAATTTAATCCATTCCTTCTATGAAAAACGACTGAAGGTATAAAGTAAGCAAAGTTTGACTTAAGCAATTACCAGGGGATTGTTGTGATAAAAGTTAATGGGGCCCTAGTCAGTTTGCTCAGTGGATAGAGCGTTGGCCTGCAGACTGAAGGGTCCCAGGTTCGATTCCGGCCAAGGGCACATGCCCAGATTGCAGGCTTGATCCCCAGTGGGGGGCTTGCAGGAGGCAGCTAGTCAATGATTCTTTCATCATTGATGTTTCTATTTCTCTATCTCTCCCCCTTCCTCTCTGAACACAATAAAAAACATTTTTTAAAAAAGTTAACGAAACTATTTAATTCTATGACCTTTTCCTCAAATTCCTTTTATATTAGTCTCTTCTGTTCTATCCCCACTGCCCTATTTGGTCTCCCAATATAATCTCTGTCATCTCCAGCATGTCCTCCATACAGATGCTAGCATTACTTTCCAAAACAAATCCGATGTCATCTTCTGCTTCAAAACCATCCTGTGGCACCTCGGCTCCTCCTGATGAAGCTATGTGCTATTTGCAGGGTTAAAAATGCATCTCCAAGCTCACCCCAGGCAGCAGCTGAGCCAGAGTCAGCAATGGGCGGTCCAGCTCCCACTCCAGTGCTCTCATTCTTTCATTCATGCCACAATAGGAAAAGCTGACTTTGCTCGGGAGGGTTACCCTGTATCTAAAAAACTCAAAGTATGAGGTTGATTTCAAGCATTTTTTATATCAGTGTAAAAGCCATTATAGCAGATAACAAAACTGGCAAAATATGGGTCATCGGGCAAAAAGAAAGGAGCTACGTGACCAAAAGAATCAAGAATGTAGAGCTAGAAGGAACTTCCGGCCCTCATGTCATGTCACAATGCAACAGGAATCTGGAACATTCAGTTTCTTTAGCTCCAAAAAATTGGATTCATGCCCCATGATTTTATATTCTAAAACACTGTGCTAAATTATTTTATCCTGTATCTGCCCCTTAAACATAAAAAATACAAGCAATGAAAACTTAAAATATAATAAATTTAAAAATAATTGCCCAGAAGATTGAATCGATTAACTGGAATATTTCATTTAATCTTTGGGTATTTCATTAGGGCTGTCAAAGAATATGATACATGAAGATGTAATCTATGAAAGAATGAATAAGCATGTAAGAAGGTTAAAAACTACTTGTGGAACCTTCTCCCGGGTCTTATGGAAAAAAACACATTAATTTCCACAATACCTAGAACATATTTAATTGTAATTCTAAAACAATCACAAAATAAGCATGCATTAATAGTTTAATCACTTATTTAAAATAATTCACAGGAAAAAAAAATAAAAAAATAAAATAAATAAAATAAAATAATTCACAGGAGCAAATACTGCAAGCTATTATCAACCAAGATAGATTTCATTTTTAATTTTCACATAATACAGGCTAAGTACCTTGAAGGGAGGAAAAGCGGTTGGCAAATCTTCTCTATTGAGAGCTTAAGTTAAACAACGTGAAATTCATGATGGGTAAACCTAAAAACTAGACCAATATTCCCTCCCATGAATATGCATCAGTAGATTTGTCTTTTGCGGTGGGTTGACTGTGGCTCTAATTTTTGTACTCCATCTCCTCCACGGACTCCCATCGCTCTTCCTCAGCTTCCTGACTCTGAGTGAGAAAGGTCTGATGAGTGCAGAACAATGGGAATCAGCCTGCAACCCCAGGGCCCGCTCCCAGCTGGGCTGGTCCATTCCTGTCACCAATAAAGAACAAGCCATGCCTGAAAAACCTAGATCCCTTGTTAGCATTGGAAACCATGTAAGGAGATGCTTATTACATCCACTTTGTTCTCTATTTCTCTGGTGCCCATCACCATAGTAACAAGGCACACAGATGGAAAAGTAGGCTAGAAATATCCCCAAATGGGGGGTGGAGATGGGGAGTATGGAGGAAAGGGCCTTTCACTGACTAAGAGAGAAAAGGCTAGAATTTCTTCTCTTGGAGGTATCACAATATTGAGGGGCAATTCCAATGGAAAAAGTAGGTTTTCTTTGTCTTTAAGAGCACTATAGAAAGCAGCTTAAAATTCAATATATATTAATGTTTATTGGAGGCAGACTGGATGTGCTTTGGAGGTTTTAAAGCCAGATGTACTTTATTAGAAAATCTTGTATGCAAATATAAATGTTTACTTAGCATCCAATTTCAGAAATCAGGTACTCATTCCATGGTATGGGTTACTGCTACTTAAACTTTTTGGTTAATAAAGTACAGCATAGGAAATATAGTCAATAGTATTATAATAACTATGTATGGTACCATGCGGACACTGGAAATATTGGGGAAACACTCTGTAAAGTACATGATTGTCTAATCAGACACTATATAAAATAATGTTGAATGTTAACTGTAATTGAAAAACAATTTTAAAATGTTTAAAAAAAAGTTTTGGTTACAAAGGAGTATAAAATTTTACCAAATGATTTTTGACCATGGTGAGACTTGTCACGGTGAAAATTAAAAAAAAAAATTTTTTTTGGTTATTTTTTAACGCTAAAAGTTGAAATATCTGTCAAGGAAGTGTGGCTAGAAAGATAAGTTGATATAATGAATATTTTCCTGAAAGTGACAAGTTTATCTTCCAAGTTTTTGTATAAAATGTCCCAAGAGGAAATTACTGGGTGGGGTGATGGGGGTGACTGCTTTTTCACCCTAGGGAGTCACTGCCCCTGTGGAATCTAGAACAAAGCCTTTCACATCTCCAGCCCCTCTACTGCCTGCACATTTAGAGACCTTTAAAGGCACTGTCAGTCCCTATCCGCTCTTCAAAGCCATGATGTGCCAAAGTTTCACTGTAAGAACAGATAGATCTTCCCACACTCCAAGGTCTACATTCTTTGTTTTTATATTTTGTCCTTTCCTGCCATCAGCCTGAGTCCTCCTTGCTCAGAATTTTCTAGGACATTTGGAATCCTTGGGGTATTATTTATGCTGTTACTGGTCAGGAAATAGGAAAAGGAACCACACTGGCCATATTTAGCTACTTGGGGGAAGTTTTAGTCTATGCAAATAAAAATGGCACATATACAAAAAAAGCAGGAGATGCTTTATGGATGATTGCTTTAGAAAATGTATCACTCTAGTTATGTAGATTTTAGTGGAAAAAGCAACAGACAACTTTGTGGGGATCTTTAGGTCCTTGACTCAGCCACAAACAAGTTGTGAAACTGTGGATCATTTTTACTTTGCATTTTTCCACCTTAACGTCTTATCAGTAAAAAGAAAGGACTAGAATAGAACAAGGATATGAACTTGAGGTGATCCAAAGATGATTTCTAGGCATGTTTAAATGTTATGCATGACATAAAAAAGTTAAAATCAATAGATAACCTCAAAGGTCCTTTCTAAATAACTCCAGAATACCATGACTTGAATCAACTTAGCCAAATAAACTCAAGGTTTTGAATTCTGACTCTGGTGACCATAATATTCAGGTCTTCTCAAAAGCCCCTACCCAAGGAATGTTGTCCCCGATCATCTCCTCTAATCCCCATCACCAACCATTCTCTAACCCTTTATCTGCACTATGACATTTTATCTTGCATTTGCTTATTGTCTAACTTCCCTCTTCCAGGATGTATGTGCCATGCAAAACGCATTTTCTCTTTTCTGTCCGCCCCCCCCCAAAAAAAATATTGGATTTATTCCCAGAGCCTGGCATGATGGCTGACAAGTATTAAGTGCTCAAAAAAAAAAAATCTCTTGAATGTATTAGTTTTTAAAAAATCCATAAAAGTCAGTACAAAAACTCAAGTATGCTGTTTTTCTTTTTAAAAAGTCTTGCTAAGAACCATGCACTCTATTAAGCATTTTATATCTATCTTACTTAATCTTCACATGGTCACTTTAAGTCGAATTTTCCAATCCTAAGAGCCTTTTATAAAAGAACACATCTGGGAAAAGGAGCCAGGCAGTACATATACTGTAGAAAAAAGTTGCTTTATCAAGTGCCAGATGTACCATTAACTTGTGCAGTTTGCCTAGATAAGCCTCATATCCCACTCTAAACTTAGTTTCCACATTTGTATCATGGGGATAATACTTGCCTCATCTACTGCAGGTCATCAACAAAAGTGAATATAAATGCGTTTGAAGTTAGAAGTGATGTACAAATGTATAATATACCAAGTAATGTAGGGGCTCCTATAAAGTATTTCAGGAGAGATTTGCTATAAGCTGCTGGGAGAAGGCATGAAAACAGGGGACATCGTAAAGTGTCCCTTCACACACGGCCACAGCATCGAGGAGCCAGGAGGACTCGGTAAAGGCTCCCTACGCAGTAGGATGATGGCTAGGCTAACTCCTCTCCCTCAGATTGTGTTATCCATACAGAAAAAAGTCCAAAATCCAGCCTGGGGCCAACCTTTCTGCATACTGAAATTCATAACCTCCTCCTGGGAAGAAATTAGCATTTTTAAATAAAACATGAAATAATTCTTTTCCAATGTGATTGAGACTTATTTAGAAACCACTCACCCACTGACTTAGCTGACTATCAGTCAAGCACCTGGTGATTTTTGAACCAATGTTTTTCTTTTTTTTGTATCTAGTCTAACAGTGGGTAGAAAAATTATGTAACTGTTCTAGGAGAGTTTGTTCATGTATTCTTAAAATGGATGATGATTAAATCACATTGGTATCAAATTAGCTTCTGTTGGATACATATATAAAAGAGTGGCATGCATTAGCCAGGCTCTTTCCCTTTTGAATGTTACTACCCACCAAGAGGAAATCTTTAAATTGGTCTAATAGGAGGATTTTGCTTTAAAGTTGATAGCTAATTTGATTGAAAATTTTTCTTTAGCAGTCAAACCAATTCACCTTTAAACAGGGCACTGGGGGTTAGGGACCCTTTTTGTGTTTTGTTTTGGTTTGTTTTTGTGGGTGTTGTTGTTTTTTGGAGGAAGACATATTCTGAAATCATTTATTTTCAGATCATCAATTAACCTGTGTCTATCTGCTTCAAAACAACTGATGTCCTGTTGGTTCTTTCTAGCCATCCCCTTTCCTCCCTTTTCACATTTATCCTTTTCCCACATTCAAAAAGAAAGGCCTGCATATCACTGGTTAGGAGTCTGCTTATAGCACACCGTCACCGGGAGTAAAAACCCCCAGGGCCTACGCAGAGGGCCATTTTGAAGTACCTGTAGGGTTATAGATGTTAAGGAAGTGAGTGACTTTCATGACTGAGAAACAAATCCTTTGGGGAGTCAGGGGAAAGTTTCTTTGCTTTGAGCAACACTGGAGAAAGAGCTAATCAAGTTATTAGTAAAAACAAAATCACTTTTATGATCAATCACTACATAACTTTTGGCATAGAACTCAGCAGTTTAAAACATAGGGTTGGAATTTTACTGTCTTTGTGCAAGAATTTCATAAGCAATTTATATTTTTAAAGCAGCAATGATTTAATATGAAGCCAAGCTTACTCTAGCAATAAGTAATATTTAGTTATGCATACATAAACTATTAAGTCCCAGGCACCTCATTGAGAGATAATTTTCCAATAAAATTTTACCTATGCCTAATAATGATTCATCAAAATTCTGATGTAATTGTTCTGGTCGATTGTACACTAAAAACAAACAAACCATAATTTAATCTAAAAGAAATTTTGTTTAACAGGAACTTTTTGCCACAAGAACTTAAAAAAATAAAATTGTAGTACGTGTAGTGTGTGTGTCACAAGAGTAGGATAAGGTAATCAATGAAAGATTTTCAAACATAATAATATTACTTTGGGATTAAGTTTAATAAGAGTAGAGGAATGATGTGAGTCCCATGAGGGAAACAAGTATGTAAAATTACCAACTTTTCTAGAAGAGATTATTCATGTACTTTTAAAATAGATGATATAGTAAATAGGAAGTCATCTTGGTATTAATTTAGCTTCTACTGGGTACATTAACAAGAATTTTTTAAATCAATATTTATAATATCAGAAATGTCATCTTTTACAACTATTTAAAAATCATGATAGCCCTAACCAGTTTGGCTCAGTGGATAGAGCGTCGGCCTGCGCTCTATCCACTGAGCCAAGGTTCGATTCCGGTCAAGGGCATGTACCTTGGTTGCGGGCACATCCCCAATAGGAGGTGTGCAAGAGGCAGCTGATCGATGTTTCTCTCTCATCCATGTTTCTAACTCTCTATCCCTCTCTCTTCCTCTCTGTGAGAAATCAATAAAATATATTTTTAAAAAATAAAAATCATGATAAAAATTTAGACATTAAATTTTAAAATGTATGAATAGAGCACATAGTTTTTCTAAATACTCTTAGGGGGTCCTGGAAAAAAACAACATTAGGAGACACTGTTCTAAACTGTCTGAAAGCCAAGAATGTGTGCCTACCATCTAACATTTTTACTTCATATAGAAAAACAAAGCAAGGATTATTTCAGAAAAGAAAAAAAGCAGTCTAAAGCATTCCCTGTAAATTGGCAAATGCAGAACTCTGAACACAGTATATGTTCAATAAACTCTAGCTCATTAACAAAATATTTTGGCCATTCAACTGTTATCTATTAACGGCATAAATACAATATGCCTTTCTACTTCTAAACTTCAAGGAGAGCTTTCAAATTTTAGTCAAATACCAGTCAAAAGCATGTTATTGAAACAAAGCCCTAGATTAGGTAATAAGTACGCTGAATTTTATTCCCTAATTCTTTCCCAGATCTCCATTTACATGACAAGTATTATGGCTGGCCCAGGAAGCCCTGGAGATGAACAAAATAATTTCTATCACGAAGGAAGACCTAGGAGGAAGCATAGCTGTTCTCGGGCACAGGTATTATATAGTAGGAACCCAGGCTCAGAGGCAGCACAGAGGAGGGAATGAGGAGCTCTTGGGGTTGGTAGGCAGAAAGAGTCGTGGATGATCCTTGAGAATAGGTAGGCATGCTTGAACTGATTCTTGAAAGGCGGGCAGGTGTTTGAAGAGGGGATACGAGCCTCCCAGATGGAGGGAAGGAAGAAAGCCGTGGAGAGCAGCCGTCTTCCTCCCTGCACTGTAAATAGTTTAGGCTGGTGTATGAGGCTGCGATTGTGCATGCTGTGTCCGTGGCACATGCTCTGCTGATTAAGAAATGACAGGGAAGCAAGAGGTGAAACTGGAGAGCTGTAGAAGCCAACAAAGGGAGACTTTATTATATGGCTCACCAAGGAGTTTGGACTTGATCCTGTGGCAAAGCAAGTCATTAAAGGTTATTAAACTGGGCAGTTATGGTATAAGATTTGCCTTTCAGAAATATTACATTGGTGTGGACAACAAATGGGAGGTGGGATAGAAGACGGGAAAGACTACAAACTGAACTATTGGTTGGAAGACAATTAGCAGTGATCCTGGAAAAGACTCAAGACAGCAAAGGGGCTGTGTAGGGAAGGTGCTGATGGGAGGAACCTTAAGAATATGGTCTCTGGACAAGTTGCTTAGCAACTGAAGGAGGAGCAGTTTAGTGGGGAATGGGACAGAGACAAGCCTAGGATGAGTTCTACGTTTCTCTGGGTCATGTAATTGGGTAAAAAACATTGTTATTAAAAAATATGGAATCTAAAAATGAATAGCCTGTTGAGGGGAAAAGAAAGAATCTTCAGTCTACTAACTTCAGGCCTTCATTTGTTCTACGAGGCAGGTACCATAGGTATTATTGGCCCCATTTTGTTCTCAAAGGGGTAAAATTATTTGCCAATATCACATGTAGCAGTTTGAGAAGCTTACTGAAAACCAGGCTTAAGAGTAGGTACACAGGGAGACAGGGTCACGCTTTCACAGAACTTATATTTTAATTAATGGGAGGTATAGGGAATAGAAGACAAACCAGCAAGCAAACAATAAGCCAAGGTCTGAAAGACGACAATGGGGGCAGGTATGGGGTGGTCAGGGTAGGTATCTCAGAGGTGACATCTGAGTTGACGCCTCATAGAGGAGAAGGAAGCAGTCATGCAAATTCATAAGGAAAGAGCATTCCATGGAGAGAACAGCAATGAGAAGCCCCCGAGGTAGGAACAAGCCTGGTGTGCCACTGAGGGAGGGATTCCAAATGCATGGCAAGTGGGGAGCAAGAGCGAGTCCCAGGGGCCAGGGCGTTTCTGGGAGGGGGGAGGAGAAAGGCTGGTGGCACCTTAGGGTGGTGCAGGCACAGCACAGACTCCCTTGGCCAAGCCCGGGAACCTGAGCCCATGCACAACCCTGCGTCTGAGAACCTGCATCATGACTCACAAGGCTTTTGGAAGACAGATCACTGCTCAGTTGAGGACTGCCTATTTCGGCACTTGACACAGGGCCAGGAACAAACTCATTTAGTTTTGCCTTGAGAGGTGAACTTTAAAATCTTTAGAGGAACAGAATTTATTCATCTTAAATGTATCTACTCAGAGCAAGAAGCAACTTGCCGTCCAATGGCAGGCAGCTCTGCCCCTGAGGCTCATCATGCCCCACCACCTCCGAGGCTCTCAAAGGGATGAAAGAGACAACCCGTCTCCCAATTAGCTCAGCTGGACAGGGCAAGGAGAAATGGTGGCCCACTGTCAATGTGTGCAGCTGGGCTCCTGCACGCAAACCTGAGAGCCTAGAAGGGACTAGAGGCTGGTGCTGCCCGCTGGCCCCGAGAGGCCATCCCAGCACTGCAGTCCAGCCAGTTCTCTGGAGCACACTGCCCATACCTCCCATCCTCTGGTCGTTTTTTCACTACTGCTTTATAGAAAGAAAGAGCTGCCAATTCCGCCAACAGTCTTTCCCACGGCCCCCATCCAGCCAAATGGCTTCAAACTCCATTTGCGAAGGGTGATGCAGATCAAGCCGCTGACCTTCTCTGAAAAGATCCTACTTTCCTGCCAACTCTCTCCGATGCATCTGCCTGTTGTATCTAAAAGCATCTATATTTAAAGTTTGCCAATGTAGCCCCTTTCAGAGTATCACACCGAGAAGATATATATTATATACACTTATTTCAAAGATGGCTCCAAACATTATGAAATGCCTTCTTTGTAATGGTGTTGGAAACCCGTGGCACATTCTGGTTCTTGCCTAAGGGCAGGCTCAGGTCATGTCTGAGCTCATTTCAAACCACACTCCTGAGCTTTGCAGCTCACCGGCCAATGTTTTGTTCCTACAGACTCTATTCAACCTCCAACCATAAGGCATTTGCACGTGCTTTCACAGCAGCTGTATGTCTCCTTCTGACAACTTTCATAGTGGCATTTAATATATATATGTGTGTGTGTGTGTGTGTGTGTGTGTGTGTGTGTGTGTACATATATTGATTTTAGAGCGGGAGAGGGAGAGAGGGATAGAAACATCAATGATAAAAATAATTAATCAGTTGCCTCCTGAACCAACCTCCCACCCCCCCACCCGCACTGGGGATGAGCCGCAACCTGGGCATGTGCCCTTGGCGGGAATCTAACAGTGACCTCCTGGTTCATAGGTCAATGCTTAACCACTGAATCACACCAGTCAGGATATAGTGGCATTTTTTTTAAATTTTATTTGCTGACTCCTCCAGTAATCTGCAACTTGCATGATGGCAGGGAATACATTTGTGCTTGCCACTGTAGTCCCAGAACCTAGCATAGTGTCTGGCACACAGTAGGCAGTTAATAAATAGCTGCTGAAAAGAATACTATGAAATATATGCAATCATGTAAATGTTTCAGCTTCTGAGAGTGAAACAGCCCCAAATTATCAAATCAAGGCTGATAAAGCTTAAGGCTGAGCCATTCTGTTATTTATTTTTAAAATGTAGGAAAGGTTTTGCTGTTATTTGGGTTTAAACTGATTATGGAGACAATTCTCAAAAAAAGCTTGACTAATAATTTAATAACACTCATTTGGATATATATGGAAATGACCACTATTAATATATATTTTTTAATGGAATGAGTTCATTTTCAAAAAGCTTCACCCAGGTTAAGCCAAATTAAAAAAGAAAAGCTCCTGCTTACTTTATCAGGTACAGTATTAAGCATTCTATACACATGTTTTTCATTTAATTCTCATATCTGATTATTACTCCCAGGTCACAGATGAGGAAATTGAGGGTGCGGAGAGGCTGAGGTTACACACTAAGTGGCATAGCCAGGATTCACATCTGGGTCTATTTGATTCCAAGAGCTATGTTTTTCATCTAAGCCATGTTTTAAGCTAAAAAATAAATGCTGACATTGAGTAATAATGTGTTGCTCTCTCCTATGAAAAGGTACAAGCATACAATCTGATACCACCAACTGGGCAAATGCCTAACTACTTAAAATAGGGTTTGGATGCCAATGATGTTGCAACAGGGAAAAGAGGCAATTCCTGAAAGAGGCATAAGGAGGAATATGCACTAACACTGACTGAAAACTTGTGTTATGCCAGACACTGTATTAGATGGTTTCATGTATAATATTTCTTTTAATTGTAAGAATCCTGTGTGATGGGTAATATTGGTCAAGAAAGAGTTGTAGAGGAAATGTGGTGTTTGGCTGCCCAATGTTCATTCTCTCCCTTTTCCTAAGGAGGTGAACCTCCCGCATTTTAGCTGGGCATAAGGCTCTCTGAAATAAGGACAATACTAGTACTATAACATCACTATTCCAGCTAGGTGAGGCCACATCACTAAGTTCTGGCCAATGAGATGTAACAAGAAGTATATGACAGCCTCGGAAATTTCCCGTAAGAGACCTTCCTTAAGAAAGGCTTTTGCCTTTCCTCTGTCTCCTTCCCTTACTTCTTTCTACTACTTGGAACCTGGATGTGATGGCTGAAGCTCTACCTAGGACCATGAAGTTGAGGGCTTCACCTGAGGTATGATAGATCTAAAAGGTGGAACTGGTCTAGGTCTCAGAAGACTGTAAAACCATCACACCAGCCCTGAATTGTTTCTCTGTAAACTTTTTTTTTTCTTTTTTAGTGTGAAAGAGAAACAAACCTCACTTTGTTTAGGCCACTGTTCCCTGCAGGTCTCTGTAATTGACAGCTAATCTTAACTAATCCAGCAACTCATCCAAACCTAGACTTGCAAAGTCCATGCTCTTAGGCAGAAGCCTGAAGAACTCCTACTTACAATTTGCAATAGATTGGGGGTGGGGGGTGGTATGAAAATGAGTTTGACCGAAGAAGGGAGGTTTGAATATGCTCTCAAATTGGCACACTTGAGAAACAATCAGAAGGAATATGCTACTTGACAGTGAAGAATTTAGCCTCCCTCAGAGATGGGCAGAGGAAGAGCTCAGGTACCTGCATGGAGCTGGAACCAGAAGGGAAATAGAAGCTGTGCAGCTGGTAGCTTCTGTGAAAGATGCTGCTGGCTGAGGAGTAGGCATTGTAGAATGGAGTTCTGGAAATGGCCACAGGATAAGAGAGGCAAGAAGAGTTATAAGAAACTCTGAGTTGAAGAAGTAGGAGATGAAGTTCAAAGACACAGTCTGGAAAAGCACAAGCAGAATGACCCGTATCAAAGACAGCGTAAAGGTCAAAAGGCAAAAGGAAAGATCAAGGTTGAAACTCTGACAACTTATTCATTTCCTTTACACAATTCACAACACCACTGACGTGAATTTAAATTATGTTGGAGTTGAGCAGAATCCTAAATGAAAGGCAGTTGTAGAACAGGGGTTTTATTACTACCTTTTGTTAAATTTCTAAATCAACAGCAAGTGTTAAGATCTTAGAAGAGAGATTCAGTGACTGCAGTTAGGCCTACTTTTATTTAAGATCTTATTGACCCAGAAAACAAACAACAACAAAAAAGCTAGGCCTGCCAAAGACAGTATTTTCAATACTAGAAAAAACTGTCATAAAGGTATGTAGGAAATTTAGAAGATACAGATGGAAAAGAAAATGGAAATAGGGCAATAGGCAATGGCAATGAAAGGAAAAGCAGCAATATGAAAACAGACATGGCAGAACTTAGAAGGCATTTTATAATTGGTTAAATAAATTCTGTGCTATCATTGGGCCTCTCAAATGCGTTCTGCTTGGTCACAGGTCTAAACGGCTGCAGGATCCTGTGCTCTGGAGGCAGGACAACAGGGAGAGACATGCTTCCTACATGGAAAGCAATGCAAATCATTCCACCAAGTCAGGAGTAACACGTCCGATTCAGCATACATTACTGAAATATCAGTGTAGGCTAGAAGGATGTTGAAAAGGAGAACAAAAATAAAACTCGGGCCCTAGCTGGTTTGGCTCAGTGGCTAGAGCATCGGCCTGTGGACTGAAGGGTCCCAAGTTCGGTTTCGGTCAAGGGCACATGCCCGGGGGTTGCGGACTGGATCCCCAGTAGGGAGTGCAGGCGGCAGCAGCTCAATGATTCTCTCTTATCACTGATGTTTCTTTTTCTCTCTCCCTCTCCCTTCCTCTCTGAAATCAATAAAAATATATTAAAGAAAAATAAAATAAAATAAAAGTCAGGCCCTGGCTGGGTGGCTCAGTTGGTTGGAGTATCATGGCATAAACCAAAAGATTGCCGGTTCAATTTCCAGCCAGGAACGTTTGGAGGTTGAGGGTTTGACCCTTGGTCAGGGCACATTTGGGAGGCAGCTAATCCATGTTTCTCTCACATCAGTGTTTCTCTCTCTCTCTCATTCTTTCCCTCCTTCCCTCCCTCCCTCTCTCTCTAAGGAAACAAAAAAATCAATAATGAACATAATGTCAGATGAGATTTAAAAAAAAAAAAGTCATACAGGCAATGGTTAGGGATCCTCCCATCTTCCCTCAGAGGACTTTCAGAGGAAACACACTTTTAAATGGAATAATAATAAATAAAATTCAGAAATTCAATCTTGAGAGACAATAAATGGAAATCGGGGATTAGATTGAATAGACTATTTTTATATGGGCAGCAAAATCAAAAAGGGACACAAAAATACTCATATGCCATCAAAAAGGAATTGAAAATTAAAAAATAAAAACTTGTTTACAAATAAAAACTTTGGTTAAAGAATCTTCTAAATATTATAATATTTGCCCCTCTCAACCTCAGAAAACAAAATAAAAAAATTACAAATTTCAGACAACTGCAGAAAAATACCCACAGTCTAAAAAAATCTTGGAGGGATAATGGAATATTATTCAGTATTCAAAAGAAATGAGTTATCAAGCCACAAAAAGGCATGGAGGAAACTTAAATGCATATTACTAAGTACAAGAAGGCAACAGACTCTAATGATTTCAGCTATATGACATTCTGGAAAAGGCAAAACTATGGCTATGGTAAAAATATCAGTGGTTGCTAGGGGTTGGGGAGAGGAAGGGATGAATAGTGGAAAACAGGATTTTTTTTTTTCAGGGAAGTGATACTATAGTATCATACTCTAATGATACTACAATGATGGATACATGTTATTACACATTTATCCAAACTCATAGAATGTACAACACCAAAAGTGAACCCTAATGTGTAGTATGGACTCTGGGTAATGATAATTTTGTCAATATAGGTTCATCCACTGTAACAAATGGACCACTCTGATGGGGCATGTTGATATTGGGGGAGGTTATAAATGAGTAGGGGCAGGGAGTATATGTGAAATCTCTGCACTATACTCTCAATTTTGCTGTGAATCTAAAACTACCCTAAAGAATAAAGTCTATTAAATAAAAAACTTGGATGACCTGGTCCCTTTTCATTTTAATGAACGTTGCTTTCATTATGAGGATTCTGAATAATACTGTCAACAATAAAATCAAATTAAATTTAAGGTTATAAAGAAGAAAACAGCGACGGGGATGGTCTTCAAAAAGCAGGTTTTAACTAGTCAAATGAAATCACTCCAGATGTGAAAATATTCCAGTTGGGCTGGACACGATAGAATACCTTTCCAATCGAAGAAACACAGTAAGTTTCAAAGAACAGCAAATTTAATTCCAACATTTCAATTTTTTTTTCCTATAAGAAAAACATTCTGTGGGGATAGTAGGTATAAGATAAGTGCACGATTCAACTGTGGACTCAGTGACAACTCTGCCCACTTCATTACCTGAACCAAGAGAATAGCAGACAGTTAGGGCTTACATTCTTCCATCACACTGGCCCAATTACATCAGAGATTAGCTGTCATTTGCCTTCAAGTGTGAAGCTTCGGATTAGGAACGCCAGGGGCAAAAGAAGGTCACCGTGACCCCCTCAACTCAAAGAGCATTGGGGGTTCTCAGGGAGATGTAACCTGAACACATCCAGGGCTCAGGAACTGTTAGATAATTATACTGCCGTTTGGATTCTTCTGTGCGCTTCAAACCTACCCTTGTGTTTAGGAGTCAGGACAGTCTGATAAAGACACATGCCATTTAACTTCTTAGAAAGAGGTGAGCAAAGTTCCCATTCTAAGTTGGCTGCATGTTCGCACACTTAGAAGTTTCATAGCGATATCTTCTTACAAAGTTTTTTTTTTTTTAAGTTTTTAGGCAAGGCACATTTATTGAAGGAAGTTCACGTATAAGTTGCTTTTAAATTCAGTTTTGCTCTTTTCTTGGGGGGAGATGGGAAGGGGTGCTAACAGGGTGTCTTTCTGACCACAAAGAAAGGTCTTCCACAGAAGTCACCTAAGGGCAACCTATGGACTTTGGGAAGTCGGTTGAGGACACGGAGTAAGGAAGAAACACCGTGCCTCCTCCCTTCTGACCCCTCAGCACCTGCTCAACTGCCCCCCCACCCCCACCCCCGGAGGAGGAAACTCTTAGCTTCTCTCTTAGGCTGCCCCCTTCTCCAGCTAACAGACGAATGCCAACACCACCATCACACTGTAGGGGAACAATGAGTACCCAATGAGCACCAAATGTTTGTCAACAGCGCCCGGGCAGGGGCACAGGAGAGCGACCCACCGCGTACTCCCCCGGGAGGTGGCTCATCACCCCGAGGCGGGACCCCAGCCTGCAGCCCCGGAACCTCGCTCCCACACCGCCCCGGGACTCACGTTCAGGTGCAGCGCCCGGAACGCCCGGGCAGGGAGCGGACCGCCTCGCCGCGCACGGGGACGAGGGAGCGGCGAGGCCGCGACTCCTCTCCGGCGCTGCCAGCTGCCCGCACGCCCCGCTCGCAGGTGAGGCTGGACAGGTGACCGCACCTGTTCGGCCAACCCCACCTGCTGCGTCCCCTCACCCCGTCCTCAGCCGCCACCACCGGGGTCCGATCGGCACCTCTCCCGAGAGCAGGGGCGTCCCACCCCGACCTACCTGCGCGAAGGCAGCCCCCGACGCCCGCGCCACCGCGGCGTCCGCCCTGCGCCACTCGGGGCGCGCAGGCGGCGGCCCGGCGCCCGCACTCGGTCGGCTGCCGGCGGCCGCGGGCTCAGCGGGAAGCCCCGGCGCTGGCCGGCTCGCCGCCTCCGACCGGCTCCATTGTGACGCGGCGCCTTCCGCCGGCCAATCGCGGCGCCGCGGCGCGAACCGCTGACTAAGTTCGCGGGCGGAGGCGGAGGGGACTGGGCGGAGGCAGGCGGCGGGGGCGGCGGCGGCGGCGCGGGGGGCGGTGGCCGTGTCCGAGGAGGAGGAGGAGGAGGAGGAGGAGGAAGGAGAGGGGAGAGAGCCAGCGGCTGCCCCGGTAGCTGCTCCTGCTGTTAAATTTGCAGTCGCCTCGGCCCCGGACTGCGGGGGCCGGTGACTCACCCCGCGCCGCCGGTGGAAACAAAGCGCAGCTGCCGTCGCCCGGGGGCGCGCCATGTGGCCTCCCGCCGGCTTGCTCTCCGGTTCGCCGGCCGCGGCACTAGCCACACAGCGCCTGGTGGGAGAGGACGGAGCGGGTGTCTGCGAAGAGCTGTTTTCTAAAGACGGGAGGGAGAGGCACGCCGTGTGGGGGACTTCGGAAGTACAGTATTTGGGTGTCGGCCCCGCCTTCTCACGGGCGCACCCCCGAGTCATTTGTGATTTACATAACGAGCTGTGGGCCCCAAGGGCAGGCTCGGGTGGAGCGCGCGGGAACCTACCTCTTGCACACACAAGTCCCTTTGCCTTTACACGGCGTGCTTGGCAAGGCTGCAGGGCTGAGCGTGTGCGGGAGAGCTTACAGTTTGTAGCAAAAGGAACGGCTTAAGTTAGGATTCTGGGCCTCCAGTACCATCCACCTCTCAAACGTTCTCATCTTCGGCTTGGAGAGGGAACAACGTGGTAGAGGGGGCCACCCTAGACTCCTAACCGGCGTTTCCTGGCTAATAGACTGCAGGACCGCCCCATCTTCTGTCCCGCCCCCTTCCCCCTGCAGTTGTGGCCCTGCGTTTACATAACGCCAAACCAGGAATTTGGGAGACTTAATATTTTATCCACATTCACCCCCCCCAACTCTCATCGCCACCCCCAGTTTAAGTCAGTATTTTTGCAGGGACTTGCTTCAACAGTGATTGAGTTAGACTACTTTTGTATCTCTGAGTTGCTATGGCGACCACATCCCCATGTATTTTAAAAAAATAAAAATGTTTGTACAGGGACCTCCCGAAAGTAAATGAAGAATTATATAAAACGCTCAGCATTTGGGACCTTTCTGACCAGTTTGTGTAAATTGTATCCCAGGAAGAACGTTCAGATTAGGACCACAATTTGAATTACCCTGAAAGGGAAGAAGGCTATCTGCTTGACGCTGCTCTATTCTTTTCTCGCCCCTGCCATTCTGTGTTGGCAGCTGTCTTCTTACTGAACCTTAGAGGAAGGGCTGGAAGAACCTTCTTTCATTTGGTCATTCACAGAGTTTTTATCGCGTTTATGTGTGAGAAGCACTGTGTATGTACAGATCTATTAAGCTAATTTAGAATTGGTTTTGGTCCTCAAACTGCTTATCACTTGGAGAGGAAGATTAAAAAACACACACACAGAATCAAATACGAAACAAGGGAAAAAGTGAACGCTAGAAGAGATACTGATTATAAAATCATGACATTAAAACTTGAGAATGTCTAGTTTTTTATATGTATCTTGGAATGTTTGGAAAGCAAGGTTCTCTCCCAAATCCACGAACAGATCACTGATTCTTCTGTTACAGCAATATCACTATCTCTGTGACCGGGGGTGGTTACTTAACCTCCTTGAGTGAGCCTATAAACTAGACGATCTGTTCAGATTCCAATGCCAAGGATGGTATGAATGAAAAAGTGACCCAAGTTGCCATTAGCAGGAAGTTAAAGTGATAAAGTTCATTAAAACTGTATTAGGTTTGGGTTGATCTCAGATATGTAGGTTATAAGTGTGTTTATTTTATTCTAATTCTCATGAACAAAATCGCTCCCCCCCCCCCCCCCCCCCCCCGCCACAACATTTAATACTGACACTGGAGAAAATGGGTTTCTAAATTTGTGATCCTGCTTCTGGGAAGCGTCCTCTGCAGCCATAACATCCAGTAGATGTTTCTGTTGTTTTCTTCCTTCTGCTGAGACTTCTTATCAGCTCCTGCTTGCATTACAGTGAGGAGAAAGATCACCTCAAAAGCTGGAGGGGCAGCGGCAGCCACGTGGGCACACAGCGGAAGGGCATGGCCGCCTGCCTCCTCCTGGGTGAGCTGTGGGGCAGCAGCAGTGGATGGAGGCTGGGGGAAGAGCCGGGCAGGAAGCCGGAGATGGTGGGCCAAGGCCTCTCATTCCGGGTTTGAGAGAAACCTTGGTTCTGTCCTAGTGCGGATCCCCCTGCGGATCCCTGCAGGGGCCGGACTGCGTGTGCGGTCATGATGTCGGCATACACCCAGGCTCTGGAGGGAAGAAATGCAGCAGACAACTTGGAAAGAAAAGAGCAGTGAACCCTACCACAGAGAAAGCACTTTCCAAGGGACCACAGTTGTGTGGCTGCGGTAGACTTTTTACACTGGGAGGAGTTATTCCAGCTCTTTCACCCACATGTCCCAAGTCAGTTAAACGCATCAGTCCTTTCAGCCGAAACTGCCTCAGACATTGACCCTTTCATGCCTCAGATTCCACATCTAAATGAAATAATGTGGCATTTGTCTTCCTCTGTCTGAACACTCAAAGGGTGTTTAAGTGTTTGGGCAGGCAGCAGACCCCTGTGGGGCAAATCCTGCTGCTTGGGGTCATCCCCCACACAGCAGCTTGCATGCTGTGGCTACCGGGGATCCTCAGCCAGTCAGCCTGAGGGTCAGTCCCACCCACTGACGTGCCACAGCAATCAAGGCTCAACTACAGCAGGACACATGCAACTGCTCAAGTAATCAGGGAAACTGTGCCACTGGGCCCCACAGGACACCTACTACATAAGGCCACCCTGACAAGACTCGGAGATATAGCATATCGACTAATACATAGAAACAGAGAGGCAGAAAATGAGGAGACAAAAAAACATGTTTCAAATGAAAGAACAGGAAAAATCTCCAGGAAAACAGCTAAATGAAATGGAGCAATCTACCAGATTTCAGAACACTGGTTATAAAGATACTTAAAGAACTTAGAATGTCAGCAAAGAACTAGTAAGCATAAAAAGGACATAAAAACCATAAAAAGAACCAGTCAGAAATGAAGACTACAATAACTGAAATTAAAAATGCACTAGAATCCATCAACAGCAGATTAGATGAAGCAGAGGACTAAATCAGTGATTTGGAAGGCAAGGTAGCAGAAAAAATAGCAAAAAGATAAAAGGATTAAAGAAATTAGGATATTTTAAGGACCTCTGGGACAAAATCAAGCATAGCATTTCCATCATGGGGTAACCAGAAGGAGGAGAGAGAGAGAGAGAACAATTTAGAACCTATTTGAAGAAATAATGACTGAGAATTTCCCTAAGCTGGCAAAGGCTATAAAAACTATCGGAAAAAAGAATTCCTCTTCCTCTATTGTGACTCACATCTAACTAATAGAATATGGTGGAAATGATGCTATGTTAGTTCCAAGAACATAACTTTCATTTGATACTCTCCTTCTTGAATCATTCACTCTGGGGGAAGCCAGCTGCCATGTTGTGAGGATAACTCAAGCTGCCTTGTAGAAAGGATGCTGAAGAGAGGAACTGAGGCTTCAGCCATGTGAGTGAGGCACCTAGAAAGGGGATCCTCCAGCTTCAGTTGAGCTTTCAGAGGACTCCAGCTACATCTGACATCTTGAATGAATTTTCATGAGGGATCCCACCTCAACACTTTTTAGCTAAGCTGCTTCTGACCCACAGACACCTTGAGAGATAATAAATGTTTGTTATTGTTTTAAAAAATGCCATTCTCAGAGAACTTTGATACTATATACAAGATTTAGGTCCATAAACAAGAAAGAGTATTTTAGTAATGACATATTATTTGCATCTCATAGTAGGCCTTAGAATAAGACATACAAATATGGTTTGGCTTTTCATGCCCAGTTAATCTCTTTGAAAATAGGACACATGGAGTCTTTGATGATATGCAGTCCCTACAGGAGTATCTGAAGTCTTCTAAAGAATTCTCTGATCAATTTATTTTGGTAAAAATTCTGAAAAACTCGGTCACTACACTGAGTGGCCATATTATTATGATCTCTGAATGCATAATAATCTGGCCACTCAGTGTATATCCTATATAATAAAAGGCTAATATGCAAATTGTCCCCTCAACCAGGAGTTTGATCAGCAGGCAGGCTGGCCAACTGCCCATGTCCCCTCCCTCTGGCCAGGCTGGCCAGACACCACCCATGCATGAATTCATGCACTGGGATATATATATATATATATATATATATATATATATATGCGCCAGATTATTATGCATTCAGAGATCATAATAATCTGGCCACTCAGTATATTTCCACTACCAAATTCACTTACATTGGAAATAGTGATTCAAAATCCCATCATAGATATTAAGTACATATTGTGTGTCCATCAATATAGTAGACATCAGGCATGATACCAAAGAAGCATCAAAGTTGGTCCCAGTCCCTGAGCTCAGTCACTCACAACTTAGACCAAGAGTCTTCAAACTTTTTAAACAGGGGGCCAGTTCACTGTCCCTCAGACCGTTGGAGGGCCGGACTATAGTTTAAAAAAAACTATGAACAAATTCCTATGCACACTGCACATATCTTATTTTGAAGTAAAAAAAACAAAACGGCAAAAACACCCGCATGTGGCCCGCGGGCCGTAGTTTGAGGACGCCTGACTTAGACAAACACACAGAAAACAATCAAGTATAACTAAATGCTCAGATGAAGAGATTGAACAATGCAGGTGGTGGTGGTAGAAAAAGCCTCATAAAAAAAGGGGAAGTTCAACAAATAATGAAAAAGAAGACTAAGGAAATTAAATTCTAAAGCTTTGCTTTATCTGCCCCAAATATTGTCTTAAAATGATCAACCCATTCTCAGGGTTCAATCTCTTTCTGATGAACTGAGAAGCTCTAGAAGAATCGTAAGTAAAAATATTCTACTTTCTACGCATCCCATTAGGTAGAAAAAGAGCTACGTGTAGGGCCTTCACATTCATGTGCCAAAGGGATAACTGAACAGCAAATGCAGCCAGTTTCTCTACCCAATGAAACAAGCAAAGTCACAAATAATAGAAATGAAAGGATCACTACAATTCCATGACTCTCATGAAGTAATCAACTAACACTGGGGTTTGGCAGATCCCTTCTGAGCTGATTCCCTGGGGAAAAAACAAAAAAAAACCTCTGAGTGACATGAGCATTAATCTATGCTTCATGTGGTTGCCTTACTAAGAGTTTAGTTTTCTATGGGTCTTAAGAAAATTTTTATGATTAATGGAGGACAATATGATTTAATATTAACAGTTCTTTCCCAGTTCATTATCCTAAAATTATTTATGATAATGAAAAATCCTCTCTTTTAATTAATTAAACATTTCATGTCTACAGTGTATAAAAAAAAAAGCACCGGGGATCTGACAGTAGGAAGGGAGTATGTCAAAATAAATAATTTCTTTACTTAAAAGTATAGTATGCTCTAGTGGGGAAGGTATATCCAGCAAACATACATCATCTTAAAGGGGAGAAGAAGATGAGGTTGGTGGGTCATGTAGTATTGAAGAAGAATCATACTGAACATGGGTCTGAGGAAGTTTGGATAGCTTTAGGGTTCTAAATTAAAATATTGTCTCAGCATCATGCATAGTTCACCCTAGATGTCATTTCAGAAGAAAACTAGAGGCCTGATGCACGAAATTCATGCATGAGTAGGCCTTCCTTCTCCCGGCTGCCAGCACCGGCTTCCCTCCAGCACCTGGGCTTCCCTTGAAAAAGGAGGTCCCACCCACCCGCCGCAGCCCACTGGTCAGTGGCCTGGGTCTCCCTCTGTGTCCGGATGGTCGTTCCGCTGCTCAGCCTTTCAGTCGATTTGCATATCATGCTTTTATTATATAGGATAACAAATGTTAGAAGCCATTCACAATTTTGCATTCTCAGAAAGTTTGTCAGAATCCCCCTGGCTCAGCTGTGTATGATTGAGCATATTGTCACTGATAAAGAATTTTATTTATTTTTGACCACTTTACCATGTTTTTCTGACCTTTTCAATCTCTTAATTACAGATGTTTAACACAGGCCTGGGGAAAATTCTGAGAATGATCCCTGAGCGTGAGCTCAGTGGTGAGAATTCTGAGAACAGGATGATTGGGACATTTCACATGTGTTTGGAATAATGTACTTGACCTAGAAATCCAAACTGTAATCGTGTAAGGCCGACTGTGCATTTCTGTGTGAGTTGATCCCTTATCATGGGTCGAGTCTGAAATATTCATGACTGGTTACTCTGTGTTCTCATCTCCCACTGTGCTTTAACTGTACACTGCCCCTTCCTCGGGAGACAGGTGCTAAGGAGATGACCTTCAGCTTCTTCTCTGAAGGAAAAACATCAATTCCTGGGGCAGGGTGCTTGACATCCCCAGTTGATCTGTCTTCTGGGAAGTTGTCCAAATATTTCTTTGAAAGTTTCCCATGAATCTCATTAGAAGAATATATATTGTCATCAGGGTCACATATTGGAATCCACCACACAGCAGCCAGCCATCATTGACTCATGTCCATAAAAAGACAGTGACTTCTAAGAAAATATCTGTGAATGAAGCCAGGCTGAAAACCTAGAATAAAGCAGAGCTGGTGTTCCTCAGCTTCTGCAAAGTGGTCTGATGAGTTCTGATAGTGACTGAGAAATGCTTGCTGGGGTCCCTATGAGGATTCAATCTGTGTTCCCCAAACCATGTTGAAATCTGGGTAAGAGGTTTTACAGAGCTGTAATAGCAGCTGGTTTCTGAGGTTTCTCATAGTTAACCCTTCCATTTCTTTGGTTTTGAATAACCCAGGTCCAGCAGCAGCCAGATCTGATTTCCCTCTCAAAAACTGTGTGTGTGTGTGTGTGTGTGTGTGTGTGTGTGTGTGTGTGTGTGTTTCTTGGCCTATTATAAGGCCATCTGTTCATTATAATTACACACTGAATACTGGACTTCAATTCTTATCTAACCTGATTTGCTAGGAGCAGGAGCTAATACATCTGTGGTTTATTATGGATTTTTAAAAATCAAAATGATTTAAAAGAATCAGACCTAGAATACGTTAGGGTTGGAGAAGAAAGAGATATGTGCCAGAAAGAGCATTGGTCTTGAGTTCTACTGATGGCTCCTCTGACCATGAGACCCAGGGCAGGCCACTAACAATATCAGCAGGAGTTTCTATCTTTCAATGTTTTTATTATGTCTATCCTGGACAATACAAGGAAAGAAGATAGGCATAGTTCATGTTTCAGAAGTCTCAGACTTCATTTTATTTCATTCATTCATTTATCATCTGAAAATATTTATTCTGTGTGTACCATGTGCAAAACACTAGTTTTGGGGAATACACTGGTCCCTGTGATGGATGTGGCATTTGTCCTTCTGAGGTCCACAGTCGGTCAGCATGCCTCCAGAATATGTTAGGCTGGATGTGATAAATCACTGAGGACTAACTAACCAAATTTCAATCTGTCCCACAACACCATCCTCTTTGGCTTTGTCTCCTGAACCTTACAAAGTCAAATGCAGACACTCCTTCCAATTACCTTCTTAATCTTCTACTAACTTATCTCTGCAAACTTCCTTACATTCCAATTCACTATCCACCAAATTGTGGTTTAGGGAGCATATAAAACTTGCCCTCAAGAAGCTTAAAGTTTTTAAAACTCAAAAATATAGAGGCGAATATGTAGCCAGATATGTGAGTGAATATTGAGCCCAGTAGAATCTTCTAACACATCATATTTACATGGTTCAGAACTCATGACTCGAATTTGCTTTATGATATCTGAATATAACCTGATTACTTTGTGAAAAGGAGCAGTAAAATAATAAACCAGATGTTCTTTATCTCATTACAAAATTGAGGGCAAAGGTAGTCGGGTCTTTTATTGATAGAGGAGAGAGTAGGTTCAAGTGGCTAAGATTCCTCAGAGAAATTCAGACCTGATGAGTGAATTAAAGAATTTAGGGCTTGAAAGAAAGCCTGTTGTTATAGTGAGTAGAATAGCTTTTGGTGGCTGACAAAGGCCTCCTTGTAGGTGGGGGAGTTACCGAGAGCCTGGTTATAAATAAAGATAAGGGGGAAGTATACTGAAGGATGAAAACAGATATATAGGTGGGTGGAAATTTTACAGTTTTATCTTTATTTTGAGTGAACTCAATTGTCAAATAAAATTCCTGGATATATTTAATTTACTTAGCAATTCAATAAGCAGATAGAATGTTTTGCTCTTCAGGGTCCCTTAGGACAAAAAGGATGTATGCATTCTGACAAAATACATTGATAATACAAATGATTTCTCTTGGTAAATTATAGTTCACAGAACTCATTCAAATAACATATTATAGTCATTTCTAAGCAATGTACTTACCTCTATAGTGTGTATATCAAAGAGTGATGTCATCTGTTGGCAGTTCCTAGCCTTATAGAGTTACTCTGTTAAACTTCCTGCAGCTCAGCCATCATTCAGAGGCCTAATAGGTTGCAAGAAGGTAATTGGTTAACTGCAGATCCCTAACATCCTCGGAGGAATGCTGTGAGAGTATGGATTTAGGAGGGCAAAGGCCACATCCATCACATGGACTAGTGCATCTCCAGAAAGCAGGCAGTATTTTGCACATAGTAGTATGGAGTAAATGTTTGTTAAATGATGAATGAAGAAATGAAATAAAACCAAATCTCTGAGACTTTTGAAATACACATCTTCTCCATGTTGTATATTCTGGTGTCATCTCAGGATTGAAACTGTAGCTCTGTTGGCTTTAGGTCTCACAGTTTAACATGCTTTACTTGATTGAAGAATTAACAAATTTAAAAGACTGGGATTTGCAAGTGGGGAGGAGTACATGGTGGTGATTAGAGAAGACAAGGGAATTATATTCAAGTGGCAACATTTGTTAACATTAGCTAAAAAATTTATTACAAGGTTACTTACTGTATTTCTCACGGCCGTGGATGTCTTAATCTCTTCCTTCTAGTAACATATACATCCACATTGGAATTGGGCCTTTTTTCCCAAGTGAAGTGTCTTGTGACTTTGAAGTATTCTAATATCTTGAGATTTCTTTAATCATTATTTATTTTAATTTAATTTTTAATTACAGATTATATTTAATAGTAATTTGCATTAGTTTCAGGTATATAGCTTAGTGGTCACATACTTTACAAAGTGTCCCTCCACTCTGCTATTTCAAGTACCCACCTGGCACCATACATAGTTAATATAATATTATTGACTTTATTCCCTATACTATACTTTACATTCCCATGACTATTTTGTAATTACCAATCTGTACTTTTTAATCCCTTCACATTTTTCTACCAATTCCCCAAGCTCCCTCCCTTCTGGCTAACATCAGTCTATTCTCTGTATCTATGAATCTATTTCAATTTTGTTTGTTTATTTATTTTGTTTTTTTAAATTTCATAAATAAATGAAATAATATGTGTTTGTGTTTCTCTGACTTACTTATTTCACTTAGCATAATACCCTCTAGGCTGTTACAAATGCTAAAATTTCATTCCTTTTAAGGCCGAGTAATTATCCATTGTATATATGTAATACCTCTTCTTTATTCACTTATCTATTAATGGGCACTTGCTTGCTTCTATATCTTGGCTGTTGTAAATAAGGCTGTAGTGTGAACTGCATCCAACACGGCCAGGGGTGAACCTGAGGAGAGCCGGTGAAGGATTAAAGAAGACAGACAAGAGAATACAGTTGGGGCCAGGTGGGACACTGTTCTTGGATGGAGAGACAATGCCACAGCCTGTAAGCTGAGTCTTTATTTATAGTCAGATACCTCAAGGCAAAGCAAGGGCATGGTCAAGATGTTTACAATGTTCTCCTGAGTTTCAAATCTACTTAATTACATGCACCTGAGAACTCTATCAAGCCTACATCACTCAGCCACCTGGGACCACAGGTCAGATCATAAGGTCAAACTTATAACCATAGCCTTTGGCTATAATTGTGCTGGGAGGGGTTTGCCCTCCAAGCTGGGACCTGCACATGGCTTTGCCATAAGAGGACCATGCCCTCTCATTAGTCCAAGGCTTGAACCTGTCCAAACGCTGTAGCCGCTCTCCATAGTAGTGAACATAGGGGTGCATATATTCTTTTGAGTTAATGTTTTGGGTTTCTTTAAATATATACCCAGAGTGAAATATTTGGGTTGTAAGGCAGTTCCACTTTAATTTTTTTGAAAAATATCCATACTGTTTTCCAGAGTAGCTGCACCAATCTGCATTCCCATCAAAGTGCACAAGGGTTCCCTTTACTCCACATTCTCACCACACTTGTTATTTGTTGATTTATTGGTGCTAGCCATTCTGACAGGTATGAGGTGATTTCTCATTGTGGTTTTAATTTGCATTTCTCTGAGGATTAGTGATGTTGAGCATCTTTTCATATGTCTATTGGTTATTTGTATGTCCTCATTAGAGAATTGTCTATTCAGGTCCTCTGCCTACTTATTAATTGGACTAGCGTTCCCGTTGCAGGAAAAATCCTGCAATAGGGTTTCCTGCTGCACTCTACCCTGCCCTGCCTTCTCCGCCAGCCCGCCTGCTTTTCCCTTCTCCCCCGGCCCCGCCTCCGCTCCTCCCTTCTCCCCCGCCCCGCCTTCTCGGCCAGCCACCTGCTCTCCTTCCTTCTCCCCTGGCCCCGCCTCCGCTCCTCCCTTCTCCCCTGGCCCCGCCTTCTCCACCAGCCAGCCTGCTTTTCCCTTCTCCCCCGCCCCGCCTTCTCCACCAGCCCGCCCCCTCTCCTTCCTTCTCCCTGGGCCCCGCCTCCGCTCCTCCCTTCTCCCCCGCCCTGCCTTCTCCACCAGCCCGCCCCCTCTCCTTCCTTCTCCCCCGGCCCCGCCTCCACTCCTCCCTTCTCCCCCACCCCACCTTCTCTGCCAGCCACCTGCTCTCCTTCCTTCTCCCCCGGCCCCGCCTCCGCTCCTCCCTTCTCCTCCCCCCGGCTTGCTTGCTTCTCTGCAGCTTTGCTCCCTTCTGCAGCTCTTGGCTTCTTTCTACGCTGTCTTGATATGCAAATTAGCTTCCATCTTGGTTGGGTAATTTGCATACTCGTCCTGATTGGTTGATGGGCATGGCTTGGCTGGTGGGCGTAGCTTGGGCATAGCAAAGGTGCGGTCAATTTGCATATTTGTCTATTATTAGGTAGGATTGTTTGTTTGTTTTTAGAGTTGAGCTGTATCTGTTATTCATAAATTTTGGATATTAACCCCTATTGGATGTATCATTGGTGAATATGTTCTCTCATTCAGTGGGTTGCATTTTCATTTTCTTGATAAGTTTTTATTTTTTTGCTGTGCATGAAAATTCATGCACTGGAGGTGGGGTCCCTCAGCCCAGCCTGCCTCCTCTCATAGTCTGCGAGCCCTCAGGAGAAGGTGATGCCCCCATCACACCTCTGCTGCTGCCACTGACGGCAGCGCAAGCCTCGGCTGGCCCTAGTTAACTGAGCCTTGGGCGGCCTGGGCGACTGGGCAGCCACCATCCGAGACTTGCCTGCACCTCAGGCTGACCCTGGGTAGCTGGGCAGCTGCCATCTGAGGCTTGCTTGTGCCTCAGGCTGGCCCTGGGCGGCTGGGGGGCTGAGGGGACTGGGGAACTCCAGAGGCAGGTGCACAGAGCAGCCAGACCCACCTGGAGGTGGGCCCAGCTGTGCCATGTGCCTGCTGCCTCGGTGGGGCTGAGGGGACTGAGCTCCACCATCTTGTGGCTGTAGGTGCCACCATCTTTGAGGGTGTGACAGTCAATTAGCACATTCCCTCCTTATTGGCTGTGGGTGATGCCAACTTTGTGAGGGCATGATGGTCAATTAGCATATTCCCTCTTTATTAGATAGGAGATATATATATATATATGGCTAAGTTGACTCGCACATGTGAGATACATATAAAGCTCTCGCTGGGGCCAATTGCACACACGTGTCTCGATCTGTCATTGTTGATTGTGAATTTGGTTGACATTTCCATTATAGAGAAAGGACAAATAGAGATATTAAAATATTAATTTAACTCTATTAATTAAATAGAATTAATATAAATAATTAATATTAAATATTAATTCTTCTAATTAATTTCCTTTCAGTGTGCACAAATCTGTGCACCAGGACATTAGTGTTGAATAAGAGTGTTGAACACAGACATCAAGCTCTTTCCCTCTCAAGAGCATACTTGCACCTTTCTTTCCTCTCAGGCATGCATTTCCTAAACTGAAAGTGTCCCCATAAGACTTGCAACCAGGGGAGCAATGGCCAGCAGCAGCTCATCCTGGGCTAACCCTCTGAAACTATCTCTAAAGGCCCCTTTCCTCTGACTTTCCAGTGAGCCAAAACAGCCCTTCCTAGGCTCTCTCTTATTGCTTCTTCTATCCTAAACCCTTCCTTGTTTTACTGTCCCCAGTTTTAATAAATGTACTGTCAAAATCAATAACCCCCTCTGTCCCAAATTAAAGAAAGAAAGAAAGAATTCACTCTAACAGGGTCTGGGGCCTGCCAAAATCTCCCTTTGGGTGTGCTGCATGTAGAGCTAAATTGGGTTGTGCTCTGATGTGGTCTGAATCCTGCCTCTGTGTATGTATGTTCTGGCACCACTTTGGAGGGACCCAAGTACAAGTTTATATCAAGAGCTGCTTGTGACCGGCCCTGGGCTACCTGTTTGGAGCTACAAAGCATTCATGGGCCTGGATGTATATGAGAGGGGCCAACCTGTTCACCAAGGCTGGCTTCCACCAGCACCAAGCGTGGGGGCAGGCCATCAAAAAGCCCAAATCTCTTCAAGATCAGTCTTCGCCTGCTAACCACCTGTTAGTCTCATTCACTGAACGAGACTCTGGTAGTATGCAAGTTGTGTGGGATTGGTTTTTAGTGAGTCATGAAGCAGGGGCAATTGGTGTTCACCAGATTAATACCGATTCAAATCTGGCACCAGTGCTACATCTGAGGCTACTCAGCACATTCTCAGGGTACACTAAGGTCATCCGCCATCCTCTGGATACCTTCAGACCTTTGTGATGAGGTAGGGTTTCCAGGAGTCATCAGGGTGAGGCCATCGGAGTTCATCAATATTTGGCCATGTTTAGGGAGAACTCTGCACAGGAATGTGTGGTGTCAATGGGCAAGTGAGGGAAAATGGTTCCCGCCCATGTGCTATACAACTCAGTTTTTCTCCCGCCCATGAGCCATACAACTCAGTTTTTCCCAGAGTCTGCCCAAATCTCTTGGAGAGTCTTCTGCACAATCACCAGGCTTGGCACAGCCTGCTGACAATGTTGCTCAAGCTTTGGAGGGCGGGCCACTGGCAGTTGGGAGGGTGGAGCTAGTGGTTCTCTAGTGGTGGGGCTAGTGGATCTGCCCTGGGGGATGGGGTGCTCCTACTCTGACACCAGTGGGTGGGCTGCTGCTGCACTGGCTTGAGAGGTGCTGCTGCTCTGGCACTGGGGGACTGGCTTGGGTGGGAGGGGAAATTGCCACTGCCCTAGAACCACACAACTCAGCCTCTGACTCCCTCTGCGTTAGCCCTTAAGATCTCTTCAAGGAAATCTACACCACAGGATCAGGCAGCAGACTCCTTTGCAGGGCATGAGCTCAGCAGGATGGGGTGACAGGGAGTTGGGAGGTATGCACTGGGGAAAAAATGGCCCTCCCTCTAGAGCCCTACAATGCAATTTTATCTGTGCAACTCTGATACTCCCTGAGTCTGACTGGCCCTCCTCAAGAGTCTTCCAATAAAGTCTGCACTGGGTGCCCAGGCTGGCTATAACCAGCAGACTCCTCTGTAGCTTGATTTAGGAGGACAGGGCAACAGAGAGTCAGGAGGGTGGGGCTAGTGCATTCCCACATGAGTGGGAATGCTGGACCCAGGACAGACGATGCCTGTGGGTGGTGTGGGAGAGGGACTCAGCACGGGAACATTGGTGGCTGTCCATCCAGCCCTCTCCCAGAAGTCACACAACCCAGTCTCTCCCTGTATGACTTCAGTCCACTCTGAGCGCCTTCCCTCTGCTGGAGCTCAGGGTGATGGGCTACTAACAAGATTTTGTGCACTGGCTTTTTAAGAGGGCAACTGAGTTTCCAGCAGTCTCCTGTCTCACCCTGGTAGATGGAATTCATGCTGACTTTCACAGCCTGTTGGTATGCTGGCTCCTTTCCCTGGCACTGGTGTGTCTAGCTGATGAGCTGGTGTGGGGTTAAGACCCCTCGCACTTCAGGGTCTGCAGCTGAGATAGTTCTCTGGTTTCTTAACTAGAGCATGTGGGTTCGGGGTGATCCCTTTTCATGTCTCCACCCTTTTCATGTCTCCACTGGGATGCTTCAGTCTGCAGGCAGGTGCTCTATCTACTGAGCCAAACCAGCTAGGGGTCTTTGGTGATTCTTGACCAGAGCATTCTCTTTGGAGATGCTGGAAGCCATGATGATTAGCATAAAATAACAAGAAAGCATAAAGACACGAGTTCAAAAATTATGACTACCTTTATTAATAGTTACCTAAATAGTATAGCATAGTTCTACAAGCATGGATTCTGGAACAAGACTACTTGGGTTTAAATCTTGGCTTTGCCCTTATGTGGAATCCTTTTACTTTATTTTTGTTAATTTCTCTGTGCCTTAGTTTTCTATTTGAGAAATGGGTGTAGTGAGAATTAAATGAATAATATGGTTAGAACCCAGCCAGTGTGTCTCAGTTCGTTGAGCACCATCATGTGCACCAAGAGGTCACTGGTTTGATTCCCCATCAAGGCACATGCCCAGGTTGTGGGCTTGATCCCCAGTAGGGTGTGTGCAGGCGGTAGCTGATCGATGTTTCTCTCTCATTGATGTTTCTCTCTCTCTCTCTCTCCCTCTCTCCCCCTTCCTCTCTCTCTAAATATCAATTAAATCTATCTATCTATATGTATATATTTAAAAAATATATGCTTAGAGCAGTTCCTGGCATATAGTAAGTCCCATATTAATCTTAATTCTTATTATAATCTTGGGTAAATTACTTGTCCAGTCTGGGTTTAGAGTTTCCACATATAAAATGAGAGGCTTTAACTAGATTATGTCTAAACCCCTCCTGAACTTACTATTTCTAACCAAGGACAGTTAGTCCGTGTGTGTGTGTGTGTGTGTGTGTGTGTGTGTGTGTGTGTGTGAGGGATAGAGATAGGGAAGTGGATGATTAGTTATTAAATGCTTTCCTTGATTAATGGAAGATTAGGCTATTGGGAGACGGAGGTAAACATCTTTGTTAAACTCTAAATTTCTTGAGGGTAAGAAGCATATCTTTTCTTTTTCGGCTTACCAAGGACTAACATGGTACCTGGTAATAGTGTGTGCTCAATAAAGTATTAATTGATTTGGAATAAGTGCCCTTGTGTTTTATGTTCCCAGATCTGTGGGAATGGGATAGGGTGGTACCTGCTCCTTAAGCCCTTTCTAGCTTTAAAGCTACTTACGCTAAATATTCAAAAGACATTAGTGCTCTCTGCTGGAGATATTCATAGTGCAAGAATTTATAGTTGATTGGGTTTTTGATGGCAGACTCTGATTTGAGTTTGGAAGTCCTGGATTTTAGAAATAAGATATGGCAGGTATACTTTTCTGTGTTGAAAGTACAGATTTGGTGTTATGGCATTGAGAATGATGTGATTCACACTCAAGTGTTAAGTCTCATCTCTTTCTTTCTTTTTCTTAATCTTTATTGTTGAAAGTATTACAGATGTCTCCCCTTTTTCCTCCATTGACCCCTTTTTCCCAACTCCTGCCTCTTCCCTAGGCTTTCGCTACACTATTGTTTGTGCCCATGGGTTATGAATATGCATATAATTTCTTTGGTTAATCTCTTCCTGTTTCCCCACCCCCACCCCCCTGAGTTTCATCAGTCTGTCTTCTATTTCTGCCCTTCCTTCAGAGCACTTATATCTGTTCATTTGCACAAAGTTTGTATTCTTTTTTATTCATTTTAAATAAAAAGAGAGGAACAGCATTAAGATATTGATGTTAAGAAAGTGAAAAAACAAATCACAGAATGGTAGAAAATACTTGTAAATCATAAAACTGATAAGGGACTTGTATATGAATGTATAAAAATATAACTCAACAATGAAAAGGAAAGAACCCAATTTTAAAACGGGCAAAATATTTGAATTGGCAGTTCTCAAATACACACACACACACACACACACACACACACACACACACACAGACAATAAGCACATGAAAAGATGCTCAACGGCAGTCATTAAAGAAATGCAAATCAAAACTGCAGGAGATACTACTTCAAATTCATTAGGATGATTAAAATAAAAAGACAATGATAAGGCTCAGTGAGGCTATGGAGATGTTGGAAGTTTTATCACATTGTTGATGGGATTGTAAAATGGTATATCCACTTTAAAAAACAGACTGGCAGTTTCCTAAAATGTTGAACATAGAATTACTATATAACCCATTAATTCTGCTTCTAAGTATATATTCAAGATAATTAAAAATGTGTATGCACAAAAAATCCCTGTACACAAATGTTCATAGAAGTATTATTCATTATAACCAAAAGTAGAAGACTAAATGTCCATCAACTGACAAGTGGATAAACAAATTGTGATCCATACAATGGAACATATTTTGGCCATGAAATGTAATGAAATATTGATCAGTGCTACTGTTAGGGGCAAAAATAGAATTTTGGGAACTAGCTATGGTTATAGGAAATATAATCATGCTCTGTTAACTGTGATTGCCTTATTCTTGTTAAAGAAAGACATTCTAACCTGGCTGGGAGTTGTATGCACCCTTTTCCCCCAACTGGGAGTTAACCTTGGACCTGAGAGTCCACCTTGGAATGAGGTCCATTTTCATTCAAGAACTGTCTATTATCATGGAAATTTCAGTATGCTCAAACAATGGAGTCCCACCCCAACCTACATTGCCTACCTCCCCACACCTGTAATCCCTACTTCCCCAAATAATCTTTGTCTTACCCCATATAAGCAGCTGGCTTTATGGGGGACTGCAGAGCAGATTTTTGTGGATGACCTGCTGCTCTCCCATATTGCCCACATTATTGGAATAAATGTTCACATATGATTCAATCCTGTCTCTGTTGAATTGGCTCAAGTAGTGATAGGCAGCCCGGACTCATTGGTTGTCCGGTTTCACTACAACATAGATGAACCTTGCAAATATGCTAAGCGAGAGAAACCAATCACAAAAGGTCACATATTATGTAATTCTATTTGTATGAAATGCCCAGAATAGGAAAATTTACACACAAAAACATAAATAGTGGTTTTTGTGGTTGGGGATGAAGGGGCAGAGAGGAACTGCTAATGGATACAGTTTCCTTTTGGGGTGATAAACATATTCTGATATTAGATAATGATTCTAATTGCACAACTCTGAATATATTTTTGAAAAATAAAAACACCACTGAATTGTACACTTTATAAAAGGGTGAATATTGTTCATCACATCTTAGTATAGCTGCTATTAAACAAAATCAATGTCCTTTAAATACAATCGATTTCAATAGCCATAGGACAAAATTCAGGCTTTGGTAAATCTTTTGAACCTGGATTTTC
Source organism: Cnephaeus nilssonii (assembly GCF_951640355.1). NCBI lineage: Eukaryota > Metazoa > Chordata > Mammalia > Chiroptera > Vespertilionidae > Cnephaeus > Cnephaeus nilssonii. The sequence continues at coordinate 36,727,396 of NC_137078.1, forward strand.
CCAAGTAAATATTTCTGGATTTTTTTTCAACTGAAGGAATAATCTGAGTTTGTGTTTGTATAACATCAAAAGAACTAAGAAGTGAATAAGCAGTCTGGTTATTTTGGTTTTATTGAGTTTAATTTTTTTCCTTTTATTAGACAAACTATTAAGTATATTAATTTTTAAAAAATAGAAAGTGTGAAAGAATGAATCCTGCCTGCCTCAAGTATTTTTCATTTAGGTACTTATAATAAATGCTGTCCAGGGCTTAAGGATGATATGGGAGGGGGAACTTTTATATTTTTTTCTCTTCATTCTGTCAGTTTTTGTGTCATATCTTTGGTGCTCTGTCGGTAGGTGCACGTATGTTTATTTGTTATAGCTTCCTGATGGATTGATGGTTTAATCATTATAAAATGTCCCTCTGATGCAGGTGTTCTGGCAGTCTGGGGACCTGAGGGTCTGAGACTCACTGTGGTTTCTTGGCTTCTCACAGTAGAGTTCAAATGCCAGCCGGCATAGACTTTAAAGTGAAAGAGTTTATCAGTGAAGCAGTGGACAGAGAGAAGGTACTCCACAGGCAGAGTTTACCCTCCAGCTTGGCATTTACTTCTTTAAAAATATATATTTTTATTGATTTTAGAGAGAGGAAGGGAAAGGGATAGAGAAATAAAAACATTGCTGAGAGAGAAAGATCGATCAGCTGCCTCCTGCACAACCCCTATTAAGGATCCAGCCCACAACCTGGGCGTGTGCTCTGACCGGGAATGGAACTGTGACCTCCTGGTTCATGGGCTGATGCTCAGCCACTGTGCCACACCAGCTGGGCAAGATTTACTTCTTTATTGAGGCTCTTTTAATGGAGGAGTAAGGCATTCAATAAGGGGGAGGAATATTCAGGATCTTTCGAGGGAAGAGGGGAAGAGCAGAGACTTCTGGGAAGAGCTCCATTGGCCATTTTGTGTCCTTATATGGGCTTTTTGTTTCTCATCAGGCAGCTCAGGGTGTGTCATTTAGTATGCAAATGCATTACAATGAGTGTATAATGAGGGTTCAGGATTATATTAACAATTCCAGTGAGATTATAGAAACATCATTCCCATACAGCTCTATTCTCTTTTCCCTCTTATTTCAGTTTTATTGTTACATGTATTATCTCTGTACATGTTATAAACTCAGCAATACATTGTTAACATTATTATTTTGCACAATTTTATGTCTTTTAAGAAAGCTGAGAGAAGAGAGGAGACCGAGTATATATTTATAGCTTTTGTTATATTAGCCACCTTAGTTATCATTTCAGGTTCTCTGCACCTGTTCCTATATATTCAAGTCAACATCTGAAGTCAATTCTTAGCCCAATACAGCTTTGTTCCCACCAGCCTCCTTTGCTATTATGGTAAGTATATTTTAGTGAAGTCTCTTTCTCCCCAACCCCCCATTGTCCCAAGCACACACACAGTGAAGAAGCCTCTGGTTGCTCCTCAGAGGTGCATCCTTGGAGATACAGGAAGCCTGCAGTCACTGGGGGAGGACAGTCATTTTGGTAAGGTTCTTGGTCTTTCTGGTTACCTGACCACACCCCCTGTGAAGTTTCATTAATTGCTGGTTGATCGCTCTATTGCTTGTAAAAATGCCTTGGGAAATAAATTGCTGCACGCACTAATCTAATCAAATTCAGGCTCCTTTGAAGGGATAGTTCTTGAAGTCATTGTTTGGGGTTTATTCAGACCCTGGAAAAGCTCTTTCAGTTGCACATTTTTCTACAGCAACTAGTTGGCTTATTGTTTGGCTTATATCTTCAATGAATCTATTAATCTCCTCCCAATTGCCTTTTACCAAAACTTCCTTTGGATTTGAAAGCACCCATAGGCTTGAACTTTATACTCTGGGCCCATTTCCCATTCAACATGCTTAAATTATTTGGTTTAGCTATTTCTCTAAGTGAGAATCCTGTATGGCAAATATTGCTTTCAACTTAATTGGCCATGGAGAGACTTCAAGTGGTGCTACATACCCCCTAAGTCCCATTGTGGTTCAAGTGCTAAATATTAAGGTGCTACACGAGCATCTTTTTAAGCAGCACCCTGCAGCAATTTCTTCAGAAGGGGCTATATTTTTGTAAATAGCGTATGCATGCACCTGGTTGCTCTTTAATAGGTGACAATGTGATATTTCTTCATAAGAACAAAGTGAAAGAGGACTTCCAGACTGATCTATACTTGTTATGTATGTTTTCTTCTGTCATTGAAGATGTTTCGTGAAGTACATCATAGAAATCATTTCAGAATTTTTGACTTTTAAGGTTAGGTTAAAGAGAAATTTCCATTCATTAAAAATAAGATTCCACTAAATGATAAGTTAGGCGACTAATAAATAGTTCTATGCCAGTGAACGTGTAGTTGGAGATAGACATCACTTTCTCACTCTGTCTTGCTAATTTAAAATATATTAGCAGATTAATAACTCTCCCAAATAGCACCTGTGTCTCCAAATGGCGTGCTATTGGAATACCATCGAAATATTTGAAAGTGCTGATTTTAATCACGGTAGTAACTCTCGTATTCTCCTAAAACAAAAGTTATGATTTTAGATGCAGAAGAAGCAGTGCAGTCTGACAAATTAATAATTCCAAAAATAAAACCACAAAGATCTCATTGGCATATGAATAGTGTGAGAGTTATAACAAAGACATTTGAGAAAAATTTAGAGCTATTATATGCAAATAGAATACTTTCTAAAGTTTCCTCTAACATCTGCTTTTTCAATGCCAGCTAAGATTGGTGATATGATTGTACCATATTTTTAATCTCTCTGGTTTCACATTGTTTAAATTTGTCATGCCAGAATATTTTTTAGCAGATGGCATTTCAATATTTTTTTAAAGGTTCCTTATAGCAGTGTCTAGGAGACCTTAAAACTAAATTCTTCTTAGGAAATTATTTCTTACTAGTATTTGAACTTGTAGAAATAGGTTCAGGAATCACAGCTGGGTTAAGCAGAATGTGTAAAGCAATGGTACTAATGATTGGTATCTGTTGATAGATGACCACTTTTGGTGTTTAGTTCCTTACAAAATTAGACTGACCTGTAATTCACCATTATTTTATTCATATTTTGATTATATGGTGCAGCTAGAACAATAGACAGTTCTTTAGGACAATACCAATATAATAGGACAATAACCTCTACTTTGCATACACTAATTTTTAACATTTCTATGTGTTTTCCCTCATATATATTCTATTTGCAGTGAATTTTTATCTCCAGTAGCCCTATGTTTCCCCTTCGATGCCCCACAATCCAGACAAAGTCAACTCTCGATAGAGGGGCTCAGACTTTCTCCATGCTTTTGAAAATTTTATTTATTTATTGATATTTTCTATTTAAAATATATTTAAATATATTTTTTATTGATTTCAGAGAGGAAGGGAGAGGGAGAGATAGATAGAAACATCAATGATAAGAGAGAACCGTTGATCTGCCACCTCCTGCACATCCCCTACCAGGGACAGAGCTGCAACACAGGCATGTATCCTGACTGGGAATCGAACTGCAATGTCCTGATTCATAGGTCAGTGCTCAACCATTGAGCCACACTGGCCAGGCTTAAATATATATTTTTTATTGTTGATAATATTACAGATGCCTCCCATTTCCTCCTCTCCTCTACCCCATCCTCCCAATCCCGCTCCCTCACCCCAAGTCTTCATTCCTCTATTGCCTGTGTCCATGGGCTATGCATATCTATACAATAAAAGCCTAAGTGACCTTTACGGCAGAACAACCGGAATGAGCGGTGGCTATGATGTGCACTGACTACCAGGGGGCAGACGCTCAACACAGGAGCTGCCCCCTGGTGGTCAGTGCGCTCCCACAGAGGGAGCGCCATTCAGCCAGAAGCCGGGCTAATGGCTGGCAAGTGCAGAGGCAGTGGCGGGAGCCTCTCCTGCCTCCGAGGCAGCGCTAAGGAGCAGCAAGCCCAGCCATAAGGAGCCTGCTTGCTACTAAGGAGCAGTGAGCTGAGTGGTAAGGAATGAGCAGGCAGGCGGTAAGGAGTGAGGGATCCCAGATTGCGAGAGGGATGTCCAGGGGGGATCAGGCCTAAGCTGGCAGTTGGACATCCCCCAAGGGGTCCCAGACTGCAAGATGGTGCAGGCGGGCTGAGGGACCCCCCCCTCCAGTTCATGTATTTCGTGCACCGGGCCTCTAGTAAGTATATAACTTCTTTGGTTTATCTCTTCTCGTCCCTCCCAGTCCTCACACTGAGGTATGTCAGTCTGTTCCATGCCTCCATGCTTCGGGTCTTATTTTGTTGGTCAATTCATTTTGTTCATTAGATTCCACAAATAAGTGAGATCATGTGGTACTTATATTTCTCTTACTGACTTACTTCACTTAACATAATATTCTCCAGGTTGTTCCATGCTGTATCAAAGGGTAAAAGATTATTCTGTTTTATAACAGTGTAGTATTCCAGTGTGTAAATGTACCACATCTGTTTTATCCACTCATCTGCTGATGGGCACTTAGGCTGTTTCCAAATCTTAGCTATTGTAAATTGTGCTGCTATGAACATAATGGTGCATACATCCTTTCTGATTGGTGTTTTGTGGTTTTTAAGATATATCCCCAGAAGTGAGATTGCTAGGTCAAATGGAAGTTCCATTTTTAATTTTTTGAGGAAACTCCATACAGCTTTCCACAGTGGCTGCATCAGTTTGCATTCCCACAAGCAGTGAACTAGTGTTTCTCCTCTTGCTAACCTTTGGGACTGTGTCCTACATCAATTCAAGAAGTGTCTGCCAGTGGCTGATAATACTCAATATTTGCTAAAATCCTCAAACTGCCACAATAAGTCATTAAGCATGTACTATGTACTAGACATAGTATATGTTTATATTTCATGTTATAACACACACACACACACACACACACACACACACACATACACACACACACACACACACACACCAATCTTACCACAGAAGATTGAAATGTAGCAATGGTTTCATGATTCTAAATAAATCAAATATTATTATCTTTCTGACAGTGATATGTTTTCAGATATGAAATATAATCAACATTACACAATACTTTTTTCAAAGTCCACTAATGAATAAATATGTAATTATTGGCTCACAAAGAACTAAGAATACATCCCATTTTAGGCAAAGTATTCATATAGTATTCAAAGAATTAATTTTGCAAAACAGATTAATTAGGGTTGGTTACTTATTTTAAGCTAGGGTACTTCACAGGATTTTTAAAAGTGAACTCTGATTTAACTACCATTATTACTAATTAGATATTAACAATTCAATTTGTGCACTGACTTTCAGGGCATACCTGTTATGATTATAGCTGCATAGATTTACCTATCTGAGCTACTTTCTGAAAAATACATTCATTTGGACAGAGGGCTAAATTTAGGTCAAATTATTTTTCAAAGTTTTAAAAACATTGTGTTTAATTATCTTGTAACATTGAGGATAGAGAAGAAGGAAGCAGAGGTAACTGATATTTATTTAACATGTAATTTTCCAGACACTTTGCTAGGTATTCTCTGTGTGTTCCATTTAGCATCAGAACAATTTTTGGAGTATTCCTGCCCTTAGTTCGTAGATTAGGAAGAGAGGACTACAAATAACTGTGGTTAAACAGCTAGTAAGTACTGGAAATAAATTTAGAATCCAGGTCTTTAAATTATGTGCCTTAAACACAAACACATACACAAAAGCACAATTTATCAACCGTAAAAAAAGCAACTAAAAAAGAACCCTTGCTTTTGAAATGAAATAATAAATAAATATTTTTGAGTACAAAGGGCCAGATTGTTACCCTTCAACTACATGTAAAATAACTTTTCTAGTTAGCTAGCTTTAAGATAAAACCCTGTAAATTGTGGGTTTAGCCTCTTGAAAAACACTGGAAATTTACCAAGAATGAAGGAAACAATTCAATGGACCAATTATAGCTTCCTGGCCTATTAAGTGCTCAGTTTTTATGAGTAAGCCATGCCAAATATAAAGTCATTTTGGCCGTTGGAGTATGCCTTTATGTAAATAGATGTTTGCTCTCATTGGTACCATCCCCAGCAACACAGATGAGCTATTTGCTGCATGGTGCCAGGCTTAGAAAGATCTGAGAATACCACAGATTGGTCTGCTGTTTGAGCTGGAACTGAACCAACTACCATATGGCTCCAGTCACCCTTTTGGTTTGTCAATACTCTGCATTAGTGTTCATTTTTGCTCTGGGGAGTCAGTCCCACATAAAGGGTGGGTCCCTAAAAGCATCTGGTTTTCCCCTTCCATATCACTGGCCTTGGATATTTTATTAATTTGCAGTACGAGTTGGCATCATTTACTAGTTTCAAATACTCTTCAAATGCCATTAGTATAAATACATCTTTGTTCTCTCTTTATGAATATATCACGAGGCTAAACATCTCTGGGCCATTGTGATGCTGTATTTTATTTCACTCTCAATATGGAGTAAGCATAGCTAATCTCAGAATGTGGTGAAAGATTTTTGCGGCATCACAAGGCATTTTTCTTATAACATTTCATTCCATACTGATTTTCCTTTAATTTACCCTGCCTACTCCTGGAACTCCTCCCATTCCTTCTCTTCGGCATTCAATTCTTTTTCAATGTAATAGTGTTATCAGAGAATCAAATCCCTCTGCTGCTCGTGGGGGTGAGGTTCTTGGGGTACTGCTGAAATGAGAAGTTTCAGAAGCCCCCATGGGAGAATGAGATGTGGTAAAAGGCTTTATTTGTGTGGAGTTTCATTTCCTGGGTTTCAAAGTCCCATGTGTGTCCCTGAAACCAGTCCTGAAAGGTGCAGCTGGGGTTCCAGTAGAACCAAAAGCAAGGTGAGTGTCCAGAGTTCTGTTCCATGTTACAGCCGGGAGTAGTTCAGCATCCAAGCTAATTCAAGTCCATTAGGCCATTGTGGAGTTCCACATGGCCATGTGGGCACAGGGGAGCATGCCCCCTGTAACAGGAGAGCCAGGAACTGGGGGGGGGGGGGGGGGAAGAGAGAGAGAGAGAGAGAGAGAGAGAGAGAGAGAGAGAGAGAGAGAGAGCTTCTTTGTTTAGAAATTTAAATATTCAGCTTTCATACACTTGTAGTGGCCATGCCTATTCTGGCCACTAATTTGTTCCCAGGTGTGACAGACAGACAAGCACTTTTCCACATCACTCAGACCTTACTGGGCATGTGTCTAAACTGCCTCTGTCCAGCCCCTTCCCCCATCGGTCATCGGGGAACAGACTTGGAGAATGTTAAATGCAGCTTTTTGGCAAAGCTGTATAAATGGCATGCCTGTGTTACCTGGTCTCTGCTTTATTCCTTTCCTGTTAAATAATAACTAGGCTATTACAACAGCATCATTAGATGTCACATCTATGCCACTTCAGAATTTTCTTATGTCCACATTCAATTAAAGCCTTTTTCCACCCTTTTACCACTAAGTGAATATGGACCAAGAGGTTACTCAGGCAACTGAGCCATCTAGGCTATAAAATGATCCTTTTCTTGACCCACTCTTTCTCCAGGGTAGAGCCTGGAAAAATACTCATTAGACACATGAACCTTCTGAAATGGTAGATGTGACATCTATCACTGTGAATGAACCCTATATGCTAAAGAAAAGCATTAGAGCATCCCGCAACATCCCAGTGTGGCAGCAGTCCCAGACCCTGCCTCAGAGCTTGCAAGACCTAGAAGCCCCTCAAAACATAGAGAATGACACATATGGGTGACACATCAGATGTCAGTACAGATGCTGCTCTCTCTAAGCAAGCAACTACCAGTATATGCTGGGCCTTGAGATGGCATCTCTAGGATTCATTCATTCCTTGTTTTAGTCCTCCATTTACTCAACAAATATTTATTGATTGCCTGCTATGTGCCAGGAACTTGACTAGAAGCTAAGAGCACAGCTCACAATCATTTCCTTGGCATCTGGTGGTCTTTCCATTCCCCCCCAACTCATAATGGTACCATAAAGCATTTGTTCTGGGCTAAGCACCGTGGTGGTTATGTACATAAGAATCTCTCATCTTGCATGGTAGATACTAATATTCCCATTTTATAACTGAGGAAACGGAAACTCAGAAAACCTAATTGATTATTTCAAAGTAAGTGGTGGAGCCTTGATGCTATGAACCCTAGTTCTGTTGGACTTCAAGTTCAACTGTATTATTTTTTTCCCCTTCATGAGTGGAAGAAAACCCTCCTGAACAGAGTTCAAGTGCTTGATGTGCCAGACCCACAGCCTCCCACAGCACTTTGGAGCTGTTCCAGCTCTTGTCCAAACAGGGCTAAGTTCAGGCTTCCTTCTCTCTCCAGGGTTTTGGCTCCTGAAGGTTATTCTCCAGAAACCAGTCTTTTTCTCCTGTGTCTCGTACAAAACATAGTCCATTGCCCAGTTAGCAGATTCAATTTTTTTCTCTTCTTACCCATGTACCAACAAATTTAATGTTACTAAACTTAGTTAATAACTAATATCATTAGTTCTCACTTGTCTTTCCTTTTCACAAAATAGTCAGCCTTCTTCTTATATACATGGCTTAACATTTTTGGTGTAATTTCCTTGTGAATGTGTATGCATTAAATTATCAATTGCCCTACAAACTTCTATGTGACTGGGTCAAGTCTGTTCTCTTCTACCAGAGACCAATCAATATTGGGCAAGTTATCTAACAAGTATATGCACCAATTTCTTCATTGCTATAGGCAATTAGTACCTACCTCATGGGATATTGCAAGAACCAAATAAAATAATAGAATACTTCACTGGAACTTAACAACGTATTAATAAATGTTAATTCATTAATATTGTGATTTGATAGAGCATGTCAGTTACTTCCGTCAGAACTGGCTCACAGGAGGGGCTAGGACCTGGCAATAAACCCACCCACAGGGGAGCTGGACCTGATGCATGTGCGGGGCTGGAGGAATAGGCTGTCAGGTGAGCACACTTTCCGAGGTCTACAGTCAGGTTCAACCAGGCAAATAGCTGGCAATAGGATCGACAATGAAATAGTAGGGAGTTCTGGCATTTGAGGAAGACACAGCAAAGAAGACGTGAGAAAGATTTGTCAAGAGATAGGAAGGCTTAGTTGACTAGGCCTCCATATTTCTAAGATAGGCCTCCAATAATTTGGAAATGACCTTGGAAGATGTCCTGGGAAGGAGCAAGAATATAGGCAAGTCATCAAAGACTTGAAGATGGGCAGAAACCAACTGTAAGCCACGAAGGTTGACGCCAAAACTTGGACATGCAGCGAAGGCCCAGATACCCGGAGTGGAGGCTAGTGCCAGAGTCAGCATGAGAATAAGAGGAACAACATAGAACCCTAGGATGTGGGGCTGGGGCAGGCCCAGCCCAGCCTAGGGACCCAGCCAGTGGGGGAGGACCTGGATCCAGATCCAGTGATTCCGGGTGGAAGAAATATGTAGAGAGATGAGGAACCAGGCCGATGGGGTGCTTAATTAACATCTTCTGCAACTACTGTGGAGGGTTGTAAATACAATAAAACATAGATTTATGTATTTAAAAAGCTTTTTAAATATAAGGCATTGTGGCTATTGTTTATCATCATACTTTTCATGATAGCAATGCAACTTTCCATTTAAATTCTTGTGTTTCTTCATAACATTTTCATTTTAATAAATACAACTGGCATATTGAATAAGCATGGGTTGAGAGACTTAATAAGAGAAGCAATTTTATTTTCACCTCCCACTGTCACTTTAAAGTGTATTCAGTAAGACAAATGTTTTTCTTGCTGCTGCAAAAGTTCAAGGGGACTTAATGACAAAGTCCCACTGTGGCTTTAACTTGCAAAACAGAGCTTGATTAAAAATTAGCATGTCTAGTTTAAATTTTGAGTTTTAGTTAAAGGTAAGATCTCCCTCTCTCCTGTCCCCTCCTATCTCTTGCTGCTTCCTATCAACCTTGGCAGGGAGGGTCTGTGGGGTGCTTCTCCTACCTAAGCAACCTCAGGTCTCTCCTGAATATTTTACTATTAAGTGTCGACCTCAGGGAGGGACAAAGGGAAAAGAACCAGAAAGTTCTTACTTGACTGATTTATACTTTGGTTCTGTCTTTTTACTCTCTGGGATGGCTGATGTTTAAAGCTGACTTTTTTCTCTGGGACCATCTTGGATTCTTTGACAGCTCATCTGCTGGGCCCATCTGACCTAAACTCCCACAAGGTGAGCAGTGACCCCCATTCTGCTGACTATGAGTATCCCTTAGCTCTTAGATTTCTACCAGTCCAGCCCATGCCCAGACTGTTGGACCTCTTGCCTTCTGGCCAAGCCCCTGGTTGAGCAGGTGGGATTTCTTGTAAAATGAGTCCAGGATAAGATTCTAGCAGCTCTCATTCTCTGTTGAGCCAAATCAGCCAATCTCAGGTATCTCTGTCCCTATCCTCAGACCAATGGTACAGAATCCTGCTGCAGTCCTCAGACTTGCGTCAAACCCTAGGCCAGGGTGAGTCTGAAGGATGGGCTTGGCAGATAGCTATGGTTGTTGGAAGGAGGCTTTAGTTCCTGTCCATATGGAACACTCTATGGGAATGCTCATGTCATTCCTCCCTCCAGAATGAAAAAGGAAAAAAGAAAGTGATGAGGAGAGGGGGGGGGGGGTGTTCCCCAAATAGAAGCGTTAACCTTTTATAATCTAATTAGTCTAATTTTGGAGGGAATATACCATGACTTGTCATATGCTTTTGGTCACAGACCTACCCTGGTACATAATGGGAGGAAACTACAAAAGATCTGAGTGCCATGAGATGGAGATTGTCACTGGGGATTCTAGGAAGTGATTCACCTCCTCTCCTACTCTTAGATCCTCTTATGACCCCATTCCAGTATCAGACCAAAGTCCAGAATCCCATTGTGTAAGTCAAGTCCAGGCTCCTAGGGTGTATTTCCTTAGGTACAGCAGCTCAGTTATAGTGCTCTTGATCTGTATATTTGTGAACAAAAGAGAGAGGTATCTGTCCCTTTAAAAAAACACAATAAACAATGGTGAAAAAGGCACAGGATGTTCTGTAGGCATTCCTGTACAAAAAGGGGGAAAGGCGACTCAGTGTTCAGAGCAGTTATGCAATTCAGGCAGACATGTTTTGGAAAGTCCTTGAATACATCTCTAGACCTAGGAATAATTTTTCATGGTTCTCAGAGACTTCTTCTGGGATCTTGGCATTGTTCTTAGTAATCTTTCCTTTTAATGAAAGATAGCATGTGTTACAGCTGAACAGGTTTGTCAGCTTGCTTCATTCCAGTGGAATTTGCTAGTCCAAAGGCCATTTTTTTAAAGCAAATTCGTATATTAGCAGCAAAAAATGGACAACTCCTACTGATGGCTTTATCTTGTGATTTTTCTCGGATTGTGGTTAAATACTATATGGTCAAAGGGTTTACATCACCTACCTTGTATTATAAATACTTCTTCTTTGTTGACTTCTAGATAACTTGGAACAATCAGTCTAATAAGTCTTTTATAGAGAAAATTCATGAATTTGAAAATAATACATAAAAATGACATAAAAGCTACAATCTATACTAATAAAAGGGTAATATGTTAATTAGACTGGGTCAACTGTACATCTTCCAGTTGTCCGGTCCTCCTTCCAGACAAAGCCACAGTGGGGGTGGGGGTGGGGGTGGGGGGAGGCAGAGGCAGTTAGGAGCAATCAGGCTGGTAGGGAGGGTGATTAGGGGCAATCAGGCTGGTAGGGAGGGTGATTAGGGGTGATCAGGCTGGCAGGCAGAGGTGGTTAGGGATGATCAGGCAGGCAGGCAGGTGAGCGGTTAGGAGCCAGCAGTCCCTGATTGCGAGAGGGATGTCCGACTGCCAGTTTAGGCCCTATCCCACAGGGGTCATCCCCCAAGGGGCCCCGATTGGAGAGGGTGCAGGCCAAGCTGAGGGGACACCCCCATGCATGAATTTCATGCACGGGGCCTCTAGTTAAATATTATTACAGACATGGCATAGACATAGAATAGTTAATTGTATCTCTAAGAGAGGTACAGAATTGTTATAGAACCTTGTCAATTTTGTAATTTTTGTTCACATCTACATTTTTAAAATAAATGCAGAGCAAGGTAGTGTCAGTTCAATAAATACAGATGATATTCAATGATCATAAAAGTTTGGAGTGATTCTAGAGCAGTTCTGTTGCTATATTGTTCTGGATAGGAACTGGAATTCACTAGGAGAACTGAGGATAGAAGAAAGAAGCTTATTCCATTCTTCCCTAACATAGCCACAGGAGCTGTTTGAATTGAGTATTCAAAATCAGGTCTTATTTACTAAGAGGCCTATTTACTGGCAAACAGGAAACGTACTGCCATTGATTGACTTTTAAAAATTAATTTACTATTCTTGGCCCTGGCCAAATATTGTTCAAGGTTTGTAATGAAGAAAGCCAGTGATGAAAGTGATTTCTCTTTCAGGATTGGGCGGCCATAGATCTCCCAGCCTTGGACTCAGCTATTCTGCATCTCTCACAACGCCCTCTTGTGGCCAGAGCTCAATCTTCTTAGAGAACTGCTCCCTGGTTTCTCACAGATCCCTCCTCCTGAGTTACATAAAAATAAAGGATTATTTCTCAGTGCTTACTTATTCATTAGAAGTGGGAACCTAATTATTATGAATTCACATGCTTTATGTGTTTAACAACTGTAGGAATGAAGACATCCTGGCAACACTGACTAGTTGGACTGTTCTGTTGCTCTCTTGTACCTGGAGTCCACACAAGAATTCAGGACTTGTTCTCTTTTGTTTTCCTCAATGCATGATAATTATAAGCAGCAATGTAAGAAATCGCAATATATGTATGTTGACAAAATCACAATCTTATAGGAGGTTATAAAATTAATATAATCTCTAATTTTCACAAATCACTCAATCATCATGATATTGGGGTATATGAGACAACCTACAGCCAGCAGGAATAAATAATGTCATTATATAGGTAAAGATATTTGATGGTGATTTGTAATGATAATGAAAGAGGAACTTCCTAAACATCACATTTAAAAGTCTTTTATGTGCTCATTTGCTAATAGATTCCTATGATTGTCAGAGAAATAGCGTTGTGAATTCATACTTTCCACAGGGGACTGTAATAAACAAAAGCAAAAGAATGCCTTTTTCTGTATTTTATGCACATTTTAATTTTTTAAAATTTAAAATATTAGGATGAAGTATTTCAATTAAAATGAATAAATTATTTGTTCAGCTCAGTAAACCATAACAAAGTCAAGTCACCTGTGTAATCACCACACAGGCTAAGAAGACAAATTATCTTCATTCATCTCTCAACGGATGCCTCTTCCCTTCTTTCCCAGTAGTATACATTAGTCTGATTTCTAGCATCATTTTGACTCATTTAAAACTTTACATGAAAGGAATCACACAGAATGTACTCTTTAGTGTTTGATTTACTTTGCTCAACATTATATTTGTGAGAGTAATCTATGTTGTAGTGAGCTACAGTGAGAGGGGTTCACATTTTATTCCCATGAAAAATTCTTTAATTAACTAAATGTTTCTGCTATGCTTGCAATACTTGGTAAATAAATGTATTTTAATTGTACTGATGTGTTTAAGTTGTTCCTATTGTACTTGTAGTTCAAGGCTTGATACAAAGACCATTTGTACCATAAAATCTTATTTGATATTTCAAGGGAAAAATAGTTGCATTCATTCTTTTTAGGATCTCCATAGTAACTTGCATAGCTGTAAAATCACACTGGATTCTATTTTATATAAATCTTTTTTATTTCCACTATATAATTTAAGCTCTTGGGAAGAAGAAATTGTTTCTCACTAAAATATATGGACTGCAAAACACCTAACATAATATTTTGCATGAAATAGAAGCTTATTATATATTTGCAAAACAAATGGAGTGCTGAATGAATAAATAAGGATGTTGAAGTACAGTAAAAGGAATGTTGATTGAAATAAAAAGAGCAAGGTTATGTGCTATCTCTGCCTTGGGCAAATGTTTTTTAAATGTTTTCTCAGTGTCCTCATTTGTAAAATCAAAGTAAATGCCCATGGAAATTTGAGGCCTAAGAGCATAATTTTTTTTTTTACTTGACTTGGGATGGTGAACATACAATACAATATACAGATGATATATTATAAAATTATATACATGAAACCTATATAATTTTATTAACCAATGTCACCCCCAAAATTCAATAAAATAAAAGATATTTTGAAGAAACCCCCCCAAAGAAACATAAATTATTTTAATGTGCATTGTAGAAAATGTACAAATATAAGGTAGCCATTTTTATTTTGAAAACATGTGGGAAGGAGAAAGATATGTCTGTAAAGGCATAAAATATCTTTAGAAGAATACACAAGAGACTCTACGCAGGGGAACTGGATGATGGGGGTGACAGAATAGGAATGTGACTTTTAATATTATACTCATTTGAATTTTGAACCATATGAATATTTAACTATTAAAAATAAAAGCAACATAATTTAAAGGAAAAGATAATGATATTTTATTTTGTATTGGAGAACTTGGTTCAGCAAAAACACTTTTTGTGCTGATAGTAATGCTCAAGGTTGAGAGCCTTATCTAAACAACTTTATAGAGGTTTAAATAATTTGTGAGTTAATTACTTTGCTTTTATTTATTTATTAGAAAGTTCTTACTTTTATTATTTATTTTCTAGCTCAGAGCCTGGAGCATATATTGATTACTTCTTAGATTTATTATATAGTTTGAGTTTGTTAGATTGTTACATGAGTATATTTAGAAGGGTCAAATGCTAGAGCTTTCTGGAATATGAGGTTCCTTGCCATCCTCTCTAATAAAAGAGTAATATGCAAATTAACCATCACTCCATGACATAAACCATGCCCACCAGTCAAGCCACACCCACCAGCCAATCAGGGCAAGTATGCAAATTAACCCCAACCAAGATGGCTACCAGAAGGGAGGCTTGGGTTTCCCCAGCAACAGAGGAAGCAAAACTTTCCACACACTCTGGTGGGCCCAGGCCTCCACTCAAGGATACAAAGTTTCAATTATAGAAGATAGATCAATCCCAAGAGAAATTGCTGCTGGCCACGGAGAGAGTAGGAGGCTTGGCTCCACTCCAGGCTACAAAGTTTCAATTGTAGAAGGTAAATAAATTTCAGATACCAGGGCCTCTGCTTGGGTCGCCAGGGGCGTGGCTGGCCTGCAAACCACCACAGGCCCCTTGCCCAGGCCTCTCCACATACCAAGGGAACCCCACCCTGATCCAGGACACCCTTCAGGGCAAACCAGCTGGTCCCCACCCATGCACCAGGCCTCTATCCTATGTAATAAAAGAGTAATATGCAGATTGATCATCACTCCAACACACAAGATCAAGATAGCTGCCCCTATGTGGTCAAAGATCCTGCCCCCATGTGGACACAAGATGGCCACCACAAGATGGCCAGCAGGGGAGGGCAGTTGGGAGGGACCAGGCCTGCAAGGGAGGGCAGTTGGAGGCGATCAACCCTGCAGAGGAGGGCAGTTAGGAGTGACCAGGCCGGCAGAGGAGGGAAGTTGGGGGCAAAGAAGCTGGCAGGGGAGCAGTTAGACATCAATCAGGCTGGCATGGGAGTGGTTAGGGGGTGATCAGGCTGGCAGGCAGAAGCGGTTAGGGGGTGATCAGAAAGGCAGGCAGGCGAGCAGTTGGGAGCCAGCAGTCCTGGATTGTGAGATGGATGTCCAACTGCCCGTTTAGGCCCGACACTGGGATTGCGCCTAAACGGGCAGTTGGACATCCCTCAAGGGGTCCCAGATTGGAGAGGGTGCAAGCTGGGCTGAGGGACAACACCCCCCCACACCCCCGTGCATGAATTTCGTGCACCGGGCCTCTAGTCCTATCTAATAAAAGGGTAATATGCAAATTAACTGTCACTCCATCACAAAGATGGCAGGCACCCATAACCACAAGATGGCAGTGCCCAGTCCTCTCAGCCTTGCTGGAGTCTCCCAGTCCCAGGGGCGGGGTGGGGGGTGTGGAGCCACTGAGAGCAGGCAGCGTGAATGGCCTGGTAGAATGCTTGCTTCATCGCTGTGGTAATGAGGCAAGTGTTCCACGCCCGGCTGTGGATGGGCCTGTGGGCAGGCCAGCGTGCGGATGGACCTCTGGGCCATGGAGAGCCTCTGGGCAGCGGGCACAGAGTGGCCAGGCCCCGCAGAAAACTACTGGTGCACGAATTCATGCGCAGGGCTACTAGTTTAATATAATTTAGAAAGGTTTCCTGAATATCCTGTTACCAATAGATTTTTAAAGGTCATCTGGAAGGGAGGCACATACTCAGGTATCCTAGGTGAGTAGGTGAGGAGTACTGTCCTCATGGAGTGACCTTGAAGCATTGGTCTGGAAACAGGTGACTGAATGTAAAGGACTGGGATCCTCAATCACCTCACTCAGCTGTCAAGCTTGGTGATAAATGTGGCAGCCATGTAGCCTGTATCTCCAGAATTTCTGTAGAGGTTTTCTAAGTCAACTTTTCAGTCATGTAAAATATTTATTAATTATCTAGAAACCTTTCCTAGCCTTTGGTTTTGTTTATGTTCATTTCCAATTCCACTAGATGACCAGGGAAGGTAGACTGGGATCCGAAATCCAATCCCAGGAAATACAGTTCTCTTTAAATTGTTCTTGTTGAACTTGAGTAGGGGAGGCATTTGAACCTAACGCCTAGTGTGAGGATAGTGATGGCTCTGAATCTCGTTTATCTATGTCTTTCCAAGGTCAGCAGGAATGCAAACACATATATATTAACTTCACTCTGTTTACAGCCATTGTAAAATGATTTCTGACTTTTAAAAAATCTTTTTTATTTTCCTTTAAAACTCTCCAGGTTCAATAAATTTAATTCATGATGTTTTTATTTTTATTTATTTATTTTTAATTTATGATGTTTTTAAACAAAATAAACGGAAAAAGTCCTTGGGAGGAATATTTTTTATTTATAATTTGCTTAGGTATCCCAGTTTCTTAATTATATCTTTCAAAAGACTTGGGTTTTTAAGATAAACCTTTCAAAATATGTTATATTACCCTTGAGAGGTAAATGGGATGTTTTCCCAGAGCCTTGCAATTTCTAAATTTGAACAACAAAAATAAGTCACTACTGGCATTATATTTACAAAAGATTTATAGCTACCACTAAGCTTCAAGTAATAAAAACTTACTTGCCTTCAGCTTGATTAAAAACCCTAGAAAGTCATTACATATTCATGACTTTTGGGTCTGTTGCTCAGTGTAGAGTATAATATAAACCATTTTTAAGGTGTTTCAGTTGCATATTGCATATTATTTGGGGTAGCTTATTATAGAGCTATAGGTAACTTAACAGGCAATGACAACTATTCATTTCTCATGATTCTGCAACTTGGGGATGGTTTGTCTTCACTCCATGTTGGCTGTGATGGTTCAATTGGAGCTGGAAGATCTACAAGCTTCACTTACATGTCTAGTGATTCACCTGGGGTGGCTGGATCAACTGGGGGTTGACCAGCCTTCTCTCTTTTCCTTCAAAGTCTTTTATTATCCAGGGCTTCTCTCTATACAAATGGTTATCTATCTATCTATCTATCTATCTATCTATCTATCTATCTACCTATCTACCTATCATCTGTCTATCTATGTATCCATCCATCCATATGAGTAGCTGCTCTCTCTCTAAATGATGTTTACATGGCTGCTACCTTCCAACAGAATGAAAACGGGAACCACCATCTAAGGGATAAGCCTGGAACTGTCAGAGAGTCAGTTCTGCCATGTACTTTCTGACAAAACAAGTCACAAGAACATCCCAGATTCAAAAGGAGGAGAAATGGATCCCAGCTTTCAGGATGAAGTGGCCTGGGTATCCAGAAGTGAGAAGATAGTGGCCGTCTTTGGAAACAACTTACCAAGATAGTAAAATCAGTCCATTGAATTATCTCTTTGATGAGATCCTTTATTACTGAAAAGGAATTAGTTCATTCCCCTGAAGTGTGTCCTTATATGGAGTCTGTCCTTTTAATATTTATTTAATTATCATCATATGCACAGAAGGTTTCTTGTACTTTTCACATTACAAATTAGATCTTTATGTTTGTCTTCCTTATATATGTTTGTAATAATTACACATACTTTCATGAACACCATACACACACACTTATATACTAGTACTAGAGGCCCAGTGCATGATTGAATCATGCACGTGTAGGGTCCCCTACACGCTTTTGCTTTCGATCACGGGGGAACTGGGTGCCTGAGTGGACAGGCACCCAACTCCCACTCTTTCGCTTTCGATCACGGGGGAGCTGGGTGCCTGTCCGCTGGTGCACCAGGCCTTTCAGAAGCCTCCGCCCCGCCGGAGGCTTCTGAAAGACCTGGTGCCTGAGCAGACAGGCACCCAGCTCCCCCGCTTTTGATGGTCCGCGGTGGGACGTGAGCTCGCTGCCCCAGAGGCCCCTTCTGTGCTGCAGCACAGCCATGGCGCAGACGCTGAGCTCGAGCCGCCGCTGGTGACGCGAGCTCAGCGTCCCGCCAGCCCAATCGGCCACCCCGGCCCCCCCGAGTCCCGCCCCCCCCCAACATCTCCTGGCCAATAGCGGGCATAGCGAAGGTACGGTCAATTTGCATATTTGTCTATTATTAGGTAGGATACACACACACACACACACACACACACACACACACACATAAAGACACATATGCAAAAATAGTTTCTACAATAAGAGAAATGTAGGTTTTAATTCCAAGTTTTATCACAGATAACCTGTATAGCCTTGGGCAATCTACTAAAACTACAATTCTCAGTTTTCTCATCTGCAAATTGGATTGACAGAAATATCTATTTTATAGCATAGTTCTGAGATTTAAATGATATGGGCAGTATTTGATAGATAAGCCTTCAATCATTATTAACTATTATATCTCTTCTTATGATTTTAAAGTCATTTATAAAATAATATTTATTTTCACTAATTTTTCAAGGCTCCCTATAATTTGAACAAGCATGCGAATGGTGGGAAAGAATGAGATAATATGTTTGGGATAAGTAATTCTGTGGGTAAGAAATTATCCTAGAGGCCATTAACATGATATATGAATATAAGCTCAATTGTGCACATACAAATACATATGTTTAAATGTATATAGACACATAGCAAGAGAGGAGAGGAGAAGGAGGAGGCAGAGGGGGAGGGGGCCAGAAAGGAAGAGAGAGCAAGTGAACTATGGGGGGAATAATTTTGGAAACAATTATCCCAACTGATGACTAAGGACTATTCATTATTCTTTGCTCTTGAAGGCAGAGTTTTACCTTATTTATCTTTCTATCTCCATAACACACGCAGCTATATATCACCTCCATGTAGTATTCACATAATTTTTTTCTGAGTTGTATTAACACTTTCCCTGTAGAGTGAGTTTGAGAAATAGCCTGAAGACAACTCTTAGAGCTTCTCAGTATTCCACAGATTTAGTTATACCTGTGTCAAATCACGCCTTTCATTTGCTGAGTGTTTTAAATACCTTTCCTTGCTTTCTCAATATTGTAATAGAACAAGGGAGTATTTAACATATCAGTATTCTCTTCTAAGGACAATAACTTCTATTAGAAATTGAACAAATATGTTTTGTTATTTATTAATATTCAATACTAGTTAACATGATTTGTAAAACATTTTCATAGTCATTACAGGTTTTGACAAAGATAAACCTTGAAGTATCATCATTATGCCCATATGACAGATAAAGAAACACACCCAGAAAGTCTAAGCATGCAGCTAGTGTGAGACAGTGCTAGGACTTGAGCACCTTTGACCTTCAGAATCTATCCTATCTAATAAAAGACTAATATGCAAATTGACCATCACTCCAACACACAAGATGGCTGCCCCCATGTGGACCCAAGATGGCTGCCACAAGATGGCCAGCAGGGGAGAGCAGTTGGGAGTGACCAGGCCTGCAAGGGAGGCAGTTGCGGGGGGTGGGGGGGAGGAGGGGACACAGGCCTGCAGGGGAGGAGAGTTGGGGGGTCCAGGCCTGCAGGGGAGGGCAGTTGGTAGGGACCAGGCTTAAAAGGGAGGCAATTGGGGGGGGGGAGACCAGGCCTTTAAGGGAAGGCAGTTAGGGATGACCAGGCCTGCAGGGGAGGACAGTTAGGGGCGAGCGGGCCTGCAGAGGAGGACAGTTGTGGGGGGTGGGAACCAGTTGCAGGGGAGAGCAGTTGGGAGGGACAAGGCCTCAAAGGAAGGGCAGTTAGGGGTGACCAGGCCTGCAGGGGAGGGCAGTTGTGGGAGACCAGGACTGCAGGGGAGGGCAGTTGGGGTGACCAGGCTGACAAGGCAGGGAAGTTAGGGGTGACTGGGCCAGCAGGGGAGGACAGTTGGGGGCGACCAGGCCTGCATGAGAGGACAGTTAGGGGTGACCAGGCTGGCAAGGGAGAGCAGTTAGGGGTGATCGGGCCAGCAGGGGAGGGCAGTTGGGGGCGACCAGGCCTTTAAGGGAGGATAGTGGGGGCAATTGGGCCGGCAATGGAGCAGTTAGGCATCGATCAGGCTGACAGGGGAGTGATTAGGGGGTGATCAGGCTGGCAGGCAGAAGCAGTTAGGGGCAATCAGGCAGGCAGGCAGGCAGGAGAGTAGTTAAGAGCCAGCAGTCCTGGATTGTGAGAGGGGTGTCAGACTGCCTTCGAGGGGTCCCAGATTGGAGAGGGTGCAGGCTGGGCTGAGTGACATCCTGCGCCCGCCATGCACAAATTTCGTGCACCGGGTCTCTAGCAAAATGACAAAAGGACTGATGGAAAAAGCAGCTTTTGGGATGCATATGAATTTAAATTATTCCTGATTTCTATTACCATGAATAATTTGAAATGGTTCACATACATATTTTGAAATTTCTTTTTTTTTTTTTAAATTTAATGTTTATATTGATTTCAGAGAGGAAAGGAAAGGAAGCGAGAGATAGAAACATCAATGATGATAGGAAATCACTGATTGGCTGTCTCCTGCACATCCTGCATTGAGTATCGAGCCTGCAACCTGGGCATGTACCCTGATCTCCTGGTTCATGGGTTGATGCTCAACCATTGAGCAACACCAGCCAGGCCAACATTTCTAATTAAAATATTTTGGTAACATTCTTTTCAAAGGCACCATCTGTAATTCCTCAGCAACTTTTCACAGTGGATCTGTGGTTTATTTTAAATATGTTATTAATTCATAAAGTGAACTACAATGCCAGTCAAAGAAATTCATCACCAGATAATCTATTATTACAAAAGAATTTTAAAAAGTTGTTCTTTGGATAGTTCTTGATCAGACTTTTGAAATTAAAATGGATTCCCACAGAAGTAAGCTGATACTTAATATATCAGGTTGAGCTTATTTTGACTAGCATATTGTCTTTACTCATGAACTGACATATTTAGGTGTACAGAAAATCACATTGAGGAGACCTTTTTCCCTTCAGCAACTTGACACCCATGGTACAAAGCTAGAATAAAGTAATTGGATCTATATGTTCTTCCATTGTTATTTAAAAATATAAACCTCGCTTCTAGCCAAGGAGAACTAACTTGAGACAGAGTGGGAGGTTTCTAACGTCAAGCAAATAGAGATTCAGTCCTGAGCCTCAGAATGTGTTTTCACAAAGCAAGGAATTACATCCAGTGTGAAAGCACCATGCTGGATTTTCCCAGCTGAGCGTAAACATGCCCTGCGTTTCACATGGCAGAAAATAAACCCGGAGGCCGTCACTCCCAGCAAGAAAGCATATACCACTTGTCATTACAAAGAAGGGCTCAAAATACTTTCTAATTCTCACTGTCGCTTCTTTTTGACCTATGGATTGTGTAAATATATGAATATTTTTCTAGTTACTTTTTATTTTTGATTACTAGCTTAATGTATTGAGGCCAAAGATATAGCCTATAGTGATTTCAACCCTTTGGAATGTGTTGGGAATTGATTCTGAGGCTCTGTTATTATATGTATAAAGTCTAAGAAATATTTTTCTCCATGAACTAAAATGTTTCTCTCTGTGAACAGACCCCCCTGATCTCCTTTCTTTTCTTCTTCCCTATGTCTTCCCCTCCTGCTCCTCCTTTCCTTCCCTCTCTTCCTTCTTCTTCCACATACCAGACATACATTGCTTAAGACAAAGCAAAAGAAGTTGCCTCTTTACTTACAGAAAAAGGAATGCAATTGCTCTGAAAGATAATGTAAAGATTCACAAGAACCAGGTCAATGTCCTGAAAACCAAATGCTGGGTTATATCTCACGTGAGTCCCGGTGAGGGTGCATTCACATAGGAACTGGCTGGTAGGGATGGTCTGCATGACACTCAGCTCGCTCTTTGTGGCTGATAATATACAATGTCTGCTAACCACGTAGTATCTTCATTTACCAATATGGCAGGAGAAACCACTTTATATGACCTCCTAACACAACAGTTTTTATGTTAATTTGGTTTAGTGCTTTCCATCCACAGCAAGCTCAGTATTATGCTTGTGAGAGTGAACCAGCGATGTTTTCTGTCAAAGAAAGGAGCTCGCTGCCATCTTATGCTCTGCCATACCCCTCTTCTGAATTAGCCAATTGTGCAATAATGTGAATCCGAGCTCTGACCAGTCAGAGTCAGAGTGAGGGGCAGGGCAGACTGCATCAGGGAATAAAACCCCAGCGGACTTCCTTTTCCGTGTGCTTTGCCCATGATTTTCAGCTGGCAACAGCATCCTTCTGCGCAGGAGTAAACTTACCTTGCTGATCCAGTTTTGAGTGTTTGTCTCATTCCCAAGACACTGTCGATGAGCATGTCTACTAGTAACATCCTGACGTATATTCCTGGCAAATGAATTCTTCCGTAGCACTGAAGGGAAGAACACATAGCTGAGCCAATTTCCTCATCTGCCTTGGCTTTGTCACAGAGTCCTTGATAGGACTGAATGAGCGAATGGGTGTGGAAGTGTCTGTAATCTGAAATGTGTGTTAGTGACAACATTTAACCTTTGGGGAGGAGATAGAAGATGGCCCAGGGTTGTAAACCACAACATTTCAAGTCAGACGGAAGTGGTTCTAACTATCGCGTGTTGCGTGAACTCCACTGTGTTACTTGAGCTCCCTGGGTCTCTGTCTCTTCTGCTGTAAACTGGGGATCATAACACGACCTTGTGAGCACAGCACCAGGCTCTCAGAGGGCACGCGCTGAACCTCAGGGCTCCTCGCTTAGGCTCCTGAGCCCGGTGGCCGTGTTAGGACGGCGCTGTCTCCTTAGAGAGCACTGACTGACTTAGTCTAGTGTAGAAGAGCTTTCATGGCCATGCAGGTCACTTCATGGAGGAGAAAGCTGAGACCCAGAGAGGGAGCTGACTTACCCAAGTGACAGAGCGAAGGGCAGAATTGGAAGTGGAATCCAACTCTGATTTCAACTCCTGCAGTATTTTATTTTATTTTTTAAACAATATTGTAGTAAACTTCATACCTGTCCTCACCTTGTGAAGTGATCTTTATTAAGAACCCACCGTATGGGTAGGTAGCATTGCTAGCACAGTTCCGTCAAGCCCGAGTTGTTCTATTTCACAAGTAGCCAAGCACAGGACGTTAGGCAAAGAAAGGTTTCCCTGTGTATCTTGGGCTGTTCTCTGTAACAGAACCACAGGGTATTATTTGGTCTCTGTGTCGGGGGTTTAAACCTGTGCTCCCTTGTCTACATTTTTAAAAAATATGTATTTTTTGATTTCAGAGAGGAAGGGAGAGGGAGAGAGATAGAAACATCAATTACGGGAGGGAATCGTTGATCAGCTACTTCCTGCACCTCTATGCTCCCCCCGCCACCCAAGGGGATCAGGCCTACAACTTGGGCATGTGCCCTTGACTGGAATCAAACCTGGGACCCTTCAGTCCACAGGCCGATGCTCTATCTACTGAGCCAAACCAGCTAGGGACCTTGTCTACATTTTATTTGACTTCAAATTCTCTCTTGCTATTACTCCAGAGACATCTGCATGTCCACTGAACCATGTAGTGGAAAGAGCCTAGCACTAAGGCCTCAAGAGACCCAGATTCCAGTTCCACAATGTGGCGTTAACAAGTTGTTAGACCTTGTGGGAAACATACCTACTACCTCTCTAACAGCTCTGAAGATCTTGACGTGAGTCTGAAATAATTCTAACTGTATTGGTTTCCTATGTTGACTATAACAAATTACCACAAACTTCATGGCTTTAAACAGCACACATTTCTGTTCTTATAGTTCTGGAGGTCAGAAGTCAGAAGTGGGTTTCATGTGACTTAAATCAAGATGTGGGCTCCTTCTGGAGGGTCCCAGGAGACTCTACTTCCTTGTCCTTTTCAGTTTCCAGAGACTGCCTGTATTCCCTGGCTCACAGCCTCTCCCCAATACCACTCCCATCCCACTTTCACCACCCCATTTCCTACTCCTCTCTCTGACTCCTCCAGTGCCCCTCTTGTAAGTACCCTTGCGAGTATATGGGACCCACCTGAATAATAAGCACAAGCTTCCGATCTCCAGATCCTTGACGAGGTCACATCGGCACAGCCCTCTTTTCCTATATTCAGGAGACATTCAGAGGTTTGAGGGATTAGGACACGGACATAGCTGGGGGATGGGGTTTGTTTAGCCTACCGTGGTAACCAAAGTGGTCATTGACACAGGACTGGGGAATGAAGTAGGAAAGAATAAACTTATTTTTGGTAATGTCACTTTTATCTTAAAATTGTGAGCAGATGGCAAGGAATATAGTGCATGAACTTCAGAATCATGTAGACCGAGATTCAAATCCCAGCGGCACCACTTACTAGCTGTAAGGCCTCAGGCAAGTAACATAATCTCTCTGAGTTGTTGCTTCCTCATCTGTAAAATGGAAATAATAATATGGACTTTATTTTTCATTTGAGGATTAAATTAGATAATGTATGCCACGCTATTAGCATAATGACTATTTCAGGTCAAGGTCTCAGTGAATGAATGAGACTATCAACACTGCTAATGCCCAGGTCTTTGCAAGTTTCCCTATTTATTTATTTTAAAATATGTTTTTATTGATTACAGAGAGAGGAAAAGAGAGGGAGAAAGAGACAGAAACATTGATGGGAGAGAAACATTGATTGGCTGCCTTCTGCACACCCCCTACTGGGGATCAAGTCTGCAACTCGGGCATGTGACCTGATTGGGAATTGAACCGGTGATCTTTTGGTGTATGGGGCAATGCTCAACCAGCTGAGCCACACCAACCAGAGCAACATGTAATCTTTGATACTTGGCACTGGATGAGGCATGAGGAACAATGTCTATTTATACTAGAGAGCTATTTCCAGCATTTACTAGTAATTATTGAGGGATAAATAGTGCATTTACATATAGGAACTGGAATTACTTTTGAAATATAAACTGAGGCTTTTTGCCTAGCCTGCAATTACAGCCAAAGGTGAAGGGTTATAATACTGTTTTGATAGGCATAAAATTACAGCACTGAAACAGCACTTCAGGAAGTCCTTTCATGCACAGACACAATTGCAGAGTCTCCGAACTTCAGGGATTTTATGGCTACTGATTCTTTCTACACAATGTGAGCCCTGTGGGCTATTAGGTTCTTTCTGATGTGTTTTCAGTCCAAAGCCTTCATTCTTTAGCAAGAGATTGCATGTACACTTTTGGGCTGTGTACCTACAGTCATCTAAACATTGACTTCACTCTGGTGGCACAGCTCTTTAACTATTACCAGGCTGCACAAGGGTCCTGATTGTCCCACGAAGGCAGGTCTCTGTTTCTAGGAGCACTCATTCTGAAAATCAGTGCTGCCATGGAAAGGTGCCAGCCAGAAAATATTGTCTCTATTCTAAATAGAGTTGCCTGGTATAAAGGTTTGCAGGAGCCCCATCTGCCTTCAGCACACATCTTTGTACAGATCTGCGTCCATTTTCCATTTAGGTGCTCACTTTCCCAACTCCTCAGATTCTTAATCTTTCCTGCCCTTATCAGTCAGCTCTTAGGAAGAATCTGAAACTTATTCAGATCAAGGGGTAAATAACCCATAAGGCTTAATGGCCGGCCCTCCCAGGTATCCTATCTAATAAAGAGGGAATATGCTAACTGACTGCCACACCCTCAAAGATGGTGGCACCCACAGCCACAAGATGGTGGCACCCAGTCCCCTCAGCCCCCAGCTGCCCAGGGCTGCCTGAGGCTCAGGTAACCAGGGCCAGCCGAGGCTTGCACTGCTGGCAGTGGCAGCAGCAGAGGTGTGATGGGGCATTGCCTTCCCCTGATCACCTGGTTGCCTCCCACCTCTGAGGGCTCCCAGACTGTGAGAGGGGGCAGGCCGGGCTGAGGGACCCCCCTCCAGTGCATGAATTTTCATGCACTGTGCCTGTTGTACCTACAGAAAATCTCAGTCTCAAACTAAAGTTATGGATTGTCAAGGTGGGCAGTGATTCCTCCTGAGGCCCCTAAAATTGCAATTGCATCCCACGTTCCATTTATGCACAATAACAGCTTTAGAACTAGGGAAAGAATGACAGCAACAAACAAACAAAAACTTGGCTCTACTTGCTATTACTTTTTAAATGTACGGTTACCAGGTTGCCTCTAGTGACTACAAAATTCAGTGTAATCCCTGTCCTGTTCCTCCAGCCCTAACAAGCTAACTTGGCTGTGGGACTCCCAGTAAATGGTGTGGAGGTTGTACCTTCACTCTTGTACCCTTCGGGCCTTCTGCAGGAGAGTGAGATGGGGTCCAAGCACAGAGGAGAGTCCGGGAAGGCTGTGTGACCCGCCCGAGCACATCCTGGCCTTGCCGGCCGAAAGCCCTTCTAAGACACAAGACTTCTGAAGGTCATGTCCTTGCATTGGTCCTAGATAATTACAACTGCCTATAAAAGGAAAAGGAAAATATGGTTTTAGTAAGCCTTTCTGAAAAGTAACCAGTCATGGCAGAGGTTCCTTCCAGCTAAATCAGTAAGTTCAGAAGAAATATCCCTTGATTACTACAGCAGTCCAAGTGTAAGGAAATGATGGTGGTTTTGGTTAAATTTTACTCAAAATGATTCAACTTAAGCTTTGAAGAAAGCTTGGGTCAACAATTAGTCAGCACCTAGTTTCTGCCAAGTGTGAACTGAACTTTCCAAAGCCATGTTGGGGTTGGAAAGAGCCAATGGGAAAATAGGCAGCAAGAGGTCATGTTGAGTTCAGCTCAGGATTTGGGGTGTGCTTTCCAAAACTCTGCCATTCCAGGCTGCCCACGGATTAAGCAGTGCAAAATGATTAACAAAGCTGCGTGTATGTGTGTGTATTGAGGGCACAGTCAACCATTTCAAAAATGCCCTGACCGACAAGAATGCACTCCTCAACCATGGTTCAAGAGAAAAATGACCTCACTCGTAGCCCATTTTGGACATGCACTCTTTGCTTATGGTGAGAATCTCAGAAATTTAACTGTGTAGCAAAATAACGTCCACTCTGTCCCTTCCTGGTTACCTGGAAACCCTCAAAGATAGAGACAATAGCTTAGTGGTTTTGACTCCCTAACATTCAGCACAGTGTACCACACGCTATAAATGTTTGATTAATATTTGTTAAATGCCGGGATCACATCAGCAGACTAATACTCGGGAACAACGTCATAATCTGGCTGTGCGGTGAGGCCTCAGCCAGAGGTAAGCATGTGTAGAGGTGAGTTCACTGGGAAAAAAATCCTAACTCAGAACCAGTCACTTTCGTGTTTTGAAAACCAGAAAGTGCAAAACACATAGAGCCACTGATGAGTGGATCAGGCAAGGTAGCTGTCACTTGGCATTGGGTCCACAGGAATGTCAATATGTAGGACAGAGTAGGGGGCGGGAGTGCTGGGGAGGGGGCCTGAGGGCAGAGAAAAGAGAAGGAGGCACTTTTAAGGAAAAAGGGATTGGGATACTTCAGAGATTAGAAGAGAAGGGGTCTATTCCAGTGGATATTCAGACTTCCGGGCCGGCTAGACTTCCTGGGCGTCTGACAGTACAGAAAGCAGCAGCAGATGTCTTGTTTTTAATAAAATGCTTAATAAGATGCAGGCAGATCTCCATCCTTCCTTGTCATTAAGCAATAAGAACAGTACAGGAAAAATGAAACCGATAGGCAACACACCAAATTTCCTTTCCTCAGGATAATACTTCACCCCTGTTCCCATTAGACATTGACAAGAGCGCTTGGCTTGACTGTTCCTGCCTCCTTTTCTGCCACCTCTGCTCCTGTGGTGAGAGAAATGGGGTGAAAGGGTTTTGAGGTGAAAAGCAAAGAGCCTGGGTGGCTCATGCCTGGTCATATAGCCCAGGGAGGAAAAATCAGAATCAGACAGCAACAGGGAGGGGTGGGATTCTTGAGCTCCTCCACTCCTCTGTCCTTCCCACCCTGCCGCTGGTGAGGGTGTCTGATTGTGCCCACTCTGTAGTTGTGCAATAAGAGGTGCCCATCACTGCTGGGGGAATTGTGTTGGGGATGTGTCCCACGGAACACCGTAATGACACACCGTGGCCTTTGAACATTTCAGCCAGGAATGGTTGTCCTGAGCAGAACACCGACCTTTCTGGGCTTGACCTATGCCAACGCTACAACTCTGGCCTTGATCTCATTTGTCTAAAATGGCACAACCTCTGCTTTCCGGTGTCTTGGTGCTTCTCTGGTGCCCAGGCTTCAGGGACCCACATCTCCTCTGGTCCCTCCCAGACCCTGCCTTCCAGGGGAAGTCCTTTTTCTGAACTGGGGAAAGCCCCTCTATTCTGTTTGCTTCTTCCGAGACACTCTGCTTGTAATTTCCCTTTTCCTTTTTTACAAATATTCTAAATTCTCCCATGGGTTTGGACCTTGTGAAATAAAACCTGGAATTGCTGCTTTTGGCCTTGCTACTGCCCTCTCTGAAAGCCGTGAAATGCAGAGCCAGCTACTGGTTGGACCGAGGGAGAGGGAAGGAGAAGATATAGGGGAGAAAAGAAGAAACTCATAAATTAAAGGCTTACAAATATTTTTCAAGTATATATGTATCTGTAGGTGCTCCAATCCCAAATAATCACAATAACATAAAGAAATAAAACTTTGGGCACTTCAAGGAGAGATATTTATAGACAGATACAAGTTATGGGGCCCTTCAGATGCCACTATGTTTGCAACTGTCCCCAAGTGAATATAAAACTACCCCTGAACACAGTATCTTGGAATATTTGGTTTGCTTACTAATATTTCCTGCCATTTCCCGAAAACTTGACTTCTGTTTTTTTCTTAACTTTTTCTCATTTTGGTTTTGCTTTACTAATTGCAAGTCCTGGTGGATCACATTTCCTTACCTCTTCCTTCTATCATCATTGGCTTATTTGCCCTGATTTTCTTCTTGCAAACTTTTACAAACTTTACAAAAAGTTTGAAAATTTATTATAAACTTGCCTCTTTATATTATATTATATTATTTATTTATTTACTTATTTATAAATATTTTTATTGGTTTCAGAGAGGAAGGGAGAGGGAGAAAGAGATAGAAACATCAATGATGAGATAATCATGGATCAGTTGCCTCCGGCACACTAGGGATTGAGCCCACAACCCAGGCATGTGCTCTTGACCAGAATCAAACACGGGACTCCCTGGTTCATAGGTCGACACTCAACCACTGAGCTACGTAGGCCGGGTTAAAATTTATTTTTAAATCTCCTTCTTCCTCCCCTGCTCCCTTTCTTCTGCCCTCTGTCTCTCTCCCTCTGTCTTTTGTCCCTTTCAAGTTCTGTAAAGAGTGCTGCAGCCCTAAAAATTAAAAAAAAAAAAACCAAACAAATGACCCTCTGCTGCCCTCTTGTGGATATCCATTGATTAGCAGGCATGATTCTCAAAACTAATGAAACTGGCTGGTAAAATGGTGAAAGAGAACTGGGATTCCCACCTGCCTCCCACCAGAGAGCTGGTGGGAGCCAGGGTACTGACCCAGTAGTTCTTTGATTTAATGTGAGACTCAGCTAGTTGCCTGTTGCTGGTAGCATACAAATAAGTCCTCCCATTTTTCTGTCTCTGTCCCCATTCTCATCTTGGATGGGGCAGCTTGACACTTGGGGATTTTTACCAGGCGGAATCTGCAAAGTCCTTCCCTGGTGTCCAGGCTGACCATTCTGTCCACCAGGAAGTTACCAAGAGCTTTTTCTGCTGCGGCTTCTTTTATCCCACTTCCCAAGGATGAAGCATAATTTATTTTACTATAAACGTAAGATGTTTATTTATACATTCTTTAGGAAAAGCAGGTAGTGTAACAAGTAATAAATGTCACCTGTGAAAGTCGACATACTGTCATGCTGACAGTTTTCACTGTATCCTATTTGTAGATGTATCTCTGAAAAAGTGCATCCGACTGTGGAATGACTAGAAGTGTTTTTTTTTTTAAATTTTATACTCCTTTACTTTAAAAAAAATATATTTTATTGATTTTTTTACAGAGAGGAAGGGAGAGGGATAGAGAGCCAGAAACATAGATGAGAGAGAAACACCAATCAGCTGCCTCCTGCACACTTCCCACTGGGGATGTGCCCGCAACCAAGGTACATGCCCATGACCGGAATCAAACCCGGGACCGTTCAGTCCGCAGACCAACGCTCTATCCACTGAGCCAAACTGGTTAGGGCTATACTCCTTTACTTTTATTTAAAATATGTTTTTATTGATTTTTAGAGAGAGTAAGGGAGGGCGAGAGAGAGAGATAGAAACATTGATGAGGGAGAAACATCAACACTGATTGGCTGCCTCATGTACGTACTCTGTGGGGATTGAGCCCCCAAGCCCAGAATCAAACCTGTGACCTCTTGGTGCATGGGTTGACGCTCAACCATTGAGCCACACCACCTGGGCTAGACGTGGTTTTATATCACTCTTTTCACTAACAACATAGCGCTAACATTTGCTATGTAAGTTGCACCATCTTTTCATGCTGTGCAGCCTCTCATGCTTGGCTCAGGGCCTTTACTCTGGGCTTGCCTTTGTGAGGACAGGAAGATTTAGGAGGTATTCCCTGGTTGGCTCCTTGTCATTCAAGCCTCAGATCAACTACTGCCACCCCAATGTAGCCTCTATGACCCCTCAATCTAGGGGGCCCCTTGGTCATTTGCCATTTCATCCATGCCCTGTGTCACTCTTATCTGACATGATCTTGTTCATTGCTTGTTTTGAGGTTTTCACACAGTAGAATGTAGTCTACCTGTGAGCCAAAACCTTCTCTGCCTTCTTTATCACTCTATCCTCAGGCTTAGGGTAGTGTGTGATAAACATATTTTATTCAGATGGTATAGCTGAGTAAATTTAAATATATTTTAAATATTTTTTATTTATACATTTTAATTATATTTTAAATATATTTTCATTGATTTCAGAGAGGAAGGGAGAGGGAAAGAGATAGAAACATCAATGATGAGAGAGAATCACCAATTGGCTGCCTCCTGCATGTGCCCTACTGGGGATCAAGTCCACAATCCAGGCATGTGCCCTTGACTGGAATCAAACCCGGGACCCTTTGTCTGCAGGCTGACACTCTATCCACTGAGCCAAACCAGATAGGGCTCAGATAATATTTTTGACTGACTGAATTCATTCTCTGGCTGGACTGACTGTACCAATGCTTTTAAACCATTTCTTATTGCAGAATATTTAGATTGTACTTTGTCTTTTACTTTTTTTACAGCATTATAAAAAGTCTTTGCATATAGATAGTTTTTTCTCCTTTCCAACGTTAAATTGAAGCCTTTTAAACATATGGAAAAATATAAAGAATAGTGTAATGAATACCCATATACCTTCCATCAAAATAAAAATTTTGTTAATATTTTGCCACATTTATTTTCTCTCCTGCTCTCTTTACATATCTTTTCTTGATGAACCATTTAAAAATAAGACTTCAAAATTCCTCACCCCTAAGAACCTCAGCATGCATCCTCTAAGAATAAGGACTCCTAAATAAACAAATTGCAAGCAGCACACCAAGAAAAGTTAATAATAATTCTCTAATAGAACCTTATAGCCTATATTTAAATGGCCCCGAATGCCTCTAAAAGTAGTTTCATGGCTGTTTTATTTATTTCAATTTTGGGGCCATATTTCATGCCTTGTATGTTTTTGAATATCTTTTCAGATTCAGTCTAGAAGAGGCATCCTGTGTTTCTGTTTTTTTGTTCATTTTTAAATGACCTTTACTTTTTTAACAAACTGGATTAGTTTTCTTATAGAATACCCCATAGGATCTGCCTACTCTTTTCTTCAGGATGTCATTTACCTCATTTTCCTTTCCCTCATGTTTTCTAACACTTAAAGTTAGATCTAGATACTTGCCTAGATTATCTATACATATAAAAGCCTAATGCGCTACGTTTATTTATACATTCTTTAGGAAAAGCAGGTAGTGAAACCATTCCATTGACCATTTGGTCAACCGCTCAACCAGTTGCTATGACGTGCACTGACCACCAGGGGCGGAAGCTCTGACCGATAGGTTAGCTTGCTGCTGGGGTCTGGATGATCAGGACTGGGCAAGATGGGCCGGACATGCCCTGGAGCCCTCGCGCAGTCCCTCTCAGCCTCTAAAATATTTCTTCCAATTAATTTCCTTTTAATGTGCATGAATTCGTACACTGAGCCTCTTTATAGTCATAACTAGAGGAGCGGTGCACAAAAATTCATGTACTTGGGGGATCCCTCAGTCCAGCCTGCGCCCTCTCACAGTCCGGGAACTCTCGGGGGATATCCATCTGCCGGCTTAAGCCTGCTCCACAGGGGATTGGGCCTAAGCTGGCAGTCAGACACCCCTTTGGGAGCCCTCAGAGGATGTCTGACTAACAGCATAGGACGCTTCCCCTGGGGACATCCTTAGCACTGCTGCAGAGGCGGGAGAGGCTTCTGCCACCACTGCTGTGCTGGCCAGCCATGAGCCGGCTTCTGGTGGAGCTGCACTCTCCCTGTGGAAGTGCACTGACCATGAGGGGGCAGCTCCTGCTTTGAGCATCTGCCCCCTGGTGGTCAGTGTGCATCATAGCGACCAGTCATTCTTGGTTGTTCCATCATTAGGATCAATTTGCATATAATCCTTTTATTATATAGGATTCTTTTTGATATTAAAATTGTCCCAAATTTGTATATGGGATGTCCCATTAAGCTAGCTTCTGTTTCCTTTTTGATACAACCCCATTCATCTTTAGGCATGCTCTTGGTTTCTGGCACCAAATCATCCTTGAGCATAATCCCCTGAGAGTGAGGGGTGCAGATTTCCTTCTAGTTCACACTTTCTTTGAAGTTTTATTCCATTGTCTGCCTCCTTGACTGCAATTAGAATCACCTGGTGAAGCATCTTTGAAAAACACTCCTGTTCTGCTTCAAGTCCAGACCTATTAAATTGGTCTCTGTGATGGATCCAGAATTCAGGTATGAGTATTTTGTAAAAGAAGCTCAGTTGATGTTTATGTGTAGCCAATATTAAAAGTAACTGATTTGTCTTTTAACATCTAAAGGAAGTTTTCTACTAGATTTGTTGTTTTTGTTTGTTAGTTGGTTGGTTTTTTGGCTCCCACATCCTCTACTGACAAAGCTTAACCTTTGGACACTTTTCAGAAGAAAACCAGTCAGAGTGTTAAAGTGTTCCTCTCTCTATTTTTTTTTCTTTTAGGGACAAGGAATGAAGGTAGATTTAGAGTTCAGAGGCAATGAATTGATAAATAGAAATATCACACTGAGAATCACAGGAGGTATGGTAGTGTACATACATAATATGTTAACAGTGAACATGTTTAGTGCAGTGTCTGGAATATGGTAGGTGATTAATATATATTATAGTACTAATATATTTTCTATACTTCACATTCTAGTTTTATTATCAAATGAGGCTGAGATTCTAATTACTAGTAATGACTCTCTTTTTTTTTAATCCTCACCCGAGGATATTTTTCCATTGATTTTAGAGAGAGTGGAAGAGAGAGGGAGAGACAGAAAGAAACATCAATGTGAGAGGAATATATCAATTGGTTGCCTCCTGTATGAACCCCGACCAGGGCCTGGGCCAGGGAGGAGCCTGCAACCAAGGTACATGCCCTTGACCGGAATTGAACCCGGGTCTTTTTGGTCCACAGGCTGACACTCTATCCACTGATCCAAACTGGCTATGATAATTAATGACTCTTAAGAGATGTGAGATGATGAATGATAATCATAGGGTTGAGATAATATCTGTTCTCTGTAAAGCTAAGAAAAGGAAGAGCAATTACATATTTACCTCATATACATCAAGGAGCATACTGACCGATTATTACTATTATTATTTAAGACTTTAGAATGCATTATTTGCTTACTCGCATATTTATGTATATTTATTTTTAAATTTATCTTTATTGTTGAAAGTATTAAAGATGTCCCCCCTTTCCTCCCTATTGATCATCTCCACTCCCCTCCTGCCCCCTCCCTAGGCCTTCACTGCACTATTGTCTGTGCCCATGGGTTATCCATATATGCATATCAGTTCTTTGGTTAATTTCTTCACACCCCCACTCCCCACTCTCTTTCCTCTGAAATACATCAGTCTGTTGCATGCTTCAATGTCGCTGGATCTATTTGTTCGTCAGTTTATTTTGTTCATTAGATTCCACATATAAGTGAGATCATGTGATACTTGTCTTTCTGTGATGGCTTATTTCACTTAGCATAATACTCTCCAGGTCCCTCCATGCTGTCTCAAAGTGTGAAAGATCCTTCTTTTTTACTGCTGCAAAGTATTCTATGGTATAAATGTATCACAGCTTTTATATCTACTCATCTACTGATGGGCACTTGGGCTGTTTCCAGATCTTAGCTATTGTAAATTGTGCTGCTATGAATATAGTGGTGCATATATTCTTTCTGATTACTGTTTCAGGCTTCTTAGGATATATTTCTAGAGGTGGGATCACTGGGTCAAATTGAAGGTCCATTTTTAATTTTTTGCAGGAATGCCACACTGTTTTCCATAGTGGTTGTATCAGACTGCATTCCCACCAGCAATGCACTGGGGCTTCTTTTTCTCCTCATCCTTGCCAGCACTTGTTATTTGTTTTTTGTTTTTAAATTTCTTTATTGATTAAGGTATCACATATTTGTCCTCATCCCCCCATTCCCATCCCACACCCCTCCCCACGCATGCCCCCACTCCCCTGTTGTCCTTGACCACTGGTTAGGCTCATATGTATGCACACAAGTCCTTTGGTTGATCTCTCCCCTTTATCCCCACCCTCCCCTACCCTTCCTCTGAGGTCTGACAGTCTGATCTATGCTTCCTTGTCTCTGGGTCTGTTCTTGTTCATCAGTCTATGTTGTTCATCATTTCCCCCAGATGAGTGAGATCATGTGCTACTAGAAATACACTTATAAGAACCGAAAATGAGACAAGCAATAATGGTTATGCTGAGAGGCAAATGAATCAGGCTGTAGTGAGTTGCTTTCTGGGCCAACAGTTCTTTTGAGATCCAATTTCAATGTCAAACAGTTTCTTATGTGTACATGTCAGCAATGATATTTCAGTTCTGGATGGTGGACAAATGTTGGTAATGCAGGTCCGACCCTCTCTGGTTTGGTCCTGGGCAACCTGCAGTGACGCACAGCTGCTGACTGCTAGTATGGCAAGGTGACGTCAGCATCTTCCATCTCTGGACTGCTTCTCTTCTGTCTTCATGGCTGGAGTAGTCCTGTCAATTCCTCTCTGTTGCCAGTCCACATGGTCTTGGAGTTGTTTCCTGAAAATATACAAACATATTCTCAACCAAAAGTTAATAAAGGAATATTTTCCATAAATTTGACTTGGGATCCTTTTCATTTTTCCCAAATGGTTTTCCTCTGGCTTGTCTTGACACCATGTGTGTTTTTCATGGGTGTCTTGCTGTTAGCATTATAATTAATTTTCTAAAGTACAAATTTTCTAGATGTAATTTACTTACAGGATATTTTTCCTTACATGATATTCTTCTACTATCCCCCCTTTTTGATTTAAATATTAGGAGGCTTTTGAAAATTTTATAATGTAGCCTTGATAACTTTTAAATTTTAATTTTTTGCACTGTAATATGACTGCTTTAGGTTCATTACATGTCACACAATTTTATCATGAGATGAACTACCAATAAAAATTTTAGTTAACACTTTAGGAACTGCTTTTTGTCCAGTACAATTAATTTTTCTAGAATATTTGCTTATTTCAATTAGCCAATTTAAATTAGCCTGAAAACTTGACTACTATTTTACTGTCAAATTTATTACTCTAACAACAATCTTATTTTACCCTGTAATTATTAGTGGAAAGGATTATTTGCCTACTTGAGTAGGCCCTGAGCATTCCTGGTGGTAGGCTGGATTTAGATATCAAAAACCCACTTCCTCACACTTGTTTTAGACAACTAAAACAAGTCTTGTTGCAGTGAGAGGGCAGCTGCTGTCGGCCAAGTCTCTGTCTGTTACCCGGGTCCCGATTTGAGCTGGGCATGGGAAGTTAAGCAGCCATGGGGGCAGGAGACTTCCCTCAGAAGGGGTGAGGGTTCAGGCCCCTGCAAAGTTGGGAGGGTGAGGGTCTGTGCCCCACCTCTGTTGACCCCTAAGTTCTCTCCTGATGGCCCCTCTGCGACTGTGCCTGTCTTAGGTTGTTCCTTCCCTGAGGAATTTTACCTGTCTTTGGCTATCCAGCCATCCTCCAGGGACAAGCAGGGTGATGTGAGGTTTAGTTCTGTCTCCTTGGTACCCTATACCCCTGTGGCCTCCACACCCAGCACCTGCCTTGGGATCCCCTTGCCTGCTGGTGGGGCCCCAGCACTGATCACATATCTTGGGGAACCCTGTTATTTGTTGATTTGTTGATGATAGCTATTCTGGCAGATGTGGAATGATACCTCATTGTCATTTTAATTTACATCTCTCTGATAATTAGTGATGGTGGGCAACTTTTCATATGTCTCTTGGCTATTTGTATGTCTTCTTTGGAGAAGTGTCTATTCAGGTCCTCTGCCTCCTTTTTAAATTGGATTGTTTGTCTTATTTTTATTGAGTTGTATGAGACTTTATATTTTGGAAATTAACCCCTTATCAGATGTATCATTGGCAAATATGTTTTCCCTTTTCATTTTGATGCTGGTTTCTTTTGCTGTGCAAAAGTTTTTTAGTTTGATGTAGTCACATTTGTCTATGTTTTCCTTGGTGTCTCTTGCCCTAAGTGATGTATCTGTGAAAATTCTGCTACATGAAATGTCTGATATTTTGCTGTTTTGTTTTAGGATTTTTATGGTTTTCAGACTTATATTTAAGTCTTTTATCCATTTTGAGTTTATTTTTGTGTATGATGTAAGTTGGTGGTTTAGTTTTATTTTTTTGCATGTACCTGTCCAATTTTCCCAACACCGTTGTTTGAAGAGACTATCTTTACTCCATTGTATACTCTCGCTGCATTGTCAAATATTAATTGAGTGTAATGGTTTGGGTCAATTTCTGGATTCTCTGTTCTGTTCCATTGATATATATGCCTGTTCTCGTGCCAGTACCAAACTGTTTTGATTATGGTAGCTTCATAGTATAACTTGATATCTAATATTGTGATCTCTCCAACTTTTTTCTTCTTTCTCAAGATTACTGCAGCTATTTGGGGTCTTTTTTGGTTCCTCATGAATTTTTGGAGTATTTGTTGTAGCTTTGTGAAATATGCCATTGGTATTTTAATAGGAATTTCATTGAATCAATAGATTGCTTTGGGTAATATAAATATTTTAATGATGTTGATTATACCAATCCATGAACACTGAATATTTTGCTAACGATGTCCCTCTTACCCCCCCCCCCCTCATTGATCTCCTCTACTCCCCTCTGATACTGTCTGCTCATTTTGTCTCTTGCCTCTGTAGCAGTGAAGTCATGGTACAAGTCAGCATAATGCTATCTCAAGTGTTTCTTCTATTCCCTCAGGCTTTTCTTTAAGGTGTCAAAGACAGTCCAGTTTATATAAGCAAAGCCTGTGAGTTTAGGGGGTGTGTTAAAGACTCCTGTGGCAACTCTTCATCAATGGGAAACATGGGTTGTTGGATAAATCTCCACACTGTTCTTCTATATTGTTCTTCATAGTATCTGCATTGGGATTGATCTTCCATTTCTCACAATGTTAACTCAATAATTCACCTTTTTTATTTTTTCATTTTCTCTGTCTTATTCTCCCTTTTTCTCTTCTTCTGGCTTTCTGTCATCACTTCCCAAATAAATTATGTGCATCCAAATCTTTTTTTCTGGGAGGGGGGAAACCAAGTTAAAACACATTCTTTCCAGAGGAGCTTAAGACCTTACTACTTCTCTCATAATTTCAGTTAACCTTTAAAGAACTTACAATTATAGCCATTATAGCCAATGTATATGTCAAGAGACATATAAAGGCAAAATTATCATTATATACATAATGTATATATCTAATATTATTATACATTATATACATTATATACAAATGATATATTTGCATATGTGAATTTCTATTTTTATTATAACCACATTTCTGTGAAATCTATACTGATATCAATAAAGCACTTTTCACAGGAAGATTTATGATATTGAGTTACCACACGATGGCAGTGCCTGCACGCCTTTGTATCTTTGGTATGGCCTGTGCTGCATTCGCAGTAACTGTGTTGTTCCTAATCCGTGCTTGAGATGGCTAGATGATATCTAGAGAGAGCAGATGGAAATAACCCCACTATCTTGACATGTTCCCAAATGTTATGCTTCCTTGCTCACTCACCAAGGCCTGCAGACCTGGGCAGGTGTCCCCCCACTCCCTCCCAAATCAGGCTCTTCCTTGTTATCATTAACCATATTCCGTCACCGCTTGTTTCTCTTTGGCCTATCTAGGTGCTATTGGCAGTACTAGGTTGGTGGGAGTTAGACAATTAGTTGTGCAGATCTGAGAATGCATGGCCCAGGCACACAGGTAGGGACTCACTTGGATAATGCTCAGACAAATGGAGTTAATAATTCCTTTCCCATATCTGTGCTCCAAAACATCAATAATTTTTATATGCTATTTGACCCAAATGTCCCTAGAAGCAGGCATAGATGGAGATTCTGGAATTGGACCATTGACCTGTAAGACAATGATACATGTGGGGATCACCCCATGTTAAATTCTAGCATGTAGCAGTATCACACTGACTTAAATTATGGGTGAGCAAACTATGGCCCATAGGCCAAATCTGTCCCATTGCCTACTTTTGTAAATAAAGTCTTACTGGAACACAGCCACAGCCAGTTGTTTACTATCGTCTATGTTGCTCAATAGTTGTGACAGAGACCCTATATCCTAAAATATTCATTCACTGTGTGGCCTGTTATGAAAAGAATGGGCAGGAAGGACAGCTTATTGTCTGACCTGCAAGGGTCTGTGGCTGGCTTTAGTTTTGGGGAAGCCAAGACTCTTTGCAAAGTAACGGTCAGACGCACGGTGCTCCATTCTTTCCTCATAAACAAACATACACACCCAATCACTTTCTTATCTGACTGAGTCAGTCCATTGGAACTGGGCCAGTTGGCTAAATTTCTGTAGACAGGAGGTGCCTATGTTGGGACAGGGTCCATGTATTTGGATGAAGTATAAGCATAAATGCTGAGCAAAATGCCAATCTCTGGATAATGCAATGAATGGTTATTCGTTTTTATGTTACTTATCTTTATATTCTAATGATTGTATTGTAAAGGATACTTGTTAAATTAGCTATGTAGATTAGAGAACATATTCAAAATGCTAATAGCTCTTCACTAACCAGAGGCTCAGGAATCCCACCAAGAGAAAAATGCTTGAAATATACTTGGATTTGCACCTTTGCTTAAATTCCTGCCATGAATTTTCTGTTTTCCTTGTGTCCCAAGGAAAATTAACCAAGTGGGAGAGATGAATTGAGAAGAGAGGCCGTGAAAGCCTTTCAAGATGGAAGGACATGTGATAGCTGGTGGAGTGTGTTCACTAAGGTGTAAGTGAATTGAGTAAGTGAATTTTTGTAACCTCCTCTCAACCTGCACCAAACAGCCATATTCATGCCTTTTCCAGATGGTTCAAATACCTCTGCTAACTATAAAAATATCATGGATTGCTTTTACTTTAGGTTCCATTGGTACACCATTTTCCTGGGACAACAACTAGCTACCTCAGTCTTTTTTAATCCCTGTAAAGGAGGGACAGAGGGGTGGAAGGAGCAACTAATAGCTGAGAAGTGGCTAAGACCATTCTTGGATCTGTGCTCAGGTATGTCCATGTTTAAATGTCACTTCATCTGGAACTGAAGACTTGATTATTTCAGATTCAGAGTAACCACTGAACAATGGGTAGGGAGGACAGCTTGCCTATTGTCTGACAGACAAGGATCTGTGGCTGGCTTTAGTTTTGGGGAAGCCAAGCCTCTTTTTAAAGGGACAGTCAGGCACCAGGTGCCCCCCTGGATGTGCTGATCCTGAATCCCAACTTAGGGCAGCAGCAACTAGACAGGAAAGAGCCCCCATGGGAGCCTACCTGCCTTGCTGTATCAGTCTCTTGGGCAGGCATTCAAATGCACAGAACAAGGCAGTCCCTGTTAAGAAGCTTATAGGCACTTATAATCTAAAGAGATAGTTTTTAAATTTAGTTTTATTTTTTATTTTATTAGAGGACGTTTATTAAACCTTGGGTCATGAAACAAGAAAGGGCTGGGGAAACGAGCCCAGGCTGGGCTGCTTTGGCTCACTAAGAAGTCAGAGAAAGAGGACCTTGGGGACAGGTTCAGGTACTTTGCCCGGGTGAGCTGCCACTGCCTATTGCTCTTCTGTTTGCAAGCCTAGTGGGGCCCCTTAGAGTTTAGGAGATGCATGCCTGTGGGGAAAGAAGGTGTGGGGAAGGCATGGGTGTGCTCCTGGGAGGAAGTGAGACCTGAAATAGTTTCTTTTAATCATGCTATTCATTGTATGTAAGAAAGTTTCAGAGTGAGAGCTCTGTAATGTCTATATAGAAATAACTTTAGTCTTCACATTGCTGATCTTTTTTTTTCTTTATTGATTAAGGTATTACATATGTGTCCTTATCCCCC
Source organism: Cnephaeus nilssonii (assembly GCF_951640355.1). Lineage (NCBI taxonomy): Eukaryota > Metazoa > Chordata > Mammalia > Chiroptera > Vespertilionidae > Cnephaeus > Cnephaeus nilssonii. Next base: position 36,768,519 of record NC_137078.1, read on the forward strand.
CATTGCCCCTCCAACCCCCTCCCCTCCCACATTGCTAATCTTTATTAGTTCAAAACAATGAGTCAAAATGAAGTATGATAGCAATCATCTCAGGTAGAAACTGCAGTTTTTAACCTTAACTTTAACCTGCTGTTTGGCTTCTGTACTTATTTGCTTGCTAAAACAATAGAAAAGTTATTTTGATTTTCTGAACTTATGTATGCTATCCCAATCGATTGAATACTCCATTAATGGTGGTTTGAATATCCCATTGATTGTGATCTCACTGGTTATTGAAGCACATTCTTCTGGGAACCAGGACAGCTCAATTACCCTAAATTGTCTTAGTAGCTACAGATAATGAGTTTCGGTTGACTCAGTGGTCCCAGAATCAGAACAGCACAATTACCCTAAATTGCCTCAGTAGCTACAGATAATGCATTCCGGTTGACTCAGTGGTCCTGGAATCTGGACAGCACAATTATTCTAAACTAAAGGCCCAGTGCATGATTGAATCATGCACGTGTAGGGTCCCCTACACGCTTTCGCTTTCGATCGCGGGGGAGCTGGGTGCCTGGTGCCGGAGCAGACAGGCACCCAGCTCCCACGCTTTTGCTTTCGATCGCGAGGGAGCTGGGTGCCTGTGCACCAGGCCTGGTGCACCAGGCCTTTCAGAAGCCTCCACTGCAGACAGGCACCCAGCTCCCCCGCTTTTGACGGTCCGCGGCGGGATGTGAGCTCGCTGCCTCAGAGGCCCTTTCTGTTCCGCAGCACAGTCATGGTGCAGACGCTGAGCTTGCGACGCCAGCGCCGTCGCGAGCTCAGCATCCCACTGGCCCAATCGGCTACCCCGGCCACCCCAAGTCCCGCCCTCTGTGCCTCCCGCTGGCCCAATTGTGGGTGTAGCAGAGTGATGGTCATTTACATATTACCATTTTATTAGGTAGGATTGCCTTGGTGGCCCCAGATAATGTGTTTCTGTTGATTCAGTGATCCATAGACCCAAAACTATAGATAACTAACTTGTTCAATTTTACTTCTGTAACTGCTTTGTGCAAACCAGATTCCTCATTCCAAACCCAAAGATGTAATCGATACCTTTGTGATATTCTGCCAATATAAGCCAGATGTAGCAAGCTTTTCGGTGCTGCGAGATCTGGAGCACTTTTGACCCTCGTATGCTGTTGGCCTTTAATAAATGACTCTATAATTCGACTTCTTGAGGCATCCTTTGTGAGATTCGGGGTACAATACAACAAAAATTCTTCCTCTTTCTTTGCACCCCCAAGATTCTCTCTCTCTCTCTCTCTCTCTCTCTCTCTCTCTCTCTCTGGTGTTTGTTGAGTTGTTTTTCATAGGAACACTGACGTTACTTGTAGCATTTGTTAAACATCTCAAATATGCGTTTACCAATCCCTTCAGATGATGTTTATGTAGATGAAATCTTGAAAGCCATTCCTAAACAAGATGGAACAGCTGCACTTTCTTACTTTGAAGTTAAAACTTTTGTAGCTCATTTACATCTGAGAAACCAGAGACCTCGTTTTTATAAAGTTGTTTGCAGTCATCTCTTACAGCTCCTTTAATCTTCTCTCTAAAGAGGGGATTGTATAATTCTGGTCATTATAATGCAGCTGTTAGAGCCTCATGGTCTACCCCATATTCTTTGCTCTTTGCAGTGAAGAATCAAAGTGAAGGAGGTGGTATAGGAGCAGTGTATTCGAACTTGCTTACTGATTTGCTCTGATAAAAATTTTATTGTACAACTTGTTTCCTAGTGATCTATGGTTTGTAGGTCATGCTGAAATGCATAATCAATGGATCTTTTTGCTTAATGCAATGATTGTAGCTTAATCTCCATCCAATTCAACACACAGATACTGAAATATTATTTTGTACTGCATGCTATGCTAAGATATAAGCTTATATATCTAATTTTATTATCACAGCATCCTCCAGGCTGGACCTATAATTTTATTTACATTTATCTTCCTCAAGTTCAATAATTTAATAAAATGGATCATAGGAGTCAGGAAAAAATTTTACTTACAAGATTATTAGTTTATTTAAGAAAGAAAAAAATTCAGGAACAGCCAGATGCCGAGATGCATAAGGCCAGGTGTCAGGGGAGGGGTGTGAACTTCCATGCTCTCTCTGGGTGCCCTCTGAGCACCAACATGTGCTTACCAACCCAGAAGCTCTCTGGACACATTTAGATAGGGCTTCTAATGGGGCTTCATTAAAAAGACATACTTGATTAAATCATTGGCCATTGGCGATTAACTCAACGTCCAGGGCCTCTCCTCTCCCCACAGGTTGCAGGAAGTGTGAGGCTAAAAGTTCAACTTTCTGAGTAGTGGTTGGTTTCCTTAGAAACCACAGCCTCCACTCTGTGGTTATCTAGGGGCTTTCCAAAATCACCTCATTAGCATACATTTAGGTGTGATTGAAAGGGGCTTGTTATAAGTAACAAAAGAATCTCCTTTCACCTTTAATTCCCTGGAGCTCTTTCAGGATCTGACGACAAAAGGCCAAATATTATAACAAAATATACCCTCAGTGCAATCATCACTCAGAAAATTACAAGGGTTTTAGGAACTGTGTGCCAGTAAGAAGACACACACACACACACACACACACACACACACACACACACTGAGTGGCCAGATTATTATGATCTCTGAACGCATAATAATCTGGCCACTCAGTGTATATCCTATATAATAAAAGGCTAATATGCAAATTGTCCCCTCAACCAGGAGTTTGACCAGCAGGCAGGCCGGCCAACCGCCCATGTCCCCTCCCCATGGCCAGGCTGGCTGGACCCCACCCATGCACAAATTCATGCAATGGGCCTCTCTCTCTCTCTCTCTCTCTCTCTCTCTCTCTCTATATATATATATATATATATATATATATATATATATTAGCTTAATCTCCATCCAATTCAACACACAGATACTGAAATATAATACACACACACACACACACACACACACACACACACACACACACACTGAGTGGCCAGATTATTATGCATTCAGAGATCATAATAATTTGGCCACTCAGTGTATATCACAATATCTTACATCTATAACATCTTGCTGCAGGTGTCTGCAGGTCAGTTTTCCCACGTGGTGCCCACTGTTTCTCCTTGACTGAGATCCAAATTAGGCAAAAGGGACAAGTCTTTTAGGCAGCCCCTGTCAGGTTAGAACATTGTAAGCAAATTCTTCTCTGCTCCGTTCAGTTTGAAGGAGGGAATTGGAAACTGAGCTGTTGCCTTAGATAGTCTATTTTATGTCTTCATTCATAATCTCTTGGCCTAGACTTCTGAGGGTTAATTTAGCTGCAGTTTTTCTCAGCACTGCTCCTTTCCAACTGAGATGCAAGTTATGCCACCACCTCCTCCCTGGCCCGTTTGAAATCCATGTGAGATGAAACAAAGACTTGAAGCAAAGACTTGAATAGCTCCAAACTAAAATAGAACATTGTAAATAAAGCCTGCACAGTTTCCTCTGGATAAAGCGGGGGGAACTGGGAACTGGGCAGTCACCTCCTGTAGACAAAGACCTGGGAAGTATGGGGTTGCGGGGAGGACAAGCATAAACAACACAGAATTTCCTACCATTTTGAATGTGGCTTTTAAAAGTTTTTATTGGGTGTTTGCTAGGTTACTTTAGGCCTTTGACTATTTTGTGGAACTACTATAAAGTTACTTTAGCTAACTTGGGGTTGCTTTTTGATGTTGCCGTGGGAAACAAGGACTTAAAGCTTCTTAGACTGTCATTTTGCTTGATTGTCTAAGTTTTTAATCCTATAACTTATTTACTCAGCCTTTGTGAGACTCATTGTTGTTGTTAATCCTTACCCGAGGATATTTTTCCATTAATTTTTTTGGGAGAGTAGAAGAGAGAGGGAAAGACAGAGAGAAACATCGATGTGAGAGAAACACATTGATTGGTTGCCTCCGACCAGGGCCAGGGCCTGAGGATCCTGCAACCAAGGCACGTGACCTTGACTGGAATCAAACCCAGAACCCTTTGGTCTGCAGGCAGACGCTCTATTTACTGAACCAAACAGGCTAGGGCTGTGAGACTCATTTATCTCATTGCAAAGTGGGTATAATAATTTCTAACTTGCAGGTTCTTGTAAGTGCAAATGAGGCCAAGTATGGAAAGTATGTATCACAGAGTTTGGTGTATTGTAGTCCCTCAGTGTATGCTAATAATTGTTTTAATTCTATTGCAAATAATACTTTATTATAAATAAAACTAATCTTCTATATCATCACTAACATAAGCAGAGATTTGGGGGAATGATAGAGCAAGCCTGCAGTCTGCTACTCAAGGTTACATTTGGTCCCATAGAAAGTACAGAAGCCTCAGTTAGTCCTAAGTTGATGGGTGCTCTGGATAACTCTGCGTAAGAGAATAAATTTGCAATCTTATCTCTCCTAGGAGTCTCTCCTAGGTTGCCAGGTTGCCATGGCATCTAGACCTAACATGATGGCCCCCATTTGCCTGGTGAAAAACAGCAATGAGCAGCTGTCAGTGAATCAGGAAGCTCTAGAGATTCTTGACTAGATTTCTCAGCCAGTGGTGGTCGTGGCCATTGTAGGACTGTATGGTACAGGCAAATCCTACTTGATGAATCGGCTTGTAGGACAGAATCACGGTGAGTGTTGTGTCAGGCAGAGGACATTTCTTTGACTCTAGCTATATAGTAGTTTCTTAGTTTTCTTCGCGGGTCACATGAAGAAAGAGCTAAATTCCTTTCAACAAACCAACCTTCTAATTCTAATTCTTACTAATAAATTACTATCTTATTGTAACCTGTTACCCTATTCATTATTTTATTCCTGTTAAGGAAAAACCTCTCTTACTAATGCTCAGGTTCCTACCTTCTTTTACCTGTGTAAGCACTGGGCTCTTGCAATTGTATCTCTTCTCTCTCATAACAACTTTTGCCTTTTTAATGGAATATTTCCATCAACATATAAAGATGTTTGAATATCTATTATCTTAAAAATCCTTTGTGAATTCACATTCCATTTTGGCTACTAGCCATTTGATGACTTTGCTTGGCAAAAGGATATTTTCTCAATTTCCTTTTTCCACTTTTCCCTTCCCGTGTCTCTCTTTAATCCATTTCTTCCTGCCTTTGAACTTCACTTTTCTTTCAAAATGTCCTTGTTATGGTTATCAATGACCTCTATTTTGTCTGGTTTATGGATACCTGTTTGTCTCATTCTGGAGCTCTAGCCTCACTAGTATTCTCACAGTTAACATACTCTTCTCCTTGAAATAGATGACACACAAAGTAGGAAATCCTTAAGAAATAGAGAAAGCAATACCTTGTATGCTGGGATACTTACATTTTAACAAGTCTAATATTGTAGCATCTTGAGTGCTTAGGTTATCTGCTGTCATTGTATGTTGCTTTTCCATGTCCCTTGCAGGCTTCCCTCTGGGTTCTACGGTGCAATCTAAAACCAAGGGCATCTGGATGTGGTGTGTGCCCCACCCCTCTAAGCCTGATTACACCAAGGGTCTGGGTGATGTGGAAAAGGTAAGTCAGAGAGTCACAGATATGTTCTTCTCAATCTGTATTTTCTCCTTATTTATTCATGATATTTGGTGATTTAACTGTTGTGACCTATTTGTGAAATCTAGAAATCCAACTCTAGTAAATGAGGCAAATTTTGGTTTATTTGACTTTACTTCTAGGTAAGGTATCCTGGTATATTGAATCAGTTTTTCATTATTGCTTGGCACTGGGTGAATTATTTGACTCAATTTAATAAATGATTATTGAACACCTGATTTCTAGGTCTCTGGGATTAGTAATGTAAAAATTAATGACCAAAGTAAAGGTCTTACCCTCAAAGAATTTGCCGTCTTCTGGTGAAGTTCATCAAGTGCTCCCAGAGCCTTCTAGAAGGCTTTGAGATACTTCTGAATGAGCTGCTTCTATAAAAGCATGTTTGTTCTACAACAAATATTTTAAAATGAATTTTTGATATTATAGCTTTAGACCCAAAGAGGAGTTACAAATTCTGTGTTAATTTTTAAAATCATATATCAAACAATGATACAGTCCTGCTGTCTAAATACTTTGTCATGAGTGCCATTTCTTATTTTAATTGAGTACTTTTTAAAAATTGTGGTCAGGAAAATAAATAAATTAATAGGCTATTTTTTCCCTCCAAACTCTTGTATTTAGTCTTTTCAGTATAAATCTCAGTGTTTACATTTGCTCTACAGAACAGCTTTTAATGCTGTTTATAATAGAAACTAGAGGCCTGGTGCACAAAATTAGTGCACGAGGGGGTGCCCTTCAGCCCAGCCAGCACCCTCTCCAACCTGGGACATCCCTCTCACAATCCAGGACTGCTGGCTCCAAACTGCTTGCCTGCCTGCCTTCCTGATTGCCCCTAACTGCTTCTGCCTGCCAGCCTGATCACCCCCTAACCACTCCCCTGCCAGCCTGATTGATGCCTAACTGCTCCCCTGCCAGCCTGTTTGCCCCCAACTGCCCTCCTCTACTGGCCTGATCGCCCCCAACTTTGAACACATCAAATATTTGAGGCAATGGATAGTTTGGATTTTTGCTATCTGATAAAGATCTCTAAGGTGATTTAAAGGTTAGCAGAACAACAACAAAAACCTATTCTGGTAAAGCCTATGTGACCTCATGCGTCATAATCTCTGTGAAGAAGTAAACACATTTGCAATGGAGATTTTAAGCTGCTCCATTCAGTTGTGACTTTAAGTGTTCAGAGGAAAGAATGGCTTTGTCTTGTTAAGAAGAAATCATACAGTAATGAATATGTGGCCAATAAGTAAAAGGGGTCAATGGAAAAGCAAACTATTCTATGGAAATCTCTGTTCCTACCGAGAGTGTGATTTGATCTTCTAATCCTTAGAGACGCCCTGGATTAAAAAACAAAAAGAGAAAGTCTTGACTATTTTAGATGCCACATGTAAGTGATATCACACAGTACTTGTTTTATTCTGTCTGACTTATCTCACTTAGTATAATGTGCTTAAGGTCCACCCATGTCCTCTCTCTTGGCTGAGTAACGTTCCATTGTGTATACATATATACCATATATATTTTATCCATTCATTTTTGATGGGCATTTAATCTGTTTCAATATCTTGGCTATTGTGATTAATATTGGGATAAACATGAGAGTGCATATATCTCTTTGAAATATTCTTTTCACTAAAACATTTTTAAAAAATGAACATGTATAAATCACTTAAAAATAAATAAAAATGCTTTGAAAAATAGTTAACAATGTATTCAGACATCTATTATTCACTAAAGAATAATGTCAATTATTTGCAATGTTTGCTAAATTCTTATTTTTGACCTGCTTTTGTTTCTGTATTCAGTGAAGAGAGAAAGGCAAAGATTGTGTCCTCATGTAGCTTGTAATCTATAAGTAAAAATAAATAACATTTTTTAGGGCTGCAAATACATACTTCTGCTGTGGATAGTGATTAAAGCTCAGAATAAAAACCAATAGCCTTCCTTTAAGTTTAGCTTCAATCTAATTCTAATTGTGTAGACATATAATTGCTTGTTTCTTGAGGAAATATTCATTATTGAGTTGTGAGGACCAAATACCATAATATTAAAGCACTAGAGGCCCAGTGCACAAAATTTGTGCATAGAGTGGGGGGGTCCCTCAGCCCGGCTTGCACCCTCTCGCAATCCGGGACATATTGAGGGATGTCCGACTGCTGGTTTAGGCCCGGTCGTGCAGGGGTCGGGCCTAAACTGGCAGTCGGACATCCCTCTCGCAATCTGGACCTGCTAGCTCCTAACCACTCGCCTGCCTGCCTTATCACCCCTAACCACTCGCCTGCCTGCCTGATTGCCCCTAACTGCTTCTGCCTTGACCCTCATACCCGGGACCCATGCTTCCCTACCTCTGGCCAGCCTCAGGCACCCGGGACCTGGGCTTCCCTCCCTCCAACTGGCTGCAAGCACCTGGGACCCGAGCCTGCTTCACCTGGGCCAGCCACAGGCACCCGGGACCCTGGGAGGCTTCACCTGGGCCCTGGCTTTGTCAGGAAGGACGTCCAGAATGACATTTGAAAGATGTCCGGTCTATCTGGTCTAATTAGCATATTACCCTTTTATTAGTATGCTAGAGGCCCGGTGCATGAACTTCATGCACATGAGTGGGGGGTCCCTCAGCCTGGCCTGCCTGCACCCTCTCCAATCTGGGACATCTCTCTCGCAATCCGGGATTACTGGTTCCTAACCACTCATTTGCCTGCCTGCCTAATTGCCCCTAACCTCTCTGCCTCCTGCCTGATCATCCCTAACCACTCTGCCTGCTGGCCTGATTGCCCCTAACTGCTTCTGCCTCAGCCCCCACCACCGTGGCTTTGTCAGGAAGGACGTCCGTAAGGATGTCCAGAAGACATCTGGTCTAATTAGCATAATATATATATATATATATATATATATATATATATATATATATATATATATATATATTTCTATTGATTTCAGAGATGATGGGAGAGGGAGAGAGAAAACATCAATGATGAGAAAGAATTGTTGATAGGCTGCTTCCCGCATGCCCCCTACTAGGGACTGAGCCTGCAACCTGGGCATGTGCCTTCACCAGGAATTGACCTGTGACATCCTGGTTTTCAGGTCCTTGCTCAACCACTGAGCCACCATGGCTGAGCACTTTCATTTCTAATTTTATTCATTTGGGTCCTCTCTCTTTTTTTCTTGATGAGTCTGGTTAAAGGTTTGTCAATCTTACTTATTTTTTCAAAGAATCAGCTCTTTGCTTCATAAATCTTTTGTATTGTTTTCAAATATGTTGTTTATTTCTGCTGTGATCTTTTTTATTTCCTTCCTTCTACTCATTTGGGCATGTTTTTCCAGTTTAAGTATAAAGTTAGATTGATTATTTGAGATTTTTCTTGTTTTCTAAGGTTGTCCTGTAATTCTATGAGTTCCCTCTTAAGACTGCTTTCACTGTGTCCCATAGATTTTAGGTTGTATTCTCATTTTCTTTTGTTTCAAGGTAACTTTTGAATTCTTCCTTGATCACGTTATTAACCCACTCATTGTTTAGTAACATGTTATTTAACCTACATATCTTTGTGTATTTTTTTAGTGTTTTTTTTTTCTTTCTTGTGGTTGATTTCTAGTTTCATACCATTAGGGTCAAAGAAGATGCTTGATATGATTTCAACCTTCTTAATTTATTGAGGCTGTTTTGTTACCTAACGTGTGCTCTATTCTAGAAATATGTTCTATATGTACAGGAAAAGAATGTATATTCTGCTGCTTTGTGATATAATGCTTTGAAGATAGTTAAATTTATCTGATCTAGTGTGCCATTTAAGGTCACTGTTTCTTTGTTATTTTCTGTCTGGAAGATTTAGCCAGTGATATCAATTGGTTGTTAAAATTTCCTGCTATAACTGCATGACTGTCAATCTTTCCCTTTATGTCCATGAAGATTTGCTTTATATACTAGGTGCTCCTATGGTGGGTACATAAATGTTTACCAGAGTTATTTCCTCTTGTTGGATTGCCCCTTTGATCATTATGTAGTATCATTCTTTGTCTCTTACTATGGTTTTTGTTTTAAAGTCTATTTTGTCAGATATAAGTAGTGCTACCACAGCTTTTTTTCATTTCATTTGCATGAAAATTTTAAAAAATCTTTTTACTTTTAGTCTGCATGTGTCTTTCATTCTGAGGTGGGTCTCTTATAGACATCATATATATGGGTCTTGATTTCTTTTTCTTTTTAAAATATATTTAATTTATTTTTTACAGAGAGGAAGGGAGAGGGATAGAGAGCTAGAAACATCGATGAGAGAGAAACATCGATCAGCTGCCTCTTGCACACCCCTACTGGGGATGTGCCCGCAACCAATGTACATGCCCTTGACTGGAATTGAACCTGGAATCCTTCAGTCCGCAGACCGCAGACCGACGCTCTATCCACTGAGCCAAACCGGTTTTCACTGAGTCTTGATTTCTTATCCACTCAGCTGCCTTATGTCTTTTGATTAGAGCATTTAAGCCACATTTATATTTGAAGTGATTATTCATGGGTACATATCTTTTGCCATTTTATTCTTTTAAATCTGTTCCTCTTTATTTTTTCTTTCTTCTACTTCTTTAAGCAGGCCCTTTAGTATTTCTTGTAATACTGGTTTGGTGGTAACATTCCTGTAGTGTGTGTTTGTGTGTGTGTGTGTATATGTGCGTGTGTGCGTGTGTGCGCGTGTGTGTGTGTGTCTAGGAAGCTTTATTTTCTCCTTCAATTTTAAATGATAGTCTTGTTGGGTGAAGTAGTCTTGGTTGTAGGTACTTGCTTTTCATCCTTTGAATATTCATGCTAATTCCTCCTGCCTGAAATGTTTCTGTTGAGAAATCAGCTGATAGTCTTATTGGAGCATGTTTCATATGCTTTTCTCTTGCTGCTCTTAAGATTCTCTCTTTGTCTTTAAACTTTGCCATTTTAACCTTTTGCCTTAAAATTACTTAAATTATGTAAGTGCAGACATGAGCTGTCTCATGATCAATTAGCAACATTTGGACACAGAAACACGCATTATCTCGTGACCAGCATTAAGGTGTTAATTTTGATGTGTCTTATTGTGGACCTCTTTGGGTTCATCTTGTTTGGGACTCTCTTCACTTCCTGGACTTGTATATCTTTTTCCTTCACCAGGTTAGGTACGTTTTTAATAATTATTTCTTAAAATAGGTTCTTGTTCTCTTGCTCTCTCTCTTCTCCTTCTGGGCCCTATGATGTGAATGTTGTTATGCTTCATGTTGTCCCAAACGTCCATTAAACTCCTCATTCGTTTTTTTTTCTATTCTGATTGCATGTTTCTCTCTACATTGTCTTCCAACTCACTGACACAGTCTTTTGTTTTATCAAACCTACTTTTTATTCCTTCTAGTGTATTCTTGATTTCAGAATGGTGTTATTCCTTTCCAATTGGTCCATTTTTATAGTTTCTATGCCTTTTAAAAAAATCTTTATTGTTTAAAGTATTATATATGTCTCCTTTTCCCCCCGTTGACCTCTCCCACCCACCAGCACATGGCCTCACCCTCTGAGTGTCTGCATCCATTGGTTATGCTTGTATGCATGCATACAATTCCTTCAGTTATCTCTTATCCCTCTCCCCCCATACACAACCCTTCCCTCCAGCCTTCCCTCTGAGGTTTGACAGTCGTTTGATTCTACTCAGTCTCTGGATCTATTTTTATTCATTATTTTATGTTATTGATTATATTCCACAAATGTGTGAGATCATGTGATATTCATGTTTCTCCAACTGACTTATTTCGCTCAGCATAATGCTCTCCAGGTCAATCCATACTATTGAGAATGGTAAGAGTTCCTTCTTTTTTACAGCATCATAGTATTTCATTGTGTAGATGTACCACAGTTTTTAATTAATTAATTATTTATTTTAATTTAATAAATCTTTATTGTTCAGATTATTACAATTGATCCTCTATTTTCCCCCGATAGCTCCGTTGCACCCGGTTCCCACCCCACCCTCTGCCCATACCTCCCCCACACTGTCCTCATCCATAGGTGTACGATTTTTGTCCAGCCTCTTCCCACACTCGCACCTCCCTTTCCCCTTGAGAATTGTCAGTCCAATCCCTTTCTATGCCCCTGATTCTATTATATTCACCAGTTTATTCTGTTCATCAGATTTTTTTATTCACTTGATTTTTAGATTCACTTGTTGATTGATATGTATTTATTGTTCATAATTTTTATCTTTACCTTTTTCTTTTTCTTCCTCTTCTTAAAGAATACCTTTCAGCATTTCATATAATACTGGTTTGGTGATAATGAACTCCTTTAGCTTTTTCTTATCTGTGAAGCTCTTTATTTGACCTTCAATTCTGAATGATAGCTTTGCTGGGTAGAGTAATCTTGATTGTAGGTTTTTGCTATTCATCACTTTGAATATTTCTTGCCACTCCCGTCTGGCCTGCATAGTTTCTGTTGAGAAATCAGCTGACAATTGTATGGGTGCTCCCTTGTAGGTAATTAACGCTTTTTCTCTTGCTGCTTTTAATATTCTCTCTTTGTCTTTTGCTCTTGGCATTTTAATTATGATGTGTCTTGGTGTGGTCCTCTTTGGATTCCTTTTGTTTGGGGTTCTGTGTGCTTCCTGGACTTGTAAGTCTATTTCTTTCACCAGGTGGGGGAAGTTTTCAGTCATTATTTCTTCAAATAGGTTTTCAGTATCTTGCTCTCTCTCTTCTTCTGGCACCCCAGAATTTGGATGTTGTTACACTTGAGGTTGTCCCAGAGGCTCCTTACACTATCTTCAAATTTTTGGATTCTTTTTTCTTTTCCAGTTGAGTTTTTTGCTTCTTTGTATTTCAAATCTTTGACTTGATTCTTGCGATCCTCTAGTCTGCTGTTAGATCTCTGTATAATATTTTTTTTATTTCAGTCAGTGTATGTTTAATTTCTAGTTGGTCCTTTTTCATATCCTTGAGGGTCTCACTAAATTTATCGGCCTTTTCTAGAAAATTCTTGAAAAACCTTATAACCATGGTTTTGAACTCTATATCCAGTCATTTGCTTTCTTCCATTTCTTTCATTTGTGATCTGTTTCTTTGTCTCTGAATTTTCGCTGCTTCCCTGAGTTGGTAGAGTAGCTTTGTGTGGTAGGTGTCCTATAGGGCCCAATGGCTCAGCCTCCCCAGTTACCTGAAGTAGACACTCTTGGTGCACCCCTTTGTGGACTGTGTGTACAGCCTTGTTTTATTTAAGTCTTGATTGTTGTTGGTGTCACTGGGAGGAATTGATCTCCAGGCCAATTGGCTGTGAGGATCAGCTGTGTCTACACTGGAAGAATTCTGTGCTGGATACACCCTTATGAGACAAGACTTGCAAAATTGCAAAAACCTCTGTGTTCAGCTTGGATGGGGCGGAGTCTCAGGGCAGAGCAGACAGCCTTGGCTTCCCGTCAGCCCTGCCCTATGAGGCCCCTGGGTCTCAGTGTCCCTTGGTAATCGCTGCAAGCACCTTTGAGAGAAAGCTGCCCTCGAGTTTCGTCCACTGCTAGATAGTCCAGTTTCTCCCTGAATGAGTCTGGGATCCCAGAAACTTGCCCGGAACTGGAGTTCAGCACAGTCAGGCGCTTCCGTCTCCCTCCTGCTTTAGAAAGCCAGCCACACACTCAGCAGTCAGTCCTCTCTGTGTGCGCACACCCCCAGACCTCTGTCTTCTGCAGCTCCCCTGAGTCTCAGTGTGCTTTCTCTAGTCTCAGTGTGCTTTCTCTTTTCCTGGCAGTCCAGATTCTCCCCAAATGAGTCTGGTTTTCCAGAGTCTCGCCCAGGACTGGAGTTCAGCGCAGTCAGGAGCTTCCGTCTTCCTCTTGCTTTAGAAAGCCAGCCTCGCACTCAGCCGCCAGTCCTCTCTGCGTGCGTGTCTCAGTACCTCAGCCTTTTGCAGCTCCTCTGAGTCTCAATGTGCTTTCCTTTGTCCTTCTAGTTTTAGAATTTCCACTCAGCCAGCTTTCCTGTGGTTCTGGATGGTGTCCGTTTTGTCTTTTAGTTGTAGTTTTGATATTGTTGTGTGAGGCAGCAGTTTAGGTGTTTACCTATGCCGCCATCTTGGATTCTCTGTACCACAGTTTTTTAATTGACTCCTCTACTTATGGCACTTAGGCTATTTCCAAATCTTAGCTTTGTAAATTGTGCTGCTATGAACATAAGAGTGCATATATCCTTTCTGATTGGTGTTTCTAATTTCTTGGGGAATATTTCTAGAAGTGGGATTACTGGGTCAAATGGGAGTTCCATTTTTAATTTTTTGAGAAAAAAGTTAATTGTTTTCCACAGTGACTGCACAGTCTGCATTCCTACCAGCAGTGCACAGGGTTCCTTTTCTCCATATCCTCACCAACACTGGTTGTTTGTTGATTTGTTGATGATAGCCATTCTGACGGATGTGAGATGTTACCTCATTGTCATTTTGATTTGCATCTCTCAGCTGATTAGTGACTGAGCATGTTTTTATATGCCTCTTGGCCTTCCTTCTGTCTTCTTTTGAAAAGTATCTATTTAGGTCCATTACCCATTTTTTGATTGGGTTGTTTATCTTCCTTTTGTTAAGTTGTATGAGTTCCCTGTAAATGTTGGAGATTAAACCCTTATCAGTGATAACGTTGGCAAATATGTTCTCCAATGCAGTGGGCTTTCTTGTTGTTTCATTGATGGTTTCTTTTGCTATGCAGAAGTTTTTATTTTGATGTAGTCCCATTTGTGTATTTTCTCTTAGTTTCCATTGCCCTAGGAGTAGCATCAGTGAAGATATTGCTTTGGCATATGTCTGAGATTTTGCTGTCTGTGGATTCCTCTAGTATTTTTATAGTTTCCCTTCTTATGTTTAAGTCCTTTTTCCATTTTGAATTTATTTTCGTGTATGGTGTAAGTTGGTGATCTAGTTTCATTTTTTTGCATGTGTGTGTCCAATTTTCCCAACACCATTTATTGAAGAGACTGTCTTGACTCCATTGTATGTTCATGCCTTCTTTGTCAAATATTAATTGAGCATAGTGGCTTGGGTTGATTTCTGGGTTCTCTATTCTATTCCATTGATCTATATGTCTATTCTTGTGCCAGTACCAGGCTGTTTTGAGAACAGTGGCTTTGTAATACAGCTTTATATCTGGTATTGATATCCCTCCTACTTTGTTTTTTTTTTCTCTCAGGATTGCTGCAGGTATTTGGGGTCTTTTTTTATTCCAGATGAATTTTTCGAAAGTTCGTTTTAGGTCTGCGAAATATGCTGTTGGTATTTTAATGGCGAGTGCATTGAATCTGTAGATTGCTTTGGGTCGTATGGACATTTTAATGATGCTGATTCTACCAATCCACGAGCACGGTATATTCTTCCATTTGTTTATGTCTTCCTCTATCTCTTTTTCTGATGTCCTGTAGTTTTCTGGATACGGTCTTTTACCGCCTTAGTTAAGTTTATTCCTAGGTATCTTAATTTTTTGGTTGCAATGGTAAATGTGATTTTTTTTTTTAGTTTCTCTTTCTATGAGTTCATTATTGGTATGTAAAAAATCCATAGATTTCTGGGTGTTAATTTTGTATGCTGCTACATTGCTGAATTCATTTATTAAGTCTGGTAGTTTTTTGATGGGCTCTTTAGGGTTTCTTTGTACAATATCATGCCATCTGCGAATAATGACAGTTTTACTTTTTCTTTTCCAATTTGGATGCCTTTTATTTCTTCTTCTTGTCTGATCACTATGGCTAGCACTTTCAGTACTATGTCAAAAAGAAGTGGTGAAAGTGGGCATCCCTATCTTGTTCCTGTTCTTAGCGGAAATGTTTTTAGTTGTTGCCCATTGAGTACGATGTTGCCTGTGGGTTTGTCATATATGGCTTTTATTATGTTGAGATATGATCCTTCTATTCCTCCTTTGCTGAGAGGTTTTTTTTTTGTTGTTGTTGTTGTTTTTATCAAGAAAGGGTGTTGGATTTTTATCAAATGCTTTTTCTCCATTAATTGATATGATTATGTGATTTTTGTCTCTCAGTTTATTTATGTGATGTATCACATTTATTGATTTGCAGATATTGTATCATCCTTGCATCCAGAATAAATCCTACTTGGTCATGGTGTATGATCTTTCTAATGTAATATTGGATCTGATTTGCTAGAATTTTGTTGAGCATTTTAACATCTATGTTCATCAGTGATATTGGCCTGTAATTCTCTTCCTTTGTAGTGTCTTTATCTGGTTTTGAGATTAGGGTAATGTGGCTTCATAGAAAGTGTTCCTTCCTCTTGAATTTTTTTGAATAGTTTGAAGAGGATAGATTTTAGTTCTTTGAATGTTTGGTAAAACTCCCCTGTGAAGCAATCTGGACCAGGGCTTTTGTTCACTGGAAGTTTTTTGATTACTGCTTCAATTTCTTCCATAGTTATTGACCTATTCCAATATTTTATTCTTCCTGATTGAGTTTTGGAAGGTCATATTTTTCTAGGAATATGTCCATTTCCTTTAGGTTGTATAGTTTGTTGGAAGAGAGTTGTTCATAGTATTTTTGAACAATCCTTTGTATTTCTGTGTGGTCTGTTGTTATTTCGCCTCTTTCATTTCTGATTTTGTTTATTTGGGTCCTCTCTCTTTGCTTCTTGGTGAGCCTGGCTAGAGGTTCATCAGTCTTGTTTATCATCTATGCTCTTTTTCATGCTGTTATAGTTCTAAGTTCCTTGAGTATACTTATAACAATTACTTTGAACTCTATATCTGATAAATCACTTATCTCCATTTCATAGGTCTTTTTCTTGAGAGTTCTCCCATTCTTTTTATAGGGAGCAGCTATGGGGTTAAACCTCAGACTGACCTGTTGGCAAAGCCTCAAACAAGTCCCAGCTTAGAGGGCACAGCCCTCTTAGCATAATTAAACTTGACCTTATGATGCTCCCTAGATCCTCCCTAGGTAGCTAATGGACTGTGGGAGGTGCAGCAAGTGCTGCCAAAACAAGTGAAACTCACAAGAACATTGTAGCTATGGTGACCATTGTAGCTACTACCTTGTTTACCTCTAACTATAAAATAAAGCATCAGGTTGCCTTCTGGATCTCTCACTGTGGCCTGAGCCAGGCACAGGAGATCCACTGAGCCCCAGCTTTTCTCTTTGTCTGTCTTTTCTTTAACCCTTCGCCGCCCTCACTCAGTCTCACCGAACCTTTGACTGTGCTGGCCTGGCACACTTTCATTTGGGGCCCTTATTTTTGGCTTCTTAATTTGGCTGCCTCTTTGTCTTTGCTTGTATGTGTCAGATAGATCAGTGATGACACCAGTCTTCATGGTGTTGCCTTAGTTTAGGTGTCCTCTGGGACCCAAAGGTCTAATCTCCTTTATCTACTGACTGGCTTGCTGACTGTTAGGCTGAACCCTTACCACATGTGCCAACTGCTGTGCAGGTGCTGACTGATGAGAGAGAGAGAGAGAGAGAGGAGAGAGAGAGAGAGAGAGAGAGAGAGAGAGAGAGAGAGAGAGAGAGAATAAAAAGGTAAATAAGAGAAAAAAGTGAAAAGGAGTGAAAGAAAAAAAAGAGAAGAAGAAAGAAAAAACTAAAAAGGAAAAAGAAATAAAAAGTAAAAGAAAATATAAAACAGAGTTCGCCTCAGCTGGGTTTAGTGATTCCCCTTTGGATGTGCTGTTTTTGAAGTTTATTGGATTGTGCTCTGATGTTTTCTAAAGCTGGCCACTTGGTGTGTTGGTTCTGGGCCTTTTGGGAGGCACTCAGGTGCAAGACAATGTCAGATGCCGTCTGTGCCTGGCCCTCAACCTGTTTGAAGCTACAAGCGATTCACACTTCGTGGCTGACTCTGCTGGTCATGGGCGCACACAGAAAAAAACAAAGCTGTGCTCCAAGGCTGGCTTTTACCAGCACCAGGCCCAGGGGAAGGTTAGTGAAAGTCTCAAGGCACTCTGAGACCCACCTCCTCCTGCCTCTGCCTGCTGGCTGGCTGTTAGGCTCAGTCACTGAAAGGGGCTCTGGCGGATTCAGGAGAATGAAGCTGGTGGAACTCCATGAGAGGGAGGTGCTGTTGAGGCTGATTCAAGGATGGTGGTAGGTGTGTTCCCCATCCCAGAGTCTCACTGCTGAATCTGTCATGGTTTTTCCCTGACCTCGACAGGGTGGAGGCCCTAGTAGTCAGTTGGTTAGGGCTCCCAGAGCACAGAGGTTGTGTTTGCCAGGAGCTGAAGCCTAACAGGGTGGTTCTGTTGAATCTCCTTTGTGGGCCAAGTGCTGGTCAGGTTCACAGGAAAGTGGGGGAAGATTAGCCCTGTCCCAAAGCCCATCAAAGATACCCTGTCAGTTTTCTCAGACTTCTACTCCCCAGCCAATGCAGCTGACTCCAGCAGTTTCTAAGCTCTTCAGGGTGGGGTGCCAGAGAGTTCAGAGGGTGGGGTAATTGCTTTCCCCCAGGTTGATGTCACTTGGAGGGAATGTTCCACCCGAGAATGATGACAGCTGTGTTACTGGAGATTGATTCAGTGTGGGGGTCCTGGAGGATGTCCCCCCAGCCTCCTCTCCAGAGCCTCAAACCCCAGATTCTCCTCAGGCAACTTTAGGCTATACCACCTTTTTTTCTGCCAGAGCCCAGGGTGAGTGACTGTGAAGAAGTTCTGTGCATTGGACCTTTAAGAGGGTGCCTATGTCTATAGCAGATTCCATCTCCCCATTGGTGGACGGAAACCCTGCTGCTTTCCCACAGCCAGATGTTATGTGAACACCCCTTTTGGGCTCTGGAACTCTTGGCTGTGGAGCCCAGTCTGGGTTTTCGGCCCTGCATTTCTCAGGGGGACCCCCCACACTGATATATCCCTCCAGAACCTCAGCCTCCCCTCTGGGAGTGGGGCCAGGCCTTTTTGCGTCTTTACCCATCCTACCAGTTGGTTATAAGATTCCTCTTCAGCTAGTCTTTGGTGGTTATTCAGTATGCTCTTTAATTTAGTTGCAGTTCCAGTTTGTTCGTGGCAGGAGATGATTGCAGCTTCTACCTACTCTGCTGCCATCTTGGAAATCTGTGCCATGACCTTCTCTTTGTGGTTATTTGCCCCATGCTGGACTGAATATGGTGCCCACTCTTTGTCCAGTTGATTGGTCCAGGAAAAGATCCTGAAAAAATAGGAATTAATTAATCATTTTCTCTGATATATTTTGACTAGGAGATGCTCCAATTCCTCTTTGTGTCTATTGAATGCTAATCTATAATAATAAAATTGTGATATGCTAATTAGATCAAATGCCCTTTCAGATGAAGCCGCGGCGGTGGGGGCCAAGGCAGCTGCCGCCACGGAGGGGGCCAAGCGCCTTGCATGAATTTCGTGCACTGGACCTCTAGTATATATATAAAACCCTAATGTACAAATAGACTGAACTGCGGAACAACCGAACAACCGTTTGCTATGATGTGTGCTGACCACCAGGGGGCGCATGTGGAACATGGCGGGTGTTGGCCACAGTGGGATGGTGGAGCAGGTGAGCTGGGGCTCCAGACCAGGGCAGGGCACCAGTCGCTGTCATCAGGGCGAGCCTCTGGTGTTTACTGAAAATTCTTTGCTCCCATGTGTCACAGTCCCACCTGGCACTCACACCCACTGCCATTGCAGGCATCACTCGCACCCATAGCCGGTGCTAGAGCCTCTGCTTGCACCCACTGCCAGTACCCAGCACACGTCCCGATCATTTGGCCCTGTCAGAGGGTGCGAGCATTGGCTGCCAGCTGGGATTGCCCTTGAGGATTTTTCCACCTCCTCCTGCTCCTAAGGGGTGATGGGGGCAGTAGCCACTGCTCGCACCCACTAATGGCACTAGCCCCACTTGCACCTGCTGCTGGCACCAGCCCCAATTACTCTGCGCTGTCAGCAGGTGCGAGAGGGGCTGATGCCATCAGCACATGGGAGCAGTGGTGGTGGGAGCGGGGCTGCCAGCAGACAGGGGACTGAGGGCTGGGCGGGGGAGTGGAGGATGGGCTGAGACCTGCCCCTGTGCCTACTATAGCCTTTCGGCCCACAGTTCCTTTCAAGGTGCACGTATTTGTGCTCTGGGCCCCTAGTTAATATATAAAATGCAAAAATGATCACATTCTGTTTTCCTTTCATTAAAACACTTAAAAAGTTGTTTTTATTATAGTGACATATACACAAAATAAAATTTACCATTTTAGCTATTTTAAAGCATACAATTTACTGGAATTAAATGTATTTTTAATTGTTATGCAACTATCACCACCATCCATCTCCAGACTTTTTCATCATCCCGAAGGTAACTTTGTATCCATGAAATAATAAGCCTCTATTTCCACTCCCCAAGTTTCTGGTAGTCACTAGTCAGTTTTATGTTTCTATGAATTTAACTCTGGATTATGGGAACTTCTCCTCCTGGCACTGAAACCTGAGCTGGAGGGCCTGCTGGAGGGCTGGGACTCCTCATTTCTCAGTGTGGACCTTCATAGCTGAGATATCCCTCCTGATTTTTAACCACCACATGTGGCTGTGGTACCAGCCGTTTTGTGTATCCGTTCCTCCTACCAGTCTCAAACTGGCGTCTTCTTTATATTCTTAGTTATAGGACTTCTGTTCTGCTAGATTTCAGGTAGTTCTGAATAATGCTTGTTATAAAGTTTAGTTGTAACTTGGATGTATTTGTGGGAGGATGCAGGTACTGTATTTACCTATACTGCCATCTTGACCGAAGCCAGTTCTTTTATAAAAATAAAATATTCAGAATAATATGAAATAAAGAATTGAACTCAGAACAAAATTTAAAACTCTCATTATTATCAAAATCCCTAAACATCCTTGGTTTTGGATTACTTGTTTATCTTTTAGAGACAGTGTTTCTTTAAATCACAGAACCATCAAAGGCAGATCTAACGCACATGATGATGGCGATGATGACAGCAGCAAACACAACACTACAAGAGCACACCTTCATCAATTCATGTTTTGTTAAAGTCAGGTGGTTCTCCATAATTTTTTCAAGGTTCTAATACAGAGTGCAAAACTCCTATGTTCCTGCCTGACATCAAAGTGGGCACTTTTAAATGTGACTGCATTTCATCACTCAATAAATATGTATTGACCACTGACCATGGGCTGGACACCAGGGAAGGCATTGGGAAGGCATTGAGGACTATGCGGTTAGCATATTAGGCATGGTCCCTGTGCTCATGCATTTTTAGTTCAGAAGTAAGACATTAAAATAAGTTACACAAACAAATGTAACATTGGAATTCAGATAAAGCATGGTAAAGGAATAGCACAGGGTATCATGAGTTAAGTGTAAAAAGAAGACTCAATTTAGAATAGTCAGCTGGAATTTCAAAGTGATGCACTGTTTATGGCTGCCTTTGCTGAGACTGGTTGTGCATGAGAATTATCAAACTGCTCACCAAGGCTGGCTTTTACCATCATCAAGCCCAGGAAAAGGTCAGCAAAAGTCTCAAGGAATTTTGAGAGCTACTTCCATCTGCCTTTGACTGCCTGCTGAAATAACCTCTGGCAGTACTTGAGTTGCATGAGATAGGTTCTCTGTGAGTCACCAGGTAGGGGTGATAGGTGTTCACCAGATTGATATAGTTTTAAAGTTGGTGATAGTCCTGGGACTGAGCAAATGTCCCAAAGTATAACAAGCCTAGCTGCCACCTGCTGATCGCTCACATGATTTTGTAGTGGGGCAGGGTCTCAATGAGCCACCAGAGTGAGGCCAGTAGAGTTTATCAGGCCCTAACAGACCTAGATTTGGCATATGAAGAGAAGGCTCTGCACTGGTAGGGTGTGCAAAGAAAAATTTTCCTTGTCTTAGAGCCACCCAACTTAGTCTGTCCCAAAGTCTGCCAGGATCCTGATCTCAGCAGAGTGGACCCACTGGGAGAGGGGGAAGTACAGGTGAGGTTTGCGGAAAGGTAGAGAGTGTTACCCCTGCCTCAGAGCCACACAACTCTGTATTTCCCAGATTCTTCTCAGACCTCATCAGGGTGGAGTCTCCAAGAGTCAAGAGGGTGGGCCTCTGGGAGCCAGGAGAGTGGGATTAGTGGATCTTCCCTGAGTGGAGGGAGCAAGTCAGGTTCATGGTAATGTGGGGGGATGTACCCCTCCCTAAAGTCATGCAATAGGTCACTTGACATCCCCTGAGTCTGTCTAGACCTTTGCACCATGGTCTACATAACAGACTCCTCAGCAAAGTGTGAGCTCTGCAGGGTGGGGTGAAAGAGAGTTCAGAAGGTGGCACTATTGCATTCACCCAGGCTAATTCTGTAAGGTGGGCCATGCTCTCACCAAGAAAGATGGCATCTGCAGTGTGGTAGAGTGATTGAGGAAAGGGGGTCCCAGCAGCTATCCCCTCAATTCTCCCAGAACCACAGACCAGATTCTCCTCATACAACTTTAGTGCATTCCACGTTCTCTCTGCCATAACCCAAGGTGAGTGACTGCAAACAAGATTTTGTATGTTGGCCCTTTAAAAGTGTGCCTGTGTCTCTAGCAAATACCTGTCTCTTCTTGGCAGACAAAATCCTTGCTGATTTTCACAGCCAGATGTTATGAGGGAGCTTCTTTTGGGTCTTGTGCACTGGATTGGGAGCCTGGTGTGGGGCCGAAACCTCATATTCTCAGGAAGAACCTTTCCAGCTGAGATATTCTCTGGATTTACAGTGCTGCCTAAAAGTAAGCCCTTATCATAACACTGCTCTCTCTACCAGCCTAGATGTGGCTTTTTGAGTAAATGCTTGCTTATAAATCTTCTCTTTAGCTAGTCTTCAGTTGTTTATTCAGGTTGATTTCTGTGTACTTTCATTGTAATAACAGTTTGGTCTTGGGAGGAAGTGAGTGTAGCTTCAACCTACTCCACTGCCATCTTGGATCTCTCTGACATTTTATTACTTTTCCAAGCTTCTTGGATATTTGATCACAATCAGTTACCTGACTTGGGTTGTGGTAAAGAGCATCACTACTCAAAAAACAAATAATGTAGAATTAAAAATGGTGGCAGAGTAAGTGGATGCTTCACGGACATGCTCCCAGGAACAAACTGGTATTACAACTAAAATACAGGAAAACTTTCTGAATAAGCAATAGAAAACTCAGAGGAGAGAGCCCTGATACCTGAGGACTGAAAGTGGAGACCGTATAGAGACTCGTAGGAGTGGCAGAGGTGTGAAAGGGCTGGCCAGGACAGACAGCAACTGAAGTCCCGGAGAGATATCTCAGCTGTGGGGAATTGCCCCTGAGAACTCTAGGATCTAATTCCCAAGCTAGCCCCCCAGCAGAGAGTACCAAAACTGAGGAGGGTATCAACAAAACATCTGGCTGTGAAAAGCAGGGGGGTGCTGTCTACCAGGGAGTAACAGATGAAAATTCAGGCATCGTCTTAAAGGGCCAACACACAAAATTCCCGTGGAGCCACCCACCTTGTGCTCTGGCAGAGGGAGGGTGAAGTGGAATGGAGCTGTGAGAGCAGAAGATAGGACTGGGGACTCAGGGGATAGAGCTCAGAAGGCAGACACCCCAACTTTCAGGCGCTGAGTCATCACCTCATGCAGCAGAGGACATCTTTCCCACATAGATAGACATTTGCCTTGCCTAGAGGGAAGACAGTTGATACACCCTATTGGAAAACACCTGACCCTGAGGCCACTAAGGAGATTAAAAATAACAATTAGCCTCCAGGCAGAAGAAACTGCCCGACCCTGTTGAAAAAAATGCCCATCACACCTGAGGAGAATTGACTCCGTGAGCAATTCAAGTCGGAATCCTATCAGTCTGTAGGCAGAGGTGGTCTCTGGAGGCTTTGAGTCTATGCCTGATCTAATCAGTCAGAAATAGTCTTTAACACTATCCTGCACTGGAGATTGAAAGGGGTAGAGGATCTACCTAATACATAGCCACAAACCCAAACAGAAAGCCAAAATGAGGAGACAAAGAAACAACTCCAAATGAAAGAACTAGGCAATTCTCCAGAAGAAGAGATAAATAAAGCAGAGATAAGAAATTTATCTGAAACAGAGTTCAGAGTAATGATGGTAAAAATGCTAAACAGTATGAAAAAAGATATCCTATATAATAAAACCCTAATATGCAAATTGACTGAACAGCGAACAACAGGCAGAACGACTGGTCACTATGATGTGCAATGACCACCAGGGGACAGACGCTCAATGCAGGAACTTCCCCCAGTCAGGGGCAGCTCTTATGTTGAGCATCTGCCCCCCAAGAGGGAGGCAACCAGCAGTGGCGTTCGGGGAGGGGGTGGTGTGGGCCAGCCGGCAGGCGGTGCTAGGCTGCAAGCCAAGGTGGGTGCCAGCAGGGCCCCCCCAATTGCCTCCTCGCCCATTGCCCCAGAGATGCCCCTGATTGCCAGCCAGGCCTAGGGACCCTATCCTATATATTGGGAACAGTCTCTTAGATTTAAAAATTAAAACCTGGCAAGGCAACTCTAACACTGAAAAAACAGGATGATGCAGTGATGACATGCATGGACTCTGGCTTGCACATTTTGTGGTAAGCCCTGATTCTGACACTTATAATTGTGTGACAAAGCCAATTATTTAACTTCTCTCTGCTTCAGTTTTTCCACCCATATGATGGGGAAAATGGTACTACTGCCTCAGAAGGATCATGTTATGTACTACTTTTTATAATCAGGGGAAAAAATGTAGTTTCCCATACAACAGCAAGATGCCTTTCAACTGTATGAAAAGTGTGGTCACTGGTGCATGAAGAGGGATGTTCAACTGCTGGTTTAGGCCCAACATCCCCCAAGGGGTCCTGGATTGTGAGAAGACACAGGCCGGGCTGAAGAACGCCCCGCCCTCCGTGTACTAGGCCTCTAGTAACTATCCTACCTAATAATAGACAAATATGCAAATTGACCGCACCTTCGCTATGCCCAAACCACGCCCACCAGCCAATCAGGGCAAGTATGCAAATTACCCCAACCAAGATGGCAGTTAATTTGCATATCAAGACAGCGTAGAAAGAAGCCAAGAGCTGCAGAAGGGAGCAAAGCTTCGGAGAAGCAAGCAAGCGGGGCGGAGGAGAAGAGAGGAGCGCAGGCGGGGCAGAGGAGAAGGGAGGAGCGCAAGTGGGCTGGCAGAGAAGGGAGGAAAGCAGGCAGGCTGGCAGAGAAGGTGGGGTGGGGGAGAAGGGAGGAGAGCAGGCCGGGCCGGTGGAGAAGGGAGAAAAGCAAGTAGGGCAGGGTAGAGTGCAGCAGGAAGCCCTATTGCAGGAAACTTCCTGCAAAGGGAATGCTAGTGAAAAAAGAACAGTCTGAGATAAAGAAGGACATAACACAAATAAAGAACACATTGGAAGGAATACACAGCAGATTAGGGGAAGCTGAGGATTGAATCAATGAATTAGAAGACAGAGTTGAAAATATCACTCAATCAAAGAACCAAAAAGAAAAAAAACAATTAAAAAGTAGGAGGAGAGGTTAAGGGAGCTGTGGGACAATGTGAAACGTAACAATATTAGAATAGCAGGTGTGCCAGAAGAGGCAGAAAGGGAGAAAAGATTAGAGAGCATGTTTGAAGAAATAGTGGCAGAAAACTTCCCTAAACTGGTAAAGGAAAATGTCACACAAGTACAGGAGACACAGAGAACCCCTAACAAGAAGAACCCAAATAGGCCCACACCCAGACACATCATAATTAAAATGCCAAAAGTTAAAGACAAAGAGAGAATCTTAAAGGCAGTAAGAGAAAACTGTTACCTATAAAGGAGTTCCCATAAGGCTCACAACTGATTTCTCATCAGAAACGCTACAGGCCCGAAGGGAATGGCATGAGGTACTCAATGTAATGGAAAGCAAGGATCTGAGACCAAGATTATTATATCTAGCAAGGCTATCATTCAAAATAGATGGTCAAATAAGGAGCTTCCCAGACAAAAAAAAGGTTAAAGGAGTTTATTACCACCAAGAAATAATACCTATACTCCTCAAACTATTTCAGAAAATCCAAGGGGAAGGAGCACTTCCAAACTCTTTTTATGAGGCCAGCATTATCCTAATTCCAAAACCAGATAAAGACACTACGAAGGAAGAGAATTACAGGCCAGCATACCTGATGAATATAGATGCTAAAACCCTCAACAAAATATTAGCAAATCGAATCCAGCAATATATTAAAAAGATCATCTACCATGATCAAGTGGAATTTATTCCAGGGATGCAAGGCTGGTACAATATCTGCAAATCAATAAACGTGATATATCACATAAACAAACTGAAAGACAAAAATCACATGAGCATATCAATAGATGCAGAAAAAACATTTGACAAAATCCAACACCCATTTTTGATAAAAACTCTCATCAAAGTGGGAATAGAGGGAGCATATCTCAACATAATAAAGGCCATATATGGCAAATCTATTATTTATATTTAGTTTTTACCAACATCATACTCTATGGGCAAAAACTAAAACCATTTGCCCTAAGACCAGGAATAAGACATGGATGCACACTTTCGACATAGTACTGGAAGTGCTAGTCATAGCGACCAGACAAGAAGAAGAAGTAAAAGGCATCCAAATTGGAAAAGAAGAAGTAAAACTGTCATTATTCACAGATGACATGATATTGTACATAGAAAACCCTACAGACTCCATCAAATAACTAGTACACTTAATAAATGAGTTCGGTGATGTAGCAGGATACAAAATTAACACCCAGTAATCTATGGCTTTCTTATACACCAATAATGAACTCACAGAAAGAGAAAGTAAAAAAAAAAATTCCATTTACCATTGCAACTAAAAAATTGAGATACCTAGGAATAAAGTGAACTGAAAATCCTGATGAGGAAGTAGTCATACAAGGAAAGAGCCTGATCTGGAGGTTTCTGACCTTGTGGGTTCAGGGCCTAACTTTGCAGAAGTAAAAGGTCCATATGATCACATTATTGTTTAGAAAGCATGATGTTGGTAACTGGTCAGCAAACTCATTAGTCAACAGAGCCAAACATCAACAGTACAACGATTGAAATTTCTTTTGAGAGCCGAAAACCGACTTGTGCACATGGGCCACGAAGTTTCAATCACACTGTATGTGCGCGCCCGCACGTGGTATTTTGTGGAAGAGCCACACTCAAGGGGCCAAAGAGCCACATGTGGCTCGTGAGCCGCAGTTTGCCGACCACTGGTATAGGAGAATCAACAGAGACTCCCTGTATTTTATTGATCAAGGTGTACATGGAGTAATAATAACACCTTTTTGACCAGGAAACTGGGTGTTTTAAATAATTAGTCTACCATTTAGTGGTTGCAGAGCAAGGCATGGTAAAATGTAATCCAGGTTTCAAATTTTGGGTCTGACACTTACTCACTATATACCTTTGGGGGAAATCCTCTACCTTTCTTAATTCCATCTATAGCATTTACAAAGTGGGTATAGTATGGCCTAACTCAGAGCATCCTTATACATATCAAAGAGGTCAGGTATGTGATTCTTTCATCTATACATGTCTAAATTTTATAACTTTTTTAAAGAGCAACAATTTTTGACCTACTGATATTTTTCAAAGTAGGACATAGTCTCCTCTTGTTCTGACCTTGCAGAGCACTTGTTCCCATTTATTAGAATCACCACATTTTTTTTTTTTTACATTATAGCTTTTGGTTCTATTCCTAGAAGAGATTATAATCATTTTGTATTTATATTTTTACATTTGTATCTGAACATCAAGCAAGTCATCTTCTTGACTTTCTGTTACCTAGGACATGTGAGCTAGCAGTTCTTTCTTGTGGCTCTCAGAGGGAATGCCTCTGAAAGGTAATAACCTTGGCAACCCTTTGCATCCACGGAATAATTTACTATCACCAGAAACACTTAAAGTTGTCCTGTCTAAAGCCTGACAAGACAATTTTGGCTTTTCCCAGGCATCCAAAAAATGTCTGACCAAATTATTTCCTAGTGAACAACTTATACATTTTACTAGACTTCTGAAAACAAACAAACAACAAATAAAACATAAACAAACCCTCAGGAAGTCCTTCTAGATCCACACTGCCCTTTGCAGCACTTCAAATGGATTTTATAGATGCCCCAGCTGCAGGCTATTCTCACTATTTGGTCATGATCCACATGCTCAGTGCATGAACTGAATGCTCTACAAGTAGGCGCGCTAATACCACAACAGTGGTA
Source organism: Cnephaeus nilssonii (assembly GCF_951640355.1). Classification (NCBI taxonomy): domain Eukaryota; kingdom Metazoa; phylum Chordata; class Mammalia; order Chiroptera; family Vespertilionidae; genus Cnephaeus; species Cnephaeus nilssonii. The sequence continues at coordinate 36,796,232 of NC_137078.1, forward strand.
ACAAAAATTAATAGCTGAGATAATCTGTGTGTTGCATTTCTTTTTATGGACTGAACAGGAACAGGACATTTCTTTTACAGCAGAAGTAAACCACCTCCTTGCACAAACTCTGGGGTACTAATGAAAATGTCACACTCCATATCATCTTCAATCATCAGGGCAAATGAAACATAAAAATCTTTTAAAAAGGACTTTAGAAAAGATCTATCAAGAAACAGAACTTACATGGCCAGAAGCGCTGACCTTGGCCCTAATTATAAAGATCAGGAATACTCAGAACAGGAGAAATGGATTGACCCTTTTAAATAATATTTGAACACCCGATGCCTACTGTCATCTTTAAATATTCTATTCTTGGATTAAGTGAATCTTATGGGAATTTAAGTGAACAAATTGATGCCTATGACTAGCTATATACAGGAACTAACTAGCGTACTTGAAGCATATAGGCAGCAGGTAAAAGAAGCATAGTCTCAACCAACTGATGAGCCTTGCCATCCTTTTTGACCAGGAGACTGGGTGTACATCAAATTTTTTAGGAAAAACACACACTATTACTTCCATAGAAAGGAGCACTACACTGCCATCAAAATTAAAAAAAAAATCCTCCAGGAACCAAGCAAGACACACCAAACTAGACCTAGACCATCATTCTCAAGCCCACTGGGAGATAGTCCCTACATTTACCTTCAATTAAGGATTTCCAGAGCCAATCTCTAGGCGCCAAAAACAAATGGCACCATGACATAGACAGCTTTTCCCAAGATCAAGAGCATTTCACCTATTACCCTTCCCTTTTATCACCCCCTACCATATATACACCTGATTAATAGACACCCTGTTGCACATTTATTAGTAGTTTATTAGAAGGCTAACAAAGAATGTTTATTTCTAACCCATTTTCTCTCTCCACAGCTGCCATCCAGCCTTCAATATGTGAAACTTTCAGGGATGTTGTGGAAGAGGGAACTGTCAGGGCCCAAGGAGGGTCACCCCCAAATATCCCATAATGCATATTGGTTACTTCCAATTAAAGTCACTTGACAAGCAGCTGGTGCCAGAAGCGCACCTTGACCCTCCCTGGTCTCCTTGGATGCAGGATATAAATCTCCCGCGTGAAAGGTGTCCTTCCTACACCAAGATTGCTCGGGTTAAATAATTCAGAACTGAAAATTCTGTGTAATCCAATATCACTGCCCCTTTTCTAATTTACTACTGTTTTATATTTCTCACTGGTGAGTACCCAAACCTTGCTTAGATTATGTTCTCATGAGCACTTTCATTGTTCTGCCAATTTCTCACTAATTTATTATCTCTGTTTGAAAAGTATAAAAAGGTGCCTGATTCTATTATTTCTTTGAGCCTCACTTTATGATCTGAGTATTATAATGTAATCTGCCTATCTTAAATTGCTTTTTTATCTTGTTAATCTAATCTTGTGTCAATTATATTGTTTTATTATTAGTCCAGCCATAAGAAATAAAGAAGAATAGAGAGGGAGAATTCTGTCCCTCTCAGGCATCATCGATGCCCAATAAATACTTGTTGTATTTGCATCTGTGTCCCTAAGTTTGCCCAAGACTGATAAAAATTGGCTAAAGAAATACTTGTCCCCTTACTGTGCACCTACTCTGTTCTAAGCCTTTCTAAATATTTCAGACACATTGACAGCATTGTTCACTTTTTCTTATTCCCATCTTACCACCTCCTCCTCTTTGCCAACCTTCAGCTTGTTCTCTGTATCTATGAGTCTGTTTCGGTTTTCCTTTATTTACTCATTTTTTGTTTGTTTTGCTTTTAGATTCCACATGTAAGTGAAATCATATGGTATTTACCTTTTTCTTTTTGACTCACTCCATTTAACATAAGACCCTTTAGGTCCATCCATGTTGTCACAAATGGCTAGATTTCATTCTATTTTATTGCAGAATAACAATTATTTACTTTTTTTGTTTTGAAAAAATATTTTATTTTATTTTTTTAATTTTATTTTTTTCATTTTTTAATTAAGGTATTATATGTGTACATATTTTACCATTGCCCCCCCACCCCACTCCCATACATGCCCTCACCCCCCAGAGTTTTGTGTCCATTGGTTATGCTTATATGCTTGCATACAAGTCCTTCAGTTGATATCTTATCTCCCCCACCTCACCCTAACCTTCCCGCTGTAATTTGACATTCTGTTTGATGCTTTACTGTCTCTGTATCTATCTTTTTGTTCAACAGCTTATAATTTTCTTTATTATCCATAGATGAGTGAGATCATGTGGTATTTTTCTTTCATGGACTGACTTATTTCACTTAGCATGATGTTCTCCAATTCCATCCAGGTTGCTGCAAATAGAAGGAATTCCTTCTTTTTTTATGGCAGCATAGTATTCCATTGTGTAGATGTACCACAGTTTTCTGATCCAGTCATCTGCTGACGGGCACCTAGTCTGTTTCCAAATCTTAGCTATTGTAAATTGTGCTGCTATGAACATAGGGGTGCATATATCCTTTCTTATTGGTGTTTCCGGTTTCTTAGGATATATTCCTAGGAGTGGGATTACTGGGTCAAATGGGAGTTCCACTTTCAGTTTTTTGAGAAAATTCCATACTGTTCTCCACAGTGGCTGCACCAGTCTACATTCCCACCAGCAGTGCAAGAGTGTTCCTTTTTCTCTGCATCCTCGCCAACACTTGTCGTTTGTTGATTTGTTGATGATAGCCATTCTGATCAGTGTGAGATGGTACCGCATTGTCGTTTTGTTTTGCATCTCTCGGATAATTAGTGACTTTGAGCATGTTTTCATGTGTCTCTTGGCCTTCCTTCTGTCTTCTTTTGAAAATATTCTATTTAGGTCCGTTGCCCATTTTTTTATTGGATCATTTATCTTCCTTTTATTAAGTTGTATAAGCTGCCTGTAGATGTTGGAGATTAAACTTTTATCAGTGATAACATTTGCAAATATGTTCTCCCATACAATGGGCTTTCTTGTTATTTTGTTGATAGTTTCTTTTGCTGTAAAAAAGCTTTTTATTTTGATGTAGTCCCATTTGTTTATTTTCTCTTTAGCTTCCATTGCCCTAGGAGCAGTATCAGCGAAGAAGTTCTTTTGGCATATGTCTGAGATTTTGCTGCCTGTGGATTCCTCTAGTATTTTTATGCTTTCCTGTCTTATGTTTAAGTCCTGTATTCATTTTGAGTTTATTTTTGTGTATGGTGTAAGTTGGTGATCTACTTTCATTTTTTTTGCATGTATCTGTCCAATTTTCCCAACACCATTTATTGAAGAGACTGTCTTGACTCCATTGTATGTTCATGCCTCCTTTGTCAAATATTAATTGAGCATATTGATTTGGGTTGATATCTGGATTCTCTATTCTATTCCATTGATCTATATGTCTGTTCTTGTGCCAGTACCATGCTGTTTTGAGAACAATGGCTTTGTAATACAGCTTGAATTCTGGTATTGAGATCTCTCTTACTTTGTTCTTCTTTCTCAGGATTGCTGTGGCTATTCGGGGTCTTTTTTTATTCCAGATGAATTTTTGGAGAGTTTTTTCTAAATCTGTGAAATATGCCATTGGTATTTTAATGGTGAGTGCATTGAATCTATAGATTGCTTTGGGTAGTATGGACATTTTAATGATGTTGATTCTACCAATCCATGAACATGGTATGTTCTTCCATCTGTTTATGTCTTCCTCTATCTCTTTTTTCAGTGTCCTGTAGTTTTCCGCGTATAGGTCTTTTACCTCCTTAGTTAAGTTTATTCCTAGGTATCTTAACTTTTTGGTGCGATGGTAAATGGGATTGCTTTTTTAGTCTCTCTTTCTATAAGTTCACTATTGGTGTATAGAAAGGCCATAGATTTTTTGGTGTTAATTTTGTATCCTGCTACATTGCCAAATTCATTTATTAAGTCTATTAATTTTTTGATGGAGTCTTTTGGGTTTTTTATGTACAGTATCATGTCATCTGCAAATAAGGATAGCTTTACTTCTTCTTTTCCAATTTGGATGCCTATTATTTCTTCTTCTTGTCTGATCGTAATGGCTAATATTTCCAGTACTATGTCAAACAGGAGTGGTGAGAGTGGGCATCCCTGTCTTGTTGCTGTTCTTAGGGGAAATGGTTTTAGTTTTTGTCCATTGAGTATGATGTTGGCTGTGGGTTTACCATATATAGCTTTTATTATGTTGAGGTATGATCCTTCTATTCCCACCTTGTTAAGAGTTTTTATCAAGAAAGGGTGTTGGATTTTGTCAAATGCTTTTTCTGCATCAATTGATATGACTATGTGATTTTTATCTCTCAGTTTGTTGATGTGATGTATCACGTTTATTGATTTACGGATATTGTGCCATCCTTGCATACCTGGGATAAATCCTACTTGGTCATGGTGTATGATCTTTCTGATGTATTGCTGGAGCCGATTTGCTAGAGTTTTGTTGAGGATTTTGGCATCTATGTTCATGAGGGATGTTGGCCTGTAATTCTCTTTCATTGTGTTGTCTTTATCTGGTTTTGGTATTAGGATGATGCTGGCTTCATAGAAGGAGCTTGGAAGTGTTCCTTCCTCTTGAATTTTTTGGAATAGTCTGAGGAGGATAGGTTTTAGTTCTTCCTTGAATGTTTGGTAAAACTGTCCTGTGAAGCCGTCTGGCCCCGGGCTTTTGTTTGCCGGAAGCTTTTTGATGACTGCTTCAATTTCTTCCATAGTTACTGGCCCATTGAGCTGTTTAGATTCTTCCTGATTGAGTTTTGGAAGGTTGTATTTTTCTAGGAATATGTCCATTTTCTCCAGGTTGTCCAGTTTGTTGGAATAGAGTTGTTCATAGTATTTTGAAACAATCCTTTGTATTTCAGCAGGGTCTGTTGTTATTTCGCCTCTTTCATTTCTGATTTTGTTTATTTGGGTCCTCTCTCTTTGTTTCTTGGTGAGTCTGGCTAAAGGTTCATCAATCTTGTTTATCCTTTCAAAGAACCAGCTCTTGGTTTTGTTGATCTTTTGTATTGTGTCTTTGGTCTCTATGTCGTTTATCTCTGCTCTGATCTTTATTATTTCCTTCCTTCTGTTTACACTGGGCTTTTCTTGTTGCTCTCTTTCTAACTTTTTGAGTTGTAAGGTTAGGTAATTTATTACCTTTGCTTCTTGTTTTTTGCAGTAGGCTTGCAAAGCTATGAACTTCCCTCTCAAGACTGCTTTCGCTGTGTCCCATAGATTTTGGATTGTTGTGTTTTCATTGTCATTTGTTGCCATGAAGTTTTTTATTTCTTCCTTGATGTCTCTGGTAACCCAGTTATTGTTTAATAGCATGCTGTTTAGTCTCCATGTGTTTGATTTCTTTGGATTGTTTTTATTGTAGTTGATTTCCAGTTTTATGCCACTGTGGTCTGAGAAGATGCTTGATATGATCTCTATCTTCTTGAATTTGGAGAGACTTTGCCTATGTTCTAACAAATGGTCTATCTTTGAAAATAACCCATGTGCACTTGAGAAGAATGTATATTCTGTGGCTTTGGGGTGAAATGTTCTGATGATGTCAATTAATTCCATCTGGTCTAGTGAGTCATTTTGGATCGATGTTTCTTTGCTGATTTTTTGTTTAGAGTATTTGTCTAATGGTGATAATGGTGTATTAAAGTCTCCTACTATGATTGTATTGCTGTTAATCTCTCCCTTGAAATCCTCCAGGAGTTTTTTATGTATTTGGGTGCTCCTGTATTGGGTGTGTATATGTTTACCAGAGTTATTTCTTCTTGTTGGATTGCTCCCTTTAGTATTATGCAGTGGCCTTCCTTATTTATTATGTCCTTCACTTTGAGATCTAATTTGTCAGATATAAGTATTGCTACCCCAGATTTTCTTTCATTTCCATTCACCTGTAAAACCTTTTTCCATCCCTTCACCCTCAGTCTGTGTGCATCTTTTTTTCTGAGGTGGGTTTCTTGTAGACAGCAGATATATGGGTCTTGTTTTCTTATCCAATCTGTTACCCTATGTCTTTTGATTGGGGCATTTAATCCATTTACATTTAAAGTTATTATTGATAGGTACTTATTTGTCACCATTTTTATTCTATACTACTGTGTTTCTTCTTCGCTTTCTATTTCTATTTCTATTTCTATTTTTTTTTTTTTTTTACAGCAGACCCTTTAGCATTTCTTGCATTGCTGATTTGGTGGTGATAAATTCCCTTAGCCCTCTTTTGTCTGTGAAGCTTCTGATTTCACCTTCAATTTTGATTGATAGCCTTGCTGAGTACAGTATTCTTGGATTGAGACCCTTGCTTTGCATGACTTTGTATATTTCATTCCATTCCCTTCTGGCCTGACGAGTTTCTGTTGAGAAATCAGTTGCTAGTCTGATGGGGGTTCCTTTGTATGTAACTTTCTGTCTCTCTCTGGCCGCTTTTAAGATTCTTACTTTGTTGTTGGTGTTTGCCAATTTAATTATAATGTGCCTTGGTGTCGTTCTTTTGGGGTTCATTTTGCTTGGGACTCTATGAGCTTCTTGGATTTGTGTGGGTTTTTTTCTTCCCTATATCAGGAAAGTTTTCTGTCATTATTTCTTCGAACAGGTTTTCTATCCCTTGCTCAGTTTCCTTTCCTTCTGGAACCCCTATTATGGCGGATGTTGTTTTGTTTTGTGTTGTCTCAAAGTTCCCTTAGGCTCTCCTCCTGCTTTTTCATTTTCTTTTCTAGAAGCTGCTCTACTTGGGTATTTTTTTTTCATCTTGTCTTCTAGGTCACTGATGCGGTCCTCTGTTTCTTCTAGTCTACTCTTGATGCTTTCTATTGAGTTCTTTACAGCAGCGATGTCATTTTTCATTTCTTCTTGGTTATTCTTCATTTCCTCTTGGTTCTTACTCATATTGTCGATTTTGTCTTCCATTCTTTTCAGCCACCTTATGACCATTTCTCTGAATTCTTTCTCTGATAGGTTGCTGGCCTCTAATTCGTTTACTTCCTTTTCTGGTGATGCCTGCTTTTCTTTCTTATGCGGGCTGTTTCTTTGTCTCCCCATGGTCTCTCTTCTCCAGATGTCTGGTTATGTAGTTCTCTCTCTCCTGTGTTGATTTAAAGGCACAAAATACAACACAACCAGGTACAACACACAAGGCACTGAACAATGATGTATTCATGATATTAATAATCTCCAATAAAGGTGACCACCAGAGAGCGGCAAATTAGGGGATAGGAGAGAAAGAAGAGTAAAAAGAAATAAAGAAAATAAAAGGAATGTGAAAAAGGAAATTGGGGAAATGAGAAAAAAGAATAAGAGAGACTAGAATGAGACTAAGGAGAAAAGAGGAACAGACTATATATATGGGGAGAAAACTCCAATAGAACAACCACTGATCACAGCAAATGCCAGCAACAAGTACCTGGTGATTAATACAACCTACAATACCAACTAATATCAAGCGAGGTAAGGGATAACAGAAGTAAAAAACAAACAAAAACACAGCAAACAAACAAAAAAAAAAGAATAAGCAAAACAATCTCACAAAAAAGCATAAAAATTTGATATAATCAACATTCAAGCAAACAACAACTAAAGGACAGAGAGAAAAACATTTTTTTTTTTTTTTTTTTAGTTAAGACAGCGAAGAGAGAGGTGTGTATGGACTTAGAGCAGGGGATTGGAGATTAGATATATAGGTAGGGTGAAATTTTAGCTGGGAGTAAACAGAAAGAATAGGGAAAATCTTGAGCAGGAAAAGGTTAAGATAAACAGGACACCAAAAGGGGAAAGGTTAGGCAGAGAGTGATGGCATAAAGGTAGAGTTGAGGTAGAATAAAATGATGGTGAGGGAAAGGTTAAAATAGACTGTAGAACACTAATCCCAAAGTAAAATAAAGAGAAAATAAAATGACACTTAAAAAAATAATAATAATAAAAAAGACCGAAAAATAAATATAATAAAAAAGGTAAAATAGTAGTAGTAATAATGTTGATTGCAAATAAAAATGTAATAATTAAAAAGGTAAAATCAAGTAAGGAAAAAAGAAAAAAATAGTTTCTTAAGTAAATGATGCAAAAAATGAAAATTAAAAAAAAAATAAAAATTTATTAAAATAAAAAAAATGTGCCGTAGTTAAGGTCATTCACTTCCTCTATTGTTCTGTTTGGCACGCCTGTTTCCAAATCTGAACAGTGTTGCAGTTCCCTGCTTTTCACTGCTCCTCAGTGTTGCAATTCAGTCTTGATTTTTAAGCAGGGGGTGTCTTCATTTCTGGGGTTCCTTTATTTTTTATTACACCAGAGTCAATTTGTGATTCAGCCTCTGGTTGGCAGTGTTTCTGGGTTGACTTCCAGGACTCTAAGGCCCCTCTAGCCTTTTTTCCTCTATGGCACTCAATCCTGGTTTGCAGAGGCTGGTGGGCAAGTTCAAGCCGACTGCACACCCCTGAAACTCCCAGTCTATCCCTCCGCGTCAGATCAAAACCGGTTGCTCTTTAGAGATTCCCCCTGTTAGCAGCTCTGAGGCCCCCTTCCACAATCACGGATCACACCGGCCCCAACAGCCACAGACCTCTCCGGGCTCAGACCTCCCTGGTCATCCAGCTCCCACCGTGTGCGCACGCTCGGGCGTTTCTCTCTCCGGCAGGGACTAGAACCTCACCCTATCCCTGGAGAAATCTGACCTTTCCATGGTGGAGTGAAGAGTGCCTTTGAGTCCAAGCATTCGCGCCTCCTGGGATCGGTGCTCTGGGGCAAACAGCTGTTGGGTGGTCACCGCAGTTATCGATTTTCAGGCCTCGGATAAAATCCACCTTCCCTTTCAAGATGGCAAGATTTCGCCCTTCGTGCCCGTAGCTCCGGGAGGGGACCCAGCCGCCGTGGGGGCTGCCCTGTCAGGGGAACCCCGTCCAGCAGTCCCCCGCCTTCTCCTGGCGTTCAGCTGTCCCTCAGCTTGCTAACAAACACTCCCAGTGCCTACTTTTTTTAATAGTTGAAGAAATGAAGGCCCTGAGCGGGGTTAATGTAATAGCAAAGCTGAAGTTTGAACATAAGATTATCTTCAAAACTTGTGTTTTTTCCCTTACTATTTAGCTATATATCCTATATATCCTGAAATAGTGAATGAATGAATGAATGAATGAATGAAGAGTAAATTCCTAAAGCATTCTCTGCAATATGCTTGCTTTCTAGGTTGACTGTAAGAGTGCATCATGGATCTTTGTGCTGTCTATACTCTGAGCAGCACTGTTGCTCACTACAGCTTGAACACCATCAGCCACCAGGCTCTAAAGTAGCTACTGTATTGTTGGGGAAAGAGGCAAGAAGTGACTGCAAGTTTTACCCAAGAGCTAGACCCAGGCAATTGGAAGTTCCCCACTCCCTTCCCTGTGCTTGGAATGTACCCTCTGCTTGAATTTGCCCCAGGACACAGCCTTGAGGTAGTATTGTGGTGACGTTATCTGGACTGAGCTTGTGACTGAACCTTGTTAAAGCCTCTTGTGTGCGTGACTGAGCCCAGTTAAAACCTCTCTACAAACTTCTAAAATTTGGCGGATGGCTGCAGAAATTTACTTGTATTGCAGCTGTCAGGATAAGCCTTGTAAACCACTTCCCTTGTTGGTTTGTTAAGTCTGTCACCCTGAACCAATCTGGAGTGGTCTGTTTTTCTCTGGTCTCTCCCTGCCCTTCCTGTGAGTGTGGGAACCTGTTTCAAATTATATGTGGGAAGCTCTCCCTGGCTGCTTTATGCTCTTGTTTGAGGAACTGTGCATAGCATACTCTGGCAAAGAAGTAAAACAAATGGCTGTTTCAGTGGCTGCCTCTCCAAGGGCAATTCTGCTGGGCACCGATGCCCAGCTAGAGGCCCAACTAAAAGTAGAAAGTTGGGAAAAGAGCTAAGGTTAGAGAGGGACATGCTGTTGTTTATTCACTTCCAGTGAACTTACTCTGCTCTAAGCACTGTATTAAATACTTTACACACACTTACAGTATAATTCACTTCTTTTTTTCAAAAATGTTTTATTCTCATGCCCCCGACCCCCTCTCCTCCGGCAACCATCAGCTTGTTCTCTGACTCTGAGTCTGTTTCTGTTTTGCTTTATTTAGTCATTTTGTTTTGGAGACCAGCAGAGATGGTGAAAGAGCAGGATAATAAATTAGCATGCAGTTTTGCAAAGCTAGGAGGGTGCAAACTATCTTTGGATTAAGGTCGGAGGGCTTGTGCCAAAGCCTGATTAGGACACCAGGGGTGGAATCCCTGGGAAAGTGAGAGCAAAAGGATGATATGATGATTGATAGTAAAGCAGATGCAGTGCCTCAGGCCCTCTGACCCTGACCCCTAATACAAAGGCAAATTTTAAATAGCATCTAACCCAAAATTCCTAGAAGAAAACTTGCATTCACTCGGTCTCTTGAAGTTATAAATATTATCATGTCTCTTAAAGGTAAACACTCTAGGAGCTAACCAAAACTGAAGAAAAAATAAAAATGGCTTTTAAAACACAGACTGCTATAAGACGTAGACACAGATCACAGGGTGCTGATAGCCAGAGCGAAAGGGGAATGGAGGTAGGGGAGGTGGGCAAAGGGGGAGAGGGTATGGGTGCACCCTGCAGTGTGCAGATGATGTTTTGAGTTGTACATTTGAAACCTGTATGATTTTGAGAACCAATTGAAGTATGGTAGCAATTATCTCAGGTAGAAACTGCAGTTTTTAATCTTAACTTAACCTGCTATTTGGCTTCTGTATTCATTTACTTGCTAAAATAATAGAAGAGTTATTTTGATTTTCTGAATTTATGTATGATTGAATACTTCCTTGATGGTGGTTTGAATATTCCATTGATTGTGATCTCACTTGTCTTCGAGGCACATTCTTCTGGGAACCAGGACAGCTCAATTATCCCAAATTGTCTCAGTAGCTACAGATAACTGAGCTTCGGTTGACTCAGTGGTCCCGAAACCAGAACAGCACAATTATCCTAAATTGTCCCGGTGGTCCCAGATAATGTGTTTCTGTTGATTCAGGGATCTGTAGACCCAAAACTATACTTTAGGTCAATTTTGCTTCTGTAACTGCTTGTGCAAACAGATTCCTCATTCCAGACCCGAAGATGTAATCGATACCTTTGTGATATTCTGCCAATATAAGCCAGATGTGGCAAGCTGTTCGGGGCTGTGAGGTCTGGAGCTCTTTTGCCCCTCGTCAGCCGCCAGCTTTCAATAAATGACTCCATAATTTGACTTTTTGAGGCATCCTTTGTGAGATTCGGGGTATACTACAACACAATTTCACTCCAATCAACTCAATTTAAAAAATTAAAAATTGATTTAAAAAGAGCTAAGGTTTTCTTTTTTTTTTTTTTTTTAACAAAACTACTGGAAAATAAAAAGGATAAAAGAAAATTACTGTATATGGAAAGTATAGTATGTTTTCCATTGAAGAAGGTATGAAAAAGGAGATTATGAAGAATACTTTTGTTTGTTTGTTTTATTTTGTTTCTGGTAAAGAAATAGAAGAAAGCAATTTTGTCCTACAGTAAAATGTGTTGACGTAAAAAAACCATTGAAACCTGTAAAGAATTTTTGTGAGTTTATTTGAGCCAACTGTTGACATATGCCGGGAAGCAGAACCTCAATGAATTGAAATAATGCTCTGGAGATTGGCGGGTTACATCTGTATTTATACATTGCAATCAAAGGAAAGGGATGTAGGTGGGTTACATGAAATCCATTGGTGATAGACTAGAGAGGTGGGAGAAAGCAAAGCGGGGAAACCCCTGGGATTGGATAAAAAATAAAATGATAGACACATACTTAGGTGGGTGCAGGAACAATTAACATGATAATAAAGGAATTTGTGGTATCTGTCATGGCACCCAGCATAATTAGGTTGTGCCCCAAGGGGTCCAGAAAAAGGACAGTTACAAGTTACCTAGACATTTCAAAGGGTAGGTTATTATAGATACAAAAAGACAGATAGGCTCAGTTAAGGTAAAGGTTGACCTTGTCAGTGATATAACTGCCCACCATAACCGCTTTTAGTTAAAGTTTAATTTCAGACCATCCTCTGTGGTTACTTTAGGTCTCTGAGTTTGCAAGACTGCTATGCAGGCCTCCCCTGAGTATGTTAGGTTAACATGTGACCCCTTTCGACCACAAACAAATGTTTCACAATAAGAAAGGAAAAGATAGGACAAAAGTGAAAGAAAGGTTTATGAATGTTGCACAAGGTTTGTGCAAAAGGAATCTTGAGAAAAAACTTTTATGTGTGGTCAAGCTGACTAAGATTAGAATGGCTAACTAAGTCAATTGCAACATTTGTGTGTTTGTGTACTTGAACTCTCAGCAAATTTTTAAGCATGGCCAGTTTTAAGTGTTTTGTCATGGACAGATAGTTGATGTTTTTGCCTGTAATGATGCTTTATCTTCAAAGAGATTCATGGGAAAGACTGACTGTTGTGGGGTTGAACCCTGGAGTCAGAATAAGACCACCGGAGGCTGCTGATTGATTAAAAAAGCAGGCAAAGATTTATTGAAACTGGCCAGGACGGCCGCGAGGGCACCACACGCAGGTGGAATCCACCCTCACGACCGCGCCATTTCAGGTGTAGGCAGTCTTTTTAAAGGTCCAAACCACAAAAATTTTCCTTTGTTCTAAATTCTAAATTCTAAATGCTGGGAACAGCCCGCAGGGCCGCTCCTAGCCACATACTGCTGGACATTGGAATGTGGCCCTATCTTGCGAAAGCAGGTTTTTTTTAGAAGCAGAACCAAGCGGAGTCAGTAATCTCTAAAGGTTATCTACAGTTTCTACTCCTGGAGCTACTGAGTCAGTGGGAATCCATCTCCTGTAGTCCTGGTCTACAGGCACAGGAAAATTACCTTTGTGAGTTTCCAGGTGCCAGTCTGGAAGCTGAGGTAGCTACCCTATTGTTTAAGCAAGTAAGTGGGTGCAGGAGCCAGAATAGCAGGGTTAAAATTCAAACAGCAGTTTTTTTACCTAAGTATGGTTGCTACCATACTTCACTGACAAGTACAAGTTTCTGATAACTAAGATCAACTTGCCTTCGTGTAAGAGGGGCAATAATAAACTTTTCAAGTGCTTCCCTAAGGCTACTTGCACCGCCTACACTAAGTCAGAGGAAAGTCGCCTGAGACCTGTCCCTTCCTCAAATCAGTAAAACATTAATGATATTGTGGACAAAAGGGGCCAAAGGCTAACCTGACTAGTTCAGGGAAGGACTGCATGGTGGTTGTGCAAACTCAGACCTAAAATAACCACAAAGGATGGTCTGAAAATTAAATATTTAACTATAAGCAGGTTATAGTGGGTAGTCATGTTCTAGGCCAGTATTTTCCCTGTCAAAGATAAGCTTCCATCTTTACTGAGCCTATTGTCTTTTTGCATCTAAAATAACATACCTGAGAAATGTCTGGGTAACTTGTAACTTTCCTTTTTCCAGACCCCTCAGGGCACAACAAATGGCACCAGGGCATTCCCTCATTGCTATTATGTTAATCATCAACTGTTAACTATGTTAACTATTCTGTATTCATCTATGTAAAAGAAGCATTTGCCCATCATTTCACTTTTTATCCTATCCCAGTGGTTTCCCCCGCTTTGCTTTCTCCCACTTCCCTAATCTATCACCAATGAATTTCATATAACCCACTTACCTATTTTCCTTTTCATGGCAATTTATAAAACAAGATATGAACTCCCCATTCTCCAGAGCATTATCCCAATCCATTGAGATTCTGCTTCCCCAATCTGCCAATCTCTTCTGTTGACAGATTGGCTCAAATAAACTCACAAACATTCTTTACAGGTCTGAATGGATTTTATGTTAACAATATAATGTTAGCACCTGAAGACTGGCCTCTGCTGCAGGATACTGCAGGCTTTGCTGAACATCTGCGAGGGAAATTCAAGACCAGCACCACCGTAAGGTTTTGTGAGTTGTTTGGTCAGGGGAGGTGCATGGTGTCCCAGAAGCTGTGTTTGATAAGATGCAAGCTTATCCAACACCTGAGAATGTAAAAGAGGTGCAAGACTTTGTAGGGATTTGGGGGTTTGGGAGGACTCTTATTCTCCACCTGGCAAAGGGCTTTCATCCTTTAGACCACCTAGTAAAGAAGGGCACATATGGGACTGGACATCAGAGCAGAAAGCTACCTTCGAGAGGGCAGAAATACTAGTAAAGCAGATTAAAGCTCTGGGTATCTCCCAAGCAGAGCTAAGGTCTGAAATGCATGAGACTCTGTAAAGTATGGCCAGGCACTGTGGCAGAGACAACAGAAAAGGAGGATAGCCCTAGGATTGTGGAGTTAGCTCTGGAAGGGGGGGAAACACAATATATTCCCATAGAGCAGCAGTTCCCAGCAGCGTACACAACACTCCTCCAGGGGAAGCTTCTCAGGAATGAATAACCCACAGCAGCCAGTGGGCTGAATGCATGTGTTTTAGCTGGTGATCACTCATGAGCTCTGGCCATTAACCTTTTACACTGATTGTTGAGCTGTCTAAAGAGGTTAACCCTATGGCTTAGACAATGAGAAGCCGAGGGGTGGATGATTCCTGAGTGAGCCCTTGTGGGGTCATTGAGGAAGGGACATTTGGGTTTTCTTGCAAGAGCCTGAAGCAATCCTAATGTTTTCCATGTCCCAGCTGCGGTGCTAACACCCTCAGGCTTCATTACATTTAATTAATCAACCTGCAGGGCCTGTTGCCCTTAAGCTAGACTGGGTACCCCTGCAGAGACACTCAATGCCATAAAGTTGTGGCAGTCATAGGAAACAACCATTGCCTCCACTCCCACTGTGAATCAATGAGCTATGCTGCTGAGAATACCAACCCCCATCTTGTGAGTTTCTTCATAGGCTTTGTTAGGATTGTGTGGATTTCATAATTAAACTGAAGATAGAGGATCACCCCATCAGCAAAGATGAGTACCTGGAGAATGCCTGGAAACTGATTCCAGGTTTCAGAGGATGGCCTGGGAAGTGAAGTTTCAGAAGGAGGGGGGATTCACCACTTGATGTCAAATTTTTGGTCAATTTTTATTTGAGATTGATTGAGGCTTATGCTAATGGTGATTGTTGATTGTTGAAAAGTGTTTGGTAATTCAAGTTCATGGGTTATTACTACATGAAAAACTTTGGAGCCTAGCGTTTAAGCTCATTAAGAAAACTTAAGCTCAAAAGTGGACCAAATGATCCTTGACCAATTTGTACCATGAAAAAATGTCCAGGTTACAATCAGTGCCTGAACATTTTTTCCTGGTACAAATTGGTCAAGGATCATTAGTTCCCAAGGCTCACACACTTGACTTCCTTATCAAATGCTCCTTTTTCTCTACATTGAGAAAAAAAACATAGCTAATCAGATTAGAAGTAGTTAAGCAAAAATCACAATGCAATAAAAGAACATGTCACATAGCATATATTACTAGTGACTAGAAAATTACATATTTCAGAGAAATTATGAATATTAAAATATGTGAAGAACAAAATATTGAAATACAGTATTGAAAATGTGAAGAACAAAATATTGAAATACTTTCTAGTAAGATGACTAAATCTTTCATTTTACGTTTTCAAGACATCACCTTCTTCTTATAGCCTGTTCAATAAAGGTTAACTCAGTGCGTTTGGGTTCCTTCACATTCTAAGAAAGATTTGGCTCTTGACTGCCTCCTGAGGAATAAAATTTCTAACCCCTCGAATATCCTGCCTAATAAGAATGATTTGACTATGTGGAGGCTTTGGCCATACCAGATAGTTTCTGCTGACAATGTGATTGATGGTGAAAGTCCTGGTACACTGTTTCAGTTTGACGTCTGAAGGCACTGGAGTCTACGTAACTAAGATCAGCCACTGAGCACTCCACGCCTCCAATTATAATACTGCATACCAAGGTGTGGGAGAACTGCCCTGGTTAGCAAAATCCCATACATGTTGTCACACATGTGATTCTGGGAGGATTGGATGCTGTCTGTACAACTCTCCTGGGAGAAGACAACTGGAAATCTGTGCCTGGTCTCTCCTGGACTCGAGCCTATGCACCCTTTGCTGGTTTTAATTAGTAGCATTTCATTGTAATGAACTGTCCCCTTTGCATAAAACATTCTAAGAGTTCTGAGTGTCCTTCTAGTAAATAATTGAAATGGAGGGCTGGTCTTGGAGACTCTTAAGTCTAGTTGGTTCTCAAAATGGGATTTTCTAGAATAATCCTGACTCACTGAAACATGGCAAAACCATAGTTTGGGAAAAAGAAGAATGAATGGAAGTGACTAGGATGGTCTCAATGTGTCCCAGTGAATAGGGCCTGAGTCCTCATGATCTATAAATTGTAAATATAAAAATTTAACAGGGGTCTTGCTATAACCATCAGAGAGGTCTGAAATAAATCCATCCAATCTAGAAAGTATCAGATTTGACTTGATATAAAAATGTGGCACGATGAAAAGCTCTAAATATATTGAGAAGGCTAAAAAGGGCTAATTCCAATATAACCCTGATATTTGGAGCTAGTGATCTGTATCCAAGCCAGCAAGCTCAGTGTACATTCCTGATAACCTATAATTAAGTCCCTCTCTCCTTCTCAGATACCGGTCTTGCAGAACCTGTTACTGTGAACAGTGCACTGCCCCGGAGGGAGGGTTATTAGTGCTAGTGCCAGGCCAGACCATCAGATATGGCCAGGAGATCCCCAACACCTGGGGGCCTTCTTGCAAGGCCCGAGAAAAGGACCAGAAGCATAATCCATGTTTGTGGGACAAAGACTACAGGGAGAGAGATATAAAGGAAAGCCCCATCGTGTTCCTTCACTCAGATTTGGAAGGCTGTTCCCTGAGTCCGCCGGCGTATTAAACAGTGTCCCTCCTTTTTTTCTCAGAAGCGTCCTTGGTTTTCTTTGGTCTTCTGCAACAATATGAGAAAAAAGATCAATGGTCTCATGAAAAAATGGGCAAGAACCCTAGAAGAATATATAGATGCTTATACTTACTGATAATAATGTGATGTGCAAATTAAAAGTATGACTTACCCGTTTCACCTAAAATTAGTAAGTAATAACACATTTACTGGGACATTGAGTTGGCAAGGTTTGAGGAATCATATTTGCTCATGACAGTGTATATTGCTACAATTATATGTAAAAATTTTAAGTGCACAAAAACCTCTAACCCAGCACCTTTTGCTAGTTTTAATTTGTAGCATTTAATTGTAATGAACTGGCCCTTTTGCATAAAACATTCCACAATGTCTACATATAGGAATCTATATTATAGATATGTTTGCTCTAGAGGAAGATGACATATGTACTAGCATATTCCAGTT
The DNA here is from genome assembly GCF_951640355.1 of Cnephaeus nilssonii. Classification (NCBI taxonomy): domain Eukaryota; kingdom Metazoa; phylum Chordata; class Mammalia; order Chiroptera; family Vespertilionidae; genus Cnephaeus; species Cnephaeus nilssonii. Next base: position 36,813,535 of record NC_137078.1, read on the forward strand.
GCAGCATTGTTGAAATGACAAAAGGTTAAAACAACTCTAAAGTCATCTGTCAGGAACTAGTAATGTAAACCATGGGACATATGAATAAAAAAATACTCCACTGTCACTAAAATAAAGAGGGAAATACTATTTTTAATAACATGAATTAAACCGCCAAGATTTATCATAAAGTGTAAAAAGGAAAGATATAGAAATTGCATAATTTAAATTATCACATGGACAAAATAATAAAAATTTGTCCCAATTCCAAACTGCTATTATCATGAAGCTTTGCCTTCTTATTTGCTCACCAGAATAAAACACCTTTCTTGGGGGTATGCAACTCTATCAAAAGCCCAACATCTGTCCATAACACAGGGGCCAAGACAACCCCTCATTTCAAGCCACCTTTCTATCTGACCTAAATCAATATAAATGACATAATTATGCCCAGTTGGGCCCTAATGGATGACAGTTGTGGGTGTCATCAGTGCTTATTAGATACTTGTCTAATATATAAATGACCAATTGACTTGCAATACCTCTTACATAGAAATTAGAAAATTACTTGAAATAAATGATTTTCTTTTTCAAAATGAAAAATATTTTGTTATATATGTGTACTTCTATGATTAAAAATAATTTTTATCCATTGAAAGTAAATTCATAAAACACACAGAACTGTAAAAATAACCTTTAATTACATCAGTGACCTAGAAATGCTGTTAATTTTAGTGTATATCTTCTTCAAGGGTTTATCTATACCTTATTGATTTATAAGTTGTTGTTTTAAAAAAATAGACTCTTACCCTACCTACCATTAATTAAATTGTTCTTACAGACAGTGCCAAGTCCATGTGCATGCAATGAATAACATTAGCTTATCTGGAAAGGGCTTTGGAGGATTGGCAAGAATTTCAGTTCACGAAGCTCCCCAAGGCATTCCGTTATCCCTGTAGCTCCTTTTGCTTCTTTGACATAAACATGATTTTATTGGTCAAAAGAACAACAGCTGATTTCTTAGCATTAGTCCGATTTCGAAGTAACCCTGCTCTGCTTCGCCTTCATTCTCACTTTTATTAATAGAAAGTTAAGTATCACCCAGCCAGAGTTACTCAGTGGTCGAGTGTTGACCCATGAACTAGGAGGTCACAGTTCAATTCCCAGTCAGGGCACATGCCCTGGTTGTGGGCTCAACTCCCGGTGGGGGCCATGCAGGAGGCAGCCAATTGATGATTCTCTCATGATTGATGTTTCCATCTCTCTCTACATCTCCCATCCTCTCTCTGAAATCAATAAAAACATTTTTTTTAAAAAAAGGGAAGTTAAGTTTCAAATATTGTCCTGAAATTGACACCAGAATTTTGCATTCACAAGAAGGTGAGGATGAACTTTAGACCTTATCCTCCAGATAATATTAATCTGACATTAAGTAAAGAAAGGCAAGAGGAGAGACAGGCAGAATTGGTGAGTTATTGCCTAATTTCTCTCAGGTGAGAGTTGCATATAGCCCCCAATTGTACTGGTCATTTTCACATTGGAGCCTACAATACTGATGTCTTGGGGAAGAATCTAAATTTTAGATCATGTTTTAAATTGTCCTGATGGTCTATAAAGTATTCGAATTCTATTTGTTAACTGTGACATAAAAGAGGCAACAGTTTTTCTTTCGGCTTTTTTTTTTTTTTTCTTTGAGGCAGAGCTTTTATGATGAAATCTCCTAACTGGCCATTTTATTATTATAATAATTTTTGCTATAATTTTAAACCTTTTAAATTAATAGATAACATGGAAAAAGAAAAACAGTGCTCAGCTCAAAAATATGAAGTAGGTGAAACACACAACATAAACCCACCCTTGTAATTATTACCTTGTTTTTACAAAAGGGAGCACTTCTGAAACCCAGAAACTATCTCTTCCACTCAAAAACCCCTCAATCAGACTCAAAGATAGCCACTGTCCTTACTTTTCTAATCAGGGATGACGTTTGCCTCTTTATGAACTTCATGTAAATGGAATCAAATAACATATATTCTATAGTGTGAAATTTATTTTATTCACCGTTACGACTATCAGAGTATTCCATGTTTTTGGGTTTAATTGTAGTTTGATTATTTTCATTACTATTACAATTCTATTGTCTAATACACCAGAGTTTATTTAGATATTTTAGATGGACCTTTGATTACCTTCAGTTTGGAGCTATTATCCATATGGCAACTATAATCATTCTCTGCATATTTTTAATGCACATGTATCCACATTTCTGCTGGACACATTCTTGGTAATGAAATGGACAGGTCATAGGGAACTTCAGTTCAACTTAAGTATATGTTTCCAAATAGTTTTCGAGAATACTTCAAATCATCTTGATACTTACAATGGTTTATAAAAGAGAAATGGCTTTTTTAGAGTCTTACTAGTCTGAAATAATTTGTGTATATTTAATGATTCCACTGTTTCATAGTAGCAGATAACACATATAGTTTATATTTGTTGGGAAATGATGAAGCCATGACAACCAGCAGAATTATGAGTGGAATGAACTGATTTAGAAATAGACATGTCTGATTCACCTGGCTCTGCATACTATCCCAAGAAGCAGGAGGTGTAAGATGGCTGGAGAAGATAGAAGAGGAGGGCAAGATAGGAGAAGAAGAAATGACAGGTGGAAATGAACAGAGGATGCTGATTCTGGAAACTTGGGTGAAATTTACTGGACATATAATCTTAGGAAAAATTGGGCATCAATAAAAAATAACAGCTCCTTTGAGTTACAAGACTTAAAAAAATCTTTATTATTGAGAATATTGTAGATGTCTCCATTTTCCCTCTCCTTCCATTCTGCGCCCCCCTCCACTCCACCCAGTTCTTTCCCTGCCCCACTCCAGGCCTTCATCACCCTATTGTCTGTTCATAGGTAAAATTTTTGTTTAATCTCTTCCCACCCCTCTCCCCCATTCCCTCTGAGATTTGTCAGTGTTTCATATTTTCATGCCTCTGATTCTATTTTATTCACTGGTTTATTTTGTTCATTAGATTTTTGTTCATTAGATTTCTTCTTCTCCTTCCTCTTCTTCTATTTCTGCTTCTTTTGTTTTCTCTGCTTCTCCTTCTCCTTCCTCCTCTTCCTCTTCTTAAAGAATACCCTTCAACATTTCATGTAATTACTGGTTTTGTTTTGATGAACTTCTTTAGCTTTTTCTTATCTGTGAACCTCTTTATCTGATCTTCAATTCTAAATGACAGCTTTCTGGGCAGAGTAATCTTGTTTACAGGTCCTTGTGGTTCATCACCTTGCACATTTCTTGCCACTTCCTTCTGCCTTGCAAAGTTTCTGTTGAGAAATAAGCTTACAGTCATATGAGCACTCCCTTGTAGGTAACTAACTGCTTTTATCTTGCTTTTAAGACTCCGTCTTTGTCTTTAACCATTGACATTTTAATTATGCTATATCTTGGTGTACATCTTTTTGGGTTCCTCTTGTTTGGGACTCTCTAAGCTTCTTGGACGTGTAAGTCTATTTATTTCACTAGATAGGGGAAGTTTTCTGTCATTATTTCTTCAAAATCGGTTTTCAATACCTTGCTCCCTCTCTTCTCCTTCGGGCATCCCCATAATGCGAATAGTGGTATGCTTGCAGTTGTCCCAGAGGCTCGTTTTTATTTTTGGATTATTTTTTCTTTTGCTTTTCTGATTGGGTGTTTTTTGTTTTCTCATATTCCAAATCATTGATTTGATTCTTTAAATCCTCTACTCTACTGTTGAAATCCTGTACATTATTCTTTATTTAAGTTAGTGTATGCTTAATTTCTGACTGGAACTTTTTCATGTCTTTGACATTCTCACTAAGATCCTTAAAAGTCTCAGTAAGTCTCTTGATGCTCTCATTAATTCCCTTGAAGGTCTCATTAAGTCCCTTGAAACTGTCATGAAGATCCTTGAGTAACCTGATAGTCATTGGTTTGAACTCTCTATACAGTAGTTTGCTTGCTTCCATTTCTTTCTTTCTTTTTTTATAATTTTTATTTTTTAATTTTTTAAAAATATTTTTTATTGATTTTTTACAGAGAGGAAGAGAGTTAGAAACATCAATGAGAGAGAAACATCGATCAGCTGCCTCTTGCACACCCCCTACTGGGGATGTGCCCGCAACCAAGGTACATGCCCTTGACCAGAATCGAACCTGGGACCCTTGAGTCCGCAGGCCAACGCTCTATCCACTGAGCCAAACTGGTTTCGGCCATTTCTTTCATTTATGACATGTTTCTTTATCTCCACATGTTGCTTCCCCAGATGCTGTGTCTTATAGAATTGGTAGAGTGACCTTGTGTAATAGGTGTCCTGTAGGGCTCAGTGGCTCAGTCTCCCCAGTAACCTGAGCTGGGCACTCTACGTACAGCCCTGTGTGGAATGTGTGCATAGTCATGTAGTCGAGCCTTGATTGTTGTTGGCATCACTGGGAGGAATTGACTTCTAGGCCAATTGGCTGTGAGGACCAGCTGTGACTACAGTGGGAGAGCTGCTGTGCAGGAAACACCCCTACGGAGCAAGACTTGCTTTAGTGGGGCTTTGTGCTCACCGAGTCTTCCCCTTGAGTGTGTCATTTTTTGGATGTGTAGAGTTGTAATCTGGTATGGTCTGAAGCTGTCCACCAGGTGCATTGGCCTACGGCCTCCAAGGAGATACAAAATCATCCTGGGGCCACCTGGCAGGAGCTACAGAGAGGTCTGCAGATGGCTGCAATTTATATTGGGCTTGGAAGTGCCAGGCAAGGCCCAACTGTGAAACAAGGCAGGCTTGTGCTAGTGCTGGGACTTGGGCCTTTTATTGATAGGTTTGGGGCATGCTTACAGCGCATGCTGCCTGTTTGAGAGATTTTAGCAAAATCTGAAGCCTGAGCCAGGACAGGCCATTCATATGGAAAAGCTGCAGTAAACAGCTTGTGTGGGGCTGCAAATTGAATGGGGTGGAGTCTCAGGGAATCACCAAAGTAGAGCAAGCAGTGTGAACCAGGCTGATGGATACTCAGACATGGCCCCTGCCAGTCAGTTCTGTGACAGGGGAGGTCACTGCACAGGAGCAATGACCCCTGTGAGCACCATATTTGGGAGAAAACCCACCACCCTGCCTGATTTCTTGCCCTGTTGCCAGACAATCCAGTTCCTCCCCGTGTGTGTCTGAGTCCCCCAAAGTCACCCAGCACTGAAGCTCAGAGGGATCAGGCCCTGTTAAAGAAACACCTGGATCTCTAGCAGCCTCTGTGTTACTCAGCCACAATCCCCACTGGTTTTTACAGCTTGTAGTTACAGGGACTTCTCTTCCCAGTTCTGGAATGCTGGACTGGGGGTCTGGTGTGTGGCCAGACCCCCCTGCTTATCATTTGCAACCTCTATAGAGATGATTTTCCTCCTGATTAAAAAGAATGGCACACGTGGGTTTCTCACCAGCCTGTTCAGTTCCTCTGCCCCTCCTACCAGTCTCAAGGTGTTGTCTTCTGAACTTCCCTAGTTGTAGGACTTCCATTCAGCTATCTTTCAGGAGGTTCTGACTAATGGTTGTTCTGTATTTTAGCTGTAATTTTAATGTGGTTGTGGGAGACATTGGGTACTGACATTTACCTATGCCACCATCTTGATTCTCTCTGTTATAAGACTTGATGTCCTTCTTCAGGTTTGGTCATATTCTACCATTTGGGAAGGATAAATCCTAGGTAGCTGGAAACTCACTGACCTAACTCAGGTGTTCAATTTGGAGCTGGAACACCTCAAGTTACACAGAAGAAGCCCATTTACATATAAAATCCACAATGTTTGGGATCTTGGACCCTGCAGAGGGCACTTAGGAGAAGCCTGGATCAAGAAATGCAAAGACATTTACACTTTCTGGAGTGAACCATTTTCTGAGACTCTGCTACTTTTATGAAGTCCATTTTATCAAAAGTGCTCATCTTAAAGGCCTTCGAGGTTTAATAATGACAAATAAGACAAGGACAAGGACAAGTCAATTAATGAGAGAGGAGGTTAGTTTCTCAATTAAGTAAATGGCAGGGTGAGCACACACATAGCCAATAAAAACTTATTGATCTGACCAGTCATTCCAATTTGAGTTCATTTTCACTCTTAATAATAGCAAAATAATAATAATAATAATAAATTAATTACTATGTGCCCAGTACTTTAAAAATGTTAACATTAATCCTCATGATAAGGCTATGAAGTGAGAAAACTAAGACAGAAAGAAAGTAAATGACTCAAAGTCACAAATCACAGAATGTAAAAATGCAATCTGAAACATGCATCTTGATTCTAAAACTATGCTATTAAGAACTATACTGCACTGTTTCTATATATGGTCAATATTCCTACTGAGTATTCTAACATACTACAATTCTATTTTAAAACATGTAGCAAATTTTGGTCTTTCTCCCCCCTCAAAATAATTTTGTTCTGCTTTTTCTCTTTTTCTTAGCAGATGGCCACACACCTAGAGTCTTTATTTCCTATATTGCAGCCAGGTATTTCCTTTTGTTTCAATTTTTACAATGAAATATGAGTACACATGTATTTTGTCATATTCTTGTCTGGGCCATAAAACATTCCATAAAGTAGTTTGACTTTCTCACTTTTCCAGTCTCATGGTCTGAAGTCCAGATACATGCATCAGAATCCTATAAAATTTGGTATATAATATTGAGGCAGTAAAGTTAGAATATGGAACAAACATCTCAAGCTCTACCTTTTCCCTTTTCATTTTTGGCTGTAACATTGAAGATATGACCTTCACTGATCTCCTGTTCCCCACTTCCTCCTCCCTGATTTCTTGTAATTGAGCCAAACAAAACTGGTCTCAAGAAGATTTGGCAGCCATACTGACTTAAAAGTGACCAACAGGGTCATTATAATATCTTTATAATGAATCTGCATATGGTTTTGGGACACCCCCTTCTCATCTCTCACAATTGTCATGACAGTTCTGGAGGACCAAAAAAGAAATCATTATTTGGAGAGGAAGGACAAGGATAAGCCGCATGGGCATTCAGCCCACCAGGGTCAGAAGACAAGGGCCACACTATATACCCCTTTGCCCATGTTAATGAACATTTTTCTCTTTACTACTGGCACCTGAAGATGCTTTAGAATGAGCATTATGTAACTATGAGACCTGCAACTCAAGTTAAAATTTCTCTTATATTATCTACACGTAACTTAAGTGGACAAATCCAGACAAGTATTGCAAATGTGTAAAGGGGGTACTTCTTGAGGTGTGGCCCAGCAATAGTGCACTTACATATGTCTTCACACCCAATTGGATGCAGTAGGCATGGAGGGGGCCTCTCCAGGTGACTCTTGGGAAGTTGTTTTCCAAATTATGTCTCTGGGACCAGGATGAGGTGCTTTTTCACATCAGGCACATTTACAGGTCACTAAACTGTTCTCTAGGGGAATAAGAACAGCACTTTTAAGGTTCCCTGAAGGAAGAATGACCAGGGACTGCTTGTGATTGCATTAGTGATGTGGCACAAGGTTGTCTCACCTCATGTAAAAGTGGACGAGTGAAGGCAGGCACTGTGGGTTGAATGTGAGTGGAACTGGGGCACAATGGAACTGCCAGTCTCTCAGAATGTGACATGAGAGAAGTTGGATTTTATAAATCCATGAGTAATCCCAGCATTCCAGTGTATAGGAGATTGTACCAGAAGCTCTATCTTCCCCCAAATATTCATCCTAAAAATTAGAAGTCATTGTAATATCAGTTTTCCCATTAAGCTCTGTGTTCCAGGTGCAGGAGGAACAAAGAAGCACATATTTTTCCTCTAGTGATGTAATCTTAGTCCAACATAATATATTTACCCAGCCAATCCACCAAGCAAGTTCCATTGCGTACATTGTGTATAATTCTGAGACTCTATTCTTTTAGTCTGTATATTTCAGTGCATAGCAATATTGAAGGTACTTTTAATTTTGTTTTGTTTTTACTGTTTTGTCACAGTGGGTTACTCTCGTCAATTCCAGAATTCCATAAGCCCATGAATCTTGTCTTTGAGGGGCCCTTATTTTTTGTACTTGATTTTTCTCAATTGAAGAATGCACCCAACAGAATTTTGAACAGAGAGTTTATGCTTCTCTGGGGGTGTGGGGGAGAGGGATAGTATATCAGCAGCTTTATGGTCTTCTGCCAAGCTCTGTGTACAACATGTTCAAATGAGACTGTCCTTGTCTAAGAATTCCCACTAGTCCATAAAGCTGAGTACACTTGGTGCCAAATAAATACATTTTCGACAACAAGAAGGTTGGTCATTTTTTCTGGAGTTAAAATAATAGAACATGCAAAAATTTCATTTCAAGTTAAATCAAACCTAATTAACTTACATCAATTTAAGAACTCATTTTAATTAATCTTCCTTTACCAATATTACACTTTTGTGACTTAGAGTTATAGAATATATTTTTTAGAGATACTTTGTCTTTCAATAATTTCCCACCATGGAAGCTGGGAGAAGACACCAAACATATTTTTCTTTAATAATAATAATAATGATAATAATAAAAAATTAAAAATAAGTTAATAAACATGATAAAATAACAATAATAAAATATTAACTTGAAGGCTAAAAGAATGATCTATCCTTATATTTTTTATATGTAGATTCACATTTTAATATTGCAGCCTTCTGAAAAAAAAAACAATAAAGAAAAAAGAGAGAGAAGAGGAATGCAGGCTCTTGGATCCAGTTGATAAGAAAGGACTCTCTATCTTTGAGTTGATTTGTTGCCTAACAGTCACCTTGCATCAATCTCTGTGTCTCAGTAAATACAGGGTTACAATACTAACCCAGCTTACGTTCAACTTTAAATATTGCCAAGTTGGAATAAAGGTCTTTTAAAGCTGTCTCTATATTGGTGCATATAGTTTTAGAGATATGACAGAATTTTCAGCTCTAAATATTGTATGATTCTGTTTTTAAACATGAGCTCATGGCTACCAACGTAGAGATTAAATCTTTTTAGCTGCTCTTGCATCTAGGTGGCTTGATGTGCACATGGAGTGTGAGTAGAATTACAAATATGTTACTTGTGGGTCTGGGTCAGGGAACTTTGAGCTTATTTGTCACCAGTTATTCTTTTCCATTTACTATCTATATAACAGATGTGGGTAACTCAATGTTAAACTTTACAGATGTGTACAATGCCTTAGTGGATAGAGATCAACAGAATGGAAGGAACCTGAAATCTCTGAATGACCAGGTTGAGCCTAGAGTGGTGGAACTGTTACAAGCTGCAGCATCAGCCTCTTAAATGATTTTTTAAAAATTGAGATACAATTCATATACCATAAAATTCACCCATTTAAAAAGTGTTTTTTTTAATGTGTTCAGATATGTACAACCATCACCACTCAAGTTTAGACCATTTTTATCATCTTGAAAGTGAAACCTAGTACACTTTAGCTTTTACCTCCCTGCTTCCCCCACAGCCCAACCCCAACCCTAAGCAACCAACTTTACTCTCATGTCTATGAATTTGGTTATTTTGGGCATTTCATATGAATAGAACACTAAAGTCCATGATTTTTGTGATGGCTTCCTTCACTTAGCATAATACTTTCAAGGCTCATCCATAAAATGGATTTCCAACATGGCTCTGAGAATGCCTAGTAACCAGCAAAGTCTCCACCTGCCTGTGCAACATTGTCCATGATCCAGGTCCCAGTTGATTTTTCTACTTTATTCCTAGTGAGCCCGCTACACTGGCTACATTGGACTTGGCTGATAGCTAGCATCTACCTCCTACTTTTGTATATTTGCTCATTCCCTTCCTTTGCCTTAAAATATCTTTCCTCCAATCACTCTTTTTTCAAAAGTGAGTCATTCTTTAAGACCCAACATAAATAAGACTTTTCTGTGAAGCCATCTATAAACCTTCCTAACCCTTCCTAATATAAATAACTCTTGCTTTTGTAGACACAAGCACCTTTTTTTGTAACATCATTTTTTAACACTGATCACTTCTTGTGAAATGGACCACCATGTATTGCAGGAAAACAATAGCATTGCCCAAATTAAAAATCCCAAATATAGACAAGTTAAAAAGACTGATAAACTAGTATTGCACAATGTAATTATATTACAACTCTGAAAATAAGAAGTCTAGGATATAAATTCATATTAAAAGACAAGCATTCACATGAGAACATGATTGGTAGTATTATCTATACTAATAAAAGGGTAATATGCTAATTAGACCGGACATCTTCAGGACATATTCCGGACAAAGCCACAGTGGCAGGGGCCGAGGCAGAGGCAGTTAGGGGTGATTAGGCTGACAGGGAGGAGCAGTTAGGAGGCGATCAGGCCGGCAGGGGGGAGCAGTTAGGGGTGGTCAGGTTGGCAGGGGACCAATTAGGGGGTGATCAGGCTAGCAGGGGAGCAGTTAGGGGACGATCAGCCTGGCAGGGGAACAGTTAGGGACAATCAGGCTGGCAGGCAGAGGTAGTTAGGAGTGATCAGGCAGGCAGGCAGATGAGCGGTTCCGGATTGCAAGAGGGGTCCTGGATTGGAGAGGGTGCAGGCCAGGCTGAAGGACCACCCCCCACCCCCCATGCACAAATTTTGTGCACAAGGCCTCTAGTATATCATATATTAAAGGAGGAAATGTCAATTTTCATCCTATCCAATAAAAGAGTAATATGCAAATTAACCATCACTCCGCGACAAATGGCGGTGCCCATAGACACAAGATGGCGGAGCCCAGTCCTCTCAGGCCCGCAGGAGTCCCCCAGTCCCAGGGAAGGCTGCCGCTGAGAGCAGGCAGAGAGCAGCCCAGCCTGTTGGCCTAGCAGGCGGCTTTGCCCTCCAGCCAGATCCTCTCTTAGCCCTGAACCTGGCCATGGGTCTGGGAGGTGTTCTTGCACAGCCACCATGATCAGCTGCCCTCCCTGACCCGGAGGTGGGTCTGGGAGGCGCTTGCACATGGCCGCCTCGATCAGCTGCCCGCCCCAACCTGGGCCGTGGATCTGGGAGGCGCCCGCGCACGGCCGGTGTGATCAGCTGCCCTCCGCGACCCCGGCCGTGGGTCTGGGAGGCGCCAGTACTGGGCCGGAGAGATCAGCTGCCCGCGGATGCCTGGGCTGTGCGTCTGGGAGGCGCTTGCACATGGCCGTCTCCATCAGGTGCCCTCTGCGACCTCGGCCGTGGGTCTGGGAGGCGCCTGCACTGTGCTTGCTAGATCAGCTGCCCGAGGAGGCCTGGGTGGTGGGTCTGGGAGGTGCCTGCGCAAGGCGTGCACAATCAGCTGCCTGCCGAGGCCCCGGCCGTGGGTCTGGGAAGCGCCAGTACTGGCCGGCAGGATCAGCTGCCCACGGAGGCCCGGGTCTGGGAGGCGCCAGTACTGGCCGGCAAGATCAGCTGCCCACGGGAGACCCAGGAGCTGCCTATATACCTCCCTCCCCACCCCCCCACCCCGCCCCCTCTGAGATCAGCTCCCATCTGCAGCTGGGGGGTGTAGGCCTGTGAGGCAGCTGTGCCCCCAGAGCTATTCCCTCCAAGAGGCAGCCTGGGGTGTCAGGCTGCACCCCCATGGAGTGATCCCCCCCACACACTATAGCCTTGGAACTTCCCTTGCCGCCAGCAGAGTGATTCGAGATGGGCGGTGATATCTGGGCGATGCTGCCCAGCAAACCTCTCCCATTGGGTAGAAACTTCTGACCAGGTTAGGGAGGTAAATGGGTTTTGTTTAAAATCTTTAGGAACCATATGGAAATGTCTGAGGTAGAGTTTCACATCGGAAATAACTTACAACTAATTTCTGAAGGCAAACCTGGACATTGCAGTTACATTACTGTAGAGTACCCCGAGGTCCGGAGGTTGGCTCTTGCAGCGGCGGTGCAGAGTGCTCCCCACCCTGGTTCCTCAGCACCTTGGGCAGGGCTTGAGCCCACCCAGGAAGGCCTTTTCCCCTACAGTTTTCACCAAGGTAGGGAGGTTTTGTAGACATGAATAAGAAGTGCCCATGCACAAGTCCTGAAGATGCCAGGGCCGGCAGAAATGACAATCAAACCGGGAAAAGAGCAAAACCAGAAACACCACCGATCCCATCATAGATCATCTTTTTCTTCAGATGACTGTGTGTTTCCCTCTTCTTTGTCTTCTGGAAGCAAGACAGATTCAAGTACTGACAATTCTACCAATGGAAAAGTTAAGAGAAAGAGAGGACAGAAAAGGAATAAAAGGGAAAAAGAAAGAAAGGACAAAAGTTGAAACATCAAGAAAAAGAAAGAAAGAAAAAAGGAAGAAACAACCACATCATATCACCTTTCTAAGGTCTCATGAAATTCCTATTTAAGTTTATTTTATGACACTTTTAGTTTGGGTTTACATTATTACTGGTTTGTGAAGACCACGGCAGGTACACTGTCCAATATATTAAAGAAAAAAACCCTATCTACTAAAGAGGTAATATGGAGGGGAGAGCATTTGGGGGTGACCGGGCTGTCAGGGGAAGGCAGTTGGGGACGACTGGGCCTGCAGGGGAACAGTTAGGCATTGATCAGGCTGGCAGGAGAGTGGTTAGGGGGTGATCAGGCTAGCAGGCAGAAGTGGTTAGGGGCAATCAGGAAGGCAGGCAGGCAAACAGTTCGGAGCCAGCAATCCTGGATTGTGAGAGGGATGTCCTACTGCCCGTTTAGGCCCAATCCTACCAGTAGGGGTCCCAGATTGGAGAGGGTGCAGGCTGGGCTGAGGGACACCCCACCCCCATGCATGAATTTCGTGCACCGGGCCTCTAGTATTTTTATGTTATGATATTTTATTCAATGCAACAGCTTTCTTGGAACAAGTATTTCATTTTAGTAATCTACTTATGATAAATCTATAAAAATAAATCTAACGTCTAGCTGCTGCTACTTTGTTTTTACTCTATTGTCAAAGAGCCAATTTTAACCAAACAATTGGTGAAAGTGAAATTAACATTTTAATGTCTTTGAAACCAACTTAGAATATTCTAGACAGATAAAAACAAGCATTGATAGTAACCCAATATTGTTCCAATAACACAACTCCTATGCATATCCATCCAGAAGGCAACAGGTGTAACAAAAGATTACTTTCATTACACAGTTTTGTTCATGGCCTAATGCAGTGAAATCCCTTACAATCACATATATTTTGTTTATGAATTATGATTCATATGAAAATGCAAATATGGGGAATGCAACTTAATAGAAGATAAAAGCAGACAATATAGACAATATTTGTGGCACTTGTCAGCTTTCAAAAACTGGTTGATGGCTAAGATTTCTTTGTTCATTTTGAATGGTCACTTTTGAATTTGTATTTTTATATTATTTTATTTTAAGAAACACTCAAAATATAAACCCAGGACCCTTTTAATCCCCCACAGAGACCACACACACACACACACACATACACACACACACACACACACACACACACAGTAAGTGGGAGAATATGCTACAAAATACTAACGATTATCTCTTGATTGGAAAAATAGGAGCCTTATGTGCACAATTATTGATAATGAGGAAGGATAAATTAATAATTAGTTTTTTTAAAAGCCAGAAATGAAAAGGTAGTCTAAACATAAAATTAAAACAACAAAAAGACCCCTGAGGGATAGGTTGCTGCCAGCAGTTACTGGCTCACATTCAGCCCTACAGCTCTGTGTTCATGTGAAGTCAGGGAAAACAAGCCCCTTGAGGGTGAGGTGCCAGCCTGGGATTTCCAAGCTGGGTGTGGGGGAAATGGCATCCACCCTGCATGCCTTCGGGGGAGGGGGAGAGGGGATGAAAACCCAACACTTACCTTTCTATAAAAGGATGTGTCCTTTCGATTTTGGTTCCTCTCAACCCAGCTCATAACTGCTTGCCTATAACATCCTGCTCAGTTTTCAGCTTCTAAAGAGAACTGTGAACACCCTGGGGAGCCAGACTCTGGAGGACAGGAGAGGCGAGAACTTATCCACTGTCTGCAGCTTAGGAGACAGGTAAGTTGGCTCAGAGACTTGGATTTCCTTCACATGTTCATTAACTAATATCAACAATAATAATGCATGCTCCTTTGCAGCACAACTGGCTCTGGAGGCAAAGGCTCCCCCCATGTCAGCCCTGGAGGCAGCTGGCCGATGGTGGGGGCAGAGGAGGGGTGGCCCGCGGGGCTATAAACTGGAGGCAGCTCAGCCCCTCTGTTTGGATGGAAGGCTGATGCAGAGTGGCAAGGGGCAGACCTTGTTCCTGGGATGCCCAGCTCCCTCTATGGCACCCTCCCAGGCTGCACCAAGAGCCCTGCCTGGGAGAAGGAGGGGTGCACCCTACATCACCTGCTTGAAGGGGCTGAAGTCCTTTCTCTGACTGAGGAACCAAACCTGTCCTTTCCTGTCACTTCCCCCATCTTCCCCTCCCCATCTCAGACATTTCCCTGATGTCTGTGGGACATTGAAAAAACAGAGGGAAGATGATCCTTCACATACAATTTAAACATGAAAACATTCTTTATTACATTCACTGTATTTAGTATTCCAAAGATTCTATAAAGTGGTATTTAGATGAAATAATTCATTCTCTCATATTTTAATCAACTATTAAAAATACCTATAAGAGGGGTTTTTAATTTTGCAGTTTCCAAATGTTTAATCACTACCAAAAAATTACATCAATTATTGTTTTTAGGTTCAGTTGTTTTGCTGAGTCCTCTGTAAGAATGAAAACAAAATTCCTCAGCTTTTTTTTTTTTTTAAACTTCTGTAAACTAGCAACAGAAAAGTGGGAGGAGGAGAGGGAGCAAGGAGGAGTGAGAAGGACCTGGGAGCTTGTTCTGGGACACACTGACCTGAGGAGCTGTGGGACAGAAGTGGGAATTCAACTTTCTTTTGCAAGCAACTTGGTCCTGAGCTTAAACCTCTCAATTTCTGATTCAAAATGAACTCTGAGGAATGGAGAGGTAGGGACACCTAGCCTGGACTGCAAGGTTCAGCTGCTGGCTTTAGCTTCCCCATTAGGAGCAGTGGTAGCTGTGAGGTGTCTATAACCAGGACAGCAGCAAGTGGAGCGGAAAAGAAGGGTCCATGGAGAGGTAAGAGATTAGGGAATAGAATGGGGCCATGAGGCAGCTTCTTATGCATGAGCTCAATGTTCCTCATTATAACATGCATTAGGATACACTTATGTCTTTTAATTCTGATTCTCCATGATTTTCACCTCCTACACATTTTTTAATATTTTGGTTTTTTTAAATTATTTTTAATCAAGAGCAGACTTGGCTCAGAGAGCTCTGGCTTGTCTTTGTTTATTGGGTGGAAAGAAAAAAAAAAAGGAAAGAGGAAAGAAAGAAAGATGACCAAACACAGATGATCTGCATTATGATTGTGGCTTCATCTCCAGCTCCCAGTCACATCCTTAAAAGTTGGGCAAGGAGCATGCTGTCCCCTCACAAGGCTATAATTCACTGCTCAGGCCGAAACTTGCTTAGGCCAACTCTTAGCTCAGCTTCTTTCTTGGTATGGTCTGAAAATTAGGAAGGACCAGCACAGCACTTCCTGGAATATAAGAAGTACTTTCTCTGCCCTAACAAAGTCCTAGGTCAGCCATGTCCAGAAAATATGCACACCCACTTGATATTTTCACATGAATATTTTTTTTAAATTTCTTTATTGATTGAGGTATCACATATTTGTCCTCATGCCCCCATTCCCATACCAAACCTCTCCCCACGCACGCCCCTACACCCCTGTTGTCTGTGACCACGGGTTAGGCTCATATGCATGCATACAAGTCCTTTCACATGGATATTTTTAACAGGACATAGAGAATGCAGAATTTGTGAGGTCTTCTTGATATTCTTTATTGACTGTGCCAGAAATAAAGGAAAACACGCACACTGTCTTAAGATGATGGGTGCTTTGCTCAACTTTGCTTCAGAGAATAGAAATGTAATCTTATTTCTACTGGGATGTTCTTCTAGGTTTGCAGGTTGCCATGGCATCTAGACCCAACATGATGGCCCCCATTTGCCTTGTGGAAAACATCAATGAGCAGCTGTCAGTGAATCAGAAAGCTCTAGAGATTCTTGACCAGATTTCTCAGCCAGTGGTGGTTGTGGCCATTGTAGGACTGTATCGTACAGGCAAATCCTACTTGATGAATCGGCTTGCAGGACAGAATCACGGTGAGTGGTGTCTCAGGCAGAGGACAATTCTTTGACTCTAGCTATATCACAGTTTCTTAGTTTTCTTCACTAGTCACATGAAGAAAGAGCTAAATTCCTTTCAATAAACCAATCTACTAATTCTCACCACTAAATTATTACCTTAATTTATTCTATTACCATATTCTATGTTTTACTCCTGTTAAGGAAAATCTATCCTACTAATGCATAGATTCCTTCTTTTACCTGTGCAAGCACTGGGGTCTTGAAATTGTGCCTCCTCTCTCATAACATGTTTTGCTTTCTCTGTCAAATAACCCCTCCCATACGCTCTGCCATGTTTTTATCACTTTAACTGGAAAACATATTATCTCAATTTTTTTTTCCTCCCTTCTGTCTACTTCTATCCACCTTTAGTGGACCATTCTTTTAAAATGCCCTTATGATGGTCTTCAGTGACCTTTCTTATATCTGGTTCATTGTGAGCTCTTGCTGTATATCATTCTCACAGTTAACATTCATCTCCTATTTGAAATAGATGACACACAAAGTGAAGCATTTTTTTACAAAATAGAGAAAGCACCATCTTATATTCTGGGGTACTTCCATTCCAAAACATCTGACTGTGTAGCCCCTTGGCTGCTTAGATTGTCTTGTCACTGTGGGTTGGGTCTCCCCTTCTTTTATAGGTTTCCCTCTGGGCTCTACGGTGCAGTCTCAAACCAAGGGCATCTGGATGTGGTGTGTGCCTCACCCCTGTAAGCCTGATTGCACTCTGGTCCTTCTAGACACTGAGGGCCTGGGAGATGTGGAAAAGGTAAGGCAGAGAGTCACAGATAAGTTGTTTTCATTCTGGATAGTCTCATAACGAACTCTTTAACTTCACTGCTTGATCTATTTGTGAAATCTAGAAATCCAACTATATATCAGGCAAATGCTCGCTTGTTTGACTCTTATTTCTAGGTAAGGTGTCATGGTACATTGAGTAAATTTTTTTTCTATTTCTC
Organism: Cnephaeus nilssonii; assembly: GCF_951640355.1. Lineage (NCBI taxonomy): Eukaryota > Metazoa > Chordata > Mammalia > Chiroptera > Vespertilionidae > Cnephaeus > Cnephaeus nilssonii. Next base: position 36,830,680 of record NC_137078.1, read on the forward strand.
GGCACTGGGTGAATAATTTTATTCAATTTAGTAAACAATTGCTGAGCACCATATTCCCAGGTCTCTAAGTTAGTACTGTAGATATTAGTGACCCAGGTAAAAGCCCTGCCCTCAAAGGGTCTGTAGTCCTATGGTGAAGTTCACCAAGTGCTCACCAAGCATCCTGGAAGACTTTGAGACACCTCTGAATGAGATAGCTCTATAAAAGCATGGGTTTATCTTTCAACAAAATTTAAAATGAGTTTTTGATATTTTAGTTTTTTACTGAAGGGTAAAATGAATGATTTCTCCTTTTCTGCTTTTGTTTGAGACTTATTTGGAAATAGTATCTACATTTCTACAACTTTCTATTTCTACCCAAAGAAGATTTAGAAATTTTGTGTTTGTTTTGTGTATCAAACAGTCTTGCTGTCTAAATAACCTTTTGTTTGTCATAAGTACCACTTCTTATAATCATTTATTTAAAATTGGGCTTTGGAAGATAAATTAATGAATCAGCATTTACCTCCAAGAATTTCCATGTATTTTCCACTTTTGCTCTGGGGAACAACTTTAGACAGTGTTTATAAGAGAAAGAAAATTCTGTATTGTGCCGTTATTTAGACCTGCTGTGTTTTGTACAAACAAATGAACCCCTCCTTTAAGGTCCTTCATCTGGTTGCACTAAGCTCACTATCCAGCTTTAACTTCTTTTTTTTTCCCCCCAAGGGAAGCAGGCTTCAGTTTATTGGCATTGTCAATCTATCAACAAGACAGGTGTTATTTTCCCTATGAAGTGAGATGGTTTTCAATCTGCCATAACATGTGTCCACACATCTTCACCTTGAAAATGCAGCATTTCAAGCTTTAGTCAGGGTACATTATTCCTTCTTCACTTTCACAATTTTGACGCTGCTGCCGAAGGTCTTCTCAGTGCTTGCTCTGAATTCAGTTTTCAGTGCATCCCTTGCTGTTTTTACACTGATGTGGGAGTAGTGGATGTAGCTGAGTCCAGCCTGTCGCCAGTAGGCCACCATGATGCCACGAGAGGGGGGATAGTCGGACTGAATCATGAGGACACCTCAATGTTGGCTCAGGGCTCGACCCAGCCCGACTTTAACTTCTTGACCTACCCTCTGTTCCAGTCAGATCAAACAACTCTCCTTTTATGAGAAGAGACCTCTGTATGCTACCATGTCTACTTTTGTTTCTGTGGGTCTTCCCACCTGCAGGATACCTTCATTTATTCAAATTCACACTCTACCAAGTCTTTAATTTTCAGTCAAGATGCTGAGGAAAACTTCATGTTATGTAAAATATTCCAACTTTCATAGCTCTGGTCTTCCACGATGGATTTGTAAATTTTAATTTACTATTTTTAAAAATTTATCTTTAATATTGAAAGTATTACAGATGTCTCCCTTCCTCTCTCCCATTGATGCTTTCTTCCCATTTCCATCCCCTCTGCAGGACTTCACCATGCTATTGTCAGTGTGGATAGGTTGTGCATTCAGGCATACAAGTTCTTTAATTATCTCTTCCCTCCCCCTCCCCTTAATTTACTATTATAGCTACAGGTTCCAATGCTTATAACATGTCATTATGATGTAAGCCTCCTGTAGATATTATCCTTGTTATATTCATTGCTATAGATGTTTGTCATGGCTTTGAAATAGTCACTTTGAAAGTAATATTTGTCATTTTAAACTGCTTTTTAATTTTAACAACAGTTGAAATATTTAGTAGCTTCCCATAAACATTTCTTGAATATATCCCCAGTTATGATAACTATGGAATATTTTATATAGTCCATGACCAACAAATATATGTAGAATAAATATGTGCTAACACTATTCATTGAACCTAATAGCACACCAGGTGCTGCACTAAGTTATTTTATATGTTACTAGTAGCCCGTTTGCACGAAGATTCGTGCAATAGACCTTCATTCACCTGGCTGCCTGCACCAGTTTTCTGCCGGCACCAGGGACCCAGGCCTTGGCTGTGGCCACCGCCTTCTGCCTTTTTCAGGGTCCGGGCTTGGCCCCGGGCGGTGGCCTTGGGCTCGGCGGCACCCAACATCCTTGCTAAGGATCGCAGGAGCCGACCCCCAGTGGTTTCCTGCGATCCATGCAGGCTGCCCACTGGTGCCCAAGGCCGGGAAAGCCTCCGCCCCAGGCTTTCCTGGCCTTGGGCTCGCCGCACCCAGCGTCCCTGCTACCGATCACAGGAGCCGACCCCCAGTGGTTTCCTGCGATCGGTGCAGGCTCCCCGCTGGTGCCCAAGGCCCAGAAAGCCTCGGCCCCTGGGACCCCCGGGAGCAGCGGGAGGGGCGGGATGGGCACGGCCACGCCCCCCCAGGTGGCCGATCGCCCCCCGGGACCCCTGGGAGGGGCGGGAGGGGCCGGCCACGCCCCCCCAGGTGTCCGATCGACACCCGGGACCCCCGGGAGGGGCGGGAGGGGCCCGGCCACACACCCCCAAGTGGCCGATCGACCCCCGGACCACTGGGAGGGGCGGGAGGGGCCCGGCCATGCCCCCCCAGGTGGCCGATCGACCCCCGGACCCCCCGAGAGGGGCGGGAGGGGCCCGGCCATGCCCCCCCAGGTGGCCGATTGACCCCCGGAACCCCCGGGAGGGGCGGGAGGGGCCGGGCCACGCCCCCCCAGGTGGCCGATAGACCCCCGGACCCCCGGGAGGGGCGGGAGGGGCCCGGCCACGCCCCCCGGATGGCCTATCGCCCCCCGAGAGGGGCGGGAGGGGCCTGGCCACGCCCCCGGGGTGCCGATCGCCCCAGGCACCCCCGGGAGCGGCGGCATGGGCCCGGCCACTGGGCACCGCCATCTTGATCTTCTCAACGGCCGATATGCCACCCGGAGTCCCGCCCCCAGCCTCCTGCCGGCCCAATCGTGGGCATAGCGGAGGTGCGGTCAATTTGCATGTTTCTCTATTATAAGGTAAGACTAGAGGCCTGGTGCATGAAATTCGTGCAAGGGTTGGGTGTCCCTCAGCCCAGCCTGCACCTTCTCTAATCTGGGACCCCTTGAGGGGTGATCGGGTCTAAATGGGCAGTCGGACATCCCTCTCACAATCCAGGACTGCTGGCTCCCAACTTCTCACCTGACTGCCTTCCTGATTGCCCCTAACTGCTTCTGCCTGCCAGCCAGATCACCCCCTAACCACTCCCCTGACAGCCTGATTGATGCCTAACTGCTCCCCTGCCAGCCTGTTTGCCCCTAACAACCCTCCCCTGCAGGCCTGGTCCCCCCCACAACTGCCCTTCCCTGCAGGCCTGGTCGCCCCCAACTTCCCTCCTCTGCTGGCTTGGTCACCCATAACTGCCCTCCCCTGCAGGCTTGATCACCCCCAACTGCCCTCCCTTGCAGGCCTGGTCCCTCCCAACTGCCCTCCCCTGCTGGCCATCTTGTGGTGATCATCTTGTGTCCACATGGGGGCAGGATCTTTGACCACATGGGGGCAGCCATCTTGTGTGTTGGAGTGTTGGTCAATCTGCATATTACTCTTTTATTAGATAGGATAGAGGCCTGGTGCACAGGTGGGGGCCAGCTGCTTTGCCCTGAAGGATGTCCAGGATCAGGGTGGGGGTTCCCTTGGGGTCTGGGGCGGCCTTGGTGAGGGACCTGTGGTGGTTTGCAGGCTGGCCACGCCCCCTGGTGACCCAAGCGGAGGCCCTGGTATCTGGGGTTTATTTATCTTCTACAATTGAAACTTTGTAGCCTGGAGTGGAGCCAAGCCTTCTGCTTGCTCCGTGGCGGCAGCCATTTCTGTTGGGATTTATGTATCTTCTATAATTGAAACTTTGTAGCCTTAAGCAGAGGCCTGGGCCGGCCAGGGTGTGTGGAAAGCTTGGCTTCCTCCATCGCGGGGGGCAACCCTAGCCTCCTGCTCTTTCCAGCTCTGTGGCTGCCATCATTTCTGTTTGGATTTATGTTTCTTCTATCATTGAAACTTTGTAGCCTTGAGTGGAGGCCTAGGCTGGCAAGGGCAGGCGGAAAGCTTGGCTTCCTCCATTGCCGGGGAAACCCAAGCCTCCCTCCTGCTCTCTGTGGCTGGAGCCATTTTGGTTGGGTTTATTTGCATATTCACTCCTGATTGGCTTGTGGGCATGACTTGTGGATGTAGCAGAGTGATGGTTAATTTGCATATTACTCTTTCATTAGATAGGATTTTATTTCATCTGATTCAATAAAAAGAAAATTCTGTGATGAATATATGATCACAGTAATAATGTTATTATAATTGCTAAAGCTCATATGTATATACTAGTGACCCATCATGCGAAGTCACCTGAGACCCAGGATCCCTTCTTTCCCCTCTCCCCTGCCCCGGGCCATGGAACCACCCTGAGTCCTGGAGTGCTGCCCTGATGCTCCACTGCTGGGCCTCCCCCCCATGGCGCATGCGGTGGGCCGTGGAAACCCCGGCAGAAGCCATGCACAGCAGACGCTGGGACCCCTGTGTCCCCAGGGGGCCACAGGAATCCTGGTGAAAGCCGTGCACAGCAGCCGCCAGCCCTGCCCCTGATGCCCCACCCCCACTATGTGTGTCGCCATCTGGTGATGGCGTTACAGTGTGAGGGTCAATTTGCATATCATCTCTTTATTATATAGGATATGCTGGTCTTCAAACTTACTTATTTGCATGGTGAGTACATTACCTGAAATAAAAGAAAGGACTGTTAGACTTAGTGTCTGAATGAATTTCTATAGGGTAAACCCCTGAATGTCTTGCCCTAATGTACTTCCAGGGCGACCCTAAGAATGACTCGTGGATCTTTGCCCTGGCCGTGCTTCTGTGTAGCAGCTTCGTCTACAACAGCCTGGGCACCATCAACCACCAGGCGCTGGAGCAGCTGCAGTATCCTTCCAGGTTCTCAACCTCCATGTGTCATGGAGGCTGTGGGAATGGAGATCCAGTCAATTCCTCCTTTCCTCTCACTTAGTTGCCTTTTGTAGACCAAAAGGAACCAGAATGAAAGAGAGTGTTAATAATACTCTTTCTTTTAATGAGAGAAATGTGGGAATTGTGGGTAGAAAGTTTACTTTCCTTAGCTGGGTCCCAGTTACGTGACAGAGCTGACAGAACTCATCAGGGCAAAGTCCTCCCCTACACCAGATGAAGTAGACGATTCAGCAGAGTTTGTGAGTTTCTTTCCAGACTTTATCTGGACCGTACGGGATTTCACCCTGGAGCTGAAGTTAAATGGTCACCCTATCACAGAAGATGAGTACCTGGAGAATGCCTTGAAGCTGATTCCAGGTAACATAGTGTGGCTGGGCAGTGGATGGTCCAATACAGGGTGGGAGGTACTAAACATCATGTCTGGAGTTGCATTTGTACTTGAGGCTAGAAGAAGTCTGCAGAAATGGTGGCTGGGAATGGGTTGAAAAGCTCTATGGACTGGAGTTTAAGTTCACTTAAGCAAAGTGGAGCCTAAAGAAGAGTAAAACTATTCATAACCCATTTGTTCTTTACACATTGGAACTGAGAATCCAACTGTAACTTTGAATACAGAGTTGCTAAAGCCTTCTAAAGAGCAGACATTTATGTTTATTATTTTAGCTTCTGCTTTTCTGTGTTGAGGAAAGCAGCTGATCAAATACTTGTTTGGCATAAAATTACAATGAAAAGCCTATCTAATGAAAAAATATTTTTTATGTAATTAGATATGATTCTTCTGAAAGGGACATATACATTTCTAATGTCTTTATACATATGTTATCTGTAAATATTACTTTATGTTCTAATAAACTGAAAGAAGAATATTTTGTCTTTTCAATCTAATCTATTGGGATATTTTTGATAATTATCATAATACTAGAGGTCCGGGAGCCCTCAGGCCATGTACAACTGAAGGCTCAGGCCCAGTGGGGAGTGGGCCTAAGCCATCAGTCGGACATCCTTAGCACTGCTGAGGAGGCAGGAGAGGCTGTGCTCACAGCAATTATCCCGGCTTGTGGCTGAGCAGAGTTCCCCCTGTGGGAGTGCACTGACCACCAGGGGGCAGTTCCTGCGTTGAGCATCTGCCCCTGGTGGTCAGTGTGCATCATAGCTCGTCATTCAGCCATTAGGGACAATTTGCATAATATCCTTTTATTATATAGGATAATTTTAATTTCTATATCATAGATTTTTATTTTTAAAACAATTTTATTTTTCAAGTAAAGTTTACACTCAATATCATTTTGTATTATTTTCTGGTGTATATCGTAGTGGTTAGGTATCACATACTTTACAAAGTGATTGCCCCTATATTTCAAGTACCACCTGGCATTATGCATAATTATTACAATATTATTAAATATATTCCCTATGCTGTATTTTACATTCCCCTGACTATTTTGTAACTACCAACTTGTATTTGTACTTCAACTTTTTCACCCAGCAGTCCAACACCACTCCCCCCACCCTACCCCCAACAGCCATTGTTTTTTTCTCTGTATCTCTTAGTCTGTTTCAATTTTGTTCTTAGGATCCACATATAAGTTAAATCAAATGATATTTGTCTTTCTCTGTCTAACTTATTTCACTGAGAATAGTATTCTCTAGATTCATCCATGCTGTTTCAAATGGTATGATTTCATTCTTTTTTTATGACCAAGCAGTATTCCATTGTGTATATGTACCACCTCTTGTTTATCTACTTGTCTATTGTTGAGCACTTGGGTTAATTCCATATCTTGGATATCCTATATAATAAAGATGTAATATGCAAATTGACCCATCACTCCAACATACAAGATGGCTACCTCTATGTGGTCAAAGATGGTTACCCCCATGTGGACACAAGATGGCTGCCACAAGATGGCCAGCAGGGGAAGGCAGTTGGGAGGGACCAGGCCTACAAGGGAGGGCAGTTGGGGGCGATCAGGCCTGCAGGGGAGGGCAGTTAGGGGTGACTGGGCTGGCAGAGAAGGGCAGTTGGGGGCTACCAGTCCTGTAGGGGAGGACAGTAGAGGGGGACCAGGCCTGCAGGTGAGGGCAGTTGGGGGGGACCAGGCCTGCAGGGGAGGGTAGTTGAGGGCAATCAGGCTGACAGGGGAGGGAAGTTGGGGGCGACCAGGCCTGAAGGGAGGGCAGTTGGAAGCAACCAGGTCAGCAGGAGAAGGCAGTTGGGGGAGACCAGGCTGGCAGGGGAGGGCAGTTATGGGTGACCAGGCTGGCAAGGGAGGACAGTTAGGGACAATTGGGCTGGCAGGGGAGCAGTTAGGTGCTGATCAGGCTGGCAGGGGAATGGTTAGGGGGTGATCAGGCTGGCAGGCAAAAGCGGTTAGGTGCAATCAAACAGGCAAGAAGGAGAGCAGTTGGGAGCCAGCAGTCCTGAATTGTGAGAAGGATGTCCTTGAGGGGTCCCAGATTGGAGAGGGTGCAGGCTGGGCTGAGGGACACACCCCCCCATGCACGAATTTTGTGCACTGGGCTGATAGTTATAAATAATGCTGCATTGAATATAGGAGTCATATAGGCTTTTGAATTAGTGTTTTGGACTTCTTTGGATACATAACCTGAAGTGAAGTCACTGGGTCATAAGACAGTTCTATTTTCAACTTTTTTGAGAAGCCTCCATACTCTTTCCCATAGTAGCTGCACAAATCTGCATTCCAATCAACAGTGGACAATGGTCCCCTTTTTCCCACATCCTCACCAACCCTTATTGCTTGTTGATTTATTAATGAGAACCATTCAGACAGGCATGAGGTGATATCTCATTGTGGTTTTAACTTGCATTTCTCTGATGATTAACAATGTTGAACATCTTTTTGTACGTGTATTGGCCTTCATGTCTGAGATTTTACTATGTTTTATTCTAGTAGTTTTATGGTTTTGAGTTTCATATTTAAGTCTTTAATTTATTTTGAGCTTATTCTTGTATATGGTGTAAGAAGGTGGTATAGTTTCACTTCTTTTGCACATATTTGCCCAAATTCCCAACACCATACACCAACTAGTCTGCCTTTACCCCATTGTATGTTGTTTTGCCTCCTTTGTTATCCATTAATTGATTATATTTGCATGGGTTTATTTCTGGGCACTCTGTTGTGTTCAATTGATCCATATGTGTGGTTTTATTCCAGCACTATGTTGCTTAGATTACCATAGCATTGTATTATAGTTTGATATCAGGTAGCATGACACCTCCAACTTTGTCCTTCTTTCTCAGTATTTGTGTGGCTAATCTGGGTCTTTTATGCTTTCATATAAGTTTTGGGATTTTTTTTTTTGTGGTATTGTAAAAACACCTTTGGTATTTTGACAGGGATTGTGTTGACTCCATAGGTTCCTTTTGGCATTATTTTAATGATGTTAATTCTTTCTATCTGTATCACAGTTTCTTTTTCCCCAATTTCCATGTATTTACCCTAGCTATAATTTCAAAATAATAAAAATATTTGAATGGGTTACATTTACATGGGAATGCAGGTATCTGATGAAACCTTGAATGAAATTCCACTTCTGATTTATACACTCTTGATTTCATGTTTCTATTTATGGTTTCTCAAAACAATGAGAAATGGGCTACACAGAGCAGCAAAGCTATCAAATGAAATATAGTTCTTTACCTTAAAGAGTTTAGAGACTAATGGTGATATCTTAAAATTATGTTTTAGCTACATTTACTCTTCAGAGGTATTTATTTATTTATTTATTAAATATATTTTATTGATCTTTTTATAGAGAGGGAGAGGGATAGACAGAAACATCGATGAGAGAGAAACATTGATCAGCTGCCTCCTGCACACCCCCTACTGGGGATGTGCCCGCAACCAAGGTACATGCCCTTGACTGGAATCGAATCTGGGACCCTTCAGTCCACAGGCCGATGCTCTATCCACCGAGCCAAACTGGTTAGGGCGAGGTTTTTATTTTTATTTTTTTAAAGCTAATGCTGTACACATTATTTTTGCATCTAAACAGTTTTCCTTAAATAATCTGGTGTTATTTCTAACATTGCATCATTAAGTCTTGTTTGAGCTTTTCATTTCGATCCACAGCTTCATTTCTCCATGGGATCAAGTAGACCATAAACTTACATTTGACCTGTGCTTCTGTTATTCTTTCAGTAGCTAATATAGACAATATGGACAATACTCTACCATTTTTAGATCCTATAACAGCAATAGGTTATTGTTATTGTTTTTTAACCAGGTTTGTTCTCTGCCAAATATTTCCCCCAGAGTTGTATCATTGGTAAATTTGATGTTAAAGAAGCATTTGGATATCTATGCTAAAGGAACTGTAAACACAAGTCATACAGATAGAATAGGGCAAAGATACAAAAATCCCTGTCAGACTGCTCTTACAGTAATACCTGTTTTTATTTGTTTTAATCTTTCAGGCCTGAATCCCAAAGCTCAAATATCTAATCTCCCTAGAGAGTGCATCCGGCATTTCTTTCCAAAACGAAAGTGTTTTGTCTTTGACCGGCCAATAAATGACAAAGAACTCCTAGCCAATATTGAGAAGGTTGCAGACAACCAACTGGATCCTAAATTCCAGGAACAAACAAAGAATTTCTGTTCTTACATCCTCACCCAGACGAGGACCAAGACCCTCAGGGAGGGAATCATGGTCACTGGGAAACGTGAGTCTCCATTTCACATTTTGTGGGGCCTCATATTTGTTGAATACATTATAGGATGTGTTCTCCAGGATTTATTTTTGATTCTATATAGAATTATGGGTCTACAGATATTCATACTCCACGAAGACACATGTATACTTATCATACTTTTGGGTGTTTATAAATTCCTCTCCAAAATTACAACCATTGACAACAAAATCTGCAGCATCCATACATATAAAAAGTGTTCTACTAATAATGAATCACTAACTGGGTATAAAAACAGAATACACTATTTCCTAAATTGAAGTTCTTTATAATGATTTGCAAGGAGAATACAAAAGGTATTTTGGGAGTTTAGAGCAACTTACTAATGACTATTAGCTCAAAAAGCTCTGAAAATTTACTGGACACAGCATAATTAGGAAAAAAATAGAATCAGATTTACCTTACCTCCTCTGTCTACCTATGTAAATAATTTGCTTCTAAGATTTTCAATGGGAAATTATGTTTTCCAGATATCCTTTAGTATGTTAGATAAAGGAATATATTGAATTATGTTAGTTTGTGGTCTAAAGAAACATAAAAATTAAGAGTCAATGGGACAATAGTGTTACTGGAGGAAATATGTTCTTCTGTGGTATTGTGTGAAAGGAATTTCAGGGATTCTCATGTAGGAGGAGTTTTAAGCAATAATGGCAAGGTTTATTAAAGTGAAAGCAAAGTACACTCTCAGGGAGACAGAGAGCTGGCAGGCTAGAGGACAGCTCCTGCCCTGAGGTATTGGTTAAGCTTCCCATATATATTTGGGTTTGAGAAAGAGCAGGCTTTCTTGAAAACTATCCAATTTCTTTCCTGTCTTCTTCAGGGCTTGTGCCCTTCCTCTATGCAATCTTTCCCCCAGATTTTCCCAGTTTTGTGCCCTCTCCCATTTATGGTCCGAATTTTGGCTCCTATTGAACATGCTTCATAGTTCTGCTTGGTCTTTTGGCTCCTATTGTGCAGGTACTTAGTAAAGAAATTCTTTCTGCACCATTTTCTCCCATCCTGGTTAGTTGGGTGGACTCCCTAGGGTGACTGTAAGGCTGTTTTTTCCTACTTACTCAGGCTTTATCAGATGTCTGATTCCATTTGCTCCCTGATCTCCTGTTAATATCTAGTTAACTGCATAGCCCAACAATAGTAGAAGGAAGTAGTGTGTTTGTGTGTATGAGTGTGTGTGCACGCACATGAGTGAGTGTTTGTGTGAGAGACAAAAAGACAGAGAGATTTAGAAATGTAGAGTCTGAATCATAGATCCCGCTGAGTGATAAATTGATATTTATCCCTTAAATTTCCTGGCTTACTAGGGCTAAGGACTCTGGTGGTGACTTATGTGGATGCCATCAACAGTGGAGCAGTGCCTTGTTTGGAGAATGCAGTGACAACTCTGGCCCAGCTTGAGAACTCAGGGGCTGTGCAGAAGGCAGCCGACCACTACAGCGAGCAGATGGCCCAGAGAGTGAGCTTCCCCACAGACACGCTGCAGGAGCTGCTGGACCTGCACACAGCCTGTGAGAGGGAAGCCATTGCAATCTTCATGGAGAACTCCTTCAAGGATGACAACCAGGCATTCCTGAAGAATCTTGTGGTAATATGTCTTAGTATTTATTTACACTTTGTGACTCTTCCCTTGAAAAATGAAGCCTAAAAGAGGTTTTCTGACCCTAGTCCTCCTCTCTTACTCATGGATTGAGTAGTCTGGATTTTGAGGGATACAGTTTAAAAACATTGCATTTTCATTGCTCCCTCATCACCAAACCTCAGTAGTTTATCCAAAAATTTTTCGAATCTCTGATGCATAATTAGCATAGACATCTTTCTGAACTGAATACTTGTATTGAATTCAAGCCTGCCCAGAAGACCAAAAAGTCATTCCTTGGCTAGTCACTTTCTTGAGGACACTTTCCCATTCCCATGAACCAAATTTTTCTTAACAGACCCTCAGACCAGGCTGTTTTCAACTCCTATGGCTCCTTGTTGTATCATTGTGCCATTGAAGATGGAATTAACAAAAGTTACAGCTGCAGGGAGCCATAGAGATAAGGTAATTCAACACCAACATTTTTGATGAAGGATCTGAGACCCAAGGGGGTTAGAAGCTTTTTCCTGCCTCACATGGAGTTTTCAGGGTTGTGAGTAAAGGAAGCCTTGTAATTCCTGTTTTATTCCATGTCTTTCTCCAACAGAATGCTTTTATCATGAGGACCACAGCTAAACCACCAGATTCTTTGGAATATTTTCTCCTCTGTTCCTTTCTCCTGGTGACACCCCTCTATACTTCCCTTACAGGAAATCATAAAGGATAAGAAGGATGAGTTCTTGCTGCAGAATGAAGAGGCATCTGTTAAATACTGCCAGGATAAACTTGAGCAGCTTTCCAAGTCCCTAATGGAAGATATTTCAGCAGGCATTTTCTCTGTTTCTGGTGGTCACAAGCTCTACATGGAAACAAAGGAAAGGATTGAACAGGACTACTGGCAAGTGCCCAGGAAAGGAGTGAAGGTGAGGAATAAGGGGAGCATAGGGATCCTACAGATTAAAGTCAAGAAAGTCTCCTGGAAATCAGAGAGCACAGCACGAGTTGTGGGTTATATCAGAGCATGTGGGGATATCAAGACTGTTTTAGCATTTAAGGTTATTTCATCTTTTTTTCCTGAAAAGTCATAATATACATTCTCAGAAATAAATATGGATTTCTGAAATCCATGAAAGACAGAAGAGAAATAATCATTTTTCCATCCAACAAAATGACATTCAGTGTGTCAAAGGCAAACAATTTACAAGTTAAAATAAGAGTCTTTGTATTCAAGGCTGATCAAAAGAGAAAAGGAAGTCAAACACTTACACAATTGCACATAGCATTAAAATAATTATGAATCTGAGATAGTTGGCTACCTAGGTGATAGTAACAAGTAATATTAAAATAATAATGATGATAATGCAATTAATATTTATTGATCTCTTATTGTTAAGACATAATATTGAGTTCTTTCCCGAGTATTTTAATTTTATCCTTCAACTAGCATTAAGAGGCATCTATACATTTTGTAAACATTTCACACATCTGAACTGAGAGACACAGGTGGGTTAAAATGACTTGCTTAAAGGTACAGCCAGCAAGTGTCAGAGGAGAATAGCAACACTAATTGGAGATGACATTTCTCCCTGGAAGGTAAATATACAAAAGCACCAGAGCCAGTGGTTTTGCAGCACTGAACATGGTTCTCACTGGCTGGAATGTAGAGTGAATAGAAGAATGGGGCACTAGGAGAGAGACTCAGGGTTATGAAGAGCTTCTGGTCTCTCTAATGAGATTGGAAACTGTGTGGAAACATGATGCAGTTTTAATCATGGAGGAAAAATTACATGGACATACTTTGTTTTGCAGCACTATTCTTCCCAGTGAAAATCAAAGTTCTTTGTTCCTTCTTGTCTCCTCAGGCAAATGAGGTTCTCCAGAGGTTCCTGCAGTCACAGGCAGCAATAGAGAATTCCATCCTGCAGGCAGACAAAGCGCTCACGGATGGGGAGAAGGCCATGGCAGGTAAGGGGCAGGGCTGGGCTCACCATGGATCGCAGGTACCTGCAGTGTCCTTTGACAGCTGTGAGAACAAAACCTGCTGAAACAAGAAGCTTTCTGTCCTTCTGTGGAACATAACTCTCTAACTCTGAAAACACCAGGGCACCTCAGCCAGCCAGGGCCTTTCCCATCACACTCTGAAATGTGCTCTTGATGGTGTGGCAAAGGGAGCAATTCAGATTCTTCCACCTCCCCTTCCAGTTTGCTTGTTCTCAGAGCGCAGGAGGGTAGAGATTAGTCCTCACCTAATTTTCTTCCCTCTCTCAAACCTCCCTGGGGCAGCGGAGCGGGCCAAGAAGGAGGCAGCTGAGAAGGAACAGGAGCTGATGAGACAGAAACTACAGGAGCAGCAGCAACAGATGGAGGCACAGAAGAGGAGTCTCGAGGAAAATATATTGCAACTGAAGGAGAAGCTGGAGAGGGAAAGAGAGAATATATTAAGAGAGCAGAATATGATGTTGGAGCATAAATTGAAGGTAAGTCCTGCCATGGCCTCAGTAGTGTTCCATGGTCATTGTCCTGATAGCTCAGGTGGGATGGAGAATGTTATAGCAAGACCACGGAGGCAACACCATTGCCATTTACTACTTGTGATTTGCTAAAACCTTGAATTTCCCCCTTGTTCCTTTTCTTTGTAAAAAATATCTTTGAAATCTACTCTTTTCATAGACTCTGGAGTGGTCACGACAAGTATCTCATCTCTGAATACTTAGACAATATAAATAGGTTCTGAGGTGTGATTTTGGGTTATTTTTAAATGACTTATTTTGTCTGAATACACAGCTATTTGAAGTACATGTATTTATTATGACCACCAACTGGTTTGCTTTACCAAGATCATTGCCTATTAGCAGGAACCCTGCTACCACCTAAAGACTCTAGGGTAGATCTATGCTGACAATAAACTATCAGAAATTCCATATTAAAAATACAGGGATATGCCCTAACCGGTTTGGCTCAGTGGATAGAGCGTCGGCCTGTAGACTCAAGGGTCCCAGGTTCGATTCCGGCCAAGGGCATGTACCTTGGTTGTGGGCATATTCCCAGTGGGGGATGTGCAGGAGGCAGCTGATCAATGTTTCTCTCTCATCGATGTTTCTAACTCTCTATCCCTCTCCCTTCCTCTCTGTAAAAAAATCAATAAAATATATTAATAAAAAAATACAGGGATATGACAGCTTCAAACTTGCTGCATGGTTCCCAGGTGTGGAGAATCTAATCAAGTTATCATATGGCAAAGGAAGAATTCATGATTGGGTATCTATACGTGTTTATAATATGGTTCTAGTGAAATGTATAATTTTCTATTATTTCTACATTTGGTTGGTCATATTATTCCAAGTGGAACTGAGAATTGGTGCCAGCAAACCAAGGTTACTTCTCAACTGATATTGTGATTGCACACATTGCATTTGTCCTCAGGCCAGGTTTAGCATCCTAGCAAAACCCTATGGATATGTGAATATTTGTAAGAATGTAAACTATGCTTTTTTTCAGTGTTTAGGTCCAAGATAGGATTATTTCTTATTGCAAATTATGCTTGATTGTGTAAGAGCGAACAATTTTAAAGTGAAAAAGTTATTAAATAGAAAATGAAATTCTTGAAAAACATGGGAATTTAAGAAGTTTTATTTCCCTTCTCACTTCTTTTTAAGATTCAAGAAGATCTGCTTAGAGATGGATTTAGAAAGAAAGCCGAAGAGATGAATGCAGAGATCAATCATTTGAGAGAAACGATGGATACTACTCAAAATGATAATACTCCCTGGATTGCAAAAACCATAGATAGAATTGGCACTGAGCTCTCTTCAATATTGTGTGCTCCTGGCAAACTTATTGGTAATATTGTGAGAGGCTTTGGCTCACTGTTTCAAAAGAAATAATTCTCCTTTGAAAGAAATTTCAGAATGTGGATATATGCTATGGCTTGTTTTTAGTGTGTATTCTTTTCAATTTCATTCATCAAAGTCTTAAACAAAAAAAGGTGCCTACTAAAGAATATCAATGCCTAGCCCTCATTAGATAGAATGAATGCTCCTATGCTTTGATATAGCATGTTTACTTTATGAAATCTGCAAATTTAAATAAATATACTCACAAACAATTCATCAACTTATCGCTTTAAATGAAAAAAGATTGGAAACTACAAAAATATTCATTTATATAAATTGTTAATATAATTAAACATGTGTACATACTGGAATATTATGCAGACAGTGAATAGAGAATTTAGCTCTATTTTTATAAATATACAACAATGTTGAAAATACATTGTAAAGTGAAAAAAGGAGGTACACAAGAAGTCTATAATGTGTTTACTGGAAAAAAATGTAATTACTGTGTGCATTCATATATATGTGTACACAATGAATAATTATGGTAATCCTCAAAGAAGTATGATCAGTTACAACTCAGGAGAAGTGGGTAAGATCAAGGTAAACAATCCACATGCTTTTCATTATATACTCTTTCTTCTGCATCCTGTAAAAAAATCCTATATAATAAAGAGGTAATATGCAAATTGACCATCACACCATCACACAAGATGGTCACCTCCATGTGGTCAAAGATGGCTGCCCCCATGTGGTCACAAGATGGCCACCACAAGATGGCCTGCAGGGGAGGACAGTTGTAGGTGACCAGGAAAGCAGGGGAGGGCAGCTAGGGGCAACCAGGATAGTGGGGTGGGCATCTGGGGGCAACCAGCCTGCAGGAAACGGAGGGCAGTTGGGGGTGACTGGGCTGGCAGGGGAGGGCAGTTAGGGGTGACTGGGCTGGCAGTGGAGGGCAGTTAGGGGCAACCAGCCTACAGGGAAGGGCAATTGGGAGTGACCAGGCCTGCAGGGACAGGCAGTTGGGGGGAACAGACCTGCAGGAAAGAGTAGTTGGGGGCTACCAGGCCAGCAGGGGAGGGCAGTTGGGGCAACCGGGCTGGCAGGGGAGGGCAGTTGGGGGAGATAAGGCCAGGAGTAAGCAGTTAGGTGTCGTTTGGGCTGGCAGGGGAGTGGTTAGGGGGCAATCAGGCAGTCAGGCAGGCAAGAGGTTGGGAGCCAGCAGTCCTGGATTATGAGAGGGATGTCTGACTGTCAGTTTAGGTCTAAACCCATAGGGGTCAGGCCTAAATTGGCATCAGACATCCTTCAATGGGTCCCAGATTTGAGAGGGTGCAGGCTGGGCTGAGGGACACCCCCTCCCCAGTGCATGAATTTCGTGCCTTGAGCCTCTATTCATAAATAAATAAATAAATAAATAAATAAATAAATAACAGAGAAAATGTAAAGTATAACACTAATAATGACAATAATAACAAGAAAATGTAAAAAATGGCTATGAGATCATGAAAGTTCTCACTCCTAGAAATGACACCAGCCTGCAAAATTAGGGGTTTCATCTTAAGTCAAAGTATAGAAGTATAAAATTTGTATCCTCATCTGGTCTCCTTATAGGCCTGGTTCTCAATCCATTGTATTTGCTTCAAAACTAAGACATACACTTGCCTGTCTCACTTGGAAATCTCAGCTAGAGTAACTTCTACTTGCTATCCTGAATTATACTTCTAAGGTGTTAGAAACAAATTGCCAAACATAAGAACATGCGCTGGTGAGAGACATTTTATCATCCTTAAATGTGCAGTGGTGGCCTCTATGCTCTAATCAAGGGTCAAAGAGACATGTGCCACTTCAGAACTGGATGGCCTGCTGGCGTTGAGGATGATAAACCTTGTCACATGGAAGTCAGGTTTTGGCACGTAAATGTCATTGGTATCATGGTTTGCCTTAGCTCAGGCTGCTAGAAAAAGTTACCATATATTGTGTGTCTTAGAAAGCAAATATTTCTTTCTTCTAGTTCTGGAGGCTGTTAGTTTGAGATCAGTTGCTAGCATTGGGAGTTCTTGGTCTCAGTTCTCTTCTTGATTTGCAGAGGGCTGCTTTCTTGTGTCTTCACATGGTGGAAAGGGTTGGGAGGAGCTCTCATGATTTTTATAATAAGAGTAGTCAAACAATAGTGCAAAAGAGAGAGTGTAAGTGAAATATAATTGTCAACCTAGATGTATGTGGGAAAAAATAACTTTCAAAAATAGGTACAAAATTTATATTTGGGAGAAAGTTTTTCTTGAAAAAGTCTGAAAATGTTCTAAATATTTTACTTTAGGCCAGTGATCGGCAAACTCATTAGTCAACAGAGCCAAATATCAACAGTACAACGATTGAAATTTCTTTTGAGAGCCAAATTTTTTAAACTTAAACTATGTAGGTAGGTATATTGTTATTAAATTAATTAGGGTACTCCTAAGCTGGCCTTTGCTAAAAACTCAAGGGGCCAAAGAGCAGCATGTGGCTCACTAGGCGCAGTTTGCTGACCACTGCTTTAGGCAAAAATAAAGATAGCCTAAATATAATTTCTGTACTATAAAAGTGAATGTAAACCAAAACTGTAATAGATATGTGAAATAATAAATATTGACTGTGTAAAAAATCATAATAATGTACTCTGGGATTAGAAAAGAGCTGATAAAATCAACATAAAATAATTCACAGAGTCTAGACATAGTTGAAGTATTATAAAGTCCTTGTATTGTTTTCAGGACACAAAGGCAAGTAATTTTGGGTTTTATTATTTAAATTTAAATATTGCCATTTATAATGTAACTAGAGGACCTGTGCATGAAAATTCATGCACTGGAGGGTGTCCCTCAGCCCGGCCTGTCCTCCTCATAGTCTGAGAGCCTTCAAGAGTTGGAGGTGACCCGGCGATCAGGGGAAGGCAATGCCCCATGACCCCTCTGCTGCTGCCACTGCTGGCAGCACAAGCCTCGGTCGGCCCTGGTTACCTGAGCCTTGGGCAGCCCTGGTTGACTGGATAACTGCCATCTGAGGTGTGCCTGCACCTCAGGCCAGCCGTGGGCGGCTGGGGAGCTGAGGGGGTTGAGTGTCTCAGGAGGCAGGGCTGAGGTGGAATGGGCGCCGCCATCTTGTGGCTGTAGCCACCACCGTCTTTGAGGGTGTGTTAGTAAATTAGCATATTCCCTCCTTATTGGCGGTGGGTACTGCCATCTTTGAGGGTGGGACAGTCAATTAGCATATTCCCTCCTTATTGGCAGAGGATGCTGCCATCTTTTTTTTTTAAATATATTTTATTGATTTTTTTACAGAGAGGAAGGGAGAGGGATAGAGTCAGAAACATCGATGAGAGAGAAACATCTATCAGCTGCCTCCTGCACACTCCCTACTGGGGATGTGCCCACAACCAAGGTACATGCCCTTGACCGGAATCGAACCTGGGACCCTTCAGTCCGCAGGCCGACACTCTATCCACTGAGCCAAACCAGTCAGGGTGGATGCTGCCATCTTTGAGGGCAGGACAGTCAATTAGCATATTCCCTCCTTATTGGCTGTGGGTGCCACCATCTTTGCAATAGTGTGAGGGTCAATTAGCATATTTCCTCTTTATTGGATAGGATCAGTTAAAGATCAGAAAAAGTTTTCAATTTCTATACTAGGAGACTTAAAAATGATTTTTATACATCTCAGTAAGTAGAAAAAAACAACAAACAGGTAAAATTTCAAGTAAAGTTAGAAAATATTTTGAAAACATGATGACCAACTTAGCCTAATGTATGAATGTAGAACCCTACACCCAACAATATTAGAATATGCTTTTTTTAAAAAGCACACTAAGAAATGTCACATGAATTTTACCTGTACCAAACCATAAAGCAGGATTAGTTGTCTTTTTTTTAAAATATATTTTATTAACTTTTTACAGAGAGGAAGGGAGAGGGATAGAGAGTTAGAAACATCGATGAGAGAGAAACATCGATCAGCTGCCTCCTGCACAGCCCCACTGGGGATGTGCCCTCAACCAAAGCACATGCCCTTGACCGGAATTGAACCTGGGACCCTTCAGTCCGCAGGCCGACGCTCCATCCACTGAGCCAAACCGGTTTCAGTAGAATTAGTTGTCTTATGTCAGATTCTCTAAAAGCAGAGCCTTGGTGATGGGTTTGTGTTCATGTGATTTATTGAGGGTGTGCTTTCAACAGAAGGGGTCTAAGGGAATCAGGAGAGGGCAAGAAAATAGAAATGAATAGAGTCTGTGGCTGCAGGCAAAAAATGGCTTCAAGCTGATCCACTGAGATCTCTGTAGCACAAATAGCATGAGAGTTTGTCCCTCTTTGAAGCAAAGTGCTAGACATTTGTACTCTGTCAGGCATTGGGTGGGGCTATCTATCTTGAGCAAAGATAGATACCATGGTGCTAAGGGAAATTTTCCAAAGAAAAAAGCAGCTGTGAGCTTTTCAGCAATAAACACCCACAGCAATAGAAGGATGGATGCAATACCTTGAAAGATGATCTAACTGAGCAGGCCTGGTCCCCCGAAACTATCTTCCCTTGTAGGCCTGGTCCCCCTGAACTATCCTTCCCTGCAGGCCTGGTCCCCCCCAACTGCCTTCTGCCGACCTGGTCATCCCTAACTGCCTTCCCCTGTAGGCCTGGTTCCCCCCAATTGCCCTCCCTTGCAGGCCTGGTGCCTCCCAACTGCCCTTCCCTGCTGGCCTATGTGCCCACAACTGCCCTCCCCTGCTGGCCATCTTGAGGCAGCCATCTTGTGTACACATGGGGGTGACCATTTTGTGTGTTGGAGTGATGGTCAATTTGCATATTACTCTTTTATTAGATAGGATACTAGAGGCCCAGTGCACAAAATTTGTGTACTTTGGGGGGGGGATCCCTCATCCTGACCTGTGCCCTCTCGCAGTCCAGGAGCCCTGGGGGGATGTCTGACTGACGTCTTAGAGGGCCTATGCTGTCAGTGGGACATTCTTAGCATTGCCACAGAGGCGGGAGAGGCTCCCACCACTGCCACTGTGCTCACCAGCTGTGAGCCTAGCTTCTGGTTGAGTGATGCTCCCCCTGTGGGAGTGCACTGACCACCAGGGGGTAGTTCCTGTTGAGTGTCTGCCTCATGGTGGTCAGCACACATCATAGTGACCAGTCATTCCACCATTCTGCCATTTGCATATTAGCCTTTTATTATGTAGGATACATTCTAGATGAGGCACCCTAGAACCATAAGAAATGCAAAAAATTCATTGTTAACTCATTCTTGAATTGTTCCCCTTATAATCAAATTGCCCCCCCTGTGAGGCAATTTGGGAACCAGGGGCTTGACACTTTTCATCTCTGAGCTTCATTTCTGAATACATATGCATATACCATGGGAATTGTAATCTCTTCTCCAGCTACCTCACTGGGTTGTCATGAGGAGGTTCTGAGCTAATAAACCTAGAAATGTTTCATCAAGTAAGTGATGGCTAAACCAGAAGGGATTGTTATTTTTAAGCCCATCGGTACCCTTGCAGGTAGCAGGTGCTGATTAGGGGAGGATGGCCTGATTGTTTCCTGGGACTGTAGCTATGGAAGCTTTGCAGAGGGTTCCGAAGGCCTCGGAGGGGCGGGCTCTGGCCAGCATCCCTGTAGCGGTGGTCATCCCTGGAGGTGCTGGCAGGGAGCAGGGCATTAGCGGGGAAGTAGGAGGGCAGCAAGGCTGAAGGAGAAGCAACTGTCAAACCTTCCTGCTTCACGCCATTCTTTAAATTGTATGTGGTTGTTTCACATTTATACCTGCTCAGGGCGGGGCTCAAATCTCCTGGAGCGGGGTGGGGGCTGGGCCAGGGCAGAGCCAGGTTGGCTAAGAAGGAGGGTTTAGCCGCTCCCAGTGAGGTTCAGTGCCCTTCCTCTGTGTAGATGGTGCTCCTGTTGTCAGGGGGAAGGGTCTGACCCTAGGGGGCCACTCAGGCCTGCCTCCACCCAGGTGTGGAGTTGTAGGGAGGAGAGGCATGCCTGGCCCCAGTGGAGGGGGCCTGGCAGTGGCGGGCCGCACGCCCTGGGGGTGCTGACAGGTGGTCACCAGTGTGTTATTGTTGTGGGTGCCCCTGGCAGGGGTGATGGGGGAAGAGATCGGGAGTTGGAGGTGCAGGCTGCAGCTACCCCCGAGGCTGGGTCTTCTCCCCATCTGGTCAGCCTCCCCATCTCCCCAGGGTGTTTGTCCTTCCCCCTGGGGTTGTGGGGGCTGGGGTAGGGTGTTTGTCCTTCCCCCTGGGGGTGTGGGGGCTGGGGTAGGGTGTCCATGAAGGGGGTTAGGAAGACTTTTCCATGGCTGCTTCCTCTTCCTTCTTTGCTGTCTGGGCTCCTGTCAGGCAATCTCCTCAGACCCCCAGGAACTTGGCTCTGGCTGCCCATCCTCTGCTGCTCTTGCAACAATATGCAAATTGGTCATTACGGAGACACAGCCATGGACAAATTAGCATATTACCTTTTCATATGTATAAATATCCTTAAAAATATAAATATATTACTAATCTGAGAAATGCTAAGAATTTAACTTGCCAGCTAAAATTTAAGGCTTCTAAGAGTTTAAAGTTCAAATTAAGTTGGGAGAAATTATATGGCTGTGATAACAAAATGCATAAAGTATAGAAATACAACTTTAAGAAAAATAATTCTTGTATTTTCTCTGGAGAAATTAGTAGTTCAAAATATATTGTAGTCCTTATGTGTATTACATGTGGTAAAATTTCAACCAAGGATATAATACTATATTGGCTTAATTAAAAAAGGATTAAGCAAATTTAAATTTAATTGATATCTTTGAAAAATAATTACAAAAAGTGTATAATATAATCTTTGGGTTATGTATATTTGATAGTCTTTCCACGTTAAATTTTAAGACTTTAACCGAGAGATAGCTTTGGGACATTTCAAGGGCTCTGGAATCATTCAAGGATTTATTCTCTCTTCTTAAAAGAAATATTTTAAAACAAAGTTAGGCCGATCTGATATACTCAAAATCACATTGGAAGCTTTATCAAATAAAAATTAATAATTGTCTTCTATTTAAATACATATATTTTAAATGTTATAAAGGTTTCAACCTCTAAGCTTGGCAGGACAATATTGCTGAATACTTCGTTAGCTTTTCACAATATAATCAAAGTCTTATATAAACTCTAAAGTAAAATTTGCATACATATGCACATAAGCACTAGTCAAAAAGTATACTGTTTAAAAGTAAATTGAAGCTTAACAAGGAGAAATTTTAAAATCTCTTCCACTGCTATTTACAAAGTAAACTAATAAGTTATTGTTCGGGCATTAAATATCACCATTAATGAGATACCACAAAGAAAAAGAAAGTTACTTTTACTTGAGATGTATGCATTGCAGTATTGGCCAGCATGTTTTTCTCCTACTAGTTTTTCTGAAAAGCAACCAAGTTGGTTGTTCTGTTTAAAAGAAAGTAAAAGTTTTTAAGAGAAACTCCCTAAATGTGGCTTAGATATTGCTCTTGGAAAAAATACAGTGGGAAATGCCCTTCAAATACTTATGAAGGGTACTTAAAAATCATTGTATTAGGCCTCAAAAGGTAGAAATACCAAAGGATTGCCTCAAGACCTTAAATGACTTTTAGGAATTATTAGAGGACATTAATTAGTTAAGACCTTATCTAAAAATCTCTATGGGAGAAATGACAATTTTTATTTATTTTATTTATTTTATTTATTTTATTTTATTTTTTATTTATTTTTTTCAATTTTTTTATTAAGGTATTATATGTGTACATATCTTACCATTGCCCTCCCCACACCCCCCTCCCATATATGCCCCCACCCCCCAGAGTTTTGCATCCATTGGTTATGCTTATATGCATGCATACAAGTCCTTTGATTGATCTCTTATCTCCCCCACCTCTCCCTAACCTTCCCCTTGTAATTTGACAGTCTGTTTGATGCTTTACTGTCTCTGTATCTATCTTTTTGTTCAAGATTATAATGTTCTTTATTATCCATAAATGAGTGAGATCATGTGGCATTTTTCTTTCATTGACTGACTTATTTCACTTAACATAATGTTCTCCAATTCCTCCCAGGTTGCTGCAAATGATGAGAATTCCTTCTTTTTTATGGCAGCATAGTATTCCATTGTGTAGATGTACCACAGTTTTCTGATCCAGTCATCTGCTGACGGGCACCTAGGCTGTTTCCAAATCTTAGCTATGGTGAATTGTGCTGCTATGAACATAGGGGTGCATATATCCTTTCTAATTGGTGTTTCTAGTTTCTTTGGATATATTCCCAGGAGTGGGATTACTGGGTCAAATGGGAGTTCCATTTTCAGTTTTTTGAGGAAACTCCATACTGTTCTCCACAGTGGCTGCACCAGTCTGCAATCCCACCAGCAGTGCACGAGGGTTCCTTTTTCTCCGCATCCTCGCCAACACTTGTCGTTTGTTGATTTGTTGATGATAGCCATTCTGACAGGTGTGAGATGGTACTGCATTGTTGTTTTGATTTGCATCTCTCGGATAATTAGTGACGTTGAGCATGTTTTCATGTGTCTCTTGGCCTTCCTTCTGTCTTCTTTTGAAAAGATTCTATTTAGGTCTGTTGCCCATTTTTTTATTGGATCATTTATCTTCCTTTTATTAAGTTGTATAAGCTGCCTGTAGATGTTGGAGATTAAACCTTTATCAGTGATGCCATTTGCAAATATGTTCTCCCATGCAGTGGGCCTTCTTGTTGTTTTGTTGATGGTTTCTTTTGCTGTGAAAAAGCTTTTTATTTTGATGTAGTCCCATTTGTTAATTTTCTCTTTAGCTTCCATTGCCCTAGGGGCAGTATCAGCGAAGAATTTCTTTTGGCATATGTCTGACATTTTGCTGCCTGTGGATTGCTCTAGTATTTTTATGGTTTCCCATCTTATGTTTAAGTCCTGTATCCATTTTGAGTTTATTTTTGTGTATGGCGTAAGTTGGTGATCAAGCTTCATTTTTTTGCATGTATCTGTCCAATTTTCCCAACACCATTTATTGAAGAGACTGTCTTTATTCCATTGTATGTTCATGCCTCCTTTGTCAAGTATTAATTGAGCATAGTGGTTTGGGTCAATATCTGGATTCTCTATTCTGTTCCATTGATCTATATGTCTGTTCTTGTGCCAGTACCAGGCTGTTTTGAGAACAGTGGCTTTGTAATACAGCTTGAAATCTGGTATTGAGATCCCTCCTACTTTATTCTTCTTTCTCAGGATTGCTGTGGCTATTCGGGGTCTTTTTTTATTCCAGATGAATTTTTGGAGAGTTCTTTCAAGGTCTGTGAAATATGCCGTTGGTATTTTAATGGGGAGTGCATTGAATCTATAGATTGCTTTGGGTAGTATGGACATTTTAATGATGTTGATTCTACCAATCCATGAACATGGTATGTTCTTCCATCTGTTTACGTCTTCCTCTATCTCTTTTTTCAGTGTCCTGTAGTTTTCCGTGTATAGGTCTTTTATCTCCTTAGTTAAGTTTATTCCTAGGTATCTTAATTTTTTTGGTGCGATGGTAAATGGGATTGCCTTTTTAGTCTCTCTGTCTGTAAGTTCACTATTGGTGTATAGAAAGGCCATAGATTTCTTGGCGTTAATTTTGTATCCTGCTACATTGCCGAATTCATTTATTAAGTCTATTAGTTTTTTGACGGAGTCTTTCGGATTTTTTATGTACAATATCATGTCGTCTGCAAATAAAGACAGCTTTACTTGTTCTTTTCCAATTTGGATGCCTTTTATTTCTTCTTCTTGTCTAATTGCAATGGCTAATACTTCCAGTACTATGTCAAACAGGAGTGGTGAGAGTGGGCATCCCTGTCTTGTTCCTGTTCTTAGGGGAAATGTTTTTAGTTTTTGTCCATTGAGTATGATGTTGGCTGTGGGTTTATCATATATAGCTTTTATTATGTTGAGGTATGAGCCATCTATTCCCACCTTGTTGAGAGTTTTTATCAAGAAAGGGTGTTGGATTTTGTCAAATGCTTTTTCTGCATCAATTGATATGACTATGTGATTTTTATCTTTCAATTTGTTTATGTGATGTATCACGTTTATTGATTTGCGGATATTATTGTACCATCCTTGCATTCCTGGGATAAATCCTACTTGGTCATGGTGTATGATCTTTCTGATGTACTGCTGGAGCCGATTTGCTAGAATTTTGTTGAGGATTTTGGCATCTATGTTCATGAGGGATATTGGTCTGTAATTCTCTTTCATTGTGTTGTCTTTATCTGGTTTTGGTATTAGGGTGATGCTGGCTTCATAGAAGGAGCTTGGAAGTGTTCCTTCCACTTGAATTTTTTGAAATAGTTTGAGGAGGATAGGTTTTAGTTCTTCCTTGAATGTTTGGTAAAACTCTCCTGTGAAGCCATCAGGCCCCGGGCTTTTGTTTGCCGGAAGCTTTTTGATGACTGCTTCAATTTCGTCCATAGTTATTGGCCTATTGAGCTGTTTAGATTCTTCTTGATTGATTTTTGGAAGGTTATATTTTTCTAGGAATATGTCCATTTCCTCCAGGTTGTCCAGTTTGTTGGAATAGAGTTGTTCGTAGTATTTTGTAACAATCCTTTGTATCTCAGCGGGGTCTGTTGTTATTTCACCTCTTTCATTTCTGATTTTGTTTATTTGGGTCCTCTCTCTTTGCTTCTTGGTGAGCCTGGCTAGAGGTCCATCAATCTTGTTTATCCTTTCAAAGAACCAGCTCTTGGTTTTGTTGATCTTATGTATTGTTTCTTTGGTCTCTATGTTGTTTATCTCCGCTCTGATCTTTGTTATTTCCTTCCTTCTGGTTACACTGGGCTTTTCTTGCTGCTCTTTTTCTAGCTCTTTGAGTTGTAGGGTTAAGTAATTTATTACCATTGTTTCTTGTTTTTTGCAATAGGCCTGTAGAGCTATGAACTTCCCTCTCAAGACTGCTTTCGCTGTGTCCCATAGATTTTGGATTGTTGTGTTTTCATTGTCATTTCTTGCCATGATGTTTTTTATTTCTTCCTTGATCTCTCTGGTGACCCAGTCCTTGTTTAATAGCATGCTGTTTAGTCTCCATGTGTTTGATTTCTTTGGATTGTATTTATTGTAGTTGATTTCCAGTTTTATGCCACTGTGATCTGAGAAGATGCTTGATATAATTTCTATCTTCTTGAATTTGAAGAGACTTTGCCTGTGACCCAGCATATGGTCTATCTTTGAAAATGACCCATGTGCACTTGAGAAGAATGTATATTCTGTGGCTTTGGGGTGAAATGTTCTGAAGATGTCAATTAATTCCATCTGGTCTAGTGAGTCATTTAGGATTTCTGTTTCTTTGCTGATTTTTTGTTTAGAGGATTTGTCCAGTGGTGATAGTGGGGTATTAAAGTCTCCTACTATGATTGTATTGCTATTAATCTCTCCCTTGATATCCTCCAGGAGTTTTTTTATGTATTTGGGTGCTCCTATATTGGGAGCGTATATGTTTACCAGAATTATTTCTTCTTGTTGGATTTCTCCCTTTAGTATTATGAAGTGGCCTTCCTTATCTCTTGTTATGGCATTTACTTTGAGGTCTATTTTGTCAGATATAAGTATTGCTACCCCAGCTTTTTTTTCATTTCCATTTGCCTGAAAGATATTTTTCCATCCCTTCACTTTCAATCTGTGTGAGTCTCTTGTTCTGAGGTGGGTCTCTTGTAGACAGCATATATATGGGTCGTGTTTTTTTATCCATTCAGCTACTCGATGTCTTTTGATTGGAGCATTTAGTCCGTTTACATTTAAAGTTATTACTGAAAGGTATTTGTTTGCAGTCATATCTATTTTTGTGTCTGTATTCCTTCTTACCTGTTTATTTCTTCTTTTTACAGTATTCCCTTTAGCAATTCTTGCATTGCTGGTTTGGTGGTGATAAACTCCCTGAGGCTTTTTTTGTCTGCAAAGCTCCTGATTTCCCCTTCAATTTTGATTGATAGTCTTGCTGGATATAGTATTCTTGGATTCAGTCCTTTGCTTTGCAACACTTTGTATACCTCCTTCCATTCACTTCTAGCTTGTTGTGTTTCTGATGAGTAATCATTTGACAATCTGATGGGTGTTCCTTTGTAGGTAACTCTCTGTCTCTCTCTTGCCGCCTTTAGGATTCTCTCTTTATCATTTATATTTGCCATTGAAATTATGACATGTGTTGGTGTGGGTCTTTTGGGGTTGATCCTGCTTGGGACTCTCTTTACTTGCGTAACTTTTATCTTTCCCATATCCGGGAAGTTTTCTGTCATTATTTCTTCAAATAGATTTTCTAATCCCTGCTGTTCTTCTTGTCCTTCTGGCAGCCCTATTATACTCATGTTACTTCGTTTCATGTTGTCCCGAAGCTCCCTTAGGCTTTCCTCCTGCTTTTTAATTTTTTTCTCCAATTGCTGTTCAGCTTGAGCTTGTTTCTGTACCTGATCTTCTAACTCACTAATTCGGTCCTCTGCTTCTTGTAGTCTACTGTTGAAACTTTCCATGGTGTTTTTGATTGTAGCTATATCACTTTTCATTTCTTCCTGATTCTTGCATAAGTTATTGATTTTCTCATCCATCCGATGTATAAATTCCATGACCATTACTCTGAATTCCTTTTCGGTCATGTTGCAAGCTTCATTTTCACTAATTTCCTTTCTTGGCGACTCCACATTTTCTTTCCTCTGTGAGTTATTTCGTTTCCCCATTCTGGCTATTACCAGAAAGCTCAAGCTTCTGTTTGCATGGACCTGGGCCGTGTGCTGTGGGGACTTCGCTCCACCCTAGTTTCACTGAAGTGCTCTGACACTAGGACGTGTGGCTGTCTTTGGTTGGTGGGAACCAGACTTGCCCAGGATCAGTGTCCCCAGTGTTCTGTGTGGTCTCGTGTGCACATTTAGAATCAGGGGCCCTGTCTGCACCACACTGTTGGTATGTGCCGAGAATGAGATCCTTAGCATGTGCCAGGAGTCAGAGTTTCCCTGTGTCTGCACCAAGACTCGAGTGTCAAAGTCTCTGTTGCCTTGTGCGGTTTCTCGTTGAGAATCAGGGTCCCTGTGTGTGCACGCACCAACAATTGGGGTCGCTGGCTCTTAGTGTGAATGCGCTGTGAGTCAGGGATCCCAGGCAGCTGTGTCCGGCGTGCCAAATTCCCTGAAGTGGAGCTGCGTCCTGTGTGTGCTCTCTCTGCTGAGCCAAACTGGCTAGAGCGCACTTTCTTAAAAACCTGAAGGTGAGCCGCCTCAGTGCACTCTCCCAAAGTCCCAGAAGGGGGGCGGAGTCCGTCCTGCGCGCCAAATTCCCCAAAGGGAAGCCCCTCTGTGCAGGCTCTTAAGAATCTCCGAAGGGGGAGCTGTGACCCGCGAGCCAAATTCCCCCAAATTCCCCGAAGGGGAGCCCTCTGTGCGCACTGACAGATTTCCCTGACGGGGAGCTGCTTCTGTCCGGTGCGCGAGCGCGCGCCAAGTTCCCTAAGAGGGAGCGCGTCCCTGCGCAAAGCTCGGCAGCTTGGGCTGGGGGCGGGTCTATCAGTTACTATGGCGCTGTCTGTGCGCGCTCCTGTGAGCAGCTTGGGCGAAGGGCGCGTCTATCAGTTACTATGGCGCTTTCCGCGCACCTGTGGGCGCTCAGCAGCTTGGGGGAGGGGCAGGTCTATCAGATACTATGGCGCTATCAGCGTGCCTGCGAGGAGGGGGATAGGCTCTTTGACTCACGGAAATCTGCCGGGAAGTCTGGATTCTTGTTGTTTGTTTGTCTGAAGCTGTGATAGCAGTTCTCTGTCCCCGGTGGCTGCAGGGTCCTGGTTTGTGTCAGAAGCCAGGATCCGCGTCTCAGGCAGCTCTGTTTCTCAAGATGGCGTGGTCTCTGCGTCCGCACCAGCCGCCGAGAAGTGTCCGCTTTGTGCGCGGGGCTCCGCCGTCTAGGGCTGCCCTGTTCGGGATCCCCTTGGAAGACCTGCAGAATCTAACTGACCCTATCTCATACACACACACACACCACACACATCTACACTCTCCTCTATGGGTTCCTCACTCACACTCTCTCTCTCCCTACCTTCCTGCCGGTCGCCATCTTTTTTCTCAGAAATGACAATTTTTAAAAAATATATATTTTATTGATTTTTTACAGAGAGGAAGGGAGAGGGATAGAGAGTTAGAAACATCGATGAGAGAGAAACATCGATCAGCTGCCTCCTGCACACCTTCCACTGGGGATGTGCCTGCAACCAAGGTACATGCCCTTGACCGGAATTGAACCTGGGACCTTCCAGTCTGCAGGCCAACGCTCCATCCACTGAGCCAAACCGGTTAGGGCAAGAGAAATGACAAATTTATTCAATATACTTAGGAATCCTAAGAAAGTTCTTATAAAGTATATGCAAAGACCTACAGAGTCATTTTTCTAATTTTGTGGCTCTCATGTAATAGCAGTTTGCAACCATTTAAAAAATATAAATGCCAAGCAGTTTGGGGCAATGCAGAAGAAGAAGAAAATGAAGGTTACTCAAGGTGCCGAGGTGACAACATGAGGTCCCCTGAGGAAGTTAACAATGAAGCCCAGCAGATGGTAGAAAAGCAAGAAGTTGAAGCTACTCCCTCAACAATGTTTCTAGCTATGCTAGCATTGGTTAGCTTCCAGTCTTCTATAAAGTTTTGCTCAGCCAAGTCTGAGGACTCTGAGTAAATGTACACCAGCTGCAAAAGAAACTTTCATTTTGTAGCTGTAAATGTTAACATGACTGTAGTTTGATTTATCTCTTATTGCTGTGTTGCATTGGCATTGTTTTGTTATTATTTTAATAGCCAGAGTTTTGTTCTTGACATTCAAGTTTTAAAATGTTAATATGTTTGTAGTTTGGTTTTTTGCATTGGCATTGTTTTGTTATTGTTTTAATAACCAGAGCTTTGTTCTTGATATTTAAGTTTTACTTTTATTATAGTAGCTTAAAAAAAACCAGGGGGAGATGTAGGGAGCAGATATAGGGTCAAGCCTCAGACTGACCTATGGCAGGGCCACAAACAAGTCCCATCTTGGAGGGCAGAGCCCTCTTAGCATATTTAAGTTTAACCTTATAGCCTGCACTAGTTCCTTCCTAGGTAGCTAATGGGCTGTGGGTGGTACTACAAGTGCTGCCAAAACAAGGTGAAACTCACAAGAACATTGTAACCATGTTGACCACTTCCTTGTTTTGCTTTGACTATAAAATAAAGCCTCGGCTTGCAGGCTGGATCTTTTCGGTGTCCTCATTCAGGCACAGCAGATCCACCAAGCCCCAGCTGTATTCTCTTGTCTGTTTTCTTTAATCCTTTACCGTCCCTGCTCAGGTCCACCCTTGGCCATGCTGGCATGTCACAATTTAGAAGAGAGCTGAAAATTGAGTTATATGTGTTTGTAGGAGAGGATGTAGTTCAGAACAAAGGAATCTAGGCAGGTAAAGGGACATGGGAGATTTGAAAAGTGGTGAGGACAATGAATTTATACTTCATTGAGGTTCAAGAGCATTTATGTAGGGTTGTAGAAGAAGGGCTCACAATACAAAAAAGAAACTGTTGGGCAAAGAATTGAATTTGTAATGGCAAGTTTCATATGTGGAAATGTTATTTTTAACTACAAAATTTTACCCTGTGTTGTAGTTAGGGTTCTACAAACAAACAAATAAAAAACCCCAGAACCAAAAGGATGTGTGTATATATATAGAAAGAAATTTATTGAAAGGAATTGGCTCAAATAATTATGGAGGTTATCAAGTCCAAAACCTGCAAGGTGGGCCATCAAGCCCAGGAGAGCTTATGTTCCATTTCTAGTCTGAAGGACAGGAAGAGCCAAAGTTGCACATGAAGTTCAAAGTCTATTAGAGATTTTAGTATACAGGTTACAAATAAATGCAACCTGAAACTCCCACCCAGATAAAAATATAAAGCATTACTTGAATCCCAATAATTTTTCTACTTCTCCTTACCCATGATTAACTACTACTCTGACTTCTATCACCAAGCAAAGTTTAGTCTGTCTTAACTTAATATAACACAACTTCATGTACTCTTTTCTGAGTTCTTTGCTTAATGTTTTGTTTGTGACAGTCATCCCTGTTGCACACAAAAGTTCATTCTTTTCATTGCTCTACAAAACATTTCTCAGCCCTAGCACACTTGACATTTTGGGCTGCAAATTTTTTTGTATGGGGCTATCTTGGGCATTGTAGGATGTTTAACAGGCAGCCCTGGCCTCTAAATACAAGATGCCACAGCATCTGTACTTCTAAATAACACAGTTGTGACAACCAAATATGTTTCCAGTCATTACTAAATGTCAGCTGGGGGCAAATCACCATCTTTAGGAGCTATTGATATGGAATCATTAAAATCATGTCTTTATTCTGTCACATCCCAATCTCATAATAAGTATTTCAGAGTCTAAGCAGACATAAGAGCTGAGAAAAGTATGGAAGAAGGGGTCACTTAACAATGCCTGAGGAAGATGTCTTCTTTATCTCAAAACAGTTTAACCTGCCTGACTCTCTGTGGAAAAGTTAAAAGCAGCATGATCCAAACCACTGACTCACTTATAATTTATCAGGTCTCAGTTGTTGTAGCTTTATTAATGAGTAAGGAAGTATGTACTACTTTGTTAAAAACTTTAATGTTTTTTTATTTTGTTGTTAATCCTCTCCTGAGGTTATTTTTTTTCCCATTGATTTTTTAGGGATAGTGGAAGAGAAAGGGAAAGACAGAAAGAAACATTAACGTGAGAGAAACACATGGATTGGTTGGCTCCTGTAGGAGTCCTGACCAGGACCTGGGCCAAGGAGGAGCCTGACACCCAGAAAGTGGCCTTTATCAGAATGGAATCTGGTAGTCCAATGTTCTATCCACAAAGCAACACTGCCAAGGGCAATTTTTTATTTTTATTTAGAATGATAGTAAGTAAATAATTCAATTCAGAGTAAATTCCAAATCCTCAATGTTAACACAAAGCAAATTTTAGCACAACCTAAAAAGTTCCTTGGTTTTGCATAATACATTTCTTACTTAGAGACAGTGGTTTTGTTTGAATGACAGAAAAATCAAAGGCAAACCTAGCACAGATGGTGATGGTGATGATAATGATAATGATAATTGTGATAACAAGGATGATAGAAACAAATATAGTATTAACAAGAGCGCACCTTCATCAGTTCATGTTATCTGTATTGTTGATGAATTTTGATATATTTTCAAGGTTAAAATGCAGAAAAAACTCAAATATAATCATGGATGACTTCAAATGGGTACTTTTAAACATGACTGCATCAATCACTCAATGCATATATACTCACCACTGACCATGGCCAAGCATTGGGGAGGCTTTGAGGATTCTATGATATGCACAGCAGACATGGTCCCTGTGCTCATGCATTGTTTTTATTTCAGAAGGAAGACATTAAAACAAGTTATACAAACAAATGTAATATTTGAATGCCTAATAGGCATTGTAAAGGAATCATACAGAGGGCTATGAGTAAGTGTAGGAAGGAGACTGAATTTGGACTACTAATTCAGTAATCCTTCCTTGGAAAAATAAGGTTAAGATAAACTTTTGGTTAAACACATCTGGGAAAAATGTGAGGGAAGAGAGTTTCAGACAGAGGAGAGTTTGTGTACAAAAGTCCTATTTGGTGAAGTGTTGGGTGTGTTTGGTATCTGAAGCTGAGATAACATATGATGAGGCGAGGGGCAGGCAGGAGTCAGAATATGTAGGATCTTGCAGCATTGTATGAAGAATGCAAGCTTTTAATGCTTTAGGACTGTGTAGAAAAAAAGTGACAGGACAAATTGTTTTAATAAACTCATTGTGACTACTGTGTAAATATGAATTAGGACTGCCAAAACTGATTATTCCTGGTCATGCATTTGGACCTAAAAATAGGCCAACTGGCAGCTTCTTAAAATCACCAGCCTGTTTGTTAAAGATTTATAATGCTGAAAACAAATAAAGAAATAATACATACATAGATAAATAATAACAAAGTGCCATACATTTGCTCTGAAAATGACAATGAAAGTTGTTGGAACTCTTAAATAATGATTTTTTTCTTTCTCCTTTCCAATTTTACCCCTTTATTGTCATTCTCCCTCCCACAGCTTTAGTAAAATATAATTGACTATATATATATATATATATATATATATATATATATATATATATATATATACACACACACACACACACACCAGTGTGTGGTGAACAGTAATTAGGTTTTAAAATGATGTAATCTAAAGGTTTCCCAGCAAGAAAAAGCAATCTTGTAAGTCAATTAAGGCCACTGGAAATGGCATTTCCTGGAAACGTAATTCAGATGAAACTGAAAGCAGGGAAGAGCGACTTTTATCACAGGTTCATTTCCAAAAAAACAGCTGCCTTTCTGTAGGAACAATTCTTGAGCCTGGTTTTGACAATCTAAATTCATTGCAGAGGATATAGAAGATGTCAGCAGAAATTCACAGATCTACTCCCAGGACCAAACTTGAATTACAACTAAAATACAAAAAAACCAACCAACCAACCAACCAACCAAACAAACAAACAAAAAAAACACCACCAACAACAAAAAACAACCCACCCAGAATAATCAACAGAAGACTACCTGGAGAGAAATCTGATAACCAAGGACAGAAAGTGGAGACCACATAGAGACTGGTAGAAAAGTGGAGGCATGAAAGAGCTGGCCAGGCTCCCACAGATAGCAACTGAAGTTCCAGAGAGTTGTCTCAGCTGTGGGGGTTTGCCACTGAGAACTCTGGGGTCAAATCCCCAAGCTGGGCCCCCCAGCAGAGAGCACCAATATTGAGAAAGGTGCCCACATAACATCTGGCTGTGAAAAACAGCAGGGTTGCTCTCTGCCAAGGAAAGTTGGCTGGAGATGCAGGCAACCTCTTAAAGGGCCAATACACAACATCTTGAGTGCAGCCATTCACATTGGGCTCTGGCAGAGGGAGGGCAAGTAGACTGGAACTGTACGAATGTAATTCATGGTTGGGGAATTTGAGGTTAGAGTTCAGAAGGCAGACATCATGGTTTCATGTGTTCAGTCATTCCCTCATGCTATAGAGGTCATCTTTCTCAGGTAAACTTTTACTATCCTACCATATTTGTCTGGGGGGAAAACAGTTGACCCATCCTATTGAAAAATCCCTTGTTCCACCCTGTGGTTTCTGGGGAACATTAAAAGACTGTGAATAATAATTAACATCCAGGTAGAAGCAGTTGTTCCTTCCTGTTGGAAAACCTATCACCCAAAGGTTGTGATGATTGTTTGAGCCTACTCCAGAGGAATCCAATCATTCTGTAGGCAGAGGTGGTTCTCTAGAGGCTTTGAGGCTTTGCCTGATCTAATTAGTCAGAAACATCAGTTTGGGTCCTTGCCACAAACACCATCCTAGACTGTTCAGTGAATAAAAGCCAGTGGAAACCCAAGCACCTGTAGCTGACACCTATGGGACCAGCTTTGTCGGGGAAGGAAGTACAGCTCAGAACAGGGTCAATCAAAGTGTGAGATTCAAGGCAGACTCAGCCTCTGGGCTAAGGAATCCATGAGAATTTGACAACTGGCACAATGATACTGGGATTGAACCTCACTGGCAGCAAGTCAAAGAGGACAACCATGCCACACATGGGACATCAACAATAAAGTCCCAATTACAACAGGAGAGCCCAAACCACACACACAAGGGGATTCCTAGAGCATCCAGCTCAGATGAACAAAGAGACCACATCACTGAACCCCTCAAAACACCTACAAAAGGCAATCCTACAAAAACTGGGAGGCTTAGCAGTTCTATCTTATACATGGAAATAAATACAAAGAGAGCTAAAATGGGGAGACAAAGAAACAATCCCCAAATGAGAGAAAAGAGGAATCTACAGAGAAAGAACTAAATGAGATAGAAGCAAGTAACTTATCAGACATAGAGTTCAAAACAATGGTTTAAAAGATGCTTAAGAAACACAGTGCAAATTACAACAGCATGAAAAGGGAATTAAAGGCCATTAACAAGAACCATACTGAAATCAAGAATGACATATCTGACATGAAGGACACACTGAAAGGGATTAAAAGTAGATTGAATGAAACAGAGGACTGAATCAGTGATTTGGAAGACAAGGTAGAAATAAATACCCAATTAGAGCAGCAAAAAGAAAAATGCATTAAAAAGCAGGAAGATAGCTAAAGGGGCTTCTGGGATAACATGAAACATAACAACATCCATATTATAGGAATAACAGATGGGGAAGAGGATGAGCAAGGAACAGAGAACCAGTTTAAAGAAATAATGACAGAAAACTTCCCCAACCTAGTGAAGGAAATTTTAACAAAATTTCAGGAGGCACAGAGAGTGCCAAACAAGATGAACTCAGAGACCCACACCTAGACACATCATAATTAGAATGGCAAATGTTGAAGACAAAGAAAGAATCTTAAGGACAACAAGACACACAGAGAGAAAATTACATACAAAGAAGTTCCCATTAGAATTTCAACTGACTTAATCCAGAGAAAAACTTCAGGCCAGAAGGGAGTGGTATGAATAAGGTGACCAGATTTTAACATTGGTAAAGCGGGACACCATTGACGGGGAGGGAAGGGGGGGTTCTTTTTTTTTTTTTAATATATTTTATTGATTTTTTACAGAGAGGAAGAGAGAGGGATAGAGAGTTAGAAACATCGATGAGAGAGAAACATCGATCAGCTGCCTCTTGCACACCCCCTACTGGGGATGTGCCCGCAACCAAGGTACATGCCCTTGACCTGATCGAACCCGGGACCCTTGAGTCCGCAGGCCGACGCTCTATCCACTGAGCCAAACCGGTTTCGGCCCGGGGGGCGGGGGGGGGTTCTTGATTAAAAATTTGGTCTATATTGTAATCGCTTTTGGTTTTTTTAATAAAAGGAAATTCACTTCTTAGATCATCGTTGAATTTGCATCCTCTTTTCTTACTCATTATATTAAAAATCTAAAAAAAAATAATTTAAAATTATATTATAAATTATTATATACATATTGCTTAAAAACACAGTAATTAGGTACATAATTACATGAACATATTTTATTGTTACTTTATAAATTAAATTAATTTGATTGTTATAAAGTAACTATATTTTAAAAATTATTTTAATCCTATATTTCTTTCTAAATAATAATAATACTAACTTGTTTTATTTTTCCTCTGAATTTGCTGTAACGTAAGTCGTAAGTGTCACTTTCAAGGCCGGCGCTAGACTTTTTGCCGCCACTATAAAATATAAATAATACGAGTACTGTCTGCTAAATTCAAGAAAATTTATGTATTTATGAAATAAATAAATAAATAAATAAATAAATTACTTACCTAAATTATCTGAATAGCTGATTTGTAATGACATCACTTGTTTAACTAGCTTACTAGCACGCAGTATGATGTGTATCGTCTGAGAGACAGTTACAAAATGTTTTCGTCGTTGCCAATCCCAAAAAAATGCTATTGTTCATTAAGTCTAAACAATGGTGGTCGAATTTTAACAACTGATCAACAATGCGAACTTTGATAAGCAGTTCTCGATAATCAGTTCTCAACAATTATTTGTTATTATTAAAGTTTAACATTATAAAATTAACAAAAATAATATAAAACTCATATCCTGGCTAAATAGCCACATGGCCGCCGAAAACCATATATTCCCTTCCCGTTCTCCCACCGTTCCCTAGCTTGTCGTGCATTCTTTCCAAACATCGGGACTTTTTTAAAACGCGGCGGGACGTGGGACAAATTGTTAAAAATCGGGACTGTCCCGCCAAAAGCGGGACGTCTGGTCACCTTAGGTATGAAGTACTCTAAGTAATTGAAAGCAAGGGCCTAAATCCAAGACTACTGTATCCAGTGAGGCTATCATTTAAAATTGAAGGCAAAGTAAAATCTTTTCAGACATAAAAAGATTAAAGGGGTACATTACCTCCAAATCATCAATGCAAGAAATGTTAAAGGGACTGCTTTAAGAAGAAGAAAAGGACAGAGAGAGGATCATAGGTATAAAGAAAATACAAATGGTAATAAAAAATACCTATCAATAATAGCCTTAAAGGTAAATGGATCAAATGCTCAAGTCAAAAGACATAGAAAGAATGAATAGATAAGAAAACACGATCCATATATATGCTGTCTACAAGAGTCCCACCTCAGAACCAAAGATATACACAGACTGGGAGGGAAGGGATGGAAAAATATATTCCATGCAAATGGAAAGGAAAAGAAGATTGGAGTAGCAATACTTATGTCAGACAAAATAGACTTCAAAACAATGGCTATAACAAGAGACAAAGAAGGCCACTTCATAATACTAACAGGAAAGATTCAACAAGAAAATATAACCGTTGTAAACATATATGCATCCAATATAGGAACACCCAAGTACTTAAAAACACTCTTGATGGACTTTAAGACAGCAATACAATCATAGTGGGGTCTTTAACACCCCACTGACAATACTGGATAGATCTTACAGACAAAAATCAACAAGGAAGCAGAGACCTTAAATTTCACACTAGATCAGATGGATCTAATTGATATTTATAGAACATTGCACCCTAAATCACCAGAATATACATTCTTCTCAAGTGTACATGGAACATTTTCAAAGATAGACCACATATTAGGGCACAAAACAAGTCAATAAAAATTCAAGGAGATTGATAAAATACCAAGCATCTTCTCAGATCACGATGGCATAAAGTTAGAAATTAAGTACAATAAAAAAAACTCCAAACACTCAAATACATGGAGACTAAATAGCATGTTATTAAACAATGAATAGATTGCTAATGAGATCAAGCAAGAAATTAAAAACTTCCTGGAAACAAATGAAAATGAACACACAACCACCAAAACCTTATGCAAAAGCAGTCCTGAGAGGGAAGTTCATAGCACTACAGGCCTACCTCAAGCTACAAGAAAGAACACTAATAAACTATCTAATGCTACAACTAAATGAATTCAAAAGAGAAGAACAAGAAAAGCCCAGAGGAAGTAGAAGGAAGGAAATAATAACAATCAGAATGGAAATACATTACATAGAGAGTAAAAAATACAGTATAAAAAATCAATATATCTTAGAGGTGATTCTTTGAAAAGATTGCAAGATTGATGAACCCCTAGCCAGACTCATCAAGAAACACAGAGAGAAGAACCAAATAAATAAAATTGAAAATGAAAGAGGCAATATAACAATGGTACCACATAAATACAAAAGATTGTAAGCAAATACTATGAACAACTATATGCCAACAAACTGGACAAGCTGGGTGAAATGGACAAATTCCTATAAAGGTAAATCTTCCAAAATTCTTTCTGAATTCTTTCTGATTCAATCAGGAAGTATCAGGAAACCTGAATAGGTCAATAACAATTGATGAAATTGAAGCAATAATTAAAAATCTTCCAGCAAACAAAAGTCCTGAACTGGATGGATTTACAGGTGAATTTTACCAAATATTCAAAGAAAAATTATCACCCATCCTCCTCAAACTATTCCAAAAAAATTCAAGAGAAAGGAATACTTCTAAGCTCTTTTTGGAAGTCAGAATTATCCGGATTCCAAAACCAGATAAAGACACTACATAGAAAGAGAATTACAGGCCAATATCCCTGATGGACACAGATGCTAAAATCCTCAACAAAATATTTGCAAATAGGTTCCAGATCCATATTAAAAAGAGTACATGTCATGATCAATTGGGATTTTTTTCCAAGGATACAAGGATGGCACAATATTTGCAAATCAATAAATGTGATACATCACATAAACAAATTGAAAGATAAAAACCATATGATCATATCAATAGATACAGAAAAAACATTCAACAAAATCCAGCACCCTTTTTTTGCTTTATTGATTAAGGTGTTACTATGTGTCCTTATCCCCCAATTGCCACTTCCACGCCCCCACTCATGCCCTCACCCACCTGTTGTCTGTGTCCATTGGTTAGGCTTATATGCATGCATACAGTCCTTTGATTGATGCATGATTCTTTTCAAAGAATCACCTCTAGGATATATTGATCTTTTGTACTGTATTTTTTACTCTCCCTCTTACACCCTCCGTCCCCTACCTTCCCTCTGAGGTTTGATGGTCTGATTGATGCTTCTCTGTTTCTGGATCTGTTTTGATCATCAGTTTATGTTATTCATTATATTCCACAAATGAGTGAGATCATGTTATATTTATCTTTCTCTGACTGGCTTATTTCACTTAGCATAATGCTCTCCAGTTCCACCCATGTTGTTGCAAATGGTAAGAATTCCTTCTTTTATACAGAGGTGTAGTATTCCATTGTGTAGATGTACCACAGTTTTTTAATCCACTCATCTGGTGATGGGCATATAAGCTGTTCCCAAATCTTAGCTATTGTAAATTGTGCTGCTATGAACATAGGGGCACATATATCCTTTCTGATTGGTGTTTCTAGTTTCTTGGGGTGTATTCCTAGAAATGGGATCACTGGGTCAAATGGGAGTTCCATTTTTAGTTTTTTTTTGAAGAAACTCCATACTGTTCTCCACAGTGGCTGCACTAGTCTGCATTCCCATCAGCATTGCATGAGGGTTCCTTTTTCTCTGCATCCTCGCCAGCACTTGTCTTTGTTGATTTGTTGATGATAGCCATTCTTACAGGTGTGAGATGGTAGTATTTTCTTTGCTACTTCATAACTGTAATTTTGCTACTGTTATGAATCGTAATGTAAATATCTGTGTTTTCCAATGGTCTTAGGCTCTACAGCAGCGGTTCTCAACCCACAGGTTAACAATAGCAAAATTACAGTTATAAAGTAGTAACAAAAGTAATTTTATGGTTGGGGGTCACCACAACATGAGGAACTGTATTAAAGGGTTGTGGCATTAGAAAGGTTGAGAACCACTGATCTAAGTGTTGTGTCACGTGGGGGCTGCTCTGCATGTGGCAGCGGCTCCTCACGTGGCAGCTGCTCCTTGAGCAGTCATGGCAGCAGCTGCTCCTTAGTTGGTGGTGGCTCCTCTGATGGGCTCTGCTCTCATCAGTGGTGGTTCCTCCTGCTGGGGCAGGGGGGAAGGCTGCTCATGCAGCTGCTACTCCTCAGATGGGGCCAGCACCCTTTTTTGATTAAAAAAACTCTGATTATTAGGAATAGAGGTATTATAACTGAACGTAATAAAGACCATACCTGGTATATGACAAACCTACAGCCAACATAATACTCAATGGGCTATATGATAAACCTACTGCCAACATAATACTCAATGGGCTATATGATAAACCTACTGCCAACATAATACTCAATGGAAAAACTTAAACACTGGAATAAAACAAGGTTGTCCGCTTTCACCACTCTTATTCAACATAGTACTGGAAATCCTAGCCACAGCAATCAGACAAGAAGAAGAGACAACAGGCATACAAATTGGAAAGGAGGAACTAAAACTCTCATTATTCACAGATGACATGATTATGTACATAGAAACTCTAAAGACTCTGTAGTAAACTATTAGACTTACTAAATGAATTTGGCAAGATGGCAGGATACAAAATCAACATCCACAAATTGATGGCATTTTTATACACCAATAATGAATTCTTAGGAAGTGCTGTGGGACATTTATACTATGAAACACTATGCAGCTGTAAAAAACAGGGATCTCTTATCCTTTAGGATAGCATAAATGGACTTGGAAAATATTATGCTAAGTGAAATAATCCAAACTGTGGAAGACAAATATCATATGATCTCACTTATTTGTGAAATCTAATGAACAAAATAGATT
Organism: Cnephaeus nilssonii; assembly: GCF_951640355.1. Classification (NCBI taxonomy): domain Eukaryota; kingdom Metazoa; phylum Chordata; class Mammalia; order Chiroptera; family Vespertilionidae; genus Cnephaeus; species Cnephaeus nilssonii. The sequence continues at coordinate 36,871,526 of NC_137078.1, forward strand.
GACCAACAAAATAAGACCTTCGAGTGTCCCCCCCACAACCCATGTGGTTCAGGGTTCAGGTTCAGGGTTCAGGCTCTGGAGGAGGCCGCACACAAATGAAAGAGACTAGACAAGAAAATATGAATTTGGGAATTGGGGGCCAGGCGGAAGCCCAACTCAAGGGGAAGGACTCCACTTTGCTCTGGCCTTGCTATCCCTTTTATTCAGGTTATGGGATACACCCATAGCCCTTAGGGCAGGCAATTCCAGTAATAGCTCCATGATAGCCAATTAGCAAGGATTTACATGAGACTAAAAGGTGGAAGTTGCTTTAGCTACCATTGTCTCAGCTAAACAGTGGGTGCTTGGCTCTGACCTTTCAGAGCTTCAAGGTTGACCATCCTTCCGGGTTCCTTGTCCACACCTCTCTGCTAGTGAAGACAATGGGCGGCTTCCAACAAAGACCTAAAGCATGGAGGCATGGAACAGACGGACATACCTCAATGTGGGGTCGGGGTAATGAGAAGAGATAAACCAAAGAATTTATATACTTATATGCATAGCCCATGGATATGGGCAATAGGTAGTGAAGACCTTGGGGGTAGAAAGGGGCTGGGAGGAGGGGCCAAAAGTGAGGGTGGAAATGGGTGATTTTGGTAATACTATCAACAATAACAAATATATTTTTTAAAAAAGAAAAAAGTGTTTGCAGACTGCAACCTATAGGCCAAATCTAGCTTGATACTTCTTTTTGTAAATGAAATTTTATTAGAACACAGACAAAACACACACAAACTATAGCAGAATGTATAAAAGTGTTCAGACAATAAAAGCACTCTCCCTAATGTGCTTTGCACTCTCTCTTTGAATCTACATTCTTCCACTAGGGTCCACTTATATTTCTTGAACAAAAAAATTCATGAAATATGCAACTGCTGCTTGTTTGGGAACTTGACTGCAACTCCAGAGAGCTATGGGGTATTTAATTTACACTGTATGCGCCTGTCCTCCTGTGGTACATTTTACCACAGAGTTTACAAAACAAAAGTGGGCACTATTTGCACATTCAGAATTGTTCACATACAGCCTCCTTCTTTCTTATAGCAGAATAGGTATTGGGATACCATTTTACAAAAAGATTTAAAAAATGTTTATTATTTTAACATTTGACCCCCAATTCCCTTTTTAGAAATTATTTTAGAGAGCGTCGAAGGAAGAGGGAGAGAGAGAGAAACATCAATGTGAGAGAGAAACACTTAAGCCCACCAGGACCAGGGATCAAACCCACAACCTGGTTATGTGCCCTGACTGGTAATTGAAACCACAACTGTTCTGTGCATGGGATGACAGTCAAACCAGCTGAGCCATCCTGGCCAGGGCTGACTCCCAATTCTTGATAGACAAGAAGATGTGTGTTTGTAAAAATTCATTAATATGTCTATTGAAGCAGAGGGGAGAATATAAGGATGTAAGTGTCAGCAGAAACCTCAATAATAAAAATTGGTGCCCAGTTGCTTTGTTAGAGAAAGTTTAGTTGCTCTAAATGCAGGGTAGTGTGTTAAGGATAGACTAGGGTAGGGGGAGGAAAGAGGAACCAGCAAGGCAAAAGGGGCTGGGCTTCGGTGGGATGAAGAGCTGTGATGGGCAAAGAAATCATAGGGCAAAAGATGTTCTCCCCCATTTTCAATAAAATCTATTACACTCACATAAGCTTTTTGGGTAGTCTTGCATTTGGCAACGAGGTTATAGGAGATGATATATACAGTTCTATGTCTGATTGAAGTGCCATCCAGGAGAGGTCATTTCTGCAAAAGTCATGCTGTGAGGAATGAGACAGCGACACACCATAGTCTCAGCTAGTCCTTGAAATTCCCCAAATGTCACGAGAAATAATGGGAATCATTCCTTGGTCTGCTTTGCCCTTTAGGATGCCAGGTAATTGGAGACATATGTTTGAATTTGAGAAAGTGGTTTTTATTCCAATGAATAACCTAAGCAGAATGAAGTCTATCATGAAGTAGCAAACAAGAGCTTTGAGAGTGAACTCCTAGGTAAGGGAATGGAGGTTCAGCCACATAGTTTTGGACTATTCCAAGTTCATAACTATGTCTCATGTGTTCAGACAGAGTGTCTTAGAGCCCGAGTTCCCAGCACAAAATTTGCTCTGAGATAAAAACTAGAGAATGCACTACAGATTATGTGCTGCCAAAAACTAAGGATATTCCTATAGATAGTAAAAAAAACGAAAGCAGTATAAATGTGCTTGAGTGGGTAAAGCCAAATATTATAACTGTGGTAAAAATGTGGCCATTCAAGAATACACAAACCCATACAATTGACACACTTACTTATTTTACGAGCTAAAGAATACCCTGAGAAGGGTTAATGAAAATATCAAAGTTACAATTTAAACTTAAGATTGTCTTCAAAACATACATTTTTGCCCTACTATTTAGCTGCACAGTCAAATCTCCCTTCCCAAATGTCTCCCATCTTGAACAATTTGGTTCTTGAACAAGCTGTTCATGGAAAAAATAATTCGGTCATTGGACAAAACTTTTATGCTGATACATCAGCTTAACAAAAAAGTGTCTCTCAGGACACAAACAAAGGAGAAAATCTGAGTCAGTTTACTGCTAAACCTTGTGTTGTTAATATCTCAGGAAATTGTGCTGTGAATATTTTGTGTATGTGTGTGTTTTTTTCTTTTCTTTTTTCTTCTTTTTGCTTTGGTTGCTGATGAAATGGATAATTAGCACAATTTTAAAATACTAAGCGGCCATCAAGAGTGCCAATGTTGTTAAGGGTGTTAAAGAAACAATGATCACAGGTAACTGAAGAGGTAGGAAAACTGTTGTTGATTTGGATAAATTAAAAGCAGTTAGCATTTTGGAGGAGTGATACGTGAAAAAGTGAAGTTGTCACAACCTGACCTCCTGAAAGACCCCTGGGACCAGTATTGAAAGTGATGGATTTAAGGCTAGTAGGGGCTGGTTCGATAAATTTAAGAAAATAAGTACTTGTTTATAGATTAAACAGTACATTAGACCTGTACTGTATAGAAGAAAGGTTATAACGAGGAATCATTTGGGAGTCTGGAATGAATCAATTCAATTTACATTATTTCTAAAGGGAAAAAAATGATTTGGTTTTTGAACAAACCACTTCTTGAACAGCATTCAGGAATGAATTAACTTTGAGAACCAAGGTCGCACTGAATATAGTACAGCTGGTCTAGTGAAAGAACAAATGAGTGAATGAAAAGTGACTCCTAAATCCCTCTAAAGACACCATCTTCTTCATTCTTATAGCACATCCAATAAAGGTTGATTCAGTAGGCTTTTATTCCTTTACATTCCAAGGAGAAGTCTGGCATTAGCTCCTGGAAGATAACCTTGAATCCCTTGGAATATCCTGTCTAATAAGAATTTTTTGAATATGTGGAGGCTTTGGCCATACCAGGTAGTTTATGCTGACAATGTGATTTGCAGTGAAAGTCTAGGTAAACTATTTCAGTTTGACTTCGAAAGGGACTGGAGTCCACACAATTAAATTCAGCCACTGAGCCCTCCATGCCTACTTGACTGCCTCCAATTATAATACTGGATACCAGGGCTTGGGTGAACTGCCCTGGTTAGCAATATCCCATACATGTTGTCACACACGTGATTCTGGGAGGATTGGATGCTGTCTGTACAACTCTCCTGGGAGAAGACAACTGGAGGTCTGTGCCTGGTCTCTCCTGGACTCGAGCCTATGCACCTTTTGCTGGTTTTAATTTGTTGAATTTCACTCTTATGAATTGTCCTTTTGCATAAAACCTTCCTAGAGCTCTGAGTGTCCTTGTAGTAAATCATTGAAATGGAGGGCTGGTCTTGGGGACTCTTGAGTCTAGTTGATTTTCCAAATGATTCACTGAAACATGGGAAAGTCATGGTTTGGGAAAAAACCATGAATGAATGGAAGTGACTAGGATGGTCTCAATGTGTCCCAATGAATAGGGCCTTACTCCTCATTATCTATAAATTGTAAATATAAAAATTTAACAGGGTTCTTTGCTATAACCATCAGAGACTTCTGAAATAAATTCATCCCATCTTCAAAGTCCCAGATTTGACTTGATATAAAATATGATATGATGAAAGTTCTAAATTTTGCTGCATTTGTTTCTAGATCTGTCTGCATCACCCTACAAAGCACAGAAGAAAATTCTTCTTTGACCCAACATGGAGTTTGATAATCAGTTTTCCCTATAGGGTCAGCATTCCATATATTTTAGAAGTAGGTGGTTAAACAACCTCAATTAGGATTGAGAATTCATTAGCATCAAACCAACATTTCCTCTCAAAGAGCATCATGTGAGTAAAATATATTACAGGGATAGTTTTCAGGCCTGGATTATTAACAATCTCTTCCCATGCCCAATGAAAAGATGCTGAGGAAATCTTAGGAAGGTTCAAATCCTAAGTCCAAATATATGCAAATATTGGGAATAAGCATAAATGCTTAGCCACTGATATTAAATACAAACCCCAAATCTTGATAATTAAAGATTTTTAAAAGCCAAAGGAACTGCTTTATGAAGACTTTAGAATGAAATCTGAAGAGTAAAGGACCAGAAATATAAACTACAAAAAAGGGATCGAAAGAACTAAGCAATGAAAGCTCAGTGTTGGCAACTTCCCCAATGAAGTTGGCAGTGTATTCTGTATGGGACTATATTGTACTGCTAGGATAGTTATTGTAGAGAAAACATTTATGAGCAGGCTTTAGAATTCCTGTTAAGGAATTTTTAATAGTATAATTTTGTGGCTAACTTTTGAAGTATATGTGTCATGCTTTTTATTTTTTTCATTCAAAGAAAGTTTTAAAAATAAAATGTAATTTCTAAAAGCTATAAGGATCTGTAATACAGAAAATAAATTGCATGTTGAGGAAATAATTAATATAAAGAAATGAGAACCAAGTTAAAAGATACAGTGGAAGAAAGACTGAATTTGCAGTATCATAAAAATAAATAAAATACCTTAGACTAAAATAGTCAAGCTGTAGGTAATATGTGAAGAAATGTTAAAATGTTACTGAAAAAAAGATAGACATAAATATGTCAATCTTTATAAGTGAATGAATGCATTTATTTATTTTTATTTTTAAAATATATATTTTTTATTTTTTACAGAGAGGAAGGGGGAGGGATAGAGAGTTAGAAACATTGATGAGAGAGAAACATTAATCAGCTGCTTCCTGCACACCTCTTACTGGGGATGTGCCCACAACCAAGGTACATGCCCTTGACTGGAATCAAACCTGGGACCCTTCAGTCTGCAGGCAGACACTCTATCCACTAAACCAAACTGGTTAGGGTGAATGAATGCATTTAATATATTTGAAATAAATATGGCACAAAGATTTGTTTGGAAGTAGAAATACTTAATTTAAACTAAGTATGGAAACACTAAAAGCAAGAAACTCTGATGGAATTTTGAAACAAAGATGATAAATGTGGGAGGACACACAGTAATCACATAATAAAACATTCCAACAATTAACACAAAGGTACTGACCCATAAATATTTAAAGAGCAACAAAATAGACTTGAAACTTCAGAAGAGGACTCAAATTCATAAGAGAATTCAGTACATGATGGACTTGGTGTTTTGAATTATGGAATATTCAGTAAATAGTATCTGGAGAACAGGTAGCCATATGAAAAAATACAAAGTTGGAGATTCTTTTATAACTTTTAACAAAAATAAAAGTTTTTATTTATTTTTATTTTTCATGTTGCACCAGACAGATCATGGTGCAACATGAAAATGTGAACTCAAAACAAAGATGCTACCTGAGCTTAAAACAATAGTATTGTAGCCCAGTCAGCATGGCTCAGTGGTTGAGTATTGACCTATGAACCAGGAGGTCATGGGTTCAATTCCCGGTCAGGGCACATGCCTGGGTTCAGTGCTTGATGTCCAGTGGGGGGCATGCAGGAGGCAGCCAATCAATGATTCTCTCTCATCATTGATATTTCTATCTCTATCTCCCCCTCTCCCTTTCTCTTTGATATCAATCAATAAAAATATATATTAAAAATAGTATTGCAGTAAAGAGGAACCATTGAACTGTGACATTAAATAAAGACATAAAATAAAAGGTTAATAAATTCACCTACATAAAATTATGAAATTCTTTGTGAGAATACTAGAGGACTGGTGCATGAAAATTCATGAACTGGGAGGAAGGGACTCCCTCAGCCCAACCTGCCCCCTCTCACAATCCAGAAGACCTCAGGGGATGTCCTCCTCTGTGGGGGGTGACTGGGCTGATCAGGGGAAGGCACTGCCCTCATCACCCTGCTGCTGCTGCCACTGCTGGCCTCTGCAGCTGCCAGCCCTCAGGCATCATTTCTTAGTGTTGGCCCTGCCCCCGGCCCACTGGTGGTTGGGGAGCAATCTGGGGCCAGGCCAGCTGGTAGAGGGGCTGTGGGAGGTTGAGGCACAGCAGGTTGAACCCTGTCCAGCCTCTGTAGAGGTGTGGCACTGGGATGAGGCCCGCTGCTGCCTCTATGGCTGCCTCTGTGGAAGGGGCAGCATTGAGACCAGGCTGTGCCATGGCCTATCCCGCGCTACCTCTGCTGAAGGGGGCATGGCACCACCTTCTCCTGTGGCACTACCTCTTGGAAAGGGGTTGCGGTGCTGGACCAACCCGCAGCACTGCCCACCTCTCCCGTGTGCCCTCTGCAAAAGGGGCCATGGCGCTGGACTGGCCTACGCCCCCCCTCTCCCGTGCCACAGCCTCTCCCACCCCTTAGCACTAGCAGCCACCATGGCTGCTGGCCCCCAGCCCTTGCAGTCACTGTGGCTTTGTCTGGAAGGACATCCAGAAGACGTCTGGTCTAATTAACATATTACCCTTTTATTAGTATAGATATAAGCAAAACAAAAATACACATATCATGTGAAGAAAATATTTTGTAATCTATGTCAGGCAAGAAGATAATTTCCTTATGTTCTAAAGAGCCCCCCCCCCCTTTCTCTCTCTCTCTCTCTCTCTCTCTCTCTCTCTCTCTCTCTCTCTATATATATATATATATATATATATATATATATATATATATATACATTCTATATCATAAAAGGCTAATATGCAAATTGACTGAATGGCAGAACAACTGATCGCTATCCTGTGCACTGACCACCAAGGAGCTGATGCTTAACGCAGGAGCTGCCCCCTGGTGGTCAGTGCACCAGAAGCCAGGCTCAAGTTGGCGAGGGCAGTGGGGGTGGCGGGATTGGGCTTAAGCCATCAGTCAGACATTCCCTGAGGGCTCCCAAACTGTGAGAGGGTGCAGGCAGGGCTGAGGGATCCCCCTGAGTGCATGAATTTTGTGCATCAGGCCTCTAGTATATATATAACTTCCCTGGGACCTTTTTACCCAATATCCACTCCATCCTGATCCAAGATAGTCACCATAATGACTTTTCTCATCAAAGACTAAGTTTGTCTATTTGCAATTTTCTCAAGGAGGGGAGTGTGGGACTAGATTAATCAAAGATCTTATATGGACATCAACAATAGGGTGGTGAAGGTCTGAGGTGGGGCAGGAACCAAGTGGAGGGGGCAATGGAAGGGAAAGGGGGACATTGTAATGCTCTCAACAATAAAGATTAAATAAAATGAAACTTTTCTTGTCTAAGAATTTCCACTAGTCCACCAAGCTGAGTACACTTGGTGCCAAATAAATACACTTTCAACAACAAAGTGATTGGTCATTTTTTTCTGGAGTTAAAATAATAAAACATGCAAACATTTCATTTCAGTTAAATCAAATCTTATTAACCTCCATCAGTTTAAGAACTCATTTTAATAATTCTTCCTTTACCAATATTACACTTTTTGACTTATAATTATAGAATATATTTTTAAAATATACTTTTAAAAATAGAATCCAACTGGCTTTTATTTGACACAGAACACAATAGGACTGCAGGAATAGAAAATTGAAAAGACAAAGCAGAAAAGACCAGGTTCTATCTAACTTATTATTAAGTAACAGAAGGGAAAGTTATTAAATGAATAACAACACAGTTGAGCTTGATGGAAGAATATTCTTTGTCTAGTGCCCATACTTCTGGAATTCCCACTCTCCGTTGTCCAGTGGACGCATGTGCCATGTTTTGAGCCCAGAGAGATGTAGTGGAGGTGAAAAGCATGATGACAGACTCCCCACGCATGGGTGCACTCTTCAGAAGAGGCAGAGGCCTGGTGAGCCTGCATTCTATAAAGATCCACAATGTGGTTCCTGCAGATGGCACAGTTATCAACCACAGTATCCCAGGCCCAGAGGGCTACCGCATCCCACTTTTTCACTTCAAAGCACTTCTTGCCGGTGTGCTGTGGGTGCCACTCAGGGTGTCCACTCCCATTGTTGTTGTCATGTTGGAAACACATGGTCTGTCCAAAGATATTTTTTCTTGCAATTAATTTCCCACCATGGAAGCTTGTAAAAGACTCCAAATGTATTTATCTTCAATGATAATAATATTAATGAATTAAAAATAAGTTAATAAGCATTAAATATGATAAATAATACTAAAATAACAACAATGATAAAATATTAACTCTAAGGCTAAAAGAATTATCTAGAATTATATTCTTCAAAGTCTAGACTCATATTTTATTATTGTAGCCTCCTGGAACAAATAAGAAGAATAACAATAAAGAAAAAAGAGAGAGAACGTTAGGGCAGGCTCTTGGATCCAGTTGATAAGAAAGGACGCTCCCTGAGAGGGTAGATAATAGCATTACTGGCCTACCTCAAAACACAAAAAACCTGTAAAAATTATTTAAATCTACAACTTAAAGAGTTAGAATGAGAGCAGCAAGAAAAGCCTAGAGTGAGCATTAAGAAGAAAATAATAAAGATCAGAGTGGAAATAAATGACATAGAGACAAAAAAAAAAAATACAAAAGATCAATGAAAACAAGAGCTGGTTCTTTGAAAGGATGAACAAGATTGATGAACCTCTAGCCAGGCTCACCAAGAAGCAAAGAGGACCCAAATGAACAAAATCAGAAATGAACAAAATAACAACAGACCCCACATAAATACAAAGGATTATAAAAAAAAAATACTATGAGCAACTCTATTACAATAAAACTGGTCAACCTAGAAGAACTGGACATATTCCTAGAAAAATACTGAGAAGGAAAACCCCTATTTTGTAAAACTACTGTTTGGAATTCTCTGCTGTTGTTTTAGACAGACTCTTATTCTAAAAAATAACCTTGCTTTAGCCTGCTTGAATAATGAGGAAGATAAACTTAGCTGCCTGACCTTGTAGACCAGACACTAGATATGTTCATAATCTCAATGCCATGCCAGGTGTACTTTTTAATTGGATAGAACTGTGTTGTTTTCAAGGCCAGCAGCGAGATAACCACTAAGTGCACATAGGGCTGGCTCCTTAATAAAAAGGGAAGTTCTGCGTGGAGCTTTGCTTAGAATTTGAATTCATTTTCTCTAAGCCCACCATGGTGAATAAAGTGGACCTCCAAACTCTCCTCCTGCACTGTTTTATTGTTCCAAATCTCTGTAACAATACAACCTTTCAAAACTCAATCAGGAAGCAACTAAAAATCTCAATAGGCCAATAACTAAGGAGGAAATTGAAGCAGTCATCACAAAACTCCCAGCAAACAAAAGCCCTGGACCAGATGGCTTCACAGGAGAGTTTTACCAACCATTCAAAGAAGCACTAAAATCTATCCTCTTCAGACTATTTCAAACAATTCAAGAGGAACCCTTCCAAGCTCATTCTATGAATCCAGCATTAACCTAATCTCAAAACCAGAAAAAGACACTACATAGAAAGAGAATTACAGGCCAATATCTCTAATGAACATAGATGGTAAAATCCTCAACAAAATTCTAGCAAATGGGATCCAGCATTACATTAGAAAGATCATACACCATGACCAAGTGGGATTTATTCCATGGATGCAAGTCTGGTACAACATCCGCAAATCAATAAATGTGATACATCACATAAACAAATTGAGAGATAAAATCACGTAATCCTATCAATTGATGCAAAAAAAATGCATTTGACAAAATCCAACACAATTTCTTGATAAAAACTCACAGCAAAGTGGGAATAGAAGGATCATATCTCAACATAATAAGAGCCTTATATGACAAACCTACAGCCAACATCATACTCAATGGGTGAAAACTAAAACCATTTTCCCTAAGAACAGGAAGAAGACATGGATGCCCACTTTCACCACTCCTGTTCGACATAGTGCTGGAAAAGAAGAAGAAGAAGAAAGAAGAAGAAGAAGGAGGAGAAGAAGGAGGAGGAGGAGGAGGAGGAGGAGGAGGAGGAGGAGAAGAAGAAGAAGAAGAAGAAGAAGAATCATCCAATTGGAAAAGAAGTAAAACTGTCATTATTACCAGATGACATGATATTGTACATAGAAAACCCTAAAGACTCCATCAAAAAACTAATAGACTTAAATGAATTTGGCAATGTAGCAGGATACAAAATTAACACTCAGTTTTATACATCAATAATGAACTCACAGAAAGAGAAACTAAAAAAAAAAAATCCCATTTACCATTGTACCAAAAATAATTAAGATACCTAGGAATAAACTTAACGAAAGAAACTATACTCAGAAAACTAGGACATTGAAAAAGAGATGGAGGAAGACAAAAACAAGTGGAAGAATATACCGTGTTCATGGATTAGTAGAATCAGCATCATTAAAATGTCTATACTACCCAAAGCAATCTATAGATTCAATGCACTCCTATTAAAAAAAGAATGGCAAATTTCACAGATCTACAACAAACCCTCCAAAATTTCACATGGAATAAAAAAAGATCCCAAATAGCCACAGCAATCCTGAGAAAGAAGAACTAAGTTGGAGGGATCACAATACCAGGTATCAAGCTATATTACCAAGTCACAGTTCTCAAAACTGCCTGGTACTGGCATAAGAACAGACATATAGATCAATGCAACAGAACAGAGAAACCAGAAATCGACCAAAGCCATTATGCTCAATTAATATTTGACAAAGGAGATAAGAGCATACAATGGAGTCAAGATAGTCTCTTCAATAAATGATGTTGGGAAAATTAGACAGATACATGCAAAAAAATGAAACTAGACCACCAACTCACACCATACACAAAAATAAATTCAAAATGGATAAAAGACTTAAATGTAAGCCATGAAATCATAAAAATCTTAGAAGGATCTATAGGCAGCAAAATATCAAACATATTGGTGAAAGTGGAATTAACATTTTAATGTCTTTGAAACCAAATCAGAATATTCTAGGCAGAGAAAAATAGGCAATGAAACTAACCTAAAGTTGTTCTAATAACACAACTCCCACCTATATCCATCCAGAAGACAATAGGTGTTAACAACAAAAAAAAAATACTTTGATTACACAGTTTTTTAAAAATAGTCTAACAGAGTGGAATCCTTTATAATTACATATTTTTTCTGAATTATTATTCAGATGAAAATGCAAATATGGGGAATGAAACTTAATAGACAAAAAAAAACACACCAGAAAACAGATAATATCTGTGGCACTTGTCAACTTTTAAAAACTTGTTGATGGTTATGACTTCTTTGTTCATTTTGAATGTTCACTTTTGAGTTTGTATTTTTATATTGTTTCACTGAAAGAAACACTCAAAATATAAACTCAGGACCCTTACAGTCCCCCCCCAGAGCCACCACAAAGAAAAACAACACACAACAGTAAGTGGGAGAATATGCTACAAAATACTAGGGTCTATCTCCTAATAGGAAAAATAGGAGTTTTATGCACAGAGTTATTGATAATGAAGAAGGATAAATTAATAATAAGTTTTTTAAAATGCCAGAAATGAAAAGGCAGTCTTAGCATAAAATTACAACAACAATAAGAAAAACCTCAGTGCCTTTCCACAGTACTTCTGAGAGGCACGCTGCAGACCTGTCAGCCTGCTGTTGCTGGCTCACATTCAGCCCTGCAGCGCCCTGTTGGCTGTGGGGTCAGGAAGACACAAGCCCCTAGAGGGGGAGGTGCCAGCCAGGGATTCCCAAGCGGGTGTGGGGAAATGTCGTCCACCCTGCATGCCTTCGCGGGGAGGGAGAGAGGGGATGAAAATCCAACACGGGACTTCCCAGAAAACGATGTGTCCTTTCGGTTTCGGTTTTTCCCAATCCCACTGAAAACTGCTTCGCGATCATATTCGGCTTCATTTTCAGCTCCTAAAGAGAACTGTGAGCACCCTGCGGAGCCAGACTCCGGAGGAGCAAGGCAGCAAGAGGCAAGAACTTATCCGCTGTCTGCCGCTTAGGAGACAGGTAACTTCGCTCAGAGACTTGGATTTCCTTCACATGTTCCTTAGGTAACATCAACAAGAACAATGCATGCTCCAGCTCAGCACACCTGGCTCTGGAGGCAAAGGCTCCCCCCTGTCAGCCCTGGAGGCAGCTGGCCGATGGTGGGGGCAGAGGAGGGGTGGCCCGCGGGGCTATAAGCTGGAGGCAGCTCAGCCCCTCTGTTTGGATGGAAGGCTGATGCAAAGTGGCAGCGGGCACAGCTTGTTCCTGGGATGTCCTGCTCCCTCTATGGCACCCTCCCAGGCTGCACAAAGAGCCCTGCCTGGGAGAAGGAGGGGTGCACCCTACATCACCTTCTAGAAGGGGCTGAAGTCCTTTCTCTGACTGAGGAACCAAACCTGTCCTTTCCTAAGAAGCTCTGGTTGCAGTCACTTCCCCCATCTTCCCCTCCCCATCTCAGACATTTCCCTGATGTCTGTGGGACATTGAAAAAACAGAGGGAAGATGATCCTTAACATACAATTTAAACATGAAAACATTCTTTATTGCATTCACTGTATTTAGTATTCCAAAGATTCTATAAAGTGGTATTTAGATGAAAGAATTCATTCTCACATATCTTAATCAACTATTAAAAATACCTATAAGGTCTAAGCCAGGTTTTTATTCTGTAGTTTACAAATGTTTAGACCCTACCAAAAAATTACATCAATTATTGTTTTTAGGTTCAGTTGTTTTGCTGAGTCCTCTGTAAGAATGAAAACAAAATTCCTCAGCTTTTTTTTTTTTTTTAACTTCTGTAAACTAGCAACAGAAAAGTGGGAGGAGGAGAGGGAGCAAGGAGGAGTGGGAAGGACCTGGGAGCTTGTTCTGGGACACACTGACCCGAGGAGCTGTGGGACAGAAGTTCAAGTTCAACTTTCTTTTGCAAGCAACTTGGTCCTGAGCTTAAACCTCTCACTTTCTGATTCAAAATGGACTGAGGAATGGGAGGTATGAACGAACACCCGTAGCTTGTAGCCTGGACTGCAGGGCTCAGCTGCTGGCTTTAGCTTCCCCATTAGGGGCAGTGGTAGTTGTGGGGTGACAGTTTAGTAGCACTTCACATAACCAGGACAGCAGCAAGTGGAGCAGAGAATGTGGCTGCATGGAGAGATGAGAGATTAGGGTCTCCTGGCTGCTTAATGGGATGGGGTGGGGCATAGAGGCAGCTTCTTCATGCATGAGCTCAGTGTTCCTCATTGTAATATGCACTAGGTTGGACTTATGGTCCTATTCTAATTCCACATTAGATTCACTGCGTACACAGCATTTAAAATTTTACATTTTTAGTTTATTTATTTATTTTTCTAAAGAGCAGACCTGTTGTCTGTGTCCATTAGTTAGGCTTATATGCATGCCTCTCAGAGCCAAGTCTGCTCTTTATTTATTGGATGGAAATTGGGATGCCTTTATTTATTGGATGGAAAAAGAGAAAGAGGGAGGGAGGAAGGAAGGAAGGAAGGAATGGAGGGAGGGAGGGAGGGAGGGAGGGGGAGGGAGGGAGGGAGGGAGGGAGGGAGGGGGAGGGAGGGAGGGAGGGAGGGAGGGAGGGAGGGAGGGAGGGAGGGAGGAAGGAAGGAAGGAAGGAAGGAAGGAAGGAAGGAAGGAAGGAAGGAAGGAAGAAAGAAAGAAAGAAAGAAAGAAAGAAAGAAAGAAAGAAAGAAAGAAAGAAAGAAAGAAAGAAAGAAAGAAAGGGCCAGACACAGATGGGCTGCCTTATGATTGTGGCCTCACCCCCAGCTCCCAGTCACATCCTTAAAGGTTGGGAAAGGAGCATGCTGTCCCCTGACAAGGCTATAATTCACTCCTCAGGCTCAAACTTGCTTAGGACACCGCCCAGCAGCCATGTCCAGGAATTATGCAGACTCACTTGATATTTTTACATGGATAGTTTTTATTTATTTATAGAGTTTGTTTTATTTATCTTTTTTTTCTTTATTGATTAAGGTATTACTTTGTGTCCTTATCCCCCAATTGCCACCTCCACGCCCCCACTCATGCCCTCACCCACCTGTTGTCTGTGTCCATTAGTTAGGCTTATATGCATGCCTTATATGTCAGTCCTTTGATTGATCTCTCCCTCTTACACCCTCTGTCCCCTACCTTCCCTCTGAGGTTTGATGGTCTGATCGATGCTTCTCTGTCTCTGGATCAATTTTTGTTCATCAGTTTATGTTGTTCATTATATTCCACAAATGAGTGAGATCATGTTATATTTATCTTTCTCTGACTGACTTATTTCGCTTAGCATAGTGCTCTCCAGGTCCATCCATGCTGTTGCAAATGGTAGGAGTTCCTTCCTTTTTATAGCAGCATTGCATTCCATTGCGTAGATGTACCACTGGTTTTTTCTAAAGTTTTACATATATCTCCTTTTCCCCCAATTGACCCCCTCCCCCATCCCTTCCAGCCCGGGCAAGCTCCCACCACCCCAGTGTCTGTGTCCATTGGTTATGCTAATATGCATGCATATAAGTCCTTTGGTTGCTCTCTAACCCCCCTCCCCTAATATTTGTCTCTAGATCTATCTATTCTTGTTCATCAAATTATGTTGATCATTATATCCTACATATGAATGAGATCATGTGATATTTATGTTTCTCCGACTGGCTTATTTTGCTTAGCATAATGCCCTCCAGTTCCATCCGTGTTGTTGTAAATGATAAAAGTTCCTTCTTTTTAATAGCGTCATAGTATTCCATTGTATAGATGTACCACAGTTTTTTAATACACTCATCTGTTGATGGGCACTTAGGCTGTTTCCAAATCTTAGCTATTGTAAATTATGCTGCTATGAACATAGGGGTGCATATATCCTTTCTGATTGGTGTTTCTAGTTTCTTGGGATATATTCCTAGAAGTGGGATCACTGGGTCAAATGGGAGTTCCATTTTTAGTTTTTCGAGAAAACTCCATGCTATTCTCCACAGTGGCTGCCCCAGTCTGCATTCCTACCAGCAGTGCATGAGGGTTCCTTTTTCTCTGCATCCTTGCCAGCACTTGTCCTTTGTTGATTTGTTGATGATAACCATTCTGACAGGTGTGAGATGGTACCTCATTGACATTTTGAACTGCATCACTCAGATGATTAGTGACTTTGAGCATGTTTTCATATATCTCCTGGCCTCCTGTATGTCCTCTTTCGAAAAGTGTCTATTTAGGTCTGATGGTCATTTTTTTATTGGATTGTTTAACTTCCCTTTGCTAAGTTGTATGAGTTCCCTGTAAATGTTGGAGATTAAACCCTTGTCAGAGATAACATTGGCTAATATGTTCTTCCATGCATTGGATTTTCTTGTTGTTTTGTTAATGGTTTCTTTTGCTGTGCAGAAGCTTTTTATTTTGATGTAGTCCCATTTGTTTATTTTGTCTTTAGTTTCCATTGCCCTAAGGGTTGCATCTGTGAAGATAATGCTTGGCCATATGTCTGAGATTTTGCTGCCTATGGATTTCTCTAAGATTTTTATGATTTCCCATCTTACGTTTAAGTCCTTTATCTATTTTGAGTTTATTTTTGTGCACGGTGTAAGTTGGTGGTCTAGTTTAATTTTTTTTGCATGTATCTGTCCAATTTTCCCAACACCATTTATTGAAGTGACTATCTTGACTCCATTGTATGTCCTTGCCTCCTTTGTCAAATATTAATTAAGCATAGTGGTTTGGGTCGATTTCTGGTTTCTCTATTCTATTCCATTGGTCTATATGCCTGTTCTTGTGCCAGTACCAGGCCATTTTGAGAACAGTGGCTTTGTAATATAGCTTGATATCTGGTATTGAGATCCCTCCTAGTTTGTTCTTTCTCAGGATTGCTGAAGTTTTCAGGGTTTTATTTAATTCTAGATGAATTTTTGGATAATTTGTTCTAGGTCTGTGAAATATGCCATTGGTACTTTAAATGGGAGTGCATTGGGTAGTATGAACATGTTAATGATATTGATTCTATCAATCCATGAACATGGTATGTTGTTCCCTCTATGTTTTCCTCTGTCTCTTTTTCCAGTGTCCTGTAGTTTTCTGAGTATAGGTCTTTTACCTCCTTAGTTAACTTTATTCCGAGGTATCTTAATTTTGTTGGTGCAATGGTAAATGGAGGTTTTTTTTTTTAACCTCTCTTCCTGTAAGTTCACTATTGGTGTATAAAAATGCCATAAATTTTGGGTGTTAATTTTGTATCCTGCTACATTGCTGAATTCATTGATTAAGTCTAATAATTTTTGATGGAGTCTTTAAGTTTTTCTATGTACAGTATCATGTCATTTTCGAATAATGACAATTTTACTTCTTCTTTTCCAATTTGGATGCCTTTTATTTCATCCTTTTCACTGATCGCTATGGCTAGCACTTCCAGCACTATGTCGAAGAGGAGTGGTGAATGTGGGCATCCCTGTCTTTTCCTGTTCTTAGGTGAAATGGTTTTAATTTTTGCCCATTGAGTATGATGTTGGCTGTAGGTTTGTCATATAACGCTTTTATTAGGTTGATCTATGATCCCTCTATTCCCTTTGCTGAGAGTTATTATCAAGAAAGGGTGTTGAATTTTGTCAAATGCTTTTTCTGCATCAATTGATAGGACTATGTGATTTTTATTTCTCAATTTTTTATGTGATATATCATTTTTATTGATTTTCAGATATTGTACCATCCTTGCATCCCTGGGATAAATTCTACTTGGTCATGGTGTATGATCTTTCTGATATAATGCTGGATCCGATTTGATAGAATTTTGTTGAGGATTTTGGCATTTATGTTCATGAGGGATATTGGCCTGTAATTCTCTTTCTTTGTGTTGTCTTTATCTGGTTTTGGTATTAGGGTAATGCTGGCTTCATAGAAAGAGCTTGGAAGTGTTCCTTCCTCTGAATTGTTTCAAATAATCTGAGGAGCATAGGTTTTATTTCTTCTTTGAATGTTTGGTAAAACTCTCCTGTGAAGCTGTCTGGTCCCGTGCTTTTGTTTGCTGGAAGGTTTTTGATGACTGGTTCAATTTCCTTCATAATTATTGGCCTATTGAGATTTTTAGATTCTTCCTGATTGAGTTTTGGAAGGTTGCATTTTTCTAGGAATATGTCCATTTCTTCTAGGTTGTCTAGTTTTTTTAATAGAGTTGTTAATAGTATTTTTTTGCAATCCTTTGTATTTCTGTGGGGTCTGTTGTTATTTTGCCTCTTTCATTTCTGATTTTGTTTATTTGGGTTCTCTCTCTTTGCTTCTTGGTGAGCATGGCTAGAGGTTTATCAATCTTGTTCATCCTTTCAAAGAACCAGCTCTTGTTTTCATGGATCATTTGTATTTTTGTATTTTTTTTGTCTCTATGTCATTTATTTCTGCTCTGATCCTTCCTTCTGCTCACTCTGGGCTTTTCTTGTTTCTCTCTTTCTAATTCTTTAAGTTGTAGAATTAGATAATTTATTACCAGTTTTACTTGTTTTTTTATTTTTATTTATTTATTTTTTTTAGGTAGGCCTGTAGAGCTGTCACCTTCCCTCTCATGACTGCTTTCACTGTGTCCATAGATTATGGGTTTTTGTGTTTTCATTTGTTTCCAGGATGTTTTTTACTTCTTCTTTGATCTCTTTGGTAACCCAATCATTGTTTAATAGCATGCTATTCAACCTCCAAGTGTTTGAAATTTTTTGATTGTTTTATTGTAGTTTATTTCTAATATTATGCTATTGTGGTCTGTGAAGATGCTTGATCTGATTTAAATCTTCTTGAATTTGGAGACTTTGCCTGTGACCCAATATGTGGTCTATCTTTGAAAATGTCCCATGTGCACTTGAGAAGAACGTATATTCCATTCCTTTCTGGCCTGATGTGTTTCTGTTGAGAAATCATTTGATAGTCTAATGGGGGATCCTTTGTAACTTTCTGTCTCTCTCTTGCAGCCTTTAAGATTCTCTCTTTGTCTGAACGTTTGCCATCATAATTACGTTGAGTCTTGGTGTGGGTCTTTTTGGGTTCATCTTCTTTTGGATTCTCTGTGCTTCTGTGACCTTTTTCTTCCCTAAATCAGGGAAGTTTTCTGATATTATTACTTCAAATAGTTTGCTAACCCTTGTTCCTCTTCTTGTCATTCTGACACCCCTATTATTTGTATGTTACTTTGTTTCATGTTGTCCCAAAGCTCTCTTAGGCTCTCCTCCTGGCCTTTAATTTTTCTCTCCAATTGTTTGGGTGTGTTTTGCTGCTCTATTTTCTAATTTGCTAATTCACACCTCTGCTTCTCCTAGTCTACTATTGAAACTTTCCATAGTGTTTTTTTTTTTTTTATTGTAGCTATATTACTCTTTATTTCCTCTAGAGTCTTACATAAGTTGCTGATTTTTTCAATCACAAGGATATTTTTAACAGGACATGGAGGTTGCAAAAATTGGGAGGAGTTCTTGTTATTCTTTATTGACAGTTTTATTAATATACACTTTTTATTGGCTTATAACATCAATCTATTTTTAAATTTTGATGCACACTTAATTTTGAAAAACAAAATAGATATCACATGACTCAGTTTCTCTAAACAGGGAATGACTGTTAAACTTATGGCCTTAATGATTTTGAAAACTTATAAGAAAGGAGAAAAATCAAAAGTTGTGTTTCTTCTGGAGCCCCAAACTCCTTCAGTCCCTTCAGTATCGTAAATGGAGCCATAGATATTACATTTTATTGGTCTGTCATATGTCAAAACAAATTGTCAGGCTAAAACCTCAGATTGTGATGAATACTAGTCATACTCATCACTAGTTCTATAGCTGTTCTCAACAACTAGGACCACAAGACAGATTGATGCATGAAACCTATGGCTTAAAATACCTTGACTTTGTCCCCAGGTCGCTCTGGTCCTTCCTCAGAATCTGCCTCACTATCCTCTTAGCAGCTGGTTAAGCCTTATGTTTGGGGAGAGGATGTTCACATGAGGTGATGGCTTTACTTCTCAGTGGTGATCCTGGCATAGGGTAGAGCCACTCTACTGCATTATAAGATGTTGCTGCCCAGTGCCAGCAATAACATTCAGTCTGAGTTCCTCACAGCATTGGGAACACTATGGCCCTTGCAGTGATTCACTGCAAGTATAGAACCAAAAATAGATGAATTTTTCATTGCAGGTCCTGGCTTATGCTTACTATGACAGGAACAAAGTAGAATACTTATATTGTCCTGAGATGGAGGGTGCTTTGCACAACTCTGCCTCAGAGAATAGCATTGTAATCTTATTTCTACTGGGATGTTCTTTTAGGTTTGCAGGTTGCCATGGCATCTAGACCCAACATGATGGCCCCCATTTGCCTGGTGGAAAACTACAATGAGCATCTGTCAGTGAATCAGGAAGCTCTAGAGATTCTTGACCAGATTTCTCAGCCAGTGGTGGTCGTGGCCATTGTAGGACTGTATCGTACAGGCAAATCCTACTTGATGAATAAGCTTGCAGGACAGAATCACGGTGAGTGGTATCTTAGGTAGAGGACAATTCTTTGACTCTAGCTATATCACAGTTTCTTAGTTTTCTTCATTAGTCACATGAAAAAAAAAAGAGCTAAATTCCTTTCAATAAACAAACCTTCTAATTCTAATTCTTACTAATAAATTATGACCTTAATTAGTGTTATCTCAGGCCAGGGCCAATTTTGTTACTCTAACTAAATCATAGCTTATTAGTTTTCTTCCCTGATTACATGAAGTGAGAACTAAACTCCTCTCAATAAACCAAATTTCTAAGTCTAATTTTCATCACTAAATTATTACTTTAATATATTCTCTTGCCATATTTATAGTTTTACTTCTGTTAAGGAAAATCACTCCTAGTAATACATAGACTCCTTTTTTTTTACCTGTGCCAATGAGGTCTTAAAATTGTGCCTCCTCTCTTGCTCATAATATGTTTTACTCTCTCTATAGAATTTTGCTTTTCCTATGAATATATAAAGATAATTGCATATCTATCACCATGTTTAAAGATTTTTGTGAGTTCACATCCCATTGTTCTTAACAACCTCTCCCACAACATTTGCCATTTTTATTTTTATCACTTTGATTGGAAAAATATTATCTGAATTTCTTTTTCTTTAGATGTCTCTCTTCTATCCACTTCTATTCGGCCTTTACTGGGCCATTTTTGAAATGCTCTTATTGTGGTATTCAATGACTTTTATTACCGTATTTTCCGGCATATAAAATGACTTTTTAACCCAGGAAAATCTTCTCAAAAGTCGGGGTTGTCTTATATGCCGAGTGTCATCTTATAGGGCAGGTATATCCCAAACTCTATATTTTAACTGGAAAAGTTGGGGGTCGTCTTATATGCCCAGTCATCTTATACGCCGGAAAATATGGTATGTCTGATTCATGGATGCATTTCACCTCCATTTTGAGCTCTTGCTGGGTATCATTTTCACAGTTAACATTCATCTCCTCCTTTGAATAGATGACACACAAAGTAAAGCATTCTTACAAAATAGAGAAAGCACCATCTTATATTCTGGGGTACTTCCATTCCAAAAAGTCTGATTTTGTAGTCCCTTGGCTGCTTAGTTTGTCTATTGTCACTGTGGGTTCAGTCTCCCTTTTATTTATAGGTTTCCCTTTGGGCTCTACGGTGCAGTCTCAAACCAAGGGCATCTGGATGTGGTGTGTGCCTCACCCCAATAAGCCTGATTATACTCTGGTCCTTCTAGACACCGAGGGCCTGGGTGATGTGGAAAAGGTAAGGCAGAGAGTCACAGATAAAATGATTTCAACCTGGATATTCTCATAATGAACTCTTTAATTTAACTGCTTGATCTGTTTGTGAAATCTAGAAATCCAACTACACATCAGGCAAATGCTCGCTTGTTTGACTCTTATTTCTAGGTAAGGTGTCATGGTACATTGAGTAAATTTTTTCTATTTCTCAGCAATGCATGACTAATTTGATTCAATTGCTGAACACCATATCCCTGGGTCTCTAAGTTAGTACTGTAGATACTAGTGACCCATGTAAAAGCCCTGCCCTCAAAAAGTCTGCAGTTCTTAAAAAAAAAAAAAAAAAAGTCTGCAGTTCTCTGGTGAAGTTCACCAAGTACTCACCAAGCATTCTGGAAGACTTTGAGACAGCTCTGAATGAGATGGTTCTATAAAAGCATGTGTTTGTCCTACAACATTTTAAGATGGGTCTTTGATATTTTAGTTTTCTACTAAAGGATGAAATGAATGATTTTTACTTTTCTGCTTTAGTTTGAGACTTATTTGGAAACTAGAGGCCTGGTGCACAAAATTCGTGCACTGGGGTGGTGTCCCTCAGCCTAGCCTGTGCCCTTTTGCCGTCTGGGACCCTTTGCTTCTTACACCCGCCTGCTTGCCGTTGCTTCTTACTGCTTGGCTTGCTGCTCCTTAGAGCTGCTGCAGAGGCAAGAGAAGCTTCTGCCACTGCTGCTGGGCTCGCCAGCTGTGAGCCCGGCCTTTGGCTGAGCAGTGCTTCCCCTGTGGGAGCGCACTGTCCACCAGGGGACAGCTTTTGCATTGAGCGTCTGCCCCCTGGTAGTCAGTGTGCATCATAGGTTCCAGTCCTTCTGGTCATTCAGCCATAATGGTCGCTTAGGCTTTTATTATATAGGTAGTACCTAAATTTCTACAACTTTTTATTTCTACCCAAAGAAGACTTAGAAATTTTGTGTTTATTTTTATGTATATATCAAACAGTCTTGCTGTCTGTATAACCTATTGTTTGTCATAAGTGCCACTTCTTATTGTAATCATTTTTTTAAATTGGGCTTTGGAATATAAATGGACAAATCAGCATTTCCCTCAAAATTTTTCTAGGCATTTTCCACTTTTGCTCTGGTGAAAATTTAGACAGTGTTTATAATAGAATGAAAATTCTGTATTGTGCCGTTATTTAGATCTGCTGTATTTATTCAAACAAATTAACCTCTCCTTTAAGGTCCTTCATTTGTTTGCACTAGACTCACTATCCAGTTTTAACTTCTTGACCTACCCTCTGTTCCAGTCAGATCAAATAACTACTTTTATTGAAAAGACTTCTGTATGTGGCCATGTCTACTTTTGTTTCTGTGGGTCTTTCCATGTGCAAGATACCTTCACTTATTCAAATTCACACTCTGCTAAGTCTTTAATTTTCAATCAAGATGCTGAGGAAGACTTTATGTTATGTAAAATTTTATAGCTTTCAGAGCTCTGGTCTTCCATGCTAGACTTGTAAATTTTAATTTAATACTTCTTAAAATTTATATTCATTATTGAAAGTATTACATATTTTTTCCTTCTTCCCCTCCTATTGACCACGTCTTCCTCACACCTATCTCCTCTGCAGACCTTCAGCATGCTATTGTCAGTGTCCATGTTTTGTGCATATATGCATGTAAGTTCTTCGGTTGATATTATCTCTTCCTCCCCCCCTTAATTTACTATTAGAACTACAGGTTCCAATGCTTATATACATTACTTTGATGTAGCATCCTATAGATATTATCCTTGTTATATTCCTTGCTATGTTCATCATGGCTTTGAAATAGTCACCTTGAAAGTAATATTTGTCGCCGAAACCGGTTTGGCTCAGTGGATAGAGCATCGGCCTGCGGACTGAAAGGTCCCAGGTTTGATTCCGGTCAAGGACATGTACCTTGGTTGTGGGCACATCCCCAGTGGGGGATGTGCAGGAGGCAGCTGATCAATGTTTCTCTCTCATCGATGTTTCTGGCTCTCTGTCCCTCTCCCTTCCTCTTTGTGAAAAATCAATAAAATATATATTAAAAAAAAAGAAAGTAATATTTGTCATTTTAAACTGACTTCTATTTTAACAACAGTGGACATATTCAGTAGTTTCTCATAAACACTTCTTGGATATATCCCCAGTTATGTTAACTATGGAGTATTTTATATAGCCCATGACCAACAAATATATGTAGAATAAATATGTACTAACATCATTCATTTAACATAAAGCACACCAGGTGCTGCACTAAGTTATTTTATACGTTATTTTATTTCATCCAATTCATTAAAAAGAAAACTCTGTGATTATAAAAATCACATTCACAAGTAATGTTTTTGTAATTGCTAAAGCTCATATGTATATTTATTCCCATCTTCAAACTTACTTGTTTGCATGGTGAGTACATTATCTGAAATAAAAGGAAGGACTGTTAGACTTAGTGTCTGAATGAATTTCTATAGGGTAAACCACTGAATGTCTTGCCCTAATGTACTTCTAGGGAGACCCTAAGAATGACTCATGGATCTTTGCCCTGGCCGTGCTTCTGAGTAGCAGTTTCGTCTACAACAGCATGAGCACCATCAACCACCAGGCCCTGGAGCAGCTGCAGTATCCTTCCAGGAACCAGACCTCCATGTGTCATGGAGGCTGTGGGAATGGAGATCCAGTCAGTTTCTCCTTTCCTCTTACTTAGTTGCTTTTGGTAGACCAAAAGGAACCAGAGTGAAAGAGAGTGTTTGTAATACTATTTTTTTTTTTTAATTAGAGAAATGTGGGAATTGTGTGTAGAAAGTTTATTTTCCTTAGCCAGGTCCTAGTTATGTGACAGAGTTGACAGAACTCATCAGGGCAAAGTCCTCCCCTACACCAGATGAAGTAGACGATTCAATAGAGTTTGTGAGTTTCTTTCCAGACTTTATCTGGACCGTACGGGATTTCACCCTGGAGCTGAAGTTAAATGGTCACCCTATCACAGCAGATGAGTACCTGGAGAATGCCTTGAAGCTGATTCCAGGTAACATAGTGTGGCTGGGCAGTGGATGGTCCAATACAGGGTGGAAGGTACTAAATATCATGTCTGGAGTTGCATTTGTACTTGAGACTAGCTGTCTGCAGAAATGGTGGCTGGGAATGGGTTGAAAAGCTCTATGGACTGGAGTTTAAGTTTACTTAGAAAAGTGGAGCCTAAAGCAGAGTAAAACTATTCATAACCCATTTGTTCTTTACACATTGGAACTGAGAATCCAACTGTAACTTTGAATACAGAGTTGCTAAAGCCTTCTAAAAAGCAGACATTTATGTTTATTATTTTAGCTTCTGCTTTTCTATGTTGAGGAAAACAACTGATCAAATACTTGTTTGGCATAAAATTACAATGAAAAGCCTACTAATGAAAAAATGTCTTTCATGTAATTAGACATAATTCTTCTAAAATGGGCATATAATTTTCTAATATCTTTATACATATGTTATTTATAAAAATGACTTTATGTTCTCATAAACCTGAAGTAGTATATTTTGTCTTTTCAATCTACCCATTTGTGTAATTTTTGATAATTATCAGAATATAATTTTAATTTGTATATCAAAGATTTTTTATTTTTAAATAATTTTATTTTATTTATTTAAATTTTATTTTATTTAAAGTATTACAAATAGTAGTACTTATATCTCCTTTTTTTCCTCATTGACCTCCCCCTGGCCTCCCCTAACCCCAGGCACATGACTTCATCCTCACCCCCAGTGTCTTGTGTCTATTGGTTATGCTTATATGCATGCATACAAGCCCTTCGATTGAGCTCTTACCCCTCCCCCACACCCTCCCCTGCCTTCCCGCTGTAGTTTGACAGTGTGTTGGATGCTTTTATGCCTTTGTATCTATTTTTGTTCATCCTATCTAATAAAAGAGTAATATTCAAATTGACCATCACTCCAAGACACAAGATGGCCACCCCCATGTGGTCAAAGATGGCTGTCTCCATGTGGACACAAGATGGCCACCACAAGATGGCCTCCAGGGGAGGGCAGTTGTGGGCAGTTAGGGATGACCAGCCCAGCAGAGGAGGGCAGTTGGGGGAGACCAGGCCAGCAAAGGAGGCCAGTTGGGGGGAACCCAGGCCTACAGGGAGGGGCAATTAGGAGGGACCAGGTCAGCAGGGTAAGGCAGTTGGGGAGGACCAGGACTGCAGGGAGTGCAGTTGGGGGGGGCAGGCCTGTAGGGGAGAGAAGTTGGGGGAGACCAGGCCTGCAGGGGAGGGCAGTTGCGGGGGGACCAGGCCTGGAGTGGAGGGCAGTTGGGGAGGACCAGGCCTGCAGGGGAGGACAGTTGTGGGGGACCCAGGCCTGCAGGACAGTTGGGGGTGACCAGCCTAGCAGGAGAGGGCAGTTAGGGGTAACCTGGCCAGCAGGGGAAGGCAGTTGGGGGCAATCAGCCTGCAGGGGAGGCCAGTTAGGGGCAATTGGGCTGGCCAGTGAGCAATTAGGCATTGATCAGGCTGGCAGAGGAGTGGTTAGGGGGTGATCAAGCTGGCAGGCAGAGCGGTTAGGGGCAATCAGGCAGAGGCAGGCGAGTGGTTGGGAGCCAGCAGTCCCAGTGGGATTGGGCCTAAACAGGCGGTCAGACATCCCTCAAGGGGTCCCAGATTGGACAGGGTTCAGGCTGGGCTGAGGGACCCCTCTCCCCCATGCACAAATTTCTTGCATCGGGCCTCTAGTGAGTTTATAATGTTCTTTATATTCCACAAATGAGTGAAATCATGTTATATTTATCTTTCACTGACTGGCTTATTTCACTTAGCATAATGCTCTCCAGTTCCAACCATGCTGTTGCAAATGGTAAGAGTTCCTTCTTTTTTATAAGAGCATAGTATTCCATTGCATAGATGTACCACAGTTTTTTAATCCACTCATCTGCTGATGGGCATATAGGCTGTTTCCAAATCTTAGCTATTGTGAATTGTGCTGCTATGAACATAAGGGCACATATATCCTTTCTGATTGGTGTTTCTAGTGTCTTGGGATATATTCCTAGAAGTGATATTACTGGGTCAAATGGGAGTTCCATTTAATTTTTTGAAGAAACGCCATACTGTTTTCCACAGTGGCTGCACCAATCTGCATCCCACCAGCAGTGAAGGAGGGTGCTTTTTCTCCACATCCTAGCCAGCACTTGTTGTTTGTTGATTTGTTGATGATAGCCATTCTGGTAGGTGTGAGATGGTACCTCATTGTTGTTTTGATTTGCATCTCTTGGATAATTAGTGACATTGAGCATGTTTTCATATGTCTCTTGACTTTCTATATGTCCTCTTTCAAAAAGTACGTATTTAGTTTTTTTTTTGCCCGTTTTTTGATTGGATTGTTTACCTTCCTTTTGTTAAGTTATATGAGTTCCCTGTAAATGTTGGAGATTAAAGTCTTAAATCAGAGATAACATAGGCAAATATGTTCTCCCATGAAGTGGGCTTTCTTGTTTTGTTGATGGTTTCTTTTGCTGTACAGAAACTTTTTATTTTGATGTAGTCCCATTGTTTATTTTCTCATTAGTTTCCATTGCCCTAGAAGCTCTATCAATAAAGATATTGCTACGACAAATGTCTTCTACTTTAGTGCCTATGGATTTTTCTAAGATTTTTATGGTTTCCCATCTTATGTTTAAGTCCTTTATCCATTTTGAGTTTATTTTTATGTGTGGCTTACGTTGGAGGACTAGTTTATTTTGCATGTATCTGTCCAATTTTCCCAACACCATTTATTGAAGAGACTATCTTGACTCCATTGTATGTTCTTGCCTCCTTTGTCAAATATTAATTGAGCATAGTGACTTGTGTCAATTTCTTGGTTCTCTGTTCTGTTCCACTGGTCTATATGTCTGTTCTTGTGCAAGTACCAGGCAATTTTGAAAACAGTGGCTTTGTAGTATAGCTTGATATCTGGTATTGAGATCCCTCCCACATTGTTCTTCTTTCTCAAGATTGTTGCAACTATTTGGGGTCTTTTTTTATTCAAGATGAATTTTTGGAGAGTCTGTCCTAGGTCTTTGAAGTATGTAGTTGGTATTTTAATGAGGATTGCATTGAATTTATAGATTGCTTTGAGTAGTATGGTCATTTTAATAATGTTGATTCTACCAAATCCATGAACATGGTATATTCTTCCATTTGTTCATGTCTTCCTTTATCTCTTTTTTCAGTGTCCTAAAATTTTCTGAGTACAGGTCCTTTATCTCCTTGGTTAAATTTATTCCTAGGTATCTTAATTTTTTTTGTTACAATGGTAAATGTGATTGCTTTTTTACTTTCTCTTGCTGTGATTTCATTAGTTGTGTATAGAAAAGCCATATACTTCTTGGTGCTAATTTTGTCTCCTGCTACATTGCTGAATTCATTTATTAAATCTAGTAGTTTTTTGATGGAGTCTTTGGGGTTTTCTATGTACAATATCAATGTCACCTGTGAAAAAGGACAGTTTTACTTCTTCTTTTCCAATTTGGATGCCTTTTATTTCTTCTTCTTATCTAATAGCAATGGCTAGTACTTCCAGTACTGTGTCAAACAGGAGTGGTGAGAGTGGGCATCCCTGTCTTGTTCCTGTTTTTAGGGAAAATGGTTTTAGTTTTTGCCTATTGAGTATCATCCTTTTATCCCACCTTGCTGA
Source organism: Cnephaeus nilssonii (assembly GCF_951640355.1). Classification (NCBI taxonomy): domain Eukaryota; kingdom Metazoa; phylum Chordata; class Mammalia; order Chiroptera; family Vespertilionidae; genus Cnephaeus; species Cnephaeus nilssonii. The sequence continues at coordinate 36,899,258 of NC_137078.1, forward strand.
GCGTTTTTATCAAGAAAGAGTGTTGGATTTTGTCAAATGCTTTTTTTGCATCAATGGATATGATTATATGGTTTTTATCTCTCAGTTTGTTTATGTGATGTATCACATTTATTGATTTGCAGATATTGTACTATCCTTGCATCCTTGGAATAAATCCCACTTGGTCATGGTGTATGATCTTTCTAATGTAATGCTGGATTTGATTTGCTAGAATTTTGTTAAGAATTTTGGCATCTATGTTCATGAGGGATATTGGCCCATAATTCTTTCTTTGTTTTTTTCTTTATCTGGTTTTGGGATTAGGGTAATATTGGCTTCATAGAAATAGCTTGAAAGTGTTCCTTCCTCTTGAATTGTTTGAATAGTCTGAGGGAGATAGGTTTTATTTCTTCTCTGAATTTTTGATAAAAGTCCCCTGTGAAGCTGTCTGGTCCAGGGCTTTTGATTATTGGAAGTTTTTTTTGATTACTGCTTCAATTTCCTCCATAGTTATCAGCCTATTCAATTTTTTTTATTCCTACTGGTTGAGTGTTGGAAGGTCATATTTTTCTAGGAATATGTGCATTTCTTCTATTTTTACAAGTTTGTTGGAATAGAGTTGTTCATAATATTTTTTTGTAATCCTTTATATTTCTATGGGGTCTGTTGTTATTTTGCATCTTTCATTTCTGATTTTGTTTGGCTCCTCTCTCTTTGCTTCTTGGTAAGCCTGGCTAGAGGTTCATCAATCTTGTTTATCCTTTAAAAGAACCAGCTCTTAGTTTCATTGACCTTTTGTATTTATTTATTTTTTTTGTCTCTATGTCATTTATTTCTGCTCTGATCTTTATTATTTCCTTCCTTCTGCTCACTCTGGGGCTTTTCTTGTTACTCTCTAATTCTTCAAGTTGCAGAGTTAGATGGTTTATTACCAGTATTTCGAGGTAGGCCTGAAATACTATAAACTTCCCCCTTCAGGATTGCTTTCAGTATGTCCCAAAGATTTTGGATTGTTGTGTTTTCATTGTCATTTGTTTCCAAGATGCTTTTTATTTCTTCTTTGATCTATTTGGCAACCCACTCACTGTTTAGTAGTATGCTATTCAGCCTCCAAGTGTTTGAATTTTTGTGATTGTTTTTATTGTAGTTGATTTCTAATTTTATGCCATTCTGATCTGAGAACATGCTTGATATGATTTCAATCATTTTGGATTTGGAGAGGCTTTGCCTGTGTCTCAATAAGTGGTCTATATTTGGAAATGTCCCATGTGCGCTTGAGAAGAATATATATTCTGTAGTTTTGGGGTAGAATGTTCTAAAGATGTTGATTAAGTTTATCTGATCTAGTGAGTCATTTAGCATTGCTGTTTCTTTTCTAATTTTTTGTCTCAAGGATTTATCCAGTGATATTAATGGGATGTTAAATTCTCCTACATTGATTGTAATACTATCAATTTCTCCCCTGATATCTCAGAAGTTTTTTTATATATTAGGGTGCTCCTGCATTGGGTGCATATATAGTATATTTAACAGACTTATATCCTCTTGTTGTATCGATCTCTTTAGAATTATGAAGTGGCCTACCTTGTCTCTTGTTATGGCCTTCATTTTGAGGTCTATTTTGTCAGATATAAGTATTGCTACCCCAGTATATTTTTCATTTCCATTTGCCTGATAGATATTTTTCCATCCCTTCACTTTCAGTCTGTGTGAGTCCCTTGTTCTGAGGTGGTTCTTCTGAAGACAGCATATATATATTGGTCATGTTTTCTTATCCATTCAGTCACTCCATGTCTTTTGATTGGAGCATTTAATTTTTTAAGTTTAATGTTATTATTGATTGGTACTTGTTTGTAGACATTTCTGTACTTTATGCCTGTGTGTTCCTCCCTATCTATTTCTTCTTTTCACAGTATTCCCTTTAGCATTTCTTGCATTTCTGGCTTGCTAGTGATAAACTCCCTTAGCATTTCTTTTTGTCTGCCAAGCTCCTGATTTCTCCTTCAATTTTGATTGATAGTCTTGCTGGATAGAATATTCTTGGATTTAGTCCTTTGCTTTGCATCACTTTGTATACTTCATTCCATTACCTTCTAGTTTGGTTTGTTCCTGTTGAGAAATCATTTGATAATCTGATGGGGGATCCTTTGTAGGTAACTGTCTGTCTCTATCTTGCAGCCTTTAAGATTCTCTCTTTGTCATTAACATTTGCCATTGTAATTATGACGTGTTTTGGTGTGGATCTTTTTTGGATTCATCTTTCTTGGGAATCTCTGTACTTGTGAGACTTTTTTTCCCCCCATATCAGGGAATTTTTCTGTCATTATTTCTTCAAATAGATTCTCTAGTCCTTGCTCCTCTTCTTGTCCTTCTGGTACCCCTGTTATGCGTATGTTACTTCATTTTGTGTTGTCCCAAAGTTCCCTTATGCTCTCCTTCTGTTTTTTTTTTTAATTTTTTTTCTCCAGTTGGAGTTCTGATTGGGCTTGTTTCTCTACCTTATCTTCTAACTCACTAATTCCTCTTATTCTTCTGGTTTACCGTTGAAACCTTCCATAACATTTTTGATTGTAGCTATGTCACTTTTGATTTCTTCCTTATTTTTGCATAGGTTGTTGATTCTCTCATCCATCCACTTTATGAACTGTATGACCATTACTCTGAATTCTTTTTCTGTCATATTGCATGTCTCCGTTTCACTTATTTCCTTTCTTGGTGATTCCTCTTTTTCTTTCTTCTGGGGATTGTTTCCTTGTCTTTCCATTCTAACTATCATCAGAAGGTCCAAACGCTGAGTTGCGGGGGCCCTGCGCCATGTGCAGTGGAAACGTCGCACCACCAGAGTGTCACTGAAGAGCTCCGACAACGAGACCTGTGGCTGCTGTGGGTCAGTGGGTGCCACATGTGCCAAGAATCAGAGTCATTGGTGCTCAGTGCAGCCTCATGCGTGCACCTAGAATCAGGATCTCACATGCGCCGTGCTGAAAAAAAATAAGTCCCCGTAGTCATGCACCAAAAATCAGAGTCCTCTGGCATATGCAGAGTCCCCTTATGTATGCGCCGAGAATTAAGTATTGGAGTCTCTGCCACTTGGTGCGACCTTGCGCTGAGAATCAGGTTCCCTGTGTGCATTTGTGCCAAGAATTGGAGTCACCGGAGCTCAGTTTGCGTGCACTGAGAATTAGGGATCTCATGTGCGTGCAATGAGAAACAGAGTCCCAGCATGTGAGTGCTGAGAGTCAACTTACTGGTTCAGTGCTGCCTTTTCCTGTGCATTGGATAGGCACGACTGTGGTGTCTGGCGGTTGGCAGCTGTGAATTGGGAAGACTCAGTTTTTGCTGCTGTGACCTTGTGCCCTTGATGGGATTCATCAGCCCAGCAGCGGCTCACAGAGGCACCCGGTGGTCGTTTGCCATGGCAGAGCACTCAGAAAGGCCCCGGCGCTGAAGCTGTTTTACCTGTCGTGTCTGTGGGCAAGCAGCCAGGAAGGAGGGGGTTCCAATTTCCATTGCTGGGGTGTGTTCCCTTGTTTGGCTACAAGTGCACCCAATGGGGGCTCACAGTGGCACTGAACAGCCACTTTTGAGGCGGTGGGCTCAGGAGGCCTGCACAATGGAAAGGCACTACTGTGGTGTCTGGAGGTCGACAGCCAGGGAGAGGGAAGTCACACTTACTGCTGTGGGAGCCATGCACCCTTGGAGGTGGAAGTCCTAGGGATCTGCAGGTCTGTGGGCAGGGCAATAGGATTTTGACTGGAGTGACTGCAGGGTCACGGGCAGTGTCCAAGGCCAGTCTGGGTGGTGGTGCTGATGAGTTCCTAGAAGAGGCTGCTGTCCCCTTCAAGATGACAAGGGCTCTGTGCCCCAGCCCCACAGTCCAGGGAGTGCCGCTGGCGACGGTAGGTGCTCCCTGTCCAGGAAAGCCCGGTCTGCCAGCCCCTGATATTCCTGCTGGATTTTATTGTCCCTCACTCACTGACATCTATTTTCAATTGTAGTTTACACTCAATATCATTTTGTATTATTTTCAAATATATAGCACAATAGTCAGATAACACATACTTTACAGTGAGTTCCCCCCTATATTTCAAGTACCCACCTGGTACCATGCATAGATAGTACAATATTATTTACTATATTCCGTATGCTGTTTTTTACATCCCCATGAATATTTTCTAAATACCAACTTATATTTGTTAATGCCTTCACTTTTTTCACCCCCCCCTCATGCAGCCATCAATTTTTTTCTCTATATGTATTAGTCTGTATCAATTTTGTTTGTTTGTTTTTTTTAGAATCCACAAATAAGTGAAGTCATATGATATTTGTCTTTCTCTGTGTAACTTATTTCACTGAGCACAGTACTCTCTAGATTCATCCATGATATCTCAAATGGTATGATTTCATTCTTTATTATGATTGAGTAGTATTCCATTGTGTATATTACCACCTGTACTTTATCTACTTGTCTATTTTGGGGCACTTAGGTTACTTCCATATCGTGGCTATTGTAAATAATGCTGCAATGAATATAGGAATCATATATTCTTTTTGAATTCGTGTTTTGGATTTCTTCAAATATAACCAGTAAGTGAAGTCACTGGGCCATAAGGTAGCTCTATTTTTAATTCTTTTGAGAAACCTCCATTCTCTTTTCCATAGTAGCTGCACAAATCTGCATTCCCACCAACAGTGCACAATGGTTCCCTTTTTTTTCACATCCTCAGCAACCCTTATTTCTTGTTTATTTATTAATTAGGACAGGCATGAGGTGATATCTCATTGTTGTTTTAACTTGCATTTCTCTGATGATTAGCAATGTTGAACATCTTTTCATATGTGTATTGGCCTTCATGTCTGAGATTTTACTGTCAATGTTTTATTCTAGTAGATTTATGGTTTTGAGTCTTACATTTAAGTCTTTAATCTATTTTGAGTTTATTCTTGTATATGGTGTAAGAAGGTGGTGTAGTTTCACTTCTTTTGCACATATTTGTCCAATTTTCCAACACCATGCACCAATTAGGCTGCCTTTACCCCATTATATGTTGTTTTACCTCCTTTGTCATCTATTAATTGATTGTAATTGCATGGGTTTATTTCTGGGCACTCTGTTGTGTTCAATTGATTTATATGTCTGTTTTTATTCCAGCACTATGCTGCTTAGATTACCACAGTATTGTATTATAGTTTGGTATCAGGTAGCGTAATACTTCCAACTTTATTCTTTCTCAGTATGTCTGTGACTATTCAGGCTCTTTTATGGTTTCATATACATTTTTGGATTATTTCTTGTAGTGATGTGAAAAACACCATTGGTATTTTGAGATAGATTGTGTTGAATCTATAGATTTCTCTGGGCATTATAGACATTTTAATTATGTTAATTCTTTCTACCTGTATCATAGCTTTTTTTTCAATTTCCCCATATGTACCCATGCTACAATTTCAAAATAATAAAAATATTTGAATGGGTTACATTTACATAAACATGTAGGTATCTGATGAACCCTTGAAAGAAATTGCACTTCTGATTTATACACTCTTGATTTCATGTTTCTATTTATGATTTCTCAAAACAATGAGAAATGGGCTACACAGAACAGCAAAGCTATGAAATGAATATAATTCTTTACCTTAAAGAGTTTAGAGACTAATGGTGATATCTTAAAATTATGTTTTCGCTACATTTACTCTTCACTCTTCAGATGATTTTACTTTTTTAAAAGCTAATGTTGTACACATTATTTCTAGCATCTAAACAGTTTTCTTTAGATAATCTGATGTTATTTCCAACATTGCTTCATTAAGTCTTATTTGAGCTCTTCATTTTGATCCACAGCTTCATTTTCCCATGAGATCAAGTAGACCAAAAACTTACATTTGACCCATGTTTCTGTTATTCATTCAGTAGCTAATATTGTCAATATAGACAATACTCTACCATTTTAGGTCCGATAGCAACAATAGGTTGCTGTAGTTGTTTTTTAAGCATACTTAATCTCTTCCAAAATTTTTCCCCAAAGTTGTATCATCGGTAAATATGATGTTAAAGAAGCATTTGGATGTCCATGCTAAAGGAGTTATAACCAGAAGTTATACAGAGAGAATATGGCAAAGATACAAAAATCCCTGTCATAAAAATCTTTAGATCCTCTGTCCTCAGACTGCTCCTACTGTAATACCTGTTTTTATTTTTGTTTGTTTTATCTTTCAGGCAGGAATCCCAAAGCCCAAATATCCAATCTCCCCAGAGAGTGCATCCGGCATTTCTTTCCAAAACGAAAGTGTTTTGTCTTTGACCGGCCAATAAATGACAAAGAACTCCTAGCCAATATTGAGAAGGTTGCAGACAACCAACTGGATCCTAACTTTAAGGAACAAACAATGAATTTCTGTTCTTACATCCTCACCCAGACGAGGACCAAGACCCTCAGGAAGGGAATCACAATCACTGGGAAACGTGAGTCTCCATTTCACATTTTGTGGGGCCTCATAATTGTTGAATATATTATAGGATGTGTTCTCCAGGATTTGTGTTTGATAAATTATGGGTCTACAGATATTCATACTCCACGAAGACACGTGTATACTTATCATACTTTTGGGTGTTTTTAAATTCCTCTCCAAAGTTACAACCATTGACAGCAAAATATATAGCATCCATACATATAAAAAGTGTTCTACTAATAATGAATCACTAACTGGGTGTAAAAACAGAATACACTATTTCCTTAATTGAAGTCATTTATAATGAATGAGATTTGCAAGAAGAATACAAAAGATATTTTGGAGGTTTAGAGCAAATTAACAATGCACCTTAGCCCATAAAGCTCTGAAAATTTATAGGAAGCTTCAGAATTCAGAAAAAATATAGGATCACATTTACCCTGCCTCATCTGTTTACCTATGTAAGCAATTTGCTTCTAAGATTTTCAATGGGAAATTATGTTTTCCAGATATCCTTTAGTATGTTAGATGAAGGAATATATTGAATTATGTTAGTTTGTGGTCTAAAGAAACATAAAAATTAAGAGTCAATGGGACAATAGTGTTACTGGAGGAAATATGTTCTTCTGTGGTGTTGTGTGAAAGGAATTTAAGGGACCCTTGATGTAGGAGGAGTTTTAAACAATAATGGCAAGGTTTATTAAAGTGAAAAGCAAAGTACACTCTCAGGGAGACAGAGAGCTGGCGGGCTAGAGAGCAGCTACTGCCCTGAAGTATTTGTTAAGCTTCCCCATATATATTTGGGTTTGGGAAAGAGCAGGCTTTCTTTAAAACTATCCAATCTCATTCCTGTTTTCTTCAAGGCTTGTGCCCTTCCCCTATGCAATCTTTCCCCCAGTTTGTCCCCCCCCCCACTAATGGTCCACATTTTGGCTCCTATTGAACATGCTTCATAGTTCTGCTTGGTCATTTGGCTCCTATTGTGCAGGTACTTAGTAAAGGAATTCTTTCTGCACCATTTTTTCCCCATCCTGGTTAATTGGGTGGACTCCCCAAGGTGTTTGTAAGACTATTTTTTTCTATTGAATCAGGCTTTATCAGATGTCTCATTCCATTAGGCCCCTAGTCTCTTGTTAATATCTAACTAACTGCGTAGACCAATAATAGTAGAAGGAAGTAGTGTGTGTGTGTGTGTGTGTGTGTGTGTGTGCATTTGTGTGTGTGTATACATGTGCACATATGTGTGTGTTTGGTTGTGAGAGACAGACAGATAGATTTAGAAATGTAGTCTTCGAATCATAGATCCTATTGAGTAATATCCCTTAAATTTCCTGGCTTATTAGGGCTAAGGACTCTGGTGGTGACTTATGTGGATGCCATCAACAGTGGAGCAGTGCCTTGTTTGGAGAATGCAGTGACAACTCTCGCCCAAATTGAGAACTCAGGGGCTGTGCAGAAGGCAGCCGACCACTACAGTGAGAAGATGGCCCAGAGAGTGAACTTCCCCACAGACACCCTGCAGGAACTGCTGTACCTGCATGCAGCCTGTGAGAGGGAAGCCATTGCAATCTTCATGGAGAACTCCTTCAAGGATGACAACCAGGAGTTCCTGCAAAATCTTGTGGTACTTTGTCTTATTATTTATTTACCCTTTGTGACTCTCCCCTTGAAAAATGAAGCCTAGAAGAGCTTTTCTGACCCAAGTCCTCCTCTCTCACTCATTGATTGTGTGGTCTGGATTCTTATGAAGGATACAGTTTAAAAAGACTGCATTTTCTTCTTCCTCTCCCCACCAAACCTCAGGTACTTTATGTAAAAATTTCTCTGGTCTCCGATGCATAATCAGTATAGATACCTTTTTGAACTGAATACTTATATTGAATTCAAGCCTGCCCTGAACACCCAAAAGTCATTACTCGGCTAGTCACTTTATTGAGGGACTCTCCCACTCTCAGGAACCAAATGTCTCTTAACAGCCCCTCCATACCGGGCTATTTTCAACTCCTATGGCTTCTTGTTGTATCATTGTGTCATTGAAGATGGAATTAACAAAAGTTACAGCTGCAGGGAGCCATAGAGATGAGGGAATTCAACATCAACATTTTTGATGAGGAACCTGAGACCCAGGAAGATTGGAAGCTTTTCCATGGCTCACATGGAATTTTCTGGGTTGTGAGTAAAGGAAGCCTTGTAATTCCTGTTTTATTCCATGTCCTTCTCCAACAAAATGCTTTTCTTATGAGGACCACATCTAGACTTCCCTCCACCAGATTCTTTGGAATTTTTTCTCCTCTGTTCCTTTCTCCTGGTGACAGCCCTCTATACTTCCCTTGCAGGAAATCATAAAGGATAAGCAGGATAAGTTCTTGCTGCAGAATGAAGAGACATCTGTTAAATACTGCCAGGATAAACTTGAGCAGCTTTCCAAGTCCCTAATGGAAAGTATTTCAGCAGGCATTTTCTCTGTTCCTGGTGGTCACAAGCTCTACATGGAAACCAAGAAAAGGATTGAACAGGACTACTGGCAAGTGCCCAGGAAAGGAGTGAAGGTGAGGAATAATGGGAGCATAGGGATCCTACAGATTAAAGTCAAGAGGGTCTCCTGGAAATCGGTCACAGAACCGGTTGTGGATAATATGAGAGCATGGGGATATCATGACTGTTTTAGTGTTAAAGGCCCATAATTTGGTCTTTCTTCCTAAAGAGAGTCACAATGTCCATTCTCAAAAAAGAATATGGATTTCTGAAATCCATAAAAGACAGAAGATAAATAATCATTTTCCATCCAACAATATGACATTCAGTGAGTCAAAGGCAAACAATTTACAAGTTAAAGTCAACGTTTTTATATTCAAAACTTATCAAAAGAGAAAAGGAATTCAATCATGTACATAATTGCATACATCATTAAAATACTTATGAATCTGAGATAGTAGGCTATATAGGTGGTAGTACCAACTAATAATATTAAAATAATAATGATAATAATGCAATTAATATTTATTGAACTCTTAATGTTAAGACATAATATTGAGGTTTTATCCTAGAATTTTAATTTTATCCTTCAACTAGCATTAAGAGGCATCTATACATTTTGTAAACATTTCACACATCTGAACTGAGAGACACAGGTGGGTTAAAATGACTTGCTTAAAGGTACAGCCAGCAAGTGTCAGAGGAGAACAGCAACACTAATTGGAGACGACATTTCTCCCTGGAAGGTAAATATACAAAAGCACCAGAGCCAGTGGTTTTGCAGCACTGAACATGGTTCTCACTGACTGGAATGTAGAGTGAATAGAAGAATGTAGCACTAGGAGAGAGACTTCAGGGGGTATGAAGAGCTTCTGGTCTCTCTAATGAGATTGGAAACTGCGTGGAGACATGATGCAGTTTTAATCAGGAAGGAAAAATTACATGGACATAGTTATTTTGAAGCCTATTCTTCCCAGTGAACATCAAAGTTCTTTGTTCCTTCTTGTCCCCTCAGGCAAATGAGGTTCTCCAGAGGTTCCTGCAGTCACAGGCAGCAATAGAGAATTCCATCCTGCAGGCAGATAAAGCGCTCACAGATGGGGAGAAGGCCATGGCAGGTAAGTGCAGGGCTGGGCTCACAATGGGTGGAAGGTACCTGCAGTGTCCTTTGACAGCTGTGAGAACAAAACCTCCTGAGACAAGGAGCTTTCTGTCCTTCTGTGGGACACACTCTCTAACTCTGAAAACACCAGGGCACCTCAGCCAGCCAGGGCCTTTCCCATAACACTGAAATGTGCTCTCGATGGTGTGGCAAAGGGAGCAATTCAGATTCTTCCACCTCCCCTTCCAGTTTGGCTTGTTCTCAGAGCTCAGGAGGGTAGAGATTAGTCCTCACCTAATTTTCTTCCCTCTCTCAAACCTCCCTGGGGCAGCGGAGCGGGCCAAGAAGGAGGCAGCTGAGAAGGAACAGGAGCTGATGAGACAGAAACTACAGGAGCAGCAGCAACAGATGGAGGCACAGAAGAGGAGTCTCGAGGAAAATATATTGCAACTGAAGGAGAAGATGGAGAAGGAAAGAGAGACTATAGTAAAAGAGCAGAATATGATGTTGGAGCATAAATTAAAGGTAAGTCCTGCTGTGGCCTCAGTAGTGTTCCACGGTCATTGTCCTGGTACGTCAGGTGGGATGGAGAATGTTATAGCAAGACCATGGAGGCAACACCATTGCCATTTACTACTTGTGATTTGCTAAAGTATTGAATCTTCCCCTTGTCCCCTTTCTTTGTAAAAATTATTTTTTAAATATACTCTGTGCATAGACTCTGGAGTGGTCAGGACAAGCATCTCATCTCTGAATACTTAGACAATATAAATAGGTTCTGAGGTGTGATTTTTAGGTTATTTTAAAATGACTTATTTGGCCTGAATAAATAGCTATTTGAAACACATGTATTTATTATGACCACCAACTGGTTTGCTTTACCAAGATCATTGCCTATTATCAGGAACCCTGCTACCACCCAAAGACTCTAAGGTAGATCTATGCTGACAATAAACTATTAGAAATTCCATATTAAAAATACAGGGATATGACAGCTTCAAACTTGCTGCATGGTTCCCAGGTGTGGAGAATCTACCCAAGTCATCTTATGGCAAAAGAAGAATTCCTCATTGGCTATCTGAACGTGTTTATAATAGGGTTCTAGAGCAATGTGTAGTTTCCCATTATTTCTACATTTGGTTGGCCATATTATTCCAAGTGGGACTGAGAATTGGTACCAGCAGACTAAGGTTACTGCTCAACTGATATTATGACTGGCACACATTACATTTGTCCTCAGGCCAGGCTTAGCATCCTAGCAAAACCCTATGGATATGTGAATATTTGTAAACTAATCTTTCTTTCAATGTTTAGGTCCATGACAGGATTATTCCTTATTGGAAAATTATCCTTGATTGTGTAAGAGAGAACAATTTTAAGAGTGAAAGGAAAGAGTTATTAAATATAAAATGAAATTCTTGAAAAACATGAGAATTTAAAATGTTTTATTTCCCTTCTCACTTTTTTTAGGTTCAAGAAGATCTGCTTAAGGAGGGATTTAAAAAGAAATCTGAAGAGATGAATGCAGAGATCAATCATTTGAAAAATATGATTGATACTTCTCAAAAAGATACTACTCACTGGATTGAAAAAGCCTTAGATGTCATTTCAATGTTGTGTGTTCCTGGTAAACCTATTCATAATATTGTGAGAGGCATTTTTTCACCGATGAAAAAGAAATAATTATCCTTTGAAATAAATTATAGACTGTGGGTATATGCTATGGATTGTTTTTTGTGTGTACTCTTTTCAATTTCATTCATCAAAGTCTTAAACAAAAAAAGGTGCCTACTAAAGGATATCAATGCCTAGCCCTCATGAGATAGAATTAATGCTCCTATGCTTTGATATAGCATGTTTACTTTATGAAATGTGCATGTTTAAATAAATATACTTACAAACAATTAATCAACTTATCACTTTAAGTGACAAAAGATTGGAAACTACTAAAACATTCATCTATATAAATTGGTAATATAATTTAACATGTGCACATGCTGGAATAATATGCAGCCAGTAAATTCAGCTCTATTTTTATAAATATATAAAATGTTGAAAATACATTGTAAAGTGAAAAAAAGGAGGTACACAAGAAGTGTATAATGTGTTTACTGGAAAAAATGTAAATACTGTGTGCAATCATAGGTATTTGTACACACTGAATACCTATGGGAGCCCTCAAAGAAGTAATATCAGTTCCAACTCGGGAGAAGTGGGTGGGGTCAGGGTAAACATGTCACTTGTTTTTCAGTATATACTCTTTCTTTTGAATCCTGTAAAAAAAAATCATAAATAAATAAATAACAAAGAAATGTAAAGTACAATACAAATAATGATAATAATAACAAGAAAATGTAAAAAATGGCTATTAGATCATGAAAGTTCTCACTGCTTCTAGAAATGACACCAGCCTGCAAAAGTAGGTATTTCAGCTTAAGTCAAAGTATACAAAGTATAAAATTTGCATCCTCATCTTGTTTCCTTTTAGGCCTGGTTCTCAATCCATTATATTTGCTTCAAAACTAAGACATACACTTGCCTGTCTCACTTGGAAATATCAGCTAGAGTAACTTCTACTTCCCATCCTGAATTATACTTCTAAGGTGTTAGAAACAAATTACCAAACATAAAAACATCTCTGGTGAGAGAGATCCTGTCATCCTTAAAAGTGCAGTGGTGGCCTCTATGCTCTAATCAAGGGCCAAAGACACATGTGCCACTTCAGAACTGGATGGCCTGTTGGTGTTGGAGATAAACCTTGTCACACGGAGGCCAGGTTTTGGCATGTAAATGCCATCAGTATCATGGTTTGCCTTAGCTCAGGCTGCTAGAAAAAGTTACCGTATATTGTGTGTCTTAGAAAGCAAATATTTCTTTCTTCTAGTTTTGGAGGCTATTAGTTTGAGATCAGTTGCCAGCATTGGGTGTTCTTGGTCTGAATTCTCTTGATTTGCAGAGGGCTGCTTTCTTGTTGTGTCTTCACATGGTGGAAAGGGTTGGGAGGAGTTTTCATGATCTTTATAATTAGGGTAGTCAAACTGCAGTGCAAGAACTAGAGTGTAAGTTAGTGAAATATAATTGTCAATCTAGATGTATGGTGGCAAAAAATAACTTTCAAAAATGGGTGCAAAATTTATATTTGGAGGAGAATTTTTCTTGAAAAAGTCTGAAATGTTCTAAATATTTTAGTTCAGGCGAAAATAAAGATATCCTAAATATAATGTCTGCATTATAAAAGTGGATGCAGATCCAAAACTGTAATATATATGTGAAACAACAAATATATTGACTGTGTAAAAATATCATAATAATGTACTCTGGGATTAAAAGAGAACAGATAAAATTAACATAAAATAATTCCCAAAGACTCTGGATGTAAATCAAGTATTACTCGGTCCTTGAATTGTTTTGAAGAGACTAAGAAGCGAGTAATTTTGGGTTTCATGATTTAAGACTAAAGATTGCCATTTATAATGTAATCAGTTAAAGAACAGAGAAAGTTTCCAATTTCTATACTAGGAGACATAAAAATGATTTTCATACATCTCAATAAGTAAAAAACAACAACAAACAGATGAAAAAAGTCAAGTAAAGTTAGAAAATATTTTGAAAACATGATGATCAACTAAGCCTAATGTACGAATGTAGAACCCTACAGCCAACAATAGTAGAATATGCTTTTTTTGTAACGCACACTAAGAAACGTCAGATGAATTTTACCTGTACCAAACCACAAAGCAGGGTTAGTTGTCTTATGTCAGATTCTCTAGAAGCCGAGCCCTGGTGGCGGGTTCTTGTTCATGTGATTTTTGACGGTGTGCTTTCAATAGAAGGGGTCTAAGGGAAGCAAGAGAGGGCAAGAAAATAGAAATGAAAAGAGGCTATGGTTGCAGGCAAAAAATGGCTTCAAGCTGATCCACTGGGATTTCTGTAGCACAAATAGCTTGAGAGTTTGTCCCTCCTTGAATCTAAGTGCTAGATATTTGTACCCCAACAGGCATTATGTTGGGGGCCATCCATCTTGAGCAGAGCAACCACTGTGCTGCTCAGGGAAATTTTCCAAAGAAAAAAGCAGCTGTGAGCTTTTTAGCAACGAACATGCACAATGCCTTGTAAGATGATCTAACTGAGGCACTAGCAGCAAACAGTACCCGTATAAAGATTAGTATTTGCATACCTCCCTTGTGCCATGGTCTATGTATGCCACACTTACCACCACTGGTGGGGTCCTGTCATCTAGGCAGCCAGTTACCTAGTTCTAGAATCCCTTTATAGAAACTTATTTTTCAGACCTCTGTGGGTACAATCTACTGCTGGTTGAATTCCCTAGAAATCAAATACTACGACTGAAATTTGTATGTAAAATTTTTCTATGGAACACTACTGGAAAGAGCACTTATGAAAGGATGTGGAAGGAAATGGGACTGGGAAGGAAGGGAAAGTTAGCCACAGTCTTAACAATTGCTTCACCCATTTCAATGAAGAACTCTGGTCATCAGTAGTTCTTTCTTTTCCCATGTTTTTAAGAGATCAGTCATGGAATGATGAACACCCTAAGAAGAGTCAAGACTTTGGGCAAGGAAGCTGAAAATTGAGTTACATGTGTTTGTAGGAGAGGATGTAGTTTAGAACCAAGGAATCTTAGAAAGTTAAGGGACATGGGAGAGGTGAAAAGTGGTGAGAACAATGGATATATGTACTCCATTGAGGTTCAAGAGCATTCATGTAGGGTTGTAGAAGAAGGGCTCACAATAAAAAAAAAGAATGCCATGTGCAAAGAATTGAATTTGTAATGGCAAGTTTCATATGTGGAAATGTTATTGTTAATTCCAAAATTTGACCCTGTGTTGTAGTTAGGGTTCTACAAACAAACAAACAAACAAAAACAGAACCAAAAGGATGTGTGTATATATAGAAAGAAATTTATTGAAGGAATTGGCTCAAATAATTATGGAGGTTATCAAGTCCAAAACCTGCAAGGTGGGCCAGCAGGCCCAGGAGAGCTGATGCTCCAATTCTAGTCTGAAGGCCAGGAAGAGCCAAAGTTGCAGATGAAGTTCAAAGTCTACTGGAGACTTTATATGCAGGTACCTATTATTTACAAATAAATGCATCCTTGAAACTCCCACACAGATAAAAATATAAAGCATTACTTTAATCTCAGTAATGTTTCTACTACTGCTTATCCATGATTAACTGCTACTCTGACTACTACACCAAGCAAAGTTTAGTCTGTCTTAACTTCATATAACACAACTTCATGTACTCTTTTCTGAGTTCTTTGCTCAATGTTTTGTTTGTGACAGTCATCCTTGTTGCAAACAGAAGTTCATTCTCTTCATTGCTCCACAAAACATTTCTCAACTTTAGCACTCTTGATATTTTGGGCTGGAAATATATATATATATATATATATATATATATATATATATATATATATATATATACACACACACACACACACACACACACACAAGGGGCCCAGTGCACGAAATTCATGCACTGGGAGGGGGGTCCCTCAGCCCAGCCTGCCCCTCTTACATACTGGGAGCCCTCAGGGTATGTCCTACTGAGGCAACCAGGCTGATAAGGGGAAGGCACCAGCCCCATCACCCCGCTGCTGCAGCCACTGCCAGTCACCACTGCCACCAAGGTGTTTTCATCAATACGGACTCCAGTCCCTTCACCATGGAAAAATGACAACTTTCTTTAGGCATTTTCAAGATGTGTCTTTCATAGGATATTACATTTCTTTCTTTTTTATTTTATTCTCACCTGAGGATATGTTTTTCATCGATTTTTAGAGAATGTGGAAGAGAAAGGAAAAGACAGAGAGAAACATCAAAATGAGAGGAACACCGTGATTGGTTGCCTCCTGTATGAGCCCTGACCTGGGCCCCGGCCAGGGAGGAGCCTGTAACCTAGGTACATGCCCTTGAATCGAACCGGACCCTGTGATTTCTTAGCCCTCCAGCAGCGGACCTTCATTTTTTTCTCCAGGAGTGTGGTGGAAAAACCCTAGATCACCTTTTTGGATTCTTATACCCAAGTTACTAAGAATATTACCAGTAGCATACAGAGAGCTTAGCCAATGAGTGGTCAGAAAAGGTGCTTCCTCTGTAGTTAACACTGATCACCTCCGATCTCAGGCTCCTCCCCTGCCAAGGCCTAAAGCCTTGAGGCCTGGGCAGGGGCCCCTCAGCTCCCTCTGATCTCCAGCTCTGCCCCTGTCCAGGAGCCCCCAAGCCTCGAGGCCTGGGCAGGGGCCCTCTAGCTCCCTCCAATCGCCCGGTTCTGCCTCGGCCCAAGCCCCAAGCCTCTGGCTGGGGCTTGGGGCCTGGGCAGGGGACCCCCAGCTCCTTCCGATCTCCAGCTCCACCCCTGCCAAGGCCTAAGGCCTCGAGGCCTGGGCAGGGGCCCCTCAGCTTCCTCCGATCTCCAGCTCTGCCCTTGCCCAGAAGCCTCCAAGCCTTGAGGCCTGGGCAGGAAACCCCCAGCTCCTTTCGATCGCCTGGCTCCACCCCTGCCCAGGAGCCTCTGGCTCTGATCCTTCCCAAATGCTCAGGACCCACGGGGGGCCTACCTCGGAGTGCTCTGGGTACTGAGAAAGTTCCTGGGACCCAGGCTGCTGGGCACCTACATATGCAAATTAACCTCCATCTTTGTTGGGTTAATTTGCATACTCACTCTGATGGGCTGTGGGCATTGCGGAGGTACGGTCAATTTACATACTTGTCTATTATTAGGTATGATGATATATATAAATAATGTGCGGGAGCTGTCTTGGGCATTGTAGGATGTTTAACAGGCAGCCCTGGCATCTAACCACAAGATGCCACAGTATCTGTACTTCTAAACAACCCAGATGTGACAACCAAATATGTTTCTAGTCATTACTAAATGTCAGCTGGGGTCAAATCACCACCTGTAGGAGCTATTGATTGGAATCATTAAAACTGTCTCTATTCAATCACATCCCAATCTCATAATAGGTATTCCAGAGTCTAAATAGACATAAGGTCTGAGAAAAGTATGAAAGAAGGGGCCACTTAACAATGCCTAAGGAAAATGTCTTTTTATCTCAAAACTAGAGGCCCAGTGCATGATTGAATCATGCATGTGTAGGGTCCCCTACACGCTTTCGCTTTTCGCGGTGGAGCTGGGTGCCTGTCCACTGGTGCACCAGACCTTTCAGAAGCCTCCAGCTCGGCGGAGGCTTCTGAAAGGCCTGGTGCCAGAGCAGACAGGCACCCAGCTCCCTCACTTTTGATGATCCGCAGCCGCTGAGGGGGGCTACCCTGCTGTTGAGAGGCGCAGGGGCCGGGACTCCCGCCCCCTGCACCTCTCAACGGCCGCTGAGGGGGGCTGCCGCAGACACCTGGCTACCCTGCCGATGAGAGGCACAGCTGGGTGTCTGCGGCAGGCCTCCTCAGCGGCCGCGGATCTGGCCGTTGACAGGCACAGGGGGCGGGAGTAGCAGGGTAGCCCCCCTCAGTGGCAGTGGATCCGTGCCTCTCAATGGCCGGATAGGCCACCCCGAGTCCCGCCCCCCAGCCTCCCGCCGCCCAATCATGGGCGTAGCGGAGTGACGGTAATTTACATGTTACTCTATTATTAGATAGGATATGTTTAACCTGCCTGACTCTCTGTGGAAAAGTTAAAAGCAGCATGATCCAAACCACTGACTCACTTATACTTTATCAGGTCTCAGTTCTATTTTTGTTGTGGCTTTATTAATGAGTAAGGAAGTATGTGCTACTTTATTAAAATTTTTAGTGTTTTTTTTGTTAATCCTCACTTGGGGTTATTTTTTCTATTGATTTTTAGGGAGAGTGGAAGAGAGAGGGAAAGACAGAAAGAAACATTGATGTGAGAGAAACACATTGATTGGTTGCCTCCTTCTGCACGAGCCCTGAGCAGAACCTGCAGCAGGGAGGAGCCTGCAACCCAGTAAATGCCCTTAACTGAAAAGGAACTCAGACCCTTTGGTGTGCAGGCCAACGTTCTATCCACTAGGCCAAAATGCCAAAGGCGTTTTTTAATTTTTATTTAGAATTAGAGGCCCAGTGCATGAAATTCATGCATGGTGGGGGATGTCCCTCAGCCCAGCCTGCACCCTCTCCAATCTGAGACCCCTTGAGGGATGTCCGACTGCCCGTTTAGGCCCGATCCCATGGGACCTAAAAAAGGCAGTCGGACATCCCTCTCACAATCCAGGACTGCTGACTTCTAACTGCTCGTCTGCCTGCCCTCATGATTGCCCCTAACGGCTTCTGCCTGCCAGCCTGATCACCCCCTAACCACTCCCCTATCAGCCTGATTGATGCCTAACTGCTTCCCTGCCAGCCTGTTTGCCCCTAACTTCCCTTCCCTGCAGGCCTGGTCCCCCCCCAACTGCTCTCCCCTGCAGGCCTGGGTCCCCACCAACTGCCCTTCCCTGCAGGCCTGGTTACCCACATCTTCCCTCCTCTGCCAGCCTGGTTACCCCTAACTGCCCTCCCCTGAAGGCTTGATTGCCCCCAACTGCCCTCCCTTGCAGGCCTGGTCCTTCCCAACTGCCCTCCCCTGCTTGCCTGATTGCCCACAACTGCCCTGCCTTGCAGGCCTGGTCCCTCCCAACTGTCCTCACCTGCTGGCCATCTTGTGGTGGCCATCTTGTGTCCATATGGGGGCAGGATCTTTGACCACATGGGGGCAGCTATCTTGTATGTTGGAGTGATGGTCAAACTGTATATTACTCTTTTATTAGATAGGATAGAGGCCTGGTGCATGGGTGGGGGCCAGCTGGTTTTCCCTGAAGGGTGTCCCGGATCAGGGTGGGGGTTCCCTTGGGGTGTGGGGCAGCCTGGGAGAGGGGCCTGTGGTTGTTTGCAGGCTGGCCACACACCCCAGTGACCCAAGTGTAGGCCCTGGTATCTGGGATTTATTTATCTTCTACAATTGAAACTTTGTAGCCTGGAGCAGAGCCAAGCCTTCTGCTTGTTCCGTGGTGGCAGCCGTTTCTGTTGGGATTTATGTATCTTCAATAATTGAAACTTTGTAGCCTGGAGTGGAGGCCTAAGCTGGCCAGGGCTGCAGAAGCTTGGCTTCCTCCATTGCCAGGGACAACCCTAGCATCCTGCTCTTCCAGCTCCCTGGCTGCCGCCATTTCTGTTTGGATATATAATTGAAACTCTGTAGCATTGAGTGGAGGTCTAGGCTGGCAAGGGCAGGCAGAAAGCTTGGTTTCCTCCATTCCCAGGGAAACCCAAGCCTCCCTCCTGCTCTCTGTGGCCACAGCCATCTTGGTTGGGTTTATTTGCATATTTGCTCCTGATTGGCTTGTGGCCGTAGCAGAGGTATGGTCAATTTGCATATTACTCTTTTATTAGATAGGATGACAGTAAGTAAATAATTTAATTCAGAATAAAATCCAAATCTTTAATGTCAACACAAAGCAAATTTTAGCACAACCTAAAAAGTTCCTTGGTTTTACAATATACATTTTTTACTTAGAGACAGTGGTTTTGTTTGAATGACAGAACAATCAAAGGCAAACCTAACACATATAGTGATGGTGATGATAATGATAATGATGATTGTGATAATAAGGATGATAGCAACAAATATAGTATTAACTAGAGGCCCAGTGCACAAAATTTGTGCACGGAGGGGGGGGGGGAGTTGTCCTACTGGGATCAGGTCTAAACGGGCAGTCGGATATCTCTCTCACAATCCAGGACTGCTGGCTCCCAACAGCTTGCCTGCCTTCCTTCCTGATTGCCCCTAACCACTTCTGCCTCCCAGCCTGATCACCCCTAACCACTCCCCTGACAGCCTGATTGATGCCTAACTGCATCCCTGCCAGCCTGATTGCCCTTAACTGCCCTCCCCTACAGACCTGGTCACCCCTAACTGCCTTCCCCTGCAGGCCTGATCACCCCTAACTGCCCTCCCCTGCAGGCCTGGTCCCCCCCAAACTGCTCTCCCCTGCTGGCCTTCTTGGGGTGGCCATCTTGTGTCCACATGGGGGCAGGATCTTTGACCACATAGGGGCAGCCATCTTGTGTGTTGGAGTGATGGTCAATTTGCATATTGCTCTTTTATTAGATAGGATAGAGGCCTGGTGCATGGGTGGAGGCTGGCTGGTTTGCCCTGAAGGGTGTCCCAGATCAGGGTGGGGGTTCCCTTGGGGCATGGGGTGGCCTGGGTGAGGGGCCTGTGGTTGTTTGCAGGCCAGCCACGCCCCGCAGTGACCCAAGTGTAGGCCCTGGTATCTGGGATTTATTTATCTTCTACAATTGAAACTTTGTAGCCTTGAGTTGAGACCAAGGCAGGTCAGGGCTGGGGAAGCTTGGCTTCCTCCATTACTGGGGGCAACTCAAACCTCCTGCTCTCTCCAGCTCCGTGGCTGCCACCATTTTTGTTGGGATTTATTTATCTTCTATAATTGGAACTTTGTAGCCTTAAGCAGAGGCCAAGGCAGGCCAGGTATGGGGAAGCTGGGCTTCCTCCATCGCCAGGGGCAACTCAGGCCTTCTGCTCTCTCCAACTCCATGGCTGCCGCAATTTTGGTTGGGATTTATTTTTCTTCTATAATTGAAACTTTGTAGCCTTGAGTGGAGGCCTGGGCCCGCCAGGATGTGCAGAAAGCTTGGCTTCCTCCATTGCTGGAGAAATGCAAGCCTCCTGCTTGCTGCAGCTCCGTGGCCACAGCCATCTTGGTTGGGTTAATTTGCATACTCACTCCTGATTGGCTGGTGAGGGTGGCTTGTGGGTGTAGTGGAGTGATGATTAATTTGCATATTACTCTTTTATTAGATAGGACAAAAGCTCACTTTTATCAGTTCATGTTTTCTGTATTATTGATGAATTTTGATGTTTTTGCGAG
This sequence comes from Cnephaeus nilssonii, assembly GCF_951640355.1. Classification (NCBI taxonomy): domain Eukaryota; kingdom Metazoa; phylum Chordata; class Mammalia; order Chiroptera; family Vespertilionidae; genus Cnephaeus; species Cnephaeus nilssonii. Next base: position 36,920,134 of record NC_137078.1, read on the forward strand.
TTTACAATGCAGAAAAAAACCCTCAAATATAATCCTGGATGACATCAAATGGGTACTTTTAAACATGACTGCATTTAATCACTTAGTGCATGTGTACTGACCACTGACCATAGCTGAGCATTGGGGAAGGCATTGGGAAGGCATTGAGGAGTCCATGATCAGCATAGCAGACATGGTCCTTGTGCTCATGCAGTATTTCTATATCAGAAAGAAGACATTAAAACAAGTTATACAAACAAATGTAATATTTGAATGCCTAATAGGCATTGTAAAGGAATCATACAGAGTGCTATGCGTAAGTGTAGAAAGGAAACTGGATTTGGACCATTCAGCCAGCAATCCTTCATTGGAAAAATGAAGTTTAAGATAAATTTTTGGTGAACACAATTAGAAAAAATGTTTGGGAAGAGAATTTCAGACAGAGGAGAGTTTGTGTACAAAAGTCCTGTTTGGTGATGTGTTGGGTGTGTTTGGTCTCTGAAGCTGAGATAACATGTGATGAGGAGAGGGACAGGGAGGAGTCAGAATATGAAGGATCTTGCAGCCATTGTATGGAGAATGCAAGCTTTTAATGCTTTAAGACTTTGTGTAGAAAAATGTGACAAGACAATTTGTTTTAATAAACTCATTTTCACTTCTGTGTAAATATGAACCAGGACCGCCAAAACTGATTATTCCTGGCCATGCATTCAGACCTAAAAATAGGCCAACTGGCAGCTTCTTAAAATTACCAGCCTGTTTGTTAAAGATTTAAAATACTAAAAACAAATTAAGAAATAATACATACATACATACATAATGAAGTGCCATACATTTGCTCTGGAAAATGACTAAGATAGTTGCTGGAACTCTTAAATACAATTATTTTTCTCTTTCTCCTCTACATTTTTACCCCTTTATTGTCATTCTTCCTGCCCCAGCTTTAGTAAAATATAATTGACATATATGTAGCATTGTATGAGTATACGGTGAACAGTAATTAAGTTTTAAAATGTTGTAATCTAAAGGTTTTCCAGCCAGAAAAAGCAATCTTGTAGGTCAATTAAGGCCACTAGAAATGGCATTTACTGGAAACCTAATGAAAGAGATGAAAGAGAAAGCAGGGAAGAGCAACTTCCAAAAAATCAGCTGCCTTTCTGTAGGAACAATACTTGAGCCTGATTTTGACTATTTAAATCCATTGCAAAAGATACAGAAAATGTCAGTGGAGTAAGTGGAAGTTCACAGACATGCTACCAGGTCACAACTGAAATTATAACTAAAATACAAAAAAAAAACCCACCCTGAATAACCAACTGAAGACTAGCTGGAGAGAAGTCTGGTAACCAAGGATGGAAAGTGGAGCCTGCATAGAGACTGATAGGAAAGCTGGAGGCATAGAAGAGCTGGCCAAGCTCCCACAGACAGAAACTGAAGTTCCAGAGAGATATTTCAGCTGTGCAGGTTTGCCACTGAGAACCCTGGGGTCAAATCCCCAAGCTGGGCCCCCCAGCAGAGAGCACCAGAACTGAGAAAGCTGTACATGTAACCTCTTGCTGTGAAAAACAGCAGAGGTGCTGTCTGCCAGGGAGTGTTTGCTGGAAATGCTGGCACTCTCTTAAAGGACCAAATCACAACATTTTGAGTGCAGCCACTCACATTAGGCTCTGGCAGAGGGAGGGCAGAGTGGACTGAAACTGTAAGAACATAAATCAGGGTTGGGGAATCTGAGGTTAGAGCTCAGAAGGCAGACACCTCCGTTTCATGTGCTGAGTTATTCCCTCATGCTATGGAGGTCATCTTTCCCAGGCAAACTTTTACTATCCTGCCATTTTTGTTTGGGAGAAAAACAGTTGACCTATCCTATTGGAAAATGCCTTGCTTCACCCTGTGGTTTCTGGGGAGCATTAAAAGACTGCGAATAATAATTAACATCCAGATAGAAGCAGTTGTCCCTTCCTATTGGAAAACCTATCACCCAAACTGTGATGATTGCTTGAGCCTACTCCAGACTGAATCCAGTCTGTAGGCAGTGGTGGTTCTCTGGAGGCTTTGAGTCTTTGCCTGATTAAATTAGTCAGAAACATCAGTTTGGGTCCTTGCCAAAAACACCATCCTAGACTGTACAGCAAGTGAAAGCCAGCGGGACCCCAAGCACCTGTAGCTGACACCTGTAGGACCTTTTCCATGGGGGAAAGAAGTACAGCTTAGAACAGGGTCAATCAAAGTGTGAGACTCAAGGCAGACTCAGATTCTGGGCTAAGGAGTCCCCAATCACTGGACAACTGGCACAATGACATTGGGATTGAACCTCATTAGCAGCAAGTCAAAGGGGGAAACCTTGCCACACATGGGACATCAACAATAAAGCCCCAATTACAACAGGAGAGCCCAAATAACACACACAAGGATATTCCTAGAGCATCCAGCTCAGATGAACAAAGAGATTACACCACTGGACTCCTCAAAACACCTTCTACATAAGGCCATCCCACAGAGACTGAGGGGCTTAGCAGTTCTATCTAATACATAGAATCAAATACAAAGAGACAGTTAAAATGGGGAGACAAAGAAACAACCCCCAAATGATAGAAAAGAGGAATCTACAGAGAAAGAACTAAATGACATGGAAGCAAGCAACCTATCAGACATAAAGTTCAAAGCAATGGTTATAAAGATGTTTAAGGAACTTAGTGAAAATTACAACAGCATGAAAAAGGAATTAGAGTCCATTAACAAGAACCATACTGAAATCAAGAATGATATATCTGACATGAAGGACACACTGAAATGGATTAAAAGTAGATTGAATAAAGCAGAGGACTGAATCAGTGATTTGGAAGACAAGGTAGAAATAAATATCCAATTAGAGCAGAAAATAGAAAAACCAATAAAAAAAGCAGGAAGATAGCTAAAGGGGGCTCTGGGACAACATGAAAGATAACATCATCTGCATTACAGGAATACCAGAAGGGGAAGAGGATGAGCAATGAACGCATAATAATCTGGCCACTCAGATATATATATATGAGGCCCAGTGCATGAATTTGTGCACGGGTGGGGTCTGGCCAGCCTGGCCAGGGGGAGGGGACATGGGTGGTTGGCTGGCCTGCGTACTGGTTGAACTCCTGGTTGAGGGAACAATTTTCATATTAGCCTTTTATTATATAGTATATACACTGAGTGGCCAGATTATTGTGTGTTCAGAGTTCATAATAATCTGGCCACTCAGTGTATATGCTGTCTATAAGAGACCCATCTCAGAACTAAAGATATACACAGACTGAGAGAGAAAGCATGAAAAAATATATTCCATGCAAAAGTAACGGAAAAGAAAACTGGAGTAGCAATACTTATATCAGACAAAATAGAATTTAAAACAAAGGCGATATCAGGAGACAATGAAGGCCACATCATAATACTAAAGTAATGATTCAACAGAAAATATAACTCTTGTAAATATACACTGAGTGTATATAAAAGCCTAAGCGACCAAATGACTGAATGACGAGTCCAATGGTTGCTATGATGCACATTGACCACCAGGGGGCAGACGCTCGATGCAAGAGCTGCCACCTGGTGGTCAGTGCAGTCCCACAGCAGGTGCGCCACTCAGCTGACTGCCTGGTGTCAGATGCAGGGCTCACAGCTGGCCACCACAGTTTGGAGACTGCAACAGAGCATCAGCAAGCCTACTGAGTGGCAGTGGTGGCAGGCCCAGTGGGACTGGGATGAGCGGGATCATGTGGTCAAAGATGGCTGCTTCCATGTGGACAAAAGATGGGTGCCACAAGATGGCCAGCTGGGGAGGGCAGTTGTGGGCAGTTGGGTGTGACCAGGCCAGCAGAGGAGGGCAGTTGGAGGTGACCAGGCTGGCAGAGGATGGCAGTTGGGGTAGACCAGGCCAGCAGGGGAGGGAAGTTGGGGGGGACCAGGCCTGCAGGGAAGGACAGTTAGGAGTGACCAGGCCAGCAAGAGTGGGCAGTTGGGGGCAACCAGGCCGCCGCCAGCCCGGATCACATGCACCCCTGTGATCAGACTGGCAGGGGAGGGCAGTTAGGGGTGACTAGGCCGGCAGAGGAGGGCAGTTAGGGGCAATTGGGCTGGCAAGGGAGTAATTAGGCATCTATCAGGCTGTCAGGGGAGTGGTTAGGGGGTGATCAGGCTGGCAGGCAGAAGCAATTAGGGGCAATCAGGCAGGCAGGCAGGCGAGTGGTTGGGAGCCAGCAGTCCTGGATTGTGAGAGGGATGTCCAACCGCCCATTTAGGCCCGATCCTAGTGGGGTCCCAAATTGGAGAGGGTGCAGGCTGGGCTGAGGGACACCCCCCCTGCACCGTGCATGAATTTTGTGCACTGGGCATCTAGTTATTAAAATAATTATGTTAATCAGGAACCTGATTACTTTAAATGAATAAATTACTTAATATTATTTAATAATAATGATATATAATAATATAATATATTTGACTACCTTACCAAGGTTTGAATTTTAAGATTTACTTTCTCTCTTTATGAAGAAAAATTATTTTGTATTTAAGATATATAAGAAGCTCTGTCAAGTAAGTAAATAATAATTATATTCTACTTATATATGCATATTGAATAAATTCTAATATGCTTTCATTTATAACTAATTTTTATAAGTTATAATATTCTGGAATATTGTGTTTTACAAAAAGGATAAGATTCCATATTATTTACATTACACTATAAAGTATCTGAATTTATAGAAATACTAGCAAGAAAAATTGGAAGAAACAACAATTTTATTATAGAGCTGAATAAATAAACAATAATTACATAGTTTTTGTAACTTTTGTTAGAAGTATTGTTAATTCTTAAACTTTTTATTTTTCAGATATAAGGAAGCATTTTTAAAGCAATTTGGTAAATTATATATTTCTCTCCCTACCTGTCGCTCCAAAATTTGGCAATTCTCAATAAGTAGCAATACATTTCTTCACATAAATTCAGTAAGACCTGTTTCTAATTATAGCTATACTAGTGGCCTGGTGCACAGATTCATGCAGATTGAAAGGAAATTAATTAGAATAAATATTTTAATATCACTAATAGCCCTTTTTCTATAATAGAAGTGTCAGAGATGAAATAAAATTAGTAAAATGTATATGAAGATAATATATAAATTGATTAATAAGTAAACAAGAACATGATATAACAACAATAAAGACATGATATAAAAACAACAACAATAAAAACAATGACTGATAAATTGATTAAAGTTATTCTAATATCTCCCTGTATACCACATTAAGAGTAAAAACACTTTCAGCGTGCTTGACTAATTTCCCTTGTGATGAAGTACTTACAACTTTAAGTATAACGTCACACGCTCTTTGAACTTGAGAGAAAGCAACATATAACTGACCATGTCTGAAAACGGGTTCTGGTAGGAATATTCCTACTCTGTCTAAAGTTTGTCCTTGTGATTTATTAATAGTCATCACAAATGCTGGCATCATGGGAAACTGTCTTTGAATTAATTTAAATGGGAGGCCAGTGTCAAAACACATACATGTGATTGGCGCCAGTGATAGTTTTATATGTATCTCACATGTGTGAGTCAATGTTTATTTTTAAAATGCCAGTGCGTGTCATATGTGAATTTCCCTTAACAACATAGCTGATCTGATCAAGATGGATGGCCCCCAGATAATGCCTGATGGGGTACAAATGTCTAGCACTTTGCTTCAAGGAGGGACAAACTCTCATGCCTCTTTTCATTTCTATTTTCTTGCCCTCTCCTGCTTCCCTTAAATCCCTTCTGTTGAAAGCATGCCCTCAATAAATCACATGAACACAAACCCATTACCAAGGCTCTGCATCTAGAGAATCTGACATAAGATTAGACAACTAACCCTGCTTTGTGGTTTGGTACAGGTAAAATTCATGTGACATTTGTTAGTGTGCTTTACAAAAAGAACATATTCTACTATTGTTGGGTGTAGGGTTCTACATTCATACATTAGGCTAAGTTGATCATCATGTTTTCAAAATATTTTCTAACTTTATTTGACATTTTTCTTGTTTTTCGTGTTTTGTGGGTTTTTTTTTTTCTTTTACTTACTGGAATGTATGAAAATCAGTTTTATGTCTCCTACTATAGAAATTGAAAACTTTCTCTGTTCTTTAACTGATTTACAGTATAAATGGCAATCTTTAGACTTAAGTCATGAAACCCAAAATTACTCACTTTAGTCTCCTCAAAACAATTCAAGGACCTTATAATATTTGATCTATATCCAGACTCTTTGGGAATTATACTATATAATGAAGAGGTAATATGCAAATTGACCATCATACCCTCACAAGATGGCTGCTTACAACCAGGCTGGCAGGAGGGTTAGTGAGAGACTACCAAATGACTGAAAGGAGGCTGTGTGGGGCGACCAGGCCAGCAGGGACTTTAGTGAAGGATGACAAAACGGCTGAACAGCAGGTTGCGTGGGGCAACCAGGCTGGTGGGGGGACCATGAGGAGTGACCAGGCCAGGAGGGGGGGGCAGTTAGTAGTGACCAGGCTGGTGCGGGGGGGATAGTAAGAGACAACCAGGCCTGTGGGGGGGGCAGTTAGGGGCGACCAGGCCAGCAGAGGGGGGCCGTTAGGGATGATCAGGCCAATATGTAGAGGCAATGAGGGGCAATCAGGCCGATGGGGGGGGGGGGGGGGGGAGAGCAGTTAGGGGTGACTAGACAGGCATACACGTGAGCAATTAGGAGTCAGCAGTCCAGGATTGTGAGAGGGATGTCCAACTGTCGGTTTAGGCCTGATCCCCAGGTTTGGGCCTAAAACGGCAGACGGACATCCCCCAAGGGGTCCAGGATTGGAGAGAGTGTCTCCCCCCTCCCCAATGCATGAATTTCATGCACCAGGCCTCTAGTTTTATGTTAATTTAATCTGCTCTTTTTTAATGCCAGAGTACATTATTATGATTTTTTAGACAGTCAACACTTATTGTTTCACATATCTATTACAGTTTTGGATCTGCATTCACTTTTATATTGCAGACATCATATTTGGCCTATCATATATGTGCTACCATCACCACTCAAGTTTAGACCATTTTTATCATCTTGAAAGTGAAACCTAGTACACTTTAGCTTTTACCTCCCTGCTCCCCCCACACTTACCCAACCCTAAGCAGCCACCTCTACTCTCATGTCTATGAATTTGGTTATTTTGGGCATTTCATATGAATGAAACACTAAAATACATGATTTTTGTGATGGCTTCCTTCACTTAGCATAATGCTTTCAAGGCTCATCCATAAAATGGATTTCCAACATGGCTCTGAGCATGCCTAGCAACCATCAAAATCTCCACCTGCCTGCACAACATTGTCCATGATCCAGGTCCCAGTTGATTTTTCTACTTTATTCCTAGTGAGCCTGCTACACTGGCTACATTGGACTTGGCTGGTATCTAGGATTTACCTCCTACTTTTGTATATTTGCTCATTCCCTTCCTTTGCCTTAAAATATCTTTCCTCCAATCACTCTTTTTTCAAAAGTTAATCATTCTTTAAGATCCAACAGAAACAAGACTTTTCTATGAAGTCATCTATAAACCATCCTAACCCTTCCTAATACAAATAATTGTTGCTTTTGTCGACACAAACACTTTTTTCTACCATCATTTATTAATAATGATCACTTCTTGCTTTATTTTATATTTACCTCCTTCAAGGTTTAGATTATCCAAAGGTGAGACCCTTACTTTGTTCATCTTTAAATATGCAAAGGCAATGGGTCTCACAAGTATATTACATGTACCATTGAAATGTACCACCAAGTATTGCTGGAAAACAATAGCAGTGCCAAAATTAAAAATCCCAAATATAGACAAGTTATAAAGACTGATAAACTAATATCACACAATATGATTACCTTACAACCCTGAAAATAAGAAGTCTAGTCTCATATTAAAAGATAAACATTCCCATGAGAACATAATCGGTAGTATTATATCACATATTAAATGAGGAAATTTCAATTTTCAGATTTTTTAAAATATATTTTATTGATTTTTTTACAGAGAGGGACAGAGAGTTAGAAACATTGATGGGAGAGAAATGATAGATCCTCCCTTCCCCCAACTGATGGACGGAGTATTATGTAAACTCCACCTGCAGCCAGACATTCCTGAACACCTTATATGGACTGTACATTGAACCACCAATCAGCACCTGCCAAATATCCTAAGCCCCTGATTCCTAAGTCCCTAGGTGCCTAATCATGTACCTTACATGAAACCACCAATCAGCGTGTGCTGAGTGCCCTAAGCCCCGTCCCCTCCTTTCCTTCCCTCAAAAGGCGTGTTCACCAGGGCACTCTCTCTCTCTCTCTCTCCCTTTTCCCCTCTGGAAGGCGGCCCAGCAGGGTGATCTCCAAAAAAGCCTGTATCCTGGTATGCCATGGTCTCCGGCCCTCTGTTTCATCTTATAAGAAACATCAATCAGCTGCCTCCTGCACATCCCCTACTGGGGATGTGCCCGCAACCAAAGTACATGTCCTTGCCAGTATCGAACCTGGGACCTTTCAGTCCGCAGGCTGATGCTCTATCCACTGAGCCAAACCGGTTTTGGCTACAGATTTTTAATTTATGTTATGATATTGTATTCAATGTAACAGCTTTCTTGGAACAAGTATTTCATTTTAGTAATCTACTTATGATAAATCTATAAAAATAAATCTAACATCTAGCTGCTGCTGCTTTGTTTTTACTATGTTGTCAAAGAGCCGATTTCAACCAAACATATTGGTGAAAGTGAAATTAACATTTAAATGTCTTTGAAACCAACTCAGAATATTGTAGGCACAGAAAAATAAGCAATGAAACTCACTAAAAATTGTTCTAATAACACAGCTCCTACCTATATCTGTCCAGAAGACAACAGGTATAACAAAAATACTTTGATTACACAGTTTTTTTTAAATAGTCTATTAGAGTAGAATCTGTACAATTACATATTTTTTCTGAGTTATTATTCAGATGAAAATGCAAAAATGGAAATGAAACTTAATAGACGATAAAACCAGAAAAAGACAATATTTGTGGCACTTGTCAACTTTTAAAAACTTGTTGATGGTTATGATTTCTTTGTTCATTTTGAATGTTCAGTTTTGAGTTGGTATTTTTATGTTATTTCATTAAAAGAAACACTCAAAATATAAACTCAGGACCCTTACAATTTCCCATAGAGCCTCCACAAAGAAAAACAACACAAAACAGTAAGTGGGAGAATATGCTACAAAATACTAGTGATTATCTCTTGATCGGAAAAAAAGGAGAGTTTTATGCACACAGTCATTGATAATGAAGAAGGATAAATTTAAAATAAGAGTTTTTCAAAAAGCCATAAATGAAAAGCAGTCTTAGCATGAAATTAAAACAACAACAACAACAATAAGAATAACCTTATTGCCTTTCAGAAGTACCTCTGAGAGACAGGCAGCAGGTCTTACTGGCTCACATTCAGCCTTGAAGCTCTGTGTTCACTGTGGGGTCAGGGGACACAAGCCCCTTGAGGAGGAGGTGCCAGCCCGGGATTCCCAAGCTGGTGTAGGATAAGCAGGTCCTCCCACCCTGGCCCATCTCATTCCTTCAGGGGGAGGGGAGAGGTGTGAAACATCAGCCAACTTCCCAGAAAAGGATGTGTCCTTTCGATTTTGGTTCTCCTCAACCACACTGAAAACAGCTTCATTGTAATATCCGGCTTGATTTTCAGCTTCTAAAGAGAAGTGTGAGCACCCTGGGGAGCCAGACTCCACAGGAGCAAGGCGAAAGGAGAGAATTTATTCATTTTCTGCTGCTTAGGAGACAGGTAAGTTGGCTCAAAGACTTGGATTTCCTTCACATGTTCCTTAGGTAACATCAACAATAACAATGCATGCTCCTTTGCAGCACACCTGGCTCTGGAGGCAAAAGTCTCCACTGTCAGCCCTGGAGGCAGCTGGCCGATGGTGGGGGCAGAGGAGGGGTGGCCTGCGGGGCTATAAGCTGGAGGCAGCTCAGCCCCTCTGTTTGGATGGAAGGCTGCTGCAGGGCGGAGGGCACAGCTTGTTCCTGGGATGCCAAGCTCCCTTTATGGCACCCTCCCAGGCTGCACCAAGAGCCCTGCCTGGGAGAAGGAGGGGTGCACCCTACATCACCTGCTTGAAGGGGCTGAAGTCCTTTCTCTGACTGAGGAACCAAACCTGTCCTTTCCTGACACTTCCTCCATCTTCCCCTCCCCATCTCAGACATTTCCCTGATGTCTGTGGGACATTGAAAAAACAGAAGGAAGATGATCCTTAACATACAATTTAAACATTAAAACATTCTTTATTGCATTCACTGTATTTGGTATTCCAAAGATTCTATAAAGTGGAATTTAGATGAAATAATTCATTCTCATATATTTTAATCAACTATTAAAAATACCTATAAGGTCTAAGCCAGGTTTTCATTCTGCAGTTTCCAAATGTTTAGACCCTACCAAAAAATTACATCAGTTATTGTTTTTTTAGGTTCAGTTGTTTTGCGGAGTCCTTTGTAAGAATGAAAAAACAGTTTCTTAGCTTTTTTTTTTTTTAAACTTCTGTAAACTAGCAACAGAAAAGTGGGAGGAGGAGAGGGAGCAAGGAGGAGTGAGAAGGACCTGGGAGCTTGTTCTGTGACACACTGACCTGAGGAGCTGTGGGACAGAAGAGAGAATTCAACTTTCTTTTGCAAGCAACTTGGTCCTGAGCTTAAACCTCTCACTTTCTGATTCAAAATGGACTGAGGAATGGAGAGGTATGAACACCTGTAGCCTGTAGCCTGGACTGCAGGGCTCAGCTGCTGGCTTTAGCTTCCCCATTAGGGGCAGTGGTAGTTGTGGGGTGACAGTTTAGTAGCACTTCACATAACCAGGACAGCAGCAAGTGGAGCAGAGAATGTGGCTGCATGGAGAGATGAGAGATTAGGGTCTTCTCCTGGCTGCTTAATGGGATGGGGTGGGGCATAGAGGCAGCTTCTTCATGCATGAGCTCAGTGTTACTCATTGTAATGTGCACCAGGTTGGACTTATGGTCCTATTCTAATTCCACATTAGATTCACTGCTTACACAAAATTTTAAATTTAATTTTTTTTAATTTATTTTTTTTCTCAAGTGCAGACTTGGCTCAGAGAGCTCTGATTTGCCTTTATTTGTTGAGTGGAAAAAGAGAAAGAGGAAGAAAAAAAGAATGAAAGAGAAAAAGGAAGGAAGGAAGGAAGGAAGGAAGGAAGGAAGGAAGGAAGGAAGGAAGGAAGGAAGGAAGGAAGGAAGGAAGGGGCCAGACACAGATGGGCTGCCTAATGATTGTGGCCTCACCCTCAGCTCCCAGGCACATCCTTAAAGGTTGGGAAAGGGGCATGCTGTCCCCTGACAAGGCTATAATTCACTGCTCAGGCTCAAACTTGCTTAGGACACCGCCCGGCTCAGCCTCATTCTTGGTATGGTCTGATAATTAGGAAGGACCAGCACAGCACTTCCTGGAATATAAGAAGTACTTTCTCCGCCCTAACAAAGTCCTAGGTCAGCCATGTCCAGGAATTATGCAAACCCACTTGATATTTTCACATGAATATTTTTAACAGGACATGGAGGATGCAGAATTTGTGAGGTCTTCTTGATATTCTTTATTGACTGTTTTATTAATATACTAGAAGCCCGGTGCACGAAATTCGTGCACGGCGGGGGGTTGTCCCTCAGCCCAGCCTGTACCCTCTCCAATCTGGGACTCCTGGAGGGATGTCCGACTGCCCGTTTAGGCCCGATCCTGGTGGGATCGGGCCTAAACGGGCAGTCGGACATCCCTCTCACAATCCAGGACTGCTGGCTCCCAACTGCTTGCCTGCCTGCCTTCCTGATTGCCCCTAACCGCTTCTGCCTGCCAGCCTGATCACCCACTAACCACTCTGCTGCCAGCCTGGTTGATGCTTAACTGCTCCCCTGTCAGCCTGTTTGCCCCCAACTTCCCTCCTCTGCCAGCCTGGTCACCCCTAACTGCCCTCTCCTGCAGGGTTGATCACCTCCAACTTCCCTCCTCTGCCGGCCTGGTCACCCCTAACTGCCCTCTCCTGCAGGGTTGATCACCTCCAACTGCCCTCCCTTGCAGGCCGGGTGACTCCCAACTGCCCTCTCCTGCTGGCCATCTTGTAGTGGCCATCTTGTGTCCACATGGGGACAGGATCTTTGACCACATGGGGGCAGCTATATTGTGTGTTGCAGTGATGATCAATCTGTATATTACTCTTTTATTAGATAGGATAGAGGCCTGGTGCACGGGTGGGGGCCAGCTGGTTTGCCCTGAAGGGTGTCCCGGATCAGGGTGGGGTTCCCTTGGGGCGTGGGGCGGCCTGAGCGAGGGGCCTGTGGTGGTTTGCAGGCCGGCCATGCCCCCTGGCCACCCAAGCGGAGGCCCTGGTATCTGGAATTTATTTTCCTTCTACAATTGAAACTTTGTAGCCTGGAGCGGAGCCAAGCCTGGGGCTCCCTCTGAGGCTGGCAGCCATTTCTGTTGGGGTTATAATTGAAACTTTGTAGCCTTAAGCGGGTGAGCCCGGCCAGGGTGTGCGGAAAGCTTTGCTTCCCCTGTTGCCGCCGGCAACCCTGGCCTGCTCTCTCAAGCTCCATTCTGCCGCCATTTGTTTGAATTTGTTTACCTTCTATAATTGAAACTTTGTAGCTTGAGTGGAGTCTTAGGCCTGCAACAGCTATGGAAAGCTTGGCTTGCTCTGTTACCTGGGAAACCTTGCTCTCTGTGGCTGTAGCCATCTTGGATTGGGGTTAATTTGCATACTCGCCCTGATTGGTTGGTGGGCGTGGCTTGGCTTGTGGGTGTGGCTTATGTAGCGGAGTGATGGTTAATTTGCATATTACCATTTTATTAGAGAGGATGATTTTTATTGGCTTATAACATAAGTCTATTTTTAAAGTTTGATGCAAACTTCATTTTGAAAAACGAAATAACTATCACATGACTCAGTTTCTCTGAACAAGGGATGACTGTTAAACTTAGTGGCCAAAAGGATTTTGAAGACTTCTAAAAAAGGAGAAAAATCAAAAGCTGTTTCTCTTTTGGAACCCCAAACTCCTTCAGTCCCTTCAGTATCATAAATGGAGCCATAAATATTACATTTTATTGGTCTGTCATATGTCAAACAAACTTGTCCAGCTAAAATCTTGGATTGTGATGAATACTAGTCATACTAATCACTAGTTCTATAGCTGTTCTCAACAAGTAGGACCATGAGACAGTGAGATGCATTGTTGCAGTCTTGTCTTTTTCTGCAGCTGCTAGGGTTCAGGAATCTGGAGAAGGACTGTGCATAAATGAATGAAGAGACTAGAGAAGAAATATGAATTTGGAAGGCATTTTGGGGAAAGCCAGATGGAAACCTTAGTTCTAGTGACTAACCCCCCGAAATCTCCGGAGCCAGGGCTTTTTATTCCCACATTTTTCCCTATAGCAAAGCAGATATACATATTAAAGGTGAGGTTTGGTAAACAGTAAAGGGTTATCAGGTTAGGGTAAATGCATACAGCTGTTCAGCAGCAAGTAATAACATGCAGATTTTCAGCCCTGCTGAAGCCCCAAGTTCCATTAGCCTTCTGATGAACTTCTTGCATAATTATGACCTGCTGGAATTAGCCTCCAGCAATGCATGAAACCTGTGACTTAATATTTCTTGGCAGTGTCCCCAGGTCACTCTGGTCCCAGGTCCTTCCTCAGCATCCTCTTAGTAGCTGGTTAAACCTTAAGTTTGGGGAGAGGTTGTTCACATGAGGTGATGGATTTTCTTCTCAGTATTGACCCTGTCATTGAGTAGAGCCACTTGACTGCATTACAAGATGTGGCTGCTCAGTGCCAGCAATAACATTCAATCTGAGATCCTCATAGCATTGGGAACACTTTGGCCCTTGCATAGATTCACTGTAAGTATAGAACCAAAAATAGATGAATTTTGTACTGCAGGGCTGGCCTATGCTTACTAAGACAGGAACAAAGTAGAACACATCTGTCTTAAGATGATGGCTGCTTTGCACAACTGTTTCAGAGAATAACATGGTAAGCTTATTTTCACTGGGATGTTCTTCTAGGTTTGCAGGTTGCCATGGCATCTAGACCCAACATGGTGGCCCCCATTTGTCTGGTGGAAAACAACAATGAGCATCTGTCAGTGAATCAGGAAGCTCTAGAAATTCTTGACCAGATTTCTCAGCCAGTGGTGGTTGTGGCCATTGCAGGACTGTATCGTACAGGCAAATCCTACTTGATGAATCAGCTTGCAGGACAGAATCACGGTGAGTGGTGTCTCAGGTAGAGGACAATTCTTTGACTCTAGCTATTTCACAGTTTCTTAGTTTTCTTCACTAGTCACATTAAGAAAGAGTGAAATTCCTTTCAATAAACCAATCTACTAATTCTAATTCTTACTAATAAATTACTACCTTAATGAGTATTATCTTAGGCCTAGGCCAATTGTTTTTACTCTAACTATATCACAGCTTATTAGTTTTCTTCCCTGGTTACATGAAGTGAGAAATACACTCCTCTCAACAAAACAAACTTCTAAGTTTAATACTTACCACTAAATTATTACTTTAATATATTCTATTACCATTTTCAGGTTTTACTCCTGTTAAGGAAAATCTCTCCTACTAATGCATAGACTCCTTCTTTCACCTGTGCCAACACTGGGGTCTTGAAATTGTGCCTCCTCTCTTGCTCATAACATGTTTTACTCTCTCTATGGAATATTCCCATGAATGTATAAAGACATTTTCATATCTATCATCATGTTTAAAGATTTTTGTGAGTTCACATCCCATTGTTGTTAATTACCTCTCCCACACCACTTGCCATTTTTATTTTTATCACTTTGATTGGAAAAATATTATCTGAATTTCTTTTTCTTTAGACGTCTCTCTTCTATCCACTTCTATTTGGCCTTTACTGGACCATTCTTTAAAATGCTCTTATATAGTATTCAGTGACCTTTATTAATTCTGATTCATGGATGCACTTCACCTCCATTTTGAGCTCTTGCTGGGTATCATTTTCACAGTTAACATTCATCTCCTCCTTTGAATAGATGACACAAAGTAAAGCATTCTTACAAAATAGAGAAAGTACCATCTTATATTCTGGGGTACTTCCATTCCAGAAAGTCTGATTATGTAGTCCCTTGGCTGCTTAGTTTGTCTATCGTCACTGTGGGTTGGGTCTACCCTTCTTTTATAGGTTTCCCTTTGGGCTCTACAGTGCAGTCTCAAACCAAGGGCATCTGGATGTGGTGTGTGCCTCACCCCTATAAGCCTGATTGCACTCTGGTCCTTCTAGACACTGAGGGCCTGGGCGATGTGGAAAAGGTAAGGCAGAGAGTCAAAGACAAGATGGTTTCATTCTGGATAGTCTCATAACGAACTCTTTAACTTAACTGCTTGATCTATTTGTGAAATCTAGAAATCCAACTATATGTCAGGCAAATTCTCAGTTGTTTGACTCTTATTTCTAGGTAAGGTGTCATGGTACATTGAGTAAATTTTCTTTTATTTCTGGGCACTCATGAATAATTTGATTCAATTTAGTAAACAATTGCTGAGCACCATATTCCCAGGTCTCTAAGTTAGTACTGTAGATACTAGTGACCCATGTAAAAGCCCTGCCTTCAAAGAGTCTTGGTCCTATGGTGAAGTTCACCAAGTACTCACCAAGCATTCTGGAAGACTTTGAGATACCTCTATAAAAGCATGTGGTTATCCTACAACATTTTAAGATGGGTCTTTGATATTTTAGTTTTCTACTAAAGGGTAAAATGAATGATTTCTCCTTTTCTGCTTTTGTTTGAGACTTATTTGGAAATAGTACCTAAATTTCTACAACTTTCTATTTCTACCCAAAGAAGACTTAAAATTTTGTTTTAATTTTAATTTTTTTATTTTTAAAATATATTCTATTGGTTTTTTACAGAGAGGAAGGGAGAGGGATAGAGAGTTAGAAACATTAATGAGAGAGAAATATCGATCAGCTGCCTCCTGCACACTCCCTTCTGGGTATGTGCCTGCAACTAAGGTACATGCCCTTGACTGGAATCAAACCTGAGACCCTTGCGTCTGCAGGCCGACATTCTATCCACTGAGCCAAACTGGTTAGGGCTATGTTTATTTTTATACTAGAGTCCTGGTGCATGGAAATTCATGCACTCGAGTGGTCCCCCAGCCCTGCTTGCACCCTCTCCCAGTGCAGGACCCCTCAGGAGGAGATGTCCAACTGCTAGCTTAGACCCACTCCCTTGGGGATGGGACCTAATCTGGCAGTCAGACATTCCTCTGGCAGTCCAGGAGCCCTTGGGGGATATCCAATTGCAGCTTAGGCCCACTCCTCTGCAGCCACCTCTGTGGAAGGCGTGGCGCCAGGACTCGACCGGCCCACACCACCACCTCGTCTGCCACCTCTGTGGAAGGGGAGCGGGGGAGCCAGGACCACCATGGCTGGCCTGGAGGCGCAGGCTCACTGGCCCTGCCCCCCACCCTCAGGTCATTCTGGCAGGTTGTTCTGAGAGGTCATTTCACTGTCCAATCTAATTAGCACATTAGCTCTTTATTGTAAATTATCCTATCTAATAAAAGAGTAATATGCAAATTAACAATCACACTGTTATACCCACCAGCCATGCCTACCAGCCACGCCCACTAGCCAATCAGGAGAAAGTATGCAAATTAACTCAACCAAGATGGCTGTGGCCATGGAGAAAGTAGGAGGGAGGCTTGGGTTTCCCTGGCGATGGAGGAAGCCAAGCTTTCCACACACCCTGGCCGGCCCAGGCCTCTATTCCAGGCTACAAAGTTTCAATTAGAGAAGATAAATAAATCTAAACAAAAATGGCGGCAGCTATGGAGCTGGAGAGAACAGGAGGCTAGGGTTGCCCCGGCGATGGAGGAAGCCAAGCTTCTGCAGCCCTGGCCTGCCTTGGCCTCCGCTTAAGGATACAAAGTTTCAATTATAGAAGATAAATAAATCCCAACAGAAATGGCTGCCACCACAGACTGAGCAGAAGGTTTGGCTCAGCTCCAGGCTACAAAGTTTCAATTATAGAAGATAAATAAATCCCAGATACCAGGGCCTCCACTTGGGTCCCCAGAGGATGTGGCCGGCCTGCAAACCACCACAGACCCCTTGCCCAGGCCTCCCCATGCCCAAGGAAACCCCCACCCTGATCTGGGACACCCTTCAGGGCAAACCAGCTGACCCCCACCCATATACCAGGCCTCTATCCTATCTAATAAAAGAGTAATATGCAGATTGACCATCACTCCAAAAAACAAGATGGCTGCCCCCATGAGGACACAAGATGGCAACCATAAGATGGCCAGCAGGGGAAGGCAGTTGGGAGGGACCAGGCCTGCAGGGGAGAACAGTTGGGGGGGACCAGGCCTGCAGGGGAGGGCAGTTAGGAGCAAACGGGCTGGCAGGGGAGTAGTTAAGGTGTGATCAGGCTGGCAGGCAGTAGCAGTTAGGGGCAATCAGGAAGGCAGTCAGGAGACCAGTTGGGAGCCAGCAGTCCTGGATTGTGAGAGGGATGTCCAACTGCCCATTTAGGCCCGATCCCGGTGGGCCCAATCCCAGTGGGATCGGGCCTAAACAGGCAGTTGGATATCTCTCGAGGGGTCCCAGATTTGAGAGGGTGCAGGCTGGGCTGAGGGACACCCCCCAGTACTGTGCACGAATTTCGTGCATTGGGCCTCTAGTATCAAACAATCATGCTGACTAAATAACATATTGTGTGTCATAAGTGCCACTTCTTATTATAATCATTTTTTAAATTGGGCTTTGGAATGTAAATCAGCGAATCAGTATTTCACTCTCAAATTTTCTGGGTATTTTCCACTTTTGCTCTGGGGAACAACTTTAGACAGTGTTCATAATAAAACAAAAATTCTGTATTGTGCCGTTATTTAGACCTGTTGTATTTTGTACACACAAATTAACCCCATCTTTAAGGTCTTTCATCTGGTTGCACAAGGCTCACTATCCAGCTTTAACTTCTTGACATGCCCTGTATTCCAGTCAGATCAAATAACTCTACTTTTATTGAAAAGACTTCTGTATGCTGCCATGTCTACTTTTGCTTCCATGGATCTTCCCATCTGCAGGTTACCTTCATTTAATCAAATTCACACACTGCTAAGGCTTTAATTTTCAATCAAGGTGCTGAGGAAGACTTCATGTTATGTAAAATTTTCCAACTTTCAGAGCTCTGGTCTTCCATGCTAGACTTGTAAATTTTAATTTAATACTTCTTAAAATTTATATTTATTATTGAAAGTATTACATATTTTTTCCTTCTTCCCCTCCTATTGACCACGTCTTCCCCCATCTATCCCCTCTGCAGGCCTTTGGCGTGCTATTGTCAGTGTCCATATTTTGTGCGTATATGCATACAAGTTTTTTTGTTGATGTCTTCCCTCCCACCCTTCATTTACTACTATAGCTAAAGTTTTCAATGCTTATATATGTTATATTAATGTAAGCATTGTATAGATATTATCCTCGTTATATTCATTGCTATAGATGTTTGCTATGCTTTGAAATAGTCATTATGAAAGTAATATTTGTCATTTTAAACTGCTTTTTAATTTAACAACAGTGGAAATATTCAGTAGCTTCCCATAAATATTTCTTGAATACATCCCCAGTTATGTTAACTATGGAATATTTTATATAGCCCATGACCAACAAATATATGTAGAATAAATATGTGCTAACACCGTTCATTTAACATAATAGCACACCAGGTGCTGCACTAAGTTACTTTATATGTCATTTATTTCATCCAATCCATTAAAAAGAAAACCCTGTGATGACAAAATCCTTTTATATATGAAAGAAGCATAGTCACAAGAAATGTCTTTGTAATTGTTAAAGCTAATATGTATATTTATGCCCATCTTCAAACTTACTTCTTTGCATGGTGAGCACATTACCTGAAATAAAAGGAAGGACTGTTAGACTTAGTGTCTGAATGAATTTCTATAGGGTAAACCCCCAAATGTCTTGTCCTAATGTACTTCCAGGGAGACCCTAAGAATGACTCATGGATCTTTGCCCTGGCCGTGCTTCTGTGTAGCAGCTTCGTCTACAACAGCCTGAGCACCATCAACCACCAGGCGCTGGAGCAGCTGCAGTATCCTTCCAGGAACCCAACCTCCATGTGTCATGGAGGCTGTGGGGATGGAGATCCAGTCAATTCCTCCTTTCCTCTCACTTAGTTGCCTTTTGTAGACCAAAAGGAACCAGAGTGAAAGAGAGAGTTTATAATACTCTTTCTTTTAATGAGAGAAATGTGGGAATTGTGGGTAGAAAGTTTACTTTCCTTAGCTGGGTCCCAGTTACGTGACAGAGCTGACAGAACTCATCAGGGCAAAGTCCTCCCCTACACCAGATGGAGTAGACGATTCAATAGAGTTTGTGAGTTTCTTTCCAGACTTTATCTGGACCGTACGGGATTTCTCCCTGGAGCTGGAGTTAAATGGCCACCCTATCACAGAAGATGAGTACCTGGAGAATGCCTTGAAGCTGATTCCAGGTAACAGAGCATGGCTGGGCAGTGGGTGGGAGGTACTAAACATCATGTCTGGAGTTGCATTTGTACTTGAGACTAGCTGTCTGCAGAAATGGTGGCTGGGAATGGGTTGAAAAGCTCTATGGACTGGAGTTTAAGTTCACTTAGAAAAGTGGAGCCTAAAGCAGAGTAAAACTACTCATGACCAATTTGTTCTTTACACATTGGAACTGAGAATCCAACTGTAACTTTGAATACAGTGGTGTTAAAGCCTTCTAAAGACCAAACACTTATATTTATTACTTTAGTTTCTGCTTTTCCGTGTTGAGGAAAACAGCTGATCAGATACTTGGTAGGCATAAAATTACAATGAAAAGCCTATCTAATTAAATATCTTTCATGTAATTTGATAGAATTAATCTAAAATGGGCATATAACTTTTTAATGTTATTATACATATGTAATCTATAAAAAAGACTTTATATTCTAATAAACCTGAAGAAATATATTTTGTCTTTTCAATCTATCCTTTTGTGCATTTTTTGACAATTATCAGAATATAATTTTAATTTATATATCATAGATTTTTTTATTTTAAAAATAATTTTCTTTTTGAATTGTAGTTTAAACTCAATATCATTTTGTGTTATTTTCAAATATACATAGCATAGTGGTTAGATAACACATAGTTTACAACTAGATCCCTGCTATATTTCAAGTACCCACCTGGCACCATGAATAGTTATTACAATTT
The DNA here is from genome assembly GCF_951640355.1 of Cnephaeus nilssonii. NCBI lineage: Eukaryota > Metazoa > Chordata > Mammalia > Chiroptera > Vespertilionidae > Cnephaeus > Cnephaeus nilssonii. Next base: position 36,940,462 of record NC_137078.1, read on the forward strand.
TATTAACTACTAGAGGCCTGGTGCACAGAATTCGTGCCCTGAGGTGGGGGGTGTTCCTCAGCCCAGCCTGCACTCTCTTCAATCTGGGACCCCTCTGTGGGATTGGGCCTAAACCGGCAGTTGGACATCCCTCTCACAAACTGGGACTGTTGGCTCCCAACCACTTGTCTGCCTGCCTGCCTGATTGTGCCTAACTGCTCTGCCTACCAGCCTGATCACCCCCTAACCACTCCTCTGCCAGCCTGTTCACCCCCAACTGCTCCAATCCCCCCCTCCTGTGCTCCTCTCTTCATGCAGGCATCAGTTTTTTCTCTGGATCTATTAATCTATTTCCATTTTGTTTGTTTATTTTGTTCTTTAGAATCCATATATAAGTGTAATCATATGATATTTGTCTTTCTCTAACTTATTTCATTGAGCAGACAATTTCATTCTTTTTTATGATCGAGTAATATTCCATTGTGTATACTGTATTACTACCTATTCTTTATCTACTTGTCTATTCTTGGGCACTTAGGTTACTTCCATATCTTGGCTATTGTAAATAATGCTGAAATGAATATAGGAGTCATATTTTGTTTTGAATTAGTGTTTTGGATTTCTTCAGATATATAACCAGGAGTAAAGTCACTGGGGCATAATGTAGTTCTATTTTTATTTTTTTTGAGAAACCTCCATTCTCTTTTCCATAGTAACTGTGCAAATATGCATACCCACCAACAGTGCCAACATGTATTCTTTGTTGATTTATTGACGAGAGCCATTCAGACTGGAATGAGGTGATATCTCATTGTGGTTTTAACTTGCATTTCTCTGATGATTAGCAATATTGAACATCTTTTCATACCTATATTGGCCACGGTATGTCCTCTTTGGAGAAGTTTTTATTCAGGTCCTCAGCTCACTTTTAAACCAGATTGTTTGTTCCTATGGGGAATAGTATAAGTACTTTATAAATTTTGGTTATTAACACCTTATCGATGTGTCATTGGAGAATATATTCTCCCACTCAGGTGGTTGTTTGTTTGTTTATGGCTTCCTGTGCTGTGCAAAAACTATTTAGCTTGCTGTAGTCCCATTTGTTTATTTATTTTGTTTCCCTTACCAGAGGAAAGATATGAAAAGAAATACATTGCTAAGAAAAATATTTTACTTCCTTTGTTTTCTTATAGTAGTTTTATAATTTTGAGATGTACATTTAAGCCTTTAATCCATTTTGAGCTTATTCTTGTATATGGTGTAAGAAGGTCATGTAGTTTCTTTTTTGTGTGTGTATTTGCCCAATTTTCCCTACACCATGTATTGAATAAACTGTCTTTACCCCATTGTATGTTGTTTTGCCTCCTTTGTCATCTATTAATTGATTATATTTGTGTGGGCTTATTTCTGGACTCTGCCGTGTTCCATTGATCTATATGTCTGTTTTTATTCCTGCACTATGCTGTTTTGATTACCATAGCATTGTATTATAGTTTGATATCAGGTAGCATGATACCTCCAACTTTGTCCTTTTTTCTCAGTATTTCTGTGGCTATTAAGGGTCTTTTACAGCTTCATATACATTTTTGGATTATTTATTGTAGTGATGCGAAAAACACCATTGGTATTTTGAGAGAGATTGTGTTGAATCCATAGATTCCTTTGGGCATTATAGAAATTTTAATTATAGTAAATCTTTCTTTCTGTATCAGAGCTTTTTTCTATTTCCACATATTTACCCATGCTATAATTTCAAAATAATAAAAATATATGAATGGGTTCTATTTACCTGGGCATGTAGATATCTGATGAAACCTTGAAAGAAATATCACTTCTGATTTATATACTCTTGATTTCATGTTTCTATTTATGGTTTCTCAAAACAATGAGAAATAGGCTACACAGCAAAGCTATAAGATGAAATATAGTTCTTTACCTTAAAGAATTTAGAGACTAATGGTGATATCTTAAAATTACGTTTTAGCTACATTTACTCTTCACTCTTCAGAGGTTTTTATTTTTTTAAAAGCTAATGTTGTACACTTCATTTTTAGCATCTAAACAGTTTTCCTTAAATAATCTGGTGTTATTTCTAACATTGCCTCATTAAGTATTGTTTGGGCTCTTCATTTTGATCCATAGCTTTGTTTCCCCAGGGGATCTAATGGACCAAAAACATACGTTTGACCCATGTTTCTGTTATTCATTCTGTAAGCGATATAGACAATATACACAATACTCTACCACTTTTAGGTCTGATAGCAGCAACAGGTCATTGTTGTTGTTTTTTAACCATGTTGATGTGTTCAAAAAATTTTCTCCAGAATTGTGTAATGGTAAATTTGATGTTAAAGAAGCATTTGGATGTCCATGCTAAAAGAGTTATAAACAAGTTATACAGAGAGAATGCTGCAAAGATACAAAAATCCCTGTCATGAAAATCTTTAGATTCCTTGTCCTACATCTGCTCCTACTGTAATACCTGTTTTTGTTTTTTGTTTGTTTTAATCTTTCAGGCATGAATCACAAAGCTCAAATATCTAATCTCCCCAGAGAGTGCATCCGGCATTTCTTTCCAAGACGGAAGTGTTTTGTCTTTGACCGGCCAACAAATGACAAAAAACTCCTAGCCAATATTGAGAAGGTTGCAGACAACCAACTGGATCCTAACTTCAAGGAAGAAACAAAGAATTTCTGTTTTTACATCTTCACCCAGGCGAGGACCAAGACCCTCAGAGAGGGAATCATGATCACTGGGAAACGTGAGTCTCCATCTCACATTTTGTGGGGCCTAATATTTTTTGAATATATTATAGGATGTGTTCTTTAGAATTTCTTTTTGATTCTATATGGAATTATGAGTCATAGATGTTCATACTCCATGATGACAATTGTATACTTATCATACTTTTGGGTGTTTACAAATTTGTCTCCAAAATTACAACCTTTATCAGCAAAATCTGCAGTATCCATACATATAAAAATCTTCTAATCTTAATGAATCACTAACTGGGGATAAAAAACAGAATATGCTGTTTCCTCAGTTGAAGTTCTTTATAATGTACTAGTGGCCCGGTGCACGAAATTTGTGCACATTAAAAGGGAAGTAATTAGAGGAAATGTTTTAATATTGTTATTTGCCCTTTATAATAGAAGTTTCAGAGATGAAAGAAAATTAGTAAAATGTATATGAAAATCTTCCTCTTGTCAGAGTCTGGTGTGTGCTGCAGGACCCAGAGTCAAGTCCCTGCCCAACCGTGTGTGCCTCAGACCCAGCTGGCCCCACCCCCATTGGGCAAGATCCAGACCCGTCAAGCCCTGCCAGGCAGGGGGCATAGCCTCAGGGCCCCCACCAAGCCCTTCTGGGTGGAAGGCACAGCCTCAGGTCCCCTGTCAAGCCCTGCTGAGTGGGGGGCTCAGCCTAAGGTCCCCCTGCCTGGGGTGGGGTGCATGGCCTGAGGTCCCCTGGCCTGGGCCAGGGCAGGGGCATGCTTTGAGGTCCCCATCAAGCCCTGCCGGGTGTGGGGCATGGCCTGAGGTCCCTTATCAAACCCTGCAGGGCTGGGGGCGCAGCCTTAGGTCCTCCAGCTTGGAGCCAGGTTGGGGAGCATAGCCTGAGGTCCACTGGCCTGGTGCCAGGGTGGGGGCATGGTCTGAGGTCCCCTGTCAAGCCCCACCAGGTGGGGGGTGCAGCTACAGGTCCCCTGCCCCAGCCCAGCCCTATGTAGCCTCAGGTCCTTGCTGAATGCTCTTTAAGGCTCGTTCAGGAACTCAGCCTCCACTGTGGGCGCAGCCATCTTGTGTTACTGAATCCCTGCCTCCGCTGTGGAAGCAGCCATCTTGACCGTTATGGCGTGATGGTCAATTTGAATATTCCCTCTTTATTAGATAAGATGAGAGTTGCAAGAAGAATACAGAAGATATTTTGGACATTTACAGCAATTTAATAATGCACATTAGCCCATAAAACTCTGAAAATTTATGGGAATCTTCAGAATTCAGAAAAAAATAGGATCACATTTACCCTGCTTCATCTGTCTACAATTTGCTTCTAAGATTTTCAATGGGAAATTATGTTTTACCCTTTAGTATGTTAGATAAAGGAATATATTGAATTATTTTAGGCTTTAGTATGTTAGATAAAGGAATATATTGAATTATTTTAGGCTTATGGTCTAAAGAAACATAAAACTTGAGAGTCAATGGGACAATAGTGTTAGATACCCTTTAGTATGTTAGATAAAGGAATATATTGAATTATTTTAGGCTTATGGTCTAAAGAAACATAAAACTTGAGAGTCAATGGGACAATAGTGTTACTGGAGGAATATGTTCTTCTGTGGTATTGTGTGAAAGGAATTTCAGGTACCCTGATGTAGGAGGAGTTTTACTCGATAATGGCAAGGTTTATTAAAGTGAAAAGCAAAGTACACTCTCAGGGAGACAGAGAGCTGGCGGGCTAGAGAGCAGCTACTGCCCTGAAGTATTTGTTAAGCTTCCCCATATATATTTGGGTTTGGGAAAGAGCAGGCTTTCTTTAAAACTATCCAATCTGTTTCATGTCTTCTTCAGGGCTTGTGTCCTTCCCCTATGCAATCTTTTCCCAGGTTTTTGCCCTTCCCCACTAATGGTCTGCATTTTGGCTTTTTGCACTTGCTTCTTAGTTCTGCTTGGTTATTTGGCTCCTACTTCACAGGTACTTAGTATAGAAATTTTACCTCTGCGCCATTTTTCTCCCAACCTGGTTGTTGGGTGGACTACCCAGAGTGACTGTAAGGCTGTTTTTTCCTACGTAATCATGCTTTATCAGATTCTGGTTCTATTAGCTCCATGGTCTCTTGTTAATATCTAACTGTGTACTCCAATAATAGTAGAAGGAAGTGGTGTGTTTGTGTGTATATGTATGCATGTGTGTGTGTGTGTGTATGTGTGCATATATGTGTGTTTGTGTGAGAGAGAAAGGGACAGAAAGAGAGATTTAGAAATGTAGTTTCACATAAATGGATCCCGTTGAGTGATAAATTGATATTTATCCCTTAAATTTCCTGTCTTATTAGGTCTAAAGACTCTGGTGGTGACTTATGTGGATGCCATCAACAATGGAGCAGTGCCTTGTTTGGAGAATGCAATGACAACTCTGGCCCAAATTGAGAACTCCAGGGCCGTTCAGAAGGCAGCCGACCACTACAGTGAGCAGATGGCCCAGAGAGTGAGCTTCCCCACAGACACCCTGCAGGAGCTGCTGGACCTGCATGCAGCCTGTGAGAGGGAAGCCATTGCAATCTTCATGGAGAACTCCTTCAAGGATAACAATCAGGAGTTCCAGAAGAATCTTGTGGTAATATGTCTTAGTATTTATTTACATTTTGTGACTCTTCCCTTGAAAAATGAAGCCTAAAAGAGCTTTTCTGACCAAAGTCCTCCTCCCTTACTCATGGATCGAGTAGTCTGGAGTTTCAAAAGGCTACATTTTCTTCTTCCTCTCCCCACCAAACTTCAGGTACTTTATGTAAAAATTTCTCTGGTCTCTGATAATCAGTATAGATATATTTCTGAACTGAATACTTATTTTGAATTCAAGCCTGCCCTGAATACCCAGAAGTCATTCCTCAGCTAGTCACTTTCTTAAGGGACTCTCCCACTCTCAGGAACCAAATGTCTCTTAACAGACCCTCATACCAGGCTATTTTCAACTCCTATGGCTCCTTGTTGTATCATTGTGCCATTGAAGGTGGAATTAACTGAAGTTACAGCTGCAGGGAGCCATAGAGATAAGGGAATTCAACACCAACAGTTTTGATGAAGAACCTGAGACCCAGGGAGGTTGGAAGCTTTTCCCTGGCTCACATGGAATTTTCAGGGATGTGAGTAAAGGAAGCTTTGCAATTCCTGTTTTATTCCATGTCCTTCTCCAACAGAATGCTTTTCTTTTCTTTTTTTAAAAATATATTTTATTGATTTTTTACAGAGAGGAAGGGAGAGGGATAGAGAGCTAGAAACATCTATCAGCTGCGTCCTGCACACCGCCCACTGGGGATGTGCCCGCAACCAAGGTACATGCCCTTGACTGGAATAGAACCTGGGACCCTCCAGTCCGCAGGCCGACGCTCTACCCACTGAGCCAAACAGGTTAGGGCCAGAATGCTTTTCTTATGAGGACCACAGCTAGACTTCCTTCTACCAGATTCTTTGGAATTTTTTCTCCTCTGTTCCTTTCTCCTGGTGACAGCCCTCTATACTTCCCTTGCAGGAAATCATAAAGGATAAGCAGGATAAGTTCTTGCTGCAGAATGAAGATGCATCTGTTAAATATTGTCAGGATAAACTTGAGCAGCTTTCCAAGTCCCTAATGGAAGATATTTCAGCAGGCATTTTCTCTGTTCCTGGTGGTCACAAGCTCTACATGGAAACCAAGAAAAGGATTGAACAGGACTACTGGCAAGTGCCCAGGAAAGGAGTGAAGGTGAGGAATAATGGGAGCATAGGGATCCTACAGATTAAAGTCAAGAAGGTCTCCTGGAAATCGGTCACAGCTTCAGTGTGGGTAATATGGGAGAATGGGGATATCATGACTCTTTTAGCATGGAAGGCCCATTATTTTGTCTTTTTTTTCTATAGAGAATCAAAATGCCCATTCTCAAAAATGAATATAGATTTCTGAAATCCATAAGAGACACAAGAGAAATAATCATTTCCATCCAACAATATTATATTCAGTGAGTCAAAGGCAAACAATTTACAAGTTAAAGTCAGAGCCTTTGTACTTAAGGCTGATCAAAAGAGAAAAGGAAGTCAAACATGTAGACAGTTGCACACAGGGTTATCATACTTATGAACCTGAGATAATTGGCTATGTAGGTGATGGTACAAGTAATAACATTAAATAACAATGCAATTAATATTTATTGAACTTTTACTGTTGAGACATAGTATTGAGCTCTTTCCCTAGAATTTAATTTTATCCTTTATATAGCATTAGGGAGCATCTATACTTTTTTCAACATTTTACACAAGTGAACTGAGAGGCAGAGATGAGTTAAAATGACTTGCCTAGAGTTACAGTCAGCAAGTGGCAGTGGAGAGCAGGAGCACTAACTGGAGGTAACATTTCTCCCTGGAAAGCAAATATATAAAAGCAGAGACAGTGGGTTTGTAGAACTGAATGTGGTTCTCACTGTCTGGAACTCAGAGCAAAGAGTAGAAAGTAACACTGGGAGAGAGACTGCAGGGGGTATGAAGAGCTTGGAAACTGTGTGGAATCATGATGCAATTTTGATCATGAAGGAAAAATTACATGGACATAGTTCGTTTTGCAGCACTGTTTTTCCCAGTGAAAATCAAAGTTTGTTCCTTTTTCTCTCATCAGGCAAATGAGGTTTTCCAGAGGTTCCTGCAGTCACAGGCAGCAACAGAGAATTCCATCCTGCAGGGAGACAACGCGCTCACAGATGAGATGAAGGCCATGGCAGGTAAGTGCAGGGCTGGGCTCACAATGGGTGGCAGGTACCTGCAGTGTCCTTTGACAGCTGTGAGAACAAAACCTCCTGAAACAAGGAGCTTTCTGTCCTTCTGTGGGACACACTCTCTAACTCTGAAAACACCAGGGCACCTCAGCCAGCCAGGGCCTTTCCCATCACACTCCGAAATGTGCTCTTGATGGTGTGGCAAAGGGAGCAATTCAGAGTATTCCACCTCCCCTTCCAGTTCGGCTTGTTCTCAGAGCTCAGGAGGGTAGAGATTAGTCCTCACCTAATTTTCTTCTCTCTCTCAAACCTCCCTGGGGCAGCGGAGCGGGCCAAGAAGGAGGCAGCTGAGAAGGAACAGGAGCTGATGAGACAGAAACTACAGGAGCAGCAGCAGCAGATGGAGGCACAGATGAAGAGCCGCGAGGAAAATATGTTGCAACTGAAGGAGAAGCTGGAGAGGGAAAGAGAGAATATACTAAGAGAGCAGAATATGATATTGGAACATAAATTGAAGGTAAGTCCTGCCGTGGCCTCTGGTACGTCAGGTGGGATGGAGAATGTTACAGCAAGACCATGGAGGCAACACCATTGCCATTTACTACCTGTGATTTGCTAAAGCCTTGAATCTTCCCCTTGTTCCCTTTCTTTGTAAAAATATCTTTGAAATCTTTTTTTTTTTCTGCATTTTGGTTGGCCATATTATTCCAAGTGGGACTGAGAATTAGTATGAGCCGATTCAGGTTACTTCTCAACTGGTATTATGACTGGCACAAAGTACATTTGTCCTCAGGCCAGGCTTAGTATTCTAGCAAAACCCAATAGGTATGTGAATATTTGTAAGACTGTAAACTATGCTTTCTTTCTGTGTTTAGGTCCAAGACAGGATTATTTCTTGTTGCAAAATTATCTTTGATTGTGTAAGAGAGAACAATTTTAAGAGTAGAAGGAAAGAATTCTTAAATATAAAATGTAATTTTTGAAAAACATGGGAATTTAAAACATTTTACTTCTATCCTCACATTTTTTTAGGTTCAAGAAGATTTGCTTAGAGAAGGATTTAAAAAGAAATGTGAAGATATGAATGCAGAGATCACTCTTTTGAGAAATATGATTGATAGTATTCAAAATGATAATAGTCCCTTTATTACAAAAATCATGGAAAGACTTGCCAGTGAGATTGATTCAATATTTTGTACATCTGGTAAATTTTTTGGTAATGTTTTGAGAAGCTTTGGCTCACTATTTAAAGATAAATAGTTCTCCTTTGAAATAAAGTATAGAATGTGGATATATGTTATGGCTTATTTTTGGTGTGTATTCCTTTTGATTTCATTCATCCAAGTCTTAAACATGAAAAGTGCCTACTAAAGGATATCAATGTCTAGCCCTAATTAGATAGGATAAATGCTCATATGCTTTGATATAGCATGTTTACTTAATGAAACATATATGTTTAAATAAACATACTTACAATTAATCAAGTTATCACTTTAAATGGCAAAAGATTGGAAACTACTAATAAATTCATCTATATGAATTGGTAATATAAATTTAACATTTGCATATGGTGGGATATTATGCAGCCAGTAAATAGAGAATTTAGCTCTATTTTTATAAACATACAACAATCTTGAAAATACATTGTAAAATGAGGTACACAAAAAGTGTATAATGTGTTTACAGGAAAAAATGTAATTACTGTGTGCAATCATATGTATGTGTACACATTGAATATCTATAGGAACCCTCAAAGAAGTAATATCAGTTCTTACTTGGAAGAAGTGGGTGGGATCAGGGTAAACAAGTCACATGCTTTTCATTATATGCTCTTTCTTTTGAATCCTGTAAAGAAATTTTATAAATAAATAAATAACAAAGAAAATGTAAAGTGTAATACTAATCTATATATATATAAAAGGCTAATATGCTAAGTGTCTGACCGTTCATTTGACTGGTCATGCCCTGACCACCTGGGGGCAGATGCTTCTACCGGTAGGTTAGCTTGCTTCTGGGGTATGGCCGATTGGGATTGGGTGCCCTGGAGCCCTCCTGCGGTCCCTCCCCAGCCCCAATCGTGCACCAGTTGGGTCCCTCGGCATGGACTGTGCCCTTTTGCAATCCGAGATCCCTGGGAGGATGTTGGAGAGCCTGTTTCAGCCCGATCCCTTCAGGCCAGGCCAAGGGACCCCCACTGGTGCACAAATCCATGCACCGGGCCTCTAGTAATGATAATAATGACAAGGAAATGTAAAAAAAATGGCTATTAGATGATGAAAGCTCTCATGTCTTCTAGAAATGATACCAGCCTGCACAATTAGGAGTTTCAGATTAAGTCAAAGTATAGAAAGTATAAAATTTGCATCCTCATTTTGTTTCCTTTTAGTCATGGTTCTCAATCCATTATATTTGTTTCAAAACTAAGATATACACTTTCCTATCTCTCTTGGAATATCAGCTAAAAAAAAAAAAGAAAAAAATTTCAAATAGAGTAGCTTCTACTTCCTATCCTGAATTATACTTTTCAGCTATTAGAAGCAAATTACCAAACATTAGAACATACACTGGTGAGAGAGATCCTATCATCCTTAAAAGTGCAATGGTGGCCTCTATGCTATAAGTAAGAGCCAAAGAAACATGTGCCATTGCAGAACTGGATGGCCTACTGGTGTTGGGGATGATAAGCCTTGACACATGGAGACCAGTGGTGGCAGTGAAATACCCAAAGCCAAGCACATACAATGATAGTAGTCAATATCATGGTTTGTCTTAGCTCAGGCTGATACAAAAAGTTACCATATATTGTGTGTCTTAGAAAGCAAATATTTAGTTCTGGAGGCTGCTAGTTTCAGATCAGCATGCCAGCATTGGGAGGTACTTGGTCAGAATTTTCTTCCTGATTTGCTGAGGGCTGCTTTCTTGTTGTGTCTTCACATGATGGGAAGGGTTGGGAGGAGCTCTCATGATTTTTATTATAAGGGTAGTCAAACAATAGTGCAAGAGAGAGAATGTAAGGTAGTGAAATATCATTTTTAACCTAGATGTATGGCAGGAAAAAATAACTTTCAAAATGGGTGCAAAATTTATATTCGGAGGAGAGTTTTTCTTGAATAAGTCAAGAAAGTTCTAAATGTTTTAGTTTAGGCAAAAATAAAAATAGCTTAAATATAAAGTCTTCAGTACAATAGTAAATGCAGATCCAAAACATCAGTGGATATGGATACAATAAATATTAATTTAATAAAAACATCATAATAATGTACTCTGTATTAAAGAGAGGAGATAAAATAATTCAGGAAGAGTCTGGATATAGATCAAGTATTAGAAGCCCCTTGAATTGTTTTGAGGAGAATAAGGTGAGTAATTTTGAGTTTCATGATTTAAGTCTAAATATTGCCATTTATAATGTAGTCAATTAAAGAACAGAGCAAGTTTTTAATTTTTATTTGGGAGACATAAAAATGATTTCCACACATCACAGTAAATAAAAAATATAATATGAAAAATGTCAAGTAAAGTTAGAGAATATTTTTAAAAGATGAACAAATTTGGCCAGATGTATGAATGTAGAACCCTACACCCAACAATAGTAGAATATGTTGTTGTTTTTTTGCAAAGCACACTAACAAACGTCACATGAATTTTACCTGTACCAAACCACAAGGGAGGATTAGTTGTCTTATGTCAGACTCTCTAGATGCAGAGCCTTGGTGATGGGTTTGTGTTCATGTGATTTATTGAGGGTGTGCTTTCCATAGAAGGGGTCTAAGGGAAGTGGGAGAGGGCAAGAAAATAAGAATGAAAAGAGGCTATGGTTGCAGGCAAAAATGTCTTCAAGCTGATCCACTGAGATCTCTGTAGCACAAATAGCATGAGAGTTTGTCTCTCCTTGAAGCAAAGTGCTAGACATTTGTACCCCATTAGGCATTATGTGAGGGCCATCCATCTTGAGCAGAGCAGCTACAATGCTAAGAAAAATTCTCCGAAGAAAAGAGCAGCTGTGAGCTTTTTAGCAATGAACACGCACAGCAATAGATGGATGGATGCAAAGGCTTGTAAGATGATCAAACTGAGGCACTAATAGCAAACAGCACCAGTATAAAAATTAATATTTGCATACCTACATTGTGCCATGGTCTATATATGTCTACTACCAGCCCACACTGGTGGGGTTCCTGTCATCCAGGCAGCCAATTATCTAGATCTAGAACCCCTTTGCAGAAATTTAATTTTCAGAGCTCTCTGGGTACAATCTACTACTGACTGAAATCCCTAGAAAGCAAATTCTGGGATGGAAATTTGCATGTAAATTGTTTATTAGGGAAAACTCCTGGGATAAGCACTTATAATAGAATGTGGAAGGAAATGGGTCTGGGAAGGATGGGAAGTTTAGCCATAGTCTTAACAGTTGCTTCACCTATTTCAATGGAGAACTCTGGACTTTAGTAATCCATCTCATTTTCCCCAGTTTTTAAGAGATTGGTCAGAATAATGAACATCCTAGGAAGGGTTGACTTTAGGCAAAGTGACTATTCAGAAGAGAGCTGAAAACATGTGTTTGCAGGAGAGCTTGCATTTCAGAACAAAGGAATCTAAGAAGGTTAGGGGACATGGGAAAGGTGAAAAGTGGTGAGAAAAATGGATATATACTTCATTGAGGTTCAAGAGAATTTGTGTAGGAGTTGTAGAAGAAGGGCTCACAATACAAAAAAGAAACTGTGATGGGCAAAGAATTCAATGTGTAATGGCAATTTTCCTAAGTGAAAATGTTATTGTTAATTCCAAAATTTGACCTTGTGTAGCAGTTAGGGTTCTACAACAAACAAACAAAGAAAACAAAACAGCAAACAAACAAACCCAGAACCAATGGGATGTGTATATACCGTATATATAGAAAGAAATTTATTGAAGGGAACTGGCTGAAATAATTATGGAGGTTATCAAGTCTAAAAACCTGCAAGGTGGGCCAGCAGGCCCAGGAGAACTGATGTTCCAATTCTAGTCTGAAGGCCAGCAAGAGCCAAAGTTACAGAGGAAGCTCAAAGTCTACTGGAGACTCTAGTACACAGGTACCTATTATCCTATATAATAAAAGGCTAATACGCAAATCGACCAAATGGCAGAACAACAGTCTCTATGACACACACTGACAACCAGGGGGCAGATGCTCAATGCAGAAGCTGCCCCCTGGTGGTCAGTGCGCTCCCACAGGGGGAGCATCACTCAGCCAGAAGCTGGGCTCATGGCTGGCAAGTGCAGTGGTGGTGGTGGGAGCCTCTCCCGCCTTGCGGCAGTACTAAGGATGTCCAACTGGGGAGCAGACCTAAGTTGGCAGTCGGACATCCTCCAAGGGCTCCCAAACTGCAAGAGGGTGCAGGCCGGGCTGAGGGACCCCCCAAGTGCACAAATTTCATGCACTGGGCTTCTAGTTTACAAATAAATGCTTCTTTGCAATTCCCACCCAGATAAAAATATAAAACATTACTTTAATCCCAGTAATGTTTCTACTTCTGCTTACCCATGATTAACTACTGCTCTGACTTCTATCACCAAGCAAAGTTTAGTCTGTTTCTTAACTTCATATAACACAACTTCATGTACTCTTTTCTGAGTTCTTTGCTCAATGTTTTGTTTGTGACAGTCATCCTTGTTGCAAGCAGAAGCTTCATTCTCTTCATTGCTCCACAAAACATTTCTCAACCTTAGCACTCTTGACATTTTGGGCTTGAAAATTCTTTTTTTGTGGGAGCTATCTTGGGCATTGTAGGATGTTTAATAGGCAGCCCTGACCTCTAAACACTGGGTGCTATAGCATCTGTTCTGCTAAACAACCCAGTTGTGACAACCAAATATGTTTCTAGTCATTGCTAAATGTCAGCTGGGGCCAAATCACCACCTTTAGGAGTTACCAAGCTTGAATAATTAAAACTATCTCTATAAAATCACATCCCACTCTCATAATAAATATTCCAGAGTCTAAAGAGAAAAGTATGGAAGAAGGTGCCACTTAACAATGCCTAAGGTAGATATCTTCTTTATCTCAAAACTAGAGGCCTGGTGAATGAAATACATGCACTCGGGGTCGGGGGGGTGGGCCATCCCCCAGCCTGGCCTATGCCCTGTCACAGTGCGGAGCCCTGCAATCGATTGCCCCAAAGAGGTAGGCCCCACCCACCCATCCGGGGCTCCTCAATGGATTGCCCCAAAGAGATAGGCTGGAGAAGGGGGTCCCGCCTCTTTGCCGTATGGAGCCAGGAGGTGGGACTCCCAGGACCCCCAGGACCCCTAGGACCCCTAGGACCCTCAGGCAGGCCTCACCGTGCAGAGCCAGGGGACCCCCAAGGCAGGCCTTGCCAGACCCCCAGGCATTCCTTGCCATGTGGAGCTGGGGGACCCCTCCATGCAGTGAACGCAGCGTCAAGCCCAGCCCCGCCCAACTGCACATACAGCATGACAACGTGAGGGCATCACAGCATGATGACCACTTAGGCTTTTATTAGTAAGGATATATTTAACTTGCCCTACACTGTGGAGAAGATAAAAGTAACATAATTGAAACTACTGACTCACTTGTACTTTCTCAGGTCTCAGTCTTTTGTCATTGTTGTTGCTTAATAAATGAGTAAGGAAGTGTGTGCTACTTTATTAAATTTTTTTTTAATATATTTTTTTCATTTTTTTATTATGATATTATATGTGTACATATCTTACCATTGCCCCCCCCCACTCCTATACATGCCCTCACCCCCCAGAGTTTTGTGTCCATTGGTTATGCTTATATGCTTGCATACAAGTCCTTCGGTTGATCTCTTATCTCCCCCACCTCTCCCTCACCTTCCCATTGTAATTTGACCTTCTGTTTGATGCTTTACTGTCTCTGTATCTATCTCTTTGTTCAACAGCTTATAATTTTCTTTATTATCTATAAATGAGTGAGATCATGTGGTATTTTTCTTTCATGGACTGGCTTATTTCACTTAGCATGATGTTCTCCAATTCCATTCAAGTTGCTGCAAATGGTAGGAATTCCTTCTTTTTTATGGCAGCATAGTATTCCATTGTGTAGATGTACCATAGTTTTCTGATTCAGTCATCTGCTGATGGGCACCTAGGCTGTTTCCAAATCTTTGCTATTGTAAATTGTGCTGCTATGAACATAGGGGTGCATATATCCTTTCTTATTGGTGTTTCCAGTTTCTTAGGATATATGTTTTTTATTTTTTATTCAGAATGATACTAAGTAAATAATTTAACCCAGAATAAAATACAAATCCACAATATTAATACAAAGCAAATGTAAGCACACTCTCTAAAGTTCCTTGGTTTGCATAATACATTTCTTGCTTAGAGATAGGGGCTTTGTTTTAGTGACAAAACCATCAAAGACAAACCTAACATATACGGTGATGCTGATAATAACGATAATGGTGATGATAATGACAACAACAATGACAACAAATATAGTATTTACAAAAACTCACCTTCATCAGTTCATGTTTTGTTTATTATTATTGAATTTTGATAATTTTTACAAGGTTACAATACAGAAAAAATTCAAATGTAGTCCTGACTGACATAAAATGGGTACTTTTGTTTTTGTAAACTTTATTGTTGAAAGTATTACATATGTCCACCCATTGACTGACCCTTCTAACCCGCCTGCAGCCCAGGCCTTACCAACCTATTGTTTGTGTCCATGGGTTATGCATATATGCATACAAGTTCTTTGGTTGATCTCTTCTCCTCCCCGCCTCCCAACCCCTGTCTTCCCTCTGAGAGGGTATTTTTGAACATGACTGCATTTAATCACTCAATAAATATGCACTGACCACTGACTATTGACCAATGCTGAGCACTGGGGAAGGCATTGGGGAGGCATTGAGGATTCTATGATCAGCACAGCAGCCATGGTCCCTGTGCTCAGGCATTATTTTTTATCTCAGAGAGAAGACATTAAAACAAGTTATACAAGCAAATGTAATATTTGAATGCCTAATCAGCATTGTAAAGGAAGCATACAGAGCGCTATGACTAAGTGTAGAGAGGAGACTGAATTTGGATTATGCAGTCAGCAATCCTTCTCAGGAAAAATGAGAGGTAAGATGCATTTTTGGTGAACACAGCTAGGGAAAAATGAGGGAAGAATTTCAGACAGAGGAGAGTTTGTGTACAAAAGTCCTGATTGGTGAAGAGTTGGGTGTGTTTGGTATCTGAATGAAGGTCCATGTGCTGAAGCTGAGAGAACATGTGATGAGGAGAGGGGCAGGCCTGATTGTGTAGGAACCTGCAGCCATGGTATTGAGAATGAAAGCTCTTAAGGCTTTAGGACTTTGGGTAGAAAAAAAGTGACAAAACAATTTGTTTTAATAAACTCATAGTGTCTACTGTGTGAACATGTATTAGAACTGCCCAAACTGACCATGCCTTCAGACCTAAAAATAGGTGAACTCGCAGCTTCTTAAAATTACCAGCCTGGTGTTAAAGATTCAAAATGCTATAAATAAGTAAATAAATAAATAAACAGACAAATGAATAAAATACTTAGTGCTATATATTTGCTCTAGAAAACAACAATGAGAGGTTCTGGAACCCTTAAATACAATGTTTTTCCTCTTCTTCTCTTCAAATTTCACACCATTACAGTCATTGTCCCCTACCCCAGCTTTAGTAAAATATAATATATATACTAGAGGCCCGGTGCACGAAATTCGTGCATGGAAGGGGGTTGTCCCTCAGCCCAGCCTGTACCCTCTCCAATATGGGACCCCTTGAGCGATGTCCGACTGCCCGGGCAGTCGGACATCCCTCTCACAATCCAGGACTGCTGGCTCCCAACTGCTTGCCTGCCTGCCTTCCTGATTGCCCCTAACCGCTTCTGCCTGCCAGCCTGATCACCCCCTAACCACTCTGCTGCCAGCCTGTTTGCCCCCAACTTCCCTCCTCTGCCGGCCTGGTCACCCCTAACTGCCCTCTCCTGCAGGGTTGATCACCTCCAACTGCCCTCCCTTAAAGGCTTGGTCCCTCTCAACTGCCCTCCCTTGCAGGCCGGGTGCCTCCCAACTGCCCTCTCCTGCTGTCCATTTTGTGGTGACCATCTTGTGTCCACATGGGGGCAGGATCTTTGACCTCATGGGGGCAGCTATATTGTGTGTTGCAGTGATGATCAATCTGCATAGTACTCTTTTATTAGATAGGATATATATATCACTGTATGAGTTTAAGCTGAACAGTAAGTAGGTTTTAAAATGATCTAATCTAAAGGCTTCCCAGCCAGAAAAACAATCTCTTAGGTCCGTGGTCGGCAAACTGTGGCTCGTGAGCCACATGTGGCTCTTTGGCCCCTTGAGTGTGGTTCTTCCACAAAATACCATGGCTTGGGCAAGTCTATTTTGAAGAAGTGACGTTAGAAGAAGTTTAAGTTTAAAAAATTTGGCTCTCAAAAGAAATTTCAATCTTTTTACTATTGATATTTGGCTCTGTTGACTAATGAGTTTGCCGACAACTGTCTTAGGTTATGCGAGGGCACTGGAAATGCCATTTCCTGGAAACATAATTCATATTGAAACTGAAAGCAGTGAAGAGCTACTTTTATAACAGGCTCATTTCCAAAAAACCAGCTGCCTTTCTGTAGGAACAATCCTTGAGCCTGGTTTTGACGCTCTAAATCCATATCAGAGTGTGTAAAAGTGTTCAGACAATTAAAGCTCTCTCCCTAACGTGTTTTGCACACTCTCTTTGGACTCCACATTCTTCCACTGGGGTGCACTTGCATTTCATGGGCAAAAAATTCATGGAAGTGCAACTGCTGCTTGTTTGGGAACTTGACTAAAACTCTAGAGTGCTACGGGGAATTGAATTTTCACTGCACGCACCTGTTTTCCTGCGGTTCAATTTACCGTAGAGTTTCCTAAACAAAAGTGTCTGGGCACTATTTGCACTCTTAGAGTTGTTCACACACAGCCTCCTTCTTTCTTACAGCAGAATAGGTATTGGGATACCATATTACAAAAAGATAAAAGAAAGGTTTATTATTTTAACATTTGACCTCCAATGTCCTCTTAAAAATTAGTTTGAGAGAGAGAGAAAAGGAGAGGGAGATAGAAACATTGATGTGAAAAAGAACTACCCCCCAAATGTGCCCAAACCTGGGATAGAACCTACAACTGGGTATGTGCCCTTACCGGGAATCAAACCCACAACTCTTCCACGCCTGAGACGTTGCTCCAACCAATTTAGCCATACTGGCCAGGGCTGACCCCCAGTTCTTGATAGAGAGGAAAATGTGTGTGTTTTCAAAATTCATTAATGTCTGTCGGAGAAGAGGGGAGAATACAAGGATGTAATTGTCAGCAAAAACCTCAGCAATAAAAAAATGGTGCCCAGTGCTTTGTTAGGAAAGTTTAATTGCTCCTAAAAGCAAGGTAGTGAGTTAAGGATGGACTAGGATAGGGAGAGGAAGGAGGAACCAGCAAGGTAAAAAGGGGCTGGGCTTCGGTGGGTTGAAGAGCTCATGGTTCCCTTCAAAACCATGATGGGCAAAGAAATCATAGGGCAAAAGATGTCCTCTCCCATTTTCAGTGAAATCTATTACACTCATATAAGCTTTTTGGATAGTCTTGCATTTGGCAACGAGGTTATAGGAGGTGATATACGCAGTTCTATCTCTGATTGAAGTACCATCCAGGAGAGGTCATTTCTGCAAAAGTCATGCTGTGAGGAATGAGACAGCGACACAGCATGGCCTCAGCTAGTCCTTGAAATTCCCCAAATGTTACAGGAAATAATGGGAATCATTCCTTGGTCTGCTTTGCCCTTTGGAAAGCCAGGTAATTGGAGACATATGTTTGAATTAGATAAATGGGCCTTTATCCCAATGAGTAACTTAAGCAGAATGAAGTTCAACATGAAGTAGCAAACAGGAGCTTTGAGAGTGGATTCCTAGGGAAGAGAATGGAGGTTCAGCCACATATTCTTGGACTGTTCCAAGTTCTTTACTATGTCTCATGTGTTCATGTTAGGGGCAGAAATAGAATATTAGAAATTAACTTAAATTTTAATCATGCTCTGTTAGCTATGATTGCTCTTTTTTGATTAGAGAAAACATATTCTAACCTCGCTGAAAGCTGTACGCCCCAGGACATGGAAGCTAACATCGAAATGCGGTCATCCTCCTTCTGAGAACTGCCTGACATTATGGAAAGATTTACAATGTCATAGCACCTAGTCCTGGAGGCACCTGCTCTTTACAACCCCCAGCCCCTATTACCTGTAATCTGGTCCCCTCAGGGTACCCGGAGGCGCACCCTCTCTGTGATTCCCCTCCAGCCCTCATGACCTGTAATGATTATCCCACGCCTACTTTCCCACACTTGTAATTCCTACTTTCCCATGTAATCTTGTCCTTCTACCCAATATAAGCAGTTTGATTGTGGTGGGGTGGAGAGCAGATTTTTGTGGCTGGTCTCCCATACTGCCAGCATCATTGGAATAAAAGCTCATATATGATTCAATCCCATCTCTGCTTAATTGGCTGAAATAGTGACAGGCAGCCCGGACCCCTTGGTTGTCTGGTTACAAAGGGAGTGGAGTCTAAGTAACTAAAGTCAGCCACTGAGCCCTCCACACCTACCTGACTGACTCCAATTATAATACTGGATATGAAGGCTTGGGTGCGCTGTCCCGGTTGCCAATATCCCATATGTGTTGTCACACGTGGTTTCTGAGAGAACTAGATGCTGTTCTGGGAGAAGACAATTGGAAGTCTGTGCCTGGCCTTTCCTGGACTTCAAGCTATGCCCCTTTTGCTTTGTTTGGCTTTAATTTCTAGCCTTTCACTGTAATGAACTGTTGTTCCTCTAGGAATAAATCTATGAATAAAACTTTACAAGAGTTCTGAGTGTCATTTTAGAAATCATTGAACTGGAGGGCTGGTCTTGGGGACTCTTGAATCCAGTTTTTCCTTAACATGGGATTTTCTGGAGTAACTGACTCACTGAAACATGGCAAAAGCATGGTTTGGGAAAAGAAGAATAAGTGGTAGTGTTAGGATGGTTTCCTTGTGCACCAACTGCATAGGCGTTTAGTCTTCTTGTTCTATGGATAGCCATTTAATAGGACGTTTGCTACAACAATCAAAAAATATAAAATAGATCCATTGACTCTTCAATGTATCAGATTTGCCCTAATATGAAATACACGATGTGGAAAGCCCAAAAGTTGTGTTTGTTTCTAGATCTGTCTGCATCAACCTAAAAGGCACGGAAGAAAATTCTTTCTTTGATCCAACATGGAGCTTGATAATTCATTTTCTCTATAGGACCAGCATTCTATTCTATTTCATTTGTTTTGGGATTGTGACCTCTATTGGGATTGAGAATTAATTAGCATCATACTCATATTACCTCTCAAAGAGCATCATTTGACTGACACTTTACAGGGATAGTTTACAGGACTCACCTATTAACCAGCTCCCCAGCCCCAGTGAGAAGATGATGAAGGAATCTTAATAATGTCCAAATCATGGATATTCCCAGTATCTACGTTCACACATATGGAAATATTGGATGACCTTGTGAAAATGTACTCTAAGGTAATAGAGAAGTAGATACACATGCTTAGCTGCTGACCATGATAAATACAAAATCCCAACTCTTGGGATAATTGGAGATTTTTAAGAGTGAACTCTTTTTTTGGAAGTCCAAGAAGAACTGCTTACTGAAGGATTTAGAAAGAAATCTAAGGAATAAAGTAACAGATATATCAACTTAAAGAAAGCAGGAGATTGAAAGAACTAATGCAATTAAAGCTTATTGTCATCACTAGAGGACCAGTGCATGAAATTTGTGCATGGGGGGTAGGGGGGAGGTCAGTCCTTCAGCCCTGATTTCATCCTCTCATAATACAGGACTGCTGGCTCCTAACTGCTTGCCTGCTGGCCTGTTGGCCTGCCTGATTGTCCCTAATCACTCTGCTTGCCTGCCTGATCACCCCTAACAACTCTGCCTGCCTGATCACCCCTAACTGCTTCTGCCTGCCTGCCTGATCGTCCCTCATATTACACTTTTATTATTATAGATAGTTGCCTTGCTCCAAGCTGTAAGGGCCTGCTTGTCATAGAGACAGAAAAGTTTTAATTTTTACTCTTGATTATGGCAATTAACTAACACAGATGGGCACCAAAAAGGTGACTTACCAAAGGGTGTATAGCAATCGGTGCTGTTAAGTCCTCTTCCGTGAAAACATGCATGTCGTGCATTGTATCTGCCTGGCTACATGAAGTTTCTGTCTGTCTTTGCAATCATATGAGTGAATTGTCTGAGACCCCAGCCCAGTCTGGTTTGGTGCTCACAGAATAATAGAGCTCTTTTTTTTCCTAGAAGTTGCAGGATATCTTTCTTTTAATTTTTCCTCAACACTCTGACTATACTTATGTCTCTCACCTTTGCTTTCTCTCCATCCCCCAGCCACAACAGTAACTTGATCCAGGCTCACTTCCCTTGAGTGCATGCCACCAGAACCACGATTCCCAGCATTCCTAGTGCTCCCCGCGCTCTCGGCTTCCACTTCTGGTACAGGGGTCACAGAAACTGAAAGGACTGGGAACTCCAGTGGCAGGGCTGACAAGACTGGACACTCCAGCAGCAGGCAAGCAGCATGGCTGGATCCGTCTGAGGGCAGATCCACCTGCACTGCTCACCCATTGCTCCCCACAGCGGGGCTGACAGGACCAGACACTCTAATAACAGGGCTGAGGAGACTGAGCATAGCCATCTTTGTAATGGAGTGATGGTTAATTTGCATATTACCCTTTTATTAGATAGGATAGTCCCTTGATGAAGGTGGCAGTGTGTTCACTATGGGACTATATGGTACTGCTAAGATAGTTGGTGTACTGAGCACAAAAATAAAATAGGCTTTAGAATTACTGTTAATAAATTATAAAATGAAGCTTCTTCTGTTTTAATAGCTTAATGTTGTGGCTCACTTTTACAATCTATCTTGTGTTTTCTTTATTCAATGGAAATTTTAAAAGTAAACCATAATTTCTAAGAATTATCAGGGACTGTATTAGAGAAAACAAATTGCATTTTGATTGAAATAATTAATTTAAGGAAATGGGAAGAAAGTTAGAAAATGTAATCAAAGACAGACCAAATTTACAATATCATCAAAACAAATAAAATACTTCATTTTATTTTTTAAAAAATATATATATATTTATTTCATAGAGAAAGGGAGAGGGAAGGAGAGAGAAACATCAACGATGAGAGAGAATCATTAATCAGCTGCTCCTGCATGCCCCCTACTGGGGATTGAGCCTGCAACCCAGGCATGTGCCCTTGACCAGAATCAAACCTGGGACCCTTTAGTCTGCAGGCTAATGCTCTATCCATTCAGCCAAACCAGCCAGGGTCAAGTAAAATATTTTAGAATAAATTTATCAAGGAGTAGATGAGATTCATATGAACTACTAAAATGTGGCTGAAAGAAACAAAAATGTGTAAAACTGCATAGATATAAATATATCAATCTTCATAAATGAGTGAATACATTTGATATGATTCAAATAAATATGGCAAAATATTTTTTGGAAATAGAAATATTATTTAAAAATATATATATACTAGAGGCCTGGTGCATGAAATTTGTGCAGAAGGGGGTGTGTCCCTCAGCCCAGCCTGCACCCTCTCCAATCTGGGACCCCTCAAGTGTGGGAGACCCTTTCACATCTCGCGTGGTTCAGGGTTCTGGTTCAGGGTTCAAGTTCTGGAGAAGGGCTGCACGCAAATTAAAAGAGACTAGAAGCAAATTAATTTGGCGATATGGGGGCCAGGCGGTAGTCCAACTCTAGTGGGAGAACTACTGCTAGGTTCTGGCCTTGCTATGCCTTTTATTGAGACTATGGGATACACCCATTACCCTTAAGCAGGTTTGGGATACACCCATAGCCCTTAGGCAGGTAATAAGTGGATTATCATACCAGTAAGGATTTACATGATTACAAGATGGGGAAGTTGCCTCAGTTACCATTGTCTCAATTAGATAGGGAGTGGTTGGCTCTGACCTTTCAGAGCTTCAAGGTTGACCAGCCTTTTACATCTTTTCTATTAGTGAGACAATGGTTGGTTTCTGGCACTCAAGGGATGTCTGACTGCCCATTAGGCACAATCCAGGTAGGGCAGTTGGACATTCCTTTCACAATCCAGGACTACTGGCTCCCAACTGTTCGCCTGCCTGCCTTCCTGATTGCCCCTAACTGCTTCTGCATGCCAGCCTGATCACCCCCTATCTGCTCCCCTGCCAGCCTGTTTGCCCCTGACTGCCCTTCCCTGCAGGCCTGGTCATCCCTAACTGCCCTCCCCTGCAGGCCTGGGTCCCCCCCAACTTCCCTTCTCTATAGGCCCTGTTGCCCCCAACTTCCCTCCTCTACTGGCCTGGTCACCCCTAACTGCCCTCCCCTGCAGGCTTGATCACCCCCAATTGCCCTCCCTTGCAGGCCTGGTCCCTCCCAACTGCCCTCCCCTGCTGGCCATCTTGTGGTGGCCATCTTGTGTCCACATGGGGGCAGTCGTCTTTGACCACATGGGGGCAGCCATCTTCTGTGTTGGAGTGATGGTCACTTTGCATATTATTCTTTTATTAGATAGGATATAATATTGCACTGGAACTATATATATATATATATATATATATATATATATATATATATATATTAAAAAGCAAGAAGTTCCAATGCAATTTTGAAACAAAGATAATAAATGTAGAGGGACTCAACAGTAATCATATGATAAAACATTTCAAAAAATTAGCACAATGGTACTGACATCTAAACATTTAAACAGTAATCAAAGACTTGAAAGTTATAAGAGGGCTCAAATTCACATGAAAATTTAGTACGTGATCAAGTTGGTATTAAGCATTAGTGAAGAATTATGAAATATTATGTAAATAATATTTGGATTACAGGTAGCCATTTGAAAAATATAAAGTTGGAGATTTTCTTATACCTACATAAATTTCAGATGGATCAAAGTGAAACATGAAAAAATTGAACTAAAAACTTAGAAAAAATACTTGAGCTTTTTAAAAAAACAGTTTTGTATAAAGAGACCACTTTTAAGTGTGATAAGAAAAAAGACATAAAAGAAAAGATTTAATAAATTCACTTATATAAAATAATAAAATTCTTTTTAAAAATATGGAAGCTCTGGTTGGGTGGCTCAGTTGGTTGGAACATCTACCCATCCACCAAATGCTGTGGGTTTGATCCCTGGTGGTATACAGGAGGCAGTTGATTGATGTTTCTCTCTCACATCAATGCTTTTTTTTCTCTCTCTCTTCCTTCCTCTCTCTAAAATCAATAACCATATTATTGGGTGAGGAATAAAAATTAGATATTTATATAGATATAGATACAGATACAGATGTAAGTAGATAGCCCAGCTGGTGTGGCTCAGTGGTTGAGCATCAACCTATGAAACAAAAGGTCCTTGGTTTGATTCCTGGTCAGGGCACGTGCAGGAGGCAGCTAATCAATGTCCCTCTCATCAATGTTTCTATCTCTCTATCCTTCTCCCTTCCTCTCTCTCTAAAATAAAAACATATTAAAAACATATTTAAAAAACCTCTAACTAAAAAAAGAAGTGATAGCTGCTGTATTTACACACGAAAAAAATAAAACAAAAAGTTAAATGGCAAGTGAAGAAAACGTTTGCCATTCATATCAGACAAAGAAATAATTTCTTTATGCTATAAGGAGCTCTTCACATATCAGTGAGAAAAAGAGCAGTGACCATATTAAAAAATAAAGATGTTTCTTTACACTTACTGATAATAAGGCGATGTGCAAGTTAAAACTATGAGTTACCTGTTTCACTTCTAGTATTAGCAAAAAATAAAACATTTGCTAGGACAATGGGTTGGCAAGGGTTTGGGGAATCTTCCATATTTCCTAGTGACAGTGCAAATTTTACAATTACATATCAAAAATTTAAATGCACCTAAAGCTCTGACCCAGCAATTCCACATACAGGAATCTATCTTAGATATATTTGCTCTAGAGAAAGATGACATATGTACTAGGATGTTAATTGCAGTGTTATTGAAACTGCAAATTATTGAAACAACTCTAAAATCATCTGTCAGGAACTAATAATGTAAACCATGGGATATATGTATAGAAGAATACTCCACTATCACGAAAATAAAGAAGGAAAATACTACTTTTACTAAAATGAGTAAATTTCTAACATTTATTGTAAAGTGAAAAAAAAAAGATGTAGAAACTATGTCATTTAAATTGTCACATGGAAAAAATAATAATAATTTGTCCCAGTCCCAACCTGCTATTTTCATGAAGTTTTGCCTCCTTATTTACTCACCAGAATAAAATATTTTTTTTGGTCCCTGCAAGTCTATCAAATGCCCAGCTTTTGTACAAACCATCAGGACCAATACAACTGCTCATTCCAAGCCACTTTCCTATATGACCCACTTAATATAAAAGACATTAAATATACCCAGTTATGTCCAAATGGGAGACAGAATTCTGGTTGTAGTCAGTGCTTATTAAATACTTGTCTGACCACTAAATACCCATTGACTTGCAAAAGTGAAAAAAAAAAGATTTTCTTTTTTAAAATGGAAAATATTTTATCATATATCTGTACTTTTATGTTGAAAAAAAATCACATTCATTAAAAATAAATTCATAATACACACAAAACTATAAAAATAACTTTAATTATTTTAGTGACCCAGAAATACTGTTAATTTTAGTATACATGTTGTAGGATTTTTATCTACACCTTATTAATTATATGATTTTTTAAAAGTTAGACTTCTACTCTACATACAACTAATTAAGTTATTCAGACAGACCGTTCCAAGTCTATGTGCATGCAATAAAGAACTTTAGCTTATCTGGAAAGTGATTCAGAGGATTGGCAAGAACTTCTGTTCACAAAGTTCATGAAAACACTCAAATGTTTCTGGAGCTCTTTTTGCTTCCCGACATAAACACTGACTTTATTGGTCAGAAGAACAAGCAGCTGATTTCTTAGAATTAGTTTGCTTTCAAAGTAGCCCTGCTCTTGCTTTCATTTTCACTTTTATTAATAGAATGTTAAGTAACAACATTTGTCCTGAAATTGACACCAGAACCTTGCATTCACAGAAGGTGAGGATGAACTTTAGACTTTATCCTCTGCAAAATATTAATCAGTTTTAGGGAAGGCAAGAGGAGAGACAGGCAGACTTTCCTTCAGATGAGAGTTGCATATTGCCCCCATTTTCACATCTGAGACTGTGTTACTGGAAGCTTGGGAAAGAATCTGAATTTTAGATCAGATTTTAAATTATCTAGTAGACTTTTGGTTAGTATAATAACTTTTACTATAATATTTCACCTTTTAACGCATAACCTATAAACAGAAAAGTTCTAAGCTCAAACACATGCAGCAGATAAAACACACAAAATGAACACATCCCTGTAATTTTTATCTTGGTTTTTAAAAAAGGAGCACTCCCACCTGGCCAGTGTGGCTCAGTATTGGAGCACAGACTCATGAACCAGGAGATCACGATTTTATTTCAGTGCACATGCCCGGGCTTCGGGCTCAATCCCCAATAAAGGGAATTCAAGAGGTCACTGATTGATGGTTCTCTCTCATCACTGATGTTTCTCTCCCTCTCCCTTCCTCTCTCTGAAATCAATAAAAATAACAAAACAAAACATTTTTTTTTTTTTAAAGGAGCACTCCCAAATCCCAGAAACTTTCTTGTGCTCTTTTTATGCAATAACCACTCCATCCTGATCCAAGATATTCACTATTATTACTTTTCTCATCAAAGACTAAGTTTGCCTATTTACCAACTTTATATAAATAGAATAAAATAAGATGTATTTTCCAGTGTGCAATTTATTTTATTCACCATTATGACTGTCAGATAAATCTATGTTGTGTTTAGGTGTAGTTTGATCATTTTCATTACTATTACATATTCCACTATCCAATATAACAAAGTTTATTTAGCTATTTTAGATGGACATTTAGTCATATTCAGTTTGGAGCTTTTATCCACATTGCTACGATGATCATTCTCTGCAAGTTTTTATGCACATGTATCCACATTTCTGCTGGGCCTATACTTAGTTTGAAATGGCCAGGTCATATGGAACTTCAGTTTAACTTAAGTCTATGTTTCCAAATAGTTTTCTTGAAAGTGCTTAAAATAATCTTGACATTTACAATGGTTTCTTACAGAGAAATGGCTTTTCTCGAGTCTTACTAGTCTGAAATTATTTGTGTATATTTTATGATTCCACCACTTCATAGTGGCAGATAACTAATGCAGTTTATGTTTGTTTGGAAATGAAGAAGCCATGACAACCAGCAGAATAATGTGTGGAATGCTTGGCTGTAAACAGAAATGTCTGATTCACCAGGCTCTGCATAATATCCCAAGAAGCAGGAGGTGTAAAATGGCTGGAGAGGAGAGAAGAGAAGGACAAGACAGGAGAAGGAAAAGCGACAGGTGGAAATGAACAGAGAATGCTGATTTTGCCAAACTTTGGTGAAATGTACTAGACATATAATCTTAAGAAAAATTAGCATCACGTTCAAAATAACAACTCCTCTCAGTTACAAGACTTGAAGTCTGCTGGGGCTGACCAGCAGACCCTGAGTGATGGATGAATAATTACTCTGACACTTGTTTCTGTGAAAGAGAGGGCTAAGGGACTGATTTGCTTGAGAAACCAAAGAGCCCCACTCACCTGCCTCCTTAGGCTTTTATTGTAGCAACACCTTGAACTAAAATTAACTTCTAGATGCTATCAGCAGGGTAAGCATCCTTGAGAAGACACATGCGTCTGCAGTGTCCTTTAAGCAAGGATGTCCAAAGACTAAACACAAAGATTCCAGTAAAACACCCCGGGGCTCAGACTTGTTCAGAAAAGTCAAGGCAGGGGTTGCTACCTTTAGCAAGTTCCCCATAGAGGCCCCAGACCTTTTGGAGATTCCTCCTTACAGACTTTCCAACCAAGTCCCGTGCTTCCTCACAGAAGTCCTTCTTAAGGTTTGGTCATATTCTACCATTTGGGAAGGATAATTCCTGGGTACCTCTCCACACACTGACCTAACTGAGGTGTTCAAATTGGGACTGGAGCACCTCAACTTTCATGGAATAAGCCCTTCTACATACAGAACTCAGGACATTCGGGGATCTTGGACCCTTCAGAGAGCACTTAGGAGGGGTATGGATCAAGGAATGCAAAGATGTGTACACTTTCTGGAGTGAACCTTTCTCTGAGATGGTGCTACTTCTCATAAGTCTTTTCCATCAACACATGCTCATTTTGAAGACATTGGAGGTAGAAAAATGATAAGCACAACCTATGTACATCAGAAGCTTTTGCCAGCAGAGCCACAAGTTTAAAAATTCTTTAGCTTAGCTCAGCCAGCTTGGCTCAGTGGTTGAGCATCGACCTATGAACTAGGAGGTAATGGTTTGATTCTGTGGTCAGGGCATATGCTAGGGTTGTGGGCTTGATCTTCAGTGTGCAGTGTGCTGGAGGCAGCTGATCAATGATTCTCTCTGATCATTGATCTTTCTTTCTCTCCCTTTCCCTTCCTCACTGAAATCAATAAAAATATATTAAAAAAATATTTAGCTTAAAATAAATTATCCTTGAAAAATTTTGGGCACATATATTAAAGGGCATTTCCAGCAGTAGACTTTAACAGTCATTGGATATATACTTATCATTAGAGGTCCAGTGCATGAATTAGTGCATGAGTGGGATCCCTCAGCCTAGCCAGACCAGTGGGTCTTGCCTTGGGGGAGGGGCCACAGGAGTTTGGAAAGCGGGGGAGCAGGAAGGGACTGTGGGAGGTTGGCTAGCAGGCCCCAATCAGGCTCCCTCCTCCCTCCTGTATGGGTCCAGGGTGTGGGAGAAACAGATTCGGGGCTGTCAGAGCCCCAGCAGCAAGATAACCAATGGCTAATTCCATGAGGAATTGTGCTCCCTCATCCCTTCACCCTCCTCCCTCCTGTCTGGGTCTGGGGTGTGGGTGAACCAGATTCAGGGCTGTCAGGGCCCCAGTAGCAAGGTCTGGGCCAGTGGGTGTCATAGCTACAGGCTGGTCGTCCTGTCGTCCAGTTGTTCCAGTCGTTTTGGTCATTCAGTCGTAATGGTCACTTAGGCTTTTATATATACTATATAGATTATCTCAAACCAGATGTCAGATGCACTGGAGGGAGGCCAATTTGTTGTTTTAATTTCACAAATTGGAACTTTGACTCAGGAGTGAAGATACTGCACTCAACATAAATTTTGAACTGAAACTGCTTTAAGTTTGTGTTTCACTGAAAAGACTATTATATCAGTAGTTTTATGGTCTTCCACCAAGCTCTATGTACAGCATGTTAAAATGAGACTCTTCCTGTCTGAGAATTCCTACCAGTCCCTAAACCTAGTATATTTGATGCCAAATAAACATACTTTCTAAAACAATTACAGATAAATTAGGAGAACATGCAAAAATTTCATTTCAGTTAAATCCAGTCTCATTAACCTCCATCAGTTTTGGAAATAATTTTAATAGTTTTTTCTTCACCAATATTACACATTGTGACTTAGACTTTTAGAATATATTTTTAAAGAATTTTTTCTTGAAACAATGTACCACTATGGAAATAAAGACTCCTAATATATTTTTCTTCAATAGTAATAGGAGTAATAATACATTTTAAATATTATAAATTAGTTAAAAACATTAAAAATGATGAATAATAACAATGATAAAATAGTGATTTAAAGGTCAAAAGAACTAACTGGTCTTATATTCTTCATGACCTCTCATCCCCCATCATCAATCAATCACTGTCTCAGTAGTATAGGTTCACTATACTTAACCCAGCTTACATTCAACTCTAGTAATTGCCAAGTTAAGTTAAAGGTCTTTTAATAAAGCTCTTTCTGATATTATTGTATATACTTTTAGAGCTATGACAGAATTTTTGGCTCCAAATATTATATTACTCCATATAATAAGATGAGTTTATAGCAACCTAGGTAGTAGACATTACACCTTTCTAGCTGCTCTTGCATCTAGGTGTGGCCATATGCACATGCAATATAACCAGAAGTATATGTATATTACTTGTGGGTTGTCAACCAGTCACTTTTTTCCATCTGACTGTTTGGATATTGCATTCAACCTTTGACCTTGCATATGTATACAATGCCTTTGTGGATATATAACAACAGAATGGAAGGAACCTGAGTCCCTGAATTCCTTTGTAGAACCTAGAATGGGGGGATGTGATATAATTTCTAAGCTGTAGCACCAGCCTCTTAAGTGATCTTGTTCTCCAGTGTTCTCAATTTATTCACTATCTACTCCCGCCATCAGAGAAATTCAATTCAAAATGGCTGAGAATGTCTAGTAATCTTTAAAGTCTCTACCTGCTTGTGCAACATTGTCCATGATCCAGGTCCCAATATATTTTAACTCTGAAAATAGGAAGTCTTGGATATAAATTCATACTAAAAGGTAAACATTTTAATAAAAACATGATTGGTAATATTACCTCAGATATTTGAAGAAATAAAGAAATTTAAAATTTTCAGTTTTCAATGTATTTTCTGATATTGTATTCAATGTAACAACTTTCTTGGAACAAGATTTTCACTTTAGTAATATATTGTTGATCATGCTATACTAAGTAAAAATGACTATCTGACATTGAACTGTTGTTACTTAGTTTTTAACATGTTTTCAAAGAGCCAATTTCAACCAAACAGATTGATGAAAGTGGAATTAACATTTTAATGTCTTTGAAAGCAACTCAGAATATTCTAGGCAGAGAAAAACAGGCAATGAAACTAACCCCAAACAGGCAATGAAACTAACCCCCAAAACAGGCAATGAAACTAACCCCATTGGTTCCATAACAGACCCTTACTTATATTCATCTAGAAGGCAACAGATGGAGCAAGCGACTAATACGAATATACATTGAATTAAACTATAGAGTTTGATTCAATGTAATGCCTTAAAATTATATATTTATCTTTCTGAATTAATTTATTTTTTGAATTACTAAAATTTAAACATGAAGGGAAAATCTTAACAGGACATAATAAAACCAGAAAAGTAAGAGAAAATATGACATTATCAGCTTTTAAAAATGCGATGATTGTGATTTCTTTGCTCATTTTTAATAAATACTCACTTTTGAAATTTTTATAGCATTTTATTTATTTAAAGCAAACACTCAAAATATATAAATTCAGAACCTTTCTAATCCCCCACAGAGCCACCACACACACACACACAAAATAAGAAATGGAAGAATATGTTTCAAAACAGCGATTATCTCTGGGCTGTAAAATTCTTTAATGAAGAATAACTTATGTTAATAACAAGAGTACTTAAAATGAGAGACAGAAATGAAATAGTCTAAAGGAAAAATTAAAACAAACAAAACACCCATATTGCCCCCAAAAGTACCCCTGAGCGACAAGCAGCAGACCCCTGGCAGCCTGCTGTTACAGCTCACACTCTGTGTTCACGGTGGGGTCAGGGGACACAGCCAACTCAGGCGGAGGGACCTGTCGGTGGATTTCCAAGTGATCGGCCCCCCGGGTGCGCCTCCGCACTTGGACCTCTAGTCTCCGCTAACAAACATGAGAACCCTTAACAGTTAAAACCGCTAGAAGCTCGGTGCTTTCGATTTTGACTCTCCCCAGCCCGACCCATAACTGTTTGGCCATAATATTTTCAGGACCTAAAGAGCATAGCCGGTACCGGAGGAGCCAGAAGCAGAAGGAGCGCGCGGGGGAAGAGCAAGGACAGCTGAGAACTGGCCCCCTGGCTGGGGCACACGCTCCAAGTAAGTTCGCTCCTCCTCTTGGTCGTCCGCACACAAGTTCGTAAAACAACGACCACGCGTGTCCGAGGGCGCACCCAGCACAGGAGGCGCGGGCTGGGCAGGCACCGTCGTCGGTGGGGAAGCAGCGGGAGGCGGGTGCGGGAGGGGGCGGGCGCTGGCGGGCCAGGCAGCCAGGCGCTTTGCTCCCGAGTCTCAGCTTTTGCGATAGGACAAGGCAGCTGCAAGGCGACAGCGCGCGCAATGTGTCCCCGGAAGACACCACTTCTCCTTGGGCACCCACTCACGGCGGCACAAAGAGCCCTGTATTGGAGAAGTGTCTCTGATCTCGTTGGCCAATAGGGGCTGAAGTCCCCTGGGACTGATGGACTGAACCTTAACCTCCTTGCAGAGGTATTGGGTGGGATCCATTCCTTCCCCTCCCACCTTCACTGCTTCAGACCGGCCCCTGTTAGACACTGGAGAAAAAAAAAAAAAAGGTGGTCCTCAACCTACGCTATAATATTTAAAAATTATTTTTGTATTAACCATATTTAGTATTTAAAAAATTCTAACCAGCTCTATTTATATAAAACAATTCATTCTCTGTCTCTTTAATCAACTGTTAAAAACTCTAAGGTCTAAGCCAGTTTTTTATCCTGCACTGTTTCTGAATGTGTGGTCCCTACCAAAACAAAATTAAAAGACAGAAATTACTTTACTTTTCAAAATTTTGCTCCGTTTTCTTTCCATCTCCTATAAACCAGCAGTAGAAAAGTGGGAGTAGGAGAGGGAGTAAGGAGGAGTGAGAAACAACTGGGAGCTTGATCTCCTCTGACACACTGGCCTGAGGAGCTGTGGGGCAGAAATGCTAATCCTTTAACAGTCCTTTGCAGGCAACTTGATTTTGAGCTTAAACCTCTCAATTTCTGATTGAAAATAGTCACTGAGGAATAGAGACTAAGGGCCCCTGTAGCCGGACAGTCTGGACTGCAGGGTTCAGTTGCTGGCTTTCGTTCTGGGGAAGCTCAGCTTCCCCCTTTGGAGCCGTGGTAGCTATAAGGTTGTCACATTAACCAGGACAGCAGCAAGTGGAGAGAGGAAAGATTATTCTTCTCCTGGCTGTTTAATGGGATGGGGTTGGGGGTGGTGGAGGCAGTTTCTTCATCCGTGTTCCTCATTATAATTTGCATTAGAATGGATTTATCACTGGTTCTCAATCTTGACTCTACATTAGATCAGATTCACCTCCTGTACTCTCTCTTTTCCCAGGAAGAGCAGACTGACCCAGAGAGCTCTGGCTGCCTTTTATGGGGAGGAAAATAATAAAGGGGAACCCAAAACAAATGGGCTGCCTGCCTAAGGATTGCAGCCTCATCCCCATCCCCAGTCTCATCTTTTAAAGCTGGAAAACAGACATTGGCTGTAAATCACTGCTTAGGCCTAAGCTTGCTTTAGACTCTAGGGGCAGCTTCTTTTCTGGTGCATCCTGAACACTGGGCAGGAGCAACTCAGCACTTCCTGGAAAATAAGTAGTTCCTTCCTTCTCCCTAATGAAATTCTCCGGCAGATATTTCCAGGAGTTATGCAGACTTACCCAAGGGCAGCTTGGTTCTGAGTCATCCACATGGATATTTTTGAACATTTACATGGAGAGTGCAGACATTGCGCGATTTTCTTGTTATTTTTCATTGACATTTTATTAATATACTAGAGGCCCAGTGCATGATTTAATCATGCACCTGGTGCACCAGCGGGCTGTCCGCCGGTGCCCCAGGCCTTCCGAAAGCCTCCGGCACTGCGGAGGCTTTCGAAAGGCCTTGCGCCGGAGCAGACAGGCGGCCAGGTCCCCCGCTTTGGCCTTTGATCGCGGGGGACCTGTCCGGCTGGCTGTCCGCAGGCGCCCCAGGCCTTCCGAAAGCCTCCGGCGCTGCGGAGGCTTTCGAAAGGCCTTGCGCCGGAGCAGACAGGCGGCCAGGTCCCCCGCTTTGGCCTTTGATCGCGGGGGACCTGTCCGGCTGGCTGTCCGCAGGCACCCCAGGCCTTCCGAAAGCCTCCGGCAGCCATGGTACAGACGCTGAGCTCGCGGCGCCAGAGGCGCCGGGAGCTCAGCGTCCTTCTGGCCCAATCAGCTACCCCGGCCACCCTGAGTCCCGCCCCCTGCGCCTCCTGCTGGCCCAATCGTGGGCGTAGCGGAGTGATGGTAATTTACATATTACCATTTTATTATGTAGGATACTTTTTATTGGCCCATAACATATACCCATTTCTTTATTTTGATGCACAAATCAATCTCCCAGTGACTCAATTTTCCCACATGGGATGAATTTTGAACTTTGTGGGCAAAAGGATTTTAATGACTTCTTAAAAAGGAGAAAAATCAAAAGTTCTGAAACCTAAATTCCTCAGTCCCTTTAATATTATAAATGGTTCTATAGATATTACATTTCATTGATCTGTCATATGTCAAGTCGAATTGTCAATTTAAAAACGCAGATTTTGATGAATGCTTGCCATACTTATTACAAGTTTTATAGCTGCTCTCAACAACTAGGACCACGAGACACAAGAGAAGCAGGAAATCTTTGGCTTAACAATTAAATTCATGGCTGTGTCCCTAGGTCATTCCAGTGCCAAGTCCTTCCTCAGCATCATAAGCCTCGCTACTCTCTTAAGATCTGGTTAAGCCTTAGGTTTTAGGACATTGATGAGGTGATGACTTTGCTTCTCACTGATGATGACCCCTGCTTTGGATAGAGCCTCTCTACAGCACTATAAGATGTGGCTGTCCAGTGACGGTAATGACATTCAATCTGAGATCCTCACAAAGTTGGGAGCACTTTGGCCCTTGCAGGGATTGTAAGGGCAGAACAAAAAATAGATGAATTTTTTTATGGCAACATGTTTATGAATTTTTTTAGCCTACGCTTACTGTGCCATGAATGTGGCAGAATAGAAGAACTAAACTCAGAGCCTGCCAAAGTATAGCCTGGATATGAAAACCTTATTTCCAGAGAAGCACAATGTGGTGATTATCACTGTTCTTGTTGGAATGGTGATTGGGGACCCCCCCAGAAGAAGCTGTTGATATTAGCAATCCCTTTTGGTTACTCATTTTGTGTCTCTTTCCTTACAGTTTCCCTGAAAAATAATTAATGATGGACTTTCTACCAGGACCAAATTGTGAGCTTAGAAGCCATCAGGGCATAGATGGACTTTTTAAGGGAAAGGGGCAAGCATTGACAGTTACCCGAGTCTTGCTTTGGTAAGGACGCTCTCCTTTTGTCAGTCTGTGGCTGAGACAACAGACTCCCCCCACCCGCTTTGGGTCCTTTGGATGCCTGAGCGATACACATGAAGGTGACCAAGGAAAAATCCTGTATTTGGAATAGCTGAGATTCTCTTAGGTCCTTTCTCTGCCCATTTGTTTCATGACAGCAGCACCAGAAGAATAAATATCTCAATAAAGGTAAATGCATGGCCAATTATAGCTGATAGTATTATTGTAACAACAGTCTGTCATGTCAATTTTTGTTTTCAACTATATTTAAGAGATCAACAACCAAAAGCCATGGAAATGGCTTAAATGAGAAAGTATTTGTATGTTATTGAAGTTAAACTGGTTTAAATTTAAATTAGGGTGTGATCATTTTAGGATGTTAAATATAATTCCCATGGTAACCACAAATATAATAGCTATAAGATATATACAGAAGGAAATGATGGAGCATTAAAATCTTTAATACAAAAAAGTCAACTAGACATGAAAGAGGGATAAAACTATAAGGCATATAGAAAACAAGTAGCAAAATGATAGAAGTAATTCCTCTTTATAAGTAATTACTCTACATGTAAGTGAATTAAAGTCTACCATCAAAAGATAGAAATTGGCAGAATTTATTTTAAAACAAACATGATAAAACTCTACAAGAGACTTACTTTATATTCAAAAACACAAATAGTATGAAAGTAAAATGGTGGGAAAAGTGGTTTCATGAAAACAGTTACGAAAAGAAAGCATGGGTGGATATACAAATATCAGACAAACTAGACTTTAAAAGTCACAAAAGTTACAAAAAGCATAGAAGGACTTTATATATTAAGAAGAGGTTAAATATAGAAAGAAGTATAGTAAGTGTAAGCATTTACGTACCTAATAACAGAAAACATACAAGGCAAACATTGAATAGAAATGAAAATAAACAGTTCTACTAAACTAGTTGGAGACTTCAATATCGCACTCTCAATAATGGCTAGAAAAATCAGGCAGAAGTTAATTAAAGAAATAGAGGAGTTGAACAATGCAGTAAACCACCTAGGTCTAACAGAGCCTTCTATAAATAACAGCAGAATACACATTCATCTCAAGAGCACATAGGACATTTTCCAGAATAGAACACATGTTAACCAAAAATTAAGTTTTAATAAATATAAAAAGATAGATACCATACAAAGTACATTCCCTGATTAAAATGGATATAGTTAGAAATCAGTAACAGAAGTAAAACTGGAAAGTTAACTAATTTGTGGAAATAGACAACACACTCTTATACAATCAATAGACCAAAGAAGAAATCACTTGAGAAATTGAAAAATACTTAGAGACAAATGATAATGATAAATCAAGATACCAAAACTTATGGGATACAGTGAAAGCAGTACTAAAAAGGGGGGGGGGGGAGTTAAAGGTATAAATATTTACATTAAAAAAAGCTAAAAAATCTAACTCTTTTTTTAATCTAAAGAACTGGAAAAAGGAGAACAAACTGAAGAGAAGGAAGTAAATAATGAAGATTAGAGTAGAGAATAGAAAAACAATAGAGAAAATCAATAAAACCAAAAGCTGGTTATCTGAAGTGATCAGTCGATTGAAAAACCTTTAGTTAGATTGATTTAAAAAAGAGAGAAGGCACTAATACTGAAATGAGAAAGTTATCCACATAGACTCTTTTCCTTGGGATAATCCTAGAAAGGAGATTACTACCAATTCTGTAGGAAACAAAGATAAAAGAGAGTACTATGAACAGTTGCACACCAACAAATTAGATAACTTAGATGAAATGGACAAATTCCTAGGAAAACAAAATCTGCAAAGGCAAAATCACAAAGAAAATTATTTTTGACCTACAGTTGGCAAGGTTATTTAATTAGTAATAAGAAAATGTCCTGACCAAAACAAACAAACAAACAACAAACAAAAAAACATACCCAATGGCTCTACTGTTGATTCCTACCAAGCATTGAAGAACTAACACCAATTCTCAAACAATTTAAAACAATTGAAGAGGAGGAAATTCTTCCTCACTCATTCTATGAGTTAAATATTATGCTGATACCAAAAATACACAGAAAGGAAACCTATTGACCAATGTCCCTGATGAATATCAATGCAAAAATCCTTAACAAAATACCAGCAAACCAAATTTAGTAGCACATTAAGAGAATTATACTCTATGACCCTCCATGACCAAGTGATGTTTATTCTTGGAATGCAAGGATGTTACAACATACAAAAATTGATCAATGTAGTATAGAATAAATTAATGGAATTAAGGGGGGGCACATGATTATCTCTAGCTATGTAGAAAAAAAAAATTTGACAAAATTCAATACCCTTTCACTCAGCAAAGTAGGAATTGAAGAAAACTACCTCCATGTAAAAAAGCCATATATGAGAAACCCACAGCACACATCATAATGGTGAAAGACTGAAAGCTTTTTCTCTACAATCAGGAGCTCGACATGAATGCCTGCTTTCACCACTTTCATTTCAACACCGTACTGAAAATTTTAGCCAGAGCATTTGGCAAGAAAAAGAAAGGCATCCAAATTGGAAAGGAAGAAGTAAAATAATTCCTGTTCACAGATGATATGATTTTATGTGTAGAAAACTCTAAAGATTCCACACACAAAAATGTTAAAAGTAATAAACCAATTCAGCAAAGTAGCAGGATACATAGGCAATATGCAAACATTAGTTGCATTTCTATATACTAACTATGAACAGACTGAAAAGGAAATTAAGAAAACAATTTGTAGGAGTATATGGAGTAATCAATGTTGTTGAGAAAGATTATTCTGCCAGATAAGTGATTGCAAAGCATGATATAGTGACATAAACTCCCTTGTTTTCAAATCCAGGACCTACCACTTGTTCACATATAAATTTGAGCATATCCCTCAATCTTTCTGAACTGTATTGATTACATATGCAAAGTGGGTATAATAAGTCCAAATTTGCAAGGTTTTTATAATGAGCAGTGAGGTCAGCTTTGTAATGCATCTGTCACAGAGCTCAGCAATGAATGAGAATCATTGCTTGAATTTTATTTTTATTATGGAAGTAAAACTTTGGAGGCTGATAGTATCTAGTGTTTCATCACTACCATCAAATGCTATCCTACATTTTGTGCCATAGAAAAGTACAGAGGTCCCACAGGCCTTCTGTTGATGTATACATGCTTTGATTAACCTTGAAGAAGAGAATGAATTTGTGATGTTATTACTACAAAGAAACTATTTTGGGTTTGCAGGTTGCCATGGATTCTGGACCCACCATGTCGGTCCCCATGTGTTTGGTGGAAAACAAAGATGAGCAGATGTCGGTGAACCAAAAAGCCTTAAAGATTCTTTACAAGATTTCTCAACCAGTGGTGGTTGTGGCCATCGTTGGGCTGTATCGTACAGGAAAATCCTATTTGATGAACTGTCTTGCAAGAGAAAAGTGTGGTGAGTGAAGTCCTCTGACAGAAGCTGTTTGCTTAACTCCAGCTGAATCTCAGCGTCTCACTACTTCTCTAGGGTCACAGGAAGGGAGATCCCAAATTTCTTATTAGACACATTTTCTAATTCTAGTTCTTAACAGCAAACTTGCAACTTGACCTTTTTCTGTTCCTTATTCTTACGTCTGTGTTTCTGCTTCCTATAAAAGGAAAATCTCCCAAACTAGTGCTCTGAGACATCTCTTCTAACCCACCAGGCATTAAGCTCTTGAAGTTATGTCTCCCACATGAAATTTTGCTTTCTATTAACTGTGATATTCTTATTAACTAACCAACATGCTTGAATATCTGTCATCTTAAAATTTTTCTCTGGACTCCATATCTCATTATGACTAACACCTCATTTTTTCTTTTTACTCCTCTTCAAGCTAAAATACTTTATCTGTCTTAATTTCCTTTCCCAATTCTACTCTTCCCACCTCTCTTTTCAATTGACTTCTCACTGTTTTTAACCCTAACAGTCCATTGAATGCTCTCATTATATTTACCAATGAACTTCATTTTGTATGAAAATGGATGTTTCTTTAGATCCATCTTAGTTCCCTGTTTGACATCTTATCTCATAGTTGATATCTCTCTGCTCCTTGAAATTCTTTCTTTACTCAGCTTCTGTGGCACCACACTCTTCTGGGTTTCTTTTTATCCCTGTGTCTAGTTCTCTTCAATCTCTTTACCAGCCTCCAACTTTTCATCCACTCATCTGAATTGTAGGTCCCTCCAGGACTTGGCCCTGAGATCTTTTCTCTCCTCTGTTTATACTTTCTCAATTTGACCTCATCCAATCTCTGGACTTTAAATGCCAGTTTTATTCTCATATCTCTGCAATGGATATTTCTTGCCTCAATATCTCTTTTGACATTCAGACTCATTAATCAAATAACTATCTTTTTCTTTTTGAAAGTTTTCCACTTAAAGTAATGTTCTCAATAAAAGTCTAGATCAATCCCCACTTTGAAACCCAAATGAAACCAAACAAAACAAAGCAAAATAACAGCACACTTTCTGCTTTCTCAATCATTTTCTTCCCAGTAGTGTACCAACCTTCTAGTTTCAAGATCTAACTTGATAGCCCTCACTTAGCTTATCTCCCACATCCAATTCATACATCCACCCTCTTGTTACTCTTACTAAATATACCTCAAATCTGTTTTTCCATTTTTATCTTACCATTTTAATTTATTTTTAATCCTCACTGGAAGACATGCTCAGTGATTTTAGAGAAAGGGGAAAGGATAGAGGTAGAGAGGGACGGGAGGAGGGAGGGAGAGAGGGAGGGAAGGAGGGAGAGAGAGAGAGAGAGAGAGAGAGAGAGAGAGACATTGATCCATTGCCTTCCAGTGCTTGCTCCAATTGGGGGATCTAACCTGAAACCTAGGTATGTATGTGCCCTGACCAGGAATTGAACCCACAACTCTTAGGTGTATAGGATGACACTCCAACCAACTGAGCCACACCGACCAGGGCCACACCGACCAGGACTATTTTAAGATTTTTATTTATGAGGCTAAGTCAGTCTAATCTTTTGCCTGAAATCCCCCCCCCCTTTTTTTTTCTGAAGTGTCCTTTTTCTACTTTGACTCTCTCTAATAAATTATCTTCAAAACAAACAAGCAAAGTTTCATCTAGCTACTTTTAATGCCTTTCCTAAGCTTGCATTATTCTTACATAAAATCCATACTCCTCAGAGGCCCACTGTGACCTAGTCTTTCCTATATCTTATACATTTTCTCCATAACTGGTTATGATACAACCATACCAGCCTCCCCGTTGCCCTTGCAAATTGCACGCCTTTTCCTATCTCCAGTTCATTGAACCTGTGGTTCACTCTGCCTGCAATACTTGCTTCTTCTTTACCCAGCTGGCTTCTTTTGTTCAAGGCTCTGCACAAATGTCAGTTATCAAAGAAGTCTTCCCTGCCCATCCTGTCTCATGTTGCCTTTCCATTTAAATTTAACACAATATGAATATATTTTATATAATTATATATTTACTTGTTTTTCTTCTTATATTAAAATTAAAATCAGCAGAAGAAAAAAACCTTAACTGGAGTCTTTGCTGACAAATTTGAGGCAATAAGTATAGTTATGTGTAGAACATAGCAAGCACACAGTAAGTGCTTCTTTAATTCAGTAAGAGAAACATAAATCAGAATGTATATCTTTTAGGT
The DNA here is from genome assembly GCF_951640355.1 of Cnephaeus nilssonii. Lineage (NCBI taxonomy): Eukaryota > Metazoa > Chordata > Mammalia > Chiroptera > Vespertilionidae > Cnephaeus > Cnephaeus nilssonii. The sequence continues at coordinate 36,980,730 of NC_137078.1, forward strand.
CACTGCTATTTTTATGACTTTAGCCTTCATGAAAATTCTGATTAGAGCACTGTACCTTAGTGTTGCAGAATATATTGTAGACTAGCATATCCAAATCCTACAAAGCCCATGAATATGGTTTACTGTAAAGAGAATCTGACACTGGGAATATAAAATAAGTAATAAGAAAAATAGAGGACAACATACTGAAATTCATGGGCAGGAAATGAGAATATAGAAATAGCATCAACCACACATCAACACCTTTTCTATTCTGGTTCAATGTGGGGGTCTCAGAAGTTCTGTTTTCCCTCAAAATAGAAAAAAAATCAGAATAAATGTGATGTGATAGTGTTTCTCTTAAAGAATGTTTTAATTGTTTCTGGGATTCCTTGAATTAGTTGTGATTCACAGCATCTTTAAAACAAGTAAAAGGTGAGATGCAGCCACAATCTTTTATGAGGGCTTATAAAGTATGCTTATTATTTATTTATTTGTTTGTTTGTTTGTTTATTTGTTATTTATTTATTTTTCCATTCCTGTCTCTCCATCCTCCCATCCATTAAGACCAGATTTCACCTTCCTGGCTCATAAACTGGTTATAAATTACCAGGGTCTTAGCCTTCATTGGCTATAAGACTCCAAAGAGAAGTTGTTTCTGTATATTGTAGCCACTGCTGTATCCCCTGAGCCTTGAACATATCCCCAATGCCAAGAACATAATGGGTGCTTAATAAATAATATTGAATAAGTTGTATGTTCATTCCGCAGACTATTGAAAGGTCTTGATCTAATTACAATATATTCACTTCACTTCTTTAGGGAGTCGTGATTGTTGAATGGATAAAAATCAAAGCTTTCTTATGGGTAGCATACCCCTTTTCTCATCCAGTGTGTGGGTAGGGCCTCAAGACATGAACAGGGATATATTTACATTGCAAAATGGAATTAGCAGTCTGAATAAACCAAACTTATGTGAAAAAGTGTTACTGCTAGTAAAAGTATGAGTAGTTGGATGGTATACAAATTTGGACTCCCTTGAAATGGAGAAAGCACTACTGTATATTGTATCTTAGGGCATTTATAACCCTGTAAGTCTCATTTTGTGGCCCATGGGCTTCTTGGACTCTCTGTTGTCACTCTGTGTTGCACTTCCCATTCCCTTGCAGGTTTCCCTCTGGGCTCCACGGTGCAGTCTGAAACCAAAGGCATCTGGATGTGGTGTGTGCCCCACCCCTCCAAGCCCAACCACACTCTAGTCCTTCTGGACACTGAGGGCCTGGGTGATGTGGAAAAGGTAAGGCAGAGTCACAAACAGATCCTTTTTATTCTGGATTTTCTCCTTATCTTTTCATGATCTTTTGTCATTTAACTGTTGTGATCTACTCTTGAAATGCTGAAATTTAACTATATTGAAGGAGGCAGACTTTGGCCTCTTTGAAACTCATTTCTGGGTTAAATAAAATAATGTGGTATATTAGATAAGATCTTTTATTTCTGAGCACTGAAGTGGATAATTTTACCCTTTGTAACAAGCCTTTATTGAGAAACTGAATTCAAGGGTCTTGAGCTGAATTATACATTGTTTATACTACAATAATTGCTGTCTTCTGCAACAATTTAGGCAACCAAAAATTTTTGGCTGTCTTCAAGGCTCTTCATTATTCTTCACAGGAGTTTGCTTTTGAGCTTTATCTTCTCTACCTACCTTCTGCTCTGTGCCAGTCAGAACAATAACTCTACTTATTGCATTCCAACTCTCATTTTGCTTCTGTAGTTCTTTCTACTTGCAAGCTTCTTTCATTTCTTCAAGTCAAGATTTTATAAATCCTTTAACATCCAGCACAAAATTTTTACAGATGTTTCATATTATAAACCCACTCTTTCTCTAACTCCAGTATATTTTGTTCATCATTTAAAAAAATATTTTTTTTTATTGATTTCAGAGAGGAAGAGAGAGATAGAGACATCAATGATGAGAGAGAATGATTGATTGGCTGATTTTTTATTTGATATAATGGCTGTTGTTTTTACTAACATTCACTATTACTGTGTAACCTTTTAATTATATTGTTGTCATCTTCATTGCATTTGTTTTCAAATGTTTGTAAATACCATGAAATAGATATCTCAAGTGTAACAATTATATTCATCTTTGCTTCCCTATACCTAAGAAAAACATATAACATTTAGTGGTAGTTCATAAATATTTAATTTACTTGGTTTTATTTTTTATTTTGAGAGTTCAATTGTGACTAGCATAGTAGATATTCTATAGTTCACTTTTTGTTAAATGAACATGTGATGTCACTTATGAACAATGAATTGTTCAAAATTATTGTGTTTACTCCCACTTAGAAACAAAGAACACTTTAAGGAAAACATAATTAGAATTCTTTTATAGGTGAGGAAACTGAGATCACAAGAAATGTCAATGTAATTGCCAAAGCTGAGATTTGTCTTTAATTCTGATTTCAAGGTTTTTTTCTTTATACCAAACACACTATGATCTGAAATAATAAATTAAAAACGATTGAACAAATAACTGAATGAATTTCTGAAAATAAGACTCCTAAATGTTTTTTCTAACATGTTTTCTAGGGTGATCCTAAGAATGACTCATGGATCTTTGCCCTGGCTGTGCTTCTGAGTAGCACTTTTGTGTACAATAGCATGAGCACTATCAACAATGATGCCTTGGAGAAACTGCAGTATCCTTCCCAGGTTTATTGAGAAATTGATGGGAATGGAGACAAAGCTGAGTTCTCTTTCCCTGCGGCTGAGTGGCCTTTGGTGGAGCAGAGGGAACCCAGGGCAAAAGACAATGTTTATAGTAATTTTTTTGAGGGAAGTGTACGAATTGTGGGTAGGAAGTTCCTTTTCCTTAGCCAGGTCCTAGTTATGTGACAGAGCTGACAGAACTCATCAGGGCAAAGTCCTTCCCTACACCAAATGGAGTAGAAGATTCAACAGAGTTTGTGAGTTTCTTTCCAGACTTTATCTGGGCCGTACGGGATTTCACCCTGGAGCTGAAGTTAAATGGTCACCCTATCACAGAAGATGAGTACCTGGAGAATGCCTTGAAGCTGATTCCAGGTAACAGGTTGGCTGGGCAGTATATGGTCCAATACAGGGTGGGAGGTACTAAACATTATCTATTATCTCTAATAGTTGCATTTGTATTTTAAGATTAGATAGAGCCCTATAGAATTGGTTTTTGGAACCTAGGTTGCTATTTGTTGGTAAGTTCGAGTAATTATATAGTTAAACTCACCCAAGAAGACTGGGGCTTAATGAAGAATGAAAATTATTCAAAACTGAATTTCACCTAAAAATGGGCAACGGACCTAAATAGAATATTTTCAAAAGAAGACAGAAGGAAGGCCAAGAGACACATGAAAACATGCTCAAAGTCACTAATCATCCGAGAGATGCAAATCAAAACGACAATGCGGTACCATCTCACACCGGCCAGAATGGCTATCATCAACAAATCAACAAACGACAAGTGTTAGTGAGGATGCGGAGAAAAAGGAACCCTTGTGTACTGCTGATGGGAATGCAGACTGGTGCAGCCACTGTGGAGAACAGTATGGAGTTTCCTCAAAAAACTGAAAATGGAACTCCCATTTGACCCAGTAATCCCACTCCTAGGAATATATCCTAAGAAACTGGAAACACCAATCGGAAAGGATATATGCACCCCTATGTTCATAGCAGCATAATTTACAATAGCTAAGATTTGGAAACAGCCTAGGTGCCCATCAGCAGATGATTGGATCAGAAAACTATGGTACATCTACACAATGGAATACTATGCTGCCATAAAACAGAAGGAATTCTTACCATTTGCAGCAACCTGGATGGAATTGGAGACCATTATGCTAAGTGAAATAAGCCAGATAATGAAAGAAAAATATCACATGACCTCACTCATTTATGGATAATAAAGAACATTATAAACTGTTGAACAAAAAGATAGATACAGAGACAGTAAAGCATCAAACAGAAGGTCAAATTACAGCGGGAAGGTTAGGGAGAGGTGGGGAAGATAAGAAATCAACTGAAGGACTCGTATGCATGCATATAAGCATAACTAATGAATGCAAAACTCTGGGGGGTGAAGGCATGTATGGGAGTGGGGTGGAGGGGCAATGGTAAGATATGTACACATATAATATCTTAATTAAAAAATGAGAAAAAATAGAAACAAAAAAAAAAAAGAAAGAAAAACACTATATACCACGTGGCTTACACAACAAACACTGAAAAAAAATATATATATATATATGTATAGTCTCTACCTCCTGGCCTTTAAAATTTCAGTGAAAAATTGCCTGTTAACCTTATAGGGATTCCCTTTTATGTTACTAGCTGTTTTCCTCTTTCTGTTTTCAAGATTCTCTTTTAACTTTTGTCATTTAATTGTAATATTTCTTGGTGTGGATCTCTTTGATTCATCTTACTTGGAACTCTCAGTGCTTCCTGGACCTGGTTGTTTACTTCCTTCCCCAGGTTAGGAAAGTTTTCAGCCATTTAAAATAAGAAAAAAAAAACTTTATATCCTTTTTTTTTTCTCTACTTCTAGAATCCCTATAAAGTGAATAGTAGTGCACTTAACATTGTCCCAGAATATTTTTTAAATATTATTTTTTTTTGTGATGTTCTGATTGTGTGATTTCCACTATTCTTTCTTCTGGGTACTAATCAGTTCTTCTCTATTGTCTAATTTGCTTTTGATCCCCTCTAGTATATTTTGCATTTCAGTTACTATATTTCTCAGCTCTAAATGGTTCTTTATTATTTTTCTAACTCTTTGCTAAAGTTCTAAATGAGTTTCTCTATTCTTCTTCCAAGTCCAGTGAGCATCCTTATGACTGTTCATTTTAATTCTTTGTCAGACAAAATACTTATCTCCATTTCATTAGGGATTTTTCCATTTTTCTTTTTTTCTCCTTTTGGAATATATTTCTCTAGCTTCTCCCTTTTGCTTGACTTTCTGTGTTTGCTTCTATGAATTAGATGAAACAGCTATCTCTCCCAGTCTTTAAGGAGTGACCTTGTGTAAGAATGACTTCTGTGTAGATTGTATGAGTTGGATGTTTTGGCAGGTCAGCTAAAGTGTCTGTGCAGTGCCTGGGGTCCTCTGGATGTCTGGCTGGCTGATGCTTCAGCAGGCACTGGCGGAGTGATTCAGCATGCAGGACTTCAGGGGTTCCTGAGGCTACAGCAGATGACTGAGGCAGCTTGAGATATGAGTCTCTGGAGTACTTTAGAGAGCTGTCTGGTAGGGCCTACAGTGGGTGCTGGCTGTGGTCATTATGAGAGGGGGGGGGCTGTTGGTACTCTGGGTAACCAACTGTCTGGGGCTGCAGTGGACATTTGCTGAGGTGACCCTGGCTGCATGACTCTGGGTGTGCCTTGGGATGGGGAAGCGCACTAGACAGGGCTGCAGCAGTGTTGGCTGTGATAGCCCCGGGGCATGCCTTGTAGGTTTTGCCTGCTTGCTAGAGCTCTTGTTTTGAGCTCTGCCCCCACTATCTATATAAGGAGGGTAATGAAGGGTAACATAAACAATGGTGCTGGCTAGCAACTGTGATCCCAGAGAATTCCCACAGATCCTGGAGAGTTCCTGCAGTTCCTACACATTTGACAGGCATCTAGTCATTAGTAGATTTTTTAAAATGTATAGTTGAAGTGCTTTTAAAATCACTCTGTGTGTTTTTCTGTGTTCCAGAGGAGGCATGTCTGCCTATGTGAGCCCTGCAATGATACCCCTCCTTGCTGCAGGTCTTCCTGTCTTGATAGGGTTGACATAGGTACCACCTTCTCTTTATGATCCCTCTCATTTTGCTGTGTAAAAGTTATTCAATCAGCCCTCATTTTTTTCAGGAGGAATTGCTCTATATGTAGGTGTATATTTGTGTGTGGAGGTGAGTTTAGACGTTTTCTATGCCACCATCTTGAAGCCCTCTCTAGTTCCATTTGTTGCTCTGATTGGGTGAGTTCCTCTTCCCTGTCGTCAAATTCACTTATTTTTCTTCTGCTTCATCTAGTTTGCTGTTGAACTCTTCTACTATATTTTTCAGTTTAGATATTACATTCTTCAGCTCTATAACTTCTGTTTGGTAATTTTTAATATCTTATATCTCTTTGTTGAAGTTCTTACAGTGTTTTATCTACTCTTCTTTCATTTGGTGGCCATCTTTATGACCATTACTTTCAACTTTTTATTGGGTAAATTACTTATCTCAATTTTATTAAGGTTTTTTTTCTGAGGTTTTATTTTGATATCACATTTGGAACATATTCCTGTGTTTCCTCATCTTGACTGACTCTCTCTATTGGTTTCTGTGCTTTAGATGAAATCACCACCTCTCCTGTTCTTGAAGTAGTGGCCTTGTGTAGATGAACCTTATTGTTCAGCCTGCCCTTGCTCTGGCTTGTTTCTCAATTCTTTGTGATTATCCCAGCAGCATATTTTTTTTTTGTTTGTTTTTAATGCTCCCATTAGTTTAGGGTGTGACATGATCTGTCAGTGTCTCAAAGGGTAGACTGCACCTAGATTCAGGCTGATTGGAAGTCAGATCTTCAGGCAGCAGATTTTTTAAAATACAAATAAATGCAATCCTATGGGACTATAAGCATAAACCCCCAGGCCACCAAAGCCAGATATCTGTAGGTATCTGCTGGGCAGTAGTCCCAAAAATTGGGGCTCCAGACAAAAGTATAAGCTTCTTTCTGGGAGATGCTAATAAGCTGTAGCAAGGCAGAGAAAGACTACAAAGATGGTTTCCCCCAAACTCTGTTCCCTAAAAGTGTAGCCTCTAATTGTACCAAATCTGAATTTTGCTCTTTTAGCACAAGCTCCAAGACAAGAAAGTTGATTTTTGTGTGTGTTTTTTTTTCCAAAAATACTAAGGAGGGGGGTGTCTTAATCTTCTATCTGTATAGGATCCTGGGTGTGGTGGTCTGCCACTAACTGTCTCTCTGATTTGTACAGTCTCATGGGACACAGGAACACAAGCACCCCTGGCTAATGGGTCCAGGCAATCAAGGGGTATCCCCCGTGTGGCAGCCACAAAAACCAGGGTACGAAATGTAAGAAGTGGGTCATGGAACACATTTAAGAACTCCCTTCCAAGAGATGCTGGTGCTCTGGAATGTGGCAGAGGAACAATATGAATATAATACCTGCCCTCTGACTTCTCTGGAGAGGATTACAGTCAGCCCTTAGATGTTTGTTTAATTAGAAACCTGCCCCTCAGGCTGCAGCTTGAATGTAAGCTAACAGGTATCTTGCAGAAAGACTCAGCTCCTGGGTCTGTTGTCTTTTGCTGTGCCCTGGCAGTGGTAGAACTCTTTCTCCCTTGGATACAGGCCTGTGGGACACACATTAGCCCTCTGGCCACCATAACCAGGAGATATAGAGGTGTCCCTGGCAGCAACCACGAAAATCAGGACCCCAGACAAGGTTATATGGTCCTTTCTGAAAGATACCAGTAAGCTGGAATAAGGCAGAGGAAGAGTATAAAGATTGTGTCCACCAGCCTGCATTCCTTGAGAGCACCTCCATAGTCCCCTGTAAGTGTGCCAAACCAGAAGCTTGGCCCTCAGTCCAAAATTCCTGGACAAGCAAAGAAGACTCTTCGGAAAGACTGGAGGTGTGTTTCAGTTCATCTCTGCAGTGCCCTGAGAGTAGTAGTGTGCCAAGAACTGTCTCTTCAATTATTACAGTGCCTTGGGACCCAGTAATATAAATCCTCTCGCCTCCAAAGCCAGACTATCATGGATAGCAGACACAAAAACTGGGTCACAAAGCATAAAAACTAGAACACCAGAAATGTTTAGAAGCTCTGTCCTGGAGATGATGGTAGTGTGGAGCATAGCAGAGGGAGAATACAAAGATATTGTCCACTGGAAAAAGAGAAAAGAAACAAAAAGAGAAAAAATGATAGTACCCATTGGCCTTAGGAAGGTAGAGGGAGAATAGGAAGATGGCATCCACCAGATTCTTTCCCCAGAGAGTATCCCAGCAGCTCCTTTCCCCTCAGTCCAATGCTTTAAAATTAGCAAATAATTCTTTTTCTGTTTTCAAAGAGTTTCTGCACTGAGCCCTGAGGTGGGTGGGTCTGCATGTGAACCCTTTAAGAACTCACCACAGCCCCATGTGTCTTATGGGTGTGAGCCCTGCTTGTTTTCAAAGCCAGATGTTCTGGGTCTCATCTCAAGTGCTTCTTTTAAACATTGGCGTGCCTGGTGTGGGATACAAACCCTTCACTCTTCAGGGAGAAGCTCCAGGTTTTGAGTTCCTTCCAGACCGTGGGTCGCTGTGCCGGGGGTGGGGTTTATGGTGAGATTGTACCTCAGCTTTTCTACCCACTTCAATGTGTTTACCATCTCATTTGCCCATTGTAAAGGGATTGCTCCACCAGTTTTTAGTTTTGTTTTTTTTTTTCCCCCAGAAGAAATTGCTTCATACATAGCTGTAGTTTCAGTGTGTCTATGGGAAGTGAGTTGAGGATCTTCCTACATCGCATCTTGAACTGAAACTATTTTTTTAAATTATTTCTGAAAACAGCCAGATTCTTATTTTACTTTCCTCATTATATCCTCCTTTTTATGCTAATTTATTTATTCACTTTGTCACTATTTTAAGTTAATAACTTACTTTAATTAATTGCATTTTTGTAGATGAGTACTTGACACAACCATTTTTTTTTTTTTTTTGGAGTAGTGGTGAGTTTTTCAGATTACATTAGGTAGAGTTTAGTCTATAGATTTTCTGCAAAAAAATAGCTAGTCTTATTTGTAGTACGTGAATTCAATCAATGCCGTTAACTGAACAAGGTGCCATATGTCCTATGTTAATTATTACTTCATTGTCTTTGTAACTTCTCTTTATTTTGTTCCTACAGTTTACTTCGATTAGAGTAGACCAGATTAGAGTAGACCAGAAATTGAAATTTGACCATCATTCATTAGATAAACATCTGGTAATCCAGTCACCATGTTTGATTTTGTGGATACCAGCCATAAATTTATTTTTCTTGGGCATGTTTCCTAAAATTTCTCTTCAGTAACATGTCATTCATATGTGTTTAATTTATAATTTGTATGAGTATGTTAAAGGAGTCTATGAGCAAAGAAATCTCCAAATATCAAAAAACTCCAGTCATAGAAATATTTAGCTGTCTTGTCCCAAGACTGTGCTGACTGTAACTATGCTTTCCTTTTCCTCAGGTTTAAATCCAAAAGCTAAAAATTCCAACATACCCAGGGAGTGTATCAGGCGTTATTTTCCAAAACGGAAGTGTTTTGTCTTTGACCGGCCAACACAAGACACAAGTCTCCTAGCCAAAATTGAGAATATTTTGGAAAGCCAACTGGATCCTAAATTCCGGCAACAATCAGATAATTTCTGTAATTATATCTTCACCCATGCAAAGACCAAGACCCTTAGAGAAGGAGTCAAGGTCACTGGGAATCGTGAGTCTGCTTTTCTAAAACCATATTTCTGAGTGGGTCTCATATGTGTTAATTATTTAATTACTAGAGGCCCGGTGCATAAAATTCATACATGGGGGGAATGGGGTCCCCTCAGCCCAGTCTGCACCCTCTCCAATCTGGGACCTCTTGGGGGATGTCCGACTGTCCTAAACCGGCAGTCGGACATCCCTCTCACAATCCTGGATCTCTGGCTCCTAATTGCTCACCTGCCTGCTGGCCTGGTGGCTCCTAACTGCCACCTCCGCCAGCCTGGTCATGCCTTATTGCCCCCCTGCCAGCCTAGTTGCCCCTCACTGCCCCCCCTGCCAGGCTAATCGCCCCCAACTGCCCCCCCTGCTGGCCTGGTCACCCCCAACTGCACCCCCCCCCCCCCCGCCAGCCTGGTCACCCCTAATTCCCCGCCCCGTCAGCCTGGTTGCCACTCACGCCCCCTCCCCCCACACTGGCCTGGTCGCCCCACGCAGCCTGCTGTTAAGTTGTTTGGTCGTCCCTCACTAACACCCCTGCTGGCCTGGTCGCCCCACACAGCCTGCTTGTTCAGTCATTTGGTCATCCCTCATGAACCCCCCTGCCGGCCTGGTCATAGGCAGCCATCTTGTGAGGGCATGAGGGTCAATTTGCATACTACCTCTTTATTACCCTATATAATAAAGAGGTAGTATGCAAATTGACCAGCCACCACAAGAGATGGCTGCCCCATGTGGTCAAAGATGGCCACCCCCATGTGGACACAAGATGGCCACTATAAAATGGCTGGCAGGGGAGGGCAGTTGGGGGTGATTAGGCCTGCAGGGGAGGGCAGTTAGGATGACTGGGCTGGCAGAGGAGGGCAGTTGGGGGCGACCAGGCTAGCAGGGGAGGGCAGTTGGGGGGGTGGGACCAGGCCTGCAAAGGAGGGCAGTTAGGGGCAACCAGGATGGCAAGGGAGGGCAGTTAGGGGTGGCCAGGCTGGCAGGGGAGGGCAGTTAGGGCAACCAGGATGGCAAGGGAGGGCAGTTATGGGTGACCAGGTTGGCAGACAGAAGCAGTTAGGGGCAATCAGGCAGGCAGGCAGGTGAGTGGTTGGGAGCCAGCAGTCCTGGATTGTGAGAGGGATGTTCCAGATTGGAGAGAGTGTATGCTGGGCTGAGGGACACATTCCCACCCCCCCCCATGCACAAATCTTGTGTACTAGGCCTCTAGTATAGGATAATATGTGTTTTTAGTATTTTGTTTTATTTTATATGAAAATGTATACTTATAAATATTCATACTCCATATAGAAATATGTATGTGCTTTATAATTTTCTATGTGATTAACAAATCCTTTCCCAAAACTCCCTATATTATCACTTATATCTTGGAATCCCACATTTAAGAAGAACCCCACTACTGATAATAAAACCACTACCTGGGTATAAAAACAGAGTATGTTGTATTTCTAGGGGAAGTCCTATATAGTAAGTGTTTTTCTCAAAGAGACTTTTTGGGAGTTTAAATAAATACTTGTTTCTGAGTACCTGAAATCTATCGAAAGCTTAAGAATCTGGAACAATTATTATCTGAATTATCCTTCCCTATTACTTTACTTGTGTAGTATATTTTTATTTTATTTGTGTAATGTGTAATAATTATTCATAGACACCTCTGATTATGTTAGATAAAGATAGGTATTTAACCTTTTTTGTGTTGTCCTGTAGAACACTAGAATAATGAGTAAATGTGAAAATGAAATAGGTGTATGTGTGTGTGTGTGTGTGTGTGTGTGTGTGTGTGTGGTTTCAGAATTATAATCTCAGAATCTTGGATCTCATTAAGTGATAAATTTATATTGATCCCTGTTTTCTATTTTATTCAGGTTTGGGGACTCTGGTGGTGACATATGTAGATACCATCAATAAAGGAGCAGTGCCTTGTTTGGAGAACGCAGTGACAACTCTGGCCCAGCTTGAGAACTCAGCGGCTGTGCAGAAGGCAGCCGACCACTACAGCGAGCAGATGGCCCAGAGAGTGAGCTTCCCCACAAACACCCTGCAGGAGCTGCTGGACCTGCACACAGCCTGTGAGAGGGAAGCCATTGCAATCTTCCTAGAGCGCTCCTTCAAGGATGACCAGAGGGAGTTTCAGAAGAAGCTCACGGTACTTTGTCTTAGTATTTGTCCTTACTAATTCTTGCCCTTCTGGGATGATGCCTTCAGTTCTACAGATTCATCTCAAAGCTCATCTCCTGTTCAGCATAAAGTAGTCTGGATTTTCCAGAGAGGGAGAATATTTACTTCTTTTTATTCAAACTCAGGAAAGATATTAAAGATCTGTCTGATCTCTCAAGAAAATCAGCATTGGTTTCTCCTTTTACAATTCACAATTTAGTGAATTGTGGCATGATTCCTGACCTCCTCAAAGTCATTTCTGAGCTGGTTAATCTCCAGGTATATTTACTCCTATTTCTAGACACTTGATTTCCTTAGCATACTCTCTTAACAGGTAATTATTTATATTATTTTAGTTTTATCATTTTTATCAAAGATAGAATCACAGAATACTACAGTTACTAGGAACTACAAAGAATATATAATGCAATCTCAACATTTCACAGGTGAAGATGAAGCCCAGGGAGGTTAGGAAGCTTTAACAGGGTCTTGTAGAGAGTTTTCAGAGTCAGAAATAAATTTGATTCTTGCTACACTGACTGAATGCTTTTATTAAGAGGACCACAGAGTACCCAGCTAATAAATTCTTTGGAATTTTATCTTCTATGTTCCTTTCTCTGGTGACACCCATCTACATTTCCCATACAGGAAATCATAAAGAATAAGAAGGAGAGTTTATTGCTGAAGAATGAAGAGGTTTCTGAGAAATATTGCCAGCATGTACTTGATCAGCTTTCAATGGCCCTAATGGAAAGTATTTCAGAAGGAATTTTCTCTGTTTCTGGAGGGCACAAGAACTACAGGAAAGCAAAGGAATGGATTGAACGGCGATATATGGAAGTACCCAGAAAAGGAGTGAATGTGAGAATTAAGGGGAACATAGGGATACTACAGATTAAAGTCAAGAGGGTCTCCTGAAAATATGAGAGCACAGCATTAGTTGTGGGTAATATGGGAGTATGGGGATATCATGACTGATTTAGCTTTTAAGGTCCACTATTTGCTCTTTCTTCCTAAGTAGAGTAGAAATGTCCATTCTCAAAAATGAGTATAAGTTTCTGAAATTTATGAGAGAAAACAGAAATTATGCATTTCATTGTCTAACAACATGACATTTAGTGTACTATGTTTTGAGGATTTGTGATGGAAAGCCAGAATCTTTGCACTCAAAACTGATCAAAGTGAGAAAGTCAAATAAATGGACAATTACATACAGTGGTAACATGTATGTATCTGTGACTCTGGGGTACACTGGTGATGGTAATAAATGTAATAAAAACAATACAATTAACATATCAAATTACTACTACTAGTTAGTACTTATAGGCAGAATATTAAGCTCTTTCTCTTAACATTTTAATTTGACCATCCAAAATGTTATGAAACATTTATTTTCTTACCCACATTTTATAGATGTGAATTAGGAGGCACAGGCACATTATATAATTTGCTTAAAGTTGCACATCTAGCAAGTGCCTAGGGAGAATAGCAAAATAGATTAGAGTCTACATTTCACATAGGGCATATCCTATATAATAAAAGGCTTATGTGCAAATCAACCAAACAGCAGAACGACTAGTCGCTATGAGGTGCACTGACCACCAGGGGGCAGACGCTTAATGCAGGAGCTGCCCCCTGGTGGTCAGTGTGCTCCCACAGGGGGAGCAACGCTCGGCCACAAGCTGGGCTGATGGCTGGTGAGCGCAGTGGCAGTGACGGGAGCTTTTCCCACCTCCGCGGCAGCGCTAAGGATGTCTGACTGCCTGCTTAGGCCCACTCCCTGCTGTCAGTCGGACATACCCTGAGGGCTCCCAGACTGCAAAAGGGTATTGGCCAGGCTGAGGGACCCACCCCCTTGGAGTGCACAAATTTCATGCACTGGGCCTCTAGTAGTCTATAAAATCTCCCAGAAGTGGAGGGGATGTAAAGTTTGAAATATTTGTACATGTTGTCCAGGTTGAATGTTATTCAAAGGGAAGAGCCCCAGGTAAACATGCAAATCCATAACAGAACCTAAGGGTTATGGGTTTGTGCCACAGCACATAATTCTCACTGGCTGACCTAGAGCATGTGGAAAGAAGTAGTGCTGGAAGAGGGAGTGGAGGAAGACATGGAGAGTCTTTGGTTACAGTAAAGTGCTTGGACACTTTGTAGAGGATCCTGGAGCATTTTAAACAGAAAGTAAAAATGACACATATGGACTTGTTTGCACAGAACAAATCTCCTCAGTGGAACTCTAAGTTCTTTGTCCCTTCTTGGGTCCTCAGGCAACGGAGGTCTTCCAACGCTTCCTGACGTCACAGGTGCCAATAGAGAAATCCATCCTGCAGGCAGATAAAGCCCTGACCCAAGGGGAGAAGGCCATAGCAGGTATCGGGCATGATGCAACTCTCAGTGTGGTGGGCATTTCCTGCAGTGCTCTCTGACAGATCACATTAAGATCTTTCCAAAAGAACAATTTTTTCCTTTTTCTGTGGAATTCACATTCTGCCAAATCTGAACATAACAAGCAGAGTGTGGTTGTATGTCAGCCAGACAGTCAAGGTCTTTTCCATTACATTATCAAACCTGCTCTTGATGGTGTAGCCATTGGGTGAAATCAGAGATTCTTCATCTCGTTCAAATTTGATTTGTTCTCTGATCTCAAAATGGTAGAGTTCAGGCCTGATTTTGTACTTTCTTCTTTTTCTAAAATTGTCATGGGGCAGAGGAGCGGGCCAAGAAGGAGCAAGCTGAGAAGGAACAGGAGTGGCTAATACAGAAGCACAAGGAGCAGCAGCAGCATATTGAGGCACAAAACAGGAGTCTGGAAGAAAACATAGTCCAACTGAGAAAGAAGCTGGAGAAGGACAGAGATGAGGCTCTGAGAGAACAGACAAGAATACTGGAACACAAGCTGAAGGTAAGTCTGGCCATGACCTCAATAGTTGCTCATGGTCATCACCCTGGTAAATGAGAAAGGAATAGGTGAAAATTAATGCAAAATTAAAAAGAAAACAACTACTGCTATTTACTGCACTTGATTCACCAAAAGTACCGAATCCTGGCTTTCCAAGAGGCCTTTGAGTTTTGTCCACACTGAGACTCTGGAGAGCCCAAGATGACCTTGGGTCCTCCAAGTCCTTGGAGAATATAAATAGCCTCCCCAGGATCCTCCAGGATCCTCTACAAAGTGTCCAACCAGGTGTTTTTAATATAAAGAAAAATTTATATGTACATTCTTACATATAAAATTTTAAGTTCGAGTTTCTACATTAGTGGGATTCTAGGGTGATCTCATGAAGCCCTAATTAAAACAGGTCTTTAATAGATTATCAAGTAGATATTCTAACCAGGTGTTTTTAATATAAGCAGCAACTGGGTACTTCATCAAGATTACTGTCAATTATCCAGAACTCTACTACCAGCAAAGACCCTGATTTGGGTCCATGCTGGCCTAAAACTATCACATATATCTAGATGTAGAAATATGGGGAACTGACATCTTTTAAACCTGCTTCGGTTATCTCCAAGTATGGATAGTTTGCCTAAGTCACCACATAGCATTGGGAGAATTCTCTTTTTTTCTCATCTAAAAGTGTTTACATCAGATTTTTTGATCAGCTTATATGTTACTATTATTATTTCTACAATATGGGGGACCATGCCATTTGTACAAGTGGAATAATGGTTCTCTCCTAATCCATACTTTTGGTTGGACCACATTATTGCATTTTTCTTCATGCCTGGCTAAGTAAGGCTGAAAACTATCCTTCCTCTCACTGATCAGGTCTAACCCAGAAGATATTGTCTGCTTCAAATATTATCCTCTAATAATCTAATAAGAGAGACTACTTTTATGTAGAAAATAAAGAAAAATTTATATGTACATTCTTACATATAAAATTTTACTATTTAGAAATGGGGATTTTCAAAAATTTACTTTTCCCTTTCTCCACACCCGTTATTTTAGATCCAAGAGGAATTGCTTAACGAAGGATTCAGGAAGAAATCTGATGAGATGGAGGCAGAGATAAATCGTCTGAGAAATTTGATTGAAAGTACTAAAAAGGATAAAACTCCTTGGATTTCACGGGCCCTGGACACACTTGCTGATGAAATCTCTTCAACCCTAGCTATTCCTGGTAAACTAATTGGCAAGGGTCTGAATGCCCTGAGCTCACTGTTTAAATAAGATTAGTTTTCTTTAAAGGAAATTATAGAATGTGCATATATGCTCTGTCCTATTTTTGGTGTGTATGGCTTTTAATTTTACTCACGAAAGTTTTAAACATAAAAAGTGCCTACTAGAGGATATCAGTGCCTGACATACATTGATAGATTAAGAGTTGGTTTTATTCATTTAAATTGAAAAACAAGCATCAAATTATAACAGAAGTTGGCAAACTTGGCCTACAGGTTAAACCTATCCTGCTACCTGATATTGTAAATAAAGTTTTATTGAAACACCACCACACACATTTATTTATATATTATCTATGGCTTCTTTTATACCACAACAGTAGAGTGAAGTAGTAGGAGCAAGCACTGTATGACCCACCCAAGAAAGGGTTGTTAAGGTTTAGGAGATAGAAAAATTTTTTTTAAATTGCCTTTAAAAAAACATCAAGAATGTTACTGAAAGTCACAAAAGAAGAAATATATATTCAAGTCAACTCTTGATATAGCATGTTCACTTTTAGGAAATACATGTGCATAAGTATATTACACACACACACACACATACACGCACACAGAAAATCCATTGCAGCATTATTTGTAATGGAAAGATTGCTAATATAAAGTTTAGTACATACATGTACTAGAATTCTAGTAACCATTAAATAACTTGACAATGTAGATTATATATCCTATATAATAAAAAGATAATATGCAAATTAACCCTTATGCCCTCACAAGATGGCTGCCTACGACCAGGCCGGCAATGGGGTTAGTGAGGGATGACCAAACGACTGAACAACAGGCTGCGGGGGTGACCAGGCTGGCAGGGGGGCCATGAGGGCAACCAGTCCAGCATTGGGGAGCAGTTGGGAGCAACCAGGCCAGCAGGGGCGGCAGTTAGGGGAGACCAGGCTGGCAGAGGGGGACAGTAAGGCAACCAGGCTATTGGGGGGGAGCAGTTAGGGGCAACCAGGTTGGTGGGTGGGGGTGCATTGGGGGTGACCAGGCTGTCAGGGGGGGCAGTGAGGGGCAACCAGGCCAACAGAGGGAGGCAGTTACAGGCGATCAGGCTGGCACGCAGAGGCAGAGGCAGTGAGGGGCGATCAGGCTGGCAGGGGATGGCTGTTAGAGGCAACCAGGCAGGCAGGCAGGTTAGTGATTAGGAGCCAGCAGTCCAGGATTGTGAGAGGGATGTCCAACTGCTGGTTTAGAATCAGGCCTAAACCAGCAGTCAGACATCCCCCAAGGGGTTCTGGATTGGAGAAGGTGCAGGCTTGGCTGAGGGGGACCCCCCCGCCCCCAATGCATGTACTAATATAAAAACCTTTAAAATATGTTTTAAGGTGAAAAAATTAGGTGCAAAATAGTGTGTATAATGTAATTTATATGGAAATTACTAAAAACTACTGACATGGGTGGGATCCATAGTTTTCATTATAGCTTCCATCTTTTGAATTTTGAAAAGAAAGTTTGTGTTTCCTATTCATAAATGAGAAATAACATGTAAAGTATGATACTATTAATAAACACTAATAGAAATGTAAAATTGACCACGAGATGACAAATTGTTCATTAATTCTAGAAATGACATCAGACTGTTCAATGAGGGGCTTAAGGCTAAGAATCAGAGCACTGGAAAGCACAAAATTTCCATCCTAATGTTTTCATTTTGGCTTTGGTTTTTTAATCACTATATGTACTTCAAAACTAAGGTATAAAGTTTTTAGTGATTCTTTCAAATTTCAGTGTGAATGTCCTATATTTTCTATTTCTGAATCACAGCTTTAGAATATTAAAATCTGCCCTGGCCAGGTAGCTCATTTGGTTGAAGCATTGTTCCCATATGCCAAGGTTGCGGTTAAATCCTGGTAGGGCACATACGGGAAGTAATCAATGAATGCATAAACAACAAATGGAACAACAAATAGGTCTCTCTTTCTCTCTACAATAAATAAACAAACGTTGACAATAACTGAAGACACCAAACTTGAAATCCTCACTAGATTAGGAAACAAAAAGTTAGAACGAGAATTACTGAAAAATAAGAGCATGTACTGGTGGTGAGAAGGATCCTTTTATCTTCATATATGATCTCACTTATATGTGGAATCTAATGAACAAAATAAACAGATTAATGAAATAGAAACAAAGGCATGGATATATGGAACAGACTGACAGTTGTCAGAGGGGAGGGAGAAGGATGGGACTGGATGAAAGAAGGTGAAGGGATTTGAAAGAAGGTGAAGGGATTAGCCAAAGAACATATATGCATAGATATAGACAGCAATGTGATAATGGCCAGAGGGAAGGGGGCTGGGGGGCTAGATGCAGGTGGGTAAAGGGGAAAAAATAGGGACATCTGTAATAGAGTCAACCATAAAAATAAAATTCAATTCAATGGTGGCCTCTCTACTGTATGCCAGTGCAGGTGGTCCAATGTTGCTACCATTGCAGAACTGGACTCCTGCTAGTGTTGGGGATGAGAGATCCTGATACATGATGGCCAGGTATTGACACTTAAATATCAGAAGCCCAGTTGATGCAGTGATAGTTGAGCACTGAGGCTGGAGTGACAGCCTGCTAGGCCTTACCATGGAAAATTCAGATGATGAGTAGAAAATGGTCAAGAGGGATAGGGAGAAAATAATCAATGAAGTCAAGGGTGATTTATGAGGAGGCTATTGATTTATAGCATCAATAAATTGTTACAATCTTTTGATCTGAGCCAACTTCATACCTCAAACCTCTTACCTGGAGGAAGAAAGAGATGCTGGGTATTCATGAAGAAGGACCCTGGAACTCCAGGAGAAGAAATGAAAATGATTCCTCCTGCCTTCCCTCTGAGGGACCACTGGCCATTTACTCATGTCCCTACATATTGGAGAAACAGGAATATTCAAACATTTAAGAAATACTGACTCAGGATCTAACCTGGCATTGATACCCAGATACTGGATAGATTCATAGACCTCCTATTAAAGTAGGAACTCATGCCAAAACCGGTTTTGCTCAGTGGATAGAGCGTCGGCCTGCGGACTGAAAGGTCCCAGGTTCGATTCCGGTCAAGGGCATGTACCTTGGTTGCGGGCACATCCCCAGTAGGGGGTGTGCAGGAGGCAGCTGGTCGATGTTTCTCTCTCATCGATGTTTCTAGCTTTCTATCCCTCTCCCTTCCTCTCTGTAAAAAATCAATAAAATATATTTAAAAAAAATAAATAAATAAAGTAGGAACTCATGAGTCCAGCTAATAACTGAGGCTTTGACCAATTACAACTAATTGGGATCTAGTATTTATTTCCAATTGGATAGTAAAGTTCATCTGAGGACAGTTTGTCATTTTTCTGCTCATCCCCTAAAAATATGTTTAGGCATGGAATGTATGCTAAATAAGTTTTTATTGTAAAGACAAAGGGATGATGCATACATGACTGCTTTCAATTGCAAGAATTACATGCATGCCTCAAATATTGGAGAAGGTGGTAGGTAGCTTGAATTTTAGAAACTAGGTTAAAGTGATTTATAAGCTGGAAGTATAAAAGAAACTTTTCTGAAATGAATATATCATGAATTAAATAACAAAAGGAAAAATATTTTTATTTAGTTAATTTAATACGTCTCCTCCTCTGTGACCTTGGGTGTTATAGTGTCTGCCTCTGTGAGAATGTTAACACCTCTGTACTAGAGAGTTTAAACTACTTTATCCAGCTGTGATTCCAAGTGTTCAGAAGAAAGAATGGCTTTACTTTTCTCAGAGAAAAACCATACAGTAATTAATATGTGACCAGTAAATGGTACGGTTCAATGGAAAAGCAAACTGTTCTACAAAAATATATGTTCCCATTGAGGGCTTAAATTGAACAGATATTCTAATCTCTTAGACTAGAGACAGACTATGTGGAAAGTTGCTGGGAGTCAATTCCAGCATGTCATAATTATAAGAGTTTTATTAAAAGGTTGATGAAACTTGGGGGCTCAACAAGGGCTGAGTCACATATGTAATTATCTGTTGGAATGGCTGGAAGGCACTTCCCTCAAACCTGAATAGGATGATTGTCTGCTGCCAGACAGCTCAGGGCATCTCAATCTACATGTTATTGCCTCCTGTTGGCCAAACACCTGAACAGCTGTAGGCTATTCCCCAATCTGACAATGCTTCTGTACCCTACCCTTTGAAGTGCTTTATCTCTATCTTGTCTTAGGACAAATTGTGTTAATAAAAAGCAAGGGTCCTGAGTCAAAGGGAGATCTTTAGCTCCTTTAGCTGAAGCTCCTCTGACCCCCAATGCCTTTCAAAATTATCTTTCATCTTTGTACTTTTGTTTGATCTACACACAGCCTTTCTCCAGATTGCTGAACCTTTTGTAATGCTGGGACAAGAACCCCAGCAGAAGGTGGAGTAATGGCTCCCCAAAGATGTCCATAGATAATTGTCAGGACCTGTGAATATGTTTTTTTATGTGGTAAAAGGACTTTGCAGTTGTGATTTAGTTAAGGATCTTGAGATAGGTACATGATTCAGATGGGCCCTTGTAACCACAGGGGTCCTTATAAGAAGGAGGCAGGAGGGTAAAAGTCAGGGGAAAAAAGTCAGCTGACTACAAAAAGTGAGAGAGATTGAAAGATACTGCATTGTTCTCTTTGAAAATGCAGGAGGACCAAAGAATAGAATGCTCCTTCAGAAGCTAGAAAAGGTAAGGAAAGATTCTCCCTAAAAGCCTCTAGAAGGAAAGCATCCCTGCCAACCCATTTTTGACCTTTGGTTTTCAGAACTGTAAAAGAATAAATTTGTGTAATTTTTAGACACTAAGTCTGTGATAATTTGCTTTAGCAACTATAGGAAATGAATATATCATGAATTAAATAACAAAAGGAAAAATATTTTTATTTAGTTAATTTAATACATCTATTAAATATTAGAGTTATTTATTTGGACTGTTTGCTCAATTCTCATTATGTACCTACTGGGGGCCCAGTGCACAAATTCATGCACCTTGAAAGAAACTGTGGGACACAAGGCTGCAGTGGGCACAGGAGCAGGTCTAGGCCCCTTCTTTGTGCCCTCACCCACATGCCCCTGGTCCAGTGTCTGCCTGCAGCCCTGCTCCCACTGCCACCACTCCCACGCACTGATGGCACCGGCCCTGCTCACACCCACTGGTGGTGTGGAGCAATTGGGGCCAGCACTGTCAGTGAGTGTGAGTGGGGGCTGCTGCCCCAATCAGGGGCGATTTGGGCTGGAAGCCACTGCTTGCACCCACTGATAGCACCAAGTGATCAGGACTAGCACCGGGCACTAGCAGTGGGTGTGAGCGGGTCCAGCACCAGCAGCAGGTGCCAATGCCAGAGGGGACCGTGGTGTGTGGGAGCAAAGAATTTTTAGTAACCATCAGAGGCTCACCCTGATGATAGCGACTAGAGTCCCACCTTGGTCTGGCGCCCCCACTCACCTGCTCCACCATCTCACCATGGCCGATGCCCAGCCATGTTCCGCACTCTGCTGCCGATGCCCACCATGGTCTGTGTGAGCCCCCTGGTGTTCAGCGCACATCATAATGACTGGTTGTTCAGTTGTTTGGTTGTTCCACTGTTCGGTCTATTTGCATATTAAGGTTTTATATATATAGATCATTTTCTGAGCTCTATGAAGAAAGGAATAGAACAGATAAAGCTCTTTTCTTCATGGAGCTTATAATATACTAGGGGCCCAGTGCACGAATTCATGCACCTCGAAAGGCACTGTGGGCTGCGAGGCTGCAGTGGGCACAGGGGCAGGTCTTGGCCCATCCTCTGTGCTCCCACCTGGCCCCTCCTGCCATTATCCCTGGTCCCCTCTCTGCCAGCAACCCTGATCCTGCTGCTGCTCCCACCCACTGACAGCGCAGAGCAATTGGGGCCGGCGCCAGCTACAGGTGCAAGCAGGGCTGGTGCCATTAAGTGGGTGCAAGTGGAAGCTGCTGCCCCAATTGCCCCTCAGGAGGAAGGGGGGGTAGAGAAGCCCTGAGGGGCTATTGGAGCCAACAACCACCACTCACATCCACTGACAATGCCAAGCAATCGGGGCTGGTTCTGGGCAATTGGTGGCTCCGGTGCTGGCATTGAGTGTAAGCAGGGTGGTGCCAGCAGCCGGTGCAAGTTCCGGGAGAGACCGCAGCATACAGGAGCAAAGAATTTTCAGTAACCACCAGAGGCTCGCCCTGATGACAACAACCTGCACCCCGCCTTGGTCTGGCACCCCGCTCACCTGCTCCACCATCCTGCCTTGGTCAACACCTGCCATATTCCACACTCTGCCTCATGCTGCTGATGCCTGCCATGTTCCATGAGTGCCCCCTGATGGTCAGCATAGTGACCAGTTGCTCGGTTGTTCTGCCGTTAGGTCTATTTGCATATTAGCCTTTTATTATATAGGATAAGGACCTTAAAAAACAAATAATACTATATAGGCAGTAATATGTAAATTTAAAAAATTCTGACTAGTTATTAAGATCTTTTGGAATAAGAACCAACAGTCTTTCTTAACTTTAGTTTCAGTCTAATTTATACTTCCTAGAAATAAAATCACATACTTCTTTAGGGGATACTCATTATTGACCAAGGATCCAACACATAAATATTAAAGCACAGTAAAGCCCAGGGTGGGCTGTTGTGAAGCATGGAACTTGGTTGGAAAGTTTATAAGGAGGAATCTCTGAAAGGTCGGGGGCCTTTAGGGGGAGCTGCCCAAAGGTGGCAACCCCTGCCTTGACTTTTCCAAACAAGTCTGAGCCCCTGGGTGTTTTACTGGAATCTCTATGTTTAGTCTTTAGACGTCCTTGCTTAAAGGACACTGCAGACGCATGTGTCTTCTCAGGGATACTTACCCTGCTGATTGTATCTAGAAGTTAATTTTAGTTCAAGCTGTTGCTACAATAAAAGCCTAAGGAGGCAGGTGAACGGGGCTGATTGGTTTCTCAATCCAAGCAGTCTCTTAGCCCTCTCTTTCACAGAAATGTGTGTCAGAGTAATCATTCAGTCAATGCTCAGGATCTGCCAGTCAGCCCCGGCAAGTGGTTCACTGTGTGAGGATTGAACACAACGACGAGGCAGAAACCTTGAAAACGAAAGTAACTGCACAGTAAGTAATTGGAGCCAACTTGGGATTTCCAAGTTTGAGGGGATTGTTCCTCAGCTAAGGTTTCACAATGGAATAAAAGCTGTCCACAGAACAATAGCAATATATCACAGTGCTTAAACAGTTATTAAAAGCAAGTGGTGCCTCTGTTACAGAACAACTAAAGAGCCTGTTACAGGCTGTTATAATTTACAGGTAGGATCAGGCCTAAACGGGCAGTCGGACATCCCTCTCACAATCCAGGACTGCTGGCTCCCAACTGCTCGCCTGCCAGCCTTCCTGATTGCCCCTAACTACTTCTGCCTGCCAGCCTGATCACCCCCTAACCACTCTCCTGCCAGCCTGATTGATGACTAACTGCTCCCCTGCCAGCCTAATTGACCCTAACTGCCCTCCCCTGCAGGCCTGGTCACCCCTAACTGCTCTCCCCTGCAGGCCTGGGTCTCTCCCAACTGCCCTTCCCTGCAGGCCAGGTCGCCCCCACTTCTCTCCTCTGCTGGCCTGGTCACCCCTACCTGCCCTCCCCTGCTGGCCTGATCACCCACAAATGCCCTCCCTTGCAAGCCTGGTCCCTCCCAACTGCCCTCCCCTGCTGGCCATCTTATGTCCACATGGGGTCAGTCATCTTTGACCACATGGGGGCAGCCATACTGTGTGTTGGAGTGACGGTCAATTTGCATATTATTCTTTTATTAGATAGGAAGATAGAGGCGTGGTGCACGGGTGGGAGCTGGCTGGTTTGCCCTGAAGGGTGTCCCAGATCAGGTTGGGGATTCCCTTAGGGTGTGGGGCAGCCTGGGAGAGGGGCCTGTGGTGGTTTCCAGGCCGGCCACGCCCCTGGTGACCCAAGCGGAAACCCTGGTATCTGGGATTTATTTATCTTCTATAATTGAAACTTTGTAGCCTTGAGTGGAGCCAAGCCTCCTGCTCGCTCCGTGTTTGCAGCAATTTTTGTTGGGATTTATTTATCTTCTATAATTGAAATTTTGTAGCCTTGAGCAGAGGCTAAGGCAGGCCAGGGCTGAGGAAAGTTGGCTTCCTCCATCGCCGGGGGCAACTCAAGCCTCCTGCTCTCTTCAGCTCCGTGACTGCCACCATTTTTGTTGGAATTTATTTATCTTCTATAATTGAAACTTTATAGCCTTAAGCAGAGGCCAAGGCAGGCCAGGGCAGGCAGAAAGCTTGGCTTCCTCAATTGCCAAGGAAACCCAAGCCTCTTGCTCTTTCTGTGGCTGCAGCCATCTTGGTTGGGTTAATTTGCATATTTGCTCCTGATTGGCTGTTGGGCATGGCTCTTGGGTGTGGCAGAGGTACAGTCGATTTGCATATTATTCTTTTATTAGATAGGATAATCCTTGGTTCCTTGGTGCTGGAATGCTAGACCTTAATTTCTGGGAACAAGTGGGCAGGAATTTAAAGAGAAATCATGCCCAGGGAAAACGAGTGCCCTTATCATCAATAACTATGTGGGCTCTTGTTCCAGCTGCACTATGCCCATTTCATATTGAGGATCAAAAGCCTACAGAATGCCAGGAGGGTTTACCACCATCCCCTCCTCCTCCGTCAGAGGAACCCTTTCCCAATCCTCCACCTCCAGTGTGAGAAGGCTCATCAATTAGATCCTCAATTATGGGATCATGTGTCAGGCAAGCTATGTTAGGAGAGCTTTTGGCTTGCCCAGTTATGCAAGATTAGCGAGGTAATCAGATACATGAACCACTCTCCTTTAATACCTTTAAAGAAATAAGGAAAAGTGTTAGAGAAAATGGGGTTAACAGTCCATTTACAAAAGGACGCCTTAATGCCTTGTCTGAAAATTATCCTATGTTGCCTTGGGACTGGCAGATTTGGGCCAAAACAACTCTGGATGCCAGTCAATATTTATTATGGAGAGCAGAATATGATGAGATCTGAGAACAACAGGCTGTTTGTGGGTGTTCACTGGCGACCCCACCTTGGAATTCTCTGGGCCATGTTCTGGCTATAAGTCCCAGTCAATGTAAAACATCTTTTAAAAGATCTATGGAAAGGACTCTGATTTACTGAGTCTTATCTGTAGGTTGTGTGCACCTGTAAATATTGTACATAGAGTGTCTCTGTTGATTGTTGTTTTGTGTCTTTGTTTGGTTTAATTTGTTTAGAGATGGGGCATATTTCACTTTGATAGGGGCCCCAGCTACTTGTGGCAGGCTGAACACGTGGCAGGTATTGCAGGAACTTCCCAGCAGCTGCCAAGAATTTTTAATCTTAGGGGCCCTTCCTACTCTCCCTCTCAGGCATCAGCCACTGGAAACTCTTAGCTAGAGTTACAGAAGTCCTTGTCTGTCTGTAATGTAACTTGGTTACTAATTGATGTTCTTTGCTTGCTTTCTTATATTTGAGGGACTTAGTTTGCACTTCGTCATTTTATGAACACAGGGAATCCTCTGTCTCTGCTGTTTGGGCTTTGTGTCACACAGAACCCATTTGCTGTGCTGGGTTAATGTGAGATAAGATTCTAAGGCTAATATCCCAGTCCACCCTTTTGTGAGTACTCATTCATATACTGCAGGTTTTTTTTTTGTTGTTGTTGTTTCTGTCTTTAAGATCTCTTCTTAAGTGAAAGATTTCATATTGTTAGTCTATTAAGAAAGAAAAGTATGGGAAATAATTATTTAAACTTCCCAAGTATTTATCTAGAGGGCCGGAGTTGCAGAAGTACCCTTAAATAGGCTGCAGAAGTGGCAGCAGTGGGGTGGGGGTGGGGGACACTCTCCTTGTAAAAAAAGAATTTTTAAAAATTGTACTTTTACCCTAAAGCTGTTAAAGTCCCAGGAGTTACTACAGTCCTGGGAACAAACCCCAGGACCTGCTATCTCCCCAAACACACCCACCCTTTCTCCAGCCACCTGAGAGTTGTCAAGGTCATATTATCTCCGTTATGCTTCTTAAGAATATGAGTATATTTTCCATTGGAAAAATATGCCTATTTCTGAAAGTAAAGCGGGGGGGGGGGGGGGGAGGTTTTTTCCTGTACTTGCCCTGGAAGCAAAGGTTTTACATATATACTAGAGGCCTGGTGCACGTGCTGGCGGGGGTGGGGGGTCCCTCAGCCCGTCCTGCCCCCTCTTACAGTCCAGGAGTGCTCAGGGAATGTCCTACTGATGGCTTAGGCCCACTCCCTGCTCCCTCTATGGGAGGCCACTGGGTGATCTGGGAAAGGCACCGCCCCATCACCCTGCTGCTGCTGCCACTGCTGGCCCTTGATCCTTGCTTCTTAGGGCTGGCCTTGCTGACCTGCCCCCCTGGCCCCGCCCACTGGTGGGTGGGGGGCGATCTGGGGCCAGGCTGGCTGGGGGGGGCCTGTGGGAGGTTGAGGCACAGCAGGTCACACCCTGTCCAGCCTCTGCGGAGGCATGGCACTGGGACCAGCCCTAGCCGCTCCTCTGTGGCTGCCTCTGCAGAAGGGGCAGCACTGGAATTGGGATCGTGCAGCCCCCTCTCCTGCTACCATTGCAGAAGGGGCCGTGGCGCTGGACCGGCCTGTATGGAGGACTCTCCCGTGCCAACTCTGTGAAATTGGCTGCAGTCCCGCCCTCTCCCACGGCCCTGGCCTCTTGTGCAGCACGGGGCTCTCCTGAGGCTTCTGTGAAAGGGGCAATGGCGTTGGACCAGCCTGTGCTGTTGCCTCTCCTGCACCATTGGGGGGTCCCCTCTGCCCATCCTGCACCCTCTCCAATCTGGGACCCCTTGGGGGATATCTGACTGCCAGGGGGATCGGGCCTAAACTGGCAGTTGGACATCCCTCTCACAATCCTGGACAGCTGGCTCCTAATTGCTCACCTGCCTACCTGCCTGGTCACCCCTAATTGCCCCCTGCTGATGGCCTGATAACCCCTCACTGCCTCTGCATGCCGACCTGATTGCCCCTAACTGCCCCCTGCTGCCAGCCTGATCACCCCCAACTGGCCCCCTCTGCCAGCCTGGTCACCCCTAACTGCCCCTACCTCCACCAGCCTGGTCGCCCCCCCTGCTGGCCTGGTTGCCCCATGCAGCCTGCTTGTTCAGTTGTTTGGTCATCTCTCACTAACCCCCTTGCTGGCCTGGTCGTAGGCAGCCATCTTGTGAGGGTGTGAGGGTTAATTTGCATATTACCTCTTCATTCTATAGGATTGTCTTTTTTATAACAGCCATTCTGACAGGTATTAAGTGACATCTCATTGTGATTTTGATTTGCATTCCCCTAATGATTAGTGATGTTGAGCATATTTCATGTGTATATTGGCTGTCTCTATGTCTTCTTTGGAGAAATGTCTATCCAGATCCTCAGCCCATTTTTTAATAAGGTGTGTGTGTGTGTGTGTGTGTGTGTGTGTGTGTTTGATGTTGAGTGGTATGAGTTCTTTATATAGTTTTAGTATTAAACTTTTATTAGATATATTATTTGCAAATATCTTCTATTCAGTAGGTTGCATTTCATTTTGTTGATCATTTCCTTTACTGTGCAAAAGCTTTTTAGTTTGATGTATTTCCATTTGTTTATTTTTGCTATTGTTGCTTTTGCCTGAGGAGACATATTAAAAAAAAATATGGCTAAGATTGATATCAAAGAGTTTACTGCTTATATTTTTTTCCTAGAAGTTTTATGGTTTCAGTTGCTACATATAAGTCTTGAATCCATTTTGAATTTATTTTTGTATATGGTGAAAAAATCTTGTCTTTTTTTTTTTTTTTTTGGCATGTATCTGTTCAGTTTTCTCAATACCACTTACTGAAGAGATTATCTTTTCTTTCAATTCTTTAAAATTGTTCAGCATTTGGCTTATCTATTTAGTAAGTTAAATTTTCATCAACATTATACAGCAATGTATTCTATAAATGCCAAACTCGATTTTATTAGAGAAAATTCTACCAATATCTTTAATGCAAAATACAAGCATGTATCATTTCTTAAAAAGGAAAAAAATGTATATTCACATAGTTTAGATATACTTAGAGTTATTAACTGTAGAATTATGGATTCTCACTGCCCTGAGCACAGTTTGAAATAGAAAAGAAAACTGAACCTCTTTTTCAAACGTTATGCAATTTCTGAGAAATCAGGTCAAATACATCCACCAGGCAATACCCAGGATATGAACTACCCAGTCAGTGAGCTTGCCTCCTTGTCTTTCAGTTTCTGTTAGTGATATTGGGAAACCAACTTCTAATCCTCTGCTCTCTCTGTGTGTGAGGGTGTTGGAGGGACTATAAAGAAAAATAAAATCCCCAGGATTTGGTCAGGAAGAAGTTTATCACAAACCAGCACAGCTAAACTGAGAGACAGAGTTAGGACTCTTTACAACAACTCATGAAGCAGCTTTGTTACCAGCTCTAAAAGATCCCTGCTGTTGACGTTATAGTTAAGGTAAGATTGGGGCCAGGGTGGTAAAAGATCGTGCAAGCGTCAGGAGGTTTTAAAAACATTTTATTTAGGATAGGCTGCAGCTGAGCCTGGTGTGGGATATCACACTTCATTAAAAACAAAACTGAGGTGCCGTCAGACAGGAAGCAGCATTCATTAAGCTGCATTTGCTTCCTGCTGAGCTAGACAGAAGCATGTGTAGAGACTAACGGGACGGAGTTTGAAATGTCTTAACGCTGTTTTTCTTCCTTTGCCAGTTTATGACCTATGGGGATCATAATTGCCACTTCAATTATCTTAATTTTTTTATAAACCCTGATTTAGTTTAAACGTCATCCTGAACATTTCAACAGCTATAACTATTATTTTTGTGAGAAAGAGCAATGAAAGATATGCAATGTAAATAGCTTGCTTACATCATTAAGGCCAAAAAAGTTAAAAACTAAAATGAATAGTAAAGAGTTGTTTTCATGGAAACAACTATATATTTTTAGTCATAGTCTTGTACATTGTTTGAAGGTAAATTTCTTCCTTTAGAAATAGCATGAATCAATTAGTGTTGATTTCTTGGCACCCACTCTTTCTTTAAGGCCCTTTATGTTGGATTCTATTTCTACTAGTCTAATGCCTCTGTTATTACCATCACTTTCTTCAGCAGTTGCCCCTCATTACAGCCTGGTAATTTTGTTTACTCCTCAGAATTCTCTCCTCCTCTGAATTTCTTATCACAAGCTCCATGCATCTCCTCCTTCAGTTCCCATTTGTCTTCTTGATAAGAGCCTTTTCCTCTTCCTCAAAATTCAAACCAATGAACAACACAAATCAAAGTGAAAGCAAACAACAATTTTAAAAATAACACTACTAGAATTTTATGGCTGAAAATAGTGATATTTTCTTCTAGAAACCCCATCACTAGCAACTCTGAGGCTTCAAAAAAAATTTCTTGGCATTTTCCTTCTTTGCAGGTTTTTTTTTTTTTTTTTTTTTTTTTTATGTTCCTACAGATCTGGCTCTGTGTATGTCTCCTCTCTCTCTCTCTCTCTCTCTCTCTCTCTCTCTCTCTCTCTCTCTCTCTCTCTCTCCTCTCTCTCTTTTAAACTAGCGGTACTGTTGTATCGCAAATCAGTGAGCTGGACAAGATGCCTAATGAGCCAATTAGTTAGGAGTCATCTTTATTGAGCGCAGGTATAGAGCAGATTACCTCTGTCAAATTCTGAACACCATATATCGGAAGTCTCCAGTATTTATACTTTTCGAGCCTCTTTGTTTGCAGATATTACAAAGGGCTCTGTGTGAGTTATTGTTACAGACAATTGTAACCTTGAATACATAATGACTTTGTACTTGGCATAAGAATATGGAAATTATCTATTACATTGGATGGCTAGCTTGCAAGGTCAGACAGCTAAGTTTATCTTTTTCTATTATTTGAACTAAAAACAAAGTCATTTTATAGAATAACAGACTGTCTTAAAGTGACAGTGTTACAGAAAACCGGAGAAGAACCAAGCAATACTTAGAGAGATGGAGTTACATTTATTACGTGTGGGTCCAGAGGAAAATATCTCTCAAATTCTGGCCCCCAACATGGAGGAACTTTCCCTATTTATATGTTTTTACCTTCTTTGTCTCCCAAATATGGGGTGTTTTCGGCCCCCTTTGCAAGTTCTTAAAGAGCCCCTATGTGCTGGGGCCTTGAGACCTCAACCAAAGGCCTGGCCTGGCGCCAGCACTGATAATTTTGTCCGGGGAAGGTTTAATGGCCTCTCTGAAGTGGGAGTAGTCTTATTTTCCTTATTATTTAAGCAAGCAATCATTTACAGAAGCCAACTAGCAGGGTTAAAATTTCAAACAGCAGTTTTTATATAAGAAGGATGCTTCAACTGAGTTTATAATGACAGAGTTTAGAGGACTAGAGACTATCTAATAATAACAGAGAGTTTCACACACTAATTTCATACAGGATGGAGGTTACTATGCTTCAGTACTACTGACATAAATAGACATTAATTAACTTATTTATTTCCATTATTTTGAAAACAGGCTTAGAATGTTGAGTAAAATGTGATATCATTCAGGTAGCCAGTTGCAGGGCTAGGATTGGAAATCAGGTGTGCTTGACTTTAAAACCAACCAATATAAGTATGTATATGTGTGTGTGCATGCGTGTGTGAAATGCATTCTTACATTGTTTTTATTTATAAAAGGTAATGGGCCTCTAACAGTGTTAGGGAGAATGCATCTCAGAGCACACATCACAGGCTAAGCTATAAAAGGCAGAGCAATAGGTAAGTATAGGACTTGAATACATTTAATTTGCAAAGATTTTGGAGACAGGGCTTTCCCAAAAGTGTTAAAAATGTTAACCAGATAACAATTGGGAACAATCTGTAAAACACTTTATTAATATAGCTATACAGATTGAACGTTATTCATTGGAGGTCTGAGAAGTCAGACAAAGTTGTTCTCTCTCCCATTAGTGACCACATCCCGAAATGCAGTATCTTGTCAGCCCCCATTATCCACAAATAGATGTAGATTGTGTACCTTCTGCTTTCCTAGCTAATTGTTGCAAATCATCACTGCCAGTCCCCTTATTTTTCTAATCTAAAAATATTATGACCCCTGCTATATACAAATCCAGACAAACAGAATTGCACAAGATAAGTTGCTAATATTGCAACTGTACCTGGCTGATCTCCAGGGCACTGGCTCTAAGGAAGTGGGGAGAATGTGTCTTTATAATTTTTCAAAAGCAGTTTTTACAGTCAACTAATAAGGAAATCTAGTTGCACTCGTAAGATTTCAGTGAAAGAAAAAGTCAAGCAGATGATGGGTTTTTAGCTTCTGTAGTAAATAATCTATACTTATAATAGGATAATATGGAAATTGGTCAGGACACTGTCACATAATGACCTATCAGCAGGCTGCATTCCTGCCCATGCGTCCACCCAGAGACATGAGGCTCGTGTCCCTGCCCCTAGCAACAGGCCCCTAGACGTGAGGCTCAAATCCCTGCCCCCTGCACCAGCCCAGGAACTTGAGGCTCATGTCCCTGACCCCTGGCAAAGGTCCAGGGATGTGAGGCTCACGTCCCTGCCCCCTGCACTGGCCTGGAGGCATGAGGCTCGTGTCCCTGTCCCTCTAATTAATTCCCTTTTAATGTGCACAAATTTTGTGCACCAGGCCACTAGTCACTTACAAAATGAAAGAAAATTGTTCTTTATGAGAAGGCAAGGCAGAAGAGCAATCATTGCTTAAATCTCAGCTAGCTTAAACATGTTTTATCAGGTTATAAGAATTGATGCCCCCAAATAAATGGTTAAGTATTATTTTAAAAGTATTTTCAGCCCTAGTTGGTTTGGCTTGGTGGGTAGGTCCCAGGTTCGATTCCAGTCAAGGGCACATACCCGGATTGCAGGCTCGATCCCCAGTAAGTGGTGTGCAGGAGGCAGCCAATCAATGATTCTCTCTCATCATTGATGTTTCTATCGCTCTCTCTCCCTCTCCCTTCCTTTATGAAATCAATAATATATATATATATATATTTTAAAAGTCTTTTCAGTTGAGCATTGACCTATGAACCAGGAGGGCATGGTTTGATTCTTGGTCAGGGTACATGCCTTAGTTTCGGGCTCAATCCCCAAAGGGTGTGCAGGAGGAAGCCAATCAATGATTCTCTCTCATTGATTTTTTTCTCTCTTTCTCCCTCTCTCTCCCTCTCTGAAATAAATAGAATTATATATTTTTTAAAGTATTTTCACTCATTTTCTCATTCATAAAATGATCATGCCTTAAAAGTTTTGATTGAAAAAGGCACACCAATAGCTATATAAAATGATTTTAAACAACTATGATTTGTTCAATAATGCTATGTAATGACCTGCCAGGATTTATAATACACTTTGTCTGGACGTACCTCTACATTACAGAAAAGCAAGTTTAGATGGGGTAAAAGCAAGAAATGTAATATAATAAAGAGTGCTCATAAAGATTCCATATGGGGATTCAGGGAGATAAAAATAAGACACATAAGCAAGCCAAAAACCAGCGGAGGAGAGTCAGATTCAAACTAGCAATAGATGAGATTCAGGGGATGGTTTTCCATGAGCCCACCACATATTTAAGAAGCAGTGGAGTACCCTATAGGAGACCTCTGGCAGACTTAGGACTTATTTTCCTATGACCTGCTTTGCTGTCATTAAATAATAATAATAATACTTTCTTTAGAAACTTAGGCCATGCTGGGTAGTAGAATGTCCCCAGGAAGCAAAATGACTTTCTCTGCTTAGAGACTGGAAGTTCTAATCCATCCCATCTATTCCTTTGCAAACAAGGTCTCAGCGTGGACATGGCCTCAGAGATCCACATGCCAGGCCCAGCGTGTCTCATTGAGAACATCGAAGGGAAACTGGTGGTTAATCAGGAAGCTTTGGGGATCCTCTCTGCCTTCACCCAGCCCCTTGTCGTGGTGGCTATTGTGGGCCTCTACCGCACTGGCAAATCCTACCTGTTGAACAAGCTGGCTGGAAGGAATGAGGGTGAGTGACACCAGCTAAGCTCTGCCGAGTTGTTCTTTTCACCCACACTCCCAGCATAAGCACAGAGATATGAGGAGAGAAAGTGAGAGATGGGCAGGAATATTGAAAGATAATGTTTGGGCCATAACTGGCTAATTATTTTCAGTGAGGTAAAGGACAGAGGTCTGTTTTTGAAATATCACCTCTTTTTCTTTTACTTAATAGCTCCTTAGAAAAAGCAAAATGTTTTCCAATCATAAGGAGGAAGACATCAATAAAACAACATATATAAAATTATAAACTATTAAAATTTTAGTAGCATAATATTCTTGTTTAAAAAAATCATCAAGTTTTCAAGCTGTGGTACCTGATACTCTTATTTTCCCATCTCTCTATTGCAGTTCAGATCAATACTGGTTCTTCTTTGCTCCATCTCCACATCTTGCTCTCCTTAAGCCCTAGCTCATTTGTCAAGAACATCTCTTATTTCCAGATCCCTCATGTGTTACAACCTCTCCACTCCTTCTGCAGGCTTCTCTGTTGGATCCACGGTGCAGTCTCACACCAAGGGAATCTGGATGTGGTGTGTGCCTCATCCTGCGGAGCCAAACCACACCCTGGTTCTGCTTGACACCGAGGGACTGGGAGATGTAGAGAAGGTGAGGAACAAGGACTCCTTTTTGATCAACCTTCTCATCTCTGAATATTCTTTACAGAGATTTTTTTTGTACTTCCACTTGAACAGAGTGTATCTTTATTTCCCTTTCCATATTTAATAGTCAAAGTTTGGAAACCTGAAGTGAGAAAAATATTTCTAAGCCAAAGTCACGATGGAGAGACTCCACTAATGTGGGGCTAGGCCTTTAACCAAAATGCAGAAAGTCGGTGCAAATAAAATCACTGTCCCAGGTCTGATCCTGCAGAGACTAATGATTAGTACCCAGCTCTGGCTCAGAGTTCACATTGGGGCTCTGGCAGCTGTAGCTCTCTGACTTTGTCAAGAGTAAATCTCCTTAAATCTTTGATTTTCCTTTGGTCTTACTTATCTTATCATTTGAACATACATGAGCTTTTCCCACCTCTTTGCTGGTAAGTGTTTATTTAACAACCAGCCTCCTGGGGGTGGGGAAGTTGAAAAAGCCTTGCCTTGTAATACTTGCCAATAATCTAAATGCCCCACCATAGCTGAGTCCAAGCTCCCAAAGTGAAGTCAGGAAACCCGGGGTTTGGAATTCAACAGTCAGCTCCTGTGGGCTGGTGTGAGCTGGCTCTAGCACACAACTGGATCGTTCCCTTGAACTTCCCTGTTGTTTAGTTTTTGTTTTGCTTTTGATTTACTACGAATTCCTATGGTCAACCTCAATTTGTGCTTTAGTTTCCTCATTGGTAGCATGGAGATAGTTATAAACCTATCCCACAGCGTTGTTTTGAGTACTAGATAAGATAATGTAGACTGCCTTGTGTATGTATAATAAGTACTCAGACCACACTATCCTGGGCAAAGTGCTTGATTTTCAGAATCAGCCTGGAAGCTTGCCCAGAGGGTGTCTGCGGGAGGGCCATGCATCAGAACTCCAGAGCTCAGAGGGGTCTGAGCAGATCACCCTCAGCAGTGAATCTGAGGGTCGGATTATTCCCTGAAAGAACTTTCAGCAGAGAGCAGGTTTCGGGCCAGACAGCATGGCCTGGGAAAGAGGTGCAATCCTCCCCAACTCCCACAAAGAGGAGGAGCCCCTTCCCCCACTTGTGGAATGGCTCTGATCTGGAAATCTGCCCCCGGAACTGGACATCTGGCCTGGTGGAAGCCTTGGGAGATGCCTCTCCTAGGGGGAGCCAGCTGTGCTGAAAGATTAGAGAGCCAAGCAGGGCTGGGTTTCTTTGGTTTGTTTGTTTTTATCCCCTCCTGCTTGAGGTGGTGATAAGGAGGTGCTAGTGACCCAGGCAGAGATGTGTCATTAAGAAAGTGCCTGCCTATCCCTTCCACAAGCTAAGAGCACAGAGCCCCAAAGCCAGTCTGTTTAAATCATCCTAACCAGGACCCCTGCTCACAGAGTCCAGTTCCCTGGGGGAAGGGAAAGCAGTCCTGAAGCTGACTCAGCCCCTGGGCTAGGGAGGCCCCACCCACGGAGTACTTGGGGATCTGCCCTGCAGGGCTTCAGTCAGGTT
Organism: Cnephaeus nilssonii; assembly: GCF_951640355.1. Lineage (NCBI taxonomy): Eukaryota > Metazoa > Chordata > Mammalia > Chiroptera > Vespertilionidae > Cnephaeus > Cnephaeus nilssonii. The sequence goes on from NC_137078.1 coordinate 37,015,689, forward strand.
GCCCAGGGCTAGGCAGGGACAGCAACTCACCAGAGAACTGCCAGGGAGGCCAGAGGCCACACACCAAGTGGCCAGATCCAACAACATTGGAGTAAAATCCAGCAAGCTCCACCAACAGCAAATGCAAAAGTTTTTTTTTTTTTTTTTTGAGGGGTTTGGTTTTTCTTTCTTCTCTCTCTCTCTCTCTCTCTCTCTCTCTCTCTCTCTCTCTCTCTTTCATATTCTCTTATTGCTATCTTTCATTCAGTCTATTTGTTTTCTCTTTCTCTTTACTTTTATAAAATTTTTAATTTAAATTTTTTCCTTTCTCTTTTCTTTCCCAGTTTTCTTTTCCTATTCTATATTTTATTGTATTCATTATTATTACTTTTTAGGTTATTATTTTATTCATTTTTTTCTATCTTTTATTTTTATAGTTATCCTGTTGTATCGTAAATCAGTGAGCTAGATACAAGATGCCTTAACAAGCCAATTAATTAGGAGTCATCTTTATTACGTGCAGGTTCAGAGCAGAATATCTCTGTCAAATTCTGAACAAACAAAGGAAGAAGCATTCTCTTTTTATATCTTGTCAGTTCTTTGTGTATGTTACTTTTGCAGATAACTTGTAACCTTGAGTATATATCATATCTATACAGACAACTTATAACCTTGAGTACATATCATATCTAACAAACACCTGGCATGAGAATATTATCAGTATCAGCATATCAGCCCCTTATGTTAGATGGCTAGCTTGCAAGGTCAGACAGTTAAGTTTATCTTTTCTATTATTAAAGCTAAAAAACAAAGTTATTTTACAGAATAAGAGACTGTCTAAAAATGACAGAGTTTACAATGACAGAGTTTACAGAACAAGGGACTATTTAACAATAGCAGAGAATTTCAAACAGTTTTAAACAGCAGTTTTTCCAAAAGAGGGATTATTATGCTTCATTACCCATTGGTTTTATGTATAAGAGTCAAATCATTGACTCTTGTGGGTTATTGTTGGGGAGGGAGTTATAGTGACCCCTGAGAACTATAAGCTTGATGGAATTAATTTTCTGTTGAATAAAGTTAGTAAACCAGTTTATAGGACAGGATCCCAGACTGAGAGCCAGGAGTACATGCAAGAGAGTCTTAGCTTTAGTGGGTCTGATGAAGAGTCCTGGATTTTCTATTCTGCTGGTGCTGCCTTAAGCCGGATGTGATGAAGCCACATCGGGATCCCATCGACCTTGACTGCGTGGGGGTGGTCAAGATGATGGTGTGTGGTCTTCTTTAGGTAGGAGTTAGTCTTTGTGTGGTAAATTTCTTAACCCCAGAGTCACCAGAGTGGAAGGGACGAACCGGATCAGAAGTTAGTATAGGCAGCACGTCTCAGGCGTGCTTCTGGACTGCTCTTTGGGTGAACTGTAAAGACTGTAAGAACTTGAGTAAAGATTGGTTATGGATTTTAGCTTTCCTAGGTTGGGTATATAGTACTTATCTTTTAGAAGTTCTGCAAGCTGCCGAAACCGGTTTGGCTCAGTGGATAGAGAGTCGGCCTTTGGACTGAAAGGTCCCAGGTTCGATTACAGTCAAGGGCATGTACCTGGGTTGCGGGCACATCCCCAGTAGGGGGTGTGCAGGAGGCAGCTGATCGATGTTTCTCTCTCATTGATGTTTCTAACTCTCTATCCCTCTCCCTTCCTCTCTGTAAAAAATCAATAAAATATATTTAAAAAAAAAAAAAAGAAAAGAAGTTCTGCAAGCTTAGCATGGTTCCATGTAAGCTGGTGAGGTGGGTAGGTCAGGGTCTGGAAGGGTCACTAGAATCTGTAGAGGCCCCCACTAGTTTTAGGGCAGCCCCCCGAGGCTGATTCATCCACAGCTTGGTTCCCTCTTGCTTTTGGGGAGTCCCCTTTCTGGTGTCCCTTACAGTGGACCAATGCTACTACCTTAGGTAGCCAAATGGCTTCCAGTAGTGCCAGAATCACTTCTTTATTTTTGATGTCCTTCCCGGCTGAAGTCAAGTCTCCATTCCTTGTAAATAGCACTGTGTGCATGAGCTGTTGCAAACACATGCCTGCTATCAGTATAAATTGTTACTGATTTGTCTTTTGCCCACCGGAGAACCTAAATAAGGGCAATTAAGTCGGCCTTCTGTGCTGACGTCCCCTGGGTGAGTGCCTGAGACCAGATGGTTTGGCCTAAGCCCCTTATCTATATACATAGAGGTGGAAAGAGTTAGTTACATTTGGTAGTGCCAGTTGGCCCATCGTCCTTGCTCTGCTCATATCTGCCTTACTGCCTAATATATCCCCTCAAGGATTCTGGCTCTGAATTCTTTCAGGGAAAATGGATGTCGGTGGGCTCCTCTGACTACTTCCATGCTGAAGGGGAATGGAGTTTTCTTTCAGAGCCAAGAGATCCTTGCTATCTGTCAGGGACAGTGAGGCCTGGGCATAGAAGGAGGTGGGCTTGTGACCTGGCAGAGACAAACTGTATTATAAAATTTAGTATTATTGAGCAATTAGAATAGCAAGAGTTACAACAAATGGTCTGGTGGAAGGGAAAGAAAACATTTCAGCTCTAATAACTTTTATTGAAATAGAATTTTTATCCTTAAAATTACCCTTATGTATTTTAAAAGAGCTAAATTAAGACCAATTTATCTATTGCATTCAATTTGGCCTGATTGTTTGCATAAATATAATAAGAATGGTAACTGACAATTTTTGCCAGAATTTCATGATTGAATCTTAATGTGCACCATAGGGCAGGGAAGCCAAGCCATCCGGCTGCCGTCAGGCCTGCCTGCGGTATCTGCTGAGTTGGGTGAATTCCTCTCCTGCAGTGGCTCTACCAGGGCCCATTCCCTAGGCTTCAAGGCCCATCTCAGTAGCCCTCCTACTCCTCACGGCCTAGAGTGTGTGGGCGTCCCCGTGGGACACAGAGGTGCCCTAATTGATCTCCTTCTACTCTGACCAACCGCCAGTGGTGGTAGGGTATGGGCCTGATGCTCCAGCGCCATCTATTTTCAGGGCTACCAAGCAGGATACCAGGCTTTCTCTGTGGCACTCTTATTGGCTTCAAGTCTTCAGAGTTCAGACAGGGCTCTTTAAAGCATGATACTCCAGCCAAAGTTTTCAGTCAATAAAACCACTATTGGAAACCAGTCTTATTGAATTTATGCAAAGAAATACATTTCCTTGATTTGTTTATTAAGTATTGCTAAATTTTGGAGGGATTATATAAAGAGAAAAATATACTGACCTGCTTTAAGATCTGATTTTCCTTGCTTGTTCTTGCTATGGACTTTTCAGAGTAATATTTTTCTAAATGTATTATAATAAAATAGTAACTGCCTTTAAATGACAAAAAAAATTTAAAATATGTAGCTCCCTTTTAGAATAGCTAATATCTATAATAATAAAAGCCTAAGCGACCATCGCAACCAGATGGACGACCGAACAGGCTGCGTGGGGCAACTAGGCTTGCAGGGGGGTTGGTGAGGGACAACCAAACGACTGAACAAGCAGGCTGTGTGCGGCGACCAGGCCGGTGGAGGTGGGGGGTTAGTGAGGGGCAGCCAAATGACTGAGCAGCAGGCTGCGGGGGCAACCAGGCTGGCAGGGGGGTTAGTGAGGAACAACCAAGCGACCAAACAACAGGCTGTGTGGGGCAACCAGGCCTGTGGCGAGGGGGGGGGGCAGTGAGGGGCTACCAGGCCAGCAGAGGAGGGCAGTGAGGGGTGACCAGGCTGGTGGGGAGGGCAGTTGGGGTTGACCAGGCCAGCAGGGGGGGAAGTAAGGGGTGACCAGGGTGGCAGGGGGGGCAGTAAGGGGCAGCCAGGCAGGCAGAGGGGGCAGTTGGGGGCAACTAGGCCATCAGGGGTGGTAGTTGGGGGTGACCAGGCCAGCAGGGGGTCAGTTAGGGGTGATCAGGCAGGCAGGCCGGTGAACAGTTAGGAGCCAGTGGTCCTGCATTGTGAGAGGGATGTCTGACTGCCGGGTTAGGCCCAATCTCGAGGATCAGGCCTAAACTGGCACTTGGACATCCCCCGAGGGATCCTGGATTGGAGAGGGTGCAGGCTGGGCTGAGGTGACTCCCCCATGCATGAATTTCATGCACCCGGCCTCTAGTATGGCTATAATAATGACACTTAGTGTGGGAAACTGGACACTCCCAAATACTACCAAGGTCTGTAGATTAGTACAGGTCTATAGTAATTGCTAGCAGCTGTATTCAAATCTGTAAGAGAATCAAAGGTTAATATAACATATTAACATATAGAAGTACAATATTGGCACTGTGGCCACTTTAGGCAGCCAAATTTTCTGCTACTAAACATGACAAATGGTAGGGCTATACAAACATTTTAGGGAGCTGACTAAAGTCTATTTTTGACCTTCCCATACAAAGAAAAATTGTCCATGACTTTTTAAAGCCATGTTCATAAGAAGAAGGCATCAGCCAAGTCCATCATGAAGGGCATTGCTCTAATGCCATGTAGGGTGATCTATGCTCTTGGCTATAACCGGCACCTGGGAGTCACCTTGCACAGTTTTCTGCAAGCCACTGTCAGGTCTTGAGTGAGGCGGTCAGTTCTTCTCTCTAGCTGCAAACACAGTCTGTCCAATATTCCTAAAATGCATTCTGGCATGGGAGAAAGCTGTTTGCTGCACCCAGGCAGCTTAACCCCTACACAACCGGGCTCACACCTCTGCCCAGAAAACTGCAGTCTACAAGTTCAACATGCACCCTCCGGTCCTCCTAACCCAATGGAGTCTTGGCCAGTCCCTCAGTCAGACTCCTCCTCTCCGGGACAGTCTGAAAGTCCTGAGCCACTTTCAGCTCTTTGGTTCAGGGAGACTGCCTTCCCTCCGCCCTCTCAGGCTCCTAGCTTGGCTCCTAGCAGTGAGCCAAATATTGCCGGGGCTTCAGGGAGAGACAAGTTTGCACATAGCAAAGTGCCCCTGTGGCGGCTTGGGCATCAGGCCCTTGCCTTCCCACCTATCCTCTTTCCTGGCAGAGACCTCAGCCTCCTCTGCAGGCTCCCTTGCCAAAATGGGGCATCTAGCGCCTCCCTAACCGGGTGTCTTGCCCACTCCTTGGTCTAAGGGGTTAATTCCATTAATTGCTTACTGTACCAGCAGCTGTTTTTGAAGTTTTAACCCTTTCAGTATATTTGCAACCAGGAAATTTTTACCAGCTCTATTGCCAGCTGCTTTCACAGATCCCAGGGCTCATTACTTATCTCCCTTTGACCAGCAAACCAAACTGCTTAAGTGTTTTATTGCAGGTTGTAAAACACTCATAATTCATTGGGCAGCAGCTCGGGTGTCAGGTCACTGCCTGGCATCCCCGGCTTCTTGCTGCAGCTTCTGCTTCTCTGGGTGGCTGCAGGCCAGTTAGGCACCCAGCCCCTCCACCTTCTTTCACCTGGTTTCCCAGGGGCTGAGTCTTTTATCTGTATAGCAACCAGCTCTAAATCACCAGGGTGGCTGTGGGCTTCAGCTCTACCTCTCCACTACCTGGCTCCTGGGAGTTCAGTTTTTCCCGAGCTAGGCCTGCTCCTGTCCTGGCTGTTTATTTTATTAGTTCCCCCTAAGTACTTTGGCATAACTATTTACCCTCTGTTTAGGGATGCAGAATGTAAATTATTTACTTTGCCTGGCTTACTGGCCTGTATTATTTAATCAATTTTCTTTTAACCTTTTTTTTTCCTTTTTATTACATATACAACCTTTACAAATTTCATACTTTCAAACCTTTATTCTATATCCTTCAAAAATGCATATCCATGCCTCAGTCCTTCTATTATGTATAACTAGAAGCCCGGTGCACGAAATTCGTGCACGGAGGGGGGTTGTCCCTCAGCCCAGCCTGTACCCTCTCCAATCTGGGACCTCTCGAGGGATGTCCGACTGCCCGTTTAGGCCTGATCCCGGTGGCCTAAATGGGCAGTCGGACATCCCTCTCACAATCCAGGACTGCTGGCTCCCAACTGCTTGCCTGCCTGCCTTCCTGATTGCCCCTAACCACTTCTGCCTGCCAGCCTGATCAACCCCTAACCACTCCACTGCCAGCCTGGTTGATGCTTAACTGCTCCCCTGCCAGCCTGTTTGCCCCCAACTTCTCTCCTCTGCCAGCCTGGTCACCCCTAACTGTCCTCCCCTGCAGGGTTGATCACCTCCAACTGCCCTCCCTTGCAGGCCTGGTCACTCTCAACTGCCCTCCCTTGCAGGCCCGGTGCCTCCCAACTGCCCTCTCCATCTTGTAGTTGCCATCTTGTGTCCATATGGGGGCAGGATCTTTGACCACATGGGGGCAGACATATTGTGTGTTGGAGTGATGGTCAATCTGCATATTACTCTTTTATTAGATAGGATAGAATGCATGGGTGGGGGCCAGCTGCTTTGCCCTGAAGGGTGTCCCGGATCAGGTGGGGGTTCCCTTGGGGCGTGGGGCAGCCTGGGCAAGGGGCCTGAGGTGGTTTGCAGGCCGGCCACGCCCCCTGGCAACCCAAGCAGAGGCCCTGGTATCTGGAATTTATTTTCCTTCTACAATTGAAACTTTGTAGCCTGGAGCGGAGCCAAGCCTGCTTGCTCCCTCCGGCCAGCAGCCATTTCTGTTGCAGTTAATTCACCTTCTATAATTGAAACTTTGTAGCCTTAAGTGGAGACCTGGGCCCAGCCAGGGTGTGCGGAAAGCTTTGCTTCCCCTTTTGCTGCCGGCAACCCTGGCCTGCTCCCTCAAGCTCCGTTCTGCCACCATTTCTGTTTGAATTTGTTTACCTTCTATAATTGAAACTTTGTAGCTTGAGTGGAGGCTTAGGCTTGCAACAGCTTGTGGAAAGCTTGGCTTGCTCTGTTACCTAGGAAACCTTGCTCTCTGTGGCTGTAGCCATCTTGGTTGGGTTAATTTGCATACTTGCTCTGATTGGCTGGTGGGTGTGGCTTGTGGGTGTGTTGATGGTATGGTCAATTTGCATATTACCTTTTTATTAGGTAGGATTCTTCACTTTTAGAAACCTTAATTTTTCAATGATTACCAAAAAGTAAACAGTCAGCATTTCTTAGGTTAACATTTATGAATACACTTTACACATACTCTTACTTTCAAAAAAATATACCTTCAACAAAATACAAGAGACATTCTATGATAAAACTAACAGCAGGTAAATTAAAACTTGTCTAGTAAAAACTGCTACATTCTTCCTTATGCAATTTCTAGTATATTGTATTGGTCTAATTTAGTTCAAAAATATTTCTTTTTGAAAGAGAGATATATTTCTTAAAACTTAAACCAGTTGTAACATTAAAGATATTATATCTTAAAATTCCTTTGCTGAATATTCGGACACAGCCCAAGAAGTACCCAGTAACCCCACCCTGTCAGGCTCGGACAATGAGATTTTCTTTATGTGTATTGGAAGAGTTAAAGAGAATAAAATGGGGCAGGGAAATATTTATTGTGCTTTGCCTAAAGCTTGTGGCCTTGAGTTCAGCATAGCTCAGATAAGCAAAAATTAATAAAAACCTGTCTATTTCTGCCCTTCCCATTGACACCCCCCCTTTTTGCATTAACCATTTACTCTGTCCTTAGCAGGGGAAACAAGGCAAGTGGTCTAAGATCCTGTATAATTAGGTTGTTTTACACGTAAGGACACATTCTTCTCTAACAGTTGCTTTCCCTCACAGATTTTTCCTTCTTTACTCTAAGCCTCTAGAGCAGTGGTTCTCAACCTGTGGGTCGAGACTCCTTTGGATGGTCAAATGACCCTTTCACAGGGGTCGCCTAAGACCATCAGAAAACACAGATATTTACATTACGATTCATAACAGTAGCAAAATTACAGTTGTGAAGTAGCAACAAAAATAATTTTATGGTTGGGGGTCACCACAACATGAGGAACTGTATTAAAGGGTCACGGCATTAGGAAAGTTGAGAACCACTGCTCTAGAGGATCTCAAATCCTCCTCCTAATTACTTTTGATCTCTCTGACCATCCCTGGTCCCCTAGCCTAGGGCTTCTCTATCTCAGCAGGCTGAAAGCCTATTACCCTACCTAGCGAATCCCACCGCCTCTACCCTGTCTCACACCCACTCTGGAGCAGTTTTCAGCTCTCTTCCTCCCCCAGTCAGAGCAGATGCTGTCCCTAATAGAGACCTCCTGTAAATCTATCAGGAAGGGCAGCAAGTTGCAGGTCTCAGGACCACATGATTCTCTGCTTGCTAGAAGGGCTGGAAAAGGAATCCCACAAAGCAGTTCATTATGAAAAGTTAGCAGAAATCACCCAGGAAAGTCATAAAAATCTGGCAGTCTTTCTCTCTCGCCTGACACAGGCCATGAGAAAATGTACTAATCTTAACCTAACAAGCCTCAGCAGGGGAGAAAAGGGTAGTGGTCTAGCCTTTGTTTAAACTTCTCTGGGCTACAACCTTTATAAATGTGTACCTTTAAATCAACCCTAGAATTCCAAAATTTCAACCTAATACAGCAAAATCATAAAACAGGGAAGAGCAAACCAAAGCCCCCACTGTACAAATATAGACAGAAATTTTATTAGCTAAGTGAGCTGATTCCCTCCTTGACAGAGAGCAAATGTCCCTGAGAAAAATAAATCTCAGCAGCACTGCTTAGGACTTTTGCAGTTTGTCATTGCGTTCAGCCTTAAATAAATCAAATCTTTTAGCCAGATGTGTCAACAGAAGTACCGGATAACACAAAGTAGCTTTCGCTTTTATGCAGGCTCTCACACTTACATTTATAGACCAGTTAATGGACAGATAATTATGCCGAGACAGACAGACAAACTTCTGTACTCATACTCTTTCAGTAGACAAGCACTCTTGGGAGTTAAGCAGATAACTGGAACACTGCCCAACTCCCCTGATGGATGTGGGGGCACCCCTGGCACCCACGCCCCAGGACAAGCACTCTTGGGAACTAAGCAGATAACTGGAACACTGCCCAACTCCCCTGATGGATGTGGGGGCACCCCTGGCACCCACGCCCCAGGACAAGCACTCTTGGGAACTAAGCAGATAACTGGAACACTGCCCAACTCCCCTGATGGATGTGGGGGCACCCCCACCACCCATGCCCCAGAACAGGATTCTCAACGTCTCAGTGAGAACCTCACTGGAGAAGTTACAACTGTGTCCAGTCCTTCTCTCAGGACAAGAAGACTAGTCAAACAGGCAGAAAAGTGAACTCAAAATTCCTTAATCAAATTTGAATTCACTTACCTCCAGAGGCTTTTCCCGATAACTCCAAAAGAATGCAGGGGCAAGTCAGGTGTCTCTCGTCTGGCTGTCACAACCACTGAGAAGCATCTCCAGGGCCCCGGAACTTCATCAGGTGATACCTTCCATAGAGATGCTCAGGGCCTGGCATCCAGGCAGGGCAATTCGTCCATTCCAGGTGTCTGAGACCAGGTGCCAGTAGGCACCTCTCTCTTATCTTGCTGGGGCCTCCAAATGTTGTGTTGTAAATCAGTGAGCTAGATACAAGACACCTTAACAAGCCAATTAATTAGGAGTCATCTTTATTACGTGCAGGTTCAGAGCAGAATGTCTCTGTCAAATTCTGAACAAATGAAGAAGCATTCTCTTTTTATATCTTTTCAGATCTTTGTGTATGTTACTTTGGCAGATAACTTGTAGCCTTGAGTACATATCATATCTAACGAACACCTGGCATGAGAATATTATCAGTATCAGCCCCTTATGTTAGATGGCTAGCTTGCAAGGTCAGACAGTTAAGTTTATCTTTTCCATTATTTAAGCTAAAAAACAAAACAAAGTTATTATACAGAATAAGAGACTGTCTAAAAATGACAGAGTTTACAATGACAGAGTTTACAGAACAAGAGACTATCTAACAATAGCAGAGAATTTCAAACAGTTTTAAACAGCAGTTTTTCCAAAAGAGGGATTATTATGCTTCAATCCTATTTCTGGTCTCGTCCTTCTTTGCTTTCATATTCTCTTTTTTTTTTCTCCTTTATTTCTTTTGGACTTGTGTCTTCTAGTATTCTTTCATGCATTGGTGTTTTTTATTTGTTGTTTTTTTTGTTTTGTTTGTTTTTTTGTCTTTTTGATATGGTTGTTTTTATTGTTGTGGTTGTTTTTAAAAAAATATGAAAATATGTTGTTTTGGTTTTGATATTTACTGCTGTGTTGCTGACAATTACCTGAAAGAGAAGTTGGGGTGCTTCACTGGGCTGGAAAAAGTTTAGCTAAATCAGAAAGCAGGTCTAATTAAGCAAGTTTAATCTATATCTATAAAAGGCTAAATTGACTCATGCATGTGCAATACATATAAAGCTCTCGCTGGTGCCAATCGCACTCATATTGTAGATCACGCAGGGAGAGAGTAAAATATTTAACTGTGGCAGTGTTTGACTGTATTCTGCGCAATGAGAAAACATGAAGTCATTTTCAAGGTCCACCATTTCTTACTTGTTTTCACTTGGGTCAAGTTTCTAAGCTAAGTCTCCATTTTCTGGCTAATGAAAAGAAAATGGATTTCACCGAGTCTCCTATCTACCTACTCCAGGACTTCTGTGAGGATCAAATGAGAGGAGACACAGGAAAATGCTTCACAGACATTTGGTTAAAGTGTAAAATGTTTGCACCTGGCTATAAAGCAAGTCGTGTTCCTGGGCTGAAGAAACTCCAGGGAGAGGAAGCCAGGCATTGCTATGTGACGTCATTACCCAGTGCCCATAGCCACCGTTTCCAGGCTGGGCTGGGCTTGGGCCACATTTTGTGCCATGGGTTCTCAACAGCATCAGCTGCGATTTGGTGGGTTGTTACTCCAGGTTGGTGGTGGGGCCTGTGTCCCACTTGGGGGAAGCTGAGTGTTGCTTTGTGGGTGCCAGGTCGTGGTGCTGTTTCTCGGTAAATGGCTAATGCACATCACGGCAGCTCCTGTGTTGAGCATCTGCCCATGGTAGTCAGTGTGCATCATAGTGACCGGTCAGACAGTCAGACACTCAGCATATTAGCCTTTTATATAGAGAGATATACATAATCCAAGGACACAGATAATAGTGTGGCTAAGGCTTCGGGTGGGGCAGGGTCTGGGTGGAGGGGGGAAGTGGGGTAAAATAAGGGACATATATAATATTGACAACAATAAAAAATAAACTTTAAGAAAAAAAGCATCTAATGAGCCGGGATCCAGAGAGACAAGTCATCCCAAATCTGAGGAAAATGCCATACAGTACATAAAATTCATGTAGACAAAAATTTTATTTTACATAGAGTTTAATGCATGTTTTATAATTGATTAATATTTATAAACAAACAAATGCTAGTTTAATCAGAACAAACTTTCTTTTTTAGAGTAGGTAGACTTTTCCTAAAAATTAATGTCCTTATATAACTTGTTTGGAAAAAAAAACTATACTATATTTGCCATTTTGTAAATATGATAGGATAATTAATGCTACATGTTATACAAACCTCCAAATTTCAGTGACTTTTTTTTTACAATTAAATGTCTTTATTGCAAAGCTGCATATATTTTTAAATTAAAATAGGACATTTATGAAGATAATAAAATATTAATGTTGACTTAGATTACCATATATAATGATGACAAAAGTCTGAGAAGTCTGAGAAATGTAGGTTGATGAAGACAATTTGAGTCAAAGATACAACTCTTTACAACATTTTTTTCACTGCTGCTAAGAGAGATTGGAAACATTCTGTGACTATAGAGAAGCCGGCCTTTCTTGGTGAGTGCAGCAAGTCTTGTGTTCTTTACATGTGGAGGGATCGTCCTGCAGGAGCTGAGCACTGTGTACAGCATGTGGAGGAGGAGGAGTCCAGCCCAAGGATGCACCACTGGTCTCAGGGATCCTCAGGTGGAGGCAGAGGCAGGTGGCACAGCTGGCAGCAGGAGAGGCCTGAGTGGAGAGGAGGGAAGAACGCTGCTTTAGGACCCAGGTCCACCCCTGAGGAGGGGGCCAGCCAGGCGGGTTTGGAACAGCAGCTTGTGAAGTGGAGATTTTCACGGCCTCTTCCAGGGAACTGAGGGTCTTTAGCATCTCCACCATCTCCTCCTCTTTTCTGGAGCATTTGGATCTCTCTCCCTTCAGTTTGTGAACCAGGGATGTAATTTCCTGCTTCAGCGTCCAGTAGGTTGTGGTCACCTTTCTGCAAGTGTCAGCAAGGCTGGGTATATTTAATGACTCTTTCTCACGCCTAGTATTGTCTAAGGATGACTCTATCCCCGGCACTTCTCTTTAGCCATGCTCAACTTAATGAGTTGGCATTTCTCCTCCACCTGTCCGGCCAGTGCCTTTGCCAGGTGCACTTCACGTCTTTTCTAAGGTCGACTCTGAACAGACAGAACAAATTTGATTATAACTATGAGACCCACCAAGAAGCCGATGACAGGTAGACACACCAATATCTCCCATTGGAGGACATAGACAGGGAGGCATGGACTCTGGCCATTGGGCAGCAGCCCCATGCCCTCCTCACCCAGCTTCCCAAGAATGGGCTTTTGAGCCTAATTCTATGGAGGACCACAGCGCCTCCATAGACCATCAATACAGGAGTGCCGGGTCACCATGGAGCCTCCAGACACAACAGAACCAATGACACCCCAACATCCCACCTGGAATCAGCCAGCAAGGGCTATCCTCATTGGTCATCAGTGATATGGTTGAGATAGAGGAAGATTTGTAAACACAAATGCCAGATGTCCAATTACATTCAGTAGTCATCACCATGTATGTTTTTGTATCAGTAATAAATTAAAGTATAGTGAAAATAGCATAAAAAATTATCAATGTTAATGACAGAACTATTCTATTCAAAGTTATATGTTTCTCACAATCATTTTTGTTTGTTCATTTAACATTGTAGGTCAGGGGCTTATTTTTAATGATTTCTCGTCTGGGAATGCCATGAGACATGACTTACATTTGTTTTGACTTCTAGGGTGACCAGAACAATGATGCTCAGATCTTTGCACTGGCAATACTATTGAGTAGTACCTTTGTTTACAACACCATGAACAAAATTGACCAGAGGGCTATCGATCTATTGCAGTATCCTTTTATGATCCAGGATGGCACCAAAGCCAGAGAAAACTCTTCTATGCACCAGCTGTGTTTATGAACCTTTTGAATCAAACACAAAAATAAAAACATGATAAACATTAAAAGTACAAGAAAAACAGCCCTTATACTTACTGATGTTATGAAGAATTGGTTACAATTAAAAGAGAACATAATGATATAGGGATGTAAGGATTGCAATATGGGCTTAGATGCAGTCCTATTTCCAACCAGTTTTCCTTAATTATATCTCAGTTATGTAATAGAACTGTCAAATCATCTCAGGACAGTATCTCCACCTGATCTTGATGGGGTTGAAGATGCAGCTGATGCTGTGAGCTTCTGTCCAGACTTAGTGTGGACTGTGAGAGATTTCTACCTATCCCTGGAAGCAGATGGGAAACACATTACAGCAGATGACTACCTGGAGAACTCGTTGAAGCTGAAAGAAGGTAACAGGGACTTCAGTTTTGGAAAGAGAGAGAAAAGTAACATAAGTATATCTCTGTATGTAAGTGGTTACATTTATAGTTTCCTATATTTAATCACTTGGTTAAACTGCCAAGTAAATAATGAACACTACTAATTTAAAGTGAACTATTAGATTCAATATGAGATTGTATTACTCAATGTTCTTGGAGCAAATTACTTTCTTTCTTCCTTACCATGATGGGTTACCTTTTAATGTTTTGCTTAGAGTTTGTGGAGATGTATTGAAATAGATAACATCAGGCAAATTTATTCATGGGAAATACATTAAAATGAATGCTAGTTCTATACTAAATAAAGCCCTTTCTTGCTTCTCCAGACACTGATGAAAATCATCAAAATTTCAATTTGCCCCGTCATTGCATACAGACATTCTTTGCAAGAAAAAAATGCTTTGTCTTTGACTCGCCCACTCACCGGAAGAAGCTTGCCCATCTTCCAACACTGCATAACGATGAACTGGATCCTGACTTTGTGCAACAAGTGGAAGATTTCTGTTCCTACATCTTTCACCATTCCAAGACAAAAACTCTTTCAGGAGGCATCAAGGTCAATGGATCTCGTGAGTATCTTCCTTAGGATTTTCCTTCAACTCAACATAAAGAATGGGGCTTTTAAAAGTTTCTCCTTTCACTGTCAATGTTGAAAATCCTTCATCAGTTACGACCAAGAAAATTATATGAATCACATTATTAAGTTCCAGTGAGTACCCAAAACATTCCTACTGATTTTTTTAGTAATGCCTCTAAAGTAGTATAAATTAGCAATATCATCTGACGAAAGGTCAAGTTAAAGAGTTCTATTCATAAGTGGTCCATTGTTGGACTAGACTAACCACATGAGTTGACAACATTTGTTCCATGAATATAGTGGATACTTATTATATGTCACAGCCTTAGATAAGCACAAGATAACATATAGGTTCTCTGTAAAAAATGAAACTTACTTGAAACAAACATTAAACAAACAGGCTCAAGTTGTCTAGAGCTTTAAAGGAAATCTAAGCAAACATCTTGGACCAGATTTTTTTCTAAAGACACTATGCCTCAGAACTCTATGAATTATTGCTATACTCCTGAGCAATGATTTTCAACCCATGGTGTGTCTCAATAATTCTTTTTAAAAAATATATTTTATTGATTTTTTACAGAGAGGGAGAGGGATAGAGAGTTAGAAACACTGATGAGAGAGAAACATCAATTAGCTTCCTCCTGCACACCCCCTACAGGGGATGTGCCCACAACCAAGGTACATGCCCTTGACCAGAATCAAACCTGGGACCCTTGAGTCTGCAGGCCAATGCTCTATACACACAGCCAAACTGGTTAGGGCTCAATAATTCTTAAAACATGCAATACCTGACTATTTAGTCAGGGGCACTGACTTCTTTTCCTTCAGAATGTCAAATAAAAATATGACAACAGTTAACACAACAATAGCCAGCCGGTATGAATTATTCTAAATTATACCTATTTTTTTGTCAGATCGATAATAAAAAAAACAAACATATTTTAGTGTGCAGCAGAATTTTAGTAATATTTTATGTGTGCCATGAGATGAAAAAGGTTGAAAATCACTGTTCTAGAGGGATGGTGAATGCCAGTGATGGGCAACCTTTTGAGCTTGGTGTGTCAAACTTCGCCAAAAAACTGAGCATAACTCGGGTAGTGTGTCACTTTGAGGAAAAAACATTATTTCGCAAATGTTTCATCCTCAGGAGCAGCAAATGTTTTATCCTCGGCATGCAGCTGCCTCAGCGGCCGCGTGTCATCAGAAATGGCTACGTGTGTCAGTGCTGACACGTGTGTCATAGGTTCGCCATCACTGGGTGAATGCAAGCAAAAGTATGCAAGGGATAAGGAAGACAAATAGGAAAGTTCTAACAAAGAGTAAAGGCGAGCCAGTCTAATTGGCTCACTTTGTGTTTTCAGCTAATACTGATACTAGCTATACATAGTGAAGTGGCAGAGAAAAGAGAATTATGAAGGAAAATGAAACCTGAGGAAGAGGGAAAGAAAGGAAAGAATAAAGAGGCAAAAAAGGCCTATCACAGTCTAATAAAATGAATAGGCATAACTTTAACCATTTCCTCATATCTCAATAGAAAAAGGATGGCATGAGGATGATTACATAGATCTTGATATTTCTTCTTTGAACACTTTCTTTTCCCAAAGAAAGATCTGGTTTCTTAATCACACAATTTTCAAAAAACAAATAAACAAACAAACAAACAAAAACAACCACATATTTGAGCCACTTGAACATTATGCAGAATACTGAAAAAGCTCAGGGAATGCATTGTTAAATTAACTTTCTCAGAACTATCCAATTTTAGAGCATGCCCTCTTTTTCTGCAAATAATGCAAGCATCTCTTTCCTGTGTGAAGGTCTAGAAAGCCTGGTGCTGACCTATGTCAATGCCATCAGCAGTGGGAATCTGCCCTGCATGGAGAATACAGTCTTGGCCTTGGCCCAAATCAAGAACTCCACTGCAGTACAAAAGGCCATTGCCCACTATGACCAGCAGATGGGCCAGAAGGTGCAGCTGCCCACAGAAAACCTCCAAGAGCTGCTGGACCTGCACAGGACCAGTGAGAAGGAAGCCATCGAAGTCTTCATCAAGAATTCCTTCAAGGATGTGGACCGAACGTTCCAGAAGGAATTAGAGGTAATTAATATCCTTTGCTCTAGCTCCTGGCACTTACATGTAATACAGGTATTGCCATGAAATACAAAATGGAGGCTTAAGAAAAGCAGTTCTTACTAGATTGGAAAATAATGACTCTTACTTATATGACTCTCACTTTTATTCTGAAAACAAGCAAACAACATAAAACTACTCTGGGTCGTATGGATTTTAATACTTTCACACACACACACACACAACTCACCATGTTACACCCATGGACTAATTTTTTAAAATTAATCTTATTCTTTAAAAATTGCATTTATAAAGTATTAATTAACTTTCTTTTTATATTAATCAAGTACACAGAATTGCCAAATGGTTCTACTAAAATGTCATGTCTCCAGGTTTAATAGCATCCACTCAAAACATTCTAGCCAGTTATTCCACTGCGCCTCCTTGTTGGGAATCCAAGGCACAGGAAAATACAGAAACAAGAAATGGTTGTAAATGAGGAGGTTGTATACAAAATTAGGGCCTGAGGTTAGGTATATGTAGTCTGAAGATCACATCTAAAGCAGAAATATCAAGAGAAATGGGTTTCAGGAGATTTGGAACACAAAACTAAAGTCATTTTTCTATACCATAACATCCTTGGACCTTTCCTAGGCTTGGTTGGAAGGATATAGTTTTGCTGTTGTTCTCTAGTTTCTAGAAAATCAATAGAGACTCTCTCTGAGAATCATTTATAGAAATACTGAAGTATTGCTAACATATTTTCCATGGGCCTTTGTCCCTTTGAAGACCCTGCTGGAAGCAAAAAAAAATGACTTTCAAAAGCAGAACTTGGAGGCATCATCAGATCGTTGCTCAGCTTTACTTCAAGACATTTTTGGTCCTCTGGAAGCATATGTGAAGCAGGGAGTTTATTCAAAGCCTGGAGGGCACCGCCTCTTCATTCAGAAGAGAGAAGAGCTGAAGGCAAAGTACTATCAGGAGCCCAGGAAAGGAATACAGGTATTCCTTGTTTCATGCATTAATTGTGGGAAATAGTTGGGGGTTTGGAGTGGGGAAGGGCTTCTTTCCAAATCCAGGGAAGACATGAAGAAAGTATTTATACTCTAATGATAGCTGTAGAATTAAACTGAACTATCACCAAAATTGTACTGCAACCATAATCATTCATTGCAACAAAGGGACTTTTTTGGTTACAGAGGACAGAATTGCAGTAATTGAAATGAATAGGAAAAAAGAGTAATTCATTGGCTTACATGAAACATTTAAATTTAGTTGCAACTACAGCTACATTCAGGAATTTAAACAATGGCATCAATTTTCCCCTTCCTGTTTTTCTTTCCAACTCCCACTTAGTTTTCTGTTCTGTTTTCCTACTGGCTTCATTCTCAGGCATGGCAGCAAAGAGGACACCAACATCTCCAAGCTTAAATAGTTCTTTTGCCCTCAGTCTCAGAGGAGAGAGAGCATTTTCCCCAGCATCCATATCAGTCTTTAAAACATCCATGTTGAGCATTTCTCACCTGCACCAAATTCTTTTGTACCGAGTGAACTTGGGGATGCTCTGATTAGCCAGACCAGAGTTTGTGCCCACTCCTGTGACAGAAGAGGCTTGATTGACAGTTCCACTGAGTGCAGGCTGAGCAGTTCTGGGGAGGAAAAGATGCTGGGAAGAACAAGAAATAAAAAGGTTTACAACATCCCACTCACCATTTTCTACTTTTAACTGCATGGTTTTGGGGTTCCTAGGCGGAAGAAGCTCTGCAAAACTATTTACAGTCCAAGGAGTCTGTGAGTGATGCCATTCTACATACAGACCTGGTTCTCACCGCGAAGGAAAAGGAGAGGAAAGGTGAGAGGAAAATGGAAGAAATGCAAGATAGAACTTTCTGTACATTTTCCATTAGTTTGGCCTGGTTTACCTGGGATCTTTAAACTAGAGCAAGAATGGCAAAGATGACTTTTAGCTCTTCAAGCTTTATCTGAGTAGGGTGTGTAATGTCATCTGAAAAGGCAAAATGACCCGAGGGAATTTTCTCTATGAAGCAGTAATAAGCAATGAGCAATAAAAGCAGGAGACAGAAGGAAGGGACACTTTAATCCTAGAGGAGTATGTTATTTTCTTCTTTCTCAGAAGCATATTTGAAAGCAGAGGCTGCAAAGGCTAAACCAGGAAGGTTGGAGGAGATTAAAAGGCAGAACCAGAAAATGATGGAGAGGGAAAGACAACATCAGGAGCAACTGAGACAAATGAAGATAAACAGAGCCCAACAGCTGGCACAGCAACGGATGGCTCTGGAACGTCAGCTCCAGGTACTCATCCGTTATTTCATCTCATCATTTTAATCAGACCTCCCTCTCTGTATTGGTTAGAGCATGAAAAGTGACAAAGAGGGAGAGACAGCATAACTTTATGGCTCAGGGAAAGGACTCTGGAGTCAGACAGCCTGTTAAGAATCCCAGTTCCCATCTTACTAAATATATGGTTTGGGCAAGTTATCTGTCCCTTAGTTTCTACTTGTGGAAAATGGAGACAGTATTCTTTTATAGGGTAATTTCATAATTAAGTGAGTAAATATTTGTGTTTAGATTAGTGCTGAGCACAGAATAAGCACTGTACTTTGTTAAATAAGGATACTTCTAACTCACAGTAGTTAGTCTTTTTTGTTAAGTGGTTAATTGCTATAGACAATCTTTTCCTTTGGTCATAGATTACTTTGTTAAATTGATTTAATATTATGTCCCTGACTTTGCCTCAATTGTCACTGGTTCTGAGGCTTTTAAACTTGCAGAGTTTGTTTCATCCAAGCCCTTATTATCATCATCACTCAATAAGCAGTAGTTCCTACGTAGCAAGTACTGTACAAAGTACTTTAAGCACATTCTCTCATCTAATCTGTTCATTGTGAAGCAGAACCATTATGTCCCCATTTTTCTCATTAAAAACATTAGGTTCCAAATAGATAACTAAATGTCATTGTCACACAGCTTAGAAAGTTATCCAAACTGCCTTCCCAGAGAATGAGAACTGCAGTATTTTTATTTCTGCAAACCTAGTATGAATTATTATGTGAACACTTCCCCAGTGACCAGTCTACCTGTATGTCCTAGTTTTCCAGAAGCTCCAAGACATTTTTGTGAATACAGATCTACACTGAAGGGCAGGATGGTCAACCTGGGATTCTTGCTCTCCTCAGTCTTTCATCCACTCTGCCCTATAACTGTGGAGACCGGAAACAAATTCCCTGACCTAAGGCTCAGATGCATCACCGGATTGTGGTTGTCACTTAGACACCCAGGTGTTGTATTTGCCTTTCCTCAAAGAATTAGATCTGACATTCCTCTGTGTAGAAATGAAAACTGAAGTCAAGATGTGACTCAGGTTGCCCAAGGAGGAAGGGGAAAGGGACCTCAGGATGCAATTCTTGAAACACCAACCCTTGAGGAATTGAGAGATGGTGATGTTTCTGCAGCTAGAGAAAGAGATATGGAGAATTATTCAGGTAGGAAACCAAACATGAGAGTTAAAATGGGCATGAATAAAAAGGAGAATTTAGGGACTGTCCTGTGTTACTGATGGCTTAAAATAAGTGAGGCTAAACACTAGCCGGTTTGGCTCAGTGGATAGAGCAGACTGAAGCGTCCTAGGTTTGATTCTTGTCAAGGGCACATGCCAGGTTGTGGGCTAGATTCCTAGTAGGGGGCATGCAGGAGGCAGCCGATCAATGCTTCTCATCGTTGATGTTTCTATCTCTCTCTCCCTTTCCCTCCCTCTCTGAAATCAATATGTTTTTTAAAAATAAGTGAGGATAGTCAATGATTTTGGCTTATCCTCCCCACCCTGCACTCCCAGTGATGTGGACATTACTTTTTGTTAAGCTCTTTAGTTTTATTTGTCACTTTTCAGGAAGAGGCAGCCAAGCAGAGGGAGAGAGAAGAGGCTGAAATAAGAAAACTTCGGAATGAGTTGCAGCAACTACGGCAAGCAAAATAATGAAATGATGACTGTATCTTATTCTAAAGCTAAACATCTGAACTTCTTTTCATGTTCACTTTTCACTGAAGATAGAAAGAAACAAGAAAGTATAAAATGTGGGACAATTACCATTTAAATAAAAGTTATAATAATTATATCAAACTTTTGTATTGTTATAAAGTTATCTTTGTAAAGTTGAGGTAATGAAGGCATTAGAATTAAATGAATTGTCTAAGGGCAATGCCACAGAAGGCATTTTGAAGCTAGACACCCACATTCATAATCAACTTGTGATACTCTTTCTGGTCGTAATTAGGAAAACATAGAATATTGAATAATATGTCAAAATATAGGGATTAAGGCTACAGTAATGAAAATAAAAAGCATAGTTACAAAACAGTCTTAAAGGATTTATACAAAAAGCAGACAAATAAATCTCCAGAAAGAAGTGGAGAAAACATGGTATTGATTCTTGAATAAACTGATTATAGATAGAACAGAAAGTCCAAAAAATAGACTGTTGTGAGAATTATATAATTTAAAGATGGACTTTTTCCTAGGTTAAGACAAATGGATGGTCATTTGAACAAAGATAAAGTTAGTAGACCTGGACACAGTAAAAGACATCCAATTTGATGAAAATATTGAAACATAAAAACCATAAAAAATAATTTGAGGGAACCAAATGTATGTTTTCATAAACCTACAGAGGGGAGGCCCTTTGTAAAAGTGACTCAAAACCCAGCTGACATAAATTAACAAAAATAATGTTAAATGTGACTACATAAAAAAATTTTTTATATCCTTACTTTTGTCAAAATAAACACTACAAACAAAATTCTTTAAAAATTGGTAAACTGAACTTGGCTAGCATGGCTCAGAGGTTGAGCATCAACCTATGAACCAGGAGGTCAGGGTTCGATTCCCGGTCAGGGCACATGCCCAGGGTGGGGCTCAATCGCCAGTGTGGGGCATGCAGGAGGCAGCCAATCAATGATTCTCTGATGTGTCTATCTCCCCTCTCCATTCCTCTCTGAAATCAATAAAAAAAATATTTTTTTAAAAATTGTAAATTGGGAAAAATATTTGTAACTAATGTCACAAATAACTAATTTCCCCAATACTTGTATGTAAAGTTCTCTTGAGTGGAAAATGACAAACAATGTTATAAATAAGATACAGAAAAGAAATAGTGTTTAAGCATATGAAAAAATACTCTGCTTTAATCATAATAAGAAAAGTACACTGAGAAATCATTTGTAGTCCATTATCTTGAGAAAAATTCACAAGTTTGACAGTACATTCCACTGTCAAGTTTATGTAGTAATGAACACTTTTATCTTGTTATGGAAATTGTTTAAACATCAAAAGAGAGAAACCTGATGATTTCTATTGAAATTAAAGATTATAGACATCTCACGTAGTAGAATTTATACTGATACATTGCCTATGGCAAGAGAAACAAAGGAAAAAATAAACAAATAAATGTCATCAAAATAAAAGGCTTCTGCACAGCAAAAAAAACCAGAATCAGAATGAAAAGGGAACCCACTGTATAGGAGAACATATTTGCCAATGACACATCAGATAAGGAGTTAATTTCTAAAATATGTGAAGTACTTATACAACTCAACAAAAGGAAAGCAAACAATCCAATTAAAGAATGGGCAGAAGACCTGAATAGACGCTTCTCCAAAGAAGACACAGAAATGGCCATGAGACATATTAAAAAAAAATGCTCAACATCACAGATCATCAGAGAGATGCAAATTAAAACAACAGTGTGGCACCACCTCATATCTGCCAGAAGGGCTATCATCAATAAATCAACAAACAACAAGTGCTGGTGAGGATGTGGAGAAAAAGGAACCCTAGTACACACTGCTGGTGGGAATGTAGACTGGTACAACAATTATGGGAAACAGTGTGGAGTTTCCTCAAAAAATTAAACATGGAACTGCCATTTGATCCAGTAATCCCACTTCTAGAAACACACCCTAAGAATCCCAAATCACCAATCAGAAAGAATATTTGAACTTGTATGTTCATATCAGCATTATTTACAAAAGCTAAGATCTGGAAACAGCCCAGTGCCCATCAGTAGATGAGTGGATAAAAAATTGGATACATTTACACAATGGAATACTATGCAGCAGTAAAAAAGATATATTACCCTTTGAGACAACATGGAAGGATTTGGAGATTATTATGCTAAGCAAAATAAGCTAGTCAGGGAAGACAAATATCACATGATCTGACTTACATGTGAAATCTAATGAACAAAATATACCGATGAATAAAATAGATCCAGAGATATGAAAGCACTCAACAGATGGGTAAATATCAGAGGAAAGGGTGGGGGGGGGGCAGGAAGAGATTAACCAAATAATTTGTATGCATACCAGGTATATGCATAATCCATGGACACAGACAATAATGCAGTGAAGGCCTGGGGAGAATACAGGATCAGGGAGGAATCAGGAGCAGATTGGAGGTGGTCAATGGGGTGGGGGCAGGTAACATCTGTAATACTTTCAGCAATAAAGATAAAAAATTTAAAAGACATTAAAAAATTACAAACTATTATGTGTATTCTACCAATAATTCCACACTTATATGAAGGGAAATATATAAAAATTTATTCAATGGAGGCAATGTATGGAATTGAAATTAGAAATAAGAAGAATATCAATCTATAAACAATAGATAAACCAAAGAAAAGTAGACACTTGGAATTATCAGTATTGTTAACTTAAGCCATTTTGCTAGGTGTACACTATAATATCAGAATGATGTTAATTAACATTTATTTTGTAATTTACATTACCCCTTTTCTAATGTTTATGGCCACTTGAATATTGTCTTTTTGAAGTGCCTAAATCCTTACCCATTTTTTTTTCTACTGAGTATTCTGTCTTTGTAGAAGTTATTTAAATATTCTGTATATGGATCATTTATTATTTATATGTAGCTTCTCACATATGTGGCTTGCCCTTTTTCCTGTATTATGGTGTCTTTTGATAAAATATCTTAATTTTAACACAGTCAAATTTGTCATTTTACAATTGTGTTTAGTACATTTTGTCCTAAAAATCTTTCCCTGCCTTCAAATATTTGAAAATATGTTTCCATATTATTTTCTAAAGGCTTTGCCTTGTGTTTATATATGTATAAGGTAGGAGTCATTTTCTTGTTTTTCCTGTGGATATCTGATTGGCCCAGGACCACTTATTTAAAAGATCATCATGTCTGCCTATAACAATTTTGAGTGATCCCTGGCTGGCACTCCAGCTCCTGGATTTGGGAATGATGCCGGATGATATTTTAAAGGAGCTGCCAACATAGCTTTAGCATTACAATTTGTTTAGTTCATACCTAACCTTTTGTTTCCACTGATTCCAATCCTCCCATTTAGGAATTTACTGGTATATGTAACTCTTTCTTCAACTAAATAGTATATTCCATTGAAAGTAAAGATAATTTTATTCATATTTATATTATGTTGAAATTTATTTGTACCTATATTTCCAGATGGAAACTCAGAGATGGAGAATAGAATGAAGAACAGATAAAGGAATGAATGTGTATAAAAACATACATTTACAAAAACATTCACTGTTTAAAGCAATAATAATATTGTTCACCGAGTTTAAAATATCTAGAGAATTAAAAAGCAGGATAATGAAACCAATTAAGGTGAGTAAAGGTTAAAATAAGATCAAAGTATCTAATATTTCTGCATTCTCTCAGAGGGGTATAAACATACAGATTAATTTTGATAAGTCCAAATTATGAACAATGTAATGCCCAAAGTAACCACTAGATTAATTGAACTAGAGTAAGTAACTTCCACACAATGGATGAAGGAAGTGGGTACAATGATTAAAAATGTTAAGTCCAAAACAGGAATGAAAGGAGAAAAGAAGAAACAAAATAGGAAGAACAAACACAAAACACATAAGAACATATTATATTTAAATCCAAAATTAGATTAAATATAAATATTGTAAATTTGCATAATCCAATATGGTGCAAACTAGCCATATTTGGCTGTTGAAGACTTGCAATAAGACTAGTCATGTTGAAATGTTCTGTAAGTGTGCAATATGCATCAGATTTCCCAGGCTTAGTAAAACAAAGTATAAAATGTCTCATTAATAGCTTTTTCTGTATTGATTATATGCTGAAATCGTATCCTGGAACTTACTGGGTTAAATACAATACATTGTTAGAATATATTTCACCAGTTACTTTTATTTCTCTTAATGTAGTTACTTAAAAAATTTAAATTAGATATGTGTCTTATATTACATTTCTATTGGACAGAGCTGGTCAAAATGCTCCAGAAAATACCAGCATTGTTTGATTGGATTAAAAGTTGAAACAAAATTCTATGTTGCAGTAAAATAAAGGAATAGAAAAAGATGTATCACATAAATATTAACCAAAAGAAAGCTGGGGTTGCTGTATTAATATCAGACAAAATAAACTCTAAGGCCAATAGGATTAATAGAGATAAGGATAGTAATTTCATAATGATGGATGCTTCAATTTGCCTAAAATATATCAAGTATTTAAATTTGTGTTACATTTAAATTTAAATAGATGCCTACACCCAATAATAAGGCTTCAAATTTATATACGGCAGAAGCTGAGAAACAGAGGAGAAATCGCAATCATAGCTAGAGATTTGGAAATTGTCTCAGTAATTGTTAGAAAAGGCTAACAAAAATATAAAGCTAAAAATTGTGAGCAATAAGATTAACAAAACTGACCTAATGACTATCCATAGAACACTGCACCCAACATTTGCAGGGCATATATATACATATATATTATGTATATATATATATAATTATTATTATTATTTTTTCAAATTCTAAATCTTTATTGTTGACAGTATTGAATGTGTCCCCCTTTCCCCCTATTGACCTCTCCCAGCCCACCCTGCCTTCCACCCCAGCTCTTCACCACCCTATTGTTTGTGTCCATGGGTTATGCATATATGCATGAGTTCATTGGTTGATCCCTTCTCCCCCCACCACTTCACCCTCCCGTGTTCCCTCTGAGGCTTGACAATCTGTTGGATGCTTCTATGTCTCTGGGTCTATTTTTGTTCATCAGTTTATTTTGTTCATTAGATTCCACATATGAGTGAAATACTTATCTTTCTCTGGTTTAGTTCACTTCGCAGAATGCTCTCTGGGTCCATCCATGCTGTTGCAAATGGTAAGAGTTCTTTCTTTTATACAGCTACATAGTATTCTATTGTAGAGATGTACTATAGTTTTTTAATCTACTCATCTGCTGATGTGCACTTAGCTGTTTCCAAATCTTAGCTGTTTTCTCTGACCAGGTAAAATAATGTTAGAAATCAGGCATTTAGAAAAATTTACCATAAATATAAAATTTAAGAAATATGTTTCTAAATAGCTCAAGTAGAAATTACTATAAATATAAAAAAAATCTTTTGAACTAAATGAAAATAAAAATATTACATTTGAGCCCTACCTGGTTTGGCTCAGCCAATAGAGCATCAGCCTATGGACTAAAGGGTCCCAGGTTCGATTCCAGTCAAGGGCCCATGCAGAGGTTGTGGACTGGATCCCCAGTAGGGGGCGTACAAGAGGTAGCTGATTAATGATTCTCATTAACATCATTGATGTTTCTATCTCTCTCTCCCTTCTCCCTTCCTCTCTGAAATCAATAAAAATATATATATATTTTAAAATTCTACATTTTAAATGTGCAGGATTCATTTAAAACAATATTTATAAAAAAGTGTAGAGTAATACATGCATATATTACAAAAAAAGATAAAATTAATATGATAAATAACCATCTCTCTCTCTCTCTCTCTCTCTCTCTCTCTTTCTCTAGACAGTTCAGAGTAGAGAAATATGTGGTTTTAATAAAACAGATTTTAAATTTTGAATCCTACTTAACTATTTGCTAGCTTTGTATAGCCCAGAGGCTTTACATAGACATATTTCATACCTTCATATGGAAAATGTTTGGAATTATATGAGTTCAGTCTCCACTTTCTCTTTCAGGAATATGAATGCCTTCTCAAGGAGGGATTCCAGGAACAGAGCAGGAAACTTCAAAATAAGTTGAGATATATCCAGATGAGAAGCAGAGAATCATTGTCAATGTGTAACATACTCTAAAAATCCCAAGAATATAACTTCCTAATCAGCTTCCCTCCCCTCCCCTCAAGGAACACT
The DNA here is from genome assembly GCF_951640355.1 of Cnephaeus nilssonii. Taxonomy (NCBI): domain Eukaryota; kingdom Metazoa; phylum Chordata; class Mammalia; order Chiroptera; family Vespertilionidae; genus Cnephaeus; species Cnephaeus nilssonii. The sequence continues at coordinate 37,042,074 of NC_137078.1, forward strand.
TGAATTAGCAATGTCAGAAAGTTAAACAATTGCCACAAAACTAAAATTAAAATCATGATGCTTGCAATTTTGTTGAGCCATAAAGTTTGCAAAGATGAAATAAACCACAAAGGCAATGTTTTCCCTACAGAGTGATTCAATTCTTGCTGAATTATAGTAATAATGATTACTATGATTCTTACATGGATTCTTTATTTAAAAGCATGGTTACTGAGTCTAGAAATACTTGAGATTGTATAATGGGATACATTTTACAATGAGGAGGTTATCAGGTGGATTCTGTTCAGGGCAGACTGGCTCTTCCTCACATACATTACCCTTCTAGACATCCTAAGCCCCATGCTATTGCTCAAGGGTTTCCTTTGGTCTTGGGATAGAGTGGGAGTGCTGTGAACCTAGGGCAGTGATGGGCAACCTTTTGAGCTTGGTGTGTCAAAATTCGCCCAAAAACTGAGCATAACTCGGGTAGTGTGTCACTTTGAGGAAAAAACATTATTTCGCAAATGTTTCATCCTCAGGAGCAGCAAATGTTTCATCCTTGGCATGCGGCCGCCTCAGCGGCCGCGTGTCATCACAAATGGCTACGCGTGTCAGTGCTGACACGCGTGTCATAGGTTCACCATCACTGCCTTAGGCTCTCCTCCTGCTTTTTCATTTTCTTTTCTAGAAGCTGCTCTACTTGGGTATTTTTTTCCATCTTGTCTTCTAGCTCACTGATGCGGTTCTCTGCTTCTTCTAGTCTACTCTTGATGCTTTCTATTGAGTTCTTTATAGCAGCGATGTCATTTTTCGTTTCTTCTTTGTTCTTCTTCATTTCCTCTTGGTTCTTACTCATATTGTCAAATTTGTCTTCCATTCTTTTCAGCCACCTTATGACCATTTCTCTGAATTCTTTCTCTGATAGGTTGCTGGCCTCTATTAGTTTACTTCCTTTTCTGGTGATGCCTGCTTTTCTTTCTTATGCAGGCTGTTTCTTTGTCTCACCATGGTCTCTCTTCTCCAGATGTCTGGTTATGTAGTTCTCTCTCTCTTGCGTTGATTTAAAGGCACAAAATACAACACAACCAGGTACAACACACAAGGCACTGAACAGTGATGTATTCACGATATTAATAATCTCCAATAAAGGTGACCACCAGAGAAAGGTAAATTAGGGGATAGGAGAGAAAGAAGAGTAAAAAGGAAGTAAGAAAAAAAAAAGGAATGTGAAAAAGGAAATTGGGGAAATGAGAAAAAAGAATAAGAGAGACTAGAATGAGACTAAGAGAGAAAAGAGGAACAAACTGTATATATGGGGAGAAAACTCCAATAGAACAACCACTGATCACAGCAAATGCCAGCAACAAGTACCTGGTGATTAATACAACCTACAATACCAACTAATATCAAGCGAGGTAAGGGATAACAGAAGTAAAAAAACAAACAAAAACACAACAAACAAACAAAAAGAATAAGCAAAATAATCTCACAAAAAAGCATAAAAATTCGATATAATCAACATTCAAGCAAACAACAACTAAAGGACAGAGAGAATTTTTTTTTTTTTTTTTTTTTTTGTTAAGACAGTGAAGAAAGAGGTGCAGGGGATTGGAGATTAGATATATAGGTAGGGTGAAATTTCAGCTGGGGGTAAACAGAAAGAATAGGGAAAATCTAGAGCAGGAAAGGGTTAAGATAAACAGGACACCAAAAGGGGAAAGGTTAGGCAGAGAGTGATGGCATAAAGGTAGAGTTGAGGTAGAATAAAACGATGGTGAAGGAAAGGCGAAAATAGACTGTAGAACACTAATCCCAAAGTAAAATAAAGAGAAAATAAAATGACACTTTTAAAAAAATATAATAAAAAAGACCCAAAAATAAATATAATAAAAAAGGTAAAATAGTAGTAGTAATAATGTTAATTGCAAATAAAAATGTAATAATTAAAAAGGTAAAATCAAGTAAGGAAAAAAGAAAAAAAAAGTTTCTTAATTAAATGATGCAAAAAATGAAAATAAAAAAATTAAAAATTTATTAAAAAAAAAAAAGTGCCGTAGTTAAGGTCATTCACTTCCTCTGTTGTTCTGTTTGGCACATCTGTTTCCCAGTCCGGACAGTGTTGCAGTTCCCTGCATTTCACTGCTCCTCAGTGTTGTAATTCAGTCTTGATTTTTAAGCAGGGGGTGTCTTTATTTCTGTGTTCCTTTATTTTTTATTAGACCAGAGTCAATTTGTGATTCAGCATCTGGTTGGCAGTGTTTCTGGGTTGACTGCCAGGACTCTAAGGCCCGTCTAACCTTTTTTCCTGTATGGCACTCAATACCGGTTTGCAGAGGCTGGTGGGCAAGTTCAAGCCGACTGCACACCCCTGAAACTCCCAGTCTATCCCTCCGCGTCAGATCAAAACCGGTTGCTCTTTAGATATTCCCCCCTGTTAGCAGCTCTGAGGCCCCCTTCCACAATCACGGATCACACCGGCCCCAACAACCACAGACCTCTCCTGGCTCAGACCTCCTTGGTCATCCAGCTCCCACTGTGTGCGCACGCGCGGGCGTTTCTCTCTACGACAGGGGCTAGAACCTCACCCTATCCCTGGAGAAATCTGACCTTTCCGTGGTGGAGTGAAGATTGCCTTTGAGTCCAAGCATTCGCGCCTCCTGGGATCGGTGCTCTGGGGCAAACAGTTGTTGGGCAGTCGCCACAGTTATGGATTTTCAGGCCTCAGATAAAGTCCACCTTCCCTTTCAAGATGGCAAGATGTCGCCGTCCGTGCCCATAGCTCCGGGAGGGGACCCAGCCGCCGTGGGGGCTTCCCTGTCAGGGGAACCCCGTCCAGCAGTCCCCCACCTTCTCCTGGCATTCAGCTGTCCCTCAGCTTGCTAACAAACACTCCCAGTGCGACCCTTAGCTGTTCTCTCTTTCTGCTCCAGGACCAGGCTGGGAACACATCTGCCTACTCTGCTGCCATTTCCTCCTCCCTTTACTTGCTGAAAGTTTTTTGATTACTGCTTCAATTTTCTCTGCAGTTGTCAGCCTATTGAGATTTTGTTATACTTCCTGATTGAGTTTGGGAATGTCGTATTTTTATAGGAATGCATACATTTCTTCATTTCTTCTAGGCTGACACATTTGTTAGAATAGAGTTGCTCATTATATATATATATATATATATATATATATATATATATACACACACACATATATATATATATACCTCCACTGAGTGGCCAGATCATTATGATTTCTGAACACATAATAATCTGGCCACTCCGTGTATATCCTATATAAAAAAAGGCTATATGCAAATTGTCCCCTCGACCAGGAGTTAGACCAGCAGGCAGGCTGGCCAACCACCCATGTGCCCTCCCCCTGGCCAGGCTGGCTGGACCCCACCCATGCATGAATTCATGCACTGGGCCTCCAAAAAAAAAATTATATATATATATATATATATATATATATATATATATATATATACACACATATTATATATATATATATATATATATATATATATATATATATATATATATATATTATAATACACACACACACACACACACACACACACACACACACACACACACTGAGTGGCCAGATTATTATGATCTCTGAATGCATATTTTTTTACAATTCTTTGTATTTCTGTGGGGCCTGTTATTATTTCACCTCTTTCATTATTTATTTATTTACTCTTTGATCCTCTCTCTTGCTTTTTGGTGAACCTGCCTAGAGGTTCATCTACTTTGTTTATCCTTTCAAAGAACCAGCTCTTGGTTTCATTGATCTTTTGTATTGTTTTGTTTATTTGTTTGGTCTCTATGTCATTTATTTCCACTCTAATCCTTATTATTTCCTTCCTTCTGCTCACTCTGGGCTTTTCTTGTTGCTCTCTTTCTAATTATTTTAGTTGTAAAGTTAGTTAATTTAATACCAGTTTTTTTGTGTGTTATTTTGAGGTTGGCCTGTAGAGTAATTAACTTCCCTCTCAGGGATACTTTTCCTGTGTCCCATAGATTTTGGATTATTGTGTTTTCATTGTCATTTGTTTCCAGGATGTTTTTTATTTCTTCTTTGATCTCTGTATTAACCCAATCATTATTTAATAACATGCTATTTAGCCTCCAAGTGTTTGAATTTTTGTGATTGTTTTTATTGTAGTTTTTTTCTAATATTATGCCATATTGATCTGAGAAGATACTTGATATGATTTCATTCTTCTTGAATTTGGATAGACTTTACCTGTGTTCTAATATGTGGTCTATCATTGAAAATGTCCCATATGCACTTGAGAAGAATGTATATTCAGTAGCTTTGGAGTGGAATGGTCTGAAGATGTTGATTAAGTATATCTGATGTAGTGAGTCTTTTAAGATTGCTGTTTCTTTGCTGATTTTTTGTTTAGAGTATTTATCCAGTGATGTCAATGGGGTATTAAAGTCTCCTACTATGATTGCATTGCTGTCAATAACTCCCTTGATATTTTCCAGAAGTTTTTTTTTTTAATGTATTTGGATGCTCCTGTATTGGGTTCATATAGGTTTACCAGAGTTATAGCCTCTTGTTGAATTGCTCCCTTTAGTATTATGAAGTGGCCTTCCTTATCTCTTATAATGGCTTTCACTTTGAGGTCTATTTTGTCAGATATAAGTATTACTACTTCAGTTTTATTTTCATTTCCATTTGCCTGAAAAATGTTTTCCATCCCTTCTCTTTCAGTCTGCATGTGCTCTTGTTCTAAATTGGCTCTTTTGTAGACTGCAAACATATGGGTCATGTTTTCTTATCCATTCAGACACTCTATATCTTTTGATTGGAGCATTTAGTCCACTTATGTTTAAGGTTATTATTGATAGGTTTGTAGCCATTTTTATTCTTTACTAGAGGCCCAATGCATGAAATTTGTGCAAGGACCGTGGAAGCCACCTTTGCCTCAGTACCCGCCTGCTGCCGCCATGGCCGGGGGCCTCTGCCACCTCTGCCTCAGTCCCCGCCCACCATGGCTTTGTCTGGAAGAATTGTGGTCTAATTAGCATGCTTGTGTTCCTTCTTCCCTTTCTATTACTTCTTTTTACAACAGTCCCTTTAGCATTTCTTTCATTGTTGGCTTGGTCGTGATAAACTCTCTTAACCCTTTGTTTTTCTGCAAAGCTCCTCATTTCCCCTTCAATTTTGAATGATATCTTTGCTGGATAGAGTAGGCTTCAATTCAGTCCCTTGCTTTTCATCACTTTGTATATTTCATTCCATTCCCTTCTTGCCTGATGTGTTTTTGTTAAGAAATCATTTGATAATCCAATGGGAGATCCTTTGTAGGTAACTCTCTGTGTCTCTCTTGCAGCCTTTAAGATTCTCTCTTTGTCGTTAATGTTTGCCACTGTAATTATGAACTGTCTTTGTATGAGTCTTTCTGGGTTTGTCTTGTTTGGGACACTCGGTGCTTTTGCAACTTTTTTCTTCCCCATATCTGGGAAGTTTTCTGTCATTATTTCTTCAAATACTTTATCTAATCCTTGCTGCTCTTCTTTCCTTATGGAACCCCTAATCTATGTATGTTACTTCATTTTATGTAGTCCCAAAGCTCCTTTAGGCTTTACTCCTGTTTTATAATTGTTTTTCTCCAATTGCTCCTCAGATTGGGCTTGTTTCTTTACTATCTTCTAACTCACTACTTCAGTCCTCCACTTCGCCTTATCTCCTGCTGAGACCTTCCATTGTGGTTTTTATTGTAGTATATCACTTTTAAATTCATCTAGATTTTTGATTTTCTAGTTCATCTGGTTTATGAACGCTATGACCATTACTCTGAATTCGTTTTCTGACATATTGCATGCCTCAATTTCATTTAGTGCCTTTTTTTGGGGGGAGGATTCTTCATTTTCACTCCTTGGGGGTTGTTACTTTGTCTCCCCATTTTTCTATCAGTGAAGGGTCCAGATACCAAGTTGCCCAGGGACTAAGCCATGGCAGCTGGCTGGGGGCGAGTTTCATGTACCCCAAGAGTCACAGGAGAGCTCAGGTGGCCACAATGGGTTGGTAGGAGTTCCGTGCACCAAGAGTCATGGGCGAGCTCGGGTGCCAGAGTGCGTGGCCACAGCGGGTCGGTGGGAGCCCTGCATGTGTTGAAAGTCATGGGCGAGTCCAGGATGCATGGGACATGTGTTGCTGTGTCGGGTTAGTGGGAGGAGGATACACTCTGGGTCTCACAGGGGCCTGCAGTGGGATGGCTGGAGTCTCGGTGTCTGTGTGTCTGCAGCTGCTATAGCAAGTCTTTGTCCAGAGTGGTTGTAGGACCCCAGTTTCTGTCTGAGGCCAGTCTGTGTAGTGGTTAGGCTGAGCTCCTAGTCACAGCAAATCTGCCCTTCAAGATAGCATGGTTTCTGTGCCAGGACCTGCGCCAGGAAATCTTGCAGTGGTAGCAGGAGCTCCCCACCCAAGACAGCCCTGTGGACCAGCCCCTGAAAGTCATGCAGGATATAATGTCACACACACACACACACACACACACACACACACACACACACACCATTTGCTCTCTCACTCTCACATTGCTCCCTCACTCTGATATTCTCATTTTCAAATCAAGAAATTGTAATTTCATAAGAGATAAGTAATGTTTCTGAGTCCTGCCTTATGGAAGAATAGCTGGTCTGTCTATTCTACTCAATGGAGTTTAAGGTGATTTCCTTTCAGCCCTATCTGGTATAAATTTATCTCCACAGAAACCCTAATGAATAGGAAGACTTCGTGACCATATACACAATTAATCATGTAATTACATACCCAGGCTGCCTGTATCATCCTGTTCTCCAAGCTCCACTGTGAGTCATTGTTGAGTCCAGATGTCCACTAGAAATATAGTATGGACCAGAACAGGCCCTGATCTCCTCAACTTACCATATTATCTTGCCACCAACTTTTGGAGAGTTGTACTAAGTTCCCTGATCAAACATCTGCCATGATTCTGAATCATGTAGTAAGCTTCCCAATGGAATTCACTCATCTTTCTCACCTTCTTAGATACATATTTGAGAGGCCACACTGCCTAGATCAGAGTTGAAAAAAAGTGATATAATTTCCAGGAAGCCCGTGGTGCATGTTGGTGAAGAGGAACCTATTAAAAAATAAGTTTAAAAAATAAGTTTCAAAAACTAATGAAGGATTAGTATAGGTATTGAAAAGGGAAATAATTCTGCAAATGCAGGAAATGTTTTACATTGTATGAGTTTAGTCTTCGTTTTCTCTCTCGGGAATATGCATGGAATCTCAAGGAGAAATGTCAGGAAAGAAAAAAGAAGAAAATCAAGATGAGATAAAGAATTTGCAGGGGGAAATGAAAGAAGCAAAATGTATCATACTCTAAAAACCCCAGGAATATTACTTCCTAACCAGCTCCATCCCCTCCACAAGAAACATCTTGACTGAGCAACTTCAGAATGTCACTAAACTAAAATTAGAATTATGATGTTTGCAATTTTGTTGAACTAAAAAAGTTTGGAAAGATGAAATAAACTGCAAAGACAATATTTTCCCTAATAGGGTGATTCAATTCCTGCTGAATTATAGTAATAACTAGAAGCCCAGTGCACGAAATTCGTGCACAGCGGGGGGTTGTCCCTCAGCCCAGCCTGTACTTTCTCCAATCTGGGACTCCTGGAGGGATGTCCGACTGCCTGTTTAGGCCTGATCCTGGTGGGATCGGGCCTAAACGGGCAGTCGGACATCCCTCTCACAATCCAGGACCACTGGCTCCCAACTGCTTGCCTGCCTGCCTTCCTGATTGCCCCTAACCGCTTCTGCCTGCCAGCCTGATCACCCCCTAACCACTCCGCTGCCAGCCTGGTTGATGCTTAACTGCTCCCCTGCCAGCCTGTTTGCCCCCAACTTCCCTCCTCTGCCAGCCTGGCCACCCCTAACTGCCCTCCCTGCAGGGTTGATCACCTCCAACTGCCCTCCCTTGCAAGCCTGGTCCCTCTCAACTGCCCTCCCTTACAGGCCGGGTGCCTCCCAACTGCCCTCTCCTGCAGGCCATCTTGTAGTGGCCATCTTGTGTCCACATGGGGGCAGGATCTTTGACCACATGGGGGCAGCTATATTGTGTGTTGCAGTGATGATCAATCTGTATATTATTCTTTTATTAGATAGGATAGAGGCCTGGTGCACGGGTGGGGGCCAGCTGGTTTGCCCTGAAGGGTGTCCCTGATCAAGGTGGGATTCCCTTGGGGTGTGGGGCGGCCTGAGCGAGGGGCCTGTGGTGGTTTGCAGGCCGGCCACACCCCCTGGCGACCCAAGCGGAGGCCCTGGTATCTGGAATTTATTTTCCTCTACAATTGAAACTTTGTAGCCTGGAGCGGAGCCAAGCCTGCTGCCATTTCTGTGGCAGTTAATTCACCTTCTACAATTGAAACTTTGTAGCCTTAAGTGGAGGTTGGGCCTGGACAAGGTGTGCGGAAAGCTTTGCTTCCCCTGTTGCCGCCGGCAAACCTGGCCTGCTCTCTCAAGCTCCATTCTGCCGCCATTTGTTTGAATTTGTTTACCTTCTATAATTGAAACTTTGTAGCTTGAGTGGAGGCTTAGGCCTGCAACGGCTATGGAAAGCTTGGCTTCCTCTGTTACCTGGGAAACCTTGCTCTCTGTGGCTGTAGCCATCTTGGATGGGGGTTAATTTGCATACTCGCCCTGATTGGCGTGGCTTGGCTGGTGGGCGTGGCTTATGTAGCAGAGTGATGGTTAATTTGCATATTACCATTTTATTAGAGAGGATGATGAGTATGACTCTTACATGGATTCTTTATTTGAAAGAATTGTTACTGAGTCTAGAGACACTTGACATTATATAATGAGATGCCTTTTACAATGAGGAGATATCAGGCAGGTTCTGTTCAGGGTAGACTTGCTCTCCCTCGCATACCTCACCCTTCTAAGACATCCCAAGCCCCATGCTATTGCTCAAGGGTTTGCTTTGGTTTTGGGATAGGGTTGGAGTGTTGTGAATTTAAGGCAAAGCTGAAGGAAGTAAACAAAGCCATGGGACACATGATCATCACTCCTGCCAAGTAGTCTATGGCTCATGGGCTGGCTGCAAATAAGGGAGACCTGGGACAATGGACTGCAAGGTGCAGACAGAGTACAGTTCTTGATTGGGTGGTGGCTAATGGTCTGTGGGCACAGATGGGACTCTGGATACTGGTAGAAGAAGTACTTACCTCTGTGCAAAATGGATTTATGTGTGGATGCTTCCCCCTCCCTGTCTACAAAATGTTTCTGGGTAATTACTGTCCTGTCCACAGGCCACTCACCTCTCTGCCTTCTACTCTCTTTCTTTAGTCTGTTTCTTCCCACAATTCAGAAAGTGAATTCTACAGTAGTAGAAAGGGAGTTTTTAACTCAAATTTGAAAAAAAAAAAAAAAATATATATATATATATATATATATATATATATATATATATATATATATATATATTGTCATTCCTCTGTGAACCATCACTATAATCCTCCAAAACTTAAACTAGACTCTATTGTTCTCTCTGCCTTTCTGCTTTTGTGTAGGAACAATATTTTGAAGAAAAAAATGAATGTTGACCCTCAAATCATACCATATGCAAAACTAAATTTGAGATGAATCATAGTCTTAAATATTAAAGTGAATATTTAAAAGAAAGCTTTTGAAAAGGATAACATAGAAGAAATTTTTATAATCATGGTGGGAAAGGGAATTCTTATGCACTGATGATGAGACTGAAATTGATGTCACCACCATGAAAAAGCTTATGGAGTTTGCTCAAAAAATAAAAATAAAATGACCATATGATTCAGCAATTCTACTTCTAGGTATTTGTTTGAAAAAGAAAAAGACAACACTAATTCAGAAGGATATGTGTAGACCTATAATCATTGCAGCTCTATTTATAATAATCCGGATATAAAAACACTCTCAGGATTCATCAAGAACTGAATGGATCAAGAAAATGTGACATATATAATGGAATATTACTCAGCCATAACAACAAAAAAAGGAAACCTTGCCATTTGCAACAATATGGATGGACCTTGAGATCATATACTAAGTGAAATAAATCAGAACAGAGAAAGTTGAATACCATATGATCTCATATATGGACTCAAAAAAATGAGGCCATTTATACCCTTTGTCTTGAGGTATTATATATTCCAGAGACCCTTGATTCCTGGTCTAGAGCATGTGGAATGTTGTTTTGCTCTCACGTTGGTATTTCTTTCACTCTTCCCCCCATTCCTGTTTTTCTAAAAATCAAAAGAAAGTAAACAAACAAAAACATTAACTATCTTTAAACTGTATTTACTGGTGTGTGAAATGCAAATAATATAAGCTACATTATATGCATGTGCTGAAGAATACATTGAATTTAGTTAATAACACGTGTAAAGAGTTTAGAATCACAGGAGTGTTTTCATTTACTAAGTATTTGATGATTTTGACACCAGGGACCCAGCACACGTGGAGTTTGGACCCACATGCTGCACAGCAGAAGGAAGTGCTAGACCATTATTGCATTTTCCTATTCTTTTTGTCCCTCTCTTCCATTTTCATTTTACTGAGCTGAATAAAATGAAATTGAATGCTTATGCAAGTATTCAGGAAGAAATTGACCACACATCAAAACAAGACAATCTGATAGCAATCAGTGACTAGAATGTACAAGTAGGAAATAAAGCAGTGTCATTGGAAATTTTGGACTGGCGGTCAGAAACAAAGCAGGGAAACAGCTCATGAAGTTCTGCGAGACAAACAACTTGTTCATCACAAACACATGCTTCATACAAACAAACAGATAACTATCTATACAGACATCAGCAGGTGCTAATATAGAAGTAAATGGACTATGTAATTGGAAGCAGAAGGTATATTTCCTTAAGAGATTACTCTTCCAGGTATTTTTAAAAATACATATACAGTGGATTATTGAGGCATTCTGTCTGTAACTACTCTCAAGTAGTTCAGACAGAGAAAGAACGTATGTGGTAAAATAACATTAAGGGAATTTTGTACTTTTGGCAAAGTGTATGAGGAATGGGTGTTAATTCTTCTTTTAAGGTTTGGTAGAAATCACCATAGAAGCCATTTGGGCCTGAGCTTTTTTTGGTGGTAGTTTTCAACCTCTTTACTTCTTGTATGTCTATTCAGATGAGCTATATCTTCTGGAGAGTTTCAGTAGTTTGCTTCTTTCTAGGAATTTGTCCATTTTTAATCTAATTTGTTGCCATACAGCTATTCATAGTATTGTCCTATAATCTTTTTTTTCCTGTCAATAGTAATGTCCTCTTTTTCATTCCTGATTTTAGTAATTTGAGTCTCCTTTCTTGGCCAGTTTAGCTAAAAGTTTGTCAAAATTGATGATCTTTTCAAAGGACCAGCTTTTGCTGTCACTGATTTTTTTTCTATATTTTCCCATTATCTATTTCATTAATATCATTTACATAAATCTCTATTTTTTTGCTTCTGCTTGCTTTGGATTTAGTTGGTTCTTATTTTACAGTGTCCTAAGGTGAAAGGATATTGATTGAGATATGCTGTTTTGTTAGTAGTTCTCCAGGGCATATATATATATATATATATATATATATATATATATATATATATACTGAGTGGCCAGATTATTATGACCACCCCATCAGTACTTTGTTGGGCCACCTTTTGCCTTCAATACTGCAGCGATTCTTCTTGGCATTGACTCCACGAAATGTTGAAAGGTGATGGGAAGAATCTGACACCATGCCTGATGAATAGCACTGTCCATTTCTGTGAGATTTGATGGTTGTGGAACCAACTGCCTGATGGCTCTTTTAACTTCTTCCCACAAATGCTCAATTGGATTGAGATCTGGTGATTGTGGGGGCCACCTAAGCAAGGTAAAGTCTCCCTTATGTTCTTGAAACCACTCCTGCACAATACGGGCACCGTGGCATGGTGCATTGTCTTGTTGGAAGAAGCCATCTCCATTGGGATATGCTATCAACATGATAGGATGAACTTGATCAGCAACGATACTTAGGTATGTTGTGCTATTCAAACATTGTTCCACATGAATTAAAGGGCCCAAATCATGCCAGGAAAACATGCCCCAAACCAAAACACTGCCCCCACCAGCTTGAAGGGTTGTACTCATGCATGTGGGGTGCATGCTTTCATGCTATTTCCACCAAATTCTCACTCTGCCATCTGCATGATGCAACTGGAAATGTGATTCATCGGACCACATGACTTTTTTTCCAATGCTCAACTGTTCAATCCTTGTGTTCCTGTGCAAATTGGAGATGTTTTATCTTGGTAACTGCAGACAGCAAAGGTGTTCGAACAGGCCTTCAGCTTCCATATCCCATATGATGCAGTGTATGGCTAATTTGCCTACAAACGTCACATGGTCATAATAATCTGCCACTCAGCATATATATTTCTCCTGTATAGTAAAGAGGGAATATGCTAATTGACCATCACACCCTTACAAAGATGGCAGCACCCACAGCCAATAAGGAGGGAATATGCTAATTGATTGTCACGCCCTCAAAGATGGCGGCAACCACAGCACAAGATGGCGGCGCCCAGTCCCCTCAGCCCCATCGGGGCAGCAGGCGAGTGGCACGGCCATGCCCACCCCCAGGAAAGTATGGCCGCTCTGCGCACCTGCCTCCAGAGTCTCCCAGCCCCTCAGCCCCCCAACTGCCCAGGGCTGCCCAAAGCTCAGGTAACCAGGGCCGGCCAAGGCTTTCACTGCCAGCAGTGGCAGCAGCAGAGGTGTGATGGGAGCATTGCCTCCCCCTGATTGCCAAGTCACCTCCCACCCCTGAGGGCTTCTGGACTGTGAGAGAGGGAAGGCCGGGCTGAGGGACCGCCCCCTCCAGTGCATGAATTTTCATGCACCGGGCCTCTAGTATATATATATATTTCTCAAACTATACTTCAATATGTTCTATGTCTCTATGAATATTTCTATTTTATTCTTTAGTTTATTTTATTCATTAGATTCCACATATAAGTAAAATCATATGGTATTTGTCTTCCTCTGACTGGTTTACTTCACTTAGCATAATACTCTCCAGAACCTCGAAAGGGAAGGGGGATTGAGAGATTAGGTGGAAAAGATGAAGAGTTTAAGAATAAAAAACAACCCTCACATATATAGACAACAGTATGATGACTACTAGAGGCAAAAGCTGGTGGAAAGGTAGAAGAGAAAAAAGGAGGCATAAATGGTGATGGAAGGAGATTTGACTTTGGGTGGTAAACATACAATATACAGATGATGTATTATAGAATTGTACACTTGAAACCCATATAACTTTACTAATCAATGTCACTCCAATAAATTCAATAAAATTAAAAAGAATATGCTAAATTAATTCCAGTGAAATTTATGCTAAATTAATTCCAGTGAAATATAGAACAGTTACTCCTATAACTAACTCTATTCCCCCTTACTTTAATTTAGTGCTATTATTTTTACATATATAGTACAAATTATATCTATATATGTAACAACCTTAACAATACATTTTGATAATTATTAACTCATATGATTTTCTATCTTTTAGAAAAGCTGAAGCAGAAAGAATAAATGTATAGGCTTGTTATGTTAGAGAGTGGGAATTTTTGAGCATGCTTCCTCCTAGTGGACTTGGCCATAAATCCCAGATGCCACTAACAAAATAGCCTTACAGGATAAATTATTGTCAGTTTTCTTGAGAACAGGAGGCCAGTAAGCCTTACAAGATAGATCACTGTCAACTTTCCTGATAATGGGATGCAGTTACTTACTCCACCAGGCGCCAGGACCCTGTAAATGACATGTTGACATAACCTAAGAAAAACTACTTTGTTTTAAATTGTTTGCTCTGCAAAAACAGGAGGTAGTGAATGGGTTTAAATACGGTTGGATACAAAGGGTCGGGCTGCTCTCTGGGCTTGCTGTGTGGAGAGAGAGCAGTCAGCCGGCCGGTTATTAAAGGCTCCCTAAATTTTAATTTGGTCTGGACTCCAGTGATTGTTTACTCGCTTTCGCTCCACAACAGTTATAGTAACTTTCTTTCTTACAATCTCTGATTCTCTGTATCTCTATGAGTTCACATTAACCTCACCTATCATATCTTTATTTCAATAGGCTGTGCAACCACTGACCTCCTTTATTCTGCTTTGCTAAATAGATTACTTTTAAGTGAAATAAGCCCTGCAATACAATTATATACAATTGCTTCTTAAATCAGTTAAGAGGAGAAAGAAGAGGAAATCTGCATTTATACTGTCTTTTATAATTACACCAGTTAAGAGAAGAAAAATAAATAAATTTGCATTTATACTGTCTTTTATAATTACAAAATTCCCTTACTGGTTCTCTTTGTTTTTCTATATGGATTTGTGTTACCATCTGAGGTCACTTGCTTCCTGCCTGAAGATCTCCTTTTGTGTTTTTTCTAAAGTCAATTTGCTAGCAATAAAGTTTCTTCAAGTCCCTACACTGTTTCAATAAAATGAGTTCTTTGGAGGGGTACTTCAGAGATCTCTGTGACTATGCACTGCCTCTTTCCCTAGACAAATATCTCTGAGCCACTGCTCCTCCCCTGGGCAGGGGTGGTAGCCTCTGGTCTTCCCCACTTGCCTCTCCCAGCTTGGAAACTCCTTCCTACAAGTCAGCCAGAGGGAGGGTGATCAGGCCAGGCAATCTCAGCCTGCTATGCATCAGCTAGAGCCTTCACTCTATGAGTGGGGCTGGGTGCAGGTTGGGAACCCCAGCCTCCAGTGTCTTCAACTCAGTGTTGGAGGGGATGAGAAATACTGGTGGCCTGCCTCTCCCAGTGACATACTTACCCTGCTTGAAAGAGGGAAGTGGGAACCACATCTTGTTGACCACACCTACCAGGAACCAGGAATGGAGGTTTTGTCAAACTGAACTAGTTAAGAAAATCAGTGAAATCTAAGAACCCTCTGGTTTGCTTAGCTTTCAGAAGTTCCTTTTTTATTTTTTTGAGTCATTGTTTTGTACTCAGTGCTTTCAGTTTTACATTACTCTAAACCCTTCACTTCTAATTAACGGGTCTTTAGAAATTCCGGGAAGTCACATGACATCCGACAAGTGAATAAAAGCCCAACCATCCAGTGAAAGACAGAGAAGTGACAGAAACCACTCCAACCTACACTGAGGAGAAAATACAGGTAAGAACTTTTTTTTTTGAAAACACCATACATTTTAGACACACATATAAGCTTTGTTTCAGAGTGGATTTCTTGGTTTAGAAGTAACCCAGGTTCTGGTTGCCAGGTGGAAAGAAGAATGGGGCTGGTGAAAATGGGGAAGGGATTAAGGATACAAATTGGTAGTCACAGGGATATAAAGTACAGCCTAGGGGATGTAGTCAATAATATTGTGATAATTATGTATGCGGCCAGGTGGGTACTAGACCTATTAGGTGTTTCACTTCCTAACTTATAGAAATGTCTAACAGCTATGTACTACGCTAAAACTCATATGATATTGAATGTCAACTGTAATTGAAAATAAACTCTTAAAAATAAAATACAATAAAACATAGCCCAGGTTCACTAGATCCAATTTCTTAGTGCCAACGGCTTTCTTACCCCTTAAGTAGAATTTGGCCCCACCACTTTACTAAAAATTTTCTCTTTAAAGAACACACTGTGGTGCATCGCTAAAGCTAATGTTTTGTTTATCTGACCTCTCTGTTCTCTCAAGCAGTTTTGGTCTTGGTTTCCGGAAACTCCGTCTCTGAATTCCTTGGCTTGGCATGAACTTCACTCCTCACCTACTTCTCTTACAACAAAAGAATGGGTGTCCTTTCAAGTTTCATTTGGTTCTAATCAACCTGACCCTTAACTACTTAGCTGTAATATCTGGCATGATTTTCAACTTTTAAAAAGAACAGTCGATATCTGGAGTAGCCAGACAAGGAGGAGTGAGGGAGGGAAGAGCTAGGATAGCTGAGAACTTGTCCCCTGTCTGCAGCACCCAACACATGTAGGTCCCTCCTGGACTTGTTCTTCCAGGCCCATGTTCCTTAACATCAACCACAACAGGTGCCTAAAGGCAACACTCACACTGGAATCACAGGCTTGACACTGGAGGGTAAGGGGGCAGCAGGTTGCTAGTACTGGGTCCGGCTACCTGCAGCTCAGGCCTCCCCTTTGGATGAGAGGCCTCTGTGAAAAAAAACAGCGCTCATCCACATTGTCAACAGGATGTACTGCCCCTCTGGCACCCTCCCAAGGCTACACAATCAGCACTCCATGGGGGGAGGAGGAACACATCCGCCCTCAAATGCCAAAAGGGGCGAAACCCTTCCTGGGATTGATGGAGTGAACCACACCCACTTGCAGAGGCTCCTGGTTCCTCCTCCATCTCTCTGTCCATCCTCAGAGACAGGGAAGAGCTAGGACAGCTGAGATCTTGTCCCCTGTCAGCAGCACCAGGACCACCACCTCCTCCAAGCACTGGAGAAACTGAGAGAAAAGGTGGTCCTTAATTTACAAACAATTTAAATCCTGAACAATTGACTCTGATTATTTTTGTACTTAACAATACTTAATATTCCAACAAGAGCACAAAGCTGTGTGATATAAAATCATTCAATTCATCACCAACTGTTAGAAATGACTATAAGATCAAATAGTGTTTGTTTACCAGGCATTGTTTCTCATGTGTGGTCCATACAAGAACCATCTCAGAATATCCTGTCACACTTGCTGAGAAGTCAAGGCTTGGGGTAGTTTTCACCATCACTTCAGATGACTGACTCTCCTGAGGAGTAACTTTGGAAACTATCTAACTCCACACAGGAGAATTATTTCATTTTACTTGTTTATTTGAACTTAACAGCTTTTGGATTGGGTATTTCAGTTTATTTGCATTTAAAAAAAAATTTGTTGTCATTTATTCCTACCAAAATTTTAAATATTCAGTCCAAGAAAAAAATTCTGCAATTCCTCCTGCTTATAACACAGCAGTAGATGACTAATGATTACTCCACACCTCTGCTCCCAATAACCTTTAGAAAAGAAAACAATAACAACAACAACAACAACAACACACACACACACACACACACACACACAAACTAACAGAGAAATGAAATGGAGAATGTGTGTTTAAAATTTTCTGTTTTTTTCTGAAAAAAAAAATATTTTAGCCACCTTATTTCTTGGCAATTTGCAGCTTTCCTGAACAGATTAACACATTTCAATACATTGCCTAACTTGCTCATTGTTAAACACTACATTAATCCTGGAAAAGTCTGTTAATTATGGAGACCCTGTGTGTTACCAGTCTATACAGTGATGAGTTAGGCAGGAATTCCTGCTTTATTGATCATATTTATAAGAAAATGCAGGCTCACAGAGGTAAGTTTCTTTTTCAAGGTCTCACTAACAGCAAGTGATTTGAACCCTGGGGTTTGAACCCTGGTAGCCACTCCAGAATATGCTCCGACATCCCAGGGCAGCTCTGGGTTCCTCCCACAGGACTCATCCCCCTCAGTGTCCTAACTCCCAGCTGTTACTGCTGCTTCTGTCCTGCCTGAGTCCGATTCATGAGATGTGTCCTTCACGTGGTCACAACTGGATCAAGAGATGTCACTGTTCAGTCCAAAGACAAATCTTCACCTTCATTTAGAACATTACCTCCGTGCCCTCGAAGACACTCAATTTTTAATCAATACGAACATAAGATTCAGTATGCAACACATGATTTTAAGAGCATTATAAATGTCATCATATATATCATCTTCCTAATGATGGTAATGACCAAGAGATTGTAATTTTTAGTGTTGCCATTTTATGGAAGAACAAACTGAGACAGAAAAATTATTCTTTCCAATACACACAGCTAGGAGAGCATGGGAGCACATGAATGTTGTGTAGGATTGTCTTTGAGAAAGTGAAGGGACAGTCAAAGCACTTTGACTGCTTCCTGTCCCTTGATTGCATGAAACGCCCACTGTGATGGAAACAGTAAAGTAGGTCCTCTCCCAACTACGGCACTCTGGCAGCTCTGGCACCCTAAAACACCCTGGCTACAGCCTCTCTTCCCTGCCAGCCCAGAAATTAAAAAAAAAAAAGTGTTTTCATTCTAGTTTAAATAAAGGAATTCCTGCATTCATAACTGTACCAGGGTTCTATAAAGATCTGTCCCACGGTATTTTGAGAGCAAGCCTCATTCTTTCTCTTCTTCTTCCTCTGAAAGTCTCCCCTCCTCCAACTGCTACAGCTCCCAGGGTTCACTACATTTGTCCTCCTCAAGGTCACAGAGCACATTTATCTCTCTTTTTCTGAGAGGCCTTTCCTGACCATCCTCTATTTAAATTCAGCCCCCGTGCTCCCTATCTCAGTTCCTGCTTGTTTTCTCCTGAGCACTTTCCATCATCTAAAATACATATACAATGCATGCTGCTTATTTGCTTTCTGTATTGTCCATCTCCTCCCACTAGAATAGAGATCCATGAGGCAGGAATTGGTATCCATTTTGTTTGCCTTGATACCCAGCACATAGACCAGTGCCCAGCACATGGTAGGTACTCAGAGAATATATGCAGTTAATAAGAAACCAAATCACTCTGGAACTCCCGGTATCTTCACTGGTCACTCCGCATAACTGCATGTCGCATTCTGCCTCTACTTGCCCCCAATATGTTAATGTTCTCATGGCCCCATCATCAGAGTTTTGTTTTACTTATTCTATTCCTTTTAAGCATCACATGGGCAAGGTTGTATTAGGGTTTATTTAAAGACCAATATGATAATATACATAAGGAATCTGTGCCAGGCTTTGACACACTAGGCTAAATACTTATCTTTTAGAAATATACAAAATGTAGGAATCTGACTTATAAGTTGTACACATACTCATAGACAGCTGACAGGCATGTGACTTGTGTAACCATTAGATATGACTTCTGGACCTTTTGTTGTACTGAGTTGTTCCTCTGGGTTACAGCTCACCATGGCCTCTGAATACAGCATGAAGGACCCCATCTGCCTGGTGGAAAATCAGAATAATCAGCTGACAGTAAACCCAACAGCACTGGAGATTCTAGACAAGATCTCTCAGCCTGTGGTGGTGGTGGCCATTGCAGGTCTGTATCGGACAGGAAAATCCTATCTGATGAACCGCCTGGCAGGACAGAACCATGGTGAGTGTTGTTCTGGGGCGGGGGCCATTTGATTGAAGACAGTGATAACAGAGGCTGATCACATCTCCTTCAGGTTAGAAAAGAGACTAACTCCTGCCACTGAAGAAAAGTTCTAACTGTCCTGATGAAATAAATATATTAAACCCCATTGTTCCATAAAACCTCACTCTTGTGCCAGTAATAAGGGGTTCCCCAACTTTATCCAAAGATCCACCCATTATTCTTAATCCCATCCACTCTTTGCTGAGGAGCTCAGCTACAGCAATTATTCCCTTCCTTCTTCTCCCATCACTTTTGCCTAAACTTTAGGGCCTTTTCAACTAGGACACAAATAATGTTGAACATGTCCTGCTTTCCAAAAGAGATGGAAGGAACAACAGACAACAGTATGTCCTATATATCCCACATCTCCATGAAACTACCATCCAATTTTTCCTTCACTTCTGAGTAAAACTTTGCTAAATTATACCATCTTTTATTTATTGACTCTTTTCTAATATGTGAACTATAACACAGAAGAGTGCACAAAACATACACGTATACAAAGTTAATAAACATAAAGTGATCCTTTGTGTAAACACTGTCCATATGCAAAAATAAAACATCACCAGCACCCAAAATCCCTAGACATACCCTCTGACAGGTCACTAGAGCTCACCAATGTTTTGATTTTCATGGTGCATGCTTTCACTCTTCCTTTGTAAAAGTGGTTTTACAAGATGTTTATACATTTGTAAGAATAGCTTAAATATTATATAAAGAGAAGTCCATTTATATATTCTTTGGAATCTTGCTTCTTTTCCTCAAAAAATTATTTGTTTTATCTAGTTTGTCATATGTATCTGTAATTTATTTTCACTATCTTACTTTATTGCTATTGTGAGAAGATACCAGCATTTATTTATCCATTTTTGTTGATGAACATTGCTTTTGTTTCCAGGTTTTTACTTTTATGAATAATGCTGACATGAATCTTATTTGTGTATTCTGGTGCACATGTACACAAACTACCTTGTGTGACAGACCCAGAGATAATATTGCCGGGTCATGGAGTATATATGTTGTCTGTCTTTCTAGATACTTTCAAACAACTTTTCAAACTTTATATGCAATATATGTTTATTAGCAGTAATTGAGAATTCTCCACATCCTCATAAAAATGTTGTAAAAGACTTAAAATTTTGTGATCTGGTGACTGTATAGCTATATATTATTTGCCTCATTACAAATAAGTTTGAGCATCTTTTCACATATTTATTTACTCTTTGTATTTTCTATTTCCAGAGGTCATTTTTCTTTTCTATTAGGTTGTCATTTTTTGTTCTTTCTGATTTTTAGAGCAATATGCCCATGTCCTATAACTCCTTTCTCTCTATGAAGACCACACACCATTTTTATTTTCCAATGTCTTCCTTTGTGTATCATTACCTCAGCACCATACGGGTTCAAACTCAATATGCTGAACACCAATTCCTAGAAATCTCTCTCATTGTCCTCTCACTGTGTCTCTTTCTTTCTGTCTTACCCTTTCTCTCCCTTTTCTTCCTTTCTCCCACTTTCCTTTTTGCTTCACAATCTTTCCCTTTGCTTCCAACAAAACATTTTGTCTTGGTCTTTTTTGTAGAGAACTTCTGGGCCACCCATCAGGGGGACACTGTTCCTTGCCTACCTTAAATTAATTCATAGGCTTTTTTAAAAAGCTAGACGCCTGATGCATGAAGATTTGTGCAAGAATGGGCCTTCCTTCCCCTGGCTGCTGGCACCACCTTTGTTCCACCCTGGAGCCAACTTTCCGCCTTCCCATGCTGCCCAGAGGTCCGGAGCAGCTGGGGTGGTGCGGAACGCCTGCATCATCACCATGGCAATGACCCAAGTGTCCAGCCCCGCCACTGGCTGCTCAGCGCCTGTGTATTCAAATTAACCCTCTATATTTGTCAGGTTAATTTGAATGCTCACTCCTGATTGGTTGGTGGGCGTTGTGTAGGTACGGTAGTTAGCATGTTAATCTTTTTTTTTAAAATTTATTTTAGCTTTTTAAAAATATATTTTATTGATTTTTTTGCGGAGAGGAAGAGAGAGTGATAGTTAGAAACATCAATGAGAGAGAAACATCAATCAGCTGCTTCCTGCACACCTCCCCCTGGGGATGTGCCCACAACCAAAGTGCATGCCCTTGACCAGAATCGAACCTGGGACCTATCAGTCTGCAGGCTGATGCTCTATCCACTGAGCCAAACTAGTCAGGGCTAGCATGTTACTCTTTTATTAATATATATTCTTTATTGTTTAAAGTATTACAAAAATCTCCTCATTCCCCCACTGACCTCTCCCTGGCCACCCCCATACCCCAGCACATGCCCTCACCCACACCCCTGTCTGTGTCCATTGGTTATGCTCATATGCATGCAGACAAGTTCTTTGATTGATCTCTTACCTCCTCACCCCCAGCCTTTCCTCATAGGTTGGGCAGTCTGTTCGATGTTTCTATGACTCTGGTTCTATTTTTGTTCATCAGTTTATGTTGTTCATTATATTCCACAAATGAGTGATATTTATCTTTCTCTGACTGGCTTATTTCGCCTAGCATAATGCTCTCCAGTTCCATCCATGCTTTTGCAAATGGTAATGACCCCTTTTTTTTTTTAAGGCTTAGTATTCCATTGTGTAGATGTACCACAATTTTCTAAACCACTCATCTGCTGAGGGGCATTTAGGCTGTTTCCAAATCTTAGCTATTGCACAGGTAAATCGTGCTGCTATGAACATAGGGGTGCATATATTCTTTCTGATTGGTGTTTCTGTTTTCTTGGGATATATTCCTAGAAGTGGGATTAATGGGTCAAATGAAAGTTCCATTTTTAGTTTATTGAGCAAAATCCATACTGTTCTCCACAGTGGCTGCACCAGTCTGCCTTCCCACCCCCAGTGCAAGAAGGCTCCTTTTTCTCTGCATCCTCTTCAGCACTTGTCGTTTGTTGATTTTTTGATGATAGCCATCCTATATAATATCCTATATAATAAAAAGGGAATATGCAAATTGACCATCACACCATAACAAGATGGCTGCCCCCACAGCAGTGGCGGGGATCCCATAACACAGTGATGGCGAACCTATGACACGCATGTCAGCACTGACACGCGTAGCCATTTCTGATGACACGTGGCCGCTGAGGCGGCCGCATGCCGAGAATGAAACATTTGCTGCTCCTGAGGATGAAACATTTGTGAAATAATGTTTTTTCCTCAAAGTGACACACTACCCGAGTTATGCTCAGTTTTTTGGCGAAGTTTGACACACCAAGCTCAAAAGGTTGCCCATCACTGCCATAATACAAGATGGCTGCGCCCACAGTGGAGGCTGAGTTCCTGAATGAGCCTTAACGAACAATCAGCAGGGACTTGAGGCTGCACCTCCCGCCTGGTGGGGCTTGACAGGGGACCTGAGGCAATGCCCCTCGCCCAGCAGGGTTTGATGGGAAATCTCAGGCTGTGCCCTCTCACCCAGTGGGACTTGACAGGGGACCTCAAGGCTCACCCCCAGCCTCGGTGCCAGGCCGGGGGACCTTGGGCCATGCCCGTTGCCCGAGGCCTAGGGACCTGAAGCTGCACCACTCCCTCCCCCCCAGTGGGGCTTGATGGGGGTGGGGCCGTCTAGGTCTGGGTCTTGTGTGATTTTGAGGCATGTATGGGTGGGCAGGGACTTGACTCTGGGTCCTGCGGTATGCTCAAGATTCTGACAGGAGGAAGATTTCCATATACGTTTTATGAATTTTCTTTCATCTCTGACATTTTTATTATAGAGAAAGGACAAATAGCAATATTAAAATATTTCCTCTAATTAATTCCCTTTTAATGTGCACAAATTTCATGCACCGGGCCATTAGTTCTGGCAGGTGTGAGATGGTACCTCATTGTTCTTTTGATTTGCATCTCTCAGATGATTAGTCACATTGAGCATATTTTTATATGTCTCTTGGGATAGGCCTTTTTTAAGGAATAAAGGTTTGAGTACCCTAAGAGAGATAGATGTCATTTGAGAACTTCCACCCCCAGGCTTTTAATTCTACTCATGATAACATCAGGCAATAATGAGGTTATGTCTCATTGCTGAGGAAGTCCCAATCCTCAAAATATTTTAACACACCTAGGTATAATCAACATATAACACACCTGTGTAGAGTGCTAGGTGAGTCCTTGAAATATCAGTGGCAACACTTTGCAAAGTATATGATTATCTAATGACTATGCTGTACAACTAACACAAAATAATGGTGAAAGTAAATTGTAAATGGAAAAACAACAACACCTGAATTTTGACTTCCACCCAACTCATACAACAACAACAATAACAAAAAAAACAACAAAAAAGAAGGATTCCTGCCCAGTCAAGATCCCGGAGTAAGACCAGGTTACTACTCTCTCCCCTTGTTGATAACTTCTTTTGTGGGATTTACCTCTAATAACTGAGAGATATACTTTCCAATTACACTTACCTTTTCTCACTGGAAGAACTGGGGGTTCTGTATTACTAAGCAAACAATCAACTACTAACACGTTGTGTAGGAATGCAGACCATCTTAGGCTTTATAACCTCTCTGGTGGAACTCCACCAGAACCTGAAGGAGAAGGGAGCTCTTCAGTGTCAGAAAAGACGGCAAAGGTCAATAGAGTTTATAATAATTCTGTAATGTGACATAGCTTGAGCCATTGATAGTATGGAGGGAATAGGAAACACAAAGTGTTTCTTGAGAATGTCCTTAACATGTATAAAGTTTGAATAGGCTGTTCTTGCTGAAATGAAAGCAAGCTTAGACCAAGCCTGGCACTCACATTCCCATAGTTTTAACCAATGTAACCTATGGGCAGCCTGGACTATCCGCTGTTACGCTTTCTCCTCTTCCTTTTCAGGTTTCCGTCTGGGCTCCACAGTGCGGTCTGAAACCAAGGGCATCTGGATGTGGTGTGTACCCCACCCCTCAAAGCCAGACCACACTCTGGTACTTCTGGACACTGAGGGACTGGGCAATATGGAAACGGTAAAGTAGAGAGTCTTCTTTGTTCTTAATAATCCACTTCCATTTTAATTTGCCACCATAATTCAACTTCTATGATCTATTTCTATAAACTACAAATCCAATTAAGAATAATAAGGTCTAAATATCTTTTTTGAACACTCAATATTTTCTTTATTAGGTATATAACTTCTTTTTTTTTACACTTGGCTGAAAGTTATAAGATAACAAACACTCACTGACATCTAAATTCTAGGATTTTGTGTTAAATACTGCAGATATGCATGCTTGAGGAAAAGGCCCAGAGCCTAGTTGGGAGATAAGAAATATGCAGTGTTATCAGTACCAGGTATCATGGATACAAGGAGTGACACATTTAATCAGTATTCTGGATAAGAAAAACATCCTGGAGGAAGCTATAATTATCAAATAAATGCATCTAGTAGTTAAGGTGACTAAGGTTGATGTTCTTGAAGGTAGGAAACATAAAAATGGGGCTTCATTAAATAACATTTCTCTGTATATATAAAATAGAGAAATATGCTAATTAACTGGCGTGCCATAACAGGTCAACCTGACAGGAGGAGGTTGCATGTGCAGCGTTGGGGGCAGGGCGGCAGGGGCCTCCCTGAGCCTGCACTAGGGGAGGGCCTGATCAGCAGCGGCTGTGGCTGCATCAAGGGCCAGAGAGGGATGCAGGGCCAGAGGGGGAGGCAGGGCTGGACTGGCGATTTGAGGGCGGGCAGCACCACGTGTTTTCCAATTGAGCACTGGGCTCCTGGTATTTAAATGATCTCCAGATACACTTCAGCTACATAATACACATTAATTAAGGTTTTAGTCCAAGTCTCAGGGCTTTACAGATGTATTCCTCCCTGACTTCTATAAATTCATGAGCTAGACCCACCAAAAGCATTATAAATGAGATAATATTAGGTATTTTGTCTTCACTGTATTAGTTGCAGTCAATCTTGTGACCTTATTTATATTAGCCAGAGTTTAATTTAAAAGTAAGAGGGTGGATCTTTGGCTTCCATTACCCAAAAAGGAGTAGGGGCAGGCAGGAATTTAGATATTCTGAATTTTAATATTAACTTTTCATTGAATTTATTGGGGTTACACTGGTTAACAAATTTATACAGGTTTCACATGCACAGTTCTACAGCACATTATCTGTACACTAAATTGTATTTACCACCCAAAGTCAAGTCTCTATCCATCACCATTTATCCCCACTGTTCCCTCCCCCAACTTCTCCCACCTCTACCCAGCAGTCACCACACTGTTGCCCTGTCCATGAAATCTTTCTTTTTTTCCTTTTTTCTCAATACCTCCACCTCTACCCCCCATCCCCTCACCCACTTCCAACAGTTGTCAGCCTTCTCTCTATGAGTCTGCCTCTATCTTGCTTGTTGGTTTATTATGTTCATTAGATTTCACATATGAGTGAAATCATATGATACTTTTCTTTCTCTGACTGGCTTATTTCACTGAGCATAATTTAGGTTTAAAGTACTCAATAATCACCTCAATATAAGCACAGGATGGTAACTGACTGCTAACAGATTGTAGTTTACTAAACCTACTTCTTTTTAGCTGATTACATTTGAAAAGGAGCCAAAACATAACTGTCAACTGATAGCAGCAGAAGTACTTGCTGTCCTTACAACTCTAAGGTTTTTAGCAGTATTCAATTCTATTGCATAGTCACTCATGATTTACCCTGAGTGTGTTTGTTATGTTTGGCCTCATTATCTATTTCTACCACAAACATAACCACTACTTTAATAAAATAAAATAAACTTGCAGTATCTTTGTGTGAAGACACCTTCTGACAATTCTGATTGGCTTCTACATGGTCTCCTTCTCTCCACAATTCCACATTCTGTCTGTTCTTTAAAGAAAAGCCCTGCTACTTTCAAGTAATGGGATTGTATCTCATTCAGACATAATCCCTTCTTGACCTGAAATCACAGAATAAATGTTCTGGATTTTTCATTCCCCCTTTGTCTTTTATGTTATAACATTGGGTTGCACGCCTGGCAGAGTTGGTCACCTTGGGTGCATTTACATGTTGCCATGTATATTTGCACCTCCAGCATGTCATCTCTGGAGGTCAGAGATTTCCCTATGAAACTTTATGTCCACAAAACTAAATGTGGTATCTGGCATTTTTTAGATGCACAATGAGAATTTGGTGAATTAATTGAGTAGCATTTGTGTCACCAATAAGCTCAGGGTCAAGAGAAAGTGTCAAATAAATCACTAATCACGTATCATTGCATACTTCCATGTTCTTGGGACTGTTTTAAACATTTGATATACATTTACATTGTAATTTATTCCTTTTAATTGCTAAAGAACTCAGACCTTGAGGGGGGTCAATGTGAATACTCAAAAATGAGGTTTAAATTTAGTACTGTCATCACAGTGTATGCTATTTGCCCTACTGTTCAGTTATAGCAGAGCTGACCTAGTGCATGAACAACTGAATGGATGATTGAAGAGTAAATACCCAATACCCTGCTGTAATGCACTTTCTAGGGCGACTCAAAAAATGACTCCTGGATCTTTGCCCTGGCCGTGCTTCTGAGCAGCATGTTTGTCTACAACAGCATGAGCACCATCAACCACCAGGCCCTGGAGCAGCTGCAGTATCCTTCCAGGAACCAGACCTCCATGTGTCATGGAGTCTATGGGAATGAAATTAAGACAATTTTGTTACTGTTTTTGTTATTTGTTCCTCATATCATAATGATGTTTGAGGAGAAAGGGACACAGGTGAATAGGAATGTTCATAATAATTGTTTCTGGGTGAGATCTGGAAATTTTGACTTGGAGCACTTCTCAATCCTTAACTGAGATCCCAGCTATGTGACTGAACTAACAAAGCTAATCAGGACAAAGTCCTCTCCCAGCTCTGGTAAAGAAGATGACTCAACCGAGTTTGCAAGTTTCTTTCCAGACTTTGTTTGGGTGATACGGGATTTCATGCTGGAGCTGATGTTAGATGGATGTACCATTACTGAAGATCAGTACCTGGAGAATGCCTTGGAGTTGGTTCCAGGTATCAGAGGATGGTCTGGGTGGTAGAGGGTTCATTAGGAGGTGGGATCAATTGAGCCCTTTCATTCAGCACTTCTAAGTCAATATTTATTTTTTAATTGCATTGTGGCCCGTGCTAAAGGTGATATGGCTATTACAGGTGGTTGCGGCTTCAGTTGTTATTAATAGTAAAATGACTCCAGTGACCAAATGTTAGGCTGATTGAGAAAATGGAGAATCCAGTGTAGGACCACACATTTTAGGAAACTTGGCATCATGAAAAGAAAATTGAATATAATAGCCAGTAGCTAAGTCTTCCTAATGTTCAAATACTTTTGTAATAATTAAGTTTAGTGCTCTTCTGCTTCTATTTGGAGAAAAATGTCTATCACTATGAATGACAGTTAACACAGGATCACAAATATATCAAACTAGAAGCCCGGTGCATGAAATTCGTGCACGGCGGGGGGTTGTCCCTCAGCCCAGCCTGTACCCTCTCCAATCTGGGACTCCTGGAGGGATGTCCGACTGCCCGTTTAGGCCCGATCCCACCAGGATCGGGCCTAAACGGGCAGTCGGACATCCCTCTCACAATCCAGGACTGCTGGCTCCCAACTGCTTGCCTGCCTGCCTTCCTGATTGCCCCTAACCGCTTCTGCCTGCCAGCCTGATCACCCCCTAACCACTCCGCTGCCAGCCTGGTTGATGCTTAACTGCTCCCCTGCCAGCCTGTTTGCCCCCAACTTCCCTCCTCTGCCAGCCTGGTCACCCCTAACTGCCCTCTCCTGCAGGGTTGATCACCTCCAACTGCCCTCCCTTGCAAGCCTGGTCCCTCTCAACTGCCCTCCCTTGCAGGCCGGGTGCCTCCCAACTGCCCTCTCCTGCTGGCCATCTTGTGGTGGCCATCTTGTGTACACATGGGGGCAGGATCTTTGACCACATGGGGGCAGACATATTGTGTGTTGGAGTGATGGTCAATCTGCATATTACTCTTTTATTAGATAGGATAGAGGCCTGGTGCATGGGTGGGGGCCAGCTGGTTTGCCCTGAAGGGTGTCCCGGATCAGGGTGGGGTTCCCTTGGGGCATGGGGTGGCCTGAGTGAGGGGCCTGTGGTGGTTGGCAATCCAAGTGGAGGCCCTGGTATCTGGAATTTATTTTCTTTCTACAATTGAAACTTTGTAGCCTGGAGCGGAGCCAAGCCTGCTGCTCCCTCTGGGGCGGCAGCCATTTCTTTGGCAGTTAATTCACCTTCTACAATTGAAACTTTGTAGCCTTAAGCAGGTGAGCCCGGCCAGGGTGTGAGGAAAGCTTTGCTTCCCCTGTTGCCGCCGGCAACCCTGGCCTGCTCTCTCAAGCTCCATTCTGCCGCCCTTTGTTTGAATTTGTTTACCTTCTATAATTGAAACTTTGTAGCTTGAGTGGAGGCTTAGACCTGCAAGGGCTATGGAAAGCTTGGCTTGCTCTGTTACCTGGGAAACCTTGCTCACTGTGGCTGTAGCCATCTTGGATTGGGGTTAATTTGCATACTCACCCTGATTGGCTGGTGGGCCTGGCTTGGCTGGTGGGCGTGGCTTATGTAGCGGAGTGATGGTTAATTTGCATATTACCATTTTATTAGAGAGGATGACTCATTTGGATAATATATTTCATGTAGTCTATTTTTATAGTCTACACTAGAGGCCCGGTGCACAAAATTCGTGCACGGGGGCTGGGGGGCAGGTGTCCTTCAGCCCAGCCTACACCCTCTCCAATCTGGGACCCCTCAAGGGATGTCCGACTGCCCGTTTAGGCCCAATACCAGTGGGATCGGGCCTAACCAGGCAGTCGGACATCCCTCTCACAATATAGGACTGCTGGCTCCCAACTGCTCGCCTGACTGCCTTCCTGAAATCCCCTAACTGCTTCTGCCTTCCAGCCTGATCACGCCCTAACCACTCCCCTGCCAGCCTGATTGATGCCTAACTGCTCCCCTGCCAGCCTGGTCACCCCTAACTGCCCTCTCCTGCAGGCTTGATCGCCCCCAATTGCCCTCCCTTGCAGGCCTGGTCCCTCCCAAATGCCCTCCCCTGCTAGTCATCTTGTGATGGCCATCTTGTGTCCACATGTGGACAGTCATCTTTGACCACATGGGGGCAGCCATCTTGTGTGTTGGAGTGACGGCCAATTTGCATATTATTCTTTTATTTTTTTTATTAGATTATTCTTTTATAGAGGCCTGGTGCATGGGTGGGGGCCAGCTGGTTTGCCCTGAAGGGTGTCCCAGATCAGTGTGGGGGTTCCCTTGGCTCAGGAGTGGCCTGGGCTAGGAGCCTGTGGTGGTTTGCAGGCCGGCCAGGGCCCCTGGTGATTCAAGCGGAGGCCCTGGTATCTGGGATTTATTAATCTTCTATACTTGAAACTTTGTAGGTGGAGCAGAGCCAAGCCTCCTGCTCGCTCCGTGGCCACAGCCATTTTTGTTGGGATTTATTTATCTTCTATAATTGAAACTTTGTAGCCTGGAGTGGAGACCAAGGCAGGCCAAGACAGGTGGAAAGCTTGGATTCCTCCATCTCCATGGGCAACTCAAGCCTCCTGCTCCCTCCAGCTCTGTGGCTGCCATCATTTTTGTTGGGATTTATTTATCTTCTATTATTGCAACTTTGTAGCATTGAGTGGAGGCCTGGGCCAGCAAGGGCAGGAAGAAAGCTTGGCTTCCTCCATTGCCGGGGAAACCCAAGCCTCCCCCTGCTCTCTGTGGCTGCAGTCATCTTGGTTGGGTTTATTTGCATATTAGCTCCTGATTGGCTGGTGGGTGTGGCTTATGGGGGCAGCAGAGGTACAGTCAATTTGCATATTATTCTTTTATTAGCTAGGATGATTTCCCCTAAAGTCCTTTAAATATCATTCCAGTAAGGCTGTCAAATTCTTTATGTTCTTATAACATCACTCTCTTCATTCTATAGCTTGTTATCATGTTAATATAATAAATCCATTACTCAGGGTACATTTAGCAGATAGAAAAATGGGTGGTACCTGGCGGAATGTCCATTCTTGCTTATTTCATCATTCATTTATTCATTCTAAAATAATTTATTGAACAGCTGATATATTCCCAGCATTATTCTTTGTGACTTTGTCACATCCAATATAATCCAATATAGAGAACAAGTGAGATCTTCAAGTGGGATTAGGTTAATCTTTCTCTTTGATCATAACTTCTCAAAAGTCTTAGAATATATTTATATTGTATGTATTTTTCACTCTGATTTTCAGAAATTGTTCTTTATCATTCTCAGGATTGTCTGTCCTCCACATGGTGTTTTTCCTAACAATATCATAAATGTTCATATATCTACCAAGAAATATTTGTCTTTACTTTAGAGCCATATTATATTTCTGACAATAGGACTATAATACCAAATGTATTTCTGACAACTTTGGGGAATAATCTATCATTCAAAAATATCTAATAAATATTCAAGCATTGGACACCGTGGAAGAATTAGTAAGTTTCTTCACATGGAATGAATACTTCTCCTTCTTCCTCAGAAGTACTACTTTTATTCTTGGCTCTGGATAAAAAAAAAATCTATGTTTTAGTGAGATTAGCATTAGATTGATTTGCATTAGGAAATAAAAGGAGATATGCAAGCACCCAGAGTTACAATGATGCAGACCCTTTGAAATGAAAATCATCAATGTCTTTTCCTAAAGACTGTCTCACCAATCAGTGCTCTTTTTTCTTTTCTACAGGCAAGGATCCCCAAATCCAGAAGTCCAACATGCCTAGAGAGAATATCAGGATGTTCTTTCCAAGGCGAAAATGCTTTGTCTTTGACCGGCCTACAATTGATAAAAAATTATTACTTCATATGGAGGAAGTGTCAGAAAATCAAATAGAATGCAGTTTCCAGGAGCAATCCAAAAATTTCTGTCAGTATATCTTTGCACATGCAAAACCCAAGACCCTCAGAGGGAGAATCATTGTCACTGGAAATCGTGAGTCTCCTTTGTTACAGCATGTTTCTCTGCAGTTCAATGTGTGTGATATACTTAGGATTTTTTCAGAAATTTTCATTTCAATAAAATTTTTGTAATTTTTAGAATGATGATCTAAAGCTTGTGAAACAGTGGGTGAGAACTTCTAACCCATTTTCTGAATATCTTGTGTCATTCAGGGCTGGGGACTCTGGCAAAGGCCTATGTGGATGCCATCAACAGTGGAGCAGTGCCTTGTTTAGAAAATGCAATGATAACCCTGGCTGAGCATGAGAATTCAGTGGCTGTGCAGAAGGCAGCCGACCACTACAGCGAGCAGATGGCCCAGAGAGTAAACTTCCCCACAGACACCCTGCAGGAGCTGCTGTCCCAGCATGCAGCCTGTGAGAAGGAAGCCATTGCAATCTTCATGGAGAACTCCTTCAAGGATGACAACCAGGAGTTCCTGAAGAATCTTGTGGTGATATCTCTTAGCATATATCCTTCCTAATACCTGTTCTTCCAGACTGATGCCTAGATATCCCCTTTTGACCCATAGTTCATGTGTTTCCCATTGTAAAAGACATTTGAACTCATGTGAGTGTTTGGCCTATGTAGTTTACTATTCATCCTTTTTCTAATTTCTTTGACTACCTCTCTGCTACCATCTGGAGAAAACTACCCTTAAAAAGCTCATGTGTTTCCCAGCTGGTGTAATTCAGTATTTGATCATGGACCTGTGAACCTAAAGGTCACAGTTCAATTCCTGATCAGGGAACATGCCCTGGTTGTGGACTCGAACCCTAGTGTGGGGTGTGGAGGAGGAAGCTGACCAATGATTCAGTCTCATCATTGATGGTTCTATCTCTCTCTCCTTCTCTTTTCCTCTCTGAAATCAATAAAATATGGTTTTTTTTAAAAAAAGCTATGTGTTTAGGTATGCACACTTGAGCAATCTCCATCTCTTTATATGTCAGCCAGTGCCATATAAAAATCCAATCACAAGATTAATATTTATCATATTCACAGGCCTAGAAACTGCAGTGTGTGGGAACCAAGGGAAAGAATTCTTGAGGACAATGTAATTCTGCCTAACTTAAGCACCTTCACCTTGTCTTTGAATCTGTCATTGACAATTATACTAGTTACAAAACTGTCACTTCATACAGAAGAAAACCAACAGGATTGTAATTTTTCAAGTACAGCAAAATGATTTCTGTTCCTATATTTTTGCACAATTAAACACTTATTGAAATAATTTTTGAGGAATTAGCGGGCAGTTGATTTACTGTGTGTATATGTTTACCCAGAGCAATCCAAGTTTGCAAAGGAAAGTTTACTTCCAGTCATATTACACTTCCCATTGTCCATTGTCGATGGATGGACCATGGTTAATCTTATGACTGATAAAGGAACCTTGATAATTCTGGATTTCATATTTGAAATTTGACAGTAGTCTAACTTAAAAATTCTCAGCAAAGAAAAAACAATTCTTGTGACTGTGTAAGGTTTCCAATGTTTGCTAGATATTGTGGTGATCATTTAGCAATCTATACAAATAGTATAGAATCATAATGTTATACACCTGAAACAAATATAATGTTATATCCCAAATTTTAAAAATACAGGGATCTTGGAGTTCTCTGCCAATCCTATCATTTCACAAGTGTTGAGGCTGAACCCATGGGAATTAAGGAACTTTTTCCAGGTCAAACCAAGAATTGGTCTAACCTGGGACTAAAATGAGTTTCCTGATCCTGGTCTATTTTTCCATGCCCCAGACTACTCTGATGTCATCAGACAGCTTCTTCCAAGAGGATCACAGTTGGACCTTCCCTTCTTTTCTAAGAGCCTCTTTCCTTTGGATTTCTCCACATTTCTGTGGCAGGGCACCATGGAGAAAAAGAAGGAAGATTTCTTGCTGCAGAATGAAAAGGCATCTGCCAAATATTGCCAGGCTCAACTTAAACAGCTTTCAGAGCCACTGTTGGAGAACACTTTGAGAGGAACTTTCTCTGTGCCAGGAGGATACAATCTCTACGTAAAAGAAATGGACAAGATTGAACATTCCTATAACCTGGTACCCAGGAAAGGAGTGAAGGTGAGGAATAAAAAGAGGGGATAAGAACAGCAGATGGGTGTCAAAGGGTCTTTGTTGATTCTTTTGAGAAATCTAAGGGCATAGGACCATTTATGAATAAATAGCAAAGTGTTACGATATCTGTACATTAGTCAAATACTTTTAAATAAACCAAAAATATGTTTCCCCAAATATGAAATTTACTGTCAGGAATTTAGATTGAAGAGAATATGCCTTTTATTTAGGAAACAACGTAATTATTTTGTGGTATGTACAATAGATACATAATTAAAGTAACACTATTCTCAAGAAGTTTATGACCTTACCTAAGAAAAGAAATATAGTCAATTGAATCTGGTGGGATAATGGTTATCAAATAGGTATACACAAATAGTGATGTTGACAATGATGAAAATGATGATGGTAATGATAATGATGAGGATGATGGATGATATATATATTGAGAACACAGTTACTAAACCAAGTATATTATTAAGTACTAGAGGCCTGATGCATAAAGATTCATGCAAGAATAGGCCTTCCTTCCCCTGGCCGCTGGCAACAGCTTCCCTCTGGAACCTGGTCCCAGGCCTTTGCTCGGATCGTAGCTGCCTTACTCCTTCTCTCCAGACCTGCCGCCCTCCTGTAGCTCCCTCCACCCCCCACCATGGTGACAACGCAAGTAACCCGGCCCAGCTGCAGCCATATTTGTCGCATCAATTTGCATATTAGCTCCTTATTGGCTTTGGGCACCGCCATCTTTGTCACAGAGTGATGGTCAATTTGCATATGCCATCTTTATTAGATAGGATATTCTTAAGTATGGATTATCAACTTAATCTTCAGGATCATATGGTAGGGCAGGTCTGTGTAACTGGCAGCCATTCAAATCTCAGAAAAATTTCATCAAAGCTTCCTGAAAGAGCAGGTAGAAACTACAAATTTTGGTATCAATGAATTATATCTGAGTGAAGAAAGGGTAAATGAACAACCAGTCAGAAGAAACAGAATGTGCAGATATTACAAACAATGGAGGAAGAGTGTTTGTAGGATTGCGCATTAACCTGGTTGTCTGTAATGGGGGATGGGGAGTGGAAGGTGGATGCCTGGCATCTTTAGGACAAACAACTGGAGAGCTAGGAAAGAGGTTGCCAAACGGGGTTTTATTTTAACTAAAAATGTTGGATTTTTTATTGTGGCTCTGAAAGGAAAGAAACCACTGTGGGATCCTAAGAAGGATGAAGAATTTATAGAGTCAAATTTGCAGTTTTATTGAACAAACAGAGGCCTGATGCACGAAATCCATGGAAGATTAGGCCTTCCATTACCTGGCTGCCAGCACTGGCTTCCATATGGCACCTGGGACCGAGGCTTTTCTCATAACCCCGGCTTTGTCTGGAATGTCATCCAGGAAGGGCGTTGGGTCTAATTATCATATTATGCTTTTATTATTATAGATGACTTCCCAGCAAGAAGAGTCCTTGTTCTTTCTTGTTTCCTTAGGCAAAGGAGGTCCTCCAGAGCTTCCTGCAGTCACAAGCTGCAACAAAGGAATCCATTTTCCAGGCTGACAAAGCCATCAGTGCTTACGAGAAGGCTCTAGCAGGTATAGGGGAGGGCTCTCTACACAGACGAGAGGGGAGGTTCCTGCAGTGCCCTTTAATGCACCTCTCTCTCTCTTTCTCTGTCTCTTTCTGTCTTTCTCTCTTCCCCTCTCTCCATTTCCCTTCCTCTCTCTCATTAAAATAAATGGAAGCATGTCCTCAGATGAGCATTAAAAATGAATAAATAAATAAATAAATAAATAAATAAATAAATAAATAACGATGCTCACTGAGACAATCAGTGCCTTTTCATCACATTCTGAAATATGTTTTGCTGGTATTTTTAGTAATAATATACAGAGATTCCTCCCTGCCTTTATAAAGTCACTTCAGTTTCTTACCTCTGAAAGGTATAGCTAGGTATATCTATTATTTTCTTCCCTCTTGGAAAACATTGTGAAACAGCTGAGCAGGCCAAGAAGCAGGCAGTGGAAAATGAACAGCAGCTGGTAACACAGACACAAAAAATGGAGGATCAAGAAAAAATCTCTCAGGAAATCTTCGTCCAGTTGAAGAAGATAAAGACAGCAATAGAAAGGCAACTGAGAAATCAGGAAAGAATGCTGAAGCAAAATATGGAGGTAAGTCTGGGTGGGGTGTGGGCAAAACCTAAAGGACACCAACCTGACTCCTCATGAAGGGATAGGGCAAAACTTTAACTGAAGTCATAAACACGCAAGGAAATGCAAAGGCAAATGATTCAGTGAAATCTCAAGTTAATGGGATCATTCTAATGCCTTACATCTTTGAGACTGGGCACCTTGTGTGGTATTAGAGCTTGGAGGGTACAATTGTCATGCCCCAGGCTACTGGACTGGCTTTGTAGTGATTATAGGGCCTCACTATGGCCTCAAGTGAATGGGACTTTAGTTCATAGGATGTTTGATGCACCCACCAAAAAGACCTGATATAGATCCATCTGTCCTGAAAGTATCAAATTGTACATGATATGAAATATGGAATAATGAAAGCCCTAAAATTTGCTGCATTAGTTTCCAGATCAGTCTGCTTCATTCTATAAAACTAGAGCACAATGCATTCTTTGTCCCAACCTGGAGTTTGATAACCAGTGTTCTCTAGAGTCAGGAGTTCTCATTAATTGTTACATGTGTTGTCATCCTACTTAATCGGAACTAATAAATAATCTATCTATATATAAAAGCCTAAGCAACCATTATGACTGAATGATTGAACGACTGGTCGCTATGACATGCACTGACCCACAGCCAACCTCCTGTGGCCCTCCCACCAGCTGGCTGGCCCCGATTGGCCCTGATCACCAGCCAGGCCAAAGGACCCCACCCAGGCACAAATTCATGCACTGGGCCTCTAGTTATAAATAAACGCCATCTAGTTATAAGTAGCATCCTTAGGGCTATAGCAAATTCCTAGGGTAGTTGTCAGGCCTAACCTAGCCCCAACCCATCCCCATCCCAGTGAGATGGTAAGGAAGGTATAAATTATAAATATTCTCACTTCACTTGTCCAAACATTTGGAAATATTGACAGACTCATCAAAGAGAGTGTAAGTTAGTAGAGAAATAAAACATGTGCTTAGTTTCTGGCATTGTTAAATACAAAGTGCTGATACTTGAGGATTTTCCAAAGGGAACGCTCTCCTTTTTACAGACCCAAGAAGAACTACCCACTAAAGAATTTAAAGGGATGTGTGAGGACTTGGTTGGGTTGCTCAATTGGTTAGAGTGCCATCCTGAAAGGCCAAGGTTGCAGGTTTGATCCCCAGTTAGGGCACATACAAGAATCAACCAATTAATGCATAAATGAGTAGAACCACAAATGATGTTTCTCTGTCTCTCTCTCTCCCTCTCTCTCACTTTAAAAATAAACAAATAAACAAAATATAAAGATGTTGGAAAAAATAAACAAACAAGTAAATAAACTAACAAAAAATATTGAAAAACATGGAAACAACTCTTCAATGTTCTCAAACCTGCCAAACCCTGCAGTAATTGCAGCACTACTTGCGCTCATCAAAGATGATTAAGCTCCTTTATGAAATCTGGTGAGAATTTTTCCTAAGTATCCTATAAAAGAATTTTTTGTAAGTATCCTCAATAAGGCCTTGAAATTCTAGTCACTTATTTATTTTCAGATATAAAGTGTACTGGGATGTCGACTGAAATGCTCTCCAAATGTTTGGACAAGCTTTTTATGTTTTAATAGCTTAAGACTGGAGTATTTTGAAAACATGTGTAAAATTATAGTTTCATTTAAGAAAAGTTTAATAACACTGATTTAAACAAATGTCACAGTCTGATATTCAAAACACCCGCTTTATTTTGATTGAATTAAAACATTTAAAGAATGGAAAACAGCCCTAGCTGGTTTGGCTCAGTGGATACAGCATCAGCCTGCCAACTGAAGGGTCCCAGGTTCAATTCCTGCTAAGGGCACATACTAGGTTGCAGGTTCCTCCCAGGCCTGGGCCCTGGCCAGGGCTCATGCAGGAGGCAACCAATCAATGTGTTTCTCCCACATCGGTGATTCTCTCTGTATTTCCCTCTCTCTTCCACTTTCACTGAAATTTAATGAAAAAAATATCCTTGGGTGAGGAAAAATAAAATATGGAAAACAAGTTAGAAGATAATGATTTAATCATAGAAAAAGGTTTCAGTAAAGCAAACGGACAAGTGGTTAGATGAAGACATTGGCAATCTGTATTAGTAATGGAGATCACTTCTTAAACTATAATGAGCTCTTACGAATCTGGCAAGCAAAGAGCAACGACCACATTCCTAAATAGACAAACATGTAAGAAAAGAATAAACATATATAGCTTTAGATTAAAAGATAGGCAAAGTAAAACTAGGAGGTAACTGTGTCACCTTTTAGATGGTCCAGAAAGTAGAGTTTTGATAGGACAAAAGGTTGTTGTGAATTTTAGGAAACTGGAAATTTCTCATATTTTCCAGTGAGAGGGCAAATTGATGCAAATACACATCAAAATTTTAAATTTTGCAAATAATGTTGATTAAGCAAGTTTACATTTAAGAATTTATCTTAGACATTTTTACCCAAGTTGAAAATATCATATGTAGTAGTATAATTGTTGGTGGACTATCACAATTCAAAAGGTCTGGAAACAACTTTTAATGCCCTCTGTCAGATATTGGTCAGGTAAATTTTGAGATGTACTCACAGAGGAATAATCTACAGTCACGAAAATCAGAAAGGATGCTCTCATTGTCCTAATATTGGAAATCCCCAAGATTCATCATAAGTGAAAATAAAGTTGCAGAAAGTGTGTATAATTGCTATGACTAAATTTAGAACATAATGAATATGTGAATATATTATTATCTATCTTTGGAAAAATATGAAATAAACCTCTATATTATACACAACAGGAATG
Source organism: Cnephaeus nilssonii (assembly GCF_951640355.1). Classification (NCBI taxonomy): domain Eukaryota; kingdom Metazoa; phylum Chordata; class Mammalia; order Chiroptera; family Vespertilionidae; genus Cnephaeus; species Cnephaeus nilssonii. The sequence continues at coordinate 37,080,298 of NC_137078.1, forward strand.
GGTGTTCAGAGTTGAGGTAAGATGGGAGAAGATAAAGAACCTTACACTGTATATTTTGTGTCTGTTACATCTTGTATAAATTATTATTGATTCAAACATAAATAAATGCAATTATTAGATGAAACTGAAATAAAAATACCTGATTGACAACGTTCCCATGACAGGATAAATAGTATTTATTGAAATACCATAAGTCAGTTCAACAGGAAGACTCTATTTATTACAGCAGAAAACAAAAACTATAAATGTTCATCTTAATCTTTTTTTTTTTTTTTATCTCTCAATAAAGCCTTGAAATTCTAGTCACTAATTTATTTTCAGATATAAAGTCTACTGGGATGTTGACTGGAATGGTCTCCAAATTCTTACTTCAAATTTATAAAGATGAGCAATTAGAAGAAAATAAATTTTTAAGATCAACACAGACTTTCAGGAATTATTTTAGCTGTGTAGGGCTTAAGACTCTTGTGCTCAGAATGAACAAACTGGTTGTAATTTCACACGCTGTATGTGTTTTCATAACACTGGGCATTTGAAAACAAGACACAGTCTTCCTTAAATACCCAGGCTTCCTTGCCCCATACCCTATGTTTACAAGCCTCTTTACCTCCTACCATTTCTTATTTCCTGACTTTCTGAGAATGGATAAAGTGTCTCCCTTGGGCTAACATTGTGCTATGATGTCCCTTTTACCATAGCACTTTAATATAATTGTAAAATTGAAATGACCCATTTACAGCTCTCTCCTTTACTACTTGATGTTTATCATCATGTATTTGCCCCCACCACAAAGTGAACCCTGTAACACCAGGTGTTCGAAAAATAAGGGTGAATATATGAGCTGCCTTCCAGCAGGGCCTCAGTTACCATTTCCTTACTATATTAACTGCTTTCCAGGTTTTCAAAATAAAAGGCACAGTGTTAGGATCTAGTGTAGAAGACACTGACTGAGGCAGAAAGAGCATAAGGACACCATCTGAACCACTTCCTTCTTCTCTTCTAGGACCTGGACAGTCTATGTGCTCTGGATTTCTCAAACTTCTCTCCCATGACAATTAGCCAGCAATGAAGCCACCACCTTTGTCTCACAGTGAAATTATGATGTTTAAAATGATTAAGCAAAGAAAACACATATTTGCCAATGATACGTCTGAAAATGGGTTAATATCCAAAATCTATAAAGAATTATACAACTCAACACCAAAAAACAAACAATGGACTAAGGACCCAAATAGACTTTTTCCAAAGAGGACAAACAGATGGGTAATAGACATATGAAAAAATTCTCAACATCACTAATCATCAGAGAAATTCTAATTAAAATCACAGTGAGATATCACCTCATACCTTTTAGAAAATCTGTCATTAACAAATAAACAGGGGGGAAAAGGAAGACCGATTTAATACTTTCAATAATAAAGATTTTTCAAAAAGTTAATAACATTGAAATAAACAAACAAAAAAACAAACAGGCAAAATTAGATTCATAAGATGGTGCTCTTGGGGTGGAGGATGAAAAAGGGTTATGATTGGGAGGGGGGACGAAAAAGTTTCTGGGGGTGGGTGGCAAGGTTTGGCTTTCAGATGCGGGTGTTTGCTTTATTATCCTATATAATAAAAGCCTAATATGCAAATTGTCCCCTTGGGTGGTCATTCGACCTGGAGACCAGGAGTTCGACCTGCTCACTATAACATGTGCTGCCCACCAGGAAGTGGCATGGAACATGACAGGCATCGGCGATTCAGCCCTGGCAGCGGGTGGCAGTGGAGGTGCTGCTGACCCAAATGGGCCCAGACAAGAGCAGGACCACGGTGGGATGGTGGAGCAGGTGAGCAGGCAGTGCCAGGCCAAGGCAGGTGCGAGTGGGCCCAATCACCCCACCAATGACCCCACAGACGGTGACCAGCAGTGGCAGCTGGGGGTGGGGCTGCTGCCCAGCTCCTATGCACTGAGGGAGATGGGAGGGGGGCCTGGCCCCAACTGATCACCTGGGCCCTGATCACCGGATTGGAGCTGGGACCTGGGCTGGGACAGGGAACTGGGGGAGGGTGGCAGTGACCTACCCCCTGTGGTGCCCAGGTGGGGGGCTGCAACCTTTTGCTGGCTACCTGGGGGCAGAGGTGACAGGGACAGAAGTGTGGTGAGAATACAGGGTGTCTGCCAAGCTCACTTTCATTCCCCCTGCTACTTTGCCCTGGGATTCCAGGGCTCGTGCGCTGGGGAAGACCCCTGTGCTAAGGTGCCAGGAACCCATGAGGAGTCTGCCCCACACCCACATGGCCTCTTCTGGGTAAGCTGGGCCACAGCCACTGGGATCACAGGGGCCAGTCGAGCTCCCCTTGGGTTCATGCAGGGACCGGCCTATGAGGCTGGCCAGGAGAGAGTATACTGCCTGCCTGGTTTCTGTGGGGTGCCACTGGGTAGCCTAGAGGCCTATGCTGAGCCCTGGCCTGTGGCGTCTGGACATGCTCACCACATCTCCACATGGGGACTCAGGCACCTTGACTCAGGTGGAGGGGGGCACACGGGGCTTGGGGGCCCAGGTGCTGGCTAGGGCCCAGAGGTGAGCTGGGACCTACACTTCCATGCCAGACACTTGTGCTTCAATCACTGGCCAGGCCTAGGGACCGCAGCTGTGCACAATTTTGTGCACTGGGCCTTTAGTGGTTCAATAATCTGAGCATTTGTTTTATGTAGCTTTCTGTATTTGTGTTGTTTTAACCATAAAAATGTTTTTTAAATAAAAATAAATAAATAAGCAAACAAATAATAAGTATTGCTGAGGATATGGAGAAAAAAAAAACCCTGTGCATTGTTGTTGGGGAAGCAGGTTGGTACAGCCACTGTGGAAAATTGCCTTTCAGAGTTTTCTTGTATTTCATTGAGTTTTGTCAGAAAAGCAATTTTGAATTCTCTGTCATTTAAATCTCAGTCTTCCATGTTTTTAACTTTATATTCTGGAGATTTTTGTTTTCTTTCTGTACTGCCTGGTTATCTTTTTATTATTATTATTATTATTATTATTATTATTATTATTATTATGGTATTTCATGGATGGTTCCTCTAATGGGCTCAGAAGTAAAATCACAAAGGGATGAGGCCTGTGCTTAAAGTATATAGATATGTCCGACACAACGTTTTTATAAATGAAGACTGCCTGTTAAAATGTACCTGAACTTGAGAACCAAAATGGCAGCAGATAAAACCCAGTGAAGGTGAAAGTGTGAGAGAATGTGAGAGAGAGTATGCGAGGGTGTGAGTGTTGGGTGCACATCTGCCAGTGCAGGACCTCCGGGCAGGTGTGGTTTGGGTGCTCTGGTGCAGGAGGTGCTGGCCAGAGCCCAGCGCTGTCCCAATGGCGCTTCTCTCCACTGGAGATTGGAGAGTGCAAGATTTTGAAGGAGCCCCAGGGTCCTTCATAGGAGGTGGCAGTGGGAAGCAGACGTGCCCCAGCACCCCTAGGCCACAGACAGGCACGCAGGGCCCCACCGCTGGGACCCAAAGCTCACAGACACACTGGGCCATGGTAGTGACCCAGCACACCTGAAGCATGGCCTGAAGACAGTCAGCCCACTGCCTTGATAGGTGGTGGGCAGGTCCTGCCCAGCCATGTGGGTGAGCAGGGCCTATGCCCTCCCTCCACCCCAACCCCTTCACCAACAAGCACTCAGCCCACCTCCCTCCTTCACAAGCGGAATGCCCAACCCACCCTGCCCCCTTGAGGAGTGGTGTGCCAGGCCTGCCAGATGCATGCACCTACCTCCCCGTCTAGGCACACCCAACAGGAACCCCAGGAAGACTGACTGACCTCACCTTCTTAATATAGGGCCACTGTGACCCAAAATCCCCAGAAACACAGACCTACCATCACTACCAATTGAGCCTGACCTGGTGCCCCTGAACAACCAGCCCCACCACTTTGCGAATAGCCTGTAGACATGATCTGACAGCTTTTAAATTTTAATTAGAGGAAAGTTGTTTTTTTTTTTTTAATTTTGAAAAAGCTACTATTCATTTTCCTTGCGTTACTAATGAACAAGTATCATGAGAAGATAATCCCATATGTGAGTTAATGAATAAATAAAGTTGCTTTCTGCTTAGACAGACACAAAATATTAACTAGAGTAAAAATTAAGGAAAATGCCAAATATGGAGAATAAAACTAAGGTGAATGTTAAATGCAGAGCAAATAATATGTTAGATGCAGATGGGAATATATTTGTATGAATGTTAAAAGTTGAATAACCTACGGAATGTTAATAATGTGTGCTACTAAAATAAGTAGGGGAACAAATTAAAATATTGAGATGCCATTACAAAGAGAAAATGTAAACTGGAGTGCTGTATATGATGCGCCTGGAAATACTAATAAGAATCTTATGCTATTCCAAATATAGAATGGAGATCCTGACCCGATGCTCGACCTGGCTAGATTGAATGACATTACTGTGGATGGAAATTTCCCCCATTATCAGTCGTTATTTCCCAAAGTTGGAGACAGACAACTCTCATTCTTAGCCTCTCCCAGGGGAGGCATCTGATTTGGATTTTACCAATCAGACCCACCATCATGAGACTCAGAGGCAGAGGTGAGCCACCCAGAGGGGTTATTTTTTAAGGGGCAGTTGTTTTCCTGCAAACGTGAAGGTGGAAGAGTCCAGTTCCTCAGAGCTGAAATTGGTGGAGCTTCTGGTGTTTGACCTTGAGATCACGGTGCCAAGTGGCAGGTCCTTAGTATTTTCTCTTGAGATGCCTTTGATGTATGGGTTGTATTGTTTCTTATTGAATAACTATGCAGTCTGGCTTCTCTCATCCTCAAAAATAAACCCTCACATGTATGATCAAATGATCTCAAAAACTCCCCCCAAATGGGGCGAGAACAGTGTTTGCAAAAATGGTACTGGGGAAATGGATTATCCACACATAAAACCATTTAGTTAGACCCTTAAGCCACATATAAAAAGTAACTCAAAATATGTTAAAGATCTAAACATAAGACTGAAAACTATAAAACTCCTAGAAGAAAACATAGGGGAAAGCTTCATGACTTTGGATTTGGCAATGATATTACATATGAGGCCAATAGCACAGGAAACAAGGCAAAAATAGCAAATAAGAATACATCAAATTAAAAAAAATAGAATAAAAGGGTAACTCATGGACTGAGAGAAAATATTTAAAAATTATATATCTGGTATTCAGAATATATAAAGAACTTGTACAATTCAAAACAAGAAAAACAGTAACCCAGTTTTAAAATAGTCAAAGGAGTCCTGGCTGGTGTGGCTCAGTAGGCTGAGCATTGTCCCATGCACCAAGAGGTTGCTGGTTCGGTTCCAAGTCTGGGCACATGCTCAGTTTGCAGGCTCAATCCCCAGTAGGGGGCATACAGGAGGCAGCAATGTTTCTCTATCATGAATGTTTTTCTCTCTCTCCCTCTCCCTGCCTTTCTAAAATTAATAAAAATAGTCAAAGGAATTGAATACACATTTCTCCAAATGAAATGTAAAAGCGGTCATTAAGCATATGACAAGATGTTCAATATCACTAATTATTAGGGAAATGAAAATTAAATACCACTTCACACATATTAGGATGGCCACTATCCAAAAAGTAGACTATAACAAACACCAGAGGCCCGGTGCACAAATTTGTACATGGAAGGGATCCCCAGGGGGGGGTCATATTACTAAACAGAGAGGGCTGTTTTCTTGACATCTAGTCTATTTCTGAGAAACTATGAACTTGTTCCTGCTTCCACTTACACAGGACATGTGTTCAATACAAATAATTTCCGTTTGTCCTTAACAACACAAGATAATCCTTACTTGTGAGAAAAACAAGAGCCAGAGAATTTTAGTTTCTAAAAGGACTGATCAACTGTCCTAGGCAGTGAGGATAAAGGGAGACACACAGCACCAGTATATCCGTCCACATTTGCAAACACAGAGCCATGGATGAACCTAATTTGACCTTCCTCTTAACACACTGACTCATCATTTGAAGAAACCCCAAATCAATCACCAGGGCCTTGTGAACCAATGAACTGTTAATAAAAAAATAAATAAATTAAACAGCCTGGTGGGTACGACTCAGTGATTGAGCTTCAGCCTATGAACTGGGAGGTAATAGTTTGATTCTGGTCAGAGCACATGCCTGGTTGGGGGCTTGATCCCAAGTAAGTGTTGTCAGAGAGGTAGCCAATCAATGATTCTCTCTCATTATTTATGTTTCTCTCTCTCCCTCTCCCCTCCTCTCTGAAATAAATAAAAAATATTTACTTTTTTAAAAATACATGAAATATCTTAAATTGTCTTTAGTGCTGTGTAAATGCAAATAATAGGAAGGTGAGAGTCTCCTCCTGCTGCCACGACTGAACCTGACCCACTGAGTGGCTCCAGGCTCCTGGTGGCAGTGCCAGCAGAGTCCGGCTTCTCTCTGTGACGCCTCCTTCAGTGTTTGCTGAGGTTCCCAGGCCTCGCTGGTCCTTGTCTGTAAGCTCACTGCAGACTTCCTGGAGGATGCGGCCCCGGCAAAATCAACCTGGGAGTGGGAAGTTATCACATAGATGACTACTTGCCTGTTTATTGCCTGTAGTGAGGGAGGTGGAGCAGAAGATTGCTAAGGACAGTAACCTAAATCACCAGACTATCTGCTGATCCTGAGCCTCTCAGAGTTCCGGACCCATGCTTCCTGCCTTGCCCTGGGGGAGGACAGCACAGCAATCCAGTAGAAGCTTAGAAGCAGGTAGGAGGTGTGCAGTGTTTTGGGGGAATGGGTGGGTGCACTTTGAATCGGAGCCGAGTTCTTAGCGCGATGCTGCAATGCAACAAACAAGGACACACCTGTCTAGGAATATTCACCAACCTGGGAGAATCACAATGCTGTGTTTACTGCCGCTGGATTTAGAGGCATCCGGTCCTATCTCTATTGGGATGCAGCAAAGAGAGGACTCGACCTCTGTGGTTTCCTGAAGGATCTGGAGATGCTCCAGAGTGTTCCATCGTTGTCCTCCATGCCTGTGCACACAACCCACTGGAACCATCACTTGTGCACTTCTATGTGCTGCTTGGCTCTGTACAAAGTTGTCCCAAAGATCAAGTTATCTGAAGAGCCACGTGTAATTGTAAGTGTCGGCTGTGTCATTAAAACATCACCTCTATCAAAAAAAAAAAAAGGCAAATAATAATACCTACATAACACACGTGCTGAGGAATAAATTAAGTTTAATTAGTAACACCTGTAAAGAATTTAGAACCACAGTGGTGCTCACATTTGATAGGCAGTTGGTGATCATGACACCAGGGACCCAGCACACGTGGGGTTTGGACATACCCACTGGACAGTCAAAGGAAGTGCTATACCATTGCTGCATTTTACTATTATTTTTGTCCCTCTCTTCCTTATGCATTTTACTGAGCTGAATAAAATGAAATTGAATACATTCATGCAAGTATTTAAAAATAAATTGATGACTCATCAAAAGAAGACATGCTGATAATAATCTGAGACTAGAATGCACAAGTAGGAAATAAAGCAAAATCAAATGTCATTGTAAAATTTGGACTGGGGGGTCAGACACAAAGCAGGAACACAGCTCAGGAAGGTCTGTGAGACAAACAACTTGTCCATCACAAACACATGCTTCACACAACCAGTCAACTGTCTGCATGGACATCAGCAGGTGTCCTATATGGACTATGAAATTAGCAGCAGAAGATGCAGAAGCTGTCGTCTCTCTTCCAGGTAAATTTGTAAGGAAATACCCAGTGGGTTACTGTGTATTCTGTAACGGACTCTCAAACAGTTCAGACACAGAAAGAAAGTATGTGGTAAAATAACATTAAGGGGATTTTGCATTTTTGGACAAGTTTGTGAGGAATGGGTATTCATTCTTCTTTGAAAGTTTGGTAGGAATCACCAGTGAAGCCATTTGGGCCTGAGCTTTGCTTGGTGGCAGTTTTCAACCTCGTTTCTTGGTACAAGTCTATTCAGATGAGCTATTTCTTCTTGAGAGACTTTCAGTAGTTTGTCTCTTTCTAGGAATTTGTCCATTTTTAAATCTAATTTATTGCCATATAGTTGTTCATAGTATTGCCTTATAATCCTTTTTATTTCAGTAATGTCCCCTCTCTCATTCCTGATTTTAGTAGTTTGAGTCTCCTTTCTTTTTTTCTTGGCCACTTTAGTTAAAAGTTTGTCAAAATTGCTGCTCTTTCTAAAGATCCAGCTTTTGCTTTCACTAATTTTTCCCCCCATTATCTAGTTCACTAATATCATAACATTCACATACATAAATCTCTATTTTTTCTTTCTGCCCACTTTGGATTTAGTTTGCTTTTATGTTACAGTGTCCTAAAATGAAAGGATTTTAATTTGAGATTTGTTGTTTGCTTAGTGGTACCACAGAGCTAATATATATATGATATATATATGTTATATATATGTATAAAATTTATCAGAACATACATCAGTCTGTTCTCCATTTCTATTTTGTTTGTTAGTTTATTTTGTTCATTACTTTCCACATATAAGTTTAATTATATGATATTTGTCTTCCCTCTGAGAGGTTTACTTCACTTAGCAAAATACTCTGCAGGACCTCAGAGGGGAGGAGAATTGAGAGATTGGGTGCAAAAGGTGAAGAGAGTAAGCCAAAAACCACAAAAATTCATATATACAGACAACAGTATGGTGATTACCAGAGGTAAAGGGAGGTAGAAAGGTAGAAGAGAGAAAAGAATAAATGGTGATGGGAGACTTGACTCTGGGTGGTGAACATACAATACAACATTGAAATGATCTATTATATAATTGTACACTTGAAACCAATATCATTTTATTAACCAATGTCACCCAAATAAATTCAATAAATTAAAAAGAAAAATAATAGACCTGAAATGTTTGTTAAGTTTATTCCATTTAACCATTTAACCATTCTGAAATACAGAATAGTTACTTCTATAACTCTATTCCCTCTTACCTCCATTTAGTGCTATTAATTTTACATACATATTACACATTATATCTATACTAGAGGCCTGGTGCACGAAATTCATGCATGGTGGGGTGCCTAGGCCTGGTTGACGATCTAAGCGTGAGCGTCTGGTGTGGAAGGGCAGGTCCCAGCTGGCCTCTGGGCCCTGGGCAGCACCTGGGCAGCACCTGGGTCCCTGGGCCTCCATACGCCCCCCTCCACCTGAGTCACGGAGCCCGAGTCCCCACACAGAGATGTGGTGAGCATAGTTGGACGCCATGGGCCCGAGTACAGCATGGGCCTCTTCGCTCTCTCCAAGCTGACCTTACAGACCATCTCTCGTGCGAATCCAAGGGGAGCCCAACTGGCCCCTGCAGTTCTGGCGGTTGCAGCCTGGCTCATCAAAAGTGGCAGTGTGGGTGCGGCACCGGCTTCTAGCAGGTGCCCAGGATCTGAGGACAGGGATTTCCCTAGCATGCGAACACTGGCACCCCGGTAGAGGGTAGCAGGGGGAGAGAGAGCGAGCTTGGCAGACACCGCACATTCTCACTGCACTTCCGTCCCCATCACCCCCGCACCCAGGTAGCCTGCAAGAGGTCACAGCCCCCCACCCGGGCACCATGGGAGAGTGATCACCGCCACCCAACCCCTGTTCCACATCTCAACCCAGAGCCTGGCCCAAATCGGACGATCAGGCACTGCCAGCCGCTGGTCATCGTCTGTGGGGTGATGGGTTGGGTCCGGGCCCTGTGCCCAGCTCCCTCAGCAACTGGGTGCAGGGCAGTGGCCCCGCCACCCACCACCTCCACTCATTGCCATCTGCAGGACAATTGGCGGGGTGATCGGGCCCCCACTCCCACCCACCTTGGCCTGGTGCCACCCACTCACCTGCTCCACCATCCTGCCACAGTCCCACTTTCTTGCTGGCCCATTGGGGCTGAGAGCGCCTCCACTGCTGCCCGCTGCCAGCGCTGCATCATCGACACCTGCCATGTTTCTCTCCCTGGTGGTCAGCGCGTGTCATAGGGAGCGGTCAAACTCCTGGTTGAGGGAACAATTTACATATTAAGTTTTTGGTTTTTTTAATTAAAATTTTTTATTGATTAAGGTATCACATATTTGTCCTCATCCTCCCATTCCCATCCCACATCCCTCCCTACGCATGCCCCCACCCCCCTGTTGTCCTTAACCACTGGTTAGGCTCATATGCATGCACACATATAGGGCTAGTGACCCAGTGCACAGATTCATGCACATTGAAAGGAAATGAATTAGAAGGTGGCCGGCTGGGCGGGACTGGGTGAGACAGGCTGGACATGCCCTGGAGCCAACCTCCCGAGGTCCCTCCCCAGCCCCCACACCTGGGGATGTGCTGGGGCTCGAAGGGCGTCTGCAGAGTGAGCTGGGTCCCTCCAGTAGGTGTGTTCCCTCGGCCTGGCCTGTGGGGATAGGGCAAAAACCTGCTCTCTGACATCCCGCGAGTTGCCCCAGAGGGGGAGTAGGCACACTGCAAAGTTGCTATTGCTCGGCAGCTCCTGTGTTGAGCATCTGCCCCCTGGTGGTCAGTGCACATCATACCTACTGGCTGGTCGGCCTGTCGGCTTTTCGCTTAGCCTTTTATATATATAGATATGTAACAACCCCAACAATACATTTTGATAGTAATCAATTTGTATGATTTTCTATTTTTAAAAAGGCTGAAGGAGGAAGAATAAATGTATAGGGCTTGTTATAGTAACTTTCTTACAATCTCTGTTTCTCTGTATTCCTGTGAGTTCGCATTAACATCACGTGTCATCTCCTTATTTCAATAGGCTGTGCAACCACTTACCTCCTTTATTCTGCTATTGCTAAATATATTACTTTTAAGTATGAAATAGGCCCTGCAATACCATTATATACATATTGTTGTATACAATTGCTTCTTAAACCAGTTAAGAGGAGAAAGGAGAGGAAATCCGTATTTATACTGTCTTTTATAATTACACAATTCCCTTACTGGTGCTCTTTGTTTTTCTATATGGATTTGTATTAATATCTGGGGTCACTTGATTCCTCCTGAAAACCTTCTTTTGTGTTTTTTCTAAAGTTGATTTGCTATAGATTTTCTTCAAGTCCCAACACTGTTTCAAATAAAATCAGTTCTTTGGGGGAGAACTTCAGAGATCTCTGTGACCATGGACTGCCTCTCTCCCTGGGAAAATATCTCTGAGCCACTGCTCCTCCCTGGGCAGGGGTGGTAGCCTCTGGTCTTCCCCACTTGCCTCTCCCATCTTGAAAATTCCTAACTACAAGTGACTAGAGGGAAGGTGATCAGGTCAGGCAATCTCAGCCTGCTGTACATCAGCAGAGCCTTCACTCAATGAGTGGGGCTGGGTGCAGGTGGCGAGCCCCAGCCTCCTGGAATTTAGTCTCTGCAACTCAATGTTGGAGGCAATGAGAAATACTGGTGGCCTGCCTCTCCTAGTGACATACCTTACCCTGCTTGAAAGAGGGAAGAGGGAGCCACATCTTGTTGACCACACCCACCAGGAACCTGCAATGGAGCTTTTGTCAAACTGAATTAGTGAAGAAATTCAGTGAAATCCAAGAACCCTCCCCTTTGCTTAGCTTTCAGAAATTCCTTTTATGGTTGTTGAATCACTGCTTTGTATTCAGTGCTTTAGGTTTCACATTACTCTAAGTCCTTCACTTCTAATTAATGGGTCTTTAGGAATTCCAGAAAGTCACATGATATTGGACAAGTGAATAAAAACCCAACCATCCAGTGAAAGACAGAGAAGTGACAGAAACCACTCCAACCTACACTGAGGAGAAAAAGGAGGTAAGAACTTTATTGCGAAAACACCATACATTTTAGTCATGCATATTAACTTTGTTTCAGAATGGATTTCTTGGTTTAGAAGTAACCCAGGTTCCGGTTGCCAGGTGGAGGAAGGATGAGGCTGGGTGAAAATGTGGAAGGGACTAAGGAGTACAAATGGGCAGTTAGAAAACTGTCACAGGGATGTAAAGTACAGTCTAGAGAATGTAGTCAATAATATTGTGATAATTATGCAGGCTGCCAGGTGGGAACTAGACCTATAAGGGGTATCACTTCCTAACTTATAGAAATGTCTAACCACTATGTAGTACGCTGAAACTCATACAATATTGAATGCCAACTGTAATTAAAAATAAACTCTTAAAAATAAAATAAAACATAGCCCAGTTTCGCCAAATCCAATTTCTTAGTGCCAACGGCTTTCTTACCCTTTACAAGTAGAATTTGGCCCCACCACTTTACTAAAATTTTCTCTTTAAAGAACCTATTGTGGTGCATCACTAAAGTCAACATTTTGTTTATCTGACCTCTCTGTGCTTTCAAGCAGTTTTGTTCTTGCTTTCTGGAAATCCTGCCTCTGAATTCCTTGCCTTGGCATGAACTTCACTCCTCACCTACTTGTCTAACAGCAAAAAACTGCATGTCTTTTTTATTTTAATTTGGATTCTAATCAACCAACCCTTAACTGCTTGGCTGTAATAAATATCTGGCATGAATTTCAACTTCTAAAGAGAACAGTCATTATCTGGAGTAGCCAGACAAGGAGGAGTGAGGAAGGAAAGAGTTATGACAGCAGAGATCATGTCCCCTGTCTGCAGCACCCAAGACATGTAAGTTCCCTCCTAGACTTGCTCTTCCGGGCCCATGTTCCTTAATGTACACCATAAGCGTCTATACACACAAACAACGGACCTTCCCCACACACCACACACGTATATAGCTGCAAACCTCACATACAACTCTGGTCGCCCAATTTTAAAATCAGATGTTAGTGACATCTCTGGGTTTGTAAAGAAAATTATGGTAACATAAATCTGTAAATATTCCAGCACATATGGAAAGACACTACAGTTGATGAAATATATATATATATATATATATATATTGTAATAATGTTGCTTTTGCCACAAAAGTCACAAAATATCGTGATGTGTGGGGATGGTTTTCGTTTTGGATGCTTGCCAGTTAACTGGTTAACATCAACAACAACAGGTGCGTAAAGGCAACCCTCACACTGGAAGCACAGATTGGCACTGGAGGGTAGGGGGCAGCAGAAGGCTAGTACTGGGCCTGGCTACCAGCAGCTCAGGCCTCCCCTTTGGATCAGAGGCCTCTCTGAGGCAACCAGAGCTCATCCACCTTCTCACCAGTACAAGCTGCCTCTCTGGCACCCCCCAGGGCTACACAAACAGCCCTGCTTTGGGGGAGAAGGAATGGATCCTCCCTCAAATGCCAAAAGGGGCTAAATTCTTCCTGGGATGGATTGAGTAAACCCCATTCACTTGCAGAGGTTCCTGGAGGAGTATATTCCCCTCCATCTCTCTGTCCCTCCTCAAGGATGGGGGGAGTTAAGACAGCTGAGATCCTGTCCCCTGTCTTCAACACACAAGCACCACCACCTCCTCCCCACCCGCTACCTCCAGGCATTGGAGAAATTGAGGGGAAAGGTGGTACTTAATTTACAGACAATTTAATTCCTGAAAGATTGTCTCTGATTATTTTTTAATTTAACAATACTTAATACTCCAAAGATATTCCAAAGCTGTGTGCTATAGAATAATTCCATTCATCACCAACTGTTAGAAATAACTATAAAATCTAATGGTGTTTGTTTACCAGGCATTGTTTCTCATGTGTGGTCCATACAAGAACTATCTCAGAATATCCTGTCACACTTGCTGAGAAGTCAAGGCTTCGGTAGTTTTTACCATCACTTCAGATGACTGACTCTCCTGAAGAGTAGCTTTGGAAACCAACTAACTACACACAGGAGAATTATTTCATTTTACTTGTTTATTTTAACTTAACAGCTTTTGGATTGGGTATTTCAGTATACTCACTCATTTTCAAAAAATGTTTGTGAACTTATCTATTCCTACCAAAATTTTATATATTCAGTCCAAGAAAAATACTGCAATTCCTCCTGCTTATAACACAGCAGTAGATGACTAATGTTTATTCCCCAACTCTGCTCCTAATCCCCTTTAGAAAAGAAAACAACAACAAAAGAACCAGAAAAATAGTACAGAGAATGTGTGTTTAAAATTTTTATGTTATTTTCTGAGAAAAAGATTTCAGAAAGAGATTTATATCTTGGCAATTTGCAGCTTACTGAACAGATTAACACATTTCAACACATTGCCTAACTTGCTCATTGTTAAACACTACATTAATCCTGGAAAAGTCTTTTAATTATGGAGACCCTGTGTGTTATCAGTCTGTACAGTGATGAGTCAGGCAGAAATTCTTGCTTTTTCTGTCGCACTGATAAGAAATTGCAGGCTCACAGAGGTAAGTTTCTTTTTCAAGGTCTCACTAACAGGAAGTGATTTGAACCCTGGGGTTTGAACCCTCGTAGCCACTCCAGAATCTGTGCCCAGACATCCCAGGACTGCTCTGGGTTCCTCCAACAGGACTCATCTCCTCGGTGTCCTCCATCCCCGTCAGTGTCCTCCCTCCCAGCTGTTACTGCTGCTCCTGTCCTGCCTGAGTCCTACTCATGGGATGTGTCCTCCACGTGCTCACAACTGGGTAAAGAGATGTCACTGTTCAGTCCAAAGCCAAATCTTCACCTTTACTTTGAACCTAACCTCCCTGCCCTCTTAGACACTCAAATTTTTAATCAATACTAACATAGGATTCAGTATGCACCACATGATTTTAAGAGCGTTATACAATTCATCATATATTTCATCTTCCTAAAGATCATAATGACCAAGACATTGTCATTTTTAGTGTAGCCATTTTATGGAAGAACAAACTGAGACACAGAGAAATTACTCTTTCCAGGTCACACGGCTAGGAAAGCATGGAGCACATGAATGTTGTGTAGGATTGTCTTTGAGAAAGTGAAGGGACTTTCAAAGCACTTTGACTACTTCCTGTCCCTTGATTGCATGGAACACCCACTGTGATGAAAACAGTAAAGTAGGACCTCTCCCAGCTGTGTGACTCTGGCAGCTCTGGGCACACCCAAATTCACCCTGGCTACAGACTCTCCTCCCTGCCAGCCTAGAAACAAAAAATATATTTTCATTCTAGTTTAAATAAATCAATTCCTGCATTCATAACTGTATCTGGGTTCCATAAAGAACTGCATCATGGTGTTTTGAGAGGGATTCTCATTGTATGTCTTCTTCTTCCTCTCAAAATCTCCCCTCCTCCAACTGCTACAGCTCCCAGGATTCACTACATTTCTCCTCCTCAAGGTCACAGAGCACATTTATTTCTCTTTTGCTGAGAGACCTTTCCTGACCATCCTCTATTTAAATTCAGCCCCTGTGCTCCCTATCTCAGTTCCTGCTTGTTTTTTCCTGAGCACTTTCCATCATCTAATATACATGTACTATGCATGCAGCTTATTTCCTTTCTGCATTTTATGTCTCCTCTTATGAAAATAGAGCTTCACAAGGCAGGAATTGGTATCCATTTTGTTCACTACTTGCTACTGAGCACATAGAACAGTGCCTGTCACATGGTAGGTGCTCAGAGAATATATGCAATTGCTGAGAAACCAAATCATTCTGGAAGTCCAGGTATCTTCTCTGGTCACTTCCCATCTCCTGCATATCCCATTCTGCCTCTACTTACCCCATATGTTAATGTTCTCACAGCTCCATCATCTGTGTTTTGTTTTGCTCATTCTATTCCTTTTGTGCATCATATGGGCAAGATTGTATTAGGGTTTATTTAAAGAGCAATATGATAATGTACATAAGGAATCTGTGCCAGGCCTCGACATACTAGGCTATACTAATACTTACCTTTTAGAAGCATACAAAATGTAGGAAACTGGTTTTTAAGTTCTACACACAGCAAGCTGACATGCATGTGACTTGTGTAACCAATAGATATGACTTCTGGATCCTGTGTTGTGATGAGCTGCTCCACTGGGTTACAGCTCACCATGGCCTCTGGATACACCATGATGCACCCCATCTGTCTGGTGGAAAATCAGAATAATCAGCTGACAGTAAACCCAACAGCACTGGAGATTCTAGACCAGATCTCTCAGCCTGTGGTGGTGGTGGCCATCGCAGGTCTGTATTGGACAGGAAAATCCTACCTGATGAACCGCCTGGCAGGACAGAACCATGGTGAGTGTTGTTCTGGGGTGGGGGCCATTTGCTTGGAGACAGTGGTAACACAGACTGATCACATCTCCTTCAGGGTCATCTTAAAAAGGAACACAACTGCTTCCACTGAAGAAAAGTCCTAACTGTCCTGATGAAATAAGTATCTTAAACCCTATTGTTCCAGAAAACCTCACGCTTTCAGTCAGTAATAAGGGGTTTCCCAAATTAATCCAAAGATCCACCCATTATTCTTGATCCCAGCCACTCCTTTTGCTGAGGAGCTCAGCTCCAGCAATTATTTCTTTCCTTTCTCTCCCATCACTTTTGCCCTAAATTTCGGGGCCTTTTCAACTAGGACACAAATAATGTTGAATATGTCCTGTTTTCATAAAGGGATGAAAGGAATTACAGACAACAGTATATTCTATATATTCCATATCTCCATGGGACTACCATCCAATTTTTCTGCAGTTCTAAGTAAAACTTTGCTAAATTATACACTCTTTTCTGTATCTAGTCTTTTCCAATATGTGAACTATAAAACAGAAGAGTGCACAAAACATACATATATACAAAGTTAATAAACATAAAGTGATGCTCTGTGTAATCACTGTCCATATGAAGGAATAAAATACTACCAGCACACAAAAGCCCTAGAAGTACCCTCTGACACCTCACGAGAGCTCACCAATGTTTTTATTTTCATGGTGCATGCTTTCACTCTTACTTGGTAAAAGTGATTTTACAAGCTGTGTATGCTTTTGTAAGAATAGCTTAAATATATATAAAGGGAAATCCATTCAGATATTTTTTTTGGATTCTTGCTTCTTTTGCTCAAGAAAAAGTTTAAGTTTTACCTAGTTTGTCATATTTATCTGTATTTATTTATTTTCACTGTTTTATAGTATCTATTGTGAGAAGATACCATAATATATTTATCTGTTTGATGTTCATGAACATTGGTTTTTTTCTAGCTATTTTAGTTTTGTGAATGATGCTGACATATGTCTTCTTGTTCACATATGCTGGTGCACATGTACACAAATTACCTTATGTGACAGACCCAGAAATAAAATTGCTGGGTCATGGAGTATATATGTTGTCAGCCTTTCTAGACACTCTCAAACAGCTTTTCAAGTTTTACATGCAATATATAGATTTATTAGCAGTAATTGAGAATTCTCCACATCCTCATAAAACTTTGGTAAAAGACTTCTTTTAAAATTTGATGATCTGATGTCTGTGTAGGTGCATATATTTGCTTCATTACAAATAAGTTTGAGCATCTTTTCACATATTAATTTCTCTTTGCAATTCCTATTTCCTGAGGTCGTTTTTCGTTTCTATTGGGTTGCCTTTTTTTGTTCTGAATGATTTTTAGAACAATCTACCTATAACTCAATTCTCTCTATGAAGACTACACACATTTTTATTTTAAATATTTTCCTGTGTGTCTCATCAGCTCAGCACCATTAGGGATTAAACCTCAATACACTGAACTGCACTGATTAATAGCAATATCTCTCATTGTCCTCTCACTGAGTCTCTTTCTTTTTGTCTCACTCATTCTCTCCCTTTCCTTCCACTCTCCCTTTCTCCTTTGTGCATCACAATCTTTCCCATTTGCTTCCAACAAAACATTTTGTCTTGGTCTTTGTCATAGCAATAATCTAGACCTATCAGGGAAGAACACTTTTCTTTGCCTGTGTTAAATGAACTGACAGCCAGGTTTTGAGGATTAAAGGTTTGAGAACCCTAAGGGAAAGGTATGAATTAAGGAATTTCAACACCATCCTTTCAATTCTACTCAAGTTAACATCAGGTAATAACAAGGTGCTGTTTCGTTGTTGAGTAGATCCCACCATTCAAAATATTTTAACACAAGTAGGTATAGTCAATAATATTGTAATAACTATGTATAGTGCCAGGTGGGACCTTAAAATAGAAGTGGGAACACTTTGAAAAGTATATGATTATCTAACCATTATGCTGTACAACTGAAACTAACACAATATAATGTTGAAAGTAGACATCTGAATTGTGACTCTAACACCCAACTCATAAAATAATAAAAAAAAAAATAGAAGGATTGGTGCCCAGTCAAGATCCAGGAGCAAGACCAGGTCACTACTTTCTTCCCTTGTTGATAATTTTTTTTTGTGGGGGAGTTTTACCTCCCATAACTGAGAGTGATAATATCCAATTACACCTACTTTTACTCATTGGGAAAACTGGGAGTTCAAATTACTCTGTATTACTAAGCAAACAATCAACTACTATCATGTTGTATCACGCAGGCCAGCTCAGGCTTTATACCCTCTCTATGGAGAATTCATTGGATGTGGAAATAGAATATTCTGAGCCAAACTGAACCAACCTCCCTACACATTCCATCATGTCCATTTCTAGTCCCCATTGAAGGAAATATTGGCCTATGGCAGATGTTAAAAATGTTGAACTGTTGGACAAGACATATCATGCACCAGTTCTTGGGCATATCCCTCATCTGCTCCCCACCTGTAAGTATAAGCCTTTTGAAAGAGGAGCAAGTAAAAGTTGAGTATCACAGGTCTTTTCTGTTTTCACTTCCATTATATCCCAACCTGGGGCAGTGAAAAAAAAAAAATAATAAAAAAAACACAAAAAAACACTCCACATTTCCTTGAAGAAGAGAAAATAAATGAGAAAACTACAGGAATGAAAGGAAAGAAAAAAATCCAACAAAGCTGATTATCAGTCCAGTTCCTGTCAAGACACACAAGAACCTCTCAGAGGGTAACTAGTGAGTGTTTAATAGAGGGACTAATACAATGGCATAAGCAGGCCACAGAGAACTAATTGGAGATGAGGAAGGACTCAGAAGGTGGCTATTGCAATGGCCAAGTAACTATAGTCACTCCTATAGCATGAACAAACAGGCAGAAAGTGAAACCAGAATGTGGCAAAGACCAGCACTTATGGATGGAGCTAAATGAAAGGGCTATGACCCACTGAGAGGAACTGAGGCACTAGGACACCAAGGCTCACTAAGGGGTAAGCAGGGGAAACACATGCCTGACATCTAGTCTCATGCTGGCACCTCCACTTGTGAAACTTCATCAGAATCTGAAGGACAAGGAAGGTCTTCAGTGGTAGAAAAAAATATAAAGGTCAATAGAGGTTACAGTAATTCTGAAAAGTGACATAGCTTGAGCCATTGATAGTATAGAGTGAATAGAAAACAGAGTGTTTCTTGAGAAGGTCCTTAACATTTATAAATGGATAGGCTGTCCTTGCTGAAACAAAAGCAATCTTACTCCCAGCCTGGCACTCACATTCTGATAACTTTAACCAATGTAACCTATGGGCAGCCTGCACTATCTGCTGTTACTCTATCCGCTTTCTCCTCTTCCTTTGCAGGTTTCCGTCTGGGCTCCACAGTGCAGTCTGAAACCAAGGGCATCTGGATATTGTGTGTACCCCACCCCTCGAAGCCCAACCACACTCCGGTCCTTTTGGACACTGAGGGCCTGGGCGATGTGGAAAAGGTAAGGCAAAGCATCTTCTTTGTTTTTGATACTCCACTTTCATTTTAATTTGCAAACTTCATTCAACTTATTTCATATATTTTTCTGAACTATAAGTCCACTTAAAATGAGGTGTTAAATTTTGTTTCCTTGAATTTACTTTCTTGGAAACTCAATACTTTTCTTAATAGGTATATATCTTCTTATTTTTACACTTGGTAGAAAGTTACAAGATAACAAATATGTATTGGGCATCTAAATTCTAAGGTTTTGTGTTAATTAGTACAGATATGCATGATTTTGGAAAAGGCTCAGAGCTTGGTTGGGAGATAAGAAATATGCAGTGTTATCAGTACAGGGTATAATGGATATAAGGAGTGACATATTTAATTAGTCTTCAGGATAAGAAAAACATCCTGGAGAAAGCTATAATTATGAGATCAATATGTCTAGTAGTTAAGGTATCTGAGGTTGATGTTCTTGAAGGTAGGAAACATAAAAATGGGGTTTCATTAAATAACATCTATATTATAAAAACCCCATGGCTGTGATGATGTCACGCCATAACAACCAAACGCCAAAAGGCACCTGCTGAACATCATATGATTTCTTCATAGGAACAAGTAAGTGTTTCTCTGTTCAATTCTCATCTTCCAACAAAGGTCAATTTAAGTGTTCCTGAGAAGGAAAGTTTAGGGCAGGAAACTATTCTTATCTCCCTCCACAACTGTTTTCAAGGTGGGCCGGGCTGTGGTGAGGTGCCCGCGGGTGGGCGGTGCTGCATGCATGGAGAGGTGTGCACGGGTTGGCAGGGACTTGATGCTGGGTCCGGTGGCATGTGGGGTCTGGGTCTCTTGAGATTTCACATGGTGGGCCTCTACTATTTAAATAATTTCCAAAAACACTTCAGCTACACCATACACGTTAATTAATGTTTTAGCCCAAGTCTCTGGGTTTTAGAGAAGAATTCCTCCCTGACTTCTATTAATTCATGAGCTAGACCCACCAAAAACTTTGTAAATGAGATAATTTTAGGTAGTTTGTCTTTACTGTGCTAGTTGCCCTCAATCTTGAGTCCTTATGTGTAATAGCCAGAGTCTAATTTGAAAGTAGGAGGGGTGGGTCTTTGGCTTCCATTACCCCAAAAGGAGTAGGGGCAGGAATTTAGATATTCTGAATTTTAATATTAATTTTTCATTGAATTTATTGGGTTGACACTGGTTAACAAATTTATACAGGTTTCAGGTGCACGATTTTACAACACATTATCTGTACACAATATTGTGTGTTTACCACCCAAAGTCAAGTCTCTGTTCATCACCATTTATCCCTTCTTATACCCTCCTCCAATTTCTCCCATGCCCCTTCCCCAGCAGTCACCACACTGTTGCCCTGCCCATGAATTCTTTCTCTTTTTTCACTTTTGCTCAACACCTCCATCTCCACCACCCAATCCCTCACCCACCTCCAAGACTTGTCAGCCTGCTCTCTATCTATGAGTCTGCCTCTATTCACATATGAGTGAAATCATATGATACTTGTCTTTCTCTGAATGGCTTATTTCACTGAGCATAATTCAAGTTTGAAGTACTCAGTAATGACCTCAGTGTAAGCACAAGATGGTCTACTGATTGCTAACAGATTGTAATTTACATAAACCTTCTTCTTTTTAACTAATTACATTTGTAAAGGAGACAAAATGTAACTGTCAACTGATAGCTGGAGAAGTACTTCCTATCCTTAAAACTTTTCTAGCAGTGTCCAATTCTATTGTATAGTCACTCATGATTTAAACTGAATGTTATGTTCAGCCTCACCATCTATTCCTACCACACACATAACCACTACTTCAATCAAATAAAATAACATGTAGTATCTTTGTGTGAAGACACTCTCTGACAATTCTGATTGGCTTCTGTAGATCCTTCCAACAGCCTGGTCCTCTTCTCTTCAGAATTCCACATTCTGCCCATTCTTTAGAGCAAAGCCCAGTTACTTTCAAACTAATGGGATTGTTTCTCACTCAGACATAATCTATTCTTGGCCTGAAACACAGAATACTTTTTCGGGATTTTGCAGTCCCCCTTTGTATTTTCCATTATAACATTAGGTTGCACTCCTGTCAGAGTTGATCATCTTGGATGCATTTACATGTTGCCAGGTATCAATGCACCTCCAGCACGTCATCTTTGGAGGTCAGAGATTGCCCTGTGAATCTTTATATCCACAAAATTAAATACAGCATCTGGCATTTTTTAGATGTACAAGGAGAAATTGGTAAATTTAACTGACAAGCATTTGTGTGCCTAGTAACCCCGTGGTCAAGAGAAAGTGGCAAATAAATCATTAACCACATATTATTGAACTAGAGGCCTGGTGCATGAAATTGGTGCACTCAGGGATGTGGGAGATCCCTCAGCCTGGATTGAGAGATGGCACAGTCCAGGCCAAGGGAGCCCACCGATGCATGATTAGGGCCGGGGAGAGACATGAGAGGTTGGCCTGCCAAGGAGGGAACTGCAGGAGGCCTCCAGGGTGTGTCCAGCCCATCTTGCTCAGTCTGGATTGGTTGGACCCCAACAGCAAGCTAACTTACTGGTCGGAGCATCTGCCCTGTGGTGGTCAGTGCATGTCATAGAGAGCATTTGAGCAGTCTTAGCATATCATTAGAATATGATGCTTTGATTGGTTGAACCAACGACCAGACACTTAGCATATTAGGCTTTAATTATATAGGATACTTCTATGTTCCTGGGACTGTTTTAAACATTTTGCAAACATTTACATTGTCATTTACTTCTTTTAATAGCTAAGGAACTCAGGCCATGAGTGGTATCAATGTCAATACCGAAAAGGAGGTTTGAATTTATCACTGTCTTCACAGTGTATGTTATTTGCCCTACTACTCATAGTAGAGCTGGCATAGTGCATGAACAACTGAATGGATGAATAAATGGAAGATACCTCAGTCTCCTTCTCTGCACTTTCTTGGGTGACTCAAAAAAGGACTCACGGATCTTTGCCCTGGCTGTACTTCTGAGCAGCATGTTTGTCTACAACAGCATGAGCAGCATCAACCACCAGGCCCTGGAGCAGCTGCAGTATCCCTCCAGGAACCAAATCACCATGTTATGGAGTCTTTGTAAATGTAACTGAGACTATTTTGTGATTTTTGTTTTTTTTTTCATGTCAATAATCAAGGTTGAGGAGAAAGGACACAGAGTGAATGGAAATGTTAATAAAAATTATTTCTGGGTGAAATATGAGAATTTTGGTGTAGAGCATTTCTCATTCCTTAGCAAAAATCACAGCTATGTGACTAAACTAGCAAAGCTAATCAGGACATAATCCTCTCCCAGCTGTGGTGAAGGAGATGACTTAGCCAAGTTTTTGAGTTTCTTTCTATGCTTTGTTTGTGCTATATGGGATTTCATGCTGGAGTTGAAGTTAGTTGGAGGCACCATCACTAAAGATGAATACCTGGAGAATGGCTTGAACTTGGTTCCAGGTATCAGAGAATGGTCTGGGTCGTGGAGGATGAAACATTTGACTCTTACTTTATTTCTCACATTATATTTCTTTATTTAAATGACAACACAATTTATTGAGGGCCTTCTATGTAGATGCTATCTATTTGACTTCTTTTTTAAAAAAAATTTATTGGGGTGACATTAGTCAACTTGAACATATAGGTTTCATGTGTGGATTACTAATTTACAAAATCTGTATATAGGATGATGTGCCCACCACCCAAACTCAAATCTTCTTCTTTCACCTCATATTAGGACCCCTCCCTAGGGCAATCACCACACTGCTGTTTTTATTCATAAGTTTCAATTTTATATTCCACACTAGAGGACTGGTGCATGAAATTCATGCACGGGGGTGGTCCCCTCAGCCCAGTCTGCACCCTCTCCAATCCGGGACCCCTTGGGGGATGTCTGACTGCTTGTTTAGGCCCGATCCCGGGGATTGGGCCTAAATCGGCGGTTGAACATCCCTCTCACAATCCTGGACCACTGGCTCCTAATCGCTCACCTGCCTGCCTGGTTGCCCTTAACTGCCCCCTGCTGCTGGCCTGGTTGCTCCCAACTGTCCCCTCCCCGCCAGCCGAGTCACCTCTCACTGCCCCCCCTGCCAGCCTAATCACCCCCAATTGCCCCCCTGACAGCCTGGTCACCCCCAACTGCACCTCCCCACCAGCCTATTTGCCTCTTACTGCCCCCTTCCCCTGCCAGCCTGATGGCCCCCAATTGCCCCCCCTCCTGGCCTGGTCATCTCTCACTAACCTTCCTGCTGGCCTGGTTGCCCCACGCAGCCTGCTTGTTCAGTCCTTTGGTCGTCCCTCACTAACCCCCCTGCCAGCCTAGTTGTAGGCAGCCATCTTGTGAGGGTGTGAGGGAAAATTTGCATATTACCTCTTTATTATATAGGATATGAGTGAAATCATATAGTTCCTAGCTTTTTCTGTTTGACTTATTTCACTTCGCATAATGTTCTCAAGGTCCATCCATGTTGTTGTAAATGACGCTATTTCATTCTTTCTTATGGTCCTGTAGTACTCCATTGTGTATATATACCAAATCTTCTTTATCTAGTCCTCTATCGTAGGGCACTTTGGCTGTTTCCAAATCTTGGCCACCATGAATAATGCTGTACTGAACATAGGGTTACATATATCTTTGCATATAAATGATTTCGAGTTTTTCGGATATATTTTAATAATGTTTTGTAAATTTCAGTATATAGGTCTTTCACATTCTTTGTTAAGTTTAATCCTAGGTATTTTATTCTTTTGTTTGTGATTGCAAAAGGAATTGTTTTCGCCATTTCTTTTTCTGAAGTTTTGTTGTTGGTATATAGGAAGGCCACGGATTTTTGCTCATTGATTTTGTATCCTGCAACATGACGGTATTTGTTTATTGTTTCCAGTGTGTTTTGTTTTTGTTTTTTTGTTTTTTGTAGTCTTTAGGGTTTTCTATATACAGCATCATGTCATCCACAAAAAGTGATAGTTTTACTTCTTCCTTCCCTATTTGGATGCCTTATATTTCTTTCTCTTGCCTTATTGCTCTGGCTAGGATTTTAGTACTATGTTGAATAAGAGTGGTGATAGTGGACATCCTTGTCTTGTTCCTGATCATAGGGGAAAAGCTTTCAGTTTTTCACCATTGAGTATGATATTGGCTGAGGGTTTATCATATATGGACTTTATTATGTTGAGGTACTTTCCTTCTATTTCTATTTTATTGAGTGTTTTAATCCATAAATGTATGTTGCATCTTATCAAATGCTTTTTCTGCATCTATTGACAAGATCATATGATTTTTATCCTTTCTTTTGTTAATGTGGTGTATTACATTGATTGATTTGCCAATGTTGAACCATCCTTATTCCCCTGGAATGAATCCCACTTGATCATGATGTATTATTTTTTGGATGTACTGTTGGATTCAGTTAGCTAGTATTTTGTTTAAAATTTTTGTGTCTGTATTCATCAGGGATATTGGTCTGTAATTTTCTTGTTTGTGTTATCTTTGCCAGGTTTTGATATCACGGTTATATTGGCCTTGTAGAATATGTTAGGATGTATTGCCTCTTCTTCAATTTTTTGGAAGAGTTTTAAAAGAATAGGCTTTAATTCTTCCTTGAATGTTTGGTAGAATTCACTGGTGAAGCTGTCTGGTCCTGGACTTTTGTTTTTTGGGAGGTTTTTAATGGTTGGTTCAATTTCCTCACTGCTGATCATTCTATTTAGGTTTTCCAGTTCCTCATGATTTAGTCTAGGAAGGTTATATATTTCCAGGAACTTATCCACTTTTTCTAGGTTATTGAATTTGGTGGCATAACCTTTTTCATAATATTCTATTATGATCCTCTGTATGTCTGTGGTGATTTCTCTTTTCTCAGTTCTGTTTTTGTTTATATGGGTCTTTTTTCCTTTTTTCCTTAGTGAGTCTAGGCAGGGGTTTGTCAATTTTATTAATATTTCCCAAGAACAAGCTCTTTGTTTTATTGATTTTTTTGTATAGTCTTTTATTTCATTTAATTCTGCTCTGATTTTTATTATTTCTTTTCTTCTGTTAAACTTGGGGTGCTTTTGTTCTTCTTTCTCTAGTATTTTAAGTTGTCATGTTAGGTTGTTTACTTGGAATTTCTCTTGTTTCTTGAGATAGGCCGGTAGTGATATAAACTTCCCTCTTATTACACCTTTCACTGCATCCCAGAGGTTTTGATATGCTGTGTTATCACTCTCATTTGTCTCTATGTACCTTTTGATCTCATATTTTATTTCTCCTTTGAAATTTTTTTAGTAGTATTTAGATGTTTAATCTCTACGTGTTTATAGGGTGTTTTTTTTTTTTTTTACCTCCTTTTTGCAGTTGATTTCTAATTTCATGGCATCATGGTCAGAAAATATACTTGGAATAATTTCAATCTTTTTAAATTTGTTGATGCTTGTTCTGTGACCCAACATATGGTCTATCCTCAAGAATGTTCCATGTGCACTGGAGAAGAATGTATAGTCTGATGTTCTGGGATGAAATGTTCTGTAAATGTCAATTATATCCATATGTTATAGTATTTCATTTAAGACTGGTATTTCTTTATTGATTTTTGTTTAGTTGATCTGTGTAGAGCTGTGAATGGAGTATTAAGATCTCCAACTATAGTTGTGTTTTTATCTGTTTCTCCCTTTAGTTTTGTGAGCAGCTGTTTAATATATTTCGGTGCTCCCTGGTTGGATGCATAAATATTAAGAAATGTTATGTTTTATTGATGTAGTGTTCCCTTTATCAGTATAAAGTGTCCCATCTTTGTCTCTTGTTATCTTTGTTACCTTGAGATCTATTTTGTCAGATTTAAGTCTTGCTATACCTGCTTTTCTGTTGATGTTGTTTGCTTGGAGAATAATTTTCCACCCTTTTACTTTGAATCTGCCTTTGTCTCTGCTGTTTAGATGTGTCTCTTGTAGGCAGCATATGGTTGGGTTTTGTTTTCACTCTGCTACTCTGTGTCTCTTTACTGGTGAATTTACACCACTTATATTTAGGGTGATTATTGATGTGCGAGGATTTCCTATAGCCATTTTATCTTTTGTTTTCTGGTAATCTGTGCCTCCATTGGTTCTTTTCTTTTATGCTTCTACCAGAGGCCTGATGCACAAAATTCGCACAAGAGTAGGCCTTTGTAGCCCTGGCTGCCTTGCAGCCTTGGCTGCTTCGCGGGCCCACCCTCTGCCCACTGGTCATTCCGGAAGGTTGTTCCAAAAGGTCATTCTGGAAGGTAGTTCTGCCATCTGGTTGAATTAGCATATTAGCTCTTTATTATATAGGATCTGTTGTCTTTGTTTGGTGATATTCCATACATCTTTCCTCTGTTTCCTCTTTTTTGAAGCTATAGTCTTCTTTGGTGAATTTCTATGTGTGATAGCCATTAGTTTTATGAAAAGTGAAGTTGCATGTACTGTATACCATAGTTTTTTCCTTTTTGAGTGCATCTGATCTTCATCTTCCTTTGCCTGTTCATACCTGTCCCTCTTTCTCTTGTATGTTTTTATTGTCACAAATTATCCCTATTTATGCTGCAAAATTTTGGCAATCCTACTTGTATTATTATGACGTTATGTTCTTTTTTTCAGGTAGAATAACTCCTTTGAGTATTTCCTGCAATTGAGGTTTTCTAGTGATAAAATCTCTCAGCTTCTGTATGTCTGGGAATGTTCTTATTTCTCTGCCAGGGTTCTTGTCTCAGCATTACAAAGGGTTAAGCAATCTAGAGAAAGGCTGTGTGTAGATTAAGTAGGAGTCCAAGGACAAAAGATAAGTTTGAAAGGCATTGGGGGTCAGAGGAGCTTCAGCTAAAGGAACTAAAGACTCCTTATCTCAGGACCCCTTGCTTTTTATTAATACAATTTGTCCTAAGGCAAGGTGGAGATAATGCACTTCAAAGGGTGGGGTACAGAAGCATTGTCAGATTGGGGAATAGCCTACAGCTGTTCAGGTGTTTGACCAACAGAAGGCAATAACATGTAGATTAAGATGCCCTGAGCTGTCTGGCAGCAAACAAAAATCCTATTCAGGTTTGGGGAAAGTGCCCTTTAGCCACTCCAACAGGTAATTACATATGTGACTCAGCCCTTGTTGAGCTCCCAAGTTTCATCCACCTTTTGATAAAACTCTTGTAATTATGACATGCTGGAATTGGCTCCCGGTATTTCTCCTTCATATGTATAGGATAATTTTGCAGGATATAATATGTGTGGTTGGTAATTTCTTTCTTTCAGACAATTGAATATTTGGTTCCACTCTCTTCTGACTTGTACAGTTTCTGCTGAGAAGTCAGGTGAAATTCTGATGGGTTTTCCTTTGTAGATCACTTCCTTCGTTTCCCTGGATGCTTTGAGAATTTTTTCTTTGTCACTAATTTTTGACAGCTTCATTACCAAGTGCCTTGGATAGGGCCTCTTTGGATTGAGGTAACTAGGTGTTCTCTTTGCTTCTTGGATTTGAGGATCTAGTTCTTTCCATAGATTTGGGAAGTTCTCATCCACTGTTTGTTTTAATAGACTGTCCATTCCATACTCTCTCTCTTCCTCCTCCACTATGCCGATGATTCTGATGGTATTTTCTTTTTTATGGAATCAGAGAGGTCTCATAGGGCTATTTTGTATTTCTTTATTCTCAATTCTCTCTCTTCCCTATGCATCATTTCTTGATTCCTATCTTTAATATCACTATTTTTTTCCTCTAACTGGTTGGTTCTGTTTTCTATGCTCATCAGCTCACTCTTGATTTCTTTAATTGCCTGCTTCATTTCCAGAATTTCCACTATGTTCTTTTTTAAAAATTCAATTTCTTTGGAGAAATACTCATTTTGTTCAATGATTTGTTTTCTGAGTGAACTGAATTGCTTATCAGAATTTTCTCACATCTCATTGAGTATTTTCAGAACTGCAATCTTGTGTTTGCCATTCCAACAGCTAACCACTTGCGTGGCCGTTCCAACAGCTAGCCACTTGCCTGGTTAGCTCTCTGTTCCAACAGCTAGCCACTTGCCTGGTTAGCTCTCTGTTAGATTGACCAGCTGAGGGAAGTGCCCCTAACTGCTCTGCCAGGTCCCAGCTGTGCTACAGACATGCTACTATACTGTAGCCCTGTTCTGATTCCCTCCCATCTCCTCTCCCCACTTATTCCAAGGAGCCCACCTTAGTTATTCCAGTGTACAGGCCTCTCAGGCATGCATCCATGCTGAGCAGGGACTTCTTTGTTGAATTATAGGTGGTTATTTTGTTGAAATGTTAGGGGGAGAGGATAGACATGCCCTTAAGCTACCATTCTTCTGATGTAACTCCCACATTATATTTCTGACCAGAGGATCTACACTAATAAAAGAGAAATATGCAAATTGACTGTACCTCTGCAATGACCACCAGCCAATCAGGAGTGAATATGCAAATTAACCCAACAAAGGTGGGAGGTTAATTTGCATACACAAGTCCTGAGTGGCTTGGCAGGATGAGAAGCCTGCTATGAGGGGGAGGGCAGGATCGGAGAGAGCTACAGGAGAAACACTCCAGCTGGGAGCCAAGATTGCCGGCCCCTGGCCAAAGCAAAGAATCCAGCCAAAGCAAAGACAGAAGGTGGCAGCTGAAGCAAAGGCTTGGGTCCTGGGTGCTGGAGGAAAACTGGTGCCAGCAGCCAGGGGAAGGAAGGCCTATTCTTGCACGAATCTTTGTGCAACGGGCCTCTAGTTATAATATAAAGTTCTATATGGCAATCTCTGACCTCCAAAGATGACTTTCTGGGATATAAATATACATGGAAACATGTTGAAGCATCACAATGTAAATGCATATAAGGTGATCAACTCTGCCAGGAATGAAACCCAATGTAGTATGTAATCAACTGAGCCCTATCATTTAGCACTAAAGGTCAATTTTTATTTCTCATTGTATTGAAGCCTGTGCCAATGGTGATATGAGTATGATAGGTGGGTATGGTTTCAATTGTTATTAATACTGAAAAAATTCAGGTGACCAGAATATAAGCTGGCTAAGGAAATGAAATATCCAACGTTTTATCAAAGATTTTAACAAAATTGATACCATGAAAAAAATTTGAGGATAACAACTGGTGCTAAGATGTCCTAAGGTGCTACGATGCTGAAATATTTGTTTTCAGAATAAGTTTAGATTTCCTCTGCTTCTTTTGGAGAAAAATGCCCAACTGTATGGAAGATGGTTAACACAGGATCACAGAGATATCAAATGGCTTATTTTTTAAACATATTTCATGTTGCCTATCCTAATAGCTCCCAAAATGAACATATTCTTCCAGTAAGACTGTCAAATCATTTGTTATCACTCTCTTATAATATCACTCTCTTCATTCTACAGCCTGTTATCATGCTAATAGAATAAATTAATTACACAGAATAGATTTAGCAGAGAAAAAAATGGGTGGTACCTGGAAGCATGTCCATTTTTGCTATTTAATATTTTATTTATTTATTCAAGAATCATTTATGGAACAGCTGACATATGCTAAGAATTACTCAGTGTGACATTGTCACATCCAATATAATCTGATATACAGAACAGGTGAAAAATTTAAGTGGCATTAGGTTAACCTTGCATAATTATATGGTGTGCATGTGTTACTCTGATTTTTAGAAGTTCTTTACTGTTCTGAGTATTGTGTGTTCTAGCAATATCATAAATTGCCATATATCTACCAGGAAATATTTGACTCTTACTTTAGAACCTACATTATATTTCTGACATGAGGACTATAATATCCAAAGTATTTCTGACAATTTTTGGGATTAATCTATCATTCACAAATATCTAATTAATAGTGAAGCCATTGAATACCATGGAAGGGCCAAGGAAAATAAATATGTTTCTTCAGAAGGGATGAATGTCTCCATGCCTCCTCTTTTTCCTCAGAAGTATTTCTTTTATATTACAAAAATATAAAAATAAATCGGCTTTGTGAAGATTAGCATTACATAGATATTCATGATTAAATAAAAGGAGATATTCAAGCAGCACAATTACAATGATGTAAAGACCCTTGGAAATGAATATCTTTTCCTGAAGACTGTATCAGCAATCACTGCTCTTTTATTTCTTTCTTTATTATTTTTTTCCCTACAGGCAAGGATCCCAAAATACAGCAACCCAACATCCCTAAAAAGTATATCAGGAAGTTCTTTTCCATGAAAAAGGGCTTTTTATTATCATTATTATTTATTCTTTTACTGGCCTACAAATGAAAAAAGCTTGTTACAACATATGGAGTACACGTCAGAAAACCAATTAGACTGCAGTTTCCAGGAGCAATCCAATCATTTCTGTAACTATATCTTCACAGCTGCAAAAACCAAGACTCTCAGAGAGGGAATCATTGTCACTGGAAATTGTGAGTCTCCTTTGTTACAGCACTTTTCTCTGCAGTTCATTGTGTGTGATTGTACTGGGTTTGTCAGTAGTTCTGTTTCCTTCTCTAAGTGATGTGGAAAGCAGAGATTCATGCCACACATAGACATGCATGTTTTTTCATTAAAATTTCCAAATATGAGGGATTGTTGAAGCCCACTGTGTTTCGTGAAACTAATACAGTAATGACATAAGCACAAACTGCTGTTAAGGATAGGAATCTGTATGATGATAATAAGACCAATTAGAAAAAATATATAGCAGAACATGAGTCACTGAGAGTTCATTAGAGCTTGAGAAGAAAAATTAACATGTAGTCTTATGTACATGGCTAGATTCATGGATCTATGCCACTTCAGCAGACATACTGTGCCCTGGGCTAAGACGAGGCCATGCTTGATTTAATATTTGATTCACCATCCTGACTCTTTAATGATTTTTTATATTGGTCCAAATTTTCATTGAAAATTTTGACCACAAATTATCTTCTTTATCTACCAGTAAATTAAACTCTTTTAAAATTTATTTCAATTGGGAAAATGTTTCAGGAAAACTTTAAATATATTGGTTGAAATCATTATGTTTACATTATCATGAGATGAATTTAAGAACCATAAAAGAGAGGGTATATAGGAGATACAATGATGTTATTACAAGGAAGTGTATTTGTAGCATGTAAAGGAGGAGGAGACAAGAATGAGGACAAGGAGGATGGTTGGGAATAAGGATGAAAGAGAAAACAGAAATCATCATTTCAATAAAATTTTTGTTTTTCATTTATTTATTTTTAGAATGATGATCTCTAAAGCTTGTTATACAGTGAGTAAGAACTTCCCGTCCATTTTCTGAATATCTTGTGTCATTATGGGCTGGGTAATTTGTCAAAGGCCTATGTGGATGCCATCAACAGTGGAGCAGTGCCTTGCTTGGAAACTGCAGTGATTACTCTTGCTGAGCATGAGAACTCAGTCGACATGCGGATGGCAGCCGATCAATACAGTGAGAAGATGGCTCAGAGAGTGAGCTTCCCCCAGACATGCTGCAGGAGCTGCTGGACATGCACACAGCCTGTGAGAAGGAAGCCATTGCAATTTGAATGGAGCACTCCTTCAAGGATGACAAGTGGAATTTCCAAAAGAAACTTATGGTAATATGTCTTAGCATATATCCTTCCTAATTCCTGTTCTTCTAGATTGATGCCTAGACATCTTCTTTTTGACCAATAGTTCATGGGTTGCCCATTGTAAAAGAAGTTTGGATTCAGGTGAGGGTCCGGGATCTATAGTCTAGTATTCATCTTTTTTCTGTAAGATTGGCTCTTTATTTCCATTATGGCAAAGCAAATTAACATGTGCTTAATAGAAGTTTGCACAAAAACACAATTTATTAGTTCACAATTCTTCAGGTGTGTTCCTAGCACAAGATGTATGGTGCTCTGCTGTGTTATACACCTGAAACTAATATAATGTCATTAGGAGGCTCGTGGGAACTCTTTCCCATCTTCAAGGCAGCAATGGTGCATTGTCTTTGTCCGGTTTCTAATATCTTTGACTACCTCTCTGCTACCAACTAGAGAAAAGTACTTTTAAAGGCCTCCTGTGTTTAGGTATACCCACTTGAGTAATCTCCATTTCTTAAAGTTAACCAGTACCATATAGATCTAATCACAAGATTAATATTTAGCATATCCACAGGCCTAGAAACTATCATGTGTAGACATCAAGAGAGAGAACTCTTGAGGACAACATAATTCTGCCCTATATAAACACCTTCACCCTGTCTTTGAGTCTATCATTGACCATCCTACAAGTTACAAAACTCTCACTTCATACAGAAGAAAATTAATCCTATCTAATACAAGAGTAATATGCAAATTAACCATCACTCTGCTACACCCACAAGCCATGCCCACCAGCCACGCCAACCAGCCAATCAGAGCGAGTATGCAAATTAACCCAACCAAGATGGCTGTGGCCACAGAGAGCAGGAGGGAGGCTTGGGTTTCCCCTGGCAAAGGAGGAAGCCAAGCTTTCTGCACACCCTGGCTGGCCCAGACCTCCACCTAAGGCTACAAAGTTTCAATAATATAAGATAAATAAACCCCAACAAAAATGGCATCAGCCACAGAGCTGGAGAGAGCAGGAGGCTAGGGTTGCCCCCGGCAATGAAGGAAGCCAAGCTTCTGCAGCCCTGGCCTGCTTTGGCCTTTGCTTAAGGCTACAAAGTTTCAATTATAGAAGATAAATAAAACCCAACAAAAATGGCTGCTGTCACGGAGCAGGCAGAAGGCTTGGCTCCACTCCAGGCTACAAAGTTTCAATTGTAGAAGATAAATAAATCCCAGATACCAGGGCCTCTGCTTGGGTAGCCGGGGGACATGGCCAGCCTGCAAACCACCACAGGCCCCTCACCCAGGCTTCCCCATGCCCCAAGTGAACCCCCACCCTGATCCAGGACACCCTTCAGGGCAAACCAGCTGGCCCCCAACCATACACCAGGTCTCTATCCTAGCTAATAAAAGAGTAATATGCAGATTGACCATCATTCCAACACACAATATGTCTGCCCCCATGTGGTCAAAGATCCTACCCCCATGTGGACACAAGATGGCCACCACAAGATGGCCAGTTGGGGAGGGCAGTTGGGAGGCACCAGGCCTGCAAGGGAGGGCAGTTGGAGGTGATCAAGCCTGCAAGGGAGGGCAGTTAGGGGTGACCAGGCCTGCAGGGGAGGGCAGTTAGGGGTGACCAGGCAGGCAGAGGAAGGAAGTTGGGGGAAAATAGGCTGGCAGGGGAGCAGTTAGACATCAATCAGGCTGTCAGGGAAGTGGGTTAGGGTGTGATCAGGTTGGCAGGCAGAAGTGGTTAGGGGCAATCAGGAAGGCAGACAGGTGAGCAGTTGGGAGCCAGCAGTCCTGGATTGTGAGAGGGATGTCCGACTGCCCGTTTAGGCCCTATCCCACCGGGATTGGCTCTAAATGGGCAGTCGGACATCCCTTAAGGGGTCCCAGATTGGAGCGGGTGCAGGCTGGGTTGAGGGACACCCCCACCCCGGTGCACAAATTTCGTGCTCCAGGCCTCTAGTATGATTATAATTTTTCAGGTGTAGAAAAAAAATTCTTTTCCTATATATTTGCACAATCAAGCCCTCATTGAAATAATTCATGAGGAGTTCAAAACTCTGTTCAGTGAGCACTTGCCTCTTTGGTGGACACTTGGTTTACTGTGTATATATATATATATATATATATATATATATATATATATATATTCCATATCAATTCAAGTTTGCAGAGGCAAGTCTACTTCCAATCATATTGAACTTTCCATTGCTAATTGTTAGTGGATAGACCACTGCTAATCTTATGACCGATAAAGGAACCTTGATGATACTGGATTGCATATTTGATATTTATTAGAAAACTAATTTGAAAAGTTCTCTTCAAAGAAAAAAAACATGTTTATACCTATGTAAGGTGGCAGACAATAATTAGAGAATGTGGTGGTCATTTTGCAATGTATACAAATATTGAACCATTACATTGTACATCTGAACCTAATATAATCTGATATCTCAATGATGTCTCAATTTAAAAAATAAAGGAACCATACATTTCATGTCTACCACCACCACCATTTCACAAAAGTTGATCCTGAACCTGAGAGAATTGAGGAACTTTCCCCAGGTTACACAATGCGTTGGTCTAAAGTGGGGCTACAATCTGATTCTTGATCCTCATGAGACCATGCTCCAGTCCACCTTGATGCCATCAAACTGCTTTTTCCAAGGGTCTCACATTTGTGTCTTCCTTTCTATCAGCCTCTTTCCTTTGTATTTCTCAGTATTCCCTGGTGAGGCATCATAGAGAAAAAGAAGGAAGATTTCTTGCTGTAGAATGAAGAGAACTCTCTCAAATATTGCCAGACTCAGCTTAGACAGCTTTCAAAGTCACAGTTGGAAAACATTTATAGAGGAGCTTTCTCTGTATTTGGAGGATACATTCTCTACTCAGAAGAAATTAACAAGGTTGAACAGTCCTATGACCTGGTGTTAAAGAAAGGAGTGAAAGTGAGGAATAAAAAGATAGGGGAAGACCAACAGTTGGTGTTAAGAGTTTTTGTGGGTACTTTTGAAAACTCTAAGATGATAGGATTACCAGTATATGTAAAATGATATTAAGGCATGGGTGAAAAAGGTGAAGATATTAAGGAAAACAACAACAACAAAACACAAAAACTCACATATATATAAAAAATATGGTAATGACTAGAGGCAAAGGGGGTGGAAAGGTAGAAGAGAGAAAGGAGGGATAAATGGGGACAGAAGGAGTCGACTTTGGGTGGTAAACATATAATACAGATGATGTACTACAGAATAGTATACTTGAAACCCATATAACTTTATTAATCAATGTCACCCCAATAAATGCAATAAAATTAAAATTAAAAATATACCTCAAATTTATGCTAAATTAATTTCAGTGAAATACATAACAGTTACTCCTATAACTCTATTCCCTCTTACCTTCATTTAGTGCTACTTTTTACATATATATTATGAATTACATCTATAATCTTATACGTAACAAACCCAACATTACATTTTGATAGTTAATGATTTATATGATTTTATGTCTTTTAAAGAGAATGAAGAAGAAAAAATAAATGTATAGGGCTTGTTGTAATAACTTTATTTCTTACAATCTCTGCATCTCTGTATTCCTATGAGTTCATGTTATAATCATGTGTCATATCTTTATTTCAATAGGCTGTGAAACCACTTACCTCCTTTATTCTGCTATTGTAATAAAAAGTAATAAGTATATTACTTTTAAGTATGAAATAGGCCCTGCAATACAATTATATACATACTAGTGGCCCAGTGCACGAAATTTGTGCACAGAGGGGGTGGTTCCCTCAGTCCAGCCTGCGCCCTCTCCAATCAGGGACCCCTTGGGGTATGTCTGACTGCTGGTTTAGGCCTGATTGGACATCCCTCTCACAATCTGGGACCGATGGCTCCTAACCCCTCACCTGCCTGCCTGCCTGATCACCCATAACTGCCTCTGCCTTCCTTATCACCCCTAACTTTCCTCTCCTGCCAGCCTGATCTCACCCTCAACTGCCCTCCCCTGCCGGCCTAATCTTGCCCCCAACTTCCCTCACCTGCCAGCCTGGTTGCCCCCAACTGCCCTCCACTGCTGGCCTGATCTCACCTGCAAAGGCCCTCCCCTGCCAGCCTGATCTTGCTCCCTATAGCCCTCCCCAGCCAACCTGATCTTGCCCCGAACTGCCCGCCCTGTCAACCTGATCTCATCCCTAATTGCCCTCCTCTTGCCAGTCTGGTTGCCCCCAACTGCCCTCCTCTGTTAGCCAATTTGGTTCTAAATGGTCAGTTTCTATGACAGTCAGTGTCAAAAGCTCCACATCCTAGGCAGCTATTGGCTCCTCACAGTTGACCCAGATTTGGTTCTGATTGGCCAGATTCCATGCCAGTCAGCGTCTCTGGGCCTATCAACGGGGCCTGATCAGAAAGGTGGGGCTGATCAGCAGCCAGGGTGGAGAGAAATGGATGCAGGACTGCTGGCCAGGCTCTGAGGGAAAGAGAGAGGCAAGTGCTGGTCAAAAGCTGCCTCAGACACTACAAATCAGCCCCTCCTTCTCTCTTCAGGTCTCTTTCTGGGCCTGATTCAAGGCCCGCTCAGCAGTCATTGCTGGGTCAAGGGGCCTGCAGCCCCAGTAGTCAGCACTAGGTTGCCATGGCAACCTAGTGCTGACTTCTGGATGGTCAGCCTTGGGTCGTGATCCGTCATTACACCCTGGCTCTGTATTATAGAGATTGCTGTATACAATTGCTTCTGAAAACCAGTTAATAGGAGAAAAGAGAGGAAATCTGTTTTTATACTGTCTTTTATAAATGCACAATTCCTTTACTGGTTCTCTTTGTTTTTCTATATGGATTTGTATTACCATCTGAGGCCACTTGCTTCCTGCCTGACAACCTCCTTTTGTACTTTGTGTAAAGTCAATGTGCTAGCAATAAAGTTTCCTCAGGTCCCCACATTGTTTCAAATAAAATCAGTTCTTTAGGGGAGAACTTCAGAGATCTCTGTGATTATGGACTGCCTCTCTCCCTGGGTAAATATCTCTGAGTCACTACTCCTCCCTGGGCAGGGATGGTAGCCTCTAATCTTCCCCACTTGCCTCTCCCAGCTTGGAAACTCCTTCCTACAAGTAAGCCAGAGGGAGGGTGATCAGGCCAGGCAATCTCAGCCTGCTATGAATCAGCTAGTGCCTTCACTCTATGAGTAGAACTGGGTGAGGTTTGGGAGCCCCAACCTCCAGGAATTTAGTTTCTGCAACTCAGTGTTGAAGGCGATGAGAAATACTGGTGGCCTGCCTCTCCCAGTGATAAACCTTACCCTGCTTGAAAGAGGGAAGAGGGAGCCACATTTTGTTGACCACACTCACCAAAACTGAGCTTTTGTCAAACTGAACTACCATATTTTTTTATGTATAAGAGACTCCCATGTATAAGACATCTCCCACTTTTCCAACCCAAAATTAAGATATCAATATTTTAAACATTTTGCTGGTTTTTCTCCTAAGGCTTTCTTCTTTTTTGCTATCTTAAGGAGTTGTTCTTCCTGTTTTCTCCACTGTCTGATCATACACTCAGTGGGAGGAGGTCCAAATTGTCTCTCTGCTCTATTTCATAACTGATTACATTCAGTTTGAATTTTGTAGAATAAGACTATCACTTACTGGTATTTATCTTTTTATCTTTATGAGCTCAGAAAGCTGTAGTCCCTGTTGCATCTGCGACACTCTCCACTTCCACCTGTAATTATGGCATCAGATAACCAAAGTAATAATAAGTCTCCTGATTGGAGGAACCCTGTTTGACAAGGTATGCGCAGCTATGCACCCACTTGTTTCCCTCCTCAGCTGACTTCTGTGTATAAGGTACCCCTTGATTTTCAGTCTTACAATTTTAGAAAAAAATAGTATCTTATATACGGGAAAATATGGTAGTTAAGAATCCTGTGTAATCCAAGAACTCTCCTTGGATAGCTTTCAGAAACTCCTATTTTGGATGTTGTGTCATTGCTTTGTACTCAGTTGCCCCCAACTGCCCTCCCCTGCTTTCAGTTTCACATTACTCTAAATCCTTCACTTCTAATTAATGGGTCTTTAGGAATTCCGGAAAGTCACATGACCTCAGACAAGTGAATAAAAGCCCAACCATCCAGTGAAAGAAAGAGAAGTAACAGAAACCACTTCAACCTACACTGAGGAGAAAATACAGGTAAGGACTTTATTTCAAAAACACCATGCATTTTAGTAACACATATGAGCTTTATTTCAGAATGGATTTCTTGGTTTAGAAGTAACCCAGGTTCTGGTTGCCAGGTGGGAGGAATGATAGGGGCTGGATGAAAATGGGAAGGGATTAACGTGTTAAGTACAAATTGGCATTTATAAAACTGTCACAGGGATTTAAAGTACAGCCTAAGGAATATATTCAATAATATGGTAATAATTATTCAGGCTGCCAGGTGGGTACTAGACCTATTGGGGGTTTCACTTCCTAAATTATAGAAATGTCTAACCACTATGTAGAATGTTGAAACTCATACAATATTGAACTGTAATTGAAAATAAAATTGAACTGTAATTTAAAAAATAAAATAAAACATAGCCCAGATTCACTAGATCCAATTTTTTATGCCAACTTCCTTCTTATGCATTACAAGTTGAATTTCTCCCCACGACTTTACTAAAAATTTTATCATTAAAGAACCTACTGTGGTGCATTGCTAAAGCCAACATTTTGTTTATCTGACTTCTGGAAACTCTGCCTCTAAATTCCTTGCCTTGGCGTGAACTTCACTCCTCACCTACTCCTCTAACAGCAAAAAACAGCACATCCTTTTTATTTTGATTTGGGTTCTAATCAACCCAACCCTTAACTGCTTGGCTGTAATAAATATTTGGCATGATTTTCAACTTCTAAAGTGGTCATATCTGGAGTAGCCAGACAAGCAGGAAGGAGTGAGGGAGGGAAGAGCCAGGACAGCAGAGAAGGTGTTCGTTGTCTGCAGCATCAAAGACATGTAGGTTCCATTCTAGACTTGCTCTTCCAGGCCCATGTTCCTTAACAGCAACAACAACAGGTGCCTAAATGCACACCCCACACTGGAAGCACAGATTGGCACTGGAGGGAAAGGGGGCAGCAGAAAGCTAGTACTGGGCCTGGCTACCAGCAGCTCAGGCCTCCCCTTTGGATCAGAGGCCTCTCTGAGGCAACCAGCGCTCATCCACCTTCTCACCAGTACAAGCTGCCTCTCTGGCACTCCCCAGGGCTACACAAACAGCCCTGCTTTGGGGGAGAAGGAATGGGTCTTCCCTCAAATGCCAAAAGGGGCTAAATCCTTCCTGGGATGGATGGAGTAAACCCCATCCACTTGCAGAGGCTCCTGATAGAGTCTCTTCCCCCCCCCCCCCCCCCCCCCCCCCGCCCATCTCTCTGTCCCTCCTCAGGGACAGGGAGAGTTAGGACAGCTGAGATCCCGTCCCCTGTCTTCAGCACCTATGCACCACCACCTCCTCCCCACCACCCATCCCCCACCTCCAGGCATTGGAGAAACTGAGAAAAAAGTAATTCCTTAATGTACAGACAATTTAATCTTGAATGATTCACAATGACTGTTTTTGTATTTAACAACATTTAATATTTCAAAGATATTCCAAAGCTGTGTGATACAGAATAATTCAATTAATCACCAAATGTTAGAAATAACTATAAAAGTTAATGATATTTGTTTACCATGCATTGTTTCTCATGTGTGTTCCATACAAGAACCATCTCAGAATATCCTGTCCCACTTGCTGAGAAGTCAAGGCTTCAGTAGTTT
The DNA here is from genome assembly GCF_951640355.1 of Cnephaeus nilssonii. NCBI lineage: Eukaryota > Metazoa > Chordata > Mammalia > Chiroptera > Vespertilionidae > Cnephaeus > Cnephaeus nilssonii. Next base: position 37,120,261 of record NC_137078.1, read on the forward strand.
TCACCATCACTTCAGATGACTGACTCTCCTTAGGAGTAACTTTGGAAACCAACTAACTCCATACAAGACAACTATTTCATTTTACTTGATTATTTCAAATTAACAGCTTCTGGATTGGTTTACTTGCACTTTTTTTAAAAATAAAATGTTTGTGAACTCATCTATTCCTTCCAAAATTTTAAATATTCTGTCTAAGAAAAAACTCTGCAATTTCTCCTGATTACAGCATAGCCTTAGAAGACTAATGTTTATTCCTGAACTCTGCTCCCAATAAACTTTAGAGAAAAGCAAAAACAAAAACGAAGAAATGGTACAGAGAATGTGTGTTTAAAATTTTTATGTTATTTTATGAGAAAAATATTTTAGACATATTATTTTTTGGCAATTTGCAGCTTACTCAATGCATTAACACATTTCAACACATTGCCTAACTTGCTCATTGTTAAACACTACATTAATCCTGGAAAATTTTTTTAATTATGGAGATCTTGTGTGTTACTACTCTGTACAGTGATGAGTCATGCAGGAATTCTTGCTTTATCTATCATACTGATAGGAAAATGGAGGCTCACAGTTGTAAGTCCTTTTTGAAGGTCTCACTTGGAAGTGATTTGAACCCTGGGGTTTGAACCCTGGTAGCCACTCCAGAAACTGTTCTCAGACATCCCAGGACTGCTCTGGGTTCCTCCAACAGGACTGACCTCCCATCCCCACTCGGTGTCCTCCATCCCCCAGTGTCTTCCCTTCCAGCTGTTAAGGCTGCTCCTGTCCTTCCTGAGTCCTACTCATTGGATTTGTCTTCCACATGCTCACAACTGGATAAAGAGATGTCACTGTTCAGTCCAAAGCCAAATCTTCACCTTCATTTTGAACCTAACCTCCCTGCCCTCTTAGACACTCAAGGTTTAATCAATACTAACGTAGGATTCAGTATGTACCACATGATTTTAAGAGCATTAAAATTTCATCATATATTTAACCTTCATAATGACCTTAATCTCTAATAGATTATTATTTTTAATGTTGTCATTTTATGGAAGAACAAACTGAGACAGAAAAATTACTCTTTCCAGTGCACAGAGCTAGGAGAGCATGGAGCACATGAATGTTGTGTAGGAATGTCTTTGAGAAAGTGAAGGACAGTCAAAGCACTTTGACTACATTCTGTCCCTTTATTGCATGAAATGCCCACTGTGATGGAAACAGTAAAGGAGAACCTCTCCCAGCTGTGGTACTCTGGCGGCTCTGGGCACACCCCAAATCACCCTGGCTACAGCCTCTCTTCCCTGACAGCCCAGAAACAAAAAGTGTCCTTTAGTCAAGTTTAAATAAATGAATTCCTGCATTCATAACTGTCCCTGGGTCCTATAAAGATCTGTATCATGGTGTTTTGAGAGGGGGTCTCATTCTTTGTCTTCTTCCTCTCAAAGTCTCCCCTCCTCCAACTGCTACAGCTCCCAGGATTCACTACATTTCTCCTCCTCAAGGTCACAGAGCACATTTATTTCTCTTTTTCTGAGAGGCCTATTCTGAACAACCTCTAAATTCAGTCCCCAGGCTCCCTATCTCAGTTCTGCCTCTGCTTACCCCCAATATGTTAATATTCTCAAGGCTCCATCACCAGTGTTTTGTTTTGCTCATTCTATTCCTTTTATGCATCACATGTGCAAGTTTGCATTAGGGTTTAATTAAAGATCAATATGATAATGTACATAAGAAATAAGTGCCAGGCCTTGACACACTAGGTAAATACTTATCTTTTAGAAACATGCAACATGTAGGAAACTGGTTTTTAAGTTCTACACACAGAAAGCTGACATGCATGTGGCTTGTGTAACCATTAGACCTTGTGTTGTACTGAGTTGTTCCTCTGTGTTACAGCTCACCATGGCCTCTGAATTCACCATGAAGGAACCCATCTGTCTGGTGGAAAATCAGAATAATCAGCTGACGGTAAATCCAACAGCACTGGAGATTCTAGACAAGATCTCTCAGCCTTTGGTGGTGGTGGCCATCGCAGGTCTGTATCGGACAGGAAAATCCTATCTGATGAACCGCCTGGCAGGACAGAACCATGGTGAGTCTTGTTCTGGGATGGGGGCCATTTGCTTGGAGACAGTGGTAACACAGGCTGATCACACCTCCTTCAGGGTCATCTTAAAAAAGCTTAACTTCTTCCACTGAAGAAAAGTTCTAACTGTCACCACCAAATAAAGACCTTAAACCCCATTGTTCCACAAAACCTCACTCTTTGTGCCAGTAATAAGGGGTTCCCAGCTTTATCCAAAGATCCACCCATTATTCTTGATCCCATCCACTCTTTCTACTGAGGAGCTCAGCTCCAGCCATTATTCCCTTCCTTCCTCTCCCATCACTTTTGTCCTAAACTTTAGGGCCTTTTCAACTAGGACACAAATATTGTTCAACATGTCCTTTTTCCAAAAAGGGATGGAAGGAAAAACTGACAACAATATATTATATATATACCATCTCTCAGTGAGTGTAACATCCAATATTTTGCTTCATTTTTGAGTAGAACTTTCCTAAATTATACCCTTTTCTTTATCAAGTCTTTTCAATATATGAACTATAACACAGAAGAGTTCACAACACATACACATATACAAAGTTAATAAAGTGATCCTCTGTGTAATCACTCTCAAGAAATAAAACATTACCAGCATCCAAAAGCCCTAGCTGTACTCTCTGTCACCTCACTAGAGGTCACCAATGTTCTTATTTTCATGGTGAATGCTTTCACTCTTCCTTTTGAAAAGTGGTTTTATTAGTTATGTATGTATTTGTAAGAATAGCTTGAATATATATAAAGGGAAGTCTACTCAGGTATTCTTTGGAATCTTGCTTCTTTTGCTTAACAAAAAGTTTAAGTTTTACCTAGTTTGTCATATTTATCTGTATTTATTTATTTTTACTATGTTATAGTATACTATTATGAGAAGATACTATAATATATTTATGTGTTTGTTGTTGATGAACATTGATTTTGTTCTAGTTTTTTTTTTTTTTTTTTTTTTTTTTAGTTTTGTGAATAATGCTGACATATGTTTTCTTGTTTGTATATCCTGGTGAACATGTACACAAACTATCTTGTATGACAGAGCCAGAAACAAAATTGCTAGGTCATGGAGTATATATGTTGTCAGCCTTTCTAGATACTCTCAAACAGCTGTTCATACTTTATATGCAATGTATACATTTATTAGCAGTAATTGAGAATTCTCCACATCCTCATAAAACTTTGGTAAAAGACTTCTTTTAAAATTTGATGATCTGATGTCTGTGCATATATTTGCTTCATTACAAATAAGTTTGAGCATCTTTTCACATATTAATTTTCTCTTTGCATTTCCTATTTCCTGAGGTCATTTTTCTTTTTTTTTAGGTTGCCCTTTTTTTGTTCTTACTCATTTTTAGAGCAATCTGCCTATGTCCTGGAACTCATTTCTCTCTATAAAGAACACACACATTTTTATTTTAAATGCCTTCCTCTGTGTCTCATCACCTCAGCACCATTACAGGTTAAACCTCAATAACTGAACTGCAATGATTAATAGCAATATCTCTCATAGTCCGCTCACTGTGTCTCTTTCTTTCTGTCTCACTCCTTCTCTCTCTTTCCTTCCTCTCTTCCTTTCTCCTTTGTGCATTACAATCTTTCCCTTTTGCTTCCAACAACACATTTTGTTTTGGTCTTTGTCATAGAGATATTCTGGACCTATCAGGGGAGAATATTTTTCTTTGCCTGTCTTAAATTTATTGATAGCCAGGTTTTGAGGATTAAAGGTTTCAGAACCCTAATGGAAAGATATCAGTTAAGGGGTGTCAACACCATCCTTTCAATTCAATTCAAGATAACATCAGGTAATAACAAGTTGCTGTTTCATTGTTTAGGAGGTCCCAACCTTCAAAATATTCTAATAACTATGTTTAGTGCCAGGTTTGTCCCTGAAATAGAAGTGGGAACACTTTGAAGAGTATATGACTATCTAACCATTATGCTATATAATTGAAATTAATAGAATATAATGTGAAAGTAAGCTGTAAATGGAAAAACAACAATATCGGAATTGTGACTCTTCCACCCAACACATAAAACAGAATAAAAGAAAAAAGAAGGATTGGTGCCCAGTCAATATCCAAGAGCAAGACCAGGTTACTACTCGCTCCCCTTGTTGATAACTTCTTTTGTGGGGTTTACCTCTAATAACTGAGAGTGATGCTTTCCAATTATACCTACCTTTTCTCACTGGGAGAACTGGGGGTTCAGATAACTCTGTATTACTAAGCAAATAATCAACTACTACTACGTTGTGTAGGAATGCAGGCCATCTCAGGCTTTATAACCTCTCCATGGAGAACTCACTGGATGTGGAAATAGAATAGCCTGAGCCAAGCTGATCCAACTGCCCCTACCTACGCATTCCATCATGTCCATCTCTAGTCCCCATTGAAGGCAACGTTGGCCTATGGCAGATGTTAAAAATGTTGAACTGTTGAACAAGATATGTCACACACAGATTCTTGGACATATCCCTCGAATGCTCTCTACCTGTAGGTTTAATGAGGAGCAACCACATTTAATAGGTATTTTCTGCCTCAACATCCATTACATCCCTGCCTGAGTCAGTGAAAAAGGAAAAAAAAAATCATCCAGATTTTCTTGAAGAAGAAAAAAGAAATGAGAAAAATACAAGAATAAAAGGGAAGAAAAATTCCAACAATTCTGATTATCAGTCCAGTTTTTGGCAGGACACACAAGAAGCTCTCATTGGGTAACTAAAGAATATTTAATAGAGGGACCCATACAAGGTCATAAGCAGGTCACAGAGAACTAATTAGAGATGAAGAAGCACGAGAGAGTGGCAATTGCAATTGCCAGTGCACTGTAGTCACTCCTATAGCATGAACAAACAAGCAGAAAATGAAACCAGAATGTGGCAAAGACCAGCACTTGTGGATGGAGCTAAATGAAAGGGCTGTGACGCACTGAGAGGAGCTGAGGCACTAGGACACCAAGGCTCACTAAAGGGTAAGCCAGGAGAACACATGCCTGACTTCTGGTTCATGCTGGTGCCTTCCACTGGTGGAACTCCATCAGAACCTGCAGGACAGGAAAGCTTTTCTGTGTCGGAAAACGACTATAAAGATCAATAGAGGTTCATTAATTCTGAAAAGTGACATAGCTTGAGCCATTGATAGGATAGAGTGAATAGGAAATACGGAGTGTTTCCTGAGAAGGTCCTTAACATGTATAAAGGTTGGATAGGCTGTCCTTGCTGAAACTGAAGCAACCTTCCTCCCAACCTGGCACTCACATTCTGATAACTTTAACCAATGTAACCTATGGGCAGCCTGGACTATCTGCTGTTTCTGTATAGCACATTCTCCTCTTCCTTTGCAGGTTTCCGTCTGGGCTCCACAGTGCGGTCTGAAACCAAGGGCATCTGGATGTGGTGTGTAACCCACCCCTCAAAGCCAGACCACACTCTGGTCCTTCTGGACACTGAGGGCCTGGGCGATGTGGAAAAGGTAAGGCAAAGAGGCTTCTTTGTTCTTGATAATCCAGTTACATTTTAATTTGCAAACTTCATTCAACTTTCATGATATATTTCTCTGAACTACAAATCCACTTAAGAATAATAAGGTTAAATTTTGTTTAGTTGAACTTACTATGTTGAAAACTCAATACTTTTCTTAATAGGTATATATCTTCTTACTTTTACATTTGGTTGAAAGTTGCAAGATAACAAATACTTATTGGGCATCTGAATTCTAAGGTTTTGTGATAATTAGTACAGATATGCATGATTGATGAAAAGACTCAGAGCTTGGTTGGGAGATAAAGAAATATGCAGTGTTATCAGTACATGTTATAATAGATGCAAGGAGTGACTTATTTAACTGGTCTTCAGGATAAGAAAAAAATCCTGTAAAAAGCTATTATTATGGGATCAATGTGCTCTAGTAATTAAGGTGTCTGAGGTTGATGGTCTTGAAAGTAGGAAATATGAAAATGGAATTTCATTAAAATAACATCCTATCTAATAAAGGGAGAATGTGCTAATTAACCATCATGCCCTCACAAAGATGGCGGTGCCCACAGCCAATAAGGAGGGAATATGCTAATTGACTGCCATACCCTCAAAGATGGTGGTGCCCACAGCCACAAGATGGCAGTGCACAATCCTCCAGTCCTTTAATCCCATTGGGGGGGGGGGGGGGGGTTAAGTGCACAGTGCAGTGGGACCAGCCCTGGGAGGCTGGGAGGCTGAGGGCTGGTCCTAGGCATAGACAAGCCTTGGATATCAGTTCCCCAGCTGAAGCCCTTGGCTCAGGTAACCAGGGCCAGCCGAGGCTTGCGCTGCCGGCAGTGGCAGTAGCAGAGGTATGATGGAGGTGTCACCTTCCCCTGATTGCCAGGTCACCTCCTGCCCCTGAGTGCTCCCTGACTGTGAGAGGGGGCAAGCCAGGCTGAGGTACTCCCCCTCCAGTGTATGAATTTTTATGCACCAGGCCTCTAGTATTTAAATAATTTCCAAAAACACTTCAGCTACACCATATAAATTAATTAAGGTTTTGGTATAAATCTCTGGGTTTTAGAGATGAATTCCTCCCTTCTATAAATTCATGAGCCAGACCCACCAAAAGCATCCTATCTAATAAACAGGTATGCAAATTTATCATCACCCCAATGCACAAGATGGCCTCCCCCATGTGGTCAAAGGTGGCCACCCCCATGTGGACACAAGATGGCTGCCACAAGATGGCTAGCAAGGGAGGGCAGTTGTGGTTGATCAGGCCTGAAGGGGAGGGTAGTTAGGGGTGACCTGGCCAGGAGAGGAGGTTAGTTGGGGGCAACCAGACTGCAGGGAGGACAGTTGGGAGGAACAAGGCCTGCAGGGGAGAGCAGTTAGGGCAATTGGGCTGACAGGGGAGGGCAGTTAGCAGTGACCAGGTTGGCAAGGGAGGGCAGTTAGGGGTGACCAGGCATGCAGGGAAGGGCAGTTAGGGGCTATCAGGCTGAAAGGGAAGCATTTAGGCATTGATCAGGCTGGTGGAGGAGTGGTTAGGGGTGATCAGGCTGGTAGGCAGAAGCAGTTAGGGACAATCAGGCAGCTAAGCAGGTGAGAATTTGGAGCCAGCAGTCCTGGATTGTGAGAGGGATGTGTGATGCACATGGTGGGATCGGGTCTAAACGGGCAGTCAGACATCCCTTGAGGGGTCCCAGATTGGAGAGCATGCAGACTGGGCTGAGGGACACCCCCCCTCCACGCACGAATTTTGTGCACCTGGCCTCTAGTTTTATATAAGATAATTTTAGGTAGTTTGTCTTTACTGTGTTAGTTGCAGTAAATCTTGTGTCCTTATTTGTATTAGCCACAGTATAAAATAAAAGTAGGAGGGATGGATCTTTGGCTTCCATTACCTCAAAAGGAGTAGAGGCAGGAATTAGATAACTCAATTATAATATTAATGTTTTAACTGCATTTATTGGGATAACACTGGTTTACAAATTTATACAGGTTTCAGGTATACAATTATACAGCACATTATTTGTACACTATATTATCTGTTTACCATCCAAAGTCAAGTCTCTATCCATCACCATTTACCTCTCTTATCACCTCATCCAACTTTTCCCATGCCCTTTCCACAGCATTCACCACACTGTTGCCTTGTCCATGAATACCTTCTCTTTTTTCTTTTTTTCTCAATATTTTCCCTCCACAACCCAAGCCCTCAGCTGCCTCCAAGAGTTGTCAGCCTGCTCTCTATCTATAAGTCTGCCTCTATGTTACTTGTTGGTGCATTATGTTCATTAGATTTCACATATGAGTGAAATCATATGATACTTGTCTTTCTCTGAATGGCTTATTTAATTTAGCATAATTCAAGTAAATAGTACTCAATAATGATTTCACTGTAATCCCAAGATAGTCTACTGATTGCTAACAGATTATAGTTGACATAGACTTTCTTCCTTTTAGCTAATTATATTTCAACTAGAGGCCTGGTGCATGAAAATTCGTGTACTCAGGGGGGTCCCTAAGCCAGGCCTGTGCCCTTTCACAATCCAGGAACCCTCAGGTAGGGTCACTAGGCCTGGCCTGAGATCAGGGCCTAGCAGGGCTTTTCTTCCCCCTGCTGCAGGCAGCTGTCCCCACCCCTGCCGCTGCCACTGCTTGCCATCTGTGCATCCTGCCACCAGTGGCCTCCCTCTGTAGGTGACAGGCTAGGGTGTGATGGATTAGCTGGCCTGGCCCCCTCTCTTTCTTTGCTGGAGGGTGGGGCCAGGCCTGCAAGGGGCCACATGCCTAATTGATGGCCCCAAACTGCTTTCCTGTCTACCTGATCACACCTAACCACTTGCCTGCCTACCTGATCATCCTTAACCACGTGCTTACCTACCTGATTGCCTCTAATCACTCTGCCCGCCTGCCTGATCACCCCTAACTGCTTGCCTGCCTACCTGATCACCCCTAACTGCTGGTCTTCCTGCCCGATCACCCCTAACCAATCTTCCTGCCTGCCTGATCACCCCTAACCGCTTGCTTGGGGGAGGAGCCAGCCCGGCGAGAGGCCATCTGCCTACCTGATTGCCCCTAACTGCTGGCCTGCCACCTGACCACTACTAACCACTTGACTGCCTTCCTGATCACCCCTTACCACTTTCTGGGGTGTGGGGCCAGCCCAGCAAGGGGCTGCGGTGGTTCTGGTCTAACAGTCATTATGTTCATGATGCCATTACGGTCACTGGCCTTTTATTATATAGGATAGGAGCCAAAGCATAACTGTCAACTGATAGCTGGAGAAGTACTTGCTGACCTTACAACTCTAGGGTTTTTAGCAGTATCCAATTCTATTGCATAGTCACTTATGATTTATTCTGAAGGTTATGTTCAGCCTCATCATCTGTTCCTACCATACACATAACCACTACTTCAATCAAATAAAATAACATATACTACCTTTATATTATCACACTCTCTGACAATCTGATTGGCTTCTATAGATCCTTCCACCAGCCTGGTACTCTTCTCTCCAGAATTCCACATTCTTCCCTCTTCTCTCCAGAATTCCACATTCTTTAAAGCCCAGCTACTTTCAACCTAATGGGATTGTTTCTTACTCAGACATAATCCATTCCTGCCCTGAAATCACACAGTAATTTTTCAGGGTTTTGCATTCCCCCTTTGTCTTTTACGTCATAACATTGGGTTGCACTCCTGGCAAAGCAGATCACCTTGGATGCATGTTGCCAGGTATATTTGCACCTCCAGCACATCATCTCTGGAGGTCAAAGATTTCCCTATGAAACTTTATATCTACAAAAGTAAATGCGTTATCTGGCATTTTTTAGATGCACAATGAGAAGTTAGTGAATTTACTTGACTAGCATTTGTGTCCCAAATAAGCCCATGGTCAAGAGAAAGTAGCAAATAAATCATTAGCCACTTCTTATTGCATACTTCTATGTTCTTGGGAGTGTTTTAAAAATTTTGCAAACATTTACAGTGTCATTTACTTCTTTTAATAGCTAAGGAACTTGAGCCATGATTGATGTCAATGTAAATAACCAAAATGAGGTTTGAACTTATCAGTCTTCACAATATATGTAATTTCCTCTACTGCTCAGTTATAGTAGAGCTGACCTAGTGCATGAACAACTGAATGGATGAGTAAATTGAAGACACCTCAGACCCCTTCTGTGAACTTTTTAGGGCGACTCAAAAAATGACTCATGGATCTTTGCCCTGGCTGTGCTTCTGAGCAGCATGTTTGTCTACAACAGCATGAGCAGCATCAACCACCAGGCCCTGGAACAGCTGCAGTATCCTTCCAGGAACCAAACCACCATGTGTCATGGAGTCTATGTGAATGTACCTATGTAAATGAGACTACTTTTTGTTGTTTCCTCATGTCAATAATCATGGTTGAAGAGAAAGGGACACAGGGTGAATAGAAACGTTCATAAAAATTATTTCCGTGTAAGCTCTGCAAATTTTGGTGTGGAGCACTTCTCATTCCTTAACTGAGATCCCAGCTATGTGACTGAACTAACAAAGCTAATCCAGGCAAAATCCTCTCCCATCTCTGCTGAAGTAGATGACTCAACTGAGTTTGTGAGTTTCTTTCCAGACTTTGTTTGGGTTGTACGGGATTTCATGCTGGAGCTGATGTTAGATGGACGCGCCATCACTGAAGATGAGTACCTGGAGAATGCCTTGAAGTTGGTTCCAGGTATCAGAGGATGGTCTGGGTGGTGGAGGATGAAACATTTGATTCTTAGTTTACAGCTCACATTATATTTCTGACCAGTGGACTATAATATAAAGTTCTATACAGAAATCTCTGACCTCCAATGATGATTTGCTGGGGTTTAAACACACATGGCAACATGTAAATGCATCTAGGTGATCAACTCTGCCAGGAATGAAACCCAATGCTGGATATGATTAACTGAGCCCTGTCATTTGGCACTTAAGGTCAGTTTTTATTTTTTATTGTTTTGAAGCCTGTGCCAACAGTGATATAAGTATGAGAGGTGGGTATGGTTTCAATTGTTATTAATACTAAAAATACTCAAGTGACCAGAATTTAAGCTGGCTGAGGAAATGGAATATCCAACATTGTACCAAAAATTTTAGGAAAATTGACACCCTGAAAAATATTTGAGGATAACAACCAGTGCTAAGATGTTCTGCGGCTCAAATATTTGTGTTCTGATTAAGTTTGGAAATCCTCTGCTTTTATTTGAAGAAAAATGCCCAACTCTATGGAAGATGGTTAACACAGGATTGTAAAGATATGATATGACTTATTTTAAAAACATATTTCATGTTGTTTATCTTAATAGCCCCCAAAATGAACATATTCTTCCAGTAAGACTGTCAAATAATTCATTATCACTCTCTTATAACATCACTCTCTTCATTCTGCAGCCTGTTATCATGTTAATAGAATAAATTAATTACACAGAATAGATTTAGAAGAGAAAAAAATGGGTGGTACCTGGAATCATGTCCATTTTTGCTTATTTAGTATTTTAATTACTTATTCAAGAATCATTTATAAAACAGCTGATATATGCCCAGAATTACTCAGTGTGACATTGTCACATCCAATATAATCTGATATACAGAATAGGTGATGTCTTTAAGTGGCATTAGGTTAACCTTGCATATTTATATGGTGTGCATTTGTTACTCTGATTTTTAGAAGTTCTTCTTTACTATTCTGAGTATTGTGTATTCTAGCAATATCATAAATTGCCATATATCTACCAGGAAATATTTGACTCTTACTTTAGAACCTACATTATATTTCTGACATGAGGACTATAATATCCAAAGTATTTCTGACAATTTTGGGGATTAACCTATCATTCACAAATATCTAATTAATAATGAAGCCATTGGACACCATGGAAGGGCTAAGGAAAATAAACATAAGTTTCTTCAGAAGGGATGTGTATCTCTATGCACTCCTCAGAAGTATTTTATACCTGGCTTTGCACAAAAAATAAAAACAAACCTGTTTTGTGGATATTAGCATTACATTGATATGCAAGCACCAGAGTTACAATGATGCAAAGACCTTTGGGAATGAACATCCTTTCCTGAAGACTGTATCACAGATCATTGTTGTTTTCTGCTTTCTTTGTTTGTTTGTTTGCTACAGGCGAGGATCACAAAATAAAGCAATCAAACACACCTAGAAAGTGTATCAGGAAGTTCTTTCCCAAGCGAAAAGGCTTTGTTTTTGATCGACCTACAAATGACAAAAACTTGTTACAACATATAGATTGCATGTCAGAAAACCAACTAGACTGCAGTTTCCAGGAGCAATCCAAACATTTCTGTAACTACATCTTCACAGATGCAAAAACCAAGACTCTCAGAGAGGGAATCATTGTCACTGGAAATCGTGAGTCTCCTTTGTTACAGCACGTTTCTCTGCAGTTCACTGTGTGTGATTGTACTCAGGGTTTGTCAGTAGTTCTGTTTCCTTCTCTAAGTGATGCGAAAAGCAGAGATTCATGCCACACATAGACATGCATGTTTTTTCATTAAAATTTCCAAATATGAGGGATTGTTGAAGCCCACTGTGTCTCATGAAACTAATACACTAATGACATAAGCACAAGCTGCTGTTAAGGATAGGAATCTGTATGATGATGATAAGACCAATTAGAAAAAATATATAGCAGAACATGAGCCACTGAAAGTTTATTAGAGTTTGAGAAGAAAAATTAACATGTAGTCTTATGTACATGGCTAGATTCATGGATCTATGCCACTTCAGCAGACATACTGTGCCCTGTGCTAAGACGTGGCCATGCTTAATTTAATATTTGAGTCACCATCCTGAAATTTTTGATTTTTCATATGGGTCTTAATTTTTATTGGAAAATTTTACCCACAAATTATTTACTTTATCTCTCTGTAAAATAATCTCTTTTAAATTTTATTTCAATTGGGAAAAGATTCCAGGAAAACTTTGAATACATTGGTTGAAATAATTAAGTTTACATTATTATATACTGAATTTGAGAACCATAGAGGGAGTGTATATAGGAGATATGATGATGTTATTACAAGGAAGTGGGTTTATAGTATGTAAAGCATGAGGAGATAACAATGAAATCAAGGAGGAAGGTGGGGAGTAAAGGAAGAAAGAGAAAACAGAAATCTTCATTTCAATAAAAATTTTGTTGTTTTTAGGATGATGATCTCTAAAGCTCATGATACAGTGAGTAAGAACTTCCTTTCCATTTTCTGAATATCTTGTGTCATTCAGGGATGGGGACTCTGGTAAAAGCCTATGTGGATGCCATCAACAGTGGAGCAGTGCCTTGTTTGGAAACTGCAGTGATAACTCTTGCTGAGCGTGAGAATTCAGTGGCTGTGCAGAAGGCAGCTGACCACTACAGTGAGCAGATGGCCCAGAGAGTGAGCTTCCCCACAGACACCCTGCAGGAGCTGCTGGACCTGCATGCAGCCTGTGAGAGGGAAGCCATTGCAATCTTCATGGAGAACTCCTTCAAGGATGACAACCAGGTGTTCCAGAAAAAGCTTATGGTAAATATGTCTTAGCATATATCCTTCCTAATTCCCTTTCTTCTAGATTGATGCCTAGACATCCCTCTTTTGGTCCATAGTTCATGTGTTTCCCATTGTAAAAGAAGTTTGGATTCACGTGAGAGTCTGGGATCTATAGTCTACTATTCATCCTTTTTCTGAAAGATTAGCTCTTTATTTCCATTACTAGAGGTCCACTGGATGACATTGATGGAAGGGGGTGGGGGGTGGTGTCCCTTCAGCCAAGCCTGCACCCTCTCCAATCAGGGACCCCTCGGGGGGGATTGGGCCTAAACCAGATGTTGGACATCCCTCTCACAATCCTGGACTGTTTGTTGACTCCTAATTTCTCACCTACTTGCCTGCCTAGTCACCCCTAAATACTCCCCTCCCCCTGCTGGCCTGATCACCCCTCAGTGCCTCTGCATGCCAGCCTGATTGCCCCTAACTGTCCTCCACTGCTGGCCAGGTTGCCCCCAACTGGCCCCTCCCTGCCAGCCTAGTCACTCCTAACTGCCTTCCCCCCTGCTGTCCTGGTCTCCCCAAATGCCCCCCCCCCCCCCCCCCCAGCCAGCCTGGTTGCCCCACGCAGCCTGCTGTTCAGTCATTTGGTCATCACTCACTAACCCCCCTGCCGGCCTGGTCACCCCATGCAGCCTGCTTGTTCAGTCATTTGGTCATCCCTCACTAACACCCTGCCGACCTGGTATAGGCAGCTATCTTGTGAGGGCGTGAGGCTCAATTTGCATATTACCTCTTCATTATATAGAAGGGCAAAGCAAATTAACATGTACTTATTAGCAGTTTGCAAAAACACGTAATTTATTAGTTCACAATTCTTCAGGTGAGTTCCTAGCACAAGACGTATGGTGCTCTGCTGTTTACCAAGAGCTGAAAACAAGATTCAGAGGTTGTACAACTGAAACTAATATAATGTCATTAGGAGGCTCATGGGAACTCTTCCCCATCTTCTTCAAGGCAGCAATGGTGGATTGTATTCTTGTCTTATTTTTAATATCTTTGACTACCTCTCTGCTACTAACTAAAGAAAAGTGCTTTTAAAGGCCTCATGTATTTAGGTATGTCCACTTGAGTAATCTCCATTTCTTAAAGTTAGCCAGTGCCATATAGATCTTCTAATCACAAGATTAATATTTAGCATATTCACAGGCTTAGAAACTATCATGTGTGGACATCAAGAGAGAGAACTCTTGAGGACAACATAATTCTGCCCTATATAAACACCTTCACCTTGTCTTTGAGTCTATCATTGACCATCCTACAAGTTACAAAACTCTCACTTCATACAGAATAAAATTAATATGATTATAATTTTTCTGGTATAGCAAAAAATTTCTTTCCCTATATTTTTGGATAATCAAGCCCTCATTAAAATAATTCATATGGAGTTCACAACTCAGTTCAGTGAACACTTACCTCATTAGTGGACACTTGGTTTACTTTGTATATATTTTTATCCATAACAATCCAAGTTTGCAGAGGAAGGTCTACTTCCAGTCACATTGAACTTTCCATTGCTCATTGTTGATGGATGGACCACTGTTAATCTTATGACTGATAAAGGAATCTTGATGATACTGGATTATATATTTGATATTTGCTAGAAAATTGAATTTAAAAGTTCTCATCAAAGAAAAAACAATGTTTATACTGATGTAAGGTGGCAGACAATAGTTAGACAATATAGTGATCATTTTGTAATGTATACAATATCACCTGATATCAATATAATGTGATATCTCAAATATATCTCAATTTAAAAAATAAATGAATCCTGAATTTCCTGTCTACCAGTTCCATCATTTCACAAATGTTGAGCCTGAACCCAAGAGAATTGAGGAACTTTCCACAGATCACACAACGAATTGGTCTAAGCTGTGACTAAAATGAGCTTCTTAAGCATGGCCTATAGTTCCATACTCCAGTCCACCTTGATGGCATTAAACTACTTCCAAGAGGATCACAGTTGGACCTTCCCTTCTTTTATAATAACCTCTTTCCTTTGTATTGCTCTACATTTCTGTGGCAGGACACAATGGAGAAAAAGAAGGAAAATTTCTTGCTGAAGAATGAAGAGGAATCTCTCAAATATTGCCAGGCTCAGCTTAGACAGCTTTTAGATCCACTGATGGAAGGCATTTCGAAAGGAACTTTCTTTGTACCTGGAGGATACATTCTCTACTCAGAAGAAATGAGCAAGGTTGAACAGTCCTATGAATTGGTGCCCAGGAAAGGAGTGAAGGTGAGGAATAAAAAGACAGGGGAAGACCAGCAGATGGGGTACAGAGTTTTTGTTGGTCCTTTTGAAAAATCTATGATTCTAGGACTATATGTGAAGAGATAGCAAAGCATGGTGATATCTGTACATTTTTATCTTTTATATCCACAATTAGTTAAGTACACTTAAATAAACAAGAATATTTTTCCCAAATATAAGATTTATTATCAGGAATGTAGATGAAATAGAACATGTCTTTCATTTAGAAACAATGTAATAGTTTAGCATTGTGTATAAGGAATAAACAATTAAAGAAACAATGTTCTAGAGAAGCTTATGATGTTACCTAAAAAGGAAATATACTGTAAATAGTTAATTGGATTGATAGGATAATGATTATCATGTAAGTATAAACTATTAGTGATGATAATCTACACTAATAAAAGAGAAAGATGCAAATTGACCATCACTCTATGATGCCCACCAGCCAATCAGGAGTGAGTATGCAAATTAACCCAACAAAGATGGAGGGTTAATTTGCATATGCGTTGCCATGGAGACGCATCAGTTGTTCCCACACCATGGCTGCTTGTGCACATGCCAGGCAACCAAGTGGCCTGGGTCTCAGGAACATCCTCAGAACCCAGGCTGCTCCGAGCCTGTAGGCCTGCACATAGACCCTGAGTGGCCGGGGTCCTGGAATGCCCCCAGCCACTTCAGGCCTACGGGTAAGGCGGGAACATCAGTTGCATCGCCATGTTCCCACCCTGTGGCCACATGAATGCTTGCTGGCGCCAAGCTGCCTGGGTTCCAGGGACACAATGCAGGGCTGCTGGGCTGGGGGTGTGCCTCTGGCAGCCATTGCATGGCCCAGGGTATGCCCCCAGCCCAGAGGACACAATGTGGGGCTGCTGGGCTGGTGGCATGCCCCTGGTGGCCGCCGCATAGCCCGGAACACATCCCCAGCCCAGGGGACACAAGGCAGGGGGTCCTCTGTGCATGAGCTGCAGAGGAAACACCTTTTCTTTCTTTTCTTTTTTTTAAAATATATTTTGATTTTTTTTACAGAGAAGAGGGGAGAGGGATAGAGAGTCAGAAACATTGATTAGCTGTCTCCTGCACACTCCCCAGTGGGGATGTACCCGCAACCAAGGTACATACCCTTGACTGTAATCAAAACCTGGGACCCTTCAGTCTGCAAGCCAATGCTCTATCCACTGAGCCAAACACTTTTGGGCATAAACACCTTTTCTGAACACTCATTGGCTAAGTTCCCTGTACATCGCCACTTGCAGTGTTCTTGGTAACTTAGGTAATAAGAATCCAAGAAGGTGATCTAGGGTTTTTCCATCATACTCCTGGAGGAAAAAACGAAGGTCTGCTGCTGGAGGGGCTAAGAAATGTCATAATCTGCCCTAGCCGGTTTGGGTCCAGTGGATAGAGCCTCGGCCTGCCACCCGCAGGGTCCAGGTTCGATTCTGATCAAGGGCATGTACCTAGGTTGCAGGCTCCTCCCTGGCCAGGGCCCAGGTCAGGGCTCATGCAGGGCCAACCAATTGAAGTTTCCCTCTCATATTGATGTTTCTCTCTGTCTTGCCCTCTCTCTTCCACACTCTGTAAAAATCAATGGAAACATATCCTCAGGCGAGGATTAAAAAAAAGGAAAGAAAGAAATGTCATATCCTATGAAAGGCACATCTCGAAAATGCCTAAAGAAAGTTGTCATTTTTTCATGGTGAAGGGACTGGAGTCCATGTTGATGAAAACACCTTGGTGGCTGTGGAGGTTGGCAGAGGCTGCAGCAGAGGGGTGATGGGGCTGGCACCTTCTCCTGATCAGCCTGGTTGCCTCCCGCAGAGGGAGGTCAGACTGCGGCTTAGGCCTTCTCCCCATGAGACATCCCCTGAGGGCTCTCAGTCTGTGAGACCCCCACCCCCCAGTGTACGAATTTCATGCACCGGGCCTCTACTAAGTATATAATGATGGTAATGGTTGACCTATATTGAGCACAGACTTCCTAAACCAAGTATATTTTTAGGATGATCATCTAAATTGACTATCACTTTAATCATTAGAATAATATGACTTTAGATACTAATGTCATTCCCATAATACAGTTCAAAAATGAGATGCATTGAGAACTTCATAAGTTAGAACATACCTCCAGCAAGTGGTAGAGCTGGTAGGGCAGGTCTGTGTACCTGGCATCCAGTCAAATCTCAGGAGGAAGTTTAGCTCTGCTTCTTGGAAGAGGAGTTAGAAGCTATAAGTTGAAGTATCAATAAGTAGTATCTGAGTAAAAGAAAGGGTAGATGAGTATCAGTCAGAAGGGAAAATATGTGTAGATATTGCATACAATTGAGGAGAAGTGTTTGTAGCGCTACCACAAGTGGCATCATTAAGAAGAAGCTAGGGTTGCCAAATAGAGTTTTTTCCCCCCAACTAAAGATGTTGAGTTTTTAATTGTGGCCCTGGAAAGAAAGGAACCACTGTTGGATGCTAAGAAGGATGAAACATTTACAGTCAATTTTGTAGTTTTATTGAACACTGACTTCCCCAGCAAGAAGAGTCTTTGCTCTTTGTTTCCTCAGGCAATGGAGGTCCTCCATAACTTCAAGCAGTCACAGGCTGCAACAAAGGAATCCATCCTGCAGGCTGACAAGGCCCTCGCTACTTGGGAGAAGGCTCTAGCAGGTACAGTCCAGCGCTGTGATCATTGAGGGTATGGTAGGTTCCTTCAGTGCCCCTCAATGTGTGAGAACAAATTCTTCTTGAAACAAGGTGTTTTCACAAAAGGATTAGAACAACTAAATCGAAAAATAACCAGGTGAGTTTTAATTGCTCTTGAAGGCAATCAGTGCCTTTCCATCACATTCTGAAATGAGTTTTGCTCCTATTGCTGGTAAGACTATTGAGAGATTACTCACTGCCATTTAAAAATCATTTTAGGAGCTCCTCTTATCTTTGAAGGGTGCAGCTAGGTGTAATTTTTATTTTCTTAACTCTAAAACCACTGTGGAACAGCTGAGCGTGCCAAGAAAGAGGAATTGGAAAGAGAAGAGGAGCTGCTAATACGGACACTGAAAGAAAAGCAGCAACAAATGGAGGTTCAAGAGAGAAGCTTCCAGGAAACCATGGCTCAGATGGGGAAAAAGATGAAGAAAGAAATGGAAATCCAACTGAGAGAGCTACAAAGTATGCTGAAGCACATGAAGAAGGTAAGTCTGGGTGGGGTGTGGGAAAAGCCAAAAGGACAGTCACCTAGTTCCTCATGAAGGGAAGACCAAAAACTAAAGTGATAAACCCTGAATGAAATCCCAAGGCGTATGATTCAGTGAGATATCATCCTAAAACCCTATGTCTTTAAAACTCAGCACCTTCTGTGATATTAGAATTAGGGGAGTTCAAATAACATGACCCAGACTCATGAACTGCTATTTGTGGTGAGTATAGGGTCCTATTGTGTCCCTAAGTGAATAGGACTTCAGTTCTTAGGATGTTTGGTACAACCATCAAAGACACCTGACATAGAACCATCTGGTTCAAAGTATCAGATTGTATGTGATATGAAATATCCTACCTAATAATAGAGTAATATGCAAATTGACCACACCTTCACTACGCCTAAGCCATGCCCACCAGCCAAGCCACGCTCACCAGCCAATCAGGAGCAAATATGCAAATAAACCCAACCAAGATGGCTACAGCCACCGAGAGTGGGAGGGAGGCTTGGGTTTCCACGGTAACAAAAGAAGCCATCCTGTTGCCGGCCTAAGCCTCCACTCAAGGCTACAAAGTTTCAATTATAGAAGGTGAATTAACTCCAACAGAAATCGCTGCTGGCCAGGCATGGCTTTGCTCCAGGCTACAAAGTTTCAATTGTAGAAGGTAAATAAATTCCAGATACCAGGGCCTCCTTTTGGGTCACCAGGGGGCATGGCCGGCCTGCAAACCACCACAGGCCCCTTGCTCAGGCCGCCCCACGCCCCAAGGGAACCCCCATCCTTCAGGGCAAACCAGTCAGCCCCCACCCATGCACCAGGCCTCTATCCTATCTAATAAAAGAGAAATATGCAGATTGACCATCACTGAAACACACAATATCGCTGCCCCCATGTGGTCAATGATCCTGCCCCCATGTGGACACAAGATGGCCACCACAAGATGGCCAGCTGGGGAGGGCAGTTGGAAGGCACCAGGCCTGCAAGGGAGGGCAGTTGGAGGCAATCAACCCTGCAGGGGAGGGCAGTTAGGGGTGACCAGGCCAGCAAAGGAGGGAAGTTGGGGGCAAACAGGCTGGCTGGGGAACAGTTAGGCATCAATCAGGCTGGCAGCGGAGTGGTTAGGGGATGATCAGGCTGGCAGGCAGAAGCGGTTAGGGGCAATCAGGAAGGCAGGCAGGTGATCAGTTGGGAGCCAGCAGTCCTGGATTGTGAGAGGGATGTCCGACTGCCCGTTTAGGCCCGATCCGGGATAGGGCCTAAACGGGCAGTCGGACATCCCTCGAGGATTCCCAGATTGGAGAGGGTGCAGGCTGGGCTGAGGGACATGCCCCCCTCCGTGCACGAATTCCGTGCACCGGGCCTCTAGTGGGATAATAAAAGCTCTAAAATGCTACATTGGTTTCCACATTTGCCTGCTTCATTATACACATCCAGAGTAAATGAATTTTCTGTCCCTACCTATAGTCTGATAGCCTGTAGAGAGTCAGCAGTTCCCATTATGCATAATGTGTTTTGTCACCGTATTTCAGTGAAATTAAGGAACAGTTAGAACTAAAACTCCATCTTTCCCAAAGAACATCCTTACGACTGAAACACATTCCTGACATTGGTGTCAGACCTGAGCCAGTTTCAAATCCTCCCATCACCAGTGAGATCCTCCTAAGGGACCTTAGGAAAGTATAAACCAAGGATACTCCTGCTACCAGATCTAGAGGTTTGGAAATATTGGACAAAAAGCATCAAATATCTATTTTAATTCTATAATGATTGTTATATGGGTCATAAAATTAAATTGAATTAATGCATGTATTGCTGGCTTTTGCTTAAACCCATAGTCTTTATTTCTTAATTGTAAATTCCTCTGCATCATTAGGAAGAAGAGATACAGAAGAAATACGAAGAGAAAGAGTCAGAGAAAGAAAACAAACAGATGAAAGGTGAGAACAGTTAAAAACATTCCAGATATCAAAATAATAAATTGTATTTCAAAATTAAGAACTCTGCTCTTTGAAAAAGCACACTTTTCATTCCTTTCGTAGAATGAAAAAAACAAGTCACAGATTGGAAGTAACTATTTGCAAATCATACAACAGATTTAGGACTTGTATCCAGAATTTTAAAGAACTCTTAAAACTCAACAAACATCTTACTAATTGTAAAAGCAAACATCCCATTTAAAAGAAAAAAAAATGATATAATTTAAACCTACACTTCATCAAAAAGTATATTTGGATGGCAATAAGTACAATATAGAATATTATTAACAACGTCATTACTTATTAGAAAAGTGGAAATTCAAGCCACAATGAGATATGACTATGCACCAACTAGAATGGCTAAAATTAAAAGAACTATACATCTCAAGTGTTGGTGGGGATGTGGAGCAACTGGAACTCTTATGCACTGCTGGTGGGAATGTAAAATGGTAAATTACTGTGAAAAAGCTTGTCAGTTTCTTAAAAAATTAAACAAATACTATGCAGAGTAATCATTTTGCTTCTACATCTAACCCCAAGAAAAATGGAAGTTTGTGTGCATATTATAGCTTTATTGTTAATAGCCATTAACTGAAAACAATGTCCATCCACAGGTCAATGATGAATGAATTTTAACATATTCATATAAGAAAACAATACTGAACGATAAAAATCTTGTATCAATATATACAAGAATATTATGAATCTGAAAACAGATATGTTGAGTGAACAAAGGCAAACAAAAATGTCTACATACTGTATGATCCTTTTATGTAAAATGACAGAAAATATAAGCTATTCTATAGTGACAGAAAGCTGGTTTTGCCTAGTGATAGGGATCAGCGTTTATGTTCAGGAGGGAGGAGTTTCCTAAGGGCGTGTGAAGATGTGGCTGTTTCTGAGTGATGGGCATGCTTGTAACTAAATTGTAGTGGTGGTTTAACAGGTGTATACATGTGACATCTTTAATAATAAAAGCATAATATGCTAATTAGACTGGACAGCCAAACGACCTTCTGGATGTCATTGTGGATGTCCTTCTGGATTACCTTCCAGATGAAGTCGTGGCAGTGGAGCCAAGGCAGAGGCAGCTGCTGCGGCAGGCGGAAGGGTGGGGACGGGGCAGAGGCAGTTACGGGCAATCAGGCAGGCAGGTGAGTGATTAGGGGTGATCAGGCAGGTGAGCACTTAGGGGAGATCAGGCAGGCAGGCAGAGTGGTTAGGGACAGGCAGGCAGGCATGCAGGTGAGTGGTTAGGAGCCAGCGGTCCCAGATTGTGAGAGGGTGAAGGCAGGGCTGAGGGACACCCCCGCCCCTGTGCATGAATTTTGTGCACTGGACCTCAAGTAGGTAAATAAAAACTTATGTGACAGTGTATTGCATTATTATTATACCACAATAAAGCTTTTCCAAAATAAGTAAAACAACAAAAACACTCTGGGTAATGAGAAGCCCTAGAATTGTTAATTTTAGCCATATCAGTGCACCTGAAATCAAAGAATAACAAGGATAGTTTATTAAAAAGTCTAGAGAATTTTTAAACTATTATTTATAGTACTCTTTTGCTTATTCGGTACAAAAATTATCAGAAGTTTTCTCTATGAAATAAAAATAAAACAAAAAAAGATGGGTGGGAAGGCAAAATAAGGCTCTAACGATTTAATCCTCATGTTTCTCTGCTTATTTTTTCTTCCTCTGAAGCTCTGATAAAAATTTTAGAAGATACGCAAAAGAGAAATCAGCAGATGTTGGAAGAGAAAGAAAAGAATTATCAGGTACAGATAAAACTTTTTTTAAAGTGTATTTTATTGATTTTTTACAGAGAGGAAGGGAGAGGGATAGAGAGTTAGAAACATCAATGAGAGAGAAACATCAATCAGCTGCCCGTAACCAAGGTATATGTCCTTGACGGGAATTGAACCTGGGACCCTTCTGTCTGCATGCTGACGCTCTATCCACTGAGCCAAACCAGTAAGGGCCAGATGAAACTTTTGATTGAGAAGATGGGTATAGAGAAGGCCCAGACCATGGCGGAGCAAGAGAGGATTCTAAATATTAAATTTCAGGCATTCAACTTTGTCATCACTATTTTATTGTCCACTGCACTGAATCAAAAACATGGTTAGAAGTTAGAGCATTACGTCAGATTAAGGATTTTTCTAACCCAAATTCTAGTAGACAATTCATGACCATATACACAATTAATCATATAATTACATACCCAGGCTTCCTGTATAGTCCTGTTCTCCAGGCTCAACTATGAGTCCTTGTTGAGTCCAGATGTTCACCCAGAAATACAGTATGGACTGGCACAGGTTCCGATCTCCTCAACCTATTAACTGTTACCTGAGAGAAAAACTTGCCTCCTAGTTTTGGAAAGTTGTACTAAGTTCACTAATCAAACATCTGCCATGACTCTGAATCATGCAGTAACCTTCCAAATGGAATTCATTCATCTTTCTCACATTCATAGATAGATATTTGAGAGGCCACACTGCCTAGATCAGAGTTGAAGGAAAAAAAATGATATAATTTACAGGAAGCCTGTGGTGCATGTGGGTGAAGAGGAAACTTATACACAAATAAGTTTTAAATACTCATGAAAGATTAACATAGTTATTGAAAAGGGAAATAATTTGGCAAATGTGGGAAATGTTTTACATTCTGTGATTTCAGTCTTCATTTTTTTTCTCAGGAATCTCTATTGAGTCTCAATGAGAAAAGACAGAAAGATATCAAGTCACTTCAAGATCACATAAAGGCTTTGAACCAGAAAATAAATGATGAAAAATGTATCATATCCTAAAAATCCCAGGAACATAACTTCTTAACCAGTTCCTTCCCCTCCATAGGGAACACCTTGACTGAGCAACTTCCAAATGTCACACAGTTGCCACTAAACTAAAAAGAGATTCATGATGCTTGCAATTTTGTTGAACCAAAAAGTTTGCAAAGATGAAATAAACTGCAAAGACAATGTTTCCCTACAGAGTGATTCATAGTGATTAGTATGATTCTTACATGGATTCTTTATTTGAAAGCATGGTTACTGAGTCTACAGACACATTAAATTATATAATGAGATGCATTTTACAATGAGGATATATCAAGCAGGTTGTGTTCAGGGTAGACTTGCTCTCCCTCACATACCTCACCCTTCTAGACATCCTAAGCCCCATGCTATTGCTCAAGGGTTTGCTTTAGTTTGGGAATAGGGTTGGAGTGTTTTGACTTAAGGCAAAGCTGATGGAAGTGAACAAAGTCATGGGACACATTGATCATCACTCCTGCCAAGTAGTTTATGGCTCATGGGCTGACTGCAAATCAGGAAGACCTGGGACAATTGACTGCTGTTTGAAATTTTAACCCTGCTAGTTGGCTTCTGTAAATGTTAGCTTGCTTAAATAATAAGGAAAATAAGACTACTCCCATTTCAGAGAGGCCATTAAACCTTCCCCAGACAAAATTATCAGTGCTGGCACCAGGCCAGGCCTTTGGTTGAGGTCTCAAGGCCCCAGCACATAGGAGCTCTTTAAGAACTTGCAAAGGGGGCCTGAAACACCCCATATTTGGGAGACAAAGAAGGTAAAAACATATAAATAGGGAAAGTTCCTCCATTTGAGAGACATTTTCCTCTGGACCTGTGCGTAATAAATGTAACTCCATCTCTCTAAGTATTGCTTGGTTCTTCTTCGGTTTACTGTAACAGAAGTACTTGCCTCTGCGCAAAATGAATTTATGTGTGGATGCTTCACCCTCCCTGTCTACAAAATTCTTCTGGGTAATTACTGTCCTGTCCACAGGCCACCCACCTCTCAGTCTTCTCTTTTTCATTAGTCTATTTCTTCTCACAATTCAGAAAGCAAACTCTACAGTCATTGAAAGGGAAGTGTTAACTCAAACTTGAAAAAATAATTATTTTCATTCCTCTGGGAACCATAACTATAGTCCTGTAAAACTTAAACTAGACTCTCTTGTTCTCTCAGCCTATCTGCTTTTGTGTAGGAACAATATTTTGAGGAGGAAAATGAATGTTGACCCTCAACTTTCACCATATGCAAAACTAAATTAAATGTGAGGTGAATCATATTCTTAAATGTTAAAGTGAATATTTAAAAGAAAGCTTCTGAAATAGGAAACATTTTTATAAGCTTGGTATGAAAGAGAACTCTCATGCACTGATGATGAGACTGAAATTGATGTCACCACCACGGAAAACATTATGAAGATTACTCAAAAAATAAAAATAAGCCCTATCTGGTTTGGCTCAGTGAATAGAGCTTCGGCCTGCAGACTGAAGGTTCCCAGGTTAGATTCTGGTCAAGTGTACATTCTCAGGGTGCGGGCTTGATCCCAAGTGGGGGGCGTGCAAGAGGCAGCCAAACCATGATTCTCTCTCATCATTAATGTTTCTATCTCTCTCACCCTATTTTTTCCTCTCTGAAATCAATGAAAAATATTAAAAAAAAGAGAAAATTAAAAATAAAACTACCATATGAATTAGCAATTACAGTCCTGGCTTTTTACCTGAGGGAAAAAAAAAAAGAAAGAAAGAAAGAAAACACTAACTCAGCAAGATATATGTACTCCTATAGTCATTGCACTACTTATAATAACCAAGATGCAAAATCACAGTAAGGGTTCATCAACAACTGAGTGAATAAAGAAAAATGTGGCATATATATTTATACATATATATTTATACTCAGCCATAATAAAAAAAGGAAACCTTGTCACTTGCAACAACATCGATGGACCTTGAGAGCATATGCTAAGTAAATAAATCAGAATAGAGAAAGACAAATACAATATGATCTCATATGTGGACTCAAAAAAAAACCAAACAAGCCCATGTGTAAACAGAATACATTGGGGGTTGCAAGAGGCAGGTGATAAGGAGTAGAGAAATGGGTAAAGGAGATCAAAAGTTACAGATACAGATATAAAATAAGTCATTAGGATGTAATGTACAGCATTGCACCTACAATTAATTGCATATTTTAAAGTTGCTAAGATAGTAAATCTTAAAAGTTCTTATCACAAGAAAAATATTCTGAATCATGTGCGGGGGTGAATTATGGGGAAGCAAGTCTGTATACATGTGAGCACCTGGGTGTTTACTGGAATATTTATGGTTAGTCTTTAGACATCCTTGCTTAAGGACATTGCAGATGCATGTGTCTTCTCAGGGATTGCTGCAACCTTTTGTAGAGAGGAGTCAGGATCAGAAAAAGGGGCTGCACACAAATGAATACACTAGACCAAAAATATGAATTTAGAAGGCATGGGGAAGCCAGGCAGAGGCCTTTCTCAGGCAGAGAAGCTCTTTGAAACCCTGGATCCATCAGCTTTTATTTACTTGAGTACACATTTGCCCTTTAGGAATGCAAACAAGGAAATCAATGGTAAGGTTTGGTAAACAATAAAAGGACTATCAGGTTAGGGGATTGCCTTCAGCCATTCAGCCAGCAGCAGGCAATGTTATGCTGATTTTCAGCCCTGTTGAATATCAAAGTCCATTAGCCTTCCAGCAGACTTCTTGCATAAGGCTACCTACTTGTTGGTCTTAGCCTCCCTCAAGGGATACTTACCCTACTGATAGTATCTAATAGTTAATTTTAGTTCAAGCTCTAGTTACAATAAAAGCCTGAGGCGGCAGGTGAACAGGGGCTGCTTGGTTTCTTTCACAGAAACTTGTGTCTGAGTATTCATTCATCCATAGCTCAGGGTCTGCTGGTCAACCTGGCAATGAATGTTAACCAGACTTACTGTAATGATCATTTTGCAATATATACAAATATCAAATCACTATGTTGTACACATAAAACTAATATATTATATGTTAATTATAACAATAAAAAGGAATTAAAATACTTCACCCATTAAAATGACATAATAATAGAGATTCAGGGTTTGTTTGTTTTTTTTTGGGGGGGGGTCTTTTTTGGTGAGCAGGGTGCAAGGGTGATTTCTTTAACAGGTTCTTGTCCAGATGGATTTGAAGAATGAAGCCACAGGCAAAAGCAGTAGGTGAGAAGTACAAAAACTTTATTGCAAACAGATTACTATCTCTAAAATTCCTAATTCTCAGTTTCTATTCCTAAAACACTGTCTCTCCTGGCTAAGGGGTCCCTTAAAGAGGGTGGCCACTGCTCTCTTTGTCTTTTTTTAAAAAAACATATTTTATTGTTTTTTTTACAGAGAGGAAGGGAAACGGATAGAGAGAAACATCAATGAGAGAGAAACATTGATCAGCTGCTTCCTGCACACCTCCCCTGAGAGGAACATGCCCTTGACCGGAATCGAACCTGGGACCCTTCAGTCCGCAGGCCGACACTCTATACACTGAGCCAAACCAGTTAGTGCTTGAGGTATTATATATTCTAGAGACCCTTCCCTTAATCTAAGACCCCCGTGCTTTCCTCATTGGTCACTCTGCTATGTAGTATTTGTTTCAAAGATAAAATCCCACGTGATGCCTCCTCTTTCTTTTTCTTTTTTTGCAACATTCCTCTATCCTCTGTGAAAACATGTTTCCTCCCCTCCACCCCCATATCCTGTGACTTTTCTTTACCCTTTATGAATGTATGTCTTTCTCTCACTTTATCATGTGGCATTTCTCTGTACTTCACATATATCCATCTGATCTGGTCAGGTTGGAGTTGCTTTTGATCTACCTAATGGTTGCTTTAATACTTAGCAACCATATCTTGCCAGGCCTTGTGACTGAAACTGCTGGTTTCTCTGCTCAAAGAGTAAAACAGCCTTTTTTTCCCTGGCCAGAGATTTATTTTTATTTTTTTATAATATATTTTATTGATTTTTCACAGAGAGAAAGGGAGAGGGATAGAGAGCTAGAAACATCGATGAGAGAGACACATCGACCAGCTGCCTCCTGCACACCCCCCACCAGGGATGTGCCCGCAACCAATGCACATACCCTTGACCGGAATCGAACCCGGGGCCCTTCAGTCCACAGGCTGACGCTCTATCCAATGAGCCAAACCGGTTTCGGCCAGAGATGTTTTATTACCCCTATGGCTCTCCCAGCTGCCCAGGCCAGGGCTGCTTTTGATCTAACTTATGGCTCCTTAATTGTTCATGCCAAGATGCCTCTATTCTCTCTGGATGCCCTCCCTTCCTGTCTACCTAATTAAGCTAGCTAGCTACCCTTATCAAAAGCAAAAAGCAAGACACCAACTAGGAGAAAATAATTACAATGCAAATATCAATCAAAGAACTCTTATGCAAATTATATAAAGAACTCCCTTGCCCGGCTAATGTGGCTCAGTGGTTGAGCATCAACCTATGAACCAGGGGGACATAGTTTGATCCCAGTCAGGGCACATGCCTGTCCAGGCACCATCCCTAGTGGCAGGGGTGGGGGAGTAGGGGGTGGAGGGGGGCGAGGGGGGAAGGCAGAAGATGGCCAATCAAATATTCTCTCTCATCATTGATGTTATTTTTCTCTGTGTCTCTCTCCCTTCCTCTCTGAAATCAATAAAAATATATTTTTTTTAAATTAAAAAAAAAAAAATTCCCCTAACTCAGCAACTTTAAACCTTCTTATCTCAAGGCACACATAAACTAATTACTACGGGTGCTCTTTCAGGAATTAGTTTATGTGTGTCATGAGAAAAAAAAAAAAGGTTGAAAATTCCTGTCTTAGATGATTCTCACATACTAAAACTTTATACGCTAAACAAATACCTCCCTGCCAATAACAACATATACACACATGAATTTTTAATGTAACAATACTAACATGTAAAGTAATTTTAATTGTGATTATCTTTTATTTTTTAAATTTCTTTATTGATTAAGGTATTATATATGTGTCCTTATTCCCCCATTATCTCCCAATCTCCCCCCCCCCCCCCCCGCATTCATGCCCTTACCCCTCTGTTGTCTATGTCCATTGATTAGGCTTATATGCATGCATATAAATCCTTTGGTTGATCTCTCCCCTTTACCCCCACCCTCCCCTACCTTCCCTGAGGTTTGACGCTCTGATCGATGTTTCTCTGTCTCTGGATCTGTTTGTGTTCATCAGTTTATTTATTTATTTTTATTCTTTCTTTCTCTTTTTAATTAATTTATTTTTTATTGTTTAAAGTATTATATAAAGTATTACATATGTCTCTTTTTTTCCCCCATAGACCTACCTCCAGCCTCCCCTACCCCCGGTTACATGCCCTCCTACCACCAACCCCAGTATCTTGTGTCCATTGGTTGTGCTTATATGCACGCATACAAATTCTTTGGTTGATCTCTTTCCCCCACTCCCCAAAACTCCCCAGCCTTCCTGCTCTAATTTGACAGTCTGTTTGGTGCTTTACTGCCTCTGTATCTATTTTTTGTTCATCAGGTTATAATGTTCTTTATTTTCCATAAATGAGTGAGATCATGTGACATTTTTCTTTCATTGCCAGGCTTATTTCACTTAACATAATGCTCTCCAGGTCCATCCATGCTGATGCAAATGGTAAGAATTACATCTTTTTTATGGCAGCATAGTATTCCATTGTGTAGATGTACCATAGTTTCCTATCCAGTCATCTGCTGACTGGCACCTCGGCTGTTTCCAAATCTTAGCTATTGTGAATTGTGCTGCTATGAACATAAGGGTGCATATATCCTTTCTGATTGGTGTTTCTAGTTTCTTAGGATATATTCCTAGGAGTGGGATTATTGGGTCAAATGGGAGTTCCATTTTCAGTTTTTTGAGGAAACTCCATACTGTCCTCCACAGTGGCAGCACCAGTCTGCATTCCCACCAGCAGTGCACGAGTGTTCCTTTTTCTCCACATCCTCGCCAACTCTTGTCCTTTGTTGATTTGTTGATGATAGCCATTCTGACAGGTGTGAGATGGTACCTCATTGTTGTTTTGATTTGCATCTCTTGGATAATTAGTGACTTTGAGCATGTTTTCATGTGTCTCTTGGCCTTCCTTCTGTCTTCTTTCGAAAATATTCTATTTAGGTCTGTTGCACATTTTTTTTTTTGATCATTTATCTTCCTTTTGTTAAGTTGTATGAGTTCCCTATAAATGTTGGAGATTAAACCGTTATCGTTGATATCATTGGCAAATATGTTCTCCCATGAAGTGGGCTTTCTTGTTGTTTTGTTAATGGTTTCCTTTGCTGTAAAAAGCTTTTTATTTTGATGTAGTCCCATTTGTTTATTTTCTCTTTAGCTTCCATTGCCCTAGGGTCAGTATCAGTGAAGAAGTTCTTTCGGCATATGTCTGAGATTTCTATGCCTGTGGATTCCTCTAGTATTTTTATGGTTTCCCATCTTATATTTAAGTCCTGTATCCATTTTGAGTTTATTTATGTGTATGGTGTAAGTTGGTGGTGTAGTTTCATTTTTTTTTTGCATGTATCTGTCCAATTTTCCCAACACCATTTATTGAAGAGACTGTCTTGACTCCATTGTATATTCATGCCTCCTTTGTCAAATATTAATTGAGCATAGTGGTTTGGGTCGATATCTGGATTCTCTATTCTATTCCTTTGATCTATATGTCTGTTCTTATGCCAGTACCATGCAGTTTTGAGAACAGTGGCATTGTAATACAGCTTGAAATCTGGTATTGAGATTCCTCCTACTTTCTTCTTCTTTCTCAGGATTGCTGTGGCTATTCGAGATCTTTTTTTATTCCAGATGAATTTTTGGAGAGTTAATTCTAGGTCTGTGAAATATGCCTTTGGTATTTTAATGGGGAGTGCATTGAATATATAGATTGTTTTGGGTAGAATGGACATTTTAATGATGTTGATTTTACCAATCCATGAACACGGTATGTTCTTCCATCTATTTACGTCTTCCTCTATCTCTTTTTTTCAGAGTCCTGTAGTTTTCTGCGTATAGGTCTTTTACCTCCTTAGTTAAATTTATTCCTAGGTATCTTAATTTTTTTGTTGTGATGGTAAATGGGATTGCTTTTTTAGTCTCTCTTTCTGTAAGTTCACTTTTGGTGTATAGAAATGCCATAGATTTCTTGGTGTTAATATTGTATCCTGCTACATTGCCGAATTCATTTATTAAGACTATTAGTTTTTTTGATGGAGTCTTTCGGGATTTTTATGTACAAAACTAGAGGCCCATTGCACGATATTCGTACAAGAATAGGCCCCTGGCTTCACTCCCAGCCACCTGGGAGCCAGCAAGTCTCCACTCCCCAGTGCCTGGGAGCGGCAAGTCCTCACTTCTGTTTGAAGCACCATTCGAGTAGCTCCCTCCGCCGCCCCTCTTCCCCTCATAGCAGGCTTCATTCTACTCTGCGCCTGCATATGCAAATTAACCGCCATCTTAGTTTGGTTAATTTGCATACTCGCTCTGATTGCCTGTAGGCGTAGTGAAGGTACGGTCAATTAGCATTTTTTTATTAGGTAAGTGTAGAGGGCCCCCTGGGAGGCACCTGGGCATATCTTTTCATTATTGTCAGCTGAACTCAGGGTGTAGGCAGAGCCACGCCCTGGGAACATGCTTCCCTAATAAGGCTGGACATGTTAATCAGTTCTGACTTCA
Source organism: Cnephaeus nilssonii (assembly GCF_951640355.1). Classification (NCBI taxonomy): domain Eukaryota; kingdom Metazoa; phylum Chordata; class Mammalia; order Chiroptera; family Vespertilionidae; genus Cnephaeus; species Cnephaeus nilssonii. The sequence goes on from NC_137078.1 coordinate 37,151,337, forward strand.
TAGAAGCCCAGGTGTCAGCAGGAGCGGGTCTAGATATGTAAATCCAGTAATGCTAGGGCCTAGTTAAGAATGCAAATAAGCTCCTTTGATCCCAAGTTTTGGTGTCACTTCCTGGATTTTTGGGATATAAAATAAACCTGCTGTGTGGCTCAGGGTCGTCGTCGTTGCAGCCTCTCCATCAGAGAGGAAAGATGGCGTCCCACCCAGCCCCAGCTTTATGAATCTATTTCTGCGTCTTGTTTTCTTTATTTCTATTATTTCTCAATCTCTGGCCGCCTCCATTTAGAACCGGTTCGTTCATCTCTCTTTCCGTGCGGGACGCGGAAAAGGGAGATCCCCGCTATGTTTGACCCCTGCCGCATCAGGCCCCCACAGGTAAGATCATGTCATCTGCAGATAAGGACAGCTTTACTTCTTCTTTTCCAATTTGGATGCCTTTTATTTCTTCTTCTTATCTAATTGCAATGGCTAATATTTCCAGTACTATGTGAAACAGGAGTGGTGAGAGTGGGCATCCCTGTCTTGTTCCTGTTCTTAGGGGATATGGTTTTAGTTTTTGCCCATTGAGTATGATGTTTGCTGTGGGTTTATCATATATAGCTTTTATTATGTTGAGGAATGATCCTTCTATTCCCACGTTGCTGAGAGTTTTTATCAAGAAAGGGTGTTGGATTTTGTCAAATGCTTTTTCTGCATCAATTGATATGACTACAGGATTTTTATATCTCAATTTGTTTATGTGAGGTATCACATTTATTGATTTGCGGATATTGTACCATCCTTGCATTCCTGGGATAAATCCTACTTGGTCATGGTGTATGATCTTTCTGATGTACTGCTGGAGCTGATTTGCTAGAATTTTGTTGAGGATTTTGGTGTCTATGTTCATGAGGGATATGGGCCTGTAATTCTCTTTCATTGTGTTTTCTTTATCTGGTTTTGGTATTAGGGTGATGCTGGCTTCATAGAAGGAGCTTGGAATTCTTCCTTCCTCTTGAAATTTTTGGAATAGTCTGGGGAGGATAGGTTTTAGTTCTTCCTTGAGTGTTTGGTAAAACTCTCCTCTGAAGCTGTCTGGCCCTGGGCTTTTGTTAGCCTGGAAGCTTTTTGATGACTACTTCAATTTCTTCCATAGTTACTGGCTTATTAAGCTGTGTAGATTCTTCCTGATTGAGTTTTGGAAGGTTATATTTTTCTAGGAATATGTCCATTTCCTCCAGATTGTCCAGTTTGTTGGAATAGAGTTTTTCATAGTATTTTTTAACAATCCTTTGTATTTCGGCAGGATCTGTTGTTATTTCACCTCTTTAATTTCTGATTTTATTTATTTGGGTCCTCTCTCTTTTCTTCTTGGTGAGCCTGGCTAGAGGTTCATCAATCTTGTTTATCCTTTCAAAAAACCAGCTCTTGGTTTTGTTGATCTATTGTATTGTTTCTTTGGTCTCTATGTCGTTTATCTCCACTCTGATCTTTATTATTTCCTTCCTTTTGCTTACATTGGGCTTTTCTTGTTGCTCTCTTTCTAAGTCTTTGAGTTGTACGGTTAGGTAATTTATTACCATTGTTTCTTGTTATTTTGCAGTAGGATTGTAGAGCTATGAACTTCCCTCTCAAGTCTGCTTTCACTCTCCTTATCCCAGGCGAAATCTGACCCTTCCGTGGTGGAGTGCAGAGGTCCCCTGAATCCACCTGTTTGTGCCAATTTGGGACCGGTGCTCTAGGGCTCGCATTTGTTCGGTGGTTGACACAGTTGTTGACTTTCAGGCTTCCAATAAGATCCACTCTCTTCTTCAAGATCTTCATGGTGTTTTTTATTGCAGCTATATCTCTCTTCATTTCTTTTTGATTCTCATATAAGGTGTTGATTTTTTTCTTCCATCTAGTTTATGAACTCTCTATGACCTTTATTCTGAATTCTTTTTTTCTGACATATTACATGCCTCTGTTTCGCATAGCTGCTTTTCTGGGAATTCCTCCTTTTCTTTCCTTTTTTGGTATCTTTGTCTACCCATTTTTGGTCTCACCGACTGATCTATATGTTGAGTAGTGCAGGGGCTGCTCCGTGGATGGCAGTGGCTTCTCAGGCTGCTGTTGTTCCTCAGGCAGTCATCGGAGCAGCTACTTCTCAGTTGGCAGTAGCTCCTCTGGTGGGTGCTGTTCTCAGCAGTGGTGTCTCCCCTGGCTGGTGGGGGAGGCTGCTCATACAGCTACTGTTCCTTGGACAGGGGTGGGCTGATTATGAGGTTGATGCTCCTCAGATGGGGATGGGTTGCATGCGGCTGCTGCTCCTTGGATAGGGGTTGGCTGCTCCTCGGACAGGGGCGGACTGCTCGCATTGCTGCTCCTCTTTAGATGGGGGCTGGCTGCATGCTGCTGCTGTTCCTCAGATGGGGCGGGCTGGTCATGATGCCACCACTCCTTGACAGAAGCCGGTTGCTTGCAGGGCTGCTGCTTCTTGAATGGGTGTGCGTTGCTCTTGCAGCTGCTTCTCCTCAGATGGGGGGCAGTCTGCTTGTGTGACTGCTGCTCCTTGGGTGGGAGTGAGCTGCACGTGCTCTTGCTGCTCCTCAGATAGGGGCAGGCCGCTCACCTGGCTCCTTCTTGTCAGACAGGTGTAGGCTGCATGTGGGTGCTGCTCCTCAGACCAGTGCGAACTGCACAGGGCTGCTAGTCCTCGGACATGGGCGGTCTGCTCGTGTGGCTGCTGCTCCTCAGAAGGGGGTGGGCTGCTCATACAGTTGCTGCTCCTTGGAAGGGGGTTGGCTGCTTATGTGGCTGCTACTCCTTGGATGGGAGCAGGTTGCTTGCACAGCTGCTGCTCTTTAGACAGGTATAGGGTACGGGCTGCATGTAGCTGCTGCTCCTCGGACAGGGGCCGGCTGCATGGGCCTGCCACTCCTCAGTTGTGTGAGGGCTGCTCGAGCGGCTGCTGCTCCTTGCATGGGGCAAGCTGCTCATGTGGTTTCTACCTCTCAGATGGGGGATTGGCTGCTCACACAGCTGCTGCTCCTTGGACAGGGGCAGGCCATGTGAAGCTGCTGCTCTCAGGCCTGGTGCAGGTTGCTTGCAGGACTGCTGCTCTTTGGATTCAAGCAGGCTACTCACCTGTCTGCTGTTCATGTGGTTGCAGTGCCCTGGGCTGAGGCGTTGGGCTGATCAGAGGGGAGTGTGCTTCAGAACTCACAGGAACCTGTGCCCAGGTGGCTTTAGCCTCGTTGACCATGGGATCACAGCCTCGGTAGCAGGTCCCTGGCAGGGGTGGCTTTAGAGTCCCAGGTATTATCTGAGGGCACTCTGGGTGGAGTTGAGGCTGGGCACCCAGTTACAGCAGCTCTCCCCTTCAAAAAGCCTAGGCCTCTGAGAATAATCCAGCCTCCTGGTACTGTTTGCAATGGTAGCAGAAGCTGCCTAGTTAGGTGAGCCCAGTTAGCCTGCCCCTGAAGGTCCTGTGGGATCTAACTGTGCCTCATTCACACACACACACACACACACACACACACACACACACACACACACACCACCTGACCACACACTCCTCTTTTATGCCCTCATTCACTCACTCATGCTCTCTCACTCACTGCCGCATTCTTCCTGTCTCTGTAGTTGGGTCTGGGGTGTTATTGACCCATTCGTGGATGGAGTTTCCTCTCCAGGTGTCTGGTTATGTGGCTTGCTGTAAAGCCCCTTGGCCAGACAGGATAAAATTCACCTCAACAAGATACAACACAAAGGGAACTAAGCACAAATGTACTCATGACACCAATAACTTCAATATAAGTGACCACCTGAGAGAAGAGAATTAAGGGAGAGAAAAGAGAGCACAAATGATATAAAAGAGAGAAAAAAAGATAAAAGATAAAAGAGAATATATATATATATATATATATATATATATATATATATATATATATATGTAAGACACTGCAGAACCAATAGATAAACCAAAAAAAATACCAACACCAAACACCCAGCAAAGAGGGTTGAGGCAGAATCTATAGAGGCTGAGCTTATATACTGAAAATAAGATTAAGAATTGGATGAATATGGGGAGGACCTCAATTTAGTATTGAGGAAGTAGAAAGGGAATAAGTGGATAAGAAGAAAGAGAATGAAAAGAAAATAATAATAATAAATTTACAAAAAAATTGATTTCAAAAATGGTATAAAAATTCCAAATAGCAAATAAAAATAAAATATAGTGATGGAAAAATAATGCAAAAAGAAATAGAAAATAAAGCAACAAACAAAAACAGGAAAACAAAAGAAATAAATAAATAAAGAAGAAAAAAATGGATACCAAAATAATAAAAATAATAAAAGTGAAGTGTTGTTCCTTTGGCTGGTTTATGGTCCCAGTCATCTGTACTGTACTGTTTCTCAGTTTCCCATTGTTGGTGCTGAAGGTTTCTTTTTAGACCAGTTCCTGTGGACTCTCAGGGAGTATTCAGATTCCTTTGTATCATTCAGAGTGTAATCTGGGTGAGGCTATATTGGTTACCTGGAGACTGGAGGGAGGGGTTATCTCTCAGGAGAAAATGGCGGCCCAGGACCCGGGCTCAGGTATAACTCAGCACTAGACTTGCTACCACCTCTCCAGGACCCCCTACACTCCCCAGATTCCACAAGCCCACACCTTCTCCCACACCTCAGCCCCGGGTAAGTTTCTGTATCCGAAAGGTCCTATAAACTAGGTTCAGTGAAGAAAGGCACAGGCCCCAGAGCAGAGAAAGACTGTGTCTCTGCAAACTCCTCTCTTGCCAGCACTGTGCGGTCCAGCCAGTCCTTCAGAGCTACCTCTGAACTCAGATCCAAAATCCAGAATCCAAGGTCCAAAATCCCCTAACTCCCACAGTCCCCTGGACCTCTTTTTCACAGTCAGATGCTTTGCCTGTCCTCAGGGACAAGGCTTGGTGCCCTGTGGTTTCCTCTGACCCTCTGAGCACAGAGGTCCAGCAGACTCTACTGCCTAGATCCTTGATTTCACTTTTATCCAGGGGACCTCTGCCCTTCCCTGCTGCAAACTGTCGCACCAGCTGAGTCTCCTTCACCAATTTGGGCTGAATTCTATTAGTTTCAGCTGCTAACTCTGTTTGCTCCCGGACAAGGCTCAGGACACGTCTGTCTATTCCGTCATCATTTTGTCTCCCATCGTGACTATCTTTTAGAATAAAACAAATATTCTAGAGACTGTTACTCCAAGTTCACTGAGAAGAGAGGAAATATGCCTTCTCACACACAGCATTTAAAAGAAAAAATCCCCAGAAAGTTTTTCAAAAGCCTCACCTGAAACCAAAAAGCAGGGAAACTGCACAGAATTCATATTCTAAACAGAAAGGGCTGTTTTTTGTTTGTTTGTTTGTTTTTACATCTAGTCTATTCCTGAGAAACTAAGAGCTTGTTTCTGCTTCCACTTACAAAGAACATGTGTTCAATACAGATACTTTCCATTTGTCCTTAATCGACACACAAAATTCCTCACTCATGAGAAAAAGAAGAGCCAGAGACTTAATTGATAAAAGGGCTGATCAGACTGTCATAGGCAGTGAGGATAAAGGGAGACTCCCTGCAGTGAGTATTTCAGTATTTCAGTCCACATTTGCAAACACAGAGACATGAATGAACCTAATTTGACCTTCATTTTAACACACTGACTCATCATTTTAGGAAATCCCAAATCAATCATTGTGACTCAATGAACTGCTATTAACAAACCACTAGTCCTGTGAAACAAAAGGTTGCAGGTTCAATTTCAGGTCTGGACACTTGCCCAGCTGTGCGCTTCATCCCTGGTATGGGGCATGTGGGAGGCGGTTTGGCTCTCAGGTCGATGTTCCTTTCTCTCTCCCCCTCCCTTCCTCTCTCTCTAAAAATCAAAAACAAACAAGCAAACAAAAACATTAAATATCTTTAAACTCTATTTATTGGTGTGTGGAATGCTAATAATAGCACCTACATTACATGCAGATGCTGAAAAATAAATTGAATTTAGTTAATGACACCTGTAAAGAGTTTAGAACCACACTGGTGTTTGCATTTAGTATGTTTTTAGTGATTGTGAGACCAGCGACCCAGCACACGTGGGGTTTGGACCCACATGCTGCACAGCAAAAGGAAGTGATAGAACATAGATGCATTTTCCTATTTTTTGTCCCTCTCTTCCTTTTTCATTTTACTAAGCTAAATAAAATGAAATTAAATGCTTTTATGCAAGTATTTAAGAAGAAATTGACTAGACATCAAAACAAGACATGCTGATAACAATCTGTGACTAGAATGCACAAGTAGGAAATAAAGCAGAATCAAATGTCATTGGAAAATTTGGACTGGGGGTTAGACACAAAGCATGAAGTTCTGTGAGACAAACAATTTGTCCATCACAAACATGTGCTTCACACAACCAAACAGACAACTGTCTACACGGACATCAGCAGATGGATAATATTGAAGGAAATGGACTATGTAATTGGAAGCAGAAGATGTATTTTCTTTAAAAAATTACTCTTCCATGTAATTTTTTAAAGAAATATACAGTGGATTATTGAGGCATTCTGTCTATAACTAACTCTCAAGTAGTTCAGACATACAAAGAAAATATGTGGTTAAATAACATTAAGGGAATTTTGTATTTTTGGCCAAGTTTGTGAGGAATGGATATTAATTCTTCTTTTAAGGCAGTGATGGGCAACCTTTTGAGCTTGGTGTGTCAAACTTCGCCAAAAAACTGAGCATAACTCGGGTAGTGTATCACTTTGAGGAAAAAACATTATTTCACGATATTTATAGTTTAAATAACATAAATGTATAATTGTTATATATAACTAGGAGACCGTTGCACGAAGTTTCGTGCAATAGACTTTTCCTTCACCTGGCTGCTGGCACCAGTTTTCCGCCAGCAGCAGTTTTCCTCTGGCCACCCGCCTATCAGAGCACCTCCCGCCAGCACGATCGGCCACCCCGAGAGGAACTCCGATCGGGAGGCGCTCCGATCGGGCAGGTGGCCAGAGGAAAACTGCTGCTGGTGGAAAACTGGTGCCAGCAGCCACGCAATCGGTCACCCCGAGTTCCGCCACCAGCATCTTCTGCAGCGCCAGCCTAAGCAGCGCTGGCCGTTTAAGCCGGCTGGAGGAGCGGGGGTCGGGGACTCGCTCCTACCGCCAGCCAATCGGCCACCCTGAGTCCCGCCCCACGTGCCTCCAGCCGGCCCAATCATGGGTGTAGCACAGTGATGGTAATTTGCATATTACCATTTTATTAGGTATGATTGTATTTAATAAACCCAAAACTAAATATTTAACTTACCTGCTTAGTGACTTCTTTGTTCATCCATCAGTCAGTTTCTTTTGTTGGTCTTGATATTATTTAGCTTGTGTGGGGTGCCGTGAACTAAGATAAGTGAGGGGGAGGGGGAATTCTTTAACTAACCTGCCTATTAGTGACTTTTTGGTTGCTGAATTTCATTGGCTAAATCTTCTATTGAAGGTTGGTATTTTGTACACTTCAGGCCCAAGCAAGCCCTACTAACTTCATCTGTCAATCTGTTTCTTTTGTTGGTTTTGATATTATTTAACGCTGAGAATAAGGCCTCACAAAAGTATGTAGAGGGAAAAATTGTGAGTAAAGCCATTGCTATATTTTTCAGGGTGCTAAAAGTGTCTGGTAGTCGTTTCGAGGCACTCCAAATTTCCTGTTCGTAGTGGCACTCCTCTTGCTTCTCCAAGCGGCACCTTTCCAGATTCTCAAGCTTTGACCTCAAGTCGACAAACACCTGAGCCCGATACTGTCTTGAAATTCTGCAAGTTGCAACTCCAAATCATCAATTTGCATCCATTGGAAACCATTTAATTCCAAACTACTGTAGACTACAACATCAGGATACTTAATTATTTTCATGGTCTATTCTAGACTTCTAAATTGACTTAAATCTATCACTAAACTGGTCAAGTAACAAGTCTAAAACATGCTGGTACTTCATATGCAAGAGTTCCATTTCATTTTGTACAGCTGCTCTGGCCTTCTCAAAATACTTTGTTACTCGAGGAAAATACTTATAAGTTTTAGTTTCTACATATCCCTTGAAAATTTTAACTTTACTTTCAAAAGCTTTCATGTATCCAAACATAACGTCAATACTTTTGCCAAAACCTTGTAACTTTAAGTTCAGTTCATTAATATGAACAGAAAGATCTGTAAAAAACATCAGGGTGTTGACCCACTTATCATCATTAAGCTGAGGAAAGTCTCCCAGAACCTTATCGTCAAGAAATACCTTAATTTCTTCAAAGCACTCCACAAAGCGCTCAAGAACTTTGCCTCGGCTCAGCCATCTTACATTATTGTACATCAGCAGTCCACTGTAGGTGGAATCAACCTCCAGTAAAAGTGCCAAAAATTCTCGCTTGTGAAGGGGGCGAGCAGCTATTAAATTAACTATTTTTGTAACTGACATTAAGTCGTTTAAGTCGGTGAATCCTGCCTTGGCACATAAAGCCTCCTGATGGATAATACAATGAAAAGGCACAATCGGATGTCCAATAGCTTCTGTAAACAATTTGACAAATCCAACTTTTTTCCCCACCATATTTGGTGCCCCATCTGTTGTCACTGACACAACTTTAGAGATATCAATGCTTAGGTCACGAAATGTTTGTATAACAACCTTACATAGTTCGCTTCCTGATTTACTTGTTGACACTCATACTAACTTTATCAACTCTTCTCTCATTGTGAGACCATCAGAATATCGACCAATAATGGCCAACTGAGCATGTGATGTGACATCAGTAGTTTCATCAAGAGAGATCGAAAAATATTTACACTTCCTTATGTCTCCCTTTAATTGATATTGTATGCTTGTGTTCAGTCTCATTATTCGGTCTTTCATGATATTTCTACTGAGTGGTAACTCAGATATTCTCTTAATAATTGGATCTTTATTCTGCATATCGTGAAATAGAACTGGTGCACATCTTAGGAGAGTTTCTTTAATAAATTCTCCCTCACTGAGCGCTTTTCCATGCTGAGCTATAGAGTGAGAAATGCTCAGACTTGCAGATGTTAAATTTGTAGAGCCTTTCATAAATTTAAGGGTGGAATTAGATTGGCTCTTATAAAGGTATAGCTGCCTGGAAATGTATTCCTTCCTTTCATCCTCACTTTTTTCCAAGAGCTGGGAATGAGTAGTTTCAAAATGTCTATTTATATTCCATGTTCTGCTTACTACCATTTCAGTACATAGAACGCAAAATGATCTGCCATTTTTTTCTATAAAGCCATACATCTCGGTCCATCTCTTGAAAGGGTTGGCCACTGCTACTACCACTTCCTTTACTTAACCTTAGTTTTTTATTTTTTGGGTTCTCCATCAGGGGGGCAGTGACAGAAGATAGAATTATAGATAGCTTGTTTAGGCCTGCAGGCAATTAGGGATTAACTAGCCTAACTAACCACAAAATGGTGCATATAACTGTCTTTTAGGAAAGGGTAGGATTAATAAGCAGAAATAGGGGTTAATAAGGATGCACAACAGTAATAGTGGTGAAATGGAGTCTGCACTATGGAGCAAGATGGTGTTCCTTATGTGAATTAAAATGGCTGCCGCTATTTCTAATGGCGGGAAACGGCACCCATAGCATGCCACAAACCCTCGCCTCTCCCAGCCTCCCCCTCACTTATCTCAGTAATGATGGATTAGAAATCCATGACACCCCAGAACAGTAGATAATGGTTGCTGTGGTTAACTGTTATTTGGTTACTGCTAATGGCAGGGCCCCCAGAGATGAGTCCCCCTCTGCGTTACGCTGTTCCCTGCTCTGCCGGCGGAAGTGAGGGCAAAGATACCGGCTTAACCGGAAGTCCCAGAACTAGACGCTCTGTGCCGGACTTCTGTTGTTTTGGCCTACAGACCTCCGGCACAGAGTGTCTAATAGGGGAGGATGAAACATTTGCGACTAGAGTCTTGGAGTTAGAGTCTAAGACTCTAGTCGCAAATGTTTCATCCTCAGCATGTGGCCGCCTCAGCGGCTGCGTGTCATCAGAAATGGCTACGTGTGTCAGTGCTGACACGCGTGTTATAGGTTTGCCATCACTGTTTTAAGGTTTAGTAGAAATCACCATTGAAGCCATTTGGGCCTGAGCTTTTCTTGGTGGTAGTTTTCAACCTCTTTACTTGTTACAAGTCTATTCAGATGAGCTATTTCTTCTTGAGACAGTTTCAGTAGTTTCTGTCTTTCTAGGAACTTGTCCATTTTTAATCTAATTTGTTGGCAGGTGGTTGTTCATACTATTGCCCTATAATCTTTTTTTTTCTGTCAATAGTAATGTCCTCTTTTTCGTTCCTAATTTTAGTCTCCTTTCTTTTCTTCATGGCGAGTTTAGCTTAAAGTGTGTCAAAATTGGTGATCTTTTCAAAGGTCCAGCTTTTGCTTTCACTGATTTTTTTCTATATTTCCCCATTATCTATATCATTAAAATCATTTACATAAATCTTTATTTTTCCTTCTGCTTGCTTTAGGTTTAGTTGGCTATTATCTTATAGTGTCCTAAGGTGAAAGGATATTAATTGAGATCTGTTATTTTCTTAGTGGTGCTCCAGGGCATATATAACTGTATACTAGTATATTTCTCAAAATATACTTCAATCTGTTCTCTGTATCTATGAGTATTTCTATTTTATTTGTTAGTTTATTTTGTTGTTTAGATTCCAGATATAAGTAAAATCATATGGTATTTGTCTTCCTCTGACTGGCTTACTTCATTTACCATAATACTCTCCAGGACTTTAGAAGGAAAGAGGGATTGAGAGATTGGGTGGAAAAGGTGAAAAGATTAAGCCAAAAAACAAACAAACAAAAATGCTCACATATATAGACAACAGTATGGTGATTACTAGAAGCAATTGGGGTGGAAATGTAGAGGAGAGAAAAGGGGGGATAAATGGTGACAGTAAGAGACTTGACTTTGGGTGGTAAACATACAACATACAGATGATATATTATAGAATTGAACACTTGAAACCCATATAACTTTACTAATCAATGTCACTCCAATAAATTTAATAAAATTAATAAAAGAATATACCTCAAATTTATGCCAAATTAATTCCAGTGAAATACAGAACAGTTACTCCTAGGTATAACTGTATTCCCTCTTGCCTCCATTTAGTGCTATTAATTTTCCATATATATTATATATTACTAGAAGCCCGGTGCACGAAATTCGTGCACGGCGGGGGGTTGTCCCTCAACTCAGCCTGTACCCTCTCCAATCTGGGACTCCTGGAGGGATGTCCGACTGCCCGTTTAGGCCCGATCCCACCAGGATCGGGCCTAAACAGGCAGTCGGACATCCCTCTCACAATCCAGGACTGCTGGCTCCCAACTGCTTGCCTGCCTGCCTTCCTGATTGCCCCTAACCGCTTCTGCCTGCCTTCCTGATTGCCCCTAACCGCTTCTGCCTGCCAGCCTGATCACCCCCTAACCACTCCGCTGCCAGCCTGATTGATGCTTAACTGTTCCCCTGCCAGCCTGTTTGCCCCCAACTTCCCTCCTCTGCCAGCCTGGTCACCCCTAACTGCCCTCTCCTGCAGGGTTGATCACCTCCAACTGCCCTCCCTTGCAAGCCTGGTCCCTCTCAATTGCCCTCCCTTGCAGGCAGGGTCCCTCTCAACTGCCCTCCCTTGCAGGCCGGGTGCCTCCCAACTGCCCTCCCCTGCTGGCCATCTTGTAGTGGCCATCTTGTGTCCACATGGGGGCAGGATCTTTGACCACATGGGGGCAGCTATATTGTGTGTTGCAGTGATGATCAATCTGTATATTACTCTTTTATTAGATAAGATAGAGGCCTGGTGCATGGGTGGGGGCCAGCTGGTTTGCCCTGAAGGGTGTCCCGGATCAGGGTGGGGTTCCCTTGGGGTGTGGGGCGGCCTGAGCGAGGGGCCTGTGGTGGTTTGCAGGCCGGCCACACCCCCTGGCAACCCAAGCAGAGGCCCTGGTATCTGGGATTTATTTTCCTTCTACAATTGAAACTTTGTAGCCTGGAGCGGAGTCAAGCCTGCTGTTTCCTCAGGGCGGCAGCCATTTCTGTGGCAGTTAATTCACCTTCTACAATTGAAACTTTGTAGCCTTAAGCGGGTGGGCCCGGCCAGGGTGTGCGGAAAGCTTTGCTTCCCCTGTTGCCGCCGGCAACCCTGGCCTGCTCTCTCAAGCTCCATTCTGCCGCCATTTGTTTGAATTTGTTTACCTTCTATAATTGAAACTTTGTAGCTTGAGTGGAGGCTTAGGCCTGCAACGGCTATGGAAAGCTTGGCTTGCTCTGTTACCTGGGAAACCTTGCTCTCTGTGGCTGTAGCCATCTTGGTTTGGGTTAATTTGCATACTCGCCCTGATTGGTTGGTGGGCGTGGCTTGGCTGGTGGGCGTGGCTTATGTAGCAGAGTGATGGTTAATTTGCATATTACCATTTTATTAGAGAAGATATCTATATATATAACAACCCCAACAATAAATTTTGATAGTTATTGATTTGATAGTTAACATCATGTGTCATATCTTTATTTCAATAATCTGTACAACTATTGACCTCCTTTATTCTGCTTTACTAAATATATTACTTTTAAGTATGAAATACTTAATACTTCAATACAATTATATACATATTTCTGTATACAATGGCTTCTTAAAACCAGTTAATAGGAGAAAGGAGAGGAAATCTGTATTTATATTTTTATAATTATACAATTCCCTTACTGGTTCTCTTTGTATTTCTATATGGATTTGTATTACCATCTGAGGTCACTTGCTTCCTCCCTGAAAACCTCCTTTTGTGTTTTTTGTAAAGTCAATTTGCTACCAATACAATTTCTTCAAGTCCCCACACAGTTTCAAATAAAATCAGTTCTTTGGGGGAGAACTTCAGAGATCTCTGTGATTATGCACTGCCTCTCTCCCTGGACAAATATCTCTGAGCCACTGCTCCTCCCCTGGGCAGGGGTGGTAGCCTCTGGTCTTCACCATTTGCCTCTCCCAGCTTCGAAACTCCTTCCTACAAGTGAGCCAGAGGGAGGGTGAGCAGGCCAGGTAATCTCAGCCTGCTATGCATCAGCTAGAGCCTTCACTCTATGAGTGGGGCTGGGTACAGGTTGGGAGCCCCAGCCTCCAGGAATTTAGTCTCTGCAACTCAGTGTTGGTGGGGATGAGAAATACTGATGGCCTGTCTCTCCTAGTGACATACCTTACCCTGCTTGAAAGAGGGAAAAGAGAGCTACATCTTGTTGACCACACCCACCAAAACTGAGCTTTTGTCAAACTGAACTACCATATTTTTCATGTATAAGAGACCCCCATGTAAAAGACACCCCCCAGTTTTCCAACCCCAAATTAAGAAATCAATATTTTAAACATTTTGCTGGTTTTTCTCTTAAGGCCTTCTTCTTTTTTGCCATTTTAAAGAGTTGTTCTTTCTGTTTTCCCCACTCGCTGATCATATACTCAGTGGGAGGAGGTCCAAACTGTCTCTCTGCAGCTCTATTTCCATGCTCTTTTGCATAGCTGATTACATTCAGTTTGAATTTTGCAGAGTAAGACTATAGCTTACTGGTATTTCTCTTTATATTTTTTGTCATCTTTATGGGCTCAGAGTGCTCTGGTCCCTATTGCATCTGCCCACTCTCCACCTCCACCTCCAAATACTGCATCAGCTATCTTCAGTAACAATAAGGCTGGTGGTTGGAAGAAGCCTGTTTGACAAGGTATGGGCAGCGATGCAACCAACCACTTGGCTCCACCTTGGCTGACTTCCATGTATAAGACACCCCTCTATTTTCAGTCTAACAATTTAAAAAAAAATATTCTTATACATGGAAAAATATGGTAACTTTGGCTTAAAGTAATATTTATGTAGCAAATTTCTTTAAAAAGAAAACTATAGTGAATATAATCTCTACCCATTTTATCTGCATGCAGAGCCTTAATTCCAGATGTGGTAATTGTGGAAAATTTGAAAAATGTTATGTCAATGTATCATTTAGATAATAGAGAGTTTTCTTCTAGGTTATTTAATGGAATTTGGTCCTTTTTATTTAAAACTAGTGGCCCGGTGCACGAAATTCGTGCACATGGGATGGGGGAGGGGAGGTGTCTCTCAGCCTGGCCTGCATCCTCTCCAATCTGAGACCCCTGTGGGGTCGGGCCTAAACTGGCAGTTGGACAACCCCCACATAATCTGCGACTGCTGGCTCTAACCGCTCACCTTCCTGACTGCTTGATCACCCCTAACCACTCTGCCTGCTGGCCTGATTGCTCCCAACTGCACCCCCCTTCCAGCCTGCTCACCCCCAACTGTCCCCCCCCCTGCCAGCCTGATCACCCCCAACTTCCCTCCCCTCCTAGCCTGATCACCCCCAACTGCCTTCCCCTCCTGGCCTGATCACCCCTAACTGTCTCTGCCTCGGCCCCACCACCATGGTTTTGTCTGGAAGGACTTCTGGAAGGTCTCATGATCTAATTAGCATATTCCCCTTTTATTAATATAGATAGGATATGACATACTGCCATAACTATAACATATGTACCAGCATTACTCTATGAGAATACATACTTCATGCTATAGGAAGGCATCTAATACATTACATTGTATATGTTGTAAGTAGTAGGAAATACTGTATTCATAACAATAATATATAACCTGTGACTTCCCTTCCTGATTTGGGAATGGTTCCCCAGTTCTTTGAACGTTCCTGGCCCCTAATGTATTTTTTTTGTCATTCAGTGTAACTTTATTTACTGTTTATCACACATGATTTGAGGTCTTTAATTTCTAACCACCAAAGACTCAAAGGACTATTTTTTCCATGAAGTTTAACATTAACATCAGTGAATTCATGTATTCATGTGTTTTTATTGTAAACATCTGAATTATTCACATTATCATAGATCCTGAACTCATAAGCATGGACCATGCACAGGCTGGCAGCAAGCCAGGAAGCCACTCTGCAAGCAAACATACTCTGCATAAAGAGAAAAGTCATAACACAACATTTAATGTCCAACCTGAGTCACCTCAGAATGTTACATATATTGACTTCTTAATTCATATAGTATCGGGAACTCAACTGCTTGGTTGGTGACAGGGTTGACCAGGTTTCAGGAGGACTATCCATAAAATAATTAAGGAAAGGGGGGCTCAATCTTTTCTTGGTTGCTTGCTCCTCCCAAGCACCTTCATCTTTCTTCTCATCCTCAGCTTCTTGGGCATCTTCTCCTTCTTCTTCCTCCTTTGCATCCTCAAATTCTTCCTTGGCACCTTCTTCCTCTCCTCTCTTTCCTCTTCATCAGCTACTTCCTTCTCCTTTTGCAGCCTCAATGGTCTCCTCCACCTCGATCTGCTCCTCCTGGACATGGCTGGTGTATTAAGAAGGGAAGGAGCGAGCGGACATCAAGTAGGAGCTAATCTGTAAACCACCTTAGGCAGATAGACCAAAGATCTGGGGACCCTGGGAGTAGCCACTGGCTATGCTTCCCATGCTGGTGAAACTGAGCTGGGTCTCCTCATCTTCCAAGAGTTTCCTATAAGCTGCAATGTCAATGGCCAAAGCCACATTGAGGAGGTCCTGTTATTCTTTTAAATATCATGCCATTTCAATCTTTGTATTTATCAACTTATTTTCTAATTTGTTGATTGTGTCCTGCATAACACTAACAGATAAGAGATTCTGCTTATCCTCCAGCTCTCACAGCTGCTTTCCCAGAGCTTAGTTCATGCCCCGCATGCTTTGATCTCCAGGGTCTTGGCCTTGAGCAGGCAGCGGCTTTCAGACACCTCCTCCTTAGTGGCGCGCACCCCGTAGGTGTTCTTGGCAGTGCTCTCGGTCAGCATGGTGAAGCAGCTCTTGTACCATTCTTCTGCATTCTGCATGTTCTTGGCAGCCAGTTTCTCGTACTGGGCACGGATGTCCTTGAGCATGGCAGAGAGGTCGGACTTGAAAAACATGTCCATCTCCACGGAGATCTGAGCATAATGGATCTGCGCCTGCAGCTCAGTGATCTCTTCATGCACCTTCTTCAGAAAGGCGATTTAGTTCATCAGGCTGTTGGTGCGCTTTTCAAGCTCAGCCAGCGAGAACCACCTCATCTGCACCTTTGCGTGCCTCCATCAGCCAGCCCTCTGCATCATCATGGTTCAGCACCTATTCCTGGTAGCATGCCTGCAGGTTGCTCTCAGTCCCTTCCAGCCCTGGTGCCTGATAACTGCCCACTACCCTCTCCTCGCCAGGGACTGGCATGGTGGGCCTGGGCACAGGCATCCCGTTTTCATTAAAATTTTCAACCTCGGTATGCTCCACCGGTGTCCACAGGCGGCCCGGGGACAGACAGTGATCCCAGAGACCCAAGCCACCCCAGCCTACCCAGGGTCCAGATGGCTGCCTGGACACCGTGGGCAGCGTCAGGCGCTGTCCCCTCCCCTCTTGCCCGATTACCTAAGGCCTTGACTCAGCAGGCGACATCAGGCTCTGCCCGCATGGCCTGCCCGGTACTCCATGGTAAACTGGACACCATGGGTGGCGTCAGGTGATGCCCGCTAGGCCTGCCTGGTTCCCGATGGCGGCCTGGACA
Organism: Cnephaeus nilssonii; assembly: GCF_951640355.1. NCBI lineage: Eukaryota > Metazoa > Chordata > Mammalia > Chiroptera > Vespertilionidae > Cnephaeus > Cnephaeus nilssonii. The sequence goes on from NC_137078.1 coordinate 37,167,943, forward strand.
CAGCGGGCAGCATCCGGTGCTTCCCCCGCTCTACTGCCTGGGTACCTATCGTGGCCTCGACCCAGCAGGCAACATCAGGCTCTGCCCGCCTGGCCTGCCTGGTCCCTGATGGCAGCCTGGACACCGCGGGCGGAGTCAGGCACTGCTCACCAGGCCTGCCTGGTCCACGATGGAGGCCTGGACACTGCAGGCAGCATCAGGCGCGCCCCCCACCCCCGTCCACTTACCTATCAGCTCGACCCTGCAGACAAAGTCAGGCGCTGCCCGCTTGGCCTGTCCGACCCCAATGGCTGCCTGGACCCCACGGGTGGCTTCAGGTGCTACTCACCAGGCCTGCCCAGTTACCAATGGCTGCCTGGACCCGCAGGCTGCATCAGGTGCTGCCCGCCCGGCCTGCCTTGTCCCTGATGGCAGCCTGGACACCGGGGGCGGAGTCAGGTGCTCCCCTGCCCCCGCCTGCTTACCTATCAGCTCGACCCTGCAGACAATGTCAGGCGCTGCCCACCTGGCCTGCCCAGTCCCGGATGGTGGACTGGACCCCGCGGAAGGAGTCAGTCACTGCCAGCCCGGCCTGCCTGGTGCCCAATGGCGGCCTGGACACTGCGGGCTGTGTCAGTAGCTACCCACCAGGCCTGCCCGGTTACCAATGGCGACCTGGACTCCACAGGCAGAGTTAGGCGCTGCTCACCAGGCCTGCTTGGTCCCCGATGGCTGCCTGGACACCACAGGAAGAGTCAGGTGCTGCCCGCCTGGCCTTCCTTGTCCCCGATGGTGTCCTGGTCCCAGCTGGTGGTGACAGGCGCAGCCCGCACCTCCCGCATATGCAAATTTACCCTCCATCTTTGTTGGCTTAATTTGCATATCAGTCCTGATTGGCTGTGGGTGTAGCGAAGGTATGGTCAATTGGCATTTTTCTCTTTTATTAGTGTAGATGTGGCAATCCTGCCTGGCCGCTGTGGCTCAGTGCATTAGCGTTATCCCATGTGCTGAGAGATCACTAGTTTGATTTCCTGTCAGGGCATATGCCCAGGTTTCCCACTTAATCACCAGTTGAGGGTGTGCAGGCGGCTGCCAATGGATGATTCTCACCAATGTTTCTATCTCTTCCTCTCTCTATAAAAAGCATATTAAAAAAGCAACACAAATTAAATGTGGCATTCCTGTGACATTTTGAAGCTGAATATTGTATGTGAAATAAGAATGAGTTAAAATCGAAAGATGTTTTTCCATATATGTTTTTCCTTATATGACAGCATAAACTTATGCTTCAATTCATTTTAGTAATCACTAAACATGTTTAAAGTTATCAATTTTCAACCTTTTTCATCTTGGGGCACATATAAACTAATTTCAAAAATTCTGTGGCATACATAAAAACATATTTTTTTTGCTGATCTGACAGAAAAATAGGTATGATTTTGATTAATTCATACCAGACAGCTCTTGTTGTGTTGGCTGTTATCATTTTTTTATTTGACAACCTAAGGGAAAAGATGTGAGTGCCCCTGACTGAATAGTCAGGTATTGCATGTTTTAAAAATTCTTAAAGCACATCACTGCTTTAAGTGATTGACTTATATTTCAGGATGTTTAAGATAATTTAAACAGGCATTTTACTACTTGTTTACAGATGTGATTAGTCCTTTGTTGGTCTGTGAATCCTCCTATATAATAAGAGAGGAATATGCAAATTAGGCCAGGACTCTGTAATGGTCATGACCGCTTGTGGGGAGGGGGAAGCAGGGCCTGCAGCTGGGACGTGAGTCTGTGGTGCCTCCTCTGGAGTTGGGGAGCTAATGACCGATGGGTTCCGGTCCTCCTCCAATAGCCTTTCCAGCAGGCATGGGGTTGCTGAGACCCAGGCTGGGCCTCTGGCCACAGATCCACAGCTTCATGGAGACTGACTCCTTCTTGGCCTTGATCCTTTTCTTTTGGACCTGGAGAGAGGGATGGATGAAGGCAGAATGTGGAAGAAAGGAGGTGACCCAGGTGAGGGTGGAAACTTAGCAGAGGCGCAAAGCCCAACTGTAGGGCCACTTGAGCGGTGGCTCCCAGGTGAGCACTGCGTCTTTGGCAAAGCAGCCAGCCAGGAGGCAGTCTTTCCAAGGGGCATAGAACAGCGCTTCACTGTCCCTCTATGAGGACACCCCACACAGGCACTGCCTTCGCCAGCAGTCTCTGGGCGACATCTGCAAATGCTACTGCAACCTCTAACATTCTGGGCAAAGAACTGACCTTGTGCCCCGCTGGGTACCAGGCTTGCTAGGATGTGCTATCATCATTGCCATAGATCAAAGGCAAAAATCTGGAGAGGTGGGTGCACTGGAGGGGTCTCGGGCCGGGGCAGAGGGCGGAGATCTGCCTCGCCTGCAGAAAGCAAGGTTCTGCAGTGGCCCCAAGACATGGGTTTTCCCTGCCAGGGATCAAGGGGCATGGAAGGACACCTGGGTGGAGTGGCGAGGACCCACAGCTCTGAGGCGGGGGTTGAGGGGCGATGCCACCTCAGTGGAGGGGTGCCGCACTACAGGGTACCTGACTGACTGATGGGATTCAGAGAAGCTCCCCGCACTAACCGGGCTTTGCCCGGGTGGCCTTCGCACTTTAGAGGCAGTTACCCCTGCTCCCGCCTTGGCCCAAAAGCAAGCCCGCACCCACCCTGACCTATGGTGGCGCATGCCTGTACAGTGAGTGCAAAGCCTACCACCTGCTCTGGAGAAGAGGGGGCAGTAAAGAATGGGTGGGGGAGAGGCAAGAATGTGGAGCATCTGCGATGAAGAGGTGCTTAGGAAGAGGCTCAGGAGCCTGACGGGAAGGTTTGTTCTGTTTGCCCCACAGCTGCCCCTTATGAAAGGTGGAGAGCACAGCTGTGAGGGCTCCCTGCACACTGAATCAAGTTCCATAGCCAATTGGAATTGGCCTCAGTTTCCTGTCTGTAAAATGGATTAAGCGTGTCCCAGTGCCTTTGCTGAGCTTTGAGGTCCAATTGAGATATTACATAAGGAAATGAGGGAAGAAGAGAGAAAGAAAAGGAAGGAGGAGCAACACAAAAGAAAGATTGGAAGGACCTGTAAACCTATTGTCACTTAAATAGGGAATATAGTCAATAGTGTTGTAATGATGGTATGATGCCAGGTGGGTACTGGAAATATCAGGGAACACTTTGTAAAGTATATGATTATCTAACCACTATTCTGTAACTAAAATAAAACCTGAAGCTAATACAAAATAACATTGAATGTAAAGAAATGAAAATATGAGTGAAATTTTTATAAATTTCAAAGTTTAAATACAGGCTGTAAAAGAAGGAAGAGGGAGAATAAAAATAGTTTTTCATTTTACCACTTTATTGTCTTTTCAGTACATGAAAAAGACACTTGTCTTTATATGGTGCATTTATACTTTTCTAAGTCATTATGTCATTTGATGTTCAGGGCAACTTAAAGAGAAGATAATTATTCCCTCCACTATTTAAAGAAAGGAAATATTGGTGTCTGGTCCCAATGATTCAATCATCAAGCCCTTATATAAAACAGGGTTAATGAAATTTTCTGTAAAGGGTCATATCTATACTAATAAAAGCTTTGGGGTTTATCAGGACAGCAGGGGGGTAAGTTTGGGGCAATCAGGTTGGCAGGGGAATAGTTAGGCAACAATCAGGCTGACAGGGTAGCAGTTAGGGGGTGACCAGGCTAGCAGGAAGAAGCAGTTAGGGGCAATCAGGCAGTCAGGCAAGCGGTTAGGAGCCAGCGGTCCCGGATTGTGATAGGGATGTCCAACTGCTGGTTTAGGCCTGATCCCACAGTCAGACATCCACTGAGGGATCCCAGATTATAGAGGGTGCAGACTGGGTGGAGGGACACCCCCTCCCCATATACAAATTTCGTGCACTGGGCCACTAATTATTATATAATTGATTATATCATACTTAACGTTCAGTGGAGCAGGAAAGATTTAATGGGAATAGAAGGTTGTACCAGTACTAGGTGTTCATGACATCAGCAATTGCAGCAGAAGAGACCACTAATCAATGAAGGAGAAACAGAAAGAATTTTACATGATTTTAATGAATGTCTGATTTCTGTTTCAAATTAACAATGTTAATCACACAGTAATTTTACTTTTAAAGCAAAAATTTATTTTTCATTATGTGAAATTATTTTGAAATTTATGCCAAAATTATTTTGAAATTTATGTAAGAAATGTGTAAATGTTAATTATAACTGAAATTAAAAATGAACATTAATTTTAATAAGCATGACTCTGCCCTTGCTTTATGCAAAATAAGTAGTTGGAGCTATAAAGGGTCTGGCAATACAACTGCTTTTCAACAGCAATAATGACATTAAAGATTAGAAATAGGCAGAGAAACTGAAGTGATTTCCTATGGAAAAAAGCTCTATATACACACAGTGTTATAAAATGCCAGGCAAGCCCAAAGTCACTGGGATTAGTAATCAGACTTTATTAGAAGGTTCAGTGGCCATTTTAAAATGTACAAAATTACTTAAGCATTATAGCATAAACCTATGCTTCAATCAAAGTGTTTTGCAAACATGGGATATGACAGAAGTTCCTTGAGTTAGAGAGGGTAAGACAACAGAAAGTGGTTGTGAAAGTGGCAGTTGGAGGATGTATGCTCCGTTCCCAGACTAATGGGATCAGTTGCTACTTAGCTCCATTCAACTGTTGCTCTGTGGGAATTCAAGCATGGTGTGGCCAGATCTTTCCATTTTTCAAGATTCAGGTTCTATCTGAAAATTTCTGATTGTTAGACACTACTACTACTATGCTGATTTGGCACACAGGCCTCAAGTTTCCACTCACTGCTTTCTATTATTTGTCTCAAGAACCAGACTCAAGTCCTAAATGGCCACTCATCATTCAGCACAAAACTCTGCATATTCGCTGCTTCCCTGAGTTGGTAGGGTAGCTTTGTGTGCTAGGTTTCCTATATGGCCCGGTGGGTCAGCCTCCCAGTTACCTGAGGGGGGCACTCTTGATGCTCCCCTTTGTGGATTGTGTGTACAGCCTTGTTGTAGTTAAGACTTGATTGTTGTTGGTATCACTGGGAGGAATTGACCTCCAGGCCAATTGGCTGTGAGTATTAGCTGTGTCTACGCTGGCATACCTTCTGTATTGGAGACAGCCTTATAGGACCAGACTTGCAAAATTGCAAAAGCCTCTGTGCTCAGCTTGGATGGGGCGGAGTCTCAGGGCTGAGCAGACAGTCTTGGCTTCCTGTCAGCCCTGCCCTTGTGCACGCGTTTCCAGACCTCTGCCTTCCACGGATCCCCTGAGTTTCCGCCTGACAGTCCAGATTCCCCCTGTAAGAGCGTAGTCCCCCAGGGGCTCACCTGGAACTGGGTTTCAGTGCAGTCGGAACTGGGATTCAGTGCAGTCAGGAGCTTCTGACTCCTTCTGCTATGGGAAGCCTGCGGCATCCTCCACAGTCAGACCTCTCTGTGCGCACTCGCGTGTGCGCGCCTCCAGACTCCTGCACGCTGCAGCTCCCCCGAGTCTCCAAGTCTCTGTGTGCCTTTCTCTACAATCCAGGCTCCACCCGTATGAGCCTAGGTCCACATGGTTTCAGCCGGAGCTGGGGTTCAGTGCAGTCAGAACTGAGGTTCAGTGCAGTTGGGGGCTCCCTTTCCCCTCCCACCAGCCAGTCATTCGGCCACCCTTCCTCTCTGCTTGTGCAACTCCGTACTACAGCACTCTGTGGCTCCTCTGATCTGTGATCTTTTCTCTTTCCTTCTAGTTGTAGAATTTCCACTCAGCCAGCTTTCCTGTGGTTTTGGATGATGTCCGTTCTGTCTTTTAGTTGTTGTTTTGAAATTGTTGTGCAAGGCAGCAGTTTAGGTGCTTACCTAGGCCGCCATCTTGGTTTCTCCTCCAAGATATCAATATTTTAAACACTTTGCTGGTTTCCCTCTTAAGGCCTTTTTCTTTATTTGCCATTTTAAGGTGTTGTTCTTCCCATTTTCCCCACTAGCTGATCATATACTCAGTGGAATGAGGTCCAAATTGTCCCTCTGTAGCTCTATTTCCATTCTCTTTTGCATAACTGGTTACATTCAGTTTGAATTTTGCAGAGTAAGATTATTGGTATTTATCTTTTTATTTTTTTGTCATCTTTATGGGCTTAGAAAGCTCTGGTCCCTTTTGCATCTGCCGCACTCTCCATCTCCACCTCCAATTACAGCATCAGCTGACATTGATAACAATAAGGCTCCTGATTGGTGGAAGCCTATATGACAAGGTACGGGCAGTTATGCACCTGCTTGGCTCCCTCCTTGGCTGACTTCCATGTATAACACACGCCTTGATTTTCAGTCTAACAATTTTAGAAAAAAATAGCATCTTATACACGGAAAAATATGGTAGTAAAGAATCCTGTGTAATCCAAGAACTCTCCTTGGATAGCTTTCAGAAATTCCTATTTTGGATGTTGTGTCATTGCTTTGTACTCAGTGCTTTCAGTTTCACATTACTCTAAATCCTTCACTTCTAATTAATGGGTCTTTAGGAATTCCGGAAAGTCACATGACATCGGACAAGTGAATAAAAGCCCAACCATCCAGTGAAAGACAGAGAAGTGACAGAAATCACTCCAACCTACACTGAGGAGAAAATACAGGTAAGAACTTTATTTCAGAAATACCATACTTTTTAGTCACACATATGAGCTTTGTTTCACAGTGGATTTCTTGGTTTAGAAGTAACCCAGGTTCTGGTTGCCAGGTGGAGGAAGGATGGGGCTGGATGAAAATGGGAAGGGATTAAAGAGTTGAAATGGGCAGTTAGAAAACTGTCACAGGGATGTAAAGTACAGCCTATGGAATATAGGGAATTATATTGTGATAATTATGCAGACTGACAGGTGGGTACTAGACCTATAGGGGGTTTCACTTCCTAAATTATAGAAATGTCCAACCACTATGTAGTATGCTGAAACTCATACAATACTGAACTGTAATTGAAATTAAACACTTTAAAATGTAAAATAAAACATAGCCCAGGTTCATTAGATCCAATTTTTTATGCGAACTTCTTTCTTACACCTTACAAGTAGAATTTGGCCCCACTAATTCACTAAAAATTTTCTCTTTAAAGAACCTACTGTGGTGCATCAATAAAGCCAACATTTTGTTTATCTGACCTCTCTGTGCTCTGAAGCAGTTTTGTTCTTGCTTTCTGGAAACTCTGCCTCTGAATTCCTTGGCTTTGGCTTGGTATGAACTTCACTCCTCATCTACTTCTCTAACAACAAAAAATTGCATGTCCTTTTTATCTTGATTTGGGTTCTAATAAACTGGACCCTTAACTGATTGGCTGTACTAAATATCTGGCATGATTTTCAACTTCTAAAGTGGTCACTATCTGGAGTAGCCAGACAAGCAGGAGTGACGGAGGGAAGAGCCAGGACAGCTGAGAATGTGTCCGCTGTCTGCAGCACGAAAGACATTTAAGTTCCATCCTAGACTTGCTTTTTCAGGCCCATGTTCCTTAACAGCAACAACAACAGGTGCCTAAATGCACACCCCACACTGGAAGCACAGACTTGTCACTGGAGGGCAGGGGGGCAGTAGGAGGCTAGTACTGCGCCTGGCTACCAGCAGCTCAGGCCTCCCCTTTGGATCAGAGGCAACCAGCACTCATCCAACTTCTCACCAGTACAAGCTGCCTCTCTGGCCCTCCCCAGGGCTACACAAACAGCCCTGCTTTGGGGGAGAAGGAATGACTCCTCCCTCGAATGCCAAAAGGGGCTAAACCCTTCCTGGGATGGATGGAGTAAACCCCATCCACTTGCAGAGGCTCCTGGTGGAGTCTCTTCCCCTCCATCTCTCTGTCCCTCGTCAGGGACAGGGAGAGTTAGGACAGCTGAGATCCTGTCCCCTGTCTTCAGCACCCATGCACCACAACCACCACCTCCAACTCCACACCTCCAGGTCCCGGGAGCCAATTCTAGCATGTCATAATTACAAGAGTTTTATCAAAAGATTGATGAAACTTGGGGGCTCAACAAGGGCTAAGTCAAATATATACTTACCTGTTGGAGTGGCTAGAGGGCACTTCCCCCAAACCTGAAAAGGATTATTGTTTGCTGCCATACAGCTCAGGGCTTCTTTAAAATATATATATATACACACACACACACACACACACACACACACATATATATTTACATGATTTTTTTACAGAGAGGAAGGGAGGAGGATAGAGAGTTAGAAACATTGATGAGAGAGAAACATCAATCAGCTGCCTCCTGCACACCTCCTACTGGAGATGTGCCTGCAACCAAGGTACATGCCCTTGACTGGAATTGAATCTGGGACCTTTCACTCCACAGGCCAACACTCTATCCACTGAGCCAAACTGGATAGGGCAACTCAGGGCTTCTTAATCTACATGTTATTGCCTCCTGTTGGCAAAACACCTGAACAGGTGTAGGCTCTTCCACAATCTGACAATGCTTCTGTAAACCCTACCCTTTGATGTATATCATCTCCACTTGTCTTAGGACAAATTGTGTTAATATAAAGCATGGGGTTCTGAGACAAGGTAGAAGAACTAAGAACTTGGAGTCTTTGCTCCTTTAGCTGAAACTCCTCTGACCCCCACTGCCTTTCAAAATTATCTTTCGTCTTTGGACTCCTACTTAATTAATGCACAGCCTTTCCCCAGATTGCTGAATGAACCCTTTCTAATGTTAGGACAAGAACCCTGGCATCTAGGCATTGGAAAAACTGAGAGAAAAAGTTATTCCTTAATGTACAGACAATTTAATTCCTTATAGATTGACTCTGATTATTTTTGTATTTAACAGTAATTAATATTCCAAAGATATTACAAGCTGTGTGATGTAGAATAATTTAGTTCATCACCAACTGTTAGAAATAACTATAAAATCTAATGGTGTTGGTTTACCAGGCATTGTTTCTCATGTGTGGCCCATACAAGAATGATCTCAGAATATCCTGTCATACTGGCTGAGAAGTGAAGGCTTGAGGTAGTTTTCACAATCACTTAAGGTGACTGACTCTCCTGAGGAGTAACTGGAAACTGACTAACTCCATACAGGACAACTACTTTATTTTACTTGTTTATTTGAACTTAGCAGCTTTTGGATTGGGTATTCCAGTTTACATTCACTCTTCAAAATAATGTTTGTGAACTCATCTATTCCTACCAAAATTTTAAATATTCTGTCCAAGAAAAAAAACTCTGCAATTTCTCCTGCTTATAAAGTAGCAGTAGAAGACTAATGTTTATTCCCCACCTCTGCTCCCAATAAACTTTAGAAAAGAAAACAACAACAGATAAATGGTACAGAGAATCTGTGTTTAAAATTTTTTTAAAATTTCTTTATTGATTAAGGTGTCACATATTTGTCCTCATCCCTTCATTCCCATCCCACCCCCCTCCCCACAGATGCCCCCAACCCCCTGTTGTCCTTAACCATTGTTTAGGCTCATATGCATGCACACAAGTCCTTTGGTTGATCTCTCCCCGCTACACCTACCCTCCCCTACCCTCCCTCTGAGGCCCGACAGTCCGATCGATGCCTCCTTGTTTCTGGGTGTGTTCTTGTTCATCAGTCTATGTTGTTCATCATTTCCCCTAGATGAGTGAGATCATGTGTCACTAGAAATATACTTATAAGAACCGAATGTGAGAAGAGCAATAATAGTAATGCTGACAGGCAAATGAATCAGTCTGTAGTGAGTTTCTTTTTGGACCAACAGTTCTTTTGAGACCCAATTTCAATATCCACCAGTTCCTTATGTGTACATGTCGGCACTGACTTTTTAGCTCTGGATGGTGGACAAATGGTGGTAATGCAGGTCCGACTCCCTCTGGTTTGGTCTCGCCCAGACCCAGGGGCACGGCTTCACCTGGAATCAGGGGCGCGTGGCCTCACCCAGACCCAGGGGTGCATGGCCTCACCCGGACCCAGGGGCGCGTGGCCTCACCCGGACCCAGGACCCAGCCTCACCCGGATCCAGGGGCACACGGCCTCAACCGGACCCAGGGGCGTGTGGCCTCACCCGGGCCCGGGCCCCAGCCTCGCCCAGACCCAGGGGCGTGTGGCCTCTTCCGGACCCAGGGGCACGGCCTCACCCAGACCTGGGACTCAGCCTCACCCAGATCCAGGGGCACACGGCTTCACCCGGACCCGGGATCCCGCTTCACCCGGACCCAAGGGGGCGGCCTTACCCGGACTCAGGACCCAGCCTCACCCTGATCCAGGGGCGCACGGTCTCACCCGGACCCGGGATCCAGCTACACCCGGACCCAGGGGTGCATGGCCTCACCCGGATCCAGGGGCGTGTGGCCTCTCCCGGATCCAGGGGCGCGGCCTCACCCGGACCCAGGATCTAGCTTCACCCGGACCCAGGGGCGCACGGCCTTGCCCAGACCCAGGGGCGCACGGCCTCACCCGGACCCAGGACCCAGCCTCACCCGGATCCAGGGGCACACGGCCTCACCCAGACCCGGGATCCAGCTACACCCGGACCCAGGGGCGCGGCCTCACCTGGACCCGGGATCCAGCCTCACCCAGATCCAGGGGCGCACGGCCTCACCCAGACCTGGGATCCAGCTTCAGCCGGACTCCGGGGTGCGCGGCCTTGCCCGGACCCGGGGGCGCACGGCCTCACCCCAACTTGGGACCCAGCCTCACCCAGATCCAGGGGCACACGGCCTTACCCGGACCTGGGATCCAATCTCGCCCAGACCCAGGGGTGCGTGGCCTCACCCGGACCCAGGGGCGCGTGGCTTCTCCCAGACCCAGGGGCGCACGGCCTCACCCGGGCCCGGGACTCAGCCTCACCTGGACCCAGGACCCAGCCTCACCCGGACCCAGGGGCGTGCGGCTTCACCCGGATCCAGGGGCACGTGGCCTCGCCCGGACCCAGGGGCGCGCCGCTTCACCCAGACCCGGGACTCAGTCTCACCCTGACCCATGTCCCAGCCTCGCCCAGACCCAGGGCCCAGCGGGGCCTCGTCTTCTCGATCCCAATTCCTGTCGGTCAGTTCCCTCCCAGCAATTCCTTCGGCCATTTTCTCAAAGCTCCAGTGCGGCTGCCGCGGAGCTCGTTGGGCGGCGGGCTCGGCGAAGCTCCGGTGCGCCCGGTGCGTGGTGGCACTCGGGTCTGCAGCGGCAACCAGTCGCCAGGTGAGTGCTCCTGGATCCAGGACCCAGCGGGGCCTCGTCTTCCCGATCCCAACTCTCATCTGTCAATTCCTTCTTAGCAATTCCTCCGGCCATTTTCTCAAAGCTCCGGGGCTGCTGCCGCGGAACTTGCTGGGCAGTGGGTTCGGCGAAGCTCCGGTGCACCCGGTGCATGGTGGCGGGCTGGTCCGGGGTCGCTGCTTCGGCGCTCAGGTCTGCAGCGGCTGCCAGTCGCCGGGCATGCACCCCTGGCCACTTCCGGGGCGCTGAGATTCTCGAAGGACTCGGAGGTCAGCAAGCGCGGGGTCTCCCACCCCATGTCTCCCAGGGGCTCGTCTGTTCCTGCTCGGCAGCGAGTGGAGCCATCCCCTCAGCCGGGGGAACTGCAGCGAGCACGTTCCAGGCCGCCATTGTGTCGCCAGAGCCATAGTTCTTAAAGTGTGATCTTTGGCTCATCGGCATCAGCATATTCCCGCGTGCCCCTCTCTTTTATTCTAGTTGTAGAGCATCTGCTCAGCCAGCCCTCTGGTGGTTCTGGATGGTGTCTGCTCTGTTTTCTGTGTTTAAAATTTTTATGTTATTTTCTGAGGAAAAGATTTTAGACACCTTATTTCTTTGCAATTTGCAGCTTACTGAACAGATTAACACATTTTAACACATTGCTTAACTTGCTCATTGTTAAACACTACATTGATCCTGGAAAAGACTTAATTATGGAGACCCTGTGTGTTACCAGTCTGTACAGTGATGAGTCAGGCAGGAATTCTTGCTTTATCTATCACACTAAGAAAATGCAGGCTCTCAGAGGTAAGTTCCTTTTTCAAGGTCTAATTAACAGGAAGTGATTTGAACCCTGGTAGCCACTCCTGAATCTGTGCTCAGACATCCCAGGACTGCTCTGTGTTCCTCCAGCAGGACTCTTCTCGCCCCCCAGCTGGTACTGCTGCTCCTGTCCTTCCTGAGTCCTACTCATGGGATGTGTTCTCCACATGCTCAAAACTGGATAAAGAGATGTCAATGTTCAGTTCAAAGCCAAATACACACCTTCATTTAAACTTTTATCTCCCTACCCTCTTAAACACTCACTTTTTAATCAATACTAATAAAGGATTCAGTACGCAACACATGATTTTAAGAGCATTATAAAATTCATCATATATTTCATCTTTCTAAAGATCATAATGACCGAGATTACCATTTTTATGGAAGAACAAACTGAGACACAGAGAAATTACTCTTTCCAGTGCACACAGTTAGGAGAGCAAGGAGCACCTGTAGGATTGTCTTTGAGAAAGTGAAGGGACAGTCAAAGCACTTTGACTGCTTTCTGTCCCTTGATTGCATGAAACACCCACTGTGATGAAACAGTAAAGTAGGACCTCTCCCAGCTGTGTGACTCTGCCAGCTCTGGGCACACCCGAAATCACCCAGGCTACAGACTCTCCTCCCTGCCAGCCCAGAAACAAAACAAAAAAATACCATTTCATTCTAGTTTAAATAAATGAATTCCTGCATTCATAACTGTATCTGGGTCCTATAAAGATCTGGCCTATGGTATTTTGAGAGGGAGTCTCATTCTTAGCCTTCTTCCTCTCAAAGTCTCCCCTCCTTCAACTGCTACAGCTCCCAGGATTCACTACATTTGTTCTCAAGGTCACAGAGCACATTTATTTCTCTTTTGCTGAGAGGCCTTTCCTGACCATCCTCTATTTAAATTCAGCCCCCGTGCTCCCTATCTCAGTTCCTGCTTGTTTTCTCCTGAGCACTTTCCATCATCTAAAATACATATACAATGCATGCTGCTTATTTGCTTTCTGTATTGTCTGTCTCCTCCTACTAGAATAGAGATCCATGAGGCAGGAATTGGTATCCATTTTGTTCGCCTTGATACCAAGCACATAGACCAGTGCCCAGCACATGGTAGGTACTCAGAGAATATATGCAGTTATCAAGGAAAAAATCACTCTGGAACTCTTGGTATCTACTCTGGTCACTCCTAATCTCTTGAATGTCCCATTCTGCCTCTATTTGCCCTCAATATGTTAATGTTCTCATGGCCCCATCATCAGAGTTTTGTTTTGCTTATTCTATTCCTTTTAAGCATCACATGAGCAAGGTTGTATTAGGGTTTATTTAAAGACCAATATGATCATGTACATAAGGAATCTGTGCCAGGCCTTGACACACTAGGCTAAATAAGTATCTTTTAGAAACATACAAAATGTAGGAATCTGACTTATAAGTTGTACACATACTGGTAGAGAACTGACATACCTATCACTTGTGTAAGCATTAGATATGACTTCTGGACCTTGTGCTATACTGAGTTGTTCCTCTGGGTTACAGCTCACCATGGCCTCTGGATACACCATGATGCACCCCATCTGTCTGGTGGAAAATCAGAATAATCAGCTGACAGTAAACCCAACAGCACTGGAGATTCTAGACCAGATCTCTCAGCCTGTGGTGGTGGTGGCCATCACAGGTCTGTATCGGACAGGAAAATCCTACCTGATGAATCGCCTGGCAGGACAGAACCATGGTGAGTGTTGTTCTGGGGCGGGGGCCATTTGCTTGGAGATAGTGGTAACACAGCCTGATCACATCTCCTTCAGGTTCAAAAAGAGACTAACTCCTGCCACTGAAGAAAAGTTCTAGCTGAAATGATGAAATAAATATATTAAACCCCATTGTTCCACAAAATCTCACTCTTTGTGCCAGTAATAAGGGGTTCCCCAACTTAATCCAAAGATCCACCCATTATTCTTAATCCCATCCACTCTTTCTGCTGAGGAGCTCAGCTCCAGCAATTATTCCCTTTCTTCTTCTCCCATCACTTTTGCCTAAACTTTAGGGCCTTTTCAACTAGGACACAAATAATGTTGAACATGTCCTGCTTTCAAAAAGGGATGAAAGGAACAACAGACAACAGTATATTCTATATATCCCACATCTCCATGGGACCACCATCCAATTTTTTCCTTCACTTCTGAGTAAAACTTTGCTAAATTATACCATCTTTTCTTTATTGAGTCTTTTCCTATATGTGAAATATACCGCAGAAGAGTGCACAAAACATACATATATACAAAGTTAATATACATAAAGTGATCCTCTGTGTAGACACTGTCCATATTCAAAAATAAAACATCACCAGCACCCATAATCCCTAGACATACCCTCTGACATGTCACTAGAGCTCACCAATGTTTTGATTTTCATGGTGCATGCTTTCACTCTTCCTTTGTAAAAGTGGTTTTACAAGGTGTTCATGCATTTGTAAGAATAGCTTAAATATTATATAAAGAGAAATCCATTTTGATATACTTTGGAATCTTGCTTTTTTTGCTCAAAAAATATTTGTTTTACCTACTTTGTCATATGTATCTGTAATTTACTTTTACTATCTTACATTATTGCTATTGTGAGAAGATACCAGCATTTATTTATCCATTTGTTGTCGATGAACATTGCTTTTGTTTTCAGGTTTTTACTTTTATGAATAATGCTGACATGAATCTTATTTGTGTATTCTAGTGCACATGTACACAAACTACCATGTGTGACAGACCCAGAAATAAAATTGCCGGGTCATGGAGTATATATGTTGTCAACCTTTCCAGACACTCTCAAACAGCTTTTCAAACTTTATATGCAATATATGTTTACTAGCAGTAATTGAGAATTCTCCACATCCTCGTAAAAATGTTTTAAAAGACTTAAAATTTGGTGATCTGATGACTGTATAGCTACATATTATTTGCCTCATTACAAATAAGTTTGAAAATCTTTTCACATATTTATTTACTCTTTGCATTTTCTATTTCCTGAGGTAATTTTTCTTTTCTATTAGGTTGCCCTTTTTTGTTCTTTCTGATTTTTAGAGCAATCTGCCCATGTCCTATAACTCCTCTCTCTCTATGAAGACCACACACCATTTTTATTTTCCAGTGTCTTCCTTTGTGTCTCATTAGCTCTGCACCATACGGATTCAAACTCAATACGCTGAATGCCAATTCCTAGAAATATCTCTAATTTTTCTCTCACTGTGTCTCTTGCCTTCTGTCTCACTCCTTCTCTCCCTTTTCTTCCTTTCTCCCTCTCTCCTTTTTGCTTCACAATCTTTCCCTTTGCTTCCAATAAAATACATTTTGTCTTGGTCTTTTTTGTATAGAACTTCTGGGCCACAATGTTCCTTGCCTGTCTTAAATTAATTCATAGGCTTTTTTTAAAAACTAGAAGCCTGATACACGAAGATTCATGCAAGAATGGCTCTTCCTTCCCCTGGCTGCCGGCACCACCTTCGCTCCAGCCCGGAGCCACCTTCCCGCCTTCCCATGCTGCCTAGAGGCCCGGAACAGCTGGGATGGTGTGGAATGCCTGCATCATCACCATGGCGATGACGCAAGTGTCCAGCCCTGCCCCCGGCTGCTCAGTGCCTGTGTATACAAATTAACCCACCATCTTTGTTGGGTTAATTTGCATACTCACTCCTGACTGGCTGGTGGGCGTCATGAAGGTATGGTCAATTAGCATGTTACTCTTTTATTAGTGTAGATTCTTTATTGTTTAAAGTATTACATAAGTTTCCTCATTCACTCACTGACCTCTCCCCGGCCACCCCCACACCCCAGCACATGCCCTCATCCCTACCCTTGTCTGTTTCATTTGTTATGCTCATATGCATGCAGACAAGTCCTTTGATTGATCTCTTACCCTCTCCTCCCCCCCACCCCCCCACCTTTCCTCATAGGTTGGGCAATCTGTTTGATTCTTCTATGACTCTGGTTCTATTTTCGTTCATCAGTTTATGTTGTTCATTATATTCCACATATGAGTGATATTTATCTTTCTCTGACTGGCTTATTTTGCTTAGAATAATGCTATCCAGCTCCATTTATGCTGTTGCCAATGGTAATAATCCCTTCTTTTTTTATGGCATAGTATTCCATTGTGTAGATGTACCACAATTTTCTAATCCACTCATCTGCTGAGGGGCATTTAGGCTGTTTTCAAATCTTAGCTATTGTACAGTAAATCATGCTGCTATGAACATAGGGGTGCATATATTCTTTCTGATTGGTGTTTCTGTTTTCTTGGGATATATTCCTAGAAGTGGGATTAATGGATCAAATGAAAGTTCCATTTTTAGTTTATTGAGCAAAATCCATACTGTTCTCCACAGTGGCTGCACTAGTCTACCTTCCCACCCCCAGTGCAAGAGGGTTCCTTTTTCTCCACTTCCTCTTCAGCGCTTGTTGTTTGTTGATTTTTTGATGACAGCCATCGTATATAATATCTTATATAATAAAAAGGGAATATGCAAATTGACCATCATGCCATAACAAGATGGCTGCCCCCACAGCAGTGGTGGGGATCCCATAACATAAGATGGCTGTGCCCACAGTGGTGGCTGAGTTCCCAAAGGATCCTTAACGAACAATCAGCAGGGACCTGAAGTTGCGCCCCCTGCCCAGAGAGGCTTGATTGGGAATCTCAGGCTGTGACCCCCAACCAGCGGGGCTTGACAGAGGACCTCAAGGCGCACCCCCCGTCGTCCCAGTGTCAGGCCAGAGGACCTTGAGCCGTTCCCTTTGCCCCAGGCTGAGGGACCTGAGGATGCACCCCCCGCCCAGCAGGGCTTGATGGGGGTGGGGCCATCCAGGTCTGGGTCTTGCGTGATTTCGAGGCATGTGTGGGAGGGCGGGGACTTGGCTCTCAGTCCCGCAGTGACCCCCAGACTCTGACAGGAGGAAGATTTCTATATACATTTTCTCACTGGAGAAGTGAGGGTTCAGATAACTCTGTATTACTAAACAAACAATCAACTACTATCACATTGTGTAGGAATGCAGGCATCTCAGGCTTTATAACCTCTCCATGGAGAACTCACTGGATGTGGAAATAGAATAGCCTGAGCCAAGCTGATTCAACCACCCCTACGCATTCCATCATGTCCATCTCTAGTCCCCATTGAAGGCAACTTTGGCCTATGCCAGATGTTAAAAATGTTGATCTGTTGGGCAAGATATATCATACACAGGTTCTTGGGCATATCCCTCACATGGATCCCACCTGTAGGTATGAGTCTTTTGAAAGAGGAGCAAGCACATTTCACAGTTTTTTTCTGTTTTCACTTCCATTATATGCCCACCTGAGGCAGTGAAAAACCCCTCCTCATTTCCTTAAAGAGGAGAAAAGAAATGAATGAAAAATGCAGGAGTGAAAGGGAAAATAGCTCAATAAAGCTAATTATCAGTCCAGTATCTGGCAGGACACACAGGAACCTCTCAAGGGATAACTAAAGAATGTTTAACAGATGGACACATTTAAGGTCATAAGCAGGTCACAGAGAATTAATTAGAGATGAGGAAGCACCGAAAGGGTGGCAGTAGGGATGGCCTGGTAATTGTAGTCACTCCTATAGCCTGAACAGACAAGCAAAAAGTAAAACCAGAATGTGGCAAAGACAAGCACTTTGGATGGAGCTAAATGAAAGGGCTGTGACCCACTGGGAGGACCTGAGGCACTGGGACACCAAAGCTCACTAAGGGGAAGTGAGAGGACCACATTCCTGACCTCTAGTCTCATGCTGGCGCCTCATTCTGCTGGAACTCCACCAGAACCTGAAGAAGAAGGGACCTCTTCAGTGTCAGAAAAGACTGTAAACGTCAATAGAGATTATAGTAATTCTGTAATGTGACATAGCTTGAGCCATTGATAGTATGGAGTGAATAGGAAACCCAAAGTGTTTCTAGAGAATGTCCTAAACATGTGTAAAGTTTGGATAGGCTGTTCTTGCTGAAATGAAAGCAAGCTTAGTCCAAGCCTGGCACACACATTCCCATAGTTTTAACCAATGTAGCCTATGGGCAGCCTGGACTATCTGCTGTTACTCTATATGCTTTCTCCTCTTCCTTTGCAGGTTTCTGTCTGGGCTCTACAGTGCGGTCTGAAACCAAGGGCATCTGGATGTGGTGTGTACCCCACCCCTCGAAGCCCAACCACACTCTGGTACTTTTGGACACTGAGGGCCTGGGCGATGTGGAAAAGGTAAAGCAGAGAGTCTTCTTTGTTCTTGATAATCCACTTACATTTTAATTTGCCACCATAATTCAACTTCTATGATGTATTTCTATAAACTATAAATCCAATTAAGAATAATGAGGTCTAATTATCTTTTTTGAACACTCAGTATTTTCTTTATTAGGTATATAACTTCTAATTTTACACTTGGTTGAAAGTTACAAGATGACAAACACTCACTGGCATCTAAATTCTAGAATTTTGTGTTAAATCCTGCAGATATTCATGATTGAGGAGAAGGCCCAGATCCTAGTTGGGAGATAAGAAACACGCAGTGTTATCAGTACCAGGTACCATGGATACAAGGAGTGACACATTTAACCAGTATTCTGGATAAGAAAAACATCCTGAAGGAAGCTATAATTATAGGATCAATTCATCTAGTAGTTAAAGTGACTAAGGTTGATGGTTTTGAATGTAGGAAATATAAAAATGGGGTTTCATTAAATAAAGTGAGGCCCAGTGCATAAAATTTGTGCATGGGGTGCATGTGTGTGTTCCTCAGCCCAGCCTGCACCCTGTCCAATCTGGGACTCCTCAAAGGATGTCCAACTGCCCTTTTAGGCCCAATCCTACAGGGAGCCGGCCTAAACAGGCAGTCAGACATTCCTCTCACAATCCAGGACTGCTGGCTCCCAATTGCTCACCTGCCTGCCTTCCTGATTGCCCTGAACCACTTCCCTGCCAGCCTGATCGATGCCTAACTGCTGCCCTGCCAGCCCGATTGGCCCTAATTGCCCTCCCTACCAGCCTGTTTGCCCCTAACTGCCCTCCCCTGCAGGCCTGGTCACCCCTAACTGCCCTCCCCTGAAGGCCTGGTCCCCCCAACTGCCCTTCCCTGCAGGCCCAGTCACCCCCAACTTCCCTCCTCTGCTGGCCTGGTCACCTCTAACTGCCCTCCCCAGCAGGCTTGATTGCCCACAACTGCCCTCCCCTGCTGGCCTGATCACCCACAACTGCCCTCCCTTGTAGGCCTGGTCTCTCCCAACTGCCCTTCTCTGCTGGCAATCTTGTGGTGGCCATCTTGTGTCCACATGGGTGCAGCCATTTGTGTGTTGGAGTGACGGTCAATTTGCAAATTACTCTTTTATTAGATAGGATAGAGGCCTGGTGCACAGGTGGGGACCAGCTGGTTTGCCCTGAAGGGTGTCCTGGATCAGGGTGGGGGTTCCCTTGGGGTGTGGGGCGGCATGGGTGAGGGGTTGTGGTGGTTTGAAGGCTGGCCACACCCCCTGGTGACCCAAGCAGAGGCCCTGGTATCTGGGATTTTTTTATCTTCTATAATTGAAACTTTGTTGGCTTGAGCGGAACCAAGCCTCCTGCTTGTTCCGTGTCCGTAGCCATTTTTGTTGGGATTTATTTATCTTTTATAATTGAAACTTTGTAGCCTTGAGTGGAGACCAAGGCAGGCCAGGGTGTTGAAAGCTTGGCTTCCTCCATTGCACGGGGCAACTCAAGCCTCATGCTCTCTCCAGCTCTGTGACTGCTGCCATTTTTGTTGGGATCTATTTATCTTCTATAATTGAAACTTTGTAGCCTTGAGTGGAGGCCTGGGCCTGCCAGGGTGTGCAGAAAGCTTGGCTTCCTCTATTGCCAGGGAAACCGAAGCCTCCTGCTCTCTCCATGGCCGCAGCCATCTTGGCTGGGTTAATTTGCATAACCACTCCTGATTGGCTGGTGGGCGTGGCTTGTGGGTGTAGCAGAGTGGTGGTTAATTTGCATATTACTCTTTTATTAGATAGGCTATTGAAATATGCTAATTAACCTGGACAGGAAGAGGTTGCATGTGCAACGTCAGGGTCAGGGCAGCCGGGGCCTCCATGCAATTGCGCTGGGAGAGCACCTGATCAGCAGCAGCTGCAGCTGCTTCAAGGGCCTGAGAGGGAGTCAGGGCCAGACTGGCGACTTGAGGGCGGGCACCACCATGTGGTTTCAAATCGAGCACTGGTCTACTAGTCCAATCTAATAAAAGAGGAACATGCAAATTGACAGTACCTCTGCTATGTCCACAAGCCATGCCCAACAGCCAATCAGGAATGAGTATGCAAATTAACCCAATAAAGATGGTGGTTAATTTACATACTCAGGCACCAAGTGGCCTGGGTCCCAGGAACATACTTGGGACCCAGGCCACTCCTAGCCTGTAGGCCTGCACTTAGGCCCTGAGTGGCAGGGGTCCCAGAACACCCCTGGCCACTCCAGGACTATGGGTGCAGCAGCTGCTTGTGCGTGCTCTGGCGCCAAGAGGCAGTTTGGGTCCACGCCCCAAGACCGGCGTCCACAACGGGACTGGCTGCTGAACTCCAGGGCATTCAGAGACAGGGATGTCCCTAACCCGCCCCCAGCTGCTTGTCTGTGCTCCGGCGCTAAGTGGCACTTTGGGTCCATGCCCCCAGCCCGGTGCCCATGACAGGGAGCTGGCTGCTGACCTCTGGAGTATGTGGAGAGCCTGGTGGCCACCGTGGTGTGTGACCCAGGGGTCCCAGCATGCCCCCCAACCCGGCTACCACAATGGGGCTGGCTGCTGGCCTCCGAGGCATTCAGAGATGGGGATGTTCCCGCCCATCACCAAGCAGCAATTCGGGTCCACGCCCCAGCCCAGCGCTCAAGATTGGGGGGCTGGCTGCTGGCCTCTGGGTGTGCAGAGACCCCAGTGGCCACCGCTGCACACAGCCTGGAGGTCCCCACAGGCCCCCCAGCCCAGTGCCCACGATCAGGGCTGGCTGCCAGTCTCTGGGGTGTGCGGAGACCCTGGTGGCCATCAATGAGTGGCAGGGACATCCCCCTAGCCCAGTGGATACAACGCAGGGACCGAATGAGCTGCAAAGGAAACACCATTTTAAAAAAATATATTTTATTGATTTTTTTACAGAGAAGAGAGGAGAGGGATAGGCAGTTGGAAACATCAATGAGAGAGAAACATCGATTAGCTGCCTCCAGCACACTCCCCATTGGGGATGTGCCTCCAACCAAGATACATGCCCTTAACAGGAATCAAACCTGGGACCCTTCAGTCTGCAGGCCCACGGTCTATCCACTGAGCCAAACCAGTTTCAGAGTAAACACCTTTTCTGACCGCTCATTGACTAAGCACCTGTATGCCACCACTTGCAGTGTTCTTGGTAACTTAGGTTATAAGAATCCAAGAAGGTGATCTAGGGTTTTTCCACCTCTCTACTGGAGGAAAAACGAAGGTCCACTGCTAGAGGGGCTAAGAAATGTCATATCCTGCCCTAGCCGGTTTGACTCAGTGGACAGAGCCTCAGCCTGCTGACTGCAGTGTCCGGGTTCCATTCTGATCAAGGGCATGTACCTAGGTTACAGGCTCCTCCCTGGCTGGGGCCCAGGTCAAGGCTCACGCAGGAGGCAACCAATCAAAGTGTCCCTCTCACATTGATGTTTCTCTCTGTCTCTCCCTCTCTCTTTCACACTCTCTAAAAATCAATGGAAACATATCCTCAGGTGAGGGGAAAAAAAGAAGAAAGAAATGTCATATCCTATGAAAGACACATCTTGAAAATGCTTAAAGAAAGTTGTAATTTTTCACAAGAGTCCTTGTTGATGAAAGGGACTAGAGTCCTTGTTGATGAAAACACCTTGGTGGCTGCAGTGGCTGGCAGTGGCTGCAGCAGCAGGGTAATGGGGCTGGTGCCTTCCCTTGATCAGCCCGATCACCTCCCACAGAGGGTGGCCAGACTGTGGCTGAGACATCTACTGAGGGCTCCCAGTCTGTGAGAGGGGACAGGCTGTGCTGAGGGAATCCCCCTACCATGCACGAATTTCATGCACTGGGTCACTAGTATTTAAATAATCTCCAGAAACACTTCAGCTACATAATACACATTAATTAAGGTTTTAGTACAAGTCTCAGGGCTTTACAGATGAATTCCTCCCGGAATTCCTCCCTCCCTAAATTCATGAGCTAGACCCACAAAAAGCATTATAAATGAGATAATTTAGGTATTTTGTCTTCACTGTGTTAGTTGCAGTCAATCTTGTGTCCTTATTTATATTAGCCAGAGTCTAATTTAAAAGTAGGAGGGGTGGATCTTTGGCTTCCATTACCCAAAAAGGAGTAGGGGCAGGAATTAGGTATTCTAAATTTTAATATTAATTTCTCATTGAATTTATTGGGGTGACACTGGTTAACAAATTTATACAGGTTTCAGGTGCACAATTCTACAGCACAATATATGTACACTAAATTGTATTTACCGCCCAAAGTAAAGTCTCTATCCATCACCATTTATCCCCGCTATTCCCTCCCCCAACTTCTTCTGCCTCTCCCTAGCAGTCACCACACTGTTGCCCTGTCCATGAACTCTTACTTTTTTTCCTTTTTCTCAATACTTGCACCTCCACCCCCCATCCCCTCACCCACTTCCAACAGTTGTCAGCCTGCTCTCTATCTATGAGTCTGCCTCTATGTTGCTTGTTGGTTCATTATGTTCATTAGATTTCACATATGAGTGAAATCATATGATACTTTTCTTTCTCTGACTGGCTTATTTCACTGAGCATAATTCAGGTTTAAAGTACTCAATAATCACCTCAATATAAGCCCAGGATGGTAACTGACTGCTAACAGATTGTAGTTTACTAAACCTACTTCTTTTTAGCTGATTACATTTGAAAAGGAGCCAAAACATAACTGTCAACTGATAGCAGCAGAAGTACTTGCTGTCCTTACAACTCTAAGGTTTTTAGCAGTATTCAATTCTATTGCATAGTCACTCATGATTTACCCTGAGTGTGTTTGTTATGTTTGGCCTCATTATCTATTTCTACCACAAACATAACCACTACTTTAATAAAATAAAATAAACTTGCAGTATCTTTGTGTGAAGACACCTTCTGACAATTCTGATTGGCTTCTACATGGTCTCCTTCTCTCCACAATTCCACATTCTGTCTGTTCTTTAAAGAAAAGCCCTGCTACTTTCAAGTAATGGGATTGTATCTCATTCAGACATAATCCCTTCTTGCCCTGAAATCACAGAATAAATGTTCTGGATTTTTCATTCCCCCTTTGTCTTTTATGTTATAACATTGGGTTGCACGCCTGGCAGAGTTGGTCACCTTGGATGCATTTACATGTTGCCATGTATATTTGCACCTCCAGCATGTCATCTCTGGAGGTCAGAGATTTCCCTATGAAACTTTATGTCCACAAAACTAAATGTGGTATCTGGCATTTTTTAGATGCACAATGAGAAGTTGGTGAATTAATTCAGTAGCATTTGTGTCACCAATAAGCTCAGGGTCAAGAGAAAGTGTCAAATAAATCATTAATCATGTATCATTGCATACTTCCATGTTCTTGGGACTGTTTTAAACATTTGACACACATTTACATTCTAATTTACTCCTTTTAATTGCTAAAGAACTCAGACCTTGAAGGGGGTCAATGTGAATACTCAAAAATGAGGTTTAACTTTAGCACTGTCATCACAGTGTATGCTATTTGCCCTACTGTTCAGTTATAGCAGAGATGACCTAGTGCATGAACAACTGAATGGAGGATTGAAGAGTAAATACCCAATACCCTGCTGTAATGCACTTTCTAGGGCGACTCAAGAAATGACTCCTGGATCTTTGCTCTGGCCGTGCTTCTGAGCAGCATGCTTATCTACAACAGCATGAGCAGCATCAACCACCAGGCCCTGGAGCAGCTGCAGTATCCTTCCAGGAACCAAACCACCATGTGTCATGGGGTCTATGGGAATGAAATTAAGACAATTTTGTTACTGTTTTTGTTATTTGTTCCTCATGTCATAATGATGTTTGAGGAGAAAGGGACACAGGTGAATAGGAATGTTCATAATAATTGTTTCTGGGTGAGATCTGGAAATTTTGGTGGGGAGCACTTCTCAATCCTTAACTGAGATCCCAGCTATGTGAGTGAACTAACAAAGCTAATCAGGACAAAGTCCTCTCCCAGCTCTGCTGAAGTAGATGACTCAGCCGAGTTTGTGAGTTTTTTCCCAGACTTTGTTTGGGTTGTTCGGGATTTCATGCTGGAGCTGAAGTTAGATGGACGCACCATCAGTGAAGATGAGTACCTGGAGAATGCCTTGGAGTTGGTTCCAGGTATCAGAAGATGGTCTGGGTGGTAGAGGGTTCATTAGGAGGTGGGATCAATTGAGCTATTTCATTCAGCACTTCTAAGTCAATCGTTTTTTTGTTTTGTTTTGTTTTGTTTTAATTGCATTGTGGCCCGTGCTAAAGGTGATATGGCTATTACAGGTGGGTGCGGTTTCAGTTTTTATTAATACTAAAATACGCCAGTGGCCAACAGTTAAACTGATTGAGAAAATGGAGAATCCAGTGTTGGACCACAGATTTTAGGAAACTTGGCATCATGAACAGAAAACTGAAGATAACAACCAGTAGCTAAGTCTTCCTAATGTTCAAATACTTGTGTAATAATTAAGTTTAGTGCTCCTCTGCTTCTATTAGGAGAAAAATGTCCATCACTATGAATGACAGTTAACACAGAATCACAAATATGTCAAATGACTCATTTGTAAAATATATTTAATGTAGTGTATTTTAATAGTCTACATAGTTGCATCCTTTATATATATAATATGGTTTCCCCTAAAATTCTTTAAATAACATTCTAGTAAGTCTGTCAAATTTTTCATGATCTCATTCTTATAACATCACTCTCTTCATTCTATAGCTTGTAATCATGTTAATGTAATAAATCCATTACTCAAAGTACATTTAGCAGAGAGGAAAATGGGTGGTACCTGGAAGAATGTCCATTTTTTGCGTATTTCATCATTCATTTATTCATTCTAAAATCATTTATTGAACAGCTGATATATGCTCAGCATTATTCTTTGTGACTTTGTCACTTCCAATATAATCCAATATAGAGAACAAGTGAGGTCTTCAAGTGGTATTAGGTTAATCTTACTCTTTGATCATAACTTCTAAAAAGTCTTGGAATATATTTATATTGTATGTATTTTTCACTTTGATTTTCAGAAATTCTTCTTTTTCATTCTCAGGATTGTCTGTCCTCCACATGGTATTTTTCCTAACAATATCATAAATTTTCATTAATCTACCAAGAAATATTTGTCTTTACTTTAGAGCCATATTATATTTCTGACAATAGGACTATAATATCAAATGTATTTCTGACAACATTGGGGAATAATCTATCATTCAAAAATATCTAATAAATATTCAAGCATTGGACACTCTGGAAGAATCGTAAGTTTCTTCATGTGGAATTAATACTTCCCCTACTTCCTCAGAAGTACTACTTTTATTCTTGTCTCTGGACAAAAAAAAAAATCTATGCTTTAGTGAGATTAGCATTAGATTGATTTACATTAGGAAATAAAAGGACATATGCAACCACCCAGAGTTACAGTGATGCAAAGACCCTTTGAAATGAAAGTCATCAATGTCCTTGCCTAAAGACTGTGTCACCAATCACTGCTCTTTTTTCTTTTCTACAGGCAAGAATCCCCAAATCCAGAAGTCCAACATGCCTAGAGAGAATATCAGGATGTTCTTTCCAAGGCGAAAATGCTTTGTCTTTGACCGGCCTACAACTGACAAAAAATTATTACTTCATATGGAGGAAGTGTCAGAAAATCAAATAGAATGCAGTTTCCAGGAGCAATCCAAAAATTTCTGTCAGTATATCTTTGCACATGCAAAAACCAAGACCCTCAGAGAGAGAATCATTGTCACTGGAAATCGTGAGTTTCCTTTGTTACAGCATGTTTCTCTGCAATTCAATGTGTGTGATATTCTCAGGTTTTTTCAGAAATCTTCATTTCAATAAAAATTTTGTAATTTTTAGAATGATGATCTAAAGCTTGTGAAACAGTGGGTAAGAAAGTCCTTTCCATTTTCTGAATATCTTGTGTCATTCAGGGCTGGGGACTCTGGCAAAGGCCTATGTGGATGCCATCAACAGTGGAGCAGTGCCTTGTTTAGAAACTGCTGTGATAACTCTGGTTGAGCATGAAAATTCAGTGGCTGTGCAGAAGGCAGCCGACCACTACAGCGAGCAGATGGCCCAGAGAGTGAGCTTCCCCACAGACACCCTGCAGGAGCTGCTGGACCTGCACACAGCCTGTGAGAAGGAAGCCATTGCAATCTTCATGGAGAACTCCTTCAAGGATGACAACCAGGTGTTCCAGAAGAAGCTTATGGTAATATGTCTTAGCATATATCCTTCCTAATTCCTGTTCTTCTAGATTGATGCGTAGACATCCCATTTTTGAGCCATAATTTATGTGTCCCATTGTAAAAGACATTTGGACTCATGTGAGTGCTTGGACTCCGTAGTCTACTATTTTTATCCTTTTTCTGAAAGATTAACTCTTTATTTCTATTAGGGCCAAACAAATTAACATGTGCCTATTGGCAGTTTATAAAATCACAATTTATTATTTCAAAATTCTTCAGATGATTTCCTAGCACAAGATGTATGGTGCTCTGCTCTGTGTACCAAAAGCTGTAAACAAGATTCAGATATTATACACCTGAAACTAATATAATATCATAAGGAGGGTCATGGGAACTCCTCCCCATCTTCAAGGCAGCAATGGTGCATTGTATCCTTGTCTTATTTCTAATATCTTTCACTACCTCTCTGCTACCATCCGGAGAAAACTACCCTTAAAAAGGTCATGTATTTCTCAGCTGGTGTAATTCAGTATTTGAGCATGGACCTGTGAACCTAAAAGTCACAGTTCAATTCCTGATCAGGGCACATGCCCTCGTTGTGGACTCGATCCCCAGTGTGGGGTATGCAAGAAGCAGCTAACCAATGATTCAGTCTCATCATTGATGTTTCTATCTCTCTCTCTCTCTCTCCCTCTCTTTTCCTCTCTGAAATCAATAAGATATGTTTTTTTTAAAAAAAGCTATGTGTTTAGGTATGCACACTTAAGCAATCTCCCTCTCTTAAAGTCAGCCAGTGCCATATAAAAATCCAATCACAAGATTAATATTTATCATATTCACAGGCCTAGAGACTGCAGTGTGTGGAAACCAAGGGAAAGAATTCTTCAGGACAATGTAATTCTGCCTAACTTAAGCAACTTCACCTTGTCTTTGAATCTATTATTGACAATCCTACTAGTTACAAAACTCTCACTTCATACAGAAGAAAACAAACAGGATTGTAATTTTTCAAGTATAGCAAAATGATTTCTGTTCCTATATTTTTGCACAATTAAACACTCATTGAAATAATTTTTGAGGAATTCAAAACTCTGTTCAGTAACCACTTACCTCATTAGTGGACAGTTGATTTACTGTGTATATATGTTTACCCATAGCAATCCAAGTTTGCAAAGGAAAGTTTACTTCCATTCATATTGCACTTCCCATTGTCCATTGTCGATGGATGGACCATGGTTAATCTTATGACTGATAAAGGAACCTTGATAATACTGGATTTCATATTTGAAATTTGCCAGCAGTCTAACTTAAAAATTCTCATCAAAGAATAAACAATTCTTGTGACTGTGTAAGGTTACCGATGTTTACTAGACATTGTGGTGATCATTTGGCAATCTATACAAATAGTATAGAATTATAATGTTGTACACCTGAAACAAATATAATGTCATATCCCAAATTTTAAAAATACAGGGATCTTGGAGTTCTTCTCTGCCAATCCTATCATTTCACAAGTGTTGAGGCTGAACCCATGGGAATTAAGGAACTTTTTCCAGGTCAAACCAAGAATTGGTCTAACCTGGGACTAAAATGAGTTTCCTGATCCTGGTCTATTTTTCCATGCCCCAGACTACTCTGATGTCATCAGACAGCTTCTTCCAAGAGGATCACAGTTGGACCTTCCCTTCTTTTCTAATAGCCTCTTTCCTTTGGATTTCTCCACATTTCTGTGGCAGGGCATCATAGAGAAAAAGAAGGAAGATTTCTTGCTGCAGAATGAAAAGGCATCTGCCAAATATTGCCAGGCTCAACTTAAACAGCTTTCAGAGCCACTGTTGGAGAACACTTTGAGAGGAACTTTCTCTGTGCCAGGAGGATACAATCTCTACGTAAAAGAAATGGACAAGTTTAAACATTCCTATAACCTGCTACCCAAGAAAGGAGTGAAGGTGAGGAATAAAAAGAGGGGATGAGAACAGCAGATGGGTGTCAAAGGGTCTTTGTTGATTCTTTTGAGAAATCTAAGGGCAAAGGACCATTTATGAATAAACAGCAAAGTGTGACGATATCTGTACATTAGTCAAATACTTTTAAATAAACCAAAAATATCAGATTTACTGTCATGAATTTAGATGGAAAAGAATATGCCTTTTATTTAGGAAACAACGTAATTATTTTGTGCTATGTACAATAGATACACAATTAAAGAAACAATATTCTCAAGAAGTTTATGACCTTACCTAAAAAAAGAAATATAAACAGTCCATTGAATGTGGTGGGATAATGATTATCAAATAGGTATACACAAATAGTGATATTGACAATGATGAAAATGATGATGGTGATGATAATGATGAGGATGATGGCTGATATATATATTGAGAACACAGTTACTAAATCAAGTATATTATTAAGTACTAGAGGCCTGATGCATGAATATTCATGCAAGAATTGGCCTTCCTTCCCCTGGCTTCTGGCACCAGCTTCCCTCTGGAACCTGGTCCCGGGCCTTTGCTCTGGCCATAGCTGCCTTCTGCCTTCACTCAAGTCCTGCCGCCCTCCTGTAGCTCCCTCCAACCCCCACCATGGCGATGACGCAAGTGTCCTGGCCCAGCAACTGCCATCTGTGCCGCATCAATTTACATATTAGCTCCTTATTGGCTATGGGCGCTTCCATCTTTATCATAGATGGATGGGCAATTTGCATATTCCTTCTTTATTAGATAGGATATTCTTAAGTATGGATTATCAACTTAATCTTCAGGATAAAATGGTAGGGCAGGTCTGTGTAATTGGCAGCCATTCAAATCTGAGAAAGAAGTTCTTCAAAGCTTCCTGGAAGAGCAGGTAGAAACTATAAATTTTGGTATCAATGAATTATATCTTAGTGAAGAAAGGGTAAATGAACATCCAGTCAGAAGAAACAGAATGTGCAGATATTACAAACAATGGAGGAAGAGTGTTTGTAGGATTGCACATTAACCTGGTTTTCTATAATGGGGGGTGGGGGGGGGAGAGGATGGATGCCTGGCATCATTAGGACAGAAAACTGGAGAGCTAGTAAAGATGTTTCCAAACAGGGTTTTATTCTAACTACAAATGTTAGATTTTTTTGTTGTGGCTCTGAAAGGAAAGAAACCACTGTGGGATCCTAAGAAGGATAAAGAATTTACAGTCAAATTTGCAGTTTTATTGAACAACCAGAGGTCCGATGCATGAAATCCATGCAAAATTAGGCCTTCCTTCACCTGGTTGCTGGCACCGGCTTCCCTCTGGCACCTGGGACCTGGGCTTTCCTCCAGCTGCTGGCAGACACCTGGACCCAGGCTTCCCTCACAACCCTGGCTTTGTCTGGAATGCTGTCCTGAAGGGCATTGGGTCTAATTAGCATATTATACTTTTATTATTATAGATGACTTCCCAGCAAGAAGAATCTTTGTTCTTTCTTGTTTCCTTAGGCAAAGGAGGTCCTCCAGAGCTTCCTGCAGTCACAAGCTTCAACAGAGAAATCCATTTTCCAGGCTGACAAAACCATCAGTGTTTGTCAGCAGGCTCTAGCAGGTACAGGGGAGGGCTCTCTACACAGAGGAGAGGGGAGGTTCCTGCAGAGCCCTATAATGCACCTCTCTCTCTCTTTCTCTGTCTCTTTCTGTCTGTCTTTCTCCCATTCTCTCCATTTCCCTTCCTCTCTCTCTATAAAATAAATGGAAGCATGTCCTCAGGTGAGCATGAAAAAAATAAAAAAATAAAATAAATAAATAAAATAACGATGCTCACTGAGACAATAAGTGCTTTTTCACCAAATTCTGAAATATGTTTTGCTGGTATTTTTAGTAAGAATATATGGAGATTCCTCCCTACCTTTTTAAAGTCACTTCAGTTTCTTACCTTTGACGTGTACAGCTAGATATATCTGTGATTTTCTTCTCTCTTGGAAAACATTGTGAAACAGCTGAGCAGGCCAAGAAGCAGGCCATGGAAAAGGAACAGCAGCTGGTAACACAGACACAAAAAATGGAGGATCAAGAAAAAATCTCTCAGGAAATCTTAGTCCAGCTGAAGAAGATAATGACAGAAATAGAAAGCCAACTGAGAGATCAGAAAAGAATGCTGAAGCAAAATGTGGAGGTAAGTCTGGGTGGGGGGTGGGCAAAACCTAAAGGACACCAACCTGACTCCTCATGAAGGGAAGGGCAAAACTTTAACTGAAGTCATAAACACGCAAGGAAATGCAAAGGCAAATGATTCAGTGAAATCTCAAGTTAATGGGATCATTCTAATGCCTTACATCTTTGAGACTGGGCACCTTGTGTGGTATTAGAGCTTGGAGGGTACAATTATCATGCCCCAGGCTACTGGACTGGGTTTGTAGCGATTATAGGGCCTCAATATGCCTTCAAATGAATGGGACTTTAGTTCATAGGATGTTTGATGCACCCACCAAAAAGACCTGATATAGATCCAACTGTCCTGAAAGTATCAGATTGTACATGATACGAAATATGGAATAATGAAAGCCCTAAAATTTGCTGCATTAGTTTCCAGATCAGCCTGCTTCATTCTATAAAAACTAGAGTACAATGCATTCTTTGTCCCAACCTGGAGTTTGATAACCAGTGTTCTCTAGAGTCAGCAGTTCCCATTAGTTGTTACATGTGTTGTCATCCTACTTAAGCGGAACTAAGAAATAATATATATATATATATATATATATATATATATATATATATATATATATATATAAAAGCCTAAGCAACCATTAAGACTGAACGATCGAACAACCAGTCACTATGACACGCACTGAACCACAGCCAACCTCCTATGGTCCCTCCCACCAGCTGGCTGGCCCTGATTGGCCCCGATCACCAGCCAGGCTGAAGGACCTGACCCGTGAACAAATTCATACATTGGGCCTCTAGTTATAAATCAACCCCATCTAGTTATAAATAGCATCCTTAGGGCTAGAGCAAATTCCTGGGATAGTTGTCAGTCCTAACCGAGCCCCAACCCATCCCCATCACAGTGAGATGGTAAGGAATGTGTAAATCATAGATATTCTCACTTCCCTTGTCCAAACATTTGGAAATATTTGACAAACTCATCAAAGAGAATGTAAGCTAGTAGAAAAATAAAACATGTGCTTAGTTCCTGGCATTGTTAAATACAAAGTGCTGATACTTGAGGATTTTCCAAAGGGAACACTCTCCTTTTTACAGACACAAGAAGAACTACCCACTAAAGAATTTAAAGGGATGTTGTGAGGACTTGGTTGGGTTGCTCAGTTGGTTAGAGTGCCATCCTGAAAGGCCAAGGTTGCAGGTTTGATCCCCAGTCAGGGCACATACAAGAATCAACCAATTAATGCATAAATAAGTAGAACCACAAATGATGTTTCTCTGTCTCTCTCTCTCCCTCTCTCTCACTTTAAAAATAAACAAAATATAAAGATGTTGGAAAAAATAAATGAACAAGTAAATAAACTAACAAAAGATCCTGAAAAACATGAAAACAACTCTTCAATGTTCTCAAATTTATCAACCCTGGCAAGCCCTGAAGTAATTACAGAACTACTTGAGCTCATCAAAAATGATTAAGCTCCTTACGAAATCTGTGAGACTTTTTCGTAAGTATTCTATAAAAGGCTTCTTATGTTTTAATAGCTTAAGACTGGAGCACTTTGAAAACATTTGTAAAATTATAGTTTCATTTAAGAAAAGTTTAATAATACTGATTTAAATGAATATCACAGTCTGATATTCAAAACACCCACTTCATTTGATTGAATTAAATCATTTACAGAATGCAAAAAGCCCTAGCAGGTTTGGCTCAGTGGATACAGTGTCAGCCTGCCAACTGAAGGGTTCCAGGTTCAATTTCAGCTAAGGGCACATACCTAGGTTGCAGGTTCCTCCCCAGCCTGGGCCCTGGTCAATGTGTTTCTCCCACATCGGTGATTCTCTCTGTATTTCCCTGTCTCTTCCACTTTCTCTGAAACTCAATGAAAAAAATATTCTTAGGTGAGGAAAAATAAAATAAATAAAATAAAATAAAATAAAATAAAATATGGAAAACAAGTTAGAAGATAATGATTTATTCATAGAAAAGGGTTTCAGTAAAGCAAAAGGACAAGTGGTTAGATGAAGACATTGGCAATCTGTATTAGTCAGTCATTATAGTCTTAAACTATAATGAGCTCTTATGAATCTGGCAAGCAAAGAGCAATGACCACATTCCTAAATAGACAAACATGTAAGAAAAGAATAAACATATATAGCTTTAGATTAAAAAATAGGCAAAGTAAAACTAGGAGGTAACTGTGTCACCTTTTAGATGGTCCAGAAAGTAGAGTTTTGATAGGACAAAAGGTTGTTGAGAATTTTAGGAAACTGGAAATTTCTCATATTTTCCAGTGAGAGGGCAAATTGGTGCAAATATACATCAAAATTTTAAATTTTGCAAATAATATTGATAAAGCAAGTTTACATTTAAGAATTTATCTTAGACATTTTTACCCAAGTTGAAAATATCATATGTAGTTGTATAATTGTTGGAGGACAATTACAATTCAAAAAGTCTGGAAACAACTTTTAATGCCTTCTGTCAGATATTGGTCAGGTAAATTTTGATATATACTCACAGAGGAATAATCTACATTCCCTAAAATCAGAATGGATGCTCTCTTTGTCCTAATATTGGAAATCTCCAAGATTTATCATAAGTAAAAATAAAGTTGCAGAAAGTGTGTATAATTGCTATGACTCAATTTAGAACATAATGAATATGTGAATATATTATTATCTATCTCTGGGAAAATATGAAATAAATTTCTATATTGTACCCAGCAGGAATGGGTATTCAGAGTCGAGGTAAGATGGGAGAAGATAACGAACCTTACACTGTATATTCTGTGTCTGTTACATCTTGTATAAATTATTATTGATTCAAACATAAATAAATGCAATTATTAGATGAAACTGAAATAAAAATACCTGGAATGACAAAGTTCCCATGACAGGATCAAAGTATTTATTGAAATACCGTAAGTCAGTGAAACAGGAAGACTCTATAACAACAGAAAACAAAAGTTATAAGTGTTCATCTTAACCTTGTTTTTCTTTTTTTTTTTTAACTCTCAATAAGGCCTTGGAATTCTAGTCACTAATTTATTTTCAGATATAAAGTCTACTGGGATGTCGACTGGAATGGTCTCCAAATTCTTACTTCAAATTTATAAAGATGAGCAATTAGAAGAAAATAAATTTTTAAGATCAACACAGACTTTCAGGAATTCTTTTATCTGTGTAGGGCTTAAGACTCTTGTGCTCAGAATGAACAAACTGGTCGTAATTTCACACGCTGTATGTATTTTCATAACACTGGGCATTTGAACGCAAGACACAGTCTTCCTTAAACACCCAGGCTTCCTTGCCCCATACCCTATGTTTACAAGCCTCTTTACCTCCTACCATTTCTTATTTCCTGACTTTCTGAGAATGGATAAGGTGTCTCCCTTGCGCTAACATTGTGCTATGACGTCCCTTCTACTATAGCACTTTTATATAATTGTAAAATTGAAATGACCCATTTATAGCTCTCTCCTTTGCTGCCTCATCATATCATCTACTTGATGTTTATCATCATGTATTTGCCCCCACCACAAAGTGAACCCTGTAAACACTAGGTGTTCGAAAAATAAGGGTGAATATATGAGATGCCATCTGTTACCTTTTCCTTACTATATTAACTGCTTTCCAGGTTTTCAAAATAAAAGGCACAGTGTTAGGATCTAGTGTAGAAGACACTGACTGAGGCAGAAAGAACATAAGGACACCATCTGAACCACTTCCTTCTTCTCTTCTAGGACCTGGACAGTCTATGTGCTCTGGATTTCTCAAACTTCTCTCCCATGACAATTAGCCAGCAATGAAGCCACCACCTTTGTCTCACAGTGAAATTATGATGTTTAAAATTATTAAGCAAAGAATACACATATTTGCCAATGATACGTCTGAAAATGGGTTAATATCCAAAATCTATAAAGAATTATACAACTCAATACCAAAAAACAAACAATGGACTAAGGACCCAAATAGACTTTTTCCAAAGAGGACAAACAGATGGGTAATAGACATATGAAAAAATTCTCAACATCACTAATCATCAGAGAAATTCTAATTAAAATCACAGTGAGATATCACCTCATACCTTTTAGAAAATCTGTCATTAACAAATAAACAGGGGGGAAAAGGAAGACCTATTTAATACTTTCAATAATAAAGATTTTTCAAAAAGTTAATAACATTGAAATAAACAAACAAAAAAACAAACAGGCAAAATTAGATTCATAAGATGGTGCTCTTGGGGTGGAGGATGAAAAAGGGTTATGATTGGGAGGGGGGACGAAAAAGTTTCTGGGGGTGGGTGGCAAGGTTTGGCTTTCAGATGCGGGTGTTTGCTTTATTGTCCTATATAATAAAAGCCTAATATGCAAATTATCCCCTTGGGTGGTCATTCGACCTGGAGACCAGGAGTTCGACCTGCTCACTATAACATGTGCTGCCCACCAGGGGGTGGCATGGAACATGACAGGCATCGGCGATTCAGCCCTGGCAGCGGGTGGCAGTGGAGGTGCTGCTGACCCAAATGGGCCCAGACAAGAGCAGGATCACGGTGGGATGGTGGAGCAGGTGAGCAGGCAGTGCCAGGCCAAGGCAGGTGCGAGTGGGCCCAATCACCCCACCAATGACCCCACAGACGGTGACCAGCAGTGGCAGCTGGGGGTGGGGCTG
The DNA here is from genome assembly GCF_951640355.1 of Cnephaeus nilssonii. NCBI lineage: Eukaryota > Metazoa > Chordata > Mammalia > Chiroptera > Vespertilionidae > Cnephaeus > Cnephaeus nilssonii. Next base: position 37,203,154 of record NC_137078.1, read on the forward strand.
CTGCCCAGCTCCTAGGCCCTGAGGGAGATGGGAGGGGGGCCTGGCCCCGACTGATCACCTGGGCCCTGATCACTGGATTGGGGCTGGGACCTGGGCTGGGACAGGGAACTGGGGGAGGGTGGCAGTGACCTACCCCCTGTGGTGCCCAGGTGGGGGGCTGCAACCTTTTGCTGGCTACCTGGGGGCAGAGGAGACAGGGACAGAAGTGTGGTGAGAATGCGGGGTGTCTGCCAAGCTCACTTTCATTCCTCCTGCTACCTTCCCCTGGGACGCCAGGGCTCGTGCGCTGGGGAAGACCCCTGTGCTAAGGTGCCAGGAACCCATGAGGAGTCTGCCCCGCACCCACATGGCCTCTTCTGGGTAAGCTGGGCCGCAGCCACTGGGATCACAGGGGCCAGTCGAGCTCCCCTTGGGTTCATGCAGGGACCGGCCTATGAGGCTGGCCAGGAGAGAGTGCACTGCCTGCCTGGCTTCTGTGGGGTGCCACTGGGTGGCCTAGAGGCCTATGCTGAGCCCTGGCCTGTGGCGTCTGGACATTCTCACCACATCTCCACATGGGGACTAAGGCACCTTGACTCAGGTGGAGGGGGGCACACGGGGCTTGGGGGGCCCAGGTGCTGCCTAGGGCCCAGAGGTGAGCTGGGACCTACACTTCCATGCCAGACACTTGTGCTTCAATCACTGGCCAGGCCTAGGGACCGCAGCTGTGCACAATTTTGTGCACTGAGCCTTTAGTGGTTCAATAATTTGAGCATTTGTTTTATGTAGCTTTCTGTATTTGTGTTGTTTTAACCATAAAAATGTTTTTTAAATAAAAATAAATAGCCGAAACCGGCTTGGCTCAGTGGATAGAGCGTTGGCCTGCGGACTGAAGGGTCCCAGGTTCGATTCCGGTCAAGGGCATGTAACTTGGTTGAGGGCACATCCCCTGTGGGGGGTGTGCAGGAGGCGGCTGATCGATGTTTCTCTCTCATCGATGTTTCTAGCTCTCTATCCCTCTCCCTTCCTCTCTGTAAAAAATTAATAAAATATATATTTAAAAATAAATAAATAAATAAATAAATAAATAAATAAATAAGCAAACAAATAATAAGTATTTCTGAGGATGTGGAGAAAAGAAAACCCTGTGCATTGTTGTTGGGGAAGCAGGTTGGTACAGCCACTGTGGAAAATTGCCTTTCAGAGTTTTCTTGTATTTCGTTGAGTTTTGTCGGAAAAGCAATTTTGAATTCTCTGTCATTTAAATCTCAGTCTTCCATGTTTTTAACTTTATATTCTAGAGATTTTTGTTTTCTTTCTGTACTGCCTGGTTACCTTTTTATTATTATTATTATTATTATTATTATTATTATTATTATTATTGTATTTCATGGATGGTTCCTCTAATGGGCTCAGAAGTAAAATCACAAAGGGATGAGGACTCTGCTTAAAGTATATAGATATGTCCGACACAACGTTTTTATAAATGAAGACTGCCTGTTAAAATGTACCTGAACTTGAGAACCAAAATGGCAGCAGATAAAACCCAGTGAAGGTGAAAGTGTGAGAGAATGTGAGAGAGAGTATGCGAGGGTGTGAGTGTTGGGTGCACATCTGTCAGTGCAGGACCTCCGGGCAGGTGTGGTTTGGGTGCTCTGGTGCAGGAGGTGCAGGCCAGAGCCCAGCACTGTCCCAATGGTGCTTCTCTCCTCTTGAGATAAGAGGAGGCAGCGGGAAGCAGATGTGCCCCAACATCCCTAGGCCACAGACAGGCACGCAGGGCCCCACCACTGGGACCCAAAGCTCACAGACACACTGGGCCATGGTAGTGACCCAGCACACCTGAAGCATGGCCTCAAGACAGTCAGCCCCATTGCCTTGATAGGTGGTTGGCGGGTCCTGCCCAGCCATGTGGGTGAGCAGGGCCTATGCCCTCCCTCCACCCCAACCCCTTCACCAACAAGCACTCAGCCCACCTCCCTCCTTCACAAGCGGAATGCCCAACCCACCCTGCCCCCTTGAGGAGTGGTGTGCCAGGCCTGCCAGATGCACGCACCTACCTCCCCGTCTAGGCACACCCAACAGGAACCCCAGGAAGACTGACTGACCTCACCTTCTTAATATAGGGCCACTGTGACCCAAAATCCCCAGAAACACAGACCTACCATTGCTACCCATTGAGCCTGACCTGGTGCCCCTGAACAACCAGCCCCACCACTTTGCGAATAGCCTGTAGACATGATCTGACAGCTTTTAAATTTTAATTAGAGGAAAGTTTTTTTTTAAATTTTTAAAAAGCTACTATTCATTTTCCTTGAGTTACTAATGAACAAGTATCACGAGAAGATAATCCCATATGTGAGTTAATGAATAAATAAAGTTGCTTTCTGCTTAGACAGACACAAAATATTAACTAGAGTAAAAATTAAGGAAAATGCCAAATGTGGAGAATAAAACTAAGGTGAATGTTAAATGCAGAGCAAATAATATGTTATATGCAGATGGGAATATATTTGTATGAATGTTAAAAGTTGAATAACCTATGGAATGTTAATAATGTGTGCTACTAAAATAAGTAAGTGAACAAATTAAAATATTGAGATGCCATTACAAAGAGAAAATGTAAACTGGAGTGCTGTATATGATGCGCCTGGAAATACTAATAAGAATCTTATGCTATTCCAAATATAGAATGGAGATCCTGACCCGATGCTCGACCTGGCTAGATTGAATGACATTACTGTGGATGGAAATTTCCCCCATTATCAGTCATTATTTCCCAAAGTTGGAGACAGACAACTCTCATTCCTAGCCTCTCCCAGGGGAGGCATCTGATTTGGATTTTACCAATCAGACCCACCATCATGAGACTCAGAGGCAGAGGTGAGCCACCCAGAGGGGTTATTTTTTAAGGGGCAGTTGTTTTCCTGCAAACGTGAAGGTGGAAGAGTCCAGTTCCTCAGAGCTGAAATTGGTGGAGCTTCTGGTGTTTGACCTTGAGATCACGGTGCCAAGTGGCAGGTCCTTAGAATTTTCTCTTGAGATGCCTTTGATGTATGGGTTGTATTGTTTCTTATTGAATAACTATACAGTCTGGCTTCTCTCATCCTCAAAAATAAACCCTCACATGTATGATCAAATGATCTCAAAAAGTCCCCCAAATGGGGAGAGAACAGTGTTTGCAAAAATGGTACTGGGGAAATGGATTAGCCACACACAAAATCATTTAGTTAGACCCTTAAGCCACATATAAAAAGTAATTCAAAATATGTTAAAGATCTAAACATAAGACTGAAAACTATAAAACTCCTGGAAGAAAACATGGGGGAAAGCTTCATGACTTTGGATTTGGCAATGATATTACATATTAGGCCAATAGCACAGGAAACAAGGCAAAAATAGCAAATAAGAATACATCAAATTAAAAAAAATAGAATAAAAGGGTAACTCATGGACTGAGAGAAAACATTTAAAAATTATATATCTGGTATTCAGAATATATAAAGAACTTGTACAATTCAAAACAAGAAAAACAGTAACCCAGTTTTAAAATAGTCAAAGGAGTCCTGGCTGGTGTCGTTCAGTAGGCTGAGCATTGTCCCATGCACCAAGAGGTTGCTGGTTCGGTTCCAAGTCTGGGCACATGCTTAGTTTGCAGGCTCAATCCCCAGTAGGGGGCATGCAGGAGGCAGCAATGTTTTTCTATCATGAATGTTTTTCTCTCTCTCCCTCTCCCTGCCTCTCTAAAATTAATAAAAATAGTCAAAGGAATTGAATACACATTTCTCCAAATGAAATATAAAAGCGGTCATTAAGCATATGACAAGATGTTCAATATCACTAATTATTAGGGAAATGAAAATTAAATACCACTTCACACCTATTAGGATGACCACTATCCAAAAAGTAGATTATAACAAACACCAGAGGCCCGGTGCACAAATTTGTACATGAAGGGGTCTCCAGGGGGGTCATATTACTAAACAGAGAGGGCTGTTTTCTTGACATCTAGTCTATTTCTGAGAAACTATGAGCTTGTTCCTGCTTCCACTTACAAAGGACATGTGTTCAATACAAATAATTTCCATTTGTCCTTAACAACACAAGATAATCCTTACTTGTGAGAAAAACAAGAGCCAGAGAATTTTAGTTTCTAAAAGGACTGATCAACTGTCCTAGGCAGTGAGGATAAAGGGAGACACACAGCACCAGTATATCAGTCCACATTTGCAAACACAGAGCCATGGATGAACCTCATTTGACCTTCCTCTTAACACACTGACTCATCACTTGAAGAAACCCCAAATCAATCACCAGGGCCTTGTGAACCAATGAACTGCTATTAAAAAAAAAAAAATTAAACAGCCTGGTGGGTACGACTCAGTGATTGAACTTCAGCCTTTGAACTGGGAGGTAATAGTTTGATTCTGGTCAGGGCACATGCCTGGTTGGGGGCTTGAAGCCAAGTAAGTGTCTTCGGGGAGGTAGCCAATCCATGATTCTCTCTCATTATTTATGTTTCTCTCTCTCCCTCTCCCCTCCTCTCTGAAATAAATAAAAAATATTTATTTTTTAAAAATACATGAAATATCTTGAATTGTCTTTAGTGCTGTGTAAATGCAAATAATAGGAAGGTGAGAGTCTCCTCCAGCTGGCACAACTGAACCTGACCGACCGAGCGGCTCCAGGCTCCTGGTGGCAGTGCCAGCAGAGTCCGGCTTCTCTCTGTGACGCCTTCTTCAGTGTTTGCTGAGGTTCCCAGGCCTCGCTGGTCCTTGTCTGTAAGCTCACTGCAGACTTCCTGGGGGATGCGGATCCCTGCAAAGTCAACCTGGGAGTGGGAGGTTATGGCACAGATGAGTACTTGCCTGTTTATTGCCTGTAGTGAGGAAGGTGGAGCAGAAGATTGCTAAGGACAGTAACCTAAATCACCAGATTTAATTTACCTAAATCTCTTCCAGGTAAATTTGTAAGGAAATACCCAGTGGATTACTGTGTATTCTGCAGATCCTGAGCCTCTCAGAGTTCCGGACCCATGCTTCCTGCCTTGCCCTGGGGGAGGACAGCACAGCAATCCAGTAGAAGCTTAGAAGCAGGTAGGAGGTGTGCAGTGTTTGGGGGGAACAGGTGCACTTTGAATCGGAGCCGAGTTCTTAGCGCGATGCTGCAATGCAACAAACAAGGACACACCTGTCTAGGAATATTCACCAACCTGGGAGAATCACAATGCTGTGTTTACTGCCACTGGATTTAGAGGCATCCGGTCCTATCTCTATTGGGATGCAGCAAAGAGAGGACTCGACCTCCGTGGTTTCCTGAAGGATCTGGAGATGCTCCAGAGTGTTCCATCGTTGTCCTCCATGCCTGTGCACACAGCCCACTGGAACCGTCACTTGTGCACTTCTATGTGCTGCTTGGCTCTGTACAAAGTTGTCCCAAAGATCAACTTATCTGAAGAGCCACGTGTAATTGTGAGTGTCGGCTGTGTCATTAAAACATCACCTCTATCAAAAAAAAAAAGGCAAATAATAATACCTACATAACACACGTGATGAGGAATAAATTAAATTTAATTATTAACACCTGTAAAGAATTTAGAACCACAGTGGTGCTCACATTTGATAGGCAGTTGGTGATCATGACACCAGGGACCCAGTACACGTAGGGTTTGGACCCGCCAAAGGAAGTGCTAAACCATTGCTGCATTTTACTATTATTTTTGTCCCTCTCTTCCTTATTCATTTTACTGAGCTGAATAAAATGAAATTGAATACTTTCATGCAAGTATTCAAAAAGAAATTGATGACGCATCAAAAGAAGACAAGCTGATAATAATCGGTGACTAGAATGCACAAATAGAAAATAAAGCAGAATCAAATGTCATTGGAAAATTTGGACTGGGGGTCAGACACAAAGCAGGAAAACAGCTCAGGAAGGTCTGTGAGACAAACAACTTGTCCATCACAAACACATGCTTCACACATCCAGTCAACTGTCTGCATGGACATCAGCAGGTGGCCAATATGGACTATGAAATTAGCAGCAGAAGATGCAGAAGCTGTCGTCTCTCTTCCAGGTAAATTTGTAAGGAAATACCCAGTGGGTTACTGTGTATTCTGTAACGGACTCTCAAACAGTTCAGACACAGAAAGAAAGTATGTGGTAAAATAACATTAAGGGGATTTTGTATTTTTGGACAAGTTTGTGAGGAATGGGTATTCATTCTTCTTTGAAAGTTTGGTAGGAATCACCAGTGAAGCCATTTGGGCCTGAGCTTTTCTTGGTGGCAGTTTTCAACCTCGTTTCTTGGTACAAGTCTATTCAGATGAGCTATTTCTTCTTGAGAGACTTTCAGTATTTTGTCTCTTTCTAGGAATTTGTTCATTTTTTAATCTAATTTGTTGCCATACAGTTGTTCATAGTATTGCCTTATAATCCTCTTATTTCAGTAATGTTCCCTCTCTCATTCCTGATTTTAGTAATTTGAATCTCCTTTCTTTTTTTCTTGGCCAGTTTAGTTAAAAGTTTGTCAAAATTGCTGATCTTTTCAAAGATCCAGCTTTTGTTTTCACTGATTTTTTCCCCATTATCTAGTTCACTAATATCATAACCTTCACATACATAAATCTCTATTTTTTTTTTCTGCCCACTTTGGATTTAATTTGCTTTTATGTTACAGTGTCCTAAAATGAAAGGATTTTAATTTAAGATTTGTTGTTTGCTTAGTGGTACCACAGAGTTAATATAAATATATATAAAATTTATCAGAACATACTTCAGTCTGTTCTCTGTATCTATGATTCCATTTCTATTTTGTTTGTTAGTTTATTTTGTTCATTTATTTCCACATATAAGTTTAATTATATGGTATTTGTCTTCCTCTGAGAGACTTACTTCACTTAGCATAATACTCTCCAGGACCTCAGAGGAAAGGAGGATTGAGAGATTTGGTGCAAATGGTGAAGAGATTAAGCCAAAAACCACAAAAATTCATATATACAGACAACAGTATGGTGATTACCAGAGGCAAAGTGGGGTAGAAAGGTAGAAGAGAGAAAAGGATAAATGATGACGGGAGACTTGACTTTGGGTGGTGAACATACAATACAATATTCAAATGATCTATTATATAATTGTACACTTGAAACCAATATAATTTTATTAATCAATGTCACCCAAATAAATTTAATAAATTAAAAAGAAAAATAATTGACCTGAAATGTATGCTAAGTTTATTCCAGTGAAATACAGAATGGTTACTTCTATAACTCTATTCCTTCTTACCTCCATTTAGTGCTATTAATTTTACAAATATGTTACACATTATATCTATACTAGGGGCCCGGTGCATGAAATTCGTGCACTGGGGAGGGGTCCCTCAGCCCAGCCTGCCCCCTGTCACATACTGGGAGCCATCAGGGGATGTTCTATAGATGGCTTAAGCCCACTCCCCATTGGGAGCGGACTAAGCCGCAGTCTGGCCTCCCTTTGCTTGAGGGGACCGGGCTGATCAGGGGAAGGCATCCGCCCCACCACCCCTCTGCTGCAGCAACTGCCAGTCACCACAGCTGCCCAGGTATTTTCATCAACACAGACTCCAGTCCCTTCACCATGAAAAAATGACAACTTTCTTTAAGCGTTTTCAAGATGTGTCTTTCATAGAATATGACATTTCTTTATTTTTCATTTTATCCTCACCTGAAGATATGTTTCCATTGATTTTTTTCCCCTTCCCTCTGATTCCAAGCTCAGCCCCTTCCCAAGCCAAAAGCCTCTGCCCCAGGTTTAGGCATGGGAAGGGGTTCCCCCCAGCACCTCCCCAAGCTTAAAGCCTTCACCCCAGGCTTTAGGCTTGGGAAGGGGTCCCCCCACCCCAGAACCTCCAATCACAGGCTCAGCCCCTTCCCAAGCCAAAAGCCTCCTCCCCAGGTTTAGGCTTGGGAAGGGCCCCCCCAGTCCCCCGCCACCTCCGATCTCAGGCTCTGCCCCTTCTGAAGCCTAAAGCCTCCACCCCAGGCTTTAGGCTTGGGAAGGGGACCCCCCCCCTCCAAGAACCTCCGATCAGGCTCAGCCCCTACCCAAGCCTAAAGCCTTTGCCCCAGGTTTAGGCTTGGGAAGGGGCTCCCCCCAGCACTTCCCCAAGCCTAAAGCCTCCACCCCAGGGTTTATGCTTGGGAAGGGGTCCCTCCCCACCCCCTGCACCTCCGATAATAGGCTTGGCCCCTTCCTAAGCCTAAAGTCTCCACCCCAGGCTTTAGGCTTGGGAAGGGGTTCCCTCCCAGCACCTCCCCAAGCCTAAAGCCTCCACTCCAGGCTTTAGGCTTGGGAAGAGGTTCCCCCCCCCTCCTCTGGTACCTCTGATCATAGGCTTGGCCCCTTCCTAAGACTAAAGCCTCTGCCCCAGGCTTTATGCTTGGGAAGGGGTCCCCCCCACCGGCACCTCCGATCACAGGCTCGGCCCCTTCCCAAGCCTAAAGCCTCTGCCCCAGGTTTAGGCTTGAGGAGTGGTTCCCTCCACACACACCCCCCCCCCACTCCCATTGCAGACTCGGCCCCTTCCCATGCTTAAAGTCTCCGCCCCGGCTTTAGGCTTGGGAAGGGAACCCTGGTCCCTCCAATTGCAGGCTCGGCCCCTTCCCACGCTTAAAGCCTCCGCATGGCAGGCTTGGACCCTTCCCAAGCCTAAAGCCTCTGCCTGATGACCGGCTGGGAGTGACCTGGGTGCTGAGGAGGTTCCCCGGACCCTGGTATGTATGCAAATTAACTGCCATCTTGGTTGGGTTAATTTGCATACTCACTCTGATTGGTTGCTGGGCATGGCTGGTGGGCATGGCTTGTGCATGTAGCGGAGTGATGGTTAATTTGCATATTACTCTTTTATTAGGTAGGACTAGAGGCCTGGTGCAGGAAATTCATGCATGGGTGCAGTCCCTAGGCCTGGCTGACGATCAAAGAGTGAGCATCTGGCATGGAAGGGCAGGCCCCAGGTGACCTCTGGTCCCTGGGCAGCACCTGGGCAGCACCTGGGCCCCTGGGGCCCCCACATGCACCCCCTTCACCTGAGTCACAGTGCCCAAGTCCCCACACAGAGATGTGGTGAGCACAGCTGGACACCGTGGGCCATAGTACAGCATGGGCCTCTGTGCTCTCTCCAAGCTGGCCTTACAGACCAGCTCTTGTGCAAACCCAAGGGGTTCCCAATCAGCCCTTGCAGTCCTGGTGTTCGCAGCCTGTCATCAGAAGAGACCCTGTGGGTGCGGCGCCAGCTCCTAGCAGGTGCCCAGCACCTGAGGACAGGTGCTTCCCTGGCACGTGAACACTGGCTCCCCAGGGGAGGGTAGCAGGGGGAGAGAGAGCGAGCTTAGCAGACACTGCACATTCTCACCGCACCTCCATCCCCATCACCCCACACCCAGGTAGCCTGCAAGAGGTCACAGACCCCCACCCAGGCGCCATGGGAGAGTGATCACCGCCACCCAACCCCAGTTTCACATCTCAACCCAGAGCCTGGCCCCAACTGGGCGATCAGGGCCTGCCGGACACTGGTCACCTTCTGCGACACGATGGGTTGGGTCTGGGCCCTGTGCCCAGCTCCCTCAGCGACTGCGTGCCAGGCAGTGGCCTCGAATTCCACCACCTCCACTGGTTGCCATCTGCAGGGCAAATGGCAGGGTGATCGGGCCCCCACTCCCACCCACCTTGGCCTGGTGCCACCCACTCACCTGCTCCACCATCCTTCCACAGTCCCACTCTCTTGGGGGCCCATCTGGGCTGGCAGCGCCTCCACTGCTGCCTGCTGCCAGCGCTGCATTGCCGACACCCACCATGTTCCACACCCTGGTGGTCAGTGCATGTCATAGGGAGCAGTTGAACTCCCAGTTGAGGAGACAATTTACATATTAAGTTTTTATTATATAGGGCTAGTGGCCTGGTGCACAGATTCATGCACATTGAAAGGAAATGAATTAGAAGGTGGCTGGCTGGGCGGGACTGGGTGATATGGCCTGGACATGCCCTGGAGCCAACCTCCTGAGGTCCCTCCCTGGCCGCCACACCTGGGGCGGTGCCAGGGCTCGAAGGGTGTCTGTAGAGTGAGCGGGATACCTCAGGCAGGTGTGTTCCCTCGGCCTGGCCTATGGGGATTGGGCCAAAACCTGCTCTCTGACATCCTCCAAGGGGCCCCAGAGGGGAAGTAGGCACACTGCAAAGTTGCTATTGCTCGGCAGCTCCTGTGTTGAGCATCTGCTCCCTGGTGGTCAGTACACATCATACCTACTGGCCGGTTGGCCTATTGGCTGTTTGCTTAGCCTTTTATATATATAGATATGTAACAACCCCAAAAATACATTTTGATAGTTATCAATTTGTATGATTTTCTGTTTTTAAAAAGGCTGAAAGAGAAAGAATAAATGTATAGGGCTTCTTATAGTAACTTTCTTTCTTACATCTCTGTTTCTCTATATTCCTATGAGTTCTCATTAACATCATGTGCCACCTCCGTATTTCAATAGGCTGTGCCACCACTTATGTCCTTTATTCTGCTTTGCTAAATATATTACCTTTAAGTATGAAATAGGCCCTGCAATACAATTATACACATATTGTTGTATATAATTGCTTCTTAAACCCGTTAAGAGGAGAAAGGAGAGGAAATCGGTATTTATACTGTCTTTTATAATTACACAATTCCCTTACTGGTGTTCTTTGTTTTTCTATATGGACTTGTATTATGATCTGGGGTCACTTACTTCCTGCTGAAAATCTTCTTTTGTGTTTTTTCTAAAGTAGATTTGCTATAAAGTTTCTTCAAGTCCCCACACTGTTTCAAATAAAATCAGTTCTTTGGGGGAGAACTTCAGAGATCTCTGTGATTATGCACTGCCTCTCTCCCTGGACAAATATCTCTGAGCCACTGCTCCTCCCCTGGGCAGGGGTGGTAGCCTCTGGTCTTCCCCACTTGCCTCTCCCAGCTTGGGAACTCCTTCCTGCAAGTGAGCCAGAGGGAGGGTGATCAGGCCAGGCAATCTCAGCCTGCTATGCATCAGCTAGAGCCTTCACTCTGTGAGTGGGGATGGGTGTATGTGGGGAGCCCCAGCCTCCAGGAATTTAGTCTTGCAACTCAGTGTTGGAGGGGATGAGAAATACGGGTGGCCTGCCTCTCCCAGAGCCATACCTTACCCTGCTTGAAAGAGGGAGGAGGGAGCCACATCTTCTTGACCATACCAACCAGGGGCAGAGCTTTTGTCAAACTGAACTAGTTAAGAAATTCTGTGAAATCCAAGAACCCTTCCATTTTTAACAGCTTTCAGAAATTCCTTTGATGTTTGTTGAATCACTGCTTTGTACTCAGTGTTTTCAGTTTCATATTACTCTAAGTCCTTCACTTCTAGTTAATGGGTCTTTAGGAATTCTAGACAGTCACATGACATCAGGCAGGTGAATAAAAACCCAACCATCAGGTGAAAGGGAGAGAAATGATAGAAACCAGTCCAACCCACACTGAGGAGAAAAAACAGGTAAGAACTTCATACCATACATTTTAGTCACACATATAAGCTTTGTTTCAGAGAGGATGACTTTGTTTAGAAGTAACCCAGGTTCTGGTTGCCAGGTGAAGGAAGGATGAGGCTCGATGAAAATGGGGAAGGAATTAAGGAGTACAACTTGATAGTTATAAAACTGTCACAGGGATGTAAAATCCAGCCTAGGGAATATACTCAATAATATTGTGATAATTGTGTATGCTGCCAGGTGGGTACTAGACCAATTGGGGGTTTCACTTCTTAAGTTATAGAAATCTCCTCCACTATGCTACTAAAAATTTCTCTTTAAAGAACCCACTGTGGTGCATCACTGAACCCAACATTTTGTTTACCTAACCTCTCTGTGCTCTCAAGAACTTTTGTCCCTACTTTCTAGAAACTGCCTCTGAACTCCTTGGCTTGGCATGAATTTCATTCCTCACTTACTTCTCTAACAGCAAAAAAGCAATGTCCTTTCCATTTTAATGGGTTCTAATCAACCCGACCCTTAACTACTTGGCTGTAATATCGTCATTATTTTTAGCCTCCAGTGAGAATAGTCAGTATGGGGTGGAGCCAGATGCAGGAGGAGTGAGGGAGGGGAGACCTAGGACAGCTGAGAACTTGTCCCCTGTCTGCAACACCCAAGACATGTAGGTTCCCACTAAACTAGCTCTTCCAGGCCCACTTTCATTAACAACAACACACGTCCAAGCACAAACCTCACACTGGAAGCCCAGGCTTGGCACTGGAGAGCAGAGGGGCGGCAGGAGGCTAGTACTGGGCCTGGCTACCAGCAGCTCAGAGTCTCTGTTTGGATCAGAGGCCTCTCTGTGAAGCGACCAGCACTCATCCACCTGGTCTCCAGGGTGAGCTGCCCCTCTGGAACCCTCCCAGGGCTACACAAACAGCCCTCCATGGGGAGAGGAGGAACCCATAGTCCCTCGAATGCCAAAAGGGGCTAAACCCTTCCTGGGATGGATGGAGTAAACCCCATCCACTTGCAGAGGCTCCTGGTGGAGTCTCTCCCCCTGTCCCCCCTGGTCCTTCCTCAGACTGTCCCTGCACCATAACCACCATCTCAGCCCCACCTCCAGGCACTGGAGAAACTGAGAGAAAAGGTGGTCCTTGATTTACAGACAATTTAAATCCTGAAAGGTTGACTCTGATTATTTTTGTATTTAAGAATACATAATATTCTCAAGAGAGTACAAAGCTGTGTGATATAGAATACTTCAATTCATCACCAACTGCTAGAAATAACTATAAGATCTAAGAGTGTTTGTTCATCAGGCATTATAAGAACCATCTCAGAATGTCCTGTCATCCTTGCTGAAAAGTCAAGGCTTGGGGTACTTTTTACCATCACTTCAGATGACTGACTCTCCTGAGGAGGAACTTTGGAAACCAACTAACTACACACAGGAAAACTATTTCATTTTACTTATTCATTTGAACTTACCAGCTTTTGGATTGGGTATTTCAGTTTACTTACATTTTTTAAAAATTGTGTTAACTTATCTATTCCTACCCAAAATTTTAAATATTCAGTTCAAGAAATAAACTCTGTAATTCCTCCTGCTTATATCACAGCTCTAGAAGATTGATGTTTTACTCCCCAATTCTGCTCCCAATCACCTTGAGACAAAAAAGAGAAATGGTACAGAGAAAGTATGTTAAAAATTTTTGTTATTTCCTGAGAAAAAGATTTTAGACACCTTATTATTTGTTGGCAATTTGCAGTTTACTGAACATATAAACACATTTCAACACAATGCCTAACACTACATTAATCATTAATTTTTGAGACCCTATGTGTTACCAGACTCTACAGGAATGAGTCAGAAAGGAATTTTTGCTTTGTCTATCACACTAAGAAAATGCAGGCTCACAGAGGTAAGTTCCTTTTCCAAGGTCTCATTGACAGGAAGTGATTTGAAGCCTAGTAGCCTCTCCAGAATCTGTGCTTCAACATCCCAAGACTGCTCTGGATAAAGAAATGTTACTGTTCAGTCCAAATCCACACCTGCATTTAGAACTTTACCTCCCTGCCTTCTTAGACACTCACTTTTTAATCAATACTAACATAGGATTCAGTATGCAACACATGATTTCAAGAGCATTAAAATTTCATAATATATTTTATCTTCTTAATGATGGTAATGACCAAGAGATTATAATTTTTAGTGTTGCCATTTTATGGAAGAACAAACTGAGACACAGAGAAATTACTCTTTCCAGTGCACACAGCTAGGAAAGCATGGAACACATGAATGTTGTGTAGGATTGTCTTTGAGAAAGTGAAGGACAGTCAAAGCACTTTGACTACTTCCTGTCCCTTGATTGTATGAAACACCCACTGTGATGGAAACAGTAAAGTAGGATCTCTCCCAGCTGTGTGACTCTGGCAGCTCTGGGCACACCCAAATTCACCCTGGCTACAGACTCTCCTCCCTGCCAGCCTAGAAACAAAAATGTCCCTTATTCAAGTTTAAATAAATTAATTCCTTCATTCATAACTGTCCCTGCGTCTTATAAAGGTCTGTATCGTGGTATTTTGAGAGGGAGTCTCATTCTTTGTCTTCTTCTCCCTCTCAAAGTCTCCCCTCCTCCAACTGCTACAGCTCCCAGGATTCACTACATTTGTCCTCCTCAAGGTCACAGAGCACATTTATTTCTTTTTTGCTGAGAGGCCTTTCCTGACCATCCTCTATTTAAATTCAGCCCCCGTGCTCCCTATCTCAGTTCCTACTTGTTTCTCCTGAGAACTTTCCATCATCTAAAATACATATACAATTCATATTGCTTATTTGCTTTCTGTATTGTCTGTCTCCTCCCACTAGAATAGAGTTCCACGAGGCAGGAATTGGTATCCATTTTGTTCGCCGCTTGATACTGAGGACTTACAAGAGTGCCCGGCACATGGTAGGTGCTCAGAAAGCATATGCAGTTAACAAGAAATCAAATCACTCTGGAACTCAGGGTATTTTCTCTGGTTACTCCTCATCTCCTGCATGTCCCATTCTGCCTCTACTTACCCCCATATGTTAATGTTCTCAAAGCTCCATCATCAGTGTTTTGTTTTGCTCGTTCTATTCTTTTTATGCATCACATGGGCAAGGTTGTATTAGGGTTTATTTAAAGACCAATATGATAATGTACATAAGGAATCTGTGCCAGGCTTTCACACACTAGGCTAAATACTTATCTTTTAGAAATATACAAAATGTAGGAATCTGACTTATAAGTTGTACACATACTCATAGAGAGCTGACAAGCATGTGACTTGTGTAACCATTAGATATGACTTCTGGACCTTTTGTTGTACTGAGTTGTTCCTCTGTGTTACAGCTCACCATGGCCTCTGGATACACCATGATGGACCCCATCTGCCTGGTGGAAAATCAGAATAATCAGCTGACAGTAAACCCAACAGCACTGGAGATTCTAGACAAGATCTCTCAGCCTGTGGTGGCCATCGCAGGTGTGTATCGGACAGGAAAATCCTACCTGATGAACCGCCTGGCAGGACAGAACCATGTTGAGTGTTGTTCTGGGGCGGGGGGCATTAGCATGGAGATAGTAATAACACAGGCTGATCACATCTCCTTCAGGGTCATCTTAAAAAAGCCTAACTTCTTCCACTAAAAAAAAGTTCTAACAGCCACCACCAAATAAATATCCTAAACCCCATTGTTCCACAAAATCTCACTCTTTGAGCCGGTAACAAGGGGTTCCCCACTCTATCCAAAGATCTACCCATTGTTCTTGATCCCATCCACTCTTTCTGCTGAGGAGCTCAGCTCCAGCAATTATTCCCTTCATCTCTCATCACTTTTGCCCTAAACTTCAGGACCTTTTCAACCAGGACACAAATATTGTTCAACATATCCTGTTTTCAAAAAGGGATGGAAGGAACAGACAGCACTATATTCTATATATGCCATCTCTCACTTGTTCTACCGTCCAATTTTTTGTTTATTGCTAAGCAAAACTTTGCTAAATTATACCTTTTTTTCTGTATCTAGTCTTTTCCAATATGTGAACGCAGAAGAGTGCACAAAACATACACATATACAAAGTTAATAAACATAAAGTGATCCTCTGTGTAATAACTGTCCATATCAAGAAAAAAAACATCACCAGCACCCAAAAGCCCTAGATGTACCCTCTGACACCTCACTAGAGCTGATCAATGTTTTGATTCTCATGGTGCATGCGTTCACTCTTCCTTTGTATGCATTTTTAAGAATAGCTTAAATATTATATAAAGAGAAGTCCGTTCAGGTATTCTTTAGAATCTTGCTTCTTTTGCTCAACAAAAAATTTAAGTTTTATCAAGTTTGTTATATGTATCTGTAATTTATTTATTTTCACTATTTTATAGTATGCTATTGTGAGAAGATAACCATTATTTATCCATTTTTTGTTTATGAACATTGGTTTTGTTTCTAGTTTTTTACTTTTATGGATGATGCTGATATGAACCTCCTCAATTGTATATTCTGGTGCACAAATACACAAACTTACCTTGTGTGACAGACCCAGAAATAAAATTGCTCAGTCATGGAGTATAAATGTTGTCAGCCTTTCTAGATACTTTCAAACTACTTTTCAAACTTTATATGCAATGTATATGTTTATAAGCAGTAATTGAGAATTCTCCACAATCTTATAAAAATTTGGTAAAAGACATTTAAAATTTGATGATCTGGTGACTTATATAGGTGCATAATATTTTTCTTATTATAAAAAAGTTTGAGCATCTTTTCACATATTAATTTACTCTTTGCAGTTCCTATTTCTTGAAGTAATTTTTCTTTCCTATTAAGTTGCCCCTTTTGATTCATACTGATTTTTAGAGTAATCTGCCTATAACTCATTTCTGTACTTCATTTCTCTCTATGAAGACCTCACACCATTTTTAATATATATTTTTATTGATTTCAGAAAGGAAGTGAGAGAGGGGAGAGACATAGAGACATCAATGATGAGAGAGATTCATTGATTGGCTGCCTCCTGCATGCCCCCTACTAGGGATCGAGCCCACAATGCAGGCATTGCCCTTGACTGGAATCAAACCCAGGACTCTTCAGTCCCCAGGTGGATGCTCTATCCACTAAGTCAAACCAGCTAGGGCCACACACCATTTTAATTTTCAAATGTCTTCCTCTGTGTCTCATAAGCTCAGCACCATTATGGGTTAAACCTCAATACACTGAACTCCAACAATTCCTAGAAATATCTCTCACTGTGTCTCTTTCTTTTTGTCTCAATCCTCTCCCTTTCCTTTTTTTCTCCCTCTCTCCTTTTTGCTTTACAGTCTTTCCCATTTGTTTCTCTTTTATTTTCCCTATTTGTTTCTAACAAAACATTTTGTCTCAGTCTTTCCTGTAGAGAAATTCTAGACCAGTCATCAGGGGAGAACACTTTTTTTTTGTCTCTCTTAAAATAATTAATACATCTTTTTTGATGATTAAAGTTTTGAGAACCCTAAGGGAGAGAGGTCAGTTAAGGAGTTTCAACACCATCCTTTTAATTCTACTCAGGATAACATCAGGTAATAACAAGGTGCTGTTTCATTGCTGAGGAGGTCCCAACCCTCAAAATATTTTAACACACCTAGGCATAGTCAATAATATTGTAATAATTATGTATAATGCCAAATGGCTCCTTGTAATATCCATGGGAACACCATGCTGCACAATTGAATCTAATATAATACAATGTTGAAAGTAAACTGTAAATGGAAAAACAACAACATCTAAATTGTGACTCTACCACCCACTCATAGAACAGAAAAAAAAAAAGATTTGTGCCCAGTTAAGGTCCAGGAACAAGACTAGGTCACTACTCTCTCCCCTTGTTGATAACTTTCTTTATGAGTTTTTACCTCTCATAACCGAGAGTGATGATCTTCAATTATACCTATCTTTTCTCATTGGGAGAACTGGGAGTTCAGATTAAAACTATTACTAAGCAAACAGTCAAATACTATCCCAATGTAGGAGAATGCAGACCATCTCAGGCTTTACACCCTCTCTATGGAGAACTCACTGGATGTGGACATAGAATGGCCTGAGCCAAGCTGAAGCAACTGCCCTTACACATTCCATCATGTCCGTTTCTAATCCTCATTGAAAGAAACATATGGCAGATGTTAAAAATGTTGAACTGTTGAACACGATATGTCACACACAGGTTCTTGGATATACCAATCGCATGCTCTCCACCTGTTGGTTTAAGCCTTTTGAAAGAGGAGCTAGCACCTTTCACAGGTATTTTCTGCCTTCACTTCCTTTATATCCCTACCTGAGGCAGGGAGGAAAACAAAACAAGACTCATCATTTCCTTGAAAAGAAGAAAAGAAATAAGAAAAACACAGGAATAAAAGGGAAGGAAAATTCAACAAAGCTAATTATCAATCTAGGTCCTGGCAGGAAACACAAGAACCTCTCAAGGGGTAACTAAAGAATGTTCAATAGAGGGACTCATACAAGGTCATAAGCAGGTCACAGAGAACTAATTAGAGATGAGGAAGCACCGAGAGGGTGGCAAAAGCAATGGCCAGGGAACTATAGTCACTCCTATAACCTGAACAGACAAGCAAAAAGTAAAACCGGAATGTGGCAAAGACCAGCACTTTTGGTGGAGCTAAATGAAAGGGCTGTGACCAACTAAGAGGAACTGAGGCACTGGGACACCAAAGCTCACCATGGGGAAGTGAGAGGACCATATTCCTGACCTCTAGTCTCATGCTGGTGCCTCCCACTGGTAGAACTCCACCAGAACATGAAGAACAAGGGAACTCATCAATGTCAGAAAAAAATATAAAGGTCAATAGAGGTTATAGTAATTCTGAAATGTGACATAGCTTGAACCATTGATAGTTTGAAGTGAATAGGGAGCACAGAATGTTTATTGAGAAGTGTTCCTTAACAAGTATAAAGGTTGGATAGGCTGTCCTTGCTGAAATGAAAGCAACCTTCCTCCCAGCCTGGCACTCACTTTCTGATAACTTTAACCAATGTAACCTATGGGCATCCTGGACTATCTGCTGTTATTTTATACACTTTCTCCTCTAACTTTGCAGGATTCTGTCTGGGCTCCACAGTGCGGTCTGAAACCAAGGGCATCTGGATGTGGTGTGTAACCCACCCCTCAAAGCCAGACCACACTCTGGTACTTCTGGACACTGAGGGTCTAGGCGATGTGGAAAAGGTAAGGCAAAAAGTCTTATTTGTTCTTGATAATTCATACATATTTTAATTTGCTACCTCAATTAAACTTTTATGAAATATTTCTGTAAACTACAGATCCAATTAAGAATAATGAGGTTAAATTTTGTTTTCTTGAATTTACTTTCTTGGAAACTCAATACTTTCCTTATTAGGTATAGATGTTCTGATTTTTATAGTTGGTTAAAAGGTACAACATAACAAAGAATTTTGGGGCATCTAAATTCTAGGGTTTTCTGTTAACAACTGTAGATATGCATGACTGAGGAAAAGACCCAGAGCCTCACTGGGAGATAAGAAATATGCAGTATTATCAGTATGAGGTACCAAAAATACAAGGAGTGACATATTTAACCAGCCTTCAGGATACAAAAAATATCCAGGAGGAAGCTATAATTATGGGATCAATGTACTCTACCAGTTAAGGTGTGTGTGATTGATGAACTTGAAAGTAGGAAACATGAAAATGGCATTTCAGTAGAATAACATCTGTATATATATATATATATATATATATATATATATATATATATATATATATAAAGTGGTAATATGCAAATTAGCCGGGCATCACAACCAGCTCAGGAGGAGGCTGCATCACAATTGCTCAGGAGGTACTGCGTGTGCAGATGGGCTGGAGGGGACTGCATGCTGCCCCAGCCCCATAGGACACACACCAGGGGTGGGGGCTTGCTCCGAGCGTCTGAGGCGCAGCTCAGAGCACACCCCCGGTGAGTGGCGGCAACAGCCAGAGCAAAGCAGCCTCGGTCCCAGATAGCTGGCAGCAGCTGGAGCAAAGCAACCTGGGTCCCGGGTGCCTGGCAGTGGCAAGAGCAAAGTAGCCCGGGTCCTGGTGGGTGGCAGGAGCATCTGGAGTGAAGCAGCCCGGGTCCTGGGTGCCAGAGGGAAGCGAGTGCCGGAAGCCAGGGGAAAGAAGGCCTATTCTTACACGAATCTTCATGCATTGGGCCTCTAGTCCTACCTAATAAAAAGAGTAATATGCAAATTGAACCTAACTCCGCTACACCCACGAGCCACGCCCACAAGCCACACTCACCAGCCAATCAGGAGCAGATATGCAAATAAACCCAACCAAGATGGCTACAGCCACAGAGAGCAAGGTTTCCCAGGCAACAGAGGAAGCAAGCTTTCCGCATGCCCTTGCAGGCGTAAGTCTCCACTCAAGCTACAAAGTTTCAATTATAGAAGGTAAACAATTCCAAACAGAAATGGCGGCAGCCACGGAGCTGGAGAGAGCAGTTCAGGGTTGCCCCCAGCAACGGAGGAAGCCAAACTTTCCACCTGCCCTGGCTGGCCCAGGCCTCCACTCCAGGCTACAAAGTTTCAATTATAGAAGGTGAATTAACCCCAACAGAAATGGCTGCCGGCCTCAGAGTGAGCAGGAGGCTTGGCTCCGCTCCAGGCTACAAAGTTTCAATTGTAGAAGATAAATAAATTCCAGATACCAGGGCCTCCACATGGGTCGCCAGGGCATGTGGCTGGCCTGCAAACCACCATAGGCCTCTTTCTCAGGCCGCCCCATGCCCCAAGGGAACCCCCATCCTGATCTGAGACACCCTTCAGGGCAAACCAGCTGGCCCCCACTACTGCACCAGGCCTCTATCCTATCTAATAAAAGAGTAATATGCAGATTGATCATCTCTCCAACACACAATATGGTTGCCCCAATGTGGCCAAAGATCCTGCCCCCATGTGGACACAAGATGACCACCACAAGATGGCCAGCAAGAGAGGGCAGTTGGGAGGCACCAGGCCTGCAAGGGAGGGTAGTTGAGAGGGACCAGGCCTGCAAGGGAGGGCAGTTGGAGGTGATCAACCCTGCAGGGGAGGGCAGTTAGGGGTGACCAGGCCAGCAGAGGAGGGAAGTTGGGAGCAAACAGGCTGGCAGGGGAGCAGTTAGGCATCAATCAGGCTGGCAGTGGAGTTGTTAGGGGGTGATCAGGCTGGCAGGCAGAAGCGGTTAGGGGCAATCAGGAAGGCAGGCAGGCGAGCAGTTGAGAGCCCGCAGTCCTGGATTGTGAGAGGGATGTCCCAGATTGGAGAGGGTACAGGCCGGGCTGAGGGACACCCCACTCCGTGTATGAATTTCGTGCACTGGGCCTCTAGTATTTAAATAATATTCAAAAATACTTCAGCTACCCCAGACACATTAAGGTTTTAGTCCAAGTGTCTGGGCTTTAGAGATGAATTCCTTCCTGACTTCTATAAATTCATGAGCTAGACCCACCAAAAATATACATAAATGGGATATTTTAATGTATTTTGTCTTTGCTGTGTTATTTGCAGTCAATCTTGTGTCCTTATTTGTATTAGCCAGAGTCTCAAATGGTAGTAGCACAGTGGTCTTTGGCTTCCATTACTGCAAAAAGAATAGGGGGAGGAATTAAATTATGAATTTTAATATTAATTTTTAATTGAATTTATTGGGGTGACACTGTATAATCAAAATTATACAGGTCTCAGGTGCACAATTCTACAGCACATTATCTGTATACTATATTGTGAGTTTACCACTTTGAAATCAAGTGTCTGTCCATCACCATTTATTCTCCCTATACCCTCTTCCAACTTCTTCACCCCACTCCACTGGCACTCACAACACTGTTGCCATGTCCATGAGTTATTTCTCTTTTTTTTTTTGTACAATACACACACACGGAGGGGGGTGTCCCTCAGCCCAGCCTGCACCCTCTCCAATCTGGGACCCCTCAAGGGATGTCCGACTGCCCCCCCCACACACACACACCTGTCAGCCTGCAGTCTATCTATGTGTCTGTCTCTATTTTTATATGTCTTTTATTGGTTTTGAGAGAGAGAGAGAGAGAGAGAGAGAGAGAGAGAGAGAGAGAGAGGAAAGGAGAGGGATAGAGAGAAAGAAACATGGATGAGAGAGAAACTTCATAGACTGGCTGCCTCCTGCATGAACCCTACTGGGGGATTGAGCTCACAACCTGGGCATGTGTCCTGACTGGGAATCAAACCAGTGACCTCTTGGTTCCTAGGTCAATGCTCAACCACTGAGCAACACCAACCAAGCATTCTGTTTCTATTTTGATTGTTAGTTCATGTTGTTCATTAGATTTCACATAGGAATGAAATCATGTGGTACTTGTCTTTCTCTGACTGACTTATTAGCATAATTCAAGTTTAAAGTAATAGTAGTCACCTCAGTGTAAACCCAAGATGATATACTGATTACTGACAGATTATAGTTTACATAAACCTTCTTCTTTTTAGCTAGTTGCATTTGTAAAGGAGCCAAAGCATAACTAATTGTCATCTTATAGAAGCCCAAGTATTTACTGTCCTTGGAACTCTAGTGTTTTTAGAAGTATCCAATTCTATTGAGACATCATTCATGATTTACCCTGAATGTTATGCTCAGCCTCGTCATCTATTCCTACCACATATATAGCCAATACTTCAATCAAATAAAATAACATGCTATACCTTTGTATGAACACGCTTTCTGACTATTCTGATTGGCTTCTCTAGATCCTTCCATCTACATGGTCTCTTTCTTTGCACAGTTCCACATTCTGCACATTCTTTAAAGCCCAGCTATTTTCAACCTAATAGGATTGTATATCCTTTAGATATAATCCCTTATTTCCCTGAAATCACAGAGTAAGTTTTCTGGGTTTTGCATACCCCCTTTTCCTTTATGTTATAACATTAGGTTGCATTCCTGGCAGAGTTGATCACCTTGAATGCATTTACATGTTGCCAGGTATATTTGCACCTCCAGCACATCATCTCTGGAGGTCAGAGATTGCCCTATGAAACTTTATATCCATAAAACTAAATGTGGTATCAGGCATTTTTTAGATGCACAATGAGAAGTTAGTGAATTTAATTGACTAGTATTTGTGTCACCAATAAGCTCAGGGTCAAGAAAAAGTGTCAAATAAATCATTAATCACGTATCATTGCACACGTCTATGTTCTTGGAACTGTTTTAAACATTTGACACACATGTATAGTGTCATTCACTACTTTTAATTGCTAAAGAATTCATAACTTGAGAGGAGTCAATGTAAAAATCCAAAAATGAGGTTTAAATTTAGCACTGTCACCACAGTGTATGTTATTTACCCTACTGTTCAGTTATAGTATTACTGACAGAGTGCATGAACAACTGAATGGGTGATTGAAGAGTAAATACCCAATACCCTGCTGTAATGCACTTTCTAGGGCGACTCAAAAAATGACTCCTGGATCTTTGCCCTGGCCGTGCTTCTGAGCAGCATGTTTGTCTACAACAGCATGAGCAGCATCAACCACCAGGCCCTGGAGCAGCTGCAGTATCCTTCCAGGAACCAAACCACCATGTGTCGTGGAGGCTATGGAAAAATAACTGGGACTCTTTTGTTGTTGTTTTTCCTCGTGTCAATATTCATGATTGAGGAAAAAGGGACACAGGGTAAGTGGGAATGTTAATAAAACTGATTTCTGGGTGAGATCTGGATATTTTGGCATGGTGCACTTTTCATGCCTTAGCTAAGATCCCAGCTATGTGACTGAATTAACAAAGCTAATCAGGACGAAGTCCTCTCCCATCTCTGGTGAAGGAGATGACTCAGCTGAGTTTGCAAGTTTCTTTCCAGACTTTGTTTGGGTTGTACGGGATTTCACGCTGGAGCTGGAGTTAGATGGACGCACCATCAGTGACGATCAGTACCTGGAGAATGCCTTGAAGTTGGCTCCAGGTACCAAAGAATGGTCTGGGTGGTAGAGGGTTCAGTAGGACGTGGGATTAACTGAGCCCTGTCATTCAGCACTTAAGGTCAATATAATCTTTATTTTTTATTGCACTGAGGCCCGTGCTAATGGTGTTATGTGTATGACAGATGGGTATGGTTTCAATTGTTATTATTGCTAAAAATAGTCCAGTGACCAGGATTTAAGCTGACTGAGGAAAAGGAGAACCCAATATTAGACCAAAGTCTTTAGGAAATTTGATACCATGAAACATTTTGAGGATAACAACCAGTGCTAAGACTTCCTCAGGCTCAAATACTTGTGCTTCCGATTAAGTTTAGTGCTCCTCTGCTTCTATTTATTGAAAAATGCCCATCACTATGGATGATGGTTAACGCAGAATCACTAAGTTATCAAATGACTTTGTTTTTTTAAATATATTTTATATAGTCTCTTTTAATACCCTGCATAATTACATCATATGTATATACATAAAATATTTCCCCAAAATTTAACATATCCTTCCAGAAAGACTGCCAAATCCTTCATTATCTCACTGTTATAACATCACTCTCTTCATTCCATAGCCTATTATCGTGTTCATATAACACATTCATTATACAGAATACATTTAGCCGAGAGGAAAATGAGTGGTACCTAGAAGCATGTCCATTTTTGCTAATTTAATAATTTATTCATTCTAAAATCATTTATTGAACAGTTGATATATGCCCAGAATTACTCTGTGTGACGTTGTCATGTCCAATATAATCTGATACAGAGAAGAGGTGAAGTCTCCAAGTGGCATTAGGTTAACCTTACTTGTCGATGTTATCTGCTAAAAAGTCTCTGAACATATTTATATTGTACTTTTCCCCATTCAAATCCATTTATTGCAGGTTTTCTGAACATTTATGTGATCAAAGATTCCCTTGAAAACCATATAAATTTTCCCCAACCAAATCTGTAATGCACACTCATTCTCTCTCTCTCTCTCTCTCTCTCTCTCTCTCTCTCTCTCTCTCTCTCTCATATGCACACATCATGGGGTTTACGGATCACATAATTTTATCTGTCAATACCAAGTTAGGAATTCCTGCTTTAGTTTTTCTAATCTTTATTGTTGATAGTATTACAGATGTCCCTTTTGTTTTTGTTTCTTTGTTTATTTGTTTTGCCATTGTCCCCCTCCACCCCACACCCACCCCTCTATTGCCTTCACCACTCTATTGTCTGTGTTATGGGCTATACATATATGCATATAAGTTCCCTGGTTAATCTCTCTCCACCCAAACCCCACCCCAGTTGTGTGAATTTTTTACTCTGATTTTTAGACGTTGTTCTTATTATTGTCTGTCCTCCTCATCATATTTTTCCTAGCAATATCATAAATGTCCATATATCTACCAGGAAATATTTGAGTCTTACTTTAGAGCCCACATTATATTTCTGACATGAGGACTATAATATCAAAAGTATTTCTGACAATTTTTGGGATTAACCTATCATTCACAAATATCTAATTAATAGTGAAGCCATTGGACACCATGGCAATCAAACTCCAGGTAGGGACAAAAAATGCCTTTACTTTGGATATGTAGAAAGAAGCAGACTGATGCGGAAATGAATGCAGCAAGTTTTAGATGGGATTCTTTGCTTAATTTCTTCTTTTGCATAATTTGTTGTTAGTGTATAGATATGCAACTGTGTTTAGTTTTTTTTGTTTGTTTTGTTTTTTGTATGTTGATTTTGTATCATGTGAAATGATGGAATTCATTTATTAGTTATAAGAATTTTATGTTGAGTTTTTAGGATTTTCTACATATATTGCCATGGGCTTCCATTCTCTTAACTGGTAATTAATATTCACAGCTCTCTCTCATGTGCTAGTTCATGATGGACATACTTTGCTGGAATCACATATTCAAAGAAAAACATAACTGAAACATGACATCTAAACTACTTGTTCTCCCCAATCAGAAATGCAGGAATGATTCTCTTGGTTTTTCTGTTACATTTGAGTGGTTTTCTAGGGCTAGCTTACACTATGCTGGGTCATTGACTGATTTTCCCCAGCCATGACTTGTGAAGTCATGGCAAGGTGATTTCTCAATTTGGGGATAATAATGCAATTTGAGATAGAGCTGGATATAAAACCTTTTATAACACCCATGTGCCAATGTAAGACAATCCAAAAAGCACTTGTGAGTGTAGTAGATTTTACTGAAGATATAGGAGGCAAAAGATACCATTGTTAGTGCATCTTTGAGGGGAACCACAAATCATTAACTCCACAGTAACCCAGTCCAGCCTATTTCTCTACCTTGCTGGATAGCTTCTCTCTTCTCTAGTATTGTGTTTTATTTGTTTTATGACAAATTTGCTTTTAAAATCAAACACAATTTCTTTGACAAATAAATTGAGTCCTTTTTATTGCTTATGTGTTTCTTTGTTTGTTTGTTTTATAACGTGGAGTTTTTGTTAGGCTAGAAAACAATTTACTTCATAAAAGTTTATCTTGTTACAATAGGAATGCTAACTGCTATTTACAGGTTGCAGTTTACAGGATAAACAGAGGTGAAATTAGGGCCATTCCTGCAGTTCTGTATCCCCCAGACATATAACCATATTCACAGTCCAGTCAAGGGGTTCGGCCCTTTGCCCCCAGGAGAGCTGCACGCTGATCGCAACATCCTGAAACACCTGCCCTCAGAAGACCTGCAAGGAACCTGACTCAGCTGTCTAGTTGCTGAGGGAAGGGGTACCAAAGGGCCCTAGATCATCAAGGAGATGGGGACAGTTATCTTGCCCTTAGAAGGAGCCCTACGCCGGATTCTAGATCCCAGGGCACTTGAAGTGAAGACAGAGTGAGAGTCACATAGAAGATACACCAATGACCCTGTGAACTCAGAGAGGGCAGAAAACCAACCTCTGGATGTCTCAATTTTGGTCTCTAGAAGGGCACACTCTCACATAGGTGGGCACACATTTCTGCAGGGGAACTTTGATGCACCCTCATGTGAATAAGAGCACACCCACAGAGCACATGCATACACACACAAGAATAAATACATCCCAGAAATGAGAAAGACAGAAACACTCATGTGAGGGCCATACAGGCCCTATAGTGGTATCTGACCTGCTGCTTTCAATTTACATGGGCCATGTGGGGCTTCTTCACAGACCCACATAAGAGAATCCTCAGTCCCACCTTAAGATGGTGTCCGGCCCTGTCTAGAGCATGCCGGATGGTCAAGGCCAGTTAGAGTATAGAGGCATTGTTTAGAGTACACCGGATGTCTAGGGCAACTCTTAGCATGGAAATCTTCATTAGAATGTTTAAGGCTAAGATGCTATAGGCAGGCGCAAGGGTGCAGCAACCTATGCACTGGGCAAACATGCCCTTCTATAACCCAAATGATTGATGTCACTATCTGGAAAGAAGCCTCTTTTTTTCTAAGTAGTATAAAGTTGTTACTGACCAGCCAGTATGAGGCTGCTCTTATGTAAGCAGGGGCTGCGTTATGGGGAAGATGTATTACTGACCAGCAGGTGTGGCTGCTGAGATAATGGCTATGGGTACAGAGGCTGCTGCTGCTGTGTAGGAAAGACATTGTTTTCTAGCCAATGTGCGGCTACCTGCTGTATGGGACTTTGCTTTGAAGAACTGTTTTGTCTAGTAGCTCCTTGTTAGCAATGGCTACATGGTCACTGGCTCCTATAGTAAAGGTTCTCTTATGCACCTACAACTTCTCATGGCTTCTTCTTCTACCACCAGCGCCCAAGAAGGTCCAGCCCCTGGCAGAGGAGCTCAGACCCAAGAGTTGGCGTAGTAGGGCAGGATTAGGACCTGTGCTTCCAACAATGATGCAGCGAGCAGAGGATAAAGGAGGGTCTAAGTTCTCAATAGTTAGTACAGCGAGCAGGGTTCAAGGAGGAACTTGCTCTGACACTTGGCCCTGTGAGCAGGATTCAGAAGTATGTGCAGGTTTGAGGAGCCAGTGCTGCCACAGGTGGGCAGTGTGGGAATATAATCACAGCAGCCTCAGTAGATAGTTGGAGCCAGTAAACCCTTTCTTGGATTTTCTTACTAAGCTGGACAGTCTGAAACTTTCCCAGGAGGCTCCAGCCAATTGATACTGTGCTCCAGGCCCTGGTACACAATTTCTAGAAATCAGATTAGAAATGGCTGACATGGCCTCACCCACAAAGAGCTCTTGTCCCAGGCCCTGAGCAAGTAAGCTATTGAGAGTGGGGCAGACAGACCCTGGTAACTTCTACCCACTATGATTCCCACCCACAGTGTGTCCAAACCCAAATGACCTCAAAGAGCAGCTGTTGGGCCTTCTAAGTATAAAAAGGAAATGAGGCCAAAGAAGGCAGTCATATGCCTGAGGTCACACAGTTTAATGGCAAAGCTGAAGACTGAGTACTGGACTCCAGGCTGACTGTGGGCATTTTAGAGTCTGTGATGAAAATGGCACTGGAAAAGCACCTGGTGGCACTGGGTATACTGCCCTCAACTTCCTGCTATCACACAGGGCCCCCATGGTGTGGGCTATGAGTGAGTAGGGAGGCTCAACCCCATGAGCAGTAATGGCTGGCAAGGAAGGCTCAATGCCTTTTGCCTGAGGCAGCATCCATATAGACACTGTGGTGAAGGTCTGATGTCTCAGCCCCAACAAGGAACAGTGCCCTTAAATGACACACTAGATTTGATATTTTCAGAGCATTTCACCCCAAAGCAGCAAAATATCATTTGTGCACAGCCTCTTTTCCAGATCCTGAGTCCTTACTGCAAAAGTTTGCGGCATTCTGGCACCTCGAAAAGGGACCTGTAGAAGAAGATTCACTGGAGCGAAAAATGAAGAAAGTTCACCGGGAAGGTGGTAAGTACACCAAAAGTGTGGGGAGATTCACTGTGTACAAAGTGTGTACCAGCTTCAAAAGTTGCGAGTTGTAAGTGGGCAGGTATGTCTTTTATTTCAAGCCAGGCCATAATGGGGTAGAATTTGAGTAAAAGGCAAAAACATCATTGTAAATTTTTAGCTTGTATGCTCAAGAATAAAGAAATTAAAATGTCAAAAGGTACTCTCTTAAATCAGGCTCAATGAAACGAATGCCCTTGTCCTCTTTAACTAGGTGGGCTCTTGTTCAAACTGCATTATGCCTAATTCATATTAGGGATCAAAAGTCAGTAATACCTAAGGCCCCAGATCCTCTGCCTCTAAAGTGGAAAGGCTCAACACCTAGAGAAAATGGGGTTATCAATCCTTTCACAAAAGGACTCCTTAATGCTTTGTCTGAAAATTACCATATGACGCCTTGGGACAGGCATATTTTAGCTAACATAACTTTAGAGGCCAGTCAATGCTATGGAAAGCAAAATAGGATAAGATCCATGAATAGAACTCTGATTTATTAAGTCTTGTCTGTATGTTATGGGTGCTTGTCTGTTGATTATGTTTTTATCTGTCTTGATTGTTTATTGTTAGTCTATTAAGAATGCCTTTAAATTAATTTAACAAGAAAAGAAACAGTAGATAGACAGGCCATTACTAAATATCTAAAGAAGTCCCAGCCCATTAATTACTAGGTATTTTGGTGATCTTGAAAAATGGACACCCACTCTCAAGAATGCTATTAAAAGTCTCATTTTTGCCATGTTTTTATTTCCCAGTCCGTCATTTGAAATTTGGATAGATGAGACATTTCTCCGAATTTAGGGCTTTAAAAAATGGCAAAAATGACACAAGGAAAATATACAGGCTGTATTTGGGCTATAAGATTAGTGTTTTCATAATAATGGGCAGTTCTTGAATAATAATGACCACATTCCAAGGTTAACATTAAAGCCACTGAAAGTCAGTAAGTTATTTCTGTTACAGAATTTGCCAAAGTAAATGCCTTAGGTAGTGATAACTGGCTTTGGAATCTTAAAATTGTTGAAACATGGATGAATGGATGTAGCTAAAATGAAGAATTTGTGGTGAAGCTTATCAGTAATAATTATAACTACATTAATGATGAGGGTCCAGTCACTCAGGATAGGGCTGACTGCACTCTCTTTTGGAGGAAAGGGCCAGTTGCTCTTCTCCCCCTGTAAAAGCAGAGAACCCAGCAGCAGCAACCTTAGATGTTATCTCTAAGGAAAAATGTGGCAGTTTTAAAAGTCAAAGGACCTGGAGGCTTGCTCCCTCCTCCCCCTGCCTTTTCATCAGCCTTCTGCGTGACAGGTGGGGATACTCACCAGCCTCATATGTCTAAACATACTTTTACAAAGTCTTTGGTAACTTAAAACTTTGGAGCATTACTGAATTAAATACCAAAGATTATTAAATATCTAGATATTTTTAAATGACAAAATACTGAAATATTAATCTGAGTTTGCCTCATATAAAAAATCTAGAGGATAGAATTGAATCTATTAATTACTTGTGTCTGGTATTCTATTTGAAATATATCCTTAAAAATGTGAAGATATTACTAATCTAAGAAATGCTAAGTATTAAACTTACCACCTAAAATTTAAGGCTTCTAAAAGTTAAATGTTCAAATAAAATTGGGAAAGATTATATAGTTATAATAATAAAATACATAAAATTTAGAAATTCATTTTTAAGAAAAATAATTCTTGTATTTTATCTCAAGAAATTCATAGTTCAAAATATATTGTAGTCCTTTATATGTACTACATGTAATAAAATTTCAACCAAGGATATAATATTTTATTGGCCTAATTAAAAAAGAAGATTAATTCTATGGTCTGAATCAAATTTTTAATATAAAAACCTGTTTAAATTTAATTAATAACTTTTAGAATAATTACAAATATATATATATATATATAATATAATCTTTGGGTTATATATTTGATAGTCTTTCCAAGTTAAATTTCAAGACTTTAACCGAGAGATAGCTTTGGGACATTTCAAGAGCCCAGAAATGATTCAAGGGTTTACTCTCTTCTTTTTTTTTTTTTTTTTAATATATTTTATTTATTTTTTACAGAGAGGAAGGGAGAGAGATAGAGAGTTAGAAGCATCGATGAGAGAGAAACATTGATCAGCTGCCTCCTGCACACCCCCTAATGGGGATGTGCCCGCAACCAAGGTACGCACCCTTGACCGGAATCGAACCTGGGACCTTTCAGTCCACAGGCCGACGCTCTATCCACTGAGCCAAAACGGTTTCAGCAGTTTACTCTCTTCTTAAAAGAAATATTTTTGAACTAAATTAGTCCAATCTAATATACTTGAAATCATGTGGAAAGCTTTATCAAATAAAAATTAATAACTATATTATATTTATATACATATATTTTAAATATTATAAAGGTTTCAACCTCTAAGCTTGGCAGGACAAAGTTGCTGAATACTTCTTAAGCAGAACCGGATTATTCAGCAGTGGAATTTTAAGATGGGAGCCCTCAAACAGCCTGCTTATTGGAGGGTGGGGTGGCATTTATACCTCCTAGGTCAAATGTATTACTTACTTTACTTTTTTCAATAAAGATGCCTACTTTAGTTGCTTAAAATATTAAGCTCCCTGTCTGTCATCGGTGACTGACACTATACTTTCCATCCGGAAGACAAAGCAGGTTGGGTGCTTATCGTATTAATAAATCAGCTTTTGCAATATAATCAAGGTCTCATATAAACTCAGTTATATAAGAAGCCAATATTTTATAAGTAATTGGGTTTAACAAAGTCCAAAATAAAATTTGCATAGATATGCAAATGTGCACTAGCCAAAAACAATACCATTTAAAAGTAAATTTTAAGCTTAATAAAAAGAAGAAATTTTAAAATCTCTTCCTCTACTATTTACAAAATAAACTAAAAGTTACTATTCAAGCATTAAATCTCACCATTAATAAGACACAATAAGTAAAAAGAGAGTTACTTTTACTTGATTGTGCCATGCCAGCATGGCCAAGGGTGAACCTGAGGAGGGGTGGTGAGGGATTGAAGAAAAAACAGACAAGAGAATACAGCTGGGGCTAAGTGGATCTCCTGTGCCTGGATGAGGACACAAAAGACCCAGCCTGCAAGCCAATGTTTTATTTTATAGTCTGATTTAAAAAAGGGTAAATTAACATGTATATAAATATTCTTGTTTTGGCAACACTTGCTGCACCTCCCACAGCCCATTAGCTACTTAAGAAGGAATTAGGGAGGGTTACAAGGTCAGGCTTAATTATGCTAGGAGAGCTCTGCCCTCCAAGCTGGGACTTGTTTGTGGCCCTGCCAAAGGTCAAGCCAAGGCTTAACCCTAGAGCCGCTCCCAACACTTGATATGTATGCATTGCAGTATTGGCCAGCCTACCTCTCTCCTATTGGTATTTCTGAAAAGTAACCAAGTTTGTTGCTCTGTTTAAAAGAAAGAAAAAGGTTTTTAAAAGAAACTACCTAAATGTGGCCTAGTAATTACTATGAGAGAAAAAACAGGAGGAGATTCCCTTCAAATATCTAGAAAACAGTAATTAAAAATAAATATATTAGGCCTCAAAAAGAAAAGTAAGTAACTTGCATTTTGCCTTACTAAACAAAGCTTATACATCTGCCTCAAGGGCCTCTAAAATCCCAACTTGAAAAGAAAAAAAAAGGGGAATAGCGAAGAAATCTCCTGTAAGTAAACTACATCAAGCTTTAATTAATTTAATTTTTTTTTCACTTTAATGCTAATGGCAAGACACCCATAAAATTACACTGGTGTCATAATAAGCCAAAGGAAAATAGTCTGGTTAAATGGAAAGATCCTAAGTCTGGTTTATGGAAAGATCCCCTTGTTAACATTTGGCCGAGGATATGCTTGTATATTTCCAGAAAACTCCTCCAACCCCATGTGGATTCCTGCAACGGATCTGAGAGAAGAACTGACCAGACTACTCCAACCACAGATAACAGTAACCCCAAGCAGCACGCTGACGAGACAGAGAAGAAACAGTCCAGAGATAATGGTTGATAAAGATGCCTTGCCAATCTAGCAGTCATCAGCTGTGCGTCGGTGCAGGTTGCCCTGGACAAAGTCAAAGAAGGTTAGACCTGCATAGTCATTGCCCACCATTTGTCCACCATCCAGAACTTGAATATCATTGCTGTCATGTCACAGGGGACAGTGATTGAGAAGGGAACCCATAAAGTACTGTTGGCCCAGTAAGGAGCCTACTACAAACTAGTTCCTTAAATGCCTGACAACAATTTTTAAAAGGACATGAAAGAACTCAATCCTTTTCATTGAATCTAAAAGTCTTAAAAGGACTCAAGCCTTGCAAATGGCACACACCTTTCTAAATTTATTAAGAAAACAAAAAGGGGGAAATGCTGAAACGACCATTTGCATATTAGCTCTTTATTATATAGAACTAGAGGCCCAGTGCATGAAATTTGTGCACGGAGGGGGAAGGTCCCCTCAGCCCAGCCTGCACCCTCTCCAATCTGGGACCCCTCAGGGGATGTCCGACTGCCGGTTTAGGCCCAATCCCTGGGAATGGGCCTAAACCGGCAGTCGGACATCCCCCTCACAATCCTGGACTGCTGGCTCCTAACTGCTCACCTGCCTGCCTGCCTGATCAACCCTAACTGCCTCTGTCTGCCAGCCTGATCTCCACTAACTGCCCTCCCCCCTGGCCTGGTCTCCCCTATCAGCCCCCCTCCTGCCAGCCTGGTCACCCCTAACTGCCCCCGCCAGCCAGCCTGGTTACTCCTAACTGAACCCCCCTGCCAGCCTGATCACCCCCAATGGCCCTCCCACAGGCTTGGTTATCCCTAACTGCCCCACCCCAAGGCGGGCTTGGTTGCCCCTAACTGCCCTCCCCTGCCAGCCTGATCACCCCCAACTGCCCCTCCTTTGCCAGCCTGGTCGCCCCTGATTGCCACCTCCCCGCTGGCCTGATTGCCACTCACTGCCCTCCCTGGGGCCTGGTTGCCCCAAGCAACCTGCTGTTTGGTCATTTGGTCATCCCTCACTGCCCCCCCCCCCCCCGCCAGCCTGATGGCCCCCAACTGCTACTGCACCAACCTGGGCAACCCAGCTGCCCCCCCCTTACCATCCTGGTCACCCTGTGCAGCTGGCTGTTCAGTCGTTTGGTCATCCCTCACTAACCCCGCTGCCGGCCTGGTCACTTCATGCAGCCTGTTTGGTCATCCATCCAGTTGTTTCGGTTGTGACAGCCCCTGGCTCTTTATATATATGGATTAGTACATCGTTTTGGTCATTTTGAATATATTTTCTTATTTTTTGTTGTTTTTCAAATATGTTTTTATTGTTTTTTAGAGAGAGAGGAAGGGAGCGAGAGATAGAAATATCAACAAGAGAAAAACATGATTGGCTGCCTCCTGTACTGGGGATTGAGCAGGCAATCCAGGTATATGTCCTGACTTAGAATCTAACAAGTGACCTCTAGGTGCTTGAGTCCAACCACTGAGCATTCTGGCCAGACTGAACATTTACAATTTCATTTGTATTTTTCTATTGCTTTATTTGAAACAGGCTCTCAAATTACACTGTCCTCATTCCCTCCCCCACCAAATCTGGATCCACCCTTGTATAAACAAGAAACCAACAATATGTAACAGAAGAATAGTGAGTTTGTCTGGGTTATAAAATCAAGAATTTTATACACAGTGTTTTTTATTTGTTTGCTTTTTGTTGTTGTCTTGCTAATGAAACAAAATTATGTTGAACAAAAATAATTGAACAAGTGAAAAAATTTAAGGAAAAGAGATTAAAAAACAAGCCTCTTTCCTCACAAAACTACCCAGCTGTCCCTTGGCTCACATTCAGCCTGCTGCTCTGCATTCCTTGTGGGTTCGGGAAACACAAGCCACCTGAGGAGGGACCAACCTGGAATTCTGAGCAGAGGTGTAGAGGAACCTCAACTTTCCTCCCAGGTCACCTGCTCTCCTGCCTCAGTTAAAAAAAAAAAAAAAAAGAGGATGAGGGCAGGGAGGGCCAGGGGAGACCCAATGATTCAGTTCTCAAAGAAGCGCATGGCCTTTCGATTTGGGTTCTTATCAACCCGACCCATAACTGCTTGGCTATAATATCTGGCAAGACTTTCAGCTTTTAAAGAGAACAGTCAGTATCTGGAGGAGCCAGACGCAGGAGGGACACGCGAGGAAAGAGCAAGGACAGCTGAGAACTTGTCCCCTGTCTGCTGCACAGGAGTCACAGAGACAAGTAAGTTGGCTCCTAGACTTGCTCTTCCAGGCCCATGTTCCTTAATATCATCATCAACAACAACAGGTGCCTAAACGCACACCCCACACTGGAAGCCCAGGCTTGGCACTAGAGGGCAGGGGACAGCGGGAGGCTAGTACTGGGCTTGGCTACTAGCAGCTCAGAGTCTCTGTTTGGATCAGAGGCCTCTCTGTGAAGCAACCTGCATTCATCCACCTTGTCTCCAGGGTGAGCTACCCCTCCGGCAACCTCCCAGGGCTACACATACAGCCCTCCATGGGGAGAGGAGGAATGCATCCTCCCTCAAATGCCAAAAGGGGCTAAACCCTTCCTGGGATGGATGGAGTAAACCCCATCCACTTGCAGAGGCTCCTGGTGGAGTCTCTCCCCCTGTCCCCCCTGGTCCTTCCTCAGACTGTCCCTGACCACCACCACATCACCTCCCCACCCCCACCTCCCCACCTCCAGGTACTGGAGAAACTGAGAGAAATGGTGGTCCATAATTTACAGGCAATTTAAATCTTAAGAGATTGACACAGATTCTTTTTGTATCAGCAATACTTAATATTCCAAAGGTAGCACAAAGCTCTGTTATATAGAATAATTCAATTTCATGCTCACTGATCAACTGTTAGAAATACCTATAAGATCTAATAGTGCTTGTTTACCAGGCATTGTTTCTCATGTGTGTTCCATATAAGAACCATCTCAAAATATCCTGTCATACTTGCTGAGAAGTCAAGGCTTGGGGTAGTTTTCACCATCACTTCAGATGACTGACTCTCCTGAGGAATAAACTTTGGAAACCATCTAATGCCACACAGGAGAACTATTTCATTTTACTTCTTTATTTGAACTTACCAGCTTTTGGATTGGGTATTCCAGCTTGCTTGCATTTAAAAAAAATTTTTTTTATGAAGTCATCTATTCTAACCAAAATTTTAAATTTTCAGTTGAAAAAGTAAACTCTGCAATTCCTCTCACTTATACTCACTATGATGAAAACAGTAAAGTAGGGCCTCACCCAGCTGTGGGACTCTGGAAGATCTGGGCACACCCTAAAACATGCTGGCTACTGCCTCTCTCCCTTGTCAGCCAAAAAGTAAAGAACAATGTCCTTTGATTCCAATTAAATGAATTCCTGCACCCATTAATTTATCTGGGTTCTGTAATGCTTTGGCCTATTGTGTGTTTTCTAATCTTTATTGTTGAAAGTATTACATAGGTTCCTCTTTTTCCCAATTGACCCCTTCTAGCCTGGACCTCCCCCTCCCCCAGGCCTTCACCACATTACTGTCTGTGTCCACTGGTTATACATATATGCAGACAAGTTTTTTGGTTAATCACTTCCCACTGGCCAACCCCCTCCTTCCCTCTGAGATTCCATAGACTGTTCCATGTTTACATGTTTCTGGATCTATTTTGTTCATCAGTTTCTTATGTTCTTTAAATTCCACGTATGAGTGAGATCATGTGACACTTGTCTTTCTCTGTCTTATTGTGTGCTTTTTAAATATATTTTTATTGATTTCAGAGAGGAAGGCAGAGGGAGAGAGAGATAAAAATATCAATATGAGAGAGAATATTGATCGGGTGTTTCTTGCACGTCCCCACTAAGGATTGAGCCCATAACCCGGGCATGTGACCTTGACTGGAATCGAACCCGGGATCCTCAGTCCGCAGGCTGATACTCTATCCACTCAGCCAAACTGGCTAGGGTTGTCCTATTATATTTTGAGAGGGAGCCACATTCTTCATCTCTTTATCTTCCTTTCAATATCTCCCCTCTTCCAGCCCTCTCCTGCTCTGGGATTCACTAAACTTGTCCTCCTCAAGGTCAAAGATCACATTTATTTCTCTTTCTCTGAGAGGCAGAGCTTCTGTGACCATCCTCTATAGAAACTCTATAGAAACTCATCTAATATACATATACAATACATGCTGCTTATTTGCTTTCTGTATTGTCTGTCTCCTCCCACTTGATTTTCTCATTATAATCCTTTTATGCATCACATGGGCAAGGTTGTTTTAAGGTTTATTTATAGATCAATATAATAATGTACATAAGGTCTGTAGCAGGCCTTGACACACTAGGCTAAACACTTATCTTTTAGAAACATACAAAATGTAGGAAACTGATATATACTCTCCAGGAGTGTAAAGCTGATATGCAAATGACCTCTGTAACCATTAGATATGACTTCAGGATCTTGTGTTGTACTGAGTTGTTCCTCTGTGTTAAAGCTCACCATGGCCTCTGAATATACCTTGATGGACCCCATCTGTCTGGTGGAAAATCAGAATAATCAGCTGACAGTAAACCAAACAGCACTGGAGATTCTAGACAAGATCTCTCAACCTGTAGTGGTGGTGGCCATTGCAGGTCTGTATCGGACAGGAAAATCCTACCTGATGAACCGGCTGGCAGGAAAGAACCAGGGTGAGTATTGTTCTGGGGTGGGGGCCATTTGCTTGGAGACAGTGATAACAGAGGCTGATCTTGCCACTCTCGTGGCTATCATTAAAAAAGACCTCATTCCTCCCGGTGAAGAAAACTTTTAAGTTTCATTGCTAGATTTATAACTTCAACCCCATCTGTCCACAAAATGTTGCTCATTTGTTCAGTAATAAAGAGTTCCCTAGCCCTATCAAAAATCCACCCATTAGTCAGCTCAGCTCCAGAAAGTATTCCCTTCCTTCCTCCTACAGCATTTCTGCTCTAAACTCTAGCATACAAACATTGTTCAATAGTTGCTGTTTTTAAAAAGGGATAGTAGGTAAACAAATAGCAGTGTATTCTGTATATCCCATATTTCAATGGGGCTACTATCCAATTGTTTGCTCCATTTCAAGGCAAAATTTTGATGAATTCTCTTTCTCTCTCTCTCTCTCTCTCTCTCTCTCTCTCTCTCTCTCTCTCTCTCTCAGTATGTGAACTCTTCTCTTTGTTGACAACTGTTTTACCTCCCAAAGCTGAGACCAATGACCTCCAATTATACCTTGCCTTTCCTTGCTGGGGTAATGGAAACTTCAGATTACTCTGGGTTAGTTAGAAAACAAACACTATCACATGTAGAAGAATGCAGACCACCTCAGGCTTTATATCCTGTATGTGGAACATAATCTGGATGTAGAAGTTGAATGGCTTCAGCCATGCTGAGTCAACCTCACCTAGGTATTTTATCATGTTCATTTCTATTCTTCATTGAAGGAGACATTGGAAGATGGCAGACGGTCAAATTCCTGGACTGTGGGACAAGATATATCATCAGTGGGTTACTTGGCATATACCTCACACCCTCTCCCACTGTGTGTTTAATTTCTCCCTTTGGAAAGAGGATCTAGAAAATCTCACAGATCCTTTCTCTTTTTCCCTCCATTTTGCCATCACTTGAAGCAGTGTGCAAAGAACTCATGATTTTTTAGAAGAGAAAAAAAAATTGAGGAAAATACAAGGATAAAGGGGAGGAAAAAATTCCAACAAATGCTGATGTATTATCCAGTTCCTGGCAGGACTCAGATGACCTACTCGGGGGTACTGAAGAGCATTTAATGGGGGGTGATTTACAAGGGCATAAGCACAACACAAAGAACCAATGTGGGATGAGGATGCATACAGAGAGTGGCAATAGCAATGGCCAGGTAGACTCTATAACTACTATAGCAGATGAGGCAAGCAAAAGTGGATAACGGAATGTGGCAAAGACCAGAGATATGGCATGGAAGGGGGTATGACCAAAGATAAAGGTATAGAGGCAATAGGACACCATGGCTCACTAGGGGGAAAGTGAAGAAAACATATGTCTGACCTCTGGTCTCCTTTTGATGCCTCCCACTGGTTGAACTCCAACAGAACCTGAAGGACAAGGGAGCTCTTCAGTGTCAGAAAGAATATAAAGGTCAAGCCATGGCTGGGGGGCTCAGTTGGTTGGAGCATTGTCCTGTACACCAAAAGGTCACAGGTTTGATTCTGGGTGAGGGCACATAGTAGGTTGTAGGTTCAGTCCCAGGTTGGAGCGTGTACAAAAGGCAGCAAATCAATGTTTCCCTCTCTCATGTCAAATTTTATCTATCTATCTATCTATCTATCTATCTATCTATCTATCTATCTATCATCTCCCTTTCTCTAAAATCAATAAACATGTCCTCGGATGAGGATTAAAAATTATATATATATATATATATATATATATATATATATATATATATATATACTAGAAGCCCGGTGCACAAAATTCGTGCACGGCGGGGGGTTGTCCCTCAGCCCAGCCTGTACCCTCTCCAATATGGGACTCCTGGAGGGATGTCCGACTGCCCGTTTAGGCCCGATCCCACCAGGATCGGGCCTAAACGGGCAGTCGGACATCCCTCTCACAATCCAGGACTGCTGGCTCCCAACTGCTTGCCTGCCTGCCTTCCTGATTGCCCCTAACCGCTTCTGCCTGCCAGCCTGATCACCCCCTAACCACTCTGCTGCCAGCCTGGTTGATGCTTAACTGCTCCCCTGCCAGCCTGTTTTCCCCCAACTTCCCTCCTCTGCCAGCCTGGTCACCCCTAACTGCCCTCTCTTGCAGGGTTGATCACCTCCAACTGCCCTCCCTTGCAAGCCTGGTCCCTCTCAACTGCCCTCCCTTGCAGGCCGGGTGCCTCCCAACTGCCCTCTCCTGCTGGCCATCTTGTAGTGGCCATCTTGTGTCCACATGGGGGCAGGATCTTTGACCACATGGGGGCAGCTATATTGTGTGTTGCAGTGATGATCAATCTATATATTACTCTCTTATTAGATAGGATAGAGGCCTGGTGCACGGGTGGGGGCCAGCTGGTTTGCCCTGAAGGGTGTCACAGATAAGGGTGGGGGTTCCCTTGGGGTGTGGGGCAGCCTGAGCGAGGGGCCTGTGGTGGTTTGCAGGCCGGCCACGCCTCCTGGCAACCCAAGGGGAGGCCCTGGTATCTGGAATTCATTTTCCTTCTACAATTGAAACTTTGTAGCCTGGAGCAGAGCCAAGCCTGGGGCTCCGGCAGCCATTTCTGTGGCAGTTAATTCACCTTCTACAATTGAAACTTTGTAGCCTTAAGCGGGTGAGCCCAGCCAGGGTGTGCGGAAAGCTTTGCTTCCCCTGTTGCCGCCGGCGACCCTGGCCTGCTCTCTCAAGCTCCATTCTGCCGCCATTTGTTTGAATTTGTTTACCTTCTATAATTGAAACTTTGTAGCTTGAGTGGAGGCTTAGGCCTGCAACGGCTATGGAAAGCTTGGCTTGCTCTGTTACCTGGGAAACCTTGCTCTCTGTGGCTGTAGCCATCTTGGATTGGGGTTAATTTGCATACTTGCCCTGATTGGCTGGTGGGCGTGGCTTGGCTGGTGGGTGTGGTTTATGTAGCGGAGTGATGGTTAATTTGCATATTACCATTTTATTAGAGAGGATATATATATACGTGTGTGTGTGTGTGTGTGTGTCAGTAGAGATTACATTAATTCTGTAATGAGACATAGCTTGAACTACTACTGATAGTATGAGGTAAATTGAGGATACAAAATGTTTCTTGAGAAAATCCTTAATATGTATAAACATTGGATAGGCTATTCTTGCTGAAATGAAAGCCACCTTTCTCCCAGCCTGGCACTCACATTCTGACAAGTTTAATCAATGTAACCCATGGGCAGCCTGGACTATCTGCTGTTACTCTATCCGCTTTCTCTTCTTCCTTTGCAGGTTTTCCTCTGGGATCCACAGTGCGGTCTGAAACCAAGGGCATTTGGATGTGGTGTGTACCCCACCCCACGAAACCCGACCACACTCTGGTCCTTCTGGACACTGAGGGCCTGGGCGATGTGGAAAAGGTAAGGCAAAGAGTCTTCTTTGTTCTTGATACTCCACTTACATTTTAATTTGCCACCTCAACTTTCACGATGTATTTCTCTAAGCTACACATTCAATTAGGAATAATGAGGCAAACTTCTAGTTTGTTGAACTTACTTTCTTGGTAAACTCAATACTTTGATTAAGAATAGATCTTTTTATTTTTACACGGGGGCAACAAGTACAAGTTAAATACTTATTGGACAGCTGCATTCAGGGCTTTGTGTTAGGTACTACAGATATGGCAGTGAATAAAGCACAGAACAAGAGCATAGTTGAGGATTAAGTAATATGCAGTGTTATCAGAAAATTGGGATCCTAACCCAGTCATTCCCAGAGGAAACTATAATCCATGGGACCTACTAGTTAAGTTGTAAGAGATTAATGGGGTTGGAGGTAGGACCCATGAAAATGGGTTACAGTGAAATAATTTACTTAAAAATCTCCAGAAAAGCTTCAGCTACCAGGAATATGTATTCTTTAAAGATGAATTTTGCACTGACTTCTCTAAAAACACTAATTAGACCCACCAAAAGCACTATTATGGGATAATATAAGTATTTTGTATTTATAGTGTTACTTGCAATTCAATCTTTTCTCCTTATTTATGTTAGCATGAGTCTAAGTTGAAAGTAACACTAATGCACCTTTGGCTTCCATTACTGAGAAGAAAAAAAAAAAAGATGGGGAGGGAGAATGAAATTAGAAAATCTGAATTTAAAAAGCCTCTAGTTCTGTGGATAGTTTCCTTCCCTCAAGGGCTAACAGTCCTGCCCCTCTGGTTTACATACGCATATTTCTAATTTACTGTAATTTTATTGGTGAGCTCCCTGATTCGCTCAGTCCTACAACATTGGGGGAGGCTTGATCTAGTCCACCTTCCACGATTGCTTCTGCCATCCAAGTGAAAAGCTACAGTGACCACATTTTAAATGTGTTAGCTTCTGCCATCTGGGGTGATTTTCTTGGTGTGATTTACAAAGTGCTGTCAGTAAAGGAGTGCTTGAGTTGAAGAGGGATCTGATGCAAGGACACATCCTGTGTAACTTAAGCTTTGACCAATAAATACTTTCTTGATCTCTACTTCCCAGTATAGTAAGTACTTGAGTCAGTCATCCATATACTGGGATCTAGGTGAGAAAAACCTTTGATTTAAGCTGGCTGGGTTACTAACCTTGGACTGTAAGAGATGGTTTTGAATGTACAATTTATAATATACAAACCTAACTTTTAAAACAGTTTTTGAACTAGTCAGTTGTAGCTCAATACCCATGTTTTTTTTAAGGAAGTAGTAGACCTAAGGAAATCCAAATCTGTTGTATTCCTACAGCGTTAGAAGAGGGTGCAAGGGCACTCTTTAACACCAAGGTCTTTTGATAAATGATGTTTTATCACACTTCTTCAAGAACTATAGTCTTCAATTGTGCATTCCAATTCTCTACATACTAAATGCTGAATAGTTTTTAAAGGAGCTCTTCACTGACATATTTCTTACAGTCTTCTATGTTCCAGGTTTGCTTATAAATGAGAGCCCTCTTTTGTATTATATAATAGCAATATTTTCCATGTTATTTTCCCAAAGAAATCCAATAAAACTCCAAAATGGTACTGGAAAATATTCAGTAGGTAGAAGAAAAAAAAATGCCAAAAGCTTTTACTTAAATGTTTTAATCACATTTAACATTGACATCACTTTGAAGAAACGTAAAATTTGTTTTTTATCTGAATGATGAAGATTTGTGGTTTTTAAAATTTAGATAATATTTAAAACGTAGAGGCCTGGTGCATGAAATTCATGCACTCAGGGGTGGAGGGTTCTTTAACCTGTCCTGCACCCTCTCGAAGTCCAGGACCCTTGGGGGATGTCCAACTGACAGCTTAGGCCCAGAAGTGAGCCTAAGCTGGCAGTCAGGCATCCTTAGTGCTACCGTGGAGGCAGGAGAGGCTCCCACCACTGCCGCTGAGCTTGCCAGCAGTGAGCCCAGCTTCAGGCTGAGCAGCCCTCCCCCTGTTGGAGTGCACTGACCAACAGGGGGTCGTTTCACTGTTCGGTTGAGACTTTTATTATATAGGATGGCATTATGATAATTCTGTACATGAACTTGTACTTTAACAACAGATCTGGATTGTTATCCTTGGCTTACTGTGTAATGAGTATTGTGTGGTTCACCTATGACTTTGAATAACTAGGGGTTCCCTTAAGTTAGCATTTTATTTGGATAAAAATAATTAGCCAGTCTCTGTTTTTCTTCCAATGCTTAATTAGAAGTGAAAGGTAGAGGCCCTCCAGAGTCAGCAGTTCATTTAAAAGTCCCTTTCTTAAAGGATGTCTCATGCTCTCGGGTTTTTTCATGGATTTATTTTTTAAGTACCTTCTCAGTCACTTGAGGTGAAATGCTTGGAGTAACTTTTCCACATTGGAGTTCCTCAAACTTAAAGTTTTTACTAGTTCTTAGTGTTTGGGACACTTAAGACTGTTGCCAAGTGGGTGCAATTCATACATTACAGGCCGAGAAGGCTTCGTGGTTTCCGACTGAAACACAAATTGGCTTCTGTAGCTTAAGGTTTCATTTCCCACCATTGTTCCATTTGTTTTAAATCACTTATTAAACTGGGCTCTCTTCAGGTTTTATTTTAGCTGTTGTTTATGTGATAAAAAACATAATCCTGTAATTTGACTTGAGCCATAATACACAATATTAGCTCATCTTATAGCTATCAAGCTTGTTTTGTGAAAAACAAACAAACAAACAAATAAAAACAACAGACTAAGACCTAAGTAAGTCTAGATTTAGCCAATTTAGGTGTAATTTGTATGTTAGTGATGGATTATATTGTAAGATGAGAGATAAATTGGGAAAATGTGCCTGTTGAGGGAAAGATTAGTGCATTTATACACTTAAACTTTTCATTACAGTGTTCACATCTTAGAATACAGGCATCATTTATAGTTTGGCTTTGATAATGTTTCTTTCATTAAGTTTATAGTAAGTGTATTTTAAAAAATACCTCTTTAACATTTTCATTTTATTTTTACATCTTTAAAGTAAAGTTTGATAAAAATGGTAGTTTTTTTACCCTGGTTGATGTAACGCAGTGGTTAGAGCATTGGCCTGCACACTGAAGGGTTAAGGTTTCAGTTTCCTGTCAAGGGCATGTACTTGGGTTGCAAGTTTAATCCCAGCCCTGATCCAGGTGGGAGCGGGTGGCAACTAATAGATGTGTCTCTCTCACATCTATGTCTCTCACTCTCTCTTCCTTTCTCTCTCTCTCTCCTTCCCTCCCTCCATTTTACTCATTCCACTCTTTCTAAAAAATCAATGGGGAAAATATCCTCAAGTGAGCATTAGCCAAAAAAAAAAAAAAGTACTTTTTAGATTTTTAGTTTTCATTTTAATTTTTAAAAATCAAATCAAACAAACAAAAACAATACACACCTAAGTCCCCTGCTTAATGCACTTTCTAGGATGACCCTAAGAATGACTTGTGGATCTTTGCCCTGGCCGTGCTTCTGAGCAGCATGTTTGTCTACAACAGCATGAGCAGCATCAACCACCAGGCCCTGGAGCAGCTGCAGTATCCTTCTGGGAATCAGACCTCCATGTGCCATGGCAATGTAACTGAGACAATTTTTGACGTTGTTGTTTCCTAATGTCAATAATCATGGTTGAAGGGAAAAGAATACAGGGTGAATAGGAATGTTAATAAAAATTGTTTCTGGGTGAGATCTGGAAATTTTGGTGGGGAGCATTTCTCATTCCTTAACTAAGATCCCAGCTATGTGACTGAACTAACAAAGCTAATCAGGACAAAGTCCTCTCCCAGCTCTGGTGAAGTAGATG
Source organism: Cnephaeus nilssonii (assembly GCF_951640355.1). Lineage (NCBI taxonomy): Eukaryota > Metazoa > Chordata > Mammalia > Chiroptera > Vespertilionidae > Cnephaeus > Cnephaeus nilssonii. Next base: position 37,247,499 of record NC_137078.1, read on the forward strand.
ACTCAGCCGAGTTTGCAAGTTTCTTTCCAGACTTTGTTTGGGTTGTACGGGATTTCACGCTGGACTTGAAGTTAGATGGACGCACCATCACTGAAGATGAGTACCTGGAGAATGCCTTGAAGTTGGTTCCAGGTATCAGAGGATGGTCTGAGTGGCGGAGGTTTCAGTGGGAGGTGTGATTAACTGAGCCCTGTTTCTCAGCACTTAAGGTCAATCTTTATTTTTTATTGAATTGAGGCCTGTGCTACTGGTGATATGTGTATGACAGGTGGGTATGGTTTTAGTTGTTATTATTACTGATAAAAACTCAAGTGACCAGAATTTAAGTTGACTGAGAAAATGTAGAATCCATTGTTGGACAAATGATTTTAGAAAAACTGACACCATGAAAAATAACTTAAAGGATTATAACCAGTGCTACAATTTTTTAAGGCTCAAATATTTGTGTTACTTATTAAGTTCAGAGCTCATCTACTAGTATTTCTATTTAGCAAAAAAATGCTCATTAGTATGGAAGGTGATAAACACAGAATCACAAACATATCAAATGACTTTATTTTTGAAATACATTTCGTGTTGTCTATTTTAATAGCTTGCATGGTTACATTCTTCATATAAAGGATATTTATATGAATGTTTCCCAAAAAAAGAATCATTGACATATCCTTTCTACAAGACTGTCAAATCCTTTATCATTTGTTTTTTATAACATCACTCTCTTTGTTCTATAGCCTCATACAATATTTTGAAATATTAAACTCCTAACACTGAGTACATTTAGCAGAGAGAATAATAGGTAGTACCTAAAAACATATTCATTTTTGCTTATTTAATAATTTATTTATTCATTCAAGCATCATTTATTAAACAGCTGATATATGCCTAGAATCACACTGTGTGACATTGTCACATTCAATATAAACTGATACAGAAAACAGATGAGGTCTCCAAATGGCATTAAGTTAACATTACTTTTTGATGATGTCTGCTAAAAAAAAAATCTATGAATGTATTTATATTGCTTGTATATTTTAACTCTGATTTTTAGGAGTTTGTCTTTACTGTTCAGAGTATTGTTTGTCCTTCACATGAAACTTTTCCCAGGAGTATCATAAATATCCTTATTTCTACCAGAAAAAAATCACTCTTACTTGAGCCCACATTTTATTTCTGACATGAGGTCCATAATATCAAAAGTATTTCTGACCATTTTCGAGATTAATCTATCATTCAAAAATAATAAACAGTTAAACCATTGGACACCATGGAAGGGCTAAGGAAAATAATCATAAATTTCTTCACTTGGGATAGATGCCCGCCTCCTGTCTTCTCCAGAAGTACTTTCTATGCTCCTGGCTCTGGAAATAATAAATAAATAAATAAATAAATAAATAAATAAATATTACAATTTCTATGCTTTGGTAGATTATTAGCATTAAATAAAAGGAGATTAAATGATTAAATAAAAGGAGACTTACAGGAACCAGTGTTACAGTGATGCAAAAATCCCTGGAAATGAATGTTTTCAACCTCCTTGACTAAAGACTGCCTCATCAGTGATTACTCTTTTTCTTTTCTATAGGTGAGGATCCCCAAATCCAGAAATCCAACATGCCTAGAGAGTATATCAGGAAGTTCTTTCCAAGGCGGAAGTGTTTTGTCTTTGAGCACCCTACAAATGACAAAAAAGTATTACACTATATGGAGGAGATGTCAGAAAACCAACTAGAATGGAATTTTCAGGAGCAATCCAAAAATTTCTGTCAATATATCCTTACACATGCAAATACCAAGACTCTAAGAGAAGAAATCATTGTCACTGGAATTGGTGAGTCTTCATTGTTATAGCAAGTTTCTCTGCAGTTCACTGTGTGTGATTGCACTTGAATTTGTTAGTAATTTTGTTTCCTTCCCTATGTGATGTGGAAACCCAGACATTCATGCCACACATAGACATGCAAGTTTTTCATTAAAGTTTCCCTATATGAGGGATTGTTGAAGCCTACTGTATCTCATGAAATTAATACACTAATGACATAATCACAAGCTGCTGTTAAGGAGGGGAATCTGCATGATGATGATAAGACCAATGAGATGGGTGTGTCTTGTTGAGGATACACAAGATATTTTGAGAATTTACACCAGTTAGAAAAAATATATAGCAAAACATAAGCTTTTGAAATCTTATTAGCGTTTGAGAAGAAATTTTAACTATAGCCTTATGTGCAGGGATAGATTCACAGGTATGCCAACTGGGTAGACACACAGTGCCCTATGCTGAGTTGGGCCCAGGTTTGGTTTAATGATTGTGTCACTGTCCTGAAATTCTTGATTTTTTTAAAGTGACCCCACATTCAGTTTAGAATAGTGCCCACAAATTACCTACTTTACTTACCTATAAGCTAAACTCATTTTATAACTTCAATGGGAAATTATTCTAGGAAATTCTTGAATGTGTTGGATGAGATTATTATTTTCATACTAGAATGTGATGAATCCATAAATAAAAAAAGAGTGAATAGACAGTAATGTCATTATTAGAAAGTAGACACATAAAAGTAAAAGGAGGAGGCAACAAGGATGAAGACAAGGAGGAATATGGGGAGAAGAAAAAGAAAACAGAACACTTCATTTCAGTAAAATTGTTGCGATTTTTAGAATGCTGATCTTGAACGCTTGTAAAACAGTGAGAACTTCCTTTTAATTTCCTAAATATAATGTGTCATTCAGGGCTAGGGACTCTGGCAAAAGCCTATGTGGATGCCATCAACAGTGGAGCAGTGCCTTGTTTGGAGAATGCAGTGACAACTCTGGCTGAGCAAGAGAACTCAGTGGCTGTGCAGAAGGCAACCGACCACTACAGCGAGCAGATGGACCAGAGAGTGAGCTTCCCCACAGACACGCTGCAGGAGTTGCTGGACCTGCACACAGCCTGTGAGAGGGAAGCCATTGCAATCTTCATGGAGAACTCCTTCAAGGATGACAACCAGGTGTTCCAGAAGAAGCTTATGGTAAGACTAGAGGCCCGGTGCATGAAATTTGTGTGCGGGGGAGTGTGTCCCTCAGCCCAGCCTGCATTCTCTCCAATCTGGGACCCCTCAAGGGATGTCCCACTTAAACGGGCAGTCGGACATTGCTCTCACAATCCAGGACTGCTGGCTTCCAAGTGCTCACCTGCCTGCCTTCCTGATTGCCCCTAACCAATTCTTCCTGCCAGCCTGATCACCCCCTAACCATTCCCCTGCCAGCCTGTTTGCCCCTGCCAGCCTGTTTGCCTCTAACTGCCCTCCCCTGTAGGCCTGGTCACCCTTAACTACTCTCCCCTGCAGGCCTGGGTCCCCCCAAACTGCCCTTCCCTGCCGGCCCAGTCACCCCCAACTTCCTTCCTTTGCCAGCCTGGTCACCCCTAACTGCCCTCCCTTGCAGTTGGTCCCTCCCAATTGCCCTTCCCTGTCAGCCATCTTGTGGTGGCCATCTTGTGCCCACATGGGGGCAGCAATCTTTGACCACATGGGCAGCCACCTTGTGTTGGAGTGACAGTCAATTTGCATATTACTCTTTTATTAGATAGGATATCTTAGCTTACATCCTTCCTGAAAACTGCCCTTTTATAATGATTCCTAGACTCCCTTTTTGTGACTCCTGAGTTCACATGTTTCTAACTGTGGAATGAGCCTGGATTGTTCTGAGTGACTGGCCTCTATAGAATACTGTACATACTTTTTCTAAAAGATTATTTTTTATGTTCTATTGTTGCAAAACAAAAGATCATGTGCTTAGCAGTGTACAAAAGCACACAGTTCTTCAGGTCAGATTCCAGAACAAGATATGGGTGCCCTCTTCAGTGTACCACATGCTGAAATCAAGGTTCAAATGGGCTTATATGATCAAATGAAGGTTCTGGGAAACTCCCCTCCACCTTCAAGCCAGCAATGATTCATCATATCTTTTTGTATTGTTTCTAATTTCTGTGACTACCTACTCTGCCATCAACTGGAGAAATCTTCTTTTAAAGGGCTCATGTAGTTAGGTAATGCCCACCTGAAAATTTCTATCTTAAAATCAAGCTGGGCTGTATAACATAATCTAATCATATGATTAATACTCATCACACCCATGGATCCAAGAACTCTGTAGGGAGTGCACACCAGGGGAGAGAACTCTCAGAAGACATCAAAATTCTACTCACTATCAGCACCTGCACTGAAAGTTTGTCTTTGAGTGTTCCTTTGTCTATTTTACAGGTTACAAAAATCTCTCAGTTCATATAGAATAAAACCAACTTCATTAAAATGTTGAAGTACAGCAAATATATTTTGCTTCTATATTTTTGCACAATCAAATCCTCATTGAAAAAAATTATGAGCAGTTTAAAACTCTGTTCAGAGACCGCTGAACTCATTAGTGGGCAATTGATTTGCTATGCATATATTTTATCCATAGCAACCCAAGTTTGTAGAAGAAAGTCATATTGAAGTCTCTATTGGTCAACCCTACTACCGATAAAGGAACCATGCATAAAACTGGGTTGCACATTTGAACAATGCTAGGGAGTAAATCCTACAACTTCTCATCCAAAGAAAAATAAATGTTTATAACTATACTAGTGGCCCAGTGCGTGAATTTGTGCACATTGAAAGAAAGTAATTAGAAGAAACATACCACTATTCGCCCTGTCTCTATAATAAATGTGTCAACCAAATTCATGATTGACAATGACAGAGTGAAACACACGCATGCGATTGATTGGCACCAGTGAGTGCTCTATATGTATCGTGCATGCACAAGTCAACTTAGCCTTTTATATATAGAGAATGAACTTGCTTAATTAGACCTGCTTTCTGATGTAGCTAAATTTTTTCCAGCCCAGTGAAGCACCCCAACTTCTCTTTCAGTAATTGTCAGCAACACAGCAGTAAATATCAACATGAAGCAGATTATTGTTGTAGATTTTGCAAAGGGTAAATGAAATATTTAACTGCAGCAGTGTTTGACTATATTCTGCACAGTGAGAAAACTTGAAGTCATTTTCAAGGTCCACCATTTCTTACTTCTTTTCAGATGGGTCGAGTTTCTAAGCTTTCTAAATCTCTGTTTTCTGGCTAATGAAAAGAAAATAGGATTCCACCGAGTCTCCTATCTACCTACTCCAGGATTTCTGGGAGGATCAAATGAAATAAAGCATGGGAAAACACTTCACAGACATTTGGTTAAAGTGTGAAATGTTTCCACCTGGCTATAAAGCCTGGGCTGAAGAAACTCCAAGGAGGCTAGTTGTTGCTAGGGAGAGGAAGCCAGGCATTGCTAAGTGATGTCATTACCCAGATGGACAGTTAGCATATTGGTTTTTTATATAGAGAGAGATAGATAAAGTGAGGGATGTTAATGACTTATTGTGGTGATCACTTCACAATGTATACAAATAATAATTCACTAACTTGTATACCTGAAACTATTATAATGTCATGTGTCAATAATATATCAACTTGGGGGGAAGGCACCATGTCTACAGACCTCATAATTTCACAGGGGTTGAGCCTGAGCCAAAGTGAATAAGGGACTTTCCATATGATGCCTGGTCATTCCAATTCCCAGTCCGCTCTGATGCCATCACACTCCTTTATTTATTTATTTATTTATTTATTAATTTTTTAAATTTTTTCAATTACAGTTGACATACAATATTATATTAGCTTCAGATATACAATATAGTGATTAGAAATTTATATAACTGAAAGAGTTATCGCCCCAATAAGTCTAGTACCCTTCTAGCACCAGACAAAGTTATTACAGTATTATTGGCTTTATCCCCTATACTGTACTTTAAATCCCAGTGACTGTTTTTATATTGATAATTTGTACTTCATAATCCCTTTTCCTGTTTCCCTCATCATCCCAAACGGCTTCCCATTTGGCAATCAACTTGTTCTCTATATTTATAAGTTTGTTTCCATTTTGTTTTTACATTTCCTTTGTTTTTTAGATTCCACATAAAGTGAAATCATATGGTATTTGTCTTTCTCTGTCTGCCTTCTTTCATTTAGTATAATACCTTCTCAGTCCATCCATGTTGTCACAAATGGCAACATTTCATTCCTTTATATGGCTGAATAATAGTCATTGTATATATGTACCATTTCTTTGCCAATTACCTATTGATGGACACTTAAGTTGCTTTCATATCTAGGCTATTGTAAATAATCCTGCAATAATGTAGGAGTGCTTATACCTTTTCAAATTAGTGTTCTGGATTTCTTCAGATAAATATCCAGCAGTGGAATTGCTGGGTCATACAGTAGTTCTATTTTCAGTTGTTTGAGGAGCCTTCTCACTGTTTTCCATGGTGGCTGCACCAACTTAAAATCCCACCAACAGTGCATGATGGTTCCCTTTTCTCCACATCCCTGCCAACACTTGTTGTTTGTTGATTCATTGATGATAGCCATTCTGACAGGTGTGAAGTGATATCTCATTGTGGTTCTAATTTGCATTTCCCTGATGACTAGTGATATTGAGCATCTTTTTATGTCTTTTGGCCCTCTGTATGTCTTCTTTGGAAAAGTGTCTATTCAGGTCCCCTTTCAATATATTGTGTGTGTGTGTGTGTGTGTGTGTGTGTGTGTGTGTGTGTGAGAAATTGTATGTTCCTTAAAAATTTTGAATATTGATCCCTTATCAGATTTATCATATGTTATTGGCGAATATCTTCTCCTGTTCACTGGAGTATTTTTTTGTTTTTGTTTTTGTAGATGGTTTCAAACAATTTAGTTTGATGCAGACACATTTCTTTTTGTTTGTTTGTTTGTTTCCCTTGCTTAAAGAGACGCAAATATATATATATATATATATATATATATATATATATATATATATATATATATATATAACTAAGAGTGATGTCAAAGACTTTACTGCCTATGATTTCTTTTAGGTTTCATGTCTTACATTTCAGTCTGTAATCCATTTTGTGGTTTTGTTTTTTTTTTTTTTGTATGGATCTGTTCAGTTTACCCAACACTATTTACTGAAGAGACTGTCTTTACCCCATTGCATATTCTTGCTTCCTTTGTCAGACATTAATTGACCATATAGGGGGAGGTTTATATCTGGTATCTCTATTCTCTTCCATTGACCTTATGTGTCTGTTTTTATGCATGTACCATGCTGTTTGGGTTACTATAACTTACTGTATATTTTCATATCAAGTAGCATGATACTTCCCATTTTGTTCTTCTTTCTCAAGATTGCTTTGCTTATTCAGGTCACTGCTTATACCGGACTTGGAGTTGCTTAGCAAGAGCAAGGGCATGCCAAGGCCAACCACTGCTTTGTGGGTGTTTCTAGGCCTTTCAAAGATTTTAAGACAGTGTTGGTGTGAGCTAAGACAGGCCGCTTGTGTGGAAAACCTACTGGAAGCAATTGGACCAGGTAAAAACTGGTTGGAGTAGTGTCTCAAGGAATTTCCAGTGTAATCCTATCTAATAAAGAGGGAATATGCTAACTGACCTTCACTCCATCACATAGATGGCTGCACCCAAAGCTGAGGCCAAATTCCCATAAGGAGCCTTAATGAGCAATCAGCAGGGATCTGAGGCTATGCCCTCCCCTGCCCCCGTGGGGCTTGACAGGGGACCTCATGCCATGTCCACCACGGGGCAGGGCTTGACAGGAAATCTCAGGCCATGCACCCCACCTGACAGGGCTTGACAGGGGACCTCAGACCAAGCCCCCCACCCAGCAGGGCTTGACAGGGGACCTCAAGGTGCACTTCCTGTTCTGGTGCTGGGCTAGGGGACCTCAGGCTGCTCCCCCCGCCCCAGCGCCAGGCCGGGGGACCTCAGGCAGTGCCCCCCACCCGGCGGGGCTTGACGGGGGACCTCAGGCCATGCCCCCCCACCCAGCACTGGGCCAGGGGACCTGAGGCTGTACCCTGCTGCCTGGCTGGGATTGACAGGGGAACCTCAGGCCATGCTCCCCACCCAGCGGGGCTTGACAGGAGACCTGAGGCTGTGCCCCCCTGCTGGTGGGGCTTACCCAGCAGGGACTGGCCGGGTCTGGGGTCTGGATCTATCCCAATGGGGGGGGGCAGCTGTGTCTGGGTCTCACGCGATTTTGAGGTGCATGTGGGTGGGTGGGAAATTGACTCTGGATCCTGTGGTGAGCCCCAGACTCTGACAGGAGGAAGGTTTTCATATACATTTTACTAATTTTCTTTCATCTCTGACACTTCTATTATAGAGAAAGGGCAAACAACAATATTAAATTATTTCCTCTAGTTAATCCCCTTTTAATTTCATGCACCGGGTCACTAGTCTATATAAATAAAAGCCCAGTGACCAAACGGTGAAATGGTCAGAACTACCGGAATGACTGGTCGCTATGAGTTCCACTGTGGCGGCCAGCTGGCCTGATCCAGGACCTGACCAGCACCCCCCAACTGCCTGCAGCCCTTCTCTCCAACCGGCCCTGCCCCTGATCTGGACCCCCCACCCTGATTGGGGCTGGGCCAGCGGCCCCACCTTGATTGGGTCCCCCCACCCTGATCAGTGGTGAGACCAGCCGGCCAACCGCCTGCTGCTTTTCCCCTGAGCTGTTCAAACTCCTGGGGTCCCTGATAGGCCTTGCAGAGGAATCCCACCCATGCATGAATTCGTGCACCAGACCTCTAGTATAAATTATGTTAGCCATGTTATTGGAGAGCTCAAATTTGGTGCCCACTTGTGTTTTCCAGCTGGGTGGGGAGAGTGCTTATCAAAGCAGCAATGGGCACCGGCCCCCACTTCTCCCCAGAGAGAGCCACCCTGACCTCTGCCCCTGCACCCTAGCCCTGACACTAGTCAATTACATTCTTCCCTGTATGCTGCCCTGGAAAGACAAGGGCAAGTGAGTTTGTGAGCAAGTGAGTCCTTTCCTAAGCCCCTCAAAGGGAATGCCTGAGACTCCCAAAGCCCTCCTCATTCATTCACAATCTCTCCAGGTTTTCACAGACAGACATTGTGGGAATTCCTCTTCCTGATACTGGTTCCTTGAAGTGGGAAACCGAGTGTGGGCTGGGACCCATCATTCCACAGGAGGGCACTCAGCTATCCCTGCTGAGCTATCCTTCCCAATTCTTAATTGCCACACATAAGTGTGAGACCTGTGCCTCCTACCAGTCTTATGGTGGCATCTTCTTTATATTTTCCATTATAGAACTTCTTTTCAGCTAGTCTACAGATGGTTCTTGATGGTTGTTCTATAATTTAGTTGTAAATTTAATGTGGTCCTGGAGGAGATGAGCACAGCAGTTACCTACTTCACCATCTTGACCGCAAGTAAGACAGCTTCTTACAAGAGGATCACAGTTGGACCTTCCCTACTTACAACTTCTTTCCTTTGGGTTTCTCCACATTTCCATGACAGGAAACCATAACCATGAAGAAGGAGTATTTCTTGCTGCAGAATGAAGAGGCATCTGGCCAATATTGCCAGGCTCAGCTTAAGCAGCTTTCAGAGCCCTTGATGGAAAGTATTTCAAGAGGAACTTTCTCTGTGCCTGATGGATACAAGCTCTACTTAGAAGCAATGGACAAGCTGGAACAGTCCTATAACATGGTTCCCAGGAAAGGAGTGAAGGTGAGATATAAAAAGAGGGGAGAATGTAGGGTACTGGGGTTAAAGGGTCTTTGTGGATTCTTTTTAAAAATCTAAGACCACACCACACCATATATGGAGAAAAAGCAAAGCATGGCAAGACCTACATTTTTGTTTTTTATATCCATAGTAAGTTAGACACTTTTACATAAACCAGAAATATTTCTTCCTAAATATGGGATTTATTATCATCCAAAATCTAGATGAAATAGAACATTTGTTTTATTTAACAAACAGTGTAATAGTTTTGTGCTAAGTATAGGAGATATATAATTAAAGAAACAACATTCTCAAAAATCTTATGACCTTACTGAAAAGGGACATATAAATAGTCAATTGGATCTGATGGGATATGGTCATCATATAAGTATACACTGATAGTGATGCTGATGAAGATGATGATAATGATGGTGATGCCTAACATATATTGAGCACTCACTTTCTATTACACGTATCATCTTAGGTGCTGTGTTTGGATTATCAATTTATTAGAATAATATCATCCCCGTTATACACTTGAAAAATGAGATGCACTGAGAAGCTAATAAGTTTCCTAAGAGCAGACAGACAGCAAGTGGTAGAGCTGGTAGGGAAGGTCTGTGTACCTGGCAGCCATTCAAATCTCAGAAGGAAGTTTAGCAAAGCTTCCTGGAAGAGGAGGGAGAAGCTACAAGTTGAAGTATCAATACATGCTACCTGAGTAAAGAAAGAGTAGATGAGCATCCAGTCAGAAGAAAAAGAAAGTGCACTTATTGCAAACAATGCAGGATGAGTGTAGAACTGTACATAAGCCTGGATGTCTGGAACCTGGGGTGGCTGGTGGCTGGCATATTAGGATAGGAAGCTGGAGAGATAGGAAAGAGGTTGCTATTGAGGGTTTTAGTCTAACTAAAGAGGTTTGAATTTTTTAATGAATTTTTTTTTAGTTTAAGAGAGAGAGAGAGAGACATCAGTTGGTTGCCTCCCACACATGCATGGACTGGGGATAGAACCCACAACCTGGGTATGTGTCCTGAGTGGAAATCGATCCCACAACCATTTGGTGTAAGAGTGAAAGCTCCAAACAACTGAGCCACATGGGCCAGGGCTGGGATTTTTATTGTGACTGTGGAAGGAAGGGAACCACTGTGGGATCCTAAGAATGATGAAGAATTTACAGAGTCAGTTCCTCCTTTTTTTTCTTTTTTTTTTTTTTTTCAGGCACATGAGGTCCTCCAGAGCTTTGTACAATCACAGGCTACAACAAAGGAATCCATCCTGCAGGCAGACAAAGCCCTCACTGCTGGGGAGAAGGCTCTAGCAGGTACAGGTCAGGGCTCTGATCACAGATGGGAGGGGAGGTTCCTGCAGTGCCTTGCAACAGGTGTGAGAGCAAAACCCTCCTGAAACAAGGCGCTTCCAGTTCTGTTAAACAAGTCAACTAAACTGAAACTAACCAGGGGAATTCTGGTAGCTTAATCGGCCAATTAATGCCTTTCCATCACATTCTCCTTACCATTTTAAAGTCCCTTTAGTCTCTGAGCTCAGGAGGGTACAGCTGAGCATAAATTATTTTCTTTCCTCTGTAAAACTCTTGGGGAACAGCTGAGCATGCCAAGAATCAGGAAGCTGAGAAGGAACAGGAGCTGCTAAGACAGAAACAGAAGGAACAGCAGGAAAAAATGGATGCTCAAGACAAAAGCTTCCAGGAACACCTAGTCCAACTGAAGGAGAAGATAAGGAGACAAAGCGAAAGCCGCCTGAGGGAGCAGGAAAGAATGCTAGAGCACAAGCAGAAGGTAAGTCCAGGTGGGGTCAGGGCAGTGGATAGATGACAATCAATCACCTGGGTCCTTGTGAAGGGGAGGACAAAACACTTAACTGAAGTCATAAACCCTGAAGGAAACCCAAAGGCTTGTGAGTCAGTGAAATGCCAAATTAATCGGGTCATTCTAAAGCCCTAAGTCTATGATTCGGCACCTTCTGTGGCATTAGAGTCTGCAGGGTGCAAATGACATGTCGCAGACTCCTGAACGGGCTCATTGTGCCCCCAAGAGAATAGGACATTAGTCCTGTAGTCCTAGTCCTTAGGATGTTTGCTACAACTATCAAAGAGACTTCAAGTAGATCCATCTGGTGAAAGATGTCAGATTGTGCCTGATATGCTATACAGGATGCAGAAAGCTCTAATGTTTGCTGCATTTGTTGCCAGATCTGCCTGATTTGTTCTGTGCACCCAGAGTAAAATGCGTGCTCTGTCCCAATCTGGAGTTTTATAACCAGTGTTCTATAGAGTCAGAAATTCCCATTATATGTTACATGTGTGTAGTCATTGTACTTCAATGGAATTGAGAAATAATTTGAATTGAACCTCCTCCAAACTTCCCAAAGAGCATCCTCAGGGCTGGAACAGTTTCCAAGCATAGTTGTCAGGCCTGACCCAACCCAGCTCCTCCCTACCCCCAGTGAAATCACACTGAGGGATCTTAGAAAGGCATAAAGCATGGATACTCCCACTATGAGGTCCAAATATTTGGAAATTTTTGGACAAATGTATTAAAGAGCATCTAAGTTAGTAGAAAAATAGAACATGTGCTTAGCTGTTGCAGTTGTTAAATACCAAGTGCTGCTAATTGGAATTTTCAAAAGGGAATTCTCTCCTCTTCTACAGATTCAAGAAGAACTACTTATTGAGGGATTTGAAAATGAATCTGAGAAGATGAGGAAAGAGATAAATCAACTAAAAGAAGAGATTCAAGAAACTGAAAACATCTGGCCTTCAATCTTTGTAGAGCTCTTTTATATGGCAGCCAGCGTACTACTCGAGCACTCCCTGGTCCAATGAAGAAAAAGGCCAGTTTTCTTTTTTAGAAAGGCTGAGAATGTTTAGGAAAGATATTATAAAGGGCTCCTTATGTTATAATAGCATAACATTGTGGCTCATTTTATTAGTATGTGTGCCATGGTAGTTTTGCCCAAGAAAAGTTTAAAAATAAAGAGTGATTGCCAAATAAATACCAGAATTTGATGTACAAAACAAAAGGAAAAAACAAGCTCACTTTTGATTGAATTAATTAACTTAAAGAAATGAAAAACAAGGTAGAATAGAAGATGATTTATTCATAGTAAATGTTTAAGAAAGGCAGAAAGACAAATGGTATGATGAGGAAAATATTGGCAATCTGTATTATTATTATTTCTTTTATTTCGTCAGCTATAATGATCCTTATGAATGTGGGAGCAAAGAGCAACAAATACATTTTTTAAATGGGCAAAAGTGTAAGAGATAAAACATTTAACTTTACTGATTATAAAGATATGCAAAGTAAAAGTAGAAGGCAGTTATGTCATCTGTCAGAAGGACATTTTGATAGGACATTAGGTAGGCAAAGGTTTCAGGAACCTGGCAGTCTCTCCTGTTTGCTAGGGACAATGCAAACTGTTGCAAATACACATCAAAATTTTAAATGCTCAACAGAAAGAGTCTAATTATTACGGCAAGAAACAGAAGTTGCAAGATGTGCATCTTTGTTGTCCTTTGGGCCTCTCAATAGGTCCTGGGATTTCTCCCTAATTTATGTTCAGATATAATGTCTACTAGGATGTCGATTGGAATCATCTCCAAGTTCCTGCCTCACATTTATAAAGGTGGTGAATTAGAAGGAAAAATTTTTTTCAGGGTCAGCTCAACACTTTAAGAATTCTGTTCAGTGGTGTAGGGCTTAAGACCTTTGTGGTTAGAGTGAACTGCTTGTAATTCTGGACCCTTGCACACAGGACACAGACTTCTTAAAGACCCGGCTGCTCACCCTGTTCCCTTTATTTGCCAGCTTCTGTTCCTCTTCACCCATTGCTATTTCCTGGTTTCCTGAGATTGCATCAGGTTTCTTCCTTGGGCTAAATGTTGTGCTGTGATCTCCCAGCTACCACACTTTTATATAATTGCAAAATTAAAATGATCTGTTTACAACTGTCTCTCTTACTACCTCGTGATCTCATCTACTTGATGATCTTCGTCATTGTATATTTGGCTCCTACCACATACACACCAGGTGTTCAAAAAATAGGGGTGATTCTATGAGCTGCCATCCAACAGGGCCCCAACTAGCATTTTCTTACTATATTAATTGCTCTCTAGGTTCTCAAAATAAAGGACACAGCTTTAGGAACTAGTGAAGTATGGACTTAATGAGGCAGAAAGGATATGCACACCCATCTGAACCTGCTGCCCTGCTCTCTCTGAAGGACAGGACCCTCCATGTGCTCTGGGTTCTTCAAGCTTCTCTCCCATGACAATTACCCAGCAATGATGTCACCACCTTTGACTCAAAGTGCAGTTATGATATTTAAAATAGTAAAGAAAGAGGCAGTATTTTGTATTCTCATTTGCACCATAATTCTTGTGTGCCTTTAAGGTGCTTCTATTGAAAGAAAACTATGCTTTTGCTATGAAGATCAATTTCTCATTGAATATGATGCCCACAGCTGACAGAGGGGTAGAATCTATAAGCACAGCCCTGCTTTCTTGAGGGCTGTGAGATCATGCTCAGTAGCCTTTCATTTTCCCCATTCAAAGCCACTGGAATCAGAAGCTCTGCACTGGATCCAGCCCCCAGGCACACTGGTATCACCATAGGAATGCTCTGAATGCTGCACATCTGGACGGTGGGTAAAGGGATGAGACGCAGTGATGAGTTCTGCTTCCCAATCAAAACTTCCCAACACACATGACCAACAACACAAATTATAAACAGTTAACATGAGAATTGTGACATTAAATAATCAGACTTAGAGAAAGGAAGGATCAGAAGTGAGGTGAAGGACAGCAAAAGCAGAGAAGAAATCTTTAAGCTTTAGTCAGAAATTGGCATACCTTGGAATAAGTTTATACAAATCTTAAGAATAGGCTTTAGGGAAAAGGCCTCTGCCATACTTGAAAATTAATAAATAAGTGTTAAGTTATTGAAAAGATCAAAGTGATACCATTGTAATTAACTAGTTATTAATAATAGGAAAGGAGCAAAGGGAAGGCCAGATATTATAGGTGTGTTCCCCGCAAAACATTCGGTGAAGACAACTGAACAAAGAGAAAATGGACATATGCCCAGTAATGTTAGGATGACATAGGAAAGGTACTTATCTGTCAGTCACCCCTGGGAACAAAAATCATTGGCCAGAATGGATGTGGTTGTTGCAAGGGCACGAAAATTTGGGATATATAATCCCCTAAACAAAGGAGATCTCTCTCTCTCTCTCTCTCTCTCTCTCTCTCATTCTCTCTTGGTTGCCCCTGGAACACTTGGCTCATGGCTTATGCTTGGTTTCCTGATGTCTACTCACATGCCCCACGGCCATGTGAACCCACACATACAGTGGAGTGATGGACTGCAGCTAGTCTGATGCTGTACTGAGCCCTGCTCCACTATGGAACAGAAACTCTGGACACTGGCTTTGCCTCTAGCCTGATGTGGTACGGAAACCCCAGGTACACTTCTGACTGGACTAAGGGAAATGGGACTTTAGAAACACATGGATTTAATTCCATGCAAATAATAATCACTTGTTCTGTGCAAGTCTCAGAAAATTCTTTTTCTCTGGATATCTTAAAAACTCTACCTCCAGCAGCATCCTGTGGGGAAGAGGAGCCCCCACTTGATCAAAAAATCAAAAGATCTATACAAAAATGTTTTCAATAATTTTGGGGGGGGAAGGCAGTTCACAACTATGCTTTTCATTGTGAGAAGTGAGCCACTTTGGACATTTCTACATTCCTTTCACTAATTCCTCATATGTGGCTAAAGCCTGCCTCACCAGTGATCTGATCTTCTACTGCTATTGTCTAGTCCTCACAACATTTATTTATTACTATAGGCCCGGTGCACGAAATTCGTGCACGACGAGGGGGTGTGTGTCCCTCAGCCAAGCCTGCATCCTCTCCAATCTGGGACCCCTCCAGGGATGTCCAACTGCCCGTTTAGGTCCAATCCTGGTGGGATCAGGCCTAAACGGGCAGTTGGACATCTCTCTCACAATCCAGGAATGCTTGCTCCAAACCACTTGCCTGCCTGCCTGCCTGATTGCCCCTAACCACTCCATTGCCGGCCTGGTCAACGCCTAACTGCTCCCCTGCCAGCCCGATTGCCCCTAACTGCCCTCCCCTGCAGACCTGGTCACCCCCACTGCTCTCTCCTGCCGGCCTGGTCACCCCCAACTGCCCTCCCCTGCAGGCCTGGTCCCTCCCTGGCCATCTTGTGGTGGCCATCTTTGACCACATGGGGGTGACCATCTTGTGTGTTGGAGTGATGGCCAATTTGCATATTACCTCTTTATTATATAGGATGGTAATTCTTCAGTGTTACAGAGGGGATAAGATGCAGGAACTCTTTAGAAATATAATAATAATAATAATAATAATAATAATAATAATAATAATAATGGAAGAGCCTTTTCTCCTACAATATAGGAAAAAGCTTAACAAAGCAGGAAGACTGACAAAACAGTGCCAGATGCCTTCCTTTTCCTCCTGCAGGCTCAGGTTAAATGCTGGCAATTATGACAATACTAGAGGCCCGGTGCACAGGATTAGTGCACTGTTGGGGGGCGTGGCCTGCGGGGATCGGACGCTGTGGGAGCAGTACTAATCCCAGTCAGCGGAGTGGCACTCCACCTGTGGGAGTGCACTGACCACCAGGGGGCAGCTCCTGCGATGAGCATATTCCCCCTGGTGGTCAGTGAGCATCATAGCAACCAGCCCTTCTGCCATTCGTTCGGTCTATTTGCATAGTAGGCTTTCATTATATAGGATTGGATATAACAAAGAGCGAGATCATGTAAACAACATCTGCAGCCTAGGGATGCTCCTCTCAATAAAACAAAGGGTCACTCATGTTGAATGTAGGAGCTTCCATGGCAGGTTCTCTGGCCTTGCACTTATTATATCAGGGGTTAGGTCCTCTCTGGAGTACAGAGAAGCAGGACAACATATGTAAGCCCTGGGACATGCACAGCTGGCAGGAGCTATGGGGCCTGCCATGAGTATGACTTCTTTATACTAGGGTATTAGGAACAGATCAATTCTCCTAACCCATCACATAGTTTAAGCCCCACTGACTTCATTATTTCAACTGACTCTTATAACAATTAACAAGCTCTTTGTTATTCATTTAGAAAATAATTCTCCCTGTATTAAATCACCAAGTACAAGGTGTTATTCTAGATTTGGTCAATTCATATGCCTACCCTCCCACCTGCACCCCCTCCCCACTCCCACCCCCGCCCCACCGCCGCAGAGGTTGCAACTAGAGTCAGCATGCAAACATACACAACACAGTGTTTTTCTTGCATTATTTTAAATTTAACTACTTCCTGGATAAAATAATTTTTTCCAGCTCCAAACTGCTATTCTCCTGAGCTTTGTCTCCTTATTTGCTCTCCAGGAGAAAACACTTTTACTGTGCATTGCAACTTTATCAATTGCTCTTGCTTTCTGTCCACACCAAGCAGACTAGTAAAATTTCTAATTTCAAGCCTCCTTTCCTATCTGTTATACTTTAATATAATAACTCATCTGTGCACATTGGAACATTAATGTATGACAGACTTTATATGTCATCATTGATTACCAAATACTTGTCTAAAAAATGAATGAACAATAAATGACAATACACAATATGTAATAGAAAATGTTTCCTAGTAAATAACTTTTGTGTTTTAAAAGATAAGCTACTTTACTTAGTGTATTTGTTTTTCTATTATTTTAAAATAATTCACAATCATTAAAGAGGTTCACAATACACAGATAAGTAGAACATAAATACAATAACATCATTGAATTAGAAATGCTGTTAATATCAGAGTACATAATGTTCAAGACTCAGATCTGTTTGTTGTTGAAATAAATAGACCAATTTTATGCCTATCACAAATTGAATTATTCTCAAGAAACATGTCCAAATCTATCTATAGACAATAACTTTGTTCATCTGCAATGGTGTTCAGAGTGTTGGCAGGAAATTTATGTTTTCGTGTCCTTGGTGAATTAAAAGTCTTGTCAACAAAGAAATTCCTCTCCATATCAATGTAAAAAATAAAGAAATCTCTTTCACTACTGAATAAACAATATTGAGTATGATCCTATAGCTAGAATGAAAGTGTCTAGAAAGTCAGGATAAAATTTCAGATTATTTACATATTGAAACAGGAATTCTTAGGGGTGAAAAAGACACGTTTTAGGAAATTTTAGAAATTAAGGGGACCATGGAGGAAGCACAGGGCTGCAGAGCAGCAGAAGGTATATTTCCATAGAATAGGGGAGCTGAAAAGCTGCAACAGGTATAGTCCCATGGAATGAGGGAGCTAGGAACAGCAAGAGTCCATATCCTATCTAATAAAAGAGTAATATGCAAATTAACCATCACTCCACTACACCCATAAGTCATGCCCACAAGCCACGCCCATCAGCCAATCAGGAGTGAATATGCAAATAAATGCAACCAAGATAGCTACAGCCACAGAGATCAGGAGGGAGGCTTGGGTTTCCCAGGCAATGGAGGAAGCCAAGCTTTCCACACACCATGGCGGGCCTAGGCCTCCACTCAAGGCTACAAAGTTTCAATTATAGAAGGTAAATAAATTCCAACAGAAAAGGCGGCAGCCACGGAGCTGGAAAGAGCGGGAGGCTAGGGTTGCCCCCGGCAATGGAGGAAGCCAAGCTTTCCGCACACCCTGGCCTGCCCAGGCCTCCACTTAAGGCTACAAAGTTTCAATTATAGAAGATACATAAACCCCAAGAGAAATGGCTGCCGCCACGGAGCAAGCAGAAGGCTTGGCTCCACTCCAGGCTACAAAGTTTCAATTGTAGAAGATAAATAAACCCCAGATACCAGGGCCTCCGCTTGGGTCGCCAGGGGGCGTAGCCAGCCTGCAAACCACCACAGGCCCCTCACCCAGGCCACCCCACTCCCCAAGGGAACCCCCACCTGATCCAGGACACCCTTCAGGGCAAACCAACTGGCCCTCACCCCTGTACCAGGCCTCTAGCCTATCTAAAAAAAGAGTAATATGCAGATTGACCATCACTCCAACACACAAGATGGCTGTCCCCATGTGGTCAAAGATCCTGCCCCCATGTGGACACAAGATGGCCACCACAAGATGGCCAGCAGGGGAGGGCAGTTGGGAGGGACCAGGCCAGCAGAGGAGGGAAGTTGGGGATGACTGGGCCTGCAGGGAAGGCAGTTGGGGGGGACCCAGGCCTGCAGTGGAGAGCAGTTGGGGAGGACCAGGCCTGCAAGGGAGGGCAGTTAGGGGTCACCAGGCCTAAAGGGGACAGCAGTTAGGGGTGACCAGGCTGCAGGGGATGGCAGTTAGGGGCAAACAGGCTGGCAGGGGAGCAGTTAGGCATCAATCAGGCTGGCAGGGGAGTGGTTAGGGGGTGATCAGGCTGGCAGGCAGAAGCGGTTAGGGGCAATCAGGAAGGCAGGCAAGCGAGCATTTGGGAGCCAGCAGTCCTGGATTGTGACAGGGATGTCCAACTGCCCGTGTAGGCCCGATTTCACTGGGATCGGGCCTAAATGGGCAGTCAGACATCCCTCGGGGGGTCCCAGATTGGAGAGGGTGCAGACTGGGCTGAGGGACACCCCCCTCCCCCGTGCACAAATTTCATGCACCGGGCCTCTAGTTTACAAAATAAAGGGAAGGAAGCCCTTCATCCAGGAGAAGAAATCCCAAAGGGGATAGGAAACAAGGAAGGGAGGAAGGAAAAACCTCACAGGTCCCATGTGAGGTTGGACCTTTGAGCTCAGGAGTTACTATAGCAACCAGTCTACGGGATTAGTGACCAGTCAGAGGGGATATCAAGGCACAAGGATCTATAGCCTTTATAAGCTGTAGGGAAAGGAACTCAGTGGGACTCTTCCTTCTCCCTATGTGGGAGTCTGTACTTGTTCGTCAATAAATTTCCACCTTCCGCGGGTGGATTCATTCTTCCAGTCCAGGACATCCTGCGCAGTCCAAAAATTCTGCTTCAATATAAAAGCAGATGAGATCCTTTTACACTGCACCCCTTTTAACAGGTATATGATATGTTTTCTTAAGTTCAAGAATATCCTCTTTTCCCATATCATGCCTGTACAGCACAATTTCCTGTTACATCTTGAACTTTCTGTCACTTCCTTCACAGAGATCACTTTTGCTCACTTGGAAACTGAGGTAGCTGTGGTTTGGCTAGTTGCCTTCATCTGAAAGAAAAATCGAACTTCTTTCATCCTCCTGGCAAGAAATGGTTACAGCCAGGATGGAGCTAAGTTTAAGCTCCCGAGGTGTCGGGGAGCTTGGTGGGTATTCACATTTCACGAAGAATGGAGCCCAGAGAGCTCTCCTGCCCAGTGCGTGCAGACAAGCCCCGCTCCGCACCGGGGCCGCCCCCTCCCCCCCGCCTTTCAGCACGAAGGCTGGGGGGAGCGGGGGAGGGACGGGGTGGGGGGGGGCGGATTCAGAGGGCTGCGTGGGAGCGGCGGGATCCAGGCCAGCCGGCTGGCCCTGGCGGGGCTGTACTCGCTGGGAGTGAGCATCTTCTCCCATCAGGGCGGAGGAAGTGCGATGGAGGACTTCACTGTCATCCTGGTGGAGCCCGGGCCGACCTCTGAAGACAAGCCCTCGCCTCCTCGGCGGTGGCTCTCGCAGCCGTCGCCCCTGCAGCCGGCTCTTCCTGGCGGCGAGGTCTCGGGAAAGGCCTGGCGATGGCACCCCGAGAGGCTGGCGACCCTGCCGGGAAGGCGGGGACCTCGCTGGCTCCCGGCGGCGGCTGCAGCCTCCGCTCCTCGGTGGCTTTTTTTTTTTTTTTTTTTTTTTTTCTGCCGTGTGCGACGGGCATGGCGGGCTGGGGGCGGCACAGTGTGCCCGGGGGCACTTGTGGGGTCTCATCCAGAAGCAGAAGGGATTCACCTCCTCCGAGCCGCGAAGGTTTGCGCTGCCATCCTCACGGGCGTCCTCGCCTGTCACCTCGCCCCGTGGGAGAAACTGGGTGAGTTCCCCGGCTCCTTTGGGCGCCACCTCTTTGGCAGGCAGCTGGGGGCTTTCATGGCTCCAGCCCCGCGTGGGCCCCGAGCAAAGAGGACGTGGGTGGGCAGGAAGGCTCCCGGTCTGATCGCACTTTCCGGGGTGGAAGTCCAGCCAACAAAACGGCCTTGGGAAAGGATTGCTGCCTGTCTCCCCGCAACCGCTCCTCGCCCGGTTTCCACCCTCTAGGGGTCCTTGGGAAGCCCTTCACTATTGGTGGCAGCCAGCGAAAACCTGTTTGAAACCTGACCCCGGATTTTGGACAAAAGATCAGCTGAGGACCAATTGCTGTCTGGGCCACGCGATGGAAGCGGGAGGTGGCAAACACTAGAGGACTCCTCCTTTAGAATCTGTCCTTACTTGGCTCATGAAGGACTTGTCCCTGTCAGCTGCCTCCTCTCATGGTGTCAGGTCTCCAGATTGGCCTCAGGTCGCTGGTAGTTGGCGTCAACTGTCAGCTATTTTAGGAAGGCTAAAATGTAACCATCCAGTCGCTTGAAAGGAATTCGGTTTTGCTGACCTTAAAATGCTTTTAGGATCTTTATGCTTAGACTGCTGATGAAAAACAGAAGCACGGAATGCGTTGTTACATATTAAACTGTCCCCCACGTTAAATTCTGCCAGGGCTTTGAAAAAGTACAGTAAACGTTTTTGGGAGGTAGTTGGCCTTTAGCTGTCAGATAGTTCTCAACAGTCCCTACTTAAAAGTCCTTGTAAGTTGTAATGGCCTGTCAAAGTAGCAAGAGATAAGGGGAATTTACTGTTGTGCTAAAAGGAAATAGAGACCTTAATATCTAAAAGTCCCATCTAGTTGTAGTTTTAACTGAGCCTTAAATTTTTCTAAAACAGCTAGTGTTATAGTTGCTTTAACATTGCTGTGAATGAGTGGCGTGAATTTTTTTTAGAGGAAATACTTAAGTCATTTAAAAAATCCTCTTGTGTTTGGTAGCATAATTCTTATTTTTAGCAGAGGGCAGAGACATAGAGAAGAGTGTAAAGATTGGTCAAATACAGAACATTTTTAAGAAGGTATGGCCATAGAATTGTAGATTAGCTTCTTTCAGTCTGTTTCTATTTACTTGGCTTTCTGCCAAGAATAATTTGATGGACTCATAGAACAACCAATCTGCCTGTTGGAGGCATTACCCATCCAATCACAGAGGCCTTTATTATGGACTAGAGGCCCTTTGCACGATATTCATGCAAGAAGAGGTCTTCTTTCCCCGGCTTCACTCCCAGCCGCCCGGGAGCCAGCAAGTCCTCTCTTCTGTCAAAGCACCACTCCAGTAGTTCCCTCCGCTGCCCCCCTTTCCCTCATATCAATCCGCATGCCTCTCCCAGCCGCTAGGTGCCTGCACATGCAAATTAACCTCCATCTTTGTTGGGTTAATTTGCATACACACTCTGATTGGCTGTGGGCGTAGTGGAGTGATGGTTAATTTGCATGTTTCTCTTTTATTAGGTAAGATTTGTTTTGTTTTTGTTGAAACAAAGACAACAGTATGATGTCAAAAGTAGCCAAAGACAAATAATACGTTCTTTAAAAAGCAGGAATTTATAATTACTGAGGTTTTCAACAATTCAAGGTCAGAATATTTTTGAAATGTTGGGAAAAAATAGCTGTTAACCTAGATTTTATAACCAAAATAAAAGGTAATAATAATGAAATAATATGCTAAAAAAATAAAATCCTAAATAGGGTTTTAAATAAGTAGAGCAATAATCCATACTCCAAAATGAAAGAAATTAGCTAAAAATGGTATCTACAAATCAGTTTATATAACCCTGTTATATCGAATATAACCCCAATTCTGGAGGAACTTTACAAAGTGCTCCTTATTTTTACTGAGAAGAATTGGTTGGTAAGGGAAGGCGAAACAATGCACTGAAAACTAATGGCCTCTTTATTACTAAAACAAAATATAAATAACTAGAGGCCCAGTGCATGAAATTCGTGCACGAAGGGGGTGGTGTCCCTCAGCCCAGCCTGTACCCTCTCCAATCTGGGACCCCTCGAGGGCAGTCGGAAATCCCTCCCACAATCCAGAACTGCTGGCTCCCAACTGCTCACCTGCCTGCCTTCCTGATTGCCCCTAACCGCTTCTGCCTGCCAACCTGATCAACCCCTAACCACTCCCCTGCCAGCCTGATTGATGCCTAACTGCTCCCCTGCCAGCCGGTTTGCCTCCAACTTCCCTCCTCTGCCGGCCTGGTCACCCCTAACTGCCCTCCCCTGCAGGGTTGATCGCCTCCAACTGCCCTCCCTTGCAGGCCTGGTCCCTCTCAACTGCCCTCCATTGCAGGCCTGGCGCCTCCCAACTGCCCTCCCCTGTTGGCCATCTTGTGGTGGACATCTTGTGTCCACATGGGGGCAGGATCTTTGACTACATGGGGGCAGCCATCTTGTGTGTTGGAGTGATGGTCAATCTGCATATTACCCTTATTACATAGGATAGAGGCCTGGTGCAGGGGTGGGGACCAGTTAGTTTGCCCTGAAGGGTGTCCCAGATCAGAACTGGTCTGCAAACCACCACAGTCCCCTTGGGGTGTGGGACGGCCTGAGCAAGGGGCCTGTGGTGGTTTGCAGGCCAGCCATGCCCCCTGGTGACCCAAGCGGAGGCCCTGGTATCTGGAATTTATTTACCTTCTACAATTGAAACTTTGTAGCCTGGAGCAGAGCCAAGCCTCCTGCTCACTCAGTGGCCAGCTGCCATTTCTGTTGGGGTTAATTTACCTTCTATAATTGAAACTTTGTAGCCTGGAGTGGAGGCCTAGGCCAGCCAGGGCAGGTGGAAAGCTTGGCTTCCTCTGTTGCCAGGGGCAACCCTGGCCTGCTCTCTCCAGCTCCGTGGCTGCTGCCATTTCTGTTTGGATTTGTTTACTTTCTATAATTGAAACTTTGTAGCTTAAGTGGAGGCTTAGGCCTGCAAGGGCAGGGGGAAAGCTTGGCTACCTCCGTTGCCTGGGAAACCTTGCTCTCTGTGTCTGTAGCCATCTTGGTTGGGTTTATTTCCATATCTGCTCCTGATTGGCTGGTGGGTGTGGCTTGTGGGCATGGCTTGTGGGTGTAGCGGAGTTAGGGTCAATTTGCATATTACTCTTTTATTAGGTAGGATAGTCATTTAAAGTGTGGTGCTGAGTTTGTTAGGATAAATAGACCACAGAACATAATAGATAGTTAAGAAATAAATTTAAATATAAATAAGAACAACAGGTCATTTAAAAAAAACTAAATTTCAATCTGTTTCCTATGACTGACATCAAAGTAAATTTCTCTTGGGTAAAATTTTAAATGTTCCAATTTGAGATTTTGAGACTAGCTACTTCAGTAAGCAGGGTTCCTCCTTCCCTCTGTTGCTAATCACTTTGCTTTCATTATTTGAGTACAAGTCAGTCTCACCCACCAGATTAAGTAGTTTTTAGGGCAATGGCTAGGTATAATTAATCTTCATCCACCCCTGAACACCTAGCACAGTGCTGTGCACACAGCACATACACTGTCTATATGCACATGCTGCTGATTATTGGTTCTGCCTCCATTGTATATGAGACTCAGTGACCCCAGTTGAATCAATGACTTCCTGTTGCTGAGTACCCTAGAACATCCTGCATGGAGTTCCTCATGTGAAAAGCAACTTAGTATAAAAACATCCCACACCTGAAATTCAGAGTCTGTCTGAACAGACTTTGAAATCACTAAGCACATAAATTCACATGAATTTTTAATATAATAATACTAACATGCAAATTAACTGGATCTGTGGCTATCTTTTAGAAAAATACAAATATTCTAGAGACTGCAACTCAAAATACACTGGGAAGAGAGGAAATATACCTTTCTCTACTCAGCATTTAAAAGAATAAGTCCCTAGAATGTTTTTCTAACAGCCTCACATGAAAACAAAAGGCACAAAAACTGCACAGACTTCATAATACTAAACAGGAAAGAGCTGTTGTCTTGACATCTAGTCTATTCCTGCTTCCACTTACAAAGGATGTGTGTTCAATACAAATACTTTCCATTTGTCCTTAGTGGACACAAGATATTCCTCACTCGTGAGAAAAAACAAGAGTCAGAGACTTTTAATTGATAAAAGGGCTGGTCAGCATGTGGATTCCTGTAACAGAGAGGAATTGACAGGAGTGCTCCAGCCATGAAGTCAGAAGAGAAACAGTCCAGAGATGGAAGATGCTGACCATGCCTTGCCCTACTAGCAGTCAGCAGATGTGTGTCACTGCAGATTGCCCAGGACCAAACCAGAGAGGGTCGGACCTGCATTACCACCATTTGTCCACCATCCAGAACTGAAATATCATTGCTGTTATGTACACATAAACAACTGTTGGACATAGAAATCGGGACTCAAAAGAACTGTTGGCCCAGAAAAAAAACTCACTATAGACTGATTCATTTGCCTCTCAGCATAACCATTATTGCTTGTCTCATTTTCGGTTCCTATAAGTGTATTCCTAGTATCACATGAGCTTACTCATCTAGGGGAAAAGATGAACAACATAGACTGAAGAACAAGAACAGCATTGATCAGACTGTCAGACCTCAGAGGGAAGGTAGGGGAGGGTGGGGACAAGGGAGATAGATCAACCAAAGGACTTGTGTGCTTGCATATGAGCCTAACCAGTGATCACGGACAACAGGGGGATGGGGGCATGCGTGTGGAAGGGTTTGGGATGGGAATGGGGGGGGGGGTTTGATGACAAATATGTGATACCTTAATCAATAAAGTAATTAAAAAAAAAGAGAAAGAAAGAAAGAAAAAGAGAGGGGAAAAAAAGGGCTGGTCAGACTGTCACAGGCAGTGAAGATAAAGGGAGACTTCCAGCACCAGTATTTCAGTCCACATTTGCAGAGCCATGGATGAACCTAATTTGACCTTCCTTTTTTTTCCCCCAAGAAAAAGAGGATTTTAAGTATAATAATATTACCAAAACTGTACTAACATAGTATGGTATGACAAAAGTTGTAGGCAACATTAAAAATCTGCATAAAACAAGGTTGCTTCTATTATATTCAAAAATATTTTTTCCTCTGGCTCTATTTTTGCTCATCAGTTTATGTTGTTGTTCATTATTTTCCACAAATGAGTGAGATCATGTGATATTTATCTTTCTCCGACTGGCTTATTTCACTTAGCATGATGCTCTCTAGGTCCATCCATGCTGTTGCAAATGGTAAGAATTCCTTCTTTTTTACAACAGTGTAGTATTCCATTGTGTAAATGTACCATGGTTTTTTAATCCACTCATCTGGTGGTGGGCACTTAGGCTGTTTCTAAATCTTAGCTATTGTGAATTGCACTTCTGTGAACAAAGGAGTGCATATATCCTTTCTGATTGGTGTTTCTGATTTTTGGGGATATATTCCTAGAAGTGGGATTACTGGGTTAAATGGAAGTTCAATTTTTAATATTTTGAGGAAACTCCATTCTCTTTCCCACAGTGGTTGCACCAGTCTGCATTCCCACCAGCAGTGCATGAGGGTTCCTTTTTCTCTGCATCTTCACTAGAACTTGTAGTTTGTTTTGTTGATGACAGCCATTTTGACAGGTGTGAGATGTATCTCATTGTTGTTTTGATTGGCATCTCTCAGATGATTAGTGACTTTGAGTATGTTTTCATATATCTCTTGGCCTTTTGTATGTCCTCTGACACTCCTTTTAACACACTGACTCATCATTTGAGGAAATCCCAAATCAATCACCAGGGCCTTGTGACTCAATGAACTGCTATCTGTTAAGTCCGATCAAATAATTGAATTGATACCCCCTTCCCTGGGAACTGACCTTCAGGCCACTTCACAATGGACATTCCACTTGCTAAGACCGTTATCTCTCCCCTCTGTGCTTTCCCAGAATTTGGATCTGCACAGAGAATTCTCCATGCAGAAAAAGCCTGCCTAGAGTCCTTTAAAAACCTCTGACTCCTGTCTTTCTGTGCTGGTGCCATTTTGGGGCTCAGCCCATCTGGTATCCAAATGACCTAATCCTATATGATAAAAGCATAATATGCAAATCAGCCGAACAGCAGAATGACTAGTCAGCAGGGTGTGGGGCAAGCGAGCAGGCTGTACCAGGCCAGCCAAGGTGCTTGCCAGAAGGCAGAGGGAGGGAACGGTCATAAGGGGGGGAGTTGGCGACCAACCGTGGCTGAGGGGCAATTGGGGGCCCGCCTGGTCGTCTCCCAAAGAGGGAGGCCACCAGCGTGGCTGTGGTAGGGTGATGGGGATGGTGCTGGGCTGATCCCACAGAGATAGGCCAGGCAAAGGTCACAGTGGGGTGATGGGGGTGGCGCCATCCCCTGATCCTGATTGGCCCACGAGGTCACCTCCCACAGAGGGAAGCCAGACTGTGGCTTAGGCCTGCTCCCCGTGGGACTCTTGAACTGTGAGAGGGTGCAGACCAGGCTGAGGGACCCCCTTACCAGTGCACATATTTTCATGTACCAGGCCTCTAGTCTATATATAAAAGCCTAAGCAACTGTTACAACTTGTCTACCAACCAACCAGTCGCTATGACATGCACTGACCACCAGGGGGCAGATGCTCAATGCAGGAGTTGCCTCCTGGTGCTCTGTGCATTCTCAAAGCCAACCTCCCGCATCCAGCCAACCTCTCACAGTTCCTTCCCCCAGCCGGCCAGCCCTGATTGGCCCCAATCGGGACTGGGCAAGATGGCCCCGATTAGCCCCGATCCCCCGCCAGGCCGAGGGACCCCACCGTGCACAAATTCGTGCACCAGGCGTCTAGTAAATTCGTAATTCTTTAGCCCCTTTGGCCCATGTGTTCCTCCTTTGGCGACCCTAACACTATCAACAAACCACTAGCCCTGGCCACTGTGGCTCAGTTGGTCAGGTGCTGTCCTATGCAGCAAAAGGTTGCAGATTCAATTCCAGGTCCAGACATTTGCGCAGGATGTGCACTTGATCCCTGGTCTGGGACATGTGGAAGGTTGTTTTGCTTTACTTCGATGTTTCTTTCTTTCTTTCTCCCTCTCCCTTCCTCTCTCTCTAAAAAAACAAAACAAACAACAACAAAAAAAACAAGCAAACAAACAAAAACATTAAATATCTTTAAACTGTATTTACTGCTGTGTAAAATGCAAATAATATTTACATTATATGCATGTGCTGAAGAATAAATTTAATTTAGTTAATAACACCTGTAAAGAGTTTAGAACCACAGAACTGTTTGGTGATTGTGACAACAGGGACCCAGCACACGTGGGGTTTGGCCCCACACTGTGAAACAGAAGGAAGTGGCAAATCATTGCTGTGTTTTTCTATTCTTTCCCCCCGCCCCTCTTCCTTTTTCATTTTACTGAGCTGAATAAAATGAAATTGAATGCTTTTATGCAAGTATTCAAAAAGAAACTGACCACACATCAAAACAAGACATGCTGGTAACCATCGGTGACTAGAATGCACAAGTAGGAAATCAAATGTCAGAATCAAATGTCATGGGTAAATTTGGACTGGGGGTCAGAAACAAAGCAGGAAAACAGCTCATAAAGTTCTGTGAGACCAACCAGTTTTTCCATCACAAACACATGCTTCACACAACCAAAAAGACAAGTGTCTACAAGGACATCAGCAGACGGCTAATATAGAAGGAAATGGACTTTGTAATTGGAAGCAGAAGATGTATCTCCTTTTAAAAAATTACTCTTCCAGGTAATTTTTTAAAGAAATATACAGTGGATTATTGCGACATTCTGTCTGTAACTAACTCTCAAGTAGTTCAGACAGAGAAAGATAGTATGTGGTAAAATAACATTACAGGAATTTTGTATTTTTGGCCAAGTTTGTGAGGAATGGATATTAATTCTTCTTTCAAGGTTTGGTAGAAATCACCAGTGAAGCCATTGGGGCCTGAGCTTTTCTTGGTGGTAGTTTCAACCTCTTTACTTGTTACAGGTCTATTCAGATGAGCTATTTCTTCTTGAGGCAGTTTCAGTAGTTTGTGTCTTTCGAGGAATTTGTCCATTTTTAACCTAATTTGTTGGCATACAGTCGTTCACAGTATTTCCTTATAATCTTTTTTTATTTCTGTGATGTCAATAGTACTGTCCTCTTTTTCATTCCTGATTTTAGTAATTTGAGTCTCCTGTCTTCTCTTCATGGCCAATTTAGCTAAAAGTTTGTCAAAATTGCTGGTGTTTTCAAAGAACCAGCTTTTGTTTTCACGGATTTTTTTCTATATTTTCCCATTATCTATTTCATTAATATCATTTACATAAATCTCTATTTTTTTCCTTTTGCTTGCTTTGGATTTAGGTGGCTCTTATTTTACAGTGTCTTAAGGTGAAAGGATATTAATTGAGATCTGTTGTTTTCTTAGTGGTGCTCCAGGGCATGTACTTCAGTCTGTTCTCTATCTATGACTCTATTTTGTTTGTTAGTTTATTTTGTTCATTAGATTACACATATAAGTACAATCATATGGTATTTATCTTCCTCTGAGTGGCTTATTTCACTTAGCATAATACTCTCAGGTCCTCAGAGGGGAGGGGGATTGAGAGATTGACTGAAAAAGGTGAAGAAAATAAGGAAAAAAACTTACAGATAACAGTATTTTGATAACTAGAGGCAAAGGGGGGTGGAAAGGTAGAAGAGGATAAAGGGGGCTAAACGGTGACAGCAGGAGACTTGGCTTTGGGTGGTAAACATACAATACAATATACAGGTGATGTATTACAGAATTGTACACTTGAAACCTATATAATTTTATTTACCAATGTCACCCCAATAGATTCAATAAAATTAAAAGGAAAAAGAATATACCTGGAATTTTGCCAAATTAATTCCAGTGAGATACAGAACTATTACTCCTGAAATTATATTCCCTTCCCCCCTTTAGTGCTATTTTTTACATATATATTACAAATTACATCTGTATATGTAACAACCCCAACAATACATTTTGAAAGTTATTAACTTATATAATTTTATGTCTTGAAAGAAGCTGAAGGAGAAAGAATAAATGCATAGGGCTTGTTTTATTAGCTTTCCGACTTACAATTTCTGGTTCTCTTTATTCCTATGAGTTCACCTTACTATCAGGTATCATATCTGTATTCTGTTATTGCTAAATACACTACATTTAAGTATGTCATGGGCCCTGCAATACAATTGTTGTATACAATTGCTTTTTAAACCAGTTAAGAGAAGAAAGGAAAATAAAACTGCATTTATACTGTCTTATAATTACACAATTCCCTTAGTGCTGTTCTTTGTTTTTCTACATGGATTTGTGTTACCATTTGAAGTCACTTGCTTCCTCCCTGAAAACCTCCTTTTGTGTTTTTTTCTACAGTCAATTTGCTAGAAATAAAGTTTCTTCAAGTCCCCACACTGTTTCAAATAAAGTCAGTTCTTTGGGGGAGAACTTCAGAGATCTCTGTGATTATGCACTGCCTCTCTCCCTGGACAAATATCTCTGAGCCACTGCTCCTCCCCTGGGCAGGGGTGGTAGCCTCTGGTCTTCCCCACTTGCCTCTCCCAGCTTGGAAACGCCTTCCTACAAGTGGGGCAGAGGGAGGGTGATCAGGCCAGGCAATCTCAGCCTGCTATGCATCAGCCATAGCCTTCACTCTATGAGTGGGCCTGGGTGCAGATTGGGAGCCCCAGCCGCCAGTGTCTGCAACTCAGTTTTGGAGAGGATGAGAAATACTGGTGGCCTGCCTCTCTCAGCAACATACCTTACCCTGCTTGAAACAGGGGAAAGGGAGCCACATCTTGTTGACCACACTCACCAGGCACCAGCAATGGAGCTTTTGTCAAACTGAACTGTAAGATTAGAGTCACTCAAGGAATTAGGCAGACACAGTGAGCAAGCAGGAGGGAAGTTTATTAGAGGGAATGGGGGGATGGAGCCACAACAGGAGAAGGTTAGCACTCAGTCTCCGCTGTCCTTGGGGTTGAATTTTATGTGCAAAACCGCAAGGGGCGGAGGCTGGGGGGATATAAGTGTTCTAGTGTGATAAGATGGAGTCTTTTGTCCTTCAACACAATTAGTGCTGGCCCTTGAGGCTGAGGGCTGTAAGCTGCCATTGTTATCCTTGGCCTGCTGTCTCTCCCTCCATGCGACTGCCTCCTGTTGCACCAGATAGGGTGACCACAGGTTGTTCCATGAAAGTCCTTCGGGACTTTCTAGTCCACCTGAGACAAATGTCCTCTGCTGGCCTGACATGAACTAGTTACAAAATCCTGTGAAATCCATGTACCCTCCCGTTTTCATAGCTTGCAGAAATTCCTTTCATGGTTCTTGAGTCACAGTGGCTCTTTACTCAGTGCTTTCAGTTTCCATTACTCTAAATCCTTCCTTTCTAGTTAAGTACTTTAGAAAGTCAGGACAGCCACGTCACAGCAGAGTTTAAATAAAAGCCCAATCATCTCATCCAGTGAAAGGCAGAGAAGAAACCACTGCAACCTACACTGAGGAGAAAAAACAGGTAAGAACTATTTTCTCATCAAAGCAGCTTTCTCCCCACATCTACAGGAACTTGTACTCTGAGAAATGCAGTCCAGGATAAGGTGGGGGCAGGGTGGGAGAGATTTATAAGGGTCAGTTCGTTTTCCAAAGAACGATGAGCATGAAGATAAGGTTGAAGCAGAGCCTGTGTGGGACAGACTGTGAGGTTCAGTCCCATCGATATCAGGCGGCAGCAATCCCTGTGTCACTACTGTGCCTGGAGGAATTAGGCAGCAGCAGACATGGGGCTAAGCTCAGAGTTTGAAATGCATTAGGCTTGTCTTTCTTTTTGCCAACATTGTGTTCGATGCAGACACAGTTAAATTACCATTGTCTTTGAGGGAACTTGCTCAATTCTGATCTGACTGCAGCTGACACACTGAAAGGGCTACAGATACGTTATTTTCATGAGAAAGAGGCATAGAAAATGAGATGCAGCATAAACAGCCACCTGACACTGTTAAAAAAGAAAGAAAAACCAGAAACTCAGAGTGAAAGATGAAGATTCACAAAAATACCAGACATTTCAATCATACCGATGAGCTTTGTTTCTGGTTGCCATATGTGAGGAAGGATGGGGGCCGGGTGAAAATGGGGAAGGGATTAAGAAATACAAATTGGCAGTTACAAAACAGTCAAAGGGATGTAAAGTAAAGCCTAGAGAATATAGTCAGTAATCTAAAATAATAAAAGGGCAATATGTTAATTAGACCAGATATCATTCCAGACATCCTTCCTAATGAAGCCGGGGCTGGAGGGAAGCCAGCCCGGGTCCTGAGTGCCTGCGGGCGGCCCAAGGGAAGCCAGCTTGGGTCCTGGGTGCCTGCGGGCGCCCCAAGGGAAGCCAGCTTGGGTCCTGGGTGCCTGCAGGTGGCCAGAGGACGTAAGCCCAGGTCTCAGGTGCCGGAGGGATGCTGGTGCTAGCAGCCGGGTGAAGGAAGGCCTACTACTCTCGCATGAATTTTTGTTCATCGGGCCTCTAGTCTATATAATAAAAGCCTAAGCAACCATTACTGCAGAACGACCAGAATGACCAGTTGCTATAATGCGCACTCACCACCAGGGAGCAGAGACTCAACACAGGAGCTGCCCCCTGGTGGTCCGTGTGCTCCCATAGCCAACCTCGCACAGCTGACCAACCTCCTGCGACCCCTTCCCTAGCCAGCAGGCCAACCTCTGCAGCCCTTCCCACTCCCATCTGGCCAATCTCCTGGGCCCCTTCCCCTGTCCGGCCGGCCCCAATAAGCCCAGATCAGGACTCAGTGAGACGCTCTGATGAGCCCGATCGCTGGCCAGACTGAGGGACCCCACCCATGCACAAATTCGTGCACCAGGCCTCTAGTAATGTAATAATTATGTATGCTGACATGTAGATACTAGACCCATAGAAGAGATCCTTTTCAGGTATACAAATGTCTAACCACTATGTAGTACACTAAAACTCATATTGTTGTGGGGTTGAACCCTGGAGTCAAAAATAAGACCACCAGAGGCTGCTGATTGATTAAAAAAAAAGCAGGCAAGGATTTATAGAACTGGCCAGGACGGCCGCGAGAGCACCACACGCAGGTGGCCACCCTCACGACTGCGCTGTCCCAGGTGTAGGCAGCCCTTTTAAAGATCCAAACCACAAAAATTTTCCTTTGTTCTAAATTCTAAAGTCTGGGAACAGCCTGCAGGGGGGTTCCCAGCCCCTGCTGGACATTATTGGAATGTGGCCCTATCTTGGGAAAGCAGGTTTTTACAGAAGCAGAACCAAGCGGAGTCAGTAATCTCTAAAGGTTATCTACAGTTTCTACCCCTGGCGCTACTGAGTCGGTGGGAATCCATCTCCTGTAGTCCTGGTCCACAGGCACAGGAAAATTACCTCTGTGAGTCTCCAGGTCCCAGTCTGGAAGCTGAGGTAACCACCCTATTGTCCAAGCAAGCAAGTGTGTACAGAAGCCAGAATAGCAGGGTTAAAATTCAAACAGCAGTTTTTACCTAAGTATGGTTGCTACCATACTTCAATATAATATTGATCATCAACTGTAATTTAAAAAATAACAATTTTTAAAAAAATAAAATAAAATAAAAAATAGCCCCAGTCCACTAGATGCAATTTCTTTAGGGACAACTTCTTTCTTACCCCTTGCAAGTAGAATTTTGCCCCACTACATTACTAAAAAGTTTTCTCTTTAATGAACCTGCATTGCTAAAGCCAACATTTTGTTTACGTGACCTCTCTGTGCTCTCAGGTAGAATTGCTCTTGCTTTCTGGAAACTGCCTCTGAATTTCTTGGCTCTGCATGAACTTTACTCATCACCTACTTGTCTGACAACCCTCTGTCTCTCTCTCCTTTCAGCTCTTCCTCTCCCTCTCCTCCCCAGTATTCTCCCCTCCTGTCTTCTTCCTGCTTCTCCTTCTCCTCTACCAAATGAAAAAACAGAACAAAACAGAAAACCTACAAGTGTATGACTGGAAATATATTTTCATTGAACAACCTAGGCTCTCCTGATCTTTTAATCCATATTTCATAGCCTTTCGTTCCCTTACACCACACACATGTACACACAAACATGGTTTTTGGCAACATTCAGTATTTGCAGTTGTGCAGTCTTACCCCCTTTTAGTTGGAGGCTAATTTTTTGTGAAGCTAATGAAGTTAATGTATAGGGACCCTTGCACAAGCCCATATCAAGGCTTTGGGCAGGTCCCTAGTCATGTTTTTCATACAGTAATACATTTTTATAAAATTAGCAAATGTAAGTTTATTGGTCCACTTCCAGAATAGCAGTATAAACAGTTCTATGAACCCTCACTTCTGCAAAATAAGAACAACTAGTAGAAAAAACACACATTTCATATCTGTGAAAAATGCCCTGCCTGTTTTTGCACAGTGTCAACCCTTGGATGAAGGGTGGATTGAATGTTTGTGGTGGGGGCATGTGCAGGAGGCAACCAATCCAAGTGTCTGTTTCACATCGATGTTTCCTCTCTCTGTCTCGCCCCCCTCCCTCCCACTCTCCCTAAAAATCAATCGAAAAATATCCTCCAATGAGGATTACCAACAAAAAAAATTGGTGAAAATTGTCCAAAGAGCATACATCAAATGATGAAACATTTATTCCCAAAAGTTTTTATTCATAGTAGAATTAATTAACAAATAAATATTAAATTCCTTACATATGGCCAGGATATAAACTACTCTCTGAACCCTATTCTATTTTATATTTCATGTCTAGCAAATAAATTTTTTATATATTTTTATTGATTTCTAGAGAGAGGGAGACGGAAAGGTGGAAACATCAATAATGAGAGAGAAACATTGATTGGCTGCCTCCTATGCATCCCCTACTAGTGAAACCCAGGCATGTACCCTGACCAGGAATTGAGCCCTGACCTCCTGGTTTATGGGCCCACGCTCAACCACTGAGCCAGACCAGGTGGGCTCTAGTATGAATATTTTATTGAGAATCTAAAAAGAAAGTTTTCTATGGTAAATTAAAGATTTTGTTCTTGAAAGTGTTTAAATGTTGATTTCCTTGTCATACCAATATTTTTTAATGTACTCCTTCAATTGCACTTCTGTAACTTTCTAAAATAATACAAATATTCCCCTCATCCATCTCACTGTTGACACAGAACTTCTGGCCATGTTGGGGAATTTTATGACTCTACCATCTGGATCAAAATAACCTGGTGAAAGTTCTTGATCTACTTAGAATGGAAGTTCTAATCCATCCCATCTCCTCACTTGCAGATAAGGTGACACCCTGGACATGGACTCAGACATCCAGATGCCAGGCCCGGTGTGCCTCATTGAGAACACTGACAAACAACTAGTGGTTAACCCAGAAGCTTTGAAGATCCTGTCTGCCATCACACAGCCTGTTGTGGTGGTGGCCATTGTGGGTCTCTACCGCACAGGCAAATCCTACCTGATGAACAAGCTGGCTGGGCAGAAAAAAGGTGAGGGGCACCAGCTAAGCTCTGCCAGATCCCTTCTCTCCACCCACACTCCCAGCTTTGAGTACGGTGTTACAAGAAGAGCAAGGTAGAGATGGGGAGGCATATTGAAAGCGAGCTTTTAATCTATAGTTATGCTCTTAACTTTACTATGATCTGAAAGAGCCAACTCACTGTCTCTTCCCACTTTGCCTTAATTTCCCTTTTAAAAGCATAAATTTGTATTCTTTTCCTAGAATTCTATATTTAATTTTTTAAAGAATCACCATATCGTTTTCT
Organism: Cnephaeus nilssonii; assembly: GCF_951640355.1. Lineage (NCBI taxonomy): Eukaryota > Metazoa > Chordata > Mammalia > Chiroptera > Vespertilionidae > Cnephaeus > Cnephaeus nilssonii. The sequence goes on from NC_137078.1 coordinate 37,282,883, forward strand.
ACAGCAAATGTAGCATTTTACAATTCTCCCAGAAATGCACAGGATTCTAATTTCTCCACATTTTTGCCAATACCTGTTATTTTGCTGTGTGTGTGGTGTTTTTTGTTGTTGTTTGTTTTTATTGACTTCAGACAGGGAGAGAGAGATATAGAAACATTAATAATGAGAGAGAAACATTGATTGTCTGCCACCTGCAAGCCCCACACTGGGGATCAAGCTCACAACCCAAGCTGGGAATCGAACCATGAACTCCTGGTTCATAGGTCCACACTCAACCACAAGCCACAAGCCAGGCTGTTATTTTATTTTTTTGATAGTGATCATCCTAATGGTGTCAAATACCATCTCATTGTGGTTTTGATTTGCATTTCCCTAATAGCTAGTGCTATTTATTATCTTGTTATGTGATTATTGGTTATTTGTATTTTTCTTTAAGGAAATGTCTGTTCAAGTCCTTAGCTCACTTTTTAATTGGCTTGTTTGTTTTTTTGGGTTGCATTGCAGGACTTCTTTATATATTCTGGATATCAATCCCTTAACTAAGAAATATTTTCCCCCATTCCATAGGATAACTATGAAACTCTGTGATAGTATCCTTTGACCCACAAAAGTTTTAATTTTGAATCCAACTTATCTATATTTCTTTCGTCGTTTATGCTTTTGGTGTCATATCCAAGAAATCATTCCACATTCAATATTATGAAGTTTTCTCCCTATGTTTTCTTCTATGAAATTTATAGTTTTAGCTCTTACATGTAGGTCTTTGAACTATTTTGGTTAATTTTGTAGAAGGAAAAGCTTTCTCTCTTGGACCATAGAGTGTGATGCTGGCTGAAGGATTTTCATATATAACTTTTATAACGTTGAGTTAGTTTTCTTTTAGTCCTAATTTGTTAATGTTTCTATAATAAAGAAGGTGTTAAATGTTTTTATGTATTGGATATTTGAATTTCCCTGTTTCTCTGTAAAATCAATACTGATTGTAGTTTTTTATTAATGTACTATAGGCCCAGTGCACAAAATAAGTGCACGGGGGGAGGGGGGGCGGGGAGTGTCCCTTAGCCCAGCCTGAACCCTCTCCAATCTGGGACACCTGAGGCTCCATGGGTGGGTGAGGACTTGACTCTGGATCCCACAGCATGCCCCAGACTCTGAGAGGAGGAAGATTTTCATATACATTTTACTATTTTTTTTTTCATCTCTGACACTTCTATTATAGAGAAAGGGCAAATAGCAATATTAAAATATTTCCTCTAATTAATCTCCCTTTAATGTGCATGAATTTCGTGCACCGGGCCACTAGTACATATATAATAGAATATTATAGTCATAACAGAAATAGGAAACCTTGCCATTTGCAGCAAAATGGTTGGACCTTAAGAGCATATACTAAGTGAAATAAGTCAGAACAGAGAAAGATGAATCCTATATGATCTTACTTACATGTGGATTCAAAAAACCCAGCCAATTTTTAAAAATATATTTTACTAGAGGCCCAGTGCACAAAATTCATGCATGGGGAGGGGTTGTCCCTCAGCCCAGCCTGCACCCTCTCCAACCTGGGACCCCACGAGGGATGTCCAACTGCCTAAATGGGCAGTCGGACAACCCTCTCACAATCCAAGACTGCTGGCTCCCAACTGCTTGCCTGCCTGCTTGCCTTCCTGATTGCCCCTAACCACTTCTGCCTGCCAGCCTTATCACCCCCTAACCATTCCCCTGCCAGCCTGATTGATGCTTAACTGCTCCCCTGCCAGCCTGTTTGCCCCTAACTGCCCTCCCCTGCAGGCCTGGTCCCCCTCAACTGCTCTCCCCTGCAGGCCTGGGTCTGCCCCCCCCCACCCCCCGCCCCGCAAACTGCCCTTTCCTGCAGGCCCGGTCACTCCCGACTTCCCTCCCCTGCCAGCCTGGTCACCCCTAACTGCCCTTCCCTGCAGGCTTGATCACCCCCAACTGCCCTCCCTTGCAGGCCTGGTCCCTCCTAATTGCCCTCCCCTGCTGGCCATCTTGTGGTGGCCATCTTGTGTCCACATGGGGGCAGAATCTTTGACCACATGGGGGCAGCCATCTTGTGTGTTGGAGTGATGGTCAATCTGCATATTACTCTTTTATTAGATAGGATAGAGGCCTGGTGCATGGGTGGGAGCCAGCTGGTTTGCCCTGAAGGGTGTCCCGGATCAGGGTAGGGGTTCCCTTGGGGCGTGGGACAGCCTAGGCTAGGGGCCTGTGGTGGTTTGCATACTGGCCACGCCCCCTGGTGACCCAAGTGGAGGCCGTGGTATCTGGGGTTTATTTATCTTCTACAATTGAAACTTTGTAGCCTGGAGCAGAGCCCAGCCTTCTGCTTGCTCCTTGGCGGCAGCCATTTCTGTTGGGATTTATGTATCTTGTATAATTTAAACTTTGTAGCCTTAAGCCAAGGCCTGGGCTGGCCTGGGCCAGCCAGGGTGTGTGGAAAGCTTAGCTTCCTCCATGGCCGGGGGCAACCCTAGCCTCCTGCTCTTCCAGCTCCATGGCTGCTGCCATTTCTGTTTGGATTTATGTATCTTCTATCATTAAAACTTTGTAGCCTTGAGTGGAAGCCTAGGCCGGCAAGGGCAGGCAGAAAGCTTGGCTTCCTCCATCGCCAGGGAAACCCAAGCCTCCCTCCTGCTCTCTGTGGCCATAGCCATATTGGTTGGGTTTATTTGCATATTCGCTCCTGATTGGCGGTGGGCATGGCTTGTGGGTGTGGCTTGTGAGTGTAGCATAGTGATGGTTAATTTGCATATTACTCTTTTATTAGGTAGGATTTTTATTGATTTCAGAGAGGAAGGGAGAGGGAGAGAGAGTTAGAAACATCAGTGATGAGTGAGAATCATTGATCAGCTGCCTCCTGCACACGCCACACTGGGAATGGAGCTCATAACCAGGGCATGAACCCTGCCCCATAGTGGAACCATGACCTCCTGGTTCTTAGGTCAACGCTCAACCTCTGAGCCTTGCCAGCCAGGCCACTGGTTATAGTCTCTTCTTACCTTGATTATGTTTACATTTATCTTCATTTTAAGACACATCTGCTATGAAAACTCAACTCCCTCCCTCTCCTGTCCCCCTGAAGGCTTCTCTCTGGGCTCCACGGTTCAGTCTCACACCAAAGGCATCTGGATGTGGTGTGTGCCTCACCCTAAGGAACCAAACTACACCCTAGTTCTGCTTGACACTGAGGGGCTGGGAGATGTAGAGAAGGTAAGTATTAAAGATTTAATTTGGACACAATCTCCTCATTTCTGGGTATTTTCTACACTATTTAATTTTTTTTTTTTCTTTTTTAAAATTTTATTATTTTAATTTTTATTCAAATAAGAGCTGGCATTAAACCATATGTGTTTTTTTCATTTCTGTTTACATGCTAAGAGACTAAGTTTTGTAATCAGGGATAAAGAAAATATAAGGCAGAATCCTAGAAGAGCATAGTGGTCACTAGATAGTATTCTAATTATTAACAAGAGGCTATAAGCTAAACCAGTTAACACAGATGCATAAAGGTACAACAAACAAAATCAGCCATGAGTCCTATCCTACAGACAACTTTAATTAAGGATCAATGTTCAGAAGTCCTAAACTGTCGTGGGGATTTAAACTCTGTCATTAACACAGTGGCCTTAGCAAATTATTTCACTTTTTTTACCCTCAGCTTTCTGATCTGTAAAACCAATGCAAATGGTCTATATTTGCCTCATAGTATTGTTTTGACTATTGAATAAGAATGGAAAGTGTTAGGTGAATAAAAATTACTAGATAAAATAGCTATAAGTATCATTACTCTTACATAAGTCAATTTTGCTGTAAAAACATAGAGAAAATCTAATTACATTTAAGGCTTTAGAGTGCCCACCAATCTGAACTATTTGTTTTGCAATTATCTGCCAATGGTCATAAGAGGTCTTAGTGAGAATACGTGTTACCAAAAATACTAATCAGAAGAGTATTCAAAGTCCAAGTCTTACTAACAATCATTTTCTTTTGGATTTGTTTTCCTCTTATGTCATTAATCTAAAAAAAGCCACTGGACTAAATGAGCATCCGTTTAATACTGCTGATCTGGAAAGTGCCATGAGAACAAATCATAATCCTGGCCCAAATGTGTTCTGATTTCCAGGGAGACAACCAAAATGACTCCTGGATCTTTGCCCTGGCAATACTGCTGAGCAGCACCTTTGTGTACAATAGCATGGGGACCATAAACCAGCAGGCCATGGACCAACTGCAGTATCCTTTTTGTGATCCAGAACAGCATAAAAATCAGAAGGTAGGTGCCAAGAACCAATTCCAGCATGTAATAATTTCAAGAGTTTCGCCAAAAGGTTGGTGAAGCTTGGGTGGCTCAACAATGGCTGAGCCACATATGTAGTTTACCTGTTGGAAACAGCTAAGGCACTTCCCCCAAACCTGAATAGGATTATTGTTAACTGATAGCTCAGGATATTTTATTGCCTCCTGTTGGTCAAACACCTGAACAGCTGTAGGCTATTCCCCAAACTGACAATGCTTCTCTACCCTTTGATACCGTTGATACTGTACCCTTGAAGTGTATTATCTCCACCTTGCCTTGGGATAAATTGTGTTGAATAAAAGCAGGTTCCTGAGTGAAGGAGGAGAGTCTCCAGTTCCCTTCATCTGAAGCTCCTCTGACCCCCAATGCCTTTCAAAAATAACTTTTGTCATCCTTGGACTCCTTCTTGAATCTACACGCAGCCCCTTTCTCCAGAATGCTGAATCTTTTGTAAGGCTGGGAAAAGAACCCCAGCAGGGATCCCTGTAGTTAAAAACCAGCTCCCACAATGTGAATCCTAGAGAATAAAGCACCAAAAGAGAAAGTATAAAAAATAACTCAAGGGCAGGAAGAATTAACACTTGAGTTAGAAACAAAGCAAAAACAAAAGTTTGGAATATGTGGGACTAATATGGGATGAGAGGCACTGTTCATTTACATCATTTTCCTTAGTTTGCTACTCAGCTATGTGACAGAGCTGACAGATAAAATAAGGGCAAAATCTTCACCTGATGAAAATGAGGTTGAGGATTCAGCTGACTTTGTGAGCTTCTTTCCAGATTTTGTGTGGACGCTGAGGGATTTTTCCCTAGAATTGGAAATAGATGGGCAACCCATCTCAGCAGACAAGTACCTGAAGAATTCACTCAAACTCAAGCAAGGTAAAGGGGACTGAGAACTGATTATTGGGAATCACAAGCCATTAGAAACCATCATCTTTTATGTTTCTACTTAGTGCTTTTACATGTATAGTTTTCTACTTCTTCTCAGCTGCTGAGTTCTAATAATTAATGATTTCTTAATATCTAAGTTCATAGATTTCATTTTGAATTATCTTCTCCCCTGTTCTAAGAACAAGTTTCTTTTTCTTTCACCTTTCCCTGTACTGTGATCAGTTTCATTTTTATCTCCCTGCTTAGGGCTTGTGATGCTATAATTACCAAAGAATATGGAGTAGAGTGGGCATTTATTTAAAGAAAATAGATTAAAGCATAACAATGCACTAGGTCAGGGGTTGGCAAACTATAGCCCACAGGCAAATGATGGCCAATCCAGCTTGCCAGCTATCGTACAAATAGGTTTTACTGATTGAATACTATGTAGATGGTCCATGGCTGCTTTCATGCTATAATAGAAGAATTGAATATGAGGAAAAGAAACCACCTGACCTGCAAAGCCTAATATATGTACCATTTGGACATTTACAGAAAAAGTTTCCAAGCCCCTCTTTAAGCAAAGCCCTTTTTTATCTCTCTCCAGGTACCAGTCCTAAAGACAAAAATTTTAACCTGCCCCGACTTTGTATCCGAAAGTTCTTCCCAAAGAAGAAATGCTTTATCTTTGATCGGCCCACTGAAAGGAAGAAGTTAGGCCAACTTGAGACAATGCATGATGATGAGCTGGACCCTGAATTTGTGCAACAAGTTGCTGACTTCTGTTCCTACATCTTTACCAATTCCAAAGTCAAAACCCTTTCAGGAGGCATCCAGGTCAATGGACCCCGTGAGTCCTCTTCCCAGTCATTACTCTCACTGTTAAGACTAAAGGAAGGTGGAATAGCATCCACCTAGATTCAGCTTTAAAAAATGCAAATCTATTACTATTACTGTGGTACATTCTAGATGACACAACATTTCTAACAGATTTTATTAGTCAGATTTCGTGGGTGAGAAAATATATTAAAGGACAAACAATAAAGCCCTATTGCTTAAAGTTGCCCTAATAAGCTGGACCTGTACTATTCCATATAATAGCTACTAGACAAGTGTAGTAGCTACATTTATCTAAAATTAAATGTAGACTAATTAGAATTAAAGAAGATTAACAGTTCTGATTACAAGGCTAGGGGCTGCAATATTGGGCAGCACATACAGCACATGACCATCATCACAGAAAGTTCTCTTGGACAGTGTTCTTCTGGAATGAATAAAATGGAGGACTCCTTTTTAAATTTATTTTTAGTTTTTAAATTCTCATCCAAGGCTTTTTTCCATGAATTTGAGAGAGAGAGAGAGAGAGGTGAGAGAGAAACGTTAATCAGTTGCCTCCCACAAGCACCCCAACTGGGTATTGAACCCACAACCTAGGTGTATGCCCTGACCAGGAACCAAACCCACAGCTTTTTAGTGCATGGGACGACGCTCCAACCAACTGAGCCAACTGGCCAGGGCAGAGGACTTCTTTTTAATTGTTTCAAAAATATTGATTTTATAAATGCTTACCAAGGACCAGAACTGATGATAGAGACATGAATGAGAGGTACATTTCCTATCCTAATGTTGCTTGAGGGTAAAGCACATGCACTCTATAAACACAGGTATGATACCTAGAACAGAGGTTCTCACCCTTTGATATGTATCCATAAAAGCCAAGATCCCGCCAGAGGATTTAATTCAGTTGATCTGGAACAGAGGCTGACAGTCTGCATTTCTAGGAAACTTCTAGTTGCTGCTGAGGACATAGATGCTGTGACCAAATGAGTGTTGAGAGATATCACCAGATTTATAGAAGATGGATTGTTTCCTCACCCCACCTACAACAAATGTTATATTTTGTTCTCTATTTGTAGGGCTGGAGACTCTGGTGCTGACCTATGTCGATGCCATCAGCAGTGGGGACCTGCCCTGCATGGAAAACGCAGTCCTAGCCTTGGCTCAGATAGAGAACTCGGCTGCAGTGCAAAAGGCCATTGCCCACTATGACCAGCAGATGGGTGAGAAGGTGCAGCTGCCCACAGAAACCCTCCAAGAGCTCCTGGATCTGCACATGGCCAGTGAGAAAGAGGCCATTGAAGTCTTCATGAAGAATTCCTTCAAGGATGTAGACAATGTATTTCAAAAAAAATTAGCGGTAATTTTTTTTTCTTATGTTTATATGGATTAGGGTCTCAGAAAGCAAAGTACTACTAGAAAATAAAATGGGTATTTATCAGGAGAGAAGGAATTCCTACTAGACTTCAAAATAACAAAAAACACTATTTGTTATTATTATTGTAAGAAGAACAAATCCTATATAATAAAAGCCCAGCCCTAGCCGGTTTGGCTCAGTGGATAGAGTGTCGGCCTGCAAACGGAAAGGTCCCAGGTTTGATTCTGGTCAAAGGCACATGTCCAGGTTGTGGGCTCAATCCCCAGTAGGGGGCTTGCAGAAGGCAGCTGATCAATGATTCTTTCTCATTATTGATGTTTCTATCTCTCTCTCTACCTCTTCCTACCTTTCTGAAATCAATAAAAATATATTTAAAAAACACAAAATAAAATAAAAATCCAGCAACCATAACAGCAGAACGACCAGAACAACCACTTGACCATTCACTATGAGGTGCACTGACCACCTCCTGGTCCCTTTCTCCGGCCTACAGGCTCCAATCGTCAATAGCAAACAGGGACCCAGTGTGGGTTGGCAAGGGATGCAGGCAGTGCCAGGCCAATGCTCCTGCCCCACTGGTCACCCCACACACCTAGGGCAACATGCCGCTGTGATGGGGCCGGTGAACAGGCAGGAATACTGACCTCTCAGTCCCTTCCTCCGGCCATCAGGCTCCCATCATTGGATGGCAAACAGGAAACCGGAGTGGGTGGTGGCAGGGGGTGGGGCTGGCTGCCAGCAGCCAGGGAAGATGGCGCTGATCACAGGTTAGGCCTAGGGACTGTACGTGTGCACAATTTTGTGTGCCGGGCCTCTAGTTTTATTATGATTGACTTAAAGTTTTGAACATTTTTTCCCCCTTTCATGCATAAAGCAATATATTCCTCATAATTTAGTTAAATGCATGCAGGTAACAGACCTTTTCATAAAGTTACATGCTTGCTATTAACAGACCGATTTAATATTATAGCCAAAAGCAAAGAAAGCTGTAGTCTTAGTTATCTTCAACAGGTTTATATTGAGTCACATTTATTCCATATGCAATTGCTGTTCCAATTTGAAAAGCAGAAGTTTCTTTCTAAAGGTGTATGTGTAGGAGTAGAGAACCTAGTCCTGACCTATGTCAATGCCATCAGCAGTGGGGACCTGCCCTGCATGGGGAACACAGTCTTGTCATTGGTCCAGATAGAGAACTCGGCTGCAGTGAAAAAGCCGTGGCCCACTATGACCAGCAGATGGGTAGCATAAATGCTAACATAAAGCTAGCAATCTCTGCCATGAACTTCTCCTCCAAGGAGAAAGGGACTTCAGTAGAAAGATATGATCAGGAGTAAGGATATAGTCCTGCTGAGGTGCCTGTAAGTTGTACAGTGATCACAAACTTGGTTTTGAGAAGCCTTTCCAAAAATCCTGAGGTTGAGCTAATATTTTCTCTGTACTCTTTCTACTTCCTATTTTCACATTAAAGGCCCAGCTAGAAAAAAGGCGAGATGACTTTTATAAAGAGAATATGAAAGCATCATCGGATCGCTGCTCAGCTTTACTTAAGGATATCTTCCATTCTTTAGAAGAAGAGATAAAGCAGGGGGTTTATTCTCAACCAGGAGGATATCATCTCTTAATGCAGACTGTGAATGAGATGAAGAAAAAGTATCTTCAGGAACCCAGGAAGGGAATACAGGTAACCAGCATTTATCTGTCTCTGTTTCTCCCCTCAACCCCACACTTCCCTTCCTCCCAGTCTCCCTCCACTTCCTTTCCTGGGATCTGCTCTCTCCACGATGGCTTCGTTCCTCACCCCATATGGGACCACAGCACCAACAGATCCAAAAGGAGAGCCCTCACTCAGAGAACAGAGACTCTCAATCTATATTTATATCAATCTCTTGCAAAGGATTCTGCTTCATTGGGTGCCAGGCTTGGCCAACATGGAGCCTGTGCCCACCCTGTGACAAGGGCACCGTGACCAGCACACAGACCAGGGCCAAGAGAAGCAATTCCTACAGGAAAAGATGGTGGGCAAATAGGAATAAGTGCTTCTAGCAATTTCCTATCACTAATGCTGTTTTCTCTGGGTCCTAGAGTGAAGAAGTCCTTCAGACATACCTGAGGTCCAAGGAGTCTGTGATTGATGCAATTCTGCAGACAGACCAGAATCTCACAGAAAAGGAAAAGGAGATTGAAGGTGAGTAGCAAGTCAAGAAAATAGATAGCCTCAACAGCTTTTATAAGTTTAAATATTTTGGCTTGGAGAAACTGGGGTCCTTAAACAAGAGCCAGATGAGCAAAGATGCCTATTACTAGCCAAGGTCAGTCTCAGTGGGGCAAATGCAGTCAGCAGCAACAATGACAGGTAAGTTTACAAAGAAGAAACAGCAAGGTGGTCACCCACATGAATTTGTCTTCTTCCTTTCCTCCTGGCAGTGCAACGTGTGAAAGCTGAATCTGCTGAGGCTGCAGCAAAAATGCTGGAGGAAATGCAAAAGAAGAATGAGCAGATGATGGAGGAGAAAGAAAAGAGTTATCAGGAACATGTGAAACAATTGACTGAGAAGATGGAGCAGGAGAGGGCCCAATTAATGGCAGAGCAAGAGAGGGCTATGGCTCTTAAACTTAAGGTATGTAATGGCATCACCTTGAGGTTTCTTTTTTTCTGTTTTCTCTACATACTCCCTAACCTGCTTGTGTGTCTTTTAGAACATGAAATCCGGAATGACATTGCTTGCCCACTTATACCTTTCACTCCTTGTCTGTCTGCCTTACTTGGAGCCTGCCTATGTCTGGTTACTTTAAAAATATATATATTTTCCTTTATCTCATATCAAGTACTTCATCAGAACATTCTTCAACCAATGGTAGCTATTATATTCTAGGCACTGTAAATATGTCTTATCTGTATCTCTTGCTTAATATTATATGAAGCAAGAATTGCTGTGCACCTATACCTTAAGACCATGGTCGGCAAACTGGCTCGCAAGCCACATGCCGCTCTTTGGCCCCTTAAGTGTGTCTATTCCACAAAATACCACGGCCTGGACGAGTCTATTTTGAAGAAGTGGCATTAGAAGAAGTTTAAGTTTAAAAAATGTGGCTCTCAAAAGAAATTTCAATCATTGTACTGTTGATATTTGGCTCTGTTGACTAATGAGTTTGTCGACCACTGCCTTAGGAGAACAAACAGAGGTTCCGAAAAGATGAGCTTTTACAGGGTTACACAGATCAGTAAGATATCTGAACCACCTTCAACTTAGAGGAATCCATAATCACTGTTTTCCTGTCACACCTGGTATAACTTGGGTTCTAAGAGAACCTCATTCCTGATTGTTTGCTATGCCCTACTCCTAGTTTGTGTAGTGAGTTCTCTGCAGAAATCCAGTGTGAACAGTTAGGGGCCTTGATGTCCTTACTTATATCCTGCTACTATTGCCACCAAGCTGTGGAAACTTAAATCAAATTCCATGATCTAAGATTCAGGCACTTCCTTTGATTTTGAGAATTTTTATTTCTGTCATAGGTATGTATATAAAGTCTGAGTGTGTGTGTGTGTGTGTGTGTGTGTGTGTGTGTAGAAGAATCTATAACATTTGAAAAGAAGCATATGATTAAGATTGCCCACATATGTTGTATAGAAGTAATGGGATTTATAATTTAATTTTATCACTATATTAGAAGGTATAAGCCAAAATCTCTCTTAGCTAAAGGAAGTTCAAGAAAAGCAATCATGCAGCTAGGATGTCCAAGAGAAAGTATAATGAATATTTATGGTATATAAAATTTCAAGAATAAATGAAATACTAAGAATGTGGAAACTAGCTAGAAGTTGAGATTTGCTTACTTCTGTACTTTATTTACTCCTTATTTGTCCCTTTTTAGGAACAGGCCATGTTACTAAAGGAAGGATTCCAAAATGAGAGCAAACAACTTCAGAGAGAAATAGAGAATCTCAAGAGAAGCATGACAAAACCATCGGACCCTTGTATCATAATCTAAAGACCTAAGGAAAAGAGCTTCCCTGGTCACTCTACTCAAGGCATAACTCAAGCAGTTTTAGAATCTAGAAAAATGTCACAACTTGAGAAAAAGTGACCTTCTTTAAGCTGATAAAAGAAATCTACTAAAAACCCTTCACCTAACATACTTAATGATAAAAAACAGAATGCTTTGCCCCATAACACGGGAGTAAAGCAAGGATGTGCAGTCTCTCCACTTCTGTTAAATAGTATAATGAAGGCTTCCTACAATATGGCAAAAGGAAGAAAGAAAGAAAGAAAGAAAGAAAGAAAGAAAGAGAGAGAGAGAGAGAGAGAGAGAGAGAGAGAGAGAGAGAGAGAGAGAGAAAGGAAGGAAGGAAGGAAGGAAGGAAGGAAGGAAGGAAGGAAGGAAGGAAGGAAGGAAGGAAGGAAGGAAAAAATAAACCTGCCTTTATTCTCACACACTATGATTATCCACATAGAAAAATCCTAGGGAAACTGCAACAAAAGCAAAAAACAGCAACAACAAAAACTCTTGGGACAATTATGTGAATTTAAAAAGGTTGGAAGATTAAAGGTCAATACACAAAAATCCACTTTCAACTGTATTTTTATATAAAAGCAATGGACTATTGGAAACCAAAAATTAAAAAACAATACCACTTACAATAGCTGTTTTTTAAAACTAGAATACTTAGGTAGAAATATAACTAAACACAATCTTCTATGCTGAAAAACATTCTAAGATCAAGGGATTATGGGATCGAGCATAAATTTCCTTAGATTCCAACTCCCTTGTAGTTTTTATGATGTTCCTTTTACTCATTGTAGAGAAGAAGGTTCAAGACCCTTATTTTTAGAGTTATCCCTGACAAAAGCATGTTCCTAGTATTTGTTAAGTTTTCCTGAGCGCTAAAAATATGTCAATTGTGGGGGGCAGGGGAGGTATGGAGAGGGTCAATAAGGAATAAAGAGGGAAAGCTGTAATAAATTCAACAATAAAGATAAATTATGTGTGTTAGGCTTTTATCCAAATAGAAAGAGGAAAAAATATGGCTCAGAACTCAGTGCCACATAATATGCCTACTACACACACACACACACACACACACACACACACACACACACACATCCTACCCTTCCCACTCACCGTGAGTTCTTTGACAGCAGGATTTCATAGAACACAAGACAGGAAAACTAACTCAGAGTTTTTTTCCTCCAAAACTATGTTCCACACAGAGTCCTTAGGGAGTTAGATGAGGCTTCATGAAAAGCAGCCATTGCTTAGGCTACAGAGATGATTCATTCAAAAAACATTGGTTGAGTATCTATTACATATTCTGCCAAGGAGTGTGTGAATGAAAGGAGCCACATGCTAACCTGACAAGCTCAGGGGAGGCCTGTGTGGCAGTCTTACAAACTCAGAGACCTAAAATAACCACAAAGATGGTCTGAAAATTAAATATTTAACTACAAACAGGTTATAGTGGGCAGTCATGTCCTAGGCCGATATTTTCTCTGACAATGATCAACTTAGATCTTTACTGAACCCATTTGCCTTTTTGCCTTTAAGATAACATATCTTGAGATGTCTGGGTAACTTCCCTTTTTCTGGAGCCCCTGGGGCACAACCAAATGTGGTAGGGACCAGGACAGATGCCTCAAATTCCTTCATTATCATGTTAATTGTTCCTGCACCCACCTAAGTGTGTGTCCCATCATTTTACTTTTTATCCAATCCCAGGGGTTTCCCACCGCTTTGCTTTATCCCACCTCCTTAACCCATCACCAATGAATTTCATGTAACCCACCTATGTCCCTCCTTTGATTGCAATGTATAAATAGAAATGTAACCCGCCATTCTTCGGAGCATTATCTCAATTCATTGAGGTTCTGCTTCCTGGCATATGTCGACAGTTTGGCTCAAATAAACTCACTGAAATTCTTTACAGGTTTCAATGGTTTTTTTCCGTTAACAAGTGGAAAAATAATTGTAGTCCCTCTCTTAAGGAGCACATAGTCTAGTGGTGAAGACAGAGATTAAATAATACAGAAAACTATATACCCAAGTAATTGAGGGGAGAGGATTTCTGATTTAGAAAGGAATTGATCTAATCCCTCTACCCCAAGATGTCTCAGATGGCTCCTTAGTACGTCTTAGGCATATTTCCATTATCAGTCATTTAGTGGGAAAAAGAAATCCAATTTTGGAGGGAGTGATAGAAGGAGAGACAGTGCCTATCACCTGGCCTCAAAAAAACTATTTAATTAACAGTGTCTCATGCTCACAGTGTCTCTCATGGAGTTGATTGGTAAAGAAATGAAGAAATGAAGAAAGCAATGGGTTCCTTCTAGTAGCCAGTATTATCACTCTTCACAGTACTTTATCACTACCTTTTATCACCAGAGTTTGTTCATGTTTATTGTTTGTCTCCCCTACTAGAATACAAGTGGGCAGGAACATAACCTATTTTGTATATCATGGACTCAGCCATCTAGAAGGGCTCCTGGCATGTAGTAAATCATACAATAAAATTTTTTAAACACACGAGTGAACTACTTAATGGTTTATCATCCCAGCACCATTCCTGATGCTTCTCCCTGAAAGTTTAACATTTGATTGTTTAATATCATATTGAATATTACAGGAATTTGATAGTTATCTAAATTCTTATACTATTTAGAGTACAGTCTTCTCCCTCTCCCTCTCTGTCTCCATAAAGGATTTCTTCCTTATTCCTTCTTCATAGACCTAGAGAACCTTGTGTTGATTTACGTTCCTGCCATTGCTCTGGGGATCTAGCTGACAGAAAGCACCTAGTGCTGACCAGCAGCAGTGCTAAGAGGACAAATGAAGGAGCAAAGGGCAGTCCCCATTGAAACCCTCCAGGAGCTGAGAGCCTGCACAGAGCCTGTGAGAGAGAGGCCTCTAAAAGCATTAGAGCTCCGTCCTGCATGTGAACCAGGAATTCCGGAGGCGAAGCCACACTGAGAGAGGAAACATACCTTCCTGAGAAGGGCAATTCCTACCAGGTGCTAACAGGGATTCTCACTTGTGCAGAGACATATTCAAACACTATTAGCCAGAAGCCACACACCGAGTCCACGCCTTTTTAAAGACTGAAAAACTTCTCACTGACTCAAGTAACCAACGCTCATATTAAATTGCTGTAAATCCAGTCAAATGCACATGTGGATAAACAGATAGGAAGGCAGGCAGATAGATACATAGATACATAGTTACCCTGGGCACCCTTTCTGTGGGTAAATGTACAATGTCTATTACGATATTTGAAATATATAATGTTTGTACAGCTATTGTAGAGGTTTGCCTGGGAAGGCACATGGACATTCTTTAAATTGCTGTCAGCTGAGCCCCAGGCGACTGGCAGAGCCGCATCATGGTTACACCCTCCCCCCAAGAAGGTGGGAGGTGTTATTCAGTTCTGACTTCTTACCTTTGTCCAGATGTCGCAGGGGCGGGTCTAGATATGTAAATCCATGGGTAATGCTAGGGTCTACTTAAGAATGCAAATAAGCTCCTTTGATCCTATAAAAATAAAAGTGCTGTGTGGGGTCAGAGTCGCTGCCTCTCCAACAGAGAGAATGGCGTCCCACCTAGCTCCCAGCTTTTTAAATCCATCTCTGTGTCTTCTTTCTATTTTCCTTTCTTTAATTTCTTAATCCCCAGCTCCTCCACTCAGCAACCAGACCTGTTCCTTTTCCGTGCTGGATGCAGAAAAGAGAGAAACACCGCTACAGCTATTATTACCTGGCTGGAAAGAATCAATTTACTTTCATAATACATACAAAAAATATCTTGCATTGAAAATAACAATATGCAGTTGAAAAATTGACATAAATCTTTTTTTTATAAATATAAGTATATATGTTTAATATTTGAAATATGATTTTATTTCTTTACTAGTGGCTCAGTGCATGAAATTTGTGCACGGAGAAGGGGTTCCTTCAGCCCAGCCTGCACCCTCTCCAATCAGGGATCCATTGGGGGATGTCCGACTGCCGGTTTAGGATCAGGCCTAAACCGGCAGTCGGACATCCCTCTCACCTCTGGCTCCTAACCTCTTAAATGCCTGCCTGCTTGATCACCCCTAACTACCTCTGCCTGCCTGCTTGATCTGCCCTAAACCCTCTGCCTGCCTGCCTGCCTGATCACCCCTAACTGCCCTCACCTGCCAGCCTGATCTTACCCCCAACTGCCCTCCTGTGCAGGCCTGATCTCACCTCCAACTGCCCTCCCCTGCTGACCTGATCTCACCCCCAACTGCCTCTGCCTGCCTGATCACACCTAACTGCCCTCCCCTGCCGGCCTGATCTCACCCCAAACTGCCCACCCCTGCTGGCGAGGTTGCCCACAATTGCCCTCCTCTGCCGGCATGATCTCACTCCCAACAACCCTCCACTGCTGGCCTGAATTTGCCCCCAACAGCCCTCCCCTGCCGACCTGATCACCTCTAACTGCCACTGCCTGCCTGACCCCTAACTACCCTTCCCTGCAGGCCTGATCTCACTCCCACCTGCCCTCCCCTGCAGGCCTGATCTCGCCACCAACTTCCCTCCTGTGCTGGCCAATTTGGTTCTGATTGATCAGTTTCTATGCCAGTCAGTGTCAAAAAGCTCCACCTCCTAGGCACCCATTGGCTCTTCACAATTCACCCAGATTTGGTACTGATTGGTCGGTTTCTATCTCAGTCAGTGTCTCCGGGCCTATCTCCAGGCCTGATCAGAGAGGCAGGGCTGATCAGTATCTCCCGAGGAGGCCCGGAGAGAAAAAGTGGCATGGCTGCTGGCAATGCCCAGAGAGGAAGAGAGAGGCAATGGCTGATCAACAGCTGCCACAGAGGCTGTGGATCAGACTCTGCCTCTCTCTCCAGGCCTCTATCTGGGCCTGATCTGCAGCCCCTTCAGTAGTCAGTGCTGCATGGCTGCACCTGCGGCAGTCAGTGTTGGGTCGTCAAGCAACCTGGCACAGACTGCAGGACTGACTTCTGGCGTTAGGTTGAGCTTTCAGTCATTTGTTACATACCCTGGGTTTTTATATATTAGGATTATTTTTTTAAATGTTTTTATTGACTTTTAGAATGAGGAGAAGAGAAAGGGTTAGAGAGAAACAGTGATAGAGATACATGGATTAGCTGCATTCGGGGGATCGAGCCCACAACCCAGACATGTGGCTTCACCAGGATCAATCTGATGACCTCTTGGATCACAGGTTGTTTTTTTGGGGAGTTGGTGGGGTGATGAAAATTTCTTATTGATTATAGCGATTGTTACACAAATATATATAAAACCATTAAATTGTACCTTTGAATTTGTGAATTGTAGGGCATATGATCTATATCCCAATAAACCTGTCTGGTTGAGTTTTTTTAAGAAGGTTATATAGCCTGCACTCATGTGGTGGTGGGTGATTTAGTCAATCTTGTCATCTTCTGATGCCTCCTTTTTTCTGTCTAAGGCTTTTTCTTTTTAATCTATCTCCAGTTCCTAATTACTATTCATTATTATGTACAGCAGTATAGGTGACCTGGTGACTAGTCCATTATTCTAAACCAGGTATCTGTCCTACCTTTGTATATTCAACAACCCTTTAATATATTCTGCTGAACCAAGGTCATCTTCTAGGTATCATCACTATAGAAAACCTTCCCAAATTAGCATACCCCTGCAGGCACAGTGTAAATCTCATCCATGAAGTTCATGGTGGATTCAATCAGAATCTACCTATGGTGAACTGAGCAAAAGGAATGGGATTGGTTCCGTATGTAAATTTTACTCACCAGTGAAAATCCCTTGCAGTACTGTCTGTTCTAATAGAAACTGTGTACCTAGTTAATCAGGTACATTAGTTTTCCTCTAAAGCCAAAGGATTAAGAGATGACTTATTTACTATAAGAAACTATCTTTCTTACCTTCATTCCTTTTTTCCCCAAATTATTCTGTCTACACACATTTGATAATGAGACTTTAAATTATGGCAGGCTAGATATGGGGGAAACCTTCCCCCTACAAAACACCTATAAATGCCAAAAGAAATATTACTAGCATTTTGAAATATATCAGTGTGTTTGCAAGAACATAAAGTTGAAGGAATAAAATATAGAAAATGAGAAGAAAATCATGGTAGTACCTGGAAGCTGAAGCTCTGACCATTCTGAAGCATGTGCCCATCTTGGACTCTTAATGACCATAAGAAGAGCAGAGGAGGAAATTTTGGTGCTGAGATTGATAGGTTTTACTTATTGGAAACTTAGAATGAATTGAAAATCCTCCCAGTAAAGGAAAGGCTAATAAGTATCTGTTTACAGCAGAGGAAAAATTACCTGTTGACCTGCATTAGAATTTAAAAATAAAACCTTTCCCTTACCTGAGCATTGGATTGAACTTACCTGCATTACAGGTGTGGTTTCAGAAACTACTTAAAATGGGCTGGCATTGATCGGGCCCCAAGGCACCTGGCAGCAGCAAGTTCTTTTTGTTTCTTTTGTTTTGATTTGTTTATTGTTTTTTATTGTTTAAAATATTACATATATTAGTACATATATCTCCTTTTTCCCCCCCAATGGCCTTCCCCTAGCCTCCCCTATCCCCTGTTGCATGCCCTCATCCCACCCCACCGTGTCTTGTGTCCATTGGTGTGCTTATATGCCTGCATACAAGTCCTTCGGTTGATCTATTGCTGTCCCTCACCAACACTCCCCAGCTTTCCCGCTGTAATTTGACAGTCTGTTCGGTGCTTTACTGCCTCTGTATCTATCTTTTTATTCATCAGGTTATAATGTTCTTTATTTTCCATAAATGAGTGAGATCATGTGGTATTTTTTTTTCATTGCCTGGCTTATTTCACTTAACATAATGCTCTCCAGGTCCATCCATGCTGCAGCAAATGGTAAGAATTCCTTCTTTTTTATAGCAGCGTAGTATTCCATTGTGTAGATGTACCACAGTTTTCTAATCCACTCATCTGCTGATGGGCACTTAGGCTGTTTCCAAATCTTAGCTATTGTAAATTGTGCTGCTATGAACATGGGTGTGGATATATCCTTTATGATTGGTGTTTCTGGTTTCTTGGGAAGCAAGTCCTTTTTGTAAGGTTGTGTTCAACTTGGACTCAGAGGATTCCAACAGAAGAGTCCAGAGAAACATGGGGCCAAAACGCAAACTCAAACAAGGGTGCAATCCCACACAAGCAAGAGATACAAAGTAACAGACAAATGGCAAAAAGACCCACGAGGATTCCAGACACTGTAATTTTGAGCCCAGGTTATAAAATAAAATGTTTACACTGTTTAATAATATAAGAAAGAATATTTCAAGGGACAAGATATCATAAAATACTATAATACAGATTTTGAAAAAAATTATTTAAGCAAAAAAGTTTTTATTGAATGGATAATGCAATTAACCTTTACAAGATAACAATAACCTTCATTGTTATAGTTATCATGTTAATTGTTGACTGTTAACTATCACATACCCACCTAAGTAAAAGAAGTATGTGTCTATCATTCTACTTTTTATTCAATCCCAGAGGTTTCCCCACTTTACTTTCTCCCACCTTCCTAATCTATCACCAGTGGATTTCATGTAACCCACTTAGGTCTCCCCCTTTGATTGTAATGTATAAGACCAGGTGAAAAACTGTCATTCTCTGAAGCATTATCCCAATACATTGGAAATCTGCTTCCCAGCAATTATGAACAGTTTGGCTCAAATAAACTCACAGAAATTCTCTACAGGTTTGAATGTTTTTAAGTTAACAAAATCATATGCCTTTAATGCAGTTCAAAACTAACTGGTGGCCAGGCTGGTGAGGCTCAATGGTTGAATTATGAACCAGGAGGTCGCAGTTCAATTCCCAGTCAGGGCACATGCCCAGGTTGCCAGCTGGATCCCTAGTAGGGGATGTGCAGGAGGCAGCTGATCAGTGATTTTCTCTCATCACTGATGTTCCTATCTCTCTCTCCCTCTCCCTTCCTCTCTGAAACCAATAAAAATATATTTTAAAAAACAACAACTCTGGAGAACCAAGATGGCGGCATAGGTAAACACCTGTACTTGCTGCCTCCCGCAACCATATCAAAATTACAACTAAAATACATAACAACTATCATCCAGACACGGGAAACCTGGCTGAGTGGAAGAACTACAACTAGAAAAATAAAGAAAGAGCATTGAGACTGGTAGGAGGTAGGGAGGCGTGGAGGTGCGGAGGTGCAAAAGGGACTAGCACCTGGGTATGCTACTTTTTAATCGGGAGGGATTAAAGCTCCCACATGCTCTGAGCTCCAGTGCCCGGCGAGACTTTGGGGGACCCAGACACATAAGGGGAGAAACAGGACTGTCTGACATCAGGGCAGGAATGCAGGGGCAGCTTTCTTCCAGATAGAGGTGCACTCAGCAGTGGTCACAGCTCTCTGGTGCAGAACTGACTGGCATCCATTGCTCTTTGCTCCCACCCTGGAGATGCTCTGAGACCCCCACCCCACCCAATTTACAACCCTACCCAAGATGTGTGGAGCGTCTTTTGCATATGAATGGCCTGTCTTTTCTCAGCCTAAAACCTGTCACACTACAGCTGGGTCAGGAAACCCAAAGCTATCTAAAAAAGGCAAAGGCCAGCAATGCAGCAGCCTGCCTTGCTTCACAGCTGAGCCTAATCTGGGCACTTCCAAACCCCATACAAAGAAGAGGAATCTGCAGATCTCTCTGTAGCTCCTGCTGGGTGGCCCCAGGCAGTGGCTGACTTTGTACCTCCTTGGAGATCCAAGAACCAGTGTACCCAGTGGTCAGTGTGAGACCAGACCAGATTATAACTCTTCACATCCATAAGAGACACACTCAAGGGGCAGTCTCAGTGAGCATCAAAGCCTGACTGAAGCAAGTCCTGCCCCATAAGGGTGTCTCCTGCACAGCAGCTCTTCTACTGTAGACACAGCTGGTCCTCACAGTCAATTAGCCAGAGGTAAGCAAACACAGGGAAGCAGCCAAAATGAGGAAACAAATTAAAGTGCAATTGTTGTACTGGCAATAATTTTGATTAAGCACTGCTTTAGAATCATATACTAGGATAACAGCATTTCAAAATCCCTGGCTGTTATTTTTTCCAGTTTTATTAACTTTTATTATTGACTTTTTAGGCAACTTTCAAATATACAATACTGTACTAAAAAAAGAGCTCATAAAAGTTCTACTTCTATAATACCTGAAGTTTGTACCTTTTGACCACTTTCACCCATTTTGCCCATCCCCTAGATTTGAGTCATCTTGAAAGGAACCCTGCCCAAGACATTACATGGCAAGGTGCATTTGTTAGGGGCAGAAATAGAATACATTGGGGATCAGCTACAATTGTAGGAAATATTAATCATGCTCTGTTAACCATGATGGTTCTTTTCTGATTAGAGAAAGCACATTCTAAGCTCACTGAAATTTGTATGCCCTGAGACATGGGAGCTAACATGGGAATGCAGTCCATCCTCTTTCCAAGAACTGCCTATCATTATGGAAAAGATTTATAACCCCATGGCACCTAGTTTTGGAGGCACCTGCTCTTTATAACCCCTTGCCCCTATTACCTGTAATCTGGTAAGATTAGGGCCTGTGGTTCCCAAAAAGAGGTTCCACGTGTCCCCCAAGCCTAAAATGCCTTTCTTCTGCAGTGTCTTCATTGTGCATCAGCCTTCCTACAAGTCCTCCTGAACTCACCATGCAGATCGTGGCATGCATCAAAGAAAACAATCGACAGAGTAAAAAGGCAACTCACAGAATGAGATAAAATATTTAAAAATTACATATCTGATATTCAGAATATATAAAGAACTCCTAAAATTCAAAACAACCCAGCTTAAAAATAGTTAAATGAGTTGAACAGGTATTTCTCAAATGAAAATATACATATGAAAAGATGCTCAATATCATTAATTATTACAGAAATGCAAATCAAATATCACCTCACACCTATTAGGATGGCCATTATCTAAAAAGTAATAAAACAACAAATATTGGTAAGGATATGAAATAATTAGAACTGTTGTGAAATGTATGTAGGAATGAAAACTGGTGCAGCTGCTATGGAAAACTGCATGATAGCTCATAAAAATTTTTTTAAAAAGTCATGACAGATACCTCTCACAGACACCAAAGAGCCCTGAGTCAGAGAGAGAGGGCTGTCCCCAACCTCCATGCTTTTCATCGCTTACAAATGAATTTAAATGAGAAAATTCTAGGTGGTGGCATTGTGATAAATCCAATTTATTAAATCATGCACCTTTATTAAAGCAGCAAGGCAGGCAAATCTATGCATCCTGCTTATGAAGCTCAGAGGGGCTCTCAGCTAATCTGAAGAGTGAGTTGAGTTGGGATCCAAAGTGTGATATACTCTCCTGTGTCTATAGGTTTCAAAATTCTCTGCTGAATATCTTGGTACAGATTAATTCTCAAGTTCCCTTTTGACTTTGTTGTGGCCTTCCCAGAATTCATAAAAAGCACCTGACAATTTTATCTTGTCAAGCTGTAACACGCTTAGGGAGAAAAAACAATTGACTTTATTTTCCCTTTCCCTTCCTGAACTGGCTGATTTCTTTGTTTAGTGGATGAGAAAGACTCCACATTTCTCTCCCCCTTTCCTGCATTCTCTGGTTAGGGAGGTTTTTAGCCATCTGCTCTACTGTCCTTGGCTGGGGAAGATAATGGCTTGTTATTTGCAGGCCAGCTGTAAATTGCCCACACTGTTTGGTTCTGTTTTAACTTTCTTGTCTCAGTTTCCCTCTTCCTTCTGCCCTAGAATTTTCCTACCTTCTTAATATCCTGTGACAGAGTTACCATATGATCTAGAAATTCTACTGTTGGGTAATATTAAACAGAAGTAAAGGCAGGATTTTGAAGAAATATTTGCTCACCTCTGTTCATTGCAGCATTATTCACAATAGTGAAGAGGTAGCAGCAACCTATTTGTCCTTACCAACGGATGAATAGATTTTTTTTAATGTTTTGGCTCCTTAACAAATGTAATCAGCTAAAAAGAAGAAGGTTTAAACTACAATCTATTAGCAATCAGTAGACCATCTTGGGCTTGTATTGAGGTGATTACTGAGTACTTTAAACCTGAATTATGCTAAGTGAAATAAGCCAGCCAAAGAAAGAAAAGTATCATCTGATTTCACTCATGTGTGAAATCTAATGAACATTATGAACCAACAAACAACATAGAGGCAGACTCATAGATAGAGAGCAGGCTGACAACTGTTGGAGGTGGGTGTGGAAATGGGGGGTGAAGTTGGAGGTATTGAGGAAAAAGAAAAAAAAAGAAAGATTTCATGTACAGGGCAATAGTGTGGTGACAGCTCAGGAGAGGTGGGAGAAGCTGGAAGAGGGAACAGTGGGGATAAATGGTGATGGATAAAGACTTGACTTTGGGTGGTAAACACACAATATAGTGTACAGATAATGTGCTGTAGAATTGTGCACCTGAAACCTGTATAAATTTGTTAACCAGTGTCACCCCAATAAATTCAATTAAAATTAATATTAAAATTCAGAATATCTAAATTCCTGCCCCTACTACTTTTTGGATAATGCAAGCCAAAGATCCACCACTCCTACTTTCACTCAAGACTCTGACTAATACAAATAAGGACACAAGATTGACTGCAACTAACACAGTAAAGACAAAATATCTAAAATTATTGCATTTATAATGCTTTTGGTGGGTCTAGCTCATGAATTTATAGGAGTCAGGGAGGAATTTATCTGTAAAGCCCAGAGACTTGGACTAAAACCTTAATTAACATGTATGGTCTAACTGAAGTGTATTTGGAGATTATTTCAATATATCTACACTAATAAAAGAGAAACATGCAAATTAACCTTACCTCTGCTACGCCCACCAGACAATGAAACCAAGTATGCAAATTAACCCAACAAAAATGGTGGTGGACATGAAGCTGGAGCAAGCAGGAGGCTTGGGTTGTCCCCGGCGATGGAGGAAGCTAAGCTTTCCGCCTGCCCTGGCCAGCCCTGGCCTCTGCTTAAGGCTACAAAGTTTCAACTAATAAATCCCAGATACCTGCTTCCAACTGGCCTTGGCCTCTACTCAAGAAGGTGCTGAGAAAAAAAAAAAAGAAAGAAAGAAAAGAGGAGCTGGGAGCTTGGGTTGCTGGCGGGAGGGCGGGGGAGGGTGGCCAGCCTGCAAACAGCCATCAGCCCCTCACCCAGGCTGGCCACACCGCCATGGGGTGAGGGTCCCTGCTGGGGGGCTTGGCCAGTCTGCAAACAGTCATAAGCCCCTCACTCAGGCTGGCCAGGCACCCCAGCAGGGACCCTCACCCCATGGGGGCATGGCGGGCCTGCCAACCACCACAGGCCCCTTGCCCAGGCCACCCCACACCCCAAAGGAACCCTTACTCTGATGCAGACACCCTTCAGGGCAAAGCAGCTGGCCCCACCCATGCACCAGGCCTCTATCTATACTAATAAAAGGGCAATATGCTAATTAGACTGGGACACCTTCCAGGAGACATTCCAGACATTCTTCTGGACAAAGCCATTGTGGCAGGGCCAAGGTAGAGGCAGTTAAAGGCCAAGAGGGGAGGGCAGTTGTGGGTGATCAGGCCAAGATGGGACCGCAGTTGTGCGTGATCAGGCTGGTAGGGGGAAGGGCCATTGGGGTAAGCAGACCAGCAGGGGGGCCAGCAGGCAGAGTGGTTAGGGGCAATCAGGCAGGCAGGCAGGCAGGCAGGTGAGCGGTTAGGAGACAGCAGTCCCAGATTGTGAGAGGGATGTCTGACTGCTGGTTTAGGCCCGATCCCTGTAAACCGGCAGTAGGACATCCTTTGAGGGGTCCCAGATTGGAGAGGGTGCAGGCTGGGCTGAGGGACACACCCCACCCGTGCACGAAATTTGTGCACCGGGCCTCTAGTTATTTTAATAAAAGCCTATTTTGCCGAAACCGGTTTGGCTCAGTGGATAGAGCATTGGCCTGCGGACTCAAAGGTCCTGGGTTCGATTCCGGTCAAGGGCATGTACCTTGGTTGTGGGCACATCCCCAGTAGGAGGTGTGCAGGAGGCAGCTGATCGATGTTTCTGTCTCATCGATGTTTCTCTCTATCCCTCTCTCTTCCTCTCTGTAAAAAATCAATCCTCTCTAATAAAATGGTAATATGCAAATTAACCATCACTCCACTACATAAGCCACGCCCACCAGCCAAGCCACGCCCACCAGCCAATCAGGGCGAGTATGCAAATTAACCCCCATCCAAGATGGCTACAGCCACAGAGAGCAAGGTTTCCCAGGTAACAGAGCAAGCCAAGCTTTCCATAGCCCTTGCAGGCCTAAGCCTCCACTCAAGCTACAAAGTTTCAATTATAGAAGGTAAACAAATTCAAACAAATGGCGGCAGAATGGAGCTTGAGAGAGCAGGCCAGGGTTGCCGGCGGCAACAGGGGAAGCAAAGCTTTCCGCACACCCTGGCTGGGCTCACCCGCTTAAGGCTACAAAGTTTCAATTGTAGAAGGTGAATTAACTGCCACAGAAATGGCTGCCGCCCCAGGCTACAAAGTTTCAATTGTAGAAGGAAAATAAATTCCAGATACCAGGCCTCCGCTTGGGTTGCCAGGGGGCGTGGCCGGCCTGCAAACCACCACAGACCCCTCGCTCAGGCCGCCTCATGCCCCAAGGGAACCCCACCCTGATCCGGGACACCCTTTAGGGCAAACCAGCTGGCCCCCACCCGTGCACCAGGCCTCTATCCTATCTAATAAAAGAGTAATATACAGATTGATCATCACTGCAACACACAATATAGCTGCCCCCATGTGGTCAAAGATCCTGCCCCCATGTGGACACAAGATGGCCACTACAAGATGGTCAGCAGGGGAGGGCAGTTGGGAGGCACCAGGCCTGCAAGGGAGGGCAGTTGGAGGTGATCAACCCTGCAGGAGAGGGCAGTTAGGGGTGACCAGGCTGGCAGAGGAGGGAAGTTGGGGGCAAACAGGCTGGCAGGGGAGCAGTTAAGCATCAACCAGGCTGGCAGCGGAGTGGTTAGGGGGTGATCAGGCTGGCAGGCAGAAGCGGTTAGGGGCAATCAGGAAGGCAGGCAGGCAAGCAGTTGGGAGCCAGCAGTCCTGGATTGTGAGAGGGATGTCCGACTGCCTGTTTAGGCCCCATCCCACCAGGATCAGGCCTAAACGGGCAGTTGGACATCCCTCCAGGAGTCCCAGATTGGAGAGGGTACAGGCTGGGCTGAGGGACAACCCCCCGCCATGCACGAATTTCGTGCACCGGGCTTCTAGTAAAATATAAATAAATAAACAAATAAATAAATAAATAAATAAATAAATAAATAAATAAAATAAAACCCTATTTTTATGTTTCCTACCTTCAAGACCATCAACCTCACACACCTTAACTACTAGAGTGCATTGATTTCATAATTATAGCTTTCTTCAGGATGTTTTTCTTATCCCTAAATATGTCACTCCTTGTATCCCTGGTACCCTGTACTGATAACACTGCTTATTTCATATCTCCCATCTAGGCTCTTGGCCTTTTCCTCAATCATGCATATCTATAGTACTTAACACAAAACCTTAGAATTTAGATGCTCTCTAAGATTTGTTATCTTATAACTTTCAACCAAGTGTAAAATCAAGAAGATATATATCTAATAAGGAAAGTATTAAGTTTCCAAGAAAGTAAATTTAAGGAAACAAAATTTAACCTCATTATTCTTAATTGGATTTGTAGTTTATATTAATAGACCATAGAAGTTGAATTAAGGTGGCAAATTAAAATGGAGGTGGATCATCAAGAACAAAGAAGATGCTTTGCCTTACCTTTTCCACATCACCCAGGCCCTCAGTGTCCAGAAGTACCAAAGCGTGGTTGGGCTTCAAGGGGTGGGGTACACACCACATCCAGATGCCCTTGGTTTCAGACCGCATTGTGGAGCCCCGACGGAAACCTGAAAAGGAAGAGGAGAGTGTGCTATACAGTAACAGCAGATCGTCCAGGCTGCCCATAGGTTACTTTGATTAAAACTATCAGAATGTGAATGCCAGGCTAGGAGGAAGGTTGCTTTTATTTCAGTAAGAACATCCTATCCATCCTTTATTCATATTAATGACATTCTCAAGAAACACTTTGTGTTTCCTATTCACTCCATACTATCAATGGCTCAAGCTATGTCACATTACAGAATTACTGTAACCTCTATTGATCTTTATAGCCTTTTTTTTGACACTGAAGAGCTCCCTTGTCCTTCAGATTCTAGTAGAGTTCTACCAGTGGTAGCTGCCAGCATGAGACTAGTGAGCAACCCTGTCCCAGTGTCTCTGTTACTGTGTAGTGGGTCACAGCCCTTTCATTTCACTCCATCCAAAAGTGCTGGTCTTTGTCACATTCTGGTTTCCCTTTCTGCTTGGCTGTTCAGGATATAGGAGTGACTATAGTTACCAGGCCATTGCTATTGCCACCCTCTGGGTGCTTCCTCATCTCCTATTAGTTCTCTGTGACATCCTTATGTCCTTATATGTGTCCCTCTAATGAACACTCCTTAGTTAGCCTTTGAGAGGTTCTTGTGTGTCAGGATGTGGACTGATCATCAGCTTTGTTGGATTTTTTCTTCCCTTTTCTTCCTATATTTTTCTCATTTCTTCTCTCTTCTGCAATGAAATGATGAGGTGTTTGTTTGTGTGTGTGTGTGTGTGTGTGTGTGTGTGTATGTCTTTTCCCCTGCTTAAAGTGGAAATATAATGTAAATGAAGGCGGAAAACACCAGTGCAATGTGGTTGCACCTCTTTCAAAAGTCTTAAAACTACAGGTGGGGAGCATGTGAGGGGTATATCCAAGAACCTATGTGATATATCTTGTCCAACAGTTTAACATTTTAACATCCACCATAGGCCAATGTTTCCTTCAATGGTGACTAGAAATAGAAATGATGGAATGTTCAGCTTGGCTCAAGCCACTCAATTTTGAGGCTTGGGACTTTCTCAGCAATGCACTGAGGTCTCTACAGAGAGTGTATAAAACCTGAGATGGTCTGCATTCTTCTACATCATGATAGTATTTGATTGTTTGCTAATTAATACAGAATAATCTGAACTCCCAGTGCCCTCAGGGAGAAAAGGTAGGTGTAATTGGAGATCATCTTTCTCAGTTATGAGTTAAAAACTCTCAAAGAAAGTTATCAACAAGGGAAAGTGTAGTGACCTGTTATTCCTCTTGGACCTTGACTGGGCACAAATCTTTTTTTGTTTTTTTTTTCTCTTGGGTGTTAGAATCACAATTCAGGTATTAAATATGAGAGTTTAATTTCAACATTATTTTGTATTAGTTTTAGTTGTGTAACATAGTGGTTAGGCAATTACATACTTTCAAAGTGTTGCTACTCATATTTCAAAGACCCAGCTGGCACAGTACATAGTTATTACAATATTATTGACTATACCTAGGTGTGTTAAAATATTTTGAGGCATGGGACTTTTTCAGCAATGAAACATAACTTTGTTACCACCTGATGCTATCTTGAGTAGAATTTAACTGATATCTCTCCCTTAGGGTTCTCAAAAAAGAACTTTTAATTAATTTAAGATAGGCAAGAAAAAATGTTCTCCCCTGATCGGTTGTCTAGAATTTCTCTACAGGAAAGATGAAGAAAAAATGTTTTGTTGGAAGCAAATGTGAAAGATTGTGAAGCAAAAAGGAGAAATAGAGGAAAGGGAGAGAAGGAGAGAGACAGAAACAGACACGGTGAGAGGACAATGAGAGATATTGCTATTAACTGTTACAGTTCAGTGTATTGAGGTTTAACCCATAGTGCTGAGCTGATGAGACACAGAGGAAGAAATTTAAAATAAAAATGTATGTGGTCTTCATAGAGAAAAATGAGTTACAGGACATAGGCAGATTGCTCTAAAAATCAATAAGAACAGAAAAAGGCAACCCAATGGAAAAGAAAGATGACCTCAGGAAATAGGAAATGCAAAGAGTAAATTAATATGTGAAAAGATACTCAAAACTTATTTGTAATGAGGCAAATATATGCACCCATACAGTCATCACATCTTCAAATGTTAAGTCCTTTACCAAAGTTTTATGAGGGTGTGGAGAATTCTCAAGTACTGTTAATAAACATGTACATTGCATATAAAGTTTGAAAAGCTTGTTGAGAGTATCTAGAAAGACTGACAACATATACTAGTATACTCCATGACCCAGCAATTTTATTTCTGGGTCTGTCACACAAGGTAGTTTGCATACATGTGCACCAGGATATATGAACAAGAAGATTCATGTCAGCATCATTCATAAAAGTAAAAAACTAGAAACAAAACTATTGTTCATCAATAACAAATGGATAAATAAATGATGGTATCTTCTCATAATAGCATACTATAAAATAGTGAAAATAAATAAATTACAGATACATATAACAAACTAGGTAAAACTTAAACTTTTTGTTGAGCAAAAGAAGCAAGACTCCAAAGAATACCTGAATGAACTTCTCTTTATGTAATACTAGAGGCCCGGTGCACAAAATTCGTGCATGGGGGGGTGTCCCTCAGCCCAGCCTGCACCCTCTCCAATCTGGGATCCCAGTGGGATCAGGCCTAAATGGGCAGTCAGACATCCCTCTCACAATCCAGGACTTCTGGCTCCCAACTGCTCACCTGCCTGCCTTCCTGATTTCCCCTAACCGCTTCTGCCTGCCAGCCTGATTACCCCCTAACCACTCCCATGCCAGCCTGATTAATGTCTAACTGCTCCCCTGCCAGCCTGTTTGCCCCCCAAATTCCCTCCTCTGCTGGTCTGGTCACCCCTAACTGCCCTCCCCTGCAGGGTTGATCACCTCCAACTGCCCTCCCTTGCAGGCCTGGTCCCTCTCAACTGCCCTCCCTTGCAGGCCTGGTGCCTCCCAACTGCCCTCCCCTGCTGGCCATCTTGTGGTGGCCATCTTGTGTCCACATGGGGGCAGGATCTTTGACCACATGGGGGCAGCCATCTTGTGTGTTGGAGTGCTGGTCAATCTGCATATTACTCTTTTATTAGATAGAATTTAAGCTATTCTTACAAATGCATACACAGCTTGTAAAACCACTTTTAAAAGGAAGAGAGAAAGTGTGCACCATGAAAATCAAAACATTGGTGAGCTCTAGTGAGGTTTCAGGGGTACATCTAGGGTTTTTGGGTGCTGGTGATGTTTTGTTTCTTGATATGGTTAGTGATCACACAAAAGATCACTTTATATTTTTTAACCTTTTATATATGTACTAGAGGCCCATTTCACCATATCCATGCAAGAATAGGCCTTCCTTTCCCTGGCTTCACTCCCAGCTGCCCAGGAGCTGGCAAGTCCCCGCTTCCATGCTGCCCAGAGCCAGCGAGTCCTCACTTCTGTCAGGAGCACCACTCCAGTAGCTCCCTCCACCACCCCCCTTCCCCTCATAGCAGGCTTCACACTGCTCCGCGCCTACATATTAATCTCCATCTTTGTTGGGTTAATTTGCATACTCACTCTGATTGGCTGTGGGTGTAGCAAAGTGATGGTTAATTTGCATGTTTCTCTTTTATTAGGTAAGACTAGAGGCCCAGTGCATGAAATTCATGCACGGGGAGGGGGGGGCTCCCCTCAGCCCAACCTGCACCCTCTCCAATCTGGGACCCCTCAGGGGATGTCCGACTGCCCAAAGGGATCCTGCTGGTCTAGTCACCCTTAACTGCTCCCCCTGCTGGCCTGGTTGCCCCACACAGCCTGTTCAGTGGCTTGTTCGGTTGTTTTGGTTTCAAAGGTCGCTTAGGCATATATATATATATATATATATATATATGTTTTGTGTACTCTTCTGTGTTATAGTTCACATATTGAAAAGACTAGGTAAAGAAAAGAGGGTATAATTTAGCAAAGTTTTACTCAGAAAAGAAGCAAAATATTGGATGATAGTGCCATTGAGCTATGGGATATGTAGACTATAGTTGTCTGTTGTTCCTTCCATCCCTTTTTAAAAACAGACATGTTGAACAAAATTTGTGTCCTAGTTGAAAAGGCCCTGAAGTTTAGGAAAAAGGTGATGAGAGATGAAGGGAATAATTGCTAGAGCTGAGCTCCTCAGCAGAAAGAGTGCATGGGATCAAGAACAATGAGTGGATCTTTGGATAGAGTGGGGAACCCCTTGCTATTGGCTCAAAGAGTGAGGCTTTGTGGAACAATAGAGTTTAAGATATCTATTTGGTGGTGACAGTTAAAACTTTTCATCAGTGGAAGGAGTTAGTCTCTTTTTTAAGAAGAGGGCATGATCAGTCTGTGTTACCACTGTTTCCAAGCAAATGGCCCCCACCCTCATCATGGTTCTGTCCTTCCTCAGATGACAGAACAACCCTCATCATGGTTCTGTCCTTCCAGGCAGTTCATCAGGTAGGATTTTCCTGTCTGATACAGATCTGCGATGGCCACCACCACCACAGGCTGAGAAATCTTGTCTAGAAACTCCAGTGCTGTTGGATTTACTGTCAGCTGATTATTCTGATTTTCCACCAGACAGATGGGGTCCATCTTGGTGTATCCAGAGGCCATAGTGAGCTGTAATCCAGAGGAACAACTCAGCACAACACAAGGTCCAGAAGTCATATCTAATTATTGTGCAAGGCACATGCATGTCAGCTTTCTCTGTGTAGAACAGACTCCTACATTTTGTATGTTTCTCAAAAATAAGTATTTAGCTTAGTGTGCCAAGGCCTGACACAGATTCATTATGTACATTATCATATTAATCTTTAAATATAGCCTAATACAATCTTGCACATGTGATGCATAAAAGAAACAGAATGAGCAAAACAAAATACTGATGATGAAGCTGTGAAAACATTCACATATTTGTGGGTATGTAGAGGCAGAATGGGATATGCAGGAAATGAGGAGTGACTGGAGTAGATCCATGGACTTCCAGAATGATTTGGTTTCTCATTAACTCTATATATTTTCTGAGCATTGACAATGTGCCAGGCACTGTTCTAAGTGCTCAGCATCAAGTAGTGAACAAAATGGATACCAATTCCTGCTTCATGGAGCTCTATTCTAGGGGGAGGAGACAGACAATACAGGAAGCAAATAAGCAGCTGTATGGTATATGTATATTAGATGGTGGAAAGTGCTCAGGAGAAAACAAGCAGGAACTGAGATAGGGAGCACGGGGGCTGAATTTAAATAGAGGATGGTCAGGAAAGGCCTCTCAGAAAAAGAGAAATAAATGTGCTCTGTGACCTTGAGGAGGACAAATGTAGTGAACCCTGGGAGCTGTAGCAGTTGGAGGAGGGGAGACTGTGAGAGGAAGAAGAAGAGAAAGAATGAGGCTTGCTCTCAAACACCAAGATACAGATCTTTATATAACCCAGGTACAGTTGTGAATGCAGGAATTCATTTATTTAAACTGGAGTAAAAGGATATTTTTTGTTCATGGTCTGACAGGGAGGAGAGTCTGTAGCCAGGGCATTTTAGGGTGGGCCATTGCTGCCAAAGTCCTACAGCTGGGAGAGGTACTACTTTACTGTTGTTTTTTTTTAAAATATATTTTATTGATTTTTTACAGAGAGAAAGGGAGAGGGATAGAGAGCTAGAAACATCGATGAGAGAGAAACATTGACCAGCTGCCTCCTGCACACCCCCCACCGGGGATGTGCCCGCAACCAATGTACATGCCCTTGACCGGAATCGAACCCGGGACCCTTCAGTCCGCAGGCCGACGCTCTATCCACCGAGCCAAACCGGTTTCGGCTACTTTACTGTTTTATCACAGTGGACATTTCATGCAATTAAGGGACAGGAAGCAGTCAAAGTGCTTTAACTGTACCTTTACTTTCTCAAAGACAATCCTAACCAACATTCATGTGCTCCCTGCTTTCCTAGCTGTGTGCACTGGAAAGAGTAATTTCTGTGCCTCAGTTTGTTCTTCCATAAAATGGCAACACTAAAAATAACCATATCATTCACACAACTTAACAAAAGGAAGATAAACGATCCAATCAAAATGGGCAAAGGAACTAAATAGACACTTTTCGCAAGAGGACATACAGAAGGCCATACCTACAACTATTGTAGGCATGTATATAAGCATAACTAATGAACACAGACAGTAGGAGGGTGAGGGCATGTGCTGGTGGGTGGGAGCGGCCGGGGAGAGGTCAGTGGGTGTAAACGGAGACATATGTAATACTTTAAACAATAAAGAACTTAAATTAAAAAAATAAATAAATAAAAATAACAATTTAGCCTGGCTAGTGTCACTCAGTGGTTAAACATTGACCCATTAACCCAAGAGTTCACAGGTTTGATTCCCAGTCAGGGCACATGGCTGGGTTGCAGGCTGGATCCCCAGAAGAGGGTATGCAGGGGCTGATCAGTGTTTCTCTCTTATCAATGTTTCTATCTCTCTATCCCTCTCCCTTCCTCTCTATAATTCAATAAAAACATATTAAAATTATTTAAGAATAGCAATCTATTGGTCATTAAGATCATTAGGAAGATTAAATATATGGTAAAAATTATAATGCTCTTAGAATCATGTATTGCATACTGAATCTTGATTAAAAATTGAGTGTCTACTTTTCAAAAGAGGACATACAGAAGGCCCACAGACATATGAAAACATGCTCAAAGTCACCGATCATCCGAGAGATGCAAATCAAAACAGCAATGAGATACCATCTCATACCTGTCAGAATGGCTATCATCAACAAATCAAAAAATGACAAGTGCTGGTGAGGATGCAGAGAAAAAGGAACCCTCCTGCACTGCTGCTCGGAATGCAGACTGGTGCAGCCACTGTGGAGAACAGTATGGAGTTTCCTCAAAAAACTAAAAATGGAACTCCCATTCGACCCATTAATCCCACTCCTAGGAATATATCCTAAGAAACTGGAAACACCAATCAGAAAGGATATATGCACCCCTATGTTCATAGCAGCAAATTTACCATAGCTAAGATTTGGAAACAGCCTAAGTGCCCATCAGCAGATGAGTGGATTAAAACCTGTGGTACATCTACACAATGGAATACTACGCCGCTATAAAAAAGAAAGAACTTTTGCCATTTGTAACAACATGGATGGAACTGAAGAGCATTATGCTAAGCGAAATAAGCCAGTTGGAGAGAGATAAATATCACATAATCTCACTCATATGTGGGATATAATGATCAACATAATTGGATGAACAAGAATAGATAGATCTAGAGACAAATGGTAGGGATTGGTGGGGGTGGGTGGTTAGAGAGCAACCAAAGGACTTGTATCCATGCATATAAGCATAACCAATGGACACAGACACTGGGGCTGGGACTGGCTGGGGGAGGACGTCAATTGGGGGAAAAGGAGACATATATAAAACTTTAGACAATAAAATATCAAAATAAAAAATAAAATAAAAATTGAGTGTCTAAGAGGGCAGGGAGGTTAAGTTATAAATGAAGGTGAACAGTGACATCTCTTTATCCAGTTGTGATCACGTGGAGGACGCATCCCATGAGTAGGACTCCGTCAGGAAAGGACCAGCAGTAACAGCTGGGAGGGAGGACACTGGGTGGTGGTGGTGGTGGGGGGGGTTGGCGCGGAGTGAGTCCTGTGGGAGAACCTAGAGCAGTCCTGGGATGTCTGAGGAGATTCTGGGGTGGCTACCAGGCTTCAAATCACTGTGAATGAGACCTTGAAAAAGGAACTTACCTCTGTGAGCCTGCATTTTCTTAGATAAAGCAAGAATTCCTGCCTTACTCTTCCCTGTACAGACTGGTAACACACAGGCTCTCCATAATTAACAGACTTTTCCAGGATTAATGTAGTGTTTAACAATGAGCAAATTAGGCAATGTGTTGAAATGTGCTAATATATTCAGTAAGCTGTAAATTGCTAAGATATAAAAATGTATCTAAATAACATGAGTTGTTTAACAGTCGTCCTCTGTACCATTTCTCTGCTTTTCAATAGGTGATTAGGAGCAGTTATGTGTTAAAGCGTGAGCCTTTTATTGCCTTGTTATAAGTAGGAGAAATTGCAGAGTTTATTTCTTGGACTGAATATTTAATATCTTTGAATAGGAATAGTTGTGTTTACCAAAAACAATTTACTTTTAAATGCCAATGTACCTAGATACCCAAACCCAGAAGCTATTAACTCCA
This sequence comes from Cnephaeus nilssonii, assembly GCF_951640355.1. NCBI lineage: Eukaryota > Metazoa > Chordata > Mammalia > Chiroptera > Vespertilionidae > Cnephaeus > Cnephaeus nilssonii. Next base: position 37,317,443 of record NC_137078.1, read on the forward strand.
AATAAAGAAGTGGAATGAAATAATTCTATTAGATGGAGTTAGATGATCACAGGTTTCCAAAGTTTCCTGTTCAGGAGAGATCTGAAAGGATGGTTAAAAATACCCCACCCCTGTCTTCTAAGCAATCATCACAGGTTATTCTGATTCAGTTCTTATGTATCAGTAGCTTTGGCTCCGTGAGGGGGTCAGGATTTGGTCCGAGAGAAGACTTCAGCCCCTTTCTGCAGTCCAGGCAGGATGCGCTCCCCCTCCCATGCAGGGATCCTCCTGCAGCCCTGGGCGGGTGCCAGGGGAGCGCGCATCCAGGACACACTGTGCGCGCCTGCCTTCTCCGGCCTGGCGGCCTGGAGTCCCTGAGCTGCCCACAGCAAAACCCCCCGCGGACCCCATGCCACCTGGCCCCGTGCCATCCGCTTTTCCCCTGCCAGTGCCCAGCCTTGGCTTCCGCATTTGTCGCTGTTAAAGAACAAGTGGATGGAAGACAAATTACCAGGAACTCACAGAGCGTGGTTGCTGCCTGCAGTTAGCACACAAGTTCCCAGCTGTCCTCCAGATACTGACTGTTCTCTTTAGAAGCAGAACATCAGCGAGATATTATAGCCAAAAGGCTGGTGGTGCAGATGTGGGAAACCGAAATCGATCAAGACACCTTTTTCTTTTTTTAGTTTGTTTTGTTTTTAAATTTAAGTTTTTTATTGGTTAAAGTATTACATATGTCTCTCTTTTCCCCCATTGACTCTTCCTGGAAAGGACACATCTCTTTCTGGTAATTCCACTGTTAGGTTTGCATGCCACCCCCCCACTCCCACCCGACAAGGCAAGAAACTGGTCCTGGTGGGAGGGAAGTGTTGGTTTTTCTACTGGGGCTTGGGATTCCCAGGCTGATCCCTCCCCTCACTTCCCTTGTGTTCCTTCCCCTTGTTATACCGCAAATCTCCGAGCTGGACAAGATGCCTAATGAGCGAACTAGTTAGGAGTCATCTTTATTGCTCACAGGTTCAGAGCAGATTACCTCTGTCAAATTCTGAACTCCATATACAGGAAATCTCCCATATTTTATACTTTTGGAGCCTCTTGGTTTTTCAGATATTGCAAAGGGCTCTGTGTGAGTTATTGTTACAGACAGTTGTAACCTTGAATACATATCATATCTAATCAAACACCTGTCATATCTATACAGACAACTTGTAACTCTGAGTACATATTATATCTAATCAAATACTGTAACCTTGGATGAACAAACACTTGGCAAAATATGTGAATTAATATAGTGTATCAGCCCCTTTAGATGGCTAGCTTGCAAGATCAGACAATTAAGTTTATCTATTCTATTCAAGCAAAAACAAAGTTATTTTACAGTCTAAAAATAACAGAGTTGACCCACGGAATAAGAGACTGTCTAAGAATAACCGAGTAGTTCAAACAGCAGTTTTAAACAGCAGTTTTCCAAAGAAAGGATTACTATGCTTCACCCTGACCCCACAGTGAACACAGAGCCCCAGGTCCAATGTGAACCAGCAACAGCAGGCTGGCTGAGGTCTACAGCCTGTCTCTCACAGACACTTTTTCTTTTCCTTTTTCTTTTTTCTCTTTTCTTTTCCATCACCATTTATCACCTCTATGACCTCTTCCACCTCCACCCATCCCTCTCCACACCCCCATTCCCTCACCCCCACCCCCTCAATCATCACACTCTTGTCCATGTCCATGAGTTCTCTTTCATTCTTTTTCTTTCTTGCTCAATCCCTCCAGCCCCTCCCTCCCTTTTAGAGAGAAAAGTGGTTTGCTTATTTTTATTTCATTTTTAACTTCTTTTCTCTTTCCTTTTTCAAAAATTGTTTTGCCTTCAACAGTGATTTTTTTCATTATCAATATAAATTCTAGTGTTTATGTATGTGTGTTTGTGTATGTGTGTATAAAATGACTAATTTTATAGTCCAGACATATTTACAATTATTTTGTTGCATAAATTTGCAGGGTTTTTGTTTTTTGTGGGTTTTTTTTGTTTTTGTTTTTGCTTCTACTAGGGTATCCAGATTTGGTGGGGGTGGGGAGTATTAAATAGAATTTTATGGTATCCTTCAAATCAAATAATTGAAAAATATGAAGTAAAAAATGAATATTTAAAATGAGCCAAAACACATAATCAATATTTATAAAAAGCTGACAAATACTGCCAACATTTTCTCTCATCAGTTTGTTTCCTTCTTCTGTTAAGCTACTCTATCATATTTGAATTTAAGTGTGTGCCAGAATGCTGGCATATATATTTTAGTTGTATATCAGGGAGATTTTAATTCATTTCTAAAAACTGCAATCCATTGTATTGAACTGTGTGTGGAAGAAAGGGGTGACATGCTAACCTGACTAGCTCAGGGAAGGCCTTGTATGACTGCCTTGCAAACTCAGAGACCTACAGTAACCACAAAGGATGATCTGAAAATAAAACTTTTTAAACTAAAAGCCGTTTATGGTGGGTAGTCATCTTCTTGGCTGTTATCTTCCCAGACAAAGGTCAATATTTACCTTACTTGAGCCTGTATATTGTTTATTTTTTCCCTGCTTTCTGATATCTACTTGTTTCCATTTTTAGTATTTTTTTTATTGTATAAAGTTTTAAATATGTCTCCTTTTTCCCCAATTGACCTCCCCCCTCCCCCTCATTCCCACCCAGGTAAGCCACCACCGCGCCAGTGTCTATGTCCATTTGATATGCTAATATGCATGGATACAAGTCCTTTGGTTGCTCTCTAACCCCCCCCCCCTCCTCTGCCATTTGTCTCTGGATCTATTCTTGTTAATCAAATTATGTTGATCATTATATCTCACACATGAGTGAGATTATGTGATATTTGTCTTTCTCCGACTGGTTTATTTAGCTTAGCATAATGTTCTCCAGTTACATCCATGCTGTTGCAAATGGTAAAAGTTCCTTCTTTTTTATAGTGGCATAGTATTCCATTGTGTAGATGTACCAAGGTTTTTTAATTCACTCATCTGCTGATGGGCACTTAGGCTGTTTTCCAATCTTAGCTATTGTAAACTGTGCTGCTATGAACATAGGGGTGTATATATCCTTTCTGATTGGTGTTTCTGGTTCCTTGGGATATAGTCTCAGAAGTGGGATTACTGGGTCAAATGGGAGTTCCATTTTTAACTCTTTGAAGAAACTCCATACTGTTCTCCACAGTGGCTGCACCAGTTTGCATTCCCACCAGCAGTGCATGAGGGTTCCTTTTTCTTCACATCCTTGCCAGGACTTGTCATTTTTTGATTTGTTGATGATAGCCATTCTGACAGGTGTGAGATGGTACTGCATTGTCGTTTTGATTTGCATCTCTCAGATGATTAGTGACTTTGAGCATGTTTTCACATGTCTCTCGGTCTTCTGTATGTTCTCTTTCGAAAAGTGTCTATTTAGGTCCTTTGCCCATTTTTTGATTGGATTGTTAAGTTGTATGAGTTCTCTGTAAATTTTGGAGATTAAACCCTTATCTGAAATAGCATTGGCAAATATATTCTGCCAGGCAGCGGGCTTTCTTGATGTTTTGTTGATGGTTTCTTTTGCTGTGCAGAAGCTTTTTATTTTGATGTAGTCCCATTTGTTTATTTTTTCCTTAGTCTCCATTGCCCTTGGAGCTGTGTAGGTAAAGATATTACTAAGACATATGTCTACTCTTTTGCTGCGTATGGAGTCTTGTAAGATTTTTATGGTTTCCCACCTTACATTCAAGTCCTTTAGCCATTTTGAGTCTGTTTTTGTGTATGGTGTAAGTTGGTGATCTAGTTTCATTTTTTTGCATGTGTCTGACCAAATTTCCCAGCACCATTTATTGAAGAGACTTTCTTGACTCCATTGTATGCTCTTGACTCCTTTGTCAAATATTGAGCATAATGGCTTGGGTCGATTTCTGGGTTCTCTGTTCTGTTCCATTGGTCTATATGTCTGTTTTTGTGCCAGTACCAGGCAGTTTTGAGAACCTTGGCTTGGTAATATAGCTTGATATCTGGTATTGAGATCCCTCCTACTTTTTCTTCTTTCTCAGGATCGCTGAGGCTATTCAGAGTCTTTTCTTTTTTTATTTTATCCCAAATGAATTTTTGGAGAGTTTGTTCTAGATCTTTGAAATATGCCATTGGTATTTTAGTGGGAATTGCATTGAATCTGTAGATTGCTTTGGGTAGTATGGACATTTTAATGATGTTGATTCTACCAATCCATGAACATGGTATGTTCTTCCATCTGTTTATGTCTTCCTTTATCTCATTTTTCAATGTCCTGTAGTTTTCTGAGTACAGGTCTTTTAACTCCTTAGTTAAGTTTATTCCTAGGTATCTTAATTTTTTTGGTGCAATGGTAAATGGGATTGTGTTGTGTGTTTTTTTGTTGTTGTTCTTGTTTCTCTTTCTGTGAGTTCATTATTGGTATATAAAAAGGCCATAGATTTCTTGGTGTTAATTTTATATCCTGTTACATTGACGAATTCATTTATTAGGTCTAGTAGTTTTTGATGGAGTCTTTGGCATTTTCTATGTATAGTATCATGTCACCTGTGAATAAGGACAGTTTTATTTCTTCTTTTCCAATTTGGATGCCTTTTATTTCTTCTTCTTGTCTGATCACTATGGCTAGCACTTCCAGTACTATATTGAACAGCAATGAAGAAAGTGGGCATCTCTGTATCAGTCCTATTCTTAGGGGAAATGAGTTTGGTTTTTGCCCATTGAATATGATGTTGGCTATAGGTTGGTAATATAAGGCTTTTATTATGTTGAGGTATGATCCCTCTATTCCCACTTTGCTGAGAGTTTTATATCAAGAAAGGTTGCTGGATTTTGTCAAATGCTTTTTCTGCATCGATTGATATGATTATGTGATTTTTGTCTCTCAATTTGTTTATGTGATGTATCACATTTATTGATTTGCAGATATTGTATCATCCCTGGAATAAATCCCACCTGGTCATGATGTTTGATCTTTCTAATGTAATGCTGGCTCTGATTTGCGAGAATTTTGTTGACAATTTTAGCATCTATGTTCATCGAGGATATTGGCCTGTAGTTCTCTTTCTTTGTGGTATCTTTCTCTGGTTTTGGAATTAGGGTAATGCTGGCTTTATAGAAAGAGCTTGGAAGTGTGCCTTCCTCTTAAAATTTTGGATTAGTCTGAGGAGGATAGGTTTTAGTTCTTCTTGGTAGAAATCCCCTGTAAAGGCATCTGTGCCAAGGCTTTTGTTTGCTGGAAGCTTTTTGATCACTGCTTCAGTTTCCTCGGTAGTTATCAGCCTATTCAGGTTTCTTGATTCTTCCTGATTGAATTTTGGAAGCTTGTATTTTTCTAAGAGTATGTCCATTTCATCTAGGTTGTCCATTTTGCTGGAATAGAATTGTTCATAGTATTTTTTCATAATCCTTTGTATTTCTGTGGGATCGGTTGTTACTTCACCTCTTTCGTTTCTGATTTTGTTTATTTGGGTCCTCTCTCTGTGTTTCTTGCGGAGCCTGGCTAGAGGTACATCAATCTTGTTTATCCTTTCAAAGACCCAGCTCTTGGTTTTGTTGATCTTTTGTATTGTTTTTTTTTTAGACTCTATGTTGTTTATTTCCATTCTGATCTTTATTATTTCCTTCTTTCTGCTTACGCTGGCCTTTTCTTGTTGCTGTCTTTATAACTTTTTGAATTGTAGGGTTAGATAATTTATTACCAGTTTTTCTTTTTCTATTCTTTATTTTCTTTTCTTTCTTTCTTTATTTTATTTTTTTTATTTTTTTGAGGTAGGCCTGTAGAGCTATGAACTTCCCTCTCAAGATTGCTTTCATTATGTCCTATAGATTTTGGATTGTTGTGTTTTCATTGTCTTTTGTGCCATGATGCTTTTTATTTCTTCTTTGATCTCTTTGGTAACCCAATCATTGTGTAATAGCATGCTATTTAGCCTCGAGGTGTTTGATTTTTTTCATAGTTTTATTGTGGTTGATTTCTAATTTTATGCCATTGTGATCTGAGTAGATGCTTGGTATGATTTCTATCTTCTTGAATTTGAAGAGACTTTGCCTGTGTCCCAATATATGGTCTGTTTTTGAAAATGACTGGTGTGCATAGAAAACAATGTATTTTCTGTGGATTTGGGGTGAAATATTCTGATTGTCAATTAATTCCATCTGATTTAGTGAGTCATTTAGGATTGATGTTTATTTGCTGATTTTTTTGTTGTTGTTTAGAGGATTTGTCCAGTGGTATTTGTGGGGTATTAAAGTCCCCTACTATGACTGTATTGCTGTCAATCTCTGCCTTGATATCCTCCAGATGTGTTTTTTTTTGATGTATTTGTGTGCTCCTGCATTGGGTACATATATGTTTACCAGAGTTACATCTTCTTGTTGAGTTGCTCCCTTTAGTATTATGAAGTAGCCTTCCTTATCTCTTCTTATGGCTTTCACTTTGAGGTCTAATTTGTCAGATATAAGTAGTGCTACCTCAGCTTTTTTTAATTTTAATTCACATGAAAAACCTTTTTCCAACCCTTCACCATCAGTCTGTGTGAGTCCTTTGTTCTGAGGTGAGTCTCCTGTAGACAGCAGCTATATGGGTCATGTTTTCTTATCCATTCAGCTACCATATGTCTTTTGATTGGGGCATTTAATCCATTTACATTTAAAGTTATTATTGATAGGTTCTTGTTTGTCATCATTTTTATTCCTTATGCCTGTGTTCCTTCTTCCCTTCTTATTTCTTCTTTTTACAGCAGACCCTTTAGCATTTCTTACATGGCTGGTTTGATGGTAATAAACTCCCTTAATCCATTTTGTCTGTGAAGCTCCTGATTTCATGCTCAACTTTAATTGATAGCCTGGCTGGGTACAGTATTCTTGGATTCATAACCTGGCTTTGCATGACTTTGTATATTTCATTCCATTCCCTTCTGGCCTGATGTGTTTCTGTTGAGAAATCAGTCAATAGTCTGATGGGAGATCTCTTTTAGGTAACTTTCTGTCTCTCTCTGGAAGCCTTTAAGATACTTACTTTGTCACTGGTGTTTGCCAATTTAATTATAATGTGTCCTGGTGTCAGTTTTTTTGGGTTCATCTTGTTTGGGACTCTGTGAGCTTCTTGGACTTGTGTGAGTTTTTCTTCTTCCTAATATCAGGGAAGTTTTCTATCATTATTTCTTCAAACAGGTTTTCTATTCCTTGCTCAGTTTCCTCTCCTTCTGGCACCCCTACTATGCAGATGTTGTTTCGTTTTGTGTTGTCCCAAAGTTCCCTTTGTCTCTTCTCCTGTTTTTTAAGGTTTTTATTCCAGTTGCTACTCTGCCTGAGTATTTTTTCTTACCTTGTCTTCTAGCTCACTGATGTGATCTACCACTTCTTCTAATCTACTGTTTATGCGTTCTATTGTGTTCTTTATTGCAGCGTTGTTATTTTTCATTTCTTCTTGGTTCTTCACTTCCTCTTGGTTCTTACACATATTGTTGAATTTGTCTTCCATCCTTTTCAGGGTCCTCATTACCATTGTTCTGAATTCTTTCTCTGACAAATTGTTTGCCTCCATTTCCTTTACTTTATTTTACGGTGATTCCTCCTTTATGTTCTTATGGGGGCTGTTTCTTTGTCTCCCCATGTTCGCTCCTCTCAGGGTATCTGATTATGTAGCTCTCTCTCTCCTGCATTGACTTAAAGGCGCAAAATACAACACGACAAGACACAATGCACAGGGAACCAAATACAAATGTATTCACGATACCAATAACCCCAAATAAAGGTGACCACCAGAGAAAAGAGAATTAGGGGAGATAAAAGATCTTAAAAATGATATTTAGAAAAGGGAAAAAGTAGGAGAGAAAAGAAAATGAAGAAAAAAGAAGGGGGAAAAATATATGTATATAGGGAGAAATCTCCAAAAAACCAACTAAACCAAAAAATGCAAACAGCAAACAACAACTAGTCCAAAAAAATGCAAACAGCAAACACCCAAACAACAAACACACAGATGAATCTGATGAGGCGGAGCTTATTTCCAGAAGGTAAGGTCAAGAAATTGAATGGATTGGGAAATGGCCTCAATTCAGTATAGAGGAGGTAGAAGGAGAATGATTATATAAGAAGAAAAGTAAAAAACAAAATACAAAAAAAGAGAGAAACATATATATATACATATACATATAAATACATATATAAAAGAAAATTTATATATGTATATGTATATATATATATATAATTTTTTTCTTTCTTAAATCTATCTATCAATGTATTCATCTATTATTAGAAAAGGAGAATAGAGAGTAGATAGACATGAGTTGGTGATTGGAACTAATTAAGCTATTAGTAAAAGAAGAGAACAAATGAGGAGAGGAAAAACAGAAGCAAAGGAAGAAAAAGCAAACTAATTAGCAAACAGCAACAACAAGGCAGAAAAAAAAGAAAAAGGAAAAATAATTGGCTAGTGAAGAAAGAGAAGAGAGAAGTGTGCATGCACTTGGAGCAGGGGAGAGGAAATTAGATATATGGGTAAGATCAATTTTTAACAGGGAGTAAAAAGAAAGGATAGAGAAAAACTAAAACAGGAACAGGGTAAGAGAAACAGGATGAAAAAGGGGAAAGTGAGGAAGAGAATGTTGCCATAAAGGAAAAATTGAGATAGAGTAAAATAATGCTAAAAGAAAAAGAAAAATAGAATGTAGAACACTAATCTCAAAATTACTTTATTTTAAAATAAAATAAAGAAAAATAAAATAAATCTTTTAAAAAGGTAAAATAATAGTAATAATAATAATTAAAATTAAAACATAATAATAAAAATGTAAAATCAAGTGAGAAAACAAATTAGTTTCTGAAGTAAAAGATAAAAAAATAAAAAGTGAAGTATTTAAAGTCATTCACTTCTACTATTCTGCGTGGGACGTCTGTTTCCTGTCAGGTAGTCAGAATAGTGCTGAAGTTCCCTGCAATCCACCACTTCTCTGTGTCATAAGCCACTATCTTATTTTCAAGCAGGCAGAATCTCTCTGTTCACTTTGTTTCTCTACCTGCCTTTGGTTGTATTTACACAAGCTTCAATTTCTGACACAACCCCTGGGTGGCAGTATTTCTGTATAATTTCCAGGACTAAATGGCCCCTCTACCCAGTGCTTAGATTCTTCTTTCCATGCCACACTTAATACTGGGTTGGAGGGATGGACTAATTAGAGCTGGTTTTCTGCTTATCTCTCCTTATTCTGATCCCCAGTTTCCACAAAAACAACTTTCCTCTGCAGTCTCGGTTAGTGTTTTTAATTGGAAGATACTGTGTATTGGACTTAGCAAGCAAAAGCAAGGAGGTAAAAAAAAAAAAAAAAGATAAAGGAACCACGCTGACTCACATCTTTTTCCCCTGGCACTGTGCAGCCAGCATCAGCATAGAACTTCAGGCTGCCTTTCTGGGCACAGTCCCCCATGGCTGTGGGCTTAAATCTAGAGTCCCCCCCAGCCAGCAGCCCTGTGGACCACCTTCCACATTCGAGGGCTACACTGACCCCAAGGACCGCGGCTTTGGTGGAACATAGTCTCCCTCTAATACTCCATTCCCTGCTGTGGGTGTTTCTCCCTTCAGACTGGATCCCAGATCTCACCTCTCCCTAGATGATCTCTCACCTTTCTGGCCATGGATTGCCTCACCAGTGGTGTTTAATTCGCTAATTCCAGGTGGATGTTATTTGACTCAGCTGTTCCTTCTATCTGTTCTGTGAGAAGGCCCAGGACCCATCCATGTATTCAGCCACTACTTTGCCTCCTACTGGACAAAATTTTTAGGCGCCCGTGGCCAGGGAGGCTGGAGTCTCAGTGTTTGTGAGTTTGCAGCTGAGGCAGCTGGTCCCTGGGCATTGTGGTTGTAGGGTCCAGGGAGGTATCAGATATCTCCACAGTTGAAGGTAAGGCTGGGCTTCCAATCACAGCCACTCTCCTCTTCAAGATGGCACAGTCTCTGTAGCAGATCCTGCTGCTCTGGGAGAGGTTTTAGCAGTAGTAGAGTCTGCCTGACCAGGGTAGCCTAGTCCACCAGACCATAACAGTCCTATGGAATATAGCTGTCCCTCACTCACAAATACAGACACACCCCACACGTCCATGCACTCTCCTTTTACTCTCTCACTCACAAACTATCTTGCAGCCTGCCGTCCCATCGGCTGCCATTTTCCTGTGTATTGTCTTTTTGCATCTACAATAACATATCATTGGAATGTAAAAGTAATTTTCCTTTTTCCACACCCCTCAAAGCACAGGCACCACTCTGGGTAGACCACAGAGCCTCTTATTGTTATTGAGTTAATTGTTGACTGTTAACTAACCTGCACCCAGCTATGTAAAGCAAGTATGTGTCTATCATTTTACCTTTTATATAATTCCAGTGGTTTCTCTGCTTTGAAAAGGTGCTGAACATCACTAATCACCAGGAAAATGCAAATGAAAACCACATTGAGATATCACCTTACCCTTTCCAGAATGTGTATTAAAAAAACAAAAGGAAAATAGAAAAAGTGCTGGCAAGAATTTGGAGAAAAGCAAGCCTTCTTACACTCTTTCTGGGAATAATTATTGGTGCAGCCACTGTAGAAAACAGTATAAAATTTTCTCCAATAAAATAGGGCTACTATATGATCCAGCAAACCCACTTTCGGGTACATATACAAAGGAAATGAAAACAGGATATCAAAGAGAGAGCCACACTCCCATATTTGCCGAGGCATTGTGCACAAGGACCAAGACTTGGATGCAATTTAAACACCTTTTGAAGGATGACTGGATAAAGAAAACCTGGTGTTTACATGCAATGCAATATAATTCAGCCTTAAAAAAGAGAGAAATCCTACTATTTGTGACAGCATATATGAACCTGGAGTACATTATGCTAAATAAAATAAGCCAGATATATATCCTGCAGGATACCACGTATCAAATGTGAGTGACTTCCTTGTGAAAATTGTCAACCCAAATTCTACATCCAGTAAAATGTGTTGGGACAACCAGACAGGGCCTTTGAAATCACTGTGATTATCATATTAAGGGATATAGTGGGAAAGTGAACATCACACATCACACCTTAATTTTCAGTAGGGAAATGGAAACTACTAACCAAGTCCAATAGAAATATATAAATGAAAAGCACAGTACCAGTGATGAGGAAGTCCTCTAATGGGCCTAAGAGAATACAGTGGGCAGAATCAGATAACTTCAGAGAGGTCAACAGAAATTAACCAAACTAAAACCTGAAGAGATTGAAAGAGTAAAAGAAATAGCATTCGTTAGCAGAGGACATCTCACAAAGCAGTTTCAAAATGAATTTATTTTCAAAATAAAGCTGATTGAATTATTGCTAATATGTTCAATGTAATTCCAATGAAAATACAATTCATGTTGATGGCATAAGCTGATTCTAAAATGTATATGAAAATGAAAATGTTCAAATAAGGTCAACAAACTTTTAAAAAACGTTATAGAAGGATTGCTGTACCAGTAATAAAAACTTATTAATATATTAGTAAGTGATATGTTGTAATATTTGCACTTGGATAGACAAAAAGGCCAAAAGAGCAATGGGAAAAAGCCCCAAAACAGGTTATACTTACTCATTTATTGACCTTTAACTTATGACAGAGTTCTCCCTTCATAAGGATAGGGAAAGACTATTTTCTTTTAAATTAGTGGGGAAATGAATTTTCTTCCTGTCAAATATTTTATACTTGTGCTTCACACCAAGAACTGATGGGAAAATCAGTTCTTGGTGGATCATAGACCTAAATGTGAAAGGTAAAAATGATAAATATTTTTATATAAAAGAAAGAATTATAATATAACTCACACCCTCTACCCCCACTATCCATAAGACAAAATATTGTTTGACATTAAAATTTAAAAATGGCCAAAACCGGTTTGGCTCAGTGGATAGAGCGTCGGTCTGCGGACTGAAAGGTCCCAGGTTCGATTCCGGTCAAGGGCATGTACATTGGTTGCGGGCACATCCCCGGTAGGGGGTGTGCAAGAGGCAGCTGGTCGATGTTTCTCTCTCATCAATGTTTCTAGCTCTCTATCCCTCTCCCTTCCTCTCTGTAAAAAATCAATAAAATATATTTTTAAAAAAATTAAAAATGGCTTTTAATGAACACACCATAAAAGCAGTTAAAGTAAGTCATGGAATGGCAAATGACATTTACCAATCATCTCGATAACAAAAGTCATGTTTGGAAAGTATAAGGAACTCCTGAAAGTCAAGACAAAGACACACAGCCCAATAAAAAATGACATCAACAGCCTTTCTGAAAAAAAGGAAAAAGAACTAGCAAACAATCATATGAAAATGTGTTCCACCTGGTTTGTATAAAATAAAATATAAATTAATGTTTCAATGAAGTATCTGCACACAGTCACCATATTAACAAAAGTTTAAAAATTCTGATGTGGAGAACAGTTCTATTCTGCTGGTAAGTAGGCAATTTGCTGCAGAGACATTGAAATGATGTCAAGCCTTATCTAGAAAGACTGAAGATACACATCCTCGATGACCTAGGAATTCCACCTCTGGGCTTATTACACAAGGAAATTTTATACCTATGTGCACAGGTACATATGTGAAAAAATATCCTTAATAACATCTCATACAAGATAAACCTGAAAATCTAATATATATATTTAGATTTTTAAATATATATATATTTAGATTATTTTAAATATATATATTTATATTATTTATTTAAATATATATATTTAAATATATATATATTTATATTATTTATTTAAATATATATTTATATTATTTATTTAAATATATATTTATATTATTTTAAATATATATATATATTTAGATTATTGATATATATGTATATCAATAATAGAAGAAATAAATTGTTTATATCTCCATACAATACAATATACACACAGTTTACACCTACACACAACCTACCAGATGAATTTTATAAATATCTTAACTGAACAACTGAAACAAGATAAAAAAAAATATGTACAATATAATTTTCTTTATATAAAGTTTGAAAGCAGGTCAAAGTAAACAATATTATTTAAAGCCTCACATGTATATGATAAAATCCTACAAAGGAATGTGAAAGTTGTGATATTGGTTGGCTCTAACAATATCATTTGTAATATATACAGCTTCTTTAGGGATGTCCAATGATAGGAATGCTCAATTTCTGTACCTGGTACTAATTAAAGTATTTATTTTATAATGATAATTACATTTAGCTTGTATACTTTACATTTTATGCACTCTTTTGAAGTGTGTGTCATACTTCATAATTTTGAAAAACAGAGAGGACATGAAATTATAAATATATTGCTTTGAAAAGTAGCAAAAAATTGTGTGGTAACTTATTGAGATTCTAGAGGCCTGGTGCATGAAATTTGTGCACTGAGGGGAGGGGGTCCCTCAGCTGACTCTGCCCCCTCTCACAGTCTGGGAGCCCTCAGGGGATGTCCTACTGATGGCTTAGGCCCACTCCTTGCGGGACTAAGCTGCTGTCAGTAGGCCTTCCTCTGCAGATGGCAATTTGACTGATCAGGGAAGGTCCCGCCCCCATCACCCCGCTGCTGCTGCCACTGCCCAGCACCATAGCCACCAAGGTGTTTTCATCAACACGAACTCCAGTCCCTTCACCATGAAAAAATGACAACTTTCTTTAGGCATTTTCAATATGTCTCTTTCATAGGATATGACATTTCTTTCTTTCATTCTTTTTATCCTCACCTGAGGATATGTTTCCATTGATTTTTAGAGAGTGTGGGAGAGAGAGGGAAAGACAGAGAGAAACATCAATGTGAGAGGGACACTGAGATTGGTTGCCTCCTGCATGAGCCCTGACCTGGGCCCCGGCCAGGGAGAAGCCTGCAACCTAGGTACATGCCCTTGACCAGAATCAAACCTGGACTCTGCAGTCAGCAGGCTGAGACTCTATCCACTGAGCCAAACCAGCTAGGGCAGGATATGACATTTCTTAGCCCCTCCAACAGTGGACCTTCGTTTTTTCCTCCAAGAGTGAGGTGGAAAAACCTTAGATCACCTTATTGGATTCTTATTAGGCAAGTTACCAAGAACACTGTGAGTAGCGTACAGGGAGCTTAGCCAATGAGCCGTCAGAAAAGGTGTTTCCTTTGAAGCTCACGCACAAAGGCAGGACTGCTGGCAAGGGCCTGTCCTCGGCCACAAGCAGGCTCTCTCCCTCTCCCTCCCTCTCTCCCTCTCCCTCTTCTTCTCCCTCTCCTTCTCCCTAAGGTCCACTCTCCCTCTTCTTCTCCCTCTCCTTCTCCCCCAGGTCCACTCTCTCTAAAAATCAGTGAAAAAATATCCTCTGGTGAGCATTAAAAAACAAAACAAACAGAATAACAGGCTTCCTCCTTGGAGATCCTGAATATGTAGGCCTAAAAGAGAGAATTCTTGACTCTGTGAAGATCCCTAAATGAATTTTATTAACAACTAGAGGCCTGGTGCATGAAAATTCATGCACTGGAGGGGGGTCCCTCAGCCCAGCCTGCCCCCTCTCATAATCCGGGGGCCCTCAGGGTTGGGAGGTGACCCAGCCAGCCCTGGATACCTGAGCCTTGGGCAGCCCTGGTCAGCTGGGCAGCCACCATCCGAGGCTTGCCTGTGCCTTGGGCCGGACCTGGACAGCTGCGTGGCTGAGAGGACTGGGCGCCACCATCTTGTGGCTGTGGGCGCCGCCATATTTGTGACAGTGTGAGGTTCAATAAGCATATTCCCTCTTTATTAGATAGGATATTTGAAAAATTAGCCTAAGCCACGTCAATGATTCAAGTTTGTGCTTTTCTGTGTTCCAGGGAAGAATCAAATGATCTTTTGTTTTATTGTGTCAAAACAAAATTTTGCATGTGTTAAATACATAATAGCAGATGCAAAAGTTCTGTTTAACTCAGTGAAGGGACTGATGGGATGATAATGCTGTTCAAGTGAGATTGCCAAAGATGAAAGCCTGAAGTAAAACTGCTAAATTAAATACAATCTGGCTAATGTCCTATAGGAAATAAAACCATCACTTTTTGAATTGGTGTATCTTCTAGAAAGAAATTAGTTACATCTTTAAAAGCCTAAAAATTCTTTTCATCTTCTCACTTTGCTGATCATTATATGTAACTTTCCAGGGCTGTAAAATGTCAAAATATATGGAACTTATTTAATTGTAAATAGTGTGTCAGAGTTACATGTTTCATAGAAAAGGAAAAGATCATTCTGTGGGCCTTCAATGCCCCAATTATACTGAAAAGACTTGCTGTCAACATTTTACTCCGGACCTGCTATTGGCCTTGTAGGCTGTGGGTGGGCCCATTGGGAGGCCAGCCCTTGCCTCTTAGGGTCAGCGAATGGCCACGGAGGCTGCGGGCCATCCAACCTGTCCCTGTCCACGTCCGCTAAGGGCATCACCTGCACGCACAACCTCCTCCTGTCCGGTCGTGACCTGCTACAGTGTCCCAGCCTAATTTACATATTTCTCTATTATATATATACTACAAGCCCGGTGCACGAAATTCGTGCACGGCGGGGGGGTTGTCCCTCAGCCCAGCCTGTACCCTCTCCAATCTGGGATTCCTGGAGGGATGTCCGACTGCCCATTTAGGCCCGATCCTGGTGGGATCGGGACTAAACGGGCAGTCGGACATCCCTCTCACAATCCAGGACTGCTGGCTCCCAACTGCTTGCCTGCCTGCCTTCCTGATTGCCCCTAACCGCTTCTGCCTGCCAGCCTGATCACCCCCTAACCACTCTGCTGCCAGCCTGGTTGATGCTTAACTGCTCCCCTGCCAGCCTGTTTGCCCCCAACTTCCCTCCTCTGCCAGCCTGGTCACCCCTAACTGCCCTCTCCTGCAGGGTTGATTACCTCCAACTGCCCTCCCTTGCAGGCCTGGTCCCTCACAACTGCCCACCCTTGTAGGCCGGGTGCCTCCCAACTGCCCTCTCCTGCTGGCCATCTTGTGGTGGCCATCTTGAGTCCACATGGGGGCAGGATCTTTGACCACATGGGGGCAGCTATATTGTGTGTTGCAGTGATGATCAATCTGTATATTACTCTTTATTAGATAGGATAGAGGCCTGGTGCACGGGTGGGGGCCAGCTGGTTTGCCCTGAAGGGTGTCACAGATAAGGGTGGGGGTTCCCTTGGGGTGTGGGGCGGCCTGAGCGAGTGGCCTGTGGTGGTTTGCAGGCAGGCCACGCCCCCTGGCAACCCAAGCAGAGGTCCTGGTATCTGGAATTTATTTTCCTTCTACAATTGAAACTTTGTAGCCTGGAGCAGAGCCAAGCCTGGGGCTCTGGCAGCCATTTCTGTGGCAGTTAATTCACCTTCTACAATTGAAACTTTGTAGCCTTAAGCGGGTGAGCCCAGCCAGGGTGTGCGGAAAGCTTTGCTTCCCCTGTTGCCGCCGGCGACCCTGGTCTGCTCTCTCAAGCTCCATTCTGCTGCCATTTGTTTGAATTTGTTTACCTTCTAATGTTGAAACTTTGTAGCTTGAGCGGAGGCTTAGGCCTGCAATGGCTATGGAAAGCTTGGCTTGCTCTGTTACCTGGGAAACCTTGCTCTCTGTGGCTGTAGCCATCTTGGATTGGGGTTAATTTGCATACTCGTCCTGATTGGCTGGTGTGCGTGGCTTGGCTGGTGGGCATGGCTTATGTAGCGGAGTGATGGTTAATTTGCATGTTACCATTTTATTAGAGAGGATATATATATATATATATATATATATATATATATATATATATATATACTAGAGGCCCGGTGCACAAAATTAATGCACTGGGGGCAGGTATCCCTCAGCCCAGCCTGCACCCTCTCCAATCTGGTATCCCTCTCACAATCCAGGACTGCTGGCTCCCAACCACTTGCCTGTCTGCCAGTCTGATCACCCCCTAACCACTCCTCTGCCAGCCTGATCGACGCTTAACTGCTCCTCTGCCAGCCTTATTGCCCCCAGCTGCCCTCCCCTGCAGGCCTGGTCCCTCCCAACTTCCCTCTCCAGCAGGCCTGGTTGCCCCCAACTACCCTCCCCTGCAGACATAGTCCCATCCAATTGCCCTCCCCTGCAGACCTGGTCCCCCCCAACTGCCCTCCCCTTCTGGCCTGGTTGACCCCAACTACCCTCCCCTGCCGGCCTAGTTGCCCCTAACTGCCCTCCCCTGCCGGCCTGATCACCCCTAACTGCCTTACCCTGCAGGCTTGGTCCCTCCCCTGCTGGCCTGATCGCCCACAACTACCCTCCCCAGCCAGCCATGTTGTGGCAGCCATCTTTGACCACATGGGGGCGGCCATCTTATGCGATGGCATGAGGATCAATTTGTGTAATACCTCTTTATTACATAGGATGGAGTCAAAGATATTTTTCCCCCTATTTCTTTTCCTTTTCCACTTCCTTTCTATTTTTCCTTAAGTTGGACATATGCAATGTTGAAGAGAGAACTTCTGCTTCTGGGAAGAAAAAGTAGACAGACTTTTTCCTCTTTTTCCCACCAAGTACAACAAAAGACCTTGATTTCAGAGTGGAAGGGAGAGGGAGAGAGATAGAAACATCAATGATGAGGGAGAATCATTTATTGATTGATCCCTGCATGCCCCACAATGGGGATTGAGCCTGTAACCCAGGCATGTGCCCTGACCAGGAATCAAACCACAACCTTCTGCTTCGTAAGTTGATGCTCAACCACTGAGCCATGCCGGCAGGGCAAACCTCGACTATTGATTGTACATATAAGAACATTAGAAGACTCTTAAAGATTATGAGAAGGCAGAGTAGATGTGTCTGACTTTTGGTGCTGGAAAAAACAAAAATTGAGAAACATCAATAGGTTCTGAAATAAAAAGCCCAAAAAAAGCATTTTTCCCCCTAGCCAAAAGACCAGGAAAGAAGTAACCTAGCAAGACAGAAAACTCTAGACAAAGAAACCATTTTATTCCAGCCAAACAGCACAGTAAAATCTGAGGGCCAACCCACAGCCTCCCATACAGCAAGGAACAGCCTAGCCATCTGCCCTCGCCACACTGCAAATAGGTGCTCCTACCCCTGCCTGGTTGGTGTCAGAGAAGATCCACTGAAATTTGGACTCTCATTCTCATGATCACGAGTTACCTTTCTCTCTTCTCACTGGGGTGCTGTCAGAGGAGGCCTAGTGGAGAGAGAGGACTTTCATGGATAAGGAGACCACCAAACACTGTGTCAGTGAAGCACATGTGGGAAACAGTAAGGGACTCCTGCCTTCCCCACCATGGGAGGCATCAGAGCAACCTCATAGGGAAATAGCAGACCACTAAGATGAACATGTATGAGGCTTTCCAATTTGCAGAATGCATACCTCAGAGAATACAATTGGCTTCCTTCTAAATATGGCATCACATTCAGGTGTCCCAAAAAATCTATATGCACTTTGAATGATTATAAAGTCAGTGTTTATTAACATACAAGTTATTTTCAAAATTTAAAAGAATCTACAGAAATAAATTTTTTTTTTGTCAATGCCTGTTTTCAAACTGATGACTGTTCTAGTCCAGACACTGCTGATAATGCTAAGCAATGGAATCACAAACATCAAGAGTCATTTCATTCTGTATTTGTGTGCCCTCATTTCATTGACTGTTGCCAATTTTGTGTCGTAAACTTTATCTTTATGTATCCTTACAAAAAAACAAGTCTAAGTGGCACTTTAGGGTGCATTTTCTTTGTTCAAAGCTTAGTTTGGCTTCACCCATTATTTCAAATCAGTTAAACATAAAAAAAGGAGAGAAAATTAAGTGAGCTATCAGCTGTTAAAGTTTGTGTACATTTTTGAGACACCCTATAGTTATAAAATGAAAAAGACAAGAGGATCCCTTATGCCACTCCCTGATGTTCCTTCTGTTCCTTGTCAGCACAGGTTCAGCTGACTGTGCCTTTCCTCTTCTTCTACCTGTTGTCTAGTATATTCACTTCAAGCCACATCTTCGATGACCACCACAGGCACCACCTGCATGCACAGCCTGGACTCTTGGTCTCTCCTAAGCTTGCCCCGACCCCAGGAAGAGATTCGGTGCTATAAGAGCAAGGCCAATTGGAAAGAGCATTTTCACCCTTGGTTTTAAGATCCAATCTGTGAAATTAAAACCATCGTTAGACAATGTCGCCTTCATTGTTGCCTGGGGAATCTGTTTCCAGATGGTGAATATTGCAAATGAGTAGATTGTTGTACAGTTGAAAGTGCCGTTATATATTTTCAAAAATTTTCAAGGCTGGTTCATTTTAGTTTAAGGGATTTTCAAATTTGTGACTTAGGTATCAGGTTCATCAAAGTCTATTGTCAAAAACAATTGATTTGCATTTTGCCTATTTGTCATTATTATAGCTTCAAGGCCCTCAAAATCAGCATCATGCTGATAAAACAGAATTAATGATATAGCATAATCTAAGAAAAAAAGTTCACATCAGAAAATATACAAGGCTCTGAAATACCTGGCCCAAATTCCTCCTGAGTATTCTCTGAACTGAGTTCAAGGTCCCAGGACATCCTAGATTCTGGTTATTAGAAGGTCTTCCCCCATACTACTTGAGGTGTGCTAGTCCAAATCTCAACAGGAGCGTTAGGTCATTGATTGGATCAGGCTATTCAGGAAAAATATTTCCCCAAATTATGGGAGTAGAGACCAAACTTGAAGGACAATATCAATCCCTTTTAACTGAAGAGATGATATTTTTATGGCAGAGGCCACTTTTCCCTGAGATTACATGCCCAACATATTTCATAGGCAGAATCAGCATTCTTTGCTCCTTTTTTCTTTCTTTTTCTTATTCTGCCTTGTCTTACTTCTATTCTCCTCCTCTCTTTTCCATCCTACTCCTCCAGTCTTTGGGGCATTATACAAAGCCTGTTGAATCAGAAATAGGTATTTATAACACAACTAGAGGCCAGGTGCATGGATTTGTGCACTGCTGGGGTCCCTCAGCCTGGCCTGCACCCTCTCCCAATCCAGGACCCCTCAGAGGATATCGAAGTGTTGGGATGAGGCTGAAACTGGCAATCTGACATCCCCTGAAGGATTTAGTAGTGTGAGAAGTGGAAGGCGGCTGGGGAGGAGCCTGAGCTGGGCTGGGCGCCATGCTGCTCCTGTCATCCCAGCCCCGCTGCACCTGCCACTGCTTTTTAGTAGCGTGCTGCCACAGTGGTGTGAGAGGCTCCCACTCCCGCAGCTGCGCTAGCTAGCCCTGAGCCCAGCATCTGGCACCTGTTAGTCAGCTGAGTGGCGCTCCTGATGTGGAAGTGCAATGATCACCAGGGGGCAGCTCCTGCACTGAGCATCTACCCACTGGTGGTCAGTGCGTGTCATCACGACCCATCAAACAGTTGTTCAGTCATTGGGTTGCTTGGACTTTTATATATATAGATGTATTCTACACGTTATTTTTGGTAGTTTAAAGGAGAATATCATTTCTAAACGGATATAAATGTTTACTATGAGTAGGCTTAATTAGCAAACACGCACACATTGTTACAACTTAAAAATGCTGTTCCTGACAAGGAACTTATGTTTTACAAATCACTATAATTTTGAGGATAATTTAAAAACTTTTGGAAAAGTGGAATTCTCTACTAAAGTTGAACATAAGTAGCTAATAGCCTGCCATTTTACTCCTAATTATATCTACAACAGACATATGTGCACATACCCACCAAAACAGAATAATCATGGAAGTCTCTGTGTATATATTATATGAGGCATGTTAAGCAATTGGGAAGCATCCACTGACAGTGGTGGCCATATGACATGCATCATGATACCCTGTAGCTTCTTTACAACCCAAGCCTCTAGAACAGCAGTCAAGACTATCATTATAGTGGTTTGCATTTGATTGCCAGTGTTATCTGACAGGCATTGGGTTATCTGACATCCAGTGTTATCTGACATCTGCCTGTAGTGTGTGGGTTCTTGACTTTGTGCAGGAAAGATTTCACAACCCAAGCCCAGGTGATTTTGAAAGCGTGTTTGCTAAAGCTGGGAACAGTGAAACAAAGGAAGGACTTAGGGTTGAATAATCAACAGGAGAGAGCCTAAGCAGTGATCTTCTTTGGTTCCCTAAGAATGTTATAGAAAAGAAGTGAGCCAAGGTGGGGCTGCTCATCTTCTATATAATAGAGGAATATGCAAATTAGCCAGGACACCATAACATCACAACCGGACAGCAGAGACCTGGGGCTGCGTGGCCCCTGGCTAGGGCAAGGGACCTCAGACCATACCCCCTGCCCAGTGGGGCTTGATGGATAACCACAGGTAGCGCCCCCCGCCCCACCTCTGGGCCTGGAAACCTCAGGCCAAACTCCCCGCTTGGCAGGGCTTGACAGGGACCTCAGGCCTTGCTCCCCGCTGCCCCAGTGCCTGGCCAGGGGACCTCAGGCTGCTCTCCCCACCTGGCGGGGCTTGACGGGGGACCTGAGACTGTACCCCCCCACCTGGTGCCATGGGGATGGCCTGAGGCTGTGCTCCCTGCCCAGAGGGGCTTGACAGGGGTGGGGCCGGCCTGGTCTGGGTTTCACCCAATGGGGGTGGGGCCGGCCAGGTCTGGGTCTCCTGCATTTTCAAAGCACATGTGGGTGGTGGGCAGGGACCTAACTCTAGGTCCCACAGAGTGCCCCAGACTCTGACAGGAGGGAGATTTCCACAAACATTTTAGTAATTTTCTTTCATCTCTGACACTTCTATTATAGAGAAAGGGCGAATAGCAATATTAAAATATTTCCTCTAATTAATTCCCTTTTAATGTGCACGGATTTCATGCACCGGGTCACTAGTTGGGAAATAAAAGTCACAGTGAAATAAGTGAGTTAAGGTGGGGCTAATTTTAGCTCACTGGGAAGTCAGAGAAATAGGGGACCTTGGAGACAAGATCAGGGGATAAGCTCAGGATGAGCTGCTGCTTCCTGCTGCTTCCCTGGTTGCAAGTCTTGTGGGGACACTTGGAGTTTAGGAGGAAGTAAGAAGTTCATGCCTGAGAAGGGGTATGGGCATGCTCTAGACTCTAGAGTCTACAGTGAGCCCACACTGATATCCTTTGACTTAAGGGCATTATCTTTCTTTGTGGGCAAGAATCTAAAGGGCGGATTCCAGCAGAATATTCATCAGCTTTCCAGTTGCATCAAAATTAGCATATTGAGGGTTTGGGATTATTCTTTGGTCTGCTTTACTGTTTTCCTTTTATCTTGGGTCTTTCTGACTCTAATCCGATTTTTGTTATTTATTCCTCTGACTTTATTTGGCTTTGGATTTGGCTAGCACTAATGGCAGTAATTGGGTTTCTTATCTCTATCTCCCCAAATGGGGTGATTTAAGCTATGTATTCTCTGATTAGAGAGGAGAGGTATAAACTATTTGCTCTCAGGTGTCCTTGGTTATGAATGATAAAGTCTTATGATTCACTAGCTGGCTGTGAGTTGTTTAAATTGTTTTGCCTTGTTTAATTATCTTGTTTCAGTTTCTGAAATCCAGTTGCCCAGGAATTTCCTAGTTTCATACTATCCTGCCTCACCAGGAGGTAATGAGTAACCTCTGGATCCTTGGCTTTTTAAAAGTCTCTGTGAGTCCAAGTAATAAGAAATCCCTCTTCAGTGCAATTGTCTCTATGCACACTCAATACTCCAAATAGCAGATCAGCTTCCGTCTTACTTAATTTTTTATGAGACCACCTTTGCTCTGTAAATGTATCAGTTATGGGTCAAAAATGACTGCAAATTTAAATTTATTGCCATTCCTCACAAAGAGAGGTAGATTTCATCTCTCCTTGCCTTGAATCTGGGTTGTCCCTGTAAGCTATCTTGATCAACAGAATGCAGCAGAGGTGGTGTTGAGTATGAGACTGGGTCTTGGAAGTTAGCCAACTGAGAGTATCATGCTGTTCAGAGGTCCCCGTTAGAGACCTAAGTTGCTTATCAGTGGGAAGTGGAACCTCAAGGTACCAGCTATATGTGTGAAGTTTTGGGACCTCCCAGTAAAGCCCAGCCACCACCTGAAGTGTAAATAGCCCATGGGAAGAATGGTCTCTGTGGAAAAGTCATGCAAAATCCAGAGCACACCAGCCAGAACCATTAGCAAGTTATGGTTTCTGCAGCAGAAGACATGACTGGAGCATGTTCAGAGCCAGCAGAGTAATGTACCCCTGTTTGTAAATCAAAATGGTAAGAAAAGCCCTAGCTGGTTTGTTTCAAAAGATAGAGCATTGACCTGCAGACTGAAGGGTGCCAGGTTTGATTCCGGTCAAGGGCATATGCCTGAGTTGCGGGCTCAGTCCTCAGTGGGGTGTGTGCAGGAGGCAGCCAATCAATGATTCTCTCATTATTAATGTTTCTCACTCTTCTTCTCCCTTCCTCTCTGAAATCAATAAAAACATTTTTTAAATGGTGAGAATATAACATTGCCACAAATATAAAATATTTCCCTCCCTATTTCTAGCATAAAGGTAGAAAAATACTTGCTATACACATTGTAACTTGCTTTTTAAAAAATGTAACAATAGAGTCGAATAAGGCTTTCTCCCAGCATAGACACAGCTGATCCTCACAGCCAATTGGTCTGGAGGTCAACTCCTCCCACTGAGACCAACAACAATCAAGACTTAACTACAACAAGGCTGTACACACAGTCCACAAAGGGGTGCACCAAGAGTATCCACCTCAGGTAACTGGGGAGGCCGAGACACTGGCCCATAGAGGACACCTAGCACACAAAGCTACCCTACCAACTCAGGGAAGCAGTGAAAATGCGGAGACAAAGAAACAGATCACAAATGAAAGAAATGGAGGAAAACAAACGACTGGAGAGAGAGTTCAAAACCATGGTTATAAGGTTTTTCAAGTATTTCCTAGAAAAGGCCGATAAATTTAGTGAGACCCTCGAGGATATGAGAGAGACCCTCGAGGATATGGAAAGGGACCAACTAGAAATTAAACATACACTGACTGAAATAAAAAATATTATACAGACACCCAACAGCAGACTAGAGGACCGCAAGAATCAAGTCAAAGATTTGTAATACAAAGAAGCAAAAATCACTCAACTGGAAAAGCTAAAAGAAAAAAGCATCCAAAAATTTGAAGATAGTGTAAAAAGCCTCTGGGACAATTTCAAGCGTACCAACATTCAAATTATGGGGGTGCCTGAAGAGAGAGAGCAAGATACTGAAAACCTATTTGAAAAAATAATGACTGAAAACTTCCCCCACCTGGTGAAAGAAATAGACTTACAAGTCCAGGAAGCACACAGAACCCCAAACAAAAGGAATCCAAAGAGGACCACACCAAGACACATCATAATTAAAATGCCAAGAGCAAAAGACAAAGAGAGAATCTTAAAAAGCAGCAAGAGAAAAACAGTTAATTACCTACAAGGGAGCACCTATACAACTGTCAGCTGATTTCTCAACAGAAACTATGCAGGCCAGACGGGAGTGGCAAGAAATAGTCAAAGTGATGATTAGCAAGAACCTACAACCAAGAGTACTCTACCCAGCCAAGCTGACATTCAGAATTGAAGGTCAGCTAAAGAGCTTCACAGATAAGTAAAAGCTAAAGGAGTTCATCAACACCAAACCAGTATTACATGAAATGCTGAAAGGTATTCTTTAAGAAGAGGAAGAAGAAGAAAAAGGTAAAGATAAAAATTATGAACAACAAATACATATCTATCAACAAGTGAATCTAAAAATCAAGTGAATTAAAAAATCTGATGTACAGAATAAACTGGTGAATATAATAGAATCAGGGGCATAGAAAGGGAGTGGACTGACAACTCTCAGGGGGAAAGGGGTGTGGGGGATGCGGGAAGAGACTGGACAAAAATCGTACACCTATGGATGAGGACAGTGGGGGGGGCGGTAAGGGAAGAGGGTGGGATGGGAACCAGGTGGAGGGGAGCTATGGGGGGGGGGGGGAGAGGAACAACTGTAATAATCTAAACAATAAAGATTTATTAAATTTTGAAAAAATGTAACAATATATCCTTGACCTCTTTCCACATTATGCAGAGAGCTTCCTTTTTCTTTATTCAAATGTCTACTATTTTTTTTTGGTTTATCTAGTTACTTACAGATTGATATTTTGCTTATTTCTAATTTCATTCCATACATTGCCTCCAGTGAATAACTTTGTATATATTTTCCTTCATATAAGTGTGGAATTATTGGTAGAATAGACATAATAGTTTGTAATTTTTTAAATGTCTTTCAAAATTTTTATCTTTATTGTTGAAAGTATTACAGATGTTGCCTCCCCCCCTCCCCATTGACCACCTCCACTCTGCTCCCATTTCCTCCCTGATCCTGTACTCTCCCCAGGACTTCACTGCACTCTTGTCTGTGTCCATAGATTATGCATATACCTGTTATGCATACAAATTATTTGGTTAATCTCTTCCTGCCCCCCAGCCTTCCCTCTGAGATTTATCAGTCTGTTGCATGCTTTTATATCTCTGGATCTATTTTGTTCATCAGTATATTTTGTTCATTAGATTTCACATATAAGTGAGATCATGTGATATTTGTCTTCCTCTGACTAGCTTATTTTGCTTAGCATAATAATCTCCAAGTCCTTCCATGTTGTCTCAAAGGGTAATAGATCCTTCTTTTTTTACTGCTGCATATTATTCCATTGTATAAATGTACCCCTTTTTTAATCCGCTTATCTACTGATGGGCACTGGGCTGTTTCCAGATATTAGCTTTTGTAAATAATGTTGCTATGAATATACAGGTGCATATATTCTTTCTGATTGGTGTTTTGGGATTCTTAGGGTATATTTCTAGAAGTGGGATCACTGGGTTAAATGGCAGTTCCATATTTAATTTTTTGAGGAAACTCCACACTGCTTCCCATAATGGTTGTACCGGTCTACATTCCCACCAACAGTGTGTACTAGGGTTCCTTTTTCTCCACATCCTCACCAGCACTTGTTTGTTGATTTATTGATGATAGCCCTTCTGGCAGATGTGAGGTGGTACAACATTGTCATTTAATTTTCATCTCTCTGATGATCTGTGATGTTGAGCATTTTTTTCATATGTCTCATGGCCATTTCTGTGTCTTCTTTGGAGAAGTGTCTATTCAGGTATTTTGTCCATTTTTTGATTGGATTGTTTGTTTTCCTTTTGTTGAGCTGTATGAGTACTTTGTATATTTTAGAAATTAACTCCTTATCAGATGTATCATTGGCAAATATGTTCTCCTATACAGTGGGTTCCCTTTTTATTCTGATGCTGGTTTCTTTGGCTGTGCAGAAGCTTTTTATTTTGATGAAGTCCATTTGTTTATTTTTTCCTTTGTTTCTCTTGCCCTAGGCAATGTATCAGTATAAATTTTACTACCTGAGATGTCTATAATCTTTAACTTCAATAGAAATCATCAGGTTTCTCTCTTTTGATGTTTAAACAATTTCCATTTCCATTAACAAGATAAAAGTGTTCATTACAACATAACCTTGACAGTGGAATGTACTGTCAAACTTATGAATTTTTGTCAAGATGATGGACTACAACTTATTTCTCGGTGTACTTTTCTTATGATTAAAGCAGAGTATTTTTTTCATATGTTTAAACACTATTTCTTTTCTATAACTTATTTATATCATTGTTTGTCATTTTCCACTCAAGAGAACTTTACATATTGGGGAAATTAGCTATTTGTGACATTATTTACAAATATTTTTCCCAGTTTACCATTTTTTTAAATATATTTTTTTATTGATTTCAAAGAAGAATAGAGAGAGAGAGGTAGAAACTCAATGATGAGAGAGAATCATTGATCGGCTGCCTCTTGCATGCCCCACACTGGAGATTGAGCCCACAACCTGGGATGTTCCCCGACCAGGAATCGAACCCTGACCTCCTGGTTCATAGGTTGATGCTCAACCACTGAGCAATACTGGCTGGGCTCAGTTTACCATTTTTTAAAAAAATTTATTTATAGTGTTTATTTTTCCAAAAGTAAGGATATAAAATTTTTTTATGTAGTCACATTTAACATTATTTTTAATTTATTTCAGCTGGGTTTTGAGTCACATTTAGCAAGGGCCCCAAATGAAAACATACATTTTGTTCCCTCAAATACATTTTTATGGTTTTGATGTTTCAATATTTTCATCAAATTGGATGCTTTTTACTATGTTCAGGTCTAACTTTATCCTTGTTCAAATGACCATCCATTTGTCTTAACCTAGGAAAAAGTCCATCTTTAAATTATATAATTCTCATAATAGTCTATTATTTGGACTTTCTGTTCTATCTATGATCAGTTTATTCAAGAATCAATACCATGTTTTCTCTACTTCTTTCTGGAGATTTCTTTGTCTGCTTTTGTGTAAATCCTTTAAGACTGTTTTATAACTATGCTTTATATTTTCACTGCTGTAAGATTAATCCCTAAATTTTGACATATTATTCAATATTTCTATGTTTTCCCAAGTACAGCCAGAAGAGTACCACAAGTTGATTATGAATGTGGGGGTCTAGCTTCAAAATGCTTTCTGTGGCATTGCCCTTAGACCAGTGGTTCTCAACCTTTCTAATGCCGTGACCCTTTGCTACAGTTCCTCATGTTGTGATGAACCCCAACCAAAAAATTATTTTTGTTGTTACTTCATAACTATAATTTTGCTACTGTTAATGAATCGTAATGTAAGTATCTGTGTTTTCCAATGGTCTTAGGCTCTACAGTAGTGGTTGAGAACTGCTCGCGACCCTGCTAGCGGTTCTCAACCTGTGGGTTGCGACCCACAGGTTGAGAACCGCCGCTGCGGAGCCTAAGATCATCAGAAAACACAGATACTTTCATTACAATTCATTAACAGTAGCAAAATTACAGTTATGAAGTAGCAACAAAAATAATTTTATGGTTGGGGGTCACCACAACATGAGGAACTGTATTAAAGGGTCGCAGCATTAAAAATGTTGAGAACCACTGCCTTAGACAATTCATTTAATTCTAATGCCTTCATTTCCTCAACTTTAAAGACAATAACCATAAACTTAATAACAAATAATGGTATATTGTTAATTATAATTCATGTAGTTCTTATGAACAGCAAATACATTATTAAAACTCATAACTGGCACACAATAAATTCTGAATTAATATTAGCTAGTATCAGTAATTATGGAAAATGTTAATTAATAGTTATATTTGTTTCTGATTGATGCTGTAACAAAGTACTACACAGAGCTTAAAACAACATAAAGTTAATTATCTTGCAACTAGTGGCCCGGTGCATGAAATTCATGCACAGGGCAGGGGAGGGGGCAGGGGGTTCCCTCAACCCAGCCTGTACCCTCTTTAATCAGGGACCCCTTGGGGGATGTCCGACTGCCAGGTTAGGCCCGATCCCAGGGACATCCCTCTTGCAATCTGAAACCTCTGGCTCCTAACTGCTCACCTTTCTGCCTGCCTGATTGTCCCTAACTGCCTTTGCCTGCCTGCCTGATCACCCCTAATTGCCTCTGCCTGCCTATCTGGTCACCCACAACTGTCCATCCCTACCGGCCTGATTGCTCCCAACTGCCCTCCCCTGACGGCCTGCATACCCCCAACTGCCTTCCTCTGACAGCCCGATCACTCCCAACTGTCCACCCCTGCCAGCCTGATTGCTCACAACTGCCCTCCCCTGCCAGCCTAATCTCCCTAACTGCTCTCCCCTGTTGGCCTGATTGCCCCTAACCGCCTCTGCCTCAGCCCCGCTACCATGGCTTTGTCCAGAAGGATGTCTGGAAGGTCTCCATAAGGTCTCCTGGTCTAATTAGCATATTACTCTTTTATTAGTATAGATTCTGGAAGTCTGAAGTCTCATGGAGCTAAAATCAAGGTGTTAGCAGGACTGCCATCCTTATAGAGGCTGTAGGGGAGAATCTGTTTCCTTGCCTTTGCATTTAAAACTTAACCAGTTGACCTCACAGAAGCAGCACTGTAAAGGTCAGAAATTGTAGTCTAGCTCTTGGTAGCTTCAAGTAACTGTCTTATGTTCATCTTTTCTGGTCATTTTGTACCTGATGACCACATCATAAGAGAGTAATATGAGATCAAAATATTTGGGGATGAGGGGGAGCCAGAATGCTTGTACAAAAGAATGTGAACCACTGGTGAAAGCAACATGCACCTCCGTAGGGTCTAATGGAAGGAGAAAAACTTTATTTTTTCCCTGAAGATATAATAGAATTATTGAGCTAGAAATCAGATGATATGCAATATGGTCTAAGTAAATAGTACCAAGCTTGGAACCTTAGATAGCTGACGATTTTGCTTAGTCTCAAATTGTGTGTGTGTGTATGTGTGTGTGTGTGTGTGCCTGCACGTATGTGTGTGTGCATGTGCGTGTGTGTGTGTGTGTGTGTGTGTGTTTTAAATCTCTATTACAGAGTTAGCAATGAATTTAGTATTTATTTTAAAGATAGTGCTGTTCTTTTCAACCAGACATTTCCTTGGATATTAAGATGTACTTTATTGTATCTTTTATGAATTATACAGCTTGCAAAGGCAATTATAGGGTATTGTTAAGCAAATGTTCAGGCGAGCATGCTGCAGTCTTTGGTACTTCTGAAGTTCAGTTTAAATCTAGACATATAGTTGAGCACCACCAAGCCCTATTGATATGGGAAGTCAGCATAATAAACATCTCCTAAGAACAGAAAAAAAGACAAAGATTAAAATTTATCATTTTCTTTTGTAAATAAATAAATTATATTTTGAGCAACTAAAAAGCTTAAGTTCCTATGATATAACTCAAATGGGAAATTCCTTATACAAATAAGTAAGAAATTTAAGGAAAATATAAATAGATATTTATGGGGGAGAGGGATTAGAGAGCAACCAAAGGACTTGTATCCATGTATATTAGCATAACCAATGAACACATTTTATAAGCAAGCATAAAATAAAATGAGCCCCATCAGATATTTTGGCACATTATCTAGCATTCCTTAGACCATTAATTTATAGGAGCTAAAGGATTATAAAGACATAGTACACAATCATTTAATTCAGTATAAACTGCTTTTTGATATAAAAATTCCTGTTTAAGTTATGCCCTTGTTGAGGATAACATAAAGGAAAGGCTTCTTTGGCTCTTTGGCCTATGACACAATTTCCATACCGGAAGTTCTTTCTAACTTCCAGAGCACCTCTACTTTACTACAGTGCTATTTGCTTACGGTTTGGAATCTCTCTAAGCAAACTCTACTGAGCATGACCAGTAGTTACATCACTTCCCATAGACTGACTGCCTCCATGCAGTTGAGAACCAAACATTGTCGCAGCTAAGAAACTAGGTAAAGCAATAACTCCCTGCAATGGCATCCAGCATATAACCACTTGACAGGAGTGCTCCCCACATGAGCTCAAGATGTTGATCAAGTCCCATCTGACTGAGCCTATTGTGAATCACACACCCCCTCAGTCACTTTCAATCCCTCTGAGAAAATTAGAGATATGGCATTGAGGTAGAAGAGGAAGTGATCAAATGCCCTTTGTTATACAATTCAGAATCTTTTCAAGGAAGTAATCATTAAAACTATTGAAATGCACATTTTACCAATTATGAGCATCATAACTTTATAACAATACAAAAGATTGATATAATATAACTTTTATTTAAATGGCAATTGTCCTATGTTTTATAGTTTCTTGTTTCTTTCTATCTTCAGTGAAAAGTGAACATGAAAAGAACTTCAGATATTTAGCTTTAGAGTAAGATAGTCATCATTTCATGGTTTTGCTTGCTGTAGTTGCTGAATCTCATTCTGAAGTCTTCTCATTTCAAACTGTTCTCTCTCCCTCTGCTTTGCAGCCTATTCCTGAAGAGTGACAAATAAAACTAAAGAGCTTAACAAAAAGTAATGTCCACATCACTGGGAGTGCGGGGTGGGGAGGATAAGCCCAAATCATTGACTATCCTCACTTATTTTTTTAAAATATATTTTTATTGATTTCAGAAAGGGAGGGAAAGTAAAAGAGAGACAGAAACATCAATGATGAGAATCATTGATCTGCTGCCTCCTGGATGCCCCATACTGGGAATTGAGCCCACAACCTGGCATGTGCCCTTGACAAGAATCGAACCTAGGACCCTTCAGTCTGCAGGCCAATGCTCTATCCACTGAGCCAAACCGGCTAGTGTATAGCCTCACTTATTTTAAGCCATCAATAATAAAGGACAGTCCTTAAATTCTCCTTTTTATTCATGCCCATTTTACCTCTCATGTGTGGTTTCCTACCTAAATAATTCTCCATATCTCTTTCTCTAGCTGCAGAAACATCACCATCTCTCAATTCCTGAAGGGTTGGTGTTTTAAGAATTGCATCCTGAGGTCCCTTCCCCCTTCCTCCTTGGGCAACCTGAGTCACATCTTGACTTCAGTTTTCATTTCTACACAGAGGAATGTCAGATCTAATTCTTTGAGGAAAGGCAAATACAACAACTGGGTGTCTAAGTGACAACCACAATCCGGTGATGCATCTGAGCCTTAGATCAGGGAATTTGTTTCCGGTCTCCACAGTTATAGGGCAGAGTGGATGAAAGACTGAGGAGAGCAAGAATCCCAGGTTGACCATCCTGCCCTTCAGTGTAGATCTGTATTCACAAAAATGTCTTGGAGCTTCACCTGAAAAAATAGGACCTACAGGTAGACTGGTCACCTCGGGGGAAGTGTTCACATAAGGATTCCTACTAGGTTTGCAGAAATAAAAATACTGCAGTTCTCATTCTCTAGGAAGGCAGTTTGGATAACTTTCTAAGCTGTGTGACAATGACATTTAGTTATCTCTTTGGAACCTAATGTTTTTAAAGAGAAAAATGGAGACATAATGGTTCTGCTTCACAATGAACAGATAAGAGAATGCGCTTAAAGTACTTTGTACAGTACTTGGTAAGTAGGAACTACTGCTTATTGAGTGACGATGATAATAAGGGCTTGGATGAAACAAACTCTGCAAGTTAAAAGCCTCAGACCCAGTAACAATTGAGGCAAAGACAGTGACATAGACACAGTAATATGAAATTTAACAAATTTAATCTATGACCAAAGGAAAAGATTGTCCATAGCAATTAACCACTTAACAAAAAAGACTAACTACTGTGAGTTAGAAATATCCTTATTTTAAAAAGTACATTGCTGATTCTGTGCTCAGCACTAATCTAAACTCAAATATTTACTCAATTATTAAATTACCCTATGAAAGAAGTGTTAATACTGTCTCCATTTTCCACAAGTGGAAACTAAGGCACAGAAGAAACAGATAACTTGCCCAAACCATATTATTTGTGGAGCTGGGATTCTTACCAGTCTGTCTGACTCCAGAGTCCTTGCCCTGAGCCATAAAGTTATGCTGTCTCTCCATCTTTGTCACTGTTTCATGCTCTTATCAATACAGAGAGGGAGGTCTGATTAAAATGATGAGATGAAATAATGGGTGAGTACCTAGAGCTTACGTTTCAGAGCCATCTGTTGCTATGCCAGCTGTTGGGTTCTGTTGATCTCCATTTGTCTCAGTTGCTCCTGATGCTGTCTCTCCCTCTCCTCCATCATTTGCTGGTTCTGCCTTTTGATCTCCTCCAACCTTTGTGCTTCAGCATTTGCAGCCTCTGCTTTCAAATATGCTTCTGAGAAAGAAGAAAATGACAAACTCCTCTAGGATTAAAGTGTCTCTTCCACTGTCACCTGCTCTTATTGTTTATCACTGCTTCATAGATAAAATTTTCTGCGGCCATTTTGCCTTTTCAGATGACAGTACACACCCTACTCAGATAAAGCTTGAAGAGCTAAAAGTCATCTTTGCTATTCTTGCTCTAGTTTAAAGATCCCAGGTAAACCAGGCCAAATTAATTTAAAATGTACAGAAAGTTCTATCTTGCATTTCTTCCATTTTCCTCTCACCTTTCCTCTCATTTTCCTTCAGGGTGAGAACCAGGTCAGTATATAGAATGGCATCACTCACAGACTCCTTGGACTGTAAATAGTTTTGCAGAGCTTCTTCCGCCTAGGAACCCCAAAGACATGCAGTTAAAAGTAGGGAACAGTGATTGAGATGTTGTAAACCTTTTTATTTCTTGTTCTTCCCAGCATCTTTTCCTCCCCAGAACTGCTCAGCCTGCACTCAGTGGAACTGTCAATCAAGCCTCTTCTGTCACAGGAGTGGGCACAAACTCTGGTCTGGCTAATCAGAGCACCCCCAAGTTCACTTGGTACAAAAGAATTTGGTGCAGGTGAGAAAATGCTCACTATGGATGTTTTAAAGACTGATATGGATGCTGGGGGAAATGCTCTCTTCTCTGAGACTGAGGGCAAAAGAACTAGTTAAGCTTGGAGATGTTGGTGTCCTCTTTGCTGCCATGCCTGACAATGAAGCCAGTAGGAAAATAGAAGAGAAAACTAAGTGGGAGTTGGAATAAAAAACAAGAAGGGGAAAATAGATGACATTATTTAAATTCCTGAATGTAGCTGTAGTTGCAACTAAATTTAAATGTTTCATATAAGGCAATGAATTACTGTTTTTTCCTGTTCCTTGCAATGACTGCAATTCTGTCCTATGTAACCAAAAAAGTCCTTTGTTGCAATGAATGTTGATGGTTGCAGTAAAAGTCTGGTGATTATGGTGATAGTTCAGTTTAAGTTTACAGCTATCATTAGAGTATAAATACTTTTTTCATGTATTCACTGGATTTGGAAAGAAGCCCTTCCCTACTCCAAACCCCCAACAATTTCCCACAATTAATGCATGAAACAAGGAATACCTGTATTCCTTTCCTGGGCTCCTGATAGTACTTTGCCTTCAGCTCTTCTCTCTTCTGAATGAAGAGGCAGTGCCCTCCAGGCATTGAATAAACCCCCTGCTTCACATATTCTTCCAGAGGACCAAAAATGTCTTGAAGTAAAGCTGAGCAACGATCTGATGATGCCTCCAAGTTCTGCTTTCGAAAGTCATTTTTTTTTGCTTCCAGCAGGGTCTTCAAAGGGACAAAGGCCCATGGAAAATATGTTAGCAATACTTCAGTATTTCTATAAATGATTCTCAGAGAGAGTCTCTATTGATTTTTCTAGAAACTAGAGAACAACAGCAAAACTATATCCTTCCAACCAAGCCTAGGAAAGGTCCAAGGGTATTATGGTATAGAAAAATGACTTTAGTTTTGTGTTCCAAATTTCCTGAAACCCATTTCTCTTGATATTTCTGCTTTAGATGTGATCTTCAGATGACAGATATCTAACCTCATGCCCTAATTTTGTATACAACCTCCTCATTTACAACCATTCCTTGTTTCTGTATTTTCCTGTGCCTTGGATTTCCAACAAGGAGGTGCAGTGGAATAACTGGCTAGAATGATATGAGTGGATGCTATTAAACCTGGAGACATGATATTTTAGTAGAATCATTTGACAATTCTGTGTACTTGATTAATATAAAAGAAGAAAAGTTAATTAATACTTTATGACTGCAATTTTTAAAGAATAAGATTAATTTTAAAAAATTAGTCCAGGGGTATAACATGGTGAGTTGTGTGTGTGTGAAAGTATTAAAATCCATATG
The DNA here is from genome assembly GCF_951640355.1 of Cnephaeus nilssonii. Taxonomy (NCBI): domain Eukaryota; kingdom Metazoa; phylum Chordata; class Mammalia; order Chiroptera; family Vespertilionidae; genus Cnephaeus; species Cnephaeus nilssonii. The sequence continues at coordinate 37,352,006 of NC_137078.1, forward strand.
ACCCAGAGTAATTACATGCTGTTTGTTTGTTTGTCTTCAGAATAAAAGTGATACCTTGATCATATAGGTAAGAGTCATTATTTTCCAGTCTAGTAAGAATTGCTTTTCTTAACCTTTTGCACTTGGATGTCGAGTGTGACTCGACACGGTTAGCACTAAATCCTGAGTAGAATAAAGGAATTGAGAAAAAAGCAAGCGAGTGCAAAGGGTTAAGTCCCCATTTTGTATTTCATGGCAATACCTGTATTACATGTAAGTGCCAGGAGCTAGAGCAAAGGATATTAATTACCTCTAATTCCTTCTGGAACGTTCGGTCCACATCCTTGAAGGAATTCTTGATGAAGACTTCGATGGCTTCCTTCTCACTGTTCCTGTGCAGGTCCAGCAGTTCTTGGAGGTTTTCTGTGGGCAAATGCACCTTCTGGCCCATCTGCTGGTCATAGTGGGCAATGGCCTTTTGTACTGCAGTGGAGTTCTTGATTTGGGCCAAGGCCAAGACTGTATTCTCCATGCAGGGCAGATTCCCACTGCTGATGGCATTGACATAGGTCAGCACCAGGCTTTCTAGACCTTCACACAGGAAAGAGATGCTTGCATTATTTGCAGAAAAAGAGGGCATGCTCTAAAATTGGATAGTTCTGAGAATGTTAATTTAACAATGCATTCCCTGAGCTTTTTCAGTATTCTGCATAGTGTTCAAGTGGCTCAAATACGTGGTTGTTTTTGTTTGTTTGTTTGTTTATTTGTTTTTTGAAAATTGTGTGACTAAGAAGCCAGATCTTTCTTTGGGAAAAGAAAGTGTTCAAAAGAGAAATATCAAGATCTATGTAATCATCTTCATGCCATCCTTTTTCTATTGAGAAATGAGGAAATGGTTAAAGTTATGCCTATTCATTTTATTAGATTGCTATAGGCCTTTTTTGCCTCTTTATTCTTTCCTTTCTTTCCCTCTCCCTCAGGTTTCATTTTCCTTCAGAATTCCCTTTTCTCTGCCACTTCAGTATGTAAAGCTGGTATGCATATTAGCTGAAAAAACACAAAGTGAGCAAATTAGACTGTCTTGCCTTTACTCTTTGTTGTTGTTTTTTTTTTTTCATTTTTTTATTAAGGTATTATATGTGTACATATCTTACCATTGCCCCCCCCCCACTCCCATACATGCCCTCACCCCCCAGAGTTTTGTGTCCATTGGTTATGCTTACATGCATGCATACAAGTCCTTCGGTTGATCTCTTATCTCCGAAGATATTTACCACCTCTCCCTAAACTTCCCGCTGTAATTTGACAGTCTGTTTGATGCTTTACTGTCTCTGTATCTATCTTTTTGTTCATCAGTTTATAATGTTCTTTATTATCCATAAATGAGTGACATAATGTGGAATTTTTCTTTCATTGACTGGCTTATTTCACTTAGCATAATATTCTCCAATTCCATTTAGGTTGCTGCAAATGGTAAGAATTCCTTCTTTTTTATGGCAGCATAGTATTCCATTGTGTAGATGTACCATTGTTTTCTGATCCAGTCATCTGCTGATGGGCACCTAGGCTGTTTCCAATTCTTAGCTATTGTAAATTGTGCTGCTATGAACATAGGGGTGCATATATCCTTTCTGATTGGTGTTTCCGGTTTCTAAGGATATATTCCTAGGAGTGGGATTACTGGGTCAAATGGGAGTTCCACTTTCAGTTTTTTGAGGAAATTCCATACTGTTCTCCACAGTGGCTGCACCAGTCTGCATTCCCACCAGCAGTGCATCCTCGTCAACACTTGTTGTTTGTTGATTTGTTAATGATAGCCATTCTGAGAGATGTGAGATGGTACTGCATTGTCGTTTTGATTTGCATCACTCGGATAATTAGTGACTTTGAGCATGTTTTCATGTGTCTCTTGGCCTTCCTTCTGTCTTCTTTTGAGAAGATTCTATATAGATCTGTTGCCCATTTTTTTTTATTGGATCATTTATCTTCCTTTTATTAAGTTGTATAAGCTGCCTGTAGATGTTGGAGATTAAACCTTTATCAGTGATAACATTTGCAAATATGTTCTCCCATACAGTGGGCTTTCTTGTTGTTTTGTTGATGGTTTCTTTTGCTGTAAAAAAGCTTTTCATTTTGATGTAGTCCCATTTGTTTATTTTCTCTTTAGCTTCCATTGCCCTAGGGGCAGTATCAGTGAAGAAGTTCTTTTGGCAAATGTCTGAGATTTTGCTGCCTGTGGATTCCTCTAGTATTTTTATGGTTTCCTGTCTTATGTTTAAGTCCTGTATTCATTTTGAGTTTATTTTTGTGTATGGTGTAAGTTGGTGATCTAGTTTCATTTTTTTGCATGTATCTGTCCAATTTTCCCAACACCATTTATTGAAGAGACTGTCTTGACTCCATTGTATGTTCATGCCTCCTTTGTCAAATATTAATTGATCAGAGTGGTTTGGATCAATATCTGGATTCTCTATTCTATTCTATTGATCTATAGGTCTGTGCTTGTGCCAGTACCAGGCTGTTTTGAGAACAGTGGCTTTGTAATACAGCTTGAAATCTGGTATTGAGATCCCTCCTACTTTATTCTTCTTTCTCAGGATTGCTGTGGCTATTCGGGGTCTTTTTTATTCAAGATGAATTTTTGGAGAGTTCTTTCTAGGTCTGTGAAATATGCCATTGGTATTTTAATGGGGTGTGCATTGAATCTATAGATTGCTTTGGGTAGTATGGACATTTTAATGATGTTGATTCTACCAATCCATGAACATGATATGTTCTTCCATCTGTTTACGTCTTCCTCTATCTCTTTTTTCAGTGTCCTATAGTTTCCCGCATATAGGTTTTTTACCTCCTTAGTTAAGTTTATTACTAGGTATCTTAATTTTTTTGGTGTGATGGTAAATGGGATTGCTTTTTTAGTCTCTCTTTCTGTAAGTTCACTATTGCTGTATAGAAAGGCCATAGATTTCTTGGCATTAATTTTGTATCCGCCTACATGGCCGAATTCATTTATTAAGTCTAATAGTTTTTTGATGGAGTATTTCAGGTTTTTTATGTACAATATCATGTCATCTGCAAATAAGGACAGCTTTACTTCTTCTTTTCTAATTTAGATGCCTTTTATTTCTTCTTCTTGTCTAATTGCAATGGCTAATACTTCCAGTACTATGTCAAATATTAGTGGTGAGAGTGGGCATCCCTGTCTTGTTCCTTTTCTTAGGGGAAATGGTTTGAGTTTTGCCCATTGAGTATAATGTTTGCTGTGTGTTTATCATATATAGCTTTTATTATGTTGAGGTATGATCCTTCTATTCCCACCTTGTTGAGAGTTTTTATCAAGAAAGGGTGTTGGATTTTGTCAAATGCTTTTTCTGCATCAATTGATATGACTATGTGATTTTTATCTCTCAATTTGTTTATGTGATGTATCACATTTATTGATTTGCGGATGTTGTACCATCCTTGCATTCCTGGGATAAATCCTACTTGGTCATGGTGTATGATCTTTCTGATGTACTGCTGGAGCCAATCTGCTAGAATTTTGGTGAGGATTTTGGCATCTATGTTCATGAGGGATATTGGCCTGTAATTCTCTTTCATTGTGTTGTCTTTATCTGGTTTTGGAATTAGGATGATGCTGGCTTCATAGAAGGAGCTTGGAAGTGTTCCTTCCTCTTGAATTTTTTTGGAATAGTCTGAGGAGGATAGGTTTTAGTTCTTCCTTGAATGTTTGGTAAATCTCTCCTGTGAAGCCATCTAGCTCCAGGCTTTTGTTTGCTGGAAGCTTTTTGATGACTGCTTCAATTTCTTCCATAGTTACTGGCTATTAAGCTGTTTAGATTCTTCCTGATTGAGTTTTGGAAGGTTATATTTTTCTAGGAATATGTCCATTTCCTCCAGATTATCCAGTTTGTTGGAATAGAGTTGTTCGTAGTATTTTTTAACAATCCTTTGTATTTCGGCGGGGTCTGTTGTTATTTCACCACTTTCATTTCTGATTTTGTTTATTTGGGTCCTCTCTCTTTGCTTCTTGGTGAGCCTGGCTAGAGGTTCATCAATCTTGTTTATCCTTTCAAAGAACCAGCTCTTGGTTTTGTTAATCTTTTGTATTGTTTCTTTGGTCTCTATGTCGTTTATCTCCACTCTGATCTTTATTATTTCCTTCCTTCTGCTTATACTGGGCTTTTCTTTTTCTCTTTTTCTAACTCTTTCAGTTGTAGGTTAAGGTAATTTATTACCATTGTTTCTTGTTTTTTTGCAGTAGGCCTGTAGAGCTATTAACTTCCCTCTCAAGACTGCTTTTGCTGTGTCCCATGGTTTTGGATTGTTGTGTTTTCATTGTTGTTTTTTGCCATGATGTTTTTTATTTCTTCTTTGATCTGTCTGGTAACCCAGTCATTGTTTAATAGCATGCTATTTAGTCTCCAGGTGTTTGCTTTTTTTGGGTTGTTTTTATTGTAGTTGATTTTCAGTTTTATGCCACTGTGATCTGAGAAGATGCTTGATATGATTTCTATCTTCTTGAATTTGAAGAGACTTTGCCTGTGAGCCAATATATGGTCTTTCTTTGAAAATGACCCATGGACACTTGAGAAGAATGTATATTCTGTGTCTTGGGTTGAAATGTTCTGAAGATGTCAATTAATTCCATCTGGTCTAGTGAGTCATTTAGGATTGATATTTATTTGCTGATTTTTTGTTTAGAGGATTTGTCCAATGGTGATAGTGGAGTATTAAAGTCTCCTACTATGATTGTATTGTTGTCAATCTCTCCCTTGATATCCTCCAGGAGTTTTTTTATGTATTTTGGTGCTACTTTGTTGGGTGTGTATATATTTACCAGAGTTATTTCTTCTTGTTGGATTGCTCCCTTTAGTATTATGAAGTGGCCTTCCTTATCTCTTGTTATGTCCTTCACTTTGAGATCTAATTTGTCATATATAAGAATTGCTACCCTAGCTTTTTTATTTTTTTTCATTTCCATTCGCCTGGAAAACCTTTTTCCATCCCTTCACCCTCAGTCTGTGTGTGTCTTTTTTTCTGAGGTGGGTTTCTTGTAGACAGCAGATATATGGGTCGTGTTTTCTTATCCAGTCCGTTAACCTATGTCATTTGATTGGGGCATTTAATCCATTTACATTTAAAGTTATTATTGATAGGTACTTATTTGTTGCCATTTTTATTCTATACCCCTGTGTTCTTCTTCACTTCCTATTTCTTTTTTTTACAGCAGACCCTAAAGCATTTCTTGAATTGCTGGTTTGGTGGTGATAAATTCCCTTAGTCCTTTTTTGTCTGTGAAGCTCCTGATTTCACCTTCAATTTTGATTGATAGCCTTGCTGGGTACAGTATTCTTGGATTCAGACTCTTCTTTTGCATTATTTTGTATATTTCATTCCATTCCCTTCTGATCTGATGAGTTTCTGTTGAGAAATCAGTTGCTAGTCTGATGGGGATTCCTTTGTATGTAACTTTCTGTCTCTCTCTGGCCACTTTTAAGATTCTTACTTTGTCACTGGTGTTTGCCAATTTAATTATAATGTGCCTTTGTGTCAGTCTTTTGAGGTTCATTTTGCTTGGGAATCTGTGAGCTTCTCGGATTTGTGTGGGTTTTTTCTTCCCTATATCAGGAAAGTTTTCTGTCATTATTTCTTCAAACAGGTTTTCTATTCCTTGCTTAGTTTCCTTTCCTTCTGGAATCCCTATTATGTGGATGTTGTTTTGTTTTGTGTTGTCCCAAGGTTCCCTTAGGCTCTCCTCCAGCTTTTTAATTTTTTTTTCTAGAAGCTGCTCTACTTGGCTATTTTTTCCCATCTTGTCTTCTAGCTCACTGATGCGGTCCTCTGCTTCTTCTAGTCTACTCTTGATGCTTTCTATTGAGTTCTTTATAGCAGCAATGTCATTTTTAATTTCTTCTTGGTTCTTCATTTCCTCTTGGTTCTTACTCATTTTGTCAAATTTGTCTTCCATTCTTTCCAGTCACCTTATGACCATTTCTCTGAATTCTTTCTCTGATAGGTTGCTTGCCTCTAATTCGTTTACTTCTTTTTCTGGTGATGCCTGCTTTTCTTTCATATGCGGGCTGTTTTTTGTCTCCATGGTGTCCCTTCTCCGGATGTCTGGTTATGTAGTTCTCTCTCTTCTGTGTTGATTTTAAGGCACAAAATACAACACAACGATGTACAACACACAAGGCACTGAACATAAATGTATTCACGATATTAATAACCCCCAATAAAGGTGTCCACCAGAGAAAGGCAAATTAGGGGATAGAGAGAAAGAAGAGGAAAAAGAAAGAAAGAAAAAAAAAAGGAGTGTTAAAATGAAATTGGGAAAAGGAAAAAAAAGTAAGAGAGATAAGAATGAGACTAAGAGAGAAAAGGGGAACAAACTATATATATGGGGAGAAAACTCCAATAGAACAACCACTAATCCCAGCTAATGCCAGCAGCAAGTACCTGTAGATTAATACAAACTACAACACCAACTAATATCAAACTAGGCAAGGGAAAACAGAAGTAAAAAACAGACAAAAACAAAGCAAACAAAAAAAAAAGAATAAGCAAAACAATCTCACAAAAAAGCATAAAAATTTGATATAATCAACATTCAAGCAAACAACAACATAAGGACAGAGAGAAAAACTATTTTTTTGATAGTTAAGACAGCGAAGAGAGAGGTGTGTATGGACTTGGAGCAGGGGATTGGAAATTAGATATATAAGTATGGTGAAATTTTAGCAGGGGGTAAACAGGAAGAATAGGGAAAATATAAAGCAGGAAATGGTTAAGATATACAGGACACCAAAAGGGGAAAGGTTAGGAAGAGAGTGATGGCATAAAGGTAGAGTTGAGATAGGGTAAAACGATGCTAAAGGAAAGATGAAAATAGAATGTAGAACAATAATCCCAAAGTAAAATAAAGAGAAAATAAAATGACACTTAAAAAGGTAAAATAGTAGTAGTAATAATGCTGATTGAAAATAAAAATGTAAAAAAATAAAAAGAAAGAAAAAATAAAAATGTAATAATTAAAAAGGTAAAATCAAGTGAGGAAAAAAGAAACAAAATTATTTTCTTAAGTAAAATATGCAAAAAAAATGAAAATATAAAAATAAAATGTTCAGTAGTGAAGGTCATTCACTTCTTCTATTGTTCTGTTTGGAACGCCTGTTTCCCAGTCCGGACAGTATTGCAGTTCCCTGCGTTCCACTGCTCCTGAGTGTTGTAAGCCAGTCCTGATTTTTAAGCAGGCGGTGTCTTAATTTCTCGTATTCCTTTATTTTTTATTACACAAAGGTCAATTTGTGATTCAGCCCCTGGGTGGCAGTGTTTCTGGATTGATTTCCAGTTCTCTATGGCCTCTCTAGCCTTCTTTCCCTGTGGCACTCAATGCCAGTTTGTGGATGCAGGCTGCCCCAGAGCTGGCTCTCTGATGGTCGCTCCCCGCTCTTATCCCCAAGTTCCAGAAAAACAACTTCTGCCTGCAGTCTCCTAGGGCGTCCCCAACTGGGTGATCCTTGCTTAGTAATCAGAAGCAAGGAAATGAAGAGTAAAAAGCCCAAGTGTGCGAGCAATGGGTCCATGCGCAAATCTAAGCAGCCTGCACACCTTTGAAACTCCTAGGCTATCCCTTCATGCCAGATCAAAATGGGTTGCTTTTTAGAGATCCCTTCTGTTAGAAGCTCTGAGGACCCCCTTCCACATTCACGGATCACGCCAGCTCCAACAGCCACGGACTTTACTAGGCACAGAATTCCCCGGTCCTCCAGCTCCCGCAGCGAGCACGTTTCTCTCTCCAGCCGGGACCAGAGACCTCACCTTATTCCTGGTGAAATCTGACCTTTCCGTGGTGGAGTGAAGAGCTCCTTTGAATCCACGTGTTTGTGCCAATTGAGGACCGGTGTTCTGGGGCTCCCAGCTGTTCAGTGGTTGTTGCAGTTGTGGATTTTCAGGCTTCCAATAAGATCCACTTTCCCTTTCAAGATGGCGAGCTTTCCCCGTCCAAGCCTGTAGCTCCGGGAAGGGACCCAGCCACAGCCGCAATGGGGGCTGCCCGGTAAGGGGAACCCTGTCCAGCAGTCTCCCACCTTCTCCTGGAGTTTAGCTGTCCCTTAGCTTGCCAACAAACACTGCCCATGCAACCCTCAGCTGCTCCTTCTTTCTGCTCCTGGACAAGGCTCGGAACACATCTGTCTATTCTGCCACCATTTTCTCCGTCCTCAGTAATTCTCTCATTTCCCATTTTTAAAGCTAGCAGCATCAAGCCAAGTTCTTCTCCCTTTGCCATCAATCCTCTTGCCTTTACTGTTTGTTAGAACTTTCCTATTTGTCTTCCTTAGCCCTTGCATACTTTTGTTTGCATTCACCATCCTTCTAGAACAGTGATTTTCAACCTTTTTCATCTCATGACACATATAAACTGTTACTAAAATTCTGCTTTTACTAAAGGATGGCATGAGGATGATTACATAGATCTTGATATTTCTCCTTTGAACACAGCAAAATGTTTCTTTTTCTATTGTCAATCTGACAAAAATATAGGTATAATTTAGAATCATTCACAGCGGTTGGCTATTGTTGTGTTGACTATTGTCATATTTTTTTTGGCATTCTGAAGGAAAAGAAGTCAGTGCCCCTGACTAAACAGTTGGGTATTGCATGCTTTAAGAATTATTGAGGCACACTGGTTGAAAATCATTGCTCAAGAGTATAGCAATAATTCATAGAGTTCTGAGGAATGGCATCTTTAGAAAAAAATCTGGTCCAAGATGTTTGCTTAGATTTCCTTTAAAGCTCTAGACAACTTGAACCTCTGTTTGTTTAATGTTTGTATCAAGTAAGTTTCATTTTTACAGAGAACCTATATGTTACCTTGTGCTTCTCTAAGGCTGTGACACATAATAAGTATCCACTATATTCATGGAACAAATGTTGCCAACTCATGTGGTTAGTCTAGTCCAACAATGGACCACTTATGAATAGAACTCTTTAACTTGACCTTTTCATCAGATGGTATTGCTATTTTATACTACTTTAGAGGCATTACTGAAGAAATCAGTAGTAATATTTTGGGTACCAACTGGAACTTAATAATGTGATTCATACAATTTTCTTGGTCATCACTGATGAAGGATTTTCAACATTGACAGTGAAAGGAGAAACTTTTAAAAGCCCCATTCTTTATGTTGAGTTGAAGGAAAATCCTAAGGAAGATACTCACGAGGTCCATTGACTTTGATGCCTCCTGAAAGAGTTTTTGTCTTGGAATGGTGAAGGATGTAGGAACAGAAATCTGCCACTTGTTGCACAAAGTCAGGATCCAGTTCATTGTTATTCAGTGTTGGAAGATGGGCAAGCTTCTTCCGGTGAGTGGGCGAGTCAAAGACAAAGCATTTTTTTCTTGCAAAGAATGTCTGTATGCAATGACGGGGCAAATTGAAATTTTGATGATTTTCATCAGTGTCTGGGGAAGGAAAAATGGGCTTTATTTAGTATAGAACTAGCATTCATTTTAGTGTATTTCCCATGAACAAATTTGCCTTTAACGTGATGTCATCTATTTCAACACATCTCCACAAACTCTAAGCAAAAATTTAAAAGGTAACCCATCAGAGAAAGGGAGAAAGAAAGGTAATTTGCTCCAAGAACATTGAGTAATACAATTTCATATTGAGCCTATTGGTTCACTTTAAATTAGTAGTGTTCATTATTTACTTGGCATTTTAACCAAGTGATTAAATATAGGAAACTATAAATATGCAACCACTTACACACAGAGATCCTATATAATAAATAGGTAATATGCAAATTGACTGTCACACCCTCACATAAGATGGCCACCCCTATGTGTCAAAAGATGTTCACCATAAGATGCCCAGCAGGGGAGGGCAGTTGTGGGTGATCAGACCAACAAAGGAGGGCAGTTAGGGGTGACCAGGCCAACAGGGGAGGGCAATTGGGGGTGACCAGGCTGGCAGGGGAAGGCAGTTTGGGATGATCAGGCCTGCAGGGGAGGGCATTTAGGGGCAACCAGCCTGAAGGGGAGGGCAGTTAGGGGCGACAAGGCCTGCAGGGGAGGAAATTTGGAGGGAAACAGGCCTGCAAGTGAGGGCACCCTCTCCCAATCTGGAACTGCTGCCTTCCAACCACTTGCCTGCCTCCCCAGGCCTGCCGGGGAGGGCAGCTGGGGGAAGTTTAGGCCTGTGGGATCGGGCCTAAACCAGCAGTTGGACATCCCTCAAGGGGTTCCAGATTGGAGAGGGTGCCTGCTGGGCTTAGGGACACCCCTCCCCAGCAGTGCAAGAATTTTACATCTGGGCCTCTAGTATCCTTAATATTACTTTTCTCTCTCTTTCCAGAACTGAAGTCCCTGTTACCTTCTTTCAGTTTCAACGAGTTCTCCAGGTAGTCATCTGCTGTGATAGATTTCCCATCTGCTTCAAGGGATAGGTAGAAATCTCTCACATTCCACACTAAGTCTGGACAGAAGCTCACAGCATCAGCTGCATCTTCAACCCCATCAAGATCAGGTGGAGATACTGTTCTGAGATGATTTGACAGTTCTATTACATAACTGAGATATAATTAAGGAAAACAGGTTGGAAATAGGACTGCATATAAGCCCATATTGCATTTCTTCATCCTTATACTACTATGTTCTCTTTTGATTGTAACCAATCCTTCATAACATCAGTAAGTATAAGGGCTGTTTTTCTTGTACTTTTAATGTTTATCACGTTTTTATTTTTGTGTTTGATTCAAAAGGTTCATAAACACAGCTGGTGCATAGAAGAGTTTTCTCTGGCTTTGGTGCCATCCTGGATCATAAAAGGATACTGCAATAGATCAATAGCCCTCTGGTCAATTTTGTTCATGGTGTTGTAAACAAAGGTACTACTCAATAGTATTGCCAGTGCAAAGATCTGAGAATCATTGTTCTGGTCACCCTAGAAGTCAAAACAAATGTAAGTCATGTCTCATGACATTCCCAGATGAGTAATCATTAAAAATAAGCCCCTGACCTACAATGTTAAAAGAACAAACAAAAATGATTGTGAGAAACATATAACTTTGAATAGAATAGTTCTGTCATTAGCATTGATAATTTTTATGCTATTTTCACTATACTTTAATTTATTACTGATACAAAAACATACATGGTGATGACTATTGAATGTCATTGGACATTTGACATATGTTTTTACAAATATTCCCCTATCTTAACCATATCACTGATGACCAATGAGGGTTGCCCTTGCTGGCTGGTTCCAGGTGGGATGTTGGGGTGTCATTGGTTCTGTTGTGTCTGGAGGCTCCATGGTGACCCGGAACTCCTGTATTGATGGTCTATGGAGGCGCTGTGGTCCTCCATAGAGCTAGGCTCAGAGCCCATTCTTGGGAAGCTGGGTGAGGATGTCGTGGGGCTGCTGCCCAATGGCCAGCGTCCATGCCTCCCTGTCCACGTCCTCCAATGGGAGATATTGGCATGTCCACCTGTCATCGGCTTCTTGGTGGGTCTCATAGTTATAATCAGATTTGTTCTGTCTGTACAGAGTCGACCTTAGGTAAGACGTGAAGTGCACCTGGCAAAGGTACTGGCTGGACAGATGGCGGAGAAATGCCAACTCATTAAGTTGAGCACGGCTAAAGAGAAATGCCGGGGGATAGAGTCATCCTTAGACAATGCCAGGCATTAGAAAGAGTCATTAAATATACCCAGCCTTGCTGACACTTGCAGAAAGGTGACCACAACCTACTGGACGCTAAAGCAGGAAATTACATCCCTGGTTCATGAACTGAAGGGAGAGAGATCCAAATGCTCCAGACAAGAGGGGGAGATGGTGGAGATGCTAAAGACCCTCAGGTCCCTGGAAGAGGCCGTGAAAATCTCCACTTCACAAGCTGCTGTTCCAAACCCACCGGGATGCCAGGAGCCACACCCTGATGGTCCCCTCCTCAGGGTGGACCTGGGTCCTAAAGCAACGCTGTTTCCTCCTCTCCACTCAGGCCTCTCCAGCTGCCAGCTGTGTCACCAGCCTCCGCCTCCACCTGAGGATCCCTGAGACCAGTGGTGCATCCTTGGGCTGGATGCCTCCTCCTCCACATGCTGTACACAGTGCTCAGCTCCTGCAGGACGATCCCTCCACATGTAAAGAACACAAGACTTGCTGCAATCACCAAGAAAGGCTGGCTTCTCTATAGTCACAGAATGTTCGATTCTCTCTTAGCAGCAGTGAAAGAAATGCTGTCCATCAGAGTTGTATCTTTGACTCAAATTTTCTTCATCAACCTACATTTCTCAGACTTTTGTCATCATTATATATGGTAATCTAAGTCAACATTAATATTTTATCTTCTTAAATGTTCTATTTTAATTTTAAAATATATGCAGCTTTGCAATAAAGGCACTTAATTGTAAAAAAAAAAAAAGCCACTGAAATTTGGAGGTTTGTACAACATTTAGTATTAATTGTCCTATCATATTTACAAAATGGCAAATATAGTATAGGTTTTTCCAAACAAGTTATATTAAGGACATTAATTTTTAGGGAAAAGACTACCTACCTAAAAACGAAAGTTTGTTTTGATTAAACTGGAGTTCCTTTGCTTATAAATATTAATCAATTATAAAACATGCATTAAACTCTATGTAAAATAAAATTTCAGTGTTCATGAATTTTATGCACTGTATAGTATTTTCCTCAGATTTAGGACTACTTGTCTTTCTGGATCCCAGATCATTTGATTTTTTTTTTTTTAGTTTATTTTTTATTGTTGGTAATTTTACATATGTCCCTTATTTTTACCCCAGTTCCCCCCCTCTACCCAGACCCCACCCTACCTCAGGCCTTAAACACACTATTATCTGTGTCCTTGGACTATGCATATCCTATATAATAAAAGGGTAATATGCAAATTGACCCCAACAGCAGAACAACTAGTCGCTATGACACACATTGACCACCAGGAGGCAGACACTCAATGCAGGAGCTGCCCCCTAGTGGTCAGTGTACTCTGACAGCGGGAGCTCCACTCAGCCACAAGCCAGGCTGACGGCTGTGAGTGCAGCAGTGGTGGCGGAAGTCTCTTTCCTCTCCTCGGCAGTGCTCAGGATGTCCGACTGTGGGCCTAAGCTGGCAGTTGGACATCCTGTGAAGGCTCCTGGGCTGCCAGAGGGATGTATGACTGCCAGATTAGGCCCAATCCCCCAGGGAGCAGGCCTAAGCCAGCAGGTGGACATCCCCCAAGGGATCCCAGACTGCAAGAGGGCACAGGCCAGGCTGAGGGACACCCCCCCCCCCAAATGCACAAATTTTTGTGCACCGGGCCTCTAGTATCCTATCTAATAAAACAGTAATATGCAAATCATCACTCCGCTACACTCACAAGCCACTCCCACCAGCCACGCCCACCAGCCAATCAGAAAGGGAATATGCAAATACACCTAACCAAGATGGCTGCAGCCTCGGAGAACGGCAGTTGTTGGAACTGGGATATTGGAGCCAAAGATCAGAGGGGAAGATCGGAGCCAGCGGGGTCCCCCACAGGTGATCAGAGCCAGCTGGAGTCCCCTGAAGGCAATCGGAGCCAGCTGGGGGTCCCTGCCCAGGGCCCAATCCTCAGCCAGAGGCTTGCAGCCTTGGCTGGGGGTGGAGCCGGGCGATTGAGCCATCTGGGGTCCCTTGCAGGTGATCGGAGCCAGCTGTGGGTCCCTGCCCAGAGCCCAAGCCTAGAGGCTTGCAGCCTTGGCCATGGGTGGAGCCGGGCGATAGAGCCAGCTGTGGGTGTCTCTGGGTGATTGGAACCAGCTGGGGGTCCCTGCCCAGGGCCCGAGCCTCAAACAGAGGCTAGAGGCCTTGGCTGGGGGTGGAGCCAGCTGGGGGTCCCTGCCCAGGGCCAGAGCCTCAAACAGATGCTTGAGGCCTTGGCCAGGGGCAGAGCCTGGCGATCGAGCCAGCTGGGGGTCCTCTGCCAAGGGCTGGAGGCTTTAGGCCTTGGCAGGGGCGGACCCGGAGATCACAGGAGATAGGTGTGAACTACAGAGGAAATACCTTTCTGACCGCTCATTGGCTAAGCTCCCTGTATGCCACTGGTAATATTCTTAGTAACTTGGGTATAAGAATCCAAAAAGGTGATCTAGGGCTTTTCCACCACACTCCTAGAGAAAAAAACGAAGGTCCGCTGCTGGAGGGCTAAGAAATGTCATAACCTGCCCTACACGGTTTGGCTCAGTGGATAATGCCTAGGTTTGCCAACCGCAGAGTCCAGCCTAGATTCTGATCAAGGGCATGTACCTAAGTTGCAGGCTCCTCCCTGGCTGGGGCCCAGGTCAGGGCTCATGAAGGAGGCAAACAATCTAAGTATTCCTCTCACTTTGATGTTTCTCTCTGTCTTTCCCTTTCTCTTTCACATTCTCTAAGTCAATGGAAACATATACTCAGGTGAGGATAAAAAAAAAAAAAAAAAAAGAAAGAAATGTCATATTCTATGAAAAACACATCTTGAAAATGCCTAAAGAAAGTTGTCATTTTTTCTTGGTGAAGGGACTGGAGTCCGTGTTGATGAAAACACCTTGGTGGCTGCGGTGACTTGCAGTGGCTCCAGCAGCGGGGTGATGGGGCTGGTGCCTTTCCCTGATCAGCCTGGTTGTCTCTCACAAAGGGAGGCCAGACTTTGGCTTAGGCCTGCTCCTTATGGGGAGCGGGCCTAAGCCATCAGTAGGACATCCCCTGAGGGCTCCAGTATGTGAGAGGGGGCAGACTGGGCTGAGGAGACCACCCCCCCCAGTGCACGAATTTCGTGCACCGGGCCCCTAGTCTATATATAAAAAGCTAATATGCTAAGTGTTTGACTGTCCAACTGGTCACTATGATGCACACTGACCACCAGGGGGAAGATACTCAATGTAGGAGCTGTCATGATGCACACTGGCCATTTACAGAGAAACAGCACCACAGACCTGGCGCCTACAAAGCAACACTCTATGGTGCAAAATGTGGCCCACAGCCCAGCCCATCTTGGAAACGGTCACTATGGGCTCCAGGTAATGATGTCACATAACAATATCTGGCTTCCTCTCCCTAAAGACTAGCCTCCTTGGAGTTTCTTTAGCCCAGAAACATGACTTTTCTTTATAGCCAGGTGCAAACATTTTACACTTTAACCAAATGTCTGTGAATCATTTTCCCGTGCCTCATCTCATTTGATCCTCACAGAAGTTCTGGAGTAGGTAGATAGGAGACTCAGTGGAATCCTATCTTTTCATTAGCCAGAAAATGGAGACTTAGAAAGCTTAGAAATTTGATCCGACTGAAAAAGGAGTAAGGAATGGTGGAGTTTGAAAATGACTTCAGGTTTTCTCACTGCACAGAATATAATCAAACACTGCTACAGTTAAATATTTCACCCTTTGTTCTCCCTGTGTGATCTAAAATAATAATCTGCTTCATGTTGATATTTACTACTGTGTTGCTGACAGTTACCTGAAAGATAAGTTGGGGTACTTCACTGGTCTGGACAAAGTTTAGCTACATCAGAAAGCAGGTCTAATTAAGCAAGTTTATTCTATATCTATAAAAGGCTAAGTTGACTCAAGCATGCATGATACATATAAAGGTCTCGCTGACACCAATCGCATGTGTGTGTTTCAATCTGTCATTGTCGATTGTGAATTTGGTTGTCACTTCTATTATAGAGAAAAGGCGAATAGTGATATTAAAATATTTCTTCTAATTAATTTCCTTTCAATGTTCATGAATCCGTGCACTGGGCCACTAATATGCATATAAGTTCTTTGGTTAATCGCTTTCCATCCCTGCCCCCACCCACTCCCTCCTCTCTGAGATATGTCAGTCTGTTCCATACACCCATGCCTCTGGACCTATTTAGTTCATCAATTTTCTTTTCTTTTCTTTTTTTTTTTTTAGATTCCACATATAAGTGAGATCATGTGATATTTTTCATTCTCTGACTGGCTTATTTCACTTAGCATAATGGTCTCCAGGTCCATTCATGCTCTTGCAAAGGGTAAGAGATCCTTCTTTTTTACAGTTGCATAGTATTTCTTTGTGTAAATATACCACAGGTTTTTTTATCCACTAACCTACTGATGGGCACTTGGACTGTTTCCAGATCTTAGCTATTGTAAAAAAATGCTGCTATGTACATAAAGGTGCATATATTCTTTCTGATTGGTGTTTTGTATTCTTAGAATATATTTAGAGAAGTAGGATTGGTGGGTCAAATGGCAGTTCCATTTTTTTTTACTTTTTGAAGAGACTCCATACTGTTTTCCATATTGACTTTACCAGTCTGCATTCCCACCAAGGGTACACTGGGGCTCCCTTTTCTCCACATCCTTGCCAGCACTTATTGTTTATTGATTTGTTGATGGGAGCCATTCTGACCGGTGTGAGGTGGTACCTCATTATAGTTTTAATTTGCATCTCTCTGATGATTAGTGACATTGAGCATTTTTTCATATGTCTCTTGGCCATCTATCTGTATGTCCTCTTTGGAGAAGTGTTTATTCAGATCCTTTGCCCAATTTTTTTAACTGGATTGTTTTCTTTTTGTTGAGTTGTATGAGTTCTTTATATATTTTGGAAATTAAACTCTTATCAGATTATTATTGGCGAATTTGTTCTTTGGTACCTTGGGTTCTCTTTTCATTTATGTGATGGCTTATTTTGCTGTGCACAAGTTTTATAGTTTGATGTCTCACTTGTTTTATTTTTTTTCTTTTGTTTCTCTTGCCCTAGAAGATGTAAGAAAATTCTGCTAAATGAGATGTCTGAGATTTTACTGCCTATGGTTTCTTCTTGGTCTTTTATGGTTTCTTGACTTACATTTAAATCTTTTATCCACTTTAAGTTTATTCTTGTGTATGGTGTAAGTTGGTTGGCCTAGTTTAATATTTTTTCATGTATCTGTCCAATTTTCCCAACACCATTTATTGATGATACTGCCTTTACTCCATTGTATGTTCTTGCCTCCTTTCAAAAATTAATGGACTAGCCCTGATGTGCTCAGTTATTAGAGTGTTGGCCCCAGCACTGAAGGGTCTCAGGTTTGATTCCCGGTCAAGGGCATGTACCTCGTTTGTGGGTTTGCTCCCTACCCTTGGTTAGGCCTGTGTGGTAGGCAACCAGTCTATGTGTCTCTTTCACAATGATGTTTCTCTGTCTCTGTCTCTCTCTGCCCGCCCCCCTCCCTTATACTCTCTCTGAAAAGAAATGGAAAAAGATATTCTCAGGCAAGGATTAAAAAAATTGACCATAATGGTGCGAGTTGATTTCTGGGGTCTCTGTTCTGTTGTATTGATCTATTTGTCTGTTCTTGTGTCAGTACCAGATTGTTTTGATTACAGTGGCTTTGTAGTATAGTTTGATATCCAGTATTGTGATCCCGCCAACTTTGTTCTTCTTTCTCATGATTTCTGTTTTAGGTAGTTATGCTATGACTCCCAGTCTTGGATGATGGCCTTATGTAGTAGATGTCCTGTGGGACCCAGTAGTGCAGTCTCCTTGGTCTTCTGAGCTGGGTGCTCTAGGAATGACTGTAGTATGGGTTATGTGAACTCTTCTGTTGAATTTGGGTCTTGACTGCTATTTTCCCATTTGTAGGTGGGCTCAGCTCTCAGGTTTATTGACTGTAAGTCTCAACCCTGACAAAGAGTTCCAACTGTTATAAAGGTGCTGACAGAACAAAACAAGGCAAAACCGGACCAAACACAAAAACAACATATCTTCATATTAAAAAAAAAAACAACAATCACAATAATAAAAGCAACCACATCAAAAACACCTAAAAAACAAACAAAAAACACCCCTGCAAGACAGAATACTAGAAGACACAGACTAAAAGAACTAAAGAAAAAGAAAGTGAATATGAAAGCAAAGAAGGAAGAGACCAGAAATAGGATAACTATAAAAAATAAAAGATAAGGGGTTGAAAGATGGCAACTGACAAGATGGCAGGGAGGGAGAATATGTGAGAGAGTGAGGGAGCAATAGAGGAGTGTGTGGATGTGGTGTGTGTGTGTGTGTGTGTGTGTGTGTGTGTGTGTGTGTGTGAGCTAGGGACAGTCAGATCCTGTGGGTCTTCTGGGGGGCTGCCAGACTGGGCAGTCTTGGACTGCAAAACCTAGCTGCCACTGCAGACACTCTGTGGTGGCCAGTGTTGGCATAGAGACCAGCCATCTTAAAGAACAGGACTGCTTGTGACTAGGATCCTAGCCTCACCACCACCCAATCTGCTCTCAGACGCAAGCCTGGACCCAACAACCACTCAGCACAAAGACCTTGCACCACATCTGCAGACCCACAGACACCAAGACTCCAGACGTCCTGGCTGCAGTTTTCTGTGAGTCACAGAACCCATCCCCCTCCCGCCAGCCCACTGCAGCAGCATAGGACCTGCCAGACCTGCTCTGCACAAGCAGGCCTCCTGCGGACACAGGGCAGCTGTGTGACTTAACGTTGACTCTGGTAGCATGCACATGGGAGTCTGTTTCCCACAGCGCATGAGTGGGCCTCCCGCTGACACAGGGCAGCTGTGCATGCAACCCGGCCCCTGAAGCAGACCAGGTACCATGATTCTCCATGTGAGAGGCAGCACTGAGCACCTGTGACTTGGCTCTGGGTGCATGTGCACAGGGACTCTGTTTCTCATAATGTGTACACGCGAACCCTGATTCTCAGTGTATGCACACTGAGCACCTGTGACTCTCAATTCTTGGCACACATGCACAAAGGGACCCTGATTCTCGGCGCGAGGCCACACCAAGCAACAGAGACTCCGATACTCAATTCTCAGTGCATGCACACAGGGACTCTGACACCTGGCGAGCACTAGGGGACTCTGATTTTTGGTGCACACCAACAGGGATTTTTTTTCCATCACAGCACAAGTGGGGTCCCTGATTCTAGGTGCGCAAATGAAGCCGCACTGAGCACTGGTGACTCTGATTCTTGGCGTGCGTGGCTCCCACCGACCCATGGCAGCCACACTTCTCAGGGCCACATGCCTTGGAGCCCTTCAGTGACAATCAGGTGGCGTGACACTCCCATTGCACATGGTCAGGCCCCTGCAACTTGGCATTTGAACCTTCTGGTGATAGTTAGAATGGGGACACAATGAAACAATCCCCAGAGGAAGCAAAAAGAGGAATCACCAAGAAAGGAAATAAGCGAAATGGTGATGCAGTATGACAGAAAAAGAATTCAGAGTAATAGGCATACAGTTCATACACCGGATGTACATGAAAATCAACAACATATGCAAGAATCAGGAAGAAATCCAAAGTGATGTAGCTACAATCAAAAATGCTATGGAAGGTTTCAATGGTGGACTAGAAGAAGCAGAGGACCAAATTAGTGAGTTAAAAGATAAGATAGAGAAACAAGCCCAATCTGAACACTAACTGGAAAAAAATAATAAAAAGAAGGAAAAGAGCATAAGGGAGCTTTGGGACAATACAAAATGAAGTACATATGTATAATAGCGGTGCCAGAAGGACAAGAAGAGCACCAAGAAATAGAGAATCTATTTGAAGAAATTATGACAGAAAACTCCCCTGATAGGGGGAAGAAAAAAGTCACACAAGTACAGAGAGTTCCAAGCAAGATGAATCCCAAAAGAACCACACCAAGACATGTCATAATTACAATGGCAAATGTTAACAACAAAGAGATAATAGTAAAGGCTGCAGAGAGAGACAGAGAGTTACCTACAAGGATCCCCCCTTAGATTATCAAATGATTTCTCAACAGAAACACACCAAACTAGAAGGGAATGGAAGGAAGTATACAAAGTGATGCAAAGCAAAAGACTGAATCCTTGAATACTCTATCCAGCAAGAATAGCAATCGAAATTGAAGGGGAAATCAGGGGATTCTCAGACAAAAGAAATGCTAAGGGAGTTTATCACTGCCAAGCCAACAATGCAAGAAATGCTAAAGAGAATGCTGTAAAAAGAAGAAATAGAAAGGGAGGAAGGAACACAGGCATAAAGTGCATAAATGGCTACAAACAAGTACCTATCAATAATAATATTAAATGCAAATGGATTAAATGCTCCAATCAAAAGACAGGGAGTGACTGAATGGATAAGAAAACATTACCCATCTACAAAAGACCCACCTAAGAACAAGAGACTCACACAGACTAAAAGTGAAGAGATTGAAAAATATCTATCAGGTAAATGGAAATGAAGAAAAAAGCTGGAGTAGCAATACTTATATCTGACAAATTAGACCTCAAAGTGAAGACTATAACAAGAGACAAGGAAGGCCACTTCATAATTCTAAAGAGATCAGTACCACAAGAGGATATAATTCTGGTAAACATATATGCACCCAATGCAGGAGCACCCAAATACACAAAAAAAACTTCTGGAAGATATCAAGGGAGAGATTAACAGCAATACAATCATAGTAGGAGACTTAAAATCCCATTAATATCACTGGATAAATCTTCTAGACAAAAAGTTAGCAAAGAAACAGCAATCCTAAATGACTCACTAGATCAGATAGACTTTATCAACATCTTTAGAACAGTCCACCCCAAATCTACAGAATATACATTCTTCTCAAGCACACATGGGACATTTTAAGATAGACCACACATTGGGACACAGGCAAAATCTCTCCAAATTCAAGAACATTGAAATCATTTCAAGCATCTTTTCAGATCACAATGACATAAAATTAGAAATCAACTACAATGAACACAATCACAAAAATTCAAACACTTGGAGGCTAAATAGCATACTATTAAACAATGAATGGGTTAACAAAGATCAAAGAAGAAATAAAAAGCATCCTGGAAATGAATGACAATTAAAACACAACAATCCAAAATCTTTGGGACACAGTGAAAGCAGTCCTGAGAGGGAAGTTCATAGCATTACAGGCCTACCTCAAAAAAAAAAAAAAAAAAAGAAAGAAAGAAAGAAAAGAAAAGAAAAGAAAAACTGGTAATAAACTATCTAACTCTGCGACTTGAAGAATTGAAAAGAGAGCAACAAGAAAAGTGCAGAGTGAGCAGAAGGAAGGAGATAATAAAGATCAGAGCAGAAATAAATGACATAGAGACCAAAAAAACAATACAAAAGATCAATGAAACCAAGAGCTGGTTCATTGAAAGGATAGAAAAGATTGATGAACCCCTAGCAAGGCTTTCCAAGAAGCAAAGAGAAAGGACCCAAATAAACAAAATCAGAAGTTAAAGAGGCAAAATAATAACAGACCCCACAGAAATACAAATAATCCTTTAAAAATAGTATGAGCATCTCTATTCCAACAAACTGGTCAACCTAGGAGAAATGGACCTATCCCTAGAAAAATATGACCTACCAAAACTCAACCAGGAGGAATAAAAAAAAATCTGAATAGGCCAATATCTATGGAGGATGTTGAAGCAGTAATAAAAAAACTTCCAGCAAACAAAAGCCCTGGATCCAACTTCTTCACAGCAGTTTTATCAAACATTCAAAGAAGAAATGAAACCTATCTTCCTCAGACTATTCCAAAACATTCAAGAGGAAAGAACACTTCCAAATTCTTTCTACAAAGCCAGCATTACCCTAATCAGATAAAGACAATACAAAAAAGAGAATTATAGGCCAATATCCCTTATGAACATAGATGCCAAAATTCTGAACAAAATTCTAGCATATTGAACCCAACATTACATTAAAAAGATCATACCAAGTGGAATTTATTCTGGGGATTCAAGGATGGTACAAGATCCACAAATCAATAAACATGGTACACCACATAAACAAAGTGAGAGGTAAAAACCATATAGTCATATACATTGATGCAGAAAATCCAACATCCTTTCTTGGTAAAAAGTTTTAGCAAGTTGGAAATAGAAGGATCATACCTCAACATAATAAAAGCTATATATGACAAATGCACAGCCAACATCATACTCAATGGGCAAAAACTAAAACCATTTCCCCTAAGAACAGGAACAAGACAGGGATGCCACTTTTACCACTCCTGTTCGACATAGTACTGGAAGTACTAGCCATTGTGATCAGATAAGAAGAAATGAAAGTTATCTAAATTGGAAAAGAAGAAGTAAGACTGTCCTTATCGCGGATGGCTTGATATTGTACATAGAAAACCCCAAAGACTCCATCAAAAATCTACTAAACTTAATAAATGAATTTGGCAATGTAGCAGGATACAAAATTAACATCCAGAAATCTATGGCTTTTCTATACACCAATAATGAACTCACAGAAAGAGAAACTAAAAAAGCAATCCCATTTACCAGTGCAACAAAAAAAATTAAAATACCTGGGAATAAATTTAACCAAGGAGATAAATGAACTGTACCTGGAAAATTTCAGGACTCTGAAAAAAAGAAATAGAGGAAGACATGAACAAATGGAAGAATATACCATGTTCATGGATTGGTAGAATCAATATCATTAAAATGTCCATACTACCTAAAGCAATATATAAATTCAATGCAATCCCCATTAAAATACCAATGTCATACTTCAAAGACCTAGAAAAAACTATCCAAAAATTCATCTGGAATAAAAAAAAGACCCCAAATAGCTTCATCAATCTTGATAAAGAAGGACAATGTTAAAGGGATCACAATACCAGATACCAAGCTATACTACAAAGCCACAGTTCTCAAAACTGCCTGGTACTGGCACAAGAACAGCCATAGACCAGTGGAACAGAACAGAGAACCCAGAAATCAACACAAGCCACTATGTTCAATTAATATTTGACAAAGGAGGCAAGAGCATATAATGAAGTCAAGACAGTCTCTTCAATATATGGTGTTGGGAAAATTGGACAGATACTTGCAAAAAAATGAAACTAGACCACCAACTTATACCATACACAAAAATAAACTCAAAATGAATAAAGGACTTAAATTTAAGATGGGAAACCATAAAAATCTTAAAGGATTACACAGGCAGCAAAATATCAGACTTATGCTGAAACAATATCTTTACTGATACAGCTCCTAGGGAAATGGAAACTAAGAAGAAAATATACAAATGGGACTACATCAAAATAAAAGCTTTTGCATAGAAAACAAACAAACAAACAAAAAAACAACCCCATCAACAAAACAACAAGAAAGCTCACTGCATTTGAGAACATATTTGCTAATGTTATCTCAGACAAGGGTTTAATCTCCAACATTTACAGGGAATTCATACAACTTAACAAAAGGAAGATAAACAATCCAATCAAAAAATGGGCAAAGGACCTAAATAGAAACTTTTTGAAAGGGACATACAGAAATCCAAGAGATATATGAAAACATGCTTAAAGTTACTAATCATCTGAGAGATGCAAATCAAAACAACAATGAGATACATCTTGCACTTGCCAGAATGGCTATCATCAACATATCAACAAATGACAAGTATTGGAGAGGATGCGAGGAGGCGAGGAGGAACCCCCTACACTGCTGGTAGGAATGCAGACTGGTGCACCCACTGTGGAAAACAGAAAACAGTATGGCATTTCCTCAAAACATTAAAAATAGAACTTTCATTTGACCCAATAATACCACTTCTAGGTATATATCCCATAAAAACAGAAACACCAATCAGAAAGGATATATGCAGCCTTATGTTCATAGCAACACAATTTATAATAGCTAACATTTGGAAATAGCGTAAGTACCCATCAGTAGATGAGTGGATTAGAAAATTGTGGTATATCTACAAAATGGAATACTACGATGTTGTAAAAAAGAAGGAATTCTCACCATTTGCAATAGTATGGTTGGAACTGGAGAACATTATGCTAAGTGAAATAAGCCAGTCAGTGAGAGATAAATACCACATGATCTCACTCATTTGTGGAATATAAAGAACACTAGTGGCCCAATTCATCAAGATTCATGCAAGAATAGACCTTCCTTTCCCTGGCTGCTGGCACCAGCTTCCCTCCGGTACCCAGGACCAGGCTACTTTGCTATGGCTGCTGCCAAGCACCTGGGACCTGGGCTGCTTCACCCTGGCCACCACCACCACCCACCAGGAGCCGGGCTGCTTCGCTCCGGCCTCCACCAGGTATCTGGGACTGGGGTTGCTTCGCTCTGGCTGCCGCCACCACCCACCGATCCAGGCTTAGGTGGTCAATGCCACCTTATGGTAACCAGTCGTTTGGTAGTCTTGGTCGTGTCGCCCCTTGGCCTTTTATTATTATGACTAGAGGCCCGGTGCACAAAATTCGTACACAGCGGGGGGGGGGTGTCCCTCAGCCCAGCCTGCACCCTCTCCAATCTGGGACCCCTCAAGGGATGTCCCACTGCCCGTTTAGGCCCAATCCCAGTAGGATGGGCCTAAATGGGCAGTCGGACATCCCTCTCACAATCCAGGACTGCTGGCTCCCAACTGCTCGCCTGCCTTCCTTCCTGATTGTCCCTAACTACTTCTTCCTGCCAGCCTGATCACCCCCTAAACACTCACCTGCCAGCCTGATTGATGCCTAATTGCTCCCCTGCCAGCCTGATTGCCCTAACTGCCCTTCCCTGCAGGCTTGGTCACCCCTAACTGCCCTCCCCTGCAGGCCTGGTCACCCCTAACTGCCCTCCCCTGCAGGCCTGGGTCCCTCCCAACTACCCTTCCCTGCAGGCCCAGTCACCTCCAACTTCCCTCCTCTGCTGGCCTGGTCACCCCTAACTGCCCTCCCCTGCAGGCTTGATCACACCCAACTGCCCTCCCTTGCAGGCCTAGTCCCTCCCAGCTGCCTTCCCCTGCTGGCCTGATCCTTCCCAACTTCCCTCCCCTGTTGGCCATCTTGTGGCAGCCATCTTGTGTCCACATGGGGGCAGCCATCTTTGACCACATGGGGAAGCCATCTTGTGTGTTGGAGTGATGGTCAATTTGCATATTACTCTTTTATTAGATAGGATAGAGGCCTGGTGCATGGGTGGGGCCAACTGGTTTGCCCTGAAGGGTGTCCTGGATCAGAGTGGGGGTTCCCTTGGGGCATAGGATGGTGTGTGCAAGGGGCCTGTGGTGGTTTTCAGGACAGCCATGCCCCCTGGTGACCCAAGCGGAAGCCCGGGTATCTGGGATATATTTATCTTCTGTAATTGAAACTTTGTAGCCTTGAGCAGAGTCCAGGACAAGACTGGAACTTGGCTTCCTCCATCCCCGGGGAAACCCAAGCCTCCTGCTCGCTCCATGGCTGCAGCCATTTTTGTTGAGATTTATTTATCTTCTATAATTGAAATTTTGTAGCCTTGAGCAGAGGCCTGGGCTGGCCAGAGTGTGCAGGAAGCTTGGTTTCCTCCATTGTCTTGGAAACCTAAGCCTCCTGTTCACTCTGTGGCCACAGCCATCTTGATTGGGTTAATTTGTGTACTCGCTCCGGATTGGCTGGTGGGTGTGGCTTGTGGGTGTAACAGAGGTATGTTCAATTTGCATATTACTCTTTTATTAGATAGGATAATAAACTGATGAACAAAAATAGATGCAGAGGCAAAGAAGCATCGAACAAACTGTCAAACTACAGCAGGAAGACAGGGGAAGGTTGGGGAGGGGGTTAAGAGATCAACCAAAGGACTTGTATGCATGCATATAAGCATAACCAATGGACACAAGACATGGGGTGGAGGGGGAAGGAGGGAGGACATGTGCCAGGGGGTAGGGTAGGCCAGGGGAGGTCAATGGGAAAAAAAAGGAGACATATGTACTACTATTTGTAATACTTTAAACAATAAAATAAAATTAAATAAATAAATAAAAGATAGGAGAAAATGTATAAAATAATAATAACCTAAAAAGTAATAATAATGAATAAAATAAAATATAGAATAGGAAAAGAAAACTGAGTAAGAAAAGTGAAAGGAAAAAAATTTAATTAAAAATTTCATAAAAGTAAAGAGAAAGAGAAAAAAATAGACTGATATGAAAGAGAACAATAAGAGAATATGAAAAAAAAGAGAGAGAGAGAGAGAGAGAGAGAGAGAAAGAAAAAAGAAGAAAAACCAAACCCCCCAAAACAAAAAAACTTTTGCATTTGCTGTTTGTGGAGCTTGCTGGATTTTACTCCAATGTTGTTGGATCTGGCCACTTGGTGTGTGGCCTCTGGCCTCCCTGGCAGTTCTCTGGTGAGTTGCTGTCTCTGCCTAGCCCTGGGCAACCTGACTGAAGCCCTGCAGGGCAGATCCCCAAGTACTCCGTGGGCGGGGCCTCGCTAGCCCAGGGGCTGAGTCAGCTTCAGGACTGCTTTCCCTTTCCCCAGGGAACTGGACTCTGTGAGCAGGGGTCCTGGTTAGGATGATTTAAACAGACTGGCTTTGGGGCTCTGTGCTCTTAGCTTGTAGAAGGGATAGGCAGGCACTTCCTCTCCTCCTAATGCCTCAACTCTGCCTGTGTCACTGGCACCCCTTGTCCTTGCCTCAAGCAGGAGGGGATAAAACAAAACAAAACAAAAAAAAAAACACCTCAGCCCTGCTTGGCTCTCTAATCTTTCAGCACAGCTGGCTCTCCCTAGGAGGGGCATCTGCCTACCCTTCCACCTGGCCAGATGTCCAGTTCCAGGGGCAGATTTCCAGATCAGAGCCATTCCACAAGTGGGGGAAGGGGCGAGGCTCTATGTGGGAGGTCTGGAGGATTATAACTCTTTCACAGGCCACACTGTCTGGCCCCCAACCTGCTCTCTGCTGAAAGTTCTTTCAGGGAATAATCCGACCTTCAGATTCACTGCTGAGGGTGATCTGCTCAGACCCCTCTGAGCTCTGGAGTTATGATGCATGGCCCTCCTGCAGACACCCTCTGGGCAAGCTTCCAGGCTGATTCTGAAAATCAAGCACTTTGCCCGGGATAGTGTGGTCTGAGTACTTATTATACATACACAAGGCAGTCTACATTATCTTATCTAGTACTCAAAACAACGCAGTGGGATAGATTTATAACAATCTCCACGCTACCAATGAGGAAATTAAAGCACAAATTGAGGTGGACCATACGAATTCGTAGTAAATCAAAAGCAAAACAAAAACTAAACAACAGGGAAGTTCAAGGGAAAGATCCAGTTGTGTGCTAGAGCCAGCTCACACCAGCCCACAGGAGCTGACTGTTGAATTCCAAACCCCGGGTTTCCTGACTTCACTTTGGGAGCTTGGACTCAGCTATGGTGGGGCATTTAGATTATTGGCAAGTATTACAAGGCAAGGCTTTTTCAACTTCCCCACTCCCAGGAGGCTGGTTGTTAAATAAACACTTACCAGCAAAGAGGTGGGAAAAGCTCATGTATGTTCAAATGATAAGATAAGTAAGACCAAAGGAAAAATCAAAGATTTAAGGAGATTTACTCTTGACAAAGTCAGAGAGTTACAGCTGCCAGAGCCCCAATTTGAACTCTGAGCCAGAGCTGAGTACTAATCACTATTCTCTGCAGGATCAGACTTGGGACAGTGATTTTATTTGCACCGTCTTTCTGCATTTTGGTTAATGGCCTAGCCCCACATTAGTGGAGTCTCTCCATCATGGCTTTGGCTTAGAAATATTTTTCTCACTTCAGGTTTCCAAACTTTGACTATTAAATATGGAAAGGGAAATAAAGATATACTCTGTTCAAGTGGAAGTTCAAAAAAAAATCTCTATAAAGAATGTTCAGAAATGAGAAGGTTGATCAAAGGAATCCTTGTTTCTCACCTTTTCTACATCTCCCAGTCCCTCGGTGTCAAGCAGAACCAGGGTGTGGTTTGGCTCCTCAGGATGAGGCACACACCACATCCAGATTCCCTTGGTGTGAGACTGCACCGTGGATCCAACAGAGAAGCCTGCAGGGCAAGTGGAGAGGTTGTAATAGATGAGGGATCTGGAAATTAGAGATGTTCTTGACAAATGAGCTAAGGCGTAAGGAGAGCAAGATGTGGAGATGGAGCAAAGAAGAACCAGTATTGATCTGAACTGCAACTAACATTAGAAAATAAGAGTATCAGGTACAACAGACTGAAAACTTGATGATTTTTTTAAACAAGAATATTATGCTACTAAAATTTTAATAGTTTATAATTTCATATATATACTAGAGGCCCGGTGCAAAAAATTCATGCATGGGAGGGGTCCCCTCAGCCCAGCCTGCACCCTTTCCAATCCGGGCCTAAACTGGCAGTTGGACATCCCTCTCACAATCTGGGACCACTGGCTCCTAATTGCTCATCTGATTGCCTGTCTGATTGCCCCTAACTTCCCCCGCCCCTTCCAGCCTGGTCACCCCATACTGCCCCCCTTGTCAGCCTGGTCGTACCCAACTGCCCCCCTCCGTCAGCCAGGTCACCCCTAACTGCCCCCCTGCGAGCCTGGTCACCCCTTACTGTACCCCCCCACCCCCGTGGGCCTGGTCACCCCACGCAGCCTGCTGCTAGGTCGTTTGGTTGCCTCTCACTAAAGCCCCTGTCGGACTACTCTCCCCACACAGCCTGTTTGGTCATCCATTCGGTTGTGATGGTGGCTTAGGCTTTTATATATATACTAGAAGCCCAGTGCACGAAATTCGTGCACGGCAGGGGGTTGTCCCTCAGCCCAGCCTGTACCCTCTCCAATCTGGGGCTCCTGGAGGGATGTCCGACTGCCCGTTTAGACGGGCAGTCGGACATCCCTCTCACAATCCAGGACTGCTGGCTCCCAACTGCTTGCCTGCCTGCCTTCCTGATTGCCCCCAACCGCTTCTGCCTGCCAGCCTGATCACCCCCTAACCACTCTGCTGCCAGCCTGGTTGATGCTTAACTGCTCCCCTGCCAACCTGTTTGCCCCCAACTTCCCTCCTCTGCCAGCCTGGTCACCCCTAACTGTCCTCTCCTGCAGGGTTGATCACCTCCAACTGCCCTCCCTTGCAAGCCTGGTCCCTCTCAACTGCCCTCCCTTGCAAGCCTGGTCCCTCACAACTGCCCTCCCTTGCAGGCCAGGTGCCTCCCAACTGCCCTCTGCTACTGGCCATCTTGTGGTGGCCATCTTGTGTCCACATGGGGGCAGGATCTTTGACCACATGGGGGCAGCTATATTGTGTGTTGCAGTGATGATCAATCTGTATATTACTCTTTTATTAGATAGCATAGAGGCCTGGTACAGGGGTGGGGGCCAGCTGGTTTGCCCTGAAGAGTGTCACAGATAAGGGTGGGGGTTCCCTTGGGGTGTGGGGCGGCCTGAGCGAGGGGCCTGTGGTGGTTTGCAGCCGGCCACGCCCCCTGGCAACCCAAGGGGAGGCCCTGGTATCTGGAATTTATTTTCCTTCTACAATTGAAACTTTGTAGCCTGGAGCGGAGCCAAGCCTGGGGCTCCGGCAGCCATTTCTGTGGCAGTTAATTCACCTTCCACAACTGAAACTTTGTAGCCTTAAGCGGGTGAGCCGGGCCAGGGTGTGCGGAAAGCTTTGCTTCCCCTGTTGCCGCCGGCAACCCTGGCTTGCTCTCTCAAGCTCCATTCTGCCGCCATTTGTTTGAATTTGTTTACCTTCTATAATTGAAACTTTGTAGCTTGAGTGGAGGCTTAGGCCTGCAACGGCTATGGAAAGCTTGGCTTGCTCTGTTACCTGGGAAACCTTGCTCTCTGTGGCTGTAGCCATCTTGGATTGGGGTTAATTTGCATACTCGCCCTGATTGGCTGGTGGGCGTGGCTTGGCTGGTGGGTGTGGTTTATGTAGCGGAGTGATGGTTAATTTGCATATTACCGTTTTATTAGAGAGGATAGATAATGTTATTTTATTGATGTCTTCCTCTTTATGATTGGAAAACATTTTGCTTTTTCTAAGGAGCTATTAAGTAAAAGAAAAAGAAGTGATATTTCATAAACAGACCTCTGTCCTTTACCTCCCAGAAGATAATTAACCAGCTATGGCCCAAACATTACCTTTCAATATTCCTGCCCATCTCTCACTTTCTCTCCTCATATCTCTGTGCTCATGCTGGGAGTGTGGGTGAAAAGAATGACTCGGCAGAGCTTAGCTGGTGTCACTCACCCTCATTCCTTCCAGCCAGCTTGTTCATCAGGTAGGATTTGCCAGTGCGGTAGAGGCCCACAATAGCCACCACGACAAGGGGCTGGGTGAAGGCAGAGAGGATCCCCAAAGCTTCCTGATTAACTACCAGTTTCCCTTTGATGTTCTCAATGAGGCACACTGGGCCTGGCATGTGGATCTCTGAGGCCAAGTCTGGGGTGAGACGTTGTCTGCAAGGGAATAAATGAGATGGATTAGAACTTCCAGTCTCTAAGCAGAGAAAGTCATTTTGCTTCCTGAATTTGGGGACATTCTACTACCCAGCATGGCCTAAGTTTCTAAAGAAATTTTTTTTTTTAAATGACAGCAAAGCAGGTCATAGGAAAATAAGTCCTAAGTCTGCCAGAGGTCTCCTATAGGGTACTCCACTGCTTCTTAAATATGTGGTGGGCTCATGGAAAACCCTTCCCTGAATCTCATCTATTGCTAGTTTGAATCTGACTCTCCTCCGCTGGTTTTTGGCTTGCTTATGTTTCTTAGTTTTTACCTCCCTGAATCCCCATATGGAATCTTTATGAGCACTCTTTATTATATTACATTTCTTGCTTTTACCCCATCTAAACTTGCTTTTCTGTAATGTAGGGGTATGTCCAGAAAAAGTGTATTATAAATCCTGGCAGGTCATTACATAGCATTATTGAACAAATCATAGTTGTTTAAAATAATTTTTATATAGCTATTGGTGTGCCTTTTTCAATCAAAACTTTTAAGGTATGATCATTTTATGAATGAGAAAGTGAGTGAAAATACTTTAAAAAATATATATATTTAAATTTATTTCAGAGAGGGAGAGAGAGAAAACATCAATGATGAGAGAAAATCATTGATTGGCTTTCTCCTGCATGCCCTCTGGGGATTGAGCCTAGAACTCAGGCATGTACCATGACCGGGAATTGAACCATGCCTTTCTGGTTCATAGGTCTATGCTCAACTGAAGAGACTTTTAAAAATAATACTTAACTATTTATTTGGGGGCATCAATTCCTATAACCTGATAAAACATGTTTAAGCTAGCTGAGATTTAGGCAAATGCTTGCTCTTCTGCCTTGCCTTATCATAAAGAACAATTTTCTTTCATTTTATAAGTGACTAGAGGCCTGATGCACAAAGATTCGTGCAAGAATGGGCCTTCCTTCCCCTGGCTGCCAGCACCACCTTTGCTCCTGCCTGGAGCCACCTTTCTGTCTTCACTCCGACCAGAGCCGCCTTTCCGCCTTCCCACGCTGCCCAGAGGCCCAGAGCAGCTGGGGCAGTGCAGAATGCCTGTATCGTCACCATGGCGACAACGCAAGTGTCCCGCCCCCGGCCACTTGGTGCCTGTGTATGCAAATTAACCTGCCATCTTTGGTGGGTTAATTTGCATACTCACTCCTGATTGGCTTGTGGGCGTCACAAAGGTACAGTCAATTTTCATCTTTCTCTTTTATTAGTGTAGATTATTTACTATAGAAGCTAAAAACCCACCATCTGCTTGACTTTTTTTTCCCACTGAAATCTTACAATGAGCACATCTGGATTTCCTTATTAGTTGACTGCGAAAACTGCTTTTGAAAAATTATAAAGACACATTCTCTCCACTTCCTTATAGCCAGTACCCTGGAGATCATCCAGGTACAGATAGATAAAAACAGAACTGCTTGGGAGCAGATAATTGCAAATGGCATAGCACCAGGGAATCAGAAAATGCCTAGTTCAAGCCAGGTCCAGAAAGTGCGGGTTCCAGGTGATTTTACAGATTCAAATGCCAAGTTTCATTTCTTTCTAGTTCACTTTCCATGCAATATTAGCAACTTATCTTATGCAGTCTGTTTGTCCGACTTGTATATAGTGGGGTCATAATATTTTTAGATTAGAAAAATAGGGGGACTGGCAGTGATGATATACAAAAATTAGCTAGGAAAGCAGAAGGTACACAATCTATATCTATTTGTGGATAAAGGGGGCTGACGAGATACTGCATTTCGGGATGTGGTCACTAATGGGAGAGAGAACTAATTTGTCTGACTTCTCAGACCTCCAATGAATAACATTCGATCTGTATATTTATACTAATAACGTGTTTTACAGATTGTTCCCAATTGTTATTTGGTTAACACTTTTAGGAAAGCCCCATCTCCAAAATCTTTGCAAATTAAATGTGTTCAAGTCCTATACTTACCTATTGCTCTGCCTTTTATAGCTTAGCCTGTGATGTGTGCTCTGAGATGCATTCTCCCTAACATTGTTAGAGGCCCATTACCTTTTATAAATAAAAACAATGTAAGAATGCATTTCACACACGCATGCACACACACATACACATACTTATTTTGGCTTTAAAGTCAGGCACACCTGATTTCCAATCCTAGCCCTGAAACTGGCTATCTGAATGATATCGCATTTTACTCAATACTCTAATCCTGTTTTCAAAATAATGGAAGTAAATAAGTTAATTCATGTCTATTTATGTCAGTAGTACCGCTAGCTTAAGAGAGAGAGTGAAAGAGAGAGAGAGAGACAGAGACAGAGAGACACAGACATACACAGAGCAAGATCTGTAGGAACATAAAAAAAAATGTAAAGTAGGAAAATGCCATGAAATCTTTTTTGAAGGCTCAGAAGTGCTAGTGATGGGGTTTCTAGAAGAAAATATCGCTATTTTCAACCATAAAATTCTAGTTGTGTTATTTTTAAAATTGTTGTTTGCTTTCGCTTTGATTTGTGTTGTTCCTTGGTTTGAATCTGGAGGAAGAGGAAAAGGCTCTTATCAAGGAGACAAATGGGAATTGAAGAAGGAGATGCATGGAGCTTGTGACAAGAAATTCAGAGGAGGAGAGAGTTCTGAGGAGTAAACAAAATTAACCAGGCTGTAATGAGGGACAAGTTGGGCAACTGCTGAAGCAAGTGATGGTAATAACAGAGTCATTAGACTAGTAGAAACAATCCAACATAAAGGGCCTTAAGGAAAGAGTGGGTACCAAGAAATCAAAAACTAATTGATTCATGCTATTTCTAAAGGAAGAAATCTACCTTCAAACAATGTACAAGACTATGACTAAAAATATATAGTTGTTTCCATGAAAACAACTCTTTACTATTCATTTTAGTTTTTAACTTTTTTGGCCTTAATGATGTAAGCAAGCTATTTACATTGCATATCATTCATTGCTCTTTCTCACAAAAATAATAGTTATAGCTGTTGAAATTTTCAGGATGACGTTTGAACTAACTTAATCAGGGTTTATCAAAGATTAAGATAACTGAAGTGGCAATTATGATCCCCATAGGTCATAAACTGGCAAAGGAAGAAAAACAGTGTTAAGACATTTCAAACTCCGGTTAGTCTCTACACATGTTTCTGTCTAGCTCAGCAGGAAGCAAATGTAGCTGGCACTTAATGAATGCTGCTTCCTGTCTGACTGCACCTCAGTTTCATTTTTAATTAAGTGTGATATCCCACACCAGGCTCAGCTGCAGCCTATCCTGGATAAAATGTTTTTAAAACCTCCTGACGCTTGCACATCTTTTACCACCTCGGCTCCAATCTTACCTTAACTATAAAGTCAGCAGGAATCTTTTAGAGCTGGTAACAAAGCTGCTTCACAAGATTGTTGTAAGAGTCCTAACTCTGTCTCTCAGTTTAGCTGTGCTGGTTTCTGATAAAGTTCTTCCGACCAAATCCTGGGGATTTTATTTTTCTTTATAGTCCCTCCAACACCCTCACACACAGAGAGAGCAGAGGATTAGAAGTTGGTTTCCCAGCTTCACTAAAGGAAACTGAAAGACCAGGAGGCAAGCTTACTGACAGGGCAGTTCCAAAGGTGATGTCTTGAGTTTTGCCTGGTGGCTGTATTTGACCTGACTTCTCAGAAATTGCATAATGTTAGTGAAAAAGAGTTTCACTTTTCTTTTCTATTTCAAACTGTCCTCAGGGATGTGATAATTCTACAGTTAATAACTCTAAGTATGTCTGAACTATGTGAATATACATTTTTTCCTTTTTAAAAAAGCGACCATTCTTGTATTTTGCATTAAAGATGTTGATAGAATTTTCTCTGATAAAATCGAGTTTGACATATATAGAATAAATTGCTGTGTAATGTCGATGAAAAATTAACTTACTAAATAGATAAGCCAAATGCTGAACAATTTTAAAGAATTGAAAGAAAAATAATCTCTTCATTACGTGATATTGAGAAAACTGAACAGATACATGCAAAAAAATAGACAAGGTTTTTACATCATATACAAAAATAAATTCAAAATAGATTCAAGACTTATATGTAGCAACTGAAACCGTAAAATTTCTAGGAAAAAAATATAAGCAGTAAACTCTTTGATATCAATCTTAGCCATATATTTTTTTGAATATGTCTCCTCAGGCAAAAGCAACAATAGCAAAAATAAACAAACGGAACTACATCAACCTAAAAAGCTTTTGCACAGTAAAGAAATGTTCACCAAAATGAAATGCAGCCTACTGAATAGAAGATATTTTCAAATAATATATCCAATAAAAGTTTGATATTAAAAATACATAAAGAACTCATACAACTCAACATCAAACACACACACACACACACACACACACACACACACACACACACACACACCTGAGGATATGGATAGACATTTCTCCAAAGAAGACATAGAGACAGCCAATAGACACATGAACTATGCTCAACATCACTAATCATTAGGGGAATGCAAATCAAAATCACAACGAGATGTCACTTCATACCTGTCAGATGGCTGTTATAAAAAAGACAATAAATAATAAATGTTGGAGGGATGTGGAGAAAAGGAAACCTCGTGTTATGTTAGTAGGAATGTAAACAGGTGCAGCCACTGTGAAAAACAGTGTGGCTGCAAAAAATAAAAAATAGAACTACCATACAGCCCAGCAATTCTACTTATGGGTATTTATCCAAAAAGCCAAAATACACTGATTTGCAAAAAGCTTTATACACTCCTGTGTTTATTACAGCATTATATACAATAACCATACTATGGAAACAACCTATGTGTCCATCAATAAATGAATGGATAAAGAAGATGTGATGCATATATAAAATGGAATATTGCTCAATAAAAAAATACAAAAAGATAAAATCTTGACATTTGTGGCATGAATGAACCTAGAGGTGAAATAACTTGGATAGAGAAAGATAAATATATGATTTCACTTATATGTGGAATAAAAAAAAACACAGATGAACAAACAAAATAATACAGAAACCAACTCATTGAGAGAATTGAGGAAAGAGGTTTGGGGTATGCGTAACAAGAAGAAGGGGAATCAGAGCTATAAAAGTCCAATTATAAATAAGTCACAGGGATGTAAAGTACAGCATAGGGAATCTATACTAATAAAAGGGTAATATGCTAATTAGAGCGGACATCTTCCGGATGTCTTTCCAGACAAAGCTGCAGCGGCTGCAAAGGGTGAGACTCAGGCTAGCAGTGACAGCAGCAGTGGGGTAATGGGGCGGCACCTTCCTCTGATCTGCCAGGTTGCCTCCTGCAGAGGGAGGCCAGACTGCGGCTTAGGCCAGGGACCAATGCAGAGGCAGTTAGAGGTGATCAGGCAGGCAGAGGGGTAAGGGGTGATCAGGCAGGCAGGTGAGCAGTTAGGAGTCAGCGGTCCTGGATTTCGAGGGGGATGTCCCAGATTGAAGAGGGTGCAGGCTGGGCTGAGGGACACTCCTCTCCCCCATGCATGAATTTCATTCCTGGGCCTCTATTATAGTCAATAATATTGTAATAACCTTGGTGACAAATGGTTAGTAGACTAATTGTGGTGATCACTTTGTAAGGTATATAAATGTCGTCACTATGTTGTACACCTGAAACTAATATAAATTAAATAAAATTATTTAATATAAATTAAATAAAAATACAATTTAAAAAAACTAATATAAATTAAATTATTTAATATAAATTAAATTAAAAAATACAATTTAAAAAAATGATCAGTCATTTTTTTAAATTGTATTTTAAATCCAAAAATGGGTGTTGGATTTGTCAAATGTGGTTTTCTGAGTCTACTGACATGATCATGTGATTTTTATCTTTCAATTTGTTTATGTGGTATATTGCTGGGAACCAATTCCAGCATGTAATAATTACAAGAGTTCCATCAAAAGATTGATGGGACTTTGGAGACTCAACAAGGGCTGAGTCACATATGTAGTTTACCTGTTGGAACGGCTAAACGGCACTTCCCCCAAACCTGAATATTATTGTCTGCTGCCAGCAGCTCAGGGCATTTTATTGCCTCCTGTTGGCCAAACACCTGAACAGCTGTAGGCTATTCCCCAAACTGACAATGCTTCTGTAAACTCTACCCTTTGAAACCTTACCCTTTGAAGTGTATGTTTCCACCTTGCCTTAGGACAAATTGTGTTAATAAAAGCAAGGGTCCTAGACAAGGAGGTAGTCTTCAGTTCCTTTAGCTGAATATCCTCTGACCCCCAATGCCTTTCAAAATTATCTTTTGTCCTTGAACTCCTTCTTAATCATCTACTCATCAGCCCCTTTCTCCAGATTGCTGAACCTTTGTAATGCTGGGACAAGAACCCCAGCAGTGTATCACATTTATTGATTTGCAAATATTTTCTTCCATTTGATAGGTTGCCTTTTCATTTTATTGATGGTTTCCTTTGCTCTGCTGAAAGTTTTTAGTTTGGTGTAATCCTGTGACTATTTCATGAAGTGACCACTGCTGGACTATGCTCTAGATCCAGGTCAGAGCAGAGATTGTGTTACAGAACCCAAGTTCATGCACCCAATGCTTCAAAGCCAATGCTCAAAATGTCAGAGTTTGGAGTAAGGAAGTTTATTGATCAAGTCACCAACTGAGATGATGGGAGACTTAATGGTGCCCCAAGCCCATCTTACTTGCTGGACTAGGGACTAGATTAAGGGTTGTTAAAGTGTTAGTGGGAACAGGTATGCAAAAGTGCTGGTGGGGCAAGTTTTAATTGGAGGACCTTGGAACTTGGCCACTTATGGGAAAGGGGCATCAACACCGGATCTTCCTGTACAATGGACCTTTGGTTTCTGAAAGTGTTCCAGGGCTTAACTTCTGGTATGGCCTGGTTCTTTGGTTCCATGTTTGTAGAGTGAGCAAGACTTGGGTGCAGATAGAGGTCAAAGTTCTTTCCTCTGCACATGCTTTGGCTGCATGATTTGAATGTTGGTTTCTTGTCTTTGAAAAACAACTCATTATCTTATTAAACAGGACAGAGCCATTTTGAGCTGGTTCTGTGGTTACAATTGTCTGATTGAATTCTCCCTTCTGCCCCACAGTCTGTTGGTTTCTAGAAGAGACCATTTCTGTGGGTCACAAACCAGTACCCCTATCCATCTGCTCCATTTGCCCTGTTCTATATAATTCTTCGGTGCCTGCTGATTCGTTTTTTGTTTTGTTTTGTTTATTTGTGGGTTGTTGTTTTTTTTTGTTTGTTTTTTGTTTGTTTGTTTTTTGGTGAGCAGGGTCAAGTGTGATTTCTTCCCCAGGTTCTTGTCCAGATGGATTTGAAGAATGAAGCCATGGAAATACTATCTCTAAAACTCTAATTCTAAGACTCTTTCTCTCCTGGCATGGAGAGACAGTTCCATCCTTTTGCATGTGGCTGCCTAGTTTTCCCAACACTATGTATTGGAGGAGATTGTCTCATTGTATATTTTTGGCTCCTTTGTCATAGCTTAATTGACTTTACATGTGTGAGTTTACTTCTGTGCTCTCTAACCTGTTCCATAGACCTATAAGTCTATTGCTTATTCCAGCGCCATGCTATTTTAATTGCTGTGTTTTACACCCTGTGCTTCAGGCTGACATAGTCACTAACTGTTTAATCCTTTAAGTTACCCCTTCCAATACCTTCCCATATCAGTTCCTTAAATCATTTGCAGAAGTCTCTACATGAAAAATATTCTGTAATGTTTTGTGATGGATCTGTTTTCTCCACTGTTTTAATTCCATAGAGGTGAAAGTGAGGTAGGTTAGTTGCCTTTATTGCTTCTCATTATTACTTTTTTTTCTTTAGCCATGCCTCAGCACCCCCTGCCATAAACACACACACAAAAAACAAACAAACAAAAACACAGCAAAAACATGATGTATCTTTAGAGCACATCATTAGATCATACAACTCATTACTCCCTCTTATTCCAGGGGTCCTGGATTTCCCAGTCCTTTCATTTACTCAAGATTTTAGTATCTGATGCTTCTCCATTTCACCACTACTCTTGTGGTTAATTTTGAGACCTTTATCATCCAGTAGACAACCAACTAAGGACCTGACATCCAAGGACCTTGATTTTCTCATATCCAAAGTCTTGTCAATAATTTCACTTCAGCCTGGACACTTTCTTTTACTATTATCTAAACCTCTTCCATAATCTCAATTTCAAGTATCCCACACAATCAGCCCTTCTCAAGACCTCCTCCATGATGTCAAATCAAATGGGTCAATTCATTTTCAGTATTTGACAAAGATAATCAACCTTCCTGCCCAGAGCATTTTATTTTTATGGCTGCTTCTCTGTCATACATGATGATTTTTCTTTATCTCACTGGAAAGCTTTCTATTCAGTTTCTGCTTCTGTATTCTCTGTACTTCTTAATCTCAAATATCATAGCTTCTCGGTTCTTGAGATATTTTTTGTTATCCTGTCCCCAGTCCCATGGCTGTAGTGAATGAATATAAATAATGTCCAAATTTGTCTTTCAGCTCTAGCTTCAACCTTTAAAATTCAATTACTTGCTTCACATCTCCACCTGTGTCTAATAAATAACTCAAGCTTAACGTATGCAAATGAAACCTCTTGATTACCCCCTTCTGTGATCCAAAACCTGATCCTCTCACAGTGTTCCTTGTATCAGTAAATAAGTCTTTTAACCCATCCTGATTTCTGTTTTATCTCCAGTCTCAAATTCAATCCAATGACAAACTATGTCAGTTCTAAATATGAAATACATTTAATATCAGGCAAAATGTTAGCATTTCTAGTCCAAGTCCATATTGCCACTATTCTGGAATTCTAGACTTCTAATTCAAAAATCATGTTCACTCTTGTCCTCCTATATTCCAGGCCTAGCAATAGTCTCTGTTAAAAGTCAATTGAAAAATTATATACATAAGGGAAAGTAATTAAATTAGACTTTTACAGTAGATAATTTGCAAAAGTAGATATGTCCTTGTAAATAATGTAAGTCAAGGAATAGACTTTTGCAAATACTCCCAGAAGCTTAGTCATAGTACCTTGCAGTATTGACTTTCTCCCTCCTCCCACAAGGAAACTATGGTAGACAGCTTCTGACATGGATCTGAATGATCCTAGTGTCATTCAACTACCTAGTACATACAGGTTTGTGCAAGTCTCTCCCTTATGACTGCGGGCCAATCTAGTAGATTGCTTCTAAGATTATGGCAAAAGTTATGAGATTTTACATTCATGACTAGATTATAAAAGACTGATCTCTATTTCTCTCTCTCTCTCTCTCTCTCTCTCTCTCTCTCTCTCTCTCTCTGTGTGTGTGTGTGTGTGTGTGTGTGTGTGTGTGTGTGTGTGTGTGTCTCGTCTTGGTCACATTGATGAAAAACATTGCCATGGTAGAACAGCTTATATGGCAAGGAATTGAGGGAACTCTCCTGACATCAGCAAGTGAGAAACTGAGGCCTTTGGTCCAACAATCCATATGGAAATTAATCCTGCTAATATACCATGGGAGAGAGATTGAGAAGTGGATCTTTCCCCAGTCAAGGTTTGAGATGACTGCAGTCCAAATAGGCACTTTGCAGCCTGGAGAGACCCTGAGGTAAAGGTCCAGATAATCACCTGAATCCCCTCTTTTTGTTGTGCTTATTCAAGACTCTTGCTTATTTTTCTAACTATAGGCCTGGTGCACAAAATTCGTGCATGGGGGAGGGGTCCCTCAGCCCAGCCTGCACTCTCTCCAACCTGGGACCCCATGAGGGATGTCCGACTGTCGGTTTAGGCCCAATCTGGCCTAAATGGGCAGCTGGACATCCCTCTCACAATCCAGGACTGCTGACTCCCAATTGCTTGCCTGCCTGCCTTCCTGATTGCCCCTAACCACTTCTGCCTGCCAGCCTGATCACCCCCTAACCACTCCCCTGCCAGCCTGATTGCCCCTAACTGCCCTCCCCTGCAGGCCTGGTCCCTCCCAACTGCCCTCCCCTGCCTGGCCATTTTGTGGTAACCACCTTGTGTCCACATGGGGGCAGCCATCTTGTGTGTTGGAGTGACGTTCAATTTGAATATTACTCTTTTATTCGATAGGATAGGTTTTTTGGCTTATTTTTTTCTTGCTTTATATGTTCTGAATATGAGCTATGTTGGTTAGTTCTTAATTTTAATGGAAACTCATCAATCCTTTGTTCCTGTTTAGTGTTCTTTGTCCTGTTTTCCACCGTGGAGGACATGAAAATAATGTCTTTTATATTTACTAAAACCTTTTTTTATTTCATATTTTTATCTACAACACCCTATCTTCAATAGTAAATACTGACACTCTATTCATGAGAGAGACTTGGGCGAAAAGCCTATTTACTATTACCGTATTTTCCGGCATATAAGACGATTTTTTAACCCAGGAAAATCTTATACGCCCAGTCGTCTTATACGCCGGAAAATACAGTATATACCTTACAAAATGATCACCCCAATAAATCTAGTAACCATCTGACCATCACATGCAGTTATTACAATACTATGGACTCAGTACACGAATTCATGAACCTTGAAAGGAACTGTGAGCCACGAGACTGCAGTGCACACAGGGTCAGATCTCAGTCCATCCTCCATGCCCCTACCCAGTCCCTCCCACCATAGCACCCAGTCCCCTGTCTGCTGGCAATTCTGCTCCCACCGCTGAAACTCCGATGTGCTGCTGGTGCCAGCCCTGTTTACACCTGCTGACTGCATGGGGCGACTGGGGCCTGCACTGGCTGCGGGTGAGAGTGGGGCTGGCGCCAGCAGCAGGTGCAAGCACCAGGCATGACTGCAGCATGTGGGAGCAAAGAATTTTCAGTAACCACCAGAGGCTTGCCCCATGACAGCGACCAGTGCCCCACCTTGGTCTGGCACCCTGGCTTACCTGCTCCACCATCCCACCACAGCCAATGCCTGCCATGTTCTGCATTCTGCCACCTGTTGCTGATGCCCGCTATGTTCTGTGCACACCCCCTGGTGGTCAGCACATGTCATAGCGACTGGTCGTTCAGTTGTTCAGTTGTTCGCTTGTTCTGTCCTTCAGTCTATTTGCATATTAGGGCCTTCATTATATAGATTATCAATTATATTCCCTATGTTGTACTTTACATCCTCATGACTATTTTGCACCTGCCAATATGCACTTCTTAATCCCTTCACTTTTTCCACCCATCCCTTCAACACCTCACCCATTTGAAAATCATTAATTGGTTCTCTATACCTATGAGTTTATTTCTCTTTTGTTTGTTCATTTATTTTGTTATTTAGATTCCACATATTGTGGGCAAGTGCCGGACTTGGTTGGAAAGTCTATAAGGGAGAATCTCCAAAAGGTCTTGGGCTACTATGGGGACCTTGCTGAAGGTGGCAACCCCTGCCTTTACTTTTCCAAACAAGTCTGAGACCCCAGGTATTTTACTGGAAGCTCTATGTTTAATCCTTAGACACCCTTGCTTAAAGGACACTGCAGACACATATGTCTTCTCAAGGATGCTTACCCTGCTGATTGTATTTAAAAGTTAATTTTAGTTCAAGCTGTTGCTACAATAAAAGCCTACGGAGGCAGGCGAATGGAGCTGTTTGGTTTCTCAAGCCAAGCAGTCCCTTAGACCTCTCTTTCACAGAAACGAGTATCAGAGTAATTATTCATCCGTCACTCAGGATCTGCTGGTCAGCCCTGGCAACATAGAAGTGAATTCATATGATACTTGATTTCTCTGTCT
This sequence comes from Cnephaeus nilssonii, assembly GCF_951640355.1. Classification (NCBI taxonomy): domain Eukaryota; kingdom Metazoa; phylum Chordata; class Mammalia; order Chiroptera; family Vespertilionidae; genus Cnephaeus; species Cnephaeus nilssonii. The sequence goes on from NC_137078.1 coordinate 37,393,938, forward strand.
GATTGATTTCACAACGGTCAATGAAATGAGCCACAGTGACCAGGGAAAGTATGTTTTAAGAAGATGCATATGAGTGCCAAGTTGACAAGGGGTAAACTTGTAATGGTTAAAATTATGTGTCAACTTGATTGACTATGGAGTGCCCAGATTAAACATTATTTCTGAGTATGTCTGAGCAGCTGTTTCCAGATGAGATTAGTATGTGAATTGGTAAACTCAGTAAAGTATTTGCTCTCTCCATTATAGGAGGGCATCATTCAATCCACCGAGGACTTGAAAGAACAAAAAATAGTGGAGGATGAATTCATCTGTCGTGTGTGTGTGTTTTCTACCTCTCACTGTTGAGCTGGACCATCTCATCTTTTGTCCTCAGACTGGGATATACACCATAGGCTTCCCTGATTCTCAGGCATTGGGATTTGAATTAAGTATACCACCAGATTTCCTGGGTCCCCATCTTGTAAATGGCAATCATAGAACTTTTCAGTCTTCATAATTGCATAAATTATATGTATATATTTGTTACTGATTTCAGAGAGATGAAGGGAGAGAGAAAGATAGAAACATCAATGAGAGAGAAACACCAATCAGCTGCCTCCTGCACACACCCCACTGATGATCAAACCTTGAACCCAGGCATGTGTCCTGACAAAGAATCCAGCCAGCAACCACCTGAGCCATACCAGCCAGGGCACTATATATCTCTATCTATCTATCTATCTATCTATCTATCTATCTATCTATCTATCTATCTATCATCTATCTATCTATAATCTATCATCTCCATCTTACTGGTTCTGTTTCTCTGGAGAAGCCTTATTAATAAATGCTCCAAAGATAAAATCAGATCAAGGAGTGAGTCCATTACATTTCTATGATCTGAAATTTGGGTGGGATATTGGTCTATAATTCCCTTTCATTGTGTTGTCTTTATCTGGTTTTGGTATTAGGGTGATGCTGGCTTCATAGAAGGAGCTTGGAAGTGTCCCTTCCTCTTTAATTTTTTGAAATAGTCTGAGGAGGATAGGTTTTAGTTCTTCCTTGAATGTTTGGTAAAACTCCCCTGTGAAGCCGTCTGGCCCCAGGCTTTGTTTGCCAGAAGCTTTTTGATGACTGCTTCAATTTCGTCCATAGTTATTGGCCTATTGAAATGTTTAGATTCTTCCTGATTGAGTTTTGGAAGGTTATATTTTTCTAGGAATATGTCCATTTCCTCCAGGTTGTCCAGTTTGTTGGAATAGAGTTGTTCATAGTATTTTGTAACAATCCTTTGTATTTCTGTGGGGTCTGTTATTTCACCTCTTTCATTTCTGATTTTGTTTATTTGGGTCCTCTCTCTTTGCTTCTTGGTGAGCCTGGCTAGAGGTTCATCAATCTTGTTTTTCCTTTCAAAGAACCAGCCCTTGGTTTTGTTGATCTTTTGGTCTTTTGTATTGTTTCTTTGGTCTCTATGTTGTTTATCTCAGCTCTGATCTTCATTATTTCCTTCCTTCTGTTTACACTGGGCTTTTTTTGTTGCTCTCTTTCTAACTCTTTGAGGTGTAGGGTTAGGTGATTTATTACCATTGTTTCTTGTTTTTTGCAGTAGGCTTGTAGAGCTATGAACTTCCCTCTCAAGAATGCTTTTGCTGTGTCCCATATATTTTGGATTGTTGTGTTTTTATTGTTGTTTGTTGCCATGATGTTTTTTACTTCTTCTTTGATCTCTCTGGTAACCCAGTCATTGTTTAATAGCATGCTGTTTAGTCTTCATGTGTTTGATTTTTTGGGATTGTTTTTATTGTAGTTGATTTCCAGTTTTATGCCACTGTGATCTGAGAAGATGCTTGATATGATTTCTATCTTCTTGAATTTGAAGAGACTTTGCCTATGACCCAACATATGGTCTATCTTTGAAAATCACCCATGTGCACTTGAGAAGAATGTATATTCTGTGGCTTTGGGGTGAAATGTTCTGAAGATGTCAATTAATTCCATCTGGTCTAGTGAGTCATTTAGGATTGATGTTTCTTTGCTGATTTTTTTGTTTAGAGGATTTTTCCAATGGTGATAATGGGGTATTAAAGTCTCCTACTATGATTGTATTGCTGTCAATCTCTCCCTTGATATCCTCCAGGAGTTTTTCTTATGTATTTGGGTGCTCCTGTATTGGGTGCGTATATGTTTACCAGAGTTATTTCTTCTTGTTGGATTGCTCCCTTTAGTATTATCTCTTGTTATGTCCTTCACTTTGAGATCTAATTTGTCAGATATAAGTATTGCTACCCCAGCTTTATTTTTCATTTCCATTCGCCTGGAAAACATTTTCCATCCCTTCACCCTCAGTCTGTATGTGTCTTTTTTTCTGAGGTGGGTTTCTTGTAGACAGCAGATATATGGGTCTTGTTTTCTTTCTTTTGTTAAAAAAAAATATATTTTATTGATTTTTTACAGAGAGGAAGGAAGAAGGATAAAGAGTTAGAAACATCAATGAGAGAGAAACATCGATCAGCTGCCTCCTGCACACCTCTTACAGGGGATGTGCCCACAACCAAGGTACATGTCCTTGACCAGAATCGAACATGGGATCTTTCAATCTGCAGGCCGACGCTCTATCCTCTGAGCCAAACCAGTTAGGGCGGGTCTTGTTTTCTTATCCAACCCATTACCCTATGTCTTTTGATTGGGTCATTTAATCCATTTACATTTAAAGTTATTATTGATAGGTACTTATTTGTCGCCATTTTTTTTTCTTTACCCCTGTGTTCCTTCTTTGCTTCCTATTTCTTTTTTTTTTTACAGCAGACCCCTTAGCATTTTTTGCATTGCTGGTTTGGTGGTAATAAATTCTCTTAGTCCTTTTTTGTCTGTGAAGCTCCTGATTTCACCTTCAATTTTGATTGATAGCCTTGCTGCGTATAGTATACTTGGATTCAAACCCTTCCTTTGCATGACTTTGTATATTTCATTCCATTCCCTTTTGGCCTGATGAGTTTCTGTTGAGAAATCAGTTACTAGTGTGATGGGGGCTCCTTTGTATGTAACTTTCTGTCTCTCTCTGGCCGCTTTTAAGATTCTTACCTTGTCATTGGTGTTTGCCAGTTTAATTAAAATGAACCTCTTTTGGGGTTCATTTTGCTTGGGACTCTGTGAGCTTATTGGATTTGTGTGTGTTTTTTCTTCCCTATGTCAGGGAAGTTTTCTGTCATTATTTCTTCAAACAGGTTTTCTATTACTTGCTCAGTTTCCTCTCCTTCTGGAACCCCTATTATGTGGTTGTTGTTTGTTTCCTGTTGTCCCAAAGTTCCTTTAGGCTCTCCTTTTTAATTTTTTAAAAATTTTTTCCTATAAGCTACTTTTTAATTTTTAATTTTTTAAAATTTTTTAGTATTTTTTAATTAAAAAAATTTTTTTTTTCTAGAAGCTGCTCTACTTGGGTATTTTTTCCTACCTTGTCTTCTAGCTCATTGATTCAGTCCTCTGCTTTTTCTAGTCTACTCTTCATGCTTTCTATTGAGTTCTTTACAGCAGTGATGTCATTTTGCATTTCTTCTTGGTTCTTCTTCATTTTCTCTTGGTTCTTACTCATATTGTTGAATTTGTCTTCCATTCTTTTCAGCCACCTTATGACTATTTCTCTGAATTCTTTCTCTGACAGGTTGCTTGCCTCCATTTTGTTTACTTCCTTGTCTGATGATGCCTGCTTTTCTTTCATATGTGGGGTTTTTCTTTGTCTCCCCATGGTCTCTTTTTTCCAGATGTCTGGTTATGTAGTTATCTCTCTCCTGCGTTGATTTAAAGGCACAAAACACAACACAACCAGGTACAACACACAAGACACTGAACAGAAATGTATTCATGATATTAATAACCCCAAATAAAGGTGACCACCAGAGAAAGGCAAATTAGGGGATAGGAGAGAAAGAAGAAGAAGAAGAAAAAAAGGAGTGCCAAAATGAAATTGGGTAAAGGAAAAATAAAGTAAGAGAGAAAAGAAAGAGAATAAGCAAGAAAAGGGGAACCAACTATATATATGTATATATGGGGAGAAAACTCCAATGGAATAACCACTAATCCCAGCAAATGCCAGCAACAAGTACCTGGAAATTAATACATACTACAAACAACAACTAGTATCAAGCAAGGCGAAGGAAAACAGAAGCAAAAAACAAACAAAAACAAAGCAAACAAAAACAAAACAAAACAAAAAAAAAGAATAAGCAAAACAATCTCAAAAAACATAAAAAATCGATATAATCAACATTCAAGCAAACAACAACAAAAGGACAGAGAGAAAAACAATTTTTTGGATAGTTATGACACAGAAGAGAGAGGTGTGTATGGACTTGGAGCAGGGAATTGGAAATTAGATATATAAGTAGGGTGAAATTTTAACATGGGGTAAAAAGAAAGAATAGGGAGCCAAGACCAGTTTGGCTCAGTAGATAGAGTGTTGGCCTGCACACTGAAAGGTCCCAGGTTCGATTCCGGTCAAGAGCATGTACCTTGATTGCAGGCACATCCCCAGTGTGGGGTGTGCAGGAGGCAGCTGGTCAATGTTTCTCTCTCATCGATATTTCTAGGTCTCTATCCCTCTCCCTTCCTCTCTGTAAAAAATCAATAAATATATATTTTTTTAAAAAAGAAAGAATAGGGAAAATCTAAAGCAGGAAAAAGGTAAGAGAAACAGGACACCAAAAAGGGAAAAGGTAGGAAGAGAGTGATTGCATAAAGGTAGAGTTGAGATCGTGTAAAACGATGCTAAAGGAAAGATGAAAATAGAAAGTAGAACACTAATCCCAAAGTAAAATAAAGAGAAAATAAAATGACACTTTTTTTTAAAAAAAAGGTAAAATAGTAGTAATAATAATTCTGATTGAAAATAAAAATGTAATAATTATAAGGTAAAATCAATTTAGGAAAAAAGAAAAAAATATTTTCTAAAGTAAAAGATGAAAAAAATAAAAATAAAAAAATAAGCAATAAAAAAATAAAAATATAAAATGTGCAGTAGTGAAGGTCATTCACTTCCTCTATTGTTCTGTTTGGCACCCCTGTTTTCCAGTCAGGAAAGTATTGCAGTTTTCTGCATTCCACTGCTCCTCAGTGTTGTAAGCCAGTCCTGATTTTTAAGCAGGCAGTGTCTTAATTTCTTGTATTCCTTTATTTATGATTACACAAGAGTCAATTTGTGATTCAGCCCCTGGGTGGCATTGTTTCTGGATTGACCTCCATGTCTATAGGTCCTCTCTAGCCTGTACTTAGATCCTGCTTTCCCTGTGGCACTCAATACTGGTTTGTAGGAGTGGGCTGCCCCAAAGCTGGCTCTCTGACGGTCACTCCCCACTCCGATCCCTAGGTTCCAGAGAAACAACTTTCCCCTGCAGTCTCCCAGGGTGTCCCCAACTGGGTGATCCTATGTATTGGGCTTAGTAATCGGAAGGAGGGATTTGAAGAGGAAAAAGCCCAAGTGTGCGAACAAGGGTGCTGCGCTTAAGTCTGCACAGTCCCCCTTCCCCCGCTTGGGTCTAAGCAGCCGGCACACTTTTAAAATTTTTAGGCTGTCCTTTTGCATCAGATCAAAATGGGTTGCTTTTTAGAGATCCCTTCTGTTAGCAGCTCTGAGGACCCCCTTCCACATTCACAGATCACACCAGCCCCAACAACCACGGATTTTTCTAGGTGCAGACTTCCCCTGGTCTTCCAGCTCCCGCAGTGCATGTGTTTCTCTCTCCCGCAGACACCAGAGAACTCACCTTATCCCAGGCGAAATCTGACCTTTCCGTGGTGGAGCTCCTCTGAATCTGCGTGTTTGCGCCAATTGGGGACCGGTGTTCTTGGGTTCGCAGCTGTTCGGTAGGTGCCGCCGTTGTAGATTTTCAGGCTTCCAATAACATCCACTTTCCCCTTCAAGATGGCGCTGTCTCCGCATCTGTGCTTGTCACTCTGCTCCGGGAGGGATCCCAGCAGCAGTGGGGGCTGCCCGGTCAGGGGAACCCCGTCCAGCAGTCCCCCACCTTCTCCTGGAGTATAGCTGTCCCTTAACTCGCCAACAAATACTCCCTGCACGACCTGCCACTGTTCTTTCTTTCTGCTCCAGGACAAGGCTGGGGACACACCTATCTATTCTGCCACCATTTTCTCTCCCTGCATTAGTTCTTTCAGTCTCTTACTTTTTTTTAGTTGATATATTTGTTACTTTATTCCTTAGATTTCTTTCTAAATCCTTCAGTAAGCAGTTCTTCTTGGACTTACAAAAGAGAGAGTTGACTCTTAAAAATCTCCAATTATCCCAAGAGTTGGGATTTTGTATTTATCATGGTCAGCAGCTAAGCATGTGTATCTACTTCTCTACTACCTTAGAGTACATTTTCACAAGGTCATCCAATATTTCCATATGTGTGAACGTAGATACTGGGAATATCCATGATTTGGACATTATTAAGATTCCTTCATCATCTTCTCACTGGGGCTGGGGAGCTGGTTAATAGGTGAGGCCTGTAAACTATCCCTGTAAAGTGTCTGTCAAATGATGCTCTTTGAGAGGTAATATAAATATGAGGCTAATTAATTCTCAGTCCCAATAGAGGTCACAATCCCAAAACAAATGAAATATAATAGAATGCTGGTCCTGTAGGAAAAATGAATTATCCAGCTCCATGTTGAATCAAAGAAATAATTTTTTTCCATGCCTTTTAGGTTGATGCAGACAGATCTAGAAACAAACACAACTTTTGGGCTTTCCACATCATGTATTTCATATTAGGGCAAATCTAATACATTCAAGAGTCAATGGATCTATTTTATATTTTTTGATTGTTGTAGCAAAAGTCCTATTAAATGGCTATCCATAGAACAAGAAGACTAAACGCCTACACAATTGGTGCACAGGAGACCATCCAAACACTACCACTTCTTCTTTTTCCCAAACCATGCTTTTGCCATGTTTCAGTGAGTCAGTTACTGCAGCAAATCCCATTTTAAGGAACAAGTGAACTCAAGAGTCCCCAAGACCAGCCCTCCAGTTCAATGATTTCCAAAATGACACTTGTAAAGTTTTATTCATAGATTTATTCATAGAGGAACAACAGATCATTACAGTGAAAAACTAGAAATTAAAGCCAAACAAAGCAAAAGGGGCATAGCTTGAAGTCCAGGAAAGGCCAGGCACAGACTTCCAATTGTCTTCTCCCAGAACAGCATCTAGTTCTCTCAGAAACCACGTGTGACAACACATATGGGATATTGCCAACCGGGACAGAGCACCCAAGCCTTCATATCCAGTATTATAATTGGAGGCAATCAAGTAGGTGTGGAGGGCTCAGTGGCTGACTTTAGTTACTTAGACTCCACTCCCTTTGTCACCGGACAATGAAGGGGTCTGGGTTGCCTGTCACTATTTCAGCCAATTAAGGAGAGACGGGATTGAATCATATATGAGCTTTTATTCCAATGATGCTGGCAGTATGAGAGAGCAGCCACAAAAATCTGCTCTCCACTCCACCATAAGCAAACTGCTTTTATTGGGTAGAAGGACAAGATTATGTGGGAAAGTAGGAATTACAAGTGTGGGAAAGTAGGCATGGGATAATCATTACTGGTTACAAGTCATGCGGGCTGGAGGGCAATCACTGAGAGAGTGCGCCTCCCGGTACCCTGAGGGGGACCAGATTACAGGTAATAGGGGCTGGGGGTTGCAAAGAGCAGGTGCCTCTAGGACTAGGTGCTATGACATTGTAAATCTTTCCATAATGTCAGGCAGTTCTTGGAAGGAGGACGACCGCATTTCGATGTTAGTTCCCATGTCCTGGGGCATACAGCTTTCAGTGAGATTAGAATGTATTGTCTCTAATCAAAAAAGAGCAATCATAGTTAACAGAGCATGATTAAAACTTCTTAACTTAATTTCTAATATTCTATTTCTGCCCCTAACATGAACACATGAGACATAGTAAAGAACTTGGAACAGTCCAAGAATATGTGGCTGAACCTCCATTCTCTTCCCTAGGCATCTACTCTCAAAGCTCCTGTTTGCTACTTCACAGTGAATTTCATTCTGCTTAAGTTACTCATTGGGATAAAGGCCCATTTATCTAATTCAAACATATGTCTCCAATTACCTGGCATCCCAAAGGGCAAAGCAGACCAAAGAATGATTCCCATTATTTCCTGTGACATTTGGGGAATTTCAAGGACTAGCTGAGGCCATGCTGTGTCGCTGTCTCATTCCTCACAGCATGACTTTTGCAGAAATGACCTCTCCTGGATGGTACTTCAATCAGAGATAGAACTGCGTATATCACCTCCTATAACCTCGTTGCCAAATGCAAGACTATCCAAAAAGCTTATGTGAGTGTAATAGATTTTGCTGAAAACGGGAGAGGACTTCTTTTGCCCTATGATTTCTTTGCCCATCACGGTTTTGAAGGGAACCATGAGCTCTTCAACCCACCGAAGCCCAGCCCCTTTTTACTTTGCTGGTTCCTCCTTCCTCTCCCTATCCTAGTCCATCCTTAACTCACTACCTTGCTTTTAGGAGCAATTAAACTTTCCTAACAAAGCAATTGGGCACTATTTTTTATTGCTGAGGTTTCTGCTGACACTTACATCCTTGTATTATCTCCTCTTCTCCAACAGACATTAATGAATTTTTAAAACACTCTCATTTTCCTCTCTATTAAGGAACTAGAGACCATTCCTGGCCAGTATGGCTCAGTTGGTTGGAGCAACATCCCATGCATGGAAGAGTTATGGGTTTGATCCCAGGTTTGGGTGCATTTGTGGGGGGTGGTTCTTTCTCACATCAATGTTTCTCTCTCCCTCTCCCTTCCTTTTTCTCTCAAACTAATTTTTAAGAGGTAACTTGAGGTCAAATCTTAAAATAATAAACTTTTCTTTTATCTTTTTATAATATGGTATCCCAATATCTATTCTGCTATAAGAAAGAAGGAGGCTGTGTGTGAACAACTCTAAGAGTGCAAATAGTGCCCACTTTTTTGTTAGAAGCATTACAGTAAATTGTACCACAGGAAAACAGGTGCGTGCAGTGTAAATTAAATTTCTTGTAGCACTCTGGAGTTGTAGTCAAGTTCCCAAACAAGCAGCAGTTGCACATTCCATGAATTTTTGGCCCATGAAATACAAATGAACCCCAGTGGAAGAATGTGGAGTCCAAAGAGAGTGTGCAAAGCACATTAGGGAGAGCGCTTTAATTGTTGGAACACTTTTACACACTCTGATATGGATTTAGATAGTCAAAACCACACTCAAGGATTGTTCCTACAGAAAGGCAGCTGATGTTTTGGAAATGATCATGTGATAAAAATATCTCTTCACTGCTTTCAGTTTCAATATGAATTACTAGAGGCCCGGTGCACAAAATTCATGCATGGGGTAGGGGGGTGTCCTTCACCCCAGCCTGCACCCTCTCCAATCTGGGACCCATTGAGGGATGTCCAACCTCCCATTTAAACAGGTGGTTGGACATCCCTCTCACAATCCAGGACTGCTGGCTCCCAACTGCTCACCTGCCTCTGCCTGATTGTCCCTAACCGCTTCTGCCTGTCAGCCTGATCACCCCCTAACTACTCCACTGCCAGCCTGATCGATGCTTAACTGCTCCCTTGCTGTCCTGATTGCCCCTAACTGCCCTCTCCTGCCAGCCTGGTCACCCCTAACAGCCCACCCCTGCCAATCTGGTCACCCCTAACTGTCCTCCCCTGCAGGCCTGGCCCCCCCCAACTACCCTCCCCTGCCAGCCATCTTGTGGTGGCCATTTGTGTCTACATGGGGGCAGCCATCTTTGACCACATGGGGACAGCCATCTTGTGTCTTAGAGTGATGGTCAATTTGCATATTACTCTTTTATTAGGATAGATAGGATGTTTCCAGGAAATGTCATTTCCAGTGGCCTCAAATAACCTAGGACAGTGGTCGGTAAACTGTGGCTCGCAAGCCACATGCGGCTCTTTGGCCCCTTGAGTTTTTAGCAAAGGCCAGCTTAGAAGTACCCTAATTAAGTTAATAACAATGTACCTACCTATATAGTTTAAGTTTTAAAAATTTGGCTCTCAAAAGAAATTTCAGTCGTTGTACGGTTGATATTTGGCTCTGTTGACTAATGAGTTTGCTAACCACTGACCTAGGAGATTGTTTTCCTGGCTGGAAAGCCTTTAGATTAGATCATTTTAAAACCTAAAAACTGTTCAGCTTAAACTCGTACAGTGTTATGTATGTATCAGTTATATTTTACTAAAGCTGGGGTAGGGGACAATGACTGTAATGGTGTGAAATTTTAAGAGAAGAAGAAGAAGAAAAACATTGTATTTAAGGGTTCAAGAAACTCTCATTGTTGTTTTCCAGAGCAAATATATGGCATTTAATATTTTATTTATTTGTTTGATTATTTATTTATTTACTAGAGGCCTGGTGCATAAAATGCGTGCACAGGGTGGGGAGGGGGTCCCTCAGCCTGACCTGTACCCTCTCCAATGCAGGAGCCATCAGGGGATGTCCAACTCGCAATCCGGAACCTCTGGCTCCTAACTACTCACCTGCCTGCCTGCCCTAAGCATTGTGCCTGCCGGCCTGATCCCCCTAACTGCCCTCCCCTGCCAGCTTGGTCACCCCTATTAACTTTTTTTTTTAAATCTTATCCCCTTCACACACAATTGTATTTGACTTCCTTATTGGCTTCTCCCTCTCACACAATTTTTCTCTCTCCTTTATGTAACACTTTTTCCTACTGACTCATCATTTATAAACTTTTCTTTCCTCCTTTCTTCCTACTTCTCTTCCATCATCCTTCTTTCCATCTTTCTCCTACCCTCTCTCCCTCCCCTCATTCCTTCTTTCCTTTATCTTTACCTCTCCCCTCCCTCCCCTTTTCCTTCCTTCCCACCTTAATTTTTGTCTTCGCTTCCTCCCTCGGACCTGATTTGCTTCCTGCCCCATTTCTTCCTTCTTCCCATTCTCCTTTTAAGCTCTACTGGCTCCCCTTTAAAACTTTCCTTCCCTCCCTCTTTCTCTCTCATCCTACCTTTCCCATACACTCTTCTCTACTTACTTCCACTGTTTTAATATCTATCTACCTGACTAATTATTCACTATCATTTATCTTTTTTCTTTTCTGACTTCTAGTTTTAAAATCTGTCCCCTGTACACAACTATACTTGATTTTCATTATAGCTCCTACAGTTCACTCATACATCCTCTTTTCTTCTTTAACTCTGTTCTCTACTGACTCCTTTATAAAGTTCTTCCCTCCCTCCTTTCCTTCTTCCCCATTTTCCCCCCCTCCTCCCTCATTCTTTTACTCTTTTTACAGGCTAATTAAAAATTCTATGCTCATCATCCTTAGTATTGACTGCTTTCCTCTCTGGGCACTGTAGCCACCTCTGTTTGGGCACTCGGGCCCCTCTCGCACCAGCTTTGAGGGGCTGAGTGATGATGCAGCTGTGTCTTGCCTACCTTGGCCTGCGCCTCCCCTTTCCAAGTTGGGGGAGGGTCGAACCGGCCCGGGCCGAGGTCCATCACGGGGACTGCTAGGTTACATGTGCCATGTGTGTACATGTGCATTCATGCCCGGGAGGCTGTTCTCCCATTGAGTGCTGAAGCGGGGGACACGGAGGCCTTTCCTGCCCCCCAGCGTGCCTGCTCCCACACCTTGAGCGGCTCTCTGTCCACTCCCCTCTGGAATTCTCAAGTGACGGGCATGCTTGCGCAGGCACGGTGGGGCCCAGCTTGTGGGGTGGGGGGTTCCGCCCAGGATGCGAACCCCTGTCTGGTTCGGACCGGGCAAATGAATGAATGAATAGCTGGAGAAAGCCGCAGGGGTTCTCTGTGGTGTGAGGGTCACCTGTGCATTCTCTGTTATCGCGCTCAGGCCGTTCCTTCATGGTGTTAGGTCCACACCCTCTCGATTTGCATGCGCGACCCCTCCTGAGGGTCACCTCTGATGTGCGCACCCCCTCGTTGGTGTCTGCCCACTGTACCCTGAGAACTGGCCTTCTGCCATGCAGTTGTCACCCTTCGGCTGCCCCTAGCTGTGTTCACCAAAAATGCATCTTACCTCTCATTTTTCCTGAGAAGGATTGCTGACTAAGTAATCCAAATTCAGTCTCCTTTCTACACTTATAGCACTCTGTATGATTCCTTTACAATGCCTATTAGGCATTCGAATATTACATTTGCTTGTATAACTTGTTTTAATTTCTTCTTTCTGATATAAAAATACTGCATGAGCACAAGGACCATTGGCTGCTGTGCTGATCATAGAATCCTCAATGCCTTCCCAATGCCTTTCCCAATGCTCAGACGTGGTCAGTGGTCAGTGCATATTTATTGAGTGATTAAATGCGGTCATGTTCAAAAGTACCCTCTCAGAGGGAAGACAGGGGTTGCGGGGGGCGGGGAGGAGAAGAGATCAACCAAAGAACTTGTATGCATATATGCATAACCCATGGACATAGACAATAGGATGTTAAGGCCTGGGCTGAAGACTGGTTAGAAGGGTCAGTCAATGGGGGGCGAGGGGCGGGGGCGGAAGGAGGGACATGTGTAATACTTCCAATAATAAAGATTTAAAAAACAAAAGTACCCATTTTATGTCAGTCAGGACTACATTTGAGTTTTTTTCTGCACTGTAACCTTGTAAAAATTATCAAAATTCATTAGCAATAAACAAAACATGAACCAATGTAGGTGAGTTCTTGTTAATACTTTATTTGTTGTCATCGTTGTTGTCATTATCATCACCATTATCATTATCATTACCATCACCAGCTATGTTAGGTTTGTCTTTGATGGTTTTGTCACTCAAACAAAGCCCCTATCTCTAGGTGAGAAATGTATTATGCAAAACCAAGGAACTTTAGAGAGTGTGCTTACATTTGCTTTGTATTAATATTGTGGATTCAGATTTTTAAATAGTGAGCCAACGCCTCTGAAAACATTACCAACAAATTTACCAGATGTACAGAATATTGAATCAATCCCATTGGCAAGTCTATCCATGATTTTTGTAATCCAGGGACTATCATCACTTTGACTAATATCAATAATATTTCTCAAATGATTTATCTCTGCATTCATATCTTCAGATTTCTTTTTAAATCCTTCTCTAAGCAAATCTTCTTGAACCTATAAAAAGGTGAGGAGAAAAGTAAAATGTTTTAAATTCCCATGTTTTTCAAAAATTACATTTTATATTTAAGAATTCTTTCCTTTCACTCTTAAAATTTTTCTCTCTTACACAAAGATAATTTTGCAACAAGGAATTATCCTGTCTTGTACCTAAACACTGAAAGAAAGCATAGTTTACAGTCTTACAAATATTCACACACCTATTGGGTTTTGCTAGAATACTAAGGCTGGCCTGAGGACAAATATACTATGTGCCAGTCATAATAACAATTGAGAAGTAACCTGAATCAGCTGATACTAATTCTCAGTCCCACTTGGAATAATATGGCCAACCAAAATGCAGAAAAAATGGGAAATTATACATGTTCTAGAACTCTATTATAAACACGTACAGATAGCCAATTAGGAATTCTCCCTTTGCCATATGATAACTTGGGTAGACTCTCCATACCTGGGAACAACGCAGCAGGTTTGAAGCTGTCACATCCTTGTTTTTTTAATCTGGACATTTCTGATAGTTTATTGTCAGCATAGATCTACCTTAGAGTCTTTGGGTGGTCATAGGGTTCCTGATAATAGGCAATGATCTTGCTAAAGAAAACCAGTTGGTGGTAATAATAAATACATGTATTTCAAATACCTATTTATTCAGGCCAAATAAGATCATTTTTAAATAGCCCAAAATATCACCTCAAACCCTACTTATATTCTATAAGTATTCAGAAATGAGATGTTTGTCCTGACCACTCCAGAGTGTATGCACAGAGTAGATTTCAAAGGTATTTTTTACAAAGAAAGGGGACAAGGGGAAGATTCAAGGCTTTAGGAAATCACAAGTAGTAAATGGCAATGGTGTTGCCTCCATGGTCTTGCTGTAACATTCTCCATCCCACCTGACATACCAGAGGCCACGGCAGGACTTACCTTCAATTTATGCTCCAACATCATATTCTGCTCTCTTAGTATATTCTCTCTTTCCTTCTCCAGCTTCTCCTTCAGTTGCAATATATTTTCCTCGCGACTCCTCTTCTGTGCCTCCATCTGCTGCCTCTGCTCTTGTAGTTTCTGTCTCAGCAGCTCCTGTTCCTTCTCAGCTGCCTCCTTCTTGGCCCGCTCCACTGCCCCAGGGAGGTTTGAGAGAGGGAAGAAAATTAGGTGAGGACTAATCTCTACCTTCCTGAGCTCTGAGAACAAGCAAACTGGAAGGGGAGGTGGAAGAATCTGAATTGCTCCCTTTGCCACACCATCAAGAGCACATTTCAGAGTGTGACGGGAAAGGCCCTGGCTGGCTGAGGTGCCCTGGTGTTTTCAGAGTTAGAGAGTGTGTCCCACAGAAGGACAGAAAGCTCCTTGTTTCAGCAGGTTTTGTTCACACAGCTGTCAAAGGACACTGCTGGTATCTGCTGTCCATTGTAAGTCCAGGCCAGCCTCTTACCTGCCATGGCCTTCATCTCATCAGTGAGTGCTTTGTCTCCCTGCAGGATGGAATTCTCTATTGCAGCCTGCGACTGCAGGAACCTCTGGAGAACCTCATTTGCCTGAGGAGACAAGAAGGAACAAAAAACTTTGATGTTCACTGGGAAAAATAGTGCTGCAAAACGAACTATGTCCATATAATTTTTCCTCCATGATTAAAACTGCATCATGATTCCACACAGTTTCCAAGCTCCTTAGAGCAACCTGGGCTTTTCATACGCCCTGCAGTCTCTCTCCCAGTGTTACTTTCTTCTCTTCACTCTGCATTACAGACAGTGAGAACCATGTTCAGTTCTACAAACCCTCTGTCTCTGGTGCTTTTGTATATCTGTCTTCCAGGGAGAAACGTTGTCTCCAATTAGTGGTCCTGCTCTCCACTGCCACTTGCTGACTGTAACTCTAGGCAAGTCATTTTAACCCATCTCTGCCTCTCAGTTCACTTGTGTAAAATGTTGAAAAAAAGTGTAGATGTTTTGTAATGCTACTTAAAGGATAAAATTGAAATTCTAAGGAAATAACTCAATATTATGTCTTAACCATAAGAGTTCAATAAATATTAATTGCATTATTATTTAACATTATTACATGTTACCATCACCTATATAGCCAATTATCTCAGGTTCGTAAGTATGATAACCCTATATGCAATTATCTACATGTTTGACTACCTTTTCTCGTTTGATCACCTTAAGTACAAAGACTCTGACTTTAACTTGTAAATTGTCTGCCTTTGACTCACTGAATATAATATTGTTGAATGGAAAATGATTATTTCTCTTGTGTCTCTTATGGATTTCAAAAATCTATATTCATTTTTTGAGAATGGGCATTTTGATTCTCTACAGAAAGAAAGACAAAATAATGGGCCTTCCATGCTAAAAGAGTCATGATATCCCCATTCTCCCATATTACCCACAACTGGTGCTGTGCTCTCCAATTTCCAAGAGACCCTCTTGACGTTAATCTGTAGGATCCCTATGCTCCCCTTATTCCTCACCTTCACTCCTTTCCTGGGCACTTGCCAGTAGTCCTGTTCAATCATTTCCTTTGTTTCCATGTAGAGCTTGTGACCACCAGGAACAGAGAAAATGCCTGCTGAAATACTTTCCATTAGGGACTTGGAAAGCTGCTCAAGTTTTTCCTGGCAGTATTTAATAGATGCCTCCTCATTCTCCCACAAGATTTTATCCTGCTTATCCTTTATGATTTCCTGCAGGGGAAGTATAGAGGGGTGTCACAAAGGAGAAAGGGACAGAGGAGAAAAAATTCCAAAGGATCTGGTGGTTTAGCTGTGGTCCTCATGAGAAAAGCATTCTGTTGGAGAAAGACATGGAATAAAACAGGAATTACAAGGCTTCCTTTACTCACAACCCAGAAAATTCCATGTGAGGCAGGAAAAAGCTTCTAACCCCCTTGGGTCTCAGATCCTTCATCAAAAATGTTGGTGTTGAATTACCTTATCTCTATGGCTCCCTGCAGCTGTAACTTTTGTTAATTTCATCTTCAATGACACAATGATACAACAAGGAGCCATAGGAGTTGAAAATAGCCTGGTCTGAGGGTCTGTTAAGAGACATTTGGTTCCTGGGAATGGGATAGCGTCCTCAAGAAAGTGACTAGCCAAGAAATGACTTTTGGGTGTTCAGGGCAGGTTTGAATTTAATATAAGTATTCAGTTCAGAAAGTCATCTATACTGATTATGCATCAGAAACCAGAGAAATTTTTACATGAAGTACCTGAGGTTTGGTGGGGAGAGGAAGAAGAAAATACAGTCTTTTTAAACAGTATCTCTTATAAAAATCCAGACCACTGGATCCATGAGTGAGAGAGGAGGACTGGGGTCAGAAAAGCTCTTCTAGGCTTGATTTACAATGGAAAGGTCACAAAGGGTAAATAAATACTAAGACAAAGTACCACGAGATTTTTCTGGAACTCCTGGTTGTCATCTTTGAAGGAGTTCTCCATGAAGATTGCAATGGCTTCCCTCTCACAGGCTGCATGCCTGTCCAGCAGCTCCTGCAGGGTGTCTGTGGGGAAGCTCACTCTCTGGGCCATCTGCTCACTGTAGTGGTCGGCTGCCTTCTGAACGGCCCTGGAGTTCTCAATTTGCGCCAGAGTTGTCATTGCATTCTCCAAACAAGGCACTGCTCCACTGTTGATGGCATCCACATAAGTCACCACCAGAGTCTTTAGCCCTAATAAGCCAGAAAATTTAAGGGATAAATATCAATTTATCACTCAACGGGATCCATTTATGTGAAACTACATTTCTAAATCTCTCTGTCTTTCTGTGTCTTTCTATCACACACAAACACACATATATGAACACACACACACACACACACACACACACACACACACACACACAAACACAAACACACCACTTCCTTCTATTATTGGAGTATACAGTTAGATAGATATTAACAAGAGACTAGGGAGCTAATGGAATCAGAATCCAATAAAGCCTGATTAAGTAGGAAAAAACAGCCTACAGTCACGCTGGGAGTCCACTCAACTAACCAGGATGGGCAGAGGTAAAATTCCTATACTAAGTACTTGTGAGGTAGGAGCCCAATGACCAAGAGGAACTAGGAAGTATGTGCAAAAGGAGCCAAAATGCGGAACATAAGTGGGGGAGGGCACAAACCCGGGAAAATCTGGGAAAAGATTGCACAGGGGAAAGTCACAAGCCCTGAAGAAGACAGGAAACAGATTGGATAGTTTTAAAGAAAGCCTGCTCTTTCCCAAACCCAAATATATATAGGGAAGCTTAACAAATACTTCAGGGCAGTAGCTTCCCTCTAGTCTACCAGCTCTCTGTCTCCCTGAGAGTGTACTTTGCTTTCACTTTAATAAACCTTGCCATTATCACTTAAAACTCCTCCTATATGAGGGTCCCTGAAATTCCTTTCATACAACACCACAGAAGAATATATTTCCCCCAGTAACACTATTGTCCCATTGACTCTTAATTTTTATGTTTCTTCAGACCACAAGGCTAAAATAATTCAATATTAACCTTTATCTAACATAATAAAGGTATCTGGAAAACATAATTTCTCATTGAAAATCTTAGAAGCAAATTGCTTACATAGGTAGACAGATGAGGCAGGGTAAATGTGATCCTATTTTTTTTATGAATTCTGAAGATTACCATAAATTTTCAGAGCTTTATGGGTTAATGTGCATTATTAAATTCCTCTAAATGCCCAAAATATCTTCTGCATTCTTCTTGCAACTCTCCTTCACTATAAAAAACAAACAAACCTGCAACTAAGGAAATAGTGTATCCTGTTTTTTATTCCCAGTTAGTGATTCATTAAGATTAGAAGATTTGTTATATGTATGTATACTGCAGATTTTGCTGATAAAAGTTGCAAATTTGGAGAGGAATTTATGAACCCCCAAAAGTATAAGTATACACTTGCCATCATGGAGTATGAATCTCTATGACTCATAATTCTATATAGAATCAAAAAGAAATCCTGGAGAACACATCCTATAATATATTCAACAAATGTTAGGCCCCACAAAATGTGAAATGGAGACTCACGCTTCCCAGTGACCATGATTCCCTCTCTGAGGGTCTTGGTTCTCCCCTGGGTGAAGATGTAAGAACAGAAATTCTTTGTTTCTTCCTTAAAGTTAGGATCCAGTTGGTTGTCTGCAACCTTCTCAATATTGGCTAGGAGTTTTTTGTCATTTGTTGGCCGGTCAAAGACAAAACACTTCCGTCTTGGAAAGAAATGCCGGATGCACTCTCTAGGGAGATTGGATATTAGGGCTTTGGGATTCATGCCTGAAAGATTAAAATAAACAAAAACAAAAACAGGTATTACTGCAAAAGCAGTCTGAGGACAAGGGACCTAAAGATTTTTATGACAGGGATTTTTGTATCTTTGCGGCATTCTCTCTGTATAACTTCTGGTTATAACTCCTTTAGCATGGACATCCAAATGCTTCTTTAACATCAAATTTACCAATAATACAACTCTGGGGGAAATATTTTGAAGAGATAAACATGGTCAAAAAACAACAACAACAACCTATTGCTGTTATCAGACCTAAAAATAGTAGAGGATTGTCTATATTGCTTACTGAATGAATAACAGAAACATGGGTCAAATGTAAGTTTTTGGTCTACTTGATCCCATGGGGAAATGAATCTGTGGAAGAAAATAAAAAGCTCAAATAAGACTTAATGAAGCAATGTTAGAAATAACACCATATTATTTAAGGAAAACTGTTTAGATGCTTAAAATGATATGTACAACATTAGCTTTTAAAAATATAAAAACTACTAAAGAGTGAAGAGTAAATGTAGCTAAAATGTAGTTTTAAGATATCACTATTAGTCTCTAAATTCTTTAAGGTAAAGAACTATATTTCATCTTATACCTTTACTGTGTAGCCCATTTCTCATTGTTTTGAGAAACCATAAATAGAAACATGAAATCAAGAGTGTATAAATCAGAAGTGATATTTCTTTCAAGGTTTCATCAGATACCCACATGCCCATGTTAATGTAACCCATTCATATATTTTTATTATTTTGAAATTATAGCATGTGTATATATGTGGAAATTGAAAAAAAGCTATGATACAGAAAGAAAGATTTAACATAATTAAAATGTCTATAATGCCCAAAGCAATTTATAAATTCAACACAATCCCTCTCAAAATACCAATAGTGTTTATCACATCACTACAATAAATAATCCAAAAATGTATATGAAACCATAAAAGATCCTGAATAACCACAGAAATACTGAGAAAGAAGAACAAACTTGGAGGTGTCATGCTACCTGATATCAAACTATAATACAATGCTATGTTAATCAACAGCATAGTGCTGGAATAAAAACAGACATATAGATCAATGGAACACTGCAGAGTCCAGAAATAAACCCATATAAATATGATCAATTAATAGATGACAAAAAAGGCAAAACAACATACAATAGAGTAAAGACAGTCTATTCAATACATGGTGTGGGGAAAATGGTACAAATACACACACAAAAATAAAACTGCCTGACCTTCTTACACCATATACAAGAATAAGCTCAAAATTGACTAAATATCAACAGTGTTGATACTGTTGGTGGGAATGTAATACTCAAAATTATAAAACTACTGTAAGAAAACAAAGGAAGTAAAACCTCAGATATTTTTCTTTGCAATGTATTTCTTTTCATAGTTCTCCTCTGGTAAGGAAAACAAAATAAATAAACAAATGGGACTACAGCAAGCTAAATAGTTTTTTGCATATCAAAGGAAGCCACCAGCAATATATTCTCCAATGACACATCCGATAAAGGGTTAATATCCAAAATTTATAAAGTACTTACACTGTTCACCATAGGAACAAACAATCTGATTTAAAAGAGATCTGAGGACCTGAATAAAACCTTTTCCAAAGAGGACATACCGGTGGCCAATACAGGTATGAAAAGATGTTCAACATTGCTAATCATCAGAGAAATGCAAATTAAAACCACAATGAGATATCACCTCATCAATGGCTCTCATCAATAAATCAACAAACAATAAGTGTTGATACTGTTGGTGGGAATGCAGATTTGTGCAGCTACTATGGAAAAGAGAATGGAGGTTTCTCAAAAGAATTAAAAATAGAGCTACCTTATGGCCCAATGACTTCAATTCTGGTTATATATTTGAAGAAATCCAAAACACTAATATTCTGATAACTATAGAAATTACACAAATGGATAGATCGAAAAGACAAAATATACTTCTTCAGGTTTATTAGAACATAAAGTCATTTTTATAGATTATATATATATATATATATATAGACATTAAAAAGTTATATGCCCATTTTAGACGAATTATGTCTAATTACATGAAAGATATTTTTTCATTAGATAGCCTTTTCATTGTAATTTTATGCCTAACAAGTATTTGACCAACTGTTTTCCTCAACACAGAAAAGCCGAAGCTAAAGTAATAAATATAAGTGTCTGGTCTTTAGAAGGCTTTACCACCACTGTATTCAAAGTTACAATTGTATTCTAAATTACAAGTGTAAAGAACAAATTGGTTATGAATAGTTTTACTTCAGGATCTACTTTTCTTACATGAACTTAAACTCCAGTCCATAGAGCTTTTCAACCCATTCCCAGCCACCATTTCTGCAGACTTCTTCTAGCCTCAAGTACAAATGCAACTCCAGACATGATGTTTAGTACCTCCCATCTGTATTGAACCATCCACTGCCCAGCTACACTATGTTACCTGGAACCAGCTTCAAGGCATTCTCCAAGTACTCATCTGCTGTGATAGGGTGACCATTTAACTCCAGCTCCAGGGAGAAATCCCGTACGGTCCAGATAAAGTCTGGAAAGAAGCTCACAAACTCTGTTGAATCTTCTATTCCATCTGGTGTAGAGGAGGACTTTGCCCTGATGAGTTCTGTCAGCTCTGTCACATAACTAGGACCTGGATAAGGAAAATAAACTTTCTACCTACAATTCCCACATTTCTCTAATTCAAATATATATATATATATATATATATATATATATATATATATATATATATATATATATATATATATCAAAGGCAGCTAAGTGAGAGGGAAGGAGAAACTGACTGGATCTCCATCCCCATAGCCTCCATGGAGGTTTGGTTCCTGGAAGGATACTGCAGTTGCTCCAGGGCCTGCTGGTTGATGGTGCTCATGCTGTTGTAGACGAAGCTACTACATAGCAGCACGGCCAGGGCAAAGATCCACGAGTCATTCTTCGGGTCGCCCTGGAAGTACATTAGGGCAAGACATTCACGGGTTTACCCTATAGAAATTCATTCAGACACTAAGTCTAACAGTCCTGCACTTTATTTCAGGTAATGTACACACCATGCAAACAAGTAAGTTTGAAGACAGGCATAAATATACATATTAACTTTAACAATTACAGAGACATTTCTTCTGACTATGCTTCTTTCTTATATAAAAAGATTTTGTCATCACAGGGTTTTCTTTTTAATGAATTGGATGAAATAAAATGAAGTATAAAATAACAGTGCAGCACCTGGTGTGCTATTACGTTAAATGAACGGTGTTAGCACATATTTATTCTACATATATTTGTTGGTCTTGGACTATATAAAATATTCCATAGTTAACATAACTGGGGATGTATTCAAGAAATGTTTATGGGAAGCTACTGAATATTTCCACTGTTGTTAAAATTAAAATGCAGTTTAAAATGACAAATATTACTTTCATGATGACTATTTCAAAGCATGACAAACATCTATAGCAAGGAATATAACAACCATAATATCTATAGGATGTCTACATCAAAATAATGTATATAAGCATTGAAAACTTTAGCTATAATAGTAAATGAAGGGTGGGAGGGAAGACATCAACAAAAGAACTTATATGCATATATGCACAAAACATGGACACTGACAATAGCATGCTGAAGGCCTGCAGAGGGATAGATGGGGGAAGAGGTGGTCAATAAGAGGGGAAGAAGGAAAAAATATGTAATACTTTCAATAATAAATATAAATTTTAAAAAGTATTAAATTAAAATTTACAAGTCTATTATGGAAGACCAGAGCTCTGAAAGTTGTAAAATTGTAAGTAACATGAAGTATTCCTCAGCATGTTGATTGAAAATTAAAGACTTAGCAGAGTGTGAATTTCAATAAATGAGGGTATCCTGCAGGTGGGAAGACCCCCAGAAGCAAAAGTAGACATGGCTACATACAGAAGTTTTTTCAATAAAAGTAGTTATTTGATCTGACAGGAACAGAGGGAAGGTCAAGAAGTTAAAGCTGGATAGTGAGCCTAAAGTAACCAGATGAAAAACTTTAAAGGAGGGGTTAATTTGTTTGTATAAAATACAGCAGGTCTAAATAACGGCCCAAAACAGAATAGACAGTGTTCTATTATAAACACTGTCTACAGTTGTTCCCCAGAGCAAAAGTGGAAAATACCTAGAAAATTTTGGAGTAAAATGCTGATTCGCTGATTTACATTCCAAAGCCCAATTTAAAAAATGTTTATAATAAGAAGTGGCACTTATGACAAACAATAAAGAGGTTATTTAGTCAGCAAGACTGTTTAATATCTTATATAATAAAGAGATAATATGCTAATTAGACGGGACAGCAAAATGACCTTCCAGAACAACCTACTGAAACGACCAGTGGGCGGGGGTGGACCTAGTGACCTGTGCCACCAGGCCAGCCATGGCAGGCCTAATGCCCCCCCTTCCACAGAGGCAGCAAGAGAGGCAGTGGTGCGAGCAGATCCCGGTCCTGGCACTGTGCCCTCTGCAGAGGTTGCCGCAAGGGAGCGGGCCTAAGCCGCACTTGGACATCACCCGAGGGCTCCCGGGCTGCCAGAGGAATGACTGACTGTCAGCTTAGGCCCTATCCCCCAGGGAGTGGGCCTAAGCTGGGATGTGGACATCCCTGGAGGGGTCCAGGATTGGGAGAGGGTGCAGGCCCGGCTGAGGGACCACCCAAGTGCACAAATTTTTGTGCACCGGGCCTCTAGTATAAAAATAAACGCAAAATTTTAAGTTTTCTTTGGGTAAAAATAGAAAGTTGTAGAAATTTAGGTACTATTTCCAAATAAGTCTCAAACAAAAGCATAAAAGGAGAAATCATTCATTTTACCCTTTAGTAGAAAACTAAAATATCAAAAACCCATCTAAAAATGTTGTTGTAGGACAAACACATGCTTTTATAGAACTATCTCATTCAGAGGTATCTCAGTCTTCCAGAATGCTTGGTGAGTACTTGGTGAATTTCACCATAGGACCAAAGACTCTTTGAGGGCAAGGCTTTTACATGGGTCACTAGTATCTACAGTACTAACTTAGAGACCTGAGAATATGGTGCTCGGCAATTGTTTATTAAATTGAATCAAATTATTCACCCAGTGCCTAGAAAATTTACTCAATATACCATGACACCTTACCTAGAAATAAGTGTCAAACAAGCGAGCATTTGCCTGATATATACTTGAATTTCTAGATTTCACAAGTAGATGAAGCAGTTAAGTTAAAGAGTTCATTATGAGACTATCCAGATTGAAACTATTTTATCTGTGATTCTCTGCCTTACCTTTTCCACATCTCCCAGGCCCTCGGTGTCTAGAAGGACCAGAGTGCAATCAGGCTTATAGGGGTGAGGCACACACCACATCCAGATGCCCTTGGTTTGAGACTGCACCGTAGAGCCCAGAGGGAAACCTATAAAGGAAGGGGAGACCCAACCCACAGTGACAACAGACAATCAAAGTAGACAAGGAACTACAAACTCAGATGTTTTTGGAATGGAAGTACCCCAGAATATAAGGTGGTGTTTTTCTATTTTGTAAGAATGTTTTACTTTGTGTGTCATCTATTTGAAGGAGGAGATGAATGTTAACTGTGAGAATGACACCCAGCAAAAGCTCAAAATGAAGGGAAAGGACATCCATGAATCAGACATTATACAGGTCTGAATACCATAATAAGAGCATTTTAAAAGAATGGTCCAGTAAAGGCCAAATAGAACTAGATAGAAGCAAAATGTCTAAAGAAAAAGAAATTCAGATAATCTTTTTTCCACTGAAAGTGATAAAAAACAAATGGCTGATGGTGTGGGAGAGGTTAACCAAAAATGGGATGTGAACTCACAAAAATCTTTAAACATGATGATAGGAATGAAAATGTCTTTATACATACATAGGAATATTCTATAAAGAAAGCAAAACATGTTATGAGCAATAGAGGAGGCACAATTTCAAGACCCCAGTACTGGCACAGGTAGAAGAAGAGGTCTATGCATTAGTAGGAGGGATTTTCCTTAACAGGAGTAAAACCTGAATATGGTAATAGAATATATTAAAGTAATAATGTAGTGGTAAGAATTAAACTTAGATGTTTGGTTTATGCAGAGGAGTTTAGTTCTTTCTTCATGTAACCAATGAAGAAAACTAATAAGCTGTGATATAGTTAGAGTAAAAACAATTGGCCCCAGCCTAAGACAACACTCATTAAGGTAGTAATTTATTAGTAAGAATTAGAATTAGAAGGTTGGTTTATTGAAAGGAATTTAGGTCTTTCTTCATGTGACTAGTGAAGAAAACTAAGAAGCTGTGAAATAGCTAGAGTCAAAGAATTGTCCTCTGCCTGAGACAACACTCACCGTGATTCTGTCCTGCAAGCCGATTCATCAAGTAGGATTTGCCTGTACGATACAGTCCTGCAATGGCCACGACCACCACTGGCTGAGAAATCTGGTCAAGAATCTCTAGAGCTTCCTGATTCACTGACAGCTGCTCATTGCTGTTTTCCACCAGACAAATGGGGGCCATCATGTTGGGTCTAGATGCCATGGCAACCTGCCAACCTAGAAGAACATCCCAGTAGACATAAGCTTAAAATGCTATTCTCTGAGGCAGAGTTGTGCAAAGCACCCACCATCAGAAGACAGTGTGGGTGTTCTATTTTGTTTCTGGCACAGTAGCATAGGCCAAGCCTGCAGTGAAAAATTCATCTATTTTTGGTTCTATAATTACAGTGAATCTCTACAAGGGCCAAAGTGTTCCCAATGCTGTGAGGACCTCAGGTTGAATGTTGTTTCTGGCGCTGGGCAGCCACATCTTGTAATGCAGTTGAGTGGCTCTACCCAATGCCAGGGTCAACACTGAGAAGCAAAGCCATCACCTCATGTGAACATGCTCTTCCCAAACTTAAGATTTAACCAGCTGCTAAAAGGATAGTGAGGCGGATGCTGAGGAAGGACCTGGGACCAGAGCGACCTGAGGACACAGCCAAGAAATATTAAGCCACAGGTTTCATGCATTTCACTGTCTTGTGGTCCTAGTTGTTGAGAACAGCTATGGAACTAGTAATGAGTATGACTAGAATTCATCACAATCTGAGGTTTTAGCTTGACAATTTGGTTTGACATATGACAGACCAATAAAATGTAATATCTATGGCTCCATTTATGATACTGAAGGGACTGAAGGAGTTTAGGGTTCCAGAAGAGAAACAGCTTTTGATTTTTTTTTCTTTTTTAAGAAGTCTTCAAAATCCTTTTGGCCACTAAGTTTAACAGTCATCCCTTGTTCAGAGAAACTGAGTCATGTGATATTTATTTTGTTTTTCAAAATGAAGTGTGCATCAAAATTTAAAAATAGATTGATGTTATAAGCCAATAAAAAGCATATATTAATAAAACAGTCAATAAAGAATATCAAGAAGACCTCACAAATTCTGCATCCTCCATGTCCTGTTATAAAAATTTGTGTGAAAATATCAAGTGGATCTGCAAAATTCCTGGACATGGCTGACCTAGGACTTTGTTAGGGCGGAGAAAGTACTTCTTATATTCCAGGAAGTGCTGTGCTGGTCCTTCCTAATTGTCAGACCATACCAAGAATGAAGCTGAGCCGGGCGGTGTCCTAAGCAAGTTTGAGCCTGAGCAGTGAATTATAGCCTTGTCAGGGGACAGCATGCTCCTTTCCCAACTGTTAAGGTTGTGCCTGGGAGCTGGGGGTAAGGCCACAATCATAAGGCAGCCCATCTGTGTCTGACTGGTTTCCTTCTTTTCTTTCCCTTTTCCTTCCTTCCTTCCTTCCTTCCTTCCTTCCTTCCTTCCTTCCTTCCTTCCTTCCTTCCTTCCTTCCTTCCTTTCTTCTTTCCTTCCTTCCTTCCTTTCTTCTTTCCTTCCTTCCTTCCTTCCTTCCTTCCTTCCTTCCTTCCTTCCTTCCTTCCTTCCTTCCTTTCTTTCTCTCTTTCATTCTTTTTTTCTTTCTCTTTCTCTTTTTCCATTCAAGAAATAAAGGCAAACCAGAGCACTTTGAGCCAAGTCTGCTCTTGAGAAAAAAATTAAATTTAAAATTTTGTGTAAGCAGTGAATCCAATGTGAAATTAGAATAGGACCATAAGTACAAACTAGTGCACATTACAATGAGGAACACGGAGCTCATGCATGAAGAAGCTGCCTCCATGCCCCACCCCATCCCATTAAACAGCCAGGAGAAGACCCTAATCTCTCATCTCTCCATGCACCCACATTCTCTGCTCCACATGCCACTGTCCTGGTTATGTGAAGTCCTATTAAACTGTCACCTCACAACTACCACTGCCCCTAATGGGGAAGCTAAAGCCAGCAGCTGAACCTTGCAGTCCAGGCTAAGTGTCCCTACCTCTCCATTCCTCCATCCATTTGAATCAGAATTGAGAGGTTGAAGCTCAGGACCAAGTTGCTTGCAAACGAAAGTTGAATTCCCTCTTCTGTCCCATAGCTCCTCGGGTCAGTGTGTCACAGAACAAGCTCCCAGGTCCTTCTCACTCCTCCTTGCTCCCTCTCCTCCCCCACTTTTCTGTTGCTAGTTTACAGAAGTTAAAAAAAAAAAAAAAGCTGAGAAACTATTTTTCATTCTTAAAAAGGAAGCAGCAAAACAACTGAACCTAAAAACAATAACTGATGTAATTTTTTGGTCGGGTCTAAACATTTGGAAACTGCAGAATAAAAACCCGGCTTAGACCTTATAGTTATTTTTAATAGTTGATTAAAATATGTGAGAATGAAGTATTTCATCTAAATACCACTTTATAGAATCTTTGGAATACTAAATACAGTTAATGCAATAAAGAATGTTTCTATGTTTAAATTGTATGTGAAGGATCATCTTCCCTCTGTTTTTTTTCAATGTCCCACAGACATCAGGGAAATGTCTGAGATGGGGAGGGGAAGATGGGGGAAGTGACAGGAAAGGGCAGGTTTGGTTCCTCAGTCAGAGAAAGGACTTCAGCCCCTTCAAGCAGGTGATGTAGGGTGCACCCCTTCTTCTCCCAGGCAGGGCTCTTGGTGCAGCCTGGGAGGGTGCCCAAGAAGGAGCTGGGCATCCCAGAGACAAGGTGTGCCCCTTGTCACTCTGCATCAGCCTTCCATCCAAACAGAGGGGCTGAGCTGCCTCCAGCTTATAGCCCCGCGGGCCACCCCTCCTCTGCCCCCACCATCGGCCAGCTGCCTCCAGGGCTGACAGGGGGGAGCCTTTGCCTCCAGAGCCAGGTGTGCTGAGCTGGAGCATGCATTGTTCTTGTTGATGTTAGTTAATGAACATGTGCATGGAAATCCAAGTCTATGAGTGAACTTACCTGTCTCCTAAGCTGTAGACAGCAGATAAGTTCTCTCCTCTCACCTTGCTCGTCCCCTGTCTGGCTCCTCAGGGTGCTCACAGCTCTCTTTAGAAGCTGAAAACCAAGACTGATATTACAGAGAAGCAGTTTCACTGAGGTTGAGAAGAACCGAAATCGAAAGGACACATCCTTATCTGGGAAGTTAAGTGTTGGACTTTCAACCTCTCCCCTGCACCTGAAGGCTTAGATGGGCCAGGGTGGGAGGACATGTTTCGCTCACACCTAGCTCAGAAATCCCAGGCTGGAACCTCCTCCTCAAGGGGTTTGTGTTCTCTGACCCCACAGTGAACACAGAGCTTCAGGGCTGAATGTGAGCCAGTAACTGCAGGCTGACAGGTCTGCCGCCTGTCTCTCAGGGGAATTTTTGAAAGGCAATAAACTTTCTTATTGTTATTTTAATTTTATGCTAAGACTGCCTTTTATTTTCTCCCTTTTTGAAAAACTTTTACTTTTAACTTATCCTTCTTCATTATCAATGACTGTGTGCATAAAACTCTCCTATTTTTCCAATCAAGAGATAGTCACTAGTATTTTGTAGCATATTCTCCCACTTACTGTTGTTAGTTGTTTTTCTCCATTGTGGCTTTGTGGGGCATTGTAAGAGTCCTGAGTTTATATTTTGAGTGTTTAGTTCAGTGAAATAACATAAAAATATCAACTCAAAAGTGAACATTCAAAATGAACAAAGAAATCATAACCATCAACAAGTTTTCAAAAGTTGACACATGCCACAACTATTGTCTGTTTTCTGGTTTTATCTTCTATTAAGTTTCATTCCCCATATTTGCATTTTCATCTGAATAATAATTCAGAAAAAAATATGTAATTGTACAGGATTCCACTCTATTAGACTATTAAAAAAATGGTGTAATCAAAGTATTTTTTGTTATACCTGTTGTCTTCTGGAGGGATATAGGTAGGAGCTGTGTTATTAGAACAATTTTGGGTTAGTTTCATTGTTTATTTTTCTCTGCCTAGAATATTCTGAGCTGGTTTCAAAGACATTAAAATGTTAGTTCCACTTTCACCAATATGTTTGGTTGAAATTGGCTCTTTGACAACATAGTAAAAACAAAGTAGCAGCAGCTAGATGTTAGATTTATCTTTATAGATTTATAGTAAGTAGATTACTAAAGTGAAATACTTGTTCCAAGAAAGCTGTTACATTAAATACAGTATCATAGCATAAATTAAAAATCTGAAAATTTAAATTTCCTCCTTTAATATGTGATATAATACTACTGATTATGGGAGAAACCAAGATGGCGGCATAGGTAAACACCTAAACTGCTGCCTTGCACAACAATTTCAAAACTACAACTAAAAGACAAAACATCTATCACCCAGAACCATGGGAAAGCTGGCTGAGTGGAAGTTCTACAACTAGAAAGAAAGAGAAAAGAGCATTGAGATGTGCACAAGCACTGAAAAGGTGAGGTACAGAGGCATTCAAATCAGGCTGGCGGCAGGCGACTGGCTGCGCTGCTTTTTTCAACCCAAAGGGAGACAAGCTCCCGATTACTCTGAACTCCAGTTTCTGGGGAGACACTCGGGACCCAGACTCCTATGGGGAGAAGCTGGACTGTCTGCCATTGGGTAGGAAGTGAGGGCGGCTTTCTTGCAGAGGTGTGCCAAGCAATCATTGTTTACTATGCTGGGGTGCAGGACATGGGGACTTGGCAACAAGGAAACGCAGAGACGGCTGACTGGCAGCCATCGCTATTTGCCATGCCCTAGACTAGTGACTCCCTGAGACCCTGCCCTGCACAATCTACAAATCCACCCAAGCTCCACGCAGTGGCTTTTGCATATAAATGGCCTGCCCTATAACAGCTTAATCTAACAAACTGCAGCTCTGGTCAGACAGCTCCAAAACCTCCAAACCCCAAGCAAAGAGGAGAAAACTGTAGTCTTGCTGTAGCTCCTGCTGGGTGGCCTCAGACAGTAGTTGACCTGCACTCCATTGGAGATCCAGAAGCTAGTGTATCTAGTGGTCAGTGTGAGACAACACCAGATTTCAACTACTCACATCCATAAGTGACACATTCAAGAGGTAGACTCAGTGAGCACCAAAGCCCCACTGAAACAAGTTTTGCCCCATAAATGTGTCTCCAGCACAGCAGTTCTTTCATTATAGACACAGCAGGTCCTCACAGCCAATTGGCCTGGAGGTCAATTCCTCCCAGTGACACCAACAATCAAGACTTAACAACAACAAGGCTGTACACACAGTCCACAAAGGAGTGCACCAAGAGTGTCCACCTCAGGTAACTGGGAGGCCGACCCACTGGGCCATATAGGACACCTAGCACACAAAGCCACCCTACCAACTCAGGGAAGCAGCAAAAATGTGGAGACAAAGAAACAGATCACAAACGAAAGAAATGGAGGAAAACAAATGACTAGATATAGAGTTCAAAACCACGGTTATAAGGTTTTTCAAGAATTTCCTAGAAGAGGCCAATAAATTTAGCAAGACCCTCGAGGATATGAAAAAGGACCAACTAGAACTTAAACATACACTGACTGAAATAAAAAATATTATAAAGAGACCCAACAGCATACTAGAGGAACACAAGAATCAAGTCAAAGATTTGAAATATAAAGAAGCAGAAAACACTCAACCAGAAAAGCAAAAAAAAAAAAAAAAAAAGAAGAAGAATCCAAAAATTTGAAGATAGTGTAAGAAACCTCTGGGACAACGTCAAGTGTACCAACATCAGAATTATGGGGGTGCCAGAAGAAGAGAGAGAGCAAGATACTGAAAAGCTCTTTGAAGAAATAATGACTGAAAACTTCCCCCACCTGGTGAAAGAAATAGACTTACAAGTCCAGAAAGCGCACAGAACCCCAAACAAAAGGAATCCAAAGAGGACTACACCAAGACACATCATAATTAAAATGCCAAGGGCAAAAGACAAAGAGAGAATATTAAAAGCAGCAAGAGAAAAACAGTTAATTACCTACAAGGGAGCACCCATACTACTGTCAGCTGATTTCTCAACAGAAACTATGCAGGCCAGATGGGAGTGGCAAGAAATATTCAAAGTAATGAATAGCAAGAACCTACAATCAAGATTACTCTACCCAGCAAAGTTATCATTCAGAATTGAAGGTCAGATAAAGAGCTTCACAGATAAGGAAAAGCTAAAGGAGTTCATCACCACCAAACCAGTATTATATGAAATACTGAAAGGTATTCTTTAAGAAGAGGAAGAAGAAGAAAAAAGTAAAGATAAAAATTATGAACAACAAATACAGATCTATCAACAAGTGAATCTAAAAATCAAGTGAATTAAAAATCTGAGGAACAGAATAAACTGGTGAATATAATAGAATTAGAGGCATAGAATTGGAATGGATTGATAATTCTCAGCGGGAAAAGGGTGTGGGTGGTACAGGAAGAGACTGGACAAAAATTGGACACCTATGGATGAGGACAGTGTGGGGGATGTAAGGGCAGAGGGTGGGGTGGGAACCGGGTGGAGTGGAGCTATGGGGAGAAAAAGGAGAAACAATTGTAATAATCTGAACAATAAAGATT
The DNA here is from genome assembly GCF_951640355.1 of Cnephaeus nilssonii. NCBI lineage: Eukaryota > Metazoa > Chordata > Mammalia > Chiroptera > Vespertilionidae > Cnephaeus > Cnephaeus nilssonii. Next base: position 37,425,268 of record NC_137078.1, read on the forward strand.
TATTAAATTAAAAATAATTAAAAAAAGAAATGTTTTAATAAAAATTTCATAACTTAATTTTTACAATAAAAAAAACTACCGATTATGTTCTAATGCCAATTTTTGCCTTTTAATATGATATTATAGCCTAGACTTCTTCTTTTCATGGTTGTAATGTAATCATATTGTGTGATACTAGTTTATTAGTCTTTATAACTTGTCTATTTTTGGGATTTTTAATTTTGGCACTGCTATTGTTTTCCATCAATACCTGGTGGTACATTTCACTGGTACATGTAATATAATTGTGAGGCTCATTGCCTTTGCATATTTAAAGATGAACACCTTTGCATAGCCTAAACCTTGAAGGAGGTAAATATAAAATAAAGCAAGAAGTGATCAGTGTGTAAAAAAATGATGTTAGAAAAAAGTGCTTGTGTCTACAAAAGCAACAATTATTTATATTAGGAAGGGTTAGGAAGGTTTATAGATGACTTCATAGAAAAGTCTTATTTCTGTTGGGTCTTAAAGAATGACTACCTTTTGAAAAAAGAGTGATTGGAGGAGAGATATTTTAAGGCAAAGAAAGGAAATGAGCAAATATACAAAAGTAGGAGCTTGATGCTAGCTATCAGCCAGGTCCAATGTAGCCAGTATAGCGGGCTCACTAGGAATGAAGTAGAAAAACCAACTGGGACCTGTATCATGGTCAATGTTTCATAGGCAGGTGGAGACTTTGATAGTTACTGGGCATGCTCAGAGCCATGTTGGAAATTCATTTTATGGATGAGCCTTGAAAGCATTATGCTAAGTGAAGGAGGCCATCACAAAAATCATGTATTTTAGTGTTCCATTCATATGAAATGCCCCAAATAGCCAAACTCATAGATAAGAGAGCAGAGGTGCTTGCTTAGTTAGGTAAGAGTGTAAGGGGAGAAGGGAGGTAAAACCTAAAGTGTACTAGGCTTCACGTTCAAGATGATAAAAATGGTCTAAACTTGAGTGGTGATGGTTGCACATATCTGAACACATGAAAAAAACACTTTTTAAATGGGTGAATTGTATGGTATATGAATTGTATCTCGATTTAAAAAAAAATTATTTAAGAGGATGATGCTACCCCTTAGAAGGCATATTACAGCCCCACCACTATAGGTTCAACTGGACATTCAGAGATTTCAGGTTCCTTCCATGCTGTTGTTCTCTGTCCACTAAGGTGTTGTACACATCTGTAAGGTTTAAGGTTGAGTCACCTACATCTGTTATCTAGACAGTAAATGGAAAAGAATAACTGGTGACTATTAGGTTTGATCAAGCAGTTGAATTGATTCCCCTCCCCAGGAACTGGCTTTTCAGGTCATTTTACTATGGACATTCCCTTTGCTGAAGATCACATTTCACTTGCGGTGACCACATTCCATTATCTCCTCTCCGGGTATGCATAAAGAAGTCTCTGCCCAGAGAAAAAGCCAGCCAAAAGTCCTTTAAAAGACTCTGATCCCATCACTGTGTGTGGAGCCATCCAGGCTCAGCCACCTTGTTTGTGGATAATCTAATAAATTCGTAATCCCTCACCACTCTGGCCTCAAGTGTTCCTCTTTCAGCGACCTAACATTTGGTGCTGAAACTCAAAAGTGTTCCAAGGGAATGGGGAGCCATCGTCCAGGCTTCGGTCATCCTGAGTTTGCTTCTGGGAGAGCAGTAGGCAGCAGCAGCTCCTCCTGGGCTTACCTCCCACTCCCACTCTGGTGACTCGATTGCCAGCCTCGATCAGGCCTTCCTCCTTTACGGGGTCTTCCCCAGCCAGCCTAGGAAGATGCCTAGGAATCTCTGCTTTTCCATTGCTGACCCTCCATCCCACACCGCCCAATCTTCTCTGGGTAACTGACATTCCACAATTCCCCTCGTCTCGAGTCTTCTGCTCACCCTTTCTCACTGATTTCTCAAAAGTCTCTCTCGTCTCAAAGGTCCTAGCACTAGGCCAGAAGACTCCTCAGCCGTTTGGCTTTGGGTCCTTCTGGATTGGGGACACCCAATCCAGAGGGTCACCTCTCCTTTCTCGTGGTGATTTTTTTAGCAGCAGGGACGCCTGCCCCAAACAGTGACCTTTGGATTTGTAGCCCCTCTATTGTGGGCCACGCCACACTCCCTCTGCACATTTGCGGGGGGAGATCATGCCCAACCACCTCACTTTACTTTGTAACACTGTTTGGCCACAGCATAAACTAGATAATAAGTCTCAGTGACCTGAAAACAGCACTTTCAATTTTAGCACACTGAGCAATTTAGATAATTGCTGTCACTGCAATGGAAAATGGACAGAGAGTTCTTTGGTCCAAGCTTTTTCACCCTTCAGTCCCAATCCTCTCTCTCAGTTCTGCTCAACCCATCAGATCTTTCTCCTTCACATAAAACATCTTATCCCTAACAATTCTAATTCTGAATCTACTCTTGACCCAGCAGACAAACAACCTCCACCCCCTCTCTCACCTGAAGTAGAATCCCAAAACCCAGACCCATTTTACCAGCAAGCAACCACCTTCTCCCCAGTTCCTGAGAGCCCAAATCCTGAGAACGTGAGCTCCAAAACCGCCTTTCCCATCTAACACTCATTCTCAGGCCACCCAAAGACCACCTTCCTCAACAGCCTCTTCTATTCCTGTGCCCATTCTAACCCTGTGGGAGGCAGCAGGAACTGAGGGCAGAGTCTGAGTCCACATCCCATTCTTTATGTCCAGCCTCACACAGACTGAGAGGCATCTCAGGTCTTTTTCCACTGACCCGACCACCTTTACTAAGGAGCCTGACCCAGTACTATGTCCTGACTTGGCATGACATCTATGTCCTTCTGTCCTCCTCTGTAGAAATTTACCACCTTAGACTCCACCTCCTCAGAGGGAGCCCTTCCTCGGAACACCCATTTTATATCCCAATCAGCCCCTGACACACACCATACACTTCAAAAAATAGACACAGCTCCACAAACCCCTCAAAAAGTTCTTGTTAACCTGACCTTTAAGGTTTTTAATAATAGAGATGAGGAGACCCAAATCCAAAAACAAAGTCAAAATCAGGCCAAGGAAGAGGCCTAAAAGGAGACCTTGGTGCATTCCTTGGTGCATTCTTATGACAGACAGCATTGGGAAAGCGGTGGTTTCCCGCATCTCCCCTTTTTTGTTTTCTTAATAAATCTTGAAAAGTGTATGCTGTCTGTAGGTCTTGAGTCCTTTTAAGACTCTTCATTCCACAACTTCAGACTAGAAATAAACAAAGAAGAACAAGAATGAGACAGACAATAATGGTTATGCTGAGAGTCAAATGTAGGAAGATCCAATGAAAAGGATTGAGTTCTTTCATGTCCTTTTTAAATTGCCACCAGGCATCTAAGGAACTAGTTTGTAGTAGGCTCCTTTCTGGGCCATCAGTTCTTTATGAGACCCCTTCTCAATCACTGTCCCCTGTGACACGACAGTGATGATATTCGAGTTATGGATGGTGGACTAACAGCAGGCAATGACAATGCAGGTCCAACCTTCTCTGGCTTTGTCCAGGGCAACCTGCACCGTCACACAACTGATGACTGCTAGCATGGCAAGGCTTCTTTACCATCCCTCAGGTCATCTCTGGACTGTTTCTCCTCTGCCTCATTCTCCTCCCATTCCTTATCTTTTTTTCTTTTCTTTTCTTTTCTTTTTTTTTTTTTTTTTTTTTTTTTTTTGTTACAGAGAGGAAGGGAGAGAAATAGAGAGTTAGAAACAACGATGAGAGAGAAACTTCAATCAGCTGCCTCTTGCACACCCCCTACTGGGGATGTACCCACAACCAAGGTACATGCCTTTGACTGGAATAGAACCTGGGACCCTTCAGTCTGAAGGCCGACATACTATACACTGAGCCAAACTGGTTAAGGCCCATTGCTTCTCTTCAGCTTGTTGCTTGGGGCTACTGCCATCTGTGACTGGAGTAGTAGATTGTCTACAGCTGCAGGTATAGGATGAGGCTCCAGGAGCAAGGTCCTCATCAGTTTGGTCAGTTCCTTTCTCGGATCCATATTGAAGTTTAATATTACTTGCAGGAATCCACACGGGCTTGGAGGAGTTTTCTGGAAATACACAAGCATATCCTCAACCAAAGGTTAACAAAGGAACCAGACGTGGGATCTTTCCATTTAACCAGACCATTTTCCTTTGGCTTATTCTAACACCAGTGTTATTCCATAGACGTCTTGCCATCAATGTTACAAGTGAAAGTAATTAAGGATTGGTGTAGTCTACTTACAGGAGATTTCACCACTATTTCCCCCATTTTTTTTTTTCAAGTTGGGATTTTAGCCACTGATATTGGCGTTCTATAACTGCCTGTTCTTGGGAATTGTATGGTATTCCCATAATATGGTGAATTTTCCACCTTTTACAATATTGATGAAAATGACAACTTGTGTATGCAGGTCCATTATCAGTTTTAATAATTTTTTTAATTCCCATGATGGCAAAAGCAATTAGGCAATGATTAATGACCTGTTTTGCCCTTTCCCCTGTACATGCAGTGGCCCACAGGAGCTTTGAAAAAGTGGCTACAGAGACATGCAATGCCCAGAGGCATCCAAAAGGAGAATAGTGTGTTACATCCATTTGCCAGATATGGTACCTTATCAATCCTCCAGGGTTAATTCCTGTATTAGGCCCTTGAGGCAGATGTAACCTGCAAGTGGGACATTCCTTGATAATCTGTTTGCCTGCTGTCCAGTGACTGAGAATTCTTTAGACAACATTTTGGCAGGCTGATGTAAAAACTGATGAGATTCTGTGGGCTGTTTTAATAAAGCAACCAATTGATCAGCATATGCATTTCCTTTTGTTAAAGGGCCAGGCAGCATGGTATGAGTCCTGCTATAAGTCATAAAAAAAAAGAGGCATTGTCTTTGCTGCACAATTTGCTGTACTGGTTTAAATAGTATAAATAGACTTTGGTCACTGAACCATTTTAATCGAGCAGTCTCAGTTGTATTTACCAGGCCAGCAGTATAGGCAGAAGCAGAAGTAATATTAAGAGGCTCTTGGAAATCCTGAAATGCAGCCTTGATAGATTCTAATTCAATTCTTTGCACAGAAGTGTGACTGTTCTGGATGACTAGGTCTGAATTCATTGCATGATAATCAGATTTACCATTAGATGAAACCTCAGTAAAAACAGTTAATGCTCCAGGAACAGGTTCCAGTCTAGTATTTTATTTTTTGGGGGTATAAATAATAGGGGTGTAATATAAAAATTGTAGTAATTTGTTTTTTAGTAGGTGACAGCTTAGTTCCCTAGAATATCCACTTAGTCCAATTTGCCAATTCAAATCAGTTTGAAATAACATTTCTAATTGCTTCCCAGTGAGGGTAAGATAGATGCATTGGGATTCTTCTCCTCTAAGCTGACTGCAATGCTTTCTTAATTGAGATATTAATTGAGCTATGAGTTCTATATATGTAACTACAGTTTTAGAGGATTGATGCTCTAGGTCAGGCGTTCTCAAACTGTGGCCCGCGGGCCACATGCGGGTGTTTTTGCTGTTTTGTTTTTTTACTTCAAAATAAGATATGTGCAGTATGCATAGGAATTTGTTCATAGTTTTTTTTTTTTAAACTATAGTCCGGCCCTCCAACGGTCTGAGGGACAGTGAACTGGCCCCCTGTTTAAAAAGTTTGAGGACCCCTGCTCTAGGTGGACCCACTCAATAATAATAGGAGAGTTTTTATTTTGGAAGATGACTCCAATGGGGACTATTTGCAGTAGGATTAATCTGTCCTAATAAAGGCAATTCAGGCTGTACCTGTGTTACTTGGGATCAGAAGATTGCCTGCTCAATTCTTAGTAACTCCTTCCTAGCTTCATCTGTTAATGTGCGGGGCAAGGAAAGACTAGAATCATCCCTAAGTATATAGAATAAATTTGTCATTTCTCCCATAGAGATTTTTAGATAAGGTCTTAACCAATTAATATCCTCTAATAATTTCTAAAAGTCATTTAAGATTTTAAGGCAATCCTTTCATATTTCTACTTTTTAAAGACTAATACATTGATTTTTAATTACAGTTCCTAGATATTTGAAGGGCATGACCCTCTGTATTTCTTTTCCAGAGCAATCTCTAAGCCACATTTAGGGAGATTCTTTTAAAAACGTTTACTTTCTTTTAAACAGCAACCAACTTAGTTGCCTTTGAGAAAAACAGATAGGAGAGCAACATGCTGGCCAATACTGCAATGCATACATTTCAAGTAAAAGTAACTTTCTTTTTACTTAGTATGGTATCTTATTAATGCTGAGATTTAATGCTTGAATAATAATTTCAAGTTTACTTTGTAAATAGTAGCAGGAGAGATTTTAAATTTTCTCATTTTTATTAAGCTTAAATGTACTTTTAAACAGCATTCCTTTTGGCTAGTGTTTATCTGCATATGTATGCAAATTTTACTAGAACCAATTTCCATAAAATATTGGCTTTTCATATAAATGAGTTTATATGTGGATTTAATTATATTGTGGAGAGCTAACCTATAAAGCAATTAAAGTAGGTATCTTTATTGAAAAAGCAAAGTAAGCAAACTTATACATTTAATCTATGAAGTACAGATGCCGTCACACACCACCAGCCAATCTGCTTAAGAAGTACTCAGGAACCTTATCCTGACCTCCCTTTCTGTATTAATCATGTACTCTCTCCTAGGCAGGGGAGATAAGGATAGTAGCCTAGCCTTTGTTTAAACTTCCCTGAGATTTTATGACCCTTTTGCAACTTCTGCAAATAGTTAGCTTTAGAACTCATTTCTCTCTTTCAACATCACATACACAACATTCACAATTTTTCACACTTTCATAGTAGCCTTCAAACCTTTTTTTATATCCTTCAAAAATGCATAGCCATGCCTTAGACCTTCCATTAAGTATTTCCACTCTAATATTCTCTTTCTGCCACAGCTTCAGCAACTTGCACAGACCTTTTCCTTCTTTTTCTTTTAAAATGTATGTCCTCCCTTCTGTTATTAAAACTATACAATATTTAAACCTTAATTTTTCAATGATAATTAAAAGTAAATAGACAGCATTTCTTAGATTGACATTCATGAACATTCTCATCATAAAGAAATATATTTTTAGATTTTCTGTAATAAAAGCTAAAACCAGGTGAACTTAAAACTTGTTGGATTATTTAGATGTTTATCATTTAATCCAGCAATGCTCTAAAGTCTTTAAGTTACCAAGGACTTTGGAAAATTATGTATAGGCATATGAGACTGGAGAAAAGGCATGGGGAAGAGGGAGCAGGACTCTAGCTGCTTGGATTTTAAATGGCTACATTCTTTCTTGGAGATAACATCTAAGGTTACTGCTGTAGCTTCTCTGCCTTTATGGGGAATAGGGCAAATGGCCCTTTCCTCTTACAGAGAGTACAGTCAGTCTCCTCTTGAGTGACTACATTTTCATTATTGATATATTTATAATTATTACTGAAAATCTTTATTATAAATCCTTCATTTTAGTTACATCTTCTTATTTATGTTTTCATAACGTTGAGATTTTAAAGCCAATTATTATTATCCAAGGCATTTTCTTTGGCAAATTCTGTAACAGAGATAACTTACTGATTTTCAGTGGCTTTAATGGTAAAATGTTATTTTATTTTATTTTCCTTCATAAAAACAGGAGTGCCCCAGAACCTCTGAGGCAACATTGGAATGTGGTCATTATTATTCAAGAATTACCCATTATTATGGAAACACTAATCTTGTTGCCCAAACCCAGCCTGTATATTTTCCTTGTGTCTTTTTCACCACCTTTTAAAGAAAAATGGTCTGGGGTTATTCCATAGCATCCATGAAGAGATGGGGCTTACTTAGGCCAAGAGGCCACTCAAAATCGGGCAAGGCATACCTTCTCTTAAGCTAGCCTTTGTCTCTTCATGGGTATAGAAATCCCAGATGCATCCCTAAATTGTGAGAAATGTCTCATCTATCTAAATTTCAAATGACGGACTGGGAAATGAAAACATGGCGAAAATGAGACTTTTAACAACACTCCTGATAGTGGGCATACATTTTACAGGATCACCAAAAGACCTAGTAATTAATGGGCTGGGGCCTTTTTTAGTTACCTCCCTTTGTCTAGGGAATTTTTCCTAGGACCGGTGTTATTGGCCACGTGTACTGCTCATATTATTTCTCCCCTCCCCCATATTCTGTTTACTGTGGAGAAATTTAGTAATGTCCTGGCCATATACTGTTTCATTTCTATTAAAATAAATTAAAGGCATACTTAATATTCTAACAATAAACAAGTTACACCAAACAAACAAACAAACAAAATGGATAAAACAACATTCAACAGAAAACGCGTGCATAGCACAAAGACTTAGAAATCAGAGTTCTTTTCATGGATCTTTCAGATGTTTTACATTGCCTGCGACTTAGAGCCTAGATCTCAGCCTATTGTTCACAGATCTTATCACATTCTGCTCTCCATAGCACTGACTAGTGTTTAAAGATTGTTTTAGCTAAAATCTGCCTGTCCAAAGGCATCATATGGTAATTTTCAGACCAAGCATTAAAGAGTCCTTTTGTGAAAGTACTTTTAGCCCCATTTTCTCTAGCTGTTGACCCTTCCAACACTAGAAGTGGAGGATCTGGGGCTTTAGGTTTTATAGACTTTTGATTCCCAATATGAAGTGGGTATAATGCAGTTCAAAAAAGAACCCACAGAGTTAAAGGTGACTAGGACACTCATTTTCCTTGAGACTGATTTAAGAGACTACCTTTTGAGACCTTAATTTCTTTATCCTTGAGCATGCAAGCTAAAAATTTACAATGATGTTTTTGCCTTTTACTCAAATTCTTCCCCATGATAACCTGGTTGAATCAAAACATTCCTCATCCACATATGGTCGTGACTCTGAAGCTGGCACGGGCTTTGTGCACAGTGAACATCCCACTTTTCCGGTGAATTTCCACTTTCCCTTTTTCACTTCCTTTTTCACTCAGGCAAATCTTCTCCTCTAGGTCCTGTTTGAGGCGCCAGAATGCTACAATCTGCACAACTAGGGTTCAGGATCTGAAGGAGGGGCTGACGCACAATGAAAATACTATACAAGAAATATGAATTTAGAAGGCATGGGGGGCCAGGTGGAGACCTTCAGAGACACACTGAAACCTGGCCTTATCTGCTCTTTATTCAGTTTTAGATACACATCTTGCCTTCAGTAAAGCACAGCAAATAGGTAGCAGACAGACCATCTCTAAGGTCAATAAAGATCAATAAGGTCCAGGAAACATTTACATTGAGGCTCTCAGGTCAGTAAATTGCATAGAGCCACCACTATCTCCATACAGCCCTGATAAGTCCAAGGTCCATCGGCCTTCTGAGTTTCCTTGGTACACTGTTAGGACAGTATTGGAAAAGCGGTGGCTTCACACATTGGGTAATGACTGTGGTGGCAGGTAAGATGATCTCCTTTTTAATTGACACTGGGGCCACTTATTCTGCCCTCTCCAAATTCGCTGGGACACTTGTCCACTCCTCAGTCTCTATTACTCTGTGAAGTATGCCATTGGTATTTTAATAGGGATTACAATGAATCTGCAGATTGCTTTGGGTAGTATAGACATTTTAATGATGTTAATGCTTCCAATCCATGAACATGGTATATGCTTCCATTTGTTTGTATCTTCCTCTATTTCTTCTTTCAATGTCCTATAGTTTTCCAAGTACAGGTCTTTTACCTCCTAGGGTAAATTTTTTCCTAGGTATCTTATGTTTTTTGTTGCCATGGTAAATGGTATTGCTTTTTTGGTTTCTCTTCCTGAGAATTCATTATTGGTATATAAAAATGCCATCAATTTGTGAATGTTGATTTTGTATCCTGCCATCTTGCCAAATTCATTTATTAAGTATAAGTCTCCTTGTGGAGTCTTTAGGTTATTCTCTGTAAATATCATGTCATCTGCAAATAATGAGAGTTTTACTTCCTCCATTCCAATTTGGATGCCTTTTATCTCTCCTTCTTGTCTGATTGCTGTGGCTAGGATTTCCAGTACTGTGTTGAATAAGATTGGTGAAAGTGGACATCCTTGTTTTGTTCCTGTTCTTAAGTTTTTGCCCATTTAGTACCATATTTTTCCCTGTAGAAGGCGCTCTTTTTTTCTAAAATCATTAGACTGAAAATCTAGGAGCATCTTATACATGAGTGTCACCTGAGGAGGGAGTTGTGTGGGTGCATAGCCGACCATACCTTGTCAAACAGTTTCCTTCAATCACCAGAATTATTGTTACTGACGTCAGTTGATGCCATATTTGGAGGTGGAGGTGGAGAGTGCTCAGATGAAACAGGAACGGGAGCATTCTGAGCCCATAAAGATGTCAAAAAATAAAAAGATAAATACCAGTAAGTGATTGTCTTACTCTGCAAAATTCAAACTGAATGTAATCAGCTATATAAAATATCATGGATATAGAGTTGCAGAGAGACAATTTGGACCTCCTCCCACTGAGTGTATGATCAGACAGTGTAGAAAACAGGAAAGAATAAATCCTTAAGATGCCCCAAAACAAAAATACCTTAATAGGAAAGCCAGCAAAATGTTTAAAATATTTATTTCTTCATTTTGGGTTGGAAAAGTGGGTCATATTTTTTTTATCTATTCAGTCATTTTATGTCTTTTGACTGAAGCATTTGATCCATTTACATTTAAAGTTATTATTGATAGGTATTTATTTATTGCCAATTTTATTTTCTTTATGCCTATGATCCTCTCTCTCTACTTTTCTTCTTCTTAAAACAGTCCCTTTAACAATTCTTGCATTGCTGATTTGGTGGTAATATACCCCTTTAACCTTTTTGGTCTGAAAAGCTTTTTATTTTACCTTCAATTTTAAATGATAGCCTTGCTGGAGACAGTCTTGAATTTAGGCCCTTCCTTTTTACTACTTTAAGTACTTCATGCCACTCCCTTCTGGCCTCTCAAGTTTCTCTTGAGAAGTCAGTTGACATTCTAATGGGAACTCCTTTGTATGTAATTTTCTCTCTGTGTGTCTTCCTACCTTTAAGATTATTTCTTTGTCTTTAACATTTGCCATCTATATATATAAAAGTCAAGCAATCAGAACTATGGAATAACCAGAATGACCGGTGGTTATAATATGCACTACAGCAGCCAATCAGCCTTATCCGGGCCCCGATTGGCCACTCCCCCTGCCTACCTGGCCCCCAACACCCCAATTGGGGGTTGGGCCAGCTTTCAACCTCTTGAGGCTCCTCCCCGCAACCGGCCTGGCCTGATGGGTCTGCATCGGGGTAGGCCAGCTGGACCCCACCCATGCACAAATTCCTGCACCAGGCCTCTGGTTTTAATTATGATGTGTCTAGGTGTGGGTCTCTTTGGGTTCACCTTGATTGGCACTCTCTGTGCCTCCTGAACTTGTGTAAAATTTTCCTTCACCAGGTTGGGGAAGTTTTCTGTCATTATTTCTTTAAACAGATTATCTGTTTCTTTCTCATCCTCTTCTCTTTCTGGTATTCCTGTAATGCAGGTGTTGTTATGTTTCATGTTGTCCCAGAGCCCCGTTTAGCTACCTTCCTGATTTTTTATTGGTTTTTCTATTTGCTGGTCTAATTGGGTATTTATTTCTACCTGGTCTGCCAAATCACTTATTCAGTCCTCTGATTAATCCAATCTACTTTTAATCCCTTTCAGTGTGTCCTTCAAGTCAGATAAATCATTCTTGATTTATGTATGGTTCTTGTTAATGGCCTCTAATTCCCTTTTCATGCTGTTGTAACTTGCACTAAGTTCCTTAAGCATATTTATAACCATTGCTTTGAACTCTATGTCTGATAGGTTGTTTGCTTCCATTTCACTTAGTTCTTTCTCTGGAGATACCTCTTTTCTCTCATTTGAGGATTGTTTCATTGTCTCCCCAGTTTAGCTGTCTCTTTGTATTTGCTTTTATGGATTAGAAAAAACTGCTAAGCCGCCCAGTCTCTGTGTGATGGCCTTATGTAGAAGGTGTTTTGAGGGGTCCAGTGGTGTAGTCTCTTTGTTCATCTGAGCTGGATGCTCTAGGAATGCCCTTGTGTGTGTGATTTGGGCTCTCCTGTTGTAATTGGGGCTTTATTGTTGATGTCCCATGTGTGGCAAGGTTGTCCTCTTTGACTGCTGCCAATGAGCTTCAATCCCAATGTCATAGTGCCAGTTGTCCAGAGACTGGGTCTGTCTTGAGCCTCACACTTTGATTGACACTTTTCTGAGCTGTACTTCTTTCCCCCACAGAACTGGTCCTACATGTGTCAGCTACAGGCACTTGGGGTCCCGCTGGCTGTCACTTGCTGAACAGTCTGGGATGGTGTTTGTGGCAAGGACCCAAACTGATGTTTCTGACTAATTAAATAAGGTAAAGACTCAAAGCTTCCAGAGAACCACCTCTGCCTATAGACTGGTTGAATTCAGTCTGAGTAGCTGAAGCAATCGTCCACAGGTGAAGTGATAAGTTTTCCAACAAGAAGGGACAACTGCTTCTGCTTGAATGTTAATTACTATTCACAATCCTTTAATGCTCCCCAGAAACCACAGGGTGGAGCAAGGGATTTTTCAACAGAGTGGGTCAAGTCTCTTCCCCCCCCTACCCCAGACAAAAATAGCAGGATAGTAAGGTTTGCCTGAGAAAGATGACTTCCATAAAATGGGGGAATGACTCAGCACATGAAACTGGGGTGTCTGCCTTCTGAGCTCTAACCTCAGATCCTCCAACCCTGACTTATATTCATATAGTTCCAGTCTACTCTACCCTCCGTCTGCCAGAGCCCAACGTGAGTGGCTGCACTCAAAATGTTGTGTAGGGTGCGAGCATTTCCAGCATACTCTCCCTGGCAGACAGTAACCTTGCTGTTTTTCACAGCAAGAGGTTATATGGACAGCTTTCTCAGTTCTGGTGCTCTCTGCTGGGGGGGGTCCAGCTTGAAAAATTGACCCCAGGGTTCTCAGTGGCAAACCTCCACAGCTGAGATATCTGTCTGGAACTTCAGCTTCTGTCTGTGGGAACTTGGCCAGCTCTTTCATGCCTCCAACCTTCCTATCAGTCTCTATACGGGCTCCACTTTCCATCCTTCGTTATCAGACTTCTCTCCAGCCAGTCTTCAGGTGATTATTCAGTGTCAGTTTTTTTTGTTTTTTGTGGATTTTTTTTTTGTGTGTGTGTGTGTGTGTGTGTGTGTGTGTGTGTGTTTCTGTATTTTAGTTGTAAGTCCAGTTGTGTCCTGGGAGCATATCTATGAACTTCCACTTATTCCACTGACATTTTCTGTGTCTTCTGCAATGGATTTTAGATTGTCAAAATCAGTCTCAAGGATTGTTCCTACAGATAGGCAGCTGAGTTTTTGGAAATGAACCTGTGATAAAATCCGCTCTTTCCTGCTTTCAGTTTCATCTGAATTATGTTTCCAATCAATGCCATTCCCAGTGACCTTAATTGACCTACAAGATTGCTTTTTCTGGCTGGAAAACCTTTAGATTACAACGTTTTAAAACCTAATTACTGTTCACCGTATACTCATACAATGCTACATATATGTCAATTATATTTTACTAAAGGTGGGGCAGGGAGAATGACAATAAAGGGGTAAAAATGTAGAGGAGAAAGAGAAAAATAATTGTATTTAAGAGTTCCAGCAACTCTCTTTGTCATTTTCCAGAGCAAATGTATGGCACTTCATTATGTATGTATGTATGTATTATTTCTTCATTTGTTTTTAGTATTTTAAATCTTTAACAAACAGGCTGGTAATTTTAAGAAGCTGCCAGTTGGCCTATTTTTAGGTCTGAATGCATGGCCAGGAATAATCGGTTTTGGCGGTCCTGGTTCATATTTACACAGTAGTGAAAATGAGTTTATTAAAACAAATTGTCTTGTCACATTTTTCTACACAAAGTCTTAAAGCATTAAAAGCTTGCATTCTCCATACTATGGCTGCAAGATCCTTCATATTCTGACTCCTCCCTGTCTCAGCTTCAGATACCAAACACACCCAACACATCACCAAACAGGACTTTTGTACACAAACTCTCCTCTGTCTGAAACTCTTTTCCCTCACATTTTTCCTAATTGTGTTCACTGAAAGTTTATCTTAAACTTCATTTTTCCAATGAAGGATTGCTGACTAAATTATCCAAATTCAGTTTCCTTTCTACACTTACTCATAGCCCTCTGTATGATTCCTTTACAATGCCTCTTAGGAATTCAAATATTACATTTGCTTGTATAACTTGTTTTAATGTCTTCTTTCTGATATAAAAATAATGCATGAGCACAGGGACTATGTCTGCTGTGCTGATCATAGACTCCTCAATGCCTTCCCAATGCCTTCCCCGATGGTCAATGGTCAGTACATATGCACTGAGTGATTAAATGCAGTCACGTTTAAAGGTACACATTTGATGTCATCCAGGATTATATTTGAGTTTTTTTCTTCATTGTAACCTTGCAAAAATATGAAAATTCATCAATAATACAGAAAACATGAACTGATAAAAGTGAGCTCTTGTTAATACTATATTTGTTTCTATCATCCTTGTTATCACAATCATCATTATCATTATCATCACCATCATCACCTGTGTTAGGTTTGCCTTTTATTGTTCTGTCATTCAAAGACACTGTCTCTAAATAAGAAATGTATTATGTAAAATCGAGGAACTTTAGAGGTTGTGCTAAAATTTGTTTTGTGTTAACATTGAGGGTTTGGATTTTATTCTGAATTAAATTATTTACATACAATCATTCTAAATAAAAATTAAAAAACACCCTTGGCAGTTTAGCTCAGTGAATAGAACGTTGGCCTGCAGACCAAAGGGTCTGAATTCGTTTTCAGTTAAGGGCATTCACTGGGTTGCAGGCTCCTCCCTGGCTCGGACCCTGGTCAGGGCTCATGCAGGAAGGAGGCAACCAATCAATGTGTTTCTCTCACATCAATGTTTCTTTCTGTCTTTCCCTCTCTCTTCCATTCTCCCTAAAAATCAATAGAAAAATATAACCTCAAGTGAGGATTAACAAAAAAAACACTAAAATTTTAATAAAGTAGCACATACTTCCTTACTCATTAATAAAGCCACAATAACAAAACTGAGACCAGATAAAGTATAAGTGAGTCAGTGGTTTGGATCATGCTGCTTTTAGATTCTCCACAGAGAGTCAGGCAAGTTAAGCATATTTTGAGATTAAAAAAAGACATCTTCCTCAGGCATTGTTAAGTGGTCCCTTCTTCCATACATTCTCAGCCATTATGTCTGTTTAGACTCCGGCATATCTATTATGAGATTGGGATGTAACTGAATAGAGACAGTTTTAATGATTCCAGATCAATAGCTCCTAAAAGTGCTGATTTGGCCCCAGTTGATATTTAGTAATGACTGGAAACATATTTTGTTGTCACAGACAGGTTGTTTAGAAGTACAGGTGCTGTGGCATCTTGTGTTTAGAGGCCAGTGCTGCCTGTTAAATATCCTACAATGCCCAAGACAGCTCCCGCAGAATATATATATATATATATATATATATATATATATATATATATATATATATATATTTCCAGCCCAAAATATCAAGAGTGCTAAAGTTGAGAAATGTTTTGTGGAGCAATGTAGAGAATGAACTTTTGTGTGCAACGAGGATGACTGTCACAAACAAAACATTGAGCAAAGAACTCAGAAAAGAGTATATGAAGTTGTGTTATATGAAGTTAAGACAGACTAAACTTTGCTTGGTGTAGAAGTCAGAGTATTAGCTAATCAAGGGTAACCAGAAGTAGAAACATTACTGGGATTCAAGCAATGCTTTATATTTTTATCTGGGTGGGAGTTGCAATGATGCATTTATTTGTAAATAATAGGTACCTGTGTACTAAAATCTCCAGTAGACTTTGAACTTCATCTGCAACTTTGGCTCTTCCTGGCCTTCAGACTAGAATTGGAACATCAGCTCTCCTGGGCTTGCTGGCCCACCTTGCAGGTTTTGGACTTGATAACCTCCATAATTATTTGAGCCAATTCCTTTCAATAAATTTCTTTCTATATGTATACACATCCTATTGGTTCTGGGTTTTTTTTTGTTTTGTCTTGTTTATTTGTTTGTTGAATCCTAAGTACAACACAGGGTCAAATTTTGGAATTAAGAATAACATTTGCACTTATGAAACTTGCCATTAAAAATTCAATTATTTGCCCATCACTTTCTTTTTAGTATTGTGAGCCCTTCTACAACCCTACATGAATGCTCTTGAACCTCAATGAAGTATACAGATCCATCGTTCTCACCACTGTCCACCTCTCCCATGTCCCCTAACCTTCTAAGATTCCTTGGTTCTAAACTATATCCTCTCCTACAAATACATGTAACTCAATTTTCAGCTTCCTTCTGAATAGTCATCTTCCCCAAAGTCTTGACTTTTCTAAGGGTGTTCATCATTCCATGACCAATCTCTTAAAAACTGGGGAAAAGAGAAGAACTACTAATGACCAGAATTCTCCATTGAAATGGGTGAAGCAATTGTTAAGACTGTGACTAACCTTCCCTTCCTTGCCAGTCCCATTTCCTTCCACATCCTTTCATAAGTGTTCTTTCCAGTAGTGTTCCATAGAAAAATTTTACATACAAATTTCAGTCATAGAATTTACTTTCTAGGGAATTCAACCAGCAGTAGATTGTACCCAAAGAAGTCTGAAAAATAAGTTTCTGTAAAGGGATTCTAAATCTAGGTAACTGGCTGCCTAGATGACAGGACCCCCACCAGTGGTAGTAAGTGTGGCATACATAGACCATGGCACAAGGTAAGTATGCAAATATTATTCTTTATACGGGTACTGTTTGCTGCTAGTGCCTCAGTTAGATGATCTTACAAGGCATTGCATCCATCCTTCTATTCCTGTGCATGTTCATTGCTAAAAAGCTCACAGCTGGTCTTTTCTTTGGAGAATTTCCCTTAACAGCATGGTAGCTGCTCTGCTCAAGATGAATGGCCCCCAGACAGTGCCTGATGGGGTACAAATGTCTAGCACTTTGCTTCAAGGAGGGGCAAACTCTCATGCTATGTGTGCTACAGAGATCCCAGTGGATCAGCTTGAGGTCATTTTTTGCCTGCAACCATAGCCTCTTTTCATTTCTATTTTCTTGCCCACTCCCACTTCTCTTACACGCCTTCTATTGAAAGCACGCCCTCAATAAATCACATGAACAAGAACCTGCCACCAGGTCTCTGCTTTTAGAGAATCTGACATAAGACAACTAATCCTGCTTTATGGTTTGGTACAGGTACAATTCATGTGACGTTTCTTAGTATGCTCAAAAAAAAAAAAGCATATTCTACTATTGTTGGGTATAGGGTTCTCTAAGTGTATCATCATGTTTTCAAACTATTTTCTAACTTTACTTGAAATTTTTCATGTTTTTTTTTTTACTTACTGAGATGTATGAAAATCATTTTTATATCTCTTAATATAGAAATTGAAAACTTTCTCTGTTCTTTGATTGCATTATAAATGGCAATCTTTAGTCTTAAATCATGAAACCCAAAATTACTCACCTTAGTCTCCTCAAAACAATTCAAGGACCTTATAATTTATATCCAGACTCTTTGGGAATTATTTTATGTTCATTTTATCTGCTCTTTTTTAATCCCAGAGTACATTATTATGATTTTTTACACAATCAATATTTATTGTTTCACATATCTATTACAGTTTTGGATCTGCAATCACTTTTATAGTGCAGACATTATATTTAGGCTATATTTATTTTTGTCTAAAGTAAAATATTTAGAACATTTTCAGACTTTTTCAAGAAAAATTCTCCTCCAAATATAAATTTTGCACTCATTTTTGAAAGTTAATTTTTGCCACCATACATCTAGGTTGACAATTATATTTCACTAACTTACACTCTCTCTCTTGCACTATTGTTTGACTACCCTAATTATAAAAATCATGGGAGCTCTTCCCAACCCTTTCCACCATGTGAAGACACAACAAGAAAGCAGCCCTCTGCAAATCAAGAAGAGAATTCAGACCAAGAACCCCCAATGCTGGCACACTGATCTCAAACTAACAGCCTCCAAAACTAGAAGAAAGAAATACTTGCTTTCTAAGACACACAATATATGGTAACTTTTTCTAGCAGCCTGAGCTAAGGCAAACCATGATACTGATGGCATTTACATGCCAAAACCTGGCCTCCATGTGACAAGGTTTATCATCCCCAACACCAGCAGGCCATCCAGTTCTGCAGTAGCACATCTATCTTTGGCTCTTGCTTAGAGCATAGAGGCCACCACTGCACTTTTCTCTCTCACCAGAGCATGTTCTTATGTTTGGTAATTTGATTCTAATAACTTGGAAGTACAATTCAGGATAAGAAGTAGAAGTTACTCTAGCTGAGATTTCCAAGTGAGACAGGAAAGTGTATGTCTTAGTTTTGAAGCAAATATAATGGATTGAGAACCAGGCCTAAAAGGAAACAAGATGAGGATGCAAATTTTATACTTTGTATACTTTGGCTTAAGTTGAAATCCCTACTTTTGAAGGCTGGTTTCATTTCTAGAAGCAGTGAGAACTTTCATGATCTAATAGCCATTTTTTACATTTTCTTGTTATTATCATTATTTGTATTGTACTTTACATTTCTTTGTTATTTATTTATTTATGATTTTTATAGGAATCAAAAGAAAGAGTATATAATGAAAAGCATGTGACATGTTTACCCTGTTTACACTTCTTCGGAGTAGGAACTGATATTACTTCTTTGAGGGCTCCCATAGGTATTCAATGTGTACACATACCTATGATTACACACAGTAATTACATTTTTTCCAGTAAAGACATTATACACTTCTTGTGTACCTCCTTTTTTTCACTTTACAATGTATTTTAAACATTCTTGTATATTTATAAAAATAGAGCTGAATTCTCTATTTACTGGCTGCATAATATTCCAGCATGTGCACATGTTAAATTATATTACTAATTTATGTAGATGAATATTTTAGTAGTTTCCAATCTTTTGTCATTTAAAGCAATTAGACGATGAATTGTTTGTAAGTATATTTATTTAAACATGCATATTTCATAAAGTAAACATGCTATATCAAAGCATAGGAGCATTAATTCTATCAAATGAGGGCTAGGCACTGATATCCTTTAGTAGGCACTATTTTTGTTTAAGACTTTGATGAATGAAATTGAAAAGAATATACACTAAAAACAAGCCATAGCATATATCCACATTTTATAATTTCTTTCAAAGGAGAATTATTTCTTTTTAAACAGTGAGCCAATGCCTCTCACAATATTACCAATAACTTTACCAGGAGCACACACTATTGAAAAGATCTCAGGGACAATTCTATTTATGGCTTTTTCAATCCAGGAAGAATTATCATTTTGAGTAGTATCAATTATATTTCTCAAATGATTGATCTCTGCATTCAACTCTTCAGATTTCTTTTTAAATCCTTCTCTAAGCAAATCTTCTTGAACCTAAAAAAGTGAGAATGGAAATAAAACATTTTAAATACCCATGTTGTTTAAGAATTTCATTTTATATTTAAGAACCCTTTCCTTTCACTCTTAAAATTGTTCTCTCTTACACAATCAAGGATAATTTTGCAACAAGGAATAATCCTGTCTTGGACCTAAACATTGAAAGAAAACATAGTTTACAGTCTTACAAATATTCTCATATCTATAGGGTTTTGCTAGGAAGCTAAGCCTGCCCTGAAGACAAATGTAATGTGTGCCAGTCACAGTATCAGTTGAGAAGTAACCTTGGTTTGCTGGCACCAATTCTCAGTCCCACTTGGAATAATATGGCCAACCAAATGTAGAAATAATGGGAAATTATAAATTGCGCTAGAACCCTATTATAAACACATACAGATAGCCAATAAGAAATTCCTCCTTTGCCATATGATTACTTGGGTAGACTTTCCATACCTGGGAACAGCACAGCAAGTTTGAAGCTGTCATATCCCTGTATTTTTAATCTGGACATTTCTGATAGTTTATTGTCAGCATAGATCTACCCTAGAGTCTTTGGGTGGTCATAGGGTTCCTGATAATAGGCAATGATCTTGGTAAAGCAAACCAGTTGTTGGTCATAATAAATACATGTGTTTCAAATAGCTGTTTATTCAGGCCAAATAAGTCATTTTAAAATAATGCAAAATAACACCTCAGAACCTATTTATATTGTCCAAGTATTCAGAAGTGAGATGCTTTTCCTGACCACTCCAGAGTGTATGCACAGAATAGATGTCAAAGATATTTTTCAGGAAGAATCAAGATGGCAGCATAGGTAAATGCCTGTATTTGCTGCCTCCCACAACAACATCAAAATTACAACTGAAATACCAAACAACTATCATCCAGAATCCTGGGAAAGCTGGCTGAGTGGAAGTACTACAAATAGTGAGGTAAAAAGGAAAGCACATTGAGACTGGTAGAAAGTGTGGAGGCACAGAACAGGCTGGTCCTGTGCCGCTCTTTTAATCAGGAGGGAGATTGCCTCTGCAGAGGCCTCCTGGAGGACCAAGGAGTCCCAGCCCCACCCAGCCCAGGGTTCCAGAGCTGGGGAAAGAAGTCCCTATGGGCAGTAAGAACTACAGACTGTAAAAACAAGTGTGTATTGGGGCTGAGTGACACACATGCTGCTAGAGAGCCAGCTGCTCCTCTTAAAAGGCCAGCACCAGGTGAACTGAATTTATAAGCTCCTGCTTGCTCTGCACTCAAGTGCTGGGCGAGGCTCTGGGGGACCCAAACACATACGGGGAGAAACTGGGCTGTCTGGTTTTCGGGCAGGAACAGGGGAGCAGCTTTCTTTCACATCTAGGTGCTCGCAGCAGGTGTTATTCCCAGGCTGGGACCTCCCAGTGCAGGGATGACTAGCAGTCATTGCTGTTTGCTCCACCCTGGAGATTCCTCAAGACCCGCCCTACCCAATTTACAACCCCACCCAAGCTGTGAGCAGCGGCTTTTGCATATGAATGGCCTGTCCTTTCTCAGCCTAAAACCTGTCAAACAAGCTGCAGCTGGGTCAGGGAGCCCCAAAGCTATCAATAAAAGGCCCAAGGTCAGCATCAGCATCAGCCTGCCTTGCTTCACAGCTGGGCCTCATCTGGGCACTTCCAGGAGGAATCTGCAGATCTCTCTGTGCACCTCCTTGGAGATCTAAGAGCCAGTGTACCCAGTGGTCAGCGTGAGACCATACCAGATTACAACACTTCACATCCATAAGTGACACACTCAAGAGGCAGACACAGTGACCACCAAAGCCCCACTAAAGCAAGTCCTGCACAGCAGCTCTCCCACTGTAGTTGTAGCTGGTCCCAACAGCCAATTGGCCTGGAGGTCAGTTCCTCCTAGTGATACCAACAGCAATCAAGGCTCATCTACAACAAGACTGTATACACAACCCACAAATGGGGTGCACCAAGAGTGTCCACCTCAGATGATTGAGGAGGCTGAGCCACTGGGCCTTATAGGACACCTACTACACTTGGCCACTCTATCAATTAAAGGAGACTTAACAGCTACCCAATACATAGAAACAAACAAAGGGAAACAGCCAAAATGTGGAGACAAAGAAACAACTCACAAATGAAAGAAATGGAAGAAAGCAAACTACTGGATATAGAGTTCAAAACACAGTTATAAGGTTACTCAAGAATTTTCCAGAAACCTCCAAGGACCTTCAAGGATCTTAGTAAGAATGCCCAAAAAAATGGAAAAGGACCAGTCAGAAATTAAGCATACACTGACTGAAATAAAGAATAACATACAGTGATTCAATAGTAGACTAGAGGATCCCAAGAACAAAGTCAATGATTTGAAATATGTGGAAGAAAAAAACACCCAACCAGAAGAGCAAAAAGAAAAAAGAATCCAAAAATATGAAGATAGCATAAGAAGCCTCTAGGACAACTTCAAGCATACCAACATCCAAATTATAGGGGTGCCAGAAGAAGAGAGAGAGCAGGATATTGAACACCTATTTGAAGAAATAATGACAGAAAACTTCCCCAACTTGGTGAAAGAAATAGACTTACAAGTCCAGGAAGTGCACAGAACCCCAAACAAGAGGAATCCAAAGAGGACCACACCAGGACACATCATAATTAAAATGCCAAGGGCAAAAGACAATGAGAAAATCTTAAAAGCAGCAAGAGAAAAACAGTTAGTTACCCACAAGAAAGTGCCCATACAACTGTCAGCTGATTTCTCAACAGAAACTATGCAGGCCAGAAGGGAGTGGCAAGAAATATTCAAAATGATGAATAGAAAGAACGTACAACCAAGAATACTCTACCAGCAAAACTATCATTTATAATTGAAAGTCATATAAAGAGATTCACAGACAAGAAAAAGCTAAAGGAGTTCACCACCACCAAACCAGTATTATATGAAATATTGAAAGGTATTCTTTAAGAACAGGAAGAAGAAAAAGGTAAAGATAAAAAATATGAACAACAAAGTGACAACAAATACATATCTATCAACAAGTGAATCTAAAAATCAAATGAATAAAAAATCTGATGAACAAAATAAACTGGTGATTGGAAAAGAATCAGGGGCATGTAAATGGAACAGACTGATGATAGTCAGAGAAAAGGGGGTTTGGAGGGTTGCGGTAAGAGATTAGACAAAGATTTTATTTGCATGTATGCAGTACTGAAGGACACAGACAACAGGGTGGTGAGGGCCAGGGGTGGGGTGGGAACTGGGTGGAGGGGAGCTATGGGGGGAAAAAGAGGGACATGTGTGATAATCTCAACAATAAAGATTTTTTTAAAAAGACAAAAACTATATATATATATATTTTTTTTTTCTTACAAAGAAAGGGGGCAAGGGGAAGATTCAAGGTTTTAGCAAATTACAAGTAGTAAATGGCAATGGTTTTTCCTCCATGGTCTTGCTATAACCTTCTCCATCCCACCTGAGCTACCAGGACAATGACCATGGCAGGTTTTACCTTCAATTTATGCTCCAACATCATATTCTGCTCTCTTAATATATTCTCTCTGTCCCTTTCCAGCTTCTCCTTCAGTTGTAATATATTTTCCTCAAGGCTCCTCTTCTGTGCCTCCATCTCCTGCTGCTGCTCCTGTAGTTTCTGTCTCAGCAGCTCCTGTTCCTTCTCAGCTGCCTCCTTCTTGGCCCGCTCCACTGCCCCAGGGAGGTTTGAGAGAGGGAAGAAAATTATGTGAGGACTAATCTCTACCTGTGAAGCCACAGCCCGCATGGCCTGGGTTCAAAGGCTTGGAGAAAGGGCTGATGCACAAATTAATACTCAAGACAAGAAATATAAATTTGGAAATTATAGGGGAAGCCAGATGTGAAGTTAGTTCAAGTGACTAAGCTCCACTGAAACTCTGCACCCATCTTCTTTTTATTTACTAGAATACACAATTGCCTTTTAGGAATGCAAACATGCATATCAAAGGTAATGTTTAGTAAACAGCAAAAGACTATCAGGTTAGGGTGGTTGCCTTCAGCCATTCAGTCAGCAGCAGTTAATAATATGCAGATATTCAGCCTTCTGAATATCAAAGCCCTATTCAGTCTTCTGACTGGACCTCTTGCATTTATATTAATTACTGTTGATCTTTGCTTCCAGCATCTACCCTCCTGAGCTCTGAGAACAAACCAAACTGGAAGGGGAGGTGGAATACTCTGAATTGCTCCCTTGCCACACTATCAAGAGCACATTTCAGAGTGTTATGGGAAAGGTCCTGGCTGGCTGAGGTGCCCTGGTATTTTCATAGTTAGAGAGTTATGTTCCACAGAAGGAGAGAAAGCTCCTTGTTTCAGCAGGTTTTATTCTCACAGCTGTCAAAGGACACTGCAGGTACCTGCAATCCATGGTGAGCCCAGTCCAGCCCCTTACCTGCCATGGCCTTCTCCCCATCTGTGAGCGCTTTGTCTGCCTGCAGGATGGAATTCTCTATTGCTGCCTGTGACTGCAGGAACCTCTGGAGAACCTCATTTGCCTGAGGAGACAAGAAGGAACAAAGAACTTTGATGTTCACTGGGAAGAATAGGCCTCAAAATAACTATGTCCATGTTATTTTTCCTTCCTGATTAAAACTGCATCATGTGTCCACGCAGTTTCCAATCTCATTAGAGAACAGAAGCTCTTCATACCCCCCTGAAGTCTCTCTCCTAGTGCTACATTCTTCTATTCACTCTACATTCCAGCCAGGGAGAACCATGTTCAGTGCTACAAAACCACTGGCTCTGGTGCTTTTGTTTATTTACCTTCCAGGGAGAAATGTTGTCTCCAATTAGTGTTGCTGTTCTCCTCTGCCACTTGCTGGCTGTACCTTTAAGCAAGTCATTTTAACCCATCTGTGCCTCTCCATTCAGATGTGTAAAATGCTCACAAAATGTATAGATGCCTCTTAATGCTACTTGAAGGATAAAATTAAAATTCTAGGGAAAGAACTCAATATTATGTCTTAACAATAAGAGTTCAATAAATATTAACTGCATTATTATCATTATTATTTTAATATCATTACTTGTTACCACCACCTATACAGCCAACTATCTCAGATTCATAAGTATTTTAACTCTGTATGCAATTGTGTATATGATTGACTTGTTTTTCTCTTTTGATCAGTCTTGAATACAAAAACTCTGACCTTAACTTATAAATTGTTTGCCTTTAACACACTGAATGTCATATTGTTTGATGGAAAATGATTATTTCTCTTCTGTCTTTTATGGATTTCAGAAATCCATATTCATTTGTGAGAATGGACATTGTGATTCTAATCAGGAAGAAAGACCAATTAATGGGCCTTTAATGCTAAAACAGTCATGATAGCACATGCCCCGATATGACCCACAACTGGTGCTGTGACCAATTTCCAGGAGACCCTCTTGACTTTAATCTGTAGGATCCCTATGCTCCAGTTATCCCTCACCTTCACTCCTTTCCTGGGCACTTGCCAGTAGTCCCGTTCAATCCTTTCCTTTGTTTCCATGTAGAGCCTGTGACCACCAGGAACAGAGAAAATGCCTGCTGAAATACTTTCCATTAGGGACTTGGAAAGCTGCTCAAGTTTATCCTGACAGTATTTAACAGATGTATCTTCATTCTGCAGCAAGAACCCATCCTTCTTATCTTTTATGATTTCCTGCAAGGAAAGTATAGAGGGGTGTCACCAGGAGAAAGGAACAGAGGAGAAAAAATTCCAAAGAATCTGGTGGAAGGAAGTCTAGCTGTGATCCTCATGAGAAAAGCATTCTGTTGAAAGATATGGAATAAAACAGGAATTACAAGACTTGATTTAATCACAACCCTGAAAATTCTATGTGAGGCAGCAGAAAGCTTCTAACCCCCTTGGGTCTCAGGTTCTTCATCAAAAATGTTGGTGTTGAATTCCCTTATCTCTATGGCTCCTTGCAGCTGTAACTTTTGTTAATTCCATCTTCGATGACACAGTGATACAAGAAGGAGCCATAAGAGTTGAAAAGAGCCTGCTATGAGGGTCTGTTAAGAGACATTTGGTTCCTGAGAGTGGGAGATTCCCTCAAGAAAGTGACTAGGCGAGGAATGACTTTTCGGTATTCTGGGCAGGTTTGAATTCAATATAAGCATTCAGTTCAGAAAGACATCTATACTGATTATGCATCAGAGACCAGAGAAATTTTTACATAAAGTACCTGATGTTTGGTGGGGAGAGGAAGAAGAAAATACAGTCTTTTTAAACAGTATCTCTTATAAAAATCTAGACCACTGGATCCATGAGTGAGAGAGGAGGACTGGGGTCAGAAAAGCTCTTCTAGGCTTGATTTACAATGGAAAGGTCACAAAGGGTAAATAAATACTAAGACAAAGTACCACGAGATTTTTCTGGAACGCCTGGTTGTCATCCTTGAAGGAGTTCTCCATGAAGATTGCAATGGCTTCCCTCTCACAGGCTGCATGCAGGTCCAGCAGCTCCTGCAGGGTGTCTGTGGGGAAGCTCACTCTCTGGGCCATCTGCTCACTGTAGTGGTCGGCTGCCTTCTGAACGGCCCCAGTGTTCTCAATTTGGGCCAGAGTTGTCATCGCATTCTCCAAACAAGGCACTGCTCCACTGTTGATGGCATCCACATAAGTCACCACCAAAGTCCTTAGCCCTAGTAAGCCAGGAAATTTAAGGGATATTACTCAATTGGATCTATGATTCAGAGACTATATTGCTAAATCTCTTCTGTCTTTCTGTCTCTCACAACCAAACACACACACACACACACACACACACACACACACACACACACAACTTCCTTCTACTATTATTGGTGTACGCAGATAGTTAGATATTAACAAGAGACCAGGGAGCTAATGAAATCAGATTCTGATAAAGCATGATTAAGTAGGAAAAAATAGCCTTAGAGTCACACTGGGGAGTCCACCCAACTAACCCGGATGGGAGAAAATGGCACAGAGGGAATTCCTTTACTAAGTACCTGAACAATAGGAGCCCAATGACCAAGCAGAACTAGGAAGCATGTGCAATAGGAGCCAAAATGTGGACCATAAGTAGGGGAGGGCACAAAACTGGGAAAAATTAAGGGAAAGAATGCCTAGGGGAAGATCACAAGCCCTGAAGAAAACAGAAAAGAAATTGGATAGTTTTCAAGAAATCCTGCCCTTTCCCAAACCCAAATATATATGGGGAAGGTTAACAAATACCTCAGGGCAGTAGCTGCCTTCTAGTCTGCCAGCTCTCTGTCTCCCTGAGAGTGTACTTTGCTTTTCACTTTAATAAACCTTGCCATTATCGCTTAAAACTCCTCCTACAACAGGGTCCCTGAAATTCCTTTCACACAACACCATAGAAAAACATATTTCCTCCAGTAACACTATTGTTCCATTGACTCTTAATTTTTATGTTTCTTTAGATCACAAGGCTAAAATAATTCAATATTCACCTTTATCTAACATATTAAAAGATATCTGGAAAACATAATTTCCCATTGAAAATCTTAGAAGCAAATTGCTTACATAGGTAGACAGATGAGGCAGGGTAAATGTGATCCTATATTCTTCTGGATTTTGAAGCTTCCTGTAAATTTTCAGAGCTTTATGGGCTAAGATGCATTATCAAATTGCTCTAAATGCCCAAAATATCTTTTGTATTCTTCTTGCAAACCTCATTCATTATAAAGGACTTCAATTAAGAAAATAGTGTAATCTGTTTTTTATCCCCAGTTAGTGATTCATTTTTAGTAGATGTTTTATATCTATGGATACTGCAGATTTTGCTGTCAATGGTTGTAATTTTGGAGATGAATTTATGAACACCCAAAAGTGTGATAAGTATACATGTGTCTTCGTGGAGTATGAATATCTATGTGTTTGATTCCACATAATTCTATATAGAATAAAAAAGAAATCCTGGAGAACACATCCTATAATATATTCAACAAATATTAGACCCCACAAAATGTGAAATGGAGACTCACGTTTCCCAGTGACCATGATTCCCTCTCTGAGGGTCTTGGTTCTCCCCTGGGTGAAGATGTAAGAACAGAAATTCTTTATTTGTTCCTGGAAGTTAGAATCCAGTTGGTTGTCTGCAACCTCCTCAATATTGGCTAGGAGTTTTTTGTCATTTGTTGGCCGATCAAAGACAAAACACTTCCGTCTTGGAAAGAAATGCCGTATGCACTCTCTAGGGAGATTAGATATTTGAGCTTTGGGATTTATGCCTGAAAGATTAAATCAAACAAAAACAAAAACAGGTATTACAGTAGAAGTAGTCTGAGAACAAGGGACCTAAAGATTTTCATGACAGGGATTTTTGTATCTTTGCGGCATTCTCTCTGTATAACTTGTTTATAACTCCTTTAGCATGGACATCCAAATGCTTCTTCAACATCAAATTTACCAATAATACAACTCTGGGGGAAAATTTTGGAAGAGATTAAGTATGCTTAAAAAACAACAACAGCCGAAACCGGTTTGGCTCAATGGATAGAGCATCGGCCTGCGGACTGAAAGGTCCCAGGTTCGATTCCAGTCAAGGGCATGTACATTGGTTGCGGGCATATCCCCGGTAGGGGGTGTGCAGGAGGCAGCTGGTCGATGTTTCTCTCTCATCGATGTTTCTAGCTCTCTATCCCTCTCCCTTCCTCTCTGTAAAAAATCAATAAAAATATTAAAAAAATATAAATAAATAAAAAAAACAACAACAAACTATTGCTGTTATCAGACCTAAAAATTGTAAAGTATTGTCTATATTGTCAATATTAGCTACTGAATGAATAACAGAAACATGGGTCAAATGTAAGTTTTTGGTCTACTTGATCCCATGGGTAAATGAATCTGTGAATCACAATGAAGAGCCCTAACAAGACTTAATGAAGCAATGTTAGAAATAACACCAGATTATCTAAGGAAAACTGTTTAGATGCTAAAAATAATGTGTACAGCATTAGCTTTTTAAAAAAATTAAAACCCCTGAAAAGTGAAGAGTAAATGTAGCTAAAACATAATTTTAAGATATCACCATTAGTCACTAAATTCTTTAAGGTAAAGAACTATATTTCATTTGATAGCTTTGCTGTTATGTTTAGCCCATTTCTCACTGTTCTGAGAAACCATAAATAGAAATATGAAATCAAGAATGTATAAATCAGAAGTGGTATTTCTTCCAAAGTTTCATCAGATACCTACATGCCCATGTAAATGTAACCCATTCAAATATTTTTATTATTTTGAAATTGTAGCATGAATAAATATGTGGAAATTGAAAAAAGGCTATAATACAGATAGAAAGAATTAACATAATTAAAATGTCTAAAATGCCCAGAGAAATCTATAGATTCAACACAATCCCTCTCAAAATACCATTGGTGTTTTTCAAATCACTACAATAAATAATCCAAAAATGTACATAAAACCATAAAAGATCCTGAATAGCCACAGAAATACTGAGAAAGAAGGACAAAGTTGGAGGTATCATGCTACCTGATATCAAACTATAATACAACTAGGCCGCTGCATGAAATTCGTGCAGGGGGAGGGCGGGTCCATCAGCCCAGCCTGCACCTTTTCCAATCCGGGACCTCTCGGGGGATGTCTGACTGCCTCTCACAATCTGTGACTGCTGGCTCCTAACTGCTCACCTGCCTGCTTGCCTGATCACCCCTAATCCCTCTGCCTGCCTGCCTGATTGCCCCTAACTGCTCCCTCACTGACCTGATCTGCTCTAACTGTTCCCCTGCTGGCCTGATTGCCACTAATTGCCTCTGTCTCACCCCACACTCAGGACCCAGGATTCCCTCCTCCAGCCAGTCGCAGGCATCTGGGACCCAGGCCAGCTTCACCCAGGCCAGCCACAGCTTCAGGGGACCATGGGTGGGCAGCTTGCCTGGGCCACAGCCACAGGTGCCCAGGACCACGGGGCAGGCAACCTGTCCCTCTCCTGGGCCACAGCCACAGGTGCTGGTGTCCAGGACTGTGGATTGGGCAACTTGTCCCTCTCCTGTGCTGCAGGTGCAGACACAGCCATTGGTGCCCAGGACTGTGGCGCATGCAGCTTGTCCCTCTCTTGTTAATATCCTGGGACCATGGGGCGGGTGGCTTGTCCCTCTCCCAGGCCACAGCCCCAGCCACTGATGCCCGGGACCTCGGGCAGGAAGCTTGCTTCTCTCCCGGGCCGCAGGCGCAGCCACTGGCACACAGGACTGCAGGGCAGGTGGCTTTTTCCTCCCCCGGGCCGCAGGCACAAATGCAGCTATTGGCACCCAGGACTGCGGGTCATGCGGCTTGTCCCTCTCCCAGGCTGTAGGCGCAAGTACAGTCGCAGTTGCTGGAGCCCAGGACCTCAGGGCGGGTGGCTTGTCCCTCTCCTGGGCTGTAGCCTGGCTGTTCCCCATTCTTCTCTCACAAGCTCATTTGTGCCTGGCTGGTCCCCATTCCTCTCTCCCCAATTCATTTGTGCCTGGCTGGTCCCCATCCCTCTCTCCCCAGTGTTGAGTGAGCAGTTCCAGCTCAAGGGCAAGGGCTTGAGGGCATGATGACCATTTGTATATTAGCTCTTTATTATATAGGATGCTATGGTAATTAAAACAGCATAGTGCTGGAATAAAAACAGACAAATAGATCAATGGAACATGACAGAGTTCAGAAATAAACCCACACAAATATGATCAAGTAATAGATGACAAAGGAGGCAAAACAATATACAATGGGGTAAAGATAGTTTATTCAATACATGATGTGGGGAAAATTGGACAAATACCCGCAAAAAAAAAAAAAAAAAAAAGGAACTATATGACCTTCTTACACTATATACCAGAATAAGCTCAAAATGGATTAAAGGCTTAAATGTTAAGACTCAAAATCATAAAACTACTAGAAGAAAACATAGAAAGTAAAAATCTCAGGTATTTTTCTTAGCAATGTATTTCTTTTTATATCTCTCCTCTGGTAAGGGAAACAAAATAAATAAACAAATGGGACAACAGCAAGCTAAATAGTTTTTGTACAGCAAAGGAAGCCATAAACAAACAAACATCCACCTGAATGGGAGAACATATTCTCCAATGATACATCTTATAAGGTGTTAATAACCAAAATTTATAAAGAACTTATACTATTCACCATAGGAACAAACAATCTGATTTAAAAGTGAGCAGAGGACCTTAATAAAAACTTCTCCAAAAAGGACATACTGGTGGCCAATACAGGTGTGAAAAGATGTACAACATCACTAATCATCAAAGATAAGCAAATTAAAACCACAATGAGATATCACCTCATGCCTGTCCAAAAGGCTCTCATCAATAAATCAGCAAACAATAAGTGTTGACACTATTGGTTGGTATGCATATTTGTACAGTTACTATGGAAAAGAGAATGGAGGTTTCTCCAAAGAATTAAAAATAGAACTACCTTATGGCCCAGTGACTTCACTTCTGATTATATATCCGAAGAAATCCAAAACACTAATTCAAAAGAATATATGACTCCTATTTTCATTGTAGCATTATTTACAATAGCCAGGATATGGAAGTAACCTAAGTGCCCCAAAAGAGATAAGTAGATAAAGAATAGATAGTAATATACAAAATGAAATACTACTCAATGATTAAAAAAAAAAAAAAGAATGAAATCGTATCATTTGAGATAGCATGGATGAATCTAGACAGTACTGTGCTCAGTGAAATAAGTTAGACAGAAAAAGACAAATATCATATGACTTCACTTATCTGTGGATTCTAAAGAACAAAATAAACAAACAAAATTGATACAGACTAATACATATAGAAAAAAATGTTGATGGCTGCATGAGGAGAGTGGTGTTGAAAAAGGTGAAGGCATTAACAAATACAAGTTGGTAGTTACAAAATATTCATGGGGATGTAAAAAACAGCATATGGAATATAGTTAATAATATTGTAATATCTATGAATGGTGCCAGGTGGCTACTTGAAATATAGGGGGGATCTTGTTGTAAAGTATGTGTTATCTAACTACTATGCTATATATTTGAAAATAATACAAAATGATATTGAGTGTAAACTACAATTGAAAATAGGTGTCAGTGAGTGAGGGACATTTAAATCCAGCAGGAATATCAGAGGCTGGCAGAACGGGCTCTCCTGGACAGGGAGCACCTACCATCACTGTCGCGGGCACTCCCTGGGCTACAGTGTCCGGGAACAGAGCCCTTGCCATCTTGAAGGGAGCAGCAGCCTCTTCTAGGAATTCATCAGCACCACCACCAGACTGGCCTTAGACCCTGCCCCGGCCCTTCAGCCACTCCAGTCAAAATCCTGCTGCCCCACCCACAGACCTGCAGACCATAGGACTTCCACCTCCAAGGGTGCACAACTCCTGAGCAGTAAATGTGACTTCCCCATCCCTGGCTGCTGACCTCCAGACACCACTTGCACCTTTCCAGCACACAGGCCTCCTGAGCCCACTGCCTCAAAGGTGGCTCTTTGGTGTCGCTGTGAGCCCCCGCTGGGTGTGCTTGTATCCAAACAAAGGTGCACACTCTGGCAGTAGAAATTGGGACTACCCCCTTCCTTGCTGCCTGCCCACAGACATGGCAGGTCATGCAGCTTCAGGGCTAGGGCCCCTCTGAGTGCTCCGCCTTGGCAAACAGCCCCTGGGTGCCTCTGTGAGCTGCCGCTGGGTGCACAAATCCAATCAAGGGTGCAAGGTCCCAGCAGCAAAAGTCTTCCCAATCCACAGCTGATGACTGCCAGACACCAATTCATGCCTTTCCAGAGCACAGGAAGGCAGCACTAAACACCAGTAACTTGACTCTTGGCATGCACACGATAGGACTCTATTTCTCATCGCATGCACACGGGATCCCTGATTCTCAGTGCATGCACACTGAGTGCCTGTGACTCCAATTCATGGCACATACGCACACAGGGACCCTGATTCTCAGCTCGAGGCAACACCAAGCTACAGAGACTCAGAAACTCAATTCTCAGCATGTGCACACAGGGACGCTAACTCCTGGTGCATGCCAGGGGACTCTGATTTTGGGTGCACAAACGCAGGGACTTATTTTTTCAGTGTGGCACATGCAGTTTCCCTGATTCTAGGTGCATGCACAAGGTCACACTGAGCATCACTGACTCTGATTCATGGAGCACGTGGCACCCACTGACCCATGGCAGCCACAAGTCTCAGTATCAGAGCTCTTCAGTGACACTCAGGTGGCGCAACGTTCCCACTGCACACAGCTCAGGCCCCTGCAACTTGGCATTTGGACCTTCTGGTAATAGCTAGAATGGGAAGACAAGGAAACAATCCCCAGAGGAAAGAAAAAGAGGAATCACCATGAAAGGAAATAAGTGAAATGGAGGCATGCCATATGACAGAAAAAGAATTAAGAGTAATAGTCATATAGTTCATAAACCAGATGGACATGAAAATCAACAACATATGCAAAACTCAGGAAGAAATCAAAAGTGATATAGCTACAATCAAAAACACCATGGAAGGTTTCAACAGTAGACTAGAAGAAGCAGAGGACCAAATTAGTGAGTTAGAAGATAAGGTAGAAAAACAAGCCCAATCTGAACACCAACTGGAGAAAAAAATTAAAAAGCAGGAGGAGAGCCTAAGGGAGCTTTGTGACAACATGAAATGAAGTAACACACATATAATAGAGGTACAAGAAGGACAAGAAGAGGAGCAAGGACTAGAGAATCTATTTAAAGAAATAATGACAGAAAACTTTCCTGATATGGGGAAGAAAAAAGTCACACAAGTACAGAGAGTTCCAAGCAAGATGAATCCCAAAAGAACCACACCAAGACATGTCATAATTACAATGGCAAATGTTAACGACAAAGAGAGAATCTTAACCCTTTGCACTCGCTTGCTTTTTTCTCAATTCCTTTATTCTAATGCTAACCGTGTCGAGTCACACTCGACATCCGAGTGCAAAAGGTTAAAGGCTACAAGAGAGAGACAGAAAGTTACCTACAAAGGATCCCTCCTCAGATTATCAAATGATTTCTCAACAGAAACACACCACGCTAGAAGGGAATGGAAGCAGTATACAAAGTGATGCAAAGCAAAGGACGAATCCAAGAATACTCTACCCAGCAAGACTATCAATCAAAATTGAAGGGGAAATCAGCAACTTTGTAGAGAAAAAAAAATGGTAAGGGAGTTTATCACTATCAAGCCAGCAATGCAAGAAATGCTAAAGGGAATGATGTAAAGAGAAGAAATAGACAGGGAGGAAGGAACACAGGCATAAAGTACAGATATGGCTACAAACAAGTACCTATCAGTAATAACATTAAACTTAAGTGGTTTAAATGCTCCAATCAAAATACATGGAGTGACTGAATGGATAAGAAAACATGACCCATATATATGCTGTCTACAGGAGACCCACCTCAGAACAAAGGACAAACACAGGCTGAAAGTGAGGGGGTGGAAAAATATCTATCAGACAAATGGAAATGAAAAAAATGCTGGGGTAGCAATACTTATATCTGACAAATTAGACCTCAAAGTGAAAACCATAACAAGAGACAAGGAAGGCCACTTCATAATTTTAAAGAGATCAGTACCACAAGAGGATATAACTCTGGTAAACATATATGCTCCCAATGCAGGAGGACCAAAATACATTTTTTTAAAAAACTTTTGGAAGATATCAGGGGAGAGAGTGACAGCAATACAATCATAGTAGGAGACTTTAATACCCCATTAATATAACTGGATAAATCCTCTAGGTGAAAAATCAGCAAAGAAGCAGCAATCCTAAATGGTTCACTAGATCAGATGGACTTAATTGACATCTTTAGAACATTCCACCCTAAAACTACAGAATATGCATTCTTCTCAAGCACACATGGGACATTTTAAGAAAGACCACATATTGGGACACAGGCAAAGTCTCTCCAAGTTCAAGAAGATTGAAATCATATCAAGCATCTTTTCAGATCACAATGGCATAAAATTAGAAATCAACTACAATAAAAACAATCACAAAACTTCAAACACTTGGAGGAACAATGATTGGGTTACCAAAGAGATCAAAGAAGAAATAAAAAACATCCTAGAAACAAACAACAATAAAATCACAACAATCCAAAATCTATGGGACACAGTGAAAGCAGTCCTGAGAGGGAAGTTTATAGCTCTTCAGGCCTACCTCAACGCCCCCCCCCCCAAAAAAAAAAAAGAAAAAAGAAAGACTGATAATAAACAATCTAACTCTGCAACATGAAGAATTAGAAAGAAAGCAACAAGAAAAGCCCAGAGTGAGCAGATGGAAGGAAATTATAAAGATCAGAGCAGAAATAAATGACATAGAGACTAAAAAAAAAAAAAAAAAAAAAAAAATACAAAAGAGCAATAAAACCAAGAGCTGGTTCTTTGGAAGGATAAACAAGATTGATGAACCTCTGGCCAGGCTCACCAAGAACCAAAGAGAGAAGACCCAAATAAACAAAATCAGAAATGAAAGAGGCGAAATAACAGCAGACCCCACAGAAATATGAAGGATTGCAAAAAAACACACACAAAAAACTATGAACAACTCTATTCCAACAAACTGGTCAACCTAGAAGAAATGCACATATTCCTAGAAACATAAGACCTTCCAAAAATCATGCAGGAGGAATCAAAAAATCTGAATAGATCAATAACTATGGAGGAAATTGAAGCAGTAATAAAAAAAACTTCCAACAATCAAAAAACCTGGACCAGACGGCTTCACAAGGGAGTTTTATCAAACATTCAAAAAAGAAATAAAAGCTATTCTCCTCAGACTATTCCAAACAATTCAAGAGGAGGAAATACTTCCAAGCTCTATCTAGGAAGCCAGACATTACCCAAATCCCACAACCAGATAAAGACAATACAAAGAAATAGAATTACAGGCTAATATCCCTAATGAACATAGACACCAAAATTCGCAACACAATTCTAGCAAATCAAATCCAGCATTACATTAAAAAGATCATACAACATGACCAAGTGAGATATATTCCGGGGATGCAAGGATGGTACAATATCCACAAATCAATAAACATATACACCACATAAACAAACTGAGAGATAAAAACCATATACTCATATCTATTGATGCAGAAAAAGCATTTGACAAAATCCAACACCCTTTCTTGATAAAAACGCTCAGCAAGATGGGAAGAGAAGGATCATACCTCAACATAATAAAAGCCTTATATGACAAACCCACAGCCAACATCATACTCAATGATCAAAAACTAAAACCATTTCCCCTAAGAACAGGAACAAGACAGGGATGCCCACTCTCACCACTCATATTCAATATAATACTGGAAGTACTAGCCATTGTGATCAGACAAGAAAAAGAAATAAAAGGCATCCAAATTGGAAAAGAAGAAGTAAAACTGTCCTTATTCACAGATGAAATGATATTGTATATAGAAAACCCCAAAGACTCCATCAAAAAACTACTAGACTTAGCAAATGAATTCAGCAATGTAGCAGGAAACAAAATTAACACCCAGAAGTCTATGGCTTTTCTATATACAAATAATGAACTCACAGAAAAAGAAACTAAAAAAGAAATCCCATTTACCATTGCAACAACAACAACAACAAAAAATTAAGATACCTATAGGAATAAATTTAACCAAGGAGATAAAGGACCTGTACTCAGAAAATTTCAGAACACTGAAAAACATGATAGAGGAAGACATGAACAAATGGAAGAATATACTATGTTCATGGATTGGCAGAATCAAGATCATA
Source organism: Cnephaeus nilssonii (assembly GCF_951640355.1). Classification (NCBI taxonomy): domain Eukaryota; kingdom Metazoa; phylum Chordata; class Mammalia; order Chiroptera; family Vespertilionidae; genus Cnephaeus; species Cnephaeus nilssonii. The sequence goes on from NC_137078.1 coordinate 37,461,551, forward strand.
AAAATGAACATACTACCCGAACCAATCTATAAATTAATGCAATCCCCATGAAATACCAACTACATACTTCAATGACCTAACACAGACTCTCCAAAAATTCATCTGGAATAAAAAAAGATCCTGAATAGCTACAGCAATCCTGAGAAAGAAGAACAAAGTAGGAGGGATCGCAAAACCAGACATCAAGCTATATTACAAAGTCACTGTTCTCAAAGCTGCCTGGTACTGGCACAAGAACAGACATATAGACCAATGGAACAGAACAGAAAACCCAGAAATGGACACATGCCACTATGCTCAATTAATTTTTTACAAAGGAGGTAAGAGCATACAATGGAGTCAAGATATTCTCTTCAATAAATGTTATAGGGAAAATTAGACAGATACATGCAAAAAAATTAAACTAGTCCACCAAATTACACCATACACAAAATAAACTCAAAATGGATAAAGGTCTTAAATGTAAGATGGGAAACCATAAAAATCTTAGAAGAGGCCATAGGCACCAAAGTAGCAGACATTTTTTGTAGCAATATTTTTATTGATACAGCTCCTAGGGCAATGGAAACTAAGGAGAAAATAAACAAATGGGACTACATCAAAATAAAAAGCTTCTGCACAGCAAAAGAAACCATCAACAAAACAACAAGAAATCCCACTGCATGGGAGAACATATTTGCCAATGTTATCTCTGACAAGGGTTTAATCTCCAACATTTACAGGGAACTCATACAACTTAACAAAAGGAAGATAAACAATCCAATCAAAAAATGGACAAATGACCTAAATAGACACTTTTCGAAAGAGGACATACAGAAGACCAAATGACATATGAAAACATGTTCAAAATCACTAATCATCCAAGACATGCAAATCAAAACAACAATGAGGTACCATCTCACACCTGCCAAAATGGCTATCATCAACAAATCAACAAACAACAAGTGTTGGCGAGGATGTGGAGAAAAAGGAACCCTCCTTCACTCATGGTGGGAATGCAGACTGATGCAGCCACTGTAGAAAGCAGTATGGTATTTCCTTTAAAAAATTAAAAAGGGAACTTCCATTTGACCCAGTAATACCACTTCTAGGAATATATCCCAAGAAAACAGAAATACCAATCAGAAAGGTTATATGCACCCCTAAGTTCATAGCAGCACAATTTACAATAGCTAAGATTTGGAAACAGCCTAAATGCCTATCAGCAGATGAGTGGATTAGAAAACTTTGGTACATCTACACAATGGAATACTAAGCTGCTGTAAAAAAGAAGGAATTCTTACCATTTGCAACAGCATGTATGGAACTGGAGAGCATTATGCTAAGTGAAATAAGCCAGTCAGTGAAAGATAAATACCACATGATCTCAGTCATTTGGGGAATATAAAGAACATTATAAACTCATGAATAAAAATAGATACAGAGGCACAGAAGCATCAAACAGACTGTCAAACTACAGCAGGAAGGCAGGGGAGGGTTGGCGGTGGGGGGTAGATCAACCAAAGGACTTGTATGCATGCATATAAGCATAACCAATGGACACAAGACACTGGGGAGGGAGGGCGGTGACGGCATGTGCCAGAGGATAGGGGAGTCTGGGGGAAGGTCAATGGGGAAAAAAAGGAGACATAAGTACTACTATTTGTAATACTTTAAACAATAAAATAAAATTTAAAAAAGAAAATAAAATTATCTTTAAAAATCTTTGATTTAGAAATTAAAATTATATTCTGATAATTATAAAAAATTACACAAATGGGTAGATTGAAACACAAAATATACTACTTCAGGTTTATGAAAACATAAAGTCATTTTCATAAATAACATACATATAAAGATATTAGAAAATTATATGCCCATGTTTAGAAGACTTATGTCTAATTACATGAAAGATATTTTTTCTCTTCGTAGGCTTTTTATTGTAATTTTATGCCAAACAAGTATTTGATCAGCTGTTTTCCTCAAAACAGAAAAGCAGAAGCTTAAATAATAAACATAAGTACCTGCTCTTTAGAAGGCTTTAGCAGCACTGTTTTCAAAGTTACAATTGGATTCTAAATTACAATGTATAAAGAACAAATGGGTTATGAATAGTTTTACTTTAGGATCTACTTTTCTTACATGAACTTAAACTCCAGTCCATAGAGCTTTTCAACCCATTCCCATCCACCATTTCTGCAGACTTCTTCTAGTCTCAAGTACAAATGCAACTTCAGACATGATGTTTAGTACCTTCCACCCTGTATTGGACCATCCACTGCCCAGCCACACTATGTTACCTGGAACCAGCTTCAAGGCATTCTCCAGGTACTCATCTGCTGTGATAGGGTGACCATTTAACTTCAGCTCCAGGGTGAAATCCCGTAAGGCCCAGATAAAGTCTGGAAAGAAACTCACAAACTCTATTGAATCTTCTATTCCATCTGATTTAGGAGAGGACTTTGCCCTGATGAGTTCTGTCAGCTCTGTCACATAACTAGGACCTGGCTAAGGAAAATAAACTTTTTACCCACAATTTCCATATTTCAATAATTCAAAAAAAAAATAGTATTACAAACATTCTCCTTCACCCTGGTTCCTTTTGGTCTACTAAAAGCAACTAAGTGAGAGGAAAGGAGAAATTGACTGGATCTCCATTCCCACAGCCTCCATGACACATGGAGGTTGGGTTCCTGGAAGGATACTGCAGCTGCTCCAGCGCCTGGTGGTTGATGGTGCCCAGGCTGTTGTAGACGAAGCTGCTACACAGAAGCACGGCCAAGGCAAAGATCCACGAGTCATTCTTAGGGTCGCCCTGGAAGTACATTAGGGCAAGACATTTAGAGGTTTACCCTATAGAAATTCATTCAGACACTAAGTCTAACAGTCCTTCCTTTTATTTCAGGTAATGTACTCACCATGCAAACAAGTTAGTTTGAAGACAGGAATAAATATAGATATGAGCTTTAGCAATTACAAAAACATTACTTGTGACTGTGATTTTTGTCATCACAGGGTTTTCTTTTTAATGAATTGGATGAAATAAAATAACGTATAAAATAACTTAGTGCAGCACCTGGTGTGCTATTACGTTAAGTCCGTGGTCGGCAAACCGGCTCGCGAGCCACATGTGGCTCTTTGGCCCCTTGAGTGTGGCTCTTCCACAAAATACCATGGCCTAGGCGAGTCTATTTTGAAGAAGTGGCGTTAGAAGAAGTTTAAGTTTAAAATATTTGGCTCTCAAAAGGAATTTCAATCGTTGTACTGTTGATATTTGGCTCTGTTGACTAATGAGTTTGCCGACCACTGCGTTAAATGAACGGTGTTGGTACATATTTATTCTACATATAGTTTTGGTCATGGACTATATAAAATATTCCATAGTTAACATAACTAGAGACATATTCAAGAAATGTTTATGGGATGCTACTGAATATTTCCACTGTTGTTAAAATTAAAAAGCAGTTTAAAATGACAAATATTACTTTCAAGGTGACTATTTCAAAGCCATGATGACTATAGCAAGGAATATAACAAGAATAATATCTACAGGATGCTTTCATCGAAGTAATGTATATAAGCATTGGAACCTGTAGCTATAATAGTAAATTAAGGTGGGAGGGAGGAAAGAGATCAACCAAAGAACTTATATGCATATATGCGCAAAACATGGACACTGACAATAGCATGCTGAAGGTCTGCAGAGGGATAGGTGTGGGGAAGACGTGGTCAATAGGAGAGGAAGAAGAGAAAAATGTGTAATACTTTCAATAGTAAATATAAATTTTAAGAAGTATTAAATTAAAATTTACAAGTCTGTCATGGAAGACCAGAGCTCTGAAAGCTGTAAAATTTTACATAACATGAAGTCTTCCTCAGCACCTTGATTGAAAATTAAAGACTTAGTAGAGTATGACTTTGAATAAATGAGGGTATCCTGCACATGGAAAGACCCCCAGAAGCAAAAGTAGACACGGCAGCATACAGAAGTCTTTTCAATAAAAGTAGTTATTTGATCTGACAGGAACAGAGGGTAGGTCAAGAAGTTAAAGCTCAATAGTGAGCCTAGTGCAACCAGATGAAGGACCTTAACGGAGGGGTTAATTTGTTCATATAAAACACAGCAGGTCTAAATAACGGCACAATACAGATTTTCGTTCTTTTATAAACACTGTCTAAAGTTGTTCCCCAGAGCAAAAGTGGAAAATACCTAGAAAATTTTGATACCTAGAAAAAATACCTAGAAAAAATGATATGTCCATTTATATTCCAAACCCCAATTTTAAAAAATGATTATAATAAGAAGTGGCACTTATTACAAACAATAGGTTATTTAGACAGTAAGACTGTTTGATATATAAAAATAAACACAAAATTTCTAAGTCTTCTTTGGGTAGAAATAGAAAGTTGTAGAAATTTAGGTACTATTTTCTTTTTTTCTTTTTTTTTTTTTAATATATTTTATTGATTTTTTACAGAGAGGAAGAGAGAGGGATAGAGAGTTAGAAACATCGATGAGAGAGAATCATCGATCAGCTGCCTCTTGCACACCCCCTACTGGGGATGTGCCTGCAACCAAGGTACATGCCCTTGACCGGAATCGAACCTGGGACCTTTCAGTCCGCAGGCTGACGCTCTATCCACTGAGCCAAACCGGTTTTGGCGAGGTACTATTTTCAAATAAGTCTCAAACTAAAGCAGAAAAGGAGAAATCATTCATTTTACCCTTTAGTAGAAAACTAAAATATCAAAGACCCATCTTAAAATGTTGTAGGACCATCACATGCTTTTACAGAGCTATCTCAGAGGTGTCTCAAGTCTTCCAGAATGCTTGCTGAGTACTTGGTGAACTTCACCATAGGACTGCAGACTTTTTGAGGGCAGGGCTTTTACATGGGTCACTAGTATATACAGTACTAACTTAGAGACCTGGGAATATGGTGCTCAGCAATTGTTTATTAAATTGAATCAAATTATTCATGCACTGCTGAGAAATAAAAGAAAATTTCCTCAATGTAGCATGACACCTTACCTAGAAATAAGAGTCAGACAATCGAGCCTTTGCCTGATATATAGTTTGATTTCTAGATTTCACAAATAGATCAAGCAGTTAAATTATGAGACTATCCAGAATGAAGCCATTTTATCTGTGACTCTCTGCCTTACCTTTTCCACATCTCCCAGGCCCTCGGTGTCTAGAAGGACCAGAGTGCAATCAGGCTTATAGGGGTGAGGCACACACCACATCCAGATGCCCTTGGTTTGAGACTGCACCGTAGAGCCCAGAGGGAAACCTATAAAGGAAGGGGAGACCCAACCCACAGTGACAACAGACAATCAAAGTAGACAAGGGACTACAAACTCAGATGTTTTTGGAATGGAAGTACCCCAGAATATAAGATGGTGCTTTTTCTATTTTGTAAGAATGCTTTACTTTGTGTGTCATCTATTTGAAGGAGGAGATGAACGTTAACTGTGAAAATGACACCCAACAAGAGCTCAAAATGGAGGTGAAGTACATCCATGAATCAGACATAATAAAGGTCACTGAATACTATATAAGAGCATTTTAAAGAATGGTCCAGTAAAGGCCAAATAGAAGTGGATAGAAGAGAGACGTCTAAAGAAAAAGAAATTCAGAGATTATTTTTCCAATCAAAGTGATAAAAATAAAAATGGCAAATGGTGTGGGAGAGGTTGTTAACCACAATGGGATGTGAACAAACAAAAATATTTAAGCATTATGATAGATATGCAATTATCTTTACATATTCATGGGAAAAGCAAAATTCTATAGAGAAAGCAATACATGTTATGAGCAATAGATGAGGCACAATTTCAAGACCCCAGTGTTGGCACAGGTAAAAGAAGGAGTCTATGCATTACTAGGAGAGATTTTCCTTAACAGAAGTAAAACTATAAGTATGGTAATATAATAGATTAAGGTAATAATTTAGTGATGAGAATTAGACTTAGAAGTTTGGTTTATTGAGAAGAGTTTAGTTCTTTCTTCATGTAACCAATGAAGAAAACTAATAAGCTGTGATTTAGTTAGAGTAAAAACAATTGGCCCTGGCCTGAGATAACACTCATTAAGGTCATAATTTATTAGTAAGAATTAGAATTAGTAGATTGTTTTATTGAAAGAAATTTAGCTCTTTCTTCATGTGACTAGTGAAGAAAACTAAGAAACTGTGATATAGCTAGAGTCAAAGAATTGTCCTCTGCCTGAGACAACACTCACCGTGATTCTGTCCTGCAAGCCGATTCATCAAGTAGGATTTGCCTGTACGATACAATCCTGCAATGGCCACGACCACCACTGGCTGAGAAATCTGGTCAAGAATCTCTAAAGCTTTCTGATTCACTGAGAGATGCTCATTATTGTTTTCTACCAGACAAATGGGGGCCATCATGTTGGGTCTAGATGCCATGGCAACCTGCCAACCTAGAAGAACATCCCAGTAGAAATAAGATTACAATGCTATTCTCTGAGGCAGAGTTAAAGCACCCATCATCTTAGAACAATATGAGTGTTCTACTTTGTTCTTGTCATAGTAAGCATAAGCCAGGACCTGCAGTGAAAAATTCGTCTAGTTTTGGTTCTATACTTGCAGTGAATCTCTGCAAGGGCCAAAGTGTTCCCAATGCCATGAGGACCTCAGATTGAATGTTCTTTCTGGCGCTGGGCAGCCACGTCTTGTAATGCAGTCGAGTGGCTCTACCCAATGCCAGGATCACCACTGAGAAGGAAAGCCATCACCTCATGTGAACATGCTATCCCTAAACTTAAGGTTTAACCAGCTGCTAAGAGGATCCTGAGAAAGGACCTGCCTGAGACCGGAGTGACCTGGGGGCACAGCCAATAAATTTTAAGACATAGGTTTCATGCATTTCTCTGTCTCATTTTCCTCATTGTTGAGAACAGCTATAGAACTAGTGGTGAATATGACTAGTATTCACCACAATCTGAGGTTTTAGCCTGACAATTTGGTTTGACATATGACAGACCAATAAAATGTACAAGTAATATCTATTTATGATACTGAAGGGACTGAAGGAATTTGGGGTTCCAGAAAGAAGCAGCTTTTGATTTTTCTCCTTTTTTAGAAGTCTTCAAAATTATTTTGGCCACAATGCTTACCAGTCATTCCCTGTTTAGAGAAACTGAGTCATGTGTTATTTATTTTGTTTTTCAAAATGAAGTGTGCACCAAAATTTAAAAGTAGATTGATGTTATAAGCCAATAAAAAGTATATATTAATAAAACTGTCAATAAAGAATAACAAGTAGTCCTCCCAATTTTTGCATCCTCCATGTCATGTTAAAAATAGCCTTGTGATTGAAAAAAATCAACAACTATGTAAGACTATAGAGGAAATAGAGAATGACATAGCTATAATAATAATAATAATAATAATAATAATAATAATAATAAAAACTATGGGAAGTTTGAACAGTAGACTAGAAGAAGTGGAGAACTGAATTCGTGAATTAGAAGACAGGACAGCAAAACACACCCAAACTGAACTACAATTGGAGAAAAAAATTAAAAGACAGGAGGAGAGCCTAAAAGGAGTTTTGGGACAACATGTAATGAAGCAACATATAAATAATAGGGGTGCCAGAACAAGAAGAAGAGGAACAAGGATTAGAAAAATTATTTGAAGTAATAATGTCAGAAAACTTCCCTGATTTAGGGAAGAAAAAGGTCACACAAGCACAGAGAGTCCCAAACAAGATGTATCCGAAAAGACCCACACCAAGACTCATCGTAATTATGATGGCAAATGATCAGGACAATGAGAGAATCTTAAAGGCTGCAAGAGAGAGACAGAAAGTTACATACAAGGAATCTCCCATTAGATTATCAAATGATTTCTCAACAGAAACACATCAGGCCAGAAAGGAATGGAAGGAAGTTTACAAAGTGATGCAAAGCAAGGGACTGAATCCAAGAATACTCTATCCAGCAAGGTTATCATTCAAAATTGAAGAGGAAATAGGGAGCTTCACAAACAAAAACAAAAAAAAATAAAGGGCTAAGAGAGTTTATCACTACCAAACCAGCAATGCAAGAAATGCCAAAGGGACTGGTGTAAAAAGAAGAAATAAAAACGGAAGAAGAAACACAAGCACAAAAAATAAAAATGGTTACAATCAAGTACCTATCAATAACGACTTTAAACATAAATGGACTAAGTGCTCCAATCAAAAGACATCAGTGGCTGAATGGATAAAAAATACATGACCCATATATATGCTATCTGCAAGATACCCACCTCAGAACAAGAGACTCACACAGACTGAAAGTGAAGGGATGAAAAAATATCTTTCAGGCAAATGGAAATGAGAAAAAAGCTGGGGTAGCAATACTTATATCTTACAAAATGAAGGCCATAACAAGAGATAGGGAAGGCCACTTCATAATACTAAAGGGATCAATACGACAAGAGGATAAAACCCTGGTAAATATATATACACCCAATGCAGTAGCACCCAAATACATAAAAAAAAAAAACCTCCTGGAAGATATCAAGGGAGAGATCAACAACAATACAATCATAGTAGGGGATCTTAATACCCCACTGACATCACTGGAAAAATCCTCTAGACAAAAAAAATAGCAAAAAAAAAAAAAAATCAACCCTAAATGACTCACTAGATCAGGTGGACTTAATTGACATCTTCAGAACATTTTACCCCAAAACCACGAAATATACATTCTTCTCAAGTGCACATGGGACATTTTCAAAAATAGACCACATATTGGGTCACAGGCAAAGTCTCTCCAAATTTAAGAAGATTGAAATCATATCAATCATCTTCTCAGGCCACAATGGCATAATATTAGAAATAAACAACAATAAAAACAATAAAAAAATTCAAACACTTGGAGCTCAATAGCATGCTATTAAACAATGATTGGGTTACCAAAGAGACTAAAGAAGAAATAAAAAATACCCTGGAAACAACTGCCAATGAAAACACAACAATCTAAAATCTATGGACACAGTGAAAGCAGTCATGGAGAGGGAAGTTCATAGCTCTACAGGCCTATTTCAAAAAAACAGGAAAAAAATGGTAATAAATTATCTAACTATACAACTTAAAGAAATAAATGACATAGAGACCAAAAAAAAAAAAAAAAGATCAATGAAACCAAGAGCTGGTTCTTTGAAAGAATAAACAAGATTGATGAACCTCTAGCCAGGCTCACCAAGAAGCAAAGAGAGAGAACCAAAAAAAACAAAAAACAAATCAGAAATGAAAGAGGCAAAATAACAACATATGCCACAAAAATACAAAGGATTACAAAAAAAAAAAAATACTATAAACAACTCTATTCCAACAGACTAGACAACCTAGAGGAAATGGAGATATTCCTAGAAAAATACAACCTTCCAAAACTCAATCAGGAAGAATCTAAACAGCTCAATAGGCCAATAACTATGGAGGAAATTGAAGCAGTCATCAAAAAGCTTCCAGCAAACAAAAGACCTGGGCCAGATGACTTTACAGGGGAGTTTTACCAAACATTCAAAGAAGAACTAAAATCTATCTTCCTCAGACTATTCCAAAAAATTCAAGAGTAAGGAACACTTCCAAGCTCCTTCTATGAAGACAGCATTACCCTAATACCAAAACCGTATAAAGACAACACAAAGAAAGAGAATTGCAGGCCAATATCCCTCATGAACATAGATGCCAAAATCCTCAACAAATTTCTAGCAAACTGGATCCAGCATTACATCAGAAATATCATACACCAAGTAGGATTTATCCCAGGGATGCAAGGATGGTACAATATCTGAAAATCAATAAACATGATACATCACATAAACAAATTGAGAGATAAAAATCATATAATCATATCAATTGATGCAGAAAAAGCATTTGAAAAATCCAACACCATTTCTTGATCAAAAACCTGTTGTGGGGTCGAACCCTGGAGTCAAAAATAAGACCACAAGCTCCCAGGTCCTTCTCACTCCTCCTTGCTCCCTCTCCTCCCCCACTTTTCTGTTGCTAGTTTACAGAAGTTAAAAAAAAAAAAAGCTGAGAAACTTTTTTTCATTCTTAAAAAGGAAGCAGCAAAACAACTGAACCTAAAAACAATAACTGATGTAATTTTTGGTTGGGTCTAAACATTTGGAAACTGCAGAATAAAAACCCAGCTTAGACCTTATAGTTATTTTTAATAGTTGATTAAAATATGTGAGAATGAAGTATTTCATCTAAATACCACTTTATAGAATCTTTGGAATACTAAATACAGTGAATGCAATAAAGAATGTTTTAATGTTTAAATTGTATGTGAAGGATCATCTTCCCTCTGTTTTTTCAATGTCCCACAGACATCAGGGAAATGTCTGAGATGGGGAGGGGAAGATGGGGGAAGTGACAGGAAAGGGCAGGTTTGGTTCCTCAGTCAGAGAAAGGACTTCAGCCCCTTCAAGCAGGTGATGTAGGGTGCACCCCTCCTTCTCCCAGGCAGGGCTCTTGGTGCAGCCTGGGAGGGTGCCCAAGAGGGAGTAGCCCATCCCAGGAACAAGCTGTGCCCGCTGCCACTTTGCAGCAGCCTTCCATCCAAACAGAGGGGCTGAGCTGCCTCCAGCTTATAGCCCTGCAGGTCACCCCTCTTCTGCCCCCACCATCGGCCAGCTGCCTCCAGGGCTGACATGGGAGGAGCCTTTGCCTCCAGAGCCAGGTGTGCTGCAATGGCGTATACATTGTTATTGTTGATGTTAGTTAATGAACATGCACATGGAAATCCAAATCTATGAGCCAACTTACCTGTTTCCTGAGTTGCAGACAGCAGATAAGTTCTCTCTTCTCACCTTGCTCTTCCCCTGTCTGGCTCCCCAGGGTGCTCACAGCTCTCTTTAGAAACTGAAAATCAAGCCTGATGTTACAGAGAAGCAGTTTCAGTGTGGTTGAGAAGAACCGAAACTGAAAGGAAACATCCTTATCTGGGAAGTTAAGTGTTGGACTTTCACCCCTCTCCCCTGCACCTGAAGGCATAGATGGGCCAGGGTGGGAGGACATGTTTCGCTCACACCTAGCTCAGAAATCCCAGGCTGGAACCTCCTCCTCAAGGGGTTTGTGTTCTCTGACCCCACAGTGAACACAGAGCTTCAGGGCTGAATGTGAGCCAGTAACTGCAGGCTGACAGGTCTGCCTCCTGTCTCTCAGAGGTACTTTGGAAAGACAATGGAGGTTTTTCTTATTGTTGTTGTTGTTGTTTTAATTTTATGCTAAGACTGCCTTTTAATTTCTCCCTTTTTGAAAAACTTTTATTTTTTAATTTATCCTTCTTCATTATCAATGACTGTGCACATAAAACTCTCGTTTTTCCAAACAAGAGATAATCACTAGTATTTTGTAGCATATTTTCCCACTTACTGTTGTGTGTTGTTTTTCTTTGTGGTGGCTCTGTGCGGGATAGTAAGGGTCCTGAATTTATATTTTTGAGTGTTTAGTTCAATGAAAAAACGTAAAAATACAAACTCAAAAGTGAACATTCATAATGAACAAAGAAATCATAACCATCAACAAGTTTTTAAAAGTTGACAAATGCCACAAATATTGTCTGTTTTCTGGTTTTATTGTTTATTAAGTTTATTCCCCATATTTGCATTTTTATCTGAATAATAATTCAGAAAAAAATATGTAATTGTACAGGATTCCACTCTATTAGACTATTTTAAAAAAAAAACCTGCCCCCCCGCTAAAAATAATATCTGGGTCTCAGTTGTATTTCAGCTCCAGGCCCAGAAAAGCAGCAAAACTAGACAAGTGATGCTGTTGCAGCCTCAGGACCAGCTTTTACCTCTCAAGTCACTCACAGGACCAATTTTGAGCCTTCCCAGCCCAGTCTCTTGGGGAAATCATGCTGCTGCGACCCCTCATCCAGCCCACTTACTATCAAAGTCCATTCCCCTATAATATCGATATTCCACCTCAACAGGAAGTAATGATAGAAGATATGACCTTTAACACTATTCCATAAAACAAAAAGGCTGGAATGTTAGGTTTGATCGAGCAATTGAATTGATACCCCTCAGGAACTGGTTTTTCAGGTCATTTCACGATGGACATTCCCTTTGCTGAAGGCCATATTTCACTTGAGGTGACCACATTCCATTATCTCCCCTCCAGGTATGCATAAAGAAGTCTCTGCCCAGAAAAAAGCCCACCAAAAGTCCTTTAAAAGCTGACTCCCGTCACTGGGTGCTGGAGCCATACAGGCTCAGCCACCTGGTGTGGGGATGATCCAATAAATTTGTAATCCCTCACCACTCTGGCCTCGTGCATTCCTCCTTTGGCGACCTACCAGTATAAATAAGCTCAAAGTTTCCTGAGCGAGACCCACAAGTAACTTATTGTAATTCTACTCATACTCCATGTGCACATCGGGCCACCTAGATGCAAGAGCAGCTAACAAGATCTAATTTCTACCGTGGTAGCCATGAGATCATCTTTAAAAATAGAATCATACAATATTTAGAGCTGAAAATTCTGTCATATCTCTAAAACTATATGCACCAATATAGAGATAGCTTTAAAAGACCTTTATTCTAACTTGGCAGTTTTTAGAGTTGAACAAACATAAGCTGGGTTAGTATTGTAACCCTGTATTTACTGAGACACAGAGATTGATGCTAGGTGAGTATTAGGCAACAAATCAACTCAAAGATAGAGAGTTCTTTCTTATCAACTGGATCCAAGAGCCTCCCCTTCCATTATCTCTCTTTTTTCTTCATTGTTATTCTTCTTATTTATTTCGGGAGGCTACAATATTAAAATGTGAATGTAGACTTTAAAGAATATAGGTCTAGATAATTATTTTAGTCTTCAACTTAATGTTTTTTATTATTATTTTGGTATTATTTATCATATTTTAATGTTTATTAACTTATTTTTAATTTATTATTTTTATTATCATTGAAGAAAAATACATTTGGAGTCTTTTCCAAGCTTCCATGGTGGGAAATTAATTGCAAGAAAAAGTATCTTTGGGAAGATTGTGTTTTCCAGCATGATGGCAACGATGGATGTGGCCTGAGCGGCACCCACAGCACACCGGCAAGAAGTGCTTTGAAATGAAAAAGTGGGATGCGGTAGCCCTCTGGGCCTGGGATACTGTGGTTGATAACTGTGCCATCTGCAGGGACCAACCACATTGTGGATCTTTATAGATTGCAGGCTCACCAGGCATCTGCCTCTTCTGAAGACTGCACCCATGCGTGGGGAGTCTGTAATCATGCTTTTCACCTCCACTACATCTCTCTGGGCTCAAAACATGGCACGTGCATCCGCTGGACAACAGAGAGGGAATTCCAGAAGTATGGGCACTAGCAAAAAAATATTCTTCCATCAAGCTCAATTGTGTTATTATTCATTTAATGACTTGCCCTCATATTACTTAATTGTAAGTTAGATAGAACAGGGTCTTTTCTGCTTTGCCTTTTCAGTTTTCTATTCCTGCAGTCTATTGTATTCTGTGTCAAATAAAAATCAGTTGAATTCTATTTAAAAAGCATATTTAAAAATATATAATTATAAGTTACAAAAGTGTAATACTAGTAAAGGAAGAATTATTCAAGTGAGTTCTTATACTGATGAAGTTTAATAAGATTTGATTGAACTGAAATGAAAATTTTGCTTGTTCTATTATTTTAACTCGAGAAAAAATAACCAACCATCTTGTTGTTGAAAGTGTGTTTATTTGACACCAAGTGTACTCAGCTTGGTGGACTAGTGGAAATTCTTATATAAGGAAGGTCTCATTTTTTTAATCTTTTATTGTTGAGAGTATTACAATGTCCCCCTTCCCCCCGCCATTGTCCCCCTCCACTTGGTTCCTGCCCCACCTCAGGCCTTCAACACCCTATTGTCTGTGTCGCTATAAGATCTTTGGTTAATCTCTTCCCAAACCCCTTCACCCCTTCCCTTGAGAAGATTGCAAATAGACAAACTTAGTCTATTTTACTTTAGGCAAAAATAAATATAGCTCAAATATAATGTCTGCACTATAAAACTGTATGCAGATACAAAACTGTAATAGATATGTGAAACAATAAATATTGACTTGTAAAACATCATAATAATGTACACTGGCATTAAAAAAGGAGCAGATAAAATGAACGTAAAATAATTCCCAAAGAGTCTGGATATAGATCAAGTATTATAAGGTCCTTGAATTGTTTTGAGGAGACTAAGGTGAGTAATTTTGGGTTTCATGATTTAAGTCTGAAGATTGCCATTTATAATGTAATCAGTTCAAGAACAGAGAAAGTTTTCAATTTCTATACTAGGAGAAATGAAAATTATTTTCATACATCTCAGTAAGTAAAAATGAAAAAAGTCAAGTAAAGTTAGAAAATATTTTGAAAACATGATTTTCCACTTAGCCTAATGTATGAATGTAGAACCCTACACCCAACAATAATACAATATGCTTTTTTATAAAGCACACTAAGAAACGTCACATGAATTTTACCTGTACCAAACCACAAGGCAGGATTAGTTGTCTTATGTCAGATTCGCTAGATGCAGAGCCTTGGTGATGGGTTTGTGTTCATGTGATTTATTGAGGGTGTGCTTTCAATAGAAGGGGTCTAAGGGAAGCAGGAGAGGGCAAGAAAATAGAAATGAAAAGAGGCTATGGTTGCAGGCAAAAAATGGCTTCAAGCTGATCCACTGAGATCTCTGTAGCACAAATAGCATGAGAGTTTGCCCCTCCTTGAAGCAAAGTGCTAGACATTTGTACCCCATCAGGCACTGTCTGGGGGCCATCCATCTTGATCATATCAGATATGCTGTTAAGGGAAATTCTCCAAAGAAAAGACCAGCTGTGAGCTTTTTAGCAATGCACATCCACAGCAATAGAAGGATGGATGCAAAGCCTTGTAAGATGATCAAACTGAGGCAGTAGCAGCAAACAGCTGCATAGTATTTCATAGTGTAAATGTTCCTAAAAGGTATTTTATAAAAGGTATTTTACCCATTCATCTACTGACAGGCATTGGGCTGTTTCCAAATCATAGCTATTGTAAATAACACGGCTATGAATATAGGGGTGCATATATTCTTTCTGAATGGTGTTTTGGGGGTTTTAGGACATATTCCCAGGAGTGGGTCACTGGGTCAAATGAAAGTTCCATTTTTAATTTTTTGAGGAAACTCCATACTGTTTTCCATTGTGGCTGCACCAATCTGCATTCCCACCAGCAGTGAACTAGGGTTCCCTTTTCTCCACATCCTCATCAGCACTTGTAGTTTGTTTATTTTTTATGATAGCCATCCTGAGAGTTGTGAGGTGATATCTCATTGTGGTTTTAATTAAACTTTCTCTTACAAAGCAATTGGGCACTTTTTGTTGCTGAGGTTTCTGCTGACACATCCTTGTGTTCTCCCCTCTTCTCCAACAGACATGAATAAATTTTTAAAACACATTCATTTACCTCTCTATCAAGAACTGGAGGCCAGTCCTGGCCAGTATGGCTCAGTTTGTTGGAGCAACGTCCCATGCTTGGGTTTGAGCCCAGGTTTGGAATGGTTTTTTCTCACATCAATGTTTCTCTCTCCCTCTCCCTTCCTCTTTCTCTCAATAATTTTTAAAAGATAACTGGAGGTCAAATGTTAAAATAATAAACCTTCTTTTTATCTTTTTATAATATGGTATCCCAATATCTATTCTGCTATAAGAAAGAAGGAGGCTGTGTGTGAACAACTCTAAGAGTGCAAATAGTGCCCAGACACTTTTGTTTTGGAAACTACGGTAAATTGAACCACAGGAAAATAGGTGCATGCAGTGTAAATTAAATTCCTCATAGCACTCTGGAGTTTTAGTCAAGTTCCCAAACAAGCAGTAGTTGCACTTCCATGAATTTTTTGACCTATGAAATGCAAGTGGACCCCAGTGGATGAATGTGGAGTCCAAAGAGAATGTGCAAAGCACCTTAGGGAGAGAGCTTTAATTGTCTGAACACTTTTACAAACTCTGATATGGGTTTACATCGTCAAAACCAGGCTCAAGGATTGTTCCTACACAAAGGCAGCTGATGTTTTAGAAATGAGCTGTGATAAAAGTAGCTCTTCACTGCTTTCAGTTTCAATATGAATTATGTTTCCAGGAAATGCCATTTTCAGTGGCCTCAAATAACCTAAGAGATTGTTTTTCTGGCTGGAAAGCCTTTAGATTAGATCATTTTAACACCTACTTATTGTTCACCTTAAACTCATACAGTGTTATATATATATGTCAATTATGCCACGGCTGACCAGCAGACCCTGAGCAGTGGATGAACAGATTACTCTGACACAGGTTTCTGTGAAAAAGAGGCTAAGGGACTGTTTTACTTTAGAAGTAAAAGCATTCTTGTTTGCCTGCCTCGTTGGCTTTTTATTGTAACAACAGCTTGAACTCAAATTAACCTCTATATATAATCAGCAGGGAAAGTCTCCTTGAGAAAGCACATGCTTCTACAAGGTCGGGTCTTTAAAGACTAAACAGAGATTCTAGCAAAACACCGTTGGGTATCGGGCTTGTTTGGAAAAGTCAAGGTAGGGGCTGCTGCTTTCAGCAAGGTCCCTTCAGAGGCCCCCGACCTTTTGGAGAATCCTCCTTACAGACATTCTAACCTAGTCCCGTGCTTTCCCACATCTCCCCCTTTTTGTTTTGCTGGCTGCAGAAGACAGAAGGAGGCAGTGAACTTTCTGCTTTGGAAGGTCGGGGTCTGCAAAGCACATTCACTGCTCAAACAAAGAGAATTACAATGACTGCAATGGTTAGCCGATCTGGTACCAATTGATTTTAGGAAACTATGTGGTGGGGTCTATCCACTCCAAATGCCCCTTTACCATATTACAAGCAGTTGTCTGCTTTTCATGTTTATTGATAGCAAGTAAGGTCTCTCTAATTTGCCTTTGCAACATGTTTACTTCTTCAGTAAGGTTATCATGAAAGACTCCCCATAGATGCTTTTTAACATCAATCTAATGTTGGTGACTACTGTTCCATTTTATTTTATTTTTAATATATTTTTATTGATTTTAGAAAGGAAGGGAGAGAGAGGGAGAGATAGAAACATCAATGATAAGAGAGAATCATTGATCAGTTGCCTCCTGCATGCCTGCTACTGGGATCAAGCCCGCAACCAGGCATGTGCCCTTGACCAGAATCAAAAATTCTGGGATCCTTCAGTCCACAGGCCAATGCTCTATTCACCAAGCCAAACCAGCTAGGGCTACTATTCCATTTTAAAGGGGTGATACATATGTATTTATGCTCCCAATTGCAATTAAGCCTGTATGCTATAGTGTCCTATCTTTCCCCAGATATTCTATGGCTGCCTCTATTGCCTGTAGTCTAGCTAATATTTTGAATGATTTAGGAAAAGGCTCAGAGCTTAGTTGGGAGATAAGAAATATGCAGTGCTATCAGTACCAGGTATAATGGATACAAGGAGTGACATATTTAACTAGTTTTCAGGATAAGAAAAACATCCTGGAGAAAGCTATAATTATGGGATCAATGTGCTCTAGTAGTTAAGGTGTGTGAGGTTGATGGTCTTGAAAGTAGGAAATGTGAAAATATGGTTTCATTAAAATAACATATTTAAATAATCTCCAAAAAACACTTCAGTTTCACCATATAAATTAAGGTTTTAGTACAAATCTCTGGGTTTTAGAGATGAATTCATCCCTTCTATAAATTCATGAGCTAGACCCACCAAAAGCATTTTATATAAGATAATTTTAGGTAGTTTGTCTTTACTGTGTTAGTTGCAGTCAATCTTGTGTCCTTATTTGTATTTTTCAGAGTCTAAAGTAAAATTAGGAGGGGTGGATCTTTGGCTTTTATTACCCCAAAAGGAGTAGAGGCAGGAATTAGATCATCTCAATTATAATATTAACTAGGGGCCCGGTGCACGAAATTTGTGCACTGGGGGTTGGGTGTCCCTCAGCCCAACCTGCCCCCTCTCACATACTGGGAGCCCTCAGGGGATGTCCTACTGACAGCTTAGGCCTGCGCCCCACAGGGAGCGTACCTAAGCCGCAGTATGGCCTCCCTTTGTGGGAGGCAACCGGGCTGGTCAGGGGAAGGCACCAGCCCCATCACCCCACTGCTGCAGCCACTGTCAGTCACCACAGCCACCAAGGTGTTTTCATCAACACGGACTCCAGTCCCTTCACCAAGAAAAAATGACAACTTTCTTTAGGCATTTTCAAGATGTGTCTTTCATAGGATATGGATTTCTTTATTTATTTTTTATCCTCACCTGAGGGTATGTTTCCATTGACTTTTAGAGAATGTGGAAGAGAAAGGGAAAGACAGAGAGAAACACTTTGATTGGTTGCCTCCTGCATGAGCCCTGATCTGGGCCCTGGCCAGGGAGGAGCCTGCAACCTAGGTACATGCCCTTGATCAGAATCAAATCCAGACCCTGCTGTCTGCAGGCTGAGGCATTATCCACTGAGTCAAACCAGCTAGGGCAGGATATGACATTTCTTAGCCTTCCAGCAGCGGACCTTCATTTTTTTCTCCAGAAGTGTGGTGGAAAAACCCTAGATCACCTTTTTGGATTCTTATTACCCAAGTTACTAAGAATATTACCAGTGGCATACAGGAAGCTTAGCCAATATGCAGTCAGAAAAGGTGTTTCCTCTATAGTTCACACCAATCACGGGCTGTGCCCTGCCCAGGCCTAAAGCCTCTGGCCAAAGCTTTAGGCCTGGGCAGGCCTCCCCAGCTCCCTCTGATCACCGGCTCAGCCCCTGCCCAGGCCTGCCCAGACCGAAAGCCTCTTGGGCAGGAGCGGACCCCCAGCTCCCTACAATCAATCAAGGGGGTCCGCTCCTGCCCAGGCCGAAAACAGACCCCCAGCTCCCTGCCCAGGTGATCAACCGCAGGGGGTCCGCTGGTGTACCAGGTCGAAGAAACCCCCAGCTCCCTGCAATCAATGGCAGGGGGTCCGCTCGTGCACCAGGCCAAAAGCTTCTGGTGGAGGCTTTTTGCCTGGAGCCGGAGCGGACACCCAGCTCCCCACTTTAGATGGCAGGGGGTCCGCTCGCCACGCCCACCATCCAATGAGAGTGAAGAGCTGGGTGTCCACCACGCCCACCATCCATCCAAAGCGGGGAGCTGGGTGTCCGCTCTGGCAGAGGCTTTCGGTCTGGTGCCAGAGCGGACCCCAGCTCCCTGCAATCCGTCGCAGGGGGTCAGCTCAGGCGCCTATGTATGCAAATTAACCGCCATCTTGGTCAGGTTTATTTGCATACTCGCTCTGATTGGATGGTGGGCGTGGCTTGGCTGGTGGGCATAGCGAAGGTGCGATCAATTTGCATATTACTGTTTTATTAGGTAGGATTTTTCATTAAATTTATTGGGGTGACACTGGTTAACAAATTTATACAGGTTTCAGGTGTACAATTCTACAGCACATTACCTGCACACTATATTGTGTGTTTACCACCCAAAGTCAAGTCTCTGTCCATCACCATTTATCCCCCCTATACCCTCCCCCAACTTCTCCCATGCCCTTTCCACAGCAGTCACCACACTGTTGCCCTGTCCATGAATTCCTTCTCTTTTTTCTTTTTTGCTCAATACTTCCCCCTCCACAACCCAAGGCCTCATCCGCCTCCAAGAGTTGTCAGCCTGCTCTCTATCTATAAGTCTGCCTCTATGTTGCTTGTTGGTTCTTTTGGTTCATTAGATTTCACATATGAGTGAAATCATATGATACTTGTCTTTCTCTGAATGGCTGATTTCACTCAGCACAATTCAAGTTAAAATTACTAAGTAATAATTTCACTGTAATGCCAAGATGGTCTACTGATTGCTAACAGATTGTAGCTTACATAAACCTTCTTCTTTTTAGCTAATTATATTTTTATAGATGCCAAAGTATAACTGTAAACTGATAGCTGCAGAAATACTTGCTGTCCTTACAACTCTAGGGTTTTTAGCAGTGTCCAATTCTATGGCATAGTCACTTACGATTTATCCTAAATGCTATGTTCAGCCTCATTATCTATTCCTACCACACACATAAGCACTACTTCAATCTAATAAAATAACATATAATACCTTTATATGAACACATTCTCTCACAATTCTGATTGGCTTCTGTAGATTCTTCCACCAGCCTGGTTCTCTTCTCTTCAGAATTCCACATTCTTCCCATTCTTTAGAGTAAAGCCCAGCTACTTTCAACCTAATGGGATTGTTTCTCACTCAGACATAATCCCTTCTTGCCCTGAAATCACAGAGTAATTTTTCAGGGTTTTGCATTCCCCCTTTGTCTTTTATGTTATATCATTGGGTTGCACTCGTGGCAGAGCTGGTCACCTTGGATGTATTTACATGTTGCCATGTATATTTGCACCTCCAGCATGTCATCTCTGGAGGTCAAAGATTTCCCTGTGAAACTTTATATCCACAAAATTAAATGTGGTATCTGGCATTTTTATTAGATGAACAATGAGAAGTTGGTGAATTTACTTGACTAGCATTTGTGTCCCAAATAAGCCCATGGTCAAGAAAAAGTGGAAAATAAATCATTGCCACTTCTTATTGCATACTTCTATGTTCTTGGGACTATTTTAAACATTTTACAAACATTTACAATGTCATTTACTTCTTTTAGTAGCTAAGGAACTTGGGCCATGAGCGATGTCAATGTGAATCCCCAAAATGATGTTTTAATTTATCACTGTCTTCACAATGTATATTATTTGCCCTACTGCTCAGTTATAGTAGAGCTGACATAGTGCATGAGCAACTGAATGGATGAATAAATTGAAGACACCTCAGTCTCCTTCTGTGCACTTTCTTGGGCGACTCAAAAAATGACTCGTGGATCTTTGCCCTGGCTGTGCTTCTGAGCAGCATGTTCGTCTACAACAGCATGAGCAAGCACCATCAACCACCAGGCCCTGGAGCAGCTGCAGTATCCTTCCAGGAACCAAACCACCATGTGTCATGGAGGCTATGTGAATGTAACTGAGACTATTTTTGTTGTTGTTTTCTCATGTCAATAATCATGATTGAAGAGAAAGGGACACAGGGTGAATGGAAACGTTCATAAAAATTATTTCCGTGTAAGCTCTGCAAATTTTGGTGTGGAGCACTTCTCATTGCTTAGCTAAGATCCCAGCTATGTGACTGAACTAACAAAGCTAATCCAGGCAAAATCCTCTCCCATCTCTGCTGAAGTAGATGACTCAGCCGAGTTTGTGTGTTTCTTTCCAGACTTTGTTTGGGTGGTACAGGATTTCATTCTGGAGCTGATGTTAGATGGACGCACCATCACTGAAGATGAGTACTTGGAGAATGCCTTGAAGTTGGTTCCAAGTATCAGAGGATGATCTAGGTGGTGGAGGATAAAACATTTGACTCTTACTTTAGAACTCACATTATATTTCTGACCAGTGGACTATAATATAAAGTTCTATACAGCAATCTCTGACCTTCAGTGATGATTTGCTGGGGTTTAAACACACATGGCAACATGTAAGTGCATCGAGGTGATCAATTCTGCCAGAAAGGAAACCCAATGCTGGATATGATCAACTGAGCCCTGTCATTTGGCACTTAAGGTCAATTTTTATTTTTTATTGTTTTGAAGCCCATGCCAATGGTGACATGAGTATGGCATGTGGGTATGGGTTTCAATTGTTATTAATACTGAAAAAACGCAAGTGGTCAGAATTTAAGCTGGCTGAGGAAATGGAATATCCAACATCATATCAAAAACTTTAGAAAAATTGACACCGTGAAAAATATTTGAGGATAACAACCAGTGCTAAGACATTCTGCAGCTCAAATATTTGTGTTCTGATGAAGTTTAGAGCTCCTCTGCATCTATTTGGAGAAAAATGCCCATCTCTATGGAAGATGGTTAACACAGGATCATAAAGATATCAAATGACTTATTTTTTAAACATATTTCATGTTATCTATCTTAATAGCATCCAAAATGAACATATTCTTCCAGTAAGACTGTCAAATCATTCATTATTGCTCTCTTATAACATCGGTCTCTTCATTCTACAGACTGTTATCATGTTAATAAAGTAAATTAATTACACAGAATAGATTTAGCAGAGATAAAAATGGGTGGTACCCGGAAGTATGTCCATTTTTGCTTATTTAGTATTTTATTTATTTATTCAAGAATCATTTATGGAACAGCTGACATATGCCCAGAATTACTCAGTGTGACATTGTCACCTCCAATATAATCTGATATACAGAACAGGTGAGGTCTTTAAGTGGCAATAGGTTAACCTTACATATTTATATGGTGTACATTTGTTACTCTGATTTTTAGTTGTTCTTTACTGTTCTGAGTAATGTCTGATCTAACAATATCATAAATTGACAAATATCTACCAGGAAGTATTTGACTCTTACTTTAGAACTCCCATTATATTTCTGACATAATATTAAAAGTATTTCTTAAAATTTTTAGGATTAATCTATTATTCACAAATATCTAAATAATAGTCAAGCTATTGGACACCATGGAAGGGCTAAAGAAAACAATTGTAAGTTTCTTCAGATGGGATGAATGTCTCCATGCCTCCTCTTCTTCCTCAGAAGTATTTCTTTTATTCCTGGATTTTCACAAAAGTTAAAAACTTATCTGTTTTGTGAAGATTAGCATTACATTGATATTCATGATTAAATAGAAGCAGATATGCATGCACCAGAGTTACAATGATGCAAAGACCATTGGAAATGAACATCCTTTCCTGAAGACTGTCTCATGGATCATTGATGTTTTTTGCTTTTTTGCTTTTTTTCTAGTAGACAATTCATGAGCATATACACAATTAATCATATAATTACATACCCAGGCTTCCTGTATTGTCCTGTTCTCCAGGCTCACCTATGAGTCCTTGTTGAGTCCAGATGTCCACCCAGAAATACAGTATGAACTGGCACAGGACCCGGCCTCCTCAACTTATTACTGTTAGCTTGCCTCCTAGTTTTGGAAAGTTGTACTAAGTTCACTAATCAAACATCTGCCATGACTCTGAATCATGTAGTAACCTTCCCAATGGAATTCATTCATCTTTCTCACATTCATAGATAGATATGTGAGAGGCCACACTGCCTAGATCAGAATTGAAGGAAAAAATGATAAATTTCCTAGAAGCCTGTGGTACATGTGGGTGAAGAGGAAGTAAGTCTTTAAAACTTATTCACAAATAAGTTTCAAAATCTCATGAAGGATTAACATAGGTATTGAAAAGAGAAATAATTTGGCAAATGTGGGAAATATTTTACATTGTGTGCATTCAGTCTTCATTTTTTCTCTCAGGAATATGCATTGAGTCTCAAGGAGAAAAGCCAGAAAGAGATCAAGACAATTCAAGATCAGATAAAGATTTTGCACCAGATAGCAAAAGATGTAAAATGTATCATATTCTAAAAATCTCAGGAACATAACTTTTTAAATAGCTCCTTTCACTCCACAGAAAACACCTTGACTGAGCAACTTCAAGTTGCCTCTAAACTGAAATTAGAATCATGATGTTTGCAATTTTGTTGAACCAAAAAGTTTGCAAAAATGAAATAAACTGCAAAGAAAATGTTTCCCTACAGAGTGATTCAATTCCTGCTGAATCTATATTAATCTATACTAATAAAAGGCTAATATGCTAATTAGACCGGGAGACCTTCAGGACATCTTTCCGGCCAAAGCCATGGTGGTGGGGCTGAGGCAGAGGTGGTTAGGGGTTATCAGGCCAGGAGGGGAGGGCAGTTGGGGGTGAGCAGGCTGGCGGGGGGTGGGGGCGTTGGGGACAATCAGGCCAACGGGGTGCGGGGGCAGTTGGGACCAGCAGACCAGTGGGGAAGCCAGTTGTGGGTGATCAGGCCAGCGGGGGGGGTGGGGGGGTGAGCAGGCCAGCAGGCAGAGTGGTTAGGGGCGATCAGGCAGGCAGACAGGTAAGCGGTTAGTAGCCAGCAGTCCCGGATTGCGAGAGGGATGTCTGACTGCCGGTTTAGGCCCGATCCCACAGGGGACCCCCCAAGGAGTTCCCGATTGGAGAGGGTGCCAGCTGAGCTGAGGGACACCCCCCATGCACAAATTTTGTACACAGGGCCACTAGTGTAGTAATAATGACTAGTATGATTCTTACATAGATTCTTTATTTGAAAGCCTGGTTACTGAGTCTAGAGACACTCAAAATTGTATAATAAGATGCATTTTACAATGAGGAGATATCAGGCAGGTTCTGTTCAGGGTAGACTTGCTCTCCCTCACATACCTCACCTTTCTAGACATCCTAAACCCCTTGCTATTTCTCAAGGGTTTTCTTTGGTTTTGGGATAGGGTTGGAGTGTTGTGAATTTAAGGCAAAGCTGATGGGTGTTTACTGGAATCTTTATGCTTAGTCTTTAGACATCCTTGCTTAAAGGACATTGCAGATGCTTGTGTCTTCTCAGGGATTGCTGCAACCTTTTGTAGAGAGGAGTCGGGATCTGGGGAAGGGGCTGCACACAAATGAATACACTAGACCAAAAATATGAATTTAGAAGGCATGGGGGAGCCAGGCAGAGGCCTTTCTCTAGCAGAGAAGCTCTTTGAAACCCTGGATCCATCAGCTTTTATTTACTTGAGTACACATTTGCCCTTTAGGAATGCAAACAAGCAAATCAATGGTAAGGTTTCGTAAACAATAAAAGGATTAGCAGGTTGGGGGATTGCCTTCAGCCATTCAGCCAGCAGCAGGCAATATTAGCTGATTTTCAGCCCTGCTAAATATCAAAGTCCATTAGCCTTCCAGCAGACTTCTTGCATAAGGCTAACTACTTGTTGGTCTTAGCCCCTACTGATAGTATCTAATAGTTAATTTTAGGTCAAGCTCTAGTTACAATAAAAGCCTGAAGAGGCAGGTAAACTGGGGCTGCTTGGTTTCTTTCACAGAAAGGTGTGTCTGAGTAATCATTCATCCATAGCTCAGGGTCTGCTGGTCAGCCCTGGCAATGAATGTTAACTAGATTTACTATGGTGATCATTTTGTAATATATACAAACTAGAGGCCAGGTGCATGAAATTTGTGCATGGCAGGGAGGGGGGGTAGCGGGGGGTGTTGTCCTTCAGCCCAGCCTGCAGTTTCTCCAATCTGGGACCCCTCAAGGGACCTTCATTTTTTTCCTTCAAGAGTGTGGTGGAAAAACCCTAGATTACCTTCTTGGATTCTTATAACCCAAATTACCAAGAACACTGCAATTGGTGGCCTACAGGGAGCTTAGCCAATGAGTTGTCAGAAAAGGTATTTACTCTCAAAATGGTTTGGCTCAGTGGATAGACCATGGGCCTTCAGACTGAAGGGTCCCAGGTTTGATTCCTGTTAAGGGCATGTACCTTGGTTGGAGGCATATCCCCAGTGGGGAGTGTGCAGGAGGCAGCTAATGGATGTTTCTCTCTCATTGATATTTCTGACTGTCTATCCCTCTCCCCTCTTCTCTGTAAAAAAAATAAATAAATAAAATTTTTTTTAAAAAGGTGTATCCTCTGCAGCTCATGCAGCCCCTGGGTTGTGTCCACTGGGCTAGGGGCGTGTCCCTGCCACCCAGTGGTGGCTGCCAGGGTCTCCACACACCCCAGAGGCCAGCAGCCATCCCCCTGTGGAGGGCGCTAGGCTGGGGGCATGGACACAATCTGCCACTTGGTGCTGGAGCTTGGAAAGCCTCTAGGGCGGGGCGGGAACATCCCTGTCTCCAAACACCCCAAGGCCAGCAGCCAGCCCCACCATGGGCCCCAGGCTTGAGGCTTGCAGGGACCCTGGGCAGCACGCAGCGGTGGCCGCCAGGGTCTTGGCAAACCCAGGAGGCCAGCGGCAGCCCCCGGTCCTGGGCACCTGGCTGGGGGCATGGCCCCAAACCACCGCTTTGTGCAGGAGCCTTTGCAAGCGGCTTGGGGAGGCCAGCAGCCAGCCTGACCATGGGCCTCAGGCTCATGGCTTGCAGGGACCCCGGGCAGCACACAGCAGTGGCCGCCAGGGTCTCGGCACACCCCAGAGGCCAGCGGCAGCCCCTGGTCCTGGGCGCCTGGCTGGGGGCATGGCCCCAAACCGCTTGCAAAGGCTCCTGCACAAAGCGGTGGTTTGGGGCCACGCCCCCAGCCAGGCGCTCAGGCTCGGGGCTTGCAGGGACCCCGGGCAGCACACAGCAGTGGCCGCCAGGGTCTTGGCACACCCCAGAGGCCAGCGGCAGCCCCCGGTCCTGCGCGCCTGGCTGGGGGCGTGTCCCCAAACTGCCACTTTGTGCAGGAGCCTTTGCAAGCCGCTGGGGGATGTTCCCGCCCACCAGGTTGCTTGGCACCTACACCCATAGGCTCTGAGTGGCCAGGGGGCGTTCTGGGACCCCTGCCGCTCAGGACCTAAGCATGGGCCTACAGGCTAGGAGCGGCCTGCGTCCGGAGGATGTTTCCTGGACCCAGGCCGCTCAGTACCCACATATGCAAATTAACCGCCATCTTGTTCGCTCTGATTGGCTGTGGGCGTAGTGGAGGTGTGGTCAATTTGCATGTTTCTCTATTATAAGATAGGATATCAAATCACTATGTTGTACACATAAAACTAATATGTTATATGTTAATTATAACAATAAAAAGGAATTAAAATATTTCACCCATTAAAATGTCATAATAATAGTGATTCAGGGTTTGTTTGTTTTTTGGTGAGCAGGGTGCAAGGCTGATTTCTTTCCTGGGTCCTTGTCCAGAAGGATTTGAAGAATGAAGCCACAGGCAAAAGTGGTAGGTGAGAAGTACAGAAACTTTATTGCAAACAGATACTATCTCTAAAACTTATAATTCTAAGTTTCTATTCCTAAGACTCTGTCTCTGCTGGCTAAGAAGAGACAGAGGGGTCCCCTAAAGAGGGTGGCCACTGCTCTCTTTGTCTTGAAGTATTATATATTCTAGAGGCCCCTTCCCTTAACCTAGGACCCCCGTGCTTTCCTCATTGGTCACTCTGCTACGTGGTATTTGTTTCAAAGATCAAAGCCCACATGGTGCCCCCCTCTTTCTTTTCCTTTATTTTGCAACATTCCTCTATCCTCTGTGAAAATATGTTTCTCCCCCTCCACCCTCCATATCCTGTGACTTTCCTTTATCCTCTATGAATGTATATCTTTCTCCTGCCTTATTCTGTGGCATTTCTCCGTACTTCACATAGCCATCTTGTCTGTTCAGGTTGGAGTTGCTTTTGATCTGCCTAACGGTTGCTTTTATACCTAGCAACCATATATTGCCAAGCCTTGTGACTGAAACTAATGGCTTCTCTGCTCAAAAAGCAAAACAGCCAGAGATGTTTTATTACCCATATGGCTCTCCCAGCTGCTCAGGACAGAGCTGCTTTTGATCTAACTTATGGCTGCTCAATTGTTCATGCCAAGATGCCTCTATTCTAAGGTGACCAGACATCCCGATTTTTAACAATTTGTCCCGCGTCCCGCGGCATTTTAAAAAAGTCCCGATTTTTGGAAAGAATGCGCACGACAAGCTAGGGAACGGCAGGAGAACGGGAAGGGATATACGGTTTTCGGCGGCCCTGTGGCTATTTAGCCAGGATATGAGTTTTATATTATTTTTGTTAATTTTATAATGTTAAACTTTAATAATAACAAATAATTGTTGAGAACTGATTATCGAGAACTGCTTATCAAAGTTCGCATTGTTGATCAGTTGTTAGAATTCGACCACCATTGTTTGGACTTAATGAACAATGGCATTTTTGGGGATTGGCAACGACGAAAACATTTTGTAACTGTCTCTCAGACGATACACATCGTACTGCGTGCTAGTAAGCTAGTTAAACAAGTGATGTCATTACAAATCAGCTATTCAGATAATTTAGGTAAGTAATTTATTTATTTATTTCATAAATACATAAATTTTCTTGAATTTAGCAGACAGGACTCATATTATTTATATTTTATAGTGGCGGCAAAAAGTCTAGTGCCAGCCTTGAAAGTGACACTTACGACTTGCGTTATGGCAAATTCAGAGGAAAAATAATACAAGTTAGTATGGTTGTTATTTAGAAAGAAATATAGGATTAAAATAATTTTTAAAATATAGTTACTTTATAACAATCAAATTAATTTAATTTATAAACTAACAATAAAATATGTTCATGTAATTATGTACCTACTTACTGTGTTTTTAAGCAATATGTATATAATAATTTATAATATAATTTTAAATTATTTTTTTTAGATTTTTAACATAATGAGTAAGAAAAAAGGATGCAAATTCAACGATGATCTAAGAAGTGAATTTCCTTTTATTAAAAAAACCAAAAGCGATTACAATATATACCAAATTTTTAATCAAGAACACCCCTCCCCCGCCCCCGGGCCGAAACCGATTTGGCTCAGTGGATAGAGCATTGGCCTGCGGATTCAAGGGTCCCAGGTTCAATTCCTGTCAAGGGCATGTACCTTGGTTGCGGGCCCATCCCCAGTAGGGGGTGTGCAAGAGGCAGCTGATCGATGTTTCTAACTCTCTATCCCTCTCTCTTCCTCTCTGTAAAAAATCAATAAAATATATATTTTTTTAAAAAAGAACACCCCCCCACCACCACCCCACCCCCGGTCAATGGTGTCCCTCTTTACCAATGTTAAAATCTGGTCACCTTACTCTATTCTCTCTGGGCACCCTCCCTTTCTGTCTGCCTAATTAAGCTAGGAGAAAATAATTACAATGCAAATATCAAAGAACTCTTATGCAGATTATATAAAGAACTCTCTTGCCTGACTGGTGTGGCTCAGTGGTTGAACATCAATATATGAACCAGGGAGACATAGTTTGATCCCAGTCAGGGCACATGCCCATCCAGGCTCGATGCCTAGTGGGGGGCAGGAGATGGCCAATCAAATATTCTCTCTCATTGATGTTATTTTTCTCTCTCTGTCTCTCTCCCTCTCTGAAATCAATAAAAATATTTTTTTAAGATTAAAAATAAATTCCCCTAACTAAGCAATTTTAAACCTTCTTTTCTCAAGACATACATAAACTAATTACTACTGGTGCTCTTTCAGGAATTAGTTTATGTGTGCCATGAGAAAAAAAAAAGGTTGAAAATCCCTGCCTTAGATGATTCTCACATACTGAAACATTATACCCTTAACAAATACCTCCCTGTCATTAAGAACATACACACAGATGAATTTTTAATGTAACAATACTAACATGCAAATTAATTTTATTTGTGGCTATCTTTTAGAATAACACAAATATTCTAGAGATTGTTACTCCAAGTACACTGGAAAGAGAGGAAATATGCCTTTCTCATACCCAGCATTTAAAAGAAAATGTCCCTAGAAAGTTTTTCAAACAGCCTCACGTGAAACCAAAAAGCAGGGAAACTGCACAGAATTCATATTCTAAACAGAAAGGGCTGTTTTCTTGACATCTAGTCTATTCCTGAGAAACTAAGAGCTTGTTCCTGCTTCCACTTACAAAGAACATGTGTTCAATACAAATACTTTCCAGTTGTCCTTAATCAACACAAGAAATTCCTCACTGATGAGAAAAACAAGAGCCAGAGACTTTTAATTCATAAAAAGGCTGATCAACTGTCCTACGGAGTGAGGATAAAGGGAGACTCCAAGCATTTCAGTCTACATTTGCAAATACAGAGCCATGGTTAAACCTAATTTGATCTTCCTCTTAACACACTGACTCATCATTGGAGGAAATCCCAAATCAATCACCAGGGCCTTGTGACTCAATGAACAAACCACTAGCCCTGTGCAGCAAAAGGTTGCAGGTTCAATTTCAGGTCCGGACATTTGCCCAGGATGTGTGCTTGATCCCTGGTATGGGGCATGTGGGAGGCGGTTTGGCTCTCCTGTCAATGTTCCTTTCTCTCTCCCCCTCCCTTCCTCTCTCTCTAATAATAAAAAACAAACAAGCAAACAAAAACATTACATATCTTTAAACTATATTTACTGGTGTGTGAAATGCACCTACATTACATGCAGGTGCTGAAGAATAAATTGAATTTAGTTAATAACACCAGTAAAGAGTTTAGAACCACACTGGTGTTTGCATTTACTATGTGTCTAGTGATTGTGAGACCAGCGACCCAGCACACGTGGGGTTTGGACCCACACGCTGCACAGCAAAAGGAAGTGCTAGAACATAGATGCATTTTCCTATCTTTTTTTTGTCCCTCTCTTCCTTTTTCATTTTTACTGAACTGAATAAAATAAAATTGAATGCTTTTATGCAAGTATTCAAGAAGAAATTGTTTACACATCAAAACAAGACATGCTGATAACAATTGGTGACTAGAATGCACAAGTAGGAAATAAAGCAGAATCAAATGTCATTGGAATATTTGTACTGGGGGTCAGACACAAAGCATGAAGTTCTGTGAGGCAAACAATTTGTCCATCACAAACAAGTGCTTCACACAACCAAACAGACAATTGTCTACACGGACATCAGCAGATGGCTAATATTGAAGGAAATGGACTATGTAATTGGAAGCACATGTGTTTCCTTAAAAAATTACTCTTCCATGTAATTTTTAAAAGAAATATACAGTGGATTATTGAGGCATTCCGTCTGTAAATAACTCTCAAGTAGTTCAGACATAGAAAGAAAGTATGTGGTAAAATAACATTAAGGGAATTTTGTATTTTAGGCCAAGTTAATTCTTCTTTCAAGCTTTGGTAGAAATCACCAGTGAAGCCATTGGGGCCTGAGCTTTTCTTGGTGGTAGTTTTCAACCTCTTTACTTGTTATAAGTCTATTCAGATGAGCTATTTCTTCTTGAGACAGTTTCAGTAGTTTGCATCTTTCTAGAAATTTGTCCATTTTTAATCTAATTTGTTGCCATATAGTTGTTCATAGTATTGCCTTATAATCTTTTTTATTTTTTATTTTTGTCAATAGTAATATCCTATTTTTCATTTCTAATTTTAGTAATTTCAGTCTCCTTACTTTTCTTCATGGCCAGGTTAGCCAAAAGTGTGTCAAATAAAATCAGTTTTTTGGGGGAGAACTTCAGAGATCTCTTTGATTATGGACTGCCTCTCTCCCTGGACAAATATCTCTGAGCCAGTGCTCCTCCCCTGAGCAGGGGTGGTAGCCTCTGGTCTTCCCCACTTGCCTCTCCCAGCTTGGAAACTCCTTCCTACAAGTGAGCCAGAGGGAGTGTGATCATGCCAGGCAATCTCACCCTGCTATGCATCAACTAGTGCCTTCACTCTATGAGTGGGGCTAGGTGCAGATTGGGAGCCCCAGCCCCTAGGAATTTAGTCTCTGCAACTCAGTGTTGGAGGGGATGAGAAATACTGGTGGCCTGCCTCTCCCAGCAACATACCTTACCCTGCTTAAAAGAGGGAAGAGGGAGCCACATCTTGTTGACCACAACCACCAGGAAATAGCAATGGAGCTTTTGTCAAACTGAACTGTCAGATTAAAGTCACTCAAGGAATTAGGCAGACACAGTGAGCAAGCAGGAGGGAAGTTTATTAGAGGGAATGGGAGGATGGAGCCACAACAGGGGAAGGTTAGCACTCAGTCTCCACTGTGCTTGGGGTTGAATTTTATGTGCAAAATTGCAAGAGGCAGAAGCTGGGGAATGTAAGTGTTCTGGTATGATTAGATGGAGTCTAATGTCCTTCACCACGATTAGTGCTGGCCCTTGAGGCTGTGGGCTGTAAGCTGCTGTTGTTATCCTTGGCCTGCTGCCTCGCCCTAGAGACTGCCTCCTCTTGAGCTGGATAAGGCGATTGCAGGTTGTTCCATGAAATGAGGCTGGGGCCACTTTCTCCTTCGGGACTTTCTAGTCTGCCTGAGCCAAATGTCCTCTGCTGAGCTGTCATGAACTAGATAAGAAATCCTGTAAAGTCCATGTACCCTCCTGTTTGCATAGCTTGCAGAGATTGCTTTTATAGTTGTTGAGTCACTGCTTTTTACGCAGTGCTTTCAGTTTCACATTACTCTAAATCCTTCCTTTCTAATTAAGTACTTTAGGACGTCAGGACAGCCATATCACCTCGGAGTTTAAAAACAAAACAAACCCAACCATCGAGTGAAAGTCAGAGAAATAACAAACCACTCCAACCAACACAGGTAAGAACTTTATTTTCTCATCAAAGCAGCTTTCTCTCCACCTCTAAAGGACCTGTACTCTGAGAAATGGAGTCCAGGATAAGGTTGGGGCACGGTTGGAAGGGCTGTATAAGGAAAGTTCGTTTTTCAGAGAACGTGAGCATGAAGATAGGTTGCAGTGGAGACCATGTGGGACAGGCGGTGAGGTGCAATCCCCGGGATATCAGGTGGCAGCAATCCCTAAGAGTCACTACTGTGCCTGGAGGAATTAGGCAGCAGCAGACATGGGGCTAAGCTCAGAGTTTGAAATGTATTAGGCTTGTCTTTCTTTTTGCCAATATTGTGTTGTCTGCAGACACAGTTAAATTACCATTGTCTTTGATGGAACTTGCTCAATCTGATCTGACTGCAGCCGACACACTGAAAGGGCTACAGATGTGTTATTTTCATGAGAAAGAAGCATAGAAAATGAGATGCAGCATAAACAGCCACCTGACACTGTTAAAAAAGAAGAAAAACCTGAAACTCAGAGTGAAAGATGAAGATTCACAAAAACACCAGACATTTCAGTCATTCCAATGAGCTTTGTTTCAAAGTGGATTACTCATTTAAAAGTAACTCAAGTTCTGGTTGCCAGATGTGAGGAAGGATGGAGACTGGGTGAAAATTGGGAAGGGATTAAGAAATACAAATTGGCAGTTACAAAACAGTCACAGGGATGTAAAGTAAAGCCTAGAGAATATAGTCAATAATCTATAGTAATAAAAGGGAAATATGCTAATTAGACCAGGCATCATTCTGGACGTCCTTCCTGATGAAGCCTGGGCTAGAGGGAAGCCAGCCTGGGTCCCGAGTGCCTGCGGGCAGCCCAAGGGAAGCCAGCTTGGGACCTGGGTGCCTGCGGGTGGCCAGAGGACGGAAGCCCGGGTCTCAGGTGCCGTAGGGATGGTGGTGCTAGCAGCCGGGAAAAGAAAGGCCTACTCTAGCATGAATTTTTGTTCATCGGGCCTCTAGTCTATATAATAAAAGCCTAAGCGGCCATTACACCTGAACGACCACAATGACTATGATGCACACTGACTACCAGGGGGCAGATGCTCAATGCAGGAGCTGCCCCCTGGTGGACAGTGCGCTCCCACAGGGGGAGCACCACTCAGCCAAAAGCTGGGCTCATAGCGGGCAAGCACAGCGGCAGCAGCAGGTGCTTCTCCTGCCTCTGTGGCAGTGCTAAAAAGCAGCAAGCCGAGCAGTAAGAAGCAGTGGCAAGCAGGCAGATGTAAGAAACGAGGGGTCTCAGACTGCGATAGAGCACAGGCCGGGCTGAGGGACCCGCCCCAGTGTACGAATTTCCTACACCAGGCCTCTAGTGTGTGTGTGTGTGTGTGTGTGTGTGTGTGTGTGTGTGTGTGTGTGTATGTATGTATGTATGTGTGTGTGTGTGTATATATATATATATGTATGTATGTATATATATATATGTATATATATATATACACATATATATATATATATATATATATATATATATATATATATATGTATATATATATATGCCTAAGCGGCCGAATAAGCAATTGACCTGTCGCAATGATGCGCACTGACCACCAGAGGAAAGAGGCTCAAAGCTGGAGCTTCACCTTGATGGTCAGTGTGATCCCACAGCTAACCTCCCACAACTGGCCAACTTCCTGCGGCCTCTCCCCCAGACAGCGGGCCAACCTCCCACTGCCCCTCCTCACAGCTGGCCAACCTCCTATGCCCCCTCCCCGGCTGGTCGGCCCCAATTGTCCCCAGTCGGGACTAGGTGAGATGCCCCGATTGGCCCAAATGGCCGGCTAATTCATGCACCGGGCCTCTAGTAATGTAATAATTATGGATGTGGACATGTGGGTACTAGCCCCAGAGAAGGGATCCTTTTAAGGTATACAAATGTCTAATCACTATGTAGTACACTGAAACTCATATAATATTGATTGTCAACTGTAATTGAAAAATAACAATTTTTTAAATAAAAAATAGCACTGGTTCACTAGATCCAATTTCTTAAGGTCAACTTTTTTTTTACCCCTTACAAATAGAATTTGGCCCCACTACTTTACTAAAAAGATTTCTCTTTAAAGAACCTGCATTGCTAAGGCCAACATTTTGTTTACCTGACCTCTCTGTGCTCTCAAGCAGGTTTGTTCTTGCTTTCTGGAAACTGCCTCTGAATTCCTTGGATTGGCATGAACTTTACTCATCAACTAATTCTCTGACAATCCTCTCTCTCTCTCTCTCTCTCTCTCTCTCCTTTCAGCCCTTCTTCTCCCTTTCCTCTCCAGTTTTATCCTATCCTGTCTTTTTCATGCTTCTCCTTCTCCTCTACCAAATGGAAAAACAGAACAAAACAGAAAACCTACAAGTGTATGACTGGAAATATATTTTCATTAAATAATTTAGGCTCTCTTGATCTGCCTCCTGACCTTTTAATCCACATTTCATAGTCTTTTGTTCCCTTACACCACACACATGTATACACAAACATGGTTTTTGGCAACGTTCAGTATTTGCAGTTGTGCAGTCTTACCCCCTTTTAGTTGGAGGCTAATTTTTTGTGAAGCTAATGTAGTTTAAGTATAGGGCCCCTTGCTTGCACAAGCCCATATCAAGGCTTTGGGCAGGTCCCTAGTCATGTTTTCATACAGTTATACATTTTTATAAAATTAGAATATGTAAGTTATATTGGTTCTACTTACAGAATAGCAGTATAAACATTTCTGTGAACCCTAACTTCTGCAAAATATGTACAACTAGTACAAAACACACACATTTCAAACCTGTGAAAAATTCCCTGCCTTTTTTTGCACAGTAGTTAGAGTGTCAACCTTTGGATTGAAGGATGGAGTGAATGGCTGCGGTGGGGGCATGTATGGGAGACAGCCAATCCAAGTGTCTGTTTCACATTGATGTTTCTCTCTGTGTGTCCCTCCTCCCTCCCTTCTACTCTCCCTAAAAAAAATCAATGGAAAAATATCCTCCAATGAGGATTAACAAAAAAAAATCTGTGAAAATTGTCCAAAGAGCATACATCAAAAGATGAAACATTTATTCCCAAAAGTCTTTATTTATAGTAGAATTAATAAACAAATAAATATTAAATTTCTTACATATGGCCAGGATGTAAACTAGTCTCTAAATCCTATTCTATTTTATATTTCACATCTAGCAAATAATTTTTAATATATTTTTATTGATTTTAGAGAGAGGAAAGGAGATGGAGAGATGGAAACATCAATAATTGGAGTGAAACTGATTGGCTGCTTTCTATGCATCCCCTACTGGGGATCAAGCCTGCAACCCAGGCATGCACCCTAACCAGGAATTGAGCCCTGACCTCCTCGTTCATGGGCCCACACTCAACCACTGAACCACACCAGCTAGGCTCTAGTCTAAAATTTTTAATGAGAATCATAAAAGAAAGTTTTCTATGGTAAATTAAAGATTTTATTCATGAAATTGGTTAAATGTTTATGTCCATGTCATACCAATATTTTTTAATGTACTCCTTCAATTGCACTTCTGTAACTTTCTAAAATAATACAAATCTTCCTCTCATCCATCTCACTGTTGATACAGAACTTTTGGCCACATTGGGGAATTTTATGACTCTATCTTCTGGATCAAAATAACCTGGGAAAAGTTCTTCATCTACTTAGAATGGAAGTTCTAATCCATCCCATCTCCTCACTTGCAGATAAAGTGACACCCTGGACATGGACTCAGACATCCAGATGCCAGGCCCGGTGTGCCTCATTGAGAACACTGACACACAACTAGTGGTTAACCCAGAAGCTTTGAAGATCCTGTCTGCCATCACACAGCCTGTTGTGGTGGTGGCCATTGTGGGTCTCTACCGCACAGGCAAATCCTACCTGATGAACAAGCTGGCTGGGCAGAAAAAAGGTGAGGGGCAGCAGCTAAGCTCTGCCAGATCCCTTCTCTCCACCCACACTCCCAGCTTTGAGTACGGTGTTACAGGAAGAGCAAGGTAGAGATGGGGAGGAATATTGAAAGCGAGCTTTTAATCTACTATTATGTTCTTATCTTACTGTGGTCTGAAAGAGTCAACTCACTGTCTCTTCCCAATTTCCTTAATTTCCCTTTTAAAAACATAATTTGTATTCTTTTCCTAGAATTCTATGTTTAATTTTTTTAAAGAATCACTGTATCATTTCCCACAGCAACTCTACCATTTTACGTTTCTCCCAGAAATGCACAGGATTCTAATTTCTCCAGATTCTTGCCAATACCTGTTATTTTGCTGTGTGTGTGGTGTGTTTTTGTTGTTGTTGTTGTTGTTTGTTTTTATTGAATTCAAACATGGAGAGAGAGTGACAGAAACATTAGTAATGAGAGAGAAACATTGATTGTCTGCTCCTGCAAGCCCCACCCTGGGGATCAAGCTCGAAAACCAAGCTGGGAATTGAACCATGACCTCCCGGTTCATAGGTCCACACTCAAACACGAGCCACACTGGCCAGGCTGTTATTTTATTTTTTTGATAGTGATCATCCTAATGGTGTCAAATAGTATCTCATTGTGGTTTTGATCTGTATTTCCCTAATAGCTAGTGCTGTCAATGATCTTGTTTAGTGTTTATTGGTTATTTGTATATTTTCTTTAAGGAAATGTCCATTCAAGTCCTTGGCTCAGTTTTTAATTGGGTTGTTTGTTTTCTGGGGTTGCATTGCAGGACTTCTTTATATATTCTGGATATCAAACCGTTAACTAAGAAATATTTTCCACCATTCCATAGGATACCTATGAAACTCTGTTGATAGTATCCTTTGATCCACAAAAGTTTTAATTTTGAATCCAACTTATCTATTTTTCTTTCGTTGTTTATGCTTTCGGTGTCATATCCAAGAAATCATCCCAGATTAAATATTATGATGTTTTCCCGCTATGTTTTCTTCTATGAAGTTCATAGTTTTAGCTCTTACATGTAGGTCTTTGAACTATTTTGGTTAATTTTGCAGAAGGAAAGCTTTCTATCTTGCACCACTGAGTGTGATACTGGCTGAAGAATTTTCATATAAGGATTTTATTATATTGAGTTAGTTTTCTTCTAGTCCTAATTGGTTAATGTTTTTATAGTAAAAAGGTGCTGAATGTTTTTATGTATTGGATATTTGAATTTCACTGTATCTCGGTAAAATCAATACTGATTGTAGTTGTTTTTTTCTTAAATGTATTTTTATTGATTTCAGAGAGGAAGGGAGAGAAAGAGAGTTAGAAACATCAGTGATGAGAGAAAATCATTGATCATCTGCTTCCTGCACACCCCAAACTGGGGATGTAGCCCATAACCAGGGCATGTGCCCTGACCCATAGTTGAACCATGACCTCCTGCTTCTTAGGTCAACGCTCAACCTCTGAGCCACACCAGGCAGGCTACTGGTTGTAGTCTCTCCTTACCTGGATTACGTTCACGTTTATCTCCATTTTAAAACACATCTGCTATGATAACTCCACTCCCTCTCTCTCCTTTCCCCCTGAAGGCTTCTCTCTGGGCTCCACGGTTCAGTCTCACACCAAAGGCATCTGGATGTGGTGTGTGCCTCACCCTAAGAAACCAAACTACACCCTAGTTCTGCTTGACACTGAGGGGCTGGGAGATGTAGAGAAGGTAAGCATTGAAGATTCAATTTGGAGACAATCCTCTCATTTCTGGTTATTGTCTACACTCTTTAACATTTTTTCTTTTCTTTTTTAAAATTTTATTATTACTATTTTAATTTTTATTCAAATAAGAGCTGGCACTAAACCATATGTGTTTTCTTCATTTCTGTTCACATGCTAAGAGACCAAGTTTTGCAATCAGGGATCAAGAAAATATAAGGCAGAATCCTAGAAAAGCATAGTGGTCATTAGATAGTATCCTAATCCTATCTAATAAAAGAGTAATATGCAAATTGACCATCACTCCAACACACAAGAAGGCTGCCCCCATGTGGTCAAAGATGACTGCCACCATGTGGACACAAGATGGCCGCCACAAGATGGCTAGCAGAGGAGGGCAGTTGGAAGGGACCAGGCTGGCAGAAGAGGGAAGTGTGGGGGGGGGGGGGGCGACTGGGCCTTCAGGGAAGGGCAGTTGGGGAGGACCCAGGCCTGCAGGGGAGAGACGTTGGGGGTGACCAGGCCTGGAGGGGAGGGCAGTTGCGGGGAAACCCAGGCCTGCAGGGGAGAGCAGTTGGGGGCAATCAAGCCTGTGGGGGAGGACAGATAGGGGTGACCAGGCCGGCAGAGGAAGGAAGTTGGGGGCAACCGGGCCTGCAGGGAATGGCAGCTGGGGGGGGGGGGAGACCCAGACCTGCAGGAGAGAGCATTTGGGGAGGACCAGGCTTGCAGGGGAGGGCAGTAGGGGGGACGAGCCTGGCAGGGGAGGGCAGTTAGAGGCAATAGGGCTAGCAGGGGAGCAGTTAGGCATAAATCAGGCTGGCAGGGGAGTGGTTAGGGGGTGATCAGGCTGGCAGGCAGAAGCGGTTAGGGGCAATCTGGCAGGCAAGCAGGCAGGTGGTTGGGAGTCAGCAGTCCCGGATTGTGAGAGGGATGTCCTACTGCCCGTTTAGGCCTGATCGAATAGGGAACAGGCCTAAACGAGCAGTCGGATATCCTTCGAGGGGTCCGAGATTGGAGAGGGTGAGGCTGGGCTGAGGGACACGCCCACTCCTATACACAAATTTCATGCACAGGCGTCTAGTTATTAATAAGAGACAATAAGCTAAGCCAGTTAATGCAGATGCATAAAGGTATTACAAACAAAATCAGTCATGAGTCCTATCCTACAGAGAACTTTAGTTAAGAATTAAAATTTGGAATTCCTAAACTGTTGTTTAAATTTAAACTCTGTCATTAATACAGTGGCCTTAGCAAATTATTTCATTTCTTTTGACCTCAGCTTTCTGATCTATAAAACCTATGCAAACGGTATATAGTTGCCTCATAGTATTGTTTTGACTACTGAATAAAATGGAAAGTATTAGGTGAATAATAATTACTAGATAAAATAGCTATTAGTATTATTACTCTTACATAAGTCAATTATGTTGTAAAAACATAGAGAAAATTAAATTACATTTAAGGCTTTAGAGTGCCCACCAATCTGGACTATTTGTTTTGCAATTATCTACCAATGGTTATAAAAGGACCTAGTGAAAACACGTGTCACCAAAGTCCAAGTCCTACTAACAAACATTTTCCTTTGGATTTGTTTTCCTCTTATAAGTCATTAATCTAAAAAAAGCCACTGGACTAAATGAGCATCCATTTACTACTGCTGATCTGGAAAGTGCCATGAGAATAAATCATAATCTTTCTCTAAATGTGTTCTGATTTCCAGGGTGACAACCAAAATGACTCCTGGATCTTTGCCCTGGCAATACTGCTGAGCAGCACCTTTGTGTACAATAGCATGGGGACCATAAACCAGCAGGCCATGGACCAACTGCAGTATCCTTTTTGTGGTCCAGAATAGCATCAAGATCAGAGGGGAGGCCTGTACTTATAAACCAGCTCCCTGAATGTGAATCCTGGTAAATCAACACAAAAAGAGAAAGTATAAAAAATAATTCAAGAGCAGGAAGAATTAACACTTGGGTTAGAAACAAAGCCAAAACAAAGGTTTGGAATATGTGGGACTAATATGGCATGAGGGGCACTGTTCTTTTACAGCATTTTTCCTTAGTTTGTTACTCAGCTATGTGACAGAGCTGACAGATAAAATAAGGGCAAAATCTTCACCTGATGCAAATGAGGTTGAGGACTCAGCTGAATTTGTGAGCTTCTTTCCAGATTTTGTGTGGACGCTGAGGGATTTTTCCCTAGAATTGGAAGTAAATGGGGAATCCATCTCAGCAGACGAGTACCTGCAGAATTCACTCAAACTCAAGCAAGGTAAAGGGGACTTAGAACTGAGTATTGGGAATCACAAGCCATTAGAAACCATCATCTTTTATGTTTCTATTTAGTGTTTTTACATGTATAGTTTTCTACTTCTTCTCAGCTGTCTAGTTCTAAGAACTAATTCTTGTTTAATATCTAAATTCATAGATTTTATTTTGAAGTATCTTCTCCCCTGTTCTAAGAACAAATTAATTTTTTTTCACCTTTCCCTGCACTCTGATCAGATTGACTTTTATCTCCCTGCTTAGGGCTTGTGATGCTGTAATTAGCCAAAGAATATGGAGTGGAATGGGCATTTATTTAAAGAAAATAGATTAAGGCATAACAATGCGCTAGGTCAGGGGTTGGCAAACTATACCCTACAGGCAAATGATGGACAGTGCAGCCTGCTAGCTAACTTACAAATAGGTTTTACTGGATGAATCCTGTGTAGATGGTCCATGGCTGCTTTCATGCTATAATAGCAGAATTGAATACTTGGAAAAGAAACCACCTGACCTGCAAAGCCTAATGTATTTACTATTTGGACATTTACAGAAAAAGTTTCCAAGCCCCTCCTTAAGCAAAGCTCTTTTTTATCTTTCTCCAGGTTCCAGTTCTAAAGATAACAAATTTAACCTGCCCCGACTTTGTATCCGAAAGTTCTTCCCAAAGAAGAAATGCTTTATCTTTGATCGGCCCACTCATCGGAAGAAGCTAGGCCAACTTGAGACAATGCATGATGATGAGTTGGAACCTGATTTCGTGCAACAAGTTGCTGACTTCTGTTCCTACATCTTTAGCAATTCCAAAGTCAAAACCCTTTCAGGAGGCATCCTGGTCAATGGACCCCGTGAGTCCTCTTCCCAGTCATTACTCTCACTGTTAAGACTAAAGGAAGGTGGAATAGCATCCACCTAGATTCAGCTTTAAAAAATGCAAATCTATTACAATTACTGTGGTACATTCTAGATGACACAACATTTCTAACAGATTTTATTAGTCAGATTTCGTGGGTGAGAAAATATATTAAAGGACAAACAATAAAGCCCTATTGCTTACAGTTGCCCTAATAAGTTGGACCTGTACTATTCCATATAACAGCTACTAGACAAGTGTAGTAGCTACGTTTAACTAAAATTACATGTAGATTACTTAGAATTAAAGAAAATTAACAATTCTGATTACATTGCTAGGGGCTGTAATATTGGACCCCACATATAGCACAGGACCATCATCACAGAAAGTTCTCTTGGACAGTGTTCTGACAGAATAAATAAAATGGAGGACTCCTTTTAAAATTTATTCTTAGTTTTTAAATTCTCATCCAAGGCTTTTTTCCATGAATTTGAGAGAGAAAGAGAGAGAGAGAGAGAGAGAGAGAGAGAGAGAGAGATCAATGTGAGAGAGAAACGTTAATCAGTTGCCTCCCACATGCACCCCAACTGGGGATTGAACCCACACAACCTAGGTGTGTGCCCTGACCAGGAACCAAACCCACAACTTTTTAGTGCATGGGATGACGCTCCAACCAACTGAGCCACCTGGCCAGGGCAGAGGACTTCTTTTTAATTGTTTCATAAATATTGATTTTATAAATGCTTACCAAGGACCAGAACTGATGATAGAGACATGAATGAGAGGTACATTTCCTATCCTAATGGTGCTTAAGGGTAAAGCACATGCACTCTATAAACACAGGTCTATGGTGCCTAGAACAGAGGTTCTCACCCTTTGATATGTATCCATATCACCCAAGATCTCGCCAGAGGATTTAATTCAGTTGATCTGGAGCAGAGGCTGACAGTCTGCATTTCTAGCAAACTTCTAGTTGCTGCTGAGGACATAGATGCTGTGACCAAATGAGTGTTGAGAGATATCACCAGATTTATAGAAGATGGACTGTTTCCTCACCCCACCTACAACAAACGTTATCTTTTGTTCTCTATTTGTAGGGCTGGAGACTCTGGTGCTGACCTATGTCGATGCCATCAGCAGTGGGGACCTGCCCTGCATGGAAAACGCAGTCCTAGCCTTGGCTCAGATAGAGAACTCGGCTGCAGTGCAAAAGGCCATTGCCCACTATGACCAGCAGATGGGTGAGAAGGTTGAACTGCCCACAGAAAGCCTTCAAGAGCTCCTGGACCTGCACATGGCCAGTGAGAAAGAGGCCATTGAAGTCTTCATGAAGAATTCCTTCAAGGATGTAGACCATTTATTTCAAAAAGAATTAGCGGTAATTTTTTTTTCTTATGTTTATATGGATTAGGATCTCAGAAAGCAAAGTACTACTAGAAAATAAAATGGTTATTTATCAGGAGAGAATGAATTCCTACTAGACTTCAAAATAACAAAAAACACTATTTGTTATTATTATTGTAAGAAGAACAAATCCTATATAATAAAAGCCCAGCCCTAGCCAGTTTGGCTCAGTGGATAGAGTGTCGGCCTGCAAACAGAAAGGTCCCAGGTTTGATTCTGGTCAAGGGCACATGTCCAGGTGTTGGGCTCAATCCCCAGTAGGGGGCTTGCAGAAGGCAGCTGATCAATGATTCTTTCTCATCATTGATGTTTCTATCTCTCTCTCTACCTCTTCCTACCTCTCTGAAATCAATAAAAATATATTTAAAAAACACAAAATAAAATAAAATAAAAAACCAGCGACCATAACAGCAGAACGACCAGAACAACCACTTGACCATTCACTATGAGGTGCACTGACCACCTCCTGGTCCCTTTCTCCAGCCTGCAGGCTCCAATCGTCAACAGCAAACAGGGACCCAGTGTGGGTTGGCAAGGGATGCAGGCAGTGCCAGGCCAATGCTCCTGCCCCACTGGTCACCCCACACACCTAAGGCAACATGCTGCAGTGATGGTGCCGGTGAACAGGCAGGAATACTGACCTCTCAGTCCCTTCCTCCAGCCATCAGGCTCCCATCATTGGATGGCAAACAGGGAACCGGAGTGGGTGGTGGCAGGGGGTGGGGCTGGCTGCCAGCAGCCAGGGAAGATGGCGCTGATCACAGACTAGGCCTAGGGACTGTACGTGTGCACAATTTTGTGTGCCGGGCCTCTAGTTTTATTATGATTGACTTAAAGTTTTGAACATTTTTCCCCCTTTCATGCATAAAGCAATATATTCCTCATAATTTAGTTAAATGCATGCAGGTAACAATCAGAGCTTTTCATAAAGTTACATGCTTGCTATTAACAGACCGATTTAATATTATAGCCAAAAGCAAAGAAAGATGTAGTCTTAGTTATCTTCAACAGGTTTATATTGAGTCACATTTATTCCATATGCAATTGCTGTTCCAATTTGAAAAGCAGAAGTTTCTTTCTAAAGGTGTATGTGTAGGAGTAGAGAACCTAGTCCTGACCTATGCCAATGCCATCAGCAATGGGGACCTGCCCTGCATGGGGAACACAGTCCTGGCATTGGTCCAGATAGAGAACTCGACTGCAGTGCAAAAAGCCGTGGCCCACTAT
The DNA here is from genome assembly GCF_951640355.1 of Cnephaeus nilssonii. Taxonomy (NCBI): domain Eukaryota; kingdom Metazoa; phylum Chordata; class Mammalia; order Chiroptera; family Vespertilionidae; genus Cnephaeus; species Cnephaeus nilssonii. Next base: position 37,505,050 of record NC_137078.1, read on the forward strand.
GACCAGCAGATGGGTAGCATGAATGCTAACATAAAGCTAGCAATCTCTGCCATGAACTTCTCCTCCAAGGAGAAAGGGGCTTCAGTAGAAAGATAGGATCAGGAGTAAGGATATAGTCCTGCTGAGGTGCCTGTAAGTTGTACAGTGATCACAGACTTGGTTTTGAGAAGCCTTTCCAAAAATCCTGAGGTTGAGCTAATATTTTCTCTGTACTCTTTCTACTTCCTATTTTCACATTAAAGGCCCAGCTAGAAAAAAGGCGAGATGACTTTTGTAAAGAGAATATGAAAGCATCATCGGATCGCTGCTCAGCTTTACTTAAGGATATCTTCCATCCTTTAGAAGAAGAGATAAAGCAGGGGGTTTATTCTAAACCAGGAGGATATCGTCTCTTAATGCAGACTGTGAATGAGATGAAGAAAAAGTATCTTCAGGAACCCAGGAAGGGAATACAGGTAACCAGCCTTTCTCTGTCTCTGTTTCTCCCCTCAACCCCACACTTCCCTTCCTCCCAGTCTCCCTCCACCTCCTTTCCTGGGATCTGCTCTCTCCACGATGGCTTCATTCCTTACCCCATATGGGACCACAGCACCAACAGATCCAAAAGGAGAGCCCTCACTCAGAGAACAGGGACTCTCAATCTATATTTATATCAATCTCTTACAAAGGATTCTGCTTCATCGGGTGCCAGGTTTGGCCAACCTGGAGCATGTGCCCACCATGTGACAGGGGCACCATGACCAGCACACAGACCAGGGCCAAGCGAAGCAATTCCTACAGGAAAAGATGGTGGGCAAATAGGAATAAGTGCGTCTAGCAATTTCCTATCACTAATGCTATTTTCTCTGGGTCCTAGAGTGAAGAAGTCCTTCAGACATACCTGAGGTCCAAGGAGTCTGTGATTGATGCAATTCTGCAGACAGACCAGAATCTCACAGAAAAGGAAAAGGAGATTGAAGGTGAGTAGCAAGTCAAGAAACTAGATAGCCTCAACAGCTTTTATAAGTTTAAATATTTTGGCTTGGAGAAACTGGGGTCCTTAAACAAGAGCCAGATGAGCAAAGATGCTTATTACTAGCCAAGGTCAGTCTCAGTGGGGCAAATGCAGTCAGCAGCAACAATGACAGGTGAGTTCACAAAGAAGAAAAAGCAGGGTGGTCACCCACATGAATTTGTCTTCTTCCTTTCCTCCTGGCAGTGCAACGTGTGAAAGCTGAATCTGCTGAGGCTGCAGCAAAAATGCTGGAGGAAATGCAAAAGAAGAATCAGCAGATGATGGAGGAGAAAGAAAAGAGTTATCAGGAACATGTGAAACAATTGACTGAGAAGATGGAGCAGGAGAGGGCCCAATTGATGGCAGAGCAAGAGAAGGTTCTGGCTCTTAAACTTAAGGTATGTAATGGCATCACCTTGAGGTTTCTTTTTTTCTGTTTTCTCTACACACTCCCTAACCTGCTTGTGTGTCTTTTAGAACACGAAATCCGGAATGACATTGCTTGCCCACTTATACCTTTCACTCCCTGTCTGTCTGCCTTACTTGGAGCCTGCCTATGTCTGGTTATTTTAAAAATATATATATTTTCCTTTATCTCATATCCAGTACTTCATCAGAACATTCTTCAACCAATGGTAGCTATTATATTCTAGGCACTGTAAATATGTCTTATCTGTATCTCTTGCTTAATATTATATGAAGCAAGAATTGCTGTGCACCTATACCTTAAGACCATGGTCGGCAAACTGGCTCGCAAGCCACATGCCGCTCTTTGGCCCCTTAAGTGTGTCTATTCCACAAAATACCACGGCCTGGACGAGTCTATTTTGAAGAAGTGGCATTAGAAGAAGTTTAAGTTTAAAAAATGTGGCTCTCAAAAGAAATTTCAATCATTGTACTGTTGATATTTGGCTCTGTTGACTAATGAGTTTGCCAACCACTGCCTTAGGAGAACAAACAGAGGTTCCAAAAAGATGAGCTTTTACAGGGTTACACAGATCAGTAAGATATCTGAACCACCTTCAACTTAGAGGAATCCATAATCACTGTTTTCCTGTCACACCTGGTATGACTTGGGTTCTAAGAGAACCTCACTCCTGATTGTTTGCTATGCCCTACTCCTAGTTTGTGTAGTGAGTTCTCTGCAGAAATCCAGTGTGAACAGTTAGGGGCCTTGATGTCCTTACTTATATCCTGCTACTATTGCCACCAATCTGTGGAAACTTAAATCAAATTCCATGATCTAAGATTCAGGCACTTTCTTTGATTTTGAGAATTTTTATTTCTGTCATGGGTATGTATATAAAGTCTGTGTGTGTGTGTGTGTGTGTGTGTGTGTGTGTGTGTAAAAGAATATATAACATTTGAAAAGAAGCATATGATTAAGATTGCCCACATATGTTGTATAGAAGTAATGGGATTTATAATTTAATTTTATCACTATATTAGAAGGTATAAGCCAAAATCTCTCTTAGCTAAAGGAAGTTCAAGAAAAGCAATCATGCAGCTAGGATGTCCAAGAGAAAGTATAATGAATATTTATGGTATATAAAATTTCAAGAATAAATGAAATACTAAGAATGTGGAAACTAACTATAAGTTGAGATTTGCTTACTGCTGTACTTTATTTACTCCTTATTTGTCCCTTTTTAGGAACAGGCCATGTTACTAAAGGAAGGATTCCAAAATGAGAGCAAACAACTTCAGAGAGAAATAGAGAATCTCAAGAGAAGCATGACAAAACCATCGGACCCTTGTATCATAATCTAAAGACCTAAGGAAAAGAGCTTCCCTGGTCACTCTACTCAAGGCATAACTCAAGCAGTTTTAGAATCTGGAGAAATGTCACAACTTGAGAAAAAGTGACCTTCTTTAAGCTGATAAAAGAAATCTACAAAAACCCCTTCACTTAACATACTTAATGATAAAAAACAGAATGCTTTGCCACATAACACGGGAGTAAAGCAAGGATGTGCAGTCTCTCCACTTCTGTTAAATAGTATAATGAAGGCTTCCTACAATATGGCAAAAGGAAGAAAGAAAGAAAGAAAGAAAGAAAGAAAGAAAGAAAGAAAGAGAGAGAGAGAGAGAGAGAGAGAGAGAGAGAGAGAGAGAGAGAGAGAGGAAGGAAGGAAGGAAGGAAGGAAGGAAGGAAGGAAGGAAGGAAGGAAGGAAGGAAGGAAGGAAGGAAGGAAGGAAGGAAAAAATAAACCTGCCTTTATTCTCACACACTATGATTATCCACATAGAAAAATCCTAGGGAATCTGCAACAAAAGCAAAAACAGCAACAACAAAAACTCTTGGGACAATTATGTGAATTTAAAAAGGTTGGAAGATTCAAGGTCAATACACAAAAATCCACTTTCAACTGTATTTTTATATAAAAGCAATGGACTATTGGAAACCAAAAATTAAAAAACAATACCACTTACAATAGCTGTTTTTTAAAACTGGAATACTTAGGTAGAAATATAACTAAACAAACACAATCTTCTATGCTGAAAAACATTCTAAGATCAAGAGATTATGGGATCGAGCATGAATTTCCTTAGATTCCAACTCCCTTGTAGTTTTTATGATGTTCCTTTTACTCATTGTAGAGAAGAAGGTTCAAGACCCTTATTTTTAGAGTTATCCCTGACAAAAGCATGTGCCTAGTATTTGTTAAGTTTCCCTGAGCGCTAAAAATATGTCAATTGTGGGGGGCAGGGGAGGTATGGAGAGGGTCAATAAGGAATAAAGAGGGAAAGCTGTAATAAATTCAACAATAAAGATAAATTATGTGTGTTAGGCTTTTATCCAAACAGAAAGAGGAAAAAATATGGCTCAGAACTCAGTGCCACATAATATGCATACTACTACACACACACACACACACACACACACACACACACACACACACACACACACATCCTACCCTTCCCACTCACCGTGAGTTCTTTGACAGCAGGATTTCATAGAACACAAGACAGGAAAACTAACTCAGAGTTTTTTTCCTCCAAAACTATGTTCCACACAGAGTCCTTAGGGAGTTAGATGAGGCTTCATGAAAAGCAGCCATTGCTTAGGCTACAGAGATGATTCATTCAAAAAACATTGGTTGAGTATCTATTACATATTCTGCCAAGGAGTGTGTGAATGAAAGGAGCCACATGCTAACCTGACAAGCTCAGGGGAGGCCTGTGTGGCAGTCTTACAAACTCAGAGACCTAAAATAACCACAAAGATGGTCTGAAAATTAAATATTTAACTACAAACAGGTTATAGTGGGCAGTCATGTCCTAGGCCGATATTTTCCCTGACAACGATCAACTTAGATCTTTACTGAGCCCATTTGCCTTTTTGCCTCTAAGATAACATATCTTGAGATGTCTGGGTAACTTCCCTTTTTCTGGAGCCCCTGGGGCACAACCAAATGTGGTGGGCGCCAGGACAGATGCCTCAAATTCCTTCATTATCATGTTAATTGTTCCTGCACCCACCTAAGTGTGTGTCCATCATTTTACTTTTTATCCAATCCCAGGGGTTTCCCACCGCTTTGCTTTATCCCACCACCTTAACCCATCACCAATGAATTTCATGTAACCCACCTATGTCCCTCCTTTGATTGCAATGTATAAATAGAAATGTAACCCGCCATTCCTCAGAGCATTATCTCAATTCATTGAGGTTCTGCTTCCTGGCATATGTCGACAGTTTGGCTCAAATAAACTCACTGAAATTCTTTACAGGTTTCAATGTTTTTTTTCCGTTAACAAGTGGAAAAATAATTGTAGTCCCTCTCTTAAGGAGCACATAGTCTAGTGGTGAAGACAGAAATTAAATAATATAGAAAACTAAATACCCAAGTAATTGACAGGAGAGGATTTCTAATTTAGAAAGGAATTGATCTAATCCCTCTACCCCAAGATGTCTCAGATGGCTCCTTAGTACGTCTTAGCCATATTTCCATTATCAGTCATTTAGTGGGAAAAAGAAATCCAATTTGGGAGGGAGTGATAGAAGGAGAGACAGTGCCTATCACCTGGCCTCAAAAAAACTATTTAATTAACAGTGTCTCATGCTCACAGTGTCTCTCATGGAGTTGATTGGTAAAGAAATGAAGAAATGAATAAAGCAATGGGTTCCTTCTAGTAGCCAGTATTATTATTACTCTTCACAGTACTTTATCACTACCTTTTATCACCAGAGTTTGTTCATGTTTATTGTTTGTCTCCTCTACTAGAATACAAGTGGGCAGGAACATTACCTATTTTGTATATCATGGACTCAGCCATCTAGAAGGGCTCCTGACATGTAGTAAATCACACAATAAAAATTTTTAAACACACGAGTGAACAACGTAATGAATAGTTTATCATCCCAGCACCATTCCTGATGCTTCTCCCTGAAAGTTTAACATTTGATTGTTTAATATCATATTGAATATTATAGGAATTTGATAGTTATCTAAATTCTTGTACTATTTAGAGTACAGTCTTCTCCCTCTCCTTCTCTGTCTCCATAAAGGATTTCTTCATTATTCCTTCTTCATAGACCTAGAGAACCTAGTGTTGATTTACGTTCCTGCCATTGCTCTGGGGATCTAGCTGACAGAAAGCAGGGAGTGCTGACCAGCAGCAGTGCCAAGAGGACAAATGAAGGAGCAAAGGGCAGTCCCCATTGAAACCCTCCAGGAGCTGAGAGCCCGCACAGAGCCTGTGAGAGAGAGGCCTCTAAAAGCGTTAGAGCTCCGTCCTGCATGTGAACCAGGAATTCTGGAGGCAAAGCCACACTGAGAGAGGAAACATATCTTCCTGAGAAGGGCAATTCCTACCAGGTGCTAACAGGGATTCTCACTTGTGCAGAGACGTATTCAAACACTATTAGCCAGAAGCCACACACCAAGTCCACGCCTTTTTAAAGACTGAAAAACTTCTCACTGACTCAAGTAACCAACGCTCATATTAAATTGCTGTAAATCCAGTCAAATGCACATGTGGATAAACAGATAGGAAGGCAGGCAGATAGATACATAGATACATAGTTACCCTGGGCACCCTTTCTGTGGGTAAATGTACAATGTCTATTACGATATTTGAAATATATAATGTTTGTACAGCTATTGTAGAGGTTTGCCTGGGAAGGCACATGGACATTCTTTAAATTGCTGTCAGCTGAGCCCCATCATGGTTACACCCTCCCCCCAAGAAGGTGGGAGGTGTTATTCAGTTCTGACTTCTTACCTTTGTCCAGATGTCGCAGGGGCGGGTCTAGATATGTAAATCCATGGGTAATGCTAGGGTCTACTTAAGAATGCAAATAAGCTCCTTTGATCCTATAAAAATAAAAGTGCTGTGTGGGGTCAGAGTCGCTGCCTCTCCATCAGAGAGAATGGCGTCCCACCTAGCTCCCAGCTTTTTAAATCCATCTCTGTGTCTTCTTTCTATTTTTCTTTCTTTAATTTCTTAATCCCCAGCTCCTCCACTCAGCAACCAGACCTGTTCCTTTTCCATGCTGGATGCGGAAAAGAGAGAAACACCGCTACAGCTATTATTACCTGGCTGGAAAGAATCAATTTACTTTCATAATACATACAAAAAATATCTTGCATTGAAAATAACAATATGCAGTTGAAAAATTGACATAAATCTTTTTTTTATAAATATAAGTATATATGTTTAATATTTGAAATATGATTTTATTTCTTTACTAGTGGCTCAGTGCATGAAATTTGTGCATGGAGAAGGGGTTCCCTCAGCCCAGCCTGCACCCTCTCCAATCAGGGATCCATTGGGGGATGTCCGACTGCCGGTTTAGGATCAGGCCTAAACCGGCAGTCAGACATCCCTCTCACCTCTGGCTCCTAACCTCTTAAATGCCTGCCTGCTTGATCACCCCTAACTACCTCTGCCTGCCTGCTTGATCTGCCCTAACCCCTCTGCCTGCCTGCCTGCCTAATCACCCCTAACTGACTCTGCCTGCCTGCCTGCCTGATCACCCCTAACTGCCCTCACCTGCCAGCCTGATCTTACCCCCAACTGCCCTCCTGTGCAGGCCTGATCTCACCTCCAACTGCCCTCCCCTGCTGACCTGGTTGCCCCCAACTGCCCTCCCCTGCAGGCCTGATCTCACCCCCAACTGCCTCTGCCTGCCTGATCACACCTAACTGCCCTCCCCTGCCGGCCTGATCTCACCCCAAACTGCCCACCCCTGCTGGCGAGGTTGCCCACAATTGCCCTCCTCTGCCGGCATGATCTCACTCCCAACAACCCTCCACTGCTGGCCTGAATTTGCCCCTAACAGCCCTCCCCTGCCGACCTGATCACCTCTAACTGCCACTGCCTGCCTGACCCCTAACTACCCTTCCCTGCAGGCCTGATCTCACTCCCACCTGCCCTCCCCTGCAGGCCTGATCTCGCCACCAACTTCCCTCCTGTGCTGGCCAATTTGGTTCTGATTGATCAGTTTCTATGCCAGTCAGTGTCAAAAAGCTCCACCTCCTAGGCACCCATTGACTCTTCACAATTCACCCAGATTTGGTACTGATTGGTCGGTTTCTATCTCAGTCAGTGTCTCCGGGCCTATCTCCAGGCCTGATCAGAGAGGCAGGGCTGATCAGTATCTCCCGAGGAGGCCCGGAGAGAAAAAGTGGCATGGCTGCTGGCAATGCCCAGAGAGGAAGAGAGAGGCAATGGCTGATCAACAGCTGCCACAGAGGCTGTGGATCAGACTCTGCCTCTCTCTCCAGGCCTCTATCTGGGCCTGATCTGCAGCCCCTTCAGTAGTCAGTGCTGCATGGCTGCACCTGCGGCAGTCAGTGTTGGGTCGTCAAGCAACCTGGCACAGACTGCAGGACTGACTTCTGGTGTTAGGTCGAGCTTTCGGTCATTTGTTACATACCCTGGGTTTTTATATATTAGGATTATTTTTTTAAATGTTTTTATTGACTTTTAGAATGAGGAGAAGAGAAAGGGTTAGAGAGAAACATCAGTGATAGAGATACATGGATTAGCTGCATTCGGGGGATTGAGCCCACAACCCAGACATGTGGCTTCACCAGGATCAATCTGATGACCTCTTGGATCACAGGTTGTTTTTTTGGGGAGTTGGTGGGGTGATGAAAATTTCTTATTGATTATAGCGATTGTTACACAAATATATATAAAACCATTCAATTGTACTTTTGAATTTGTGAATTGTAGGGCATATGATCTATATATCCCAATAAACCTGTCTGGTTGAGTTTTTTTAAGAAGGTTATATAGCCTGCACTCATGTGGTGGTGGGTGATTTAGTCAATCTTGTCATCTTCTGATGCCTCCTTTTTTCTGTCTAAGGCTTTTTCTTTTTAATCTATCTCCAGTTCCTAATTACTATTCATTATTATGTACAGCAGTATAGGTGACCAGGTGACTAGTCCATTATTCTAAACCAGGTTTCTGTCCTACCATTGTATTGTCAACAACCCTTTAATATATTCTGCTGAACCAAGGTCATCTTCTAGGTATCATCACTATAGAAAACCTTCCCAAATTAGCATACCCCTGCAGGCACAGTGTAAATCTCATCCATGAAGTTCGTGGTGGATTCAATCAGAATCTATCTATGGTGAACTGAGCAAAAGGAATGGGATTGGTTCCGTATGTAAATTTTACTCACCAGTGAAAATCCCTTGCAGTACTGTGTCTGTTCTAATAGAAACAGTGTACTTAACCAGGTACATTACTTTTCCTCTAAAGCCAAGGGATTAAGAGATGACTTATTTACTATAAGAAACTATCTTTCTTATCTTCATTCCTCTTTTTTTTCCTTCAGATTATTGTGTCTACCTGCATTTGATAATGAGACTTTAAATTATGGCAGGCTAGATATGGGGGAAAACTATCCCCTACAAAACACCTATAAATGCCAAAAGAAATATTACTAACATTTTGAAATATATCGGTGTGTTTGCAAAACATAAAGTTGAAGGAATAAAATACAGAAAATGAGAAGAAAATCCTGGTAGTACCTGGAAGCTGAAGCAGTGACCATTCTGAAGCATGTGCCCATCTTGGACTCTTAATGACCATAAGAAGAGCAGAGGAGGAAGTCTTGGTGCTGAGATTGGTAGGTTTTCCTAATGGGAAACTTAGAATGAACTGGAAATCCTCCAAGGAAAGGATGGGCTAATAAGTATCTGTTTACAGCAGAGGAAAAATTACCTGATGGACCTGCATTAGAATTTAAAAATAAAACATTTCCCTTATCTGAGCTTTGGATTGAAGTTATCTACATTAAAGGTGTGGTTTCAGAAACTACTTAAAATGGGCTGGCGTTGATCAGGCCCCAAGGCACCTGGCAGCAGCAAATCCCTTTTGTAAGGCTGTGTTCAACTTGGACTCAGAGGATTCCCAAAGAAGAGTCCAGAGAAACATGGGGCCAAAAGCAAACTCAAACAGGGTACAATCCCACACAAGCAAGAGATACAAAGTAACAAACAAATGGCAGAAAGACCAACTAGGATCAGACACTGTAATTTTGAACTCAGGTTATAAAATAAAATGGTTACACTGTTTAATAATATAAGAAAGAATATTTCAAGGGACAAGATGTCATAAAATACTATAAAGCAGATTTTGAAAATAAAAAATTTTTAAGCATAAAAAGTTTTTCTTGAATGGATAATATAATTAACCTTTACAAGATAACAATAACCTTCATTGTTATAGTTATCATTTTAATTGTTGACTGTTAGCTATCACATACCCACCTAAGTAAAAGAAGAATGTGTCCATCATTTTACTTTTTATCCAATCCCAGAGGTTTCCCCACTTTGCATTCTCCCGCCTCCCTAATCTATCACCAGTGGATTTCATGTAACCCATATGTCTTCTCCTTTGATTGTAATGTATAAAACAAGGTGAAAAACTGCCATTCTCTGGAGCATTATCCCAATACGTTGGAATTCTGCTTCCCAGCAACTGTGAACAGTTTGAATCAAATAAACTCACAGAAATTCTTTACAGGTTTGAATATTATTAGGTTAACAAAATCATATACCTTTAATGCAGTTCAAAACTCACTGGTGGCCTCGCTGGCGTGGCTCAACGGTTGAGCCACGAACCAGGATGTCGCAATTCAATTTCCAGTCAGGGCACATGCAGGAGGCAGCTAATCAATGATTCTCTCTCATCACTGATGTTTCTATCTCTCTCTCCCTCTCCCTTCCTCTCTGAAACCAATAAAAATATATTTTAAACAATAACTCACTGGTGGAGATCCAACATTAAATTATCAAAAATGTCTGTTTATTTTTTTAAACTTGAATGCATAGGTATGTTTATATAATAGTTGTTGACTGCACATTCTAGTGTCCTCGTTGTTTTGTTTTTGTGTTAAGGGGCTACAATAAAGAGCCCACTAGGAATGCTGACAATGAAGGAAATAACTGGCTCTCTGGAAGATAAAGGATAAATCCATATTAGATAACAGGTCAGCAGACTTATGACAGACCAGATGTCTCCTGGTTGGAATATTTACATATTTAAAGAGAAAAGGGGCCACACAGAAGAGGCATCAGTTGACCATGAAGATGCAGGAAGAGAAGCCATATAATGGGCAAATGATAACAATTATGAATTTAAAAAAGGACACTAGTCTTTGGACTGGAAGTTATTGATCTCCCACTGGCAAGGTTTCCCCTTAGCTTTGGAGCCAAGGAGCCCTCAAGTCTTTCTGATCTGAATGGAAAGTCGAACTCTATTTTGACATTGAACAATTAAGTATTCTCACCTGTTGCCATTAAACATTCAGTTCATCTACCTCCCTTGTTTTGATTTCACGCTCACCAAGATATCTGTTTCCTTTTCTGTTTTTGGTCCTTGTTGTTGTAATATTTGATAGTCAATCAACAAAACAAACTTTGATTATCTTTATTGCATGGCCACATAGTTTGGTCACTGGAAGCCAATGTGCCAACCCTGTTGACTAAAATCTTCAGTTTGTGTGAAAGTTGTATTTCTTAGTGCATATAAAAAAAATTGATCCTTTTGGTATGTAAAAAAAATAAAATAAAAAAAAAAAAGGTTTTTCTTGAATCCTACCTAATAAAACAGTAATATGCAAATTGACCGCACCTTCGCTACGCCCAAGCCATGCCCACCAGCCAATCAGGGCGAGTATGCAAACTAACCCAACCAAGATGGTGGTTAATTTGCATACATAGGTGCCCTGAGCTGACCCCCTGCGAGGGATCGCAGGGAGCTGGGATCCACTCTGGCACCAGACCGAAGCCGGGAGAACCTCCTGCCATCGAAAGTGGGGAGCTGGGTATCTGCTCTGGCACCAGGCCAAAAGCCTCCGCCGGAAGCTTTTGGCCTGGTGCATGAGCAGACCCCCTGCCATCGAAAGCGGAGAGCTGGGTGTCCGCTCCGGCACCAGCTGCACGAGCGGACCCCCTGCCATCAACAGCGGGGAGCTGGGTGTCTGCTCCGGCACCAGGTGCACGAGCGGACCCCCTGCCATCGAAAGCGGGGAGCTGGGTGTCTGCTCCAGCTCCAGGCGAAAAGCTTTTGGCCTGGTGCACGAGCGGAACCCCTGCTATTGATCACAGGGAGCTGAGGGTTGCTTTGGCCTGGTACACCAGTGGACCCCCTGCAATTGATTGCCTGTGCAGGGAGCTAGGGGTCTGCTTTTGGCCTGGGCAGGAGCGGACCCCCTGCGATTGATTATAGGGAGCTGGGGGTCCACTCCTGCCCAAGAGGCTTTCAGTCTGGGCAGGCCTGGGTAGGGGCTGAGCCGGTGATCAGAGGGAGCTGGAGGGGCCTGCCCAGGCCTAAAGCTTCAGCCAGAGGCTTTAGGCCTGAGGGCCCAGCCCTCCATTGGTGTAAACTATAGAGGAAACACCTTTTCTGACTTCACATTGGCTAAGCTTCCTGTATGCCACTGGTAATATTCTTAGTAACTTGGGTAATAAGAATCCAAAAAGGTGATCTAGGGTTTTTCCACCACACTTCTGGAGAAAAAAATGAAGGTCCACTGCTGGAAGGCTAAGAAATGTCATATCCTGCCCTAGCCGGTTTGACTCAATGGATAATGCCTCGGCCTGCAGACAGCAGGGTCTGGGTTTGATTCTGATCAAGGGCATGTACCTAGGTTGCAGGCTCCTCCCTGGCCAGGGCCCAGATCAGGGCTCATGCAGGAGGCAACCAATCAAAGTGTTTCTTTCACTTTGATATTTCTCTCTGTCTTTCCCTTTCTCTTCCACATTCTCTAAAAGTTAATGGAAACATACCCTCAGGTGAGGATAAAAAATAAAGAAAGAAATCCATATCCTATGAAAGACACATCTTGAAAATGCCTAAAGAAAGTTGTCATTTTTTCTTGGTGAAGGGACTGGAGTCCGTGTTGATGAAAACACCTTGGTGGCTGCGGTGACTGACAGTGGCTGCAGCAGTGGGGTGATGGGGCTGGTGCCTTCCCCTGACCAGCCCGGTTGCCTCCCACAAAGGGAGGCCAGACTGTGGCTTAGGTAGCTCCCTGTGGGGCGCGGGCCTAAGCTGTCAGTAGGACATCCCCTGAGGGCTCCCAGTATGTGAGAGGGGGCAGGTTGGGCTGAGGGACCCCCGACCCCCAGTGCACGAATTTCGTACACCGGGCCCCTAGTGGATAATATAATTAACCTTGATACTTAAGTCAGAAAATAACATAATTCTGGAAAAAGCAATTGTGAAGATAGTTCTGAATAAATTATCAAATATGTAGCATAGGCAGAGGTAGCGCCATCTTGAAGGGGAGACAGATAAGAGACTGACTGTGATCGGAACTCCAGCCTTATCTTCAACTGGGGAGATCTCCATTGCCTCCTGGGACCTTACAGCCACAATGCCCTGGGACCAGTTACCTCAGCTGTGCATCCAAGAACACCAGAACTCCAACCTCCCCAACCACGGACTCCTGAGAGGTCTGCAAAGGAGGAGACAAACACGCGAATTTGCGGACGGGCCCTGCACCTTCTCACAGAGCAGAAGGAACAGCTGAATCAAAGAGCACCCACCTGGAACTGGCGAATTAAACACAGCTGGTGAGATTTGGGATCCAGACTAGAGGGAGAAATGTAAGCAGTGGGAACTAGAGCCTCAAAGAAAGACTGCCCCCCACAAAATTCGCAGCTGTTGAGATCAGTGTAGCCCTTGAATGTGGAAGGGGGTCCACAGGACTGCTGGCAGAAGGGGATTCTAGATTATTAACCCACTGCTGGACTGGACCCAGAAAGACAGCCTGAAGTACTGTACTGGCTGCACAGAGTGGCACAGGGAGCGGCGCACAGAGTCGCACACAGAATTGTGCACAGAATTGCACACAGAGCCAGAGTAGAGAGGCCTTTTAGCCCAAGATATTAAGACAGAAACACTGACACCCAGAAACTGTAGCAGAAATTGACTCTTGTGTGTAAATACAACTAAAAACAGACTGAGAACCAAAGAGAACAGAGACATCCCGCCTGATTGAAAATAGGGTTGTGGCTTAGGACACAGAGGAGTGGTGGATCACAGGGAACCTCAATACTGTGCTGCCTACCTGCAAGGAAAAAGACGTGCCAAGCAGAACAGTGGAGGAAGTGAATGACCTTCACTACTTCACATTTTTATTTTTTATCTTTTACTTAAGAAACTAATTTTTTGCTCTCACTCTATTTTACTTTTTTGATTATATTTATATTTTTAACTATTAGTATTAATACTATTATTTTACCTTTTTTTAAAGTTTTACTTTGTTATTTTTTTTCTTTATTTTATTTTATTTTGGGACTAGTGTTATATATTCTATTCTATTTTGATTTTCCCTTTAGCATTATTTTACTCTATCTGAATTTTTCCTTTGTGCCAACACTCTCTTCATCACCTTTCCCCTTTTTTTTGTCCTGTTTCTCTTACCCTGTACCTGCTTTAGTTTTTCTCTGCCCTTTCTTTTTGCTCCCTGTTAAAAATTGATCTTACTCATACATCTAATTTCCTCTCGCCTGCTCCAAACCCATACACACCTCTCTCTGCGCTTTCTTCACTATCCAAATTCTTTTTCTTTTTCTTTTTGCCTTTTTCTTTCTTTCTGTATTGTTGTTGTTTGTTTGACTATTGGTTAGTGAGTTTTTTTTTTGTTAGTTTTTTGTTTAGTTTTTTTTTGCTTCTGTTTTCCTCTCCTCACTTGCTCTCTTTTTCTACCAATAGCTTAACTAATTCTAATCACCAACTCAGGCTTATGTACTCTCTATCCTCCTTTTCCAAAAATAAACAAATACATAGATAGATAAATTTTAAAAAGAGGAAAATTGATAAATATATATTTTTTTCTTTTTTTGTATTTAGTTATTTTACTTTTACTCTTACACACCCATTCTCTTTCTACCTCCTTTTCACTGAATTGTGGCTATTTCCCCATTCATTCAATTCCTTGACCTAACCTTATGGAAATAAGCTCTGCCTCCTCGGATTCATCTCGGTGTTTATAGTTTGGAGGTTTGTTGTTTGCATTTTTTGGATTAATTGTTTTTATACTTTGCATTCATACCTGGGTGTTTGTCGTTTGAATTTTTTTTGGATTAGTTGTTGTTTTATTGGAGTTTTTTCCCATATACATATTTTTGCCTTCTTTTTTTCTTCTCTCTCTTTTCTCTCTTACATTTTTTACTTTTGGCAATATCATTTTTGCACTCTTCTCTATTCCCTAATTCTCTTTCCTCTGGTGGTCAGCTTTATTTCAGGGTATTTGTATTGTGAATACATTTGTGTTTGGGGCCATGTTCGTAGTGTCTTCTTATGTTGTATTTTGTGCCTTTAAGTCAACACAGGAGAGAGGGAGCTAGATAACCAGAAACCCTGTGAGGAGCAATGATGGAGAGACAAAGAAACAGCCCGCATACAAGAGAAAAGAAGGAATCACCAGAAAAGGAAGTAAAAGAAATGGAGGCAAACAATGACAGACAAAGAATTCAGAGAAATGGTCAAAAGGTCACTTAAAATGATCAAAGACAAATTCAACAATATGTGTAAGAACCAAGAGGAAATGAAGAAGTACCAAGAAGAAAAGAAAAATGACATCGCTGCAATAAAGAACTCAATAGAAAGCATCAACAGTAGACTAGAAGAAGCAGAGGACCGTATCAGTGAGCTAGAAGACAAGGTAGGAAAAAATTCCCAAGCAGAGCAGCATCTAGGAAAAAAACTTAAAAAACAGGAGGAGAGCCTAAGGGAACTTTGGGACAACACAAAACAAAGCAACATCCACATAATAGGATTTCCAGAAGGAGAGGAAATTGAGAAAAGAATAGAAAACCTGTTTGAAGAAATAATGACAGAAAACTTCCCTGATATCGGGAAGAAAAAACTCACACAAGTCCAAGAAGCTCACAGAGTCCCCAACAAGATGAAACCCAAAAGATTGACACCAAGACACATTATAATTAAATTGGCAAACACAAACGACAAAGTAAGAATCTCAAAGGCTGCCAGAGAGAGACAGAAAGTTACCTACAAAGGATCTCCCATCAGACTATCAACCAATTTCTCAACAGAAACACATCAGGCCAGAAGGGAATGGAGTGAAATACACAAAGTGATGCAAAGCAAGGGTCTGAATCCAAGAATACTGTACCCAGCAAGGCTATCAACCAAAATTGAGGGGGAAATCAGGAGCTTCACAGACAAAAAAGGACTAAGGGAGTTTATTACCACCAAACCAGCAATGCAAGATAAGCTAAAGAGTCTGCTATAAAATTAAGAAATAGGACAGGAAGAAGGAACACAGGCATAAAGAATAAAAATGGTGACAAACAAATACCTATCAATAATAACTTTAAATGTAAATGGATTAAATGCCTCAATAAAAAGATTCTCTATTCTCTATTTTTATTACATTAATTATGCTCAATTAATATTTGACAAAGGAGGCAAGAACATACAATGGAGTCAAAACAGTTTCTTTAATAAATGGTGCTGGGAAATTTGGACAGATATGTGCAAAAAAATGAAACTAGATCACCAAATTAAAACATACACAAAAACAAACTCAAAATGGCTAAAGGACTTGAATGTAAAATGGGAAATCGTACAAATCCTACAAGACTCCATAGGCAGCAAAACAACAGACATATGTCATAGCAATATCTGTAAAGACACAGCTCCTAGGGGAATGGAGACTAAACAGAAATTAAACAAATGGGACTACATCAAAATAAAAAGCTTTTGCACAGCAAAAGAAACCATCAACAAAACAATAAGAAAGCTCAATGCATGGGAGAACATATTTGCCAATAATATTTTTGATAAGTGTTTAATCTCCAAAATTAACAGAGACTACATATAACTTAACAAAAGGAAGATAAATGATCCAATCAAAAACTGGGCAAAGATCTAAATAGACACTTTTCAAAAGAGGACATACAGAAGGCCCAGAGACATATGAAAACATGCTCAAAGTCACTAATCATCTGAGAGATGCAAATCAAAACAAAAATGAGATACCATCTCACACCTATCAGAATGGCTATCATCAACAAATCAACAAAGGACAGGTGCTGGCCAGTATGCAGAGAAAAAAAGAACCCTCGTGCACTGCTGGTGGGAATGCAGACTGGGGAAGCCACTGTGGAAAACAGTATGGAGTTTTCTCAAAAAACTAAAAATGGAACTCCAATTGACCCAGTAATCCCACTTCTAGGAATATATCCCAAGAAACTGGAAACACCAATCATAAAGGATATATGCACCCCTATGTTCATAGCAGCACAATTTACAATAGCTAAGATATGAAAACAGCCTAAGTGCCCATCAGCAGATAAGTGGATTAAAAAACTGGTACATCTACAGAATGGAATATTATGCCACTATAAAAAAGAAGGAACTTTAACCATTTGCAATAGTATGGATGGGATCGGAGAGCATTATGCTAAGTGAAATAAGCCAGTTGGAGAAAGATAAATATCACATGATCTCACTCATATGTGGGATATAATGATCAACATAATTTGAAGAACAAGAATAGATCCAGAGACAAATGGTAGAGGAGGGGGTGGTTAGAGAGCAACCAAAGGACCTGTATGCATGCAAATTAGTATAACCAATGGACACAGACACTGGGGCGGTGGGTGCTTGCCGGGGTGGGAATGGCTGGGGAGATGTGGGGGTCAATTGGGGGAAAAGGAGACATATGTAAAACATTAGAAAATAGAAAAATAAAAAAGACACTATTCATTTTCCTAGAGTGACTAATAAACAAGTGGCATGAGAGGATAATCTTATGAGTTAAAAAATGAATGAAGTTGTTTCTGCTTAGTCAGACACAAAATATTAACTGCAATAAAAATTAAGAAAAATGCCAAATTTGAATAAAACTAAAATGAATGTTAAATGCAGACCAAATAATAAGTTAGACAGGGATGAGAGTATATATGTATGAAAGTTAAAAGTTAAATAAACTAAAGAATGTTAATAATGTGTGGAACTTCAAACAAGTAGAGCAACAAATTAAAATATTGAGATGCCACTGCAAAAAGAAAAAGTGAAAAAGAGTGCTGTATGTGATATGCATGAAAATACTAATAAGAGCCTTATATTACCAATGCTCTACCTGGCTAGATTGAATAATCTTTGAAACAGAATTTTTGGACTGGAACATATGGTGTTCCCCTGGGCAGGATGGTTCCAGGGTTCTTTGTCACTAGGAGTCAAAAAAAGTGTCCAGGGAAAGAAGATGTTATAGCAAAGGTGGAAATTTATTGAAGAACAAGTACAGACTCCCACGTGGGGAGGGGGAGAGAGTCTCACAGCACAGACTCCCACGTGGGGAGGGGAAGAGTCCCACTGAGTTCCTTTTCCCTATGGCTTATAAAGGCTGCAGATCCTGGTGCCTTGATATCCCCTCAGTTGGTCACTCTTCCCTTGGACTGGTTATTATAGTAACTTCTGAGCTCAAAGGTCAAACCTCACATGGGACCTGTGAGGTATTCCTCCCCTCCATCCTTATAGTTTTCCTGTTTCCTTTGGGCCTTCCTCTCTCCTTCTGGATGAGGGGCTTCCTTCCCTTTATTTTGTAATTATAGACCTTCTGCTGTTTCTATGCCCCCTATTCTATGGAAATGTACCTGTTTCAGCTTTTCAGTTCCCCTATTCTATGGAAATATCCCTTCTGCTACTTTGCAGCCCTGTGCTTTTTTCGTGGTCCCTTAATTTCTAAAATCTCCTAAATCTGTCTATTTTGCCCCCAAAAAACTCCTGTTTCATCTTTATTTCTAAAAGTAAGAGATAAACAACTCTACTTCTCAGACACTCCCATGGGGAAGCATGTTGAGAAAGGCCAGTAAGCCAGAATGAGAGGAATAGGGAAACTGAGATAGATATTTAAACAGCAATGGCAGGCATCTAGAAAATCTAGATGCCAAGCAGTGGGCAGCCATTTAGTAAATCCCATCTTCCCTAAATCCGGGACACTTAAGAGTAAATGGTTTGCAATTCTCCTCCCCAACCAGAGGGTAAATAGCTTAAATCACCCTATTCAGGAAGACAGACAGCAAAAGTCCAGTTAGTGCCATTTGCCAACCACACTCAAGGACAGATGAAGGTAAGGGAATAAACCTTATTTTGGTACATCAGCATGAAGCTGGTGAATGTTATATTGAGATCCTCCCTAACACCTTCCCTAAATGCCCAGCCTTTAAATCCCCTCAAAACAAAGGTCCAGCTTCCCTCCCAGGAGCATGCCTGCGCCTCCCTTTCCCCATCTTTCCCCACAGGCAGGCATCTCCTCACCTCTCAGGGACCACACAAGGCTTGCAACTAGGGCAGCAATGGGTAGTAGCAGTTCTTCCAGGGAAATTCCCTGAACCTGTTCCCTAGGCCCCCATTTCTCTGACTTCTTAGTGAGCGAAAGCAGCCCAGCCTGGGCTCATTTCCCCAGCCCTTTCTTGTTCACTTCCCAGCTCTAATAAACATCCTCTAAATTCACTTGGACTCATGTTGTGAAACTTTTCCTGCATGAAGTCAAGAACCAACACACTACCCACTACTTCCCGGCGCTAGGCAGACCCGCTCAGGGCCAGGTCCCCTTTCTGGTAACAATGTGACTTATATTCTGCCAAGCAGACTCACCACTGTGAGACTCAGATGCAGATGTGAGCCACACAGAAATGCTCTTTTTCATGGGGCAGTGTTTTCTTGCAAACATGAAGGTGGGTGTTAATGTAAAAAAACATTCAAACCTGTAAACAATTTTTGTGAGTTTATTTGAGCCAAACTGTGGACAACTGCCAGGAAGCAATATCTCAATTGACTGGAATAGTGCTTTGGAGAATGGCGGTCTTACATCTATTTTTATACATTGAAATCAAAGGAGGGACGTAGGTGTGTTACATGAAATCCATTGGTTATAAATTAGATAGGTGGGAGAAAGCAAAGCGGGGTTGAGGGAGGGGGGTGGGAGGTGGGAACCTCTGGGATTGGATAAGGAGTAAAATGATAGACACATGCCTAGTTGGGTATAGGAACAATTAACATGATAATGAAGGAATTTGTGGTATCTGTCTTGGAGCCCAGGCACATTAGGTTGTGAACCAAGGGTTCTGGAAAAGGGGAAGTTACCAAGACATTTCAACGATATGTTCTTATAGATGCAAAAAGACAGATAGGCTCAGTTAAGGTAAAGGTTTACCTTGTCAGTGAAGATACCGGCCTAGGATGTAACTACCCACCATAACTGCTTTTAGTTAAATTTTAATTTCAGACCATCCTTTCATTGTATCAAAAATCAGTGAGCTGGACAAGATGCCTTAATGAGCCAGTTAGTTAGGAGTCATCTTTAAAGGCTCAGGTTCAGAGCAGATAACCTCTGTCAAATTCTGAACAAACACAGGAGGGAGTATTTCCTTTTTATATCCTTCTAGTTCTTTGTATAAGTTATTTTTGTAGACAGCTTGTAACCTTGAGTACATATCATATCTAGCAAACACCTGTCATATCTATACAGACAACTTGTAACCTTGAGTATCATATATCTATACAGAAACCTGTAACCTTGAGTATCATATATATACAGGCACCTGGCATCAATATAAGCATATCACTTAGATGACTAGCTTTCAAGGTCAGACAATTAAGTTTATCTTTTCTATTCAAGAAAAAAAAAAGTTATTTTACATCTAAAAATAACAGAGTTGACCTACAGAATAAGAGACTAAGCATAACAGAGTAGTTCAAACAGCAGTTTTCCAAAGGAGGGATTACTATGCTTCATTCCCCACTGGTTTTATGTAAATGAGTCAAATCATTGATTCTTGTGGGTCACTGTTGGGTAGGAGGTCATACCGGCTCTGGAGGACCATAAGCTTGATGGAATTAATTCTCTGTTGAATAAAGTTAATAAACCAGTTTATAAGACAGGGTCTCATAATGAGGTCCAGGAGTACATGCGAGAGAGTCTCAGCTTTAGCGGGTCTGATGAAGAGTCCTGGATTCTCTATTCTGCCGGTGCTGCCTTGAGCTTGGTGTGATGAAGCCATGTCGGGATCCTGTCAACCTTGACTACCATAGAGGTGGTCAAGATGACGGTGTGTGGTCATCTTCAGGTAGGAGTCAGTTCTTGGGTGGTAAATTTCTTTACCCAAACAGAGTCACCAGGGTAGAAGGGATGAATCGGATCAGAAGTTGGTACAGGCAGAGAGTCTTGGACGTGCTTCTAGACTGCTCTTTGGGTGAACTGTAAAGCCTGTAAGGACTTGAGTAAAGATTGGTTATGGATTTCGGTTTTTATTACTTTTTTTTAAATCTGGGGACTATTTCCTGGAGTGGCTGTTTCTGTCTTAGTCGGGTAGGTTAGGGTCTGGAAGAGTCACTAGAATCTGTAGAGTCCCCACTGGTTTTAGGGCAGCCTCCTGGGCTGCTTTATCTACAGCCTAGTTTCCTCTTGCTTCTGGGGAGTCCCCTTGTCTCACATAGGTAGAGGTGGAAAGATTTAGTTACATTGGCTAATGCTAGTTGGCTCATCGTCCTTGCTCTGCTCATGTCTGTCTTACTGCCTAATATATTACCTCAAGAATCCTGGCTCTGAATTCTTTTAGGGAAAATGGACATTGGTGTGGTTCCTCTGACCACTTCCATGCTGAAGTGGGACAGAGTTTTCTTTCAGAGCCAAGAAATCCTTGCTGTCTGTCAGAGGGATGATGAGGCCTGGGCACAGAAGGAGGTGGGTTTGTGACCTGGCAGAGACAAACTGTAGGAATTAGAATAGCAAGAGTTACAACAAATGGTCTGGTGGAAGGGAAAGAAAATATTTCAGTTCTAATAACTAATATTGAAATAGAATTTTTCTCCTTAAAATTACCCTTATGTTTATTTAATTTGGCCTGATTGTTTATATAAACACAATAAGAATGGTAACTGGCTATCTTTGCTGGAATTTCATGATTGAAACTTAATGTGCCCCGTACGGCCGGGAAGCCAAGCCATTCAGCTGCTGTCAGGCCTGCCTGTAGTATCCGCTGAGTTGGGTGAATTCCTCTCCTGTAGTGGCTCTACCAGGACCCATGCTCTAGGCTTTAAGGCCCATTTCAGTGGCCCTCCTACTCCTTGTGGCCTAGAGTGTATGGGGGTCCCACAGGGATACAGAGGCACCCTTATTGCTCCCCTTCTACTCTGACCAACCGCCAGTGATAGTAGGGTATGGGCCTGATGCTCCATCACCAGCTATTGTTAGGGATCCCAAGCAGGATAACAGGCTTTCTTCATGGCACTCTTAGTGGCTTCAAGTCTTCAGAGTTCAGACAGGGCTTTTTCAAACGTGACACTCCAGTCAAAGCTTTTGGTCAATAAAACCACTATTGGAAACTGGTCTTATTGAATTTATGCAAAGAAATGTATTGCCATGATTTATTTATTAAGTATTGCCAAATTTTGGAGGAATTATATAAGGAGAAAATATAATGACCTGCTCTAAGATTTTCTGATTTTCCTTGCCAGTCCTTTTTATGGACTCTCTAGAGTAATACTTAGTATTATAACAAAACAGTAACTGTCTTTAAATGGCAAGAAATTTAAAACGTGTTTACACTCAAATAGATAGTCACAGCTGTCCCTGTAGTAGGTTTCCCCCTACTTGACTTGTCCTTAAACTACACATGGTCTCTGGGAGGGGTGACATGCCCTCTCAGAACAGACTAAGGGAGTAGCTCTTCCCCATGAGCTTTATCCCTTAGAAGGGTCACACATGTCACAGAACCTCACAAGGTCTGTAATTCCTGTGACAGAAGGCTGGTATTTACCACTCCCCTCTGTTCCATATATGTCTCCCCCAGTTTCCTAAAAGTTGAGGTTTGTGCCACCCTGACATGGGCATGGTCACACAGGCTTGCAAGGCAGTATACAGGCTGCCACTGTCTCTCAATAGAGACCAAAACCTGATGGGTATTATTCTTTTCCCATCTAGGCGCCTGCCCTTTTGGCAACTGCATTCAAATCTGCAAAGGAATTAAAGGTTAATATAATATATTTACATAATGAAGTATAACATTGGCACTGTAACCGCTCCTGGCAGCTAAACCTTCTGCTACCAAACATGACACATGGTAGGGCTATACAAACATCTTAGGGAGGTGACTAAAGTCCATTTTTGACCTTCCCACACAAAGCAAAATGGTCCTTGTCTCTCTGGAGTCATGTCCATGAAGATGAAGGCATCATCTAAGTCTATTATACAGTTGTCTACAGGTCACTGTCAAGGCTGTGCGTGGTGGCTGGTTCTTCTTTATACTCATAAACACTGTCTGTCCAATTTCCCTAAAACTTATTCTGGCACGGGAGAAAGTGGTTTTGCTATATACAGGCAGCTTAACCCCTATACAACTGGGCTTGGACCTCTTCTTAGCAAACTGCAGTCTATAAGTTCAATATGCAGCCTCCGGTCCTCCTAACCCAACAGGGTCTCGGCCAGTCCCTCATTCAGACTCCTCCTCTCTAGGAGTGTCTGAAAATCCTGAAGGCTCTCCAGTCCATGGAAAGTGTCTTCCCTTTATCCTCTCCTGTCAACCCTGTTTATCAGTTACAGGGCTTTGCCATCCCTGTCTCTCACCACTGCTTGGTTCCTAGTGGCAAACCAAACAGAGCTGGGGCTCCAGGGAGAGACAAGTTTATATGTAGCAAAGCGCTCCCGTGACGGCTTGGGCATCAGGCCCTTGCCTTCACACCTGTCCTCTTTCCTGGCAGAGACCTTGACCTTTCCCACAGGCTTCTCTGTAAGTATGAACAGGGTATCTGCCCCCCTTCCCAATAACTGGGTGTCTTGGCCCACCCCTTCGTCTAAGGGGTTAAATCTTTTAGCTTCTCTGGGAGAGTTCAAGGCACTGGACGCTCTTTAACTCAGGGAATGTTTTTGTTTTTTTCCTGTTAATTCCTTGCAATAACAGAAGCTGCTGCTGAAGTCTTAACCCTTTCAGTACATTTGCAACCAGGAAACTTTACCACCTCTATCTGTTGCTTTTACAGATCCCAAGCACGTTGCTCTATTCCTGGGGCTGCTGGAAGGCTAGTAGCAGCTACTGGCTTCTGATTTAACTGCTGTAGCCAACAAGCCAAAGGCCTAAGTCTTGTATTGCTTGTTGTAAAACACTCATTATTCACTGGCAGGCAGCTGGGCAGCTCCAGTGTCAGGTAAATGTCTGCTGTCCCCCGCTTGTCACTGTTGTTGCTGATTGGCTCTGGGTGTCTGACCTCCCCTCCCACTCGCTCTCCTCACCCCCCAACACCTTCTTTCACCTGGCTCTCCAGGATGAGTCTTTAATCTGTCCAGCTTTAAATCACCAGGGCGGCTGAGGGCTTCAGCTCTGTCTCTCCACTACCTGGCTTTTGGGAGTTCACTTTTTCCCAAGCTATGCCTGCTACTGTCATGACTGTTTTGTGTGTGTTTTTCTGCCTGTTACTGAAAATTTACTTTGTCTCTTCTTATTATATATATAATCTTAATAAATTAGCTTCAAACCTTTTTCTATGTCCTTTAAAAATGTATAACCATGCTTTAGACCTTTTATTAAGTATTTCTATTCTAATATTTTTTTTTACTGTCACACTATTAGCAACATGTAGACCTTTTCTTTCTTTTTCTCTTTAAAATGTATTAGAATTCTTTATTCTTAGAAACCTCAATCCTTTAATGATTACCAAAAGTTAGCAGTCAGATTTCTTAGATTGACATTTATGAATACACTTTAAATAAACGTTTGCTTTCAAAAAAAATGTACTTTAATAATCATGAGATTGGTCTTGACTACAGAATTAATTCCTTTCTAGTAAAGCCAATAAAATATTATATTTTAAAGTTTCTTTGCTGAACATTCCCATGCTTTCCCTCACAGATATTTCCTCTTTAAGCCCTAGAGCTGTGGTCAGCAAACTGCGGCTTGTGAGCCACATGCGGCTCTTTGGCCCCTTGAGTGTGGCTCTTCCACAAAATACCACGGCCTGGGTGAGTTTATTTTGAAGAAGCGGCGCTAGAAGAAGTTTAAGTTTAAAAAATTCGGCTCTCAAAAGAAATTTCAATCGTTGTACTGTTGATATTTGGCTCTGTTGACTAATGAGTTTGCCGACCACTGCCCTAGAGGATTTAAATCCTCCTTTACTACTCTTGATCTCTCCTACCACCCCCCTGTCTCCCAGCCCAGGGCTCCTCTAACTCAGCAGACTGAGTTCCTATTATCCTACCTAGCAAATCCTATCACCACTACCCTATCTCACACCTGCTCCAGAGCAGTTTTCGGCTTTCTTCCTCCTGCCCTTCGACACTAGCCTTAAAGTGCCCCCTTCAGGAGATTGCTAGTGCCAAAACTGGCTTCATGCCCAGGGCCATGCAGATACCCTCCGCTGGTGCGCGCCCCCTCCCCAGTCAGAGCGGGTGCTGTTCCCACTGTAAATCTATCAAGAAGGGCAGGCAGGTTGCAGGTCTTGGGACCACATGATTCTCTGTTTGGTAGAAGGGATGAAAAAGGCAGCCCACAAAGCAATTAATTATGAAAAAATCTGGCAGTCTTTCTCTCTCACCTGACACAGGCCATGAGATGTTGTACTAATCTTAACCCAACAAGTCTTTATTTAAACTTCTCTGGGTTGCAACCTTTACTAATTTTATACCTTTAAATTAACCTTATTATTCAAAAAATTTAAACTAACACAGCAAAATCACAAATCAGGGAAGAGCAAACCCAAGCCCCTACTATACATAGACAGAAATTTCATTAGCTAAGTGGGCTGAATCCCTCCTTGACAAAGAGCAAACGTCCCTGAGAAAAGTAACTCTCAGCAGCACTGCTAGAAACTTTTGCAGTTTGTCACAGCGTTCAGCCTTTCATAAATCAAATGTTTTAGCCAGATGAGTCAACAGAAGTACAGAATAACACAAAGTGGCTTTCATTTTTATGCAGGCTCTTACACTTACATTTATAGGCCAGCTAATGAACAGATAATTATGCCAAGACAGACAGACAAACATCCGCACTCACACTTTTTCAGTAGAGAAGCACTCTTGGGAGTTAAGCAGATAACCGGAACACTGCCCAGCTCCCCTGATGGACATGGGGGCACTCCCGGCACCCATGCCCCAGGAAAGGATTCTCAACCAATGTCTCGGTGAGAACCTCACTGGAGAAGTTAAGACTGTGTCCAGTCCTTCTCCCGGTACAAGAAGACTAGTCAAACAGACAGAAAAGTGAACTCAAAATTCCTTAATTGAATTTGAATTCACTCATCTCTGGAGACTTTCTTTCTGATGACTGCAAAAGAATGCAAGGGTATGTCAGGTGTCCTCTGTCTGGCTGTCAAGACCACTGAGAAGCATCTCTGGGGCCCTGGAAATCTTTGTCAGGTGGTACCTGCCTCTAGAGATGCTCAGGGCCTGGCAGCCAGGCAGGGGATGTCATCCATCCCAGGCGTCTGAGACTAGGTGCGGACAGGCACCAGTCTCTGATCTTGCTGGGATCTCCAAATGTTGTACCGCAAATCAGTGAGCTAGACAAGATGCCTTAATGAGCCAATTAGTTAGGAATCATCTTTATGGAGCTCAGGTTCAGAGCAGATTACCTCCGTCAAATTCTGAACAAACACAGGAGGGAGTATTTTCTTTTTATATCCTTCCAGTTCTTTGTGTAAGTTATTTTTGTAGACAGCTTGTAACCTTGAGTACATATCATATCTAGCAAACACCTGTCATATCTATACAGACAACTTGTAACCTTGAGTATCATATCTATACAGGCATCTGGCATCTATATAAGCATATCATTTAGATGGCTAGCTTTCAAGGTCAGACAATTAAGTTTATCTTTTCTATTCAAGCAAAAAAACAAAGTTATTTTACAGCCTAAAATAACAGAGCCCAAGGGGTCCCAGATTAGAGAGGGTACAGGCTGGGCTGAGGGGACGTCCCCCCATGCACAAATTTTGTGCACCAGGCCTCTAGTAATGCAATAATATGCTAAACAAATAAAACCCTAAATAGGATTATAAATAAGTAGAGCAATAATCCGTACTCCAAAATTAAAGCAATTAGCTAAAAATGGTATCTACAAATCAGTTTATATTTGCTTGTTATCTATACCAATAAAAGGGTAATATGCTAATTAGACCGGACATCTTTCCAGACAAAGGCAGGGTTGCGGGAGCCAAGACAGAGGAGGTTAGGGGCGACCAGGCCAGCAGGGGATAACATTTAGGGTGACCAAGCCAGCAGGGGAGGGCAGTTAGGGGCAACCAGGCAGGCAGGAGAGAGCAGTTAGGTGAGCGGTTAGGAACCAGTGGTCCCGGATTGTGTGAGGGATGTCAACTGCCAATTTAGGCCTGATCCCACAGGCATATCTATTCTAATAGAAGGGTTATATGATAACTAGACTGGACATGATCCAAACATCCTTCTGGACGTCCTTCCAGACAAAGCCAGGGTGGCAGGCGTCAAGGCAGAGGTGGTTAGGGGTGAATTGGCTGGCAGGTGAGAGAGGTTAGAGGCAACCAGGCTGTCAGGGAAGGGCAGTTAGGGGCGACCAGGCAGGCAAGCAGAGTGGTTAGGACTGATCAGGCAGGCAGGTGAGCAGTTAGGAGTCAGTGGTCCTGGATTACAAAAGGGATGTCTGATTGCCAATTTATGCATTCCCTCAGGGTTCCCAGATGGAGAGGGTACAGGCTGGACTGAGGGGAACGCCCCCCTCCCCCCCCCCCCCCCGCAGTACACCAATTTTGTGCACCGGGTCTCTAGTATCCAATAAAATCCGAATTCTGGAGGAACTTCACGAAGTGTCCTGATTTTTACAGAGAAGAATTGGTTGGTAAGGGGAGCCAAAACAATGCACTGGAAACTAATGGACTCTTTATTACTAAATAAAATATAAATAATAGTCATTTAAAGTGTGGTGCTGAGTTTACTAGGATAAATAGACCACAGAATAGAATAGAAAATCAAGAAATAAATTTAAATATGAATAAGAACAACAGTCACATCATTTTTTAAAAAAACAACTAAATTTCAATCAATTTCCTATGATTGACATCAAAATAAATTTCTCTTGGGTAAAATTTCAAATGTTCCAATTTGAGATCTTGAGACTAGCTACTTCAGTAAGCAGGGCTCCTCCTTCCCTCTCTCGCTCATCCCTTTCCTTTTATTATTTGCATGCAAGTCAGTCTCATGCACCAGATTAAGTAGTTTTTAGGGCAATAGCTAGGCATAATTAATTTTCCTACACCCCTGAACACCTAACACAGTGCTGTGCACACAGCACATACACTCTCTATACACACATGCTGCTGATTATTGGTCCTGCCTCCATTGTATATGAGACTCAGTGACCGCAGTTGAATCAATAAATTCCTGCTGCTGAGTACCCTAGAACCCTGGTCGGCAAACTGCGGCTTGCGAGCCATATGCGGCTCTTTGGCCCTTTGAGTGTGGCTCTTCCACAAAATACCACGGCCTGGGCGAGTTTATTTTGAAGACGTGGTGTTAGAAGAAGTTTAAGTTTAAAAAATTTGGCTCTCAAAAGAAATTTCAATCGTTGTACTGTTGATATTTGGCTCTGTTGACTAATGAGTTTGCCGACCATTGCCCTAGAACATCCTGCATGGAGTTCCTCATGTGAAAAGCAGATTAGTATAAAAACATCCCACAGCTGAAATTCAGAGTCTGTCTGATAGCATTTGAAATCCATAAGCACAGAAACACACATGAATTTTTAATGTAGTAATACTAACATGCAAAATAATTCCATCTGTGGCTATCATTTAGAATAATACTAGAGGCCTGGTGCACGAAATTCGTGCACGGAGGGGGGTTGTCCCTCAGCCCAGCCTGTACCCTCTCAAATCTGGGACCCCTCAAGGGATGTCCGACTGCCCTGGGACCCCTCAAGGGATGTCCGACTGCCCTGGGATCGGGCCTAAACGGGCAGTCGGACATCCCTCTCACAATAAAAGACTGCTGGCTCCCAACTGCTTGCCTGCCTGCCTTCCTGATTGCCCCTAACCACTTCTGCCTGCCAGCCTGATCACCCCCTAACCACTCTGCTGCCAGCCTATTTGCCCCCAACTTCCCTCCTCTGCCGGCCTGGTTACCCCTAACTGCCCTCTCCTGCAGGGTTGATCACCTCCAACTGCCCTCCCTTGCAGGCCTGGTCCTTCTCAACTGCCCTCCCTTGCAGGCCGGGTGCCTCCCAACTGCCCTCTCCTGCTGGCCATCTTGTGGTGGCCATCTTGTGCCACATGGGGGCAGGATCTTTGACCACATGGGGACCGCTATATTGTGTGTTGCAGTGATGATCAATCTGCATATTACTCTTTTATTAGATAGGATAGAGGCCTGGTACAGGGGTGGGGGCCAGCTGGTTTGCCCTGAAGGGTGTCCCGGATCAGGGTGGGGTTCCCTTGGGGCGTGGGGCGGCCTGAGCGAGGGGCCTGTGGTGGTTTGCAGGTGGGCCACGCCTCCTGGCAACGCAAGCGGAGGCCCTGGTATCTGGAATTTATTTTCCTTCTACAATTGAAACTTTGTAGCCTGGAGCAGAGCCAAGCCTGGGAGGACTGCAGCCATTTGTGTTGGGGTTATAATTGAAACTTTGTTGCCTTAAGCGGGTGGGCCCGGCCAGGGTGTGTGGAAAGCTTTGCTTCCCCTGTTGCCGGCGGCAACCCTGGCCTGCTCTCTCAAGCTCCATTCTGCCGCCATTTGTTTGAATTTGTTTACCTTCTATAATTGAAACTTTGTAGCTTGAGTGGAGGCTTAGGCCTGCAACGGCTGGCAGAAAGCTTGGCTTCCTCTGTTACCTAGGAAACCTTGCTCTCTGTGGCTGTAGCCATCTTGGTTTTGGTTAATTTGCATACTCGCTCTGATTGGATGGTGGGTGTAGCTTGTGGGCGTGGCTTGTGGGTGTGCTGGAGGTATGGTCAATTTGCATATTTGTATATTATTAGATAGGACAAGTATTCTAGAGACTGCAACTCCAAAGTACACTGGAAAGAGAGGAAATAAACCTTTCTCTACCCAGCATTTAAAAGAAAAAGTCCCTAGAATGTTTTTCTAACAGCCTCACATGAAAACAAAAGGCACAAAATCTTCACAGACTTCATTGTACTAAACAGGAAAGAGCTGTTGTCTTGACATCTAGTCTATTTCTGAGAAACCAAGAGCTACTTCCTAGTCCCTGCTTCCACTTACAATGAATGTGTGTTCAATACAAATACTTTCCATTTGTCCTTATTGGACATAAGACATTCCTCACTCATGAGAAAAACAAGAGACAGAGACTTTTAATTGATAAAAAGGCTGATCAGACTGTCACAGGCAGTGAAGATAAAGGGAGACTCCCAGCACCAGTATTTCAGTCCACATTTGCAAACACGGAGCCAAGGATAAACCTAATTTGACCTTCCTTTTTTTATCCCAAGAAAAAAAGGATTTTAAGTATAATAATATTATCAAAACTGTACTAACTTAGTATGATATTACAAAAGTTGTAGGCAATATTAAAAATCTGCAAATAACAGGATTGCTTCTATTATATTCAAAATTATTTTTTTTTTTGCTCTGGCTCTATTTTTGTTCATTAGTTTAATTTGTTCATTATTTTCCACAAATGAGTGAGATCATGTGATATTTATCTTTCTCCAACTGGCTTATTGTGCTTAGCATGATTCTCTCCAGGTCATCCATGCTGTTGCAAATGGTAAGAGTTCCTTATTTTTTACAGCAGCGTAGTATTCCATTGTGTAGCTGTACCACTGTTTTTTAATCCACTCATCTGCTGATAGGCACTTAGGCTGTTTCCAAATCTTAGCTATTGTAAATTATGCTGCTATGAACATAGGAGCCAATATATCCTTTCTGACCAGTGTTTCTGATTTTTTTGGGATATATTCCTAGAAGTGGAATTACTGGGTCAAATGGGAGTTCCATTTTTAATATTTTGAGGAAATTCCATACTCTTTCCCACTGTGGCTATACCAGTCTGCATTCCCACCAGCAGTGCACAAGGGTTTCTTTTTCTCTGAATCCTCACACTTGTCATTTGTTGATGACAGCCATTCTGACAGGTGTCAGATGGTATCTCATTGTTGTTTTCATTTGCATCTCTCTGATGATTAGTGACTTTGAGCATGTTTTCATATATCTCTTGGCTTTCTGTATGTCCTCTGACCTTCCTTTTAACACACTGACTCATTATTTAATCAATCACCAGGGCCTTGTGACTCAATGAACTGCTATCTGTGAAGTCTGATAAAATAATTGAATCAATACCCCCTCCCCTGGGAACTGACCTTCAGGCCACTTCACAATTTGACATTCCACTTGCTAAGACCATTATCTCTCCCCTCTGTGCTTTCCCAGAATCTGGACCTGCACAGAGAATTCTCCATGCAGAAAAAGCCTGCCTAGAGTCCTTTAAAAACCTCTGACTCTCGTCTTTCAGTGCTGGAGCCATTTTGGGGCTCAGCCCATCTGGTATCCAGATGACCTAATCATATAAAATAAAAGCATAATATGCAAATCAACTGAATAGCAGAACGACCAGTCGGCGGGGGGCTGGTCCAGCGAGCAGGCTGCACCAGGCCAGCCAAGGCACTTGCCAGCAGGTAGACAGAGGGAAGGGTGATGGGGGTGGGGTGGAGGTGGCAGTGACCAGCCATGGCGGAGTGGCGATTGGGGGGCCCACCCGATCGCCTCCCACAGAAGGAGGCTACCAGCATGTGTGGGATCCCTTGTCACGTCCTGCGGGTTTCAGGGTTCCCGTTCAGGTCCGGTTTCTGGAGAAGGCCGCAATCAAAATGAAAAGAAGCTAGATAAGAATCAATTTGGGTAAATGGGGGGCCAGGCGGGAGCCCACCTCTAGTGGGAGGACTACTCCCTGCTCTGGCCTTTGCCATCTCTTTTATTGGGGTTCTGAGATACACCCATTGCCCTTAGGCAGGTAATTCCAGTAACAGACAGATTATCTTATCAATAAGGATTTACATGATTATTTGGTGGGAAAGTTGCCTCAGTTACCATTGTCTCAATTAGATAGGGAGTGGTTTGCTCTGACCTTTAGCTTCAAGGTTGACCAGCCTTCCCAGGTTCCCTCTTCACATAACTACCAAGTGACAATGTTCAGTTTCCGGAAAGCATGGCCACGGTGGGGTGAAGGGGGCGGTATTAGGCCAATCCTGCAGAAAAAGACTGGAGGTGGCAGGGTGATGGGGGCGGTGCCGGGCCAAACCCGCAGAGAAAGGCTGGACTAAGTCCACAGTGGGGTGATGATTGCAGGGCTGGGCTGATCCTGCAGAAAAATTCAGAGGCAGCAGGGTGATAGGGATGGCACCAGGCTGATCCACGGAGAAAGGCTGGCAGCAGCAGGGTGATGGGGCAGCGCCTGGCTGATCCCACAGAGAAAGGCAGGGTGGCAGCCACAGCGGGTAGATGGGGATGCCACCATCCCCTGATCCTGACCGGCCAGCCAGATCACCTCCCACAAAGGGAGGCCAGACTGTGGTCCATCAGTAGGACATCCCCTAAGGACTCCCAGACTGTGAGAGGGTGCAGGCTGGTCTGAGGGACCCCCCAAGTACACGAATTTTCGTGCACCAGGCCTCTAGTCTGTATATATAAAAGCCTAAGCAACTGTTACAACCAGTTGACCAAACAACTGGTTGACCAGTCACTATGACGTGCACTGACCACCAGGGGGCAGATGCTTAATGCAGGAGTAGCCTCCTGGTGATCAATGTGCTCCCACAGCCAACCTCCCCCATCCGGCCAACCTCCTGCGGTTCCTTCCTCCCCCTCCATCCCCCCCCCCCCCCCCCCCCGTCAGCCGGCCCTGACTGGGCCCAAATGGGACTGAGCAAGATGGCCCCGATTGACCCCGATCACCGGCCAGGCCAAGGGACCCCATTCGTGCATGAATTTGTGCATCAAGCCTCTAGTAAATTCATAATTCTTTACCCCTTTTGGCCGGGTGTTTTCCTCCTTCAGTTACCCGAACACAATCAACAAACTATTAGCCCTGGCCACTGTGGCTCAGTTGGCATGTGTTGTCCTGTGCAGCAAAAGGTTGTAGGTTCAATTCCAGGTCAGGACATTTTCCCAGGATGTGCGCTTGATCCCTGGTCTGGGGCATGTGGAAGGTTGTCTTGCTTTACATCGTTGTTTCTTTCTCTCTCCCTCTCCCTTCCTCTCTCTCTAAAAATCAAAAACAAACAAACAAAAACATTAAATATCTTTAAACTGTATTTATGGGTGTGTAAAATCAAATAATATCTACATTATATGCAGGTGCTAAAGAATAAATTGAATTTAGTTAATAACACCTGTAAAGAGTTTAGAACCACAGCAGTGTTTAGTGATTGTGACAACAGGGACCCAGCACACGTGGGGTTTGGACCCACACACTGCACAGCAGAAGGAAGTGGCAAACCATTGCTGTGTTTTTCTATTCTTCCCCCCCCCCCCCCCGCTCCTCCTTTTTCATTTTACTGAGCTGAATAAAATGAAATTGAATGCTTTTATGCAAATATTCAAGAAGAAACTGACCACACATCAAAACAAGACATGCTGTAACCATCGGTGACTAGAATGCACAAGTAGGAAATCAAATGTCAGAATCAAACGTCATTGATAAATTTGGACTGGGGGTCAGAAACAAAGTAGGAAAATAGCTCATGAAGTTCTGTGAGACAAACAATTTGTCCATCACAAACATGTGCTTCACACAACCAAAAAGACAAGCGTCTATAAGGACATCAGCAGATGGCTAATATAGAAGGAAATGGACTTTGTAATTTAAAGCAGAAGATGTATTTCCTCTAAAAAATTACTCTTCCAGGTAATTTTTTAAAGAAATATACAGTGGATTATTGGGGTATTCTGTCTCTAACTAACTCTTAAGTAGTTCAGATAGAGAAAAAAAGTTTGTGGTAAAATAACATTAAGGGAATTTTGTATTTTTGGCCAACATTGTGAAGAAAGGGTATTCATTCTTCTCTGACAGTTTGGTAGAAATCACCAGTGAAGCCATTTGGGCCTGAGCTTTTTTTGGGGGTAGTTTTCAACCTCTTTACTTGTTACAGGTCTATTCAGATGAGCTATTTTTTCTTTAGAAAGTTTCAGTAGTTTGTGTCTTTCTAGGACTTTGTCCATTTTTTAATCTAATTTGTTGGCATACAGTTATTCATAGAGTTAATGTAAAAAACATTGAAACCTGTAAATAATTTTTGTGAGTTTATTTGAGCCAAACTGTTGACATATGCCAGGAAGCAGAACTTCTGTGAGTTGAGATAATGCTCCGGAGAATAGTGGGTTACGTCTGTATTTAAACATTGCAATCAAAGGAAAGTGATGTAGGTGAGTTACATGAAATTCATTGGTGATAGACTAAGAAGGTGGGATAAAGCAAAGCAGGGAAACCTCTGGGATAAGGTAAAAAGTGAAATGATGGACATGTGCTTCTTTTACATAGATGGATACAGGATAGTTTTATATAATTAACAGTTGACAATTAAGTTGATAACAATAACAATGAGGGAATGTCCTGGTGCCATTTGTTGTGCCCTGAGGGGTCTGGTAAAAAGGGAAGTTACAAGGTACCCAGACATTTCACAGATATGTTATCTTAGAAGCAAAAAGACAAATGGGCTCAGTAAAGATCTAAGTTGATCTTTGTCAGGAAAAATACTGGCCTAGGACATGATTACCCACCATAACCTGTTTGTAGTTAAATATTTAATTTTCAGACCATCTTTTGTGGTTATTTTAGGTCTTTGAGTTTGTACAACCACCATGCAGGCCTTCCCTGAACTAGTCAGGTTAGCATATGGCCCCTTTCCTCCACAATAATATTGCCTTAAAATATTTTTTATTTCTGTAATGTCAATAGTACTGTCCTCTTTTTCATTCCTGATTTTCGTAATTTGAGTCTCCTGTCTTCTCTTCATGGCCAGTTTAGCTAAAAGTTTGTCAAAATTGCTGGTGTTTTCAAAGAACCAGCTTTTGCTTTCACTGATTTTTTTCTATATTTTCCAATTATCTATTTCATTACTGTCATTTACATAAATCTCTATTTTTTTCCATTTCTTGTTTTGGATTTAGTTTGCCCTTATTTTACAGTGTCCTAAGGTGAAAGGATATTAATTGAGATCTGTTGATTTCTTAGTGGTGCTCCAGGGCATGCATATATGACCTCTGAATGAATAATAATCTGGCCACTCTGTGTATATCCTATATAATAAAAGGCTAATATGCAAATTGTCCCTTTGACCAGGAGTTCGACCAGCAGGCAAGCCAGCAACTGCCCATGTCCCCACCCATGCACAAACACACACACACACACACACACACACACACACACACACACACACTGAGTGGCCAGATTATTATGTGTTCAGAGATCATAATAATCTGGCCACTCAGTGTATATATATTATACTTCAGTCTGTTCTCTGTATCTATGACTCTGTTTCTATTTTGTTAGTTTATTTTGATCATTAGACTCCACATATAAGTAAAATCATATTGAAACAGTAATTTCAGAGGTAAAATAGGACAATTTTAGGAAATTTTAGAAATTTTAAAAATTAAGAGGACCATGGAGTAACACAGGCTGCAGAGCAGCAGAAGGTATATTTCCATAGAACAGAGGAGCTGGAAAGCTGCAACAGGTACATTTCCATAGAATGAGGGAGCTGGGAACAGCAGAAGGTCTATAATCCTATCTAATAAAGAGGAAATATGCTAATTGACCATCACTCCATCACAAAGATGTCTGCACCCACAGCTGAGGCCAAATTTCCATAAGGAGCCTTAATGAGCAATCAGCAGGGACCTGAGACTACGCCCTCCCCTGTCCCTGTGGGGCTTGACAGAAGACCTGAGGCCGTGTCCCCCACCTGGCAGGGCTTGACAGGGGATCTCAGGGCCCACCCCCAACCTGGTAGGGCTTGACAGGGGACCTCAAGGTGTGCTTCCCATCCTAGTGCTGGGCTAGGGGACCTCAGGCTGCTCCCCCCTCCCCAGCACCAGGCCGGGGGACTTCAGGCCACTCCCTCCACCTGGTGGGGCTTGACAGGGGACTTCAGGCCTCACGTCCCACCCATCAGGGCTTGATGGGGGACCTCAAGGTACACTTCCTGTTGTGGTACTGGGATAGGGGACCTCAGGCTGCTCCCCCTGCCCCAGCGCCAGGCCAGCAGACCTCAGGCCATGCCCCCCACCCGGCAGGGCTTGACGGGGACCTCAGGCCTCCCCCAATGCCCTCGTGCCAGGCCAGGGGACCTCAGGTTGCGACCCGCCCCCCAGCGGGGCTTGACAGGGGACCTCAGGCCGTGCTCCCCACCCAGTGGGACTTAATGGGGGACTTCAAGGTGCACCCCCAGTGCTGGGTCAGAGTAACTCAGGCTGTGCCCCCCACGCAGTGGGGCTTGATGGGGGACCTGAGGCTGTGCCCCCCTCTGGTGCCGGGCCAGGGGACCTGATGCTGTGCCCCCTCTACCTGGCGAGGCTTGATGAGGGACCTCAGGCCATGCCCCCCACCCAGTGGGGCTTGACAGGGGATCTCAGGCCGTGCCCCCCACCTGGCGGGGCTTGATGTGGGACCTCAAGGCATGCCCCTGCCCTGGTCTGGGCTGGGGGACCTCAGGCCATGCCCCCCAATCCTGGTGCCGGGCCAGGTGACCTGAGGCTACGTCCCCTGCCTGAGGGGCTTGACAAGGGTGGGACTGGCTGGGTCTAGATCTAGCCCAATGGGCGGGGAGGGCAGCCGGGTCTGGGTCTCACACGATTTT
Organism: Cnephaeus nilssonii; assembly: GCF_951640355.1. Classification (NCBI taxonomy): domain Eukaryota; kingdom Metazoa; phylum Chordata; class Mammalia; order Chiroptera; family Vespertilionidae; genus Cnephaeus; species Cnephaeus nilssonii. Next base: position 37,541,324 of record NC_137078.1, read on the forward strand.
GAGGCACATGTCGGTGGGTGGGGACTTGACTCTGAGTTCCGCGGTGTGCCCCAGACTCTGAGAGGAGGCAGGTTTTCATATAGATTTTACTAATTTTCTTTCATTTCTGACACTTTTATTATAGAGAAAGGGCAAAAAGCAATATTAAATTATTTCCTCTAATTAATCCCCTTTTAATGTGCACAAATTTCGTGCACCGGGCCACTAGTTACAAAATAAAAGGAAGGAAGCCCTTCATCCAGAAGAAGAAGAAGAAGAAGAAGAAGAAGAAGAAGAAGAAGAAGAAGAAGAAGAAGAAGAAGAAAGCCCAGGGGCGATAGGAAAACAATAAGGAAGGAGTAAGGGAGAACCTCACATGTCCCATGTCAGGTGGTCCTTTGAGCCCAGGAGTTCCTATAGTAACCAGTCTAAAGAAATAGTGACCAATCAAAGGGAATATCAAGGCACCAGGATCTGCAGCCTTAATAAGCCATAGAGAAAAGGAACTCAGTGGGACCCTTTCCTGTCAGGAGCCAAGAGTCAATGACAAATTAATTCTAACATTATTTTAGTAAGCTAATGAAACAGAACCTCATGGAAACTTGGTCCTCACCATTGGCTTACTTCCTCATGCCTGAGGACAAAGCATTCTTCGCATAGCTGCCCTTCAACCGCCCCATCCTTTATCTTTAGTCAACACCCTTTACGACCTTAGCCAAATTATCTAAGTCCACATGATCCGCTCAGCCCCTATCCCTCCTAGACATCTCCCCTTCTAGAACTTCCTCATACCCCCTCCCCTGCCTGCAGCCCCTGCTGGCAAGCACTGATAGGTCCACAGTTCACTCCCCGCGCCCCACCTCCCACTCCCTGACTTGGATATAAGGCACCGCTGTAAGAATAAAAATTTGAGGCTTGATCAGAAACCCATTTGTCTTGCCTCCATTCTCCGCGTCCCTTGTTTGTTTCTCTCTCTTAGGTTCGTCTCTGGTGTCCGTGTTGTTGCCCCGCAGGTCGGGGCAAAATGGCGCCCAACGTGGTCTAGAGACCCTCCGACGAGAACATCCACTGGAAAGGCCTGGCCAGGCGACCCTCGGATTGAATTCCGCGACCCTCGGATTAAATTCCGCGACCTTCGGATTAAATTCCGCGACCTTCGGATTAAATTCCGCGACCTTCGGATTAAATTCCGCGACCTTCGGATTAAATTCCGCGACCTTCGGATTAAATTCCGCGACCCTCGGATTAAATTCCGCCCTAGATCGCCGCGCACCCGCCGCGAGTCAGATCGGAGTAAGGTAAGTAGATGATTTTACAAACAAGAATTTCAGAGCATTTTCACCCCTCTCTGCTCGGCTGTTATTATTGGCTTTTCGGGTCAATTCCTCTAGCCCACTAATAAGCAGTCACCTCACCGTATTGGGGAAGAGTTAAGGGTACCCAGTCTCGGTAGTGACAACTCTGAATCACCTGACCTAGTATCCCTGCTTGATTTCTCTGTCGTGAATTTCTCACTGAGTAAATTTGCTCTCCAAACCTTGAGCTTGCTACGAACAAAAGGTCGTTCACCTCATAGACTCAACCACGAGGAGTTCACCTCCCTCGTCCCTAAGGGACGGGGGCATCAGGGATCTTCCTCGTCTATGAGGGTCCGAGTAGGCGGGTTATACCTACCGACTGTTTCACGCAAGCAAGGGAGTAAAGAGCAATATTGAAAGGTGAAAGTTCCGCTTTGATTTCACAGTTGGCGAGAAAAGTCAGGCTGACCTGGCGTGGGGTTTATACAGCCCGGAGGCTTACGTGGGAGAGGATAATTACCTAAAAAGCCATCCAGCCGACCAGATATGGGGCATTCCCTGGTTCCCCCTAGGAGGAACCATCAATCATAGACGATGGGTTAGAGTAGGAGATGCTTTACAAGATTTTTATCAAGCCTTTGGCCCTGAAAAAATTCCTGTAACGTACATGCTAAAAATCCACTCACATGACCCTGACGTTCAAGAAGTTATTAAAACGGGGGAGGAAATTCTTAAAGAAAACTCCCATCCCCCTTCCACACGCCCTTCAGGATTATTATGAGACTTTTGGTCCAGAGAAAATTCCTATTTTAATTGGTGATGGCCTTGATTCAGCACAGGAGAGTTTAAGAATGTCTAAGTGGGGTGCAGCCACGGCCTTACAGCCTGCAATGGAAGGGTGCAAGTCTCTAATAATACCATCTGCACCTCTTCTGCCTCCACGTGTAAACTACTTGTAACCAAGTAAAAAAGAATAAAAGGAACTTCTCAGCAACGGCCAATAATTCTTTATCTTAAAAATCTTTTCTTTCCTTAAAAATAAAAATAAATAAAAATTGAAAAAAGTAAATAAAATAAAAACAGTAGATGCCAGACCAGTACTGAATCTTCCCCCTAAGAAAGAAGGAGGTGGGGGAAGGGAGACACGTGGTGATCCAATATGGACGCCACTCCCCAAGACAGCCAATTTGAAAGGCCTCATCTTTGTCATCTTTATTTATTTTCCAGCTAATGACTTAAAGCTTTTTACAGATTCATGGATGCATCCGGGATTTCTGTGCACATGCAAAGGGAGAAGGCCAGTTTAAAAACGAGTGCGCATAGTTTTGAGCTGAACTTGACCTTTTGCTGTGTACAGAATAAAAACCCGAGACTGTTTTGACCTTAAAAATGGCGGAGATGAACCGGGGAAAGAAATACAGGCTAGTTTCCCAAGGAAATGTATTGAAATTTACATGTAAATAGCTATGGGTTTGCTTCTTGACTTCCCTAGCAGGAAAATTCTTCTAAAAAAATTTAGCAGCTGTGCCAGGCCTATTGGCTGGAAATTTACAACTTTTAAGTTCAAATGATCTAAATGTATTGAAATTTATAATACTGAAATGTTGATCTGAGTATGCCTAGTATGAAGTCTAGATGATAGAAGTTAATCTATTAATTGACTATGCCTTATATTTTATTTGAAATGTATCCTTAAAAAAGTAAAAGTATTATTGATTTGAGAAATGCTAAGTATTTAATTTTGCTACCTAGGATTTAAAGCTCTGAAAGTTTAAGGTCTCTTTACTCTCCATTAAAAGGTTTTAAAGCTACACCCTTTTTTATGGAGGGAGGGGTGGACACGCCCTTCCCCTAGCGTGTAGGTAGGCTGGTTCCCACCAGCGGCCATTTTTAAAGAATGTTAATTTGCATTTCAATGGCTACACCTTTAGCTAGCCGACCTTCCCAGAAAAGGTCAAGTGGCTAGGCCAACCCCAGCCAGAAAAAGAAAACATGATTTAAAGTTAACTATTAGATTTTAAAATTTATTCTTAAAAAAATAAAGGGGTATTAATAAAGAACTGCTAAATATTTGACTTACAAACTCTGGAAGTTTAAGGTTCAGATTGAATTGGGAGAACTTACATAATTGTGGTAACTAAATGCCTAGAGTATAGCAACTTAATTTTTGAGAAAATAAAATGTTTTCTCTTAAATAATTAGGAATTCAAAACATGTTACTTCTTGGTCTGATTTAAAAAAGAGAATTAATTCTGCGATACAGTTTAAATTTAATTGATATTCTTTAAGATAATTTAAGTATATAATCTTTAAATCATATATACATATATATATATATATATTATATGTTTGACCTTTCCAAGGTATTTCAAGGTTTTGAGAATAGCTTTTAAGACATTTCACAGGCCCTTAAATGTATTTCAAAAGTCTATTCTCTCTTCATGGAAAGCTTTATAAAATAAACAAAGTTTTTGCCTGTTAGAAGGGCAAAAACAATATATTTAAATATAGCCAACATTTTCAACAGCAGTAGAATTTCTAAAAAGACAAAAGCCTCAAGCAACCTGCATTTTTGGATCGGCTGGAGGTGGGACACTGTTTATACTTTTGGATCAGAACAATAAAGTATCAAATAAGTTTTACTGAATAGGTTTCTTTGCTTTTTAAATTAAAGATACCTACTTAAGTTACCTTATAAATTGGATTTTTAAAATATAATCAATGTCTCATATAAATTAAGTTACATGAGAAGCCAATGTTTTTATAAGTAATTGAATCCTGACTCTTAGCCGCCAGCATTCTTAATTAAGCTAGAGGCGGGGCAACATTTGCCGCTTGTGAGGCAGCCGCCATCTTGCCTGCCTCTCTGGCCACGTGGTTACTGCCCACCATCTTGTAATAACAAAGGCCAGTCCCCTTCCTTTAAATAAGCCAATGTCTTTGTAAGCAATTTAAATAAGTTTTCTAAAAGGGTTACTGAAGGCTTCCCATGATCCCTCTGTATATTCAAATAAGCCTAAGAGGATACTTTAAAAATATAATTATAAATTTATAAAAAAGAAATTTTAAGATTTTAAATTCTATTTCACTAACATTTACAGTATAAACTGAAAATTGTTATTAAAATGTTAAATCTGAAAGTAAATTAGTAGTCAGCCTTACTGTAAGAATACTTGTAATATAGCTAGCTAGTTGCCTGAGGCTTGCCTTTCAAGCTGTAACCATCCAAATTGCTTATTATAAAAAGAGAGACAAAGATTCTTAAATGAAGCTCTCTGTAGCCTGAAAATTATTTTGGAAGAAAATAAAGAGAGGTTTCTTTCAAATATCATAGAGATTGTTATTGATAACCAATACATTAGGCCTCAGAAGGTGTAGATAAAAAAAAGATTAAATGACTTTTAGAAATTATTAGGAGACTTTAACTGGTTAAGACCTTTTCTATATAAAAGGAAATTGATAGCCAGTTTGAGATTGAATTGCCATGGCCTAGAACAAAAAATATTCTTACATGATATTTTACAATTTCATTATAATTTTTGATATTTTACAACAGCACATTGTACAATTATCCCAAACTTACAAATTAATTCTTTGAATGTTTGGCAGCAATTTAAAAAGGACATGAAAGAATTTAATCCCTTCCACTGTGTGGAAGGCCCCTTGGGAAAGCATTTGAGCATTCTATATTGACCCTTCTTGCTCTTTTTGCCAAGAGGGACCCTCTTCTCACAATCCAATTGCCCATAGCTGTTTCCTGAGTTTTCTGTTCATGCTGAGGTTAAAGCCTCATAATGACTGGTACCATGGATCTGTCTCTCGCCCAATGGCGTGAGATGGGCCCTCCCTGGAGAAGAAACCTGGGTACCCCAAGATCTGTGATCAATGCCAGGGCCCCACCAGCAGGCGAGGGGATCCCAAGGCAGGTGCTGGGCATGGAGGCCATAGGGGCGTAGGCTACCAAGGAGACAGAACTGAACCTCACATCACCCTGCTTGGCCCCGGAGGATGGCTGGTTAGCCAGAGACGGGTAAGATTCCTCAAGGGAGGAACAACCTAAGACAGGCACAGTCGCAGAGGGGCCATCAGGAGAGAACTTGGGGGTCAACAGAGGTGGGGCACAGAACCTCACCCCCCCAACATTGCAGGGGCTTGAACACTCGCCCCTTCTGAGGGAGTTCTCCTGCCCCATGGCTGCTTCGCGCTTCCCATGCCAGCTTAAATCGGGACCCAGGCAACATACAGAGACTTGGCCCAGATCAGATCTGGACCCAGATAACAGAAAGAGACTTGGCCCAGTTTGGATTGGGATCCAGGCAACACAGAGTTGGCTGATGGCAGCTGCCCTATACCTAAATCCAGAAATGCTCAGGGCTTTCTCAAGGATGCAAAATAATCCTTTCCATTAATATTTACTGAGTAAACTAAGATTGTTGTTATTTAATGAGTATTAAATTTAACAGTAAAATAGTCAAGTTTTCAGATTAATTTAAATTGGCTAATTGAAAATAAGTAAATATTCAAGAAAATGTAATTGTACAAAAGCTGTTCCTAAAGTATTAACCAAAATTTCTATTGATAGTTCATTTCATGGTAAAATTACTTAACATGAAATGAACCTAACGCAGTCATATTTTTGTGCAAAAAAAATAAAAATTAAAGTCATCAAGACTGCATTATAAAAATTTTCCAAAAGCCTCCTAATAAATAAATAAATAAGGGGGATAGTGGAAAAATACCATGTAAGAAAAAATATCCTGTAAGTAAATTACATCTAGAAAAAATTTTTTACTTTGAAAATTAATTTTCATACAGCAGGACACCCATGAAAAACATATATGGTGTCAAAATAAGCCAAAGGAAAATTGTTTGGGCAAAAAATAAAGGATCCCAAGTAAAATTTATAGAAAATACTCCTTTATTAACTTTTGGTCGAGAATGTGTTTGTATATTTTCAGAAAACAACTCCTAGACCATGTGGACTCCTGCAACAGAGAGGAATTAACAGGAATGCTCCAGCCATGAAGACATTTGGCCCTTGGGCATTTAGAAAAATTACCGACCTTGTAAAACAGCAAATAGATTCAGCTTTAGCAAAACCCATCCAGGTTCACTATCAACGCCTAGAAATGGCCGAAAAACCTCCAGACCCAGACTCGCTCCTTCCCTACGGGGACAGCATCCTAACCAGAGGGATGCTTACCTACGCTCTAGCCAGAGCCAGAGGTATGGGTATCAAACCGGGTGCAGAGCAAAGCATTGCAAGGGAAGGTTCAAACATTTTCAACCTCCTCTGGATTTCCCTGAGAGTACACCTGGTTTGCATAGAGGTTGACATCGATAAAAATAATGGCTCTGCCTCTCCTCCCCAAAAGATGTCAAGAACCACACACGGTGGGTGTGCAAAGCCCACGGGAGGAACCAGGTCAATGTCTCCCCGGTTGGTTAAGGCCCACTCCCTTCTCTTAAACAGAGAGGGAGGAGATGTCAGGAGCCAAGAGTCAATGACAAATTAATTCTAACATTATTTTAGTAAGCTAATGAAACAGAACCTCATGGAAACTTGGTCCTCACCATTGGCTTACTTCCTCATGCCTGAGGACAAAGCATTCTTCGCATAGCTGCCCTTCAACCGCCCCATCCTTTATCTTTAGTCAACACCCTTTACGACCTTAGCCAAATTATCTAAGTCCACATGATCCGCTCAGCCCCTATCCCTCCTAGACATCTCCCCTTCTAGAACTTCCTCATACCCCCTCCCCTGCCTGCAGCCCCTGCTGGCAAGCACTGATAGGTCCACAGTTCACTCCCCGCGCCCCACCTCCCACTCCCTGACTTGGATATAAGGCACCGCTGTAAGAATAAAAATTTGAGGCTTGATCAGAAACCCATTTGTCTTGCCTCCATTCTCCGCGTCCCTTGTTTGTTTCTCTCTCTTAGGTTCGTCTCTGGTGTCCGTGTTGTTGCCCCGCAGGTCGGGGCACTTTCCCTCTCCCTATGTGGGAGTCTGTTCTTTCCCTCTCCCCATGTGGGATTCTGTACTTGTTCTTCAATAAATCTCCACCTTTGCTATACCACTTTCTGTCTGTGGATTCATTCCTCAATTCCAGCGGTCAAAGAATCCAGGTTACAGTCCAAAATTTCCTTCTCAGTATGGTACTTGTCTTCCTCTGAGTGGCTTATTTCACTTAGCATAACACTCTCAGGTCCTCAGAGGTGTGGATGAAAGGAGCCACATGCTAACCTGACAAGCTCAGGGGAGGCCTGCGTGGCAGTCTTGCAAACTCAGAGACCTAAAATAACCACAAAAGATGGTCCGAAAATTAAATATTTAACTACAAACAGGTTATAGAGGGTAGTCATGTCCTAAGCCAGTATTTTCCCTGACAAAGATCAACTTAGATCTTTACTGAGCCCATTTGCCTTTTTGCCTCTAAGATAACATATCTGTGAGATGTCTGGGTAACTTGTAACTTCCTTTTTATCCCGGACCCTACAGGGCACAACAAATAGCACCAGGACATTCCCTCATTGTTATTGTTATCAAATTAATTGTCAACTGTTAATTATTTTAAAGTATCCATCTATTCCAAATAAGGGCATGTCCATCATTTCACTTTTTACCCTATCCCAGAGGTTTCCCACTTTGCTTTATCCCACCTTCTTAATCTATCACCAATGAATTTCATATAACTCACCCACATCCCTTTCCTTGATTTCAATGTATAAATACAGATGTAACCCTTCATTCTCCGGACCATTATCTCAATTCCTTGAGGTTCTGCTTCCTGGCATATGTCGACAGTTTGGCTCAAATAAATTCACAAAAATTATTTATACGTCTGAATTATTTTTTCATTAACATTATGGAGAAGGATTGTGAGATTGGGTGAAAAAAGTGAAGAAATTAAGAAAAGAATCAACTCATATATACAAACAAGGTATTATGATAACTAGAGGCAAAGGGGGGTGGAAAGGTAGAAGAGGATAAAGGGGGCTAAATGGTGATGGCAGGAGACTTGGCTGTGGGTGGTAAACATACAATATACAGATGATGTATTACAGAATTGTACACTTGGAACGTACATAATATTATTTTCTAGTGTCACCCCAATAAATTAAATTAAATTAAATTAAAAGGAAAAAGAATATACCTCAAATTTTTGCCAAATTAATTCCAGTGAGATACAGAACTTTCATTCCTGCAATTCTATTCCATCTTACCCCCTTTTGGTGCTATTTTTTACATATATAACAAATTACATCTGTATATGAAACAACCTCAAAAATACATTTTGAAAAGTATTAACATATAATTTTATGTCTTGAAAAAAGCTGAAGGAGGAAGAATAAATGTATAGGGCTTGTTATATTAACTTTCTGACTTACAATTTCTGGTTCTCATTGTTCCTATGAGTTTACCTTAATATCAGATGTCATATTGCTAAATAAATTTCATTTAAGTATGTCATGGGCCCGGCAATACAATTGTTGTATAAAATTGCTTTTTAAACCAGTTAAGAGAAGAAAAAAATAATAAAACTGCATTTATACTGTCTTTTATAATTACACAATTCCCTTAGTGCTGCTCTTTGTTTTTCTACATGGATTTGTGTTACTATCTGAAGTCACTTGCTTCCGCCCTGAAAATCTACTTTTATGCTTTTTGTAAAGTCAATGTGCTAGCAATAAAGTTTCTTCAAGTCCCCACACTGTTTCAAATAAAATCAGTTATTTGGGGGGAGAACTTCAGAGATCTCTGTGATTATGCACTTGCCTCTCTACCTGGACAAATATCTCTGAGCCACTGCTCCTCCCTGGGCAACTCCTTCCTACAAGTGAGCCAGAGGGAGGGTGATAAGCCCAGGCAATCTCAGCCTGCTATGCATCAGCTAGAGCCTTCACTCTGTGAGTGGGGCTGGGTGCAGGTTGGGAGCCCCAACCTCCAGAAATTTAGTCTCTGCAACTCAGTGTTGGAGGGGATGAGAAATACTGGTGGCCTGCCTCTCCCAGGGACATACCTTACCCTGCTTGAAAGAGGGAAGAGGGAACTACATCTTGTTGACCACACCCACCAGGAACCAGTATTGGAGCTTTGGTCAAACTGAACTGTAAGATTAAAGTCACTCAAGGAATTAAGCTGACACAGCGGGCAAGCAGGAGGGAAGTTTATTAGAGGGAATGGGGGGATGGAGCCACAACAGGGGAAGGTTAGCACTCAGTCTCCACTGTGCTTGGGGTTGAATTTTATGTGCAAAACCTCAAGGGGCAGAGGCTGGGGGATATAAGTGTTCTAGTGTGATTAGATGGAGTCCATTGTCCAGCAACACGATTAGTGCTGGCCCTTGAGGCTGTGGGCTGTAAGCTGCTGTTGTTATCCTTGGCCTGCTGTCTCTCCCTTGGTGTGACTGCCTCCTGTTGAGAGGGATAGGGTGACCGCAGGTTGTTCCATGAAATGAGGCTGGGGCCACTTTCTCCTTCGGGACTTTCTAGTCTGCCTGAGCCAAATGTCCTCTGCTGAGCTGTCATGAACTAGATAAGAAATCCTGTAAAGTCCATGTACCCTCCTGTTTGCATAGCTTGCAGAGATTGCTTTTATGGTTGTTGAGTCACTGCTTTTTACTAGGTGCTTTGAGGTTCACATTACTCTGAATCTTTCCTTTCTAATTAAGTACTTTAGGACATCAGGACAGCCACATCACATCGGAGTTTAAATAAAAGTCCAATCATCCAGTGAAAGTCAGAGAAATAACAAACCACTCCAACCAACACAGGTAAGAACTTTATTTTCTCATCAAAGCAGCTTTCTCTCCACCTCTAAAGGACCTGTACTCTGAGAAATGGAGTCCAGGATAAGGTTGGGGCACGGTTGGAAGGGCTGTATAAGGGTCAGTTCATTTTGCAGAGAATGTGAGCATGAAGATAGGTTGCAGTGGAGACCATGTGGGACAGGCGGTGAGGTGCAATCCCCGGGATATCAGGTGGCAGCAATCCCTAAGAGTCACTACTGTGCCTGGAGGAATTAGGCAGCAGCAGACATGGGGCTAAGCTCAGAGTTTGAAATGCATTAGGCTTGTCTTTCTTTTTGCCAACATTGTGTTGGCTGCAGACACAGTTAAATTACCATTGTCTTTGATGGAACTTGCTCAATTCTGATCTGACTGCAGCTGACACACTGAAAGGGCTACAGATATGTTATTTTCATGAGAAAGAAGCATAGAAAATGAGATGCAGCATAAACAGCCACCTGACACTGTTAAAAAAGAAGAAAAACCTGAAACTCAGAGTGAAAGATGAAGATTCACAAAAACACCAGACATTTCAGTCATACCAATGAGCTTTGTTTCAAAGTGGATTACTCATTTAAAAGTAACTCAGGTTCTGGTTGCCAGATGTGAGGAAAGATGGGGGCTGGGTGAAAATTGGGAAGGGATTAAGAAATACAAATTGGCAGTTACAAAACAGCCATAGGGATGTAAAGTAAGGCCTAGGGAATATAGTCAATAATCTTATCTAATAAAAGAGTAATATGCAGCCCTAAGTGGTTTGGCTCAGTGGATAGAGAGTCGGCCTGCAGAGTGAAGGGTCCCAGATTCGATTCCAGTCAAGGGCATGTACCTTGGTTGCGGGCATATCCCCAGTGGGGGGTGTGCAGGAGGCAGCTGGTTGATGTTTCTCTCTCATCGATGTTTCTAACTCTCTATTCATCTCCCTTCCTCGCTGTAAAAATTCAATAAAATATAAAAAAAAGAGAGTAATATGCAAATTGACCATCACTCCAGCACACAATATGACCGCACCCATGTGGGGGGAACCAGGCCAGCAGGGGAGGTTAGTTAGGGGTGACCTGGTTGGTAAGGTAGGGCAGTTAGAGGCGACCAGGCTGGCAGGTGAGGGCAGTTAGGGGTGATCAGGCCTGCAGGTGAGGGAAGTTGGGGGTGACCAGGCCAGCAGGGGATGGCAATTAGGGGCAATTGGACCAGCAGGGGAGCAGTTAGCATCGATCAGGCTGGCAGGGGAGTAGTTAGGGGGTGATCAGGCTGGCAGGCAGCAGTTAGGGGCAATCAGGCAGGCAGGCAGGTGAGCAATTGGGAGCCAGCAGTCCTGGATTGTGAGAGGGATGTCCCAGATTGGAGAGGGTGAAGATTGGGCTGAGGGACACACACACCCCTGTGAACGAATTTCGTGCACTGGGCCTCTAGTCTATATTATAAAAGGGTAATATGCTAATTAGACTGGACATCCTTCCTGATGAAGGCAGGGCTGAAGGGAAGCCAGCCTGGTTCCCGAGTGCCTGTGGGTAGCTGGAGGAGGGAAGCCCAGATCCCAGGTGCCGAAGGGCAGCCAGTGCCAGCACCTGGAGGAAGGAAGGCCTACTCTTGCACGAATTTTTGTGCATCGGGCCTCGAGTCTTATATAATAAATAGGTAATATGCAAATTGACCATCACTCCAACACACAAGATGGCAGCCCAAATGTGGTCAAATATGGCCACCCCCAAGTGGACACAAGATGGCTGCCACAATATGGTTAGCAGGGGAGAGCAATTGAGGGCAATCAGGCCAACAGGGGAGGGCAATTGGGAGGAACAAGGCCTGCAGGGGAGGGCAGTTGGGGGCAATCAGGCCTGCAGGGGAGGGCCGTTAAGGGTGACCGGGCTGGCAGGGGAGGGCAGTTGAGGGGGACGAGGCCTGTAGGTGAGGGCAGTTGGGGGCAACCAGGCCTGCAGGGTAGGACAGTTGGGGGTGACCAGACCAGCAGAGGAGAGCAGTTAGGGGTGACCAGGCCTGCAGGGTACGCCAGTTGGGAGGGAACAGGCCTGCAGGGGAGGGCAGGTGGGGCTGAACAGGCCTGCAGGGGAAGGCAGTTGTGGGGGACCAGGCCTGCAGGGTAGGGCAGTTGGGGGCGACCAGGCCTGCAGGGGCGGGCTATTGGGAGGGACAAGGCCTTCAGGGGAGGGCTGTTGGGGGGAACCAGGCCTGCAGGGGAGGGCAGTTGGGGGCAACCAGGCCTCCAGGGGAGGGCAGTTGGGAAAGACAAAGCCTGCAGGGGAGGGCTGTTGGGGGCAACCAGGCCTCTAGGAATTGGCAGTTGGCGGGGACCAGGCCTTCAGGAGAGGGCAGTTATGGGTGACCAGGCTGGCAGGAGAGGCCACTTAGGTGTGACCAGGCCTGCAGGGAGGGCAGTTAGAGGTGACCAGGCCAGCAAGCAGGGCAGTTAGGGGCGACCAGGCCTGCAGGGTATGGCAGTTGGGAGGGACCAGGCCGGCAGGGGAGGGCAGATGGAACTGAACAGGCCTGCAGGGGAGGGCAGTTGTGGGGGACCAGGCCTGTAGGGGAGGGCAGTTGGGAGCAACCAGGCCTGCAGGGGCGGGCTATTGGGAGGGACAAGGCCTGCAGGGGAGGGCTGTTGGGGGGAACCAGGCCTCTAGGAGTGGGCAGTTGGCGGGGACCAGGCCTGCAGGTGAGGGCAGTTGGGAGTGATCAGGCCTGCAGGGGCGGGGGGTTGGGAGGGACAAGGCCTCCAGGGGAGGGCAGTTGGGGGGGCCCAGGCCTGCAAGGGAGGGCAGTTGGGGGCGACCAGGCCTGCAGGGGAGGGCAATTGGGAGGGACAAGGCCTGCAGGGGAGGGTTGTTGGGGTGAACCAGGCCTGCAGGGGAGGGCAGTTGGAGGCAACCAGTCCTCCAGGAGTGGGCAGTTGGGGGAAAACAGGCCTATAGGCGAAGGCATTTGGGGGCAATCCGGCCTGCAGGGGAGGGCAGTTAGGGGTGACCAGGTGGCTGGGGAGGGCTGGTAGGGCCAACCGGACCAGCAGGGGAGGGCAGCTGGGAGGGACCAGGCCTGCAGGAGAGGGCAGTTTTGGGGACCAGGCCTGCAGGGGAGGGCAGTTGGGGGTGACCAGGCCTGCAAGGGAAGGTAGTTGGGAGGGACCAGGCCTGCAGGGGAGGGCAGTTGGGGGTGATCAGGCCTGCAGGGGAGGGCAGTTGGGAATGACCAGTCCTGCAGGGGCAGGCAGTTGTGAGGGACAAGGCCTGCAGGGGAAGGCTGTTGGGGCTGACCAGGCCTCCAGGAGTGGGCAGTTGGTGGGGACAAGGCCTGCAGGGGAGAGCAGTTATGGGTGACCAGGCTGGCAGGAGAGGCCACTTAGGTGTGACCAGGCCTGCAGGGGAGGGCATTTGGGGGTGACCAGGCCAGCAGGGGAGGGCAGTTGGGGGTGATCGTGCCTGCAGGGTATGGAGGGCAGTTTGGGGGAACAAGGCCTGCAGTGGAGGACTGTTAGGGCAATCAGGCCAGCAGGCAAGGGCAGTTAGTGGTGACCAGGCTGGCAGGGGAGGGCAGTTAGGGGCAATAAGGCTGGCAGGGGAGCAGTTAGGCATCAATCAGGCTGGCAAGGGAGTGGTTAGCATGTGATCAGGTGGCAGGCAGAAGCGGTTAGGGGAAATCAGGCAAGCAGGCAGGGGAGCAGTTGGGAGCCAGCAGTCCTGGATTGTAAGAGGGATGTCCCGAGTGGGATCAGGCCTAAACGGGCAGTCAAACATCCCTCAAGGGGTCCCAGATTGGAGAGTGTGCAGGCTGCGCTGAGGGGCACATACACACCCCATGCACAAATTTCATGCATTAGGCCTCTAGTCTATATAATAAAAGCCTTAGCAACCCTTACAGCAGAACAACCAGAACTACTGGTCACTATGATGCCCACTGAGTACCAGGGGGCAGACACTCAATGCAGGAGCTGCCCCCTGTTGGTCAGTGCACTTCCACAGGGGGAGCACCACTGAGCCAAAAGCTGGGCTTATGGCTGGTAATAGCAGCGGCAGTGGCAGGAGCCTATCCTGCCTCTGCAGCAGTGCTAAGGAGCAACAAGCCAAGCAGTAAGAAGCAGCAGCAAGCAGGCAGGTGTAAGAAGCGAGGGGTCCCAGACTGTGAGAGGGTGCAGGCTGGGTTTTGGGACCCTACCAGTGCACTAATTTTGTGCACTAGGCCTCTAGTCTATATACATAAAAGCCTAAGTCTACCTGTCACTATGATGCGCACTGACCACAAGAGGGCAGAGGCTCAAAGAAGGAGCTGCACCCTGGTGATTAGTATGCTCCACAGCTAACCTCCTGCAGCTGGCCAACCTCTTGTAGCCCCTCCCCCAGCCAGCTGGCCAACCTCCCACCGCCCCTCCCTACAGCAGGCCAACCTCACGCGGCCCCCTCCCCCACCTTTGGGTAAACCTCCTGGGCCCCTCCCCCCAGCTTGCCAACCTCCCACAGCCCAGTCCCCCAGCTAACCAGCCCTAATCTGCCCCAATTGGGAACGGGAGAGACACCCCAATTAGCTCCAAATACCAGTGAGGCTGAGGGACCCCACCCATGCACAAATTCATGCACCAGGCCTCTTGTAATGTAATAATTATGTATGCTGACATGTAGGTACTAGACCCATAGAAGAGATCCTTTTAATGTATATAAATGCCTGACCACTATGTAGTGCACAAAACTCATATAATATTGATTGTCAACTGTAATTGAAAAACAACAAACTACACTAATAAAAGAGAAACATGCAAATTTACCATCATTTCGCTACACCCACCAGCCAATCAGGAGTGAGTATGCAAATTAACCCAACAAAGATGGCAGCGGCCACGGAGCTGGAGTGAGCAGGAGGCTTGGGTTGCCCCTGACGATGGAGGAAGCCAGGCTTCCAGCCCGCCCTGGCCTCTGCTCAAGGAGGGGCTTAGAGCCTGGGTCACCAGGGGGCATGGCCAGCCTGAAAACGGCCCTCAGCTCCTTACCCAGGCTGGCCACACCCCCATAGGGTGAGCGTCCCCGCTGGGGGACTTGGCCAGTCTGCAAACAGCCATCATCCCCTCACCAATGCTGGCCAGGCACCCAGTGTGGACCCCCACCCTGAAGGGGGTATGGCCAGCCTGAAAATGGCCCTCAGCCCCTCACCCAGGCTGGTCAGACACCCCAGCAGGACCCCCCACACTGAAGAGAGTGTGGCCAGCCTGAAAACAGCCCTCATCCCCTTACCCAGGCTGGCCACACCCCAATAGAGTAAGAGTCCTCACTAGGGGGTGTGGCCAGCCTAAAAACAGCCCTCAGCCCCTCACACAGGCTGGCCAGGCACCCCAGCAGGAACCCCCAACCTGAAGGGAGTGTGGCCAGCTTGAAAACAGCCCTCAGCCCCTCACCCAGGCTGGCCATGCCTCCCCAGCGGGGACCCTCACCCCATGGTGGTGTGGCCAGTCTGAAAACCACCACAGGCCCTTCGCCCAGGCCGCCCCACGCCCCAAGGGAACCTCCACCTTGATCTGGGACACTCTTCAGGCAAACCACCTGGCCCCCACCCATGCACCAAGCCTCTATCCTATCTAATAAAAGAGTAATATGCAAATTGACCATAACTCAAACACACAAGATAGCTGCCCCCATATGGACAAAGATGGCTGCACTTATGTGGACACAAGATGGCCGCCACAAGATGGCCAGCAGGGGAGGGCTCTATCTATACTAATAAAAGGGTAATATGCTAATTAGACTGGGAGACCTTCCAGGAGACCTTCCGGACGTTCTTCTGGAAAAAGCCATGGTGGCGGGGCTGAGGTAGAGGTGGTTAGAGGCCAAGAGGGGAGGGCAATTGTGGGTGATCAGGCCAGGATGGGAAGGCAGTTGTGGGTGATCAGGCCGGTGGGGGGTGGGGGCCACTGGGGGTGGTCAGGCTGGCGATGGGGGGGTAGTTGGGGGTGAGCAGACCAGCAGGGGGGCCAGTTGGGAGCGAGCAGGCCATCAGTGGGGGGTCAGTTGGGGGTGATCAGGACAGTGGGGTCAGTTGGGGTGAGCAGACCAGCAGGGGGGCAGTTGAGAGTGAGCAGGCTGGCGGGGGGAGCATTTGGGGGCAAGAAGGTTGGTAGCGGGGGGCAGCTGGGGCCAAGCAGGCTTACAGGCAGAGTGGTTAGGGGCAATCAAGCAGGCAAGCAGGTGAGCGGTTAGGAGCCAGCAGTCCTGGATTGCGAGAGGGATGTCCAACTGCCGGTTTAGGCCCGATCCCTGGAAACCAGCAGTAGGACATCCTTCGAGGGGTCCCAGATTGGAGAGGTTGCAGGCTGGGCTGAGGGACACCCCCACCCCCACCCCGTATGAATTTCATGCACCGGGCCACTAGTTTTTTAAATAAAATAAAATAAAATATAGCCCCAGTTCACTAGATCCAATTTCGTAAGGCCAACTTCTTTCTTATCCCTTCCAAGAAGAATTTGGCCCCACTACTTTAGTAAAAAGTTTTCTCTTTAAAGAACCTGCATCGCTAAAGCCAAGTTTGTATACCTGACCTCTCTGTGCTCTCAAGCAGTTTTGTTCTTGCTTTCTGGAAACTGCCTTTGAATTCCTTGGCTTGGCATGAACTTTACTCATCACCTAATTCTCTGACAACTCTCTCTCTCTCTCCTTTCAGCCCTTCCTCTCCCTCTGTTTCCCCAGTTTTCTCTCCTCCTGTCTTCTTCCTGCTTCTCCTTCTCCTCTACCAAATGGAAAAACAGAACAAAACAGAAAACCTACAAGTGTATGACTGGAAATATATTTTTATCAAGCAACCTAGATTCTCCTGATATTTTAATCCATATTTCATAGTCTTTTGTTCCCTTACACCACACACATGTATACACAAACATGGTTTTTGGCAACATTCAGTATTTGCAGCCCTGCAGTCTTACCCCCTTTTAGTTGGAGGCTAATTTTTTTGTGAAGCTAATGAAGTTAATGTATAGGGACCCTTGCTTGCACAAGCCCATATCAAGGCTTTGGGCAGGTCCCTAGTCATGTTTTTCACACAGTCATACATTTTTATAAAATTTGTAAATGTATGTTATATTGGTTCCACTTCCAGAATAGCAGTATAACCAGTTCTGTGAACCCTCACTTCTGCAAAATAAGCACAACTAGTAGAAAACACACACATTTCAAATCTGTGAAAAATGCCCTGCCTGTTTTTGAAGTAGTTCAGAGTGTCGACCCTTGGATGAAGGGTTGGATTGAACGGCTGCTGTGGGGGCATGTGCGGGAGGCAACCAATCCAAGTTTCTGTTCCACATCGATGTTTCTCTTTCTCTGTCTCTGCCCCATCCCTTCTACTCTGCCTAAAAATCAAAGGAAAAATATCCTCCAGTGAGGATTAACAACAACAAAAAAAAAAATCTGTGAAAATTGTCCAAAGAGCATACATCAAATGATGAAACATTTATTCCCAAGCGTCTTTATTTAGTAGAATTAATAAACAAATAAATATTAAATTTCTTACATATGGTCAGAATATAAACTACTCTTTAAACCAGCGGTTCTCAACCTGTGGGTCGCGACCCCTTTGGGGGTCAAACAACCCTTTCACAGGGGTCACCTAAGACCATCGGAAAACACAGTTATTTATATTACAATTTATAACAGTAGCAAAATTATAGTTATGAAGTGGCAACAAAAATAATTTTATGGTTGGGGGTCACCACAACATGAGGAACTGTATTAAAGGGTCGCGGCATTAGGAAGGTTGAGAACCACTGCTCTAAACCCTATTCTATTTTATATTTCATGTCTAGCAAATACATTTTTCATATATTTTTATTGATTTTAGAGAGAGGAAGGGAGACGAAGAGATGGAAACATCAATAATGAGAGAGAAACATTGATTAGCTGCCTCCTATGCAGCCCCTACTAGGGATCAAGCCTGCAACCCAGGCATGTACCCTGACCAGGAATTGAGCCCTGATGTCCTGGTTCATGGACCCACACTCAACCACTGAGCCACACCAGCCAGGCTCTAGTCTGAAAATTTTAAAAAATCTAAAAAAAAAAAGTTTTCTATGGCAAATTAAAGATTTTATTCATGAATTTGGTTAAATGGTCATGTCCTTGTCATACCAATGTTTTTTAATGGACTCCTTGAATTGCACTTCTGTAACATTTTAAAATAATACAGATCTTCCCCTCATCCATCTCACTGTTGACACAGAACTTTTGGCCACATTGGGGAATTTTATGACTCTATCTTCTGGATCAAAATAACCTGGTGAAAGTTCTTGATCTACTTAGAATGGAAGTTCTAATCTATCCCATCTCCTTGCTTGTAGATAAGGTGACACCCTGGACATGGCCTCAGACATCCAGATGCCAGGCCCGGTGTGCCTCATTGAGAACACTAACACACAGCTAGTGGTTAACCCAGAAGCTTTGAAGATCCTGTCTGCCATCACACAGCCTGTTGTGGTGGTGGCCATTGTGGGTCTCTACCGCACAGGCAAATCCTACCTGATGAACAAGCTGGCTGGGCAGAAAAAAGGTGAGGGGCACCAGCAAAGCTCTACCAGATCCCTTCTCTCCACCCACACTCCCAGCTTTGAGTACGGTGTTACAGGAAGAGCAAGGTAGAGATGGGGAGGAATATTAAAAGCGAGCTTTTAATCTACTGTTACGTTCTTATCTTACTGTGGTATGAAAGAGTCAACTCTCTGTCTCTTCCCACTTTTCTTTATTTTCTGTTTAAAAGCCTAATTTGTATTCTTTTCCTAGAATTCTGTTTAATTTTTTAAAGAATCACCATATCATTTCCCACAGCAACTCTACCACTTTACATTTCTCCCAGAAATGCACAGGATTCTAATTCTCCACATTCTAGCCAGTTCCTGTTATTTTGCTGTGTGTGTGGTGTTTTTCTTGTTGTTTGTTTGTTATTATTGGCTTCAGACAGAAAGAGAGAGATAGAAACATTATTCTACGGCCATACCACCCTGAACTTGCCCAATCTCCTCTGATCTCAGAAGCTAAGCATGGTCGGGCCTGGTTAGTACTTGGATGGGAGATAGAAACATTAATAATGAGAGAGAATCATTGATTATCTTCTTCCTACACACCCCACACTGGGGATCAAGCTCGAAAACCAAGCAGGGAATCAAACCATGAACTCCTGATTCATAGGTCCACATTCAACCATGAGGCATGCCTACAAGGCTGTTATTTTTATTTATTTTATTATTATTTTTTTTTGGATAGTGGTCATCCTAATGGGTGTGAAATACCATCTCATTGTGTTTTTTATTTGTATTTTCCTGATAGCTAGTGCTGTTAATTATCTTGTTATGTGTTATTGGTTATTTGTGTATTTTCTTTAAGGAAATGTCTGTTCAAGTCCTTGGCTCACTTTTTAATTGGCTTGTTTGTTTTCTGGGGTTGCATTGCAGGAATTCGTTAAATATTCTGGATATTAATCCTTTAAATAAGAAATATTTTCCCCCAATCCATAGGATACCTATGAAACTCAGTTGATCATATCCTTTGACCCACAAAAGTTTTAATTTTGAATCCAATTTATCTATTTTTCTTTCATTGTTTATGCTTTTGGTGTCATATCCAAGATATCATCCCAAATTAAATATTATGATGTTTTTTCCCCCTATGTTTTCTTCTGTGAAGTTTATAGTTTTAGCTCTTACATGTAGGTCTTTGAACTATTTTGGTTAATTTTGTAGAAGGAAAGCTTTCTATTTTGCACCACTGAGGGTGTGATGGTAGCTGAATGATTTTCATATAAGACTTTTATTATGTTGAGTTAGTTTTCTTCTAGTCCTAATTTGTGAATGTTTTTATAATAAAAAGGTGTTGAATGTTTTCATGTATTGGATAATAGAATTTCCCTGTTTCTCTGTAAAATCAATACTGATTGTAGTTTTTTTTTTTTCTTAAATATATTTTTATTGATTTCAGAGAGGAAGGGAGAGAAAGAGAGAGTTAGAAACATCAGTGATGAGAGAAAATCATTGACCAGCTGCCTTCTGCACACCCCACACTGGGGAAGGATCTCATAACCAGGACATGTGTCCTGACCAGCAATCCAATGACCGCCCGGTTCATAGGTTGACGCTCAACCACTGAGCCAACGCCAGCCTGGTTACTGGCTGTAGTCTCTTCTTACCTTGATTATGTTAACGTTTATCTCCATTTTAAGACACACCTGCTATGAAAACTCCACTCCCTCTCTCTGCTCTCTCCCTAAGGCTTCTCTCTGGGCTCCACGGTTCAGTCTCACACCAAAGGCATCTGGATGTGGTGTGTGCCTCACCCTAAGGAATCAAATTACACCCTAGTTCTGCTTGACACTGAGGGGCTGGGAGATGTAGAGAAGGTAAGCATTGAAGATTCAATTTGGAGACAATCCCCTCATTTCTGGGTATAGTCTACACTATTTAATTTTTTTAAATTTTATTATTAATTGTTGTTCAAATAAGAGCTGGCACTAAAACATGTGTGTTTTATCGTTTCTGTTTACGTGCTAAGTGACCAAGTTTTGCATTCAGGGATCAAAAAAATATAAGGCAGAATCCTAGAAGAGCATAGTGGTCATTAAGATAGTATTCTAATTATTAACAATAGGCTATAAGCTAAGCCAGTTAACACAGATGCATAAAGGTGCTACAAACAAAATCAGCCATGAGTCCTGTCCTGCAGAGAACTTTAGTTAAGAATTAATGTTCAGAAGTCCTAGACTGTTGTTTAAATTTAAACTCTGACATTAACACATTGGCCTTAGCAAATTATTTCACTTCTTTTACCCTCAGCTTTCTGATCTGTAAAACCTATGCAAATGGTCTATATTTGCCTCATAGTATTGTTTTGACTATTGAATAAGAATGGAAAGTATTAAGTGAATAATAATTACTAGATAAAATAGCTATCAGTATTATTACTCTTACATAAGTCAATTATGTTGTAAAAACATAGAGAAAATTCAGTAACATTTAAGGCTTTAGAGTGCCCACCAATCTGAACTATTTGTTTTGCAATTATCTGCGAATGGTCGTAAGAGGACCTAGTGAGAATAAGTGTCACCAAAAATACTAATCAGAAGACTATTCAAAGTCCAACTCCTACTAACAACCATTTTCATTTGGATTTGTTTTCCTCTTATAAGTCATTAATCTTTAAAAAAAGCCACTGGACTAAAGGAGCATCCCTTTACTACTGCTGATCTGGAAAGTGCCATGAGAATAAATCATAATCCTGGACCAAATGTGTTCTGATTTCCAGGGTGACAACCAAAATGACTCCTGGATCTTTGCCCTGGCAATACTGCTGAGCAGCACCTTTGTGTACAATAGCATGGGGACCATAAACCAGCAGGCCATGGACCAACTGCAGTATCCTTTTTGTGGTCCAGAATAGCATCAAGATCAGAGGGGAGGCCTGTACTTATAAACCAGCTCCCTGAATGTGAATGCTGGCAAATCAAGCACAAAAAGAGAAAGTATAAAAAGTAATTCAAGGGCAGGAAGAATTAACACTTGGGTTAGAAACAAAGCCAAAGCAAAGCTTTGGAATATGTGGGACTAATATGGCATGAGGAGCACTGTTCTTTTACAGCATTTTTCCTTAGTTTGCTACTCAGCTATGTGACAGAGCTGACAGATAAAATAAGGGCAAAATCTTCACCTGATGCAAATGAGGTTGAGGATTCAGCTGACTTTGTGAGCTTCTTTCCAGATTTTGTGTGGACGCTGAGGGATTTTTCCCTAGAATTGGAAGTAGATGGGCAACCCATCTCAGCAGACGAGTACCTGCAGAATTCACTCAAACTCAAGCAAGGTAAAGGGGACTTAGAACTGAGTATTGGGAATCACAAGCCATTAGAAACCATCATCTTTAATGTTTCTATTTAGTGTTTTTACATGTATAGTTTTCTACTTCTTCTCAGCTGTCTAGTTCTAAGAACTAATTCTTGTTTAATATCTAAATTCATAGATTTTATTTTGAAGTATCTTCTCCCCTGTTCTAAGAACAAATTAATTTTTTTTCACCTTTCCCTGTACTCTGATCAGATTGACTTTTATCTCCCTGCTTAGGGCTTGTGATGCTGTAATTAGCCAAAGAATATGGAGTGGAATGGGCATTTATTTAAAGAAAATGGATTAAGGCATAACAATGCGCTAGGTCAGGGGTTGGCAAACTATACCCTACAGCCAAATAAATGATGGACAGTTCAGCCTGCCAGCTATCTTACAAATAGGTGTTACTGGATGAATACTATGTAGATGGTCCATGGCTGCTTTCATGCTATAATAGCAGAATTGAATACTTGGAAAAGAAACCACCTGACCTGCAAAGTCTAATATATTTACTACTTGACCATTTACAGAAAAAGTTTCTAAGCCCCTCTTTAAGCAAAGACCTTTTCATTTTTTAATCTTTCTCCAGGTTCCAGTTCTAAAGATAACAAATTTAACCTGCCCCGACTTTGTATCCGAAAGTTCTTCCCAAAGAAGAAATGCTTTATCTTTGATCGGCCCACTCATCGGAAGAAGCTAGGCCAACTTGAGACAATGCATGATGATGAGTTGGACCTCGAATTTGTGCAACAAGTTGCTGACTTCGGTTCCTACATCTTTACCAATTCCAAAGTCAAAACCCTTTCAGGAGGCATCCTGGTCAATGGACCCCGTGAGTCCTCTTCCCAGTCATTACAATCACTGTTAAGACTAAAGGAAGGTGGAATAGCATCCACCTAGTTTTAGCTTTAAAAAAATGCAAATGTACTACTATTACTGTGGTACATTCTGGATGACACAACATTTCTAATAGGTTTTATTAGTCAGATTTCGTGGGTGAAAAAAAGATAGAAAAGGACAAATAAAAAAACTCTCTTGCTTAAAATTGCTCTAATAAGCTGGACTTGTACTATTCCATATAATAACTACTAGACAAGTGTAGTAGTTACATTTATATAAGATTACATGTAGCTTAATTAGAATTAAAGAAAATTAACAATTCTGATTACATGGCTAGGGGCTGCAATATGGGACAGCACATGTAGCACAGGACCATCATCACAGAAAGTTCTCTTGGACAGTGTTCTGCTAGAATAAATAAAATGGAGACCACTTTTTAAATTTATTTTTAGTTTCTTAATCCTCACCCATGGATTTTTTCCATGAATTTGAGAGAGAAAGAGAGAGAGAGAGAGGGAGAGAGAGAGAGAAAGAGAGAGAGAGAGAGAGAGAGAGAGAGAGAGAGAGAGAGAGAGAGAGACATCGATGTGAGAGAGAAACATTAATCAGTTGCCTCCCGCATGTGCCCCAACTGGGGATTGAACCCATAACCTAGGTGTGTGCCCTGACCAGCAATCAAATCCACAACTTTTTGGTGCATGGGTCGACACTCCAACCAACTGAGCCAACTGGCCAGGGCAGAGGACTTCTTTTTAATTGTTTCACAAATATTGATTTTATAAACGCTTACCACGAGCCAGAACTGATGATAGAGACATAAATGAGAGGTACATTTCCTATTCTAATGGTGCTTAAGGGTAAAGCACATGCACTCAATATACATAGGTATGGTGCCTAGAACAGAGGTTCTCACCCTTTGATATGTATCCATATCACCCAGAGGAGGATTTAATGCAGTTGATCTGGAGCAGAGGCTGAGAGTCAGCATTTCTGGCAAACTTCTAGTTGCTGCTGAGGACATAGATGCTGTGACCAAATGAGTGTTGAGAGATATGACCAGATTTATAGAAGATGGATTGTTTCCTCACCCCACCTACAACAAATGTTATCTTTTGTTCTCTATTTGTAGGCCTGGAGACTCTGGTGCTGACCTATGTTGATACCATCAGCAGTGGGGACCTGCCCTGCATGGAGAACGCAGTCCTGGCCTTGGCCCAGATAGAGAACTCGGCTGCAGTGCAAAAGGCCATTGCCCACTATGACCAGCAGATGGGTGAGAAGGTTGAACTGCCCACAGAAAGCCTTCAAGAGCTCCTGGACCTGCACATGGCCAGTGAGAAAGAGGCCATTGAAGTCTTCATGAAGAATTCCTTCAAGGATATAGACCATTTATTTCAAGAGGAATTAGCGGTAATTTTTTTCTTATGTTTATATGGGTTAGGATCTCAGAAAGCAAAGTACTACTAGAAAATAAAATGGTTATTTATCAGGAGAGAAGGAATTCCTACTAGACTTCAAAATGACAAAAAAAAAAAACACTATTTCTCTTATTATAGTAAGAAGAACCAATCCTATATAATAAAAGCCCAGCCCTAGCCGGTTTTGCTCAGTGGATAGAGCATCGCCCTGCAAACTGAAAGGTCCCAGGTTTGATTTCGGTCAAGGGTACATGCCCGGGTTTTGGGCTCGATCCCCAGTAGGGGGCTTGCTGGAGTTAGCTGATCAATGATTCTCATTAATCTTTGATGTTTCCATCTCTCTCTCTCCCTCTTCCTACAGCACTGAAATCAATAAAAATATATTTAAAAAACACAAAATAAAAAACCAGCGACCATATTGGCAGAATGACCAGAACAACTGCTTGACCATTCACTATGAGGTGCACTGACAAACTCTTGGTTCTTTTTCCCGGCCTGCAGGCTCTGATCGCCAATGGCAAATAGGAACCTGGAGTAAGTGGCG
Organism: Cnephaeus nilssonii; assembly: GCF_951640355.1. Classification (NCBI taxonomy): domain Eukaryota; kingdom Metazoa; phylum Chordata; class Mammalia; order Chiroptera; family Vespertilionidae; genus Cnephaeus; species Cnephaeus nilssonii. Next base: position 37,566,037 of record NC_137078.1, read on the forward strand.
AGGGATGCAGTCGGTGCCAGGGCAAGGCTCCCACCCCGCCGGTCACTCCACACAGAAGGCCATATGCTGCGGGGGTGGGCCGGCAAACAGGCAGGAACGGCCAACCTCTCTGTCCCTTCCCCCGGCCATCAGGCTCCCATAATTGGATGGCAAATGGATAACCAGGGTTGGTGGCAGCGGGAGGCGGGGCCAGCTGCTGGCAGCCTGGGAAGATGGCCCTGATTATAGGTTAGGACAAGGGACTGTACCAGTGCATGATTCTTGTGCACCGGTCCTCTAGTTTTATTATGATTGACTTAAAGTTTTGAACATTTATTTCCCTTTCATGCATAAACTAATACTCTTTCTCATAATTTAGTTAAATGCATGCAGGTAACAATCAGAGCTTCTCATCAAATTACATGCTTGTTGGTACCAGACAGATTTAATATTATAGCCAAAAGCAAAGAAAGATGTAGTCTTAGTTATCTTCAACAGGCTTACATTGAGTTACTCTTCTTCCATTTGCAATTGCTGGTTCAATTTGAAAAGCAGAAATTTCTTTCTAAAGGTGTATGTGTAGGAGTAGAGAACCTAGTCCTGACCTATGCCAATGCCATCAGCAGTGGGGACCTGCCCTGCATGGAGAACGCAATCCTTGCCTCGGCCCACATAGAGAATTCGACTGCAGTGCAAAAGGCCGTGGCCCACTATGACCAGCAGATGGGTAGCATAAATGCTAACATAAATCTAGCAATCTCTGCCATGAACTTCACCTCCAAGGAGCAAGGGACTTCAATAGAAAGACAGGATCAGGAGGAAGGATGTGGTCCTGCTGAGGTGCCTGTAAGTTGTACAGGGATCACAGACTGTTTTTAGAGAAGCCTTTCCAAAAATCCTGAGGTCAAACTAACGTTTTCTTTGTACTCTTTCTACTTCCTATTTTCACATTAAAGGCCCAGCTAGCAAAAAGGCGAGATGACTTTTGTAAAGAGAATATGAAAGCATCATCGGATCGCTGCTCAGCTTTACTTAAGGATATCTTCCATTCTTTAGAAGAAGATATAAAGCAGGGGATTTATTCTAAACCAGGAGGATATCGTCTCTTAATGCAGACTATGAACGAGCTGAAGAAAAAGTATCTTCAGGAACCCAGGAAGGGAATACAGGTAACCAGCCTTTATCTGTCTCTCTGTTCCTCCCATCAACCCCACACTTCCCTTCCTCCCAGTCTCCCTCCACCTCCTTTCCTGGGATCTGCTCTCTCCACGATGGCTTCATTCCTCACCCCATATGGGACCACAGCACCCACAGCTCCAAAAGGAGAGCCCTCAATCAGAGAACAGGGACTCTCAGTCTATATTTATATCAATCTCTTACAAAGGATTCTGCTTCATCGGGTGCCAGGCTTGGCCAACCTGGAGCATGTGCCCACCCTGTGACAGGGGCTGCTTGACCAGCACAAGGACCAGGGCCAAGTGAAGTGATTCTTACAGGAAAAGATGGTGGGCAACTAGGAATAAGCGCTTCCAGCGATTTCCTATCACTAATGTCACTTTCTCTGGGTCCTAGAGTGAAGAAGTCCTTCAGACATACCTGAGTTCCAAGGAGTCTGTGATTGATGCAATTCTACAGACAGACCAGAGTCTCACAGAAAAGGAAAAGGAGATCGAAGGTGAGGAGCAAGTCAAGAGACTAGATAGCCTCAACAGCTTTTAAAAGTTTAAATAATTTGGCTTGGAGGACCTGGGTCCTTAAATGAGAGCCAGATGAGCAAAGATGCCTACTACTAGACAAAGTCAGTCTCAGTGGGGCAAATGCAGTCAGCAGCAACAATGACAGGTGAGTTCACAAAGAAGAAACAGCAAGGTGGTCACCCACATGAATTTGTCTTCTTCCTTTCCTCCTGGCAGTGCAACGTGTGAAAGCTGAATCTGCTGAGGCTGCAGCAAAAATGCTGGAGGAAATGCAAAAGAAGAATCAGCAGATGATGGAGGAGGAAGAAAAGAGTTATCAGGAACATGTGAAACAATTGACTGAGAAGATGGAGCAGGAGAGGGCCCAATTAATGGCAGAGCAAGAGAGGGCTTTGGCTCTTAAACTTAAGGTATGTAATGGCATCACCTTGAAGTTTCTCTTTTTCTGTTTGCTGTTAATTCTCCCTGACCTATTTGTGTGTCTTTTAGAACACGAAACGCGGAAGGACCTTGCTTTTCTACTTATGCCTTTCAGTCCCTGTCTTTCTACCTGACTTGGAGCCTGCCTATGTCTGGTTATTAAAAAAAGAAATTATTTTCCTTTATCTCACATCCAGTCCTTCATCAGTACATTCTTCAATCAGTGGTAGCTATTATATTGCAGGCATTGTAAATATGTCTTATCTGTATCTCTTGCTTAATATTATATGAAGTAAGAATTGCTGTGTACCTATACCTTAAGAGAAGAAACAGAGATTCAGAAAAGATGAGCTTTTATAGGGTCACACAGATCGGTAAGATATCTGCAACACCTTCAAACATATAGGAATCTACAATCACTGTTTTCCTGTCACACCTGGTATGATTTTGTTACTAAGAGAACCTTTATGAGCAGAAAGACTCCTTGCCTCTCACACTGTGTCTGCCACTCCTGCCTGTTTGCTATGCCCTACTGCTAGTTTATGTAGTGAATTATGTGCAGAAATCCAGCTAGGATGTCCAAGAGAAAGTATAATGAATATTTATGGTATATAAAATTTCAAGAATAAATGAAATACTAAGAATGTGGAAACTAGCTAGAAGTTGAGATTTGCTTACTGCTGTACTTTATTTACTCTTTATTTGTCCCTTTTTAGGAACAGGCCTTGTTACTAAAGGAAGGATTCCAAAATGAGAGCAATCAACTTCAGAGAGAAATAGAGAATCTCAAGAACATGAAAAGAAGAAAGAAGAAAAAATGTATCATTAGCTAAAGATGTAAGGAAAAGAGCTTCCCTGGTCAATCTTCCCAAGGCATAACTCAAGCAATTTTCGAATTTGGAAAAAGGTCACAACTTGAAAAAAGTGACTTTCCTTAAGCTTTTTAAGATTTCTAAAAGAAATCTACAAAAAACCCTTTACCTAACTTACCTAATGATAAAAACTGAAATGCTTTACCCCTAATTGGAGAATAAAGCAAGAATGTGCAGTCAATATACATTAAGCAGTATAATGAAAGGCTCCCTACAATATGGCAAAAGGAAAAAAGAAGAGAAGGAAAGAACGAAAGAAAGAAAGAAAGAAAGAAAGAAAGAAAGAAAGAAAGAAAGAAAGAAAGAAAGAAAGAAAGAAAGAAAAAATGAAGGAAGGAAGGAAGGAAGGAAGGAAGGAAGGAAGGAAGGAAGGAAGGAAGGAAGGAAGGAAGGAAGGAAGGAAAAAGGAACTGCCTTTATTCTCACACACTATTATTATCCACATAGATAAATCCCAGGGAATCTGCAATAAAAGCAAAAAAACAGCAACAACAAAACCTCTGGAAACAAATATGTGAGTTTAACAAGGTTGTAAGATTAAAGGTCAATACACAAAAATCCACTTTCAACTGTATTTTTATATAAAAGCAATGGACTATTGGAAACCAAAAATTATAAAACAATACCACTTACAATAGCTGTTGTTGTTTTTTTGAAAATGGAATACTTAGGTAGAAATATAACTAAACACACACAATCTTCTATGCCTCTATATTCATTCTAAGACCAAGAGATTATGGCATTGATCATGACGTATGAATTTCCTTATATTCCAACTCCCTTGTAGTTTTTGTGATGTTCCTTTTACTCATTGTAGAGAAGAAGGTTCAAGACCCTTATTTCCAGAGTTATCCCTGACAAAAGCATGTGCCTAGTATTTGTTAAGTTTCCCTGAGCGCTAAAAATATGTCAATTGTGGGGGAAGGAGGTGGGGGGGGGGGGTTAATGGAAAATAAAGGGGGAAAGCTATAATACTTTCAACAATAAAGATAAACTAAATATATATATATCCATTGTGTGTTAGACTTTTATCCAAACAGAAAGAGGAAAATATATGGCTCAGAACTCAGTGCCACATAATATGCCTACTACACACACACACACACACACACACGCACACCCTACCCTTCCCACTCATTGTGGGTTCTTTGACAGACAGGATTTCATAAAACACAAGACAGGAAAACTTATTCAGAGTTCTTTTCCCCCAAATTATTTTTAAAACAGAGTCCCTAGGGAGTTAGATGAGGCTTCATGAAAAGCAGCCATTGCTTAGGCTACAGGGCTCATTCATTCAAAAAACATTGGTTGAGTATCTATCACATATTCTGTCAAGCAGTGGGAATATAGTTGTAGTTCCTCTCTTAAGGAGCTCATAGTCTAGTGGTGAAGTCAGAGATTAAATAATACAGAAAACTAAATACCCAAGAAATTGAGGGGAGAGGATTTCTGATTTAGTTGGGAGTTGTTTTAATCCCTCTACCACAAGATATCTCAGATGGCTCCTTAGTATGTTTTAATCATATTTCCCTTATCAGTCAACTAGAGGCCCAGTGCATGAAATTCATGCACGGGGGGGGGGGGGGGGGTGGCGTCTCTCAGCCCGACCTGTACCCTCTCCAATCCGAGAGCCCTCAGGGCATGTCCTGCTGACCTTAGGCCCGCTCCCTGTGGTTCTCTGCTCTCTGCGGGGCTTGCCTGCTCCACACCATAGCGATGGGCAAGCAAGCCCTGCTGGGTGCTGCCTGCAGCTGCGCTTGTCTGCTCCTGGGTCGCCGTGGCAACAGCCAAGCAGGCCCTGCTGGGTGCCACCTGCAGGCCCACTTGCCTGTTGTGGGTCCCTGGCAGCTACGGCCAAGCAGGCCCTGCTGTCTGCTGTCAAGCTGCGCCGCTGCACCCACCCCCAGGCCCACCCTGAGGTTGCCTGTCCAGCCCTGCCTGGCTCCCTGGGCCCCACAGCAGCTGCGGCCACTGGGTTCTGGCCCTGCCTCCCTCTTTGGCCCTTGAAGCAGCCTAGGCGGCTGCTGACCAGGCCTTCCCCCAGTGCAGGAGCATGGAGGCGGGTCCGGGCGAGGGCGTAGCCCCAACCCTCGAAAGCTGATGGGGGCAGGTCTGGGCGCCACCGCTGCTGCCCTGCAAATGCTGATGGGGGCGGGTCTGATGGGGGCGGGTCTGATGGGGGCGGGTCTGGGCTCCGACACCACCGCCGCCCCGCGATCGCTGATGGGGGCGGGTCTGGGCTCCCCGCGATCGCTGATGGGGGCGGGTCTGGGCTCCAACACCACCTCCGCCCCGCGATCGCTGATGGGGGCGGGTCTGGGCGACACCACCTCCGCCCCGCGATCGCTGATGGGGGCGGGTCTGGGCCAATCCGGCCGTTGAGAGGCCACGCCAAGTCCCGCCCCCCAGCCTCCCGCAGGCCCAATCGTGGGCGTAGCAGAGTGATGCTTATTTGCATATTACTCTATTATTAGATATGATGATTAGTGGGGGAAAAAATCCAATCTGGGAGGGAGAGATAGAACAAGAGGCAGTGCCTATCACCTGCCCCCCAAAAACCTATTAACAGTTTGTCATGCTCAGGGTATCTCTCTTGGAGTTGATTGGTAAAGAAATGAAGAAATGAAGAAACCAATGGTTTCTATCTAGTGGCCAATATTATTATTACTCTTTTTAAATTTTTTTTTTCTTTATTGATTAAGGTATTGTATATGTGTTCTTATCACCCTATTGTCCCCGCCCCCCCATTCATGCCCTCACCCCCCTGGTCTGTGTCCATTGGTTAGGCTTATATGCATGCATACAAGTCCTTTGGTTGATCTCTCCCCCTTACCCCCACCCTCCCCTGCCTTCCCTGAGGTTTGACGTTCTGATCAATGTTTCTCTGTCTCTGGATCTGTTTTTGTTCATCAGTTTATGTTGTTCATTATATTCCACAAATGAGTGAGTTCATGTGATATTTATCTTTCTCTGACTGGCTTATTTCACTTAGCATAATTCTCACCAGTTCCTCCCATGCTGTTGCGAATGGTAAGAATTCCTTCTTTTTTACCACAGCATAGTGTTCCATTGTGTAGATGTACCACAGTTTTTTAATCCACTCATCTGGCACTTAGGCTGTTTCCAAATCTTAGCTATGGTAAATTGTGCCGCTATGAACATAGGGGTGCATATATCCTTTCTCATTAGTGTTTCTTGGGATCTATTTCTAGAAGTGAGATCACTGGGTAAAATGGGAGTTCCATTTTTAGTTTTGTTTTGTTTTTTTGTTTTTGTTTTTAAATTATTTTTATTGACTTTTTACAGAGAGGAAGGGAGCACACCACCTACTGGGGATCGAGCCTGCAACTAAGGTACATGCCCTCGAATGGAATCGAACCTGGGACCTTTCAGTCCATGGCCCAATGCTCTATCCACTGAGCCAAACCGGTCAGGGCCCATTTTTAATTTTTTGAGGAAACTCCATACTTTTTTCCACAGGGGCTGCACCAGTCTGTGTATGAGGGTTCCTTTTTCTCCACACTTGTCATTTGTTGATTTGTTGATGATAGCCATTCTGACAGGTGTGAGATGGTACCACATTGTTGTTTTGATTTGCATCTCTCAGATTATTAGTGACTTTGATCATGTTTTCATATGTCTCTTGGCTTTCCTTCTGTCTTCTTTCAAAAAGTATTTATTTAGTTCCCTTACCCGTTTTGTGATTGGGTTAAGTTGTATGAGTTCCCTGTAAACATTGGAGATTAAACCCTTACCGATGATAACATTGGCTAATATGTTCTCCAATGCAGTGGGCTTTCTTGTTGTTTTGTTGATGGTTTCTTTTGCTGTGCAAAACCTTTTTATTTTGATGTAGCACCATTTGTTTATTTTCTCTTTAGTTTTCATTGCCATAGGAGCTGCATCGGTGAAGAAATTGCTTCAGCATATGTCTGAGATTTTCCTGCCTGTGGATTCCTCTAATATTTTTATGGTTTCCCGTCTTATATTTAAGTTATTTTTTATCCATTTTGAGTTTATTTTTGTGTATGGTTTAAGTTGGTGGTCTAGTTTCAATTTTTTGCATGTATCTGTCCAATTTTCCCAACACCATGTACTGAAGAGACTGTCTTGACTCCATTGTATGTTCTTGCCTCCTCTGTCAAATATTAATTGAGCATAGTGGTTTGGGTTGATTTATGGATTCCCTATTCTATTCCATTGATCTATATGTCTGTTCTTGTGCCAGAACCAGACAGTTTTGAGAACAGTAGCTTTGTAATACAGCTTGATATCTGGTATTGAGATCCCTCCTACTTTGTTCTTCTTTCTCAGATTGCTGCAGCTATTTGGGGTCATTTTTTATTCCAGGTGAATTTTTAGAGAGTTCATTCTAGATCTTTGAAATATGCTGTTGGTATTTTAATGGGGATTGCATTGAATCTGTAGATTGCTTTGGGTAGTATGGACATTTTAATGATGTTGATTCTACCAATCCATGAACACAGTATGTTCTTCCATTTGTTTATATCTTCCTCTATCTCTTATTTCAGTGTCCTGTAGCTGTCTGAGTACAGGTCTTTTACATCCTTAGTTAAGTTTATTCCTAGGTATCTTAATTTGTTTGATGCGATGGTAAATGGGATTGTTTTTTAGACTCTTTCTATAAGTTCCGTATTGTTGTATAGAAATGCCATAGATTTCTTGATGTTAATTTTGTATCCTGCTACATTGTTGAATTTATTTATTAAATCTAATAATTTTTTGATGGACTCTTTAGGGTTTTCTATGTACAGTATCATGTCATCTGCAAATAATGACAGTTTTACATCTTCTTTTCCAATTTGGATGCCTTTTATTTCTTCTTCTTGTCTAATTGCTATGGCTAGCACTTCCAGAACTATGTCAAACAGGAGTGGTGAAAGTGGGCATCCCTGTCTCATGCCTGTTAATAGGTGAAATGGTTTTAGTTTTTATCCATTGAGTATTTTGTTGGCTGTAGGTTTGTCATATAAGGCTTTTATTATGTTGAAGTATGATCCCTCTATTCCCATTTTGCTGAGGGTTTTTATCAAGAAAGGGTGTTGAATTTTGTCAAATGCTTTTTCTGCATCAATGGATATGACTGTGATTTTTATCTCTCAATTTGTTTATGTGATGTAGACAGCACCTGGGAAGGCACATGGGCATTTCTTTAATTATTGTCAGCTGAACCCAAGGCGACAGGCAAAGCCACGTCTTGGATACACATCTTACCAAAAAGGCAGATGTGTTATCAGCACTGACTCTTATCTTTGCCCAGGTGTTGGGTAGTGGGACTTTGATATGTAAATCCAGTCAAGCACCAGGAATGCTCCAGCCTACTCAAGAATGCAAATGATCTCCTTTTGTGTTGACCTTTTGGTGAAACCTCCAGGTATTTGGGATATAAAATAAACTCGCTGGATTGGCTTTGGGTCATTGTCTCTCCAGCAGAAGAGGGCAGTGTTCCCGCCCGGTTCCCAGCTTTTTCCTTCCATTTTGTATCTTGTCTCTTTCTTTCTTTTATTTCTCAATCCCCAGCCGCCTCTACTCAGAACCGGTTCATCTCTCTTTCTGTGCTGGACTTGGAAAAGAGAGACCCCGCCACAATGTGGTACATCACGTTTATTAATTTGTGGATGTTGTGCCATCCTTGCATCCCTGGGATAAATCCTACTTTCATGGTGTATGATCTTTCTGATGTAATGCTGGATCCGATTTGCTAGAATTTTGTTAAGGATTTTGGCATTTATGTTCATGAGGGATATTGGCCTGTAATTCTCTTTCATTGTGTTGTCTTTATCTGGTTTTGGTATTAGGGTGAGGCTGGCTTCATAGAATGAGCTTGGAAGTGTTCCTTCTTCGTGAATTTTTTTGGAATAGTCTGAGGAGGATAGGTTTTAGTTCTTCCTTGAATGTTTGGTAAAACTCCCCTGTGAAGCTGTCTGGCCCTGGGCTTTTGTTTGCTGGAAGCTTTATGAAGACTGCTTCAATTTCTTCTATAGTTACCGGCCTATTGAGATTTTTACATTCCTCCTGGCTGAGTTTTGGAAGGTTGTATTTTTCTAGGAATATGTCCATTTCCTCTAGGTTGTCTAGTTTGTTGGAATAGAGTTGTTCATAGTTTTTTTGTGGTTTTTTTTAAACAATCCTTTGTATTTCTGTGAGGTCTGTTGTTATTTCACCTCTTTCATTTCTGATTTTGTTTATTTGGGTCTTCTTTCTTTGCTTCTTGGTGAGCCTGGCTAGAGGTTCATCAATCTTGTTTATCTTTTCAAAGAACCAGCTCTTGGTTTCATTGATCTTTTGTATTGTTTTCTTTTTGTTTTTTTATTTTTGTTGTTGTTGTTGTTGTTTTCTCTGTCATTTATTACTGCTCTGATCTTTATTATCCCCTTCCTCCTGCTCACTGTGGGCTCTTCTTGTTGCTCTCTTTCTAACTCCAAAAGGTGTAGAGTTAGATGATTTGCTACCATTTTTTCTTGTGTTTTTTTGTTTTGTTTTGTTTTGTTTTGTTTTGTTTTGTTTTGTTTTGTTTTGTTTTAGGTAGGCCTGTGGAGCTGTAAATTTCCTTCTCAGGACTGCTTTCATTGTGTCCCATAGATTTTGGATTGTTGTGTTTTCATTGTCATTCATTTCCAGGATGTTTTTAATTTTTTTCTTTGATCTCTTTGGTAACCCAATCATTGTTTAATAGCATGCTATTCAGCTCCAAGTGTTTAAATTTTTTTGATTGTTTTCATTGTAGTTCATTTCTAATACTATGCCATTGTGGTCTGAGAAGATGCTTGATATGATTTCAATCTTCTTGAATTTGGAGAGACTTTGCCTGTGACCCAACATGTGGTTTATCTTTGAAAATGTCCCATATGCACTTGAGAAGAATGTATATTCTGTGGCTTTGGGGTGAAATATTCTGAAGATGTCAATTAAGTCCATCTGATCTAGTGAGTCATTTAGGATTGCTGGGGGGGTTTTTTGTGGGGTTTTTTTTTTTGTTGTTTTTTTTTTGCTGATTTTTTTGTCTAGAGGATTTATCCAGTGATGTCAGTGAGGTATTAACCTTTTGCACTCGGATGTCGAGATTAAAATTACTCTTTGAATGTATCAATAATTTGAAATATAAAAAAATCCAAATAAATAAGTTTGTATGAAAAGAAACGACAGTTTTTTATTCTACTGCCGCACTTTGTAAAATCTGGGGTATTTAAAAAATTAAATCCCGAGTAGAATAAAGGAATCAAGAAAAAAGCAAGTGAGTGCAAAGGGTTAAAGTCCCCTACTATGATTGTACTAGAGGCCCGGTGCTTGAAATTCATGCAAGGGGGGAGGGGTGTCCCTCAGCCCAGCCTGCACTCTCTCTAATCTGGGACCCCTCGAGGGATGTCTGACTGCCCGTTTAGGCCTGATCCTACCGGGATCAGGCCTAAACGGGCAGTCAGACATCCCTCTCACAATCCAGGACTGCTGGCTCCCAACTGCTCGCCTGCCTACCTTCCTGATTGTCCCTAACTGCTTCTGCCTGCCAGCCTGATCATACCCTAACTACTCCCCTGCCAGCCTGATTGATGTCTAACTGCTCCCCTACCAGCCTGATACCCCTAACTGCCCTCACCTGCAGGCCTGGTCACCCCCAACTGCTCTCCCCTGCAGGCCTGGGTTGCCCCCAATTGCCCTTCCCTGCAGGCCCAGTCACCCCAAACTTCCCTCTTCTGCTGACCTGGTGACCCCTAACTGCCCTCCCCTGAAGGCTTGATCACCCCCAAATTCCCTCCCTCCCAGGCCTGGTACCACCCAACTGCCCTCCCCTGCTGGCCTGATCGCCCACAACTGTCCTCCCTTGCAGACCTGGTCCCTCCCAACTGCCCTCCTTTGCTGGCCATCTTGTGGTGACCATCTTGTGTCCACATGGGGGCAGCCATCTTGTGCGTTGGAGTGATGGTCAATTTGCATATTACTCTTTTATTATATAGGATAGAGGCCTGGTGCATGGGTAGGGGCCGGCTGGTTTGCCCTGAAGAGTGTCCCAGATCAGGGTGGAGGTTCCCTTGGGGGTTGAGGTGGCCTGGGCAATGGGCCTGTGGTCATTTACCGGCCAGCCACACCCCCCAGCAACCCAAGAGGAGGCCCTGATATCTGGGATTTATTTATCTTCTATAATTGAAACTTTGAAGCCTTGAGCAGAGGCTAGGGCAGGCCAGGGCAAGTGGAAAGCTTGGCTTCCTCCACCCCTGGGGAAACCCAAGCCTCCTGCTCGCTCCGTGGTCGCAGCCATTTTTGTTGGGATTTATTTATCTTCTATAATTGAAACTTTGTAGCCTTGAGTGGAGTCCGGTGCTGGCCAGGGTGTGCACAAAGCTTGGCTTCCGCCATTACTGGGGAAACCTAAGCCTCCTGATCACTCTGTGGCTGCATTCATCTTGGTTGGGTTAATTTGCATACTCGCTCCTGATTGGCTGGTGGGTGTGGCTTGTGGGTGTAGTGGAGGTATTGTCAATTTGCATATTACTATTTTATTTGATAGGATTGTTGTCAATCTTTTTCTGGATATCTTCCAAAAGTTTTTTTATGTATTTGGGTGCTCCTGCATTGGGTGCATATATGTTTACCAGGGTTATATCATCTTGTTGTATCAATCCCTTTAGTATTATGAAGTGGTCTTCCTTATCTCTTATTATGGCCTCCACTTTGAGGTCTCTTTTGTCAAATATAAGTATTACTACCCCAGTTTTCTTTCCATTTTCATTTGCCTGAAAGATATTTTACTATCCCTTCACTTTCAGTCTGTGTGAGTCCCATGTTCTGAGGTGGGTCTCTTGTAGAAAGCATATATATGGGTCATGTTTTTTTATCCACTCAGCCACTCGATGTCTTTTGATTGGAGCATTTAATCCATTCATGTTTAAACTTATTATTGATAGGTACATATTTGTAGCCATTTTTATTTTTTGTACCTGTGTTCCTTCTTCCCTTTTTATTTCTTCTTTTCACACCAGTCCCTTTAGCATTTCTTGCATTGCTGCCTTTGTAGTGGTAAACTCCCATAGTCTTTTTTGTCTGTGAAGCTCCTTATTTCCCCTTCAATTTTGAATGATAGCCTTGCTGGATAGAGTATTCTTGGATTCAGTCCCTTGCTTTGCATAACTTTGTAAATTTCCTTCCATTCTTTTTTGGCCTGATGTGTTTCTGTTGAGAAATCATTTGATAATCTAATGCAGTGCTTCTCAACCTTCCTAATGCCGCAACCCTTTGATACAGTTCCTCTTGTTGTGGTGACCCCCAACCATATAACTATTTTCATTGCTACTTCATAACTGTAATTTTGCTACTGTTATGAATCGTAATGTAAATATCTGTGTTTCCAGATGGTCTTAGGCGACCCCTATGAAAGGGGTCATGACCCACAGATTGAGAACCGCTGTCAGGGGTCACCTAAGACCATCAGAAAACACATTTATTAACATTACAATTCATAACAGTAGCAAAATTACAGTTATGATGTAGCAACAAAAATAATTTTATGGTTGGGGTCACCACAACATGAGGAACTGTATTAAAGGATTGTGGCTTTAGGAAGCTTGAGAACCACTGGTCTAATGGGAGATACCTTGTACATAACTTTTTGTCGCTCTTGCAGCCTTTAAGAATCTTTCTTTGTCCTCAACATTTGCCATTGTAATTAAGACATGCCTTGGTGTGGGTCTTCTCGGGTTCATCTTGTTTGGGATTCTCTGTGCTTGTGTGACTCTTTTCTTCCCCACATCAGGGAAATTTTCTGACATTATTTCTTCAAATAGGTTTTCTAAATCTTATTCCTGTTCCTGTCATTCTGGCACCCATATTATTCATATGTTGCTTCATTTCATATTGTCTCAAAGCTCCCTTAGGCTCTCCTCCTGTCTTTTAATTTTTTTTCTCTAATTGCAGTTCAGTTTCAGTGCGTTTTCCTTCCCTGTCTTCTAATTCGCTAATTTGGTCCTGTGCTTCTCCTAGTCTACTGTTGAAACTCTCCAGGGTGTTTTTTTATTGCAGCTATATCACTCTTTATTTATTCTTGATTCTTACATAATTTGTTGATTTTTTTTTATCTATCCTGTTTATGAACTGTATGACCCTTATTCTGAATTCTTTTTCTGACATATTGCATGCCTCCATTTCACTTAGCTTCTTTTCTGGAGATTCTTCCTTTTCTTTCATCTGGAGGTTTCTTTGTCTACCCATTTTTGCTCTCACCAAGGATCTAGGTGTCAAGTCATGCAGGGGTAGCTCTTCAGGTGGTTGTGGCAGCAGATGCTCATCAGTTTGCAGCGGCTCCTCTTGTGGGCACTGTTCCCAGCAGTGGTGGCTCCTCTGGCTGGTGGGGGCAGGATGCTCCTCAGAGAGCAGGCTGCTCACATGGCTGATGCTCGCATGGTCGCAGTGCCCTAAGCTAAAGCATTGGGCCAGTCAGAGGAGAGCACACTTTGGAACTCACAGGAAAAAGTGGGTCCTGCACCCAGGGTGGCTGGAGTCTCCGTGACTGTGGAACCACAGTCAAGGCAGCAAGTCCCTGGTGAGGTGGCTGTAGAGTCCAAGGTATTATCTGAGAGCAACCCGGGTAGAGGTGAGGCTGGGCTCTCAGTCACAGCAGCTTTCCCCTTCAAAAAGGCGAGGCCTCTGTGGAAGAGCTGGCTGCTCCAGGACTGTTTACAATGGTTGCAGAGGCTGCCTGGTTAGGCAAGCCTGGCTAGCCAGCCCCCAAAGATCCTGCGGGATCTAACTGTGCCTGACTCACACACATAAACATACCCCACATGACCACAAACTCTTTTTCTCATTCACTCACTCACGCTCTCTCCCTCTCTGCTGCCTTCTTCCTTCTTCTGTAGTTGGGTCTGGAGTGTTATTGACCTGTTCATGGATGGAGTCTCCTCTCCAGGTGTCTGGTTGTGTGGCTCACTCCCTAGCACATTGGCCAAATAGGATAAAACTCACCTCGAGAAGACATGACACAAAGGGCACAAAACACAAATGCACTCACAACATCGATAACCCAAATATAAGTGACCACCAGAGAAAAGAGAATTAGGGGAGAGAAAAGAGAGCAGAAATGATATCAAAGAGAGAAAAAATGGAATGAGAAAAAAAAAGAAGAAAAATAAAAATATATAAATATATGGGGAGAAAACACCAGAGAACAAACCTATTATTACTCTTCACAGTACTTTGTCACTACCTTATATCACCAGAGTTTGTACATGTTTATTGTTTGTCTCCCCCATTAGAATACAAGTGGGCAGGAACATTACCTATTTTGTTTATCATGGACTCAGCATTCTAGAAGGGCTCCTGGCACCTACAATAAAAAAAATTTTAAACACACGAGTGAACAACTTAATGAATAGTTTATCATCCCACTACCATTCCTGATGCTTCTCCCTGAAAGTTTAACATTTTATTGTGTAATATCATATTGAATATTACAGGATTTTGATAGTTATCTAAATTTTTGTACTATTTAGGGTACAGTCTCCTCCCTCTCCCTCACTGTCTGCATAAAGGATTTCATCATTTTTCTTTCTTTATAGACCTAGAGAACCTAGTGTTGATTTACATTCCTGCCATTGCTCTGGGGATCTAGCTGACAGAAAGCAGGGAGTGCTGACCAGCAGCAGTGCCAAGAGGACATTGCAACCTAGGACAATTGGAAGGAGCAAACAGCAGTCCCTATTTAAGCCCTCTAGGAACTGAGAGCCTGCATAAAGCCTGTAAGAAAGAGGCCTCTAAAAGCTTTAGAGCTCCATCCTGCATGTGAACTAAGAATTCCAGAGGTGAAGCCAAACTGAGAGGAGAAACATACCCTTCCTGAGAAGGGCAATTCCTACCAGGTTCTAACAGTGATTCTCAGTTGTGCAGTGACATATTCAAACACTATTAGCTGGAAGCCACACACTGAGTCCACGCCTTTTTAAAAATTGTTCAGAGAGGAGAAACCAAGATGGCGGCATAGGTAAACACCTGAAATTGCTGCCTCGCACAACCACTTCAAAACTACAACTAAAAGACAAAATGGACATCATCCAGAACCACAGAAAGGCTGGCTGAGTGGAAATTCTACAACTAGAAGGTAAGAGAAAAGCAATCTGAGACTCAGAGGAGGTGCGGAAGTAAAGTGCAGAGGTACGGAGGCCCACTTGCACAGAAAGGGCTGGCAACTGGGTAAGTGGTTGTCTTTTTCAATCAGGAGGAAGACACAAGCTCCCGATTGCTCTGAATTCCAGATCCTGGTGAGACTCTGGAGACACAGACTTATATGGGGAGAAGCTGGACTGTCTAGCATTGGACGGAACTCGAGGTGGCTTTCTCTCAGAGGTGCTTTCAGCGATTGTCAACAGACACTGAGAACCAGGGGCCTCTTTAGGAGGGCTGAGGATGAGCCATTGCTCTTTGCTTTGCCCTGGTAATTCCCTGAGACCCGCCCCACCAGAGCTATGCGCAGAGGCTTTTTCATATGAATGGCCTGGCCCTTTGCAATCTAAAATTACCTAACAAACTGCAGCTGTGTCAGAGACACCCAGAACATCCAAAAGAAGGGCCAAGGCCCCACAGCAGCTTGCATTGCTTCACAGCTGGGCCTCATCTAGGCACCTCCAAACCCCAAACGAAGAAGAGGAATCTGCGGAACTCTCTGTAGCTCCTGCTGGGCAGCCTCGGGCAGAGGCTAAATTAGCACCTCCTTGGAGATCCAAGAGCCAGTATACCCAGTGGTCAGAGAGGGACCATCCAGATTACAACTCCTCTCATCCATAAGGGACACACTCAGAGGGCAGACTCAGTGAGCACCAAACCCCCACTGAAGCAAGTCTTGCCCCATAGGGGTGCCTCCAGCACAGAAGTTCTCCCTTCGTAGACACAGCTGATTCTCACAGCCAATTGGCCTGGAGGCCAATGCCTACCAGTGGTACCAACAACAATCAAGGCTTAACTACAACAAGACTGTGCACACAGCCCACAAAGGGGTGCACCAAGAGTGTCCACCTCAGATAACTGGGGAGGCTGAGCCATTGGGCCCTATAGGACACCTAGCACACAAAGGCACTCTATCAACACAGGGAAGCAGCCAAAATGCGGAGACAAAGAAACAGGTCATAAATGAAAGAAATGGAGGAAAGCAAACTACTGGATATAGAGTTCAAAACCACAATTATAAGGTTTTTCAAGAATCTTCTAGAAACCACTGATAAATTTAGTAAGACCCTCGAGAATATGAAAAAGGACCAACTAGAAATTAAGCATACACTGACTGAAATAAAGAATAATATACAGGGAACCAACAGCAGACTAGAGGATTGCAAGAATGAAGTCAAAGTTTTGAAATATGAAGAAGCAAAAACACCCAACCAGTAATGCAAAAAGAAAAAATAATCCAAAAATATGAAGATAGTGTAAGGAGCTTCTGGGACAACGTCAAGCGTACCAACATCTGAATTATGGGGGTGCCAGAAGAAGAGAGAGAGCAAGATATTGAAAACCTATTTGAAGATATAATGACAGAAAACTTCCCACACCTGGTGAAGGAAATAGACTTATAAGTCCAGGATGCACAGAGAACCCTGATCAAAGGGAATCCAAAGATGACCACACCAAAACACATCATAATTAAAATGCCAAGAGCAAAAGACAAAGAGAGAATATTAAAAGCAGCAAGAGAAAAACAGTTAGTTACCTACAAGGGAGTACCCATACGATTGTCAGCTGATTTCTCAACAGAAACTATGCAGGCCAGAAGGGAGTGGCAAGAAACATTCAAAGCGATGAATTGCAAGAACCTACAACCAAGATTACTCTACCAGCAAAGCTATCATTCAGAATTGAAGGTCAGATAAAGAGCTTCACAGATAAGGAAAAGCTCAAGGAGTTTATCACCACCCAACCAGTATTATATGAAATGCTGAAGGTATTCTTTAAGAAGAGGAGGAAGAAGAAAAAGGTGAAGAGAAAAATTATGAACAAAAAATACATATCTATCAACAAGTGAATCTAAAAATCAAGTGAATAAAAAATGTGATGAACAGAATAAACTGGTGAATATAATAGAATCAGGGGCATAGAAAGGGAGTGGACTGACAATTCTCGGGGAGAAATGGGTTTGAGGGGTTCGGGAAGAGACTGGACAAAAATCACACACCTATGGATGAGGACAGTATGGGTGGGGGAATAAGGGCAGAGGGTGGGGTGGGAACCCGGTGGAGGGGAGCTATGGGGGGAAAAGAGGAACAACTGTAATAATATGAACAATAAAGATTTATTTTTAAAAAATTGTTCAGAGACTGTGAAAAACTCACTGACTCAAGTAACCAATGCTAATATTAAATTGCTGTAAATTCAGTCAAATGTGCATGTGGATCGACAGACAGGAAGGCAGGCAGATAGATAAATAGATACATAGTTACCCAGGGCAGCCTTTCTGTGGGTAAATGTTCAAGTCTATTACAATATTTGAAATATGTCATGTTTGTACCTATTATTACCTGGCTGGAAAGCATCAATTTACTTTCATAATACATACCAAAAAAAATCTTGCATTTAAAATAACAATATGAGGTTGAATATGGATATAACTCTTTTTTGATAAATATAATTGTATATATTTAATATGTGAAATATGGTTTTATTTCTTTATTTTTTTATGGTTTTATTGATTTTTAGAGAGAGAAGAGAAAGGGATAGAGAGATAGAAACATCAGTGATAAAGATACCTTGATTGGCTGCCTACTGGGGATCTAGCCCACAACTCAGACAAGTGGCTTCACCAGGAATCAATCTGATGACCTCTTGGTTCATGTGAGAAGGCTAAAGGCTAATTCCCTTAGAGCCTTCCTAGAGAAGCAGAACCAAACTGTATTGTCAACCTAAAGCATAGTAACCCCTATTTTGTAAAACTACTATTTGAAATTCTCTGATTCATTCAGATGGAAAAGAAGAAAGCCCAGAAGAATGGAAGGACTAGGAGGGAGGAGGGTCTCAGGAATCACTATAGTAACCAATTCAAAGGGGAATATTGACCAATTAGAGGGGATATCAGGACACAGGAACTGCAGCCTTTACAAACCATGAAAACAGGAACTCAGTGGGACCTTTTCCCCCTCCCTACTTGGGAGTCCATTCTGTGGGACTCTTCCCTCTCCCCATGTGGGAGTCTGTACTTGTTCTTCAATAAATCTCCACCTTTGCTATACCATTTTCTGTCTGTGGATTCATTCTTTGATTCCAGTGGACAAAGGATCTGGGTTCCAGTCCAAAAATTCCCCATCAAAAGGAGTTGAACAGGTATTTCTCCAAAGAAAATACACATATGAAAAGATGCTCAATATCATTAATTATTACAGAAATGCAAATCAAATATCACCTCACACTTATTAGGATGGCCACTATCCAAAAAGTTAAAAAATAACAAATATTGGTAAGGATATGGAGTAACCAGAACTGTTGTGAAATGTATGTAGGAATGAAAAATGGAGCAGCTGCTATGGAAAACTGCATGATAGCTCATCAAAAAATTTTAAAAAGTCATGACAGATACCTCTCACAGACACCAAAGAGCCCTGAGTCAGAGGGAGAGGGCTGTCCCCAACCTCCATGCTTGTCATCTCTTAAAAGTGAATTTAAATAAGAAAACTCCAGGTGGTTGCATTGTGATAAAGCCAATTTATTAAAGCATGCACCTTTATTAAAGCAGCAAGGCAGGCAAATCTATGCATCTGGCTTATGAAGCACAGAGGGAATCTCAACTAATCTGAAGAGTGAGTCGAGCTGTGGTCTGAGGTGTGATATACCCTCCTGTGTCTATAGGTTTCAAAATTCCTTTGCTAAATATAGTGGTACAGATTAATTCTCAAGTTCCCTTTTGACTTTGTTGTGGCCTTCCCAGAATTCATGAAAAGCACCTGACAATTTTATCTTGTCAAGTCCTAAGACTGCTGGCTTTCCTGCTTAGGGAGCAAAAATAAATAAATAAAATAAATTTGCCTCCCCCCCCCCCCTTTCCCTTCCTGAACTGGCTGCTTTCGCAGTGGTTCTCAACCTTCCTAATGTTGTGACCCTTTAATACAGTTCCTCATGTTGTGGTGACCCCCAACCATAAAATTATTTTCGTTGCTACTTCATAACTGTAATTTTGCTACTGTTATGAATCGTAATGTAAATATCTGTGTTTTCCCGATGGTCTTAGGCGACCCCTGTGAAAGGGTCGTTCGACCCCCAAAGGGGTCGCGACCCATAGATTGAGAACCGCTGGTTTAGTGGATGAGAAAGACTCTCCACTTCTCTCCCCCTTTCTTTCATTCTCTGGTTATGGAGGTTTTTAACCGTCTGCTCTCCTGTCCTTGGCTGGGGAAGATAATGGCTTGTTATTTGCAGGCCAGCTACAAGTTGCCCATACTGTTTGGTCTTGTTTTAACTTTCTTGTCTCAGTTTCCCTCTTCCTTCTGCCCTAGAATTTTCCTAGCTTCTTAATATCCTGTGACAGAGTTACCATATGATCCAGAAATTCTACTATTGGGTAATATTTAACAGAAGTAAAGGCAGTATTTTGGAGAAATATTTGCTCACCCCTGTTCACTGAAGCATTATTCACAATAGTGAAGAGGTAGCAGGAACCCATTTGTCCAGACCAAAGGATGAATAGATTTTATTATTATTATTATTATACTCAGCCTTAGGAAAAAGAAAATCGTGTCACATGCCACAATATGGATTAACCAGGAAGACATTATTTTAAGTGAAATAATCTAGTTACAAAAAGACAAATACTTTATGATTCCACTTACATGAGGACCTAAGGTAGTCAAACTCATAAAAGCAGAAAATAGAATAGTGGTTGCCAAAGGCAGGCAAAGAAAGTTAATGAGAAGTTCTTTAATGGTACAGAGTTTCAGTTTTGCAGGATGAAAAAGCTCCAGAGACCCGTTGCACAACAATGTGAATATAACTAACATGTAGGTATTTTTAACCTGTACACATGAAAATAGTTAAGATGGTAAATTTTGTTATTTTTCTTTTAATTACAATTAAACAGAAAAAGGAAATAATAATGCAATAATATGCTAAAAAAAAATAATGCCCTAAATTGGCACTTGGGCCATAATTTTTGTATTCCTGAGTTTGGAGCCTCTTTCCAGAGCCCAAATGATCAATCCAAACACAGACCAGTTCTAAGTCCTTCCAGAAACCCAAGCATCATCTGTCAAAGACTAAGAAGGCTTCTTCAGAAGTATAATCTCTCCAGGCCTGGGGTCCATCCACCTAATGGGCTGATGGGATTAATTGTCTGCTGAGACCCTTAGGTCCACCGGCCGACATTCTATCCAATGAGTCAAACTGTCTAGGTCCCCAATGGTTTTTAGAGAGCATCAAAATGGGCCCTTTTTTGCTTTTTAAAATTTTATTGAATTTATTGTGGTGATATTGGTTAATATTATATAGGTTTCAAATGTACCCTCTTTTTAAAAAAAATTTTTTTTGTTGATTTAAGAGACAGGAAGGGAGGGAAATATGAATGTGAGAGAGAAACACCAATCAGCTGCCTCCTGCATACCCACCCCGACTGGGGATCAAGCCCATAACCTGACCATGTGCCCTGACTGGGAATCAAACCAGTGACCTTTCAGTGCCTGGGACAACACTCAAGCAACTGAGCCACATCAGCCAGGGCATGAAACCTCTTTTTTAAAACTTAATGTAGCATGAACATTTCCTTATGTCATTAAAACGTATTTAAAATTCATTTTAATAAATTGCATCATGTATTTGATCTGTAATGTATCTATATACTATGAAATGTCGGGCATTTTGAAGTTTACTTATTGATAAATAATGTCATCGTGAACATATAGTTCATTAAAAAAATAAATAAATAAAACTCTAAATAGGGTTTTAAATAAGTAGAGCAACAATTCATACTCCAAAATGAAAGCAATTAGCTAAAAATGGTATCTACAAATCAGTTTAGATTTGCTTGTTATATCCTATACTAGAGGCCCGGTAAATGAAATTTGTGCAGGGGGGGTTGGGGTTTCCCTCAGGCCCGCCTGCACCCTCTCCAATCTGGGACCCCTCGAAGGATGTCCTACTGCCAGTTTACAGGGATCAAACCTAAACCGGCAGTCAGACATCCCTCTCACAATCCAGGACTGTTGGCTCCAGCCACTCACCTGCCTGCCTGCCTGCCTGATTGCCCCTAACCACTCTGCCTGCCAGCCTGCTCGCCCCAACTGCTCCCAGCCACCGGCCTGCTCGTCCCCAAATGCCCCCCTGCCAGCCTGATCACCCCAACTGCCCCCCCATGCCAGCCTGCTCACCCCCAACTGACCCCCTGCCAGCCTGCTCGCCCCCACCTTCCCTCCCCACTGGCCTGCTCACTCCCAACTACCCCCCTGCTGGCCTGCTCACTCCAAATTGCACCCCCCTGCTGTCCTGATCACCTCCAACTGACCCCCACTGACAGCCTGCTCACCCCCAACTGGCCCCCCTGCTGGTCTGCTTACCCCCAACGGCCTCTGCCGTCCCATCCTGTACTGATCACCCCCTGGCGACCCAAGGTCCCCGCCCCTCCGTTTTTCTTTTTCTTTTTTTTTTTCCAGCTCCTCCTTGAGCACAGGCCAGGGCCGCCTAGAAGCAAGTATCTAGGATTTATTTATCTTCTATAATTGAAACTTTGTAGTCTTGAGTGGAGGCCATGGCTGGCCAGGGCGGGCAGGAAGCTTGGCTTCCTCCATTGCCAGGGCAACCCAAGCCTCCTGCTTGCTCCAGCTCTGTGGCCAGCCGCCATCTTGGTTGGGTTAATTTGCATACTCACTCCTGATTGGCTGGTGGGCGTGGCTTGTGGTGTAGCAGAGTGATGGTTAATTTGCATGTTTCTCTTTTATTAGTGTAGATAATCCCAATTCTGGAGGAACTTCACGAAGTGCCCCTGATTTTTACTAAGAAGAACTGGTTGGCAAGGGGAGCCAAAACAATGCACTGGAAAATAATGGACTCTATTATTAAAACAAATTAAAAATAACAGTCATTTAAAGTGCTATACTGAGTTTACTAGAATAGACAACAGAACAGAATAGGTGGTTAAGAAATAAATTTAAATATGAATAAGAACAACTGTCAAGCCATTTTTTCCCCTTAAAATAAAATTCAATCTATTTCCTCTCATTGACCTCAAAATAAATTTCTCAAGGATAAAATTTTAAATGTTACCATTTGAGATTGGGAGACTTGCTACTTCAGTAACAAGGGCTCCTCCTTACCTCTCTCATTCATTCGCTTGCTTTTATTATTTGGGTGCAAGTCAGTGTCACCCACGATATTAAGTCATTTTTAAGGCAATGACTATTGTAATTAATCTTCATCCACCCTTGAGCACCTAGCACAGTGCTGTGCACACAGCACATACACTCTCTATACGCACATGTTGAGATTGTTTTTCTAACTTGGTGGTCCTGCCTCCATTGTAGATGAGACTCAGTGACCCCAGTTGAATCAATGACTTCCTGCTGCTGAGTACCCTAGAACATCCTGCATGGAGTTCTTCATGTGAAAAGCAGCTTAGTATAAAAACATCCCACACCTGAAATTCAGAGTCTGTCTAACAGCCTTTGAAATCCCTAAGCACATAAATACACATGAATTTTAATATAATAATACTAACATGCAAATTAATTGGATCTGTGACTATCTTTTAGAATAATACAAGTATTCTAGAGACTACAACTCCAAGTATTGGAAAGAGAGGAAATATACCTTTCTCTACCCAGCATTTAAAAGGAAAAGTCCCTAGAATGTTTTTCAAACAGCCTCACATGAAAACAAAAGGCACAAAAACTACACAGACTTCATTGTACTAAACAGGAAAGAGCTGTTGTCTTGACATCTAGTCTATTTCTGAGAAACCAAGAGCTACTTCCTAGTCCCTGCTTCCACTTACAAAGAATGTGTGTTCAATACAAATACTTTCCATTTGTCCTTAATGGACACAAGATAATCCTCACTCGTGAGAAAAACAAGAGCTAGAGACTTTGAATTGATAAAAGGGCTCATCAGACTGTCACAGGCAGTGAGGATAAAGGGAGACTCCAAGCACCAGTATTTCAGTCCACATCTGCAAACACAGAGCCATGGATGAACCTAATTTGACCTTCCTCTTAACACACTGACTCATCATTTGAGGAAATCTCAAATCAATCACCAGGGCCTTGTGACTCAATGAACTGCTATTAACAAACCATTAGCCCTGGTCACTGTGGCTCAGTTGGTCAGGTGTTGTACTGTGCAGCAAAAAGTTGCAGGTTCTGCCCTAGCCAGTTTGGCTTAGTGGATAGAGCATTGGCCTGCAGACTGAAGGATCCCAGGTTTGATTCCAGTCAAGGACACATGCCCTGGTTGCTGGCTCGATCCACAGGAGAGGGTGTGCAGGAGGCAGCCAATCAATGATTCTCTCTCCTCATTGATGTTTATATCTCTCCTTCACCTTTCTTCTCTTCTCTGAAATCAATAAAAATATATATTTTTTTAAAAGTTGCAGGTTCAGCCTAGAGACCAAAGGGTCCCGGGTCTGATTACAGTCAAGAGCACATACCTTGGTTGCAGGCTGCTCCCCAGCCAAGTCCTGGTCAGGATGCATGCAGGAGGCAAACAATCGCTGTGTTTCTCTCACCTCGATGTTTCTCTCTGTCTTTCCCTCTCCTACTCTCTCTAAAAAAAAATCAATGGGAAAATGTCCTCGGTGAGGACTAACCAAAAAAACAAAACAAAACAAAAAAGTTGCAGGTTCAATTCCAGGTCAGGACATTTGCCCATGTTTCGCTCTCACTTTGATGTTTCTTTCCCTCTCCCCCTCCCTTCCTCTCTCTCAAAAATTTAAAAACAAACCAACAAACAAAAGCATTAAATATCTTTAAACTGTATTTACTGGTGTGTGAAATGCAAATAATAAAACCTACATTATATGCATGTGCTAAAGAATAAATTGAATTTAGTTAATGACACTTATAAAGAGTTTAGAACCACAGCAGTGTTTGCTTTTACTAGGCATTTGGTGATTGTGACACTGTTATATTGTAAATCAGCAAGCTGAACATAAGATGCATTAATAAGCCAAATTAATTAATTTGGAACCTTTATTACGCTAGTGGTCTCAGAGAAGTAACCTCCTGAGTCTGAGCAAAACAGTATGGAGGAAGTTTTCCCTTTATTCCCTCTCCCAGTCCCTTTGTCTCCCAAAGATGAGTTTTCCAGACCTTTTGCAGACTTTACAAAGAGCTTTATGTAAGTATTTTGCAGGCAGCTTGTAACCTTGAGCACAGCACAACTCAGTAGCCTTGAGCATAGTATATTTTCAGATAACTGGAGGGCACCTGTTTAGGGAAGTAGCCAGGGAAGGCAGTGGAGCAGCTTGCAAGGTGAGATAGTTGAGCTTGTGTTCCTTATTATTCAAGCAAGCAAGCATGTTTACAGAAGCCAAGAAGAGCAGGGTTAAAGTTTCAAACAGCAGTTTTTACAGAATAGAGATTAAGGTAGCAAGATGGAGTGCCTCTGCTTCAACACCAGGGACCCAGCACACGTGGGGTTTGGACCCACACACTGCACAGCAGAAGGAAGTGCTAAACCATTGCTGAATTTTCCTATTCTTTTTTCCCCCCTCTCTTCCTTTTTCATTTTACTGAGACGAATAAAATGAAATTGAATGCTTTTATGCAAGTATACAAGAAGAGATTGACCACAAATCAAAACAAGTCATGCTGATAACAATCAGTGACTAGAATGCACAAGTGGGAAATAAAGCAGAATCAAATGTCACTAGAAAATTTGGACTGGGAGTCAGAAACAAAGCAGGGAAACAGCTCATGAAGTTCTGTGAGACAAACTTGTCCATCACAAACATGTGCTTCACACAACCAAACAGACAACTATCTACATAGACATCAGCAGATGGGTAATATAGAAGAAAATGGACTATAGTAATTGGAAGCAGAAGTTGTGTTTCCTTAAAAAATTACTCTTCCTTAATTTTTTAAGGAAATATATAGTGAATTAATGAGGCATTATGTCTGTAACTCTCAAATAGTTTAGACAGAGAAAGAAAATATGTGGTAAAATAATATTAAGGGAATTTTATATTTTTGGCTATGTTTGTGAGGAATGAGTATTTGGTAGAAATCACCAGTGAAGCCATTTGGGCCTCAGCTTTTCTTGGTGGTAGTTTTCAACCTCTTGTTACAAGTCTATTCAGATGAGCTATCCCTTCTCCTCCTCCTCCTCCTCCTCCTCCTCCACCTCCTCCTCCTTCTTCTCCTCCTCCTCCTCCTCGTCCTCCTCCTCCTCCTCCTCCTCCTCCTCCTCCTCCTCCTCCTCCTCCTTCTTTAAGCTATTTCTTCTTGAAACAAACAGTACTTGGTGTCATTCTAGGGATTTGTCCATTTTTAATCTAATTTGTTGGCATACAGTTGTTCATAGTATTGCCCTATAATCTCTTTTATTTCTGTGATGTCAATAGTAATGTCCCCTCTTTCATTCCTGATTTTAGTAATTTGAGTCTCCTGTATTTTCTGCATTGCCAGTTTAGCTAAAAGTTTGTCAAAATTGCTTATCTTTTCAAAGAACCAGCTTTTTCTTTCACTGCTTTTTTTGTATATTTTCCCATTACGTATTTCATTAATATCATTTACATAAATCTCTTTTTTTTTTCCTTTTGCTTTCTTTGGATTTAGTTTGTTCTTATTTTACACTGTCCTATGGTAAAAGGATATTAATTGAGATCTGTTGTTTTCTTAGTGGTGCTCCAGGGCATGCATATAAATATTTCTCAGAATACACTTTAGTCTGTTCTCTGTAGCTATGACTCTGTTTCTATTTTGTTTGTTAGTTATTTTGTTCATTAGATTCCACATATAAGTAAAATCATATGGTATTTGTCTTCCTCTGAGTGGCTTATTTCATTTAGCATAATACTCTCCAGGACCTCAGAGGTGAGGGGGATTGAGAGATTGAGTGAAAAAGGTGAAGAGATTGAGAAAAAAAACCTCATATTTACAGACAACAGCATTATGATAACTAGCGGCAAAGGGGGTGGAAAGGTAGAAGAGGATAAAGGGGGATAAATGGTGACAGCAGGAGACTTGGCTTTGGGTGGTAAACATACAATACAATATACAGACAATGTATTACAGAATTGTACACTTGAAACCTATATAATTTTATTTACCAATGTCACCCCAATAAATTCAATAAAATTTTTTAAAAAAGAATATACCTTGAATTTTTGCCAAATTAATTCCAGTGAGATACAGAACTATTACTCCTACTATTCTATTCCCTCTTAACCCCTTTTAGTGCTTTTTATATATATACTAGAGGCCCGGTGCAGCGGGGGGTGTCCCTCAGCCCAGCTTGCACCCTCTCCAATCTGGGACCCCTTGAGGGATGTCTGACTGCCTGTTTAGGCCCGATCCCACCGACATCCCGCTGACAATCCAGGACTGCTGGCTCCCAACTGCTCGCCTGCCTGCCTTCCTGATTGCCCCTAACTGCTTCTGCCTGCCAGCTTGATCACCCCCTAACCACTCCCAAGCCAGCCTGATTGATGTCTAACTGCTCCCCTGCCAGACTGTTTGCCCCTAACTTCTCTCCTCTGCCGGCCTGGTCACCCCTAACTGCCCTCCTCTGCAGGGTTGATCGCCTCCAACTGCCCTCCCTTGCAGGCCTGGTCCCTCTCAACTGCCTTCCCTTTCAGGCCTGGTCCCTCCCAACTGCCCTCCCCTGCTGGCCACCTTATGGTGACCATCTTGTGTCCACATGGGGGCAAGATCTTTGACCAAGTAGGGGCAGCTATCTTGATCTTGTGTGTTGGAGTGATGGTCAATCTGCATATTACTCTTTTATTAGATAGGATAGGGGCCTGGTGCATGGGTGGGGCTAGCTGGTTTGCCCTGAAGGGTGTCCTGGATCAGGGTGGGGTTCCCTTGGGGCGTGGAGAGGCCTGGGCGAGGGGGCTGTGGTGGTTTGCAGGCCAGCCACGCCCCTGGCGACCCAAGCAGAGGCCCTGGTATCTGGAATTTATTTACCTTCTACAATTGAAACTTTGTAGCCTGGAGCGGAGCCAAGCCTCCTGCTCAATCTGTGGCTGCCGCCATTTCTGTTTGGATTTGTTTACCTTCTATAATTGAAACTTTGTATCCTTGAGTGGAGGCCTGGGCCAGCCAGAGTGTGTGGAAAGCTTGGCTTCCTCTGTTGCTGGGGAAACCCAAGCCTCCCTTCTGGTAGCCAACTTGGTTGGGGTTAATTTGCATACTCTCCCTGTTTGGCTGTTGGGTGTGGTGTGGCTGGTGGGCGTGGCTTGGCTGGTGGGCGTGGCTCATGTAGCAGAGTGATGGTTAATTTGCATATTATTCTTTTATTAGAGAGGATTACAAATTACATCTGTATATGTAACAACACCAACAATACATTTTGAGTTATTAACTTATATAATTTATGTCTTGAAAAAAAGCTGAAGTAGAAAGAATAAATGTTGAGGGCATGTTATATTAACTTTCTGACTTACAATTTCTGGTTCTCTTTATTCCTATGAGTTCACCTTACTTTCTGACTTACATTTTCTGGTTCTCTTTATTCCTATGAGTTCACCTTACTATCAGTTCACCTTACTAATACATATCTGTATTCTGTTATTACTAAATACACTATATTTAAGTGTGTTATGGGCCCTGCAATACAATTGTTGTATACAATTGTTTTTTAGACCAGTTAAGAGAAGAACAAATAATAATAAATCTGCATTTATACTGTATTTTATAATTACACCAGTTAAGAGAAGAAAGGAAAATAAATCTATATTTATACTGTCTTTTATCATTACACAATTCCCTTACTGGTATTCCTTGTTTTTCCATATGGATTTGTGTTACCATCTGAAGTCACTTGCTTCCTGCCTGAAAACCTCCTTTTGTGTTTTTTGTAAAGTCAATGTGCTAATAATAAAGTTTGTTCAAGTCCCCACACTGTTTCAATAAAATCAGTTCTTTGGGGGAGAAATTCCAACAACTGTGACTATGGACTGCCTCTCTCCCTGGACAAATATCTTTGAGCCACTGCTCCTCCCCTGGGCAGGGGTGGTAGCCTCTGGTCTTCCCCACTTGCCTCTCCCAGCTTGGAAACTCCTTCCTACAAGTGAGCCAGAGGGAGGGTGATCAGGCCAAGTAATCTCAGCCTGCTATGCATCAGCTAGAGCCTTCACTCTATGAGTGGGGCTGGGTGCAGGTTGGGAGCCTCAGCCTCCAGGAATTTAGTCTCTGAAACTCAGTTGCTGCAGAGGATGAGAAATACTGGTGGCCTGCCTCTCCCAGGGACATACCTTACCCTGCTTGAAAGAGGGAAGAGGGAGCCACATCTTGTTGACCACACCCACCAGGAACCAGAGTGGAGTTTTTGTCAAACTGAACTACAAAGTTAAGAAATCCTGTAAAATCCAGGAACCCTCCCTCCCATTTGCAGAGCTTTCAGAAGTTCCTTTTATGGTTGTTGAGTCACTGCTTTGTACCCAGTGCTTTCGGTTTCACATTACTTAAACCACTTCACTTCTAATTTTGAGAATTCCAGAAAGTCACATCACATCAGAGAGGTGAAATAAAAGTCGAACCTTCCAGTGAAAGGCACTCCAACCTACACTGAGGAGAAAAAAATAGGTAAGAACTTTATTTTCTCATCAAAGCAGCTTTCTCTCCACCTCTAAAGGACCTGTACTCTAAGAAATGGAGTCCAGGATAAGGTGGGGGCAGGGTGGGAATGGATTTATAAGGGTCAGTTCATTTTCCAAAGAATGATGAGCATGAAGATAGGTGGCAGTGGAGACCATGTGGGATAGGCATTGAGGTGCAATCCCCATAATATCAGGTGGCAGAACATCCCTAAGTGTCACTAATGTGCCTGGAGGAATTAGGCAGCAGCAGACATGGGGCTAAGCTCAGAGTTTGAAATGCATTAGGCTTGTCTTTCTTTTTGCCAACATTGTGGTGGCTGCGAACACAGTTAAATTACCCTTGTTTTTGATGGAACTTGCTCAATCTGCTCTGACTGCAGCTGACACACTGAAAGGGCTATAAATATGTTATTTTCATGAAAAAGAAGCATAGAAAATGAGATGCAGCATAAACAGCCACTGGACACTGTTAATAAAGAAGAAAGAAAAACCTGAAACCCAGAGTGAAAGATGGAGATGAATGAACACACCATACATTTTAGACATACAGATGAGCTTTGTTTCAAAGTGGATTAGATTACTTCCTTTAGAAGTAATTCGTGTTCTGGTTGCTGGATGGGAGCTGGGTGAAAAAGGAGAAGGGATTAAAAAGTGCAAATTGGCAGTTACAAAACAGTCACAGGGAGGTAAACTCCTTCAAACAGAATCTAGTCAATAATATTGTAATAATTTTGTATGCTCCCAGATAGGTATTAGACCCATAGAAGGGATCTAACCACTATGTAGTATGCTGAAACTCATAATATTGTCAACTGTAATTGAACAATAACAATTTTTTAATAAAATAAAAATAAAATAGCCCCAGTTCACTAGATCCAATTTCTTAGGGCCAACTTCTTTCTTACCCCTTACAAGTAGAATTTGGCCCCACTACTTTACTAAAAAGTTTTCTCTTTAAAGCCAACATTTTGTTTACCTGACCTCTCTGTGCTCTCAAGCAGTTTTGTTCTTGCTTTCTGGAAACTGCCTCTCAATTCCTTGGCTTGGCATGAACTTTACTCATCACCTACTTGTCTGACAACCCTTTCTTTCTCTTCTTTCAGCTCTTCCTCTCACTCTCTCTTCCCATTTTTCTCCCCTACTGTCTTCTTCCTGCTTCTCCTTCTCCTCAACCAAATGGAAAAACAGAACAAAACAGAAAACCTAGAGGTGTATGATTAGAAATGTATTTTCATCGAACAACCTTCTCCTTAGTTCTTCTGATCTTTTAATCCATATTTCATAGTCTTTTGTTCCCTTACACCACACACATGTATACACAAACATGGTTTTGGGCAACATTCAGTATTTGCAGCCCTGCAGTTCGACCCCCTCTTACCTGAAGGCTAATTTATTGTGAAGCAAATGAAGTTGAAGTATCGGGCCCCTTGCTTGCACAAGCCCATATCAAGGCTTTGGGCAGGTCCCTAGTCATGCTTTTCATACAGTCATACATTTTTATAAAATTTGCAGATGTAAGTTATATTGGTTCCACTTCCAGAATAGCAGTATAACCAGTTCTGTGAACCCTCATTTCAGCAAAATAAGCACAACTAGTAGAAAAAACACACACATTTCAAACCTGTGAAAAATGCCCTACCCAGTCTTGCTCAGTGGTTAGAGCATCGGTGCACAGACTGAAAGGTTTTGGTGAGGGCATATGCTAGAGGCAACCAATCAATGTGTCTCTCTCACATCTATGTTCCTCTCTCTCTCTGTTTCTCCCCCTCCCTTTCACCCTCTTTAAAAGTTAATGGAAAAAATATCCTCAGGTGAGGATTGACAACAACAACAAATCTGTGAAAATTGTCCAAAAAGCATACATCAAATTATGAAACATATATTCACAAAAGTCTTTATTCATAGTAGAGTTAATGAATAAATATTGAAATTCTTACATATAGCCAGGATGTAAACTACCCTCCAAATCCTATTCTATTTGACATTTACTGTCTAGTCTAAAAAAATGTTTTAATATATTTTTATTTATTTTAGGGAGATAACAGGAGAGGGAAAGAGAGATGAAACCATCAGGATGAGAGAGAAACATCAATCAGCTGCCTCCTGTGTACCCCCTACTGGGAATCAAGCCCATAACCCGAGCATGTGCCCTGAACAGGAATTGAGCTGTGACTTCCTGGTCCATGGGCTGATGCTCAACTACTGAGCCATAAGAGCTGGGCTCTCATCTAGAAATTTTAATGAGAATCTAAAAAGAAAGTTTTCTATGGTAAATTAAAGATTTTGTTCATGAAAGTGGTTAAATGTTCATGTCCTTGAGAGAAACCAAGATGGCAGCATAGGGTAAACACCTAATTGTTGCCTACCACAACAGTTTTGAAACTACAACTGGAAAACAGAGCAGACCATCCAGAACCACTGGAAAGCTGGCTGAGCGGATGCTCTACAACTAGAATAAAAGAGAAAGGGACGCTGAGCTTTGGGAGCTGTGGAGGTGCAGAGATCTGTGAGCGTGGAGAGGGCAGGCGGCTGAATACACAACTGGCTTGCTCGCGGCGCGCAGAGAGGGCGGGCACCAAGTGCGCGGCTGGCTTTCTCATTCGGGAGGAAAACAAAGCCTCCCTATTACACTGATATACAGCACTGATCAGGGAGAGGCCGGCCTGTCTGGCAGCCTGCGAAACTCGAGAGGAGCCTTCTCTCAGAGGGGTGCAGCCATTGTAGTGGGATATGGAAAACAAGACCCTCTTAGGGCGGGGCTGACAGGAAATCAAAGCTTGTCTGCACCAATCTGAGACCCCGCCCCATCCAAGCCGAGCAGTTCGGGAGAAAAACAAAACCTCTCAACCGCACTGATATCTAGCTCCGGTCGGGGAGAAGCCAGCCTGTCTGGCAACAGGCGAAACTCAAGAGCAGCCTTCTCAGAGGTGCATGCAGCCATTGCTGCGGGACATTAGGGCAAGGCTGATGGGAAACCAAAGCTTGTCTGCACCACCCTGAGACTCCGCCCCATCCAAGCTGAGCACAGAAGACTTCCCAGCAGAGACACTGCTGATACTCACAGCCAATTAGCTTGGAGATCAACTCCCCCCAGTGATACCAACCACAAGCAAGGCTTAACTACAACAAGACTGCACATACAGCCCACAAAGGGGTGCACCGAGAGGATCCACCACAGATAACTGGGAAGGCTGAGCTACTGGGCTCTGCTAAGACACCTAACACACAAAGCAACTCCATCAACTCAGGGAAGCAGCTAAAATGCGGAGACAAAGAGGCAGGCCACAATTAAAGGAAATGGAGGAAAGCAAAAGACTGGATATAGAGTTCAAAACCACGGTTATAAGGTTTTTCAAGAATTTCCTAGAAAAGGCCGATAAATTAAACGAGAACCTCGAGGACATGAAAAAGGATCAACTAGAAATAAAGCATACACTGACTGAAATAAAAATATTATACAGAGATCTAAAAGCAGACTAGAAGATCACAAGAATCAAGTCAAAGACTTGGAATACCAAGAAGCAAAAAACACTCCTCTGAAAAAGCAAAAAGAATACAAAAAGTTGAAGATAGTGTAAGAAGCCTCTGGGACAACTTCAAGCATACCAACATAAGAATTATGGGGGTCCCAGAAGAAGAGAGAGAGAGCAAGATGCTGAAAACCTATTTGAAGAAATAGTGACTAAAAACTTCCCCCACCTGATGAAAGAAAGACACTTACAAGTCCAGGAAGCACACAGAACCCCAAACAAAAGGAATCCAAAGAGGACCACACCAAGACACAACATAATTAAAATTTCAAGAGCAAAAGACAAAGAGAGAATCTTAAAAGCAGCAAGAGAAAAACAGTTAGTTACTTATAAGGAGCACCCATACGATTGTCAGCTGATTTCTCAACAGAAACTATGCAGGCCAGACGGGAATGGCAAGAAATATTCAAAGTGATGAATAGCAAGAACCTACAACCAAGATTACTCTACCCAGCAAAGCTATCATTCAGAATTGATGGCCAGATAAAGAGCTTCACAAATAAGAAAAAGCTAAAGGAGTTCATCACCGCGAAACCAGAATTATATGAAATGCTGAAAGATATTCTTTAAGAAGAGGAAGAAGAAGATAAAGATAAAAATTATGAACAACAAATAGGTAACTATCAACAAGTGAATCTAAAAACCAAGGGAATAAAAAATCTGATGAACAGTACTAACTGGTGAATATAATAGAATCAGGGGCACAGAAAGGGAGTGGACTGACAATTCTCGGGGGGAAAGGGGAGTGGGGGTGCGAGAAGAGACTGAACAAAAAGCGTACACCTATGGAGGAGGACACTGGGGTGGGTGGGTAAGGGCAGAGGGTGGGGTAGGAACCTGGTGGACGGGAGCTATGGGGGGAAAAAAGAGGAACAATTGTAATAATCTGAACAATAAAGATTTATTTTTTAAAAAAATGTTCATGTCCTTGTCATAACAATATTTTTTTTCATGGACTCCTTGAATTGCACTTCTGTAACTTTCTAAAATAATACAGATCTTCCCTTCATCCATCTCAGTGTTGACACAGAACTTTTGGCCACGTTGGGGAATTTTATGACGCTACCTTTTGGATCAAAATAACCTGGTGAAAATTCTTGATTTACTTAGAATGGAAGTTCTAATCCATCCCATCTCCTTGCTTGCAGATAAGGTGACACCCTGGACATGGCCACAGACATCCAGATGCCAGGCCCGGTGTGCCTCATTGAGAACACTAACACACAGCTAGTGGTTAACCCAGAAGCTTTGAAGATCCTGTCTGCCATCACACAGCCTGTTGTGGTGGTGGCCATTGTGGGTCTCTACCGCACAGGCAAATCCTACCTGATGAACAAGCTGGCTGGGCAGAAAAAAGGTGAGGGGCACCAGCAAAACTCTGCCAGATCCCTTCTCTCCACCCACACTCCCAGCTTTGAGTACGGTGTTACAAGAAGAGCAAGGTAGAGATGGGGAGGAATATTGAAAGCGAGCTTTTAATCTATAGTTATGCTCTTATCTTTACTATGATCTGAAAGAGTCAACTCACTGTCTCTTCCCACTTTGCCTTAATTTCCCTTTTAAAAGCATAAATTTGTATTCTTTTCCTAGAATTCTATATTTAATTTTTTAAAGAATCACCATATCATTTTCCACAGCAAATGTAGCATTTTACAATTCTCCCAGAAATGCACAGGATTCTAATTTTTCCACATTCTCACTGCCTGTTATTTTTTTTAATTATTTTTTTGTAGTGATCATCTTAATGGGAGTGAAACAGTATCTCATTGTGGTTTTGATTTGTATTTCTCTAATGACTAGTGATATTAATCATCTTTTTATGTGTTCATTGGTTATTTGTATATTTTCTTTAAGAAAATATCTGTTCAAGTAACTCCTTTGCTCATTTTTTAATTGGGTTGTTTCCTGGGATTGCATTGTAGGACTTCTTTATATATTCTGGATATCCATCTCTTAACTAAGAAATATTTTCCTCCATTACATAGGATACCTGTTAAACTCTGTTGATAGTATCCTTTGATCCACAAAAGCTTTAATTTTGAAGTCCAACTTATCTATTTTTCTTTTGTTGTTTATGCTTTTGGTGTCATATCCAAGAAACCATCCCAAATTCAATATCATGAATCATTCCCCTTTCGTTTTCTTCTGGTAGTTTTATAGTTTTAGCTCTTACATATAGGTCTTTGAACTATTATGGTTAATTGTTGTAGAAGGAAAGCTTTTCATTGAGTGAGATGTTTGCTGAAGGCTTTTAATATATATGGCCTTTATTATGTTGAGTTAGTTTTCTTCTGGTCCTAATTGGTTAATTGTTTTTATAATAAAAAGGTGTTGAATGTTTTTGTGTATTGGATATTTGAATTTCTCTGTTTCTCTGTAAATTAATACTGGTTGTAGTTGTTTTTTAAATATGTTTTCATTGATTTCAGAGAGAAAGGGAGAGGGAGAGAAAGAGATAGAAACATCAATGATGAGAGAGAATCATTGATTGGCTGCCTCCTGCACACCCCATACTGGGGATGGAGCCCTAACCAGCAATCAAACCATGACTGCCTGGTTCATAGGTCAACGCTCAACCACTGAGCCAATGCCAGCCAGGCTTCTAGATGTAGTATAGTTTTCTCTCTCCTCACCTTGATTATATTAATTTTTATCACTATTTGAAGACTTATCTGCTATTAAAACTCCACTACCTCACTTTCCTCTCCCTGAGGCTTCTCTCTGGGCTCCACGGTTCAGTCTCACACGAAAGGAATCTGGATGTGGTGTGTGCCTCACCCTGAGAAGCCAAACCACACTCTAGTTCTGCTTGACACTGAAGGGCTGGGAGATGTAGAGAAGGTAAGTATTGAAGATTCAATTTGAGGACATCCCATCACTTCTGGGTATTTTCTACACCAGTGGTCAGCAAACTGCGACCACATGCGGCTCTTTGGCCCCTTGAGTTTTTAGCAAAGGCCAGTTTAGGAGTACCCTAATTAAGTTAATAACAATGTACCTACCTGTACAAATTTTTTAAACTGGCTCTCAAAAGAAATTTCAGTCATTGTACTGTTGATATTTCGCTCTGTTGACTAATGAGTTTGCCGACCACTGTTCTACACTATTTAACTTTTATTCAAATAAGAGCTTGAACTAAACCATACATGTTTTTCTCATTTCTGTTTACATGCTAGTGACCAAGTTTTGCTATCAAGGATCAAAAAAATATAAGGCAGAATCCTAGAAGAGCATAGTGGTCATTAGATAGTATTTTCATTATTAACAATAGGCTATAAGCTAAGCCAGTTAACACAGATGCATAAAGGTACTACAAACAAAATTAGTCATGAGTCCTATCCTGCAGAGAACTTTAGTTAAGGAGTAATGTTCAGAAGTCCTAAACTGTTGTTTAAATTTAAACTCTGTCATTAACACAGTGGCCTTAGCAAATTATTTCACTTCTTTTACCCTCAGCTTTCTGATCTGTAAAACCAATGCAAACGGTCTGTATTTGCCTCATAGTATTCTTTTGACTATTTAATAAGAATGGAAAGTGTTAGGTGAATAATAATTACTAGATAAAATAGCTATCAGTATTATTACTCTTACATAAGTCAATTTTGCTATAAAAACATAGAGAAAATTAAATTATATTTAAGGCTTTAGAGTGCCCACCAATCTGGACTATTTGTTTTGCATTTATCTGCCAATGGTCATTAGAGAACCTAGTGAGAATACGTGTCACCAAAAATACTAATCAGAAGACTTTTCAAAGTCCAACTCCTAACAATCATTTTCATTTGGATTTATTTTCCTCTTATAAGTCATTAATCTTAAAAAAGCCACTCAACTAAATGAGTATCCATTTACTACTACTGATCTGGAAAGTGCCATGAGAATAAAACATAATCCTGGCCCAAATGTGTTCTGATTTCCAGGGTGACAACCAAAATGACTCCTGGATCTTTGCCCTGGCAATACTGCTGAGCAGCACCTTTGTGTACAATAGCATGGGGACCATAAACCAGCAGGCCATGGACCAACTGCAGTATCCTTTCTGAGGTGCAGAACAGCATCAAAATCAGAGGGGAGGCCTGTACTTAAAAACCAGCTCCCTGAATGTGAATCCTGGTGAATCAACACAAAAAGAGACAGTATAAAAAGTAATTCAAGGGCAGGAAGAATTAACACTTGGGTTAGAAACAAAGCCAAAACAAAGGTTTGGAATATGTGGGACTAATATGGCATGAGGGGCACTGTTCTTTTACAGCATTTTTCCTTAGTTTGCTACCTAGCTATGTGACAGAGCTGACAGATAAAATAAGGGCAAAATCTTCACCTGATGCAAATGAGGTTGAAGACTCAGCTGACTTTGTGAGCTTCTTTCCAGATTTTGTGTGGACGCTGAGGGATTTTTCCCTAGAATTGGAAGTAAATGGGCAACCCATCTCAGCAGACGAGTACCTGCAGAATTCACTCAAACTCAAGCAAGGTAAAGGGGACTGAGAACTGATTATTAGGAATCACAAGCCATTAGAAACCATTATCTTTTGTGTTTCTATTTAGTGTTTTTACATGTATAGTTTTCTATTTCTCAGCTGCCTAGTTCTAAGAATTAATACTTGTTTAATACCTAAGTTCATAGATTTGATATTGAATTATCTACTCCCCCGTTCTAAGAACAAGTTTCGTTTTCTTTCACCTTTCCCTGTACTGTGATCAGATTGATTTTTACCTCCCTGCTTAGGACTTGTGATGCTGTAATTAGCCAAAGAATATAAAGTACAATGAGCATTTATTTAAAGAAAATAGATTAAGCATAATGATGCGCTAGGCCAGGGGTCGGCAAACCATAGCTCACAGGCAAATGATGGGCAATGCAGCCTGCCAGCTATCGTACAAATAGGTTTTACTGGATGAATCCTATGTAGAGGGTCCATGGCTGCTTTCATGCTATAATAGCAGAATTGAATACTTGGCAAAGAAACCACCTGACCTGCAAAGCCTAATATATTTAACATTTGACCATTTACAGAAAATATTTCCAAATCCCTATATTAAACAAAGCCCCTTTTTATCTCTCTACAGGTACCAGTCCTAAAGAGGAAAAGTTTAACCTGCCCCGACTTTGTATCCGAAAGTTCTTCCCAAAGAAGAAATGCTTTATCTTTGATCGGCCCACTCATCGGAAGAAGCTAGGCCAACTTGAGACAATGCATGATGATGAGCTGGACCCCGAATTTGTGCAACAAGCTGCTGACTTCTGTTCCTACATCTTTACCAATTCCAAAGTCAAAACCCTTTCAGGAGGCATCCAGGTCAATGGACCCCGTGAGTCCTCTTCCCAGTCATTATTCTCACTGTTAAGACTAAAGGAAGGTGGAATAGCATCCACCTAGTTTCAGCCTTGAAAAATGCAAATGTACTACTATTACTGCGGTATATTCTGGATGACACAACATTTCTAATAGATTTTATTAGACAGATTTTGTGGGTGAGAATAGATAGAAAAGAACAAATAAAAAATCTCTATTGCTTAAAATTGCCCTAATAACCTGGACCTGTACTATGCCATATAATAGCTACTAGACAAGTGTAGTAGCTACGTTTAATGAAACTTACATGTAGATTAATTAGAATTAAAGAAAATTAACAATTCTGATTACATGGCTAGGGGCTGCAATAATGGGCAGCACTTACAGCACCCGACCATCATCACAGAAAGTTCTCTTGGACAGTGTTCTGCCAAAATAAATAAAATGGAAACTCCTTTTTAAATTTATTTTTAGTTTTTTAATCCTCACCCAAGGATGCTTTCACATGAATTTAAGAGAGAGAGAAAAAAACATCAATGTGAGAGAGAAACATTAATCAGTTGCCTCCTGCATGCGCCACAACAGGGGATTGAACCAGCAACCTAGGTGTGTGCCCTGACCAGGAACAAAACCCACAACTTTTTGGTGCCTGGGACGATGCTCCAACCGACTGAGCCACCTGGACAGGGCAGAGGACTTCATTCTAATTGTTTCACAAATATTGATTTTATAAATGCTTACCATGGACCAGAACTGATGATAGAGACATAAATGAGAGGTACATTTCCTATCCTAATGGTGCTTAAGGGTAAAGCACATGCACTCAATAAACACAGGTCTATGGTGCCTAGAACAGAGGTTCTCACCCTTTGATATGTATCCATATCACCCTAGATGTCACCAGAGGAGGATTTATTTCAGTTAATCTGGAGCAGAGGCTGAGAGTCTGCATTCCTAGCAAACTTCTAGGTGATGCTGAGGACATAGATGCTGTGACCAAATGAGTGTTGAGAGATATCACCAGATTTATAGAGGATGGACTGTTTCCTCACCCCACCTACAACAAATGTTATCTTTTCTTCTCTATTTGTAGGGCTGGAGACTCTGGTGCTGACCTATGTCGATGCCATCAGCAGTGGGGACCTGCCCTGCATGGAAAACGCAGTCCTGGCCTTGGCCCAGATAGAGAACTCAGCTGCAGTGCAAAAGGCCATTGCCTACTATGACCAGCAAATGGCCCAGAAGGTGCAGCTGCCCACAGAAACCCTCCAAGAGCTGCTGGACCTGCACATAGTCAGTGAGAAAGAGGCCATTGAAGTCTTCATCAAGAATTCCTTCAAGGATGTAGACCATTTATTTCAAAAGGAATTAGCGGTAATTTTTTTCTTATGTTTATATGGATTAGCGTTTCAGAAAGCAAAGTACTACTAGAAAATAAAATGGGTATTTATCAGGAGAGAAGGAATTCCCACTAGACTTCAAAATGACAAAAACCACTATTTGTTATTATTATAGTAAGAAAAACCCATTTTATTTTTATTGACTTAAATTTTGAACGTTTTTTTTCCTTTCATGCATAAACTAATACAATTCCTCGTAATTTAGTTAAATGCATGCAAGTAATCATCAGAGCTTTTCATCAAGTTACATGCTTGCTGTTATCAGACTATTTAATATTATAGCCAAAAGAAAATAAAGATGTAGTCTTAGTTATCTTGAGCAGGCTTACATTGAGTCACATTTCTTCCATTTGCAATCGCTGGTTCAATTTGAAAAGCAGGAGGTTCTTTCTAGAGAACCTAGTCCTGACCTATGTCAATGCCATCAGCAGTGGGGACCTGCCCTGCATGGAGAACGCAGTCCTGGCCTTGGCCCAGATAGAGAACTCGGCTGCAGTGCAAAAGGACGTGGCCCACTATGACCGGCAGATGGGTAACATAAATGCTAACATAAAGCTAGCAATCTCTGCCATGAACTTCTCCTCCAAGGAGAAAGGGACTTCAGTAGAAAGACAGGATCAGGAGGAAGGATGTGGTCCTGCTGAGGTGCCTGTAAGTTTTACAGGGATCACAGACTGTTTTTAGAGAAGCCTTTCCAAAAATCCTGAGGTCAAGCTAACCTATTCTTTGTACTCTTTCTACTTCCTATTTTCACATTAAAGGCCCAGCTAGAAAAAAGGCGAGATGACTTTTGTAAAGAGAATATGAAAGCATCATCGGATCGCTGCTCAGCTTTACTTAAGGATATCTTCCATCCTTTAGAAGAAGAGATAAAGCAGGGGGTTTATTCTAAACCAGGAGGATATCGTCTCTTAATGCAGACTATGCACGAGCTGAAGC
Organism: Cnephaeus nilssonii; assembly: GCF_951640355.1. NCBI lineage: Eukaryota > Metazoa > Chordata > Mammalia > Chiroptera > Vespertilionidae > Cnephaeus > Cnephaeus nilssonii. Next base: position 37,605,897 of record NC_137078.1, read on the forward strand.
AAAAGTATCTTCAGGAACCCAGGAAGGGAATACAGGTAACCAGCCTTTCTCTGTCTCTGTTTCTCCCCTCAACCCTACACTTCCCTTCTTCCCAGTCTCCCTCCACCTCCTTTCCTGGGATCTGCTCTCTCCACGATGGCTTCATTCCTTACCCCATATGGGACCACAGCACCAACAGATCCAAAAGGAGAGCCCTCACTCAGAGAACAGGGACTCTCAGTCTATATTTATATCAATCTCTTACAAAGGATTCTGCTTCATCGGGTGCCAGGCTTGGCCAACCTGGAGCATGTGCCCACCATGTGACAGGGGCACCGTGACCAGCACACAGACCAGGGCCAAGAGAAGCGATTCCTACAGGAAAAGATGGTGGGAAACTAGGAATAAGCGCTTCCAGCGATTTCCTATCACTAATGCCGTTTTCTCTGGGTCCTAGAGTGAAGAAGTCCTTCAGACATACCTGAGGTCCAAGGAGTCTGTGACTGATGCAATTTTACAGACAGACCAGAGTCTCACAGAAAAGGAAAAGGAGATCGAAGGTGAGGAGCAAGTCAAGAGACTAGATAGCCTCAACAGCTTTTAAAAGTTTAAATAATTTGGCATGGAGGACCTGGGTCCTTAAACAAGAGCCAGATGAGCAAAGATGCCTATTACTAGCCAAAGTCAGTCTCAGTGGGGCAAATGCAGTCAGCAGCAACAATGACAGGTGAGTTCACAAAGAAGAAACAGCAAGGTGGTCACCCACATGAATTTGTCTTCTTCCTTTCCTCCTGGCAGTGCAACGTGTGAAAGCTGAATCTGCGGAGGCTGCAGCAAAAATGCTGGAGGAAATGCAAAAGAAGAATCAGCAGATGATGGAGGAGAAAGAAAAGAGTTATCAGGAACATGTGAAACAATTGACTGATAAGATGGAGCAGGAGAGGGCCCAATTGATGGCGGAACAAGAGAGGGCTATGGCTCTTAAACTTCAGGTATGTAATGGCATCACTTTAAGGTTTCTCTTTTTCTGTTTTCTGTCCACTCTCCCTGACTTGTTAGTGGGTCTGTTAGAACACGAAACCCAGAAGTATCTTGCTTGCCCACTTATACCTTTCAATCCCTGTCTTTCTGCCTGACTTGGAGCCTGCCTATGTCTGGTTATTAAAAAATTTTTATTATCCTTTATTTCACATCCAGTCCTTTATCAGTACACTAGAGGGCCAGTGCACAGATTTGTGCAATGGTAGGGTCCCTCGGCCTGACCTGCGCCATCTCGCAATTTGGGACCCCTCGGGGAATATCGGACCGCCAGTTTTGGCCCGATCCCAACAGAGCAGGCTAAGGCACCCCACCAGTGCACAAATCCATGCACTGGACCTCTAGTATGCATATAAGATCTTTGATTAATCTCTTCTCACCCACTCCCCTCCCTCCTTCCTTCTGCCTCATCAGTCTGTTCCATGTTTCCATGCCTGTGTACTGAATGGCTGTCCTCTGATGGTCAGTTCACGTCATAGCTACCAGTCGAACAGTCAAACGGTTGAACAGTCATTTAGGCTTTTACATATATAGACTAGAGGCCTGGTGCACAATATTTTGTGCACAGGTAGGGTCCCTAGGCCTGTCCGGCATTCAGGGCCAATCAGGGCCTTCCTTCTGGCTGCCGGCAACAAACTTTCCCCAGTTGCCAGCTGCTAGCTGGAGCCTTCCTTCCCCTGGCTGCCAGCTTGTGGCTGGGGCTTCCTTTGTTCTGCGCCGCCCACTGGTGGTGAGCGCACATCATGGTGAGCGATCAAACTCCAGAGGGGACAATTTGCATATTAGCCTTTTATTATATAGGATTCTTCAATCAATGGTAGCTATTATATTGCAGGCACTGTAAATATGTCTTATCTGTATCTCTTGCTTAATATTATATGAAGCAAGAATTGCTGTGTACCTATATCTTAGGAGAAGAAACAGGGGTTCAGAAAAGATGAGCTTTTACAGGGTCACACAGATCAGTAAGATATCTGAACCACCTTCAAACTTGAGGAATCTACAATCACTGTTTTCCTGTCACACCTGGTATGACTTCGATTCTAAGAGAACCTTTATGAGCAGAAAGACTCCTTGCCTCTCACACCTGTATCTGCCACTCCTGCCTGTTTGCTATGCCCTACTCCTAGTTTGTGTAGTGAGCTTTCTGCAGAAATCCAGTATGGAAAGTTAGGGGCCTTTATGTCCATACTTATATCCTACTATTCTAGCCACCAATATGTGGAACCTTAAATCAAATTCCCTGATCTAAGATTCAGACACTTCCTTTGATTTTGAGAAATTTTTATTTCTGTTGTGTATGTATATAAAAGTCTGAGTTTGTGTGTGTGTGTGTGTGTGTGTGTGTGTGTGTGTGTGTAAGAATCTAAAAGATTTGAAAAGAAACATAATTAAGATTGCCCACATAGGTTGTATAGCATTAATGGGACTTATAATTTAAGTTTATCAATATATTAAAAGTTATAAGCCAAAATCTCTCTTAGCTAAAGGAGGCTCAAGATAAGCAATCATGGAGCTAGGATGTCCAAGTGAAAGTATTCTATATAATAAAAGCCTGATATGCAAATTGTCCCCTCGACTGGGAGTTTGACCGGGAGTTTGACTGCTGGCTATGATGTGCACTGACCACCATGGGGCAGCATGGAACATGGCAGGGTCAGTGACCCGGCGCCGGCAGCGGGTGGCATTGGAGGCGCTGCCAGCCCCGATGGGCCCTGATGAGAGCAGGACTGGGGCAAGATGGTGGACCAGGTAACTGGGCAGCACCAGGCCAAGTCAAGTGCAAGCGGGGCCCGATCACCCCGCCAATCACCCTGCAGATGGTGACCAATGGCACTGCGGTAGCCTGGCGGTGCCTGATGACTCAGAATGAGGGGGTTATGCGGGGGCCCAGGTGCTGCCCAGGACCCAGAGGTCAGCTGGGACCTGCCCTTCCACACCAGATCCTTGCGCTTTGATCGCCGGCCAGGCCTAGGAACCAACCACACCTGTGCTTGGACTTCATGCACCAGGCCTCTTTTAATGAATATTTATGGTAGAGAAAATTTCAAGAAGAAATTAAATACTCAAAAAAAAAGAACTATGAATGTGGAAACTAGCTACAAGTTGAAATTTGCTTACTGCTGTACTTTCTTTACTCTTTATTTGTCCCTTTTTAGGAACAGGCCTTGTTACTAAAGGAAGGATTCCAAAATGAGAGCAGACAACTTCAGAGAGAAATAGAGAATCTCAAGAATAACATGGCAAGAAAAAAGAAGAAATGTGTCATAAGCTAATGACCTAAGGAAAAGAGATTCCGGGGTCACTCTACCCAAGGCATAACTCAAGCAGTTTTAGAAACTTGAAAAATGTCACAACTTAAGAAAATGTGACCCTCTTTAAGGTGATAAAAGAAATCTACAAAAAATCCTTCACCTAACATACTTAATGATAATAAATGGAATGCTTTGCCCCTAACACAGGAATAAAGCAAGAATGTGCAGTCTCTCCTCTCCAGTTAAACAGCATAATGAAGGCTTCCTACAATATGGCAAAAGAAATAAGGAAAGAAGGAAGGGAGAAGAAGGGAAGGGAAGGGAAGGGAAGGGAAGGGAAGGGAAGGGAAGGGAAGGGAAGGGAAGGGAAGGGAAGGATAAATAAAACTGCCTTTATTCTCACACACTATGATTATCCATATAGATAAATCCCAGGGAGTCTACAAGAAAAAAGCAAAAAACAGCAACAACAAAAACTCTTGGCACAAATACGTGAGTTTAACAAGGTTGTAAGATTCAAGGTCAATACACAAAAATCCACTTTCAACTGTATTTTTATATAAAAGCAATGGACTATTGGAAACCAAAAATTAAAAAACAATACCATTTACAATAGCTGTTATTTGAAAATGGAATACTTAGGTAAAAATAGAACTAAACACGCACACGATCTTCTATGCTTTTATCTTCATTCTAAGACCAAGAGATTATGGGATTGATCATGATGTATGAATTTCCTTAGATTCCAACTCCCTTGTAGTTTTTACAATGTTCCTTTTATTCATTGTAGAGAAGAAGGTTCAAGACCCTTATTTTCAGAGTTATCCCTGACAAAAGCATGTGCCTAGTATTTGTTAAGATTCGTTTAGAACTAAAAATGTGTCAACTGTGGGGGGCAGGAGGGTATGGGGGGTCAATGGGAAAAAAGGGGGATAGCTCTAATATTATCAACAATAAAGATAAAGCAAGTATATATATCTCCATTGTGTGTTAGGCTTTTATCCAAACAGAAAGAGGAAAAAATATGGCTCAGAATTCAGTGTCATATAATATGCCTACAACACACACACACACACACACACACACACACACACGTGCACATCCTACCCTTCCCACTCACTGTGAGTTCTTTGACAGACAGGATTTCATAGAACACAAGACAGGAAAACTTACTCAGAGTTCTTTTCGCCAAAAACTATGTTCAAAACAGAGTCCCCAGGGAGTTAGATGAGACTTCATAAAAAACAGACATCGCTTAGGCTACAGGGCTCATTCATTCAAAAAACATTGGTTGAGTATCTATCACATATTCTGTCAAGCAGTGGGAATATAGTTGTAGTCCCTCTCTTATGGAGCTCATAGTCTATCGGTGAAGACAGAGATTACATATTACAGAAAACTAAATGCCCAAGAAATTGAGGGGAGAGGATTTCTGATTTAGGAAAGAGTTGATCTAATCCCTCTACCCCAAGATATCTCAGATGGCTCCTTAGTATGTCTTAACCATATTTCTCTTATAAGTCACATAGTGGAAAAAAGAAATCCAATTTGGGAGGGAGAGATAGAAAGAGAGACAGCACCTATTACCTGGCCCCCAAAAGAACCTATTTAATTAACAGTGTGTCATGCTCACAATGTCTCTCATGCAGTTGATTGGTAAAGAAATGAAGAAAGCAATGGGTTCTCTCTAGTGGCCAACATTAATATTACTCTTCACAGCATTTTATCACTACCTTTTATCACCAGAGTTTATAGTTTGTCTCTCCCACTAGAATACAAGTGGGCAGGAACATTACCTATTTTGTATATCACAGACTCAGCCATCTAGAAGGGCTCCTGGCACCTGCAAAATCAATATTTAAACACACGAGTGAACAACGTAATGAATAGTTTATCATCCCAGCACCATTCCTAATGCTTCTCCCTGTAAGTTTAACATTTGATTGTTTAATATCATATTTAATATTACAGGAATTTGATAGTTATCTAAATTCTTGTACTATTTAGTGTACAGTCTTCTCCCTCTGCCTCTCTGTCTCCATAAAGGATTTCTTCATTATTCCTTCTTCATAGACCTAGAAAACCTTGTGTTGATTTACGTTCCTGCCATTGCTCTGGGGATCTAGCTGACAGAAAGCACGTAGTGCTGACCAGCAGCAGTGCCAAGAGGACAAATTGAAGGAGCAAAGGGCAGTCCCCATTGAAACCCTCCAGGAGCTGAGAGCCTGCACAAAGCCTGTGAGAGAGAGGCCTCTAAAAGCGTTAGCTCCGTCCTGCATGTGAACCAGGAATTCCGGAGGCGAAGCCACACTGAGAGAGGAAACATACCTTCCTGAGAAGGGCAATTCCTACCAGGTGCTAACAGGGATTCTCACTTGTACAGTGATATATTCAAACACTATTAGCCGGAAGCCACACACCGAGTCCATGCCTGTTTAAAAATTGTTCAGAGACTGTGAAAAATTTCTCACTAACTCAAGTAACCACTGCAAATATTAAAATTGCTGTAAATCCAGTCAAATGCACATGTGGATAGACAGACAGGAAGGCAGGCAGATAGAGACATAGATACATAGTTACCCTGGGCAGCCTTTCTGTGGGTAATGTACAATGTCTATTACAATATTAGAAATACGTAATGTTTGTACAGCTATTATTACCTGGCTGGAAAGCATCAATTTATTTTCATAATACATACTAAAAAAAAATCTTGCATTTAAAATAACGATATGAGGTTGAAAAATGGACATAATTCTTTTTTGATAAATATAATTATATATATTTAATATGTGAAATATGATTTTATTTCTTTATTATTTTTAAATGTTCTTATTGATTTTTAGCGAGAGAAGAAGAGAAAGGGATAGAGACATAGAAACATCAATGATAGAGATACATAGATCCGCTGCCTACTGGGGTTCGAGCCCGCAACCCAGACATATGGCTTCACCAGGATCAATCTGATGACCTCTGGGTTCATGGGTTGTTTTTGGGGGGAGTTGGTGGGGTGATAAAAATTTCTCCTTGATTATAGAGATGGTTACACAAATATATATAAAACCATTAAATTGTACCTTTGAATTTTTGAATTGTATGGCATATGATCTATATCCCCATAAACCTGTCTGGTTGAGTTTTTTAAGAAGGATATATAGCCTGCACTCATATGGTGGTGGGTGATTTAGTCAATCTTGTCATCTTCTGATGCCTCCTTTTTTCTGTCTAAGACTTTTTCTTTTTAATCTATCTCCAGTTCCTAATTACTATTCATTATTATGTACAGCAGTATAGGTGACCAGGTGACTAGTCCATTATTCCAAACCAGGTTTCTGTCCTACCATTGTATTGTCAACAACCCTTTAATATATTCTGCTGAACCAAGGTCATCTTCTAGGTATCATCACTATAGAAAACCTTCCCAAATTAGCATACCCCTGCATGCACAGTGTAAGTCTCATCCATTAAATCCGTGGTGGATTCTATCAGAATCTATGGTGAACTGAGCAAAAGGAATGGGATTGGTTCTGTATGTAAATTTTATTCACCCATGAAAAATCCCTTGCAGTACTGTGTCTGTTCTAATAAAAACTGTGTACCTAGTTAATCAGGTACATTACTTTTCTTCCAAAGCCAAGGGATTAAGAGATGACTTATTTACTATAAGAAACTATCTTTCTTACCTTCAGTCCTCTTTTTTCCCCCCAAATTATTCTGTCTACACACATTTGATAGTGAGACTTCAAATTATGGCAGGCTACATATGGGGGAAACCTTCCCCCTACAAAACACCTGTAAATGCCAAAAGAAATATTACTTAACATTTTAAAATATATCAGTGCATTTGCAAGAACATAAAGTTGAAGGAATCAAATACAGAAAATGAGAAGAAAATCCTGGTAGTACCTGGAAGCTGAAGCTGTGACCATTCTGAAGCATGTGCCAATCTTGGACTCTTAATGACCATAAGAAGAGCAGAGGAGGAAGTCTTGGTGCTGAGAGTGGTAGGTTTCCTAATTGGAAACTTAGAATGAATTGGAAATCCTCCCAGGAAAGGATAGGCTAATAAGTATCTGTTTATAGCAGATGAAAAATTACCTGATTGACCTGCATAAGAATCCTATAAAATAACAAAGGAATATGCTAATTATCCATTACGCCTTGAGACGTAATGACCAACCACGTAACGAGCAGATCACAGATCTGCAGGAGGGTGGGGCAGCGAACTACAAGTGGGCAGCGAAAAGTTACAGGACTGGGCAGGGCAGCAAGCTATGGGGGTAGGGGTGAGGGAGGAGGGAGGTAAGGAGAGCTCCATGAGGGAGGGGGAGTGAGCTATGAGCAGCAGAAAGCTACCAGAGGCAGTGGGCGGGTGGCCAGCTGAGGCAAACAGCAGCAAGCTACTCGCGCATGGATTCGTGCACAGAACTACTAGTTTAAAAATAAAACCTTTCCCTTCCCTGAGCATTGGATTGAACTTACCTACATTACAGGTGTGGTTTCAGAAACTACTTAAAATGGACTGGCATTGATGGGGCCCCAGGGCACCTGGCAGCAGCAAGTCCTTTTTGTAAGGCTGTGTTCAACTTGGACTCAGACATGGGGCCAAAACGCAAACTCAAACAAGGTTGCAATCCCACACAAGTAAGAAATACAAAGTAACAGACAAATGGTAGAAAGACCCACTAGGATCAGACACTGTAATTTTGAGCTCAATAAAATTTTGAGTGATAAAATAAAATAAAATGTTTACACTGTTTAATAATAGAAGAAAGAATATTTCAAGGGACAAGATGTCATAAAATACAACAAAGCAGATTTTGAAAATAAAAAAATTTTTAAGCTAAAAAGGTTTTTCTTGAATGGATAATATAATTAATCTTTTCCAAGATACTAATAACCTTCATTGTTATAGTTATCATCTTAATTGTTGGCCATTAACTATCAAGTACCCACCTAAGTAAACTAAGTATGTGTCAGAGGAGACAAAATGGCGGTGGAATAGACAGACATGTGCCAAGCCTTGTCCTTCTCAGACCATAATTGCATAATATTAGAAGTAAACTACAATAAAAACAATAAAAAAATTCAAACACTTGGGAGCTGAATAGCATGCTATTAAACAATGATTGGATTACCAAAGAGATCAAAGAAGAAATTAAAAACATCCTGGAAACGAATGACAATGAAAACACAACATTCCAAAATCTATGGGACACAGTGAAAGCAGAACTGAAAGGGAAGTTTATAGCTCTATAGGCCTACCGAAAAAAAACAAGAAATAATGGTAGTAAATCATCTAACTCTACAACTTAAAGAATTAGAAAGAGAGCAACAAGAAAAGCCCAAAGTGAGCAGAAGGAAGGGGATAATAAAGATCAGAGCAGAAATAAATGACATAGAGAACAAAACAAAAAAAAAACACAAAACAATACAAAAGATCAATGAAATGAAGAGCTGGTTCTTTGAAAGGATAAACAAGATTGACGGACCTCTAGCCAGCCTCACCAAGAAGCAAAGAGAGAGAACCCAAATAATCAAAATCAGAAATAAAAGATGCAAAATAACAACAGACCTCACAAAAATACAAAGAATTTTTTTTAAATACTATAAACAACTCTATTCCAACAAAATAGACAACCGGGAGGAAATGGACATATTCCTAGAAAAATACAACTTTCCAAAACTCAATCAGGAAGAATCTAAAAATGTGAATAGACCGATAACTATGGAAGAAATTGAAGCAGTAATCAAAAGCTTCCAGCATACAAAAGCCCGGTTTCAGAAGGCTTCACAGGGGAGTTTTACTAAACATTCAAGGAAGAACTAAAACCTATCCTCCTCAGACTATTCCCAAAAAATTCAAGAGGAAGGAACACTTCCAAGCTCATTCTATGAAGCCAGCCTCACCCTAATACCAAAACCAGATAAAGACAACACAATGAAAGAGAATTACAGGCCAATATCACTCATGAACATAAATGCCAAAATCCTCAACAAAATTCTAGCAAATCGGATCCAGCATTACATCAGAAAAATCATACACCATGACCAAGTAGGATTTATCCCGGGATGCAAGGTTGGTACAATATATGCAAATCAATAAACATGATATATCACATAAACAAATTGAAAGATAAAAATCACATAATCATATCAATTGATACAGAAAAAGCATTTGACAAAATCCAACACCCTTTCTTGATAAAAAAAAAAAATACCCTCAGCAAAATAGGAATAGAGGGATCATACCTCAACATAATAAAAGACTTATATGACAAACCCACAGCCAACATCATACTGAATGGGCAAAAACTAAAACCATTTCACCTAAGAACAGGAAAGAAACATGGATGCCCACTTTCACCACTCCTGTTTGACATAGTTCTGGAAGTGCTAGCCATAGCAATTAGACGAGAAGAAGAAATAAATGGTATCCAAATTGGAAAAGAAGATATAAAACTGTCATTATTTGCAGATGACATGATACTGTACATAGAAAACCCTAAAGATGCCATCAAAAAATTATTAGACTTAATAAATGAATTCAGCAATGTAGCAGGATACAAAATTAACACCAAGAAATCTATGGCATTTCTAAACAACAATACTGAACTTACAGAAAGAGAGAATTTTAAAAAAACCCATTTATCATCGCACCAAAAAAATTAAGATACCTAGGAATAAACTTAACTAAGGAGGTAAAAGACCTGTACTCAGAAAACTACAAGACATAAACAGATGGAAGAACATAACCTGTTCATGGATTGGTAGAATCAACATAATTAAAATGTCCATACTACCCAAAGCAATCTATAGATTCTTGTGGAGGCTAATTTTAGTAGGTCATAAATGCAAGAAGTTCATCAAAAGGTTAATGAACCTTAGGGCTTCAGCAGGGCTGAAGATCTGCATGTTATTGCCTGCTGCCAGACAGCTGAGGGCGGTTCCCCCAACCTGATAATACTTTATTGTTTACCAAACCTTACCTTTGAGATGTATGTGTGTGTATATATATATATATATATATATATATATATATATATATATATCTGCTTTGCTATAGGGCAAAATGTGGGAATAAAAAGCCCTGGGTACAGAGATTCAAGGAGCTTATTTACTAAAGTTAAGCCTCTCCTGGCTCCCCCAAAATGCCTCCCCAATTTATATTTCATATCTAGTTTATTTAATTTACATCATAGCCCCTTCTCCAGATTCCTGAACCCTTCTGGATGTGGATAAGACCACAGCAGATTCAATGCACTCACCATTAAAATACCAATGGCATATTTTACAGACCTAGAATGAACTCTCCAAAAATTCATCTGGAATAAAAGAAGACCCCGAATAGCTGCAGCAATCTGAGAAAGAACAAAGTAGGAGGGATCTCAATACCAGATATCAAGCTGTATTACAAAGCCAGTGTTCTCACAACTGCCTGGTACTAACACAAAAACAGACATATAGATCAATGGAATAGAATAGAGAACCCAGAAATCGACCCAAACGACTATGTTCAATTCATAGTTAACAAAGGAGGCAAGAACATACAATGCAGTCAAGACAGTCTCTTCAATAAATGGGGTTGGGAAAATTGAACAGATACATGCAAAAAAAATGAAACTAGACCACCAATTTACACCATACACAAAAATAAACTCAAAATGGATAAAGAACTTAAACATAAGATGGGAAACCATAAAAATACTAGAGGAATCCACAGGTAACAAAATCTCAGACATATGCCAAAGCAATTTCTTTACCGATACAGCTCCTAGGGCAATGGAAACTAAAGAGAAAATAAACAAATGGGACTACATCAAAATAAAAAGGTTTTGCACAGCAAAAGAAACCATCAACAAAACAACAAGAAAGCCCACTGCATGGGAGAACATATTTGCCAATGTTATCACGGATAAGGGTTTAATCTCCAACATTTACAGGGAACTCATACAACTTTACAAAAGAAAGATAAACAACCCAATCAAAAAATGGGCAACGGACCTAAATAGATACATTTCCAAAGAGGACATAAGGAAGGCCAAGAGACATATGAAAACATGCTCAAAGTCACTAATTATCCGAGAGATGCAAATCAAAACAATGCGGTACCATCTCACACCTGTCAGAATGGCTACCATCAACAAAGCAACAAAGGACAAGTGCTGGTGAGGATATGGAGAAAAAAGAACACTTGTGCACTGCTGGTGGGAATGCAGACTGGTGCAGCCACTATGAAGAACAGTATGGAGTTTCCTCAAAAAACTGAAAATGGAACTCCCATTTAACCCAGTGTTCCCACTTCTAGGAATATATCCCAAGAAACCAGAAACACCAATCAGAAAGGATATATGCACCCCTATGTTCATAGCAGCACAATATACCATAGCTAGGATTTGGAAACAGCCTAAGTGCCCATCAGCAGATGAGTAGATTAAAAAACTGTGGTACATCTATGCAATGGAATACTATGTTGCAATAAAAAAGAAGGAATTCTTACCATTTGCAACAGTATGGATGGAACTGGAGAGCAATGTGCTAAATGAAATAAGCCAGTCAGAGAAAGATAAATATCACATGATCTCACTCATTTATTGAATACAATGAACAACTTAAACTGATGAACAAAAACAGATCCAGAGACAGAGAAGCATTGATCAGACCATGAAACCTCTGAGGGAAGGCAGGGGAGGGTGGGGGTAAGTTAGAGAACCTTGGGGCTTCAGCAGGGCTGAACCAAAGGACTTGTATGCATGCATATAAGCCTATCAAATGGACACAGACTCCAAGGGGGTGAGGGCATGAGTGGGGGGGGGGTGGGCGGCAATGGGGCGATAAGGACACATATGTAATACCTTAATCAATACAGAAAAATAAATTTTAAAAAAGAAGTATGTGTCCATCATTTTACTTTTTATCCAATCCCAGAGTTTTCCCCACTTTGCTTTCTCCAGCCTCCCTAATCTATCACCAGTGGATTTCCTGTAACCCACTTATGTCTCCTCCTTTGATTGTAATGTATAAAACAAGGTGAAAAACTGCCGTTCTCTGGAGCATTTTCCCAATACGTTGAAATTCTGCTTCCTGGCAATTGTCAACAGTTTGGCTCAAATAAAGTCACAAAAATTATTTACAGGTTTGAATGTTTTAAGTTAACAAAATCATATGCCTTTAATGCAGTTCAAAACTCACTGGTGGCCCTGCTGGTGTGGCCCAATGGTTGAATATCAACCTATGAACCAGGAGGTCACAGTTCAAGTCAGGGCACATGTCCAGGTCGCCAGCTCGATCCCTAATAGGGGGTGTGCAGTAGGCAGCTGATCAATGATTCTCTCTCATCACTGATGTTTCTATCTCTCTCTCCCTCTGCTTTCCTCTCTGAAACCAATAAAAAATACATTTTAAAAAACAACAACTCACCTGTGGAGATCCATCATTAAATTATCAAAAAAATCTGTTTATTTTTTTAAAACTTGAATGCATAGGTATCTATACTAAAAATAGAAGAATATGCAAATTGTCAGGACGCCACAGAGTAACAGTAACAACCGAACAGCAGGCCACATGGGGCGACCAGGCTGGCAGGGGGGTTAGTGAGGGACGACAAACACGAAGGCAGTTATTTAAACAAGAAATTCTCAGGAAAGGTGCTTTCAAAAAGCCAATTTCAAGATCACATAGCTGAATCCAGAAGGAAGGCCTGGGTGCAGTAAGTAACAAAGGAGAAAGATAACAGCAAACATATGGGTTCATGTAAACATATAAAATAGAACTGTAAGTGTTATGGCAAAGTACCCAAAAGAACCAGACAAGCACTGGGGAGATGCAGAAGTTCACCTTTATTCCAAATGCAGTGCTGCTGGCTCAGAGGGAGTCAGTTCCCCAAAAACTGAGCAACCCTATTCTGATGAACCACGATATATATATTCCCCAGATTCTGTTTCAGTGGGGGCTAACTAAAAGCTATTCTGCTGAAAAGTAGGTCATAAAAAATCTTCTAGATGACACCTGCTTGCCACCAGCTGCAAACATCTACACTAGTATCTTGGTTTTAGTTCAAACCTCTGCAAACTTGTTCCAGGATGTGGGTTTGCTCTGCGCAGGGCTAGACAGACTATAGATAAGCAAGCATCCTGTCACTGCTGGGGGTTGGGTTTAGCTCTCTTTACACTGTTCCTATAATCACCCATGCTGTCCTTATCCATTACATAGTGCCTTTTTTTTTCATTTCTTAGGGTTTTTATCAAAGGGAGTTTCCAAGGAGTGTAAACCATAGATGCAATATTACTATGCTTACATTACTGAGAGTGTGAAACTTTTTGTACACTTTAGACCAAAATCAAACTCTGGGGTATGTAGGAGATGAAGAGACTAATCAGACGAGATTAGTAGTAGAAATTTTCACTGGAGAGAGTTATTGGTGTGTTGCTATCTCCCCACCCCCGCTCCATTTTGCTTTTCTCCTTATACCTCCCCCATAGCATAATGAATGCTATTGCTTGCTCTCTCCCTCCATAACCTGAGTAGAATTAGAACTTCAAAGATGCTCTTGAAAGCTGACATGTGCTTCCTAGAATTCGAGGACACTAAGATTTGTGCCTGACACTCCCCCTCCAGTGAGCACACCTGTGCCATTCCCTTCCAACTCTCCTCCTTCTACTCGTCACACATATCCCCTAACTTATAAAGCACCCCAGGAGACTTGCAACCAGGGAAGCAATGGGCAGAAGCAGCTCGTCCCAGACTAACCTCCTGAACCTGTTTCCAAGGCCCCCTTTTCTCTGACTTCCTCATGAGCCAAAGCAGCCCAGTCTAGACTCTCCTGTTGCTTCTTCTATGCCCTTGTTTCACTCTCCTAAGTATAGTTTTGCCATGGTCAATAAATTCTTGCTTGCTTTTCTACACTTTGTCACTTGATTGAAATATTTCCCTCAAGAAGACAAGACCCGAGGTCTCCTCATCCCCTCTCCCCCATAACAAGGCAGACTTAATTATTCAAACAATTTTTATTATAAAAGTAAACAAAAAAGTGTCTATGGTGTTGGATTTTTTCCCCTTCCCCACTTTAAATCAGTAGTTTAACAAGCATTACAAAAGACAGAACTCTTGGGGGAGAAACCAAGATGGCGACATAGGTAAGCACCTAAACTGCTGCCTCGCACAAAAATTTCAAAACTACAACTAAAACACAGAACAGACATCATCCAGAATCACAGGAAAGCTGGATGAGTGGAAATTCTACAACTAGAAGGAAAGAGAAAAGCTCACAGAGAATCAGAGGAGGAGCAAAGGGCTGAGCTGGAGTGAACCAGAAGCTCCCGACTGCATGGAACTCCAGTTCCGGGCGAGAATCTGGGAATCCAGATTCATTGGGGGGGAAACTGGAATATCTGGCAACGGGCAAAACTCGAGGGCAGCTTTCTCTCAGAGGTGCTTGCAGCAATTACCGAGGGACACTGAGACCCAGGGGCCTCATAGGGCAGGGCTGATGGGAAGCCAAGACTGTATGCTCAGCCCTGAGACTCCGCCCCATCCAAGCTGAGCACAGAGGCTTTTGCAATTTTGCAAGTCTTGTCTCATAAGGCTGTCTCCAGCATAGAAGTTCTCCCGGCGTAGACACAGCTGATCCTCACAGCCAACTGGCCTGGAGATCAATTCCTCCCAGTGATACCAACAACAATCCAAGACTTAACTACAACAAGGCTGTACACACAGTCCACAAAGAGGTGCTCCAAGAGTGTCCACCTCAGGGAACGGGGGAGGCCGACCCACTGGGCCATATAGGACACCTAGCACACAAAGCTACCCTACCAACTCAGGGAAGGAGCGAAAATGTGGAGACAGCCGAAACCGGTTTGGCTCAGTGGATAGAGCGTTGGCCTGCAGACTGGGGGGTCCCGGGTTCGATTCCGGTCAGGGGCACATGCCTTGGTTGCGGGCACATCCCCAGTGGGGGGTGTGCGGGAGGCAGCTGGTCAATGTTTCTCTCTCATCGATGTTTCTACCTCTCTATCTCTCTCCCTTCATCTCTGTAAAAAATCAATAAAATATATTTTTTTTAAAAAAGAAAATGTGGAGACAAAGAAACAATCACAAATGAAAGAAATGGAGGAAAACAAGTGACTAGATATAGAGTTCAAAACCACGGTTATAAGGTTTTTCAAGAATTTCCTAGAAAAGGCCAATAAATTTAGCGAGACCCTCGAGGATCTGAAAAAGGACCAACTAGAACTTAAACATACACTGACTGAAATAAAAAATATTATGCAGAGACCCAACAGCAGACTAGAGGAACGCAAGAATCAAGTCAAAGATGTGAAATACAAAGAAACAAAACACACTCAACCAGAAAAGCAAAAAGAAAAAAGAATCCAAAAAGTTGAAGATAGTGTAAGAAGCCTCTGGGACAACTTCAAGCGTACCAATATTTGAATTATGGGGTGCCAGAAGAAGAGAGAGAGCAAGATACTGAAAACCTATTTGAAGAGATAATGACAGAAAACTTACCCCACCTGCTGAAAGAAATAGACTTACAAGTTCAGGAAGTGCACAGAACCCCAAACAAAAGGAATCCAAAGTGGACCACACCAAGACACATCATAATTAAAATGCCAAGGGCAAAAGACAAAGAGAGAATATTAAAAGCAGCAAGAGAAAACAGTTAATTACCTACAAGGGAGCACTCATACGATTGTCAGCTGATTTCTCAACAGAAACTATGCAGGCCAGACAGGAGTGGCAAGAAATATTCAAAGTGATGAATAGCAAGAACCTACAACCAAGATTAACTCTACCCAGCAAAGCTATCATTCAGAATTAAAGGTCAGATAAAGAGCTTCACAGATAAGAAAAAGCTAAAGGTGATCATCACCACCAAACCAGTATTATATGAAATGCTGAAAGGTATTCTTTAAGAAGAGGAAGAAGAAGAAAATAGTAAAGATAAAAATTATGAACAACAAATACATATCTATCAACAAGTGAATCTAAAAATCAAGAGAATTAAAAATCTGATGAACAGAATAAACTGATGAATATAATAGAATCAGGGGCATAGAAAGGGAGTGGACTTATAATTCTCAGGGGAAAGGGGTGTGGCGGGTGTGGGAAGAGACTGGACAAAAACCGTACACCTATGGATGAGGACAGTGGGGTGGGGGGGTAAGGGCTGAGGGTGGGGTTGGAACCGGGTGGAGAGGAGCTATGGGGGGAAAAAGGAGAAACAATTGTAATAATCTGAACAATAAAGATTTATTAAATTTTAAAAAAAGAAAAGACAGAACTTCTTTTGGTGTTTCTGACAAAAGTAGAAAGAGTGAAAACATAATTATGAAAGATTTCTCTCAGATGTTTGGGTTGAGCTTGCAGGATGAATGTATTCTTATGCCAATGCCCTAAAAATAGTGTGTGTGTTTTTTAAACATCAGATTCAGTTACTTTCTGTCCAGCCTGGAGGGGTTCATAAAAAAAAAAAAAAAAGATTTGTGCCTGAGTCATGTCTAAAAACATCTAAAAGTCAGAGAGAGGCTTGCTAAAGCACTTTGTGGCAACAAAGGGGAAAGGAGAGGATTAGAGCTGGGAGCAGCCTGCAATTCCAAGGTAGGTAGGTATGCATACATCTTTCTCCTGGACAAACACTGGGAAGTGTCTAGACTTGAGTCATCATCTATATTATCCTCTCTAATAAAAGAGTAATATGCAAACTAACCATCAATCCACTACACAAGCCACGCCCACTAGCCAAGCCACGCCCACCAGCCAATCAGGACAAGTATGCAAATTAACCCCAGCCAAGATGGCTACCAGAAGGGAGGCTTGGGTTTCCCCGGCAACAAAAGAAACCAAGCTTTCCACACACTCTGGTGGGCCCAGGCCTCCACTCAAGGATACAAAGTTTCAATTATAGAAGGTAAACAAATCCAAATGGCAGCCAGGATGGAGCAGGAGGCTTGGCTCCGCTCCAGGCTACAAAGTTTCAATTGTAGAAGGTAAATAAATTCCAGATACCAGGGCCTCTGCTTGGGTCACCAGGGGCATGGCTGGCCTGCAAACCACCACAGGCCCCTTGCCCAGGCCACTCCACGCCCCAAGGGAACCCCACCCTGATCCAGGACACCCTTCAGGGCAAACCAGCTGGCCCCACCCATGCACCAGGCCTCTATCCTATCTAATAAAAGAGTAATATGCATATTGGCCATCACTCCAACACACAAGATAGCTGCCCCCATGTGGTCAAAGATCCTGCCCCCATGTGGACACAAGATGGCCACCACAAGATGGCAAGCAGGGAAGGGCAGTTGGGAGGCACCAGGCCTGCAAGGGAGGGCAGTTGGAGGCGATCAACCCTGCAGGGGAGGGCAGTTAGGGGTGACCAGGCCGGCAGAGGAGGGAAGTTGGGGGCAAACAGGCTGGCAGGGGAGCAGTTAGACATCAATCAGGCTGACATGGGAGTGGTTAGGGGGTGATCAGGCTGGCAGGCAGAAGTGATTTAGGGGCAATCAGTAAGGCAGGCAGGCGAGCAGTTGGGAGCCAGCAGTCCTAGATTGTGAGAGGGATGTCCGACTGCCCATTTAGGATGGGATCGGGCCTAAACGGGCAGTCAGACATCCCTCGAGGGGTCCCAGATTGGAGAGGGTGCAGGCTGGGCTGAGGGACACCCCCCACTCCATGCACGAATTTCGTGCACCTGGCCTCTAGTCTACACTAATAAAAGAGAAAGATGCAAATTGAACGTACCTTCGCAACGCCCACCAGCTAATCAGGAGTGAGTATACAAATTAACCCAACAAAGTTGGTGGGTTAATTTGCATACACAGGTGCCCAGTGGCTTGGGCGGAACACATGCAACACCCCAGTCGCTCTGGGCCTCTGGGCAGCTTAGGAAGGCAGAAAGGCAGCTCCAGGCAGATCAAAGGCTGTGCTGGCAGCCAGGGTAAGGAAGGCCCATTCTGCATGAATCTTCATGCATCGGGCATCTAGTTTTTATTGAAGTGCAATTGTTCTTGTACTGGCAATAATTTTGATTAAGCACTTACTTAGGATCATATTCTAGTATAACAGCATTTCAAAATCCCTGCCTGTTCTTTTCTTCCAATCCCTGGCTCTTCTTTTCTTTAAGTTTTATTGAGATATAATTGACATATGACATTGTATGTGTTTAAAATGTACAAGGTAAAGATTATATGTATGTGTGTGTGTGGGGGGGGGGTGTGTATATATATATTAGAGGCCTGGTGCACAAAATTCGTGTGAGGGGGGCTGTGTCCCTCAGCCCATCCTGCACCCTCTCCAATCTGGGATCCCTCTCACAATCCAGGACTGCTGGCTCCCAACTGATCACATGCCTGCCTTCCTGATTGCCCCTAACCACTTCTGCCTGCCAGCCTGATCACCCCCTAACCACTCCCCTGACAGCCTGATTGATGCCTAGCTGCTCCCCTGCCAGCCTGATTGGCCCTAACTTCCCTCCCCTGCAGTCCTTGTCACCCCTAACTGCCCTCCCCTGCAGGCTTGATCGCCCCCAACTGCCCTCCCTTGCAGGCCTGGTCCCTCCCAACGGCTCTCCCCTGCTGGCCATCTTGTGGTAGCCATCTTGTGTCCACATGAGGGCAGGATCTTTGACCACATAGGGGCAGCCATCTTGTGTGTTGGAGTGATGGTCAATTTGCATATTACTCTTTTATTAGATAGGATAGAGGCCTGGTGCACAGGTGGGGGCCAGATAGTTTGCCCTGAAGGGTGTCCCGGATCAGGGTGGGGGTTCCCTTGGTGCATGGGGTGGCCTGGGCAAGGGGCCTGTGGTGGTTTGCAGGATGGCCACACACCCCCCAGCAACCCAAGCAGAGGCCCTGAGATCTGGGATTTATTTATCTTCTATAATTGAAACTTTGTAGCCTTGAGCGGAGGCCAGGGCAGGGCAGGAAGCTTGGCTTCCTCCATCGCCAGGGAAACCCAAGCCTCCTGCTCGCTCCATGGCCACAACCATTTTTGTTGGGATTTATTTATCTTCTATATTGAAACTTTGTAGCCTTGAGCGGAGGCCAGGGCCGGCCCAAGCGGGCAGAAAGCTTGGCTTCCTCCATCCCCGAAGAAACCCAAGCCTCTTGCTTGCTCCAAGGGGGGCCGCCATCTTGGTTGGGTTAATTTGCATACTTGCTCCAGATTGGCTAGTGGGCGTGGCTTGTGGGTGTAGTGGAATGATGGTTAATTTGCATGTTTCTCTTGTTAATTACCACAATACGTTTGATAAACATCCGTTACCTCACACATAGTTCCACATAATTTTTTTCTTGTGATGAGAACTTTTATTATCAAATTTTAAGGCAACTTTCAAATATACAATACAGTGCTTAAAAAGTAGCTCATAAAAGTTCTACTTCTATGATACTGGAAGTTTGTACTTTTTGACCACTTTCACACATTTTTGCCCATCCCCTAGATTTGAGTGATCTTGAAAGGAACACTGCCCAAGACATTGCATGGCAAGGTGCATTTGTTAGGGGCAGAAATAGAATATATTGGGGACCAGCTACAATTGTAAGAAATATTAATCATGCTCTGTTATCCATGATGGTTCTGTTCTGATTAGAGAAAGCACATTCTAAGCTCACTGAGAATTGTATGCCCTGGGACATGGGAGCATGGGAATACAGTCCTTCTGAGAACTGCCTATCATTATGCAAGGATTTACAACCTCATGGCATCTATTATTGGAGGCACCTGCCCCTATTACCTGTATTCTGGTCTTGGGGCGCCCAGGGCACCTTGAGGCACCCACTCTCTGTAACTTTACACCCCAGCCCATATGACTTGTAATGATTATTCCAGGCCCACTTTCCCATACCTGTAATTTCTATTTCCCCATGTAATCTTGTCCTTCTATGTAAGCAATTGGTTTATAGTAGGCTGCAGAGAGCAGATTTCTGTGGATGACTTACTGCTCTCCCATAATGCCAGCATTATTAAAATAAATGCTCATATATGATTCAACCCTGTCTCTGCTTAATTGGCTGAAGTAGTGGCAGGCAGCCTGCACCCCTTGGTTGTCTGGTTACACCAGTGATGGCGAACCTATGACACGTGTGTCAGCACTGACACGCGTAGCTATTTCTGATGACACGCGGCCGCATGCCGAGGATGAAACATTTGCTGCTCCTGAGGATGAAACATTTGCGACTAGAGTCTTGGAGTTAGTTTTTTCCTCAAAGTGACACACTACCCGAGTTATGCTCAGTTTTTTGGCGAAGTTTGACACACCAAGCTCAAAAGGTTGCCCATCACTGGGTTACACACTGACCTCAACACAAAGAGGCATGGGATGAATGGATTTCTAGAAATCAAGATTAGAGGAAAGGAGTCAAAGTGGGCCACAGTAGGAAATTTCTGGTGGGAAACCCCCATAGGGGGATCTGCAAATAATTCATTCATCATTCCATTTTTAAAAAATTACTTAAGTCACCAGCAGAGGGCATCAATGCATATTATTAATGTATCATGTAAGAGGGTTCCTTATCCTTTGGTTTCCTGCACATTATGGACATTTAATTCTATATAATAAAAGCCTAATATGCAAATCAACCAAATGGCGAAACGACTGGTCACTATGACACGTAGTGACCACCAGGGGGCAGGTGCTCAACACAGAAGCTGCCCCTGGTGGTCAGCGTGCTCAGCCAGAAGCCAGGCTCACAACTGGTGAGCACAGCAGTGCTAAAGAGTAACAAGTCAAGCAGTAAGGAGCATAAAGGAGGCAGGCGGTGAGGAGCGAGGGGTCCTGGACTGGGAGAGGGTGCTCTCGTAGGTATCATAAATATGAGCTACTATCTGTGGGAGGTAGCTAGAGGGTGGGAACACATGCCTTTTCCTTCTTGTTTTCCTGTAAGTTAAGTCTGGCTTTGACTGTATGAAAGAGTAGGAAAAGCAGGAAGGCATTTGTATGAAGTGTGGATCAAATTTTAGAGAGATTTTTAATTTTACTTAGGTGGACTTTTTATTTTGAAAGACACTATTCAAAGTCTAGAAGATGGCTGCCAATGGGACGGCAGGCTGCAAGATAGTGTGTGAGTGAGAGAATGAAAGGCGCGTGTGTGGACATGGGGGGAGTGTCTGTATTTGTGAATGAGGGACAGCTATATTCCAAGGGACTGATGAGGACTGGCAGACCAGGATCTTCTGGCTGGGAAGCCTCTATTGCTACTGAAATCTCTCCCAGAGTGGCCGGCTCTACTGCAGAGACCATGCCATCTAAAAGGGGAGAGTGGCTGTGATCAAAAGCCCAGCCTTACCTTCAACCAGGGAGAACTCGGATACCTCCCAGGACCCTACAACCACAATGCCTAGCGATCAGCTGCCTCAGCTGAGAACCCATGAACACCAGGACTACAGCCTCACCAACCCCGGGTGCCTAAAATGTCTGTCCAGGGGGAGACAAAGTGGTGCGAATATGTGGAAGACCCCTGTGCCTTCTCACAGAGCAGATAGAAGGAACAGCCGGAACAGATAACATCCACCCAGAATTGGTGAATTAAACACAGATGGTGAGAAAATCCGTGGCCAGAAAGGTCAGATATCGCCTAGAGAAAGGTGAGATCTGGAATCCAGGCTGGAGGGAGAAACTCGCGTGAAATGCATGCAGCGGGAACTTGAGTCTCAGAGGAAGACTGAGCCCCACAAATCCGTGGCTGCTGGGGTCAGTGTAGCCCACAAATGTGGAAGGGGGTCCACAGGTATGATGGCAGAAAGGACTCTAGAAATTAACCCACAGCCAGAAAGGCAGCCTAAAGTTCTACCAGTATACTGGCTGTGCAGTGCCAGGGGAAAAAGACGAGAGTCTGCTCACACCCTCTGGCTTTTTTTTTCTTTTTAAATCCTTGTTTTGATTGCTAAGTCCAGTACATAGGATCTTCCTATTAAAAAGGCTCACTGAGACTGCAGGGGAAAATTGTTTTTATGGAACCTGGGGATCAGAGTAAGGAGAGATGAACAGAAAACTAGCTCTGGAGCAGTCTGTCCCTCCAACCCAGTATTAAGTGCTGCAGAGAAAACAATCAAACTCTGGGTTGAGGGGCTTTTTAGCCACAGATATTAATACAGAAACACTGCCACCCAGGGGTTGTATCAGAAATTGACTCTTGTGTAAATACAACTAAAAGCAGGCTGAGAAACAAAGAGATCCCACCTACTTGAACACAGGGTTGTGGCTTATGACACAGAGGAGCGGTGGATCACAGGAAAGTTCAATACTGTGCTGACTATGTGACAGGAAACAGACCTGCCAAGCAGAACAGTAAAGGAAGTGAACAACATTCACTACGTCACATTTTTATTTTTTATCTTTTACTTAAGAAACTACATTTTTTTTCTCACTTGATTTTAACTTTTTTAGTATATGTGCTGCCGAAGCGAGCACTGATTTTAAATTTTTTATTATGTTTTATTTTTAGTTATTATTACTACCACTATTATTTTACTTTTTAAAACTTTTTTAATTTTTCTTTATTTTATTTTATTTTATTTTAGATTAGTGTTCTACATTCTATTTTTATTTTTCCTGTAGCATTATTTTACTCTATCTCAATTTTGCCTTTATGCCAACACTCTCTTCCTCACTTTCCCCTTTTTGGCCCTGTTTCTCTTATCCTGTTCCTGCTTTAGATTTTCTCTATCCTATCTTTTCACTCCTTATTAAAAATTGATTTTACTCATATATCTAATTTCCACTCCCCTGCTCCAAGTAAATACACACTTCTCCCTTCTCTTTCTTCACTATCCAAATTTTCTTTTTCTTCCTTTTTTTCCCCTTTTCCTTTCATTCTGTCTTGTTGTTGTTTATTTGATTGTTTATTAGTTTGGTGTGTTTTTTTTCTTGTTTGTTTTGGGGTTGTTTTTTTTTTGCTTCTGTTTTTGCTCTCCTTGCTTTTTCTATTCTTCTACTAATAGCTTAACTAATTCCAATCACCAACTCAGGCCTATCTACTATCTATTCCCCTTTTCCAATAGTAAATGAATATATAGATAGATAGATTAAAGAAGGGAAAATTTTATATATATATATATATATATATATATATATATATATATATATACACACACACACACACACACACACACACACACACACACACACTAGAGGCCCAGTGCACGAAATTAGTGCATGGAAGGGGGGCGTGTCCCTCAGCCCATCCTGCACCCTCTCCAATCTGGGACCCCTCGAGGGATGTCCGACTGCCCATTTAGGCCCGATCCCGGATCGGGCCTAAACGGGCAGTCGGACATCCCTCTCACAATCCAGAACTGCTGGCTCCCAACTGATCACCTTCCTTGCCTTCCTGATTGCCCTAACCACTTCTGCCTGCCAGCCTGATCACCCCCTAACCACTCCGCTGCCAGCCTGATTAATGCCTAACTGCTCCCCTGCCAGCCTGTTTGCCCCCAACTTCCCTCCTCTGCCGGCCTGGTCACCCCTAACTGCCCTCCCCTGCAGGGTTGATCACCTCCAACTGCCCTCCCTTGCAGACCTGGTCCCTCTCAACTGCCCTCCCCTGCTGGCCATCTTGTGGTGGCCATCTTGTGTCCACATGGGGGCAGGATCTTTGACCACATGGGGGCAGCTATATTGTGTGTTGCAGTGATGGTAAATCTGCATATTACTCTTTTATTAGATAGGAGAGAGGCCTGGTGCATGGGTGGGGGCTGACTGGTTTGCCCTGAAGGGTGGGGGTTCCCTTGGGGCGTGGGGCGGCCTGAGCGAGGGGCCTGTGGTGGTTTGCAGGCCGGCCATGCCCCCTGGCGACCCAAGAGGAGGCCCTGGTATCTGGAATTTATTTACCTTCTACAATTGAAACTTTGTAGCCTAGAGCAAAGCCAAGCCTGCTGCTCACTCCGCGGCCAGCAGTGATTTCTGTTGTAGTTAATTCACCTTCTATAGTTGAAACTTTGTAGCCTTGAGTGGAGGCTTAGGCCAGCAACAGGATGGCTTCTTTTTTTTTTAATTATTTTATTTTATTGATTTTTTACAGAGAGGAAGAGAGAGGGATAGAGAGTTAGAAACATCGATGAGAGAGAAACATCGATCAGCTGCCTCTTGCACACTCCCTACTGGGAATGTGCCCGCAACCAAGGTACATGCCCTTGACCGGAATCGAACCTGGGATCTTTTAGTCCACAGGCCGATGCTCTATCCACTGAGCCAAACCGGTTTCAGCGGATGGCTTCTTTTGTTACCGCAGAAACCCAAGCCTCCCTCCCGCTCTCAGTGGCTGTAGCCATCTTGGTTGGGTTTATTTGCATATTTGCTTCTGATTGGCTGGTGGGCGTGGCTTAGGCAAAGCAAAGGTGTGGTCAATTTGCATATTACTCTATTATTAAGTAGGATATATATATATATATATATATATATATATATATATATATATATAAATTTTCTTTTAAATATGTATTTTAATGTATATTTTTTTCTGTTTTGTATTTTGTTTTTTACTTTTCTTCTTATACACTCATTCTCATTCTACCTCCTCTATACTGAATTGTGGCTATTTCCCCATTCATTCAATTCCTTGACCTTACCTTATGGAAATAAGCTCTGCTTCCTCAGATGCATCTGGGTATTTGTTGTTTGGATGGTTGTAGTTTACATATATTGGATTAGTTGTTTTTTGATTGGAGTTTTCTCCCCATATACATATATTTTCCTCCTCCTTTTTTATTCTCTTTGTTTTCTCTCTTACATTTTTTTCCTTGTACCAATATTATTTTTGCACTCTTTTCTATCCCCTAATTCTCTATTCTCTAGTGGTCATCTTTATTTAGGGTTATTAGTATCATGAATCCATTTGTGTTTGGTGCCCTGTGTGTTGTGTTCCTGTTGTGTTGTATTTTGTGCCTTTAAGTCAACAGAGGAGAGAGAGAGCTATAACCAGACACCCAGAGAAGTGCAATCATGGGGAGACAAATAAACAGCCCACATATTAAAGAAAAGAAGAAATAATCGGAAAAGGAAGTAAATGAAATGGAGGCAAGCAATATATGAGAGGAAAAAATTCAGAGCAATGGTCATAAGGTCACTGAAAAGGCTGGAAGACAAATTCAACAATATGTGTAAGAATCAAGAGGAAATGAAGAAGAACCCAGAAGAAATGAAAAATGTTATCACTGCAATAAAGAACTCAATAGAAAGCATCAACAGTAGACTAGAAGAAGCAGAGGACCACATCAGTGAGCGAGAAGACAAGGTAGGAAAAAATACCCAAGCAGAGCAACATCTAGAAAAAAAAAAGGAGGAGAGCCTAAGGGAACTTTGAGACAACACAAAACATAACAACATCTGCATAATTGGGGTGCCAGGAGGCGAGGAAACCGAGCAAGGAATAGAAAACCTGTAGCTGGTTTAGCTCAGTGGATAGAGCATTGGCCTGTGGATAAAGGGTCCTGGGTCTGATTCCAGTCAAGGGCACATGCCTGAGTTGTGGGCTCAATCACCAGTGGGGGGCATTCGGGAGAAAGCCAATCAATGATTCTCTCTCATCATTGATGTTTCTGTTTCTCCCTCTCCCTTCCTCTCTGAATTCAATAAAAATATACCAAAATAAAAAGAAAAAAAGAAAAGAAAACCTGTTTGAAGAAATAATAACAGAAAAGTTCCCTGATACAGGGAAGAAAAAACTTCCACAAGTCGAAAAAACTCACAGAGTCCCAAACAAGATGAACCCCAAAAGACCGACACCAAGACACATTATAATTAAATTGGCAAACACCAAAGACAAAGTAAAAATCTTAAAGGCTGCCACACACAGACAGAAAGTTACCTACAAAGGATGTCCCGTCAGACTAGCGACTGATTTCTCAACAGAAATAGATCAGGCCTGAAGGGAATGGAATGAAATATACAAAGTCATGCAAATCAAGGGTCTGAATCCAAGAACACTGTACCTAACAAGGCTATCAATAAAAATTGAGGATGAAATCAGGAGCTTCACAGACAAAAAGGGACTAAGGGAGTTTATTACCAGCAATGCCAGAAATGCTAAAGGGTTTGCTGTAAAAAGAAGAAATAAGAAGCAAAGAAAGAACACAGGCATAAAGAATAAAAATGGCGACAAACAAGTACCTATCAATAATAACTTTAAATGTAAGTGGATTAAATGCCCTAATGAAAATACATAGGGTAGCTGAGTGGATAAGAAAATATGACCCATATATCTTTTGTCTACAGGAAACTCACCTCAGAACAAAGGACTCACACAGACTGATGGTGAAGGGTTGGAAAAAGATTTTTAAGGCGAATAGAAATGAAAAAAAACAAAACCTGGGGTAGCAATATTTATATCTGACAAATTAGACCTCAAAGTGAATGCCACAACAAGAGATAAGGAAGGCCATTTCATAATACTAAAGGGAGCAATTCAACAAGAAAATATAACTATGGTAAACATATATGCACCCAATACAGGAGCACCCAAATACATACAAAAACTTCTGGAGGTTATCAAGGGTGAGATTGACAGCAATACAGTCATAGTAGGGGAATTTAATACCCCACTAACACCACTGCAAAAAAACAGCAAGGAAACATCAATTCTAAATGACTCACTAGATCAGATTAAATTAATTGAAACACAAAAAACAGCAAGGAAACATCAATTCTAAATGACTCACTAGATCAGATGAAATTAATTGACATCTTGAGAACATTTCACCCCAAAGCCACAGAATATACATTCTTCTCAAGTGCACATGGGTTATTCTCAAAGATTCACCACATATTGGGACACAGGCAAAGTCTCTTCAAATTCAAGGAAATTTTATCAAGCATCTTCTCAGACCAAAATGGCATAAAACTAGAAATCAATGACAATAAAAACTATTCAAAAATCAAACACCTGGAGGCTAAATAGCATGCTATTAAACAATGATTGGGTTACCAAAGAGATCAAAGAATAAAAAAAAGCATAAAAGACATAGGGACCAAAAAATCAATACAAAAGATCAATAAAACCAAGAGCTGGTCCTTTGAAAGGATAAACAAGATTGATGAACCTCTAGCCAGGCTCATCAAGAAGCAAAGAGAGAGGACCCAAATAAACAAAATCAGAAATGAAAGAGGCGAAAAAACAACCAATCCCACAGAAATACAAACAATTATGAAAAATACTATGAACAACTCTATTCCAACAAAATGGACAACCTAGATGAAATGGACATATTCTTAGAAAAATACAATCTCCCAAAACTCAATCAAGATGAATCAAAAAACCTGAATAGGCCGATAACTACCAAAGAAATTGAAGCAGCGATCAAAAATCTTCCAGCAAACAAAAGCCCTGGCCCGGACAGCTTTACATGGGAGTTCTACCAAGAATAACTAAAACCTATCCTCCTCAGACTATTCCAAAAAATCCAAGTGGAAGGCATACTTCCAAGCTCATTCTATGAAGCAAGCATTACGCTAATACCAAAACCAGATAAGGACACCACAAAAAAAAGAGAACTACAGGCCAATATCCTTGATGAACATAGATGCTAAAATTCTAGCAAATTGGATCCAGCATTACATTAGAAATATCATATACCATGACCAAGTGGGATTTATTTCAGGGATGCAAGGATGGTACAATAACTGCAAAACAGTAAATGTGATACATCACATAAACAAATTGAAAGAAAAAAATCACATAATCATATCAATCAATGCAGAAAAAGCATTTGACAAAATCCAACATCCTTTCTTGATAAAAACTCTCAGCAAAGTGGGAATAGAGGGATCATGCCTCAACATAATAAAAGCCTTATATGACAAATCTACAGCCAACATCATACTCAATGGGCAAAAATTAAACTCATTTTCCCTAAGAATAGGAACAAAACAAGGATGCCCACTTTCACCACTCCTGTTTGATATAGTACTGTAAGTACTAGCCATTGTGATCAGACAACAAAAAGAAATAAAAAGCATCCAAATTAAAAAAAGAAGTAAAACTGTCCTTATATATCAGATGACATGATAGTATACATAGAAAACCCTAAAGATTCCATAAAAAAACTACTAGAATTAATAAATGAATTTGGCAATGTAGCAGGATACAAAATTAACACCCAGAAATCTATGGCTTTTTTATACACCAATAATGAACTCACAGAAAGATAAATGAAAAAAAAAAACAATCCCATTTGCCATTGCACCAAAAAAATTAAGATGCCTAGAAATAAACTAAACTAAGGACATAAAAGACCTGTACTCAGAAAACTATAGGATATTGAAAAAAGAAATAGAGTAAGACTTTAACAAATGGAAGAACATACCATGTTCATGGATTGATAGAATCAACATCTTTAAAATGTCCATACTACCCAAAGCAATCTACAGATTCAATGCAATCTCCATTAAAATACCAATGGCATATTTCAAAGATCTAGAACAAACTCTCCAAAAATTCATCTGGAATAAAAAAAAAAAAAATAGCCACAGCAATCCTGATAAAGAAGAACAAAGTTGGAGGGATCACATTACCAGATATCAAGCTATATTACCAAGCCACGGTTCTCAAAACTGCCTGGTACTGGCACAAGAACAGACATACAGTATAGACCAATGGAACAGAACAGAAAACCCAGAAATCGACCCAAGCCATTCTGCTCAGTTAATATTTGACAAAGGAGGCAAGAGCTTACAATGGAGTCAAAACTGTTTCTTTAAAAAATGGTGCTGGGAAATTTGCACAGATACATGCAAAAAAAATTAAACTATATCACCAACTTACACCTTACACAAAAACAAACTCAAAATGGCTAAAGGACTTGAATGTAAGACAGGAAACCATAAAAATCCTACAAGACTCCATAGGCAGCAAAATAGCAGACATATGTCATAGCAATATCTTTACAGACACAGCTCCTAGAGCAGTGGTTCTCAACCTTCCTAATGCTGCGACCTTTTAATACAGTTCCTCATGTTGTGGTGACCCCAACCATAAAACTATTTTCGTTGCTACTTCATAACTGTAATTTTGCTACTGTTATGAATCGTAATGTAAATATCTGTGTTTTCCGATGGTCTTAGGCTCTACAGCAGCGGTTCTCAACCTGTGCATCACGACCCCTTTCACAGGGGTCGCCTAAGACCATCAGAAAACATAGATATTTACATTACAATTCATAACAGTAGCAAAATTACAGTTATGAAGTAGCAACAAAAATAGTTTTATGGTTGGGGGTCACCACAACATGAGGAACTGTATTAAAGGGTCGCGGCATTAGGAAGTTTGAGAACCACTGTCCTAAAGCAGTGGAGACAAAGGAGAAAATAAACAAATAAGACTACATCAAAATAAAAAGTTTCTGCACAGCAAAAGAAACCATCAACAAAACAACAAGAAAGCCCACTGCATGGGAGAACATATTTGCCAATGATATTTCCGATAAGGGTTTAATCTTAAAAATTAACAGAGAATTCATACAACTTAACAAAAGGAAGATAAACGATCCAATCAAAAAATGGGCAAAGGATCTAAATAGACACTTTTCTGCCAAGAACCAATTCCAGCATGTAATAATTACAAGAGTTTTACCAAAAGGTTGGTGAAATTTGAGGGGCTCAACAAGGGTGAGGCACACATGTAGTTTACCTGTTGGAAACGGATAAAGGGCACTTCCCCCAAACCTGAATGGGATTGTTAACTGCCAGACAGCTCAGAGCATTTTATTGGCTCCTGTTGGCCAAACACCTGAACAGCTGTAGGCTATTCCCCAAACTGACAATGTTTCTGTATACCCTTTGATACCTTACCCTTTGAAGTGTATATTTCCACCTTGCCTTGGGACAAATTGTTTTGAATAAAAGCAGGGTCCTGAGTCAAGGAGGAGTGTCTTCTAGCTCCTTCAGCTGAAGCTCCTCTGACCCCCAATGCCTCTCAAAAATATCTTTCATCCTTGGACTCTTTAATCATCTACACGCAGTCCTTTCTCCAGAATGCTGAAGCCTTTGTAAGGCTGGGAAAAAGAACCCTGGCATTATGGCACCCAACGTGGGGCACCAACACTTTTCAAAAGAGGACCTACAGAAGGCCCAGAGACATATGAAAACATGCTCAAAGTCACTAATCATCCAAGAGATGCAAATCAAAACAACAATAAGATACCATCTCACACCTGTCAGAATGGCTATCATCAACAAATCAACAAATGACAAGTGCTGGCAAGGATGCAGAGAAAAAGGGACCCTCATTCACTGCTGGTGGGAATGCAGACTGGTGCAGCCACTATGGAGAACAGTATGGAGTTTCCTCAAAAAAAACTGAAAATGGAACTCCCATTTGACTCAGTAATCTCACTTATAGGAATATATCCCAAGAAACCAGAAACACCAATCAGAAAGGATACGTGCACCCCTATATTCATAGCAGCACAATTTACAATAGCTAAGATTTGGAAATAGCCTAAGTGCCCATCAGCAGATGAGTGGATTAAAAAATGGTGGTACAAAAAAATAAATAAATAAAATAAAATAAAAAACGGTGGTACATCTACACAATGGAATACTATGCCACTATGAAAAAGAAGGAACTTTTACCATTTGCAACAGCATGGGTGGAACTGGAGAGCATTATGCTAAGCGAAATAAGCCAGTTGTAGAAAGATAAATATCACATGATCTCACTCATATGTGGAATATAACGATCAACATAATTTGAAGAACAAGAATCAATCCAGAGACAAATGGTAGAGGAAGGGGTGTCAGAGAGCAACCAAAGGACTTGTATGCATGCACATTAGCATAACCAATGGACACAGACACTGGGGTGGTGGGGGCTTGCCCGGGGTGGGAATGGCTGGGGGGCGGGGTGTCAATTAGGGAGAAAGGAGAAATATGTAAAACTTTAGACAATAAAAAAATAAAAAGGACACTATTCATCTTCCTTGAGTGACTAATAAACTAGTGGCATGAGAGAATAATCCCATAATATGAGTTAAAAAATGAATAAAGTTGCTTTCTTCTTAGACAGACACAAAATATTAACTGCACTAAAAATTAAGAAAAATGCCAAATTTGAATAAAACCAAAATGAATGTTACATGCAGAGCAAATAATATGTTCGACAGGGATGAGAGTATATATGTATGAAAGTTAAAAGTTTAAAAAACTGAAGAATGTTATTAATGTGTGGAACTTAAAAACAAGTAGAGGAACAAATTAAAATATTGAGATGCCACTGCAAAGAGAAAAAGTGAAAAAGAGTGCTGTATGTGATATGCATGAAAATACTAACAAGAGCCTTAGTACCAACTAGTGGCCAGGTACATGAAATTCATGCACATTAAAAGGGAATTAATTAGAGGAAATATTTTAATATTGCTATTTGCCCTTTCTCTATAATAGAAGTGTCAGAGATGAAAGAAAATTAGTAAAATGTACATGAAAATCTTCCTTCTGTAAGAGTCTGGGGCATGCCATGGGACCCAGAGTCAAGTCCCCACCCACCCATGTGTACCTCAAAATTGCATGAGACCCAGACCCGGCCATCCCCACCCCCATTGGGCAAGATCCAGACCAGGCCAGCCCCACCCCCGTCAAGCCCCACCAGGCGGGGGGCGCAGCCTCAGGATCCCTGTCAAGCCCCACTGGTAAGGGGGCATGGCCTCAGGTCCCCCGGCCCAGCACAGGGGCTGGGGTGTAGTCTGAGGTCCCCCGTAAAGTCCCGCCAGGCTGGGGGGGGGGCGGAGGGGAGGGTGTGCAGCCTCAGGTCCCCGGCCTCAGCCCGGCACCACGCAGCCTCAGGTTCCTGCTGATTGCTCATTTACTGCTCATTACAAGACCCCCGGTTCCACTGTGGACGAAGCCATCTTATGTTACAGGAACCCTGCCTCAGCTGTGGGCCCAGTCATCCTATGATGGCATGACAGAGTCAGGGTCAATTTGCATATTATCTCTTTATTATATAGGATGCTCTACCTGGCTGGATTGAATGATCTTAGTGTGCATGGAAATTCCCCCCATTATCAATCTTTGAAATGGAATTTTTGGACTGGAACACACGGTGTTCCCCTGGGCAGGATGGTTCCCAGGCTCCTTGTCCATAGGAGTAAAAGAATGAATCCAGGGATGGAAGATGGTATAGCCAAGGTGGAAATTTATTGAAGAACAAGTACAGACTCCTATGTGGGGAGGGAGAGAGAGTCTCATAGCACGGACTCCCACGTAGGGAGGAGGAAAGAGTCCCACTGAGTTCCTTTTCCCTGTGGCTTATAAAGGCTGCAGATCCTGGTGCCTGGATATCCTCTGATAGGTCACTCTTCCCTTGGACAGGTTACTATAGTAACTTCTGAGCTCAAAGGCCAAACCTCACATGGGACCTGTGAGGTATTCCTCCCTTCCTTCTTTATTGTTTTCCTATTCCATTGGGCCTTCTTCTTCTCCTTCTGGATGAGGGGCTTCCTTCCCTTTATTTTGTAATTATAGACCTTCTGCTGTTTCTATGCCCCCTATTCTATGGAAATGTACCTGTTTCAGCTTTTCAGTTCCCCTATTCTATGGAAATATCCCTTCTGCTACTTTGCAGCCCTGTACTTTTTTCATGGTCCCCTTAAATTCTAAAATTTCCTAAATCTGTCTATTTCACCTCAAAAAAATCCTGTTTCATCTTTATTTCTAAAAGTAGGAGATAAACAACTCTACTTCTCAGACCCTCCATGGGGAAGCATGTTGAGAAAGGCCAGTAAGCCAGGATGAGAGGAATAGGGAAACTGAGATAGATATTTAAACAGCAATGGCAGCCATCTAGAAAATCTAGATGCCAAGCAGTGGGCAGCCATTTAGTAAATCCCATCTTCCCTAAATCCGGGACACTTAAGAGTAAATGGTTTGCAATTCTCCTCCCCAACCAGAGGGTAATAGCTTAAATCACCCTATTCAGGAAAACAGACAGCAAATATCCAGTAGTGCCATTTGCCAACCACACTCAAGGACAGATGAAGGTAAGAGAATAAACCTTATTTTGGTACATCAGCATGAAGCTGGTGAATGTTATATTGAGATCCTCCCTACACCTCCCCTAAATGCCCAGCCTTTAAATCCCCTCAAAACAAAGGTCCAGCTTCCCTCCCAGGAGCATGCCTGCGCCTCCCTTTCCCCATCTTTCCCCACAGGCAGGCATCTCCTCACCTCTCAGGGACCCCACAAGGCTTGCAACTAGGGCAGCAATGGGTAGTAGCAGTTCTTCCAGGGAAATTCCCTGAACCTGTTCCCTAGGCCCCCATTTCTCTGACTTCTTAGTGAGCGAAAGCAGCCCAGCCTGGGCTCATTTTCCCAGCCCTTTCTTGTTCACTTCCCAGCTCTAATAAACATCCTCTAAATTCACTTGGACTCATGTTGTGAAACTTTTCCTGCATGAAGTCAAGAACCTACACACTACCCACTACCGCCCGGCGCTAGGCAGACCCGCTCAGGGCCAGGTCCCCTTTCTGGTAACAATGTGACTTACATTCTGCCAAGCAGACTCACCACTGTGAGACTCAGATGCAGATGTGAGCCACACAGAGATACTCTTTTTCATGGGGCAGTGTTTTCTTGAAAACATGAAGGTGGGTGTTAATGTAAAAAAACATTCAAACCCGTAAAGAATTTTTGTGAGTTTATTTGAGCCAAACTGTCGACAACTGCCGGGAAGCAATATCTCAACGGATTGGGATAGTGCTTTGGAGAATGGCGGTCTTACATCTATTTTTATACATTGAAATAAAAGGAGGGACATAGGTGTGTTACATGAAATCCATTGGTGATAGATTAGAGAGGTGGGAGAAAGCAAAGCGGGGGTGGGAGGTGGGAACCTCTGGGATTAGATAAGGAGTAAAATGATAGACCCATACTTAAGTGGATGCAGGAACAATTAACGTGATAACAATGAAGGAATTTGGGGTATCTGTCCTGGTGTCCAGACACATTAGGTTGTGCCGCAAGGGGTCTGGAAAAAGGGAAGTTACAAGTTACGCAGACATTTCAAGATATGTTATTATAGAGGCAAAAAGACAGATAGATTCAGTTAAGGTAAAGGTTGACCTTGTCAGTGAAGATACCGGCCTAGGACATAACTACCCACCATAACTGATTTTAGTTAAACTTTAATTTCAGACCATCCTCTGTGGTTACTGGAGGTCTCTGAGTTTGCAAGACTGCCAGGCAGGCCTTCCCTGAACTTGTCAGGTTAGCATGTGGCCCCTTTCATCCACATAGGAGAGTCAGTTCCTCAGAGCTGACATTTATGGCATTTCTGGCATTTGATATGGAGACCACGTGGCAGGGCCTGTGGTATTTTCTCTGAAGAAGCCTTTATTGAATGTGTTGTATTGTTTCTTACTGAATAGCTATGTAATCAGGCTCCCTCCCCATCTTCAGAATTAAACTCTCACCTATAAGATAAAATGATCTCATCAAGTCCCCGAAAATGGTGAAAGAACAACAAATCATATTGGGAAAATGGATTATCCATACACAAAAGCATTAAGTTGGACCCTTAAGCCACATATAAAAATTAACTCAAAATATATTAAAGATCTAAATGTAAGACTGAAAACTTAAAACTCCTAGAAGAAAACATAGGGAAAAGCTTCATGACATTGGATTTGGCAATGATATTACATATGACACCAACAGCATAGGAAACAAAAGCAAAAATAGACAAATAAGACCAGATCAAATTTTAAAACTTCTGTGCATCAAAGGAAACTATCAACAGAGTCAAAAGGCAACTCACAGAATGAGAGAAAATATTTAAAAATTATACATCTGATACACAGAATATATAAAGAACTCCTAAAATTCAAAACCAATCAGTTTAAAAATAGTCAAAGGAGTTGAATAGATATTTCTCCAAAGAAAATATACATATGAAAAGATGCTCAATATCATTAATTATTACAGAAATGCAAATCAAATATCACCTCACACCTATTAGGATGGCCACTGTCCTTAAAGTAAAAAGGATATGGTAAGGATATGGAGTAATTAGAACTGTTGTGAAATGTAAGTAGGAATGAAAAAATGGTACAGCGGCTATGGAAAACTGCATGATAGCTCATCAAAAAATTTAAAAAGAGTCATGACAGATACCTCTCACAGACACCAACGAGCCCTGAGTCAGAGGGAGAGAGCTGTCTCCAACCTCCATGCTTGTCATCTCTTAAAAGTGCATTTATATGAGAAAACTCCAGGTAGTTACATTGTGATAAAGTAAATTTATTTATTTTTCGATATACCGGTAATTTATATATTTTGATTGATTTTAGAGAGGAAGGAAGAGATAGAAACATCAATGGTGAGAGAAAATCCTTGATTGGTTGCCTCCTGCATGCCCCCTACTAGGGATTGAGACCACAACCCAGGCATGTGCCCTTGACCAGAATTGAACCTGGGACCCTTTACTCTGCAGGCAGAAGCTCTATCCACTGAGCAAACCAGCTAGGGAAAGCCCATTTATTAAAGCATGCACATTTATTAAAGAAGTAAGGCAGGCAAATCATGTGATATTTATCTTTCTCCGACTGGTTTATTTCGCTTAGCATAATGCTCTCCAGTTCCATCCATGCTGTTACAAATGGTAAGAGTTCCTTTTTTTTTTTTTTTTTATAGCGGCGTAGTATTCTATTGTGAAGATGTACCACGGTTTTTTAATCCACTCATCTGCTGATGGGCACTTAGGCTGTTTCCAAATCTTAGCTATTGTAAAGTGTGCTGCCATGAGCATAGCAGTGCATATATCCTTTCTGATTGGTGTTTCTGGTTTCTTGGGATATATTCCTAGAAATGGGATTATTGGGTCAAATGGGAGTTCCATTTTTTTTTTATTCTTTGAGGAAACTCCATACTGTTTCCCAAAGTGGTTGCACCAGTCTGCAGTCCCACCAGCAGTTCACAAGGGTTCCTTTTTCTCCGCATCCTCGCCAACACTTGTCGTTTGTTGATTTGTTGATGATAGCCATTCTGACAGGTGTGAGATGGTATCTCATTGTTGTTTTGATTTGCATCTCTCAGATGATTAATGACTTTGAGCATGTTTTCATATATCTCTTGGCCTTCTTTATGTCCTCTCACCTTCCTTTTAACACACTGATTCATCTGACTCATCATTTGAGGAAATCCCAAATCAATCACCAGGGCCTTGTGACTCAAAGAACTGCTGCTATATGTTAAGTCTGATCAAATAATTGAATCTATACCCCCTCCCCTGGGAACTGACCTTCAGGCCACTTCACAATGGGCATTCCACTTGCTAAGACCATTATCTCTCCCCTCTGTGCTTTCCCAGAATCCTGGACCTGTCCAGAGAATTCTGCACCCAGAAAAAGCCTGCCTAGAGTCCTTTAAAAACCTGACTTCCATCTTTGGGTGCTGGCACCATTTGGAGGCTCAGCCCTTCTGGTATCCAGATGACCTAATCTATATATATATAAAAGCCTAAGCGACCATTACAACCAGTCGCTAAAATGCACACTGAGCACCAGGGGGCAGAGGGTCAATGCAGGAGCTGTCCCCTGGTGATCAGTGCACTCCCATAGCCAACCTCCCGTGTCTGGCCAACCTCCCACAGTTCCTCCCTCAGGCCGGTAGACCCTGATCGGCCCAGATTGGGACTGGGTGAGACAGCCCCAATTGGCCCCGATTGCCAGCCAGGCTGAGGGACCCCACC
The DNA here is from genome assembly GCF_951640355.1 of Cnephaeus nilssonii. Taxonomy (NCBI): domain Eukaryota; kingdom Metazoa; phylum Chordata; class Mammalia; order Chiroptera; family Vespertilionidae; genus Cnephaeus; species Cnephaeus nilssonii. Next base: position 37,642,837 of record NC_137078.1, read on the forward strand.
CATGCACAAATTCGTGCATCAGGCCTGTAGTAAATTCATAATTCTTTACCCCTTTTGGCCCCATATGTTTCTCCTTCGGTGACCCTAACACTATAAACAAACCACTAGCCCTGACCACTGTGGCTCAATTGGTCAGGTGTTGTCCTGCGCAGCAAAAGGTTGCAGGTTCAATTCCAGGTCAGTACACTTGCCCAGGATGTGCACTTGATCCCTGGTCTGGAGCATGTGAAAGGTTGTTTTGCTTTACGTCAATGTTTCTTTCTCTCTCCCTCTCCCTTCCTTTCTTTCTAAAAATCAAAAACAAACAAACAAAAACATTAAATATCTTTAAACTGTATTTACTGGTGTGTAAAATGCAAATAATACCTACATTATATGCATGTGCTGAAGAATAAATTGAATTTAGTTAATAAAGCCTATAAAGAGTTTAGAACCACAACAGTGTTTAGTGATTGTGATAACAGGAACCCAGCACACGTGGGGTTTGGACCCACACACTGCACAGCAGAAGGAAGTGGCAAACCATTGCTGTGTTTTTTTATTCTTTTCCCCCTCTCTTCCTTTTTCATTTTACTGAGCTGAATAAAATGAAATTGAATGCTTTTATGCAAGTATTCAAGAAGAAGCTGACCACACATCAAAGCAAGACATGCTGATAACCATCGGTGACTAGAATGCACAAGTAGGAAATCAAATGTCAGAATCAAATGTCATTGGTAAATTTGGACTGGGGGTCAGAAACAAAGCAGGAAAACAGCTCATGAAGTTCTGTGAGACCAACCAGTTTTTCTATCACAAACACGTGCTTCACACAACCAAAAAGACAAGTGTCTACAAGGACATCAGCAGACGGCTAATATAGAAGGAAATGGACTTTGTGATTGTAAGCAGATGTATTTCCTTTAAAAAATTACTCTTCCAGGTAATTTTTTAAAGAAATATACAGTGGATTATTGAGACATTCTGTGAAGCATGGTAGCCATCATCTTGGGTAAAAACTGCTGTTTAACTTTAACCCTGCAGTTTTGGCTTCTGTCCTTATTTGCTTGCTAAAATAATAGAAAAATTATTTTGATTTTCTGAACTTATATAAGTTATCCCATTCAATTGAATACTCCATTTATTGTGGTTTGAATATCCCATTGATTGTGATCTTACTGGTCTCTCGAAACACATTCCTCTGCACCTGGAGACCAGGACAGCACAATTACTCTGAATTGCCTCAATGGCTCCAGATAATGTGTTTCCATTGACTCAGCGGTCCCAAGACCTGGACAGGACAGCACAATTACTCTAAATTGCCTCAATGGCTCCAGATAATGTGTTTCCATTGACTCAGTGGTCCCAAGACCCAAAACTATAATTAATCTTTGTAGATATCTACCTTGCTCAATTTAGCTTCTGTAACTGCTTTTTGCAAACCAGGTTCCTCATTCCAAACCTAAAGATGTAATCCATACCTTTGTGATATTTGCCTATATAAGCCTGATGTTTCCACTATTTCAGGACTGTGAGATTTGGAGTCATAACTCAGTCTCCGGCTTATTGATTAAATGACTCATTAATTTGGTCTTGCATACTGAGTATTTACTCACAGGGTACATTACAACATTTGGAGGCCCCAGCGAGATCCAGCCACTAGGGGGCGCTGGTTCGGACACCAAGAGAGGCCGATCGACCCTGGGCCAGTTGTGGAGACCTAGGGGTCTCTAGGGGGTGCGCAACCTGAGATGTTCCAGGGCCCCGGAGAACTTCCATTCAGATCCAGCAAGTGGACAGGGAATGTTGGGCCGTCCCTAAAAAATTTTCTTGGAGTCATCTGGAAACTCTCCAGAACGTGAGTTTTGGTTCTTGGGATCGGTCATTTGGGGATTAAGGGAAGGGCTAGACGCAGCTGAAACTTCCCCATCCTTGAAGTGCCCTGAGATGTCAGAGGTCACTTTTGGCTTTTGTTTTGTGTGTGTGTTTTTTTTGTCTGTGGGCCCTATGTGTCTTGTGTGTCATCTTCAATATTTCGCTCAAATTCTCTTGGAAGACATTTCATGGTTCTATCTAGCCTCTTTATCTATTGAAGGATTAGATGAATGGATTACTGGCCTAGCTTATCAAGGATCTTTAAGGGACTTCACCCCAGATGAGGTGACTATATTCTTTACTCCTAATCTGTATATTGTCTCTCCCTGACTAAAGATTCCATTTTGCAGGTTAACGTGGACTTCTCCTCACAGCCCCAGGCAGGCGACGGGGTGGTTTTAACTTTTTTCTTTCTCTCCTTGCCGAGCACTCACCACACACTCACCAGCAAACTGCAAACCCCTCCCCTCCTTCTGGCTGTAACATCTCCCAGCGCCACCTCTCCCACCCGAGCCAGTCATTATGGGAGGCAGACCCAGCTCTCAGAAGAGTCCCCTGGGTTGCATGCTGAAGAATTTTAAGGAAGAGTTTGTGGAAGGGGCTGACTATGGTGTTAAGCTTTATTCAGCAGGAAGACTCAGAACATGGTGTGAGTCAGAATGGCCCGATTTTGATGTGTGCTGGCCAGGAACAGGCTCTTTTGATTCCCAGTTGATTCTAGGGTAATCTGGAATGTCCTTACTGGGAATGAAGGGAACCCTGACCAGTTCCCATACATAGATCAGTGGCTGGCCCTAGTCCAGAATCCCCCATCCTGGTTTAAGAATTGTGCCTTGCAAGTAGGGGCTCGAGTCTTAGTAGTAGGACCTAAGGCCGTTTCTAAGAAAATCCAGAAACCCGAACCCCCTGCTCCGCCTCCCACTCTAGAGCCTCCAGTCCTTCCTCCACCAAGTGCCCTGCCGGAGGGCCACAAGAGTACACTTCCCTTTCACTGCCCCACACCCAGAGCAGCTCAGAGTATGGAAGTTCTGAAGGACTCCCACAAGAGGGAACAGTCTCCTCTACCATCTTGCCCTTGAGAGAAGTGCCATGTGGGGGAGTGGGGGAGGGATGGGGAAATGGGAGGGCGCCCCTTTATGGTTATGTCCCGTTCTCCACGAGCACCTCTATAATTGGAAGGCACAAAACCCCCAGTTCTCCGAGAAGCCTCAGGCTTTCATTGGTCTGCTTGAAACTGTTTTCCATACCCACCAGCTGACCTGGGATGATTGCCAGCAACTCCTGCTACCCTCTTTACCTCAGAGGAACGAGACCAGTTTCGTTTAGAAGCCCGGAAGGCTGTTCTCGGGCCAGGTAGGGGTTGATTGAGGAAAACCTGGACTGGATTGAGGAAGCATTCCCCTCCCTTCACCCCCAGTGGGACCCCAATACCAATAGGGACAAGGGCTTCTTTGGACAATTTTCACCACATTCTCCAAGGGGGCTTAAAAGCAGCAGCCAGAAAACCCATGAATCTATCTAAAGTCACTGAAGTTGTCCAAGGACCACAGGAGTCACCTGCGGCTTTTCTGGAGCTTTTATGCGAGGCTTATTGAATCTGTACTCCCATAGACCCAGATGCTCTGGAGAACCTGAGGGCGATCAATGTGGCCTTTGCAACACAGTCAGCCCCAGATATCAGAAATAAACTCCAAAAATTGGAAGGATTTGAAGGAATGAATCAGTCATAGTTAGTAGAAGTAGCCCAAAAGGTCTTTAACAATAGAGACACCCCGGAGGAGAAGCAGGACAAGAGAATGGCAAAGGCAGTAGTAGCTGTGCTGCGAGAGACAGGCCACAAGACTGTGGGCAGTAAGCTGCTGTTGTTATCCTTGGCCTGCTGTCTCTCCCTCGGTGTGACTGCCTCCTGTTAAGCCACATAGGGTGACCGCATGTTGTTCCATGAAATGAGGCTGGGGCCACTTTCTCTTTCTGGACTTTCTAGTCCACTAGCCAAATGTCCTCTGCTGGCTTGTCATGAACTAGTTAGGAAATCCTGTAAAGTCCATGTACTCTCTCATTTGCATAGCTTTCAGAAATTCCTTTTATGGTTGTTGAGTCACTGCTTTTTACTCAGTGCTTTCAGTTTCGCATTATTCTAAAGCTTTCATTTCTAATTAAGTACTTTAGGACATCAGGACAGCCACATCACATCAGAGTTTAAGTAAAAGCCCAACCCTCCAGTGAGAGGCAGAGAAGTAACAAACCACTCCAACCTACACTGAGGGGAAAAAACAGGTAAGAACTATTTCTCATTAAAGCGCCTTTCTCTTCACCTGTAAAGGACCTGTACTCTGAGAAATGGAGTCCAGAACAAGGTTGGGGCAGGGTGGGAGGGATTTACAAGGGTCAGTTCATTTTCCAAAGAACGATGAGCATGAAGATAGGTTGCAGTGGAGCCCGTGTGTGACAGATGGTGAGGTGCAATCCCAGCGCATCCCTAAGTGTCAAAACTGTGCCTGGAGGAATTAGGAAGCAGCAGACATGGGACTAAGTTCAGAGTTTGAAATGCATTACAATTGTCTTTCTTCTTGCCAACATTGTGCTGGCTGCAGACACAGTTAATTTCAGACCATCCTTTGTGGTTACTTTAGGTCTCTGAGTTTGCAAGACTGCCATGCAGGCCTCCCCTAAGCTTCTTTCATGGAATTTGCTCAATTCTAATCTGACCGCAGCTGACACACTAAAAGGGCTACAGATGTGTTATTTTCATGAGAAAGAGGCATAGGAAATGAGATGCAGCATAAACAGCCACCTGACACTGTTAAAAAAGAAGAAAGCAAAAACCTGAAAGTCAGAGTGAAAGATGAAGATTCACAAAAACACCATACATTTCAGTCATACCGATGAGCTTTGTTTCAAAGTGGATTACTCATTGAAAAGTAACTCAGGTTCTGGTTGCCATCTGTGAGGGAGGATGGGGCTGGGTGAAAATGGGGAAGAGATTAAGAAATACAAATTGGCAGTTACCAAACAGTCACAGGGATGTAAAGTAAAGCCTAGGGCATATAGTCAATAATCTATATAATAAAAGCATAAGCAACCATTATGGCGGAATGACCAGAAAGACTGATCGCTATGATGCGCACTGCCCACCAGGGGGCAGAGGCTCAACACAGGAGCTGCCCCCTGGTGGTCAGTGTGTTCCCACAGCTAACCTCACACAGCTGACCAACCTCCTGCAACCCCTCCCCCGGCCAGCTGGCCAACCTCTGCAGCCCATCCCCCTCATCCAGCCAACCTCCCGGGCTCCAAACCCTGGCCAGCCAATCTCCCTCAGCCCCTTCCCCCATCTGGCTGGCCCTGATCATCCCTGATCAGGACTCGGTGAGATGCCCCAAGGATCCCCAATTGCCGGCCACTCCCAGGGACCCCACCCGTGCACAAATTGGAGTACCAGGCCTCTAGTACTGTAATAATTATGGATGCTGACATGTAGGTACTAGACCAGGCATCCTCAAACTACAGCCCGCGGGCCACATGCAGGTGTTTTTGCCGTTTTGTTTTTTTTACTTCAAAATAAGATATGTGCAGTGTGCAAGGGAATTTGTTCATAGTTTTTTTAAACTATAGTCTGGCCCTCCAATGGTCTGAGGAACAGTGAAATGGCCCCCTGTTTAAAAAGTTTGAGGACCCCTGTACTAGACCCATAGAAGCCCATAGAAGGGATTTTTTTACTTTTAAATTATTTATTGATTAAGGTATTACATATTTGTCCTTATCCCTTCATTACCCCCCAATCATGCCCTCCCCCTCCTGTTGTCTGTGTTCATTGGTTAGGCTTATATGCATGCCATACAAGTCCTTTGGTTGACCTCTCCCTCTTACCCCCACCCTCCCCTACCTTGAAGCCATCCTTTTAAGGTATACAAATGTCTAACCACTATGTAGAACACTGAAACTCATATAATATTGTCAACTGTAATTGAAAAATAACAATCATACCTAATAATAGATAAACATGTAAATTGGTCATACTTCCGCTACGCCAATCAGGATTGATATGTAAATTAACCCAAAAAAGACTGCCCCACCCCCAGTCTCTCAGGGCCTCTGGGCAGCCTGGGAAGGCAGAGCTGGAGTGGAAAGAGGTGGCTCCTGAAACAAAAAGAGGCAGCTCCCGAGCCTGAGTAGAAAGGGGCTGGGCCAGAGTGGAAAGGTGGTGCCAGCAGCCAGGGAAAGGAAAGCCCATTCTAGCATGAATCTTCGTGCATCGGGCTTCTAGTTTTTTAATAAAATAAAATAAACAATAGCCCCTGTTCACTTAACCCAATTTCTTAGGACCAACTTCTTTCTTACCACCTACAGGTAGAATTTGGCCCCACTACTTTACTAAAAAGTTTGCTCTTAAAAGAACCTGCATTGCTAAAGCCAACATTTTGTTCACCTGACCTCTCTGTGCTCTGAAGCAGTTTTGTTCTTGCTTTCTGGAAACTGCCTCTGAATTCCTTGGCTTGGCATGAACTTTACTCATCACCTACTTGTCTGACAACCCTCTCTCTCTCTCTCTCTCTCTCTCTCTCTCTCTCTCTCCTTTCAGCTCTTCCTTTCCCTCTCCTCCCCAGTTTATTTCCCTCCTATCTTCTTCCTGCTTCTCCTTCTCCTCTACCAAATGGAAAAACAGAAAACGTACAAGTGCATGACTGGAAATATATTTTCATAAAACAACCTAGGCTCTCCTGATCTTTTATCCCATATTTCATAGTCTTTTGTTCCCTTACACCACACACATGTATACACAAACATGGTTTTTGGCAACATACAGTATTTGCAGCCTTGCAGTCTTACCCCCTCTTGCTTGTAGGCTAATTTTTTTTAAGTTAATGAAGTTGAAGTACAGGGCCCCTTGCTTGCACAAGCCCATATCAAGGCTTTGGGCAGGTCCCTAGTCATGTTTCTCACACAGTCATACATTTTTTTAAAATATATTTTATTGATTTTTTACAGAGAGGAAGGGAGAGGGACAGAGAGCCAGAAACATCAATGAGAGAGAAACATCAACCAGCTGCCTCCTGCACACCCCCCACCGGGGATGTGCCCACAACCAATGCACATGCCCCTGACCGGAATCGAACCCGGGATCCCCCAGTCCGTAGACCGACGCTCCATCCACTGAGCCAAACCGGCTTCGGCACACAGTCATACATTTTTATAAAATTAGCAAATGTAAGTTATATTGGTTCCACTTCCAGAATAGCAGTATAACCAGTTCTGTGAACCCTGACTTCTGCAAAATAAGCACAACTAGAACAAAACACACACATTTCAAACCTGTGAAAAATATCCTGCCTGTTTTTGAACAATAGTTAAGAGTGTAGACCCTCATATGAAGGGTGGACTGAATTATTGCGGTGGGGACATGTGCAGGAGGCAACCAATCCAAGAGTCTGTTTCACATTGATGTTTCTCTCTCTCTGTCTCTCCCCCCTCCCTTCCACTCTTCCTAAAAATCAATGGAAAAATATCCTCCAGTGAGGATTACCATCAACAAAAAAATCTGTGAAAATTGTCCAAAGAGCATACATCAAATGACAAAACATTTATTCCCAAAAGTCTTTATTCATAGCAGAATTAATTAACAAATAAATATTAAATTTCTTACATATGGCCAGGATGTAAACTACTCTCTAAACCCTATTCTATTTTATATTTCATGTCTAGCAACTAAATTTTTAAATATATTTTTATTTATTTTAGAGAGAGGAAAGGAGACGGAGAGATGGAAACATCAATAATGAGAGAGAAACATTGGCTGCCTCCTATGCAGCTTCTACTGGGGATCAACCCTGCAGCCCAGGCATGTACCCTGACCAGGAATTGAGCCCTGACCTCCTAGTTCATTGTCCCATGTTCAACCATTGAGCCACTAGGCGGGTTCTAGTCTGAAAATTTTAATGAGAATCTAAAAAGAAAATTTTCTATGGTAAATTAAAGATTTTGTTCATAAAAGCAGTTAAATATTGATGTCCTTGTCATAGCAATATTTTTTTAATGTACTCCTTCAATTGCACTTCTGTAACTTTCTAAAACAATACAGATCTTCCTCTCATCCACCTCAGTGTAGACATAGAACTTCTGGCCATGTTGGGGAATTTTATGACTCTACCTTTTGGATCAAAATAACCTGGTGAAAGTGCTTCATCTACTTAGAATGGAAGTTCTAATCCATCCCATCTCCTCGCTTGCAGATAAGGTGACACCCTGGACATGGCCTCATATATCCAGATGCCAGGCCCGGTGTGCCTCATTGAGAACACTGACACACAACTAGTGGTTAACCCAGAAGCTTTGAAGATCCTGTCTGCCATCACACAGCCTGTTGTGGTGGTGGCCATTGTGGGTCTCTACCGCACAGGCAAATCCTACCTGATGAACAAGCTGGCTGGGCAGAAAAACGGTGAGGGGCACCAGTTAAGCTCTGCCAGATCCCTTCTCTCCACCCACACTCCCAGCTTTGAGTATGGTGTTAAAGGAAGAGCAAGGTAGAGATTGGGAGGAATATTGAAAGCAAGCTTTTAATCTATCTACTGTTACCTTCTTACCTTACTGTGGTCTAAAAAAGTCAACGCACTGTCTCTTCCCACTTTCCTTAATTTCCCTTTTAAAAGCATAATTTGTATTATTTTCCTAGAATTCAATGTTTAATTTTTTAAAGAATCACCATGTCATTTCTCACAGCAACTCTACCATTTTACATTTCTCCCAGAAATGCACAGGATTCTAATTTCTCCACATTCTTTCCAATACCTGTTATTTGGCTGTGTGTGTGGTGATTTTGTTGTTTGTTTTTATTGACTTCAGACAGAAAGAGAGAGAGATAGAAACATTAATAATGAGAATCATTGATTGTCTGCCTCCTGCACGCCCCACACTGGGGATCAAGCTCACAACCCAGGCTGAGAATAGAACCATGACCTCCTGGTTCATAGGTCCATACTCACCCATGAGCCACACCAGCCAGGCTGCTATATTGTTCTTTTGGTAGTCATCATCCTAATGGGTGTGAAATAGTATCTCATTGTGGTTTTGATTTGTATTTCCCTGATAGCTAGTGCTGTTAATTATATTGTTATATGTTTATTAGTTATTTGTATATTTTCTTTTTTTAAATTTAATTTTATTGCTTAAAGTATTATAAAGAGTAGTATATATGTCTCCTTTTTTGCCCCATTGACCTTCCCCTGGCCTCCCCTACTACCCTGTATTTTGCGTTCATTGGTTATGCTTATATGCATGCATACAAGTCCTTCAATTAATCTCTTACCTCCCCCCGTCCCAACACTCCCCAGCCTTCCCACTGTAGTTTGACAGTCTGTTCAATGCTGCTCTGCCTCTGTATCTATTTTTGTTCATCAGTTTATAAAGTTCTTTATTATCCAATATGAGTTAGATCATGTGGTATTTTTTTTTCATTGCCTGGCTTATTTCACTTAGCATAATGCTCTCCAGTTCCATCCATGCGGTTGCAAATGGTAGGAATTCCTTCTTTTTTACAACAGTATAGTATTCCATTGTGTAGATGTACTACAGTTTTCTAATTCATTCATCTGCTGATGGGCATTTAGGCTGTTTCCAAATCTTAGCTATACTAAATGGTGCTGCTATGAACATAGGGGCACATATATCCTTTCTGACTGGTGTTTCTGGTTTCTTGGGATATAGTCCTATTAGTGGGATTACTGGGTCAAATGGGAGTTTCATTTTTAACTTTTTGAGGAAACTCAATACTGCATTCCACAGTGGCTGCACCAGTCTGCATTCCCACCAGAAGTGCACGAGGGTTCCTTTTTCTCCGCATCATTGCCAGCACTTGTTGTTTGTTTATTTGTTGATGATAGCCATTCTGACAGGTGTGAGGTGGTACCTCGTTGTTTTGATTTTCATATCTTGGATGATTAGTGACTTTGAGCATGTTTTCATATGTCTCTTGGCTTTCTGAATGTCCTCTTTCAAAAAGTGTCTATTTAGGTCCTTTGCCCAATTTTTTATTGGATTGTTCCTTTTCTTAAGTTGTATGAGTTCCCTGTAGAAGTTGGAGATTAAACCCATATCAGAGATAACATTTGCAAATATGTTCTCCCATGCAGTGGGCTTTCTTGTTCTTTTGTTGATGTTTTTTTGTTTGTTTCTTTTTGTTTTGTTTTGATTTTTGCTGTGCAGAATCTTTTTATTTTGATGTAGTCCCATTTGTTTATTTTCTCTTTAGTTTCCATTGCCCTAGGAGCTGTATTGGTAAAGATATTGCTAAAACAAATGTCTGCTATTTTGCTGCCTATGGCTTCTTTTAAAATTTTTATGGTTTCCCATCTTATATTTAAGTCCTTTATCCATTTTGGGTGTATTTTTGTGTATGATGTAAGTTGGTGGTCTAGTTTCATTTTTTTGCAAGTATCTGTCCAGTTTTCCCAACACCATTTATTGAAGAGACTATCTTGTCTCCATTGTATGCTCTTCCCTCCTTTGTCAAATACTAATTGAGCATGCAAGCTTGTGTTGATTTCTGGGTTCTCTGTTCTGTTCCATTGGTCTATATGTCTGTTCTGGTGCCAGTACCAGGCAGTTTTGAGAACAGTGGCTTTGTAGTATAGTTTGATATCTGGTATTGTGATCTACATTGTTCTTCTTTCTAAATATTGCTGCAGCTATTCGGTGTCTTTTTTTATTCCAGATGAATTTTTGGAGAGTTTGTTCTAGGTCTTTGAAGTATGCCATTGGCATTTTTAACGGGGATTGCATTGAATTTATAGATTGCTTTGGATAGTATGGACATTTTAATGATGTTGATTCTACCAATCCATGGACATGGTCTATTCATCCATTTGTTCATGTCTTCCTCAATCTCTTTTTTCAATGTCCTGTAGTTTTCTGAGTACAGGTCTTTCATGTCCTCAATTTGTTTATTCCTAGGTATCTTAATTTTTTTTCCTGCAATGGTAAATGGGATTGTTTTTCTCGCTTCTCTTTCTGTGAGTTCATTATTAGTGTATAAAAAGGCATAGATTTCTGGGTGTTAATTTTATATCCTGCTACTTTGCCAAATTCACTTATTAGGTCCAGTAGTTTTTTGATGAAGTCTTTGGGGTTTTCTGTGTATAGTATCATGTCATCTGTGAATAAGGACAGTTTTACTTCTTCTTTTCCAATTTGGATGCCTTTTATTTCTTCTTGTCTGATTTCTATGGCTAGTACACCGTATATGGAACAGGAGTGGTGAAAGTAGGCATCCCTATCTTGTTCCTATTCTTAGGGGAAATTAGATTAGTTTTTTCCTATTGAGTATGATGTTGGCTGTAGGTTTATCATATAAGGCTTTTATTTTGTTGAGGTATGGTCCCTCTATTCCCACTTTGAGAGTTTTCATCAAGAAAGGGTGTTGGATTTTGTAAATGCTTTTTCTGTATCAATTGATATGATTATGTGATATTTGTCTCTCAGTTTGTTTATGTGATGTATCACATTTATTGTTTTGTGGATATTGTACCATCCTTGCATTCCTGGAATAAATCCCACTTGGTCATGGTGTATGATCTTTCTAATGTAATGCTGAACTAGATTTGCTAGAATTTTGTTGAGGACTTTAGCATCTATGTTCATCAAGGATATTGGCCAGTAGTTCTCTTTTTTGTGGCATCTTTATTTGATTTTGGAATTAGGGTAATGCTGGCTTCATAGAAAGAGCTTGGAAGTGTGCCTTCTTCTGGAATTTTTTGAAATAGTCTGTGGAAGATCAGTTTTAGTTCTTCTTTCAATGCTTGATAGAACTCCCTATACAGCTGGCCAGACCAGGGCTTTTGTTTGCTGGAAGATTTTTGATCGCTGCTTCAATTTCATTGGTAGTTATCGGCGTATTCAGGTTTTTTGATTCATCTTGATTGAGTTTTGGGAGATTGTATTTTTATAAGAATATGTCCATTTCATCTTGGTTGTCCATTTTGTTGGAATAGAGTTGTTCATAGTATTTTTTCATAATCGTTTGTATTTCTGTGGGATCAGTTGTTACTTCGCCTCCTTCACTTCTGATTTTGTTTATTTGGGTCCTCTCTCTTTGCTTCTTGGTGAGCCTGGCTAGAGGTTCATCAATCTTGTTTATCCTTTCAAAGAATTAGCTCTTGGTTTTGCTGATCTTTTGTATTTTGCTGATTTTTTTGTCCCTATGTCGTTTATCTTTGCTCTAATTTTTATTATTTCCTTCCTTCTGTTTACGCTGGGCTTTTCTTGCTGCTGTCTTTCTAACTCTTTGAATTTTAGGATTAGATAATTTATTACCATCTTTTATTGATTTTTTTAGATAGGCCTGGAGAGCTATAAACTTCCCTCTCAAGACTGCTTTCACTGTGTCCCATAGATTTTGGATTGTTGTGTTTTCATTGTCATTTGTGCCATGAAGTTTCTTATTTCTTCTTTGTTCTCTTTTGTAACCCAATCATTGTTTAAAAGCATGCTATTTAGACTCCAAGTGTTTTTTATTTTTATTGTTTTTATTGTAGTTGATTTCTAGATTTATCCCATTGTGATCTGACAACCTGCTTGATATAATTTCTATCTTCTTGAATTTGAAGAGACTTTGCCTGTGCCCCAATATGTGGTCTATCTTTGAAAATGACCCATGTGCACTTGAGAAGAATGTATATTCTGTGGCTTTGGGGTAGAATGTTCTGAAGATGTCAATTAATTCCATCTGACATAGTGAGTCATTTAGGATTGATATTTGCTGATATTTTGTTTACAGGATTTGTCCAATGGTGTTAGTGGGGTATTAAAGTCCCCTACTATAACTGTATTGCTGTCAGTCTCTTCCTTGATATCCTCTAGAAGTTTTTTTTTATATATTTGGGTGCTCCTGTATTGGGTGCATATATGTTTACAAGAGTTATATGTTCTTGTTGAATTGCTCCCTTTAGTATTATGAAGTGGCCTTTCTTATGTCTTGTTGTGGCCTTCCCTTTGAGGTCTAATTGTCAGATACAAGTATTGCTAACTCAGCTATTTTTTCATTTCCATTTGTCTGAAAAACCTCTTTCCATCCCTTCACCATCAGTCTGTGTAAGTCCTTTGTTCCAAGGTGGGTTTCCTGTAGACAGTAGATATATGGGTCATGTTTTCTTATCCACTCAGCTAACCTATGTCTTTTTATGGGGCATTTAATATATTTACATTTAAAGTTATTATTGATAGGTACTTGTTTGTCAACATTGTTATTCTTTATGCCTGTGAGCCTTCTTCCCTTCCTATTTCTTCCTTTTATAGCAAACCCTTTAGCATTTCTTGCATTGCTGGTTTGGTGGTAATAAACTCCCTTAGTCCTTTTTTGTCTGTGAAGTTCCTGATTTCACCCTCAATTTTTATTGATAGCCTTGCTGGGTACAGTATTCTTGGATTCAGACCCTTGCTTGCATCACTTTGTATATTTCATTCCATTCCCTTCTGGCCTGATGTGTTTCTGTTGAGAAATCAGTCGATAGTCTGATGGGAGATCCTTTGTAGGTAACTATCTGTCTCTCTCTGGCAGCCTTTAAGATTCTTACTTTGTCGTTGGATTTGCCAATTTAATTATAATGTGTATTGGTGTCGGTCCTTTGGGATTCATCTTGTTTGGGACTCTGTGAGCTTCTTGTACTTTGTGAGTATTTTCTTCCCAATATCAGGGAAGTTTTCTGTCATTATTTCTTCAAACAGGTTTTCTATTCCTTGCTCAGTTTTTTTCTCCTTCTGCCACCCCTATTATGCAGATGTTGTTTCATTTCATGTTGTCCCAAAGTTCCCTTAGGCTCTCCTCCTGTTTTTTAAGTTTTTTTCCTAGATGCTGCTCTGCTTGGGTATTTCTTCCTACCCTGTCTTCTCGCTCACTGATGCAGTCCTCCACTTCTTCTAGTCTAGTGTTGATGCTTTCTATTGAGTTCTTTATTGCCGTGATATCATTTTTTATTTCTTCTTCATTTCCTCTTGCTTCTTACACATATTGTTGAATTTGTCTTCCATCCTTTTCAGCAACCTTATGACCGTTGCTCTGAATTCCTTCTCTTTAATATTGCTTGCCTCCATTTCTTTTACTTCCTTTTCTGGTGATTCCTCCTTTTCTTTTGTATGCGGGCTGTTTTTTTGTCTCCCCATGATCACTTCTCACAGGGTTTCTGGTTATGTAGTTCTCTCTCTCCTGCATTGACTTAAAGGCACAAAATACAGTATACCAAGACACAATGCACAAGGCACCAAACACAAATGTATTCATGATACTAATAACCCCAAATAAAGGTGACCACCAGAGGAAAAAGAATTTGGGGAATAGAGAAGAGTGCAAAAATGATATTGAGAAAAGAAAAAAATTTAAGAGAGAATAGAAAAAAAAGAAGGGGAAAAATACATATATGGGAAGAAAACTCCAATAAAACAAAAACTAAACCAAAAAATGCAAACAACAAACACCTAAAGATGAATGCAAACTACAAAGAACAACTAATCCAAAAAATGCAAACAACACACTTCCAAACAACAAACACCCAGATGCATCTGAGGAAGCAGAGCTTATTTCCAGGAGGTAAGGTCAAGGAATTGAATGAAAGGGGAAATAGCCACAATTCAGTATAGAGGAGGCAGAAAGAAAATGGATGTATAAGAAGAAAAGTAGAAAACTAAATACAAAAAAAGAAATATATATAAAGAAAATTTATAAATATATATATAAAATTTTCCTCATTCTTTACTCTATCTATCTACGTATTTGTTTACTATTGGAATAGGAGGATAGAGAGTAAATAGGCCTGAGTTGGTGATTGTAATTAGTTAAGCTATTAGTAGAAGAAGAGAACAAGTGAGGAGAGGAAAAAGAGAAGCAAAAAAAACCCAAACAAAAAAACTAACCAATAATCAAACAAAAAACAACAAGATAGAAAGAAAGAAAAGGGCAAAAAAGAAAAAAAATAATTTGGATAGTGAAGAAAGCAAAAAGAGAAGTGTGTATGGGTTTGGAGCAGGGGAGAGGAAATTAGATGTGTGAGTAAGATCAATTTTTGAGAGAAACCAAGATGGCGGCATAGGTAAACACCTGAAATTGCTGCCTCGCACAACCACTTCAAAACTACAACTAAAAACAAAATGGACATCATCCAGAACCACAGGAAGGCTGGATAAGTGGAAATTCTACAACTAGAAGGAAAGAGAAAAGCACATTGAGACTCAGAGAAGCTGCAGAAATAAAGTGCAGAGGTACGAAGGCGCGCGCGCGAAAATGCTGGCAGCTGGGTACACGGTTGCCTTTTTCAATCAGGAGGGAGACACAAGGTCCCAACTGCTCTGAACTCCAGTTCCAGTCAAGACTCTGGGGACCCAGATTCATTTGGTGAGAAATTGGACTGTCTGGCTTCAGGCGGAACTCGAGGGCGGCTTTCTCTCAGAGGTGTTTTCAGTGATTACCGAGGGACACTGAGAACTGGGGGCCTCTCAGGGCATGGCTGAGGATCAGCCATAGCTGTTTGTTCTGCCCCAAGATCCCACCCCACCTAAGCTGTGTGCAGAGGCTTTTGCATATGAATGGCCTGGCCCTTTGCAACCTAAAATTACCTAACAAACTGTAGCTGAGTCAGAGAGCACCAGAGCTACCAAAAGAAGGCCCAAGGCCCCACAGCAGCTTGCATTACTTCACAGCTGGGCCTCATCTGGGCACCTCCAAACCCCAAACAAAGAAGAGAAATCTGCAAACCTCTCCGTAGCTCCTGCTGGTTAGCCTCAGGCAGAGACTAAATTTGCACTTCCTTGGATCTCCCAGTGGTCATAATGGGACCATCCAGACTACAACTCCTCAGATAAATAAGGGACACACTCAAGGGGCAGACTCAGTGAGCACCAAACCCCCACTGAAGCGTCTTGCCCCATAAGGGTGTCTCCAGCACAGAAGTTCTCCCAGTGTAGACACAGCTGATTCTCACAGCCAACTGGCATGGAGGTCAATACCTCACAGTGATACCAACAACAATCAAGGCTTAACTACAACAAGACTGTACACACAGCCCACAAAGGGGTGCACCAATAGTGTCCACCTCAGGTGATTGGGGAGGCTGAGCCACTGGGCCCTATAGGACACCTAGCACACAAAGCCACTTTATCAACACAGGGAAGCAGCCAAAATGCGGAGACAAAGAAACAGATCACAAATGACAGAAGTGGAGGAAAGCAAACTACTGGATATAGAGTTCAAAACCACAGTTATAAGGTTTTTCAAGAATCTTCTAGAAACCGCTGATAAATTTATTGAGACCCTCGAGGATATGAAAAAGGACCAACTAGAAATTAAGCATACACTGACTGAAATAAAGAATAATATACAGAGATCCAACAGCAGACTAAAGAATCCCAAGAATCAAGTGAAAGATTTGAAATACGAAGAAGCAAAAAACACCCAACCAGAAAAGAAAAAAGAATCCAAAAATATGAAGATAGTGTAAGGAGCCTCTGGGACAACTTCAAGCGTACCAACATCCGAATTATGGGGGTGCCAGAAGAAGAGAGAGAGCAAGATATTGAAAACCTATTTGAAGAAATAATGACTAAAAACTTCCCCCACCTGGTGAAAGAAATAGACTTACAAGTCCAGGAAGCGCACAGAACCCCAAACAAAAGGAATCCAAAGAGGACCATACTAAGACACATCATAATTAAAATGCCAAGGGCAAAAGACAAAGAGAGAATCTTAAAAGCAGCATGAGAAAAACAGTTAGTTACCTACAAGGGAGCACCCATACGATTGTCAGCTGATTTCTCAACAGAAACTATGCAGGCCAGACGGGAGTGGCAGGAAATATTCAAAGTGATGAATAGCAAGAACCTACAACCAAGACTACTCTACCCAGCAAAGTTATCATTCAGAATTGAAGGTCAGATAAAGAGCTTCACAGATAAGAAAAAGCTAAAGGAGTTCATCACCACCAAACCAGTATTATATGAAATGCTGAAAGGTATTCTTTAAGAAGAGGAAGAAGAAAAAGGTAAAGATAAAAATTATGAACAACAAATACATATCTATCAACAAGTGAATCTAAAAATCAAGTGAATAAAAAATCTGAACAGAATAAATTGGTGAATATAATAGAATCAGGGCCATAGAAAGGGAGTGGATTGACAATTCTCGGGGGTAAAGAGGTGTGGGGAGTGCAGGAAGAGACTGGACAAAAATCGTACACCTATGGAAGAGGACAGTGGGGGGCAGGGGGTAAGGGCAGAGGGTTGGGTGGGAACCGGGTGGAGGGGAGCTTTGGGGGAAATAAGAGGAACAATTGTAATAATCTGAACAATAAAAATATGAAAAATAGATCAATTTTTAACAGGAAGTAAAAAAGGGTAGAGAGAAACTAAAGCAGGAACAGGGTAAGAGAAACAGGACAAATAAAGGGAAAAGTGATGAAGAGAGTGTTGGCATAAAGGAAAAATTGAGATAGAGTAAAATAATGCTAAAGTGAAAATCAAAATAGAATGTATAAAACTAATCCCAAAATAAAATAAAAATAACATAAAATAAAACTATTTCAAAAGGTAAATAATAGTATTAATACTAATGGTTAAAAATATAATTAAAAAAAACAAGGTAAAATCGAGTGAGAGAAAAAATTAGTTTCTTAAGTAGAAGATAAAAAATAAAAATGTGAAGTAGGAAGGTCATTCACTTCCTCCACTGTTCTGCTTGGCACATCTTTTTCCTTGCAGGTAGTCAGCACAGTATTGAGGTTCCCTGTGATCCACCACTCCTCTGTGTCCTAAGCCACAACCCTATTTTCAATCAGGCGGGATGTCTCTGTTCTCTTTGGTTCTCAGTCTGTTTTTAGTTGTATTTACACACGAGTCAATTTCTGCTACAGCCCCTGGGTGTCAGTATTTCTGCCTTAATGTCTTGGGCTAAAAGGCCTCTCTACTCTGGCTCTGTGTGCAATTCTGTTCAGGACTCTGTGGGTTAATATCTAGAATCCCCTTCTGCCAGCAGGCCTGTGGGACCCCCTTCCACATTCGAGGTCTACACTGACCCCACCAGCAGAGAATTTTGTGGCGGAGCAGTCTATCTCTGAGGCTCTAGTTCCCACTGCATGCATTTCTCCCTCTAGCCTGGATCCCAAATCTCACCAGCTGTGTTTAATTCGCCAGTTCTGGTGGGTGCTCTTTGATTCAGCTGTTCCTTCTGTTCTGTGAGAAAGCGAAGAGCCTGGTCCGCAAATTCGCCTGTTTGTCTCCTCCTGTGCAGACCTCCCAGGCTTCCCTGGTTGGGGAGGTTGGAGTTCTGGGTTTGTGGATTCGCAACTGAGGTAACTGGTCCCAGGGATTTTGTGGTTATAAGGTCCTGGGAGGCATCTGAGATCTCCCCAGTTGAAGGTAAGGCTGGGGTTCCGATCACAGTCAGTCTCAGATCACAGCCTTCTCCCCTTCAAGATAGTGCGGCCTCTGTGGCAGAACCCGCCGCTCCAGGAGAGATTTAAGCTGCAGTAGAGGCTGCCTGGTCATGGGGGGAGGGGGGACAGGGACGGTCCGCCAGTCCCCAACAGTCCCATGGAGTATAGCTGTCCCTCACTCACCAATACTGACACTCCCTTCACGTCCACGCACTCGCCTTTCCTTCTCTCACTCTCACACTATCTAACAGCCTGCAGACCTGTTGGCAGCCATCTTCCTTCCCCTGTATATTTTCTTTAAGGAAATGTCTTTCAAATCCTTGGCTCACTTTTTAATTGGGTTGTTTGTTTTATGGGGTTGTGTTGCAGGACTTCTTTATATATTCTGGATATCAATCCCTTACTTAAGAAATATTTTCCCCCATTCCATAGGATACCTATGAAACTCTGTTGTTAGTATCCTTTGACCCACAAAAGTTTTAATTTTGAATCCAACTTATCTATTTTTCTTTTGTTGTTTATGCTTTTGGTGTCATATCCAAGAAGTAAACCCAAATTCAATATCATGAAGCTTTCCCCCTACATATTCTTCTATGAAGTTCATAGTTTAAGCTCTTACATGTAGGTGTTTGAAAGATTATGGTTAATATTGCAGAAGGAAAGCTTTCTATCTTGCACCATTGAGTGTGATACTGGCTGAAGGATTTTCATATAAGGATTTTGTTATGTTGAGTTAGTTTTCTTCTAGTGCTAATTTGTTAATGTTTTTATAATAAAAACAGGTTGAATGTTTTTACGTATTGGATATTTGAACTTCCCTGTTTCTCTGTAAAATCAATACTGATTGTAGGGTTTTTTTAAATGTATTTTTATTGATTTCAGAGAGTAAGGGAGAGGGAGAGATAGTTAGAAACATCAGTGATGAGAGAGAATCATTGCTTGGCTGCCTCCTGCACACCCCACACTGGGGATGGAGCCCATAACCAGGGCATGTGCTCTGCCCCATAATCGAACCATGACCTGGTTCTTAGGTCAACCGTCAACCTCTGAGCCACGCCACCAAGGCTACTGGTAGTAGTCTCTCCTTATCTTGATTACATTCACATTTACCTCCATTTTAAGACATATCTGCTATGAAAACTCCACTCCCTCTCCTCCCTCTCCCCCTGAAGGCTTCTCTCTGGGCTCCACGGTTCAGTCTCACACCAAAGGCATCTGGATGTGGTGTGTGCCTCACCCTAAGGAAGCAAACTACACCCTAGTTCTGCTTGACACTAAGGGGTTGGGAGATGTAGAGAAGGTAAGTATTAAAGATTCAATTTGGACAAAATCCCCTCATTTCTGGGTATAGTCTACACTATTTAATATTTTTCTTTCTTTTTAAAAATTTTATTATTATTTAATTTTTATTCAAATAAGAGCTGGCACTAAACCATACATGTTTTCTTCATTTCTGTTTACGTGCTAAGAGACCAAGTTTTGCAATCAGGGATCATGAAAATAAAAGGCAGAATCCTAGAAGACTATAGTGGTCATTACATAGTATTCTAATTATTAACAAGAGGCTATAAGCTAAGACAGTTAACACAGATGCATAAAGGTACTACAAACAAAATCAGCCATGAGTGCTATCCTATAGAGAACTTTAGTTAAGGATTAATGTTCAGAAGTCCTAAACTGTTGTTTAAATTTAAACTCTGTCATTAACACAGTGGCCTTAGCAAATTTTTTCACTTCTTTTAACCTAAGCTTTCTGATCTGTAAAACCAATGCAAACGCTCTATATTTGCATCATAATATTGTTTTGACTATTTAATAAGAAAGGAAAGTGTTAGGTGAATAATAATTACTAGATAAAATAGCTATAAGTATTATTACTATGGCATAAGTCAATTTTGCTGCAAAAACATAGAGAAAATTAAATTACATTTATGGCTTTAGAGTGCCCACCAATCTGGACTATTTGTTTTGCAATTATCTGTGAATGGTCATAAGAGGACTTAGTGAGAATACCTGTCACCAAAAATACTAATCAGAAGACTTTTCAAAGTCCAACTCCTACTAACAACCATTTTCATTTCGATTTGTTTTCCTATTATAAGTCATTAATCTAAAAAAAGCCAACAACTAAATGACCATCCGTTTACTACTGCTGATCTGGAAAGTGCCATGAGAACAAATCATAATCCTGGCCCAAATGTGTTCTGATTTCCAGGGAGACAACCAAAATGACTCCTGGATCTTTGCCTTGGCAATACTGCTGAGCAGCACCTTTGTGTACAATAGCATGGGGGCCATAAACCAGCAGGCCATGGACGAACTGCAGTATCCTTTTTGTGGTCCAGAACAGCATCACAATCAGAAGGGAGACTAGTACTTAAAAACCACCTCCCTGAATGTGAATCCTGGCGAATCAAGCACAAAAAGAGAAAGTATAAAAAGTAATTCAAGGTCAGGAAGAATTAACACTTGGGTTAGAAACAAAGCCAAAACAAAGGTTTGGAATATGTGGGACTAATATGGCATGAGGGGCACTGTTCTTTTACAGCATTTTTCCTTAGTTTGCTACTCAGCTATGTGACAGAGCTGACAGATAAAATAAGGGCAAAATCTTCACTTGATGCAAATGAGGTTGAGGACTCAGCTGACTTTGTGAGCTTCTTTCCAGATTTTGTGTGGACACTGAGGGATTTTTCCCTAGAATTGGAAGTAAATGGGCAACCCATCTCAGCAGACGAGTACCTACAGAATTCACTCAAACTCAAGCAAGGTAAAGAGGACTGAGAACTGATTATTGGGAACCACAAGCCATTAGAAACCATCATCGTTTATTTTTCTGCTTAGTGTTTTTACATGTATATTTTTCTACTTCTTCTCAGCTTCCTAGTTCTAAGAATTAACGCTTGTTTAATATCTAAATTCATAGATTTTATTTTGAATTATCTTCTCCCCTGTGCTAACACCACGTTTCTTTTTCTTTCACCTTTCCCTGCACTGTGATCAAATTGATTTTTATCTCCCTGCTTAGGGCTTGTGATGCTGTAATTAGCCAAAGAATATGGAGTAGAATGGGCATTTATTTAAAGACAACAGATTAAAGCATAACAATGCCCTAGGCCAGGGGTTGGCAAACTATGGCTCACAGGCAAATGATGGGCAATGCAGCCTGCCAGCTATCGTACAAATAGGTTTTACTGGGTGAAAACCATGTAGAGGGTCCATGGCTGCTTTCATGCTATAATAGCAGAATTGAATACTTGGAAAAGAAACCACCTGACCTGCAAATTTATGATTTGGACATTTACAGAAAAAGTTTCCAATCCCCTATATTTAGCAAAGCCCTTTTTTATCTTTCTCCAGGTGCCAGTCTTAAAAATGAAAAATTTAACCTACCCCGACTTTGTATCCGAAAGTTCTTCCCAAAGAAGAAATGCTTTATCTTTGATCGGCCCACTCATCGGAAGAAGCTAGGCCAACTTGAGACAATGCATGATGATGAGCTGGACCCCGAATTCATACAACAAGCTGCTGACTTCTGTTCCTACATCTTTACTAATTCTAAAGTCAAATCTCTTTCAGGAGGCATCCACGTCAATGGACCCCGTGAGTCCACTTCCTGGTCATTACTCTCACTGTTAAGAATAAAGAACTGTGGAATAGCATCCACCAAGTTTGAACTTTGAAAAATGCAAATCTACTACTACTAGAGGCCTGGTGCATGAAATTTGTGCACTCGGGGAGTTCCCTCAGGCCAGCCTGGGCCCTCTCACAGTCCAGGAGCCCTTGGGGGATGTCTAGACATCCTTAGCACTGCAATGGAGGAGGGAGAGGCTTCCGCCATGGCCCCAGCGCCACTGTGCTTGCCAGTCGTGAGCCTGGCTTCTGACTGAGCAGCATTCCCCCTGTGGTAGTGCACTGACCACCAGAGGGCAGCTCCTACATTGAGTGTCTGCTCCCTGGTGGTCAGTGCATGTCATAGCAACAGGTCATTCCCCTGTTCGGTCGATATACACATTACCCTTTTATTATATACTAGATGCCTGGTGCACAAAATTCGTGCACTCAGGAGGTCCAGCCTGCGCCCTCTTGCAATCTAGAACCCCTAAGGGGATGTTGGGGAGCCTGTTTCAGCCTGATCCCCGCAGGCCAGGCCAAGGGACACCCCCTTCCCTCTGAGATTCATCAGTCTGTTCCATGTTGCCATGCCTGTGGTTTCTGTTGCATTGACTGTTTGCACCATGGTGGTCAGTGCACATGATAGCTACCAGTAGGCCAGCCATTAAGCTTTTCTATGTATGCATGATTACTGTGGTATATCCTAGGTGACACAACATTTCTAGTAGATTTTATTATTCATATTTCCTTGGTGAGAAAAGATAGAAAAGGACAAATAAAAAAGCTCTGTTGCTTCAAATTGACCTAATAAACTGGACCTATACTATCCCACATAATAGCTACTAGAAAAGTGTAGTAGCTACATTTATATAAAAGTAAAAGTAGATTAATTAAAATGAAATAAATTTAGAAATTCTCATTACATGTATAGTGGCTATAATATTGGATAGCACATATAGCAGATGACTATCATCACAGAAAGGTCTTTTGGACAGTGTTCTGCTAGAATAAATAAAATGGAGACTCCTTTTTAAATTTATTTTGAGTTTTTTAATCCTCACCCAATAATATATTTTTCCATTAATTTTAGAGAAAGAGAAAGCATCAATGTGAGAGACAAACATTAATCAGTTGCCTCCCGCATGCACCCCAACTAGGGATCAAACTCACAACCTAGGTGTGTGCCCTGACCAGGAACAAAACCCACAACTTTTTGGTGCATGAGACAATGCTCAACCAATTGAGCCACCTGGCCAGGGCAGAGGACTTCTTTTTAATTGTTTCACAAATATTGATTTTATAAATGCTTACCATGGACCAGAACTGATGATAGAGACATAAATGAGAGGTACATTTCCTATCCTAATGGTGCTTAGGGGTAAAGCACATGCACTCAATAAACACAGGTCTACGGTGCCTAGAACAGAGGTTCTCACCCTTTGATATGTATCCATATCACCCAAGATCTCGCCAGAGGAGGATTTAATTCAGTTGATTTAGAGCAGAAGCTGAGAGTCTGCATTTCTAGCAAACTTCTAGTTGCTGCTAAGGACATCGATGCTGTGACCAAATGAGTGTTGAGAGATATCACCAGATTTATAGAGGATGGACTGTTTCCTCACCCCACCTACAACAAATGTTATCTTTTGTTCTCTATTTGTAGGGCTGGAGACCCTGGTGATGACCTATGTCGATGCCATCAGCAGTGGGGATCTGCCCTGCATGGAGAACGCAGTCCTGGCCTTGGCCCAGATAGAGAACTCGGCTGCAGTGCAAAAGGCCATTGCCCACTATGACCAGCAGATGGCCCAGAAGGTGAAGCTGCCCACAGAAACCCTCCAAGAGCTCCTGGACCTGCACATGGCCAGTGAGAAAGAGGCCAGTGAAGTCTTCATGAAGAATTCCTTTAAGGATGTAGGCCATTTATTTCAAAAGGAATTAGCGGTAATTTTTTTTTATGTTTATATGTATTAGGATCTCAGAAAGCCAAGTACTACTAGAAAATAAAATGGGTATTTATCAAAACAGAAGGAATTCTTACTAGACTTTAAAATGATAAAAACCACTATTTGTTATTATTATAATAAGAAGAACCATTTTATTATGATTGACACAAAGTTTTGAACATTTTTTTCTTTTCATGCAGATACTAATATTCTTTCTCATAATTTAGTTAAATGCATGCAAGTAATAATTAGAGTTTCTCATTACTAATTATGAGCATCATCCCATTATTAATCCTCATAAATTAATTCTCATAAACCAAGTTACTTGCTTGTTGGTACCAGACAGATTTAATATTATAGCCAAAAGCAAAGAAAGATGTAGTCTTTCTTCCATATGCAATCTCTGGTCCAATTTGAAAAGCAGAAGTTTCTTTCTAAAGGTGTATTTGTAGGACTAGAGAACGTAGTTCTGACCTATGTCAATGCCATCCGCAGTGGGGACCCACCCTGAATGGAGAACGCAGTCCTGGCCTCGGCCCAGATAGAGAACTCGGCTGCAGTGCAAAAGGCCGTGGCCCACTATGACCGGCAGATGGGTAACATAAATGCTAGCATAAAGCTAGCAATCTCTGCCATGAACTTCTCCTCCAAGGAGAAAGGGACCTCAGTAGAAAGACAGGATCAGGAGGAAGGATGTGGTCCTGCTGAGGTGCCTGTAAGTTTTACAGGGATCACAGACTGGTTTTTGAGAAGCCTTTCCAAAAATCCTGAGGTCAAGCTAACTTTTCCTTTGTACTCTTTCCAATTCCTATTTTCACATTAAAGGCCCAGCTAGCAAAAAGGCGAGATGACTTTTGTAAAGAGAATATGAAAGCATCATCGGATCGCTGCTCAGCTTTACTTAAGGATATCTTCTATCCTTTAGAAGAAGATATAAAGCAGGGGATTTATTCTAAACCAGGAGGATATCATCTCTTAATGCAGACTATGAATGAGCTGAAGAAAAAGTATCTTCAGGAACCCAGGAAGGGAATACAGGTAACCAGCCTTTCTCTGTCTCTGTTTCTCCCCTCAACCCCACACTTCCCTTCCTCCCAGTCTCCCTCCACCTCCTTTCCTAGGATCTGCTCTCTCCACGATGGCTTCGTTCCTCACCCCATATGGGACCACAGCACCAACAGATCCAAAAAGGGAGCCCTCGTTCAGAGAACAGAGACTCTCAATCTATATTTATATCAATCTCTTACAAAGGATTCTACTTCATCAGGTGCCAGGCTTGGCCAACCTGGAGCATGTGCCCAGCCTGTGACAGGGGCACCTTGACCAGCACAAGGACCAGGGCTCAGTGAAGCAATTCCAACAGGAAAACATGGTGGGCAAATGGGAATAAGCGCTTCCAGCAATTTCCTATTACTAATGCCATTTTCTCTGGGTCCTAGAGTGAAGAAGTCCTTCAGACATACCTGAGGTCCAAGGAGTCTGTGATTGATGCAGTTTTACAGACAGACCAGACTCTCACAAAAAGGGAAAAGCTGATTGAAGGTGAGGAGCAAGTTCAAGAGACTAGATAGCCTCAACAGCTTTTAAAAGTTTAAATATTTTGGCTTGGAGAAACTTGGGTCCTTAAACAAGAGCCAGATGAGCAAAGATGCCTACTACTAGACAAAGTCAGTCTCAATGGGGCAAATGCAGTCAGCAGCAACAATGACAGGTGAGTTCACAAAGAAGAAAAAGCAGGGTGGTCACCCACATGAATTTGTTTTCTTCCTTTCCTCCTGGCAGTGCAACGTGTGAAAGCTGAATCTGCAGAGGCTGCAGCAAAAATGCTGGAGGAAATGCAAAAGAAGGAGCAGATGATGGAGGAGGAAGAAAAGAGTTATCAGGAACATGTCAAGCAATTGACTGAGAAGATGGAGCAGGAGAGGGCCCAATTAATGGTGGAACAAGAGAGGGCTCTGGCTCTTAAACTTGAGGTATATAATGGCATCACCTTGAGGTTTCACTTTTTCTGTTTGCTGTCCACTTTCCCTGACCTGTTTGTTAAAACACGAAACCCGGAAAGAGCTTTCTTGCCCACTTATACTTTTCAATCCCTGTCTGCTGCCTGGCTTGGAGCTTGCCTATATCTGGTTATCAAATGTTTTTTTATTATCCTTTATCTCACATCCAGTCCTTTATCAGTACACAAGGGGCCCAGTGCATGGATTTGTGCACTGGTAGGGTCCCTCAGCCTGACCTCTGCCGTCTCAAAATTCGGGACCCCTCAAGGGATGTCAGACTGCCAGTTTTGGCCCAATCCCCACAGGATAGGCTGAGGGACCCTACCAGTGCACAAATTCGTCACCAGGCTGGTTTCAACCTGATCCCTGCAGGCCAGTCCGAGTCACCTCACCAGTGCACGAATCCATGCACTGGGCCTATAGTATGCATATAAGATAATTGGTTAATCTTTTCCAACCCTCTGCCCTCTCCCCTTCTCTCAGAGATTCATCAGTCTCTTTCATGTTGCCATGCCTGTGTATCGAGTGTCTGCCCCCTAGTGGTCAGCGTGCATCATAGTTATCAGATGAATAGTCGAACAGTTGCTTAGGCTTTTATATATATAGACTAGAGGCCCGGTGCATGAAATTCGTGCATGGGGGGGTGTCCCTCAGTCCAGCCTGCACCCTCTCCAATCTGGGACACCTCAGTGGATGTCCGACTGCCCTCTCACAATCCAGGACTGCTGGCTCCCAACTGCTCGCATGACTGCCTTCCTGATTGCCCCTAACCACTTCTGCCTGCCAGCCTGATCACACCCTAACCACTCCCCTGCCAACCTGATTGATGCCTAACTGCTCCCCTGCCATCCTTTTTGCCCCTAACTTCCCTCCCCTGCAGGTCTGGTCATACCTAACTGCCCTCCCCTGCAGTTATGGTCACCCCTAACTGCCCTCTCCTGCAGGCCAGGTCCCCCCAACTGCTCTCTCCTGCAGGCCTGGGTCCCCCCAAACTTCCCTTCCCTGCAGGCCAAGTCACCTCCAACTTCCCTCCTCTGCCGGCCTGGTCACCCCTAACTGCCCTCCCTTGCACACTTGATCACCTACAACTGCCCTCCCTTGCAGGCCTGGTCCCTCTCAACTTCCCTCTCCTGCTGGCCATCTTGTAGTAGCCATCTTGTGTCCACATGGGGGCAGGATCTTTGACCACATGGGGGCAGCCATCTTGTGTGTTGGAGTGATGGTCAATCTGCATACTACTCTTTTATTAGATAGGATCGAGGCCTGGTGCATGGGTGGGGGCCAGCTGGTTTGCCCTGAAGAGTGTCCGGGATCAGGGTGGGGATTACCTTGGAGCGTGGGGCAGCCTGGGTGACGGGCCTATGGTGGTTTTCAGGCTGGCCACACCCCCCGGCAACCAAAGCGGAGACCCTGGTATCTGGGGTTTATTTATCTTCTATAATTGAAACTTTATAGCCTGGAGCGGAGCCAAGCCTCCTGTTTGCTACATGGCTGCCTCCATTTCTGTTGGAATTTATTTATCTTCTATAATTGAAACTTTGTAGCCTTGAGTGGAGGCCTCGGCTGGCCAGGGCTCCAGAACTTGGCTTCCCCCATTGCCAGGGACAACCCTAGCCTCCTGCTCTCTGCAGCTCCATGGCTGTTGCCATTTCTGTTGGAATTTATTTATCTACTATAATTGAAACTTTGTACCCTTGAGTGGAGGCCTGTGCCTGCAAGCGTGTGTGGAAAGCTTGGCTTCCTCCATCACCAAGGAAACCCAAGCCTCCCTCCTGCTTGCTCCGTGGCCGCAGCCATCTTGTTTGGGGTTAATTTGCAAACTCACTCTGATTGGCTGGTGGGCATGGCTGATGAGCGTGGCTGGTGGGTATATCGGAGTGGTGGTTAATTTGCATATCACTCTTTTATTAGATAGGACTAGAGGCCTGGTGCATAAAATTTTGTGAATGGGTAGGGTCCCTAGGCCTGGCTGGCAATCAGGGCCAATTTGGGCCTTCCTTCAGGCTGACGGCGGGGAACTTCCCCTGGTTGCCAGCTGCTGCCTTGGCCCTTCCTTAGTTCCACACCACCCCCTGGTGGTCAACGCACATCATAGCAAGCAGTCAAACTCCCGAGGGGACAATTGGCATATTAGCCTTTTATTATATAGGATTCTGCAATCAATATCTATTATCTTCAAGGCATTGTAAATACTATGACTTATCTGTATCGCTTGCTTAATATTATATGAAGCAAGAATTGCTGTGTACCTATACCTTAGGAGAAAACACAGAGGTTCAGAAAAGATGAGCTTTTATAGGGTCACACAGATCAGTAAGATATCTGAACCACCTTCAGACTTGAGGAATCTACAATCACTGTTTTTCTGTCACACCGGGTGTGACTTTGGTTCTAAGAAAACCATTATGAGCAGAAAGACTCATTGCCTCTCACTCCTGTGTCTGCCACTCCTGCCTGTTTGCTATGCCATACTGCTAGTTTGTGTAGGGAGTTTTCTGCAGAAATCCAGTCTGGACAGTTAGGGGCCTTGATGGCCTTACTTATATCCTGCTACTCTTGCCACCAAGCTATGGAGACTTAAATCAAATTCCCTGATCTAAGATTCAGGCACTTCTTTTGATTTTGAGAAATTTTTATTTCTGTCATGTGTATGTATATGAAAGTCTGTGTGTGTGTGTGTGTAAGAGTCTATAAGATTTGAAAAGAAACATAATTAAGATTGCCCACATAGGTTGTATAGAATTAATGGGACTTATAATTTAAGTTTATCAATATACTAGAAGCCCGGTGCACGAAATTCGTGCACGGTGGGGGGTTGTCCCTCAGCCCAGCCTGTACCCTCTCCAATCTGGGACATCCCTCTCACAATCCAGGACTGCTGGCTCCCAACTGCTTGCCTGCCTGCCTTCCTGATTGCCCCTAACCGCTTCTGCCTGCCAGCCTGATCACCCCCTAACCACTCCGCTGCCAGCCTGGTTGATGCTTAACTGCTCCCCTGCCAGCCTGTTTGCCCCCAACTTCCCTCCTCTGCCAGCCTGGTCACCCCTAACTGCCCTCTCCTGCAGGGTTGATCACCTCCAACTGCCCTCCCTTGCAAGCCTGGTCCCTCTCAACTGCCCTCCCTTGCAGGCCAGGTGCCTCCCAACTGCCCTCTCCTGCTGGCCATCTTGTAGTGGCCATCTTGTGTCCACATGGGGGCAGGATCTTTGACCACAGGGGGGCAGCTATATTGTGTGTTACAGTGATGACCAATCTGTACATTACTCTTTTATTAGATAGGATAGAGGCCTGGTGCACGGGTGGGGGCCAGCTGGTTTGCCCTGAAGGGTGTCCCGGATCAGGGTGGGGTTCCCTTGGGGCGTGGAGCGGCCTGAGTGAGGGGCCTGTGGTGGTTGGCAGGCCGGCCACGCCCCCTGGCAACCCAAGGGGAGGCCCTGGTATCTGGGATTTATTTTCCTTCTACAATTGAAACTTTGTAGCCTGGAGCGGAGCCAAGCCTGCTGCTCCCTCCTGGGCGGCAGCCATCTCTGTGGCAGTTAATTCACCTTCTACAATGGAAACTTTGTAGCCTTAAGCAGGTGAGCCCGGCCAGGGTGTGCGGAAAGCTTTGCTTCCCCTGTTCCCACCAGCAACCCTGGCCTGCTCTCTCAAGCTCCATTCTGCCACCATTTGTTTGACTTTGTTTACCTTCTATAATTGAAACTTTGTAGCTTGAGTGGAGGCTTAGGCCTGCAACGGCTATGGAAAGCTTGGCTTGCTCTGTTACCTGGGAAACCTTGCTCACTGTGGCTGTAGCCATCTCGGATTGGGGTTAATTTGCATACTCGCCCTGATTGGCTGGTGGGTGTGGCTTGGCTGGTGGGCGTGGCTTATGTAGCGGAGTGATGGTTAATTTGCATATTACCATTTTATTAGAGAGGATTAGATGGTATAAGCCAAAATCTTTCTTAGCTAAAGGAGGCTCAAGATAAGCAATCATGAGCTAAGATGTACAAGTAAAAGTATCCTATATAACAAAAGCCTAATATGCAATTGTCCCCTCGACTGTGAGTTTCACCAGGAGTGCGACTGCTCACTATAATGTGTGCTGAGCACCAGGGGGTGGCAGGGAATATGGCAGGCGTCAGTGACCCAGCACTGGCAGCGGGTGGCAGAGGAGGCGCTGCTGGCCCCAATGGGCCCTGATGAGAGCAGGACCATGGCCCTGATGAGAGCAGGACCATGGCAGGATGGACCAGGTAAGTGGGTGGCACCAGGGCAAGGCAAGTGTGAGAAGAAGAGGGCTCGATTGCCCGGCCAATCACCCTGCAGATGGCGACCAGTGGCAGTGCCAGCGGGGTGGAGGGAACGGGGCTGACGCCTGGCTCCCAGTCACTGAGGAAGCCCGGCGGGGCCCCATGACTTAGGAGGAGGCGGGTATACGGGAGCCCAGGGGCCCAGGTCCCAGAGGTCAGCTGGGACCTGCCCTTCCACACCAGATCCTTGCGCTTTGATCGCCAGCCAGGCCTAGGAACCAACCACACCTGTGCTTGGACTTCATGCACCAGGCCTCTAGTAATGAACATTTATGGTACAGAAAATTTCAAGAAGAAATTAAATACTCAAAAAAAAAAACAACCTAACTATAAATGTGGAAACTATAAGTTGAGATTTGCTTACTGCTGTACTTTATTTACTCTTTATTTGTCCCTTTTTAGGAACAGGCCTTGTTACTAAAGGAAGGATTCCAAAATGAGAGCAGACAACTTCAGAGAGAAATAGAGAATCTCAAGAATAACATGGCAGGAAGCAGAAAGAAATGTATCTTAATCTAAAGACCTAAAGGAAAGAGATTCCCTGGTCACTCTACCCAAGGCATAACTCAAGCAGTTTTATAATTTGGAAAAAGTGTCACAACTTGAAAAAAAGTGACCTTCTTTAAGCTGATAAAAGAAATCTACAAAAAACCCTTCACCTAACATACATACCTAATGATAAAAAACCGGAATGCTTTGCCCTTAACTCAGGAATAAAGCAAGGATGTGCAGTCTCTCCACTCATGATAAAGAGTATAATGAAAGGCTTCCTACAATATGGCAAAAAAAAGAAGAAAGAAGAAAGAAAGAAAGAAAGAAAGAAAGAAAGAAAGAAAGAAAGAAAGAAAGAAAGAAAGAAAGAAAGAAAGAAAGAAGAAAGAAAGAAGAAAGAAAGAAAGAAAGAAAGAAAGAAAGAAAGAAAGAAAGAAAGAAAGAAAGAAAGAAAGAAAGAAAGAGAGAAGGAGAGAAGGAGGGAGGGAAGGGAAGGGAAGGGAAGGGAAGGGAAGGGAAGGGAAGGGAAGGGAAGGGAAGGGAAGGGAAGGGAAGGGAAGGGAAGATCAGAAAGGATAAAATAAACCTGCCTTTATTCTCACACACTGATTATCCACACAGAA
The DNA here is from genome assembly GCF_951640355.1 of Cnephaeus nilssonii. Taxonomy (NCBI): domain Eukaryota; kingdom Metazoa; phylum Chordata; class Mammalia; order Chiroptera; family Vespertilionidae; genus Cnephaeus; species Cnephaeus nilssonii. Next base: position 37,674,068 of record NC_137078.1, read on the forward strand.
AAATCCCGGGAATCTACAACAAAATAGCAAAAAACAGCAACAGCAAAAACTCTTGGCACAAATACTTGGGTTTAACAAGGTTGTAAGATTCAAAGTCAATACACAAAAATCCACTTTCAACTGTATTTTTATATAAAAGCAATGGACTATTAGAAACTAAAAATTAAAAAACAATACCGCTTACAATAGCTGTTTTTTAATGGAATATTTAGGTTGAAATATAACTAAACATGCACACGATCATCTATGCTTGAATATTTATTCTAAGACCAAGAGATTATGGCATTGATCATGATGTATGAATTTCCTTATATTCCAACTCCCTTGTAGTTTTTATGTTCCTTTTACTCATTGTAGAGAAGGTTCAAGACCCTTATTTTTAGAGTTATTCCTGACAAAAGCATGTGCCTAGTATTTGTTAAGTTTTGCTGAGCACTAAAAATATGTCAAATGTGGGGGCAGGGGACTATGGGGGGGTGGTCAATGGGAAAAAAGGGGGATAGCTGTAATACTTTCAACAGTAAAGATAAATTAAATATATATTGTGTATTAGGCTTTTATCCAAACAGAAAGAGGAAAAAATATGGCTCAGAACTCATTGTCACATAATACACACACACACATACACACACACACACATACACACACACACACATCCTACCCTTCCCACTCACTGTGTGTTCTTTGACAGACAGGATTTCATAGAACACAAGACAGGAAAACTTACTCAGAGTGTTTTCCCCCAAAACTATGTTCAAAGCAGAGTCCCTGGGGAGTTAGATGAGGCTTCATGAAAAACAGACATTGCTTAGGCTACAGGGATCATTCATTCAAAAAACATTGGTTGACTATCACATTCTGCCAAGGAGTGGAAATATAGTTGTACTCCCTCTCTTAAAGAGCTCATAGTCTAGTGGTAAAGACAGAGATTAAATAATACAGAAAACTAAATACCCAAGAAATTTAAGGGGAGAGGATTTCTGATTTAGGAAAGAGTTGATCTAATCCCTCTACCCCAAGGTATCTCAGATGGCTCCTTAGTATGTCTTAACCATATTTCCATTATCAGTCATTTAGAGGGAAAAAGAAATCCAATTTGGGAGGGAGAGATAGAAGGAGGACAGCACCTATCACCTGGCCCCCCAAAAAAACCTATTTAATTAATAGTGTGCCATGCTCACAGTGTCTCTCATGGAGTTGATTAGTAAAGAAATGAAGAAAGCAATGGGTTCCATCTAGTGGCCAATCTTATTATTACTCTTCACAGTATTTTATCACTACCTTTTATCACCAGAGTTTATAGTTTGTCTCCCCCACTAGAATACAAGTGGGCAGGAACATTACCTATTTTGTTTATCACGAACTCAGCCATCTAGAAGGGCTCCTGACATGTAGCCCATGCACGAATTCATGCACCAGGCCTCTGATATAAGAGTCTGGGGCATACCACAGGACCCAGAGTCAAGTTACTACCCACCCATGTGCACCTTGAAATTACTCGAGACCCAGACCCGGCCGGCACCACCCCCATCAAGCCCCGCTGGGCGGGGGGGGCACAGCTGCAGGTCCCTTGTCAAGCCTTGCCAGGTATGGGGTATATCCTCAGGTCCCCTGTCAACCCCACTGGGCAGGGGTTGTGGTCTCAGGTCCCCCATCTAGTCCCGCCAGGCAGGGGGTGCAGCCTCAGGTCCCCGGCCCCAGTCCGGCACCACGCAGCCTCAGGTCCCTGCTGATTGCTCATTACTGCTCGTTACGGGAACTCCGCCTCCACTGTGGGTGCAGCCATCTTGTGTTAGGGGAACCCTGCCTCAGCTGTGGGCGCAGTCATCTTGTGTTGGCATGATGCAGTGAGATTCAATTTGCATATTAGCTCTTTATTATATAGGACTAGAGGTCCAGTGCACAAAATTTGTGCACGGGAAGAGGGTGTCCCTCAGCCCAGCCTGCACCCTCTCCAATCTGGGACCCCTCGAGGGATGTCCGACTACCCATATAAGCCCAATCCCACTGACTCGCAGTCAGACATCCTTCTCACAATCCAGGACTGCTGGCTCCCAACTGCTCACCTGCCTGCCTTCCTGATTGCCCCTAACCGCTTCTGCCTGCCAGCCTGATCACCCCCTAACCACTCCCCTGCCAGCCTGATTGATGCCTAACTGCTCCCCTGCCAGCCTGTTTGCCCCTAACTGCCCTCCCTTGCAGGCCTGGTCCCTCCCAACTGCCCTCCCCTGCTGGCCATCTTGTGGCAGCCATCTTGTGTCCACATGGGGGCAGGATCTTTGACCATATAGGGGCAGCCATCTTGTGTGTTGGAGTGATGGTCAATCTGCATATTACTCTTTTATTAGAAAAGATAGAGGCCTGGTGCATGGGTGGGGGCCAGCTGGTTTGCCCTGAAGGATGTTCCGGATCAGGATGGGGGTTACCTTGGGGCATGGGGCGGCCTGGGCGAGTGGCCTGTGGTGGTTTGCAGGCCGGCCACGGCGCCCGGAGACCCAAGTGGAGGCCCTGGTATCTGGGAATTATTTATCTTCTACGATTGAAACTTTGTAGCCTAGAGCGGAACCAAACCTTCTGCTCACTCAGTGGTGGCAGCCATTTCTGTTGGGATTTATGTATCTTCTATAATTGAAACTTTGTAGCCTGGAGTGGAGGCCTGGGCTGGCCAGGGTGTGCAGAAAGCATGGCTTCCTCCATTGCCAGGGGCAACCCTAGCCTCCTGCTCTTTCCAGCTCCATGGCTGCCGCCATTTCTGTTTGCATTTATGTATCTTCTATCATTGAAACTTTGTAGCCTTGAGTGGAGGCCTAGGCCAGCAAAGGCAGGTGGAAATCTTGGCTTCCTCCATTGCCAGGGAAACCCAAGCCTCCCTCCTGCTCTCTGTGGCCATAGCCATCTTGGTTGGGTTTATTTGCATATTTGCTCCTGATTGGCTGGTGGGCGTGGCTTGTGGGTGTGGCTTGTGGTGTAGCAGAGTGATGGTTAATTTGCATATTACTCTTTTATTAAATAGGATGCTTTATCTGGCTGGATTGAATGATCTTAGTGTGCATGGAAATTTCCTCCATTATCAATCTTTGAAACAGAATTTTTGGACTAGAACATACCATGTTCCCCTGGGCAGGATGGTTCCCAGGCTTCTTGTCCATAGGAGTTGAAGAATGAGTCCAGGGATGGAAGATGGTATAGCCAAGGTGGAAATTTATTGAAGAACAAGTACAGACTCCCACATGGGGAGGGGGAGAGAGTCTCACAGCACAGACTCCCACGTGGGGAGGGGGAAAGTGTCCCACTGAGTTCCTTTTCCCTGTGGCTTATAAAGGCTGCAGATCCTGGTGCCTTGATACCCCCTCTGATTTGTCACTCTTCCCTTGGACTGGTTATTATAGTAACTTCTGAGCTCAAAGGCCAAACCTCACATGGGACCTGTGAGGTTTTCCTCCCTTCCTTCTTTATTGTTTTCCTATTCCATTTGGGCTTTTTTTTTTTTTAATATATATTATATTGATTTTTTACAGAGAGGAAGGAAGAGGGATAGAGGGTTAGAAACATCGATTAGAGAGAAACATCGATCAGCTGCCTCCTGCACACCCCCTACTGGGTATGTACCCGCAACCAAGGTACATGCCCTTGACCGGAATTGAACCTGGGACCCTTGAGTCCGCAGGCCAAACCAGTTAGGGACCCTTTGGGCTTTCTTCTTCTCCTTCTGGATGAGGGGCTTCCTTCCCTTTATTTTGTAAATATAGACCTTTTGCTGTTCCCAGCTCCCTCATTCTATGGAAATGTACCTGTTGCAGCTTTTCAGCTCCCCTATTCTATGGAAATATCCCTTCTGCTATTTCACCCCCCAAAACTCCTGTTTCATCTTTATTTCTAAAAGTAGGAGATAAACAATTCTCATTCCCAGACCCTCCCATGGGGAAGCATGTTGAGAGAGGCCAGTAGCCAGAATGAATGGAATAGAGAAACAGAAAGCTATTTAAAAAGCAATGGCAGCCATCTAGAAAATCTAGATGCCAAGCAGTGGGCAGCCATTTAGTAAATCCCACCTTCCCTAAATCCGGGACATTTAAGAGTAAATGGTTTGCAATTCTTCTCCCCAACCGGATGGTAAATAGCTTAAATCATCCTATTCAGGAAAGCAGACAGCAGAAATCCAGTAGTGGCATTTGCCAACCATACCCAAGGACAGATGTAGGTAAGAGAATAAACCTTATGTTGGTACATCAGCATGAAGCTGGTGAATATTCTATTGAGATCCTCCCTGGGTGCAAGGTTGGGAACCCCAGCCTCCAGGAATTTAGTCTCTGCAACTCAGTGTTGGAGGGGATGAGAAATACTGGTGGCCTGCCTCTCCCAGGGACATACCTTACCCTGCTTGAAAGAGGGACCAGGTAGCCACATCTTGTGGACCACACCCACCAGGAACCAGCAATAGAGCTTTTGTCAAACTGAACTGTAAGATTAGAGTCACTCAATGAATTAGGCTGATACAAGCAAGCAGGAAGGGAGTTTATTCTAGGGAATGGGGGATGGAGCCACAGTTGGAGAAGGTTAGCACTCAGTCTCCACTGTCCTTGGAGTTGAATTTTATGTGCAAAACCACAAGGGGCGGAGGCTGGCGGGTATGAGTTCTAATCTGATTAGATGGAGTCTGTTGTCCTTCAACATGATTAGTGCAGGCCCTTGAGGCTGAGGGCTGTGAGCTGCCTTCGTTATCCTTGGCCTGCTGTCTCACCCTCGGTGCTACTGCCTCCTGTTGAGCCACATAGGATGACCGCAGGTTGTTCCATGAAATGAGGCTGGGGCCACTTTCTCTTTCGGGACTTTCTAGTCCACCTGAGCCAAATGTCCTCTGCTGGCCTGTCCTGAACTAAAAGATCAGTCGGGAGCCAAAAACCAGGTATAACAGGCTTTATTAGGAGAAAAACCTGCCGGGCTGTCTCACAAGGGGAGAGCAGCAACCCGTACAGAGGTAAGCACACCTTTTGAGGGGAGGAATGGGAAGGAATGGGGGCTTATGGTACTTGGCGCACGCTGTTTGGTGGCTTAATGTATGGTCCATATAAGGTACATCGTTAGGCACTCAGGTACTTAGGAACAAGGGCTTAGGGCAGTGTTGTGGAGCGAACGCGAGTAAAGACCACTGGAGTCCAAACCAAATTAAAATTTAGGGAACCTTTATTGCCGGCCGGCGGCTGATCTGCCTTCCAGATAGGTAGGTCAGAGAGCAGCAGCGACCCTTTGTGTAGGACCACTTTTAAGCACATTAACCACATCCTGTTTTTGCAGAACAAGTAATCCTAAGACAAAACAGTTTTTCCCAAGTAACATCAAGATTATGCCAATGACGACCATGTTACTCACAGGGTCATCCTGTTCTTCAGAAAGCTGACAGTGTTCTATCTAGCAAGGCTATTTTGTGAGGTGCAGGGGGAAGGGGCCATGAAGCCATATCTCAAGGCCTGGCCTGGTGTCAACACTGGCAACTCTATCTGGGGTATAGTCCACGGCCTCTCCGGAGTGCTCAAAAATTCCCACTCTCCAACAGGCAGTGGTCGGCAAACTGCAGCTCGCAAGCCATATGCAGCTCACGAGCTGCAGTTTGCTGTTCTGTTGACTAATGAGTTTGCCAACCACTGGCTTAGGGTATTTGGCAGGTGCTGATTGGTGGCTTAATGTATAGCCCATGTAAGCTTCATGGTTAGGCACTCAGGTATTTCCGGGCTGCAGGTTACATCATACTCTGCCCACCAGTTGGGGGAAGGGATGATCTATCATTCCAGGCTTTTGGTAATAGTAAAAAAAAAAAAAAAAAAAAAAATGAGAGTCCGGGCAAGGTCAGGGGTGAAGGTTCATCTTCCGTAGCTGCTTCTTGCTGAGAGGGAGCATCATCAGGGGAATCTACCTGGGGTCTGAAAGATTCTGGTGACATAGGTGTCTCTAGGTTCTGAATTCAAGGCCAGATAGATCTTTCCCACCTTCTGGTTGGTGAACATCTGCATTCTGTTCTGCAAAAAAAACTAGTGAAACAGCCCATGAGACAGGGGCCAAAGAGCAAAATTAAAAGAATAAATACCAGTGGGCCTTATAATGGGAGGAGCCATGGGTAAGTAAACGAAAAATGGCATACCCCCCCTTCTAGCTGGTTACATTGTCTTTGGTCAATCCTGTCCTGGAGGGATTTAATGTGATCTTTGACAATTCCTGATTCATTTACAAAGTAGCAGCATTCTTCCCCAAGAAAGACACAGGTACCCCCTTTTTCTGCTGTCAAGAGATCTAAAGTGCAGCGGTTCTGTAGGGCTACCGCTGCTTAGGAGTCTACCTGCCTTTGAAGGGATTCAAGGGAATTGCTAATGATGGAGATATCTTCTGAATCTCCAGACAATTTGTGGTAGAAATGAACAGAGGAGGAAATGCCTCCTATTCCTGTCCCTACTGCAGTGAGGACTCCCATACCCACTAAGAGGGGAACAAAGGACGTCCTTTTGTGGAGAGGCCTGAGAAGACCCAGAGAGGATTCGAGTTCTCCCTCTGTTCTGATAGAAAGATTGGGGGTTAGGAAGACATAAAGACAGGGCGAGTGTAATAGGTCCTGAGGGACACAGGTGTAGGCCATAGTCCCACAGAGGAGAAAAATACCAGGTGGAGGGCAGGCTAAGAGAGGGGATAAATTTATAGATTGTGCACAGTAGTAAGGTGTAGGGGTAGTTGAGGTAGTGGTTTGAGGGGTATTTGTTAAACAGGTAGTGTTTTCCATATTAAAGAGAGAGATGTTGTATAGGGTGCGTTGAGGTTTGGTATATGTAAGAGTTAAGTTAGTGATCCAATACGTTGGGATTGGAGTAGCTATGATGAGAGTTCGAGCCAGTGACAGACAAATCCAGCAGGGTGTAGAGAAGGAGGGATTGGTGTTAGAGCGTAGATGGAAGGTTGTGTTGATGAGGGTGGGTAAAGGAGTAGGCCCAGAATTCGTGGGGCGAGAGAGAATGTCCTTTAGTGGGGGAGGGATAGGTCGAGGATTAATATAGGTTTTGATGAGGACAATTATAACCCTGGGATCCTTGCCTCCTCCGTCTATTCTAATTCCTGCTGGCTGAGCCTGGTTCCAGAGTGAGTCTTCTGGGTTTGATATGGTAAAGCTAACGGGATTACACGTAAGGGGGCCACAGTCCAAGGGGGGGGGGGGGTCTGAGGTTTACTAGCAGACTACGTAATGCACCTGCCAATATGGACAGTAGAATTCCCCTACATCATCACAGTCCCCCTTCTGGCGGTATTTCATACATAGATATTTGTGGTCGGTTGCATAGGCCCGATACCACCCACTGCAGCTAGACCACCCAGGGGCCATGGCCGCACAGGCATTGAAATAGAGAGTGACACTAGAGGATTTCCCATCCCAGACAGTAGAATTGATGACTCCCTCATCATCCCAAGTCTGTTTCACCTGAAAAGACCAAAAGCCTTCATCGGTGCATTCATTGTTAGCTGCCTGTAGTAGGGTTATGGTGAGGAGACAAGACATATAAAAAGGAATTAGAAAACCTGAGCTTCTTCCAGAGTAAAATATTGGAGGGTCCCTTGCCAGGTAAGATCTACTATGCATGAGTGTAAATCTTCTGGGGAAGCAGATCGCGGTGGCCACCAGGACCAGTCCTCCAGGATGCACTGCAGGAAATAGTAGAATTTAGCCTGTGAGGAATGATGGGTCATCAGGTCCTGGATGGTGCCGCTGAGTCTTCTTCGGGGATGGTTGGAAGGCATTTGGTGAGCCTGAGAGAGGTAGATCCTGTGGGGGTAGAAGTGTAGGAAGGTAGTTTTTTGTGTAGAGGTTTGTATGGCTTAATGTGTGAGAGGTGATACCAGTGGTGCATTCCTCGTACCTTTGCTGTCGTAGGGGTAGATAGTATGACTGGGAAAGGCCCCTCCCATGTGGTGTTAAGGATGCCTTTCCTTTTTTCTTGACATGGACCAAGTCCCCAAGGAGGACTGAGAGATGAGTAGAAGTTGTAGGAAAGGGACGGGGGAGAAGATTATCAGCGTGTTGTTGTAAGAGTGCCCTCATCTGGGCAAAAGCAGGGAAGTAGTCTCTCAGGGAAGGGAAAAAAAGGCCGCTCATACAGGATCTCGAAGGGGCTTAGAAGTAGTGGTTGTTGTGGCATGGCCCTCAGTCTCATTAGTGCCAGGGGGAGAAGTTCAGTCCAAGGCATATGGAGCTCTAAGGATAGCTTGGTTAGATGTGTTTTTAAGAGATGATTGGCCTTTTCTACTTTACCTGAAGACTGAGGGTGGTAGGGGATGTGGAGGTTCCATTTGATGTTTAATGTTTGAGAGACCAGCTGCGTTATCTGAGAGATGAAAGTGGGGCCATTATCAGATTGAGGAGACATTGGAAAGCCAAAGTGGGGGATGATGTCATGGGTGAGAGAAAGACGAGAGTACAGGTTCCTGTCCAGCTGATGTATAAAACACCCACAGAGGAAGAAAAATCCCTGATCATGGAGACAAGCTGGAAGGTGTAAGGAGAAGAGGTAGACTAAAAGGTATGAGATTCCCTTTCCCAGGTCCACGCTCCAAGCTGAGAGGGAGGTCACCATGGCGCTACCAATAAGGGGTGACAGATGAGTGGTTGAGATTGTATTGCAGTGAAAGTGGGAGGGAATGTTAGAATGGGCTGTTATCCAAGGGAAAAGAGCAGTGGAAGGAAAGGAACAGTGGAAGCCAGGGACTTGGATGGTTGGATAAGAAGTCAGACACTGCACTTAGAAAATATACATTCAACAAAGTACAAGAGACCTTCTGTAATAAAATCTAAGAGCAGGCGAATTAAAACATGTCTAGCAATCAATGTTTCAGTATTGTATGCTATTTTTAAATATTTAGATGTTTATCATTTAACCCAGCAATGCTCCAAAGTCTTCAAGTTAATAAAGACTTTGGAAAGTTATGTTTAGGTGTATGAGGCTGGAGAGGGGGAGCCGGCTCGCAGCCTGTTCCCAGGCCTGTAGCCACTTGGATTCAAAACTGCTGCATTTTCCCCCAGAGATAACATGCTAAGGTTTGGGAGATAATGAGCTCAGTTTCTGATAATAGCCGGTCTGTTAAGTAAGCCTGTGCAGTCAAGAAAGTTGTTCTTTGGGAAGGGTGGAGTCGGGAGGAGGGCATGGTGAGAAGACACTGAGGTCAGAGCATTAAAGGGGTGAGAATGTTGGCCTTGGAATCTAAAGGCACAGTGAGGGGGTCCCTTCGCCATGTCATGTCATAGAGGAGCTTTTCAAGGAGACTAAAGTTGTGAACCTGGAGGCAAGAGTACCCAGTGAGCCTGAGAAAGTAGAAAATTTCTTGTTCAGAGGCGGGGACAGTCATAGAGTAGATAAGAAGATAAGGCATTTACAGTCCAAGGAATGGCTCGGCCTTGTGGGGTGAGAGAGTGAAAATGAGGTAGGTGACTGTGGTTTGGGACAACTAGGCTTTATGAGAGGATACATGATAGCCCTGGCTGGGCACCAAGGTAGAATGAGAAAAAAGTGAATGGGGGAATTTAGTAAGGTGCAGTATAGAGGTGAGGTGGCTGATGGCTGTGAGACTAATCCATCAACCCCCATAATAGAGACTGAGAAGTGGACAGGGTCCCAGCGAATTCAGAGAGGGCAGAATAAGTGGCCCTAGTGTTCAATCTAAAAGGAGCCCGTTATCTGAGGCTCTGCCCTGGTGATGTAAGTCTGTGGGGCCCTGTCAGGGTCTGGGCTGCTTCTTTGGTGGCCAGTCCCATGAGGTCTGGAAGCTCCAAACCGGATCCAGAGGGCGGCCATGCTGGACTGGCTGAGGCCTGAACTGGAGGGGCCAGACTACAGTCTGATTTCCAGTGGCCTTCCCTTCCACACCTTGGGCAGGGCCCAGGCGGGGGTCTCAAGTTTGAGCAGGACTTGGCTGCATTTGAACCATTGGCCTGGAGGAGGCTTAGTCCCTGACTTACCTTTTGTTGGAGGACTGGCACTTCGTTTGGGGTTCATGAGAGTGGTGGTTAGGAGCTGGAAGGCCTCCTTCTGGGCCCCAGCCTTGGCCTGATCTCACTTTTGATTTTGGATTTGGGTCTCCTCATCTCTATTATTAAGAACCTTCAAGTTCAGGTTAACGAGGTTTTTTTGAGGGTTTTGTGGAGCTGTGTCTATTTTTTGAAGCTTATGGTGTGTGTCAGGGGCTGATTGGAGATATAAAATGGGTGTTTAGAATAAGGGCTCCCTCTGGGGAGATGGGGTCTAAGGTGGTAAATTTCTACAGAGGAGGACAGGGGGACATAGATGTCATGCCAAGTCAGGACATAGTACTGGGTCAGGCTCCTTAGTAAAGGTGGTTGGGTCAGTGGAAAAAGACCTGAGATGCCTCTCAGTCTGTGTGAGGCTGGACATAGAGAATGGGATGTGGACTCAGACTCTGCCCTCAGTTCCTGCTGCCTACCTCAGGGGTAGAATGGGCACAGGAATAGAAGAGGCTGTTGAGGAAGGTGGTCTTTGGGTGGCCTGAGAATGAGTGTTAGATGGGAAAGGCGGTTTTGGAGCTCACGTTCTCAGGATTTGGGCTCTCGGGGACTGGGGAGAAGGCGGTTGCTGGTTAAGAGGGTCTGAAGAGAAAGAGCCGAGGCATTTTTCAATTTGAGAAAGATCAGAGAGTGAGAAGGGAATGGCTACCCAGATGATACCCTCTGCCCTGCAACTTCGCGCAAAGGGAACTGGCCAGCCACCTGTGGATTTGGTTGCTGGCGGTCACGGGGGCGAGAATCAGCAGAGAGCACACAGGGGAAGGCGGGTGGTTAGAATTCCCAGAGGGAGCAGATTCTGAGGCAGGGTTGTAAGGGGGTGGCGGGAGTGGGAGAGGTGGAGATGAATGATCAGGCAGGGTTGTAAGGGGGCTGGGGGAGTGGGAGAGGTGGAGATGAATGATCATCTGGAGCAAAAGAGCTGTCAGAAGACAGAGAAAGGGGCTGAGGACCAGTTTGAGAGGGCAGAGAGGACTTGGAGAAGAGGATCTGATGAATGGAACATGAGGAGTAAAGCGAGGGGAGAGAGCGGAGGAAAAAGCTTGTACCTAAGGGATCTCTGAGGCCTTTCCTGTCCGGTGGCAGAAATTATCTAGGTCCCTGAGAATGTTGAAATCAAAAGTGCCGTTCTCAGGCCACTGAGAGCCATAATCGAGTTTATATTGTGGCCAGGTAGTGTTAGAGAAAAAAATGAGCTTCTTTGGTTTGATGTAGCCAGAAAGACCAAGGGTCGAGAGATTGGCGAGGAGACACCCTAAGGGTGTGTTCCAAGGGAGTTTGGATTGAGAGGTCCCCATGACTGGATGGAAGGGCTATCGGAAGTTGGGGAAGGAACAAGGAGCATCCTCCTGTTCCCTCACCCAACCTCTAGAGAAAGAGAGAGCCAAGAAAAGGTTCTGAGATCGTCACCCCGAGACACTTTTCCCGTGGAGTAGAAGAGTATTCCTGGCAAGGCACCTGGGCTTTCATAGTATGAGTAGCCGAGTAGACAGGAAACTCTGAGACCCTACTGGCCCTCTAGGTTACAGGGAGCAAGAAAGGGGCGGGGGGGAGTTGGGTCCGAAGGCCTACTGCAGGGTGGGAGGTGAAGTGATCCCAGGGGTCCTAGTTCGGCAGGGTTTGAGAGGGGACCAGAACAGGCCAATCAACCCAGAACCGCACCACTGAGCAAAGCCAGGGAGTTAACCCGGGGCCAAGCTTCCACTGTCGACTGCTTCCCTAAAATGCTCGGGATATGGTCCGGGAATCGTCTGCGTTCCCATTTGCCACTCCCGGGTTTCGGAACCAGAAGGAAAGATCAGTCGGGAGCCGAAAATCAGGTATTACAGGCTAAATCAGGTATTACAGGCTTTATTTGGAGAAAAAACTGCCGGGACGTCTCGCAAGGGGAGAATAGCAACCCATACAGAGGTGAGCACTCCTTTTGAGGGGAGGAATGGGAAGGATAGGGGCTTAGGGTACTCGGGCATGCTGATTGGTGGCTTAATGTATGGTCCATATAAGGTACATGGTTAGGCACTCAGGTATTTCCGGGCTGCAGGTTATGTCATACTCCGTCCACCAGTTGGGGGAAGGGAGGATCTGTCATGAACTGGGATTGCATAGCTTTCAGAAATTTCTTTTATGCTTCTTGAGTCACTGCCTTTTACTCAATGCTTTCAGTTTCACATTATTCTAAAGCTTTCATTTCTAATTAAGTACTTTAGAAAGTCAGCATATCCACGTCACATCAGAATTTAAATAAAAGCCCAACCCTCCAGTGAAAGGCAGAGAAGTAACAAACCACTCCAACCTACACTGAGGAGAAAAAACAGGTAAGAATTTTATTTTCTCATCAAAGCAGCTTTCTCTCCACCTCTAAAGGACCTGTACTCTGAGAAATGGAGTCCAGGATAAGGTTGGGGCAGGATGGGAAGGGATTTATAAGGGTCAGTTCATTTTGCAGAGAACGATGAGCATGAAGATAGGTTGCAGCAGAGCCCTTGTGGGACAGGCGGTGAGGTGTAATCCCAGCGATATCAGGTGGCAGCAATCCCTGTGTCACTACTGTGCCTGGAGGAATTAGGCAGCAGCAGACATGGGGCTAAGCTCAGAGTTTGAAATGCATTAGGATTGTCTTTCTTTTGGCCAACATTGTGTTGGCTGCAGACACAGTTAAATTACCATTGTCTTTGATGGAATTTGCTCAGTCTGCTCTGACTGCAGCTGATACACTGAAACAGCTACATATGTGTTATTCTCATGAGAAAGAAGCATAGAAAATGAGATGCAGCATAAACAGCCACCTGACACTGTTAAAAAAGAAGAAAGAAAAACCTGAAACTCAGATTGAAAGATGAAGATTCACAAAAACACCATAAATTTTAGTCATATAGATGAGCTTTTCTTCAAAGTGGATTACTCATTGAAAAGTAACTCAGGTTCTGGATGCCAGATGTGAGGGAGGATGGGGGCTGGGTGAAAATGGGGAAGGGATTAAGAAATACAAATTGGCAGTTACAAAACAGTCACAGGGATGTAAAGCAGAGCCTAGGGAATACAGTCAATAATCTATGTAACAAAAGCTAAGCAACCAAAGGCTGTCTCCCGGCATAGACACAGCTGATCCTCACAGCCAATTGGACTGGAGGTCAAATCCTCCCGGTGTACCAACAGCAATCAAGGCTTAACAACACCAAGACTTTGCACTCAGCCCACAAAGGGGGGTATCAAGAGCGAACACCTAGGGAGATTGGGGAAGCTGAGCTATAGGGAGGCAGCCAAAAGGTGAAGACACCGAAGCAGGTCACGAATAGAAGGGATGAAGGAAAGTAGACTAATGGACGACACAGTGTTCAGAACCACATTTATAAGGTTACTTAAGAATCTTCTGGAGGACCAAGATGGCGGCATAGGGAAGACACCTGATTGTTGCCTACCACAACAATTTTGAAACTACAGCTGGAAAACAGCAGACACCATCCAGAACAATGGCCGGAGGAATTTCTGAGAAGGAATTGACCGATGGGAGTTGGGATCGGGAAGACGAGGCCCCGCTGGGTCCCGGATCCAGGTGCGCTCGCCCGGCGACTGGTCACCGCTGCAGACCCGAGTGCCGCTGCAGCGACCTCAGACCAGCCCGCCACCGCGCACCAGACGCACCGGAGCTTCACCGAGCCCGCCACCCAGCAAGTTCCGCGGCAGCCGCCCCGGAGCTTTGAGAAAATGGCCGAAGGAATTGCTGAGAGAGAATTGACCGACAGGAATTGGGATCAAGAAGACGAAGCCCCGCTGGGTCCCGGGTCCGGGTGAGGCCGCGCCCCTGGCTCCGGGCGAGGCCACGCGCCCCTGGGTCCGGGTGTAGCTGGATCCCGGGTCCGGGTGAGGCCGTGTGCCCCTGGATCCGGGTGAGGCTGGGTCCCGGGTCCGGGTGAGGCCGCGCCCCTGGGTCCGGGAGAGGCCACGCGCCCCTGGGTCCAGGTGTAGCTGGATCCCAGGTCCAGGTGAGGCCACGCGCCCCTGGGTCCTAGTGTAGCTGGATCCCGGGTCCGGGTGAAGCTATGTGCCCCTGGATCCGGGTGAGGCTGGGTCTCAGGTCTGGGTGAGGCCGCGCGCCCCCGGGTCCGGGCGAGGCCATGCGCCCTTGGGTCCGGGAGAGGCCACGCGCCCCGGGGTCCGGGTGAGGCCATGCGCCCCTGGATCCGGGTGAGGCTGGGTCCTGGGTCCGGGTGAGGCCACGCGCCCCTGGGTCCCGGTGTAGCTGGATCCCGGATCCGCGTGAGGCCGTGCGCCCCTGGATCTGGCTGAGGCTGGGTCCCAGGTCCGGGTGAGGCCGCGCACCCCCGGGTCTGGGCGAGGCTGCGTGCCCCTGGGTCTGGGTGAAGCTGGATCCCGGGTCCGGGTGAGGCCGTGCGCCCCTGGATCCGGGTGAGGCTGGGTCCCGAGTCCGGGCGAGGCCGCGCGCCCCTGGGTCCGGGTGAGGCCACGCACCCCTGGGTCCGGGTGTAGCTGGATCCCGGGTCCGGGTGAGGCCGTGTGCCCCTGGATCCGGGTGAGACTGGGTCCCGGGTCCGGGTGAGGCCGCGCGCCCCCGGGTCCGGGCGAGGCCGTGGGCCCCTGGGTCCAGGTGAACTGGATCCCGGGTCCGGGTGAGGCCGTGTGCCCCTGGGTCCGGGAGAGGCCACGCGCCCCGGGGTCCAGGTGAGGCCACACGCCCCTGGGTCCGGGTGAAGCTGGATCCCGGGTCCGGGTGAGGCCGTGCGCCCCTGGGTCCAGGAGAGGCCACGCGCCCCGGGGTCCAGGTGAGGCCACACGCCCCTGGGTCCGGGTGAAGCTGGATCCCGGGTCTGGGTGAGGCCGTGCGCCCCTGGATCCGGGTGAGGCTGGGTCCCGGGTCCGGGTGAGGCCGCGCCCCTGGGTCCGGGAGATGCCACGCGCCCCTGGGTCCAGGTGAGGCCACGCGCCCCTGGGTCTGGGTGTAGCTGAATCCCAGGTCCGGGTGAAGCTGCGCGCCCCTGGGTCCGGGTGAAGCTGGATCCCGGGTCCAAGTGAGGCCAAGCGCCCCTGGATCCGGGTGAGGCTGGGTCCCGGGTCCGGGTGAAACTGGATCCCGGGTCCGGGTGAGACCACGCCCCTGGATCCGGGAGAGGCCATGCATCCCTAGGTCTGGGTGAGGCTGGATCCCGGGACCAGGTGAGGCCGCGCACACCTGGGTCCGGGTGAGGCCACGCGCTCCGGGGCCTGGGTGATGCTGGGTCCCAGGTCCGGGTGAGGCTGCGCGCTCCTGAGTCCGAGTGAAGCCGCGCCCCTGGGTCCGGGCGAGACCAAACCAGAGGGAGTCGGACCTGCATTGTCACCATTTGTCCACCATCCAGAGCTGAAAAGTCAGTGCCGACATGTACACATAAGGAACTGGTGGACATTGAAATTGGGTCTCAAAAGAACTGCTGGTCCAGAAAGAAACCTACTACAGACTGATTCATTTGCCTGTCAGCATAACTATTATTGCTCGTCTCACATTCGGTTCTTATAAGTATATTTTCTAGTAACACATGATCTCACTCATCTAGGGGAAATGATGAACAACATAGACTGATGAACAAGAACAGACCCAGAAACAAGGAGGCATCGATCGGACTGTCGGGCCTCAGAGGGAGGGTAGGCAAGGGTGGGGGTAGGGGGGAGAGATCAACCAAGGGACTTGTGTGCATGCATACAAGCCTAACCGGTGGTTGGGGACAGCAGGGGGGTGGGGGCATCCATGGGGAGTGGTGGGAGTGGGAATGGGGGGATGAGGACAAATATGTGACACCTTAATCAATAAAAAAATTTTAAAAAAAAGATGTAACACTATGGGCCCTGGCTGGGTAGCTCAGTTGGTTAGAGCATTGTCCCTATACACCAAGGTTGTGGGTTCCATTCCTGGTCAGGACACATACAAGAATCAACCCATGAATGCATAAATAAGTGGAATAACAAATCAATGTTTCTCTCTCTCTCTCCTTTACTCTCTCTAAAACTAAAAAGAAATTTTTTTATATGTACCATTATGTTATATATGTATTTTATACAAATCACTTGCAATTAAAGTATAATGTACTATGAAAAAAAAAAAAAAGCTAAGCAACCATTATGGCAGAATGACCAGAAAGACTGGTCACTATGCTGCGCACTGCCCACCAGGAGGCAGAGGCTCAACACAGGAGCTGCCCCTGGCGGTCAGTGTGCTCCCACAGCCAACCTCGCCCAGCTGAACAATCTCCTGCGGCCCCTCCCCCAGCCAGCTGGCCAACCTCTGCAGCCCATCCCCCTCACCCAGCCAACCTCCCGAGCTCCTCCCCCTAGCCAGCCAATCTCCCACAGCCCCTTCCCCTGGCCTGCCAGCCATGATCAGCGGCGATTGGGACATGGCAAGACCCCCGATGAGCCCTGATCCCCGGCCAGGCAAAGGGACCCCACCTGTGCCCAAATTCATGCACTGGGCCTCTAGTACTGTAATAATTATGTATGCTGACATGTAGGTACTAGACCCATAGAAGGGATCCTTTTAATGTATACAAATGTCTAACCACTATGTAGTACACAGAAACTCATATAATATTGATTGTCAACTGTAATTGAAAAATAACAATTTTTTAATAAAATAAAATAAACAATAGCCCCGGTTCACTAGATCCAATTTCTTCGGACCAATTTCTTTCTTACCCCTTGCAAGTAAAATTTGGCCCGACTACTTTACTAAAAAGTTTTCTCCAAAAAGAACCTGCATTACTAAGGCCAACATTTTGTTTACCTGACCACTCTGTGTTCTCGAGCAGGTTTGTTCTTGCTTTCTGGAAACTGCCTCCGAATTCCTTGGCTTGGAATGAACTTTACTCATCATCTGCTTCTCTGACAATCCTCTCTCCCTCTCCTTTCAGCTCTTCCTCTCCAGTTTTCTCCCCTCCTGTCTTCTTCCTGCTTCTCCTTCTCCTCTACCAAATGGAAAAACAGAACAAAACAGAAAACCTACAAGTGTATGACCGGAAATATATTTTCATTAAACAATTTAGGCTCTCCTGATCTGCCTCCTGACCTTTTAATCCATATTTTATAGTCTTTTGTTCCCTTACACCACATCCATGTATACACAAACATGGTTTTTGGCAACATTCAGTATGTGCAGTTATGCAGTGTTACACCCATTTAGTTGAGGCTAATTTTTTTTGTGAAGCTAATGAAGTTGAAGTATAGGGACCCTTGCTTGCACAAGCCATATCAAGGCTTTGGGCAGGTCCTAGTCATGTTTTTCATACAGTCATACATTTTTATAAAATTTGTAAATGTAAGTTATATTGGTTCCACTTCCAGAATAGCAGTATAACCAGTTCTGTGAACCCTCACTTCTGCAAAAATAAGCACAACTAGTAGAAAAAACGCATATTTCAAACCTGTGAAAAATGCCCGGCCTGTTTTTGAACAGTAGTTAAGAGTGTCAACCCTTGGATGAAGGGCGGATTGAATGTTTGTGGTGGGGGCATGTGCAGGAGGCAACCAATCCAAGTGTCTGTTTCACATCGATGTTTCTCTCTCTGTCTCTCCCCACTCCCTTCCACCCTCCCTAAAAATCAATGGAAAAATATCCTTCAGTGAGAATTACCAACAAAAAAATTCTGTGAAAATTGTCCAAAGCTATTAATACATTAAATGATGACACATTTATTCCCAAAAGTCTTTATTCGTAGCAGAATTAATTAACAAATAAATACCGTATTTTCCGGCGTAGAAGACGACCTTTTAACCCAGGAAAATCTTCTCAAAGGTCGGGGGTCTTATACGCTGGAAAATACGGTATTTACAATTTAGAATTAAAGTGAGTTATTGACAAATGATGGGTGGGTTACCGTATTTTCTGGCATATAAGACCCCCGACTTTTGAGAAGATTTTCCTGGATTAAAGGTCATCTTATACACCGGAAAATACGGTATTAAATTTCTTACATATGGCCAGGATGTAAAATACTCTCTAAACAACATTCTATTTTATATTTAATGTCAAGCAAATAAATTTTTTAGTATATTTTTATTGATTTTAGAGAGAAGAAGTAAGAAGGAGAGATGGAAACATCAATTATGAGAGAGAAACTTTGATTGGCTGCCTCCTATGCATCCATCCCCTACTGGGGATCAAGCCTGCAACCCAGGCACGTACCCTGACCAGGAATTGAACCCACACCTCCTCGTTCATGGGCCCACACTCAACCACTAAGCCACACCAGCCGGGCTCTACTATGAAAATTTTAATGAGAATATATAAAGAAAGTTTTCTATGGTAAATTAAAGATTAAGTGGTTAAATTTTGATGTCCTTGTCATACCAATATTATTTTAATGGACTACTTCAATTGCACTTCTGTAACTTTCTGGTGAAAGTTCTTGATCTATTAAGATTGGAAGTTCTAATCCATCCCATCTCCTCATTTGCAGATAAGGTGACACCCTGGACATGGCCTCAGACATCCAGATGCCAGGCCCAGTGTGCCTCATTGAGAACACTAACACACAACTAGTGGTTAACCCAGAAGCTTTGAAGATCCTGTCTGCCATCACACAGCCTGTTGTGGTGGTGGCCATTGTGGGTCTCTACCGCACAGGCAAATCCTACCTGATGAACAAGCTGGCTGGGCAGAAAAACGGTGAGGGGCACCAGCTAAGCTCTGCCAGATCCCTTCTATCTACCCTCACTCCCAGCTTTGAGTATGGTGTTACTAGAAGAGCAAGGTAGAGATGGGGAGGAATATTGAAAGAAAGCTTTTAATCTACTGTTACATTCTTATCGTACTGAAAGAGTCAACTCACTGTCTCTTCCCACTTTCCTTAATTTCCCTTTTAAAAGCATAATTTGTATTATTTTCCTAGAATTCTATGTTTAATTTTTTAAAGAATCACCGTACCATTTCCCACAGCAAATCTACCATTTTACATTTCTCCCAGAAATGCACAGGATTCTAATTTCTCCCCATCCTTGCCAATACCTCTGATTTTGCTGTGTGTGTGGTGATTTTGTTGTTGTTTGTTTGTTTTTATGGACTTCAGACAGGGAGAAAGAGAGATAGAAACATTAATAATGACAGAGAATTATTGATTGTCTGCCTCCTGCACGCCCCACACTGGGGATCAAGCTTGCAACCCAAGCTGGGAATCGAACCATGACTTCTTGGTTCATACATCCACATTCAACCACGAGCCATGCTGGCCAGGCTGCTATTTTGGTTTTTTTTATAGTGATCATCCTAATGGGTGTGAAATAGTATCTCATTGTGGTTTTGATTTGTATTCCCTGATAGCTAGTGCTGTTAATTATCTTATTATGTGTTTATCTGTTGTTTGTATATTTTCTTTAAGGAAATATTTATTCAAGTCCTTGACTCACTTTTTTAATTGGCTTGTTTGATTTCTGGGGTTGCATTGCAGGACTTCTTTATATATTCTGGATATCAATCCCTTAACTAAGAAATACTTTCTCCCATTTCATAGGATAGCTATGAAACTCTGTTGATAGTATCCTTTGACCCACAAAAGTTTTAATTTTGAATCCAACATCTATTTTTCTTTCATTGTTTATGCTTTTGGTGTCATATCCAAGAAATCATTCTAAATTCAATATTATGATGTTTTCCCGCTATGTTTTCTTCTATGAAGTTTATAGTTTTATTACATGTAGGTCTTTGAACTATTGAGGTTAATTTTGCAGAAGGAAAGCTTTCTATCTTGTACCATTGAGTGTGATGCTGGCTGGAGGATATTCATATATGGCTTTTATTATGTTGAGTTAGTTTTCTTCTAGTTCTAATTTGTTAATATTTTTATAATTAAAACGTGTTGAATGTTTTCATGTATTGGATAATAGAATTTCCCTGTTTATCTGTAAAATCAATACTGATTGTAGTTGTGTTTTTTTAATGTATTTTTATTGATTTCAGAGAGTAAGGGAGAGGGAGAGAGAGTTAGAAACATCAGTGATGAGAGAGAATCATTGATCAGCTGCTTTCTGCACACCCCAACTGGGGATGGAGCCCATAACCAGGGCATGGGCCCTGACCTCCTGTTTCTTAGGTCGACCGTCTACTTCTGAGCCACGCCGCCCAGGCTACTGGTTGTAGTCTCTCCTTACCTTGATTATGTTCACGTTTATCTCCACTTTAAGACACATTTGCTACGATAATTCAACTCCCTCCCTCTCCTCTCTCCCTGAAGGCTTCTCTATGAGCTCCAAGGTTCAGTCTCACACCAAAGGCATCTGGATGTGGTGTGTGCATCACCCTGAGAAACCAAACTACACCCTAGTTCTGCTTGACACTAAGGGGCTGGGAGATGAAGAGAAAGTAAGTATCAAAGATTCAATTTGGAGACAATCCTCTTATTTCTGGGTATTGTTTACACTATTTAATATTTTTCTTTTTTTAAGAATTTTATTATTATTATTTTAATTTTTATTCAAATAAGAGCTGGCACTAAACCATATGTGTTTTTTTCATTTCTGTTTACATGCTAGGAGACCAAGTTTTGCAATCAGGGATCATGAAAATATAAGGCAGAATCCTAGAAGAGCATAGTGGCCATTAGATAGTATTCTGATTATTAACAGGAGGCTATAAGCTAAGCCAGTTAACACAGATGCTTAAAGGTACTACAAACAAAATCAGCCATGAGTCCTATCCTGCAGAGAACTTTAGTTAAGGATTAAT
Organism: Cnephaeus nilssonii; assembly: GCF_951640355.1. Lineage (NCBI taxonomy): Eukaryota > Metazoa > Chordata > Mammalia > Chiroptera > Vespertilionidae > Cnephaeus > Cnephaeus nilssonii. The sequence goes on from NC_137078.1 coordinate 37,694,818, forward strand.
GTTCAGAAGTCCTAAACTGTTATTTAAATTTAAACTTTGTCATTAACACATTGGCCTTAGCAAATTATTTCACTTCTTTTAACCTCAGCTTTCTGACCTGTAAAACCAATGCAAACGGTCTATATTTGCCTCATAGTATTGTTTTGACTATTAAATAAGAATGGAAAGTGTTAGGTGAATAATAATTACTAGATAAAATAGCTATAAGTATCATTACTCTTACATAAGTCAATTTTGCTGCAAAAACATAGAGAAAATTAAATTACATTTAAGGCTTTAGAGTGCCCACCAATCTGGACTATTTGTTTTGCAATTATCTGCCAATGGTCATAAGAGGACCTAGTGAGAATAAGTGTCACCAAAAATACTAATCAGAAGACTTTTCAAAGTCCAAGGCCTACTAACAACCATTTTCATTTGGATTTGTTTTCCTATTATAAGTCATTAATCTAAAAAAAGCCACTAGACTAAACGAGCATCCGTTTAATACTGCTGATCTGGAAAGTGCCATGAGAATAAATCATAATCCTGGCCCAAATGTGTTCTGATTTCCAGGGTGACAACCAAAATGACTCCTGGATCTTTGCCCTGGCAATACTGCTGAGCAGCACCTTTGTGTACAATAGCATGGGGGCCATAAACCAGCAGGTCATGGACGAACTGCAGTATCCTTTTTGTGGTCCAGAACAGCATCAACATCAGACAGGAGGCCTGTACCTAAAAACCAGCTCCCTGAATGTGAATCCTGGCGAATCAAGCACAAAAAGAGAAAGTATAAAAAATAATTCAAGGGCAGGAAGAATTAACACTTGGGTTAGAAACAAAGCCAAAACAAAGGTTTGGAATATGTGGGACTAATATGGCATGAGGGGCACTGTTCTTTTACAGCATTTTTCCTTAGTTTGCTACTCAGCTATGTGACAGAGCTGACAGATAAAATAAGGGCAAAATCTTCACCTGATGCAAATGAGTTTGACGATTCAGCTGACTTTGTGAGCTTCTTTCCAGATTTTGTGTGTACACTGAGGGATTTTTCCCTAGAATTTGAAGTACTAGGTGGGCAACCCATCTCAGCAGATGAGTACCTGCAGAATTTACTCAAACTCAAGCAAGGTAAAGGGGACTTAGAACTGATTATTGGGAACCACAAGCCATTAGAAACCATCATCTTTTATGTTTCTACTTTGTGTTTTTACATGTATAGTTTTCTACTACTTCTCAACTGTCTAGTTCTAAGAATTAATGCTTGTTTAATATCTAAATTCATAGATTTGATTTTGAATCATCTTCTCCCCTGTGCTAACACCACGTTTCTTTTTCTTTCACCTTTCCCTGTACTATGATCAGATTGATTTTTATCTCCCTGCTTAGGGCTTGTGATGCTGTAATTAGCCAAAGAATATGGAGTAGAGTGGGCATTTATTTAAAGAAAATAGATTAAAGCATAACAATGCGCTAGGCCAGGGGTTGGCAAACTATAGCCCACAGGCAAATGATGGCCAATGCAGCCTGCCAGCTATCGTACAAATCAGTTTTACTGGATGAATCCTATGTAGAGGGTCCATGGCTGCTTTCATGCTATAATAGCAGAATTGAATACTTGGAAAAGAAACCACCTGACCTGCAAAGCCTAATGTATTTACAATTTTACCATTTGCTGAAAAAGTTTCCAAGCCCTGATATTAAGCAAAATCCTTTTTTTATCTCTCTACAGGTACCAGTTCTAAAGATAATAAATTTAACCTGCCCGGACTTTGTATCCGAAAGTTCTTCCCAAAGAAGAAATGCTTTATCTTTGATCAGCCCACTCATAGGAAGAAGCTAGGCCAACTTGAGACAATGCATGATGATGAGCTGGACCCCAAATTCGTGCAACAAGCTGCTGACTTCTGTTCCTACATCTTTACCAATTCCAAAGTCAAATCTCTTTCAGGAGGGATCCAAGTCAATGGACCCTGTGAGTCCACTTCCTGGTCATTACTCTCACTGTTAAGATGAAAGAAAGTTGGAATAGCACTAGCTGGTTTGGCTCAATGGACAGAGCATTGGCCTGCAGACTGAAGGGTCCAGGGTTCAGTTCCGGCCAAGGGCACATGCCTGGGTTGTGGGCTCGGTCCCCAGTAGGGGACGTGCTGGAGGCAGCCGATCAATGAATCTCATCATTGATGTTTCTCTGTCTCTCTCTCCCTCTCCATTACTCTCTGAAATCAATAAAGAAATTTAAAAAAGAAAGAAAGGAAGGAAGGAAGGAAGGAAGGAAGGAAGGAAGGAAGGAAGGAAGGAAGGAAGGAAGGAAGGAAGAGAGGTAGAATAGCATCCACCTAGTTTCAGCTTTGAAAAATGCAAATCTGCTACTACTAGAAGCCCAGTGCATGAAATTTGTGCACTCGGGGAGTTTTCCCAGGCCGGCCTGTGCCCTCTCACAGTCCAGGAGCCCTCAAGGGATGTCCGGACATCCTTAGCACTGCCATGGAGGAGGGAAAGGCTCCCGCCACTGCACCACCTCCGCTGTGCTTGCCAGCCATGAGCCTGGCTTCTGATTGAGCAGCCCTATCCCTGTGGTAGTGCACTGAACAACAGAGGGCAGCCCCTACATTGAGTATCTGCTCCCTGGTGGTCAGTGCGTGTCATAGCAACAGGTCATTCCCTTGTTGGTTCGATATACATATTACCCTTTTATTATATAGCATTACTGTGGTACATTCTAGATGACACATTTCTAATAGATTTTATGAGTCAGATTTCGTTGGTGAGAAAAGATAGAAAAGGAAAAATAAAAAAGCTCTGTTGCTTCAAATTGACCTAATAAACTGGACCTGTACTATCCCACATAATAGTTACTAGAAAAGTGTAAGAGCTATATTTATCTAAAATCAAAGGTAGATTAATTAAGATTAAATAAATTTAAAAATTCTCATTACATGTATAGTGGCTGGAATATTGGATGGCACATATAGCGGAAGACTATCATCACAGAAAGTTCTTTTGGACAGTGTTCTGCTAGAATAAATAAAATTAAAGACTCCTTTTTAAATTTATTTTGAGTTTTTTAATCCTCACCCAATAATATATATTTCCATTAATTTTAGAGAAAGAAACATCAATGTGAGAAACATTAATCAGTTGCCTCCCGCATGCACCCCAACTAGGAATCAAACTCACAACCTAGGTGTGTGCCCTGACCAGGAACAAAACCCGCAACTATTTGGTGCATGAGACGATGCTCAACCAATTGAGCCACCTGGCCAGGGCAGAAGACTTCTTTTTAATTGTTTCACAAATATTGATTTTATAACTCTATAACTGATGATAGAGACATAAATGAGAGGTACATTTCCTATCCTAATGGTGCTTAGGGTAAAGCACATGTAATCAATAAACACAGGTCTATGGTGCCTAGAACAGAGGTTCTCACCCTTTGATATGTATCCATATCACCCAGAGGAGGATTTAATTCAGTTGATCTGGAGCAGAGGCTGAGAGTCTGCATTTCTAGCAAACTTCTAGGTGATGCTGAGGACATAGATGCTGTGACCAAATGAGTGTTGAGAGATATCACCAGATTTATAGAGGATGGACTGTTTCCTCACCCCACCTACAACAAATGTTATCTTTTCTTCTCTATTGTAGGGCTGGAGACTCTGGTGCTGACCTATGTCGATGCCATCAGCAGTGGGGACCTGCCCTGCGTGGAGAACGCAATCCTGGCCTTAGCCCAGATAGAGAACTCGGCTGCAGTGCAAAAGGCCATTGCCCACTATGACCAGCAGATGGGTGAGAAGGTTGAACTGCCCACAGAAACCCTTCAAGAGCTCCTGGACCTGCACACGGCCAGTGAGAAAGAGGCCTTTGAAGTCTTCATGAAGAATTCCTTCAAGGATGTAGACCATTTATTTCAAAAGAAATTAGCGGTAATTTTTTTTCTTATGTTTACATGGATTAGGGTCTCAGAAAGCAAAGTACTACTAGGAAATAAAATGGGTATTTATCAGGAGAGAAGGAATTCTTACTAGACTTCAAAATGACAAAAAAACACTATTTCTTGTTATTATTATAATAAGAAGAACCAATTTTATTATGATTGACACAAAGTTTTGAACTTTTTTTTTCATGCAGAAACTAACAGTCTTTCTCATAATTTAGTTAAATGCATGCAGGTAACATTCAGAGCTTCTCATCAAGTTACATGCTTGTCGGTACTAGACAGATTTAATATTATAGCCAAAAGCAAAGAAAGATGTAGTCTTAGTTATCTAGGCTTACATTTCTTCCACATGTAATCAAGGGTCGAATTTGAAAAGAAGAAGTTTCTTTCTAACGGTGTATTTGTAGGACTAGAGAATCTAGTCCTGACCTATGTCAATGCCATCCGCAGTGGGGACCCACCCTGAATGGAGAACGCAGCCCTGGCCTCGGCCCAGATAGAGAACTCGGCTGCAGTGCAAAAGGCCGTGGCCCACTATGACCGGCAGATGGGTAGCATAAATGCTAACATAAAGCTAGCAATCTCTGCCATGAACTTCACCCCCAAGGAGAAAGGGATTTCAGTGGAAAGACAGGATCAGGAGGAAGGATGTGGTCCTGCTGAGGTGCCTGTAAGTTGTACAGGGATCACAGACTGGTTTTTGAGAAGCCTTTCCAAAAATCCTGAGGTCAAGCTAACCTATTCTTTGTACTCTTTCTACTTCCTATTTTCACATTAAAGGCCCAGCTAGCAAAAAGGCGAAATGATTTTTATAAAGAGAATATGGAAGCATCATCGAATTGCTGCTCAGCTTTACTTAAAGATATCTTCCATTCTTTAGAAGATGATATAAAACAGGGGGTTTATTCTAAACCTGGAGGATATCGTCTCTTAATGAAGACTATGCATAAGCTGAAGAAAAGGTATCTTCAGGAACCCAGGAAGGGAATACAGGTAACAAGCATTTATCTGTCTTGCTGTTGCTCCCCTCAACCCCACACTTCCCTTCCTCCCGGTCTCCCTCCACCTCCTTTCCTGGGATCTGCTCTCTCCATGATGGCTTCATTCCTCACCCCATATGGGACCACAGCACCAACAGATCCGAAAGGAGAGCCCTCACTCAGAGAACAGGGACTCTCAGTCTATATTTATATCAATCTCTTACAAAGGATTCTGCTTCATCGGGTTCCAGGCTTGGCCAACCTGGAGCATGTGCCCACCCTGTGACAGGGGCACCGTGACCAGCACACAGACCAGGGCCAAGAGAAGTGATTCCTACAGGAAAAGATAGTGGGAAACTAGGAATAAGTGCTTCCAGTGATTTCCTATCACTAATGCCGTTTTCTCTGGGTCCTAGAGTGAAGAAGTTCTTCAGACATACCTGAGGTCCAAGGAGTCTGAGATTGATGCAATTTTACAGACAGACCAGACTCTCACAAAAAGGGAAAAGCTGAACGAAGGTGAGGAGCAAGTTCAAGAGACTAGATAGCCTCAACAGCTTTAAAAGTTTAAATAATTTGACTTGGAGAACCTGGGGTCCTTAAACAAGAGCCAGATGAGCAAAGATGCCTATTACTAGCCAAAGTCAGTCTCAGTGGGGCAAATGCAGTCAGCAGCAACAATGACAGGTGAGTTCACAAAGAAGAAAAAGCAGGGTGGTCACTCACATGAATTTGTCTTCTTCCTTTTCTCCTGGCAGTGCAACGTGTGAAAGCTGAATCTGCTGAGGCTGCAGCAAAAATGCTGGAGGAAATGCAAAAGAAGAATGAGCAGATGATGGAGGAGGAAGAAAAGAGTTATCAGGAACATGTCAAGCAATTGACTGAGAAGATGGAGCAGGAGAGGGCCCAATTGATGGCAGAGCAAGAGAGGGCTCTGGCTCTTAAACTTCAGGTATTTAATGGCATCACTTTAAGGTTTCTCTTTTTCTGTTTTCTGTCCACTCTCCCTGACTTGTTTGTGGGTCTGTTAGAACACGAAAACCAGAAGGATCTTGCTTGCCCAGTTATACCTTTCGATCTCTATCTGTCTGCCTGATTTTGAGCCTGCCTATGTCTGATTATTAAATTTTTTTTATTATCCTTTATCTCACATCCAGTCCTTTATCAGTACACTACAGGTCCAGTGCACGGATTCATGCAATGGTTTGGTCCCTCGGCCTGACCTGTGCCATCTCGCAATTTGCGACCCCTTGGGGAATGTCAGAGCGCAGATTTTGGCCCAATCCCAACAGACCAGGCCAAGGCACCACACCAGTGCACAAATCCATGCACTGGGCCTCTAGTATGAAAATAAGATCTTTGGCCGAAACCGGTTTGGCTCAGTGGATAGAGCGTCGTTCTGTAGACTGAATGGTCCCAGGTTTGATTCCGGTCAAGGGCATGTACATTGGTTGCGGGCACATCCCCGGTGGGGGGTGTGCAGGAGGCAGCTGGTCGATGTATCTCTCTCATCGATGTTTCTAGCTCTCTATCCCTCTCCCTTTCTCTCTGTGAAAAATCAATAAAATATATTTAAAAAAAAAAAGAAAATAAGATCTTTGGTTAATCTCTTCCCACCTTCTGCCCTCCCCACTTCCCTCAGAGATTCATCAGTCTGTTCCATGTTTCCATGCCTGGCATAGAGTGTCTGCCCACTGGTGGTCAGCGTGCAGCATAGCTACCAGTCATACAGTCAAACAGTCCCTTAGGCTTTTATATATATAGACTAGAGGACCGGTGCACAAAATTTTGTGCATGGGTAGGGTCCCTAGGCCTGGCTGGCAATCAGGGCCAATCAGGGCCTTCCTTCTGGCTGATGGCAGGGAACTTCCCCTGGTTGCCAGCTGCTGACCAGGGCCTTCCTTTCCCTGGCTGCCAGCTGACAGCTGGGCCCTTCCTTTGTTCCGCGCCACCCCCTGGTGGTCAACACACATCATAGCAAGCAGTCGAACTCCTGAGGGGACAATTGGCATATTAGCCTTTTATTATATAGGATTCTGCAATCAATATCTATTATCTTCAAGGCATTGTAAATACTATGTCTTATCTGTATCTCTTGCTTAATATTATATGAAGCAAGAATTGCTGTGTACCTATATCTTAGGAGAAAACACAGAAGTTCAGAAAAGATGAGCTTTTATAGGGTCACACAGATCAATAAGATATCTGAACCACCTTCAAACTTGAGGAATCTACAATCACTGTTTTCCTGTCACACCTGGTAAGAGAACCTTTATGAGCAGAAAGACTCCTTGCCTCTCACTCCTGTGTCTGCCACTCCTGCCTGTTTGCTATGCCATACTGCTAGTTTGTGTAGTGAGTTTTCTGCAGAAATCCAGTCTGGACAGTTAGGGGCCTTGATGGCCTGACTTATATCCTGCTACTCTTGCCACCAAGCTATGGAGGCTTAAATCAAATTCCCTGATCTAAGATTCAGGCACTTCTTTTGATTTTGAGAAATTTTTATTTCTGTCATGTGCATGTATATAAAAGTCTGTGTTTGTGTGTGTGTGTGTGTGTGTGTGTGTGTGTGTGTGTGTGTAATAGTCTATAAGACTTGAAAATAAACAAGATCAAGATTGCCCACATAGGCTGTATAGAATTAATGGGACTTATAATTCAAGTTTATCAATATATTAGAAGGTATAAGCCAGAATCTCTCTTAGCTAAAGGAGGCTCAAGATAAGCAATCATGAGCTAAGATGTCCAAGTAAAAGTATCCTATATAACAAAAGCCTAATATGCAAATTGTCCCCTCGACTGCGAGTTCAACCGGGAGTTCGATTGCTCGCTATGATGTGTGCTGAGCACCAGGGGGCAGCACCATGGCAGGCATCAGTGACCCAGCACTGGCAGCGGGCGGCAGTGGAGGCACTGCTGGCCCCAGTGGGCCCTGATGAGAGCAGGACCACGGCAGTATGGTGGACCAGGTAAATGGGCAGCGCCAGGGCAGGGCAAATGTGAGGGGGGATCGATTGCCCCGCCAATCGCCCTGCAGATGGCGACCAGTGGCAGTGGCGGAGGGGCAGGGCTGAAACCTGGCTCCCAGGTGCTGAGGAAGCCCGGCGGGGCCCCATGACTCAGGAGGAGGGGGATATACGGGGGCCGGGGGCCCAGGTCCCAGAGGTTAGCTGGGACCTGTCCTTTCACACCAGATGCTCGTGCTTCGATCGCCGGCCAGGCCTAGGGACCACACCTGTGCTTGGACTTCATGCACCAGGCCTCTAGTAATGAATATTTATGGTACAGAAAATTTCAAGAAGAAATTAAATACTCAAAAATACCCAAACTATAAATGTGGAAACTAACTATAAGTTGAAATTTGCTTACTGCTGTACTTTCTTTACTCTTTATTTGTCCCTTTTTAGGAACATGCCTTGTTACTAAAGGAAGGATTCCAAAATGAGAGCACACAACTTCAGAAAGAAATAGAGAATCTCAAGAATAACAGGGCAAGAAAAAAGAAGAAATGTGTCATAAGCTAATGACCTAAGGAAAAAAGATTCCCTGGTCACTCTACCCAAGGCATAACTCAAGCAGTTTTAGAATCTGGAAAAAGTGTCACAACTTGAGAAAAAGTGACCCTCTTTAAGCTGATAAAAGAAATCTACAAAAAACCCTTCACCTAACATACCTAATGATAAAAAACCGGAATGCTTGGCCCTTAACTCAGGAATAAAGGAAGGATGTGCAGTCTCTCCACCCCCGTTAAACAGTATAATGAAAGGCTTCCTACAATATGGCAGAGAGAGAGAGAGAGAGAGAGAGAGAGAGAGAGAGAGAGAGAGAGAGAAAGGGAGGGAGGGAGGGAGGGAGGGAGGGAGGGAGGGAGGGAGGGAGGGAGGGAGGGAGAGAAAGGAAAGGAAAGAAGGATCAGAAAGGATAAAATAAACCTGCCTTTATTCTCACACACTGATTATCCACACAGAAAAATCCCTGGGAATCTACAACAAAATAGCAAAAAACAGCAACAGCAAAAACTCTTGGCACAAATACGTGAGTTTAACAAGGTTGTAAGATTCAAGGTTAACACACAAAAATCCACTTTCAACTGTATTTTTATATAATAGCAATGGACTATTGGAAACCAAAAATTACAAAGCAATACCACTTACAATAGCTGTTTTTTAAAAGTGGAATACTTAGGTAGAAATATAACTAACCACACACACGATCTATGCTTCTATATTTATTCTAAGACCAAGAGATTGTGGCATCAATCATGATGTATGAATTTCCTTAGATTCCAACTCCCTTATAGTTTTTATGACATTCCTTTTACTCATTGTAGAGGAGAAGGTTCAAGACCCTTATTTTTAGAGTTATCCCTGAAAAAGCATGTGCCTAGTATTTGTTAAGTTTTGCTGAGCACTAAAAATATGTCAACTGTTGGGGGCAGGGGACTATGGGGGGGGGTCAATGGGGAAAAAAGGGGGAATATCTGTAATACTTTCAACAGTAAAGATAAAATAAATATATATATATATATATATATATATTGTGTATTAGGCTTTTATCCAAACAGAAAGAGGAAAAAATATGGCACAGAACTCAGTGCCACATAATATGCCTACTACACACACACACACACACACACACACACATACACACACACACACACACACATATACACACTCACACAAACACACACACACACATCCTACCCTTCCCACTCACTGTGAGTTGACAGACAGGATTTCATAGAACACAAGACAGGAAAACTTACTCAGAGTTTTTTCCCCAAAAAACTATGTTCAGAGTCCCTAGGGAGTTAGATGAGGCTTCATGAAAAGCAGACATTGCTTAGGCTACAGGGCTCATTCATTCAAAAAACATTGGTTGAGTATCTATCACATATTCTGCCAAGGAGTGGGAATATAGTTGTAGTCCCTCTCTAAAGGAGCTCATAGTCTAGTGGTGAAGACAGAGATTAAATAATACAGAAAACTAAATACCCAAGAAATTGAGGGAAGAGGATTTCTGATTTAAGAAGGAGTTGATCTAATCCCTCTACCCCAACATATCTCAGATGGCTCCTTAGTTTGTCTTAACTATATTTCCCTTATCAGTCACTTAGTGGAAAAAAGAAATCCAATTTGTGAGGGAGAGCTAGACAGAGAGACACTGCCTATCACCTGGCCCCCAAAAAACCTATTTAATTAACAGTGTGCCATGCTCACAGTGTCTCTCATGGAGTTGATTGGTAAAGAAAAGAAGAAAGTAATGGGTTCTATCTAGTGGCCAACATTATTATTACTCTTCACAGCATTTTATCACCAGAGTTTGTTCATGTTTATTGTTTGTCTCTCCCACTAGAATACAAGTGGGCAGGAACATTACCTATTTTGTTTATCATGGACTCAGCCATCTAGCAGGGCTCTTGGCACCTACAATAAAAATTTTTAAACACACGAGTGAACAACATAATGAATAGTTTATCATCCCAGCAACATTCCTCACGCTTTTCCCTGAAAGTTAACATTTGATTGTTTAATATCATATTGAATATTACAGGAATTTGATAGTTATCTAAATTCTTGTACTATCTCCAGTACAGTCTTCTCCCTCTCCCTCTCTGTCTCCATAAAAGATTTCTTCCTTATTCCTTCTTCAATGACCTAGAGAACCTAGTGTTGATTTACGTTCCTGCCATTGCTCTGGGGATCTAGCTGACAGAAAGCACCTAGTGCTGACCAGCAGCAGTGCCAAGAGGACAAATGAAGGAGCAAAGGGCAGTCCCCATTGAAACCCTCCAGGAGCTGAGAGCCTGCACAGAGCCTGTAAGAGAGAGGCCTCTAAAAGCGTTAGAGCTCCGTCCTGCATGTGAACCAGGAATTCCGGAGGCGAAGCCACACTGAGAGAGGAAACATACCTTCCTCAGAAGGGCAATTCCTACCAGGTGCTAACAGGGATTCTCACTTGTGCAGAGATGTATTCAAACACTATTAGCCAGAAGCCACACACCGAGTCCATGCCTTTTTAAAAATTGTTCAGAGAGACCTACCCGGCTTGGCTCAGGGGATAGAGCGTCAGCCTACGGACTCAAGGGTCCCATGTTCGATTCTAGTCAAGGGCATGTACCACGGTTGCGGGACATACCCAGTAGGGAGTGTGCAGGAGGCAGTTGATTGATGTTTCTCTCTCATCAATGTTTCTAACTCTCTATCCCTCTCCCTTCCTCTCTGTAAAAAATCAATAAAATAGATTTTTTTAAAAATAAAAATTGTTCAGAGACTGTGAAAAATTTCTCACTGACTCAAGTAACCACTGCTAATACTAAATTGCTGTAAATCCAGCCAAATACGCATGTGGATAGACAGACAGGAAGGCAGGCAGATAGATACATAGATACATAGTTACCTTGGGTAGCCTTTCTGTGGGTAAATGTACAATGTCTATTACGATATTTGAAATACATAATGTTTGTACAGCTATTATTACCTGGTTGGAAAGCATCAATTTATTTTCATAGTACATAACACAAAATAATCTTACATTTAAAATAACTATATGACGTTGAAAATGGACATAACTCTTTCTTGATAAATATAATTGTATATGTTTAATATGTAAAATGTGATTTTATCTCTTTATTATTTTAAAAATGTTTTTTATTTATTTTTAGAGAGAGAATAAAGGGAGAGATAGAATCATCAATGACAGAGAAACAAAATCAGCTGCATATAGGGAACTCGAGCCCACAACCCAGATATGAGCCATCATCTGGAATCGATATGATGACCTCCTGGTTCATAGGTCATTGCTCAAACACTGAGCCACACTGGCAAATGCAATGATTTTATATACATTGGTCCAGTGCACGGATTGGTGCACTGTTGGGTTCCATCAGCTTGGCCTGTGCCCTCTCGTAATCCGGGACCCGTTGGGGAATGTTAGAGAGCTGGTTTCATCCCAATCCCTGTAGGCCAGGCAGAAGGACCCCATCAGTGCACGATTGATCGGGGCAAGGGAAAGACCGTGGGAGGGCTCCAGGGCGTGTTTGGCCTGTCTCGCCCAGTCCTGATCAGCCTGATCCCAGCAGCAAGCTAACCTACCGGTTGGAGAGTCTGCCCCCTGGTGGTCAGTGCGCATCATAGTGACTGGTCGAATGAATGGTTGGACACAGCATTTTAGGCTTTTATTATATAGGGTACATTGTGGAACAATTACCAAGACAATATAATTACCACATCCATTGCCTCACATATTTCACAGTTAATGATGTGTGTGTGTGTGTGTGTGTTACCAGTGGAAATGGGGTATCCCTTTCCCCACTGAGTGCTGGGGGTGCAGTCCTTATGATATCTTGAGAAAAAGAATTTTCTGGGACTCGTACCAAAGGATAATTTTTATTTGCTGGGAATTACATCCCTGGGTTTCCAAGTCCCATTTTCCTTAGTCCAGTCTGGCAAGAAGTGCACCTGGGGCTTCAGTAGAGCTAGAAGCAAAGCCAGTGTCCAGAGTTTCCATTTCATACTGCAGCCAGGTCCAGTTCACCATCAGGCTAGTTGCAGTCCATTAGTCCAGTGGTCGGCAAACTCATTAGTCAACAGAGCCAAACATCAACAGTGCGTTTGAAATTTCTTTTGAGAGACAAATTTTTTAAACTTAAACTATATAGGTAGGTACATTGTTAATAACTTAATTAGGGTACTCCTAAGCTGGCCTTTGCTAAAAACTCAAGGGGCCAAAGAGCCGCATATGGCTCACGAGCCGCAGTTTGCCAAGCAGGGCATTAGTCCATTGTGTGTGGGTCCACATGGCCCAGGGCCCAGGTGAATGTAGGGGAGCCAAAAGAGTGCACCCCCTATAGCAAGAGTCCCCAAAGAGCCAAAAGTGTAAGTGCACAAGACAGCAAACTCCTTTGTTCAAGGGCATTAAATATTTCAAATCTTCCTGTGCTTACAGTGACCATGCCTACTCTGGTCACACAGTTCCCAAGTGTGACTGACAGTAAGCACCTTTACTAGGCCTCCCAACTTTACAGGGCATGCGTCTATCTCCCCCATCTAGGCCCTTCCCCCAGCGATCTGCGGGGAATGGACCAGTGGCTCCCTGGTATATGTAAAGCTGCAGCTTCCTGGCAAAGCTGCCCAAGTGACATGCCTATAATATTTAGTCTTCCCTTTGCTCCTTTCCTGTTATTAATAATTAGGTTAATTACAACAGTATTGTGTGTGTGTGTGTGTGTGTGTGTGTGTGTGTGTGTGGTGAGAATGCTTAAGATCTACTCCCAGCAACTTCCAAGAACATAACTCTTTATAGCAAGAATGTAAGTGGAAAATTCTTTAGAACTTCCAACTTGGACTTGTCTTTTTTTCCTAGTACTTCTTAGTACAGCTCTAGGGTTATAAGATAAAGAAAAAAAATTCTTAGAAGTGACAGCTACCTCTTGAGAAGCATCCTCTATAATAAAGAGCTAATATGCAAATGGCTGTCACACCCTCACGCCATCATGCTGTAATGGCTCAGACACTCAACACTAGGGAGAGAGGAATGGGGACCAGCCATGCTGCGGCCCGGGAGAGGGACAATCCGCACACCCCACAGTCCCCGTGGTCCCGGGCACCAACAGCTGTGCCTGCAACCCGGGGGAGGGACAAGCCGCCCGCCCCGCGGTCCCAGAAGCCAGCAGCTACACCTGCACCTGCAGCCCCGGAGAGGGACAAGCTGCCTGCCCCATGGTCCCGGGTGTCAGCACCTGCGCCTGCAGCCCAGGAGAGGGACAAGCCACCCACCCCACGGTCCCAGGCACCTGCAGTTGTGGCCCCAGGCGAAGCCGCTTGCCCACAGCCCCCTGTGGCTGCAGCCGGCCCGGGCCCTGGGTGCCTGCAGCCGGCCAGAGGGAGGGAATCCTGGGTCCAGGGTGCTGGGCAAGGCAGAGGCGGTTAGGGGCGATCAGGCAGTCAGGCAGGCAAGCAGTTAGGAGCCAGCAGTCCCGGATTATGAGAGGCAGTCAGACATCCCCTAAGGGGTCCTGGATTGGAGAGGGTGCAGGCCGGGTTGAGACCCCCCTCCCCCATGCATGAATTTCATGCACCGGGCCTCTAGTTTCCAGATAATGAGGCATTGCCAATATCTTCTACCCTCTCTCCTACTATCACTATTGTTACCTGGAAGGCCCATTTAAAAGTAAAGTGGGATGCCTTTGATATCAAACTAGAAGACTAAACCATCCAAACCATACCATGACTGCACATCAGAGAACCCACATAAATAAGTTAAACAAACTTGATTTTCTCTCTCATGTAAATACTAGTATAGTCCAGGGCTGGAGTGGTGGTTCCCTGATGTTAGGGCTCAGGCTCCTTCTCTCCCATCCTACTGCTCTTCCATCTTCAACCTGCAGATTCTACCTGGTGGTCCAAGGGAGCTGTAGCCATCATGTCTGCACTCAGACTATCAGGGAAATCAAAAACCAAGGGAATGATCAAGGCACACTCTACCCCTTTAAGACATTTCCTGGAAGCTGCATATCCAGTGTCCACTGACGTCCCATTGGCTACAATTTCATCTTATGGCCAATGCAATTACAACAGAGGCCAGAAATGTAGTTTTTCTACCAAGCACCCATGTGCTCAGCTGAAATTTGGAAATTCTGCTATTATAAAACAAGAGAATACTAAATATTGGGGAATAACCAGCAGTCCCCTCCTAAAGATTCTCTTTCCCTTAATTCTTAAGAAACAATTTTATAGTATTTACTAAGAACCAAGCACAGCTCTCAGTTTTTCCAGGTCTATGAAATCATCTAATAGTGCATGAGTAAGGTTCTAATATCCACATTTTACAGATGAGGAAATTGAAGCACAGATAAATGAAGTAACTTGTACAAAGTCACACAGCTTGAAAAATGCAGAACTGTGATTTGAACCAGGCAGTTTGGCTTACCCCCTACTATACTGTTTTCTTTCTGCTATACTTCAAAATATCTTTAGTCTTTTATTTGAGGCAATCGAAAAGGCTTTATCTATGTAAGGGAGATACTGTCTTCTTACTCAGAACGCAAATCAACAGAAAATATAAGGAAAATACACCTATTAGCTATTAATTCTAGGGAGTCACTTATATTTCTCATTAAACACCAACATGAGTATAAAGAATAACACGAGGCTTGGCTCATGAAAAAAAAAAAAAGTATTCAAATGCCCAGCATTTGGTCATTACATCATTTAATGAACATGTGTGTAAACCAAGCATGTCAAACCTGCGGCCCACAACGAATACTCATTAACGATTACTCATTTATTTCAGCCCTTTTTATTCAGCATGCCTCTATCGAAATAAACCTACATTCCTATGAAAATTGAAGCTTTTGGTTTTTTTCGGCCCACATAAACTTAACCTTGTTTATTTGGCCCGTGTTAGCCTTTGAGTTTGATATGCTTGGTGTAAACCGATAACAGTGAGATGACAAATTAAACACATTTACATTCTCTCTCTACTTAAGCCCCACTAAAATAACAGTAAGGAGATTCTTTTAAGCCCATGAGAACGCAAACAAAAAGAGGAATGACAGTGGCAACAAAATTATAGCAGTTATAAAGCAAATGGGCAGGTGGTATCTGACAGCCTATTAAAATAAGCTGAATCCTGGGACATTCATAAAGAAAGCCAAGCCCTAACCGGTTTGGATCACTGGATAGAGCATCGGCCTGCGGACTCAAAGGTCCCAGGTTTGATTCTGGTCAAGGGCATGTACCTTGGTTGCGGGAACATCCCCAGTGGAGGGTGTGCAGGAGGCAACTGATTGATGTTTCTCCCTCATTGATGTTTCTAACTCTCTATCCTTCTCCCTTCCTCTCTGTAAAAAATCAATAAAATAAAATAAAAAATTTAAAAAAGAAAAAGAAAGCCAAAAAGGCAACTCGATTTACCCCTAAAGAACTCTCCAAAGGCTCAGGACTAAATACAGGAGAATTATTTAAAGGCCTTTCCATGCAATAAACAGATCCCCAGATCCCCACTCCTGGTCTGCCATAGCCCCACCAATTGGTCCCCCTTCACATTAGCAGGAGATTAGGAGTTTATACTCCAGCGGGGGTAAACAGAGAGTATCTGAATTAGGAGAACTCCGTGATAAAGACTAACTGAAACTTGAGGCAAATATAATCAGTCAGGAGGGTGTACAGGAGGAGTTAGGGCTTATGGAAGTTCTCACAGCTACCTTAATCTGGAGAACCCTGCACGGGAGGAGCCTACAAGAAGAACTCTATGTTTATAGTAAACCTTTATGGTTCTAACCTCTCCTTCCTTAACTCCTCTTCCCCTTTTATAAATGCCCCTGCATCCTGGCACGCAGGCTAGAGTGTGCACATGGCTTGCCATGTCTGCATGCATCGGGTTGCAACCCTCTCTTTTTCCTGAATAAATTCTTCTTGGTGACAAAACATCTAGCCCATATTATTTTTCAGTTGACACCAGATATAGCTGATAGTGGAGAGCAAGTGCTGAAACAGAGGAAATAAGTGAATATCAGTATAATAATGAATATTGAGATCTTTAGCCTTTTTTCCCTCCACTGCCTCCACCCTAGCTCCCCTCCCCCCACACACTTCAACTCTCGCTCTAACAACCTCCAAACAGATCTTCCTGCTTCTACTCTTGCCTACCCACAGTCTCACCTCCAAGGCAGCTAGACTTTCTTTTTTAAATTTAATTAAGATCACATGAGTCCTCTGCTTAAGATTTCCCAATGGCTGCTTCAGAGTAAAATCTAAACTCCTTTCTACGGTCTTAAGACTCTGCGTGACCTGGCCCCTGCCTTCCTCTCCACCCTAATCTGGAGAACTTTCCCCCCCATCACTATGCTTTAGACATACTGGTCTCTCATTCCTTGAACATGCCAAGTTTGTTCCCTTTTAAAGGGCCTTTTCAACTATTATTTTCCTTTCCAGAAACATTTTTTGCAAGGTTGCTTCTTCATCCTTCAATTCTGGGTTTAAATATCAGCTCCCCAAAAGCAAAGCCTGTCCTGACCATCCTACACAAACTATCTCCTGTCTTCACCCTTCACTGCTTCTTTCAGAGCGCTTATCAGCCTCTGAAGTCATCCTACATAATAAAAGCCTAATATGCTAAGTGCCTGGTCATCCGGTAGGCCATTCAACTAATCAAAGCTTAATATGCTTAATGATATACTAAAGCTGCTCAACCGCTCGCTATGATGTGCACTGACCACCAGGGGGCAGACGCTCCGACCAGTAGGTTAGCTTGCTTCTGGGGTCTGGCTGATCGGGACTGAGCAAGATGGGCCAGACATGCCCTGGAGCCCTGGAGCCCTTCCGAGATCCCTCCCTGGCTGGCCAACCTCTGCGTCCCTCCCCGGCCCTGATCATGCACCAGTGGGGTCTCTTAGCCTGGCCTACGCCCTCTTACAATTCAGGTTGAAAGACCACCCCCCACACCCAAGTGCATGAATTTCGTGCACTGGGCCTCTAGTTGTATATATTTTGTTTTCTATTGTTTCTCGCTCAATAAGATTTAAGACAACACACTTTCTCGGCTTCATTTTCCCCAGTGGCCTCAGCACCGATGTACTCAAGTAATATTCATTCAATGTAAGAAAAAGAAAAGCAGCAGCTGGTATGGGGTCTGAAGTGTCACCCCTATGGCTTCAGTATTTTTAGGAACTAGCCATGGCGTGTCCCTGCAAAACAACATGACAGAATGCCAGCATCAAAGTCGCTGTCATCCTGATGAAGTGAGAAAGCAGACAAGATCCCCTGATAATCTTGTCTAAACACAGATAAAAGCAGTCACTCTGCAACTACACAAATACCAAACTTTCCCCTCTCCCAGTTAGTAAAACTGTTGCTGCTTTATCAATTACAGTTTTAGCTTTGCAGTTTCCCTCCCTTCTGCATAAGCTGTATTATACCAATGTTAGAATTACCCCACATCTTGGCAGCACCCAAAACAGAATGAATCTCCATTTCCTCAAACCCTCCCCCAAAATCACCTAATACAAGGCCAAACGCTACAATAAGTCATTCTTAATTCTGTTATTAAAATGACCTACCTTTGCCCACCTTGTAGTGTTCTCCCTCATTGCAACGACTAATAAACCCAACTTTCTGATTACAGGTGTGTTCCTGGTGGCCTCTTTTTAAAATATAGTGTTATTGATTTCAGAGAGGAATGGAAAGGGAGAGAGAGAAAGAAACATCAGTGATGAGAGTCATTGATCAGCTGCCTCCTGCACGCCCCACACTGGCGATCGAGCTCGCAGCTGAGGCATGTGCTGGGACCTGGAATAGAACCAGCAACCTTTTGGTGTACAGTCACACTGGCCCGGCCGCCTTCAGCGTTATTCTAACTACAACCCTCCCCTCGC
The DNA here is from genome assembly GCF_951640355.1 of Cnephaeus nilssonii. Lineage (NCBI taxonomy): Eukaryota > Metazoa > Chordata > Mammalia > Chiroptera > Vespertilionidae > Cnephaeus > Cnephaeus nilssonii. Next base: position 37,713,098 of record NC_137078.1, read on the forward strand.
CTAAACCCTGCGGCCTCATAGTTTGCCCTTTCTTCCAAACTAACCCGTGTTCTATACCCGCCCCAACCCACTCGGTCACACACATCCAATTGGAGGACTGGGTGGAAATGTCATACCCAATCCCCGGCCATCTCGAAGTCCCGCCCCATCCCCACCCCTTTACCTTGACTCGCCTCAATCCCGCAGAACTGAGCAGGCCCCGCACCTCCACCTGCCCAGTCCAGTCCCTGATCCCGGCAGTCTTCGGAGCCAATCGCGCCCTGAGTCCCGACATGACGCCCAGATGCGCCTTCCTCTAGCCCCCGTGCTCCCTCCAGCTGGGCACTTTTCCCCCGCCTCCCTGCCCATTCCTGTCCAGTCTCGTCCAGTCCGGGATCCCGGCTGCCCTTCAGCCAATCCGCACTCTGACTCCATTCCCTCGGGTAGGTCCCCGCCCAGGTTTCGCCCCCACCTCCGAAGCCAACCACCAGGCCCTCTGAGCCCAGGCGGGACTCGAGCCCAGGTGGCAGGGTCGTACCGCCCGTGAAGGAGGTAAGTGGGTCGCGAGAGGAGCACCTTGGTACGGAGTGAAGATTGCGGTCGGGGCAGGCGGAGTCGTGGGAAGCGGGGCCGGACCGGAGGGCGCTGCGCGCCTGGCAGGGCTGGGCGGGAGGAAGAGCCGGTCTGGATTTCCTTGAAGACTCGGACTCGCCCTCCTGAGCCGGCAAACCTCCGGGAGGGAGGCTGCAGACGGTCCACTCTGGGTTTAACAGTTTCCTTTGGAGAGGAAATGACACCAAGGTGACTGGCCTTCTAGGGTGGGACCCTTGATCCCCGATCATCGATTGCCCTTTGTGTACTTGGTGTTGCAGTTTGGGTATTTTGAAAACAGCGTGGCAAGAGTAACACCGACTCGTTTATTCATAACCGGATTTTTAAAAGAAAACAAAGGCAGTTAACCTGACATATAAGTGAACCTAAAGTTTGTAGTTAAAAGAGCCAGTCCAATCTGTTGCTTTTGCCATCCGAGCAGCTCAAGAAGGGGGAGCCCCACCCCCAGTATGGAAATCATTGCTCCACGCCCCCCGACACCTGGGCTCTCCCCAGGCAAGAATTGGGGCTGCTTGCTCAGGTCCACGCCAGGCACCACTGGTGCAGGTCAGTCACTAGAAAGTTTTATCCCACCTTGTGCTAAAACTTAATTCCTGCTACTTCACACGAGTCAGCTATACTTTTTCCCCCTGGAGAAATGTATAATGACATGAACCCCATTTTCACAGAACAGCTTTTCAGCAATTTCACGGTCACATCTCCTTAAGTATTGTGCCACCTAAATATAGCTAATTTTTTTCCACTCATGCTCCAATGCCATGACTTTGAGGCTTGTTGTTCCCACTGTACTAAACCAGTCAGTACCTCGTGCACCTCCTAGCTGCCCTCTGCTGTGGCACTGCGCCTTATAAACATTCTGGACGTGGACTGACAGGTAGAGCATGGAGTGCAGATGATCTTTCCTTTGGTCAGACTCTTACTAGTAGCACTAGCCCTTTTTTGCAGTCTCTCACATTAAACCTTCCTTGAGCTTTCAATTAACCTGAATGTTCTGGAGTTTGTCAAATGAACTAAATCTCTTCCTAGCTCTCCCCCCGCCCCCCCCCCCCCCCCCCCCCCCGCCATATATAGAGTGGTTGGAAGTGATCATTTGGATCTAAGTTCAGAGCTGCAGTCTTCACAATTCATTTTGACTACCTTGCTTACATTTTAGCTCTGGATTGTACCCCCAACAATTCACCAGCCTTCTCAGCTTCAGGTCACCCTCAAACCTGCCATGCGTACTCTCTGTATCCTCATTGTAAGCAATCTACTCCAGTGATAATAGTTTAATTTTCTATTGGTCATGCATATGAATATGCCATAATCAGGTTTCCTACATCACCCCGATTCACAATTCCCTGTTTTGTTTTGTTGTTGTTGTTGTTTTCTCCACAGAACATTGTTCTAAAGGAGAAACTGGAAAAACAGAGTGAAAATATTGTTTAGAATTAAAAGCCATATGGTTTTTTTATTTTTCTCTCACTTTTCAATGATATCCAGTTTTATTTGTTTGTTTACCTTATTGCTGAATATACATTTGGAATGTTAATTACCTTAGAGAAGTGCTGCTTAAAATGTGTTTATTTAAAATGCAGGAAAAAAATAGCTGTAGAGGTTCTGAATCAGTACCTGTCCGTCTGCTTACGTTTCTCTGGAAGCATTTTTTCATCTCTTGCCCATTGCCCTCACAATTCCTTCCACAATGAGATAACCTAGTGGAAGGAAAGAGAGCCCAGGTCTGAATATTGAGGAATTCTGTCCTTTAAGGACAGGTGAGGGAGAGTAGGAGGAAAATGAGGGGTTGTCATATATCAAAAGCTAAGGGAACATGGTGTTTCCGGGAGGAGACCCGGCTTGGTCAGCAGTATCTAAAGCTACAGAGAGCTCAAGGAAAGTGAGACTCACAGAATGTCCACTGGGTTTCACAATTGACCTGAGCAAGAGCTGTCTCTATGGTGTAAAGGGTACAAAAGGCACACCTATCCTCCGACTGAGGAGTATAGATTGAGGAAAGGGGACGGCTGATAACATATCTTTTTTTAAGTTTTGCTTTTGAGATCACCCTTCTTGCCTCTGCTGTTTTTCATTTGCCTTTAGCTCCAAATAATCATTATGCTTAGTGGTATATTTTGGGCTGGCATATTCTGCCATTCTTCATCTATAAAATATAGTAGAAATGCTGGAGAAAGTTCAGGTTCAATTTGAGATTAATAATCATGAGCCTGCGATGAAACCAATCCTCTCCTGTGTGACTTTCCAGCAGTGCACAGCTTCATGGGCCATAGGAGAAACAGACAGTGCAGTTGAGTTCATCCAGAGCTAGTATTGTACAGGCAGCGGGTAGGACATTTCAAGAACGTCACTGAAATGGTGGAACTGGCATCTAAATTGGGGGGGAAAGGAAGGCAAGGGCTGATTGGGCAAAGGAAAGGCAGCCTCCTAGAGATCTTGATAATATTGAAGAAGAGGAATAGTTGGGATAATTAAGAAAATTAACAGGACAGGTGGTTTATAGTCAAAGAGCAGAATTCTTCAATTATTTTGGGACTGGAGGCCCGATGCATGACATTCGTGCAAGGGTAGTAGGCCTTCCTTTCCTCGCTGCTGGCACCTGAGACCAGGGCTTCCCTCACAGCCCCGGCTTTGTCCAGAAGGTCATCCGGGAGGACGGCGGTCTACTTAGCATATTACGCTTCTATTATTATAGATTAGACCTGGTTGAGGTAATGGCAAAGTGCAGGGTATGACTGTAGGAGAGACTGACTAAGGTGGAATGAAGGAGAAGAGCAATGACCATGGGAATATCAGTTGTTGGATGGGTCATCTTTGAAGACATTGAAATTACCTGGGTGATCTCAGGTCTTAGAGTTGAGAAGAAAACTGTATGCTCAGTGACAAAAACCTTAATGAATGACTGGGAGTTAACAGTAAGTCAGGAGATAACATCAGTAGGGCACATGAGGGGAGTAACTGTCTAGCAGTGATAAAATGGGCCGAAAGAAAGAGGTAGGTGGAGCATGTAAGAACAAAAGCCAACACTGAGGAATATAGAAGTGGTACCTTTGGGGAAAACAAGATTTGAGTTAAAGCAAGGAGGTGCAGGGAACACTCCGAGAACACGAAGATATAATGGAATTGAATTATTATGATGCAGCTATTCCAGGAGATACAGTGGAAGGTTTGGCAAGTGGAAGAGAAATGAAGAGCTGGGTCATTTGCCAGGGTAGTACATTTCATTGTGGAGGTAATGTGCTGTCAAAGACAGACCGAGGAGAAGGAGTGGGATTTAGGTCTTGGGATTTCCAGATGAAACGGGTGGATTTAGTGTCAACTCCCTTAGAATAGGTACTGAGGCCTGGTGACCAGAGGGCATGCCTCACCCAACCTGGGGTGAAGTCTCCTAAGAGATACAGTCTAAGCTCATGCATGGCCAGCCAGTGACTTCAGTGCCTTGTGAGATTATCTTCAAACCCAGGATTCATTTATTAATCTGTTTTGAAATAACAAGGCTCAACAAGAGTCAGAGACTTGTCTGAAGATAGAAAGCTTTTTTTATAAAAATGTCAAGAGTAAGGATTAGAATCCAGGTATCCCGATTCCTAGTCCTGTTTTTCCCCATTTTATCTCAAGAAGGTAGAAGAGGTTTCTTTCATTTGTCTATTTGCAAGAAAGCATTTTGCTTAACACCAAAGAAATTAGGCTGAATTTAAATAGATGTTTACTTGCTGAAAAAAAAATGTTCTAAATCAAATAACTCCATGATAATGAATGAAGACTGCTCAATATAGTTACTATTATTTGGTAATTTTCCTTAAAACTATCCCTACTGCCTAACTCAGTTAATGTTTTACTCCTGAACCGAACAATTAGTGACACAAGAATAGGCATGTTTTAAGAAAACCTGGCCTTGAACTTGAAAGACATAAAACATAAGGAATAATTTGTTGCTTTATGAAAGGAATCAATATTTTATAACAGACTTATAAGTAATCCACTTAAATCATTAATTTTTTATGTGATTTATGTATTCATTCAGTCATTTAATACTTTTATTTATCAAATGCCAGAGAATACAGTGTCGAATTAAATATACCTGCTCATGGAGTTTATGTTTTAAATTTATGAATAAGTGAGTGAGTGGCCAGCCACACAAACAAACAAACAAACAAAGTGCTTTGCTGAGAATTAAAATAGGCTGATGTGCTATAGAGTGGCTAAGAGGCTGTCATTTAAGCTGAGATTTTAATCACATGCTCAGGATTTTATATTTCACTTTTTAAGAAACATCCAGTGATATATCATTTTTTATATAGAAAGCTTTCTATAACCTTAACATTTGGTAACAAAGAGATTCATAGCTAGCTTCAGTGGACCCTTTGAGTTCTTAGAATCCATCTCTTTTTAAAAGTTAGATCAGAGATAGAGGAAATGCCATCCCCTAATACAAAATTCGCAGGGCAAAAATCTCATGAGAAGTGTCTGTTTGCCTGAGTGTGGCAGTATAACAACAGAACTTCATCTTGCTTTGATCTCCCTACCCATGATGGATAATGATTTCCTTACAGGTAGAGAAGTAACTCAGAATGCATGCCAGTTATGTAACTGGAACCTATTGAAATGACTTGCTAGTTATAGAATTGTTGAGGGAAGTACCATCTGAGAAAATAACCTAAGATTCATTCATATATTTATATTTACCAGGAACTGATTAATTCTTTTCAAGCAACTTTCTAAAGTTTTTAAAAACTGTACTGTTACAGATTGTGCTTTCGCTAGTTATCTAGACAATTCTGAATAGTTTTTAGACTGAGAAATTCTGTATTTTAACTACTAGTAATGGAACTTTTACTTAATGCTCTTCACTAAGTTAGAGCCTTATTTTTTTAATTCACAATATCCTTACAGATGTCTAGATTAAAATAACATGCATAAATTTATAAAAGAGGGTTTTATTAGAAATGATTGTAGTGATAAGAGATTTATCATAGAGAAGAAAAAACTATCATAACATTTATATATATATATTTGATATGAGCTACAGTCTATCAGCTAGCTATAACTATCTGATACCAATGTAAGTATCATATATTCACTCCCTTTAAAACTTTTTCTTTCATCCTATAGCATGTTTTTGGCTCAGAGGAGACTCTGCTCCCTTGGCAGTAGAGCTAAATTCCTGAAGACGATTTACTCTTCAAAAATCTCCAGACTCTCCACTTCTGCTGTAGGTATTGCTTACAGATAAATTATTGTACATATTCCATGATGTCAAAAAAGTACAACTTTTCAAGTTTTTTTGTGTTTTTTTTTGGAAACTGACATTCGCTGAGCTACTTCTTGCCTGTCTATGTATCAGGCATAGTATTGGGCCTTGTGGATTCATGATCTCATTTTATCTTTACAGAACTCTTCACGTTATGAATGTTACATTCCTATCTTACAAATGAAAAAGTGGAGGTTTAGAGAGGTTTAGTAGGTCACATAGCTTGTAAGTGTCATAACCAAGATACCATACTCACCCTTGTCCAGCTCTCGAACTCTAAAGGGGGGCTCCGTATACTCAAGAAAGGATGTTATAGTGACTATAAGTACAGGCCTTGTGTCTTCAAGATTACAGGAAGTATGGCAGATTGAGGACCGGGTTATATGACATCATGGAAAAGCAAACAGATCTTTTTGTTACTACCATGACTATCATAACCGAGGGTAGATAACTGAGCCCGTTTCTTCAACAAGTCAGTGGCATGAGAAAAAGAGGTGTTTTGGAATGACTGCAGTGAGATGAAAAGAGGCTTAAGAACCACAACCACCAAAACAATGTGTTGACCTTGTTTAGGGACTCGATTCATTCAATCAAAATGTAAAAAGATATTTTTAAAGATAATCGGAGAAATACGAGTATGTATTGGGTATTAGATGATACATAGGAATTATTGTTAATTGGGTGTGATAATGACATTGAAGTTATATAAGAAACTGTCGATATTTTTTAGAGATACATGCCAAGTATAGATGGGTGAAATGAATTAAGGTCTAGGATTTGCTTTAAAATCACTCAGCAATAAAAATTAAAAAGGGAAAAGATGAAGCCAATTAGACAAAATCTTGATAATTATTCTGGGTAACATGTACATGTGTGTTTTAAATTATGTTGAATCATATAAAAGTGTCCTTTTGTAGGTCAAAAATGAGTAAATAATCGGCAGTTCCATATTGTTCAAGCTAATAACAATCCCAACTTTTGTGTAAGATTGAAATTTCATTAAAACCATCATCAACTTTTCTCTTTATGTGTAAATACTATGCTTGTCTTGGGTTCTATCTCTCATCTTTGTTACCACCCTGGCTACTTAGTTCAAGCCCTCCATGCAGAGGTTGAAGTTAAGGAAGTGGTACCATTCCTCAGGGTGATCAGATTAAGGCAGGTATTAAATTAAGGCTGGGTGTGCAGTTATCTGCAGAGCTCAATTAGAACTGGCATACCCAGGACCCATCCTGAGCGAATCTCACTCTATAAGTCTGGAGTGTATTTTGAAAAATTTTTCCAGGTGATTCAAATGTACATCCCAGGCCACAACCAATGACAATGTTTTATTCATATTTGTAGATTATCTGGGGTAGAATTCAGCCCTTTCCATCTTTAACAATAACATCAGAAAGGTCTCTACATTTCATCACGCCTTTGCAGTTAAAATAGTCACACAGATAGCCCTGGCCTGTGTAGCTCAGTTGGTTGGAGCGTAGTCCCATGCACCAAAGTCTTTCAGGTTCAATTATGGATCAGGACACATACCCAGGTTTTGGTTTCGATCACCTGTCAGGGTGCTAACAGGAGGCAGAACGATGTCATCTCTCTCTCTCTCTCTCTCTCTCTCTCTCTCTCTCTCTCTCTCTCTCTCTCGTCTCCCCCTCTTTCCCCCATTTCCTCTCTCTCTAAAGTCAATTTTTAAAAAATAATCACAGTGTTCTTCCTGCTATTAGGCAAATGAAAAAGCAGACTGATTAGTGTTATAGAGTAGTAGTGATAAGTTTAAGTCAAGAACAACTTACCAGAACCAGCCTGACTACTTACTTACTTTAAATCTGTTTTTACTAGAAAATTCTCCTCATCCACACCATTAATATCCTTGAAAACTTACTATAGCCCTGGCCGGGTAGCTCAAGCTTAGTTGATTAGAACCTCATCCACATGCACCATGGTTGTGGGTTGATATCTGGTCAGGGCACATAGAAGAATCAATCAATGAATGCATAAATAAAGGCAACAACAAATTGATCTCTCTCTCTCTCTCTCTCTCTCTCTCTCTCTCTCTCACACACACACACACACACACACACACACACACACACACACACACCACATACACCAATTTTAAATAAATAATACTTTAGGTGTTAAGGGAAAAAATTACTGCTGTATAGTAAGAAAAGAACCAAGATGAGCCCAGGATGAAAATCACTATCTGCCCCGTTTGGGAGATCACATTTATATTATCCTCTGGTGCCAGAAAGCCAAAGAACTAACTACAGATGAAAGAGAGATGGATGAGTGGGTGGATGGATGAGTGGGTGGATGGATGAGTGGATGGATGGATGGATGGATGGGAGGGAAGAAAGAAGGAAGGAGGAAGTATTTGTTCTTGAGAGGTCTCATAGAGCACCAATTCCTAGGACCTAATCACCCTGTATTAGACCAGTCTTTATTTAAGATTTAGAGCTCGGCTGGGCTGTGTGGGGCTCTGCATAGGCTTCCTCCACATCTAGCTTTACGTCTCTTCTGGGTATAAGTGCCCAGTAGAAATTACCTGTCTCTCTGTCTCAAGTCCAGATTTCCACGAATTGCCCTGATTGGTTTAACCTGACTCTGTCACATGGAGATGGAAAAGCAAATGTTTGGTAAATAAATATTTGCTGGGTTGTTTTTAACAGTGGGATACAGACAGGACTTTAATCAAAGCCTGCTAGGTTCCTCCCCATCTACCACACTTACTGTATATTAAACTATAGTTATTTATGATATTTCCCTTCCTGGAGCAGGTCCTCTGTCTAAATTCTTTTAGGCAGTTTGGGGGGAAGTCAAAGGTTTTTCCTAAGTCTTCCTTTTCTTAAAAAGAACCTGAATCAATATCCCAAAGGCATATTTGGGGGTGGCTAACTCTGCCTCCTCTCAACTCAGTTTCCTAGTATTCGAACTGTGTATTCACCTACTCTATCAGCTGGCAGGTTTAAGGGAAACCTTGTTCTCAATCAGCTTGTTTCTGTAGTTTCTGATGATGGTGATTTTCAGAAAAAGGCAAAATCATGACTCATACAAATATAAAAATAAGCATGTATTAAATATTATTTTATATATGAAATACAAGAGAACAAAGCAGAAGTTATAATCAGTTCCAAGGGCAAGTCAAAAGCAAAAATTTTTATGTAATAAAGAAATTGAATTGCAAATGAAGGCAAAACCGGTTTTCCACAGGTTGGAGGGAAGTCAGTCAAAACTCTTGAACCTGATTTGCATGCCTACCAATTACTCTCAGTTTGCAAAGGTGCAAAATATCTCAAAGTCCAATTCTTGTCCACTAGATCTGTCAGGCTGTACTACATCCACTGCATAGTTTTCCATTAAAGTACAATTTTTTTCTACAACATATTATGTCTTAGAGGGGATCCAAATTCCTCTTTCACTCATTTGTTTAGTCAACAGATATCGAAGAGCTATAACATCAAGCACAAGTAATTGTAAAATAAAGCAATTAAGTATGCGTTGCTTAAATGTCCCAGTTAAATGTGTGTGCCTTTGAGTTCATTATAATTGGATTTTCCCCTTGCTTGTCTGAAGTGTACTGCCCTACTTTGCATTTCCACGTCAGAGTTTTCAGTTCTTCCACCATTACACAAACATTCTGTTATTTTCCTATGCCATCTAGTGGCAGAAGAATGCAATTGTCTGTTTTTTAATGAGTAGTCCTACTTTGGAAAACATCCAAAATCTGAGATAAGTCGATTAGTCTGCTGGCTTGAGGAGCATTTTGTCCAAAAGGAGAAAGAAGACATGATTTCAGAAAACCCTGGCCACTCTTTTTAAATTTTTTAACTTTTTTAAAAATATATTTTATTGATTTTTTACAGAGAGGAAGGGAGAGGGAGAGAGTCAGAAACATTGATGAGAGGGAAACATCAATCAGCTGCCTCCAGCACACCCCCACTAGGGATGTGCCCGCAACCAAGGTACATGCCCTTGACCGGAATCGAACCTGGGACCCTTGAATCCACAGGCCGACGCTCTAGCCACTGAGCCAAACCGGTTAGGGCTAAATTTTTTAACTTTTACTAGACTATTTTTAGAGCATTATAGGTTCAGAGCAAAATTGAACAAACACTATAGAGTGCTGGTATATGTCCCTGAATCCTGATATATATAGCCTCCCCCATTCTCAATATCTGCCACCACAGTGGTACATATCAATGAACCGACATTGACATATTATTGTCACCCTATGTCCATAGTTTTCACTTTTGGTATAGAACATTCTAAGGGTTTTGACAAATGTACAATGACATGAATCCACTATCCTGGTAGCTTTTTATTTTATTGCTAGAGGCCCGGTGCATGAATTTGTGCACCAGTGGGGTCCCTCGTCCTGGCCTGCGGCATCGGGCTGAAACCAGCTTTCCGACATCACCCAAGGGGTCTCGGATTGCGAGAGGGCACAGGCCAGGTCAAGGGACCCCACTGGTGCACGATCGGGGCCGGAGAAGGACATGGGAGGTTGGCCAGCCAGGGAGGGACTGCGGGAGGGCTCCAGGGCATGTCCGGCCTGTCTCACTCAGTCACGATTGGCCAGACCCCAGCAGCAAGCTAACCTGGTTGGAGCATCTGCACCCTAGTGGTCAGTGCACATCATAGAGACTGGTTGACTGTCTACCCCTTGGAGGTCAGTGCACATCATACAAGTGGTTGAGCAGCCTTAGCATATCATTAGCATATTATGTTTTGATTGGTTGAATGGACAACCAGACACTTAACATATTAGGCTTTTATTATATAAGACTAGAGGCCCGGTGCACGAAATTCATGCACGGGGGGGGGGGTATCCCTCAGCCCAGCCTGCACCCTCTCAAATTTGGGATCCCTCTCACAATCCAGGACTGCTGGCTCCCAACTGCTTGCCTGCCTCTGCCTGATTGCCCCTAACCGCTTCTGCCTGCCAGCCTGATCACCCCCTAACCACTCCCCTGCCAGCCTGGTCGACACCTAACTGCTCCCCGACCAGCCCGATTGCCCCTAACTGCCCTCCCTTGCCGGCCTGGTCACCCCTAACTTCCCTCCCTGTTGGCCTGATCGCCCACAACTCCCTCCCCTGCAGGCCTGGTTCCCCCCAATTGCCCTACCCTGCAGGCCTGGTCTCCCCCAACTGCCCTCCCCTGCAGGCCTGGGTCCCCCCAAACTGCCCTCCCCTGCTGACCTGGTCTCCCCTGACTGCCCTCTTCTACCAGCCTGGTCACCCACAACTGCCCTCCCTGCTTGCCTGATCACCCACAACTGCCCTCCCCTGCTGGCCTGGTCCCCCCAACTTCCCTCCCCTGCAGGCTTGGTCCCCCCCAAATGCCCTCCCCTGCAGGCCTGGGTCCCCCCCAACTGCCCTCCCTTGCTGGCCTGGTCTCCCCCAACTGCCCTCCTCTGCTGGCCTGTTCACCTCCAACTGCCCTCCTCTGCTGGCCTGGTCACCCCTAACTGCCCACAACTGCCCTCCCCTGCAGACCATCTTATGGCAGCCATCTTGTGTCCACATGGGGGCAGCCATCTTTGACCACATGGGGGTGGCCATCTTGTGCCTTGGAGTGACAGTCAATTTGCATATTACTCTTTTATTAGACAGGATTTTATTGAATTTATTGGGGTGACACTAGTTAATAAAATTATATGGGTTTCAGGTATATAATTCTATAATACATTATCTGTATATTATATTGTGTGTTCACCACCCCAAGTCAAGTCTCCTTCCATCATCATTTATCCCCCCTTTACCTTCTCCTACCTCCCTCCCCACCCCACTCCCCCTAGTAATACTGTTTTCTACAGAATTTTTGGGTTTTTTTGCTTAATGCCTTTACCTTTTTTACCCAGCCCTCCAACCACCACCCCTGTGCTAGCAGTCAATCTGTTCTCTGTATCTATGAGTCTGTTTGTTAGTTTTTGTTCTTCAGGTTTCATGTATAAGTGAAATCATATGGAATTTGTCCAACTCTAACTTGCTTATTTGACTTAGCACAATACTCTCCAGGTCCATCCATGTTGTCACAAAGGGCAAGATTTCTTTTTTTGCGACCTAGGAGTATTTCATTTTGTAAATGTACCACAGCTTTTTTTATTCACTCATCTACTGATGGGTACTTGGGCTGCTTCCATATTTTGGCTGTTGTGAATATGGTAAAGTAGCAATGAACATAGGAGCGGATATATACATTTCTTCAAATTAGTATTTTGGGTTTCTTCAGATATATTTCCAGAAGTGGAATCGCTGGGTCATAAGGCAATTCCATTTTTAATTTTTTCAGGTAACTTCATACTGCTTTCCATACTGGCTGCACCAATCTGCATTTCCACCAACAGTGCACGGGGTTCTCGTATCTCCACATCTTCGCCAATACTTGTTGTTTGTTGATTTATTGATGATAGCCATTCTGACAGGTATAAGGTGATAAGTTCTTTATAAATTTTGGATATTAATCATTTATTAAATGTATCATTGACAAATATGTCCTCCCATTCAGTGGGGTTGTCTTTTCATTTTGTTGATGGTTTCCTTTCCTGTGCAAAATCTTTTTAGTGTGATGTAGTTCCATTTGTTTATTTTTTCTTTTGTTTCTCTTGCCTGAGAAGATATATCAGAAAAAATATTGCTACAAGAAATGTCTGAAGCAATAGATTTTATGGCTTCTATTTGCTTCTAGTATTTTTATAGTTTCGAGTCTTATGATGTTATTTCTTCCAATGCATGAACACAGTATTTGTATCTGTTTCAATTTCTTTCTTCATTGTTTTATAATTGCTTCCACTTATTTGTATCTGTTTCAATTTCTTTCTTCATTGTCTTATAATTTTCCGAGTACAGGATTTTTTACATCCTTGGTTAAATTTATTCCTATGTATTTTTTGTGTTTTTTTTGTTGTTGTTAATCCTCACCCCAGGATATATTTTCCATTGATTTTTAGAGAGTGTGGAAGTGGGGGAGAGGAGAGAGAGAAACATTGATTGGTTGCCTCCCACACACACCCTAACCGGGGCCAGGGAATGAACCTGCAACTGAGGTACATGCCCTGGATAAGAAATTGAACCCAAGACCCTTCAGTGTATGGGCTGATGCTCTAGCCACTTAGCACACTGGCCAGGGAAGTATTTTATATTTTTACTAGAGGCCTAGTGCACAAATTCATGCATGGGTGGGGTCCCTCGGCATGGCCAGCGATCGGGGCCAATCAGAGCTGTGGGCGGTTGGCCGGCCAGCCTCATCGGGGCCATCGGGGCCGGCCAGCTAGGGAGAGGGCCTGTGGGAGGTTGGCTGTGGGAGCGCACTGACCATCAGGGGGCAGCTCCTGCATTGAGTGTCTGCCCCCTGGCAGTCATTGCACATCATAGTGATCAGTTGTCCTGCCATTCAGTTGTTTGGTCACTTAGGCTTTTATATATATACAGATTGGTGCAATTGTAAATGGAATTTTTTTTCTGTTTTCCTTCCTGGTAGTTCTTTATTGGTGTATAGAAATGCAACTGGCCCTAGCCAGTGTGGCTCAGTTAGTTGAGCTTAGTCCCGTCCACCAAGAGGTTGCCAGTTTGGTTCCTGGTCTGGGCACATACCCAGGTTGCAGGCTTCATCCTCAGTAGGTGGTGTGCAGGAGGCAACTGATTGATGTTTCTCTCTCTCATTGATATTTTTCTCTCTCTCTCTCTCTGATTACTGTGGAAAGGAATTCCTGTACTGTTCTATATAATAAAAGCCTAATATGCAAATTGTCCCTGTGACCGGGAGTTCGACCGCTTGCTATGATATGCGCTGACAACCAGGGGGCGGCGCGGAACATGGCGGGCATCGGTGACATACTTCGACCTCTCGCTGGTTACCTAGGTGCGGGGGTGATGGGGACAGAGGTGTGGTGAGAATGCAGGGTGTCCACTGAGCTCACTCTCACTCTCCCTGCTACCCGCCCTTGGGATGCCAGGGCTCGTGTGCTGGGGAAGCCCCTGCGCTCAGGTGAGCCCACCCCATACCCACACAGCCTCTTCCAGGTGAGCTGGGCTGCAGCCACCGGCTCCACAGGAGCCAGTTGGGCTCCCTGTGGGTTCGCGCAGGAGCCGGTCTGCAAGGCTGGCCAGGAGAGAGCACGCTCCCACCTGGCTTCCATGCAGCACTGTTGGGCAGCCCAGAGGCCCACGCTGTGCCCCGGCCCGTGGCATCAGCTGTGCTCACCGCATCTCTGCGTGGGGACTCGGGCGCCTTGACTCAGGCAGAGTGGGGGCAGGGGGCCCAGGGGCTGAGGGGCTGCCCAGGTCAGCTGGGACCTGCCCTTCATGCCAGACGCTCACACTTTGATTGCCGACCAGGCCTAGGGATCACACCTATGCATGAATTTCATGCATCAAGCCTCTAGTGTTGTATAAGAGTGGTAAAAGTAGACATCCCTTTCGTATTCCCAATCTTAAGGGAAATGCTTTTAATTTTTGTTAATTTAATATGATGTTGGCTGTGGGTTTGTCATATATGGCCTTTATTATGATGAGACATGATCCCTCCATTCCCACTTTGCTGAGAGTTTTTATCATAAACTAGAGGCCCAGTGCATGAAAATTTATGCACTGGAGGTGGGGTCCCTCAGCCCAGCTTGCCCCCTTTCACAGTCTGGGAGCCCTCAGGGGCAGGAGGCGACCTGGAGATCAAGGGAAGGCAACGCCCCATCACACCTCTGCTGCTGCCACTGCCAGTAGCGCAAGCTTTGGCTGGTCCGGGTTACCTGAGCCTCGGATGGCCCTGGGCGGCTGGGCAGCCACCATCGGAGGCTTGCCTGCGCCTTGGGCTGGCCCTGGTGGCTGAGGAGCTGAGGGGACTGGGGGACTCTGGAGGCAGGCGGACCTGGCCTTGCCACGTGCCTGCAGCCCCAGCGGGGCTGAGGGGACTGGGTGCCACCATCTTGTGGCTGTGGGCACCGCCATCTTTGAGGGCGTGGCAGTCAATTAGCATGTTCCCTCCTTATTGGCTGTGGGCACTGCCATCTTTGAGGGCATGGCAATAAATTAGCATATTCCCTCCTTATTGGCTGTGGGTGCTGCCATCTTTGGGGGCAGGGCAGTCAATTCGCATATTCCCTCCTTATTGGCTGTGGGCACCACCATCTTTTTGATGGTGTGAGGGTCAATTAGCATATTCCCTCTTTATTAGATAGGATGGGTGCAAATGCTTTCTTAGCATTGATTGATAGATATAATCATGTGATTTTTATCATTCATTTTATTTATGTAGTATATGACATTTTTTGATTTATGGATAGTGTACCAACCTTGCATCCCAGAAATAAATACCACTATATCATGGTGTATGATCTTTTCAATATATTGCTGGATCTGGTTTGCTAATATTTTGTTGAGAATTTTAGCATCTATGTTCATCAGGAATGTTGGCCTATAATTGTATTTCCTTGTATCTTTATCTGGTTTTGGAATTAGGATAATGCTGGCCTCATAAAATGAGATTGGGAGTCTTACCTCCTCTTGAATTTTTTGGAATAGTTTGAGAAGAATAGATACTAGTTCTCCTCTGAAAGTTTGGTAAAAATCTCCTGTGAAGCATTTGGTCCAGGACTTTTGTTTGTTAGGAGGTTTTTTTTTTTTTTCAGCATCAATTTTGTTAGTTATAATCAGTCTATTCAGATTCTGACTCTTTCTGATTTAGTTTTTCAAGATTGTATGTTTCTAGGAATTTATCCATTTCACCCAGGTTTCCAGTTTGTTGGCATATAGTTGTTTATAGTGTTTTCTTACAATCATTTGTATTTTTGTAGTGTCAGTTGTTATTTCTCCTCTTTCATTTCTAATTTTATTTGTTTGGGTCCTCTCTTATTTTCTCTTTATGAGTCTGGTTAAAGGTTTGTCAGTCTTGTTTATCTTTTCAAAGAATCAGTCTTGGTTTCATTGATCTTTTGTATTGTTGGTTTTTTTACTTCATTTTATTTATTTCTGCTGTGATCTTTATTATTACCTTTCTTCTCTCACTTTGAGCTTTGTTTGTTGTTCTGTTTATAGTTCCCTTACATGTAAAGTTAAATTATTTATTTCAGATTTTGCTTGCTTCTTGAGGTAGGCCTGTAATGCTATGAGTTTTTCTCTTAGGACTACTTTCACTGTGTCCCATAGATTTGGGTCGTGTTCTCATTTTCATTTGTTTCAGGATATCTTTTGATTTCTTTCTTGATATCATTGTTAACCCATTTATTGTTTAGTAACGTTATTTAGCCTCCATGTGTTTGTGTGTTTTGTAGTTTTTTTTCTTGTGATTGATTTCTAGTTTCATATCATAATGGTCAGAGAAGATGCTGGATATTATTTCAATCTTCTTAAATATATTGAGACTTATTTTGTGTCCCAACATGTGGTCTATCTTTGAAAATGTTCTATGTGCACTTGAAAAAAAATGTACATTCTGCTTCTTTAGGGTGAAATGCTCTGAAGATATCAATTAATTCCATCTTGTCTAGTGTATCATTTAAGGCTGTTGTTTCCTTATTGATTTTCTTTCTGGAAAATCTATCCATTAATGCCAATGGGGTGTTAAAACCCCCTACTATGACTTTATTACTGTCAGTCTCCCCCTTTATGTCCATCAATATTTGCTTTATATATTTAGGTGCCCCTATGTTGGGTGCATAAATATTTGCAAGGGTTATACCCTCTTGTTGGATTGATCCCTTTAACATTAATTAGTGTTCTTTCTTGCTCTTACTATAGCCTTTGTTTTAAAGTCTAGTTTTTCATATCAATGTATTGCTTTTTTTCATTTCCATTTGCATGAAATATCTTTTTTCATCTCTTCTCATTTAGTTGGTATGTTTCTTTCATTCTGAGTGTCTCATAGACAGCATTTGTATGGGGTTCTTTTTCTTATCCATTCAGCTACCCCATGTAGAATATTTAAGCCATTTACATTTAAATTTATTATTGACAGAAATGTATTTATTGCCATTTTATTCTTTTAGCTGTTTCTCCTTCTTAAAGAAGAACCTTTAACATTTTTTATAATATTGATTTGGTGGTAACGAACTCCTTTAGCTTTTGCTTGTCTGAGAAGCTCTTTATTTCATCTTCAATTTAAATGATAGCCTTGCTGGATAGAGTAGTCTTAGTTGTAGATCCTTGTTTTTGATCACTTCGAATATTTCATACCAATCCCTTCTGGCATGAAATGTTTCTATTGAGAAATTAGCTGACAGTCTTACAGGCGCTCCTTTCTAGGTAACTAACTGCTTTTCTCTTGCTTCTTTTAGTCTTCTTGTCTTTACCTATGCCACTTTAATTATGATGTGTCTTGGTGTGGACCTCTTTGGGTTGATCTTGTTTGGGACTCTCTGCACTTTCTGCACTTGTATTTCATTTTTCTTCACCAGATTAGGGAAACTTTCAGTCATTATTTCTTCAAATATGTTCTCAGTCCTTTGCACACTCTCTTCTTTTTCTGGTACCCCTATGATGGGTATGTTGGTATGCTTCATATTGTCTCAAAGGTCCCTTAATAACGTCCTCATTTTTTAAAAATTCATTTTTCTTTTTGATGCTCTGATTGGGTGTTGTCTGCTACATTGTCTTCCAAATCACTGATTCAATCTCTGCTTCATTCAACCTACTATGTATTCCTTCTAGTGTAGTCTTCATTTCAGATATTATATTCTTCATTTCTGACTGGTTCTTTTTTATGGTTTCTATGTCTTTTTTCATGGTACTGTAGTTCTCAGTAGGATCCTTGAGTGTCCTTTTAACCATTCTTTTCAACTTTATAACTGGTAAATTACTTACCTTCATTTCATATAGCTCTTTTTCTGGAGATTTATGCTGGACTTTCATCTGGGGCACATTTTTTTTTATCTCCCCATTTTGACTGCCTCTTTGAGTTTATTTCTATGTATTAGATCTGCTATGACTCCCAGTCTTCGTAGGGTGACCTTATGTAGTAGTTGTCCTATGGGACCCAATGGCACAGTCTTCTTGATCATCTGTGCTGGGTGCTCCAGGAATGTTTCTAGTGTGTGTTGTGTGGGCCCTCCTGTTAAAAATGAGTCTTGCCCGGCCGGTGTTGCTCAGTGGTTGAGCATCGACCTATGAACCAGGAGGTTAGGGCATATGCCTGGGTTGCTGGCTTGATCCCCAGTGTGGGGCATGCGGAGGGCATGACCCTCTCTCTCCTCATTGATGTTTTTATCTCTCTGTCCCTCTCCCTTTCTCTCTGAAATCAATCAATATATATACTAGAGGCCCAGTGCATGAAATTCGTGCACGAGGAAGTACCTCAGCCCTGCCTGCACCCTCTACAATCCAGGACCCTTCATGGGATGTCTGACTGCCTCTCACAATCCTGGACCACTGGCTCCTAACCGCTTGCCTGCCTGCCTGATCGCCCCTAACTGCTCCCCTACTGTCCTGATCACCCCTAACTGCTCCCCTGCTGGTCTGATCACCCCTAACCACCTCTGCCTCGCCCAACACCCGGGACCCAGGATTCCCTCCTCCGGCCAGTCACAGGCACCCAGGACCTGGGCCGGCTTTGCACGGGCCAGCCGCAGCCACAGAGGACCATGGGCAGGCGGCTTTGCCTGGGCCACAGCCGCTGGTGCCCCGGACCGCAGGGCATGTGGCTTGTCCCTCTTCTGGGCCACAGCCCCAGCCGCTGGTGCCTGGGACCGCAGGGCACGTGGCTTGTCCCTCTCCCGGGCTGGGCCACAGGCTCGGCCACTGGCTCTCGGCACCACGGGTGTGCAGCTTGTTCCTCTCCCAGGCCACAGCCTGGCTGATCCCCATTCCTCTCCCGCGAGCTCATTTGTGCCTGGCTGGTCCCCATTCCTCTCTCCCCAGTGTTGGTGTCTGAGCCGTTACTGCGTGACAGCATGAGAGTGTGACAACCATTTGCATATTAGCTCTTTATTATAGAGGATATATTAAAAAATGAGACTTGATTGCTGTTGGCCCCTTAGTGCATGGGGTCAACCCTCAGGCTGGCTGACTGTGAGGATCAGCCCCAATCACTGTGTATGAGCTGCTGTGCAGGTGCTGATCACACTAAGGGGAATTTGCCTCAGCAGGGCCTGGCACCTGCCAACATCTCCCTTTGGATATGCCACTTGTGAAGCTAATTGGATCCTGCTCTGATGTTGTCTGAAGCTATCCACTGGGTGTGTTAGTTCTGGGGCATTTTGGGAGGGACTCTGCTGTAGGTCAATGCTAGAGACTACCTATGACTGGCCCAGGGCAACCTATTTGGAGCTACAAAACAATCCAACGTGTGGCTGTCTCTGCTTGGCCTGGGTGTGTATGGGAAGGACTAAGCTGCACACCAAGGCTGGCTTTTACCAGCGCTGAGCCCAGGGGAAGGTCAGCAAAAGTCCCAAGGAACCCAAGATCCACCTCTGTTTGCCAGCTGCCGGTTAGACTCAGTCACTGAAAAATCCTCTGGTGGTACTCTAGTTGCATGAAGTAGGTTCTCTGTGAGTCACCAGGTAGGGGAGAGTGGTGTTCACCAGATCTGTACAGGTTCAAACTTGGTGCCAGTGCTTTGTATGATACCACTCAGCAACTATCCTAGGGTATATCAAGTCTAACTGCCACCCACTGGGTGCTCACACACCTTTGTGGTGGGGTGGGATCTCTGGGAGTCATCAGGGTGTCATCAGGGAGTCAGCAGAGTTTTTCAGGCCCAAACAGACCAAGATTTGGCCATGTGAAGGGAGGGTTCTGTACCACTCAGGCATGCGAGGAAAAATTTCCCCCATCCTAGAGCCCATAACTGCCTGTTCTGGAGCCTGATCTTAGCAGGGTGGGGCCACAGGGAAGCAGGAGAGGGAGAGATGCTGGTCAGTGGTTATGCCATTTTACATTCTTAACATGGGATGTATAAGAGTTGTAAACGTTATATATATATATATATATATATATATATATATATATATATATATATATATACACACACACACTGAATAAATCTTTTCTAAGATGTACATGTTGTAAATATTTTCTCCTGGACTGTGGCAGACTATCCTATATAATAAAAGGCTAATATGCAAATTATCCCCTTGGGAGTTCAACTGGAAGTTCAGTCGCTCGCTATGATGTGTACTGACCACCAGGGGCTGGTGCAGAGCTTGGCAGGCGACCAGTGCGGCAGTAGGGAGCTGAGGGAGCAAGGGAAGGAGGAGGTGGGGAGGCCGGGAGGCAGGGAGCCTGATCAGCCCTGATTGCCGGCGAGGCCTAGGGCCCCTACCCATGCATGAATTTCTTGCACCGGGCTCTAGTTTAAGAGATATTAGAGCCATTGAGTGATATTTTAGAGGAGGAAGAAAATACAGTTTTTTCCTCTACCCTGCTATGTTTTCTGGCTGAGGCCCTGCAAATTAGACTGACAAAAGTCAGGTTATAAGCATAAAACAGTTTTACTACTATTATTTACTACTAACATGTGCCTGGGTGCATACACAGAGAACTCAGTGATGAGTCACGCTAAGGGGTGGTTAGTGGCATCTTAACAAAGAACAATACATTTGTAGAGAAAGGACAAAACAAAGGAAATGGGCTTCAGAATGGTAAATAAAGTTTGTTTTAATAAGGTTTGTGTTGTAAATTCCTCCAGTGCTTGGCTAAATAAGAGTCTTGAATATTTAAGAGTGTGTGTGTGTGTGTGTGTGTGTGTGTGTGTGTGTGTGTATACCATCAAACTTTATATATACTTAAATATGTATACCATCAAACTTTATATATATACTAGAGGCCTGGTGCACAAAATTCGTGCACTCGGGGATGGGGTGGGTCCCTCAGCCCCACACAGGCCAGGCCGGGAGCCCTTGGGGGATGTCCAACTGATGGTGATGGCCTGCTCCCTAAGCCATCAGTCAGACATCCTTAGCGCTGCAGCAGAGTTGGGAGAGGCTCCCATCACTGCTGCAGCACTTGCCAGCTGTGAGCCCAGCTTCTGGTTGAGCGGTGCTCCCTCTGTGGGAGCACACTGACCACCAGGGGGCAGCTCCTGCATTGAGCATCTGCCCCCTGGTGGTAAGGGTGTGTCATAGCAACTGGTTGTTCCACAGTTTGGTCGATTTGCATATTAGCCTTTTATTTTATAGGATGATACCTGATCAACCTGAAATATTACCTACCAGTTAAAAGTGAAAATTTTATGACTAATATATATACTATCTAATAAAAGGGTAATATGCAAATTAACCACCACTCCATCACAAAGATGGCGGCGCCCAGTCCTTTCAGCCCCACCAGAGTCCTCCAGTCCTGGGGGGGGCAGCTGCTGAGAGCGGGCATCATGAGTGGCCTGGCAGAATGCTTGCTTTGACGCCACGGCGATGAGGCAAACGTTCCACCCCAGCTGCAGAGGGTCTCTGGGCAGCGGGCACGGAGCGGCTGGGTGGGGAGAGGGGATGCTTGCATTGTTGCCCAGCAACAAGACTAGGGTTCTGCACCCAGCCGCGGAGGGAGGGCCTCCCAGCCAGGCCAGGCGCGGAACACTTGCGTCATCGCTCCAGCAATGAGGCAAGCATTCAGCGCCCGGCCGTGGAGGGCCTCTGGCTGGGGAGGGAAGTTGGGGGCCATGAGGCCAGCAGGGGAGGGCTGTTGGGGGCCATGAGGCCAGCAGGGGAGGGCTGTTGGGGGCCATGAGGCCAGCAGGGGAGGGCTATTGGGGGCCATGAGGCCAACAGGGGAGGGCACTTGGGGGCCATGAGGCTGGCAGGGGAGGACACTTGGGGGTGATCAGGCCAGCAAGGGGGGGGGGGGTAGTTGGGGGAAAGCAGGCCAGCATGCAGAGTGGTTAGGGGCAATAGGGCAGGCAGGCAGGTGAGCGGTTAGGAGCCAGCAGTCCCAGATTGTGAGAGGGATGTCCGCCTGCCCGTTTAGGCTTGATCCCACAGGGACATCCCCTGGCAGTCGGACATCCCCTGAGGGGTCCCAGATTGGAGAGGGTGCAGGCCAGGCTGAGGGACACTAGTATATATATAATACATCATATCCTACCTAATAAAAGAGTAATATGCAAATTGACCCTAACTCCGCTGCACCCACAAGCCACGCCCACCAGCCAATCAGGAGCAGATATGCAAATAAACCCAACCAAGATGGCTACAGCCACAGAGAGCAAGGTTTCCCAGGCAACGGAGGAAGCCAAGCTTTCCGCCTGCCCTTGCAGGCCTAAGCCTCCACTCAAGGTACAAAGTTTCAATTATAGAAAGTAAACAAATCCAAACAGAAATGGTGGCAGCCATGGAGCTGGAGAGAGCAGGCCAGGGTTGCCCCCGACAATGGAGGAAGCCAAGCTTTCCACCTGCCCTGGCCGGCCTAGGTCTCCACTCCAGGCTACAAAGTTTCAATTATAGAAGGTGAATTAACGCCAACAGAAATGGCTGCCGGCCACGGAGCGAGCAGGAGGCTTGGCTCCGCTCCAGGCTACAAAGTTTCAATTGTAGAAGGTAAATAAATTCCAGATACCAGGGCCTCCGCTTGGGTTGCCAGGGGGCATGGCTGGCCTGCAAACCACCACAGGCCCCTTGCTCAGGCCCCTTGCCCCATGCCCCAAGGGAACCCCCACCCTGATCCGGGACACCCTTCAGGGCAAACCAGCTGGCCCCCACCCCTGCACCAGGCCTCTATCCTATCTAATAAAAGAGTAATATGCAGATTGACCATCACTCCAACACACAATATGGCTGCCCGCATGTGGACACAAGATGGCCACCACAAGATGGCCAGCAGGGGAGGGCAGTTGGGAGGCACCCGGCCTGCAAGGGAGGGCAGTTGAGAGGGACCAGTCCTGCAAGGGAGGGCAGTTGGAGGCGATCAACCCTGCAGGGGAGGGCAGTTAGGGGTGACCAGGCCGGCAGAGGAGGGAAGTTGGGGGCAAACAGGCTGGCAGGGGAGCAGTTAGACATCAATCAGGCTGGCAGCGGAGTGGTTAGGGTGGCAGGCAGAAGCAGTTAGGGGCAATCAGGAAGGCAGGCAGGCAAGCAGTTGGGAGCCAGCAGTCCGGGATCAGGCCTAAATGGGCAGTCGGACATCTCTCGAGGGGTCCCAGATTGGAGAGGGTACAGGCTGAGCTGAGGGACACCCCCCACTCCGTGCATGAATTTCATGCACCAGGCCTCTAGTATTAATATAAAATTCCATAAAAGTAAGTCAAAAGTAATTGTCTTTGGTTAGTTTAGATTGAACTAAATGACTATAATATTGAACATATATGTCATCTTTCTTGTGCCAATTAATACTTATGTTATAATTAGACGCCCAGTGCACGAAATTCATGAACTCAGAGTGGGGCATTCCTCAGCCCAGCCTGTGCCCTCTTCCAGTCTGGGAGCTCTCAAGGGATGTCCAACTGCCACTGAGGCAGGAGAGGCTCCTGCCACCACCATTGTGCTCACCAGTTGTGAGCCCAGCTTCTGGCTGAGCGACGCTCCCCCTATGGGAATGCATTGACCACCAGGGGTCAGCTCCTGCATTGAGCATCTGCCCCCTAGTGGTCAGTGAACATCATAGCAACTAGTCAATTTGTATATTAGCCTTGTATTATATAGGATATTTATAATAATAAAAGTGTAATATGCTAATTAGACCAGACTTCCTTCTGGATGACCTTCCAGACGAAGCCAGGGCTGCAAGGGAAGCCCAGGTCCCAGGTGCCAGAGGGAAGCCGGTGCTAGCAGCTGGGGGAAGGAAGGCCTACTCTTGCACCAGCTTCCCTCTGGCACCCAGGACCCGGGCTTTGCTCCGACCGCTGGCAGACACCCGGGACCCGGGCCAGCTCCTCTGTGGCCGCCCACAGGCACCCAGAACCCAGGCTTCGCTCCAGCTCCGGCTTGGTCAAGAAGGACGGAAAAAAGTCCAGAATGACTTCCGGTAAGTCTAATTAGCATATTACCCTTTTATTAGTATAGATAGGGCATTCACCATCCATATCAAACTTTAAAACTAAAGGAAACAGAGCAGGCACCATATAATTAAGTGCACAGTGGATTCACACAACCTTCAATTGCAAAACACTAGGAAAAACAAATATCCCAACAATAGGGAAGTGAACGAGCAAAGTGTGATACATGATCAACCTGAAATATTCACTACCGGTTCAAAGTAAAAAATTTATGACTAAGAAAATTCATAAAACATTTATGATTCTCTTAAGAGAAAGGTGAAATATATTTTTAAAAAGTGATTGCAACTATAAACACCTAATTCTTAGAGCTAATAGATCATAGATGATTTGGCTACCTCAGCAGCCAGGCACCACATTAAAGGGGTGCCCATTATGCAGATGCTCACTTTCTGCTCTGGCCTAGCCTTGAAGTACTTGAATCCATCTGTTTCTCACTTCTGATTATTACCTTCAGCTCACCAACCATTAAATGTGTTATTTCTGTTTCTGGCTTTTACTTGCTCTCTTTCTCTTTCTTACACTTGACTCATGACCCACGCTTCATAGATATCAACAGCCTTGATTTCCAAGGCTTCAACCCATCCGTTGAGAAGACTTTGTACACCTGTTCAATCCCACCTAAATGCATCAACTCTTACAGGCAAAATATATACAATCGAAACCTACGTGTACTCGGGTCCTATAAGAATGGGTAATAGTTTTTTCTTTTTTCCAAACTTTCCTTGTTCCAGCACCATTGCAGTAAACAGTTCAAGACTTAGTAACAATAACCTTGTCTCATGTCTGCCAAGAGTGGCATCTAGTGGTGATTTCATAGAACTACATTTTTTAGCCTAAAAGAAAAAGGCTTATTATTTCACTAGTTTATATTTATAACACAGTAGAACAGTATATTTATACCAGCTATTAGTCTACCTGGGAGCAGAATTCACTTTATAGAATTAGCTAATCCATAAATTATACAGGCTCTATAGATGTGCCATTTTACAGCAGAGACTCATAATTAATTCGCCATAGGATTCCAGGTTTATTTTAATTTCCTAAAACTGGATTTACTCTGGAAAGTAATTCTTAGACTGAGTATTTGCACCAATTGCTAGGTTTTGATGCCTTTGGACATTGTGGGGTGTCTTGCGCATTTTCATCACTGTATTAGTTTCCTCAGGATGTCTTAGCAAAGTCTCAGGCTAAGTGGCTTAAACCACAGAAATGTATTACCTCACTGTTTTAAGGATAGAAGTCCAAGATCATGGTGTTGGCAGCGTTGGTTCTTTCTGAGGAATGTGAGGAAGAATCTGTTCCATGCCTCTCCTCTAGCTTCGGGTGGTTTGCTGGCAATCTTTGGCATCCCTTGACTTGTACACACATCACTTCACTCTTCACCTTCATCTTCATGTGGCATTCTCCCTAGATGTCAGTCTGTCTCCAAATTTACCCTTTTTGTAAGGACATCAGTCATACTGGATTAGAGTCTACCCTAATGACCTCATCTTATAACAACTGTAATGGCCCTAGCCGGTTTGGTTCAGTGGATAGAGTGTTGGCCTGCGAACAGAAAGGTTCCAGGTTCGATTCCGGTCAAGGGCACGTGCCTGGGTTGCGGGCTCGATTCCCATGGGGGGCTTGCAGGAGGCAGCCAATCAATGATTCTCTCTCATCATGGATGTTTCTATCTCTCTCTCCCTCTTCCTTCCTCTCTGAAATCAATAAAAATGTATTTTTTTAAAAAACTGCAATGAGCCAATTTCCATATAAGGTCATATTCTAAGGTACTGGTGTTAAGACTTTAATACCATATAAATTTTGCCAGAGACACAATTCAACCCATAACAACCACCGATATCATTATACCTCCAGAATTCATTTTTGCCATGTTGGTGTCAGGGTTAGTCATGAAACCGCTTTGGCCAATAAAATGTGAGTAAAAGCAATGTGTGTATGTCTAAAAAGAAACTTTAAGGAATTTTTTTCCTCTGCTGTGAAACTGCAGTATGGCAGATAGAGGCTATTTCATCAGCCCATGTCACAGGGTGACAGTGACCTGGAACAGAGCAGCAGCTGACCTTTAGTGTATGTGTAACATGAAAAAGAAATAAAATCGCCCTAGCCACTTTCGCTCAGTGTATAGAGCATCAGCCTGCAGACTGAAGGGTCCTGGGTTCTATTCTGGTCAAGGGCACATGCCTGGGTTGTGGGCTCAATCCCCAGTAGGAGGCGTGCAGGAGGCAGCCAATCAATGATTCTCTTTCATCATTAATGTTTCTATCTCTTTCCCTTTCCCTTCCTGAAATCAATAAAAATATATTTTAAAAAAACAAAACAAAAACAACATTGCTATGAAAAATGTCTGAAATTGAAAGAAAGAACGAAAGAAAGAAAGAAAGAAAGAAAGAAAGAAAGAAAGAAAGAAAGAAAGAAAAAAGAAAAGAAAAGAAAAAAGAAAAGAAAAGAAAAGAAAAGAAAAGAAAAGAAAAGAAAAGAAAAGAAAGCTTTATGTTTTTAAGCCACCACAGTCTTGGGGTCATTTGTTACTGAAGCATAAATTAACTTAAGCTGACTATCA
This sequence comes from Cnephaeus nilssonii, assembly GCF_951640355.1. Classification (NCBI taxonomy): domain Eukaryota; kingdom Metazoa; phylum Chordata; class Mammalia; order Chiroptera; family Vespertilionidae; genus Cnephaeus; species Cnephaeus nilssonii. Next base: position 37,739,409 of record NC_137078.1, read on the forward strand.
CGATAAGTACCTAACTTAAGCTAAGTGTGTGGGTTTTTTCATTCGTTCATTAGCTATTTGTTCTAAACTTTCTATGTGATAGGCATAGTACTATATGTTGGGCACTGTAACGGTTAATTTTATGTCAAATTAGCTAGGCCCTGGCACCCAGAGATTTGTTCAAACACCAGTTTAGCTGTCTCTGTGAAGGCATTTTTCTGATGAGATTAACATTTAAATCAGTAGACTTTAAAGCAAATTGCCTTTCATAATGGGGTGAGCCTGATCCAATTAGTTGAAGGCCTTAAAAGACAAAACCTGAGGTCCCTCCCTCCCCAGGAAGAGGGAATTCTACCTGCAGATCCCCTTCAGACTCAAGCTGCAGCATCAACTCTTTCTTGGGGCTCCAGCCTGCAGGGTTGTTCTGCAGATTTTGAACTTGCCAACCCCCACAAATTGCATGAGCCAATCCTTAATATAAATCACTATATATGTGCACATCCTATTAATCCTGTTTCTCTAGAGAAACCTGATTGATACAGACAACGGTCAGTGAATAAACTAGCAACAGTTCTCATAGAGCCTACAGTCTAAGGAAGGATACAGACGAATAAACGGGGAAAAATAGTGTTTTGTAGTAAATGCTGGAAAGTACTCTGTTTAATAGGAGCACATAGGAGGAGTGTCTAAACTTGACTTGGGGAATCATAAAGACTTTCTGGAGACAATAACGTCTAACTTGAGAACTGAAGGTGGTGATGGAATAGGAGTTAGCTAAGTGCAGGGCCAAGGTACTGGGGACCAGGGATTAGATTGAGTATAGAACATGTATTCTCAACAGGGATTTTGTTGCCCCAAAGGAAGAGAAAATTGGTGCTTGGCAGGTAAAATAAACCTTAGCTATTACAATGTTTTGTGACCATGCAAAGCTCAACTCTGTGTGACAAAATTGTAGTCCTCAATATTTAATGGGGGAACAAGGGAGATGATTAGAACAAATGCCTAAACTGTCTCCTTCAGGGGGCACTTATGAAAAAGACCTTACGAAACATTGGTATAGAAAGACCAATCTGGGTAGAGGAATGATCATCTGTGGATCTGTGGAAGTGAGAGAGAATACAATATTTGAAATATTGGAATTGTTGAGGCATAGAGTTGGGAAGGAGAGGAGTCAGGGAGAATAGTGAGAGGAGGCCATTCTAGCCACAAATTTTAAAGAAAAGTCAATGTGAAAGTGCATTTTCCCTCACTTATCTAAATAGTTCAAGTAAAATTGTATCAAAATTATCTACTGCAGACTGTGCTGACTTTTTAATATATGAATCTGTATTCTGTGTTTATAGTCACTGAATGAATTACTAAGTTTTAAACATTTGTTCGAGATGGCAAAGGACAATTGTTAAACTATCTTTTTCTCTCTATCATTATGGGACTTCTTAGTTTTATAATTATAGCCTCTAGAATAGCATCATGTGCGTGTGGGTACTTAATCATAATGCTCCTCTGGAAGGCACATTAACCTCTGGAGAATTTGCATGTGATTTACTTCACTGGAGTTTCAAAGATTAAAAATATGAGAGTGAAAAGGTATTTTTCTTGGCTCCATTATTGGGAATAGAATGAGAACAATGGTCTATTTAATAACCATTATCATTATCTTCCCCACAGATTGAAATAAAATTACTTTAATATTCTATTAGGATAATCTTTGCAAATATGCTGCCAATCATTTTTTTATTTCCAGCAGCTTGTTAACAATGAACTCAAAGCTAATTCAATGCTTTTGAGAGATAGTATAAACTTAATTCTAGAATCTAAAGAGCTAAAAAATGTTATGCTGTACTATAATTTTAACTTGGAATATTTTTCTTTTTTTTTAAGGGGCCTCTGGTGAGTTATTATCTGTTTGTTTGTTTTTTAACTTTGAATATTTTTCTATGACACCCCTATCTTTCTCAATGTAATAGACCTAATTTGATGTCTAATATAATTTTTTTCTTATTTTTGTATTGATTTGAGAGAAAAAGAAACATTGATGTGAGAGAGAAACTTTGATCAGTTGCCTCCCTCACACACCCGGACCGGGGATGGAACGTGAATCCGGGGTATGTACCCTGACCTGGAATTGAACCCATCACCTTTTGGTGCTCGGGACGACATTCCAACCAACTGAGCCACACAGCCAGCATTCTAATATAATTTTTTAAAGAAGCAGCATTCTTATAATATCTTTAAAAGGTCAGGTTACGAAAAAGACAGTTCACAGGAATAGTTCTGAGTATGTGTTCTGGAATCAGCCTGCCTGGGTTCAAATCCCGAGTTGCATCTGTTTCTGTTTAAATGTAATTAGTTTTATAAACTTGGGCAGATGTGTAAAGTTATGTGGTCTTATCCTCTCTGTACCTCACTTTCCTCACATGTAAATTATGGATACTAATAGAACCATTACATAGAGCTGTTGTGAATTTTACATGAGGTAATTATGTAAAAACAGAACAGTGCCTGGTACATACACAGTCAATTACATTAGTTGCTATTATTATTTTGTGAAACTACTGATTAAGTAGTTTTAAAGCCATTTGTTGAGTGCTTCCTGTGTGTCATAGGAGAAACTTAACTTGTGAAACTGTTCGTACATCTTACCTGAAATGAACCTCAGACTCAAGGTATTTTTTAAACTGACTTTATTATTATTATCATTATTCTCTTTAGTACATTTCAGGCCGTTAAGTTGTTTTATTTTTTAAGAAAGGATGCTACTTTGGTTCTTGTGGGAGATTATAGACATCTAAAGTGTGTAAGAAAAAGCACTTCTTAGGACAGCAAATGGGAGATGAATTCTTCTTCAGAATTTTTTTGTTGGAGTCTAGTATTTGTATTTATGGTATTGTCATTTCTAGGTTGACAATTGGGTAAAGAGTTACCCATGAATTTCTGGAATTTTTAAATTTTGATTAAAGAAATTTAAACACCTTTTTAATATTTATACCTTTCAGAAAATGTCTTCGAAATTTAAAAATGCAAAACGAATTGAAGGCCTTGATAGTAATGTGTGGTGAGTACCTTAGAATCAACAATAATACTTTGGTGAGTTGTTGTTTTTTCCTACCCATTTTTCTATCCCCACTTGGGAATTTTTAGCCTTGTCTCAATAAACAAATGAATAAATCAACTTATTTTAATTCATCCATTAAATGGAAATGGAAGGAAGTCAATGGTCCATACAAATGTGCCAAGCCCTGGGCCAGGTACTGAAAATAGGCAGAGAAAAAACAAATTTGGTTGCTACCCTCATGGAACTTACCTTCTAATCCATGAACTTTTCTTATTAGCTCAAGTCTTTAGCAGTTAATAAGAGAACCTAGCAGGGCTGATATGATTGAGAAAAATATCTATATGATTAAAGTATGTGTATCATGGAATTGAGATTTGTAAGAAACATGTTTATTTGTTCAGCTATCTTTTTATTAAATGAAGTCATTTTGTAGATGATAACATTTTTGTTGAGAATTCGTTTTTGAAAAATCTAAAACAGGTCTTATTTTCCAGTTTTATAATAAGATTATGAGGTATAAAAATTTAGCTCTGTAATTATAGTGCTTATTAATATTAGTATTTTTTATTTTATTATTATTTTTTATTATTCCCTATTATCCCCCACACTCATGCCCTCACCCCCCCTGGTGTCTGTGTCCATTGGTTAGGCTTATATGCATGCATACAAGTCCTTTGGTTGATCTCTAATATTCGTATTTTTTATCTTAGGATTGAATTTACCAAGTTGGCCGCAGACCCCTCTGTTGTGAATCTTGGCCAAGGCCTTCCAGATATATCCCCTCCTCTATATGTGAAGGAAGAATTATCAAAGATTGCAGCAATTGATAGCCTGAATCAGTATACCCGGGGCTTTGTAAGTACAGGAGGACCGAGTGGGGTGTGAGCTTGTAATTTATATTGTATTGTGTATGAGCAGACGTCTATGTAATTGGCTTTCTGGGAACAACTGTCCCAACCCGATAACCAAGGAACCCCTCCCTTTCCCTTGTCTGCTAGGATGAGCTGTCCCCTACTTCCAGCTCCTCCTTGGTCCTGCTTGGCCCTTCCTTCCTCTGCTGTTGTTGGAGAATGGTCCTGTGGCAACAAGGGAGGGAGAGAGTATTCCTGAGACATGTGTTTCTTTCCCATTACCACCTACGCAGCCTCAGCACTGGCCTCTTAATTGTCCTCTATTTCCAACTACGTACTTTCTTCTACTCTACCTCAGCCCAGCCCCCATCCTTCTGTGTTTAAATGCCCAGGATATCCAGAGATTTCCTAGATTCTAAAAAAAAAGAAAAAGGAAAAAAAAATCAGCTACCGCAACATACTAAGTAAATTGAACAAGGTTGTAAGACATAAGGCCAATATACAGAAATCAATTATATTTATATACATGAAAAATGAACAGTTGGAAATTTAAAATTTCTTATATACCATTTACAATAGCATCCAAAACCATGAAATGTTTAGAATTGAATTTTTAAAATGTAAAATCTGTACACTGAAAATTATACTACACACCTGAAAGATATTAAATAATACCTAAATAAATGATGTTCATGAATTAAAAGACTAAATATTGCTCTGGCTGGGTGGCTCAAGTGGTTGGAGCATTGTCCCATATACTAAAAGGTTATGTGTTCAATCTGAGAGGCAACCAATTGCTTTTTCTCTCACACATTGATCTCTCTCTCTCTCTCTCTCTCTCTCTCTCCCTCTCTCTCCCTCTTCCTCCTCCCCCTCCTCCCCCCTTCCTTTCTCACTAAAACCAATAAACATCCTTGGGTGACAATTTTTTAAAAAAAGACTAAATATTGTCAAAATGATAATTCAACCTAAATTGATTCATAGCAGCGTATATCAAGCTATGGCCTGTGGCTGAATCTGATGCACTGCTGACTTTTTAAATAAATGTTATTAGAACATAGCCATGCCCATTCATTTAGGTATCTTCCAGATTTAATAGACATATATGAGTGCATATGTGTGCGTGTTTTTATCTTGGTATAAGCACTGGGGATGGTGTTGCACTGTCATCAGGCTGAGGACATCAGTCACCTCTGGGGAAGGGAAGGAAGTGATAATGAGGAGAAATCATAATTTTCCTTTACATATCTTTGCCTAGTTTAATTATTATATAAAGCATGAATTATTTTTGTAATTAAAAATGTTTTAAAAAAAACACAAACCCTTATCATCCTAAGAAAAGAATGATAATTGCTTTCAAATCGTGCTTTGCTAGAATTTGTTAGACCTGGTATTAAAAGGAAATTTTGGATTTCTGAGAGTGGTGACAAACTTCTCTTGCTCTTTCCACAATTTGTGTCTATTTTGAATTTATGTCGTCTTTTTCTCTCGTTATTGTTTTTTATTTTACTATGTTCTATTAACTCCTCTATTATTAATTATACCCAGTTTCTCTAATATTATAATATCTCCTAATTTCAAAATATGAAAAATGTGCTATAGATTTGTTTTTATTGATTTTAACACAGTGAGGGTCTGGGGCATACTAGTCAATATTCTGAAAGGAATAAAAAGGTGGCAAATAAATGCAACTTTGACCAAAAAAAAAAAATGACTCATTTTCTTCATATGAACTGGGGTGGACAACTTACAGGAACCTCAGGCCTTTTTACCTCACAAGCCTGGGGTGTATCCAGCCAGCCTCCCTCTTCTCCTTCATCCTGACCCAGTTTATCCCTCTAAAGCCCAGGTGCTTTCCAAGCAAAGCGTGTTACCTGCACTTAGACACTCTCACAGGTGACAGAAAACCAGGTGGTTCCCCTAAAGCAAAAAGAGGCAGTAATGCTGGATAGAAAAAAATAAATATTGACTTTGATACCTAAGAAGACAAAAGGGGGAATAGGAGGGGGAAGAAAGAGAAGGAGAGAAGGAAACAGAACATGGAAGAGAAGATTGAGGAGGAGCTAAGAAGTCGGGCCTCCCCATGTCTCAGACTTGGTACATTTACAGTCCTCTCAGTCCTCATGTTCAAGTTGTTCTCCTAGGCAACTACTGCCCTCTTGGCTCTCAATGTGAATAAGGTTCCACTTCTTCCTCACATGTGTTGCCAACTCTAACGTGCATTTTTTTGGTGAATTTCTCTCCTCTCGTCTTAGTCCATTGGTTTCGAATAACCTGTTCTGGTGCAACTTGGAAGAACAGAATCACGGGATGAGATATAGTTAATGCTGGTTCCTGGCTGATTTTAACTAGGAAAAATATCCAACTCTATTCAATATGATTTAATCACTGTCAAAAATAGTCATTAAATGTGATCTAATTACTATCAAAATGTATTGTCAAAAAATACTTGATGTTGAAATCAATTTTTAATCAAAGCAAATAATTTTAAATTCTGTGTTCTAAAAGCAATAATTTAATAGGAAGTTTTTAATCATTAAGTTTTTAATAAGTTTTAGCAAGTCTTCCTGGCCATTCATGTAAGAACCCTCTGATCATAGGGAAAAAAATTTTTTTAATTAACTGCCAATTTAAAAGTATTCTTTGAGAAAAAAAAAGTATTCTTTGGGTAATTATAAAACCCAGATTTTTTTTAAATTTCAATTTTAGAGCCAAATTACTTCAAAGAAGTAGTTCTCATAATCAAGGTTTTTTTCTTCTTTTTTCTTCAACAGGGTCATCCACCACTTGTGAAAGCTCTGTCCTGCTTATATGAAAAGCTGTATCAAAAGCAGATCGATCCAAATAAAGAAATCCTTGTGACAGTAGGAGCATATGGCTCTCTCTTTAATGCCATTCAAGGATTAATTGATGAGGGGGATGAAGTAAGTATTAACATTACCATATTACCCAATTCATCATTATTATTTGTCCTGCCTTTGAATCTTTTTTTATGATATTTTTTATTTTTTATTATTTTTGAAGTATAATGCATATGCAGTAAAGTTCACAAATCTTAAATGTACAGCTCAACAAATTTTTACATATGTTTATGCGTGTATCTCCATGTAACCACAAACCAGAAGAAGATATAATACATTTCCAGCACCCTTTTGCCCCTTCCTAGTCTATATTCTCCCAGAGATACCCACTCTTCTGTCTTCTATCACCTGCTCTTTAACTGGATATAATACCGTCATATAGCATATACTCTTGAATCTGGCTTCTTTCATTTTGTCTGTGAGATTCATCCATTTTGTTGCATGTACTTTATTCTTATTTTTAATGCTTATTTAGATAAGGGCAGGTAGAAGAGGCCAGAAATGATGGGGAAAATTAATCTTAGTTTGCACTACTAAAATAATCTTTCATCTGAACTTAATCAGCAAGTATATGGTCATGTCCTTTTGCGCCCCATATTGTTGGCAGCATGGCATGAGTAATGTGTAACAGGAAGGTTGAATCTCTCTGCTGTTTAGTCCTGTGGTACAAGACCCACTTTGTCACCGAGCTCAGTCAGATCTACTCCTATGTCCCCATTATCATTCTAATACCCCTGCTTCAGGATTTCCTAGCCTCTTTCATTTATTCAAAAATTGCTGGGGAATCTCCTCTGTGCTAAGCACCATGGGAGAGAAGATCTTTAAAAGGCAGTTTATGCATGGAAGGAACTCTGTCTAGTAAAGGAGATAGACATGTAAACAAAAGAAGAGGAGTGCAGTGTGATCGGCAGTAGTGAGAATATCTAGGTTATGGTGGAGACAAAGAAATGCTCACCATGACCTATATTGCTAATTCCTTTGTTTGAACCCTCCTAGCAATTTATCTGTACCTTTTTCATTAAAAAAATACCACTATCACTTTGAGTTACAGTGTATATGGTTTTATACCTCAAATTCCAAGACAGTAAGCTAAAGGGAACATGTAAAGGAAGTACCGTCAAACTTGGATATAAAAAATATCCTTTAATCCTATAAAATAGTTGAATTTTTTTCCTTATGCTTTGATGTAGTTAATCCTTTGCTGCTGCCTCCTTCTCTGCTACTCAGCCCTTGGCCTTCTCTTCTCTAGTCTTTCTTCCCTGATCACTTTATCTAATATTTTGAAACCAGACATGTCACTTTGTATCATGTTGACCTATTTTATTGTCTGTATAACACTGATTACTATCTAAAATTATTTCATTTACTTTCTTGTTTATTATAAGACTCTCAGACGACTGAGTTCCAGAACTGGTTTACTGCTATACTACCAGCTCCTAAAATAGTGAGCGCCCAGCCCAGCTGGTGTGGCTCAGTGGATTGAGCATCATCCCATGCACCAAGAGGTCACTGGTTCGATCCCTGGTCAGGGCACATGCCCAGGTTGCAGACTCAATCCCCAGGAGGGGCATGCAGAAGGCAGCCGATCAGTGTCTCTCTCTCTCTCTCTCTCTCTCTCTCTCTCTCTCTCTTTCTCTCCCCTTTCCCTTCCTCTCTCTCTAAAAAAAAAAAAAGAAAAAGAAAAAAATTAATAAAAACATTTTAAAAAATAGTGAGTGCTCAATACATATTCTTTAAAGAGGGAGGGGAATTAGTCCCATTGTCAACAAGAAGCAATCACAGTCAATAGCGTCAAGTACATTCGTTCAGTTCTACCTTCATGCCTCCAAATGTTTCCTTTTCTAAGCTCTCACTATGTTTCTCACCAGGGTTACAAAGATAGGTCGTCTTAGTCCCTGAGAATTTCACAGACTAATTAAAAACTTGTTCCTGGTCCATTTCTTTGTCCTCCTAACACTTAACATAGCACATTGTATAGTAGGTACGCAATGTGCATTGAATGACTGGGACAAACGAAGGACCTTTAGACTGTAAGGGCCTCTTTTATTCCAAAGAGAAAGGCCTTGGACAGGTATTTCATGTCATTGGAAATACAAACAGTAAAAAGTGTGAATTTAGAATAGTAATTAGGAACCATTTACTCAACAAAACGTTAAACGAGACAGCTTACTATTAACTTGTGGAATTATAAATTGCTCTTGCCCGATTTTTCAAAAGCAGTTACTATATATGGAAAGTACCATAAAGATGCTTATACCCTTTACTCTAGCAGTCATCTAAATTTATTCAACAGACTCTTTAAAAATAGAGAAACTGCACATACTCACAAATGGACATAACATTGTTATTTATACAAGCAAACAATAAGAAAATTACTCCAGAACTCAATAGGCTCTCAAATAGCCATTAAAACAATAAATACTAAAACTATAATTATATGAAATTTTTGTGAAATATTGCTAGGTTTAAAAAAGATAGAAAGAACATTTGAATGTATATAATGGTTACAAATTATGTGTTCAAACTCTCCTTATAGAAAAGCAAAGGGTCCGGATGCTAGATTCAGGCTGGCAGATTGTGGGAGGGATGCTGACTGGGCTGGCTGGATTGGCCCACTGACCTGAAATCCAGCCCCTGAGTGATGGAGAGAGAGCATACAGGGGCAGAGGGACCCGGAGTATACATACCAGGGACTGGGACAAAAAGACGAAATCCAGATATGTCACCTGGCAGGGGAAATGTGGTATCAGACAGTAACAATAGCATCCTAACTGGTCTCCCTGTATCCACTCTTTGTTTCTGGATGCTTTTGAGGAAAGGGAAAATCTTTACTTTCAAGATAATACTTATAAATTAGTACTGCACCACCGAGAGCATTGCAGTGTTCTCTTTCTTTATAGTCTGGCTTCTGCCACCATCTGACATTTTATTTCCTAACTTGAAATTTAAATAAACTCTTAATGTTTTTGGCTGGAACATCCCTTTGAGAATGTGATGAGAGCTGTGGCCCTTTTCCCCTCAAAACTCTACTTACGCTCCTATAAAACTGCATGCAATTCCCAGGTCCCCGCTGAGAACCTTTCTATTGATCTCCCTAAGAGCTCAACGACTCCAGTGAAGGCTTCCGATGAGTTTATCCCCATGGTCTCTTCCATTCGGACGGACGTTAGCTTCATGCTGCATCTCAGCTTATAGTATGGTGCCTCCCACACAGCGGTTACACGATATTTGTTAAATGAGTCAATGATTGATATGATGTGTTCTTATTTGGGTGTATTTCAGGTCATAATAATCGTGCCTTTCTATGACTGCTATGAGCCCATGGTGAAAATGGCTGGAGCAACCCCTGTTTATATTTCTTTAAGATCTGTAAGTTCACCAATACCATTCACATGCTTTAAGAAGTTTGAAAAGACCAATTACTTTGTCACCGATAAAGTTCCCACTTTGATTACATTTGGGGATTTACTATATTATCTCTACTCTGACTGACGTTAACAACTGGCGTTCAGGGGGAACTTTTATTAATTTATCATGTGTTTGCCATGTGTTTCTGTTGTGTTAGCATCCACATTGTATGTAATATTATCTTTTGTGGTCATTCGTCTCCCCCACTGATGGCGCACAACCAGATTAGAGACCGTTTCTGACTCATTTTTCTAGCACTGCTCCCCAGTGACTAGCAGTGCAGGGCAATGCTGGGTGCTCAATCAATGCTTGTTGAATTCTTTATCTTTAGGAATATCATATAGTACCATTGTCTTTTTTTAAATCTTTTTAAAATAACTAATATACTAAGGTGAATCACAGACTCTTCTGCTAGTCTTAGTAGTATGAGAAATGTTAACCATAGTTGTCTCTGGCTCCTTTGAAGGAATATGGGCATTGTAACAGCTGTTAATGTTGACAGAGTCCATTTTTTCTGTTTAACAGGTGTGAGCGTGAAACTCAAGCTCTCATGGGCTCTTAAAGCAGAACGAAAGCTTAGTTATTTCTGTTTATTTATTTTCTTGGTTAGTCATTTATTCAGTTACATTTGCCACTCCTTTCTCTGACATTTTTTTCTTTATTAGGTTATTTATTTGTAAGACAGCAAACATGAATTAATTGAATTAAATCACATCTTCATTCTTCATGCTTAGAAACCTGTTGATGGGAAAAAATGGTCTAGTTCTGACTGGACATTGGATCCCAAAGAACTGGCAAGTAAATTTAACTCCAAAACCAAAGCTATTATACTAAATACTCCACATAACCCCATTGGCAAAGTAAGTGAGTCTTTGATCCCTTTATACAGTCTTCTGATCCATCGTTTTCTCACACGGTGAAGAATAATTGCTCTGCTCTTGTTTCCTTTAATATGCATAGGTGTACACCAAAGAAGAACTCCAGCTAATTGCTGACCTTTGCATCAAATATGACACACTCTGCATCAGTGATGAGGTTTATGAATGGCTTGTATATACTGGAAATAAGCATTTAAAAATAGGTACTGATCTTTATGTAGAGTTACAAACCTAAATGTGTGTGGGCGTGTGTGCAACAACCGAATGGGACGGATCCCAGAACAGCTTTAACACCATCTTTGTAGTGGGTGTCGTAGGAGTACTTACACATGAGATTTGAATAAATGGTGCTTGAATGAGTTAATGAGCAGATTGAAGGACAGACAGTGCAATACTGAAGGGGAGAGATTTTGGATCACACTAGAACACTACGAAACCAGAGAAGCAGTACTGCCTATATCCATGCCTTTTTATCAAGAATCCAGCTCTAACTCGGTACATAAAACACAGGAGTTTACTTGTTCCTGAACTGGACGGTCTCTGCCGACCAAGTCGCCAGGTCAACGAGAAGAAATTACAGTGAGCTAATGCTGCTTGGCCCTTGCCTAGGACTTTGCCACTTTGACTGGGCCATCTCCCAAAGGCCATGCTGTCTTCTGGGGTAACCAAATTTATATGAACTCTTTGCACTTGCCCTTCCTATGCATGAAAACACTTTTCCCTCCGAGGTACACAGAGTTCAGTCTCTCACCTCCCTCAGGTCTCTATTCAGGTGTCAATTTTTAGGGCCACAGTAACACCTCTCCTTCAGCACTTGGTTTGTCCTTTTTCTGTTCTGTTTTGATTTTTCCTCCATAGCAAATACCAGGGTCTATGTATTTTACTTCTACAAGAAGGAAGGGATTTTTGTTTGTTTGGGTGTCTGAATCCTCTGTTCCCAGTATAGGGTCTTGCGCATGGTAGACGATCAGAAATTAATTGTTGAATAAATGAAGAGGAGGTATGAAAAGGTTAAAGGAAGGATAACTAAAATCACTATGGCAGAAACCAATAATAAAAAAGTGCACTTATATATAAATATATATTTCCAGCATCATAATCACCCCTATGGTGCATTACAAACTGCTGTAGAGATAGAGGGGAAAGCAAATGTTTGTGGGGCTCAACAAAGGAGTGGGCAAAAGATGGAAGTAGGAAGAAAATCCCTATCAGATAAACTTACGGTACTGTGGCAAAAAGGCATGAAAGATCAAGATAAATTTAAGAAAGATCAGTGGTTTATAAGGGTTTGTTACAGTGACTGGCAGGTATGACAGTGGGAAAGTAGGGTGATTCTGAGGGACTTTATATATGAAAATAGAGTAAACTGTTGAGGAGTGTAAAAATAAAACGGTCTTTCAAAATGAGAGACAACAAGCATTTCCTGAGATCAATAAGAATAGCTGTTCTGGAATCATTAATTCAGGCGAAAGCCCCAATAATGTTCTATTAGGAGACAAAGGCAATGGGCATTGATGAGAAAGGGAAGGGGAGTATTTACATCAGTAGAAGAAAGGCATTTCTATTGGTACACATAGCATGTTAATTTTAAACAGCGGTTTTCATTTTCAGTAGTCATTAGTCCAGTAGTCTTAATAACTAATTCTTCATTATCTTTGAAAACAGTTCTTTGGGACACAAGTTTGCTTGAGCCCAGTCCAAAGGTTATTTTGTCTGTTTTTACCATTCCAAAATATTTTTTTTATATATTATATTGATTTTTTACAGAGAGGAAGAGAGAGGGATAGAGAGTTAGAAACATCGATGAGAGAGAAACATCGATCAGCTGCCTCTTGCACACCCCCTACTGGGAATGTGCCCGCAACCAAGGTGCATGCCCTTGACCGGAATCAAACCTGGGACCCTTGAGTCCACAGGCCGACGCTCTATCCACTGAGCCAAACCGGTTTCGGCCCATTCCAAAATTTTTGAGGCATAAGACATGCAAGGCAGTTCCTCTGACAGGGCAACTATGGCTCCATTTTAAAATGGCTCCATTTATATGTATTATTGTTTATAGGTCAGTGGTTCTGAAACTTACGTTAGTGGTAGAGCACCTTGAAGCCACAATGTTTGCATCATGAAATAGTGGTATATTGCATTCCACCCTGAAACTAGAAGCAATTTTCCTGGCAGAAATTAAATAATTAGAATTCAGTATAAAAATCATTGAATAAAAATTCTGTGCATATTTTTCATAACAAAGAGCTATTGAAATAAACACGTTTGAGGTTTTCTGATATTGGCATTAATATTCATTTAGTAAATGCTCATTTGTTTCACAATTGGTAGCACTCACTATCAGATAAGTGCTAGCATTTATCTTAAGTGCTTAATACAATTTTGTTGAGGAAAACCTAGTTGATTTAAGTTCTACACATTAATTTGATCACCAGAGAGAGTACCAGTGAGCACACTTTGAGAATTACTGCAAAAGGTGTGGCAAGGGAGGGGAATTGATTACATGATTGGATTTGTTTTAAAAAGGTAAGAACCAGCAGCAGGTGAGGATCATAAGTCAGCCAGATGCCCTGGTAGTGGAGATGATAAACGCTTACTGTTTAGAAGGGGAAACTCCACAGCACAGAGTATATCGTTAAAATGTGGGAAGGGAACAAGCAAGAATGAGTCTGAGATCTCCAGCCTGGACCACTCAGCAGTGATGAGGCCCTTTACCGGAGATGGAGATGGAGATGGAGACGGGGGAGCAGATCTGTGGGGAAGAGTTGAGCCAAGGAAATTCCTGCTACTCATGCTTTAGTCTTGCTAAGTTTTAGTGTCTATAAGACACAAATGTCTGAAGGCAAGTGAAATTATAGGCCTGCTGATCAGGATCAAATTAGGAGGTAGTATGTTAAACAGAGAAAGCCAGAAGCAAACTGTGATTCTGTGTCAAAATTGCATCAGAGTTCACCTTCACCTGTCTTGTTGCTGACCTCTGTTTTGGGCCATTTGAACTATCCCAGCCAATATGGACAATTAACTTTTGGGTAGATATTTTTAGATTAATTTTTTATTAAATTGGTATTTAATTATTTTATTTTAAATGATTTTAAGTTTATTTGATTGAAAATAAGTATTTATTTTAAATAAAATAATTCTGTTTAGTTAATTAGATTATTTTGTTAAAGTTACTAAGTTTTGTTTAGATTAAGCAGAGAGGGAGAGGTATCTACATAATGAATAAATATCTATACTAATAAAAGGGTAATATGCTAATTAGACCGGGTCAACAGGCCATTTTCCAGACATCCAGCTTCCTTCTGGACAAAGCCATGGTGGTGGGGGCCAAGGCAGAGGCAGTTAGGGGTGATCAGGCCAGCAGGGGAGAGCAGTTGGGGGTGACCAGGCTAGCAGGGGAGGGCAGTTGGGGGCATTAGGCAGGCAGGCAGGTGAGTGGTTAGGAGCCAGTGGCCCTGGATTGGAAAGGGTGCAGGCCCACAGGGAGTGGGGCTAAACTGGCAGTCGGACATCCCCCAAGGGTTCCCAGATTGGAGAGGGTGCAGGCCGGGCTGAGGGACACCCCACCCCCCCATGCATGAATTTCGTGCACCAGGCCTCTAGTAATTTTATATTCATCCTAAACCATGTTCATGCCTATGTGAGAATGACTCAAAGCTTTAGAGTTTTAGTTAACTCCATTTAGCAATATTGTCTCAAAGATTACTTGAAATTATTTTTAAACCTGTGTTATATTTAAACCATATGTTATATTAGAAGCCCTTCATGGTAACAGTGTAACTAATAATATTATTTGCTAGAGATAACAAGACATATATTTTTAACTCAGATTTTTTAGTTGTTATAACAGCCCATAAAGTTAAACCATGGAAAAAATGAATTCACTATTTCATTATTTAGAGAGTAATTCAGTTGCATGAAAACTCATTCTATCAAATACAGTGGCCTTTGTTACAAGAAAGATACAAAATGGCTATTCCATCAATTTTCAGAGTGCAAAAGGAACTCTTTGATATAACACAATAAGGCTCTGTAGCCACACATCATGAAATTAGCATCATCTTCATGGCACAGAGGCCGTTATCCTGGTGTGGTGCTCTTCATCATGCCACTGATCTTTATCTGACTTCTATTGAAGCCCAAGTTGCCTGTGAGTAACTGTTATAGCTGCTGTGGCTGGTTTAAGGATCATGGGTCCTAAATGAGAAGTGCAAAGACCAGTTGCCTTTCAGCTATAACTGCAAGCTAAACTTACTGATACTGGATATAGTTTTTTAAATCATCAGATCTGCAAAAATTTATTTTTTATTTTTTGTCTCTGGTTACTATAGTCACACTCCGTGCTGTGGTCATCTGTTTACATTAACTTCTGTGGCTCCCCCAAATCTCTGAGATTGAGAGGACATGAACATCTAGATGTTTTTAAATTACTTAGGGTCCCTTTTATCGAAAGAGTGGATTTTATTTCAATTGGATCAGATTCTTGATTCAAATGATATCTCCAGGTTTCAGTAAAAAAAGACATTTCAGTCAACAAAAGAAACCTCTCTTATAGAAGAGATAGAATAATACACTGATATTTGTATACTAACCTATTAAGATTTGGGAAATTAGTGTAAAATTATTTGTAAACTATTTATCTGATCAGCTTACATCCACTTTTATATGGCTAAAATAGCCACCATCAAATTAGCTCTCCTTTGAAATACTAAATTAGATTTGATAATGTGTATGAAACCTATATTTGACAGGAGTACTCTTTAGTTTCTGTCATATGTAACTTACAGTGAAAACATATTAGGACTGTGTTTGTTTATCTGGATAATTTTTATTTTCAAAGATTTTATCTAAATATTATTACTAATAGGCCTTTCTGATTTTGGATATATATTATTACATAAGGAAAGTGGTACTCTGCATTATGCATAGTTTAGATTTGCTCTGGTCCAATAGGAAGTGGCACATGTGTCATGGTGTTCTTTGAAATACTTTGGAAGTCTAGAACTGTCTCAGAACTTGAAGGGCTATAATTATTTATGTACAATATAAGGATATCCCTTCTTTGAATGGACGCTTTGAATATTCATTTATCTTTTCGCTTTTGTTATACTCCACAAAGAATACAATTATACTTTTCTGACTTATACTGTTTTCCTACCTTTACAAATACTGGCAGGTGTTTCATGATAGACTGAAACTATGTATACATTCATTCTGGAAATTTCTTTAGCTACTTTACATTTTAGTAAGCTTGAGAAGATTACTTTAAGAAAACAGCTTAGCCCTAACTGGTTTGGCTCAGTGGATGGAGTGTCAGTCTGCGGACCTGAAGGGTCCCGGGTGCAATTCCAGCAAGGGCACATGCCCCCCTGTGGGCTCAATCCCCAGTACGGGGCATGCAGGAGGCAGCCAATCAGTGATCCTCTCTCATCATTGATGTTTCCATCTCTCTCTCACTCTCCCTTCCTCTCTGAAATCAATAAAAATATTTTTTTAAACAAGAAAGAAAACGGCTTACTCCCCTCCCCAGAAATGGGTATTTGTTTTCCTATTGTGTGTACCAACACTCTTAGAATAATATAAGAGCATCTATTGTGCCTCTAAAAAACAAGCAAAAAAAAATGTGGGATTGCATGTGAAGAACTTCACAACTAAATTATTGAATCCAAAAAGCAGTGTTGTAGGTAGCATTCTCAGAAGATTAACAGAGAAATAATGTACCACTGTCCAGCAAAATTCACAAACTCTTCATTTTGTACCTCCAGGACTTGGTTCTCTGCATTCCCTTTGCCAAAAATTTACCTTCCTTCCGGCTTCCCTGCCTGGCAAACATTTCCTAAAGTCTCAGCTCAAGCATTACTGGATAGAGAGAGCCACCCTAATGCCTTCTATCCTTGCACAATACTCCATGCCTATTGCTATTACAGTGTCACACTGTATTACAAGTGTTGTCTTACTCATCTCCTACCCCCACTAGACATTAACCCCCCTGAAGACAAGAACTGTATCTTTCTTGTCTTTGTTTCCTGTAGACCTAGCTTAATCCCTGGCGCCTGATCGCTGCTAATAAGTGTTTCACAAGTGGATGAATAAATGAATGAATGGTTTTATTAAAGATATCAGTCAACTTGAAACCTTTAATGTCATTTCTCAGTATCCGTGGCATCTGTATTTGTGAACTTACCTACTCACTAAAATATATTTGTAACCCCCAAGTCATTACACTGCTTCTTTCTCAGACCTGGGCGGAGGGGTCACCTGGTATGCATGTTCCCAGTTAAGGTCAACAAGGCAACACTTTGCCTTCTTGTTGCAGCTCCTACTATTAGCAAGCATCCTTTGAATGGTCATTTTGCTTTTTAAAGTGGCCCCAAAGCCTGGGGCTGAAGTGCTATCTAATGTTTCTACTGTGAGTGCAGGAAGACTCCGTTGTGAATTGTGGAGAAAGTACTTGTGTTAGATAAGCTCCATTCGGGCACAAGTTCTAGTGCTGTTGGCCATGGGGGGATTACAGGGTGGTATCTAAAAGGTATGGAGCTTTTTTTTAGGGTGAAAAAAAGTTCTAAAACTGATTGTGGTGATGGTTGCACAACTCTGTGGGTATACTCAAAACATTGAATTGGATACTTTAAATGAGTGAATTATATAGTGTGGGATTGATATCTCAATAAAGCTGTTAGCAAAACACATACGTACACACACGCATACACTCACAGGCATACAGATCGCTGGGCCCCACCTCCAGAGTTTCTGATTCAATAAGTCTGTGATGCAGACCAAGAACTTGCCTTTCTTACAAGTTCCCCGGTGTATTGATATTGCTGGTGTAGGGGCCACATTTTTAGAATTGTTGCCCTAAGGATTCTGTAGATATAGATTCAGAAAATGGGCAGTAGACACCTGGCCAGTGTGACTCAGTGGTTAAGCATCAACCTATGAACCAGGAGATCCTGGTCATGGCACATGCCTGGATTGTGGGCTCGATCCCCAGTAGGGGGCCTGCAGGAGGCAGCCGATCAATGATTCTCTCCCTCTCCCTTCCTCTCTGACATCAATAAAAACACATTTTTTAACAAGAAGAAAATGAGCAGAAGAGAGGTGACCTAAACAACAGCCAGGAGTACAACCAAAATGGGCTACGGAATGATTATATTCAACACACAGCTACTATTAACACTGGGTGCCGGGTGCCACAGCTTGTGTGACCAATATACCAAACCAGCCCAGAACACTGCCTACTGGCACTTCTGCCACTCCTGCCCCTGGCAATAATTTTGCTACTTTAAATGATTCAATCTATTACATACTATTTTGCTGTGATATTATAATATTTTCAAGCATTGTAACATTTTCAACTGTGCTTGAGTTAAAGTTACATTGTCTTTAAAAAAGCTTATTGAAAGCCTATAACTATACTGACTGTGCTATGATACATTTATATTTTTAGATTATACCAAATATAGATTGATTGGAAAGCAATTATTTAACTTTTTTTTTTTCTGTTCAGCCACTTTTCCAGGTATGTGGGAGAGAACAATAACCATAGGAAGTGCTGGAAAGACTTTCAGTGTAACTGGCTGGAAGGTAAGATGAGGAATTTAATTGCTTAACAATAGGCATGTACTTTATATCTTGTAGATTTTTTGTGTTTTCTTTTTTTTTCTTTTTTTTTATTAAGGTATTATATGTATACATATCTTACCATTGCCACACCCCACTCCCATACATGCCCTCATCCCCCAGTGTTTTGCATCCATTGGTTATGCTTATATGCATGCATACAAGTCCTTCGGTTGATCTCTTATCTCCCCCACCTCTCCCTAACCTTCCCGCTGTAATTTGACAGTCTGTTTGATGCTTTACTGTCTCTGTATCTGTCTTTTTGTTCATCAGTTTATAATGTTCTTTATTATCCATAAACGAGTGAGATCATGTGGTATTTTTCTTTTATTGACTGGCTTATTTCACTTAGCATAATGTTCTCCAATTCCATCCAGGTTGCTGCAAGATTTTTTGTGTTTTAAATGCACATATATTTAGTTTACACATTTTTATACTTACTGATTATTTGCTTATAATTTACTCATTTAGCTTTCATATTGACCTTTGTTTTCTTTGGGACCTAATCATTTCTTTTTAAGTAAGAAAACATAGGTAATTTTTTATTTTATAAGTAACCAACTAATGACACAATTTTCTTTGGAAAGAGTGTTCAGATTACTGCCTATTCAAATAAAAGGATAAAAAATGCAAATAGCAATATTTTGGCACTTATATTATGTGCTGGATTCTTAATGCTTTACATGTACATATTTCTTTCATTCTCATAACCATGTTATGAGGTAGATATAATCTATTATCTCCATTTTAAAGACAATAAAACTAAAAGTACAGAGAAGTTAAGGGACTTGCCTAAGGTTGCACTGCTAATAAATTCAAGCCAGGGCTTGCAAGCTGACTTTCAAATGTATGCACTTAGCCACTGCACTCTGAAGCACAATTTATCCAGTCGAAACTTGATTATCTTCAAATCTCATGTCTCCTAAACATGGCTAAGAAGCCAGGGACTAGATACGGACGGGGTGGGGGGAAGGGAAGTATACATGGGCACGAAAGGCCAACACGAGGGATCCTTGTGATAATGAAGATGTTCTATATTTTGACTGTATCAATGGCAGTATCCTGATTGGCAAGATGTCACCATTGGGTAAAACTAGGTCAAGAGTACAAGGAATCTATATTATTTCTTACAACCGCATATTAATCTACAATTATCTCAAAATAAAAAAGTAATTAAAACAAAAAAAGATGCCTGCTGAACCAAATAATGGAAGAATCCCTTAGGCCCTCATTCATAGTTACTTTAATCTATATGTAGTTCAAACAAGCTTTGGTACAGTAGTTTAGACCTGCAGAATATCAGAAGTAGCAAACTAGAAGAGAAGAAGATAATAATGATTGCAGGGACTATTTACCTTCTGAGAGCAGAGTTTAGTGACTCCATTTGGAAACTTTTGCACAAAAAGAAGTGTTGAACTGATTCTAAAACTGAGCTACTTTCATAGTGTGAACATTTTTGAATTGAATATACTTAATAATTGCAGTAAGCTTATCTACTCTATTAGATTTGATACATACAATTAGATTCATTTTTTAAAATTTGCTTTTATCTGTTCCTTTTCCAGCTTGGCTGGTCCATTGGTCCTTATCATTTAATTAAACATTTACAGACAGTTCAACAAAACAGCCTCTATACCTGTGCAACTCCTTTACAGGTAGGTGTTATTGTAACTCGGGGTTGAGGCACGGTCTTTTAGTGAAGGTGTTATCTTTATGTTGTGTGTTTGAATGGCCTTAATTATTTCCTTCATGTCCTCTTTGAGCGGGGCTTCTGGTATAATTTGGGAATTTAGGAGCAGACACACAGTCATTGCTATTAAGAACAGTTTGTTGTTTTTTAGTACATCAAGCTTTAACTTTGAACGCTCCTTCTTTGCTGGTGGGATTACAGCACCACGCCAAACTATAGTTGCACATGCCCGATGTAGCAGCATCTCCCTTCTGGAAATTTACTCTATAACTATTCCTGTGCGCGTAAGAAGCTCTGTCTGTACACAGCCATTTATTGCAGAAGTTAAGGGATAGTCGTTATCCATCAACAGGCAGTTGGTTTTAAGTAGTAAACCATGATCTAGCCAAACATTTAAATATGCTATGACTGTATTCGTGTCCTATTTCTCTGTAACAAATTAACACAAACTTAGTGGCTTAAAACAACACAATTTTTTTTAACTTATAGTTCTAGGGGTCAGCCAAGGAAATGTTTCTTACAGGGCTGAACGCACAGGGTGGGCATTGCTGCGTTCCTCCTGGAGGCCCGAAGGAAGAGTCCGTTCCTTGTCTTTCCCAGCTTCCAGGGGCTGCTCGCATGCTTGGTGCGTGGTCGCATCACTCCAACCTCTGCTTTTGTCAACACATATCCTCCCGCCACCTTCCTTCCCTTTTAAGGACCCTTGTCATTGCGTTAGACCCAGATAATCCAAAATAATCTCTCCATCTCAAGACCCTTAATTCATATTTGCAAAGTTCATTTTTATATACAGGTTCTGGGTCTTAAGACATGGACAGCTTTGGGGGCCGTTATTCGGTCTAACATTGTGGCTGTTTAAAAATTTAAAGTAAAGTAAGGGAAATAGTGAGGAAGCTCTGTAATTACTGATATGGAGAAATTTCCAGAATATAATGTAAAGTAATAAAGCAAGATATATTTACACTACATCCTATATAATAAAGAGGTAATATGAAAATTGACCATCACTCCAACACACAAGATGGCCGCCCCCATGTGGACACAAGATGGCCGCCACAAGATGGCCCCCAGGGGAGGGCAGTTGGGAGGGACCAGGCCTGCAAGGGAGGGCAGTTGGGGGCGATCAGGCCTGCAGGGCAGGGCAGTTGGGGGTGATCAGGCCTACAGGGGAGTGCAGTTGGAGTGACTAGGCTGGCAGGGGAAGGCAGTTGGGGGCAATCGGGCCTGCAGGGGAGGGCAGTTGGGAGGGACCAGGCCTGCAAGGGAGGGCAGTTAGGGGCAATTAGGCCTGCAGGGGAGGGCAGTTGGGGGGGACCAGGCTTGCAAGGGAGGGAAGTTAAGGGTGACCGGGCTAGCAGGGGAGGGCAGTTGGGAGCAACCAGGCTGGCAAGGGAGGACAGTTAGGGGTGACCGGGCCAGCAGGAGAGGGCAGTTGGGGGTGACCAGGCCTGCAGGGGAGGACAGTTAGGGGCAACCAGGCTGGCAGGGGAAAGCAGTTAGGGGTGACCAGGCTGGCAGGGGAGGGCAGTTAGGAGCAATCAGGCCAGCAGGGGAGCAGTTAGACGTCGAGCAGGCTGGCTGGGGAGTGGCTAGGGGGTGATCAGGCTGGCAGGCAGAAGCAGTTAGGGGCAATCAGGCAGGCAGGCAGGCGAGCTGTTGGAAGCCAGCAGTCCTGAATTGTGAGAGGGATGTCCGACTGCCCATTTAGGGGGATCGGGCCTAAACGGGCAGTCGGAAATTTCTCGAGGGGTCCCAGATTGGAGAGGGTGCAGGCTGGGCTGAGGGACACACACACACACCCATGCATGAATTTCGTGCACTGGGCCTCTAGTTTTGTATAAGAAAGGGGAAAACTGTTCTCTTGCATGTTTGAAGGCTCTCTGGAAGGATCCATGATGAAACTAATAAAAGTGGCTGTTGTAGGTATGAAATTAATGGCTAGGGACATGGATAGGTGAAGGAATTTTTAATGTATATCTTTTTTCTATATTGTTTCTATTTTTTTAAATATTTATAAAACAGGGATCCACATACCATCATTCTGTGAATAATCAGAACACTGAAAAAAAATTTATTTTTCTGGAAGGCAGTTAAAAGGCCAAAGAGTAAAATATGTTGACTATGGTAAACTTACTTTTTTGCTTCCTGTCATAAATGCCTGCTGAATAAGAAAAAAATATATATTTTACAATTTCTTTCCAGTGACTCTAAAGTAAGACCATGATAAAGGCTAATTCTGTCATTTGCTTTTGTTATATAGTATTAAACTCATCCTCTGAAAATAAATCCATTCTCTTATTCAACAAATATTTATTGAGTATTAGAGATACAGCAGCTAAAAATTCCTGCTCTCATGGACCTTACAGTCTAATGGGGAGACACAGATAATAAATAAAAATTTTAATAATATAATATGTCAGATATTGATAGATGCAATGGAGAAAAATAAAGTAGTGAAAAGGGAAGATATAAAAGTGCTAAGGGGGAGAATATACAATGTTAAGTGATCTTTGAAAGCCTCACTGAGAAGGGGACATTTGAGCTACGAACTGAAGGAGGATAAGCAGTCACATGGTTACGCAGAGAAGAACCCTCCAAACTGAAAGAACAAGTGCAAAGGCCCTGGGGTCAGGAAGCCTGGTTGTCATGTTTATATCCTTAAAAAGCGTAGAGGCTGAAATAGGATGATTAAGGGGTAAGAGTAGGAGGAGATCAATCAGAGGTAGCTGGGAGCCAGATCAAGTAGGGGCATGTTTGTCTCTGTAAAGACTGAATGAGGTAGGAAGCCACTGAAGAGCTTAGAGCACATGAGTGACATGATCTAACTTGTGTTATCAGAGGGACTCTGGGTGCTTAGCTGAGTGGGAGAAGACTGTTGAAGTGATCGAGGAGAGAGACAGCAGTGGACTGAACCAATATGGGGACGATAGAAGTGGTGAAAAGGGATTGGGCTCTGAATATATTTTGAAGGTAGATGCCGATGGATCACACGTGGATTATGAGAGAGAGGAGTCCAGTATAATTTTAGTTAGGAGAGATGTTTATGTCTCCTGAGCTTTGAATTTTCTATGGCAATCTCTCATGCTATATGGGAATGAATAAGTTGCTAAGGAAAAGGAAGATTCAGCTAAGAATCCAGAACACCTTTTTCAGAACCATCTTATTCTCCATTCAGCGAAGTGGCCTGTTTTTTTCCCATGCCTTCAGACAAACATGTTTGGAAACTAGCCCAAGTTTCTAGCAGAACCACAGATTCCTAGGCTGAAGCAACCTATCCTTATTTATCCAAGTTTTGTTTGTTTGTTTTTCAGTACTGGGGAATGATTATTTTTTTTCCTGCTGAATTCTTTTGGCATGCAGTGTTCTCTGTGATTTAACCCTTCTCTGTCTCTCTATCATCTCTTGCCATGTTATCTATCTTGCTAACCCTCAATGACACTAGACTTCTCTCAGTTCTTCCAGAAGAACAAATCACATCCTGTAATCAATTGTTTCTGTCTCATCTCTCTCCTTGCCCTCATCAATACACACCAATTGGAAGCTTCATAAAGGCAAGGACCATGTTTATCTTGTTTATCATTATAGCCCCAGCATTCATCACAATTCCAATTTTAACATAGCTCAGATAATTTACTGAGTAATTCAATGTGTCCTTTAGTTCTTGATATCACTTGTGATTAATTTCCTTAAAATTTGGCCACTTTGCTCTGCCCTATCTCTTTTTTTTTTTTTTTTATTGATTTTCTACAGAGAGGAAAGGAGAGGGACAGAGAGCTAGAAACATCGATGTGAGAGAAACATCGACCAGCTGCCTCTTGCACACCCCCTACCGGGGATGTGCCCGCAACCAATGTACATGCCCTTGACCGGAATCGAACCTGGGACCTTTCAGTCCGCAGACCAACGCTCTATCCACTGAGCCAAACCGGTTTCGGCTGCCCTATCTCTTAACTATCCCAAGTTCTTGCTTAGTTGCTTAGATCTCCTGGTTGGCTCTGAGAACCAAAATTTCTGCGTTGTCCCAGTTCACACTTGCCCACCACGCTTTGGCCCTCCTGCGTGGATAGGTCCATGTTCTTTAAACATGCTCTGAGTCAGACATGTGTATCTGA
Source organism: Cnephaeus nilssonii (assembly GCF_951640355.1). NCBI lineage: Eukaryota > Metazoa > Chordata > Mammalia > Chiroptera > Vespertilionidae > Cnephaeus > Cnephaeus nilssonii. The sequence goes on from NC_137078.1 coordinate 37,763,863, forward strand.
TCCTGACCTATTGCCTCTCAGACCCTGGCCTAACAGCATTGGCTTTTCTGTGGGCCCAATTTCTCCCCTGTGTCTGACTTTCCTGAAGAAGGATAGGGAAGCCACTCACATGCCCGAGAAACTTGTTTCTAACCCCTGTGGCCTTAGACCACTTTTGGGGGATACGCATGATTAGGACAGGAACTTGCACACCTCAGGAACAACACAGCGGATCAGTTTTCATTTCCACTCCGTCCTCCAAGGTAATAGGAAAGGCTGGCTAGTTCATCATTTCTCAGTCATCTTTTAGGCTTGGATCTAACAAGTCATTCTACAGCTCACCTCAATAGAAAATAACATGTCTTTTCATTTCCAAGTATGTCATCTTTACATAATATCTCTTTCAATTTGGAAATTTCATGGCTTATTCTCAATTCTTCACATTAGATTTAATCATTTACGTATAACTGATTCTTCCATTAATCTGTAGAGTTTAACATAGGTTCACAGGAATTCAGCTGTAATTTCCTGAATGACTTTTTGCCAATAATATTATTACTCAGTCTTTATTTATTAAACTCAGTAATAAATAACGTTACCATATTTTCTTTTCACATTTTTTAATCTTAACATACAGGAAGCTTTGGCTCAAGCTTTTTGGACTGACATGAAGCGCATGGATGACCCAGAGTGTTACTTTAATTCTTTGCCAAAGGAGTTGGAAGTAAAAAGAGATCGGATGGCACATTTACTTGAAAGTGTTGGCCTAAAACCTGTAGTTCCTGATGGAGGCTACTTCATCATTGCTGACGTGTCTTTGCTAGGTTTGTAAAGGTTTTCATAATTTCAAATATATAGAAACTTATGTGTGAAGTTATATCAGAATTACAGAGAAAAGATTGGTGTCGAAGCCATATCAGCATTTTATCTTTGAAAAAATGACTTTCATAATGTCAGTGTTTTCTACAGTCATCTGAACTTTTAGGTCCTTGACCTTACATGTGACTGTGTTTACATGATTATGGAGCCAGTTGTTGTAAGTATTCTCTTAAACATAGAATTTGCTGTCATCTGTTCTGTTGTGTAATAAAACACTGAAATCATATATGTAACCTGTGTTCCTTTGAGTAACATTTTAGTTTCCCTTTTTACTTGAGAAAAAATGAGATTTCTAAACTGTCGATGCCATCAGGATTATTTGCCACTTTAGAATATACTGAAATGAAGTAAAGAAGGAAAATAATATTAATTGAGGGTCTACTACATGCCTGGCACTTTCAAACATGCTTTTGTAGAAGCATTCAGCTCCATGTTTAAAGACACGAAGACTTAGAAAGTTTTAACTAACTTGTCTGAAGTCACACAGCTTAGATTCCCAATAATTCTGTCTCCAAAAGTGTTACCTGAAGCTATTGTAATTCTGATATGACATACAAATAGAAAGTTACAAGCATGATAACATTTTATGTATAACTAATTTTTCTTCAAAAAAACTATAATGTTAATACTAAATTTTATAAAGCATAATTTATTCAGACAAAAATTATAACCATTTTAAATAGTTTTAAATGTTTTAAGATTCTATTACAATGAAGCTATATGCCACTGAACTTGAAAACCTTTTGTATATACCAAATTTTATAAATTTTCCAGGCTCTTAAGCTCCTATACTCTGAGGTTTTGAGATCATTTTTCTTATATTTGGTCTAAATGTGCAACTCATTTCATGAAATGATAAAAAGAAATAGCACAGTTTTCATTAATTGTGTTTTCACTTTAAATTGGAAAGCCACAAAATATTCAACATGAATTAGTTTATTGAAAAGAAAGTAATTTATACTTTATCTGCTCTCCAAAAGAATTTGAACTAACTCAGATTAAAAGTATTTCATTTACTATCCAACCTAAGAGGTCAACAGGTCTGACTTTGAATTCTAGCTATGCCAAGTGCTGGCCATGGCAGTTGAGTATGTTATTACTGTAACTAAGCTTCAACTTCCTCATCCATAAAAAGGGAATAAAAGTGATGCCTTCCTCATAGGGTTATGGGAAGGAATATTTCCTAAGATTCTGCATAGAAAGCACTCAGACCAATGCCTGGCATAAAAGTTGATTTTATTATTGCTGAGTGATCTGGGTTTTGCAACTGTAAAAACAACCCTGGATTCATGAACAACTACTACCTGTTGTAACTTCCTCTGGCTGCTCACAGTGCACGTAGACATATTCTAGTGCCTGGTGCCTGAAAGGCATTGTAAGATGTTGGATATACTCAAACTTGTATTTCAATACTTGGAGCATTTGGACTCTAGAAGGAATGTGCTTTTACATTTATGCTTAACGTTGCTGGTTTTGCCTTAAACCCAGCAACAAATTCACTTGACCCATTTATATTAAGCCCTTTACATGAGCAGAGCACTGTGGCTTGCACTTATTCAAATCCAAATTAAGGTCTAAATCTGAAAGAAAGAAAATCGCCTTTTTAAAGAAAGAAAAAGTCTTTCATACAATAATGTATATGTTTGCTTATAATATAAAATAAAATCATTGGTACATAGGAGGGGGGAGAAGTAAATATTTCAGTCACCTAGGTTTACATAGGATTGTAATTAGCATTATTAACTCAAGAGTTTGAAGCAGCGAATGGAATTAGTTACATAACTATTGAATAAAATGAAGCCCAAAAACTTTTTAGATGAGTATAATTCTTTCCTAAAACCAAACTTTTTGAGATAGTAAATCCTAAAAAGAATTTATCACCTTGTGACATTAAACATCAAAAGGACAATGATGCAACTTTTGCTTGTATTATTGCATTAAGCTCTTAAACAGTTTCCCATTCTATCTTTAGTCAATCAGTCCTGCATAAAATACTAGTTTAAGTCTTAGATCTTGAACTAGTGTGGTTGTAATAAGAACAGAAAGGATTTTGGTTAGAAAACTTTTTGTAATGATGGAAAAAAAGAAAACTTTCTTTTTCATTGTCCTCCTTCACCTGTGGGGGGAAATGTAATGTCTCTAAGACTCTTCTACATATGGAGACAAGTTCCTTTTATTTTACTCGTTCATCTTTGCTCAGATTAATTTGAATGTAAAAATTCTTCCATGCCGAAACCGGTTTGGCTCAGTGGATAGAGTGTCGGCCTGAGGACTGAAGGGTCTCGGGTTCGATTCCAGTCAAGGGCATGTACATTGGTTGCGGGCACATTCCCGGTGGGGGGTGTGCAGGAGGAAGCTGGTCGATGTTTCTCTCTCATCGATGTTTCTAGCTCTCTATCCCTCTCCCTTCCCCTCTGTAAAAAATCAATAAAATATATTTTTTTAAAAAAATTCTTCCATGTACTAGAGGCAGTTCCACCATATACTAAAGACTAAAGCAAACAACAACACTCATTTGATGGTAGCTTGAAAATAAAAATAAACCATAAAGTACATGAACATAGTAATGGCTTCCCTTTACAATTCATAGCAATGCTAACTGGTTAATATTTTTGAGCATTTATGATATAGTAGGTATTATCCTAAGAGCTTTACAAATGTCATATTCTCACTAAAGTCCAATGAGATTGGTGCTATTATATCCTCATTTGATAGGTGAGAAAAATGAAATAGAGAATCAAGAAATTTACTGAAGTTAATCAACTAGAAAGCTGCCATACTAAGCAGCTTTCTAGACCAGTGACCTTCATCCTAGAACTAAAAATGGAAACATATGACTAGAAGATAAGACAACAAATAGAAGATTATTACAGTTGTTTTAGTGGGATAGTAAGGTCCAAAATTATGGAAGAGATAGTGGGAATACAAAAACCAATTTTGATTTTCATAGGTTACTTAAATAACCAATGCTATTATAATATGGTTCAAACTTGTACCTTTAGTAAATATTTTTAGTTTATTTGAGGAATTTTGACTTAAGTATTCAAAAGAAATAGATTCTAGCTTTCTTATAACTATCAAATATTTAGAATTATATTTATTGCCTTCTTTCCTTTTAAGCGCCACAGCAATGAATTCCTCTTTTCTAAGCTTTACTAGAATAAGTAGTACAGCTTGTATCAATTGCAGTTAGTTAATATCCTCCTTTACTTCTTTCTATTGCTATAGGTCATCACTCCTTTCTCTGGGTTACCTTTGAATACACTACTATTGTGTACTTGTCACATGGAGTTTTCACATAATTTACAATTAGACTCTAACTTTTCAAAGTGATCATTTTTGTTAGAGCCAAACATGAATTAACTACATATACATATATGTAATGTGAAATACTTGAAATAGTAATTTAATTTCCTCATCTATAAAGTGAAGATTATAGTTACCTCTTAGAATTGTAAGAAAAATAAATGAGAGAATTATATAACATGCTTAGCAAATAGTAAATGCTCAATAAGTGGTAGCATATATTATTAGCATTATTATATGGGATTGTTATGTTCTTGAAAGCACAGGGGAGATTAGAAATAAAAATAAGTAAGTAAAAACATATTAAGGTTTTTTTAAAAATATAGGTGAAACTTTCTTCAGTGTCAAGGTTTTTACACCATTAAGTGAAGAGACCCGGTAGTATTCAGTGGGGGGGTGGGGGGGGGGAAGGAAACTGTCTCAATCTGTTTTGAACAATAAATTATAAAATTTCAATGATTACAGTAATCATCAAAATAGCTTTCTGCCATTCAAAATGATCTAAGAGTACAAATCGATGAAATTGAAACAATATGAAATATGAATTGCTAAAGCTGAATGCCAGGGAAATATCTAGCCCAGACCTTAAAGCAAGATTGGAGCAAGAGATAAGAATAGGAATACATATTTTCCCCAAATTTAACATTTTTTTAAAAAGCATAATGTGTGGAAGAAAGAGATAAACAATAAAAGATATCACTTGGAAGATCTACACAGATACTTTCCCTTTACAAATAATCCTATATAATAAAAGGGTAATATGCAAATTGACCCTAACAGCGGAACGACCAGAACGACCGCTCGACCAGGTGCACTGACCACCTCTTAGTCCCTTTCCCCGGCCACAAGGCTCCCATCACCGAATGGCAAATGGGGAGCCGGGAGTGGGAGGTGGGGGACATGGGTGGCGCCAGGCCAAGGCCCCCACCCCAACGGTCACCCCACACACAGAGGGCAACCCGTGACGGGGTTGGGGCCGGCAAGCGGCGGGGAACAACTGACCTCTCAGTCCCTCTCTCTGGCTGGCAGGCTCCCATCGCCCAATGGCGAACAGGGAACCGGGGGTGGGTGGCAGGGCCGGCTGCGGCAGCCGGGGAAGATGGCCCGGATCGCAGACCAGGCGTAGGGACCGTCCCCGCGCATGAATTTCATGCGCCAGGCCTCTAGTGAGTAATATTAGTCTACTCATTCAACAAATACGCTTTTTACTGCTTATATGCAAGACACTAACCTAGGATTTGGGGAAAATGATGGATTGCAATATAGACACTTTACCTTTGCCAATGACTTTTTGCAGGTATAAGTGTTATGATGAATATAAATTTAGATGCCATTTCCTTAATAATGATCACAGACTCTTACGTTATTTCTAGGTGGAAAGGCAACACTTCTTTTCTTCCCCTTTCTACTCTCTTCCAGGGCTAAGGTGTGTATGCACAAATATGATCAATCAAATGCAATTTGAGTACTGCCTTAGAGTATCGGTAAAGCTAATCTGTGGCATCTCACTTTCCACCCCACCATGTGCAATATGAGACTTCAGCAGATTTTGTGAATATCTCATAAGAAAAATTTGAATTTAACAGACTTAATTTAAATACATATTATCTCAGGTGTAATACATAGGTTATCTAATTTTCATTGTTTTAGATGCAGACCTTTCTGATATGAAGAACAGCAATGAACCTTATGACTATAAATTTGTGAAATGGATGACTAAAAATAAGGTAAAAGTTATTGGCCTTTGCAATATTGTGCTGTATTGTATAGTTAATTTATGAAAGAAACCTGCTGACATGCTTTGAACAATGTTAACTATAGTTTTGTTACATGATACTCCACCAGTGCCTATTTGGAGGATTTTTTAATCTTTTATTCCCCTGAAATTGTTGTGAATACTTGGAAGTATCAATTTTTTCTAATGTTTAGGGTTAATATGTGAAATGTAAGTAGTTTTCTTATTTTACCTTCCTGTTTATTTTTTAGAAACTCTCAGCCATCCCAGTTTCAGCATTCTGTAACAAAGAGACCAAATTACAGTTTGAGAAGTTTGTGCGATTTTGTTTTATTAAAGTAAGTTTTCTGTTCTACTAAAAAAAACATACTTATAATGTCTTTCCTTTTATATATAAATCACCATTTTTTCTCTTTCTAGACATGATGTGCTTATAAAGCAATTTTTAAATTTTGTCGAGTTGCCATGAAATTAATTGCATACCAGAATAAGTATTGAGTTTAAACATAATCAGACTTCTTACCATATAACATTACAATGGCTAGCATGCAATCAAAACTTACTAGACATGTGAAGACTCAAAAAATGATGACCCTTAATAAAGGAAATAAAGCAGTCAATAGAAATATATCTCAAGGTGACCCAGATAGAGAAATTAGTAGACAAGGACTTTAAAGCATGTATTATAAGTAAGCAGATTTTACAAGTATGCAAAGGAAAATATGGTCATAATGAGTGGACAGATTAAAATAATTAATCAAGTGGAAATTCAAGAACTGAAGGGTGATATCTGATAAGAGAATATATATGGCATTAAACATAAAACATTGAGGATGACAGAAAAAAAAGAGTCTACTTGAATACAGATCCATAGGAATTATTCAATCTGAAGAACAGAGAAGAAAATTACTTTTGAAAAAAATGAACAGAGCCTCACATTTGTGAGGCAATATCAAGTGACAATTTACATGCAATTGGAGTACCAAAAAAAAGAAGAGAAAATGTAACAGAAAAAAATCTCTTAAGAAATAATGGCCAAAATGTTTCCAGATTTGGTATAAAGCAACCTATAGATCTAAAAGTTAATGCCCTAGCAGGTTTGGCTCAGTGGATAGAGCATCGGCCTGCAGACTGAAGGGTCCCAGGTTCGATTCCAGCCAAGGGCACATGGCCGGGTTGTAGGCTCAATCCCAGCAGGGGGCGTGCAGGAGGCAGCTGATCAGTGATTCTCTCTCATCATTGATGTTTCTATCTCTCTCTCCCTCTCCCTTCCTCTCTGAAATCAATAAAGAAATATATTTTTAAAAAATAAAAGTTCAGTGAATCACACAGGATATACCAAAAAAAAACACAACAACCCCACGCCTAGACACACCATGATCAAACTGCTAAAAACCAAAGGTAATGATAAGATTTTGAAAGCAGCCAGAGAAAAACTAAACTTCACAGGCACAGGAGTAGATATGAGTGTTAGCTAACTACTTATTAGAAACAATGAAGACCAGGTTACAATGAAATGACATCTTCAAAATGCTGACATAAAAAAAATAGATCAGCTTAGAATTCTATATCTAGGAAAATATCCATTAAAACTGAAAATTATATATACATCACTGATAAATGAAAGCTGAAAAAATTTATCATCAGATCTGTGGAAAAAAATCTGAATTTATTATTGCTATTTTTAAGATGTGATTGCTACTGAAAACAGTCATACTGGTATTAAGGCACTCTCTACACCAACACATCCATCTGTAAACCTAGTCAGATTGATATAAACATTGTTTTCAACTTTTAGAGGCAACCTATAGACTATGGAAGACTCCCCATAGTAGAATATGAATGTTAACAACCTAACAATATCAACATTTAATTGACTAAAGTGTGGAGAAAGAGCAAGACCATTAATACTCTCATCTTACAATGGATCTAGAAATCTCTAGAGCACTGGTTGCCAACCTATTTTTGGCCATGCCACACCTAAGCATCTCTAAAATTCTGATGCCCCCCTGTGACATATAATTCTTATTATTCAAAAATAAACTCCACATGGAGGAAGCTTAAAAGGCCATTAACTATTGGCCAATAGCAAATAAAGTTTCAAAACATATAATAAAGAACTGAAATGCATAAATATGACACAATATATATTTATATACTGTATATGAGGCCCCTAGAGCCATAAGAAATGCAAAAAATTCACTGTTAATAACTCATTCTCGAATTGCCCCCCTTAAAAATCAAATTGCCCCCCTTTGGGGCATGTGCCCCAGATTGGGGACCACTGCTCTAGATGTATATTATTTGAATATAAATAGAACTAACAGAGGGAAAAAATAACATTAGACTTCTAGTTTTAAAATGGTAAATAACATTAGACTTCCAGTTTTAAAATCATTCTCTCCATGAACATTATTTTAAAAATAAAATAACAACTAGGAGCCTGGATGGAGTGGCTCAGTCGGTAGAGCATCATATCCCATGTACCAAAAGATTGCCAGTTTGATTCCCAGGCAGGGCACATACCTGGGTTGAGGGTTTAGTCCCCAGTCTGGGAGTGTATGATGGAAAGCAACCAATGTTTCTCTCTCTCTCTCTTCAGTCTCTCTCTCTCTCTCTCTCTCTCTCTCTCTCTCTATCTCTCTCTCTCTCTCAGATTTAAAAATAACAACAACAATTAATAGAATGCAAAACAAATTCCCCAGTAAATGATAAAGAGTTGCTAAAAACAGTGAAGGTAATGGTATAGAGAAGACACCTAGAAAGGCTCCTGCTTCTACATCTTCAAGTTACAGACATCAGGTAGCATCCTCATTATTCAGAACAATAGGCACAGTAAGTGCACTGGCAGTGAGAGCTTCTCCAGACCCAGGTGGCATCAGGGAAGAGGCAGGGCAGAACATAGTCATGTCATCTAGAACCTGTGTGAGGCAGGGTGAAGAAAAGATTCTGATTGGGCTATAGATTTACTCATTCACCCCGTTCACTTTGCAAAAGTATGCTGAGGCATTGTGGAGGAGATATATTAAATTAGAGGTAGCCAATTAGTTAGGAAGAAGTAAAATCTAAAAGAACTCTACATCAGTCATATTAAAATTTACTGTGAGCCTGGGAGAATTTCTGCTGTCTCCTAGTGCTGTCCTGGCTCCTCCCTTCTCCAGATCTGCAAATACATCTTCCAATCCAGACAAAGCCAGCAGGCAGCATGCTCATTACTCAGAACACTAGGACCAGTAAGTGTGATGGCATTGGGAACTTACAAACAGAACTCGATCAAAAGTGAGAAAAAAAAAAAAAAAGGAACCAGCTATAAAGCTATAAAAAGATACTATAAGGGGGAAAAAGAGAAAGATACAAGTTAAAAACAAGTATCAGACAAAATATTCACAGAAAAAATGTTGCCATACAGCAAATAAAAACCGTAGCATTTCAAATTCAAACGCTATAAAACAAGATGAAAGCAGAGACTAAGTTCAGGGAAGATAGCATAAGATAATGTAAAAAAATGAAATGGTAACTGTCAGAGCTCAGATAAGAAATTTAAAGGGAAAAAAAATAAAGCTATTGGTAATTGTACTGATAATACAAACAGCACAGAAAACACTAAATACATCTGTAAGCACATTAAGGATTGAGAAGACTGAGCAAAAAGAAGTAGAAAAGAACAAAGAATTTAAAAATATTAGAAAAATTATAGACAAATAAAATATCTAGTCACTGGAGGGGGAAAAGCAGAACAAATGGAACCAGGAAAGAATTTTATAGCTTTATTTTGATAATACTTTCATTTCAAAAAGCAAACAATCTAAAATTGAAAAGGAATACCTTATCTCAGGAAAGGTTATCACAGAATGATTAACACTGAGCTATACCTTGTTTAAGACATTGGACTTTAAAGATAAAGAAATGATTCTTTGACATCTAGACGAAAAGCTCAAGGCCTGGGGGCAGGATATGAGGATCAGTGTGGATTCACCTCCTTTACATCAACATTCTATATTGGAAGATAGCGGAGCAATACTGAGAAGTCCCTAGGGAAAGTCAACCTCTTGGAAAAACTAAAAATAAAAGTATGGCAAAACATGCCAAGAAAATGGAAATAAAAATAAGTAAATAAATAAAAATAAAATAAAAATTAATTAATTAATTTAAAATATTTTTAAAATTTAAATCCAATAAATAAATAAATAAACAAGCAAACATTGAATTTAGGTCAAGATAAGCCAAAAAGCAGCACTTTATAATGATTATGGGTAAAATCCTCAGTAGCTGTCAAGTATATGAAAGAATGCACCACCTTACTCTAAGTAAGAGAAATGAAAATTAAAACTGCAATGAAATTTTATTTATTAGCTTAAGAACATCCAAAACAACTAAAAAGATCCATAAGACACTTTCATAGATAGATTGAGGGTGGGAGTGTAATGTGTACTCTTTGACTTGTTTCTGTATTTGTATGTTAATTTGAATGTTTTTTCTTTTGGATGTCTGCCTTTGCATTTGTATTTTGAAAATTCTCTTTACTGAGATCAGATATCCATACTAGAATGAACCTAGAGGGTATTACACTAAGTGAAACAAGTCAGTCAGAGAAAGAAATATAAATACTATATGATTTCATTTATTTATGGAAGCTGAAGAACAATATAAATAAACAAAGCAGAAACAGATTCATCAATACTGAGAACAGATTAGTGGTTGCCAGAGGGAAGTGTGGTTGGGGGACTGGATGAAAAAGATGAAGGGGGAGACAACCAAGATGGCGGCATAGGTAAACACCTGTACTTGCTGCCTCTCACAACCACATCAAAACTACAACTAAAAGACAAAACAAATATCATCCAGAACCATGGAAAAGCTGGCTGAGTGGAAATTCTACAACTAGAAGGAAAGAAAAAAGCACATTGAGACTGGTAGGAGGTGCGGAGGTGCACGCGAAACGAGCGGGCAACTGGGTGTGCTATTGTTTTTTTCAATCGGGAGGGAGATACAAGCTCCCGATTGCTCTGAACTCCAGTTCCGGGAGAGACTCTGGGGACCCAGATTCATACAGGGAGAAACTGGACTGTCTGGCATCAGGCCGGAACGCAAGGGCAGCTTTCTCTCAGAGGTGCTCGCAGCGATAGTTGGTCCTGCACGGGTCCGCAGTGCCCTGGCCAGCGGGGTCTTCTAACGAGGGTACCGAGGCGGCGCACCTAAGAGAATGAAAGACAGACAAGGGATGCAGAAGAATGGAGGCAAGACAAAAGGGTTTCTGATCAAGCCTCCAATTTTATTTTTTACAGCGTTCCTTATATGTGGTTCCTAGTAGGGGTGGGGGCTGGACGGGCTATGTGGGCTTATGTGATTGGCTAAGGTATATCAGGTAAAGGTGGTGACTATAGATAGGGTATGTGGCGGTTGAAGGGCGGCTACAGAAGGAATGCTTTGTCTTCAGGCAAGAGGAAGTGGGCCTGCAGTTGGGACCTAGTTTCCGTGAGTTTCTGTTTCAGTAACTTACTGAAGTAAGATCAGAGTTAATCCTTTGACCAACTCTTGGCTCCTGACACCGCAGGACACAGAGACCCGGGGACCTCTTCAGTGCAGGGCTGACTGGCAGCCATTGCTGTTTGCTCCACCCTGGTGATTCCCTGAGACCCCTCCCCACCCAATTTACAACCCTACCCAAGCTGTACACAGCGGCTTTTGCATATGAATGGTCTGTCCTTTTGCAGCCTAAAACTTAACAAACTGCAGCTGGGTCAGAGAACTCCAAAACTTCCAAAAGAAGGCCCAAGGCCCAGCAGCAGCAGCTTGCCTTGCTTCGCAGCTGGGCCTCATCTGGGCATTTCCAAACCCCAAACAAAAAGGAGGAATCTGCAGATCTCTCTGTAGCTCCTGCTGGGTGGCCTCAGGCAGTGGCTGACTTTGCACCTCCTTGGAGATCCAAGAGCCAGTGTACCCAGTGATCAGTGTGAGACCATACAAGATTATAATCTTCACATCCATAAGCGACACACTCAAGGGCAGACTCAGTGAGCACCAAAGCCCTACTGAAGCAAGTCCTGCCCCATAAGGGTGTCTTCAGCACAGAAGTTCTTCCACTATAGACACAGCTGGTCCTCACAGCCAATTGGCCTGGAGGTCAATTCCTCCCAGTGACACCAGCAGCAATCAAGGCTTAACTACAACAAGATTGTGCACACAGCCCACAAAGGGGTGCACCAAGAGTGTCCACCTCAGGTAACTGGGGAGGCTGACGCACTGGGCCCTATAGGACACCTGGCACACAAGGCCACTCTATCAACACAGGGAAGCAGCCAAAATGCAGAGACAAAGAAACAGGTCACAAATGAAAGAAATGGAGGAAAGCAAATGACTGGATATAGAGTTCAAAACCACGGTTATAAGGTTACTCAAGAATCTTCTGGAAACCTCCAAGAAATTTAGTGAGACCCTCGAGGATATGAAAAAGAACCAATAAGAAATTAAGCATACACTGACTGAAATAAAGAATAATATACAGAGATCCAACAGCAGATTAGAGGATCCCAAGAATCAAGTCAAAAATTTGAAATACAAAGAAGCAAAAAACACCCAACCAGAAAAGCAAAAAGAAAAGAGAATCCAAAAATATGAAGATGGTGTAAGGAGCCTCTTAGACAACTTCAAGCATACCAACATCTGAATTATTGGGGTGCCAGAAGAGAGAGAGCAAGATATTGAAAACCTATTTGAAGAAATAATGACAGAAAACTTCCCCTACCTGGTGAAAGAAATATACTTAAAGTCCAGGAAGTGCAGAGAACCCCAAACAAAAGGAATCCAAAGAGGACCACACCAAGACACATCATAATTAAAATGCCAAGAGCAAAAGCCAAAGAGAGAATCTTAAAAGCAGCAAGAGAAAAACAGTTAGATACCTACAAGGGAGCACCCATACGATTGTCAGCTGATTTCTCAACAGAAACTATGCAGGCCAGACGGGAGTGGTAAGAAATATTCAAAGTGATGAATAGCAAGAACCTACAACCAAGACTACTCTACCCAGCAAAGCTATCATTCAGGATTGAAGGTCAGATAAAGAGCTTCACAGATAAGAACAAGCTAAAGGAGTTCATCACCACCAAACCAGTATTATATGAAATGCTGAAGGGTGTTCTTTAAGAAGAGGAAGAAGAAGCAGAAGCAGAAGCAGAAGCAGAAGCAGAAGCAGAAGCAGAAGAAGAAGAAGAAGAAGAAGAAGAAGAAGAAGAAGAAGAAGAAGAAGAAGAAGAAAAAGAAGAAGAAAAAGGTAAAGATAAAAATTATGAACAAAGTGACAACAAATATCTATCAACAAGTGAATCTAAAAATCAAGTGAATAAAAAATCTTATGAACAGAATAAACTGGTGAATATAATAGAATCAAAGGCATAGAAAGGGAGTGGACTGACAATTCTAGGGGGGAAGGGGGTGTGGGTTGCAGGAAGAGACTGGACAAAAATCTTACACCTATGGATGAGGACCAGGAGGGTGGGGGGTAAGGGCATGGGGTGGGGTGGGAACTGGGTGGAGGGGAGCTATGGGGGGAAAAAAGAGGAACAACTGTAATAATCTGAACAATAAAGACTTATTTTTTAAAAAATGAAGGTACTAAGAAGTTCAGATTGGTAGTTACAAAATAGTCATGGGGATGTGAAGTACAGCATAGAGAATGCAATCAATAATATTGTAATAACTATATATGATGCCAGGTGAGTACTGGAAATATTGGAGGGAATATTTTTTAAAGTATATGATAGTCCAACCACTGTGCTGTACACCCAAAATTTATTTTAAAAAATATTGAATGTAAACTGTAATTGGAAAATTTCTTTAATTTTTTTAATCTAAAAAAATGTTGTGGATCTCTTTGGTGTCAGTATAGCAGCAATAAAGTGCCCAGAATCGGCAGCCAGCATACTAAAACAGTACGAGGTAGTGATTGGCATCACGCTTTTCTAGTTTCTCTACTATTGAATTCTTGTGAGGTTCATTCCTCTTTCTAGCCAGAGAGCTATGGGACATAGCATTATAATAATTGGTGTTTATGATTTGCTACTGGGCTTCTTGAAGAGCTTGGGGCCCGTGTCTTCAGCCACCAAAGTGAGGGAAGACACTATAGACATCATTTTCCAGACTTTGTTCATGCTTCTGCTGGGGTTATGTCTTAAAATAGGTAAGGCCAGTGACTTGATTTGCTGGAAAGGTGTGTTCCCTAGTGAATGCTTTGGGGCTCTGTCATTGCTGTGGAGGCTATGGACAGGCTGGAGCTCAACTGGACCCGTTCAAGTTACCAGGAGTTGAGGAGCACTTGGTTCCTGAATCACTGCATAACTCTTCCTGATAAACTGACTTTGGGCCCTCGCTGGTTTGGCTCAGTGGATAGAGCATTGGCCCTCAGACTGCAGGCTCGATCCCCTTGCGGGTGCAGGAGGCAGCCAATCAATGATTCTCTCTCATCATTGATGTTTCAATCTCTCTCTCTCTCTCTCTCTCTCTGTCCCTTCCTCTCTGAAATCAATAAAAAAAAAATTTAATTTTAAAAAATAACTTTGGTGCATTTTTATATTTAAATATTCACTTCATCTTGAATTTATTTTGATATGTAATGACAATTATTTCATTTATTTACAGAAAGACAGTACACTAGATGCTGCTGAAGAAATCATCAAGGCATGGAGTAGACAGAAGTCTTGATAACTGCAAACTGCTTTACTATTTCTATTAGATGACCTAGAATCGTTATTAGTACTGCCACTCACTGGATATTGCAAAAAAACAAATATTTCAATACAAATAAAATTTAAAGAAATATTTTCATTGTTTTTTTCCAAGCAAGTTGAAATGTATTAAACACCTTCCACTAGCCTTTTATGAGAATCAATATAGCATTGTGGGTAAGAAATGTGAAATGCTGGTTTATGCTTAACCTCTGTGTGCTTCAGTTTCCTTATAAAGGGGAATAAAAATAGCACCTATGTTATATGAAGCATATGAGTTGTGTGTAAAGATTAAATGCACTGAAGTATGTAGAGCCCAGCAAACAAATATTCAACCCTTTTTATCCAATTTTACTTCTTCACCACCATGTAAAAACTTTTAACCAGTTACACCCTCCTCAACTTCATATTTTTGCTTTATCTACCCACCGGTAGTTCCTTCTCCTTCGCTGACTTTGAACTGTGCTCACAGTTTTGTCTCTATCTCAAGTACAGCCATAATCTGAGATAGCTTCAAGGTCCACGTGGATTAGCTAGGCTTTTGGTACTTTGGCCTTCTCATCTCTGGTGATGTTCACCTCCACTTCAGCCACCCACTCCCTTTGCCACACCCTGAACCTTTTATCACTCCAGGCTGTTACACCTTTGAAATAATAAATTAGTTATCACATTGTAACCACCTATCCTTACAATATTTTCCTTTTAACTATCTACCTCTCTCTCTTCTCCTCTTCTCCAAATATCACTTCTTTAAACTCAATATAATTTCAAGTCTACTATTTCACAAAAATTTATCCATGGCCCTCTTACATCATAATCCACTAGGACCCTTGTTGAAAATATATTCTAGTCTTCAGACCTACCGTATTTTCCGGCATATAAGACGACTTTTTTTTTTTTTTATATTTTTTTTTTATTGATTTTCTACAGAGAGGAAGAGAGAGGGATAGAGAGTTAGAAACATCGATGAGAGAGAAACATCGATCAGCTGCCTCTTGCACACCCCCTACTGGGGATGTGCCCGCAACCAAGGTACATGCCCTTGACCGGAATCGAACCTGGGACCTTTGAGTCCGCAGGCTGATGCTCTATCCACTGAGCCAAACCGGTTTCGGCAAGACGACTTTTTAACCCAGGAAAATCTTCTATACGCCCAGTCGTCTTATACGCTGGAAAATATGGTACTGAATAATAATTTCAAAATCTGGCCCTTCGCAGGTGATTCTTATGTCTATTAAAGTTTGATGTTCTGCAAGTCCACAGAACACTCTACAGGTATTTTGTTCCTACCAGTCCCCTTATTTTTACTCCCTTCGTCATCCAGCTTAGATTTAAACACCCATCATTGGGCTGCTGAGTGCACTGCTGTAGCAAAATGCACAATTGGGCAGGTTGTAACAAGCATAAATGCACATCATTGACCTTAACTCTTCTATAATTCCTTAATGAGCTTTCTCTACCTTTTGCTATAGCAGCAATTTCTAATATTCTTCCATTGGGGACAATGAAAATGTCTATCAATATTCTAATAATTAGTCCAGCCAGTGTGGCTCAGTTGGCTGAGTGTAGCCCCATGCACCAGGAGGTTGTTGGTTCAATTCCCGATCAGGGCACATGCCCAGATTTTGGACTCCATCTTCAGTAGGGTGCATGCAAGAGGCAGCTGATTGATGTTTCTATCTCTCCCTCTCCCTTCCTCTCTCTGAAATCAAGAAAAATATATTTGTTTAAAAACACTTTAATATTTAGGAAATACATCAACACAATAGAATACCATACAACAATGAAAATTCACAAACTATACATGGTAACCTAAAGGAATTTCATCAACACTGTTTTCATAGGGTTTCCTCATAATAGCTTCAAAGAATGAGCTGGAGTTCTCATTAGACAGTGTTCTATAATACTGTGATCATTGAAGTCTTCCAAGCAAGACCCAACCTTGGGATTCTAGAATTTCTGTGCCTGCTTGAGTGATGGTTTTTTTCAATGTTTTGGTCCAATAGTCAGGCATAGGACTGGTCCATATAGAACTCCATATCTGGGTGCTCCCAGGAAGAAAGGTTATTGTCTTTTCCATTTGGTCGGAATGAGGAGAACTGACTTGGAAAAAGAGGAAGGCGGGTATTTTAAACTAGAGGCCCGGTGCACGAAATTCGTGCACGGAGGGGGGGTGTCCCTCAGCCTAGCCTGTACCCTCTCCAATCTGGGACCCCTCGAGGGATGTCCGACTGCCCATTTAGGCCCAATCCCAGTGGTTATCCCTCTCACAATCCAGGACTGCTGGCTCCCAACTGCTTGCCTGCCTGCCTTCCTGATTACCCCTAACCGCTTCTGCCTGCAGCCTGATCACCCCCTAACCACTCCGCTGCCAGCCTGATTGATGCCTAATTGCTCCCCTGCCAGCCTGTTTGCCCCCAACTTCCCTCCTCTGCCGGCCCGGTCACCCCTAACTTCCCTCCCCTGCAGGGTTGATCACCTCCAACTTCCCTCCCTTGCAGGCCGGGTGCCTCCCAACTGCCCTCCCCTGCTGGCCATCTTGTGGTGGCCATCTTGTGTCCACATGGGGGCAGGATCTTTGACCACATGGGGGCAGTTATATTGTGTGTTGGAGTGGTGGTCAATCTGCATATTACTCTTTTATTAGGTAGGATAGAGGCCTGGTGCAGGAGTGGGGGCCAGCTGGTTTGCCCTGAAGGGTGGGGGTTTCCTTGGGGCATGGGGCAGCCTGAGCAAGGGGCCTGTGGTGGTTTGCAGGCCAGCCACGCCCCCTAGCAACCCAAGCAGAGGCCCTGGTATCTGGAATTTATTTTCCTTCTACAATTGAAACTTTGTAGCCTGGAGTGGAGCCAAGCCTCCTGCATGCTCCACCGGCAGCCATTTCTGTTTGAGTTAATTCACCTTCTACAATTGAAACTTTGTAGCCTTAAGCAGAGGCCTGAGCCCGGCCAGGGTGTGTGGAAAGCTTTGCTTTCTCCGTTACCGCGGGCAACCCTGGCCTGGTCTCTCCAGGTCCGTGGCTGCCGCCATTCTGTTTGAATTTGTTTACCTTCTATAATTGAAACTTTGTAGCTTGAGTGGAGGCTTAGGCCTGTCAAGGGCAGGCGGAAAGCTTGTTTCCCTCTGTTGCCTGGGAAACCTTGCTCTCGGTGGCTGTAGCCATCTTGGTTCGGTTTATTTGCATACTCGCCCTGATTGGCTGGTGGGCGTGGCTTGGGCTGGTGGGCATGGCTTGGGTGTAGCGGAGGTATGGTCAATTTGCATATTTGTCTATTATTAGGTAGGCTATGGGAAAATAGTGCAGTATTGGACCAAGGAAATTTTTAAATCTGGCCTGATATCACTTGGGCTTTAGAGGCCAAGGCCAGACCTGAGGCTTGCAGATGCCTAACTAGATATCCAGGCTCAACTATGGTTAGAGACAATATAATTGCTATAGTGGGAAACCTAAGGGCGTCAGTTGTACAGAGGAGTCTGAAGGAACTTAAGATTCAAAACAATAGCATCAGCATCAGCTCTAGACGATATGGCCACTTCATATCTAGCTCCTATATCCATGTCTTGGACTGAATCTCCGGGTGATCATTGTTGCTGCTGCTGCTCAAAGTGTTTAGCCTTCCAATTTCTAAATCTCAGTCATCTGGGTTGAAGTTGAAGACCAAGTACTGGATCTTCTCAAAAAGAGACTTAAACATTTTTTTCTTCTTTCGTGATGTTGAGAGTACATTCCTTGCACTCTCTTCTTGAGGAAATCCCAAATCTTTGAGGTTCTTCCATCTTTTCTAAGGATCACTCTGGCTGTTGAGAATAAACTAGGGACAGCAAAGGTCAAGGTATGGAGGCCTATTCCAATAATTTAAGTAAAAGATCACAGTGGTGGCAGTGGAAAGGTAATAAATAGATCTGGATATATTTTGAAGGCAGAACCAATAGAATTTGCAAACAGAAGAGATAAGGGGCATGAGAGAAAGGGCTCAAGAAAGAGTCCAGTTTTTGGCCTGAGCAACCGGAAAGACTGAGTGCCATCGCTAAGGTCCAAAAGATGCCAGGAGGAGCAGGCTTGGGGAGGATCAGGAGGTCAGTGTTGAACATGTTAAACTTGAGATGCCCATTCAACTTTCATGTGTAGATTTGGGGTAGCTGGCTGGATAGTCAGGATGGAGTTTAGGAAAGAGGCTGAATATATATATATATATATATATATATATATATATATATATATATATGACAGTTAAAGACATGAGATTGGTTAAGAGCACTAAATATGTCAATATTAGCGCCAAGATTACTAATGACTCAGTTCTGGATTTTTGAGATTTAATGCAAAGTGGAATAACTATTGAAAAAGTTTTCTTCATGTGATGATTCCACTTTCACACACACATAAACATATGCACAGATATTCCTGGCTTACCCTCTACTCTCTACAATCTGGATTCCACATAATATTGTCCCAAATTCTCTAATGAGCTCCATGTTCCTAGATTTATCCTAAATATCTCCTAATTTATGTGTCAGCTGGGCCTTGGTGTCCAGATATATAGTCAAACATTATTCTGGATGTTTCTGTAAGGCTATTTTTGGATGAGATTAACATTTAAATTGGTGGACTTTGAGTAAAGCAAATTGCCATCCATAAGGTGGGTGGGCCTCATCCAGTCAGTTGAAGGCCTTGATAGAGCAAAAGACTGACCTGAGCAAGAGGGAGTTCTGCCAGCAGACTGACTTCAGAGTTGAACTGCAATATTTCCTCTTCCTGGATTTCTAGCCTGCAGACCCACCCTGCAGATTTTGGACATGCCAGCCTCCACAATTGCATGAGCCAATTTCTTAAAATAAATATCTTTCTATAGAAGCATACTAGTGCTTGTTTTTCTCCAAAGAGCTCTCACTAGTGCAGGTGGACTAGCAAAAATCAAGGTAAGTTATCTACAAATTCCCAAATTTATGAAAGAAGTCATCTATATTTATAAAAGCCTAAGCGACCATTACAACCGAACAACTGGAACAACCAGAACAACCAGACGACCGGCCAGTAGCTATGAAGCGCACTGACCCAGACCTTGCTGCTGGGGCCCTGACAGCCCCGAATCTGGTTCACCCACACCCCACACCTCGCAGAATCGGCCGTTCCTTAGCTTGCTGCTGGGGCCAACCTCCTGCGGTCCCTCCCCCTGGCCCCCCTAATTGTCCCCGATCACCAGCCAGGCTGAGGGATCCCACTTGTGCACGAATTCGTGCACCAGGCCTCTAGTTCTATGATATTATACTGAACTATAATGAGATATGGACTTTATACAAACAATGAAGAATTTTTAGAAGATCTTTCATGGCAGATAGACAATAAGGCAAAAACTACGGTTTGGCTATCCAAAAGCCAATAATATCCACCTTCTCCTTTGACTACTACTACTAGAGAGGTTAAAAAGCCCAAATACTCAATTTCTCAGCTTCCCTTCCAACTAGTCAAAAATGCTGGAGAAGAGCTTCCCAAAATAGAAAAAGCAAAAAGGTAAAGTTGGCCTGAAATTTTTTGTCCTCTTTGCCTTTCCACCTTCTTCCTACCTGTAATGTAAAAGTGAGGTCTGAAGGTGCAGCAGCCATCTTGCATGTGTAGAGCTACTAGAATGAGAATGAAGACCTGCATAATAAGGGTGGCAGAGCTGAAAGATGGAAAGAGATTGAGGCCCTGGAAGCAATTTGGAGCCATTGTAGCTAACCCCAGACTCTGTAATGCTTAAGACAAATAAACCTCTATTTATTGGAGCCACTGTTATTTTTGGATGAAAGCATTGCTGCCTGATATTGAGCATATGGTACAAAGAACAAATTTTTCTTCTCAAAGATAAATTGACCTGATGAAAAGGCCTGGAGGCAGAGAGTGAGAGGGCAATTAGAAGGCTCTCAGGAGAGGCCAATTAGAAGGCTCTAGGAGCCCAGGAAAAAGATGAGGGACTAAAGGACTTAGTATGAGAGAAAGGTAAATTGTCACAAATCTTCACCAAATTCATGAATTTTTCCAATCATTCCTATGATGAAAACAATTCTATAACCACACAACCACCAACTTTTTAAATATAATTTTTAAAATATATTTTTTATTGATTTCAGAGAGGCAGGGAGAGGGAAAGATAGAAACATCAATGATGAGAGAGTATCATTGATCAGCTCCCTCCTGCAGGCCCCTTACTGGGGATCAAGCCTGCAACTAGGCATGTGCCGTGACTGGGAATCAAACTGTGACCTGGTTCATAGGTCTACGCTCAAATATTGCGCCACACTGGCCAGGCCACCAAATATTTTAAATTATTTCTAGGTAAAACAAGAAGTATCCTTGGTCTCAGTTGGATAAACCCGTGGGTAAAACAAAACAAAAACCTTAACTACGTTCCTGAGACATGAGAATTTCATTTTATTGCTGCTCCAAGAATACATCTAATTACTCAGTCATGCCAATTGAATAGGAAGTTCGCCTGCTGACAAACAGCTATCTTGGGATATAACAAAATAAATTGTAGAAATAATTGGATTTTCTAATCAATATTAACTTCCTCATATTATACAGCTGCTTCTTTCTTTTACATTTAATTCAGCTCTTTTTTCCTTATAATATATAAAACTTTCATTTGTTTAATCTCATGATTCAACTGGTGGAGCCCAGCTGGAGTGGCTCAATTGGTTGAGTGTTGTCCTGTGCACCAAAAGGTTGCCTGTTCGATCCCCAGTCAAGGCATGTACAGAAGGCAACCAATCTATGTTTCTCTCACACATTGATGTTTCTCTCTAAATATATCTCCCTTCCACTCTCTAAGCATATCCCCAGGTGAGGATTTTAAAAATCAAATAAATAAATAAATAAACTTGTCCATTTGCCAATACGAGTGGTTATCATATCTGTAGTATTATTTTCATAAACTCTTTTATCCCTCTTATTAATTATCCATCAAAAGTATATCATGTTTTAGCTGAAACCTTAATGGTGCATCTTCTAACACCATAATTCCCTTTGCTGTGTAAATTCCTGAGATGACTTATAACACTATTTTTATTTATTTTACTTTAAATAATTTTTTATTTTTCAATTACAGTTGACACACAATATTAAATTAGTTTCAGGTGTACAACCCAGTGATTAGGCTTTATATAACTTACAAAGTGATCCCCATGATTAATCTAAAACCCATCTGACATTACACATAACTAGAGGCCCAGTGCATGAAATTCATGCATGGTTAGGGTCCCTACCAGCTGCCGGCTGCCAGCCGGGGCCTCCCTTTCCCCTGCTGCCTGCCATTGCACCCACCTTGGCCTGGTGCCGCCCACTCACCCGCTCCACTATCCTTCCGCAGTCCCGCTCTTATTGGGGCCCACTGGAGCCAGCAGCACCTCCACTGCTGCCCGCTGCCAGCACCGTGTTGCTGACGCCCACCATGTTTTGCGCCACTCCCTGGTGGTCAGCGCACATCTAACTCCCAGTTGGACAAACTCCCACCCATGGTGTCAATTTGTATATTAGCCTTTTATTATATGGAATTATTACAATATGTATTATTGATTACATTCCCTATGCTGTATTTTACATCCCTGTGACTATTCTGTAACTACCAATTTGTACTTCTTAATTCCTTCACATTTCTCACTCATCCTTTCCATCTGGCAACTGTCAAAATGTTCTCTGTATCTGAGTTTTTTTCTGTTCTGCTTGTTTGCTTATTTTATTTTTCAGATCTAATTTGTCTGGTGTAAGTATTACTACCTCAGTTTTTTGTTTGTTTCCATTTTCATGAAATATCTGTTTCCATACCTTTACTTGAGTCTGTGTATGTCTTTTGATCTGAAGTGAGTCTTTTGCAGACAGCATATGTAAGAGTCTTGATTTGTTATCCATTCAGCCACTATATGTCTTTTGCTCGGAGCATTTAATCCATTTACATTTAAAGTAATTTCTTATAGATTTATATTTATTGCCATTTTATTATTCATATTTATTTATCCTTTCTTCCTCTTCCTCCTCCTCCTCCTATTCTCCCTTCTCATCCTCCCCCTCCTCCTCTTCCTCCTCCTTCTTCTTCGTTCTTCTTCTTCTTCTTCTCCTCCTCCTCCTCCTCTTCCTCCTCCTCCTCCTCCTCCTTCTCCTCCTTCTCCTCCTTCTCCTCCTCCTCCTCCTCCTCCTCCTCCTCCTCCTCCTCCTCCTCCCTCTTCTTTTCCTCTTTCTCCTCCTCCCCCTCCTCCTCCTCCTTCTCCTCCTCCTCCTCTTCTTCCTCCTCCTCCTCTTCCTCCTCCTCCTCCTTCTTCTTCTTGACCCTTTAAACATTTCTTGTAACACTGGTTTGGTGGTGATGAACTTCTTCAGCTTGTTCTTGTCTGGGAAGCCCTTTATCTGTCCTTTGATTCTAAATTATAGCCTTGCTGGTGGAGCAATCTTTGTTGTAGATCCTTGCTTTTCATCACTAAATATTTCTTGCCACTCCCTTCTGGCCTGCAAAGTTTCTATTGAGAAATCAACTGACAGTCTTATGGAAGCTCCCTCTTAGGTAACTAACTTTTCTCTTGCTGCTTTTAAGATTTTCTCTTTGTCTTTAATCCTTAGCATTTTAATTATGATGTCTTGATATGGGCTTCTTTGGGTTCATCTTGCTTGGAACTCACTGTACTTCCTGGACTTATATGTCTATTTCCTTCACCAGGTTATGGAAATTTTCTGTCATTATTTTTTCCACATAGGTTTTCAATCCCTTGCTCTCTCTCTTCTTCTGACAACCCCATGATTTGAATGTTGGTACACTTGAAGTTGCCCCAGAGGCTCCTTATACTATCCTATTTTTTAAAAAATTCTTTTTTCTTTTTGCTATTCTGCTGGGGTATTTCCTGCTTCTTTATCTTCCAAATCTTCATTTCTGACTGGTTCTTTTTTATGTTTTCTATCTCCATTTTTATGTTTCCTACATCTCTGCTGAAGTTCTAAGTTCCTCTATTCTTCCACTAAGTTCATGGAGCATCCTTATAAGCACTTTTTTAAACTTTTCATCTAGAAGATTGCTTGACTCCATTTTGTTTAGTTCTTTCTCAGGAGTTTTGTTCTGTTCTTTCATTTGGGACACATTTCTTTGTCTTCTCCTTTTGACTGCCTCCCTGTGTTTGTTTCTATGTATTAGGTAGAGCTGCTACATCTCCTGGGCTTGGTAGAGTGGCCTTATGTAGTAGGTGGCCTGTAGGATGCAGTAGTACCACCTCGCTATCACCAAAGCTGAGCACTCCAGGTGAGCCCCCATGGGGGCTGTGTATACCTCCTGTTGTAGCTGAGCCTGATTGCTGTTGGCACCTCAAAGGGAAGGACTGACCCCAGACTGTTTGGCTGCCATTACTGGCTGTAACCACACTGGACGATCAGCTGTGCAGGGCCCATCCCACAGAGCAGGACTTACTTCAGTGGGGCTCTGGTGCTGTGCAGTCTACCCCTTAAGTGGAGGAGGTTAGGTGGTGTCACAGCATGGTTTGAAGTTATCCACTAAGTGTACTGGCTCTGGGGCCTCCTAGGAGGTGCAAGCCAAGGTCACTTGCCACCTGTACCCTTTCTTTGGCCACTTGGCATGAGTTACAAATGATCTTCCAGGCTGCTACTTGTGCCAGGCTTGGAGATGCCCAGGAGAGGCCAAGTGCGAACCACGTGGGGGGCCACTCAGTGAGAAGTACATGGCATGCAGAGGCCAGATTCTGCTTGTTTGAGATATTTTATGAAATTTTCCAGCATGAGCCAAGACAGGCCATTTGTATGGATAAGCTGTTGGAAACAGCTTGGGTAGGCCCACAAGTTGGTTGAGGCAGGGTTTCAGGGAATCACCAGTGCATGGTGAACAATGATAGCCAGGTTGATGGAGACTCAGATATGGTGCCTGCCCATTGACCACGTTGGGGGAGGGCCCAGAAAAGGAACAACGGCCTCTGCCAGCACTTCTGCCTGGGAGAAAGCTGCCCCTCCAGCTCTAGCCCTGATGCCAGGCAACTCAGTTCCACATTGTGTGTCCCTAGTGCCCCAGCAGTGGATCTCAGAGTGAGTCCAAATAAGGCCATGTGCAGGCCCTTTAAGAGGAATGCTTGGGACTCCAGCAGCCCTCCATCTCACTCAGCCACAATCTGAGCTGGTTTTTACAGACAGAAGTCATGGGGACTTCTCTCCCTGGCATTGGAACTCTGGGCTGGGGGGCCTGATGTGAGTCTGGGACCCCTTGCTCCTCAGGAGTGACTTCCACAGCTGAAATATCCCTTCTGATTACTCATCATAAGAGGGTGTGGGACCAGCCCTTTCCACATCTCCACCCCTCCTAATGGTCTCAAGGTGGCTTCTTCTGTATGTCCTTCATTGTAGGACTTCTGTTCAGCTAGATTTCAGGCAATTCTGAATGATAATTGTTCTGTAGTTTAGTTGTAATTTTGATGTGGTTATGGAAGGATCCAAGTACCACATTTACCTATGCCACCATCTTGAGCAGAACCCAACACTACTTTTAACTTGAAAAAAAAACCTGTCCCAATAAAAGTATTCTACATAAATGGTGGTATACCAAATACCACCTGCATTAAATTATATTTGGGAACTGCTTATCTTACTGCCATTTAAAACACTAAGAGACTTGGTTTAGCAGTGAGAACATTGTTAATACTCAGATAATAATAACATTATTATAACATTATTATATTGTGGTGTCTGAACATGAGACACTGTGCAGCAACTATCCATTTTGGCTAAGATCAGTGGTCAGATGGTGAGTGGCACATGTTTTTACTTCACAAAAGTGTGGGGCAGAGTCCTTCCATCTTATTAAGTGAAAGAGCAAAGGTAGGAAAGGTAAAAAAAAAATAGTAGAATGAGCAGGTATAATTGACAATTCTGTAGAGAGAGAAAGTACTTAGGGAATAAAAGAAGGAAAACTTAGCTGTAATGGGAAAACTCTAGGTAAACCTCACTAATTAGGCTTTATTAGTGAGGAACAGTCAGAATAATGACATTTTAAAATATAGTCTTTCATTCAATCCACCAAAAACTCATACAAACCAACATTTATTAAGTGTTTTCTGTGTGCAAAACGTTAGTCACAAAGGTCCAAAGAAAAATAGTATGCTTCAGTCCTCAGTGAAATCACTGCAATTTACTTGCAAGCACCTGAAGTAACAGAATCAGCCCTGGTAAAGCATTGTTTAGAAAAGGTCCTTGGTACATGGATTTATTTCCACAACTAAACTATACTAATATTTTAGGGACTTTTTATATGTCATTCTCCTATTTCAAAGGTCTAGGTTGCTTCCTATCTTAAAACATTATAACCAAAGTTATAGTTTTTCTATGTATAGCATTTTCTTGTTTCTATTTTTATGTTATCACTAGAGGCCCATTGCAGGAAGATTCCTGCAAGAACGGGCTTCCTCAGGCCTGTTCCTGCAAGAATAGGGCTTCCTGTGGTGGGCTTCGCTCCCTTCTCTGCTGCCTCGCTCCCTCCCTTCTCCGCCGCTTCGCTTCCTTCTACAGAGCTTGGCTTCCTTCTACGCTGTCTTCAGTCTTCGTGCCATGCCTGCGTATGCAAATTAACCACCATCTTTGTTGGTTAATTTGCATACACACTCCTGATTGGCTGGTAGGCGTAGTGGAGGGATGGTCAATTTGCATGTTTCTCTTTTATTAGTGTAGATAATAATAATAGGCCAAGAAGCATCATGACCAAAATGACCAAACAATTGGTCACCAGGAGGTGCATGGAGGTGGGGCGCCTCGAGGGGCAGGAGGTGGGAGGCAGGAGGCGGGAGGCAGTTGCTATGAGGTGGGGGGCCAGTGAGGGAAATGGCTGGCTGGCGGTGGTGGCAGGGCAGGACGAGGGCCTGCGTGGGGAACCGAGTGGCTGGCTTGCAGCAGTGGCAGCCAGGGACTGGCAAGCGGGCGGAAAATGGCCCTGATCACAGGCTAGGCCTAGGGACCCTAACCACACACGATTTCGTGCGCTAGGCCTCTAGTTATAAATAATATTACAGCGGATTGTTCATGAACATAGTATCCCATATTCTAGAGTATTTCTTTACTCCAGTTCTCAAAAGGGGTTTACTGGCTCAAGAGGCTTTAACAGCTCAACCATTCTTGGAGTATTGCCAGATTGTTTTCTAAAAGGTTTGTATCAGTTTATAATACTGTGAGCAATGGATGATTATGAGAGAAGCAATTTCATGTCCTCATCACATGGTCATACTTTCTAATGAATAGTTTCAGAGTTTTAATTTATATTCAAATAATATGAGATTATTTGAAAGTAGGTACTTATTTTATACAAAAAGATTTTTAGTATGTGATTTTAGTGGAAATAATAAACATCTAATGTTTAAAGAATTCAATCTTTAAGAAAGTGTCAAGTAACAGGTCACAAAAATATGAACATGTTTCATGTTCTTATTTTCCCTCAAAATAGCTCATTAGGCACTTGAAAACCATTAATAGGACTTAAAAAGCAAATCTAATCTATGCTAAAATAAACATACTTAAAACATTTTTAGGAAATTTGTGCACGGGGCGGGGGGGGGGGGGATGTCCCTCAGCCCAGCCTGCACCCTCTCCAATTGGGACCCCTCGAGATGTACGACTGCCCGTTTAGACCCGATCCAGGTGGGATCGGGTCTAAACGGGCAGTCGGACATCCCTCTCACAATCCAGGACTGCTGGCTCCCAACTGCTCGCCTGCCTGCCTTCCTGATTGCCCCTAACCTCTTATGCCTGCCAGCCTGATCACCCCCTAACCACTCCCCTGCCAGCCTGATTGATGTCTAACTGCTCCCCTGCCAGCCTGTTTGCCCCCAACTTCCCTCCTCTGTCGGCCTGGTCACCCCTAACTGCCCTCCCCTGCAGGCTTGATCGCCCCCAACTGCTCTCCCTTCAGGCTTGGTCCCTCCCAACTGCCCTCCCTGCTGGCCTGATCGCCCACAACTGCCCTCCCTTGCAGGCCTGGTCCCTCCCAACTGCCCTCCCCTGCTGGCCATCTTGTGGTGGCCATCTTGTGTCCACATGGGGGCAGCCTTCTTGTGTGTTGGAGTGATGGTCAATCTGCATAATAATCTTTTATTAGATAGGATAGAGGCTTGGTGAATGGGTGGGGGCCAGCTGGTTTGCCCTGAAGGGTGTCCCGGATCAGGGTGGGGGTTCCCTTGGGGCATGGGGCGGCCTGGGCGAGGGGCCTGTGGTGGTTTGCAGGCCGGCCACGCCCCCCAGCGACCCAAGCGGAGGCCCAGGTATGGGCAGGGAAACCCAAGCCTCCCTCCTGCTCTCTCTGTGGCCACAGCCATCTTGGTTGGGTTAATTTGCATACTCGCTCCTGATTGGCTGATGGGTGTGGCTTGTGGGTGTGGTGGAGTGATGGTTAATTTGCATATTACTCTTTTATTATATAGGATATGTCATTTCCCCCATTTTTTAAAATTATAGAATGAGAAAGTTGTTATTTTGGGGAAATTACTAGCTTTAATACATAAAATGAAACAACACTAAATAATGCAGCTTAATGTTTGAATTCACACATTTAATACCAAATGATATTTTTTTGGAAAAAATATTAATTTAAAAAGTTTCAAGCTATTAAAGTAAACCCTTTGGAATTATTTTGTTTTATTTATATTGGAGTGATATAGAAGTTTAAAAGAAAACTACTGCTCACTGAACATTGAATTAAGAATGAATTAACTTCTATCTATCTTCCTCCCTGATTCTGTAAGGAGATAACTGACAGATAATATTTTCTTTTTATAGATTATTAATGTTTTAAGCCTATATTCTACATTCTAGCACTTCAGAGAAATTTCTATCTTTCCTCAGTGAAAAACTGGATATATTCTCAAATGAAGGACAAGCCACCAATACTGGGGAACCAAAGATTTCAAATAAATAAACAATCAAATGGAAAAGTTAAATTCAGGATCATGTATGCAAGTACATTTAGCAGCGCTATATAAGCCAGGCACATTTCAGTTTAGGTAGCACATGATCTGACAAACCCACGTATCCTTATGTAGACAGCTGGCCAGAATATTTTAGAGCACAGCTGCCCATAAAACGAAGCTCACACGACTACTGTAGGCACACTGCTTGTTTAATCCATTCTCTGATCTTAAAATCTGTAAATCTGCATTTCTGTATATTGAGTTTCTATTAGGAGGCATACTTCATTAACTCTGGAGCCAAATTGCCAGGGTTCAAATCCCTGGTCTGTCACTTACTAGCTGTGTGACTTCAGGCTAGTTACTTAACCATTCTGTACCTTAATTTTCCCATCCATAAAATGGGCACAATAATGGTTCCAACTCATAGAGTTGTTGGAAAAGGTAAATGGGTTATTATATACAAAATCTTAAAATAGTACTTGGTCCACAGTAAGCACTATATATATATGAGTGTTTGCTATTATTATCATAATTATTTTTCTTACTACTTCTACCTGAATTTAATGAAGCTTTATAGCTGTTATGAAAGAATCAAAATGATAGTGGACATTTCTACAAATATAATCTGCATTTCCCAAGGCACAGTAATTTGGACCTAAAAATAGAGTCTTGCAATAACAGTTACATCGTAGGCAAGCAGAGAAGTAGAAAGTTTAGTCAGTCATTTCTTGCTTTGAGTTCTATCTCCATCTCTAACTTATTGTGAGACAGATAATTTACCTATTCAACCTCCCTAAGCTTGTAGAAGGAGAATAATAATACTTGCCTGACAAGATCCTCAATTATTACATAAGATAATGAATGTGAGGTGCCTGACAGATGGCCTGATGCACATGGACCTTAGCTCTGCTTTCAAGAACTCAACTATTTCTTGCAGCTCCATGTGGGGCCTCTTTTCCCCTTTTCTGGCTCCTTGCCACCTTCAATAGTGTCTTCCTCTGCTGCCTAATGAAACCAAACACCAAGAAGTAGAGACAGGATAATTACCAACTGAAAAATTAGTGTGTAAAGATATGGTTGGTAATGTAATATGTATTATAATGCTATATTTAAAAGGTTTAACAGTCTATATTTTTTAGAAATGTACACTAAAGTATGCATGGGTCAAGGTGATATGTGGGATTTGTTTTTAAAATACTTTAGCAAAAGAAGAAAAGAGAAATAAAGGACACATGAAACAAATATGGCAAAATTTATATTTTTTAGTTAGGATGACAGGTCCATGAGGAATTATAAAATTACCCCCTCTAGTGTATAGTGCATTTGAATTTCATACATAATTTTAAAGATTAAAAAAAAATTTTAAACCCTTACATTTCCAGAAGTAATACATATGGCTCCTTAGCTACCAGGCATATGAGGCTTGTCTAATATTCTAGACATTTCATCCCATTTCTGGGGGGCAGGGGGTGGGGGAGCAAGGGAGAGAGGGTCTAAGCTGCAGTCTGGCCTCTCTCTGTGGGAGGCGCCCCAGCGGGCTGATCTGGGGATGGCACTGGCCCCCCATTCCCACCCCATTACCGTGCCCTCCCTGTGCCCGCTGGCACTCGCCTTGGCTTGCCTGGCACCACCTGCTCACCGGCCCCGCCCCCACCTACTGGTCATTCTGCCGTTCAGTCGATTTGCATATTATGCTTTTATTATATAGGATGATTCCATTTATGTGGAAAGTCCAGAAAAGGCAAACCTATAGAAACAGGCAGTAGTTAAGTGTTCCTGGGATTGGAAGTGGAATGGGCATTCACCGTGCATGGCATGAGCAATCGTATTGGGATGATGGAAATGTGTTACAACTGGATCATGGGGATGGTTGCACAATTTGGTAAAGTGACGAAAAATCATCGACATCTAAACAGATGAATTCTATGGTATATAATTATACCTCAATTTTTTTTTTAATGAAAAAGGACATGGCTAGGTGGATCACAAACTTTTAAAAAACCATGTAAAGCATTTTTTAGTTTAGCAGAACTTTAACCCATCAAGTTGTGATTTCACAGCAATTGCATAAAGTTTTAAAATAAATGTTTACATCTGAAACTAATACAGAATAATATTAAATGTAAATGATTATTTAAAACAGTAAAAATAAATAAAAACCAAAATAATAAATGAAATAAAAATTTAAGTTAAAACAGGTGAGTTAATTTAAGTAATTAATTTAAATAAATTATTTTAACTAATTAATCCACATAACAAAGTTAAATAAAAAATGATGATACTAACAAACTGGAAGTTCTGGTAAATACTGATCTGGGTCATTGATTCCTAGGTGACAAAACCCCAGTTGTGTTTGTTTGTGCGTGTATGTGTGTGTGTGTGTGTGTGTGTGTGTGTGTGAGAGAGAGCATATTTTAATCTCAGGATCAGATATAAAGATTAAATGGGATAATGTTGATGAAAATGCTCTATAAATTGCCAATGCTGTACCAACAAAGAAAAAGAAATGGTCTGCCTAAGTCGGATTTGTGCACTGGTGGGGTCCCTTGACCTGGCCTGCACCCTCTCACAATCCAGGACCCCTTGGGGGATGTTGGAGAGCTGGCTTTGGCCTGATCCCTGCAGGCCAGGCCGAGGGACCCCACTGGTGCACAAATCCACATACCAGACCTCTAGCATGCATATAAGATCTTTGGTTAATCTCTTTCCACCTTCCCCCCCTTCCCTCTGAGATTCATCAGTCTGTTCCATGTTTCTGTGCCTGTGCATTTAGTGTCTGTCCCCTGGTGATCATTGCGCGTCATAGCTACTGGCCGGTAGGTCAGTCTGCCGGTCACTTAGGCTTTTATATATACAAATAAAAGATATCCTAACTAGGTTATGACAGATAAGTGACTCTCAGGTGGAGCAGGAGTTAATTAACTGGTTACCTAGCTTCCTTCCTCTGGGGTTTCAACTTCTCTGATGGTTTCTTCCTTCCACAAACAGTATTGAATACCTACTGTTAGTTGGTAGGTCCTTATTCTTGATCCTCAAGAGGTGCCCAGTTGTCCTTCTCCTCCTCTCCCTCTTCTCCCAAACCAAGGTGCTCTACTGTAACAACTTCCTTCCTGATTGGGTTGGAGCACCCCCTAGCCCGTTCCTGGTTGTACTTGACACTGGTGAAATGAATGGGCATTTTTGAGGCTTTCCCAAATATTATGGAAGAACACCCCTTATCCTCCCCTCACACAATAGAACAGGCAACCTTTTTTTTAAAAAAAATCTTTATTGTTGAAAGTATTACCTATGTCCTCTTTTTCCTCCCAGTGACCCTTTATAGACCGCCCCCCCCCCCACACACACACACCAGGCCTCCACCACTCTATTGTCTGTGTCCATGGATTATGCATACATGCATACAAGTTTTTGGTTGATCTCTTCCCGCCCACCCCCACCTTTCCTCTCAGATTCATATGGTCAACCTTTTGAACTACAGATTGGAAGACTGGGGGGAAAAAAACATAAAAAAAAAGACCCCTCTTATTACCATCCTATTTCAGTTCCTAAACTCCTTTCCCTTACACCCCTTTTTCCTTCCAAGGAAGCGTGTCTTTCCCACCTCTCGAGAAAACAGTCAGTGACATTCAAGGGCTCAGTGGCATTTAAGTCCCATGCCCAGACGAACAAAGCAGCCACTCTATCCTAAGTCCTCATCCGCATAGAAACCCGGAGCACCCGGTTTCCTTGGATCGCCACAGAGTCAAGGGTGGTTTGTTTTCAGCCAAGTGGAGGTAGCGTTATTTTTACTATAGCTGCTATCACTATTCTGACGTCAGTTCGGCCAATTAATAAATCTAGGAGCCTTTGGTGGGTATCTAAACGTTTTTTGCTAAGTTCTCTATACTTTAGCTACCAGCCACATTTAAGGACACGGAGAAAAAAAACACACCCATCAGGTTAGGGCCCAGGTCTCCCTGCCTCCGGGGGTGCAGTGCTAGCTCAGGGTTTTGTTCCTTCTCCTGCAATTCTGAAAGGGAAGGCAAGGCGGATCCTGTTACTCCTCGCGCCGAAGGTAGAAGGGACAGCTTGCTAGCTGAGGGCTGGGCCTGAACTGACACCTGTTCCGACTGAACTAAGTGAATTTCTCTTTTCATTCCAAATTCTTAACGGAATCACCCCTTTAGGCAAGTTAGAAGTGTAGCCCCACCCCGGTAACTGACTTCCGGGTGGGGGAGGGGTGGTCAGCCCTTGGGGATGTGGGCTTTGCCTCCAAACCCCGAGCCCGGGTTGCCTTTGTGCTTTAACTCAAGCCCCGCTGTGGTATTTCGGGGGTAGCTCGCTTGCAGGGGTCCACTTGCAAGTTTTCTTGGGCAGTTTCGCTGACTCATCTAGCTACAGAGCCCATCACGGACACGGAAAAGGAAAAATAATAAAACGCAAAGCACGTGGCATTCCGGATCTCACTTTTCTTGGCCTCTCTCCCGACCCGTAGCCGCGCCTTATTACGACTGCGTGGGCGACTCGTCTATAAAAGCCGAGCTCGGCGCGTCCCGTCGCCACAGTGTCTTCCTGTTCTCCTTCCGGCTGTGCGGGCTTGTTGTTTTTTTCAAGGAATCCCTGTGGCCGTGAAGATGGCGTCTACCAGCCGGTTAGTATGTGCGCCCGATCCCGGCTTAGTCGAGGGCGGGCGGGGAGTGCCCGGCGGCCGCGGGGCTCCTGCGCCGGGCAGGGCGCCCAGGAGATGCGGGGAGCGGCGGCCGCCCCGGCTGGCCGGCCGGCCGGACAAAGGCTCTTCCCTCCGGCGGGGCTGTCAGGGGCGTCGCTGGGGCTGCAGAGCCGTCGGCGTTCCCACCCCAGGGTCTTAGATGGCCGTCTCACCCAGGCTCCACCCTGTGGGGGCTCCTGGGTCCGCAGCCCCTAGTCTCTCTCCTTTTGCTGATACTGCAAACGTCTTTTTTTTTTTTTTCCCCCTGCTCCTTTTTTCTACGCTTGTTTTTCCACCTACGGCTCGGGCAGCCCGAGGGGCCGTGAGTCCTCCCTTCCAAAGAGCTGGAGAGGGTTAGTTCCAGGTCCCCATCCAGCTGACAGCTGGAAAGTTAGGGACGTCAGTATTGGTGAGCCTAATGGAGACCGATTACATCCCAGAGGCCCTCTGAACGGAGGTTAAGGCATTTCTGAAGATTCGATAAGTTCCCTTCTTAAGAGATTTCTTTACAGATGCCTTCTGTACTTTCCTGAAGAAAATCTTGCCTGCAGAAAATTATTGACAAATGCTGGAAAGTCACTCTACTGTGTTTTTAAAATGCAGTGTACTCACATGTACAGGAAATGCATGTAGTGCCTGTAGAGACAGCCTTTAATCCTGTGACCTGAAAAAGGCTTGCAGACCTTAATTATCTCTCTCATTACCACTGTGAGGTAGATACTAGTATTTTTGCATGAGTGTAAACTGAGTCATGCCAGTGCTGGCTTTTCCAAGTTGAGTGTTAGAACAGGCTGTAGTAAGGCATATATCTGTTTCTTGTTATCACACAGTTGGCTTTTAGTTAATTCATAATATATTAAAAGTAATTAAGTTCTATAATTTCTGGAAGGCAACTCTGGCATAAATTTTTGAACCTGTAGTAATCTGTGGAATTACTACAGGTAATCCCAGTGAAAGCCATTATCATAAATAGTAAGCTGGAGAAGTCCGGGCCCTTTTTTATGTTACTGTATTTTTTTAAAATGGGGAACAGTGAGACAGCTTTAGCTAATGGCCTATTTGGCAATAATTCTTAAAGTCAGTGACACTCTTGTTTACTGATTCTAATTCTATGATTGAGTGTTCAATCATTCTATCTGGGCGTGGCTCTGTCAGGTAAGGCTTACTTGTAAGTAAATGGGAGACTTCAGCTTCCCAAAGACACCTAAACATAGCGTATGGTCTCTCATGGCAGTAGATCTGAAAGGTGCATGTGGACATATTTGGGCACAGCTTTTACATATAAGAACAGGAAAATGTATTTGTATGAAATGTTACAGTGTCAGTCTAGTAAATTCACTTGTTAAATTCCTTACCCAAAAAGTACACTTTACTTTGTATGAAATGTTACAGTATCAGTCTAGTAAATTCACTTGATAAATTCCTTACCCAAAAAGTACACTTTACTTTGTATGAAATGTGACAGTATCAGTCTAGTAAATTCACTTGATAAATTCCTTATCCAAAAAGTACACTTTACTTTGTATGTCTTGTTAAAAAAAATGTGCGAAATAATTTTTTTCTAAACTTGTCCAGCTCTCTGTGTTATTGAAGTGTTCAGCTTTTGAGTTTTTCTTCCAGTGAGAATAAAGGTAAATGTTAGTATTTCTTCCTTTTTGCTATTGTTAACTTGAGGAAGATACACAGTTACTAGGCTATGAAACTGTCTGATGTTTTCACAGAGAAGAGCACAAATGTTCTGAGTTCAAATTCAAGCTCCACCACTTATTCTGTGATTTCAGGCAAATCATTCTCTGGGCATAATCTTTAAATGGAGATAATGCCTATCTTCAGGGTGGCTTTGAAGATTAGTAATGTATGTATAGCACTAGACCCACAGTAGGCACCCAGTAAGTTATAGCTATAAAATGAGTTTGGGGTTATCTGGCTTCTTAGGTAGTCGAAATTGCTTTAGCATTAGGGGTGATTGTTTACTACATTCCTTTCCTATTGTTTTTCCCCTTACTTTCCCTACAACCCGACTCTTGTAGTTTCTCCTTTGTATTACTCTTGAGGAAATTTGATTAAAAGTTGACTAACATGATTTCACTTTATTTTGGATAGGTAACACATTACACATAGTAAAAAGGCAAGAAAAGTGAAAAGTAGTCTGCCTTCTTCCCTAGCTTCCAGCCATCTAATTCTTCCCTAAAGCATCAGTGAGTCTCTGCTTTAGCAAGTATATGCATACTTGAGGCCCGGTGCACGAATTTGTGCATGGGTCGGGATTCGTGCACGGGCCGAGCCTGGCTGGCCAGGGGTGAGGGGCCCCGGGTGGTTGGTGGGCCGGCCCCACCCCCTGGTCGAACTCCTGGTTGAGGGAACAATTTGCATATTACCCTTTTATTATATAGGATAGTTATAAGCCCTCCCATCACCCCCTGAAAAGGAGTCTAATGTAAACACTGTGCCTTGCTTTTTACCTTTTTTATGAAATTGGTGCACACGTTTTAAGTGCACAGATCAATTAATAAGTGAGCATATACACAGAGCTATCACCCAGGTCAAGAAATCAAATACCATTAGCACCTTGGAAGCCTCCGTTGTGCCCGGAGTCATTACCACATCCTGATTTCTGACACCATAGATTTGTTTTGCCCACTTTAAGGTTTATATAAATGGCATACATATGTGTTCATGAGTAGTTTTTTTAAGTCAGCATTTTGATATTCATGTTATTGCATATAAGTGTAGTTCATACTTTTCTCACTTTTGTATAAAATTCATATCTTTTTGAAGTAAGCATATCTTTGTGATGTTTCCATATCATATACATATATATGGATATATAAATAGATAGATATACACACATACTACATGATATTGCTTCCTTTTTAAGAGTGAAAAATACATCAGTCCTTTGTGTGATGTGTGCCACCTGACTGTCCATATTATGCATTTGTAATTACTGTTACTCTGCTAACTTTCCTTTATTTCAAAATAATTTTCCATAATTTTTGCTTTTTAAATATTTGTCATAATTTTTGAAAGTATTTTTCTATAGGAATTTCTGGAATAGCATAAATGTAAAATGAACCCCATCTCCCATTTTTTTCATGAAAAGATCAACACATGTTCTGGTTACCTTGACTATATAAATTTTGGGAATGTGGATTTTATATTATCAATTTTCCAGTGGGAATTACCTTCTATTTCTTTGTTGAGAGTTAACATCCTAAATTGTATTATATGAGAACTTGATCCAAAACCACGAATACCTATTTTACATGGGTAATATTATCTTTTGGATGCATATTTGTGTTGGCTATAACATAACCTTTTATTATATTACTTCAAGTGCAATTTTTTCATAATTAAACATTAGCTTTATTCCACATAATACAGAAAACATTATCAGAATAACAATACCTATACTATGTCTAACATGAGTTCTTAACAATGTTAATAGTTCTTATATAGGCCCTCATTAACTTCTATGTGTAAAGTTGTCTCATCACTAATTTTTACATTGATGTCTTTCCTGTCATATTAGAAGTATAAAACTCAGTCTCCAGTAAACTCAAAGCAAAGGGCTCGTGGAAATGATATTCCTTGAATTCTTGTGTGTTGTTAACAGTTTATGGTCTTTTCATTGAAAGCCAGCTTTGCTGGATGTAAAATGTCTGCATCATGATTGGTTCTTTTAAAAATATGTATTTTTTTAATGATTTCAGAGAGGAGGGGACAGGAAGAGAGATAGAAACATCAATGAGAGAGAATCATTTGTTGGCTGCACGCCCTCCACTAGGGATAAAGCCTGCATCCGGGCATGACCAGGAATCCAACCATGACCTCCTGGCTCATAGGTCAATGCTCAACCACTGAGCCATGCTGGCTGGGCGGTTCTTTTTCTTTGTATATCCTTATTGTAATTCAGCATTTTTTTATGGCATAAGGTTTTCCTGTCACAAGTGAACTTTTAAAGACAACTTATTTTCAGTGATACTAAACATTTGTGAGTATGAGGTCATATCCCCAGAAATAATTACAAAATTTATGTTAAATATCTTTGTTGCTTTTTAAAACTGATTCTGTCAGGTCATTTAAAGCTGTTGTGTCTTCCCAAACTGCTTTATTTTCAAAATAAAATAATTGAGCAAATTATTAATATCAGAAATAGATTAAAAAGTAGCTTTTAAAACTATTTCTTGATTGCCAATAAACTCAATTCTGGACTAAATGAGATCATCATGTTTTAAGTAAAGCAAAGCCACATCTACCACCCTCATTTATATTACTACTAGAGGTCCGGTGCACGAAATTCGTGCACGGAAGGGGGGGTGTCCCTCAGCCCAGTCTGCACCCTCTCCAATCTGGGATCCCTCACAATCCAGGACCGCTGGCTACCAACTGCTCGCCAGCCTGCTTTCCTGATTGCCCCTAACCGCTTCTGCTTGCCAGCCTAATCACCCCCTAACCACTCCAGCCTGATTGATGCCTAACTGCTCCCCTGCCAGCCTGTTTGCCCCCAACTTTTCTCCTCTGCCAGCCTGGTCACCCCTAACTGCCCTCCCCTGAAGGGTTGATCGCCTCCAACTGCCCTCCCTTGCAGGACTGGTCCCTCCCAACTGCCCTCCCCTGCTGGCCATCTTGTGGTGGCCATCTTGTGTCCACATGGGGGCAGCCATCTTGTGTGTTGAGTGATGGTCAATCTGCATATTACTCTTTTATTAGATAGGATAGAGGCCTGGTGCATGGGTGGGGGCCAGCTGGTTTGCCCTGAAGGGTGTCCCTGATCAGGGTGGGGGTTCCCTTGGGGTGTGGGGTGGCCTGGGCGAGGGGCCTGTGGTGGTTTGCAGGCCAGCCACACCTCCTGGCGACCCAAGCAGAGGCCCTGGTATCTGGGATTTACGTATCTTCTACAATTGAAACTTTGTAGCCTGGAGCGGAGCCAAGCCTCCTGCTTGCTCCATGGCCGGCAGCCATTTCTCTTGGGATTGATGTATCTTCTGTAATTGAAACTTTGTAGCCTGGAGTGGAGGCCTAGGCCAGCCAGGGCTGCAGAAGCTTTGCTTCCTCCATTGCCGGGGGCAACCCTTGCCTCCTGCTCTTTCCAGCTCTGTAGCTGCCGCCATTTCTGTTTGAATTTGTTTACCTTCTATAATTGAAACTTTGTAGCCTTGAGTGGAGGCTTAGGCCAGTAAGGGCAGGTGGAAAGCTTAGCTTCCTCTGTTGCCGGGGAAACCCAAGCCTCCCTCCTGCTTTCTGTGGCTGTAGCCATCTTGGTTGGGTTTATTTGCATATTTGCTCCTGATTGGCTGGTGGGCGTGGCTTGCAGGCATGGCTTGTGGATGTGGCGGAGTTAGGGTCAATTTGCATATTACTCTTTTATTAGGTAGGACTAGAGGCCCGGTGCACGAATACATGCACCAGTGGGGTCCTTCGGCCTGGCCTGCGGGATTGGGCTGAAACCAGCTCTCTGACATCCCCCAAGGGGTCCCGGATTGTGAGAGGGTGCAGGCCAGGCCGAGGGACCCCACCGGTGCATGATCAGGGCTGGGGAGAGACTGCGGGAGGGCTCCAGGGCGTGTCTGGCCCCATCTTGCTCAGTCCCTATCGGCCAGACCCCAGTAGCAAGCTAACCTACCAGTTGGAGTGTCTGCCCCCTGGTGGTTAGTGTGCATTATAGGAACTGGTTGACCGGTCAAATGTCTGCCCCCTGGTGGTCAGTGCATATCATAGCAAGCGGTTGAGCGGCCTTAGCATATCATTAACATATTACACTTTGGTTGAACGGCCGACCGGTCAACTGGACACTTAACATATTAGGTTTTTATTATATAGGACTAGACACCTGGTGCACGAAATTCGTGCGGGGGGGGGGGGGAGCAGGAGCCTTCAGCCTGGCCTGCACCCTCTCGCAGTCTAGGACCCTTTGGGGGATGTCCGACTGCTGGACATCCCCCTCGCAATCTGGGACTGCTGGCTCCTAACTGCTCATCTGCCTGCCTGCCTGATTGCCCCTAACTGCCTCTGCCACGGCCCCCACCGCCACAGCTTTGTCCGGAAGGTTATCTAGAATAACGTCTGGAAGGTGGTTAGGTTGTCTGGTTTAATTAGCATATTACACTTTTATTATTATACTAGGACTAGGTTTAGTATACTATCCTAAATCTACCATCATGGTAACTAGCAAGTAGAAAAATTTATTCTCTGACCAGAAAAGTAAGTGGCAGGGGGCACACATTTAATGGTTATGTGTAACTATCACAGGTTATTATGGTAGCTAGTCATTTCAATGCTAACCAATTTTTTTTTAAATACTTGGTCACCTGTTAAGAGAAAAAAACACTTGTTTTCTATTTAAAGTTTTTAATGCTTTTTATGTCTTCAAACTAGTAACTTCTTATAAAAAATAATTCCAATGGAATCTACCTGTTAATAACTAGCTAGAATTTAATTTAATTGAGGTGTTTACTTCAGAAATTTAGTTTAAATGTATTATAAATATATATTAGAAAAGTGTTAAAAATCCTCCTCCCACCCCCAGAAGACTACTTTGTTACATGGTGGTTGGGAGGATTGGTGTTTCTCACATATGGTTCACACAGTGGTGTTTCTCTCTTTCTCCCTTTATGTCTTCGGGTGAGATTTAAAAAAAACAACAACACACAAAAACCTTTTTTTTTTTTCCTTTCATTTAGTTTGGATGCTCTCCCAAGAGTTGCATGTCCAAACCATCCTGATTCGATTTTAGTGGAGGACTATAGAGCTGGTGATATGATCTGTCCTGAATGTGGCCTGGTTGTAGGTAAGCAGTTATTATAGTTTTAACTAATATCACTATTTTGGATACTTGTCTTTTGTGTGTTTTCCAAACTGTCTTTTAGTGAATACATTTTGACTGTTTAAATAATTCATATTTAATTCATAATTATCATGAAACACTAAAAAAGAATTAGAAAAAAAACAAGTAAGTAAAATCATTCAGAGATACCATATTTTATTGTCAGTTCAGATGCATATGTTTTATTTTTATTTTTTGAAGAATTTAGAAAGGTTTTAATTGGGAATATAAGGAATGTCTTGCTAAGCATGTAGATGATATTTGTCCTAATTTTTTCTTTTTATTTTGCAGTACTATTTTTCTCTCTCCCAAATTACAGTTAGGTCTGAATTGCTTTAGTTTTTGCAGTTTCATGCAGAATACAAAAGATATGGAAAAATATCTCTAGATATTTATCAAGATAAAAAAAATGATACTTTATTTGTAGTTCTTTTTATTTGGATATAATAACAGTGCTCCTCTTCGGGCACCCTTACATTAGCGAAGCCAACATATTACTGTGAAGCCTTTGCAAATATCAGAAAATGAATATAAATGCAAATGTAAATAAAATATTTGAAACTATGTCGGGAAGTTTACCACTGGCAATTAGAGGAACAGGATGGTGGGTAAGTGAGAGAGAAACTCCAGTGTGCAAGTTACTGCCCTTGCCTATGGGAATGAAAATAGGATTAAAGGGATTATTGTCAGAAAATTAAATAAGTTATCACGTATAAAGAAGTAAAACAATGCCCGTCATATAGAAAGCTCTTTATATGTAACTACCATGGGTTATTTTGGAGGAGCCCCTCTCTGCTGCTAAACTCAAGAGCCCACATACCAGTCCCCCCCCCGCCCCTTTTTTTGTAAATAATTTTTTATTGTTATTACGCATGTCCCTTCCCCCCCGCCCCCCCCATACGCCCCCTCCAGGCCCCCCCATACCTTCAGCACCCTGTGTCCATGAGTTATGCATATATGCACACAAGGTCTTTGGTTTATTACCTCCCACCCACCTGCCCTTCCCCGCCTTCCTTCTGAGATTCCACACACTGTTCCATGCTTCCATGTCTCTGGATCCACTCTGTTCATCAGTTTATTTTGTTACTCAGATTCCACATATGAGTGTGATCATGTGATACTTGACTGACTTAATCTCACTTAGCATGATACTCTCCAGGTCCTTCCATGCTGTCTCAAAGGGTAAGAGATTCTTCTTTTTTACTGCTGCATAGAATTCCATGGTATAAATGTATCACAGCTTTTTTATCCATTCACCTACTGATGGGCACTTGGGCTGTTTCCAGATCTTAGCTATTGTAAATTGTGCTGCTATGAACATAGGGTTGCATACATTCTTTCTGATTGGTGCTTCAGGGATTTTAGGACATATTCCTATAAGTGGTCTCACTGGGTCAAATGGCAGTTCCATATTTAATTTTTTGAGGAAACTCCATACTGTTTTCCATAATAGCTGCACCAGTCTGCATTCCCAACAGCAGTGCACTAGTGTTCCCTTTTCTCTACATCCTTGCCAGCACTTGTCGTTTGTTGATTTGTTGATGGTAGCCATTCTGACAGGTGTGAGATGGTACCTTATTGTCATTTTGCATCTCTCGGGTGATTAGTGACTTTGAGCATTTTTCATATGTCTCTTGGCCATCTATATGTCCTCTTTGGAGAAGTGTCTGTTTAGGTCCTTTGCTCATTTTTTAATTGGATTGTTTGTCTTCCTTTTGAGTTCCTTATATATTTTGGATGTTAACCCTTTATCAGATGTATCATTGCCAAATATGTTCTCCCATACAGTGAGCTGTCTGTTCGTTTTGTTGATGGTTTCTTTTGCTATGCAGAGCTTTTTAGTTTGATGTAGTCCCATTTGTTTATTTTCTTCTTAGTTTCCTTTGGCTTAGGAGTTGTATCAGTAAACATATTGCTACGAGAGCTGAGATTTTTGAGATTTTGCTGCCTATGGTTTCATGTCTTACATTTAAGTCCTTTATCCATTTTGAGTTTATTCTTGTGTATGGTGTAAGTTGGTCTAGTTTCTTTTTTTTTTTTTTTTGCTTGTATCTGTCCAATTTTCCCAACACTATTTATTGAAGACACTCTCTTGACTCCATTGCATGCTCTTGCCTCCTTTGTCAAATATTAATTGAGCATAATGGCCTGGGACGAGTTCTGGGTTCTCTGTTCTGTTCCATTGGTCTATATGCCTGCTCTTGTGTCAGTTACTAAGCTGTTTTGATTATGGTGGCTTTGTAGTATAACTTGAAATCTGGTATTGTGATTCGTCCAACTTTGTTTTTCTTTTTCAAAATTGCTGCAGCTACTCGGGGTCTTTTTTTATTCCATATAAATTTTTGGAGTATTGGATCTAACTCTGTGAAATATGCCGTTGGTATATTAATAGGGATTGCATTGAATCTGTAGATTGCCTTGGGTAGTATGGACACTTTAATGATGTTGATTCTACCACTCCAAGAACACGGTATAATCTTCCACTTATTTATATCTTCTTCTATCTCTGTGTTCAGTATCCTGAAGTTTTCCCAGGTGCATATGTTTTATAATGTTGGATAGGAGGGATCATTAATTTGAAAGTTAATCCAAAAAAAGGCCCCCAGTTTCCTGAGTTCTTATTCTTTAAATATTTGATGGGGCATTGAGGGTGGCAGGATGACACCCATGTAATATAACTTTTGTGGCTTTTATTTCAT
Source organism: Cnephaeus nilssonii (assembly GCF_951640355.1). NCBI lineage: Eukaryota > Metazoa > Chordata > Mammalia > Chiroptera > Vespertilionidae > Cnephaeus > Cnephaeus nilssonii. Next base: position 37,806,605 of record NC_137078.1, read on the forward strand.
TTATTTCAGAGCATAAAAGTATATCTGTGTTGAATCTTATCCAGGGCTTTTTAGTAAACAAAAAAGATTTGTGTAATTTTCATTTCCTATGGAATGATTTAATTACACTTTTTCTAGTGTAAAATTGTCATTGCTAAAAATATTTCTTAAAACTTCACTTTTATTTCTTTGCTCACTAATCTAGAAATGCAGCAAAACTGATAGAAATGGTCTATTTAAAAATTATTCTGCCCAGCCAGTGTGGCTCAGTTGGTTGTGTGTTGTCCCACGCACCAGGAGGTTGGGAGTTGGATTTCTGGTCAGGATACCTTCCCAGGTTGGGAGCTCAATCCTCAGTAGGGGGCAAGCAGGAGGCAGCTGATCAATGTTTCTCTCTCATCCATGCTTCTATCTCACTCTCCCTCTCCCTTCCTCTTTCTGAAATCAATAAAAACATTTAAATATATAAAAACCTAATATGCATATTGTCCCCGAGGGAGTTCGACCGGGAGACCAATCACTCACTGTGAAATGCGTTGACCATTGGGGGCAGCCTGGAATGAAGGAAAGCCCTGGCCAGCAGCTGGAAGGCCCTGATCGGCCCTGATTGCAGGTCAGGCCTAGGGACCCTACCTGTGCACATATTTCGTGGCCCGGGCCTCTAGTATTTTTATAAAAAGTATTCTTATGATAGGGTTGCAGCCATGCCTTAGTAGTTTGGAAATGCTAGGATTGTGGGAAGTATAACAGATACTTTGGTGTTGATGTACTGTGGATGTGTTTACAGGAGGACATCTGTAATATTCATCTAAGTAGGCTGTAATATTCATCAGACCTCCAGTGGGAATTTTAAATCATACAGAGCTGCTAATAAGAATTGAAATCCCATTTGCAATTGTATTATACTCAGTAATAAATATTTTCAACAGCTAGTTCACTTTACAGTAGACACTGTTCTAAATGATTTACATATTCACCCAGTTTAACCTCAGAGAAATATGTGAGGTGAGTACTCCTCACATTATCTTCATTTTGGAGGTTAGGAAACTGAAGTTTAGGTAATCTGGCAGTCTTGCTCCTCTGTCTGCATGGAAGCCAAATTTCTATCTTACATAATAAAATGAGTTCAATCGGAGATTGGCACACTACGACCCACTACCTGTTTATATATGGCCTGTATGCTAAGAATGGCTTTTACATTTTTAAATGGTTGAAAAAAATCAAGAGAATAATATTTTGGGGCACATGAAAATAATCAAATTCTTATTTTAGTGTCCATAAATAAAGTTTTACTGGAGCACAGCCACAATCATTTGTTTACGTATTGACTATTGCTGCTTTCATAATACAACAGCAAAATTTAGTAGTTGCAACAGAAACCATATGTGTTGCTCTCATCACTCTGTACTGCTGCTCAGTGCACTACAAATCCCAGTTGATAGTTAAAATCCCACAGCATTTTTTAGTAACGAGTATATCTCCATACTGCAACATTTTATTTATTTGTTTTGTTATCATTGCATACTCATCATGTCAAAACAAACAAAAAACAACTTGAATGTCATGCTTTTAAGGCCCAATGAAGTATGAGTTATTTTGTTATTGAATTAGATGGTGAAGCATTGTGTTTATTATGCTGTGATATTTTAGCTGTGCTAAAAGAATGCAATAAACATTTAGATTACCAGACAAAACACTGTCACAGTACTCCCTAAAAGGATGCAATAAACATTTAGATTATCAGACAAAACACCGTCACAGTATTCCCAACTGAGGAAAACAATGGTCAGAAAATTTAGAAAATGTAAAGTGGAGTATCTCATTACAGCAGAATTTCTTCACAAAAATAAAAGAATGAAAACAAGGCTGCAGCTAAAGTTTCTGAGTGGCTCATTTGTAGGCCAAGCAGGGAAAGCCATTTACCAATGGTGAGTTAATTCATGTGTGATTGCAACAGCTGAAGAAATGTGTCTAGAGAAAAACTTATTAAGACTGTTATTAGCCTTTCAGTAAGAACAGTTGTTTGAAGAGTTGAGGACATTGGGAGCAACATCAATACTCAAAATATAAGGCAAATTATTTCAAGTATTTTTCCTAGACTCTTGATGACTAGACAGATGTTGCTGATGTTGAGTTGTTTATTCAAGGAGTCAGGGCAGAGTTTGCAGAGTTTGAAACTGCATGGAACATCCATAGGAGAAAATATTTTCAAAAAAGTTGCCTGAGTATTGATTCAGTACAACCTGAAGTGGAATCTGCTAAAATGTATTCTAACTGATGGTGGTGAAAAAAAGTGTGGAGCAGAAGACTTATTTGCCAAGTGTAAAACTGTAAGACTTTTAAAAACCTATAGTTATTCATTGTATTTTTCATCACCAGATACATTGTGGAAAAGGTTTGAATCTATCATGTATTATTACTGATCCAATAGTGTCAGAGTGGACTTCATTCAATCTCATGGGCAGTTCTACCACACAGTAATTTGTTAGCTTAGTAGTGGAAAAGTTACCTTGCAATTTTTTTAGCTTAGGGCCAAGATTGAAATTTTTCTGAACCAGTATTGCCTTCAGCAACTATGAAACACTGAATGGCTTTGGTAATTAACTATTGCTGCAGACTTGCTAATATTTCTTAATGAATTCAACCTAGAATCACAAGGCAAAACAGTGCCTATATGTTAAACACTGTGATAAAGTGAATTTGACAGCAACTAACATCTGAATCACAAGTAATGTTTAATGGCTTTATTTAGTATTTTATATACTTTCATTGATGTCAGAAGTTAAAACAAGAACTAAGATCTTCATTCCCAAACAGATCTGCAGCAGATATACAGGGTGTTCCCAAAAAATGTATGTACAGTATGACAGCTGATAGCTCAATTTTGAAAATGAAATGTATTTTAATAAACATTGCCTTTAATTATTCAAAGTGTGTGTATATATTTTTTGGGGTCACCTTGTATTGCCAGACTCAAACTATATTTTCACTAGTGTTTTTCAGACCTGGATACAAAAGCAAAGGAAATTTTCATCTTTTAAAATCTGTTTAATTGTGCATCCCCCTCCTGGACTGTGAGAGGGGGCAGGCTAGGCTGAGGGAACCCCCTCCCTACCCCTTCAGTGCACGAACTTTCATGCACCAGGCCTCTAGTCTATAATAATAATCTATAATAATAAAAGAGTAATATGCTAATTAGACCAGACATCCTTCCAGACAAGCCGGGGCCAGAGGGAAACCACCCGGGTCCTGGGTGCCTGCCAGCGGGGCTGGATCGAAAGCCGGTGCCGGCAGCCAGGGGAAGGAAGGTCTACTCTTGCATAAATTTTTGTGCATTGGGCCTCTAGTATTAATAATAAATTTAGATGGTAGCATATAATTAGATTTGCATTATCTTGCTGGTTTAAAGGCATGTGCTCTTTCTTGCCAGCTAAATTCAAGTCTGTCTTTCTTATGCTAGGGAGACAGAAGAGAAATTAAGCTGAGCAAGTCTTCTGCAATCCACTTAAAATGAGTGGCTTTTTTCTTATTTAAGATACTGATGTTCATAGGAATTTAAATCCAAACATGTAACATTATCTGTTAAATGATCTTATAATAATGGCTTGATTCTACTTGCCATAAAAGTTTTTCATTTCCTGAAACTTTTTAGATTATATCATATTTATTGAATAATCATCAGACAAGTTTAGAAACTGAAACTCTCAGAATTATTTTTTAAAAACTCTGTAATTTTTTTTTAAATTTCTTTATTGATTAAGGTGTCACATATTTGTCCTCATCCTCTCATTCCCATCCCCCACCCCACCCTCCTGTTGTCCTTAACCATTGGTTAGGCTTGTATGCATGCACACAAGTCCTTTGGTTGATCTCTCCCCCCTACTCCCACCCTCCACTACCCTCCCTCTGAGGCCCGACAGTCCGATCGATGCCTCCTTGTTTCTGGGTCTGTTCTTGTTCATCAGTCTATGTTGTTCATCATTTCCCCTAGATGAGTGAGATCATGTGTTACTAGAAATATACTTATAAGAACCGAATGTGAGATGAGCAATAATAGTTATGCTGACAGGCAAATGAATCAGTCTGTAGTAAGTTTCTTTCTGGACCAACAGTTCTTTTGAGACCCAATTTCAATGTCCACCAGTTCCTTATGAGTACATGTCGGTACTGACTTTTCAGCTCTGGGTGGTGGACCAATGGTGGTAATGCAGGTCCGACTCTCTCTGGTTTGGTCTTGTCCGGATCCAGGGGCGCGGCTTCACCCGGACTCGGGCGCGCGGCCTCACCCGGACCCGGTACCCAGCCTCACCCGGACCCAGGGGCGCGTGGCCTCTCCTGGACCCAGGGGCATGGCCTCACCCGGACCCGGGACCCAGCCTCACCCAGACCCAGGGGCGCGTGGCCTCACCTGGACCCAGGGGCGCGTGGCCTCACCCGGGCCCAGGGACACACGGCCTCACCCGGACCCAGGATCCAGCGGGGCCTCGTCTTCTCGATCCCAATTTCTGTCGGTCAATTCCCTCTCAGCAATTCCTTTGGCCATCCTCTCAAAGCTCTGGGGTGGCCGCCGCGGAACTCGCCGGGCAGCGGGCTCGGCGATGCTCCGGTGCGCCCAGTGCACGGCGGCGGGCCGGTCCAAGGTCGCTGCGGTGGCACTCGGGCCTGCAGCGGCGACCAGTCGCCGGGCGAGTGCACCCGGATCGGGGACCCAGTGGGGCCCCGTCTTCCTGATCCCAACTCCATCAATCAACCGCCTCCCAGCAACTCCTCCGGCCATTGTTCTGGATGGTGTCTGCTCTGTCCTCCAGTTGCAGTCTCAAAATTGTTGTGGTAGGCAACAATCAGGCATCTGCCCTATGCCGCCATCTCGGTCTTCCAGAAGATTCTTAAGTAACCTTATAAATGTGGTTCTGAACACTGTGTCGTCCATTAGTCTACTTTCCTTCATCCCTTCTATTCGTGACCTGCTTCGGTGTCTCCATCTTTTGGTTGCCTCCCTATGTTGATGGAGTGGCTTTGTGTGGTCAGTGACCTATAGGGGCTGGTAGCTCAGCTTCCCCAATCTCCCTAGGTGGTCGCTCTTGGTACCCCCCTTTGTGGGCTGAGTGCAAAGTCTTGGTGTTGTTAAGCCTTGATTGCTGTTGGTAGACTGGGAGGATTTGCCCTCCAGTCCAATTGGCTGTGAGGATCAGCTGTGTCTATGCCGGGAGACAGCCTTATTCAACTAGACTTGCAAAATTGTAAAAGCCTCTGTGCTCAGCTTGGATGGGGCGGAGTTTCAGGGTGGAGCCCACAGCCTTGGCTTCCCATCAGCCCCGCCCTATGAGGTTCCTGGGTCTCAGTGTCCCTCTGTACTCCCTGCAAACACCTCTGAGAGAAAAGCGCCCTGGAGCTTTGCCCGTCGCCAAACAGTCTAGTCTCTCCCCCAATGAATCTGGATTCCCAGATTCTTGCCCGGAACTGGGTTTCAGTGTAGTTGGAATTGGGGCTCAGTGCAGTCTGGCTCCTTTGTCTCCTTCCCGCCAGGGCAATCCAGCGGCACAGTCAACAGACCATCCTCTGCGCGCATTCCCGTGCGCGCCACCGGTGCTCTGCCCTTCGCCATTCCCCTGCGTATCCGCCTCACAGCCCAGGTTCCCCCAGCATGAGCCTGGCTTCCCAGGGTCTTGCCCAGGACTGGGGTTCAGTGCAGTCGGAGCTGGGGTTCAGCAATCTGGAGCTTTTACCTCCTTCCTTCTAGAGAACGCCGGCCAGGCCGTCAGCCGCCCCGTCCTCTGCGGCTCCGTCCGCCCGTGTCTCCATACCTCAGGCTCCTATGGCTCCTCTGATTTTCCCTGTGGTTTTCTCTTTCCTTCTAGTTGTGGGCATTTCAGTCAGCCAGCTTTCCTGTGGTTCTGGATGATGTCCGTTTTGACCTTTAGTTGTATTCTTGAAATTGTTGTGCCAGGCTGCAGGTTAGGTGCTTAACCTATGCCGCCATCTTGGTTTCCTCTAAAAACTCTGTAATTAATGTTTAACTTGTGCTTGAAACTTATGATAGCTTCTCTTAATTTCAAACTCAAGGCTAGATACCACTCAGTTGTCATTTTCAAAGCCCTATATTACGCAAATGAGTTGGAAAGTAGGAGAGTTCATTACTGTCACTTTTTAAAATGAAATAATTCATAATATAAAAATTATATTTATCTTATTTGATATATACTATCTTTTCTCCAGCCTTTAATAACACTTTCTCACTCTCCTTCAAACCTGCATTCATAGTCTCCTTGAAGCCCACCATTCAGTTACAAAACCAGTGCCACATGTTTTTAGGACTTTCTTAAAGCAATATCATACTTTCAGGAAACCATTTCTGTTTCAATTACATGACAAACTCAGAACTTTGTGGTTTATAGCAACCATTTTATTTTGCTCATGATTTCACAGGAAGGACTCATCTGGGGCATTGTTTCCACATAGCACAGGCTACACCTGGAGGATCTACTTCCATGATGGCTTCTTCACCTGCATTTCTTGGCCTTCCCACATGGGTCTGTCATTGTCTAGGGCCGTGGGCGTCAAACTGCGGCTTGCGAGCCACACGCGGCTCTTTGGCCCCTTGAGTGTGGCTCTTCCACAAAATACCACAGCCTGGGCGAGTCTATTTTGAAGAAGTGGCGTTAGAAGAAGTTTAAGTTTAAAACATTTGGACTGCTGGCTCAAAACCGCTCACCTGCCTCTGCCTGATTGCCCCTAACCACTCCCCTGCCAACCTGATCGACGCCTTGCTGGCCTGGTCTGCCAGTCTGGTCGCCCCTAACTGTCCTCCCCTGCAGGCCTGGTCGCCCCCAACTGTCCTCCCCTGCTGGCCCAGTCACCCTTAACTGCCCTCCCCTGCTGGCCTGGTCACCCCTAACTGCCCTCCCCTGCAAGCCTGCCCCCCCCCCAACTGTCCTCCCCTGCAGGCCTGGTCCGCCTCCCAACTGCCCTCCCCTGCTAGCCTGATCTCCCCCAACTACCCTCCTCTGCTGGCCTGGTCCCCAACAGTCCTCCCCTGTAGGCCTGGTCCCCCCAACTGCCCTCCACTGCAGGCCTGGTCCCCCTCCAACTGCCCTCCCCTGCTGGCCTGGTCCACCCCCTACTGCCCTCCCCTGTAGACCTGGGTCCCCCCCCACCTGCCCTCCCCTGCAGGCCTGGTTCCCTCCAATTGTCCTCCCTTGCTGTCCTGGTCCCCCCCAACTGCCCTCCCCTTCTGGCGTGGTCACCCCTAACTGCCCTCCCTGCTGGCCTGATTGCCCACAACTGCCCTCCCCTGCAGGCCTGGTCCCCCCCATTGTCCTCCCCTGCTGGCCTGTTCTCCCCCTACTGCCCTCCCCTGCAGGCCATCTTGTGGCGGCCATCTTGTGTCCACATGGGGGCAGCCATCTTGTGTCTTGGAGTGATGGTCAATTTGCATATTACTCTTATTAGATAGGATAGGGTTTTAATTTTAAACATATGAAGTGTTATGATTTGTGATTGGCTATCTCACCTTATCAGTAATCCTTAAGATATTGGTAGTGACCTCTAAAATAGGGCCAATTTTTAAAGCAAAGCTTTGTCATTGGCTCTAACAGCACTTTTTGTTTTCTGTTTTTTTCCCCCCCAAATCCTAACAGTTTAATTGTGTAACATTAAAAGATGAGCACTAGGTGTCAGTATAATCATATTTAGATCATCAATTTGTGTATAAATTTTACTTTGTACATTGTTTATATATTGGCAAAGTATTAATTTAGTGACCTGTTATAATAGCTATTAAAACATGAAGTTGGTTATCATGACTTTTATAAGTAGGATTTCACAACAAGAGGTTGTTTAGAACTACTTGTATCATTTCTAGTTAAAGCCACTTTTGTGAAACCATTTGAAATTGTTTTTAAGAGCAATTAAGGAAAATACTGGTAGCTAGTTTAGGGTAGACTTGAAAGAGAAAATGAGTCAATTTGATCTCTTCCTCCTAGGCTCATTCTGGGTGTTGTTTATATCAGTGAATCTGAAACATGAATGTATGAATATTCATTAAGAATGAGCTGAGACTAATCATGTCAAGTTCACTGCCTATCAGATTGTTGATATACAGAGTGGCAAGATTATTATGATCTCTGAATGCATAATAATCTGGCCACTCAGTGTGTATATATATATATATATCCTATCTAATAATAGAGAAATATGCAAATTGACCATACCTCTGACACACCCACAAGCCACGCCCACAAGCCACGCCCACCACCTAATCAGAGCGAGTATGCAAATTAACTCAAACCAAGATGGCTACAGCCACAGAGAGCAAGGTTTCCTAGGTAACAGAGGAAGCCAAGCTTTCCACCTGCCCTTGCCAGGCCTAAGCCTCCATTCAAGTTACAAAGTTTCAATTATAAAAGGTAAACAAATTCAAATAGAAATGGTGGCAGAATGGAGCTTGAGAGAACAGGCCAGCATTGCCCCTGGCAACAGGGGAAGCAAAGCTTTCCGCACACCCTGGCCGGGCCCACCCGCTTAAGGCTACAAAGTTTCAATTATAACCCCAACAGAAATGACTGCCGGCCTCGGAGAGAGCCCCAGGCTTGGCTCCGCTCCGGGCTACAAAGTTTCAATTGTAGAAGGAAAATAAATTCCAGATACCAGGGCCTCTGCTTGGGTCGCCAGGGGGTGTGGCCTGCCTGCAAACCACCACAGGCCCCTCGCTCAGGCCGCCCCACGCCCCAAGGGAACCCCACCCTGATCAGGGACACCCTTCAGGGCAAACCAGCTGGCCCCCACCCCTGTACCAGGCCTCTATCCTATCTAATACAAGAGTACTATGCAGATTGATCATCACTGCAACACACAATATAGCTGCCCCCATGTGGTCAAAGATCCTGCCCCCATGTGGACACAAGATGGCCAGCAGGAGAGGGCAGTTGGGAGGCACCCGGCCTGCAAGGGAGGGCAGTTGGAGGTGATCAACCCTGCAGGAGAGGGCAGTTAGGGGTAACCAGGCTGGCAGAGGAGGGAAGTTGGGGTCAAACAGGCTGGCAGCAGAGTGGTTAGGGGGTGATCAGGCTGGCAGGCAGAAGTGGTTAGGGGCAATCAGGCAGGCAGGCAGGCAAGCAGTTGGGAGCCAGCAGTCCTGGATTGTGAGAGGGATGTCCGACTGCCCGTTTAGGCCCGATCCCTAAGATCGGGCCTAAACGGGCAGTCGGACATCCCTTGAGGGGTCCCAGATTGGAGAGGGTACAGGCGGGGCTGAGGGACAACCCCCCTCCGTGCACGAATTTTGTGCCCTCCCTTGCAGGCCTGGTGCCTCCCAACTGCCCTCTTCTGCTGGCCATCTTGTGGTGGCCATCTTGTGTCCACATGGGGGCAGGATCTTTGACCACATAGAGGCCTGGTACAGGGGTGGGGGCCAGCTGGTTTGCCCTGAAGGGTGTCCCTGATCAGGGTGGGGTTCCCTTGGGGCGTGGGGCGGCCTGAGCGAGGGGCCTGTGGTGGTTTGCAGGCAGGCCACGCCCCCTGGCAACGCAAGCGGAGGCCCTGGTATCTGGAATTTATTTTCCTTCTACAATTGAAACTTTGTAGCCCGGAGCGGAGCCAAGCCTGGGGCTCTCTCCGAGGCCGGCAGTCATTTCTGTTGGGGTTATAATTGAAACTTTGTAGCCTTAAGCGGGTGGGCCCGGCCAGGGTGTGCAGAAAGCTTTGCTTCCCCTGTTGCCAGGGGCAATGCTGGCCTGTGTCAGAGGTATGGTCAATTTGCGTATTTGTCTATTAGGTAGGATATATATATATATATATATACACACACACACACACACACACACACATATATATATATATATATATATATATATATATATTAGAGGCCTGGTGCATGAATTCGTGCATGGGTGGGGTCTGACCAGCCTGGCCAGGGGGAGGGGACATGGGTGGTTGTCCGGCCTGCCTGCTGGTCTAACTCCTGGTTGAGGGGACAATTTGCATATTAGCCTTTTATTATATAGGATATACACTGAGTGGCCAGATTATTATGTGTTCAGAGATCATAATAATCTGGCCACTCAGTGTATACCTTTTGTAAATAGCTTTTTTTGAGAAGGAAATAAAATCTGCTGGAAACTGAACCCTAAAAAAAAAAATCAGCTGGAAAATACGTTTTAAAGCATTCCAGATTCCACTTTAAGGAATTCTATCTCAGGTATGAGACAACTTGCAAAATTGCAAAAGCCTCTGTGCTCATCTTGGATGGGGTGGAGTCTCAGGGCTGAGCATACAGTCTTGGCTTCCTGTCAGCCCTGCCCTATGACGCTTCTGGGTCTCAGTGTCCCTCGGTAATCGCTGCAAGCACCTCTAAGAGTAAGCCGCCCTCGAGTTTTGCGCGCTGCCAGACAGTCCAGTTTCTCCCCCAATGAATCTGGATTCCCAGATTCTCGCCCGGAACTGGAGTTAAGCTTCTGTTTCCCACCTGCTAGAGAAAGCCAGCCATGTACTCAGCCGCCCGCACGCGTCTCCGTACTTCTGCCTTTTGCAGCTCCTCTAATTCTCCGTGTGCTTTCCTCTTTCCTTCTAGTTGTAGAATTTCCACTCAGCCAGCTTTCCTGTGGTTCTGGATGATTTCCATTTTGTCTTTTAGTTGTAGTTTTGAAATTGTTGTGCGAGGCAGCAGTTTAGGTGTTTACCTATGCCACCATCTTGGTTTCTCAGTCTGGATTGACAATTCTTTATTACAGGATGAATAAGCATGACAATCAACATGAGCCTTATGAATACAAACTACAATGAAGAGGAATAGTAATCCTATGGACTTAAAATAAAATACTGCCCCTGACTGTTTACTAGACAAAAGCTATAGAAAATACCTAATTTTTGTGATCAATGAAATACTGCTTCCATAACGTTTCTGTTAAATGTGGTCAGAAAGAAATAAGATAACACAGGAACAGAGTAAAAAGTGTTTTAGATAGCAATTAGCTGATTTAACATTCTAGAAAAATTCAATCAGTAAAGCAGAGAACAAACCTGAGAATATTGAGAGTGAATGGGTAAGTGGTCAAGACAAGATAGCCATTATGGTCCAATTTCTTTTTTTTAAAAAATTTTTTAAAAAAAATTTTATTGATTTTTTTTTTACAGAGAGGAAGGGAGAGGGATAGAGAGTTAGAAACATTGATGAGAGAGAAACATCGATCAGCTGCCTCCTGCAGACCCTCTACTGGGGATGTGTCCGCAACCAAGGTACATGCCCTTTGACCGGAATCGAACCTGGGACCCTTCAGTCCACAGGCCGACGCGCTATCCACTGAGCCAAACCAGTTTTGGCATTATGGTCCAATTTCAAGATCCACCTGAGTAGGACCAAATATTATAGGCACAATAGAAATGATTTTACATTTCTAGCAAAAGGTCCTCAGCATTGCAAATCAAGATTCCCACACACTACTGGGAAGGTATCCTTTTAACATTGAACAGACTTTATTAATAGAAACTTTCAAGCATTCATCCAATAATGATTTTACTTTGAAAGGACCTAAAATCATTGGCAGATTACTTCTCTGGGACAAATGCAAAATTACAACGAAATTAGTATTAACTCTTGTTTCCTTCAGTTTGTTGTGTGGCACAAAAAGTAAGTCACCAAGAACAAGCTTTTTAAAATGAATCCTATAAAATAAAATGGTAATATGCAAATTGACCATCACTCCAACACACAAGATGGCCACCCCTATGTCGTCAAAGATGGCTGCCCTCATGTGAACACAAGATGGCACCCACAAGATGGCCGGCTGGGGAGGGCACTTGTGGGCAATCAGGCCAGCAGGGGAGGGTAGTTGGGGGTGATCAGGCCTGCAGTGGAGGGCAGTTAGGGGTGACCAGGCCGGCAGGGGAGGGCAGTTGGGGGCGACCAGGCTTGCGGGGGAGGGCAGTTGAGGGTGACCAGGCCTGTAGGGGAGGGCAGTTGGGAGCAACCAGGCCTGCAGGGGAGGGCAGTTAGGAGTCACCGGGCCACTAGGGGAGGGCAGTTAGGGGTGACCAGGCCGGCAGGGGAGGGCAGTTAGTGGTAATGAGGCCGGCAGAGAAGGGCAGTTAGGGGTGACCGGACCAGCAGGGGAGGGCAGTTGGGTGCGAACAGGCCAGCAGGGGAGGGCAGTTGGAAGTGACCAGGCCTGCAGGGTAGGGCAGTTGAGAGTGACCAGGCCTGCAGGGGATTGCAGTTGGGGGGGACCAGGCCTGCAGGGGAGGACAGTTGGGGGTGATCAGGCCAGCAGGGGAGGGCAGTTAGGAGTCACTGGGCTGCTAGGGGAGGGCAGTTAGGGTTGACCAGGCCAGCAGGGGAGGACAGTTATGGGTGACCGGGCCAGCAGGGGAGGGCAGTTATAGGTGACCGGGCCAGCAGGGAAGGACAGTTGGGGGCGACCAGGCCAGCAGGGGAGGGCAGTTGGGAGTGACCAGGCCTGCAGGGGAGGGCAGTTGGGGGTGACCAGGCCTGCAGGGGAGGGCAGTTGGGGGGACCAAGCCTGCAGTGGAGGGCATTTGGGGGTGACCAGGCCTGTAGGGGAGGGCAGTTGGGGGTGACCAGGCCTGCAGGGGAGTAAAGTTGGGGGCGACAGGGCCTGCAGGGGAGTAAAGTTAGGGGCGGTCAGGCCGGCAGGGGAGGGCAGTTAGGGGCAATCGGGCTGGCAGGGGAGCAGTTAGGCATTGATCAGGCTGTCCAGCAGAAGCGGTTAGGGCAGTGATGGCGAACCTATGACATGCGTGTCAGCACTGACACGCATAGCCATTTCTGATGACACGCGGCCGTATGCCGAGGATGAAACATTTGCTGCTCCTGAGGATGAAACATTTGCGACTAGAGTCTTGAAGTTAGTTTTTTCCTCAAAGTGACACACTACCCAAGTTATGCTCAGTTTTTTGGCGAAGTTTGACACACCAAGCTCAAAAGGTTGCCCATCACTGGGTTAGGGGCAATCAGGCAGGTAGGCGAGCGGTTGGGAGCCAGAAGTCCTGGATTGTGAGAGGGTTGTCCGACTGCCCATTTAGGCCCGATCTCGGGGTAGTCGGACATCCCTCGGAGGGTCCCAGATTGTAGAGGGTGTAGGCTGGGCTGAGGAACACCCCATGCCCGCCCCCCCCCCCCCCCCCGTGCATGAATTTCGTGCACCTGGCCTCTAGTGTATACATAAATCCCCCCAAATACAGTGATGAATTATATTTGCTAATTGGCATGTGGAACAGCACTGATGAGTGTTCACTTCTATTTCTGGTTCTTCTCCTTTGGGCTGCGTGATACAGTTGTACTTCCACATTTGAAGTTAAGCATCACCCCTCACTGTTTTTGGCCAATGAGTGGAAAAGTTACTGTTAGAAACCATTAGCCCTTTGCACTCGCTTGCTTTTTTCTCAATTCCTTTATTCTACTTGGGATTTAATTTTTTAAATACCCCAGATTTTACAAAGCACGGCAGTAGAATAAAAAACTGGAGTTTCTTTTCATACAAACTTATTTGGATTTTTTTATATTTCAAATTATTGATACATTCAAAAAGTATAAAAAGAGCTGCTACCGATGATAACCGTGTCGAGTCACACTCTACATCCGAGTGCAAAAGGTTAAATTGGTGCATAATTCACCAAATATCCACCCTCTCCTCCAGCATGCTGACTGCCATGTCTCAAGTGGTGGGGATGCCATCATTTTGAATAATGATGGCATAGAAATACATGTAGTATTAATCAGAAAGAAATCTTGTTTCAAGCCACTGAACTTCGGAAATTATTTATTACCCTACCGTAACTTAATATATGCTAACACATAAGTACTAGAAGAATAATAACCCACAAACAACTAGGGTTAACTTTATATATATATAAAGAGCCAGGGTTGTCACGACTGGAACGGACGACCGAACAGGAGGCTGTGTGGGGTGATCAGGCCAGCAGGGGGGCCAGTGAGGGACCACCAAACGACCGGGCCCTGGCCGGGCCGGTGGATAAAAGGAGCTCTGGGACACGGCAGAACTGTGATGGGGGCATGGCCGGCCTTCAAACCCGATGCCCAGAGCTCGCTGTCGCCACTGGGGCTCAGAATTCCTTCCCACTGGGGTGCAGTGGTGGTAGGGAAGTCTGGGCCCAACAGGGACTGGCAGAACTCTGGGTCTCCCGAGATCGGAGCATGGCCGGCCTTCAAACCCAGGGCCCAGAGCTCCCTGTCGCCACTGCCCCCAGCCGGGGCTCAGAGTTCCCTCCTGCCAGGGCCCAGTGGCCTAAGAGAGCTCTGGGCCCTGGCCGGGACATGGCGGAACTGCGGTCGGGCATGGCCAGCCTTCAGACATGGGGCCCAGAGCTCCCTGTCACGGCCGCTCCCATCCGGGGCTTAGAATTCCCTCCTGCTGGGGCGTGGCCGCTGAAGGGAGCTCTGGGCCCCTGCCAGGACGTGCTGGAACTGTGATGGGGGCGTGGCCAGCCTTCAAACCCAAGGCCCAGAGCTCCCTGCAGAAAGTGCTTCTGTTTGTTTAGCCCATTGGCTTTAAATCAGATTACACTCCCACAAAGGGGGTAAGAGAAAACTGTTCAACACGCCTTCGGCAAACTCTTGTTGAACTTGAGCGAACCCTTCCTGGCATAGCTATCTTTGCGCTTTTCAGGGCACTTTTGAAGGAAGGAAAGGAATCTGGCGCCCCTATGGCTTTCCCGCGGGGACAGAGCTGGAAAAACAAAGTTTCCCAAGGAGGTGGAAGCGCAGTGGGGGCCCTCCCAGCTGGGGCAGGGGTGCGCTTAGACGCCCCTGTGCTCCAGGGCTGGGGCAGGGCACACGGGGCAGGACATCAAGTGGTAAATGTCCAGCATACGCCTGGCCTACAGGCCGCCTGAGGAGGGGTGTCAGATGCATGAAGGAAAGGCTTAGCATCTCTGTCATCGCTTTGGTTCTCAGAATTCCCTGCTTCCCATCTGTCGGCTCCCTCCCTCTGAGGGGTGCTGTCATCGTCACATGGGTGCAACTGGAATATTATATCTCTAGAGGATTGTCCCAATGTATGTATCCTTTTATCCGACAATGAAAAAATCCCAAAGAACAAGAATGGAGACAGACTACTGTCCTTTAGGCTTAAAAACCCCCCGAAGTGCAAAGAGCTGAGACTTGGTTCTGTTCACGCTTCTCACAGAGATTGGATGAGGAAATGGCCCAGCTTGGCCCTGACTTTACCCACTTATGTTACTCTTGAAGGTGTCTTTGCCACAATGTGAATAAACTGCCACCTTTTGGAATAGGGGCTCATACAAAGGTCTGCATTTCCAACTTTTCTTGAAACAGATCTATATTCTGCAGCTGTGGCCACCGTCCTGATAGCAGGTCCTGTTGACCAGGTCCTGTCGCTGGGAATCGGGGCACTGGAGTGGACGCCCCCTCGCCCCCCTCCCCTGGGCCCTTTTACATTCAGTGATTGAGCTGAACTCACTTTGGGGGAGGCCTGGCAAGGGTGACAGGTGTCACAGATGGAAGGATGGAGAATGGAGAGGCGGACACCCTGCTTGGTCCCTCCCTGGGTGGGGTCAGGCAGATGAAGGCCGGCCAGCCCGCCCCACAATTGGGTCCTCTGTGTCCACCTCTCACTCTGTGGGCCCAGCCACTCCTCTCAGCTCTGGGCTGCCCTCTGCATTCCACAACAGCACACTCTGCCCTTACATGCTGCTTGTCCTAAATGAGAAGGAAGAGAGCAGTTGGCCCACAGACAACTACACAGAAAGATAGGGCTCATGGCTGGTGAGCACAGTGGCAGTGGCAGGAGCCTCTCCTGTCTCCGCAGCAGTGCTAAGGTGCAGCGAGCCGAGTGGTAAGGAGCAGCGAGCAGGTGGGCAGTAAGGAGCAAGGGGATCCGGACTGGGAGAGGGGGGCGTCCCAGGGGGAACGGGCCTAAGCCAGCAGGAGACATCCCCTGAGGGGTCCTGGACTGCAAGAGGGTGCAGGCAAGGCTGAGGGACCCCCACCCCCACCCCAGTGCACAAATTTCGTGCACCGTGCCTTCTAGTTATTAGAAAATAGTTTGTAAGTAACTCTATGGTCTGCTAAGATAACAGACATTTAATAAACTCAACATTTATTCCTAAAATAAGATACTCTGAATTAGAGTAGGACAATGCCTTAATAGAGGACTATTTCAGTTCACCTGTTACTTTTATGCATAATGCTGAAATATTGGAGATAATTCTGTTTTAAATTAAAGGCATTGTTTTGAAAGTTCTGACAAGTGCTTAGATATAAAATAGAAATGGAAGTTAAGCTTGAAAAGGGAACAAATTCTTTGCCACTGATAAGATTTTATATGTAGAATATTCAGATCAAATTTTAAAAATTAATAATCTTTTAAAAGTGGTTGGAACTAAGCATATAAAATACAGCAATTACTAGTTAGAAAATTAGATTTTTAACAGAAAACAATTGGGGCTAGTCTTAAATGTGAAGTACATGCAATCTGAAAGAAGATCTTGAGAAAGAATATATTTCCTTGTTCAAGAAGATAAAAAATCGTTCTGTCGTTTCCCAAATAATGTGTAGGTTTGGTGCAGCTTAATTCAAAGTCAACTGTATTTTGGTGGAAATGACTTTAATTTTTAACTTACTGAGTTATAATTGCATACAATAAAATACACAGATCTCAAATCTACCGTTTGAATTTTGACATTGCATAAATTGGTGTACCAGCATGCAAAGTGTTTAGACCATTTTCTTTTCTTTAGAAGTTTCCTTATGCTTCTTTCTTGGCAATCACCTCCACCTTCCACCCCCACATAACAGCAGCCAATATACTGATTTCTATCCTCAGATTATTTTGTCTGGATTGTGTCTGTGTGTGTTGGTGGGGGGGGAGGGTTTGCATCAAAGCAAGCAAGAATTTATTGGCCACAGCAAAAGCACACTCAGGACAGTGAAACAAGGAAGGGCATAGCATTGAAGAAGCAACAGGAGAGCCTAGGCTGGGCTGCTTTGGCTCACTGGGAAGTCAGAGGGAAGGGGGCCTTGGAGACAGGTCCAAGCGTTAGTTGGGATGAGCTGCCATGCTCATTGCTCCCTTGGTTACAGGTCTTCGTAGGGTCTCGTAGAGTTTAGGAGATGTGTGCCTGTGGGGGAAGAAGAGGGAGAAGGGGAACGTGTGGGGATGCTCCCCATAGAAAGAGCCCCTACTTTGCCTGTTATTGAATTCCCTATAAATGGAATTATAGAGGATGTTCTTTTGTGTGACTGACTTTATTTGGCTTACAAGTAGTATTTTTGAAATGTATCAGTAGTTTTATTGGCTGAGGAATATTCCATTGTATACATTTTACTGTTGATGGACATTTGGGTTGTGTCCCAATTTTTAGCTAATATGAATAATGCTGCTATTAACATTTTTGTACAGGATTTTTGTAGGGAAATACTTGAGTGGAATTGCCAAATCATAAGTTAGGTGCCAAAGTAATTGAACCATTTTAAACTGGTGTGAATTTGGCAGTTATTCTCAATCTCTTGAAAAATAAAGAGATGAAACCTTTTTTCTTTTGAATATGATAAAATGTTTTAGTTTATATTCTTTAGATCTACCACTCTGATGTATGGATAGAAAACTGTACATGTGTGTAATACATAAATATAGATAATGGGTGTGTTTGCTTTTCTGGATGGGTAACTTGATCAAAGTGTTAGAGATCATACTCCATCGATGGAGGGAAGAGTACTCCTATTATATGTTACTAGAGGCCCGGTGCATGAAATTCATGCAGGGGGGAGGGTCCCTCAGCCTGGCCTACACCCTCTCCAATCCGGGACCCCTTGGGGGATGTCCGACTTCCAGTTTAGTGGGATTGGGCCTAAACCAGCAGTTGGACATCACTCTCACACTCCGGGACCGCTGACTCCTAACCACTCGCCTGCCTGCCTGATCGCCCCTAACCCCTCTGCCTGCCTGCCTGATGCCCCTAACTGCTCCCCTGCCTGCCTGATTGTCCCTAACCGCCTCTTCCTGCCTGATCTCCCCTAACCCCTCTGCCTGCCTGATGACCCCTAACTGTTCCCCTGCCTGCCTGATTAACACCTAAATGCTCCCCTGCCAGCCCGATCGCCCCCAACTGCCCTTCCTGCCGGCCTGATCACCCTAACTGCCTCTGCCGGCCTGATCACCCCTAACTGCCCTCTCCTTCCAGCCTGATCTCGCCCTCAACTGCCCTCCTCTTCTGGCTAATTTGGTTCTGATTGGTCAATTCCTATGCCAGTCAGCATCAAAAGCTCCGCCTCCTAGGCAGCCTTTGGCTTCTCACAGTTCACCCAGATTTGGTCCTGATTGGTCGGTTTCTATGCCAGTCAGTGTCTCTGGGCCTATCAACGGGGCCTGATCAGAAAGGCAGGGCTGATCAGCATCCCCGGTGGGAGGCCTGGAGAGAAATGGAGGCGTGGCTGCTGGAGAGAAAGAGGCATGTGCTGATCAGCAGCTGCCACAGAGGCTACAGATCAGACCCTGCTTCTCTCTTCAGGCCTCTCTCTGGGCCTGATTTGCAGCCCACTCAGCAGTCCTGACTGCAGGACTGACTTCCAGTTGGTCGAGCCTCCGGTCGTGACGGGACCCGGGTTTTTATATATTAGGCTTAGAATTGCTTCCCATTAGTAACGTTTGTTATAGAGGAGAAAGCAGAGAAATCTGTCATGACAGTCCCATCCATTTAACCTCTTTTTCTCCTTATTTTGGGCCACCTGCTCGATCTCTAATCTAGTGAAATTGCCTTATAACTCATCTCCCTGCTTCTGCTTCTTTGACCATTCTTGTTGCATACAGATGTGTCCACACCACTGATCTCAGTTTCCTTGTGGCCTGGACACCTGATAGTCCAAGTGATACCTGGTTACTCCCACGTGATTTGATTGTTCAAAGAAAAACTAATTTTTCCAAAGCCATCCTTTGTGCATTTACTTGCTTATTTATAACATTAAGATCAGATTATGATCACTGTCTGCTATTTATGAGCATTTTAATTAATGTACCATCTAAGAAATAGTTGAAAAGGTTTAGCACAGTCTGCATTGAGTTCCTTCCTTCTGTTCTTTCCCTGCCTCTTTTGCTGTCCTACTGACCAAATGCCTGCAGCAGACCACTGTGATATTTTCAAAGTGTGATATGGAGAGTCATGTTTTACAAGTGCTGCCTCTCCTTATTTCCCCCACCAAAAGGGGGAAATGTCAGAATACCTGCCATTGTATTTTCATTTTCAGAGCAGTAAGTAGCTAATATCAAACACTTACTTGAACTGCTTTTTAAAGCACTCCACATGCACTATACCTGTATTAGCTTACTGTTTAATCTTTACAGTCTTTAAAATGTAAGGTTATTGGGAAAATTTAAAGCTGAGGAAGTAAAGGCACAGAAATGAGGCAATCTGTCCAAGGCTAAGCAACAAGTGGTAGCGTCCACACTCTTTGAGCATTTTATTAATTTACTGTCAGCACCAGAACATCTTTTAATTGCTGAAGTAACTGATTTCTGTCTCTCCTTTCTCCTTTCTGTTTAGCGTGTACAGCACAGTTGAAGATGGTCTGGTTCCCACTTTCTTCCCTGTCACACTTTGGTAGAAAAGCTTTGTGATTAACGGCTGCGTATAGAACAGACTCTGGAATCTGATGCACATTTCAGTTCTAGTTGTGTAATCTTAGGCGAATTAATCTTAGTTCTAGAGTGGCAATAAGTGACACCGGCTTTTAAAAGAGAACATTCATTAAGGGCACAGTGACTAGCATATGCAAGTGTTCAGTTTTTGTCTACTAGCCCTTGATCATTCCCCGAAAGCAGTAATCAACTAGATCTATTCATGTTTGTTTTTTTTTGGCATGACAAATGTAGTCACTGCCCCTTTGTCTAAAATATATATATATATATATATATATATATATATATATATATATATATATATATATATATATATCTACTCGGCTTTCTTCTCACTGACTCTAGGCTTAAAGTTTATTATTTATAAATTATTTGGCCAAAAATATTTTTATTAAATATTTACCAAAACATAAGCGTAGGCTTAGTTCTTTGCAAAGCATTTTCTATGAAAACTTAGTATTTTTTATATTAGGCTGTGTGCATTGATACCATTGTGAACAGTGTTTTCTAATGTTTTTTCCTTGCCTGTTGCACATTTTGTGCAAACTTTTGTTCAGAGTCATTATACTATTTTATGTTTGCATCACATATGAATAGGTTTATTTTGTTATTTGTCTTAAGTCTTTTTTCTTCTAAGAATTGGAATATAACTAATCATAGCATAAGATTTTTAGAGGGTAATTATTGGGCTGGCACAAGAATTAAAGGAATGCTTTAGGACAAATGTCTGAGACATGATACTTAAGCTGGAGCCTAGATGTCCATATTGAGATTTTTCTGGGAATAAAAACATTGAGTTGGGCATTTCAGACAGTGTTAAGTAAACCCTGTGTTGACAAGACTATTTAGATTTGTGCTTATATTCTTAGGTGACCGGGTTATCGATGTGGGATCTGAATGGAGAACCTTCAGCAATGATAAAGCAACAAAAGATCCATCTCGAGTTGGAGATTCTCAGAATCCTCTTCTGAGTGATCGAGATTTGTCTACCATGATTGGCAAGGTAATACCAAGTGAGGCCTGACCAAAAACCTGGGAGTTGGGGAACTTTGCAGAGGCATCAGTCATTGCCTCCGAGCAATCTTGACCTGAGAATGAGATTTGCCAGTAATACCATTGTGAATGATGGTTGCCTTATGCATTGCTTCCATCATAAAGGGGAGGCCAACAGATCAAAATCAGAGTCTTTATATCTCCCGCCCTTGTTTTCATGAAGCACATTTTGCACAAAAAATAAGTTGAACATAGTATGGTCTCTGTGAGTACTTATTGATATGTTCCTAGAACATTAGTAATGTCTTTTCCTTTTATACCACCTACAACAAATTGGAACTCAATATAGCCCATTTTCTAGTATTGGAAATACTTACCTAAGCTTTGCATTTTTTCATCAGTAAAGTGAGAATAAAATACTTCATAGAGATATTGAAGGTTACATGGGAATATATGTGAAGTATTTATGACATGTATTATGTGTTCAATTAATGGTAGCTGCTGCTATTATATAGGATAATAGCCTGACCGTCCTGGCAACCTGGCTCTTTTTGCTCTGGTATCTGAATTGGAAATAGTACTGGCAATATTCCAAAGGACTAATCAAGGAAGTGTATGCTATTTTAGTACTTAACCTATACTACTGCATAGTCTATTTTTAAAATAAAGTAACATGAAAAAGCAGGTCATTATTTTTTTATGCTCTATACATTACATATCAAATTTGAAAAGCATAGAGTATACTGGGCTTAAAAGATTACAGTGTTCAGAAATATCTTTTAAGTAGGTGATGTCTGCGTTTGCTTTAGTCTTACAGGCTGGAAAAAGTATACTAAGGACATTTTCAGAAGTAAGATTGCAACTAATTTTCTTTCATTGTCTTCTAACTGGTTGATTACTTCATAAATTTGTACTTCTAATTTTCCTTTTGCCTGATTTTAATATTATACTAATATAATTTATATAATTATTATATGATTATAATTACACATTAGCTAGTTTTTCTAGTACACTGCTACAATATGGTGGTGGTAAGTGCCTTTGTCTTCTGACTAATGTTATGCTGCAGATGTTTTCTCTGTTAATCATCTTGCTGGCTTTGGGCCTAGGAGAGTGATTTTCTAATATGAAGAACTCATTTTTAGTGTTTTATCAGGTTTTTTTAAAAATGGGTTTTGAGTTTTGTTTACTAGACTTTTTTTTAGTACCTTTAGAGATGATCATTTGAGTTTCTCCTTAGGTCTTTTAATATGATAATTTATATTATTAGATTCTCAGTAGATATTCTTACACTTAAAGTTTTTGCTAGAAAACATTCCTAAAACCATTTACCTGGAGGAATAGAGAGGTTACACAGGGTAGGTTTCTTGGGCGTGTGAAGTCAGATCATGAGTTCTGTTTTCTCAGAAATTGTTCATTCGGGTTTTCAAAATTTTGCATATAAAGTTATAAAACTTTGTTTTATAGGGTACAGGAGCTGCAAGTTTTGATGAATTTGGCAATTCTAAGTACCAGAATCGGAGAACAATGAGTAGTTCTGATCGGGCCATGATGAATGCGTTCAAGGAAATCACTACCATGGCAGACAGAATCAACCTCCCTAGAAATATAGTTGTAAGTTCCTGCCTGTCTCCTTTAAGCCATTCTGGCATTGACTTTGCATAATTTAATGAACACATAAAATTTTGATATTGCAACTAATTAAGTGGCCTAGAGTTAATTAAACTTAGTTTCTCTGTTTTGAAGGATCGAACAAATAATTTATTCAAGCAAGTGTATGAACAGAAGAGTCTGAAGGGAAGAGCTAATGATGCCATAGCTTCTGCGTGTCTCTATATTGCCTGTAGACAAGAAGGGGTTCCTAGGACATTTAAAGGTAAGTTTTCAGTTGCCTAGATAAAAGTTTTATCTATGTCATATTACCAAAGTCAGGCAGCTTTGACACTAAGTAGTGCTATGTTGTTTCTTTGTGGTTATATCTGGTAATCCACCTAATTATAGTTTCCAAATGCCTGTTTATTTTGTTCCTTGAGAAAAATTAATTATGTGATTTAATTGACTATGTGCTTTTCAGGTGCTTTTCTCATGTAAAGTCATTTTAGTTCATGTGAGTGAGCCCTGTGTTCCTTGGTAATTAGAACTTTTGTAAGTTTTGAGGCCTGTTATTATAAAACAGAGTAGGACTTTGTAGCGAGTCTGTAAATTTTTGATGCATAGAAAACAGTTTTCACATATAGCTAGGTCTCTACAAGTGAGGGAGTCAACC
The DNA here is from genome assembly GCF_951640355.1 of Cnephaeus nilssonii. Classification (NCBI taxonomy): domain Eukaryota; kingdom Metazoa; phylum Chordata; class Mammalia; order Chiroptera; family Vespertilionidae; genus Cnephaeus; species Cnephaeus nilssonii. The sequence continues at coordinate 37,829,468 of NC_137078.1, forward strand.
CTTAAAAAGCATCAGTGACATTTTTTCTCCTGAGTTATACAATTTGCACTTTCACACTTAAGTTGGAGACTTTGAGAGAACTAATATTTTTCATCCAGTTTGCAGTTTACCTATGAATGTGACCACCTATTCAGTATTGCTGTGATACTTATACTGGCTTTAACTGCCAGAGTTCATTTTGGCTTAAAACTGTAATTACCCTTTATTTATCTGTGAATATTTAATTTTTACATTTTCTTACATCAATATTTTTATTACACGTGAAACTAAGGCTTTTGTTAAATTTATTTTGAAAGTGGTAGTTGAATTTTTAGACTAATAGGGTCATATATTTTATCTCGTTTTGCTACAGCCTATAATTGCAGGGATAGCATGTACATAAGACATTGTGTAGCTTGAGAAGCATTCTTTATTTAGCTTGAGTATTTTTTTATCTCCTTGATATATTTCTTATAGATTAATATATAAATATCAAAGAAGTTTTTGATTGCTTGAGGAATCTCATTTACATAAATTGAACCTTCAGAGACGTTAATATTTTGAAATATTAAGATATGCATTTAAGCGCTGGCTGGTGTGGCTCAGTAGATAGAGCATTAGTCCTCGCACCTAAGGGTCACAGGTTCAATTCCCAGTGAAGGGCACGTACCTGGGTTGCAGGTTCAATCCCTGGCCCTGGTCAGAGATCATATGGGAATGGGGAGGCAACCAGTCCATATGTCTCTTTCACATGAATGTTTTTCTCCCCCTCCCTTTCTTCCTTCCACTCTCTCTAAAAATCATTGGAAAAACTATCCTCGGGTGGGTATTTAAAAAAAATAAAAAAGATCTGCATATAACTTTGGGGAAAAAATTTCCTTAAAGTTTGATAAACATTTAAATTAACAGAAAATTTAAATTAGCTTTAAGGGAAGTATCATGGAGATGATTAGGGATTCATCTGTAAGGCATGGTTGAATTTTTTGCTATTAGAATGTATTACTTTTGTAATCTGAAATGATAGATTTTAAAATGAACTATATGACTTATGTAGATGTATTTATCTAATTTTTTTTTCTTTTAGAAATATGTGCCGTATCACGAATTTCTAAGAAAGAAATTGGTCGATGTTTTAAACTTATTTTGAAAGCTTTAGAAACCAGTGTGGATTTGATTACAACTGGGGACTTCATGTCCAGGTTTTGTTCCAACCTCTGTCTTCCTAAGCAAGTGCAGATGGCAGCTACACATATAGCCCGTAAAGCTGTGGAACTGGACTTGGTGCCTGGAAGGAGCCCGATATCTGTGGCAGCGGCAGCCATTTACATGGCCTCACAGGCATCAGCTGAGAAGAGGACCCAAAAAGGTAGGAGAGGAGTGATAAAACCGTGGTGGCTGCAGCATGTAATGGTTATTTCCATTTTAGGTATGAAGCAGGTAAATATCCAGAACCCACTTTAAGAGGTAGTTCCATAGCATCCAATTTTTATATATGAGTCACTTAGAAGGGGGAAAATAGAGTATTTCCCCCTTCTAAGTGACTCATATATAAAAATGTTTGGAGGTGTAACCCTTTGTGCAGACTTAATCTTTTTTCTCATTTGAGTTATTTTTAGTTTGTACATTTTTAATATTTAGATGTTTTCATTCCCCCCCAACCCACCCCCCCACACACGTTTTCCTGGTTATTTGGAATAGTTCTTTCCCCCTCCTCAAAACTTACTTTTTTTAATCTTGAGAGGAGGGCCATGCCTTGTTTCTCACCGCCTGGCAATCAGGCTGTAACAGTCTGTGAAGCCTGTTCTCTCTCCTTTTGTACAGTATTACAGTCTCCTAATGAAAACACTTGGCATAAGTAGTTTCCACTTTCTAAAGCCATTTTTTAATTCAGTGTTGTTTTCAAACAGAATTATTAGTGAAATTTTTTATAAGCATGAATTCATTCATTCTTTGATCCTCAAAAAAGATTCATAAAGAAAAAAGACCAGCCGAAACCGGTTTGGCTCAGTGGATAGAGCGTCGGCCTGCGGACTCAAGGGTCCCAGGTTCGATTCCGGTCAAGGGCATGTACCTTGGTTGTGGGCACATCCCCAGTAGGGGGTGTGCAAGAGGCAGCTGATCGATGTTTCTCTCTCATCGATGTTTCTAACTTTCTATCCCTCTCTCTTCCTCTCTGTAAAAAATCAATAAAATATATTAAAAAAAAAAAAAAAGAAAAAAGACCAGTTAAATGTAAAAGTGTGATAGTGAAATTACTTGCTGCAATAATTTTATAATACCCTATTCAGAATAGCCTTTCACATCAGCTTAGGCCATGTTTCCCTATCATAAAAGTAGTAAATGATATAGAAAAAGGATCAGGAATAAGTCACCATTTGTTATTTGAATGTGCCCTGATTGCCTTTGGCCTCCACTCATATTTCTTCCTTTATATATATATATATATTTTATTGATTTCAGAGATGAAGGGAGAGGGAGAGAGAGGTAGAAACATCCATGATGAGAATCATTGATAGGCTGCCTCCTTCACGCCCCAAACTGAGGATTGAGTCCGCAACCTGGACATGTGCCCTGACCGAGAGTGGAACTGTGACATCCTGGTTCATAGGTCAATGCTCAACCACTGAGCCACGCTGGTCAGGCCACTCATGTTTTTAAGGAAATTTTGAGTCTTCTGGTACAGTGGTTGGCAAACTCATTAGTCAACAGAGCCAAATATCAACAGTACAATGATTGAAATTTCTTTTGAGAGCCAAATTTTTTAAACTTAAACTTCTTCTAACACCACTTCTTCAAAATAGACTCGCCCAGGCCGTGGTATTTTGTGGAAGAGCCACACTCAAGGGGCCAAAGAGCGGCATGTGGCTTGAGAGCCGCAGTTTGCCGACCACGGTTCTGGTAGAATTTAAAAGCTGAAGCTAAGCACAGATGGTCCTTACTGATTCCTAGTTGTAAAGTTTAGTCTAATCAACAACACAAAAATGTTTATCTAAACACTTTCTTCTACTTTTTACATGAAAGGTTTTGTTGAAAGTTAAGGCCCTTTTCTTCCTGTAAGTTCATATTCACATAGTTGACATTCATCGGTATCTATGTCTAAAACGATGTAATGCATAAGGAAATTCAAAATCAGTTAACTGCACACTGATGGCAGCCATCACACTGAAAACGTAAAACCTCATTTATTTGAGTTTTTATTAAAGGGCATGTTTTAAAAATCCATTTTAATTAAGTATTTATAACTAACCAAATAATTGTCAAGTTCTAGTCCTTTAGGACTTCTTTTAATAAAAAGAAGAAAAAAGTGGTAACTCCTTTGAACGGTTAAATTGTATTCACTCCTTTCTATACTCTAGGCTGTAGAAATCCTCGTGAATAAGCATCATGTAAGCTCAGTATATATGCTCAACTGTGTTTGTAATAGTGAAACACATCTACATTGTGCTGTTATATTCAGCTTTTTGATCTCTGATGTAATAAGTAGGAAAAAGTTTTAGAACAATATTTATAGTATGATCCCATTTTGACTTTAGCCTCATAACAGAAGGGGGAGAATGTTGCAAGGGAACTTGAAACAAAGTTAATTTCTTCACAAAAATGCATTCATGGATTACTTCTATGATCCTCAAAAAGATTTATTGTGAAGAAAAAGGAGATGTCAGTTCAAATATGAAGGACAATATAATGGTTGCCACTTGTAGTGCTATGCCCTGAGTACTGTTCAAATGTTTTACATGTAGTAAAACTTTTAATACTGATGATAACCCTTTGAGGTAATAGGGTAATACCAGTAATAACGTTAGCCCTGCTTTTCACTTTTAGTATATAATTCCATTATTAACTTTTAAAAAACAATAGCTTTGGTTTTGTTTTTCACTTTGACATTTTATACAACTGTATCTCACAAATTGAAATTTAGGTAGTAGAAGGTAGGTAGGGTGGAAGTTATACTTTTAATATTTTGATTTTTTGTCTTTTAGAAATTGGAGATATTGCTGGTGTTGCTGATGTTACAATCAGACAGTCCTACAGACTAATCTATCCTCGGGCCCCAGATCTGTTTCCTACAGACTTCAAATTTGACACCCCTGTTGACAAACTACCCCAATTATAAATTGAGGCAGCTAATGTCAAACCCTTGTGGTCACTGAACTTTGCCTATTGTACATAGCGTATATACAGTGCTGGATTGAGCCTTTAATAAGGAAAAAGATATGGTACGCATTCCATGGCTAAATGTTAATTGCTTGGCATTATGTATGTATATACTAGTAAAACATATTTAATGATTTAAATTTCTTATTGAATTTGCTTTCTTTTGTAGCTATTTAGAAACTATTTTGGAAGATATTTGAAATTATGTAAGTCTTGAATAAAATGTTTTTCAAAACTGAAGTTTTTGTTATAATTACATGTTATATTTAATTTATAATTTATAATGTATAATTACAAATAATGCATATTATTGCAGCTAATAAAGCTGATAGAAGTCCTTGTTTTCTGTTTTTTAAGAAATATATATTTAGTTGTTGTGTGATATATATATTTTTCAATTTTAATAAAGTCATGGAACTAGTAACAGCTGTTGACAACAAGAACATATTTAGTTTGCAGTTTTAAGGGTTTGTGTGACAATTTATATAGGGTGTTCCAGAAAAATGTATATACACTATAACAGCTGATGGCTCAACTTTGAAAATAAAGTATATTTTCATAAACTGCCTTTATAGTTATTTAAAGTGTGTATTTACATTTTTGGGGGACACCCTCTATATGTATTATAAAGCAAGAAGTGCCCTGGCCCATGTTGCTCAGTGATGAAGGCATCGGTCTGTGCACCAAAGGATTGTGAGTTTGATCCCTGGCCCCGGTCACTAATTGATGTTTCTCTCACATAGGTGTTCCTCTCTCTTTCTCTCTTCTCCCCTCCCTTCCACTCTTCTAATAATGGAAAAAAATATCTTTGGGTGAGGATTTTAAAAAAAGGCAAGAAGTGATGAATTGGACACTGAAAGGCACTGCCTTGATAAAAAAATGTTTGTGTTTTTCCTCAGTGAGATTGAGCAGAGAAGATGCTGATAAATAGAGCAACAGATTTCAATTTTCAGATCTTAATGTTTCATTTTATAAAATCTGCATATCCATAATTCTTTGTTACTTTTACTGATTTGGATACTCAAAGGGTAAAGAATATTTTAAATGGAGATTATTTGGCCTGAAAATGTCCAGGAATTTTTTTAATAAGCACCCTACCCTCAGGTGGTTGTGAGGTGTAGGTGTTTTGCCTATCACTTTGAGGAACAGATTTAAGGTTGCTTGACTGCTAGGCAACATAAGTGAAGACCAACAAAATAACGCCTTTTCTCCAGCCAAGTCGGTGTGGCCCCCACACTGTGCTCACTGGAGGGTAAAGAGCAGAAGCAGTGCCAGCACTGGAGAATCCAGCTCCCTCCTATCAACCTGCTGAATTACTAAAATCAAACTAGCACTTAAGAAAAGTGTTCACTATCTCAAATGTGCCGATAGAACATAACATCAACCAACTTGAACAAGCAAGTTTCTTTTCTCCAGAAACCAAACCAAACAAAAACTCAGAGTCATGGAAGACTGTGATCTAAATGACAGAAAATTCAAAATAGCCATGAAGAAACTCAACAAGATATAAGAAAACTTGGAAATGCAGTTTAATGGGTTCAGGAATATAATTAATGGACAGCAGGAGTACTTTACCAAAGATATTTAAACTATAAAGAAAGAACCAATTCTGGAGCATAAGAAAAATGAGATGGAAAATGCATCAGAAAGCACTGAAATAGAACAGACCACATGGAGAATTGGCAAGCTCAAAAACAGAAGGGTAGAAATAATTCAGTTGGAAGACGAAGGAAAAAAATATGTGCTAGCTTTACTGTCGCACTTCAAACTGCAGAAGTTATGGCCACAGAGCATGGTAAGTGGTTAAGATGGAAAAGGCTTTAAATTTGTGGGTGGAAGACATGAATAAATTGTTCTGATTGATGGCATTGAGCCTATATGCAGACCAGCAAGGAATCCCCTGAAACAAGCGGCACCATTGACTGCAAGGAAGGAATGATTACAATAAGGTATTTCAGGAGAGACCTCATTGACATAATTTTTATTACAGTGGTATTCTATCTAATAAAGAGCAAATATGCTAATTGACCATCAAACCCTCACAAAGATGGTGGTGCCCACAGCCAATAAGGAGGGAATATGCTGATTAACTGCCACACCCTCAAAAATGGCAGCGCTCAGTCCCCTCAGCTTCGTGTGCCTGCCTCCGGAGTCCCCCATTCCCCTCAGCTCCCCAGCCACCCAGGGCCGGCCCGAGGAGCAGGGCAAGCCTCGGATGGCGGCTGTCCAGCCACCCGAGGGTCAGGTAACCAGGGCCGGCCGAGGCTTGTGCTGCCGGCAGTGGCAGCAGCAGAGGTGTGATGGGGGCGTTGCCTTCTCCTGATTGTCCAGTTGCCTCCCGCCCCTGAGGGCTCCCGGACTGTGAGGGGGGGCAGGCCGAGCTGAGGGACCCCCCCTCCCTCCAGTGCATGAATTTTCATGCGCTGGACCTCTAGTATTGTTATAATTGTTCTATTTTATGCTTATGGCTATTAATATCATACTGTGCCTAATTTATAAATTAAGCTTTATCATAAGTATGTATGTACAGAAAAAAAAGTATATGTAAGATTTGATACTATGAGGTTTTAGGCATCCACTAGAATTCTTGGAATACGTCTCTCACGAATGGGTGGAGAACTACTGTACTTACAATATAATACATTCTAAACCAACTATTGGTCATGACTTTTACTCATCTCTTGAGGTGTGAAAAACTCTTCATACATAGGTGGACACCCACCACGTTCATAGCCAGCTTCTGTCTGAGCCTACATTTTAGCAAGTTAGGAATAGTAGTGGCCATGACAAAGTGGATTCCTCCTGTGCATGCTAACATTTTTAAAGTAGTTGAAATCTTGGTTAATATGGCCCCTTTCCATCTGGGTATTTAAAACAGTCACTCAAAGAAAAATGAAAAATAAAATAAACAGTCACTGGAAGCCACTTTCACTGACAATTACACTGAGTTCAAGGATTTGATTGTTTCATGGATTCTAAGGTTGAGCCATCTGGTCCAATACCCCCATTTTGTAGATCAGAGACATCTAGAGAAACTGAAAGTTCTGTCCAAGTTCACCTAATAGCAAGAGGCGGGACTAACTCAGGTCTCTTGATCACTCAATCCAGTCAGTGCTCTTTCTACTAAACCCACTATTGAAACTTACTTCAGAGGAGGCTGCCTCAAGATGAATTTTAGTTGTAGCTCCCAAACAAAATTCTGTTCCATTACTAGATTAACAGAATTATTCAATGCAATACTTTTATCTGGATTCTTGGGGAAAGCACTTCGGAGTTGAGTTTTTAACCTTTTGCACTCGGATGTCGAGTGTGACTTGACACGGTTAGCATCGGTAGCAGCTCTTTTTATACTCTTTGAATGTATCAATAATTTGAAATATAAAAAAATCCAAATAAGTTTGTATGAAAAGAAACTCCAGTTTTTCTACTGCTGTGCTTTGTAAAATCTGGGGTATTTAAAAAATTAAATCCCGAGTAGAATAAAGGAATCGAAAAAAAAGCAAGCGAGTGCAAAGGTTTAAAATATTTAAAAATCAGTCCAGGTGTCAAGGAGTTAATAGCTGTAAGTTGTTCTTTACTTCTTCCAAAATAAATGCTTCTTAAACAAGATACCTCTTGATAGTAAGCCTTTGTGTTCAAAGCAACACGTACTTTACCCATGGTTGTCTTTGGTTTCTGAGCTAATTTTGTATCGCAGGTGCAAGATTTACTTTAATTATCAAGGAACAGCTGAGGGGGTCAGCTTATTACCCATCTGGTCCTAATCCAGCCCAGAGGCCTCTGTGCCCATGCCAATATTTCCAATTGTCAATGGCCCTGACTTTTACTGTTGCTGAAGTTTTAATCTCATCTGCCACTCGAGCTCCTGAAAGGTCCCCTCCACTCTCTCCCGGATATTTACACATGCACAGTCCTTTCATCGGGATCTCAAGATATCAAGGTGTCACTGCGAACGCATCATTCAGCTGATCTTTAGCCCCAGAGGCCCCACATCTCTCACAAACATAAACTTCCATTCATAACCCTTGCTGGCATTTCTTGGCCAGGGGGACTTTTCGCTGCCATTCTAGGATGCTCAAACTTGCACTTGGTGAAAAAGGAGGGAAAATGTGAGCATAAAGCTTTTATTTTCCTCTGCAGAATATCAGAACAATTCTCATGCTTTCATCTGCAGCAGCCTATGAAAGGATGTTTGAGAGCTCTGAGAAAGAAGGAGTATCACTGGTATGCTAAGTACATAGCAAGAGCAAGAACTAGAAGTGATGCCCTGTTGAATTTGAGATTCTGCCAAAGGACAGTTTGCTTTAAACTGACGTAAGTGACAAAGTAAAAAGCCATAAAAGAATTGGGTCTACAGCTCTTAGAAATGCTGGAAAGGCTACGGTGTTCTTTACTGTTCCAAAAGGCAGGTCTCTGATGTAAAAGTTATACGGAGCTTCCGGATGAACACATCACATTGAATACCTCACTGAAGGTATTTTATCAGACGTGCTGTATTGTCAGAGATTTCTCTGGAATGGCCCTAACCGTGTCTGTGGTTCCTTCCTCTCTGTGGCTGAGACATCAGACAAGTTAATGATGGACCAAGAGCTTTCAATCTCCTCCTACATTGCTGTGGCCCAACAAGTATCTGCTGTGTAATTGACTTCTCCTACTGTTTTAGTTTGTTCAGCTGACGGGTGGTCTGCTCTTCAGGACACATCAGGGGTCCAGATTTTGGCCGATAACACATTTTAACTCTGTGCTTGAGTCTATCACTGGTTTTTTTTCTATCTGCATATTAGAGATGATGGATATTCTAGGACCACTCAAAGTCTCTTGAAGGCCCTCCAAGCAGCATGACATCAAACAGTGTAGACCAGGGTCTTCTATAGACCTCAGAAATAGCCCCCAGCTCGCTTCTTCTCTATGTGGAGTACCACTGAAGATTTTGTTTGAAAAGGTACAAATGAATGCCCTACTCTAACTTCTTCATTTTACATTAGGGTGAAATGTTCATATATCATTAGTAAGGTGAAATAACTTGTCCCAAGTCACACTACTAGATACTAGCAAAATGAGGACTAGTCCCAGGCCTCTTGCTACTTCCATGTGCTGATTTTCAAAATGCTTCTCGTTTCAAGTGACCGCATGAATGTGGAAGTTCTCTGTAGATCCAGAAGGACAACTTAAACAAGGAGTGGCTCTTGTCATAGGAACACCCTTGTTATATTGCAGCCCACTTGCAACTCACATTAACAACTGATCTTAGGATGGATCTCAATCACTAATAAAAACTTATTATTGTAAAAGCTTTGTATAGAACAAAGCAGCCATTTATTCTCCACTATGTAGACCCTGGAGATGCAAGATACTAGAGGTGAATAAGGCACACCCTGCACTGATGCATTAGACAAGACAGAGGTGTGTGCAGAGGCCAAGGGGGTCAGAGAGGAGGAAACCCTCATTCTGCCTGTGTGGAAAGAGCAGGGCACAAAAGGTAAAAAAAACAAACAAAAAAAAGCCCTATAACTTTTTACTTGAAAATGGCCCTTGAAGGATCGGTGGAAATCACATTGGTGGGGAACATTCATGTGATGGGGTCAGTATATGGTCTCTTAGGCCACATGATGTCAGTCCAGTCCTTTGTTTCTACCACCTAAATACACCTTTTCCTCACACAGAAGTGCCATATCCTAGCTTATGTCTTTACTAGAGGCCCGGTGCACGAAATTCGTTCACGGGGTGCGGGGGCTGTCCCCCTCAGCCCAGCCTGTACCATCTCCAATCTGGGACATCCCTCTCACAATCCAGGACTGCTGGCTCCCAACCGCTCGCCTGCCTGCCTGCCTGATTGCCCCTATCTGCTTCTGCCTGCCAGCCTGATCACCCCCTAACCACTCCCCTGTCAGCCTGATTGACGCCTAACTGCTCCCCTGCCAGCCTGATTGCCCCTAACTGCTCTCCCTTGCTGGCCATTTTGTGTCCACATGGGGGCGGCTATCTTTTGTGTTGGAGTGATGGTCAATTTGCATATTACAGCTTTATTAGATAGAATCATTTCTCACCATCACTGAAGAGGCCCCAAGCACATGCCTGCCTTCAGTCTTTACCCTCTCCCTTCTCCACATGGCAATCTAATCACATCCCAGCTGAAGATGTTGCTGCGGCTCTGAGGCAGAGGTGACTTATCAGAAAGCTGAAGAAACCTGAGGTGTACTTGTGCAGGCCCCTGCCAAGGCTCTGAATACAGTAGCCATAAATATATTATTATGGATTTCCTTAAGAGGACCCCCCAAAAGTATCCACACTTCCAGTACCATAAAATTTATATCTGCCCTGTGATAACCTTCTGAATAGTGCCTACAACATCTGCACAATAGGATCCTTTTTTTCCTAACCTCTACTCACCTTGTGGTTTATACACACAGTCCAGGAACAATGAATTCTCGTTTCCTCATAAGTACCACATTCTTTCATCTGTGGCAAACTCAAATCTTCCTCCCCCACTTAGAAGCCTTCACTGACTCCCCGCCTGGTCTCTGACACACTCCCAGAGCACCTTGAGGAGTCTGAATCACACTAATGTCATTGCTAAGTGATGTATACGTACCCCTACTGAACTGTAGGCTCTACAGAGCCTTGTCCGCACCGAGCACAATTCCCGGTGACCAGTAATAGGGGATCAATATTTATTGAATGACTAAACACCAGACCATGTAATTACTTAACCTCAATTGTGAAAGGCCTTTGTTCCCATCCTGAGAAGCTTTCCTTTAGAAAGTACCATTCTACTTTAGAAAGAGAGTGACTTTCAAACTACAACTTGAGGATTTTAGCACAAAACCCAAGTTCTGCTATAGTAAGGTTGTCCTCATAATGGTGTTGCTGGAGGAGTCCATCCCAGGCAACCCCACTTCTTTTGGGTGTCTGCATTTCCAAGCCAGCTCCCTGCCACTCTGGCTTTTACCCTTTTCAACTTCCTATTTCTCTGGCCGACTATGTGGACTCAGCTTCCAGTCCCAACCTCTGAGTAGTCTCGCTTTTGTGCTTTGGCACTCCATAACTCTTGGTCTGAAGCCTTAGCTCATCCAGATTCATGCTCAAGTTTGTTTGCTGTTGGAGTGAAGGGTTGCCAGAGACCACTCCTACCTTCTATAAAACTAGAAATGCCTCAAATTATGGATGTCTTCTTAGAGCTTTTCCTTAGTCATAAACAATTATGTAAGATTTTTAACACTTAGAAGTTATTTAAAAGCTTATCTCTATTAATATATGTATACATTTATATACATGTTTATAAATACATATATACGCACGTTTATAAATATACATATATATACATATACACTGAGTGGCCAGATTATTATGACCACCCCATCAGTACTTCGTTGGGCCACCTTTTGCCTTCAATATTGCGGCGATTCTTCTTGGCATTGACTCCACGAGATGTTGAAAGGTGATGCGAGGAATCTGACACCATGCCTGATGAATAGCACTGTCCAGTTCTGTGAGATTTGATGGTTGCGGAACCAGCTGCCTGATGGCTCTTTTAACTTCGTCCCACAAATGCTCAATTGGATTGAGATCTGGTGATTGTGGGGGCCACCTAAGCAAGGTAAAGTCTCCCTCATGTTCTTGAAACCACTCGTGCACAATACGAGCACCGTGGCATGGCACATTGTCTTGTTGGAAGAAGCCATCTCCATTGGGATACGCCATCAACATGATAGGATGAACTTGATTAGCAACGACACTTAGGTATGTTGTGCTATTCAGACATTGTTCCACACGAATTAAAGGGCCCAAACCATGCCAGGAAAACATGTTCCAAAGCATAACACTGCCCCACCAGCTTGAAGGGCTGTATTCATGCATGTGGGGTGCATGCTTTCATGGTGTTTCTGCAAAATTCTCACTCTGCCATCTGCATGATGTAACTGGTAACGTGATTCATCGGAGCACATGACTTTTCCAATGCTCGACTGTCCAATCATGGTGTTCCTGTGCGAATTGGAGACATTTTATCTTGGTAACTGCAGATAGCAAAGGTGTTCGAACAGGCCTTCAGCTTCCATATCCTACATGATGCAGTGTACGGCTAATTTGCCTACAAACATCAGGTGGTCATAATAATCTGGCCACTCAGTGTATATGTACATGCATACACACAAGTAAGGTTAATATCTTAGACAAACACTAGATCTCAAAATATAGTTTGAAGAATTCTAAATTATTTGCTCCTTTGGGTTTCTCATGCTCACCCTGTTTTCCGGGGAGACCAGCAGCACCGGTAAAAATTTTGTTAGATTTAAATCTATAGTGTAGCATTTATCTAATTAACCTGTATTAACAATTTCCATTATGACCCCCAACTTGTGTTACAGAAACATGGATCATTTTATAGTTCTAAAATATGTCACTTGTAATTTTTGAGTGACTATAAAATGCTAATATTCTGTTTACATTTACCTATTTTCTGAAAGGTAAGGTCCTTAAAATAAGTTAACCTCAAACAAGAAAAAAGTACATATAATATGGTGCTTGCATTTTAGCATTAATGCATACTATTCTTTATTTATGAAGACTTTGATGCTTTTCCCCCTACCTTTTATCCTCAGTGTCTAGTACACAGAAGGCTTTCCATCAATATCCATTGAATAGAAGATGCTACTGACCCTACAGGAGTAAGATGCAAAATTTGCCCATTATTATCAGGGAAGAGAATCTGCTGTGACTCTTCATGATTTTGCCCTTCCCCAGGACAAAAAGTACTTGCAAGAAGGCCTAACTAAAGTTAACATCTTTGAGATCTTGAATACAGTAAAGTCAACGCATATTTTGATCAATGGGAAATTTTTAAAAAGAAATAATACTTAAAACCAAAGTTACAAATTGCAATCTATTTAAACTTTAATTTGTGCATCTGTGGTAATTTATGACTGCAAAACACTTCTTTCTTAGAATGACATAATTAAAGGCACATTTCATTTGAATGTATAGTGTACCATTCTAAAATATTTTAATTTCCTCACAAAGTGCTTGAGCAGTCACTTACACATACAGTAATAGCAAAATATATTTACACTCTATAGAGTTTAAAAATTTTAAATCTGACTAAAATATATATATATGTTTAAAACTACAGAAAAAATTAGTGCTTTCTTCAGCTTAATGTTGTGAATATACCCTGCCCTCTAATCTTTTTTAGTGATTGGCTTCAATTAAAAAAAAATTTCTGTACACTGTGTAGTTACAAAAATGCCATCAGTTTTTAATGCTAAAAGCCTATTTCAGACATTGCTTTTTATGCATATTTGAGAACCTGAAAAGGTGAACAGACTGTACCTCAAAAGTATTTTGTGTGTGTTTTTTTAAATGTTGTGTTAATACTGTTTAAATTAAAGCCAGGCAATTAAGCTAAGATCCTCTATTGTCCTTTACCAAAAGTCAACTGTCATTAAAAAATAACTTGAAACAACATATTGCTCCTTCTAGAAGATTATACCCCAAAGGATCTTGGGTAATAATCAACTTGAAAGGAAACATGAATTATCTCTGAACCATTTGAATTGTTCTCAGAGTACAGCAAAAACATGCCAATACCCTCTGGCAAGGCTGAAATATTTATAAATGTTTTTAGCTCAAGTCTCTGCTTTCATGTTTCTCATGATTTAAACTTGAACAGTTTTTAAGACATGAGATCACTGTGATTAAATGGTTAATTCAGAATGTTCAGTTAATAACTTGCTATTCCTGAGGTATGATGACCCTAATATGCTAAGCACAGAATCAAATATGTTATTATTGAACTAAGGAAAAACAATGAAGTCATGGACTAGAAGGGAAAAACAAATGAACAAACAAAAATATCCAAAACTCCAGGCAAATGGAAAGTCATGGCTTACAAAAAGACTTTCCTATAAGAGCATTCAAAAAGCCACAGAAGGATCCTCTGAAGAGTTGTAAAAAGTACTTGATCAAATTATTTTTGAGACTTTTGAGGTACAGCTTTAGTGTTATAATTTTTATAAAATATAGACTGTTTTATCAAAAATATTTATACATTCTGTTACAATATATTGCTTTTGCCCTTAGTAACTGCCAATATAAAATCTGGATCTAGTGGCCTAAAATGTACAAATGCACTTAACCAATGTGGGAGTTTGAGGTGTCTGCTTGGCCACTGTACAAAAGTGATGAAGTGGTGAAATTAAATAATAAACCAACATAGAATACATTACAACTTGCACATATACATGTTCACAGCATGTATACAATGATAACCCCTATGTTTTAACAAAGATATAGTTCCCTTCTACAGTAGACACAAGAACAAGATGAACTATGTTGATAAATGTACAATGAATATCAAAAGAAGCAGTAATGAGTTCACTGATTTTGGAGGAAGGTATGATTGAACATGCTGAGTGTCTAGACTTTGGGAATGCATACAGGTAACACAGTATCTTGGTTCAGGCTAATCAGAAGTTCTCTTTCTTAACATTTTAAGTAAATGCTGATGTTTAGTTGTTCTTGTTCATTTCATGGTTTAATAAACAAGTGTTTGGCAAGTAGCTCTGTTGAAAAGCTGTGAGGTTCTGTTAAATGGTTGGTAAAGATAAGGCAATAAAAGTTTTCTCCTAATAAATATAAAAAATTTATAAAACAAGACATCAATTCATTTCATTAAAAAAGGCCTAAAAATGAGCACTACCACTACTTTTTTTTTGATATTTCAGTTATTTCTTTAAAAAAATAAGAGCATTTGCCTTATTCAAACAGAATCATATGTCTGACTAGTAACAGCATCCCAAGCCCTTTGTTCATTTAAAAAATTCAGCTAAGTGAAGTTAATTGATTCATTTTCCTTCCACTTAAGGCAGGCAGGCATACAGCCAAACTAGGGACTATAGAAGGGCATATTTGTTTTTTGTTTTTAAAAGACTATTGATCCAAAAGTATTCATTTGTGATTTTCACGCCTGATGTTCATTCAGCTTAAACTTCATGAAACTGTTTCCAGTGCTCAGATTTACATTGAGAATACATCAAGAAGCTACTTTTCAGAAGATATTAGAAGTACTTTAAAACAAATCTTCATGTGTTTTAAAAAAAACAGACTCAGAAGCTACTGGTGGCACAGAGAGCAAATGAAGAGTTGCTATTTTTAAGAGGTCATCTTGTAGTCAGTCTGCTTGGTTTCACAGTGGGTAGGAACCTAACACCAATCAGCAATGTAGTCAAAATCTCTGAACATTTCTTGCTCCTCTTCTGAAAGTATCCTTGGTTCTCGAGGTGGAGTCAGAATAGGTACTTCTGAGGTAAATTCATCATCAAAGTTACTAACATCCTCCCGTCCTCGAATGGTAGGTACAAATGGCGGCTTTACTTTTTTGTCCATCAGAGCACTCCAATCGATTAGCTGAATTACAAAATATAAAATGTCCAGTTTAGTTTCCTACTCCTAATGGCTATAGTTTCAGAAAAAATTCTAAACTTTCATACTTACTCGGAAAAATGGGTGCTTTTTTACATCCTCTGCATCTTTCTCACCAGCTCCAAGGCGCCTCTCAGGATTTCTTCTTAATAGCTAACACAACATAAAGTTAAAAAGTAAAATAAAACCAGCAACTTCACTGATAAAGATTCTCATAACCTACAAAGATTTAGATTTCTTTTTATATGTGTTTGTCTAAACCATGCATCTATGAACTGAAAAAGAACTTCTAGTCCTTCAACATAAAAAATTTAAATAGTTTATAAACCATTAATTCTTACCCTTCTCATTATGGAAATGGCTTCTGTAGATAAGAACCTTGGGTACCTTACTTCATCATTTACAATACTGTCAAAAACCTCCTCTTCATCATCACCAGGAAAGGGAGACTAGAAGAAATATATTTGAGTAAGTCAAAATAATTTTCAATATAGTGAAATCTTATCACCAATCCAAACAAAGTACAATCAAGAACCAGACAGTAAAAAAAAACAAAACAAAAAAACCACATAAATAAAACAACACCACACAAAGAAGGACAAAAGAAGCTACAACAGATATATATCTATTGCCCAGAGGACACACCATATACTTTCTGAAATCTTCCTTAAATTTATTTCACAGACATGAACAAATTTGGTCAAATAATCCTATATAATAAAAGGCTAATATGCAAATAGACTGAATGGTGGAACAACCAGTCACTATGATGCTCACTGACCACCAAGGGGCAGACGCTCGACGCAGGAGCTGCCCCCTGGTGGTCAGTGCACTCCCACAGGGGGAGTGCTGCTCAGCCATAAGCCCTGAGCCAAGCTTACAGCTGGCAAGTGCAGCGGTGGTAGCCCCTCCCACCTCTGTGGCAGTGCTAAGGATGTCCTACTGCCAGCTTAGGCCCATGTGGAGAGCGGGCCATTTGGCACAGGGAAAGGAGACCTGGTACATTCATTAGTTTATTTCTGTAGTCTTTTCAGTCCTCAAAACTTGTACAAATAAAATTTCAAAACAAGTATCACATGATCTCACTCATATGTGGAATCTAATGAACAAAATAAACTGATGAACAAAGTAGATCACAGAAGCATGGAACAGACTGTTGGATCTCAGAGGGAAGGTGGGGGTGGATGGGAAGAGATCAACCAAAGAACTTGTATGCATGTATGCATAACGGATACAGACAATAGGGTGGTGAAGGCCTGGGGTGGGGTAGCGGGGGATGGGGCAGGCTAGAAGAGGTCAATGTGGAGGAAAAGGGGACATCTGTAATACTTTCAACAATAAAGATTTTTCAAATACAAATATGAATATGCATGATATGTTTAGGGAGTTTTCAATTATTTGTAAATAATAGATAAATTAGCCAAACCTCACTCTTATAATAGTTTAAAAATGTTATTGCTAAAATTTTACCAATGCTATAAAATTATAAAGCATATTGATGAGTTTTAAGTTTCGTTCTTTTCCCAACTATCTTCTTATGGAGGTGTTAAAAATAAATGAAATTTCAAAAAGCAATTCTGAAGGAATAGCTAGCTCCATTGTCTTAATTAAGAGCTTAGTTAATTAGAAGCTCTTTAAAAAAAATATGGAACAGTAGCTTCCTCACTTGTTCCATGCCAATCCTCCAGTCACTTTAGAATAGGAGGAAGTAGAATCAACTGGCTCTTAATTCTCTATTATTTTGCAATAAACTTATATTTTTTTGCATGTCATCTCTAATATGGAGGGTAAATTTTAAGCAAGTATATAATTTTTAGTAACTTAATTAAATTTCATATGTATCTGAATGCTACACTTAAAAAACAACACAAAGCAACAAATATGTTACTTTAAAAAGAGATTTCAAGTATGCCAAAGTTTATGGAAACAACTACCATAAATACATACTCTGGCTCTCTTAGAAAGTGAAGACCACCCTGGATTAGAGATAAAATACATCTTTCCATCCTAAAACAGCATACAGCACTTTTTCTAAATAGAGGTAAAAAATTCAGTTCTGAACCATCGGTCTTAAGGACAGAAACAAGGTTGGGTAGATTCAATACCCTATCCTGCAGGTAGCAAAATATAATGGTTTCCAGAAAACCAGGTTTAAAATCAAAGCTCTATCCCATGACAGCTGTGAGACTTTAAGCAAGTTACTCAAGTTCTGTTTCCATTTATATATCTGAAAATGAATGTAGATTAATAATGAGCTTATTAAAGGTTGCTGAAAAATTAAATATGCTAAAATTTATAAAGCACACAGAGTAGTGCCTAGCACATGATAAGCCTTTAAATTAGCTATTTCTTTCCCTCCTTTTCCAAGTATTCACTCCAATGTTGTTTGGATGAACTGAAATCATTTATTTTTGTTTGTGTAAGTGCCACTACATGACAATCACAGAGAAAAATTTTAGAAATTTCTGACATTCAATAATTTGGTCATTCTTTCATTCATTTATTCATGCCGAGAATGTACAAGAAAGGTAGTTGGCACCAGAGAAACTGTAGAACAATGAACCAATCCCAAAAGATAAATTTTTCTTGCATCTTGAGATCAAGATTCTCTAAGTAGTTTTCAATTACTTATCTAAATATTGACTTTTTTCCAATTCCACCCTAATTTATCATATCCAACAATTTATAACAAAACAGATTAGCCTCTTACTACTGCTTTATTTATTAGATATAATTCACTATTTCGTCAGTGGTAAAATTTCTGTGAACAACTAAGTTATCCCCAGAAATGTATTTCTAGTTAATCTAAAGAAAACAGTAAGAAAGTTAATCTTTTCTGGTACTGGCACAAGAAAAGACATATCGATCAATGGAATAGAACAGAGAACCCAGAAATTGACCCAAACCACTATGCTCAATTAATATTTGACAAAGGAGGCATGAACATAAAATGGAGTCAAGACAGTCTCTTCAATAAATGGTGTTGGGAAAATTGGACAGATACAAGCAAAAAAAAAAAAGAAGAAACTAGACCACCAACTTACACCATATACAAAAATAGACTCAAAATGGATAAAGGACTTAAACATAAGATGGGAAACCATAAAAATACTAGAGGAATCCACAGGCAGCAAAATCTCAGACATATGCTGAAGCAATTTCTTCACCGATACAGCTGCTAGGGCAATGGAAACTAAAGAGAAAATAAACAAATGGGACTACATCAAAAATGAAAAGCTTTTGTACAGCAAAAGAAACCATCAACAAAACAATAAGAAAGCTCACTGCATGGGAGAACATATTTGCCCAGGTTATCACCGATAAGGGTTTAATCTCCAACATTTACAGGGAACTCATACAACTTAACAAAAGGAAGATAAACAATCCAATCAAAAAATGGGCAACGGACCTAAATAGATACTTCTCGAAAGAAGACATAGGAAGGCCAAGAGACATATGAAAACACGCTCAGTCACTAATCACCCGAGAGATGCAAATCAAAACGACAATGCGGTACCATCTCACACCTGTCAGAATGGCTATCATCAACAAATCAACAAATGACAAGTGCTGGCGAGGATGCGGAGAAAAAGGAACCCTCGTGCATTGCTGGTGGGAATGCAGACTGGTGCAGCCACTGTGGAGAACAGTACGGAGTTTCCTCAAAAAACTAAAAATGGAACTCCCATTTGACCCAGTAATCCAACTTTTAGGAATATATCGCAAGAAACTAGAAACACCAATCAGAAAGGATATATGCACCCCTATGTTCATAGCAGCACAATTTACCATAGCTAAGATTCAGAAACAGCCTAAGTTCCCATCAGCAGAAGAGTGGATTAAAAAACGTGTTACATCTACACAATGGAATACTACGCTGTGGTAAAAAAGAAGGAATTCTTACCATTTTCAACAGCATGGATGGAACTGGAGAGCATTATGCTAAGCCAGTGGTCGGCAAACTCATTAGTCAACAGAGCCAAATATCAACAGTACAACAATTGAAATTTCTTTTGAGAGCCAAATTTTTAAAACTTAAACTTCTTGTAATGCTACTTCTTCAAAATAGACTCGACCAGGCCATGGTATTTTGTGGAAGAGCCACACTCAAGGGGCCAAAGAGCCGCAAGTGGCTCGTGAGCCGCAGTTTGCCGACCACGGTGCTAAGCGAAATAAGTCAGTCAGAGAAAGATAAATATCACATGATCTCACTCATTTGTGGAATACAATGAACATAAACTGATGAACAAAAACAGATCCCGAGACAGAGAAGCATAAAGCATAGATCAGACCATCAAACCTCAGAGGCAAGGGAGGGGAGGGAAGGGGTAGGGGCAGAGATCAATCAAAGGACTTGTATGCATGCATATAAGCCCAACCAAAGGACACAGACATAATACCTTAATCAATAAAGAAAAAAATTATACATATAAAAAAAAGTAAGTTAATCTTTTCAAGTCTGCTATACTGTTTTTGATTAAGGTATAGCTGACTTTTCTTTACCGGTATACAGGACATTCTGTTTATTAGTTTTCCTGTTGTTCTATTCCCTATGAAATATTCAGTTATATTATATCTTAGAATCATACCATAGCAATACCAAAATATAAGAAACTACTTTCAAAACACTGGTAATGCATTCCACAGATGACATAAAAATCTAAAAATGACAGTGAAGGTAATATAGAATCATAGTAAATTATTAGTATACTAGCGTTCCCGTTGCAGGAAAAATCCTGCAATAGGGTTTCCTGCTGCACTCTACCCCACCCTGCCTGCTCTCCTCCCTTGTCCCCTGCCCCGCGATCTCCGCCAGCCCCCCTGCTTTTCTAACTTCTCCTCCAGCCCGCTCTCCTTCCTTCTTCCCTGGCCCCGCCTCCGCTCCTCCCTTCTCCCCCACCCCGCCTTCTCCGCCAGCCCCCCTGCTTTTCTAACTTCTCCGCCAGCCTGCTCTCCTTCCTTCTTCCCTGGCCCCGCCTCCGCTCCTCCCTTCTCCCCCACCCCGCCTTCTCCGCCAGCCCCCCTGCTTTTCTAACTTCTCCGCCAGCCTGCTCTCCTTCCTTCTTCCCTGGCCCCGCCTCCGCTCCTCCCTTCTCCCCTGGCCCCGCCTCTGCTCCTCCCTTCTCCCCCGGCCCCGCCTGCTCAACTTCCTTCTCCCCCGGCCCCGCCTGCTCAACTTCCTTCTCCCCCGGCCCCGCCTCCGCTCCTCCCTTCTCCTCCCCCCGGCTTGCTTGCTTCTCTGCAGCTTTGCTCCCTTCTGCAGCTCTTGGCTTCTTTCTACGCTGTCGCGATATGCAAATTATCTGCCATCTTTGTTGGGATAATTTGCATATTCGTCCTGATTGGTTGGTGGGCGTGGCTTGGGCATAGCAAAGGTGCGGTCAATTTGCATATTTGTCTATTCTTAGATTAGATTATAAATATTTATAAAACTTAAGTTCCACTTATGCATGAGACATATTACGTAGTTTTATAAATAAATGACATGCTTTGTTCTTTCAATCATCTTTCTTTTTTTCTTTCTCACTACTTTATACTGCTTACCTCTCCGACAAGCATTTCATATATAAGTACACCAAGGCCCCACCAATCTACAGCCCTGGTATAAGATGTTTCTGTTAATACTTCTGGGGCAAGAAATTCAGGAGTGCCACAAAATGTGCTTGTTCTATCTCCATATCCCATTCCTGAAAAAGGTAAAATTTAAATATTTGTTAGCAAAGAAAAGATCTTGAATTAAAATCAGAAGATATCCTTAAGCAGCAAAATTAAAGTTGCATATTAGTGCCTGGTGACCAAAGTCAAGATATACCAAAGACTTTTAAAGAAAATGTTAAAGGTTGGTATTGAGAAAACTATGCTAAATAGCAACCTTATTATTTAATCAATAGGTAAAAATAAAACTTTTATACTTTATTTACTTATTTTCTCTTTCTTGCCATTACAAGTGACAACAACAGGAACTGACTGTGAATTTCAAGTTTTATCATTTTTTCAATTCAATCTTTTTTAGTAAGTTTATTTACTTCATTATAAAAATAACATTAAGTATAGTTTGGAAAATACCACAAAAGCAAACACTTGGAAAATCAAGAGTTCACCAAATGTGTTACATAATATAGAAATATGGTATTAATATTTTTAGCTAACTAGTTTTCAAATATATGTTCCTCATCATAATTTATTTAATCAACTATACATTCTACATATTGAAGATGTCTCAATGTATTCTGAAGTATTAAAAGCTCGTAATTGTTTTCTTATGAAAGAACTTAAATGAAAAGACCTCAATTCTAAATATAAAAAGGTCTGCATTTATAAGGACTGAAATCTCAAATAAGTTTGTAAGTTTTATTTGAGATTAACTTAATTATACCCTTTAAGACCAAGACTTAAAGGGTGAGAAATTTTTGCAAAATTTCTTGAACATTGGTCATATTACTTTTTCTTCAAAAATGTTATTTGTAAAAAGAGTTGATATAATATCTATGTAAGTTCTACACAATCCTTTTAAATGCCTTGGCCAAGATTAGGAAAAAGTTAACAAAGATGGAAACAGAACTAATTTCTTTATTTTTATTCTGTGCCTTGATCACACAACTAAAACATGTAATACTTTAGCGTAAAACTACTCTAACTTTTCCCCCTTAATTTTTAAATGTAATATTATAAAATCTTAATATTTTAATGTAATGCATATACTGTATATTATGTCACTTATAGTAATACAGTTATATTTCATTCATTCTGATAAATTTAAAGGAAATTAAAAGCAGGCCCAATTACCTAAGACTTCAAATTGGTAGAACTCCAGTTAAGTAGTTAACATCAGGCTCTGGAGTCATAAAGATCTGGGTTTAAAAACCGGCTTTGCCATTTGTTAGCCATGAGAGCATGGGAAAGTTGTCTTACCTCAAAGACTGCTTTCCTCAGCTGTATTACCAACTTTCGTAAGATAGTTATAATTTAACTGGATATGAAGCATATGAAACAAAGTGCTTGGCACACAGTAAGTGCTCAAAAATGGCTAGCTATTATTATGATAATGTACTATGTCTATTTTTATGATAATGAGAAATATATACTTAATTAGTCTGCTTATTGAATATATACTTTCTGAATACCTATTATATTCTGGGCATCCATGCCAAGTTGTGGGGACATAAAAACAAGAGTAAGACACAATTCTTTCCTTTAAGGAGCTTAAAGGAAATTGGAGAAAAACAAATATATACAGATGTCAACACAATTTGATGACTAACTGGATATGGAGAGTAGAGAAGAGGACAGAGTTCAGGATAACTCCACATTTTCAAACTGGGAGACTGAGAGGACTGTGGCACCATCAACTATGACTATCCGAGGAAAAGAAACAATTTTTTTTTTTTTGTATAGCATTTGAGATACTTATTGACTATTCAGGTAGAGCTGTCTAGTAGACAGCTGAATATATATGTTAGGAAGGGAAATAACAGATTTGGGAATCATCTATACTAATAAAAGGGTAATATGCTAATTAGACTGGGTCGACCGGCCATCTTCCGGACGTCTGACTTCCTTCCAGACAAAGCCATGGTGGTGGGGGCCGAGGCAGAGGTGGTTAGGGGAAATCAGGCCGGCAGGGGAGGGCAATTGGGGCCATAAAGCCGGCAGGGGAGCAGTGAGGCAGTGATCAGGCCGGCAGATTCGTTTAGGGGTGATCAGGCAGGCAGGCAGGTGAGCAGTTAGGAGCCCAGCAGTCCCAGATTGTGAGAGGGTGCAGGCTGGGCTGAGGGACACCCCCGACCCTGTGGATGAATTTCGTGCATTGGGCCTCTAGTTAATATATAATTGCTAGTTAAAAACTAGCAGTGAAGAGCAATGGGCTAAGGACAGATGCTAAAGAATAAAAGCATTTAAGTCAACATTGTCCAATTCAGAGAAGTCCAATAAGAGAAAATTTTTTTTATTGAATTCAGTAATTAGGAGGTCAGTGGGTAACTAATGGACATATACTCACAAAGTCCGTCTGTTCTTCCATTCATTCATTCATCTAACTATTTATTATTTTTATTCCTCACCCAAAGAGTGAGGACATTTTTTCTATTGATGTTGAAAAAGAGAAAGAGAGAGAGAGAAAGAGAGAGAGAGAGAGAGAGAGAGAGAGAGAGAGAGAGAGAGAGAGAAAGAGAAAGAGAGACATCGATGTGAGAGAAACACATCAGTGGTTGCCTCACATACACGCCCCAACTGGGGGCAGGGATGGAATCTGCAACCAAGGTATGTGCCCTGGACCTGGAATCAAACCTGTGTCCCTCCAGTGTGCAGGTTGATGCTCTAAACACTTTGCAACACCAGCCAGGGCATCATCTAACTACTTATTAACTGAACATTCACTGAATACTTAAGATGTGTCAAGCACTATCCTATATGCTATAGAAACAAAGCTGAATAAGAAATAAGACGCTACCAATGTGGAGGGGCAGACAGATAATGTTCCTTACAATACAATGTATTAAATGTAAAGATAAGAAAGAATACGTATTTACCATATATTAAGTAAGCCCTGTGTCACATACTTATCTCCAATTTTCATAATACTCCTAAACAAGGAGGATTATATTTATTTTATAACTGAGGAAATACTCAACGAGGTTAAAAGTAACTCCTCCAAATATACAGAGCAAATAAGTAGCAGAACCAGGATTCAAAACCTAAGACTAACTGGTACCTAAGTCCAAGCTCTGTACATTTCCTTATGCTACCTCTGATTCAAATTTTCCTAGTTTACTTATTTATTTACTTTTGAATATATAGAAAGGATTCTTGATATACATTTTTTTCCTATTTAAAAATGTTAAAAGTTTTAAGAAGCTAGAGAGAAGTTATTAGGTTTATTTAATTCACTTTATAGTCCCAGCATAGTGAAAACTTTGGTGCTTAACTAATGTTTTTTATAGAATAGTGATAGAATTATTAATCATACAAAGAAAATCTTTGTTTTATACTCTGATTTCTGAAAACCTAACTTTATTCATACCCACAGAATTCTTATTATGTGACAATTAGGTGATATGAATAATCCATAATGTTTTAATAAAGAATAAATTAAAGTTAAAAATATATTCTACTTTCCATAGACAAACCTGAAAACTACCAAAGTACAAAGGATTAGTAATATATTACAAAAAGAAACTTTAAAATGTCCAATTACCTTCTTTGCAAAGGCCAAAATCAGCGATTTTCACAAAGCCTTCTGTATCTAGCAATAAGTTATCCAATTTCAAATCTCTGTTCAGGATTAAAAAAATGCAAAAAAAAAAAAAAATCAATAAAATCACTAGAAAATGAGTAAAAAAGTCATTTCATTAGGAGCTGTACTTTCTCTTTGCTAAAAACAACTTTTTCAAATTGTGATTTGAGATTTAAATACTATATTAAAAACATTCATTTTTTTTCCATTTGTATGTATTACTCTACATAATATAGTTTTTGAATAATTTTCCTGTTATATAGAACAAGAAGAATGTATTTAATAAAGAATATTTTATCTATTTAAATATATACTTAAAAACATGAAAGGAGTTTAAGCGTTTGCCTATACACCATCCATAAAAAAAAATGTCTAACAGTATAAAGAAGGTATTGGGGGCAGGTTTAACTTTTTAAGAGAATAATTCAAAATAAAGAGAAAACTACCCACACTAAATGATTACAAATTAAGTTAAAAATAGTTTATCCTGTGAGTAAAACAGCACCATGAGGATACCCTTACCTTGAAAATATTGTTAGAAGTTTGAGTAAACTAATGTTTATAGTCTCCTAATTCTGACTGGCCTTTTGATAATTTGTCTACTCCAGAGCAGCGATTTTCCAGTGGTGTGCCGCAAGAATTTTTAAAGCATGCAATACCTGATTGTTTAGTCAGGGCACTAACCTCTTTTCCCTTAGATTGTAAATAAAAAAAATGACAACAGTCAACACAACAATAGCCATCTGGTATGAATGAATCAAAATTATTCAGATTAGCAAAAAATATATTTTTTGGTGTGTCGTAGAATTTTAGCAATTAGTTTATGTGTGCCATGAGATGAAAAAGTTTGAAAATCGCTGGTCTAGAGCAATGCTATTCAAAGTGTGGCCCATAGACTAGTTGCTGGGCTATGAACTATTTGTTCTGGTTCTGTGATTTGATAAGGAGCTTGCACCAGACATAAACCAGTTGTCACCAAAGTACACTGTTTGGTTGACAGCAAGACTTAATGAAGCAGCAGGTGATGCTTTATACTTTGGTACAAGCTACTTATCTTAACATGAAAAATTTTTGAGTAGTACTAGTTTTACAGAAGTTTTCTGCAGTTGAATATAAAATATTCACCAAGATGAATATTGTTGGTGAACTGTGTTATCAGAGGCCAACTCATAATTTGACTACTGTAATTACATAATGGGCAGAGGTTCAGGAACAAAGAGGTCCATCATATAATTACTGTGTTAACCATGTCTTTCAAACCTGGAATTTAACTTTTGAGAGGTCACTTATCATATGAAAGAGAAAATTAGGTAGCTGATTAAACACACAAGATCCTTCTTATCTTTAATTCTAATACACACCAAAGTAAGCTATTAAGTATCAAAACTTCACTTACCTATAAACAATTTTGTGTTCATGTAAATACTGCAGCCCAAGAACTACACATGCAGCATAAAATCTGAAGAATTAAATAAGAAATGTTTAATAAATTCCACTGCTCTTGAATCCTAGTTTATACGTTTATACTTCAAAGCAGAATTCCATCGTTAACTAATTTCACAAGTATTTCTTTAGTCCTTACTATATGCCAGACATAGTAAGAAATGTGCTAAATATTAGGGGGGGCGGGCGGGCGGGCGGGGAGCAAGCCCTGCCTGCTGTGGCTCAGTTGGTTGAGGATTATCCTGTGCACCAAAAGGTTGCTGGTTTGATTCTCAGTCAGGGCACATACCCAGGTTGCTGGTTCGATCCCCAGTAGGGGCGTATACGGAGGTAACCAATTAATGTTTCTCTCCCTCTCCCTTCTTCTATCTCAAAAAAAAAAAAAAATCAATAAAAACATATGAAAAGAAAAATACAATCTCTGCAATGGAAGCCATTAATTAACTTTGTCTGATGGCTTCCACTGTAGTCCTTCAACCTGGTCTGTAGACCCTCAACCTGGCCTGTAGGAGAAATTAGAATATGCTGTAAGGGCAGAAGGACAGTGTGAAGAAAACTTTCATAGGTGAAATATAGGGCATTCCCTTGAGAGGGAAAGAAATAGAGGTGTAAGAGGCATAATATTTTTGAAAACAATAATAAGTTTACCATGGCTAAAGTAAAGAATAGAGAAGAAGTAACGAGAGAGGAGGCTGAAAAGACAGCTTGGGATCAAGTTGTGAAGGATCTTGATATTATGGATACTGAATTTTTTTTCTTTTTGTGATAGAGAATCAAACTATTTTAATCAGATTTGTGTTAGATGTTTCTGACAGTAGTATGAAGGTTAGAGTAAAAGTAGGTAGATATCCAGAGGAGAAAATAATAGATAAGGCCATTAGGATGGTACAGATGGAAATCGTAAGAACCTTCATTGTAGTGCCAACAAAGAGAAAGCAAGGATAGATTTAAGAGAAATTTTAAAACTAGCATGACAGGGCTTAGTGTCTCATTGGCTGTTGAGGATAAGGGAGAGGAAAAGCTTAAGATGACTCTAAAGGTTTCCTTCTTAGTGTAATGAATAGGTAAAAAACTACAGAAGTAGCCAAAGTTGTGCTGGGAAAATGAGTTTGCAACTTAGATTTGTTGCCTCTGAATTGTCTTGGGTCAGTGAAGAGGTTTAGAAATTGGGTAAATGAGTCTGGATCTTAGAAAAACTTGCCCGCAGCTAGAATACTAACTCTTGGGAAGAGGACCAAGTATGTCTTTTTCATTGTTTACACTAAACTAGAGGCCCAGTGCACGAAATTCGTACACAGGTGGGGTCCCTAAGCCTGGCTGGCAATCAGGGCCGATCAGTTCCCGCCTCCCCTCCTCCTCCTTTCCTTGCTGCTGCACTGCCACCATGCGGTTCCCTGCCTCCCCTCCTCCTCATTCCCACACCACTGATTGTGGCTTGCCTGCGGGGGGAGGAACCGCAGATTTCGATCCCCAGTTTGAAATGTGCAGGAGGCAGCCGATCAATGATTCTCTATCATCATTGATGTTTCTATCTCTATTTCCCTCTCCGAAATTAATCAAATATGTATTTTTAAAATGCAAGGTTTTTAGAGGAAGAAAGGTAGGGCAAGGGAGCTATTGAAAAAAAAAAAAAAGGACAGGGGGGCATTTGAGATCTTGCTCACATTTCAGATAGGGTAACATAAGGTGGTCCTCAGGGGGTGACAGGTGAGTGGCAGTGGGTGGAGCAGGGCACTGCGGGCTGAGGAATGGGCTGTAATGACTGGGAATGTCTGTGACAGTGACACCAAGTGTGTGTTGGGGCCATCGCTGGGATCATTCATCCCCAAGAGGTTTTGATTCCGGACATGAGGAGAAACACAGAGATCAGCGGGTCTCTCTAGCCTAGAAGGTGACGCAGGTGGCAGGAGCAGGCTGCTCTGCTTCCCTACAAATGTAAACACATGGCCAAATCAATGCCCAGCCAGCCCTGGTGGCTGTGTCCTGCCATTCTCTGGCTATGCTGTGGCACTATTGGCCAGGGAGGCCGAAGTCACACCTAAGCACATGTAGTATTCAAAGGGGCGGGCAGGAAGCCGGAGCTGATGCAGCGCAGGCCAGGCAGCGCTGCGTCCACTGTGGAGCAGGATGGGGAGCAGCTGTCAGAACAACTGGCTTTGGAGTCGGAGGGGCTGCGCTTCCTGCACCTCACCGGTGAGTTGCTGCGAGCCGCAGGACTTGGGGGCGCCACCGAGGTTGGTGCGTGGTCCATCGTGGTACGCCAGCCAGGCCAGGCGGCGCCTAGGGAGGCTTTTCCCTCCTGGAGCCACTCTTCCCAGAGTGGTGGCGTCCGGCCACTCCCCCCCACCCCCCTCAAAATTATTTTTTATTGGAAAGCAAGCTCTAGGCTTGTGGTTCCTGGGATCCCTGGGCCATAGCATGTGCCTCCAGGCCTCGCTGCGCCCCGCACCCCCTCCTCCTGCATTGAGCATCAGACCAGCCTGTGCCCTCTCGCAATCCAGGACTCCTTGGGGGATATCTGACTGCTGGTTTAGGCCCGATCTCAGCTTGGCCTGTGGGGGTCGGGCCTAAACCGGCAATTGGACATCCCACCCGCAATCCAGGACCCCCCGGGGGATGTCCGACTGCTGATTTAGGCCCGATCTCAGCCTGGTCTGTGAGGATTGGGCCTAAACTGGCAGTCGGACATCCCCCAAGGGATGTAGCAGTGCTCCAAGCGGCAGGCAGCCAGGGAGGAGCCCGAACTGGGGCCGGGCGCTGTGCTGCTCATGCTCATCCCGGCCCGCTGTGCTTGCTGCTGCTGCTCGGCTTCTGGCTGAGCAGCGCTCCCCCTGTGGGAGCGCACTGACCACCAGGGGCAACTCCTGCATTGAGCATCTGGCCCCTGGTGGTCAGTGATCATCATGGCAACCAGTCGTTCTGCTGTAATGGTCACTTAGGCTTTTATATATATAGATGCCTAACATAAAGCCTGATATGTGGTAGGCATACAGAATGAGGAGGCAAGTAATAAATAAATTAGTGAATTTAAAAAATGTAGATCTGTCTTCAGTGTAGAATAGGTTATTAGGAGTTACTTAGGAGAGTTAATTCTTAACTACACAAGCAAAACATGGATATTTTCTCTATCAAATACATAGAATTCCCTTGCCCCAAGGCATAATATTTTATTTATCCATCTACCATCTCACCCCAAAGTGACTATCATCCATAGAGATAACAATTCTTGTCAGTTTGGTGAATGTTTTTCAAAGTTTCAGAATGCAGTTAGATGTACATGTAGATAATATAGTTATGTTTTGTGTTTACTTATTTTTGTTGTTGTTAATCCTCACCTGAGAATATTTTTTCAATGATTTTTTTAGAGAGAATGGAAGGGAGGGAAGAGACAAAGAAACAGAAACATTGATATGAAAGAGACACATTGATTGGTTGCCTACTGCATGCGCCCGGAGGAGGCCAGGGATCAAGAATTGAACCCTTGACCCTTCAGTATGCGAACGGATGCTCTATGCACTGAGCTAAACTGGCCAAGCCTGTGTTTACTTATTTTTATAAAAATAGAACACAATTTAAGAAAATTTTAAAATGCAAGTATTTAGAAACTAGAGCCCTGGTGCACGAATTCGTGCTCCAGTGGGTCCCTCAGCCTGACCTGCAGGATCGGGCAGAAACTGGCTCTCCGACATCCCCCAATGGGTCCTGGATTGCGAGAGGGCACAGGCCAGGCCAAGGGACCCCACTGGTGCATGATCTGGGCCGGGGAGGGACGCGGGAAGTTGGCCAGCTGGGGAGGGTCCATGAGAGGGCTCCAGGGCATGTCCACCCTGTTTCACTCAGTCCCGACGGGCCGGACCCCAGCAGCAAGCTAACCTACTGGTCAGAGTGTCTGCCCCTTGGTGGTCAGTGCATGTCATAGCAACTGGTCAACCAGTCGACTGTCTGCCCCTGGTGGTCAGTGCACGTCATAGTGAGAGGCCTTAGCATATCATTAACATATTATGCTTTGATTGGTTGAATAGCCAATCGGACAACTGGACACTTAGCATATTAGGCTTTTATCATATAGGATATTTATTTGATAATACATTAGATCTTATATAAATACTTGTCAAAAACTTAAAAGATTTAACTAAGGTCTACTAGAACAAATGTGATTCTAAAATGCTATGGTGGTTATTTATACACCAGAGGCCCGGTGCATGAAATTCGT
Source organism: Cnephaeus nilssonii (assembly GCF_951640355.1). NCBI lineage: Eukaryota > Metazoa > Chordata > Mammalia > Chiroptera > Vespertilionidae > Cnephaeus > Cnephaeus nilssonii. The sequence continues at coordinate 37,859,908 of NC_137078.1, forward strand.
GCATGGTGGGGGGCGTGTCCCTCAGACCAGCCTGCACCCTCTCCAATCTGGGACCCCTTGAGGGATGTCCGGCTGCCTGTTTAGGCCCGATCGGGCAGTCGGACATCCCTCTCACAATCCAGGACGGCTGGCTCCCAACCGCTCACTTGTCTCTGCCTGATTGTCCCTCACCACTTCTGCCTTCCAGCCTGATCACCCCTAACCACTCCCCTGCCAGCCTGATGGACGCTTAACTGCTCCCCGGCCGGCCCACTTGCCCCTAACTGCCCTCGTCTGCTGGCCCGGTCACCCATAACTGCCCTGGTCACCCCTAACTGCCCTCCCCTGCAGGCCTGGCCCCCCACAACTGCCCTCCCCTGCAGGCCTGGTCGCCCCCAACTGCCCTCCCCTGCTGGCCCCCAACTGTCCTTCCCTGCTGGCCCGGTCTCCCTCAACTGCCCTCCTCTGCCGGCCTGGTCACCTCTAACTGCCCTCCCTTGCTGGCCTGGTCTCCCCCAACTGCCCTCCTCTGCTGGCCTGGTCACCCCTAACTGCCCACAATTGCCCTCCCCTGCAGGCCATCTTGTGTCCACATGGGGGCAGCCATCTTGTGTCTTGGAGTGATGGTCAATTTGCATTATTACTCTTTTATTAGATAGGATAAGTTTTTAGCAAACTTTTTGGCAGCAAAAAACATTATAACAATTATAAAATACTTTGATTTTTCTTTCTTTCCTTTTTTGTTAAACAGATTGACCTAATGATACTGCACTTACCAAATAATTGGGTAATACTGTTTGAATGCTTACTATGTATCAAGCACTGTGTTAGATATTTTCATCAATTGGCTTATTTAATCTTAAATAAAGCTTTTACGATAAAATATTTTATAGAAGCAGAAAATGAAGCTCTCAGAGAGTAATTTGTCTAAAGTCACATAGCTAGAAAACAGTAAAGCTAGGAATTGAACTGATTTTGATTTCATAGTCTCAATCAGTAAAAAGTCACTGATCACACCTATGTGCCAGCCACCTTTCTAGCTATTCCATTAGTACACAAAATAGAAAAGGTCCCTTTTTCTCTGCCTTTTACATCTTATGTAAAAAATAAATACATAGATGATTTTAGGTAGAAATAAAGTGTTATGGAGAAATAAAATACAATAGAGACATGACTTGGACATTAGTAATAGTGGTATTTTAAATAGGATACTCAAAAAAATGACCTTCAAAAATATAACATTTGAGGTGAGATCTGAATAATTAGAGAAGTACTTCAGATTTGAAGTAGTGCAATGTATCATTTTATTTCTGTATTTTTATTTCTGTATTATTTCTGTTTGATTCCTGGTCAGGGCACATGACTGGGTTGTGGGCTCGATCCCAGGTAGGGGGCATCTCACATCAATGTTTCTCTCTCCCTCTCCCATCCTCTCTCCCTAAAAAAAAAAAATCAACAAATCAATTTTTAAAAATTATAAAAAAACAGCAAACCCAGCAAAAATTTTATTAAAATGAACCTAAATTTTGTATTTAAATGATCAAGTATGATTTAGGGTAATCCATGAAATTTTCAACATGGACAACAGAGTAAAATAGATTTTTTTTTTGGCGGCAAAAGGTAAGAATTTCTAAAGTCTTATTTTCTATTTGGGAGAGGGGATGGGGACAAGAATTAATTCAGAGAGCTTTTTTCCTTTCCAGAAAAAAATTTAGTCATGAAAAATTCAGAGAAATGTCTAAAGCATACTCACACAGCTCTTGGTTCAGAAAAGACATCAGTATGAATGTGCATCATTAGGTCCCCACCGGCAGCATATTCCATTACAAAGCAAACATGCTCTTTGGTTTGGAAACATGCAAAAAGGTTCACCAAAAATGGATGCCTTACACTATTCACAGTTTCAAAAATTCTTTTTTCACACATCAGGCTGTAAGAGAAAACATTTAAAAATAAATAGGTTTTTTTCTTCCCCTTAGGTTCTAGCTGGAAACAATGCTCTTTAAAATTCACCAAACTCTAAACTAAGTGAAGTCCTTAACTATTATAACTTTAAAACCATAAAATATGTCTTCATTTTGCTACATATGCTTAAAAAATTTGGTCTGCTTGATGTATATAATGAATTGAAATGTTAATGCAAACTAAAATATATGATTAGTATGACAAAGATTATAGAGTTCACACTGACAGTACCAGAGCAGCACACATATAGCTAGTGTTATAGTTAACAGAAACAGCTTAATTAGGGTCAACTGTTAAAATTTATCAGGAATTGGTCAGAGAATTTAGCAACCTAAAGCATAATAAAAATAAAAGTTTGTGACCAAGGTAATTTCAAGGACAGTGTTTTTAATTCATAAGTTACAGGATTCAAGTATTTTATCATATAATATATGAAGTAAAGATATGCTGCATAAATTTTAATTTGGAAGGCTGACTGGAAAACAGAGAGGCTACATGGAGAATTCTATAACATGCTTCAAGAAGCTCCTTGAGAGTGGTATAATTTCTCTGTAAAGTCTATAGAATCATAGGTTTTTCCTATAAGAATTTTTATAAGCTGCTACAAAGAACAGTGTTTAAAATTTCTGACTCTGGAACATTAATTTTGACTAAATAGAAAAAAATTACTACTACTCCTATCCCTGAAAATCAACTTGACTTAAAGTAGAAGAAAATCAAGTCAAATGTTCAAATACAACTTGGAATTAACTTATTTTCATTTTTAATCACCCTATTAATGATAGTTTTAAAAGTATATTCTCTAGCCTAATTACAACTTTATCCCCAAATTCCTTGCATTTTAATAATATAGAGATATACACATATCAATTTACAGTTATTAAACCCAGAAAGGTGAGATGCTATGGTAAAATATATCATTTCCTCTTTTTTAAAAAAATAGATATAGGTGTATTTTAAAAAATAGACTATATAAACAATACTGTTAACTGCAGATTATCTGTAAATGACATTTTAAGATTTCTATAAAACGAAATGGGAAATAGTCTCACTCAACCACAGATAAATAACAGTTTCTATTTCATATAAACACTTTAACATCTCCAAGCATAAAAAAATCTAATAGAATTAGATTAAAAATTTTATCATCTTTCTTTGGTATTCCCTAACCAGTAAATTGCCATAAGAAGGGAAAGAAGGAGTTGGCTGGAAAGAGAAACAATATTTAATTAATGCCTACCTTACTTCAAGTATAGATACATTAATTTATTTAGTTTCTTCATGTATTGTTACACACAAAAAAAGTTTTGCTGTTATTAAGTCACAACTTCAGGAAAATAATTTTATTTTTAAAAAGCTAACCTGTCTACTTCGTCTCGAGCTACAATGTCTCCTTTCTTTAAGGCTTTTATAGCAAACATCTCATTTGTGTGTTTATATTCAGCCAAAAGCACCTGAAATGAGATTAAAATAATTATTTCCCACTTGAGTTATTACTTTTGTAGGTATTAAAGAAATATTAAGAGATTACCTTTCCAAAATGTCCTCTACCCAAGACAGCACAACATCTGAAGTCTTGTAGATTAAACTGAAACATTTGTTGAGATCTGAAAATAGTAATGTCAGTTAAAAATAAGGCAAAAGTATGAGACCAAACATGCAGTAGCAAAGTTGTTTATATAATCTTTACCTTCTATCATCAAGTTCTTGAACTCCACTGTATTCTAGGCTTGATTGAGGAATATCAGCTTCAAATTCAGATTGAGATTTTGGACGTATACTATTTCTTTCATTTTCAATATCAAAAACAGCTTCTGAGTCCTGTAAAATATTAAATACTCATTAAATTATAGAAACATTTAAGAAACAACTTAGTTGGTAAGGATAAAGTTAAAATAAAAATGTCAGAAGTCAATATGGGTAAGAAAAGTTAAATTCAGATACTATATATTCATTCTAAGGTTATATATTGTATATTGCATTTATCTAAAATATGTGAAAAACTAACACATTATTGTCATCTTCAATGCATATTCAGAAATCATGTTAACCAAGCCAGAAGAGGAAGAGTGTTCAGGCAATATGTCATTTACTATCAACCATGTTCTTATGCTCTTTTAGCTGAAGCAGCCTATTTTATCTCTACTGGCCCATGGACATCTAGGGATTTTTATGTTTCACTCATAAGAACACAAAAACACAGACAATTAAAAAAAAAAATCCTCACCTGAGGATATGCTCACTGAATTGAGAGGGGGAGGAAGTGAGGGAGGGAGAGAGAAGAAGAGAAAGAGAGGGGGGAGGGGAGCAGAGAGAGAGAAGAGAGAAGAGAGAAGAGAGAAGAGAGAAGAGAGGAGAGAGGAGAGAGGAGAGAGGAGAGAGAGAGAGAGAGAGAGAGAGAGAGAGAGAGAGAGAGAGAGAGAAATATCGATATGAGAGAAAACATCGATCTACTGTCCTCCTAATGGGATCCAACCCGCAACCCAGGTATGTGCCCTAACTGGGAATTGAACCTGTGACACTTTGGCACATAGGATGATGCGCCAACTAACTGAGCAACACTGACAAGGTACAGACAATTTTTAAATAAATGAAATGTATACCTCATTCACTATGATGCTTTTACTGGTAATTCACATGGTAAAAATATAAGTTTTTAAAATGCCTTGCCTGTTCTGGTGCATCCAAATCTCTTAATTCAGCAGATTCATCCATTTCTCCAAGGGAAGAATCACGTGGTGGGGCGGGAGGAGGTTCAGGTTCAAGATCAAAGTCCAATTTGGTTACTGTAGAATCACTTATAAAAGAGAAAGTAATTCATCAAAAACAGTTATCAAAAATATGTATTTTAAATAATCTAAAATGTAAGCAAACAATTTTTAAAAGTAATCAGAATACTAATTTCATAATACTATTTGGAAAAAAATGAGACTTTAAATAGGCCCACTGTAATCAATAGATACAAATGTCACAATTTTTTAATTTATTTAATAAAAGCAAAGCTTAAATCTTAGACACATACCTAGCTGGAGGTGCTAGTTCTGGGATGCGTACATCAACCACGGGCACTGTAGCAGGCCCAGGTGTTTGAGGACTAAAGGTGCCAGAATGATTTACTGTAGGAATAGCTCTTCTCACTAGCCTTCCCCAAGTGGCAATATTAATATTCATTTGAGGAGCTCTAAGAAATGTTTTGCCTGTGGATATTGTAAATAAAGAAAACAGAACAAGTAATTTTTTTAAATATATTACCAAAAGCTATAATTAAAAAATTCATATTCATTGGTTTATAATTTAAGGACAAATAAAATGTGCCACTTAAAAAATAGTTAACTATTTGTTACAAAGATTAGTGCACAATAGTACCTACCTATTAAAGATAAATAGGTAGATATTTTAAAGTCTGGTAATGATATGTGGTTAAGGTTTAATAAAAATTCTTATCTTTTGGAGATACTAACTATAATATTTAAGGATACAGGTGTACCGGTTAATAATTCGGATTTTGTAATCAAAGAAAACATGGTAATTTCAAGAGAAACATCAGAAGTGCTTTATTCAAAGTAATGTCCATTGCTAGCTACACATTTCCCCCATCTTTCAGGTAATTTGTGGATACCGCCCTATTGAACTTTTCTTGTTTTGAGGCAAACCATTCAGAGACCCAATTTTCCACTTCTTCGTATGTTTTGAAGTGCTGCTAAGAAAGTGCATGTGCCATCAGTCGGAACAAGTGGTAATCTGAAGGAGCAAGGTCTGGAGAATATGGCGGGTGTGTTGATACTTCCCAGGCAAGATCTTTTAACGTGTTTTTATCTGGTTTTGAAGTGTGTGATGGTGCATTATCATGAAGCAAAATTACTTTGCCGTGTCTTCTGGCACCTTCTGGTCGTTTCACGATCAAAGTGTGGTTCAAATTGGTTATTTGTTGTCAGTAGCGATCAGTAAGTATTAACGGTTTCACCTGGTTTTAGAAGCTCATAATACACCACACCTTCCTGATCCCACCAAACGCAGAGCACTGTCTTCTTTCCGAAGCGATTAGGCCTTGCAGTCAATGTTGATGGTTGACCAGGATCAACCCATGATTTTGTGTGTTTGGGATTCTCAAAATAAATCCACTTTTCATCGCCAGTCACAATTCGATGCAAAAAAGACTTTCTTTTTTGCCGTTTAAGCAACATTTTACTGATGACTTTTCAGTTTTCCATTTGTCTTTCGTTCAGTTGATGTGGCACCCATTTTCCTTCCTTTACAATCTTTCCCATTGCTTGTAAACAATTTTTCTGCAAGTTGTTTTTGAGTTTGACATGCATCTTCATCCAATAATGCTTGTAATTGTTGGTCTTCAAACTTTTTCGGTTGACCTGGAGGACGTTCTTTGTCTTTCACATCAAAATCATCACTTTTAAAGCATTTAAACCAGCGTTCACAAGTATCTTGAGATGGAGCATGTTCACCATAAGCTTCCAGAAGTATACAATAACTTTCAGCAGCACTTTTATTCAAAATAAAGTAATGAATTAAAACTTTCCGCAAATGCTTTTTTTTGGGCACGAAATTCGACATTTTTTAAGTGTAAAAATATCTATGATGTTAACACCTTCAGAAAATTTGATATATGAAGTTTTGAAGCTTGCTGTCAATATAACAAAATAGCATACATATCAAATTGCATATATATCAACATATGTGTAACTCCGTCTATTGAAAAAAAAAATCCACATTATTAACCGGTACATCTGGTAAATCAATATGATGTCTGGATTTGCTTCAATTAATCTGAGGAAGTAATGAGTGAATGAGAGATAAATAAAACAAAATTGGCCATGAGTTGACTGCGGTTGAAGTTGAATGATGGTACACTGCACTAGTCTCTCTACTTATGAGTATGTTTGAAATATTCCTTAATAAAAATAAATGAATACACAGATAAAAATAAAACAAAACACAAAGATGGATATCACTTTTAAAACAGTATGGAGAGATTCCAAAATGGTGCGGAATAAGTGGAAACTACACGGACACGCTCCCAGGACCAAACTGGAATTATAATTAAAATCCAGATAAATCACCCTGAATAATCAACTGAAGACTGGCTGGAGAGAACCTTGATAACCAAGGATGGAAAGTAGAGACCATATAGAGACTGGTGGGAATTGAGGCGACGCAAAAGGGCTGGCTAGGCTCCCACAGACAGCAGCTGAATTTTCGGAGAGATATCTCAGCTGTGGGGTGTTGCCACTAAGAACTCTGGGGTCTAAACCCCAAGTTGGGCCCCCCAGCCCAGAACTGAAAAAGGTGCCCACATAACATCTGGCTGTGAAAAGCAGCAGGGTTGCTGTCAACCAGGGAGAGATGGCTGGAAATGCAGGCACTCTCTTAAAGGGCCAATGCACAAAATTTCATGTGCAGCCACTCACCTTGGCCTCTGGCAGAGGGAGAGTACAGTGGACTGGAGCTATGTGAGCAGAAGCCAGGGTTGGGGACTATGTGGTTAGAGCTCAGAAGGCAGACACATGTTTCTTGATACATTCCCTCATACTGCAGAGGACATCTTTCTCCTGTACACCTTTACCATCAAGGCAGATTTTGCCTTGGGGTAAGTGGGAGGAAAATAATTGAAAACCTCTTGCCCCACCCTGTGGAGTTTCTGAGGCCCATTAAGAGACTGAAAATAACAATCAACCTGCAGACAGAGGCAAGTCTCTGGAGGTTTTGAGTCTTTGCCCCACCCAGTTGGAAAACTTCTCACCCCTTCCTGAGATGGATAGCCTAAGGCTAATCAAGACTGAATACCAATCAGACTGCAGGCAGAGGCCTGTCTCTGGAGGCTTTGAATCTTTGCCTGATCTAATCCAGGCCTGGGGCAAGGAAAAGCAGACCTTGGTGCACATCTTGGTCCTTTCCAAAGGAACCCAGCCCCACCAGAGGAAGCCACAACCTGTGGATTGTTGATAGCTCCAAACAGGTACTCAGGGCCAGTCACAAACAGCGTCTGACATTTTCTTGCACTAGTGATTGGGAGTCATAACAGATCTACCTAATACACAGACACAAACCTAAACAGGCAGCTAAAATGGGGAGACAAAATAACAAGCCCCAAATGAGAGAACAAGAGAATTCTCCAGAAGAAGTGCTAAATGAAATAGAGATAAGAAATTTATCAGATATAGAGTTCAGAATAATGACTGCAAAGATGCTCAACAGCATGAGTACAGATATAGTAACTATGAAAAAAGACCAGTCAGAAATAAAGAATGACAGCACTAATAAAGAGCACAATGGAAGTCATAGCCACAGCGATCAGGCAAGAAGAAGAAATAATGAGAAAGTAAAACTCTCATTATTCGCAGATGACATGATACTGTACATAGAAAACACTAAAGATTCCATAAATAAATTACTAGATTTAAATAAATGAATTTGGCAATGTAGCAGGATACAAAATTAACACCCAGATGTTGATGGCTTTTTTATACACCACTAATGAATTCTCCAAAAGAGAAACTAAACAAACAATCGCATTTACCAGTGCAACAAAAAAAAATTAAGATACTTAGGAATAAACTTAACCAAGGAGATAAAAGACCTATACTCCGAAAACTACAAGATGTTGAAGAAAGAGATAGGGGAAGATATAAACAAGTGGAAGAATATATTATGTTCATGGATTGGTAGAATTAACATCATTAAAATGTTCATACTATCCAAAGCAATCTATAGATTCAATACAATCCCTATTAAAATACCAACAGCGTATTTCACAGATCTAGAAAAAACTCTCCAAAACTTATATGGAACCAAAAAAGACCCCAAATAGCTGCAGCAATCTTGAGAAAGAAGAACTAAGTTGGAGGGATTACAAAACCAGATATCAAGTTATACTACAAAGCTACCATAATCAAAACAACCTGGTACTAGCACAAGAACAGGCACATAGATCAATGGAACAGAACAGAAAACCCAGAAATCGACCCAAGCCATTATGCTCAATTAATATTTGACAAAGGAGGCAAGAACATACAATGGAGTCAAGAGTCTCTTCAATAAATGGTGTTGGGAAAACTGAACAGATACAGGCAAAAAAATGAAACTAGATCACCAACTTATACCATACACAAGAATAAACTCAAAATGGATAAAAGACTTAAATGTAAGTTGTGAAATAATAAAAATAGAAGAAACCATAGGCAGCAAAATCTCAGACATCTCTCATAGCAATATGTTTACCGATACATCTACTAGGGCAAAGGAAACTAAAGAGAAAATAAACAAATGGGACTACATTAAAATAAAAAGCTTCTTCACAGCGAAAGAAACCACCAACAAAATGAAAAGGGAGCCCACTGTAAGGAAGAACATGTCTGGCAATGATACATCTGATAAAGGGTTAATATCCAAAATATATAAGGAGCTCATACAACTTAACAAAAGGAAGATAAACAATCCAATTTAAAAATAGGCAAAGGACCTAGACACTTCTCGAAAGTCGACATATAGAAGGCCACGAGACATGAAAAAATGCTCAAGGTCACTGATCATCAGAGAGATGCAAATTAAAATGACAATGAGGTATTACTCACACCTGTCAGAATGGCTACCATCAACAAATCAACAGATGACAAATGCTGGCAAGGATGTGAAGAAAAGGGAACCCTAGTATACTACTGGTAGGAATGCAGACTGGTGCAGCTATTATGGAAACAGTATGGAGTTTCCTCAAAAAATTAAAAATAGAACTGCCATTTGACCTAGTATTCTAATTTCTAGCAATATATCCTAAGAAACCCGAAACACCAATCAGAAAGAATGTATGCACCCCTATGTTCATAGCAGCACAATTTCCAACAGCTAAGATCTGGAAACAGTCCAAGTGCCCATCAGTAGATGAGTGGATAAAAAAGCTGTGGTACATTTATACCATGGAATACTATGCAGCAGTAAAAAAGAAGGATCTCTTACCCTTTGAGATAGCATGGATGGACCTGGACAGTATTGTGCTCAGTGAAATAAGCCAGTCAGAGAAAGACAAGTATCACATGATCTCACTCATATGTGGAATCTACTGAACAAAATAAACTGATGAACAAAATAGACTCAGAGACACAGAAGCATGAAATAGACTGGAATCTCAGAGGGAAGGTAGGGGTGGGTAGGTGAGTGGGTGGAAAGAGATCAACCAAAGAACTTGTATGCATATGTATATACCCCACTGACACAGACAATAGGGTAGTGATGGCCTGGGGTGGAGAGCAGGACGAACTAGAAGGGGTTAATGGGGGAGAAAAGGAGACATATAATACTCTCAACAATAAAGATTTTAAAAAAGAAAAAAAAGTATGCAGATTTTCTTTACTTCAGGAAACACCAAAACACTTAGTATTTGATTTCTTAGTAATTACCTTGCTGTTTTGAAAAAATTTTCTTTTGTCGTTGGAGTTTTGGTCTTCTTTCAATAACTGGATTAAAAAAGGTAACCTACAGTGAAGAAAATTTAAGTTGATATGAATATAGCACTGGATTTATGGTCATGAAATTCACTACACTACTAAGTTTTGAAAACTTAAGAGAACCTTAGATATAACGTAGTCCAACCCCCCTCTGAGTAAACAAATTAGAGGATAAATTATTTGTCTTAAGATAATATACCTTTTCAGTGGCAAAGCTGAGCCAAGATTTCAAGTTGTCTTTTGTTCAGCCTAATATTCTTTCTACTTCTACATCATGCTGTCTACATATATAATTTCAATTGCAGTTATGCACATTTAATAAAATACATTTATTACCTCTGCAAACAAAGTACCCTGTGGTTCCAAATAGAGACACATGCCATGCCGTTGGTTGTCTAAAAAATCTTCTAACCTCAGAAATTTTACAGCACACAGAGATCGCCAATCACGCCAATAAACTGAAATTTCCAGTTCACGTGACTAGGATAATTAAAAAAAAAAAAAAGAAAGAAAGAAAACAGAGAAGACATCATTGGACACACACTTGAGTAAAATATCAAAAAAAGTATAAAATATAGATACAATAAACAAAAATTACACACACATGATTGCACTATTTTAAAGAGTGCTTTTCAATGTTTCTCTCTTACAGTATTTTAATAAACGTATACATTTTCATTCAAAGGAAGAAATTTATATTCTGACAGTCTCCAGCTAAGATAATATTCCTTTTATATAAAGAATATACAACTGGGAACAACTAATATAAATGAATGACTACAGAAACTCTTTCCAATCTTACAGCTTCAATCTTTCGGATTTTCCTCCTCCATCTGGCATCCCTTGCTGTGCTATTGCTAAAAGACCTCAGTGCTCGCCTCAAAGAAAATTTTCAAATCCTATTTCCTGTATCAATGCTGAGTCAGAGAAAGGTTGTGGAGAGTATTTATTCTGCACTTACAGTGTGCCACACACTGTGCCAAGCATTTAAAGAATATTAGGTCCCTTAACCTTCAAAGAATACCATCAAATAATAGGACCAATAATTGCAGGGGCCTCTTGTAGGTAGGGAGAAAAAGGGAAATTCAGACTAAGTTTTATAAAAAAAGATGTTCAATTATCACAACATAAAAAAAAAAAAGGCAATAAGTTGAATGTCCCCCAAACAGGGGCAAATATATTATAACACATCCATATGAGAGAATACTCTGTAGTCATCTATATATATAAAAGCCTAAGCAACCGGCCAACCGTTCGATTGGTAGCTATGATGCGCACTGACCACCAGGGGGCAGACGCTCAATGCACAGACATGGAAACATAGAACAGACTGATGGATCTCAGAGGGAAGGGGGGAGGGCGGGAAGAGATTAACCAAAAATCTTATATGCTACTAGAGGCCTGGTGGGATCGGGCCTAAACGGGCAGTCGGACATCCCTCTCACAATCCAGGACTGCTGGCTTCCAACTGCTTGCCTGCCTGCCTTCCTGATTGCCCCTAACCACTTCTGCCTGCCAGCCTGATCACCCCCTAACCACTCCACTGCCAGCCTGGTTGATGCTTAACTGCTCCCCTGCCAGCCTGTTTGCCCCCAACTTCCCTCCTCTGCCAGCCTGGTCACCCCTAACTGCCCTCTCCTGCAGGGTTGATCACCTCCAACTGCCCTCCCTTGCAAGCCTGGTCCCTCTCAACTGCCCTCCCTTGCAGGCCTGGTCCCTCACAACTGCCCTCCCCTGCTGGCCATCTTGTAGTGGCCATCTTGTGTCCACATGGGGGCAGGATCTTTGACCACATGGGGGCAGCTATATTGTGTGTTGCAGTGATGATCAATCTGTATATTACTCTTTTATTAGATAGGATACATCTTATGTAAGTTGTTAGTATACACAATAAAATATCTTTTGATTTTAAATAATAAGTTGATGCAAATGAATACAAAAAACACTTATAAAAAAAGAACATGAAAAACAATAATTCAAGACACAATGTGCCAGAGGGTCTCAGCACCAAACAGAAAAAGGACTGGAAAAAGATACCTATGGCAGTGAATATGTGAGCCCAGCCTCCTACCTCATTTTTTCTCTCTGACACATATTACTATGGGAGAGAAGAAGTATGAATAGAGTATAATTATTTTAAGATAAGCAACTGGTATTTAAAAGCAGTGTGTGAATGCTGTAATATTCTATTCAAATTAAAGATTTACATATTTAGAAACAGTTATTTTGGGAAATAAACAGAAGAAATAATTAAACCAGGGATTGGTAATTTAGACTGCATTGCTTTAGGTTAGAGAAGGAGAGGCCTCCTTTTCCCTACCTTCTCTATATTAGGGAGAAGGGCTTGTGATGGTTCAGGCAGATGGGAGGCATATAGATGCTGGGTATGGAATTAGTACTTGTTAAAAGTTCTTATACTTTCGCAGTGATAAATGATAACATTATACCTTTCACTAGGTGACAGATGGCCCAATCACATCATCTGTATATATATCCTAGCCACTCTGATTAAACTCATGTATTGACTCGTTTCTCTATCCTCTGTCTCTTTATTCCATGCTTCAAACTGAAGTATACTAGAAGTTCTTAGACTTGGGATGGAAGGACATATGAAAGCCTTAGGCTAGCTTTCCTGGAATTCTGCATTGAGGTTTTACATATAAAGCTCTACAAATTTTGTTACTTTACATTGTTTCCTGTGAGAATTCTTCTCTCTACAATTTAAGGGATGGTAGCTATGCTCTAGTACAGATTAAGATATTTTATGTCAGAAATCATAACACTGTTTCATGGAACCTCAATCCTACTTTAATCCCTAATATCCAATCATATCCCTATGTGATTTGGATAGGGAAAGCAGGGATACAGTATCAAAGCAAAGTAGTTTCTATATAAACTAGAGACCTGATGCACGAAGATTTGTGCAAGAATGGGACTTCCTTCCCCTGGCTGCCGGCACCGCCTTCGCTCTGGCCGGAGCCGCCTTTCTGCCTTCCCGTGCTGCCCAGAGGCCTGGAGTGGTGCGTCCCGCCCCCTAGTGCCTGTGTATGCAAATTAACCCACCATCTTTGCTGGGTTAATTTGCATACTCACTCCTGATTGGCTGGTGGGCATCACGAAGGTATGGTCAATTAGTGTAGATAGATGCTACTAACATTTATTGAATTTAAACTGCAAGTGTGACTGCTCATTTGCTAGCAATTTTCCAGAAGCAGGTCAGTTTTATAAAGCAAGGGCATGTTTGTAGGTAATGTCAAATTCTAAGAGTAACGAAGTGCTAAATGTAGTGAAATGATCAAAATAGCTGAGTAGTGTGATTTGAGCTAAGGACTGGCAAACTGTCCCAACTTAGTGTTTCATTTTGTCTTTAATGAATTTGAACACAGGACAAAAGAGAACACAGGACAAAAGAGAAAACTTGGTAGACCTATGAAATCTGTATGGTTTGTCTAAAGCCTCTGCAAGGTCAAAAAGTAAATAAAAAGAGACATTGAATCAGTCATAAGTGTATGTGAGGAAAGAGAGCAACACCTTAAAACATATGTTGTAATTACAAAAACACACAACAGTACACATTTAGCATAAAAAGAACTGAAGCACAAAGAAGGCAGGGGTTCCCAAACTCTTCCTGAGGAACTCTGGGGCAACACAGATATTTTGACTTTTCAAAAGAAACACAGTGACATCTGCAGTACATCATAAGAAATAGTCAACATTAGAACATACCACATGTCTTTTGATGACATAGTATCTTTGCTAAACTGGGTTTTCAATCATTGATTTTTAGCACATGAAAAATCAATGTGGAATAGGAGATAAGGCTGCAGTGTCCAATCTGATTCCCAGCTTTGAGAAATTATATCATATACAACTGGCAGATAAATCCCATAAGTAAAGGTTATATATAGCAATAAAAAATATTTAACGAGCACACTGAAATGATCTGATATATGTATACAGTTTAAAAGGATTCCTTTCATCTATTTAATTAACCTGTACACCTCAAATATTTTATATATATTACATGAATATGTAAATACATATATTAAGGGAGATTATGTTATATAGAAAAATTATATTTGGTGAGAACATTTAAGTTCTATTCTCTTAGAAAATTTCATTTATACAATAGTGTTATCAATTATAGTCACCATATTATACATTAAATGTTCAGAACTTATTTATTTTATAGCTGTAAGTTGTACCTTTTCACTAACCTCTCCCTACTTTCCAATCCCAGGTAAACACTTCCTGCTCTCTGTTTTTGTTTTTTAAATATGTTTTTATTAATTTTAGAGAGAGAGGAAGGGAGAGAGATCAAGAGATAGAAACATTGATGAGAAAGAAACATCGATTGGCTGTCTCCTGCACACTCCTACTGGGGATCGAGCCCACAACCTGGGCATGTGCCCTGACTAGGAATCAAACTGGTGACTTCTTTGTTCATGGGTCAACCCTCAGACACTGAACCACACTGGCCAGGCTAGATGTAGATAACTTTTTATGTATCTTTCTAGGTACTTGTGTTCTCAAATCTGAGGGTTCATGTTTGTCATCAATTCTGAAAAATTCTAGGCCATTACTGCTTTGGGCATGGACACTGCCCCATTCTCTCCATTCCCTCATTCTTAATACTACTTAGTGTATTAATCATTCTCATTCTATCCTTTATGTCTCTTAGCCTCTCTTTTCATATTTTTCGTCTCTCTCTGTGTTGTACTCAGGTAATTTCATTAGCTATATTTTCCACACCACTAACTACCTTCTGTTATTTAACCCATTCATTTGTTTTTCAATTTCATATGTTGTGTTTCCTATTTTTATACGTTTTATTTAGTTCTCCTTCCCATCCAGCTTTAACAATTTATCTATTAACTAGAGGCCCGATGCACGAAGATTCATGCAAGAATGGGCCTTCCTTCCCCTGGCTGCCGGCACTGCCTTCACTCCGGCCGGAGCCGCCTTTCTGCCTTCCCACGCTGCCCAGTGGCCCAGAGTAGCCGGGGTCGGTGCAGAATGCCTGTGTCGAAGCCATGGCGACAACGCAAGCAGCTCGGCCCGCCCCCGGCCGCTTGGCACCTGCATATGCAAATTAACCAGCCATCTTTGTTGGGTTAATTTGTATACTCACTCCTGATTTGTTTGGTGAGCGTCGCGAAGGTACAGTCAATCTGCATCTTACTCTTTTATTAGTGTAGAGGGTAAATCATGCTTCATCACCACCTTTCCTTCAATTATTCTGAAGCATATCTCTGATATCTAGAATCGCATTTGATTTATTTTTTAAACAATTCTGCCTTGTCTTCTTGGTTCATTACTCATTCTTTGCTCATGTTTTTATATTCTTCTATTATTTATTTAAATAGTTTAAACATTTATTTTACATTCTGTAACTAATAATAGCATTATCTGTTGAGATTATTTTTGATACAAGCTCATCTATGGCAGAATACTTCCCTAAACTTCTGAAATGGAATTTAATAGTTTTTATTTTATCTAAAACGGTTTTGTTTTGTTTTGAACCTATCATACTGTAAGTACGCTTATAGAAAGAACATTTCTGGCTCCTTTGTATTTCTCACAGTGCTAAATGCAGACCTTGCATATTAACCTTTTGCACTCGGATGTCGAGTGTGATGGTTATTGAATGTATCAATAATTTGAAATATAAAAAAATCCAAATAAATAAGTTTGTATGAAAAGAAACGACAGTGTTTTATTCTACTGCCGCGCTTTGTAAAATCTGGGGTATTTAAAAAATTAAATCCCGAGTAGAATAAAGGAATCGAGAAAAAAAAATAAGCGAGTGCAAAGGGTTAAAGATCATAAAGGTAAAAAAAGCTAAAATGTCTGTTTATAGCAGGCGTCCTCAAACTACAGCCACATGCAGGTGTTTTTGCCGTTTTGTTTTTTTACTTCAAAATAAGATATGTGCAGTGTGCATAGGAATTTGTTTATAGTTTTTTTTAAACTATAGTCCGGCCCTCCAACGGTTAGAGGGACAGTGAACTGGCCCCCTGTTTAAAAAGTTTGAGGACCCCTGGTCTATAGTGTGTTTTAGAGCACTGACTTTCTAATAACAGTTGAGGCATGGAGAATTAAATCAAATTCAACTGTGTGGGGGAGTGTGGGAGTAGGTAAGAAAGCAAACATGTTCAAATTACAAGTCTTCCCCCTCCTCAGATTCTAATGTGTGCCTATTTGAGAATCTATTTGGGAATCACTGTACCAATTAGAGGTGTCACTGTCCCTTGGATATGTTGAAGTGGGGGGAAAAAGTAACTGAGAAAAACTTTTAGTTTTTAAATTATTTCTACATAAAGTATTTTTATTCATACCATTAATACTTAATGAATACATATATTAAGTACTCTGATAGAGATACAAAGAAAAACAATTTATGGTCCTGTTTTCAAATAGTTCATAGTTTTGTTGGGGAGATAGAAAAGTAAATAAATTTGACAATAGAGACAAGAAGCACAATAACACAAAAGAGAGAGGTGACCATATTTGTTCCCCTAAGGGTAAGCTAGTAGAAAAAATCAGAAAAAAAATCAGAATTACTCAAATTGGGTTTGAAGAGATGAATCACAAGAGTAAAGGAGGGAGGACACAGTAATCAGAGGGAAATAATGTATAAAATTAAGCAAGCATATAGTATATTATAGAGATAGGAAATAGTTTCATGTAGTTAGAACCTAGAATATACATAGAAATGACTTGGGAAATGATAGGTAGATAGGTCATGAATGGCTTTATAACCAATGACTTTGGTTTTCAACTTGCAAATTATAGGTTGCAACTAAAAAATTTTAAATCTAGAGGAATAGAGGTCAAATCAGATCAGGTAGTATGATAGTCAAACACAGGGGCTCTACAATCACGATTGCCTGGTGCTGCACATTCAGTAAATTCCCGTAGAACAAACAGGTTCAAATTTTATCTATATACCACTTGCTAGTTTTGAGACTTTGAGCAAGTTACATATCCTTTGTGGGCCTCAGTTTGCTCATCTGTAAAATATGTATTATTATAATATCAACTAGAGGCCCAGTGCATGATTAAATCATGCACGTGTAGGGTCTCCTAGGCCTAACCTGCCATCCAGGCCATATCCACTGCCCCGCAAAGCCTAGCACGCTTCGCGGACACTGCTGGCAGCCTGCTCCCCGCTTTTGATGGCAGGGGGTCCGCTGGTGCCAGAGCGGACACACAGCTCCCCGCTTTCGCTTTCGATCGCGGGGGAGCTGGGTGTCTGTCCACTGGTGCCGGAGCGGACACCCAGCTCCCCGCTTTTGATGGTCGGTGGCAGGATGTGGGCTCGCTGCTCCAGAGGCCCCTTCTGTGCCACAGCACAGCCATGGCGCAGACGCTGAGCTCGCGCTGCTGCTGGCGACGCGAGCTCAGCGTCCCGCTGGCCCAATCGGCCACCCTGGCCACCCCGAGTCCCGCCCCCCCCGAGCCTCCTGGCCAATCATGGGCATAGCAAAGGTACGGTCAATTTGCATATTACTCTATTATTAGGTAGGATGCTCATCTGTAAAATATGTATTATTATAATATCAATACTATATTGATATTATATTGAAAAGAGTTAAGCCCAGCCACCGTGGCTCAATGGTTGAGCATTGACCTATGAACCAAGAGGTCACAGTTTGATTCCCAGTCAGGGCATATGCCCAGGTTGCGGGCTGGATCCCCAGTGTGGGGCATGCAGGAGGCAGCCGATCAATGATTGTCTCTCATCATTGATGTTTCTCTCTCTCTCTATCTCTCTGAAATCAATAAAAATATATTTAAAAAAGTTAAAACAAGCTAGCATATAGTCAATGTCCAGTAAATGTCAGCTATGATGATGTTGATGATGATATGCACTTAAGCAAATCTACCATGGCAGAAGGATAGAATGTGAACAAAGAGAAAAGTTAGCCTACTATTATGAAGAACATAGGTTTTGGCTTCATATTGGCTTGGCTTTGGTGTCAGATGCTTGTGTTGATTCCCAAAGCTTTCTAGCTGTGTGGCCTGAAAAATGTTACTTAAAGTCAGTAATCCCAAAACAGTGATAATAACTGTACACTTGTCATAAGATTACTGGGAGGATTACATGAAACATTATATGTAATGTGTCTTATTCATAAATAAAACACATTACATATATCTATTACAGAAGAAGTTTCAGTGCTAACTGGGGAGACAAAGAATCATGCCCCAAATGAAAGAAGAAGAGAAATCCTGAGAAACAGAACTAAGTGAAATGGAGGCAAGCCAGCTACCAGACGCAGAGTTCAAAACACTCATTATAATGATGCTCTAGGAACTTAGGAGAAGGATGGATGAACTCAGTGAGAACTTAAACAAAGAGATAGTAAACATAAAAAAGGCCAAAGAAACCATAAAAAAGAACCAGTAAGAAGTGAAGAATACAACATTTGAAATGAAGACTACACTAGGGGGATTCAACAGCAGGTTAGATAAAACAGAGAATAGAGTCAGTGAGTTGAAAGACAAAATAGAAAATACCCAATCAGAGCAGCAAAAAGAAAAAAGAATGTGAAAAATGAAGATAGTCTGAGGGACCACTGGGACAACATGATAACACCTGCACCATAGGGGTACAACAAGGAAAAGGAAAAAAACAAAGAATAAATAATCTATTTAAAGAAATAATGACTGAAAACATCCCCAACCTGGTAAAGAAAATAGACAAGTCCAGGAAGCACAGAGAGTCCCATAGGAGATGAACCCAAAGAGACATATCATAATTAAAATGGCAAAGGTTAAAGACAAAGAGAATCTTGCTCTGGCTGGTGTGGCTCAGTTGGTTGGAGCATCATCCATACACCAAAAGGTGGTGGGTTCGATCCATGTTGGGGCATGTGTGGAAGGCAATCAATCAATGTTTCTCTCTCTCCCTTCCTCTCTATAAAAAACAAAAATACAAAAAAACCCCACAACAAATTAAAAATACCAAACAACAAAAAGCAAACAAACAAACAAATAAAAACAATTAAAAAAAGACAGAGAGATTTTAAAAACGCAAGAGAAAAACAGTTACCTAAAAGGATGTTCCCATAAGACCATCAGCTGATTTCTCAATGGAAACTTTTCAGGCCAGAAGGGACTGGCAGGAATTATTCAAAGTGATGAAAAGCAAGAACCTACAACCAAGACTACTCTACCCAGCAAGGCTAGCATTTAAATTGAAGGTAAAATAAAGAATGCCCAGAGAAGAAAAGATAAAGGAGTTTATTACCACCAAACTAGTACTATAAGAAATGTTATAGGGTCTTATTTAAAAAGAAGAAAAAAAGGAACATAGTTATAAGAAATAAAGTGGCAATAAACACATACCTCTCAATAATCACTTTAAGTGGAAATAGCTAAAATGTACCAATCAAAAGACACAGCGTAGCTGAATCAATAAGAAAACATCACCCATATATATGCTGTCTATAAGAGACCCATCTCAGAACAAAAAGTAAAGAGACTAAAAGTAAATGGATGGAAAAAGATATTTCATGAAAATGGAAACAAAACCAAAACAAAATAGACTTTAAAAAAAGGCTATGATAAGAGTTAAAAATGGACATTATATAATGATAAAGGATCAACTGAAAAAAGGATATAACTCTTGTAAACAATCATGCACCCAATCTAAAAGCACCAAACATACAAAGCAAATCATGATGGACATAAAGGGAGAGATTAACAGCAATATAGCCACAATAGGGGACTTTTAACACCTGATTGAATCAATGAATAGACTTTTCAGATTAAAAAAAAATCAAGAAAGAAACAGTGGCCTTAAATGACACAGTAGATCAGATTAATTTAATTGATATTTTCAGAGCATTTAATCCCAAAACAGCAGAATGTACATTCTTTTCAAGTGCACAGGCACATTTTTCAGGGTAGACCATATGTTCAGATACAAAATGAGGC
This sequence comes from Cnephaeus nilssonii, assembly GCF_951640355.1. Classification (NCBI taxonomy): domain Eukaryota; kingdom Metazoa; phylum Chordata; class Mammalia; order Chiroptera; family Vespertilionidae; genus Cnephaeus; species Cnephaeus nilssonii. The sequence goes on from NC_137078.1 coordinate 37,880,250, forward strand.
TCAATACATTCAAGAAGATTGAAATCATATCAAGCATCTTGTCTGGACACAATGCTCTGCAATTAGAAATCAATTACAAAATAAACAAACAAACATAAAACCCCACACAAACACATGGAGGCTAAACAATATGTTATTAAACAATGAATGGGTTAACAATGAGATCAAGAAGGAAGTAAAACATTATCTTAAAACAATTGAAAATAAACACATAAAAATGCAATCTATGGGACACAGCAAAAGCAGTCCTATGAGAAAAATTCATAGCAATATAGGCCTACCTAAAGAAGGAAAAACTCAAGTAAACAACTAACCTTACACCTAAAGGAAATAAAAAAATTTAAAAGAAACAAAACCAAAAGTGAGTGGAAGGAAATAATAAAGATCAGAGCAGAAGTAAATAAAGCTAGAAAAATACAAAAGATCAATGAAAACAAAAGCTGTTTCTTTGGAAAGATAAACAAAATAGGTAAACTATTAACCTGATTAATCAAAAGAGAGAAGTCCCAAATAAATAAAATCAGAAATGAAAAAGAATAACTGATGTCATAGAAATACAAAGAATAAGAAAATACTATAAACAACTATATGCCAACAATTGGGCAATCTGGAAGAAATGGATAAAGTCCTCGAAACAATCTTCTAAAACTGAATCAGAAAGAAACAGAAAATATGAACAATTTGATTACAACTAATGAAATCGAAGCAGTAAATAATAAATTAAAAAACTCCCAGCAAACAAAACTCCTGGACTGGATGGGTTCACAGGTGAATTTTACCAAATATTCAAAGCAAAACTAACACCTATCCTCAAAATATTCCAAAAAACACAAGAGGAGGAAAGACTCCCAAGCTCATTTTATGAGGTCAGCATTACACTGATTCCAAAATCAGATAAAGACACTACAAAGAAAAAAAATTATATACCAATATCCCTGATGAACACAGATGCAAAAATCCTCAACAAAATATTACCAAACTAAATTCAAATAATACAGTAAAAAGATTGCACATCATTATCTAGTGGGATTTATTCTTGGGGTGCAAGGTTGATACAATATCCACAAATTAATGAATGTGATACATCACATAAGCAAAATGAAGGATAAAAATACTATGATCATATCAATAGATGCAGAAAAACAGTTAACAATATCCAGCATCATTTATGATAAAAATTCTCAGCAACGTGGGAATAGAGAAAACATGCCTCAACATAATAATGGCCATATATGACAAATCCATATTCAAAGGGGAAAAACTAAAAGTATTTCCTTTAAGACCTGAAACCATAAAACTCCTAGAAGAAAACATAGGGAGTCAAATCTTAAACATTTCTTGTAGCAATATTTTTTTCTGACATATCTCCCCTGACCAGGGAAACAAAAGAAAATAATAAACAAATGGGACTACATCAAACTAAGGAGTTTTTACATAGCAAAGGAAACCATCAACAAAACAAAAAGACAACTTGCTGAATGGGAGAACAAATTCTCCAATGGCACATCAGATAAGGGGTTAATATCCAAAATTTATAAAGAACTCATACTACTCAACACCGAAAACAAAGAAACAAAACCAACCAATACACTTAAAAAATGGGCAGAGAACCTGAATAGATACTTCTCCAAAGAGAACATACAGATGGCCAACAGACAAATGAAAAGATGCTCAACATCACTAATCATCAGAAAAATGCAAATTAAAACCACAATGAGATATCACCTCATACCTATCAGAGTGGCAATCATCAATAAGTTAACAAACAAGTGTTGGCTAGGATATGGAGAGAAGGGAATCCTTGTACACTGGTCGGGGGAATGCAGACTGGTGTAACCACTATGGAAAACAGTAAGGAAGTTCCTCAAAAATTAAAAATGGAACTGCTTTATGACCCAGGAATTCCACTTCTGGGTATTTATCTGAAGAAACCCAAAACACTAATTCTAAATAATATATGCATTCCCTATGTTCATTGCAGTGTTATTTACAATAGACAAGATATGGAAGCAATCCAAGTGCCCATCAATAGAGGAATGGATAAAAAATTAGTGGGAGATATATACAATGGAATATTATTACTCAGCCATTAAAAAGAATGAAATATTCCGATTTAAAAAAAAATATTTTATTGATTTTTTAAAAAATATATTTTATTGATTTTTTACAGAGAGGAAGGGAGAGGGAGAGAGTTAGAAACATCGATGAGAGAGAAACATCAATCAGTTGCCTCCTGCACACCCCCTACTGGGGATGTACCCGCAACCAAGGTACATGCCCTTAACCAGAATTGAACCTGGGACTCTTGAGTCCGCAGGCTGACGCTCTATCCACTGAGCCAAACCGATTAGGGCGAAATATTACCATTTGTGACAGCATGAATGGACCTAGAGGGTATTATGCTCAGTGAAATCAGTCAGAGAAAGATAAAGACCATGATTTCACTTATATGTGGAATCTAAAGAACAAAATAAACAAACAAAATTGAAACAGACTCATAGATACAGAGAGTGGACTGATGTTGCCAGATAGGAAGAGTGTGTTGGGGGACTGGGTGAAAAAGGTGAAGGGATTAAGAAGTACAAATTGGTGATTATAAAACAGTTATGGCGATGTAAAGTACAGCGTAGGGAATACTGTCAATAATACTGTGATAACTAAGTATGGTGCCAGGTGGATACTGGAAATATCCAGGAAGGGGCTGGGGGGAGAAGGAACACTTTGCAAAGTTATGATTTCCAAAACCTCAGTTTCTTCTTCTTTAAAATTGTAATATGCCTGGGTGCTGTGGCTCAGTGGTTGAGCATACCCTATGAACCAGGAGGTCACAGTTCAATTCCTGGTCAGGGCACATGCCCAGGTTGAGGGCTTGATTCCCAGTAGGGGGCACGTAGCAGGCAGCCAATAAATGATTCTCTCTCATCATTGATGTTTCTATTTCTCTCTCCCTCTCCCTTCCTCTCAGAAATCAATTAAATATTTTTTAAATGGTAATAATTATACCTTACTCAAGAATCCATTGTAAAAATTAAATTAAAAAATAAATAAAATTAATTAAAGATTAATACAAGTGAAGAAATATTTTAAAAATACAACAGAATTAAAATAAGAAGAATCCAAGGGATTTGAGGTGGGGTACAAGTTACTTAAAGAGAAAAAAGGTGAAAAAAAAAGTTGCCAGTAATGGAGTAAAGATCTGAAAACTGGGACTTTTTAAGTACAGCTGAGGCTAGAAACTAAAATTTATAGTAAAAGGTGTGATTCATTTCAGCAGCATTCAGCAATTCGAAGCAGATTAGACAGATGGTAGAACTGATTTGCTGTTGGGAGTTTCCATAGCAGGTGTGGTATGAAGAGAAAATTGAAAGATGATGTAGAGGTATCAGTAAGAAAATGGTTCAGGGTAACACGGGTTTTAGAGTAAATAGAGGGAAAAAAAAATCTGGTAGGAATTGATGAGCCCTTCCTTCAGTCCCTTCCTGAAGAATCAATCAAGGAAATGGAAACATTTTATCAGACATCTAGCTTAGTGATAATGAAGTACAAGAGGCAGAGGAACAACAATAATACCATGAGTTAGCATTTACTACATAACATATGTACTACAAGGTATTAATCTAGGTGCTTTGTGTAGTTATCTCATTTAAGGAAATAAGATTTGGTAAAAGTTCAGCATACTGAATTTAAGATTTCAGAACAATTCATTGCTAAAATGTCAGGAAGTAAAAGTATACTGGGCTTGATGTGTTCAAAAAATTTGAAATAACAGTAGATTAAATAGGTGTTTAGATATACAGATTTTTTTTTAAAATCCCCCATAATGATGGCAAATGTTAGAGTGAAGAACCAAAGTCCTTAAGGAATATTGGAGAGTACCCAAATGATCTCAGGTGACAGAGATGAGAAAAAGAAAAAAAAAAAAAAAAAAGTAGACAATTATAATATACTAGAGGCCCGGTGCATGAAATTCAAACACTTGGGGGGCGGGGGGGGGGGAGGGGGGAGGGAGGGTCCCTCAGCCTGGCCTGCGCCCTTTCTCAGTCCGGGAGCCCTTGGGGGATGTCCGACTGCCGGCTTAGGCCCGCTCCCCGTGGGCTTAAGCTGGCAGTTGGACATCCTTAGTGCTGCCATGGAGGAGGGAAAGGCTCCCGCCACCGCCGCTGCACTCGCCAGCCGTGAGCCCGGCTTCTGGCTGAGTGGCGCTCGCCCTGTAGAAGCGTACTGACCACCAGGGGGCAGCTCCTGCGTTGAGCGTCTGCCCCCTGGTGGTCAGTGCACGTCATAGTGACCGGTTGTTCCACCGTTCGGTCGATTTGCATATTAGCCTTTTATTGTATAGGATAGTTTATTGTCTCAGAGGACTCATATAGCCTCAAAGGAGGATATGACGTTATTTGATAGTAGCAGAATTTAGAATCAGCAAAAGAGAGGTAAAAAGTGTAAATGTTACTATAACTCCAGTATAAGTTAAAAATCAGCATCTCATATTAAACAATATGCTCAATGTCAGACATCTCAGACATGGAGGAAATTTAAATGTCTCTGTGTTCCTATGCTATGACGTGTTCTATATTAAGATGCTTTACTCCCCATTAGAAAGATGTTGCATGCATTTTTATTCTTTTATAGGGAGGAAAGCATCTTTCTCACTGACATAGTTTATATGAGGGATCATTTTCACTTTTTGCCTAAATATCTATGTTTCTACCTCAACCTTCTTATTCATGCCCCATTGTGAGTTATCTAACAGAAGACTTTCTTCCTTTTTTTCTTGAGAAGCAAGCCATTAAATTAAAGAATACAATGTGTTCTCCTCCATGCCTTAAGTTTTACATGGGTTGGGGCCCACAATGTTGCTGCATACATCAGCTTATATTTCTATAATATAGATGAGGATATTGTCTGCGTGATTTAAAAGAGTTATAGTTTAACCTTCTTTAATCTAGTATAAATAGATAATTTCTGAAAATTTGAAACCAATAAATAGTCATAATCTCGTCTTCTATCCTACACCCCACCCTCTCACTGCTACTGTCATACCAATAAATGCAATCTTTCTACAATCTCAGTTGTCTACATCCTTCTCTCTGACCATCACCTAACATTCTGGCTCCCTCTCTAGAGTACCTCAACATCTACTGACCCTTCAGCCCCACTGTTACTTCCAATCTGGTAATCCTTTTTACTGGCTCTCACTCTCTCGATGTCCTCTCTTCCTCCTTTTTCTATTTATTAGTGAACATTCTCTATTATTCCGCTTTTAACAGCACGGATTCCTGATAAAATTTTCTAAGTTTCAGTTCTAAGGACAGGGCCCATCCCTGTTTCTAACAGTAATAAAGATCATTCTCTTTTACAGTAGTAAGGTTAATCAAAATAAAATGTGAAAGGGAAAAGATTAGACATATGGGTTTAGTGTACCCTCTTATCTTTTATTTCAAACTCTCAAGGGAGAATTAAACTTTTTATAACAGGAGAGCTAGGGGAATTCAGGAAAAGTGAGAAATTACATAGCTATTGTGCTTCTAATAAACATTAATAAAGACCAAATTTTATAAGAAAACATAAATAAGGTAACCTGATAAGGACAGAAAGAACAGAGAACTAACAGTCAGTAAACTTCATTAAGAATCCTAGATTATACCTTAGGCCAGTGATTTTCAACCTTTTTCATGTCATGTGGAACACACAAACTAATTACAAAAATTCTGTGGCACACCAAAAAAATATATATATATTTTTTGCCAATCTGACACAAGAAATAGGTATAATTTTGATTCATTCACACAAGATGGCTTTGGTTGAGTTGGCTGTTCACATTTTTCCATTTGATAATCTAAGGGAAAAGAGGTCAGCGCCCCGGACTAACTAGTCAGGTATTGCATGTTTTAAAAATTCTTGTGGCACACCAGTGTGCTGAGGCACACTGGTTGAAAATTGCTGCCTGAGGCTAATTATTTAACCCTTAGGACATAATTTCCTTATTAATTTGTAAAACGAGGGGGCTGGATTCTATCAGCAATTCTCAAACTCCCTGTCCCCCCGGAGTGGCAAATTCCAAATGACATTTTATCCAGAATCTCAATTTAAAAAATCTCCATGCTGTCTTCTGAGAGAATTCTGAACCCTGAACTCCCAGGAACATACTTTAAACTTTTCTAGATCATTTGATATCTGTATCATTTGTAGAATATCTTGGGACTCTAAAAAGACCTATGAATCTTTGTATCTTGAAAAGGCCAGAATCAGTATGGACAGCTTAGTTCCCAGAATGCCTTAGAAAAAAAACTTGACATTTGAGGCAAAATGCTGAGCATGAACATGTCAGACAATTTAAAATAACATTTTCTATAAATATATCTGTGAATATTTTCTATAAATAAATATGTATAAATGTAAGAGATAAAATAAAAGAGTTAAAAGCACACGAGAAAGTAAAGTGTACCTTGTAAACAGAAGGAGTTAGCACAATAAGGAATGTGGTTTCTGCCAAAGAAGTTTACATCAAATTAGAGACAAGTAACATGCATATCAGGAACCTAAAAGGTCTAGTTGGTCTGAGGGATGAATAGCTTTACTTAGCCATGCAGTGTTTTCAAAATTTCAAAGGGAGGATTAATCCAAAGTGGGAAGAATGGAGCAGAAAAACAAGGTAGGTGAAGATTACAATGACAAGAACAACAAATCAACAGTTATCAGCCTTTCTAGATCTCTAACACTGTAGTTTGTGTAATTTTAAACCACTTTCTCTCTTCCAAGTTTTCATCATTTTCTACTGTGTCATCCTCTGTGCAGCTGTTATCTTTCTATCTCATTCAAGTTACCATAGAGGAAAGAGCATCCATTTAGAACAATGAAAGTCGAGTATCAGCTCTAAAATGTATTAATATGTAACTAACTACTCTGGTTCTCAGATTCCTTAATTATAAAATGATCACAAGACATTTAACTACTTTTAAATTCTATTTTAAACATATAACTCTGTAACACAATAACCTGGCTACAAGGGAAATCTAACCAGCCATTTTCCCTCTAATAATAAGTTTCATTTTGAAAATATTTCTCATCAAAAATTCTATAATTACTTTAAATAGGCTCTGAAATGAAAGAAAATGACATTTAATCAATTAATTTCCCATTACCTAACATATTCCTCTGTTATACTCAAATTTATAGCCACATTTCAAAGCCCAGGGCTAAAAGAAATAACTAAATCAACAAGTGGCTAAAATGTGCCAGGCAATGCAAAGCATTTTATATACACTACACTTCAGTTTTGAAAGAATCCCTTATAACAGTTCTGTGATGTTAATATTTTATCCCCATTTTAGAGATGGTGAAACAAGTGCCCAGTAGTAAGGTTATGTAACTTGTCTATTATACAAAAGCTAAGAAGTAGCAGATGGACAATAAACCCAGTCTCTTTGGCTTCAAAGCCAACGTTACAGCAAATCTACTAATCAAAAATGAATAGAGGAATAGGCAGACCTTTTTTGCACCTCCTCTCAGGGCTAGACTGGATATAAAACTGAAGTGGGGAACATACACCTGGAATTACAACTGAGGTCCAGCTGAGGAGACTTATATTAAAGGACAGAAAAAATTCGGAAACCAGGTTTTTTCCTTGTAGTAGGAAGGGCGAGGTCGCTACAGGAGCTGACCCAGGTTCCAGGGGCGGCAGGCCGAGAGTGAGGAGCAAGCTCTGAAGCTACAGGAAAGTCTTTTCCCTCAGAAGATCAAGGCCGGAATCCAGGCTAGGCTCCATAGTCCAGAGCACCAGACTGGGAACAGCAGCCCAGGTAACATCAGCTCTGAAAGGCAGCAGGGTTGCAGGACCTGGCTGAGTCTGGAGCTGGTAGGAGAGAAAGCCCCAGTTTCCTTTTTGTTTTATTCATTTGCAGCTACTCACCTGAGGCTTCAGTGCAGAGGGAGGCACAGACTTGAGGTGCCTAAGGAGAGGCTGGGGTGGGAAGCATTGCAGGGAGACGTGGAAAAGCAGCAGGCAAGAATCCTGTATTTGGTCGTTCATAAGCACCCAAACTGAAACGGCTAGTTTCACTGAGAAAAGCTAGCTCTCTCAGTAGCCACAGGACAGGTGAAAATAACCACCACCTCACCCTTGGTGATACAGCCTGCCCTATCATCTGGAGCTCTGCCTGCCACACCCTGGATTTTGACTTTTCAGAGGAAACAAAAACAGAGGCCAAGCCTGCTGGTTTGAACAGTCTCAGGGAGCATGAGTGATTGGGGGAGGGGCCTCTTGCCCCATTTTCCAGGGAACATGACTGGTACTTACTTTCCCTGCATGGGAGAGCTGATAGAAACTCCAAGTTTCCAGCTGATCCACAGGATTGCATACAAGGATCTCTGGCCAGCCAAGGGCAGAGTAATATTTTGGGCCACTCACAAAGGAGTAGCTCTGGGATAGGGAAACATACCCATCAAATTCCCTGAATTTGAGCAGCACTTCTCTGCCTAAAGCCTTTTCAGAAACACTTTTGAGTGATTAAGATTGACAACTGGGCTGTGGCCAGATGGCTCAGTTGTTTGGAGCATCATCCTATACACCAAAAGGCTGAAGGTTCGATTCCCTGTCAGGACACATACCTAGGTTGTGGGTTCGATTCCCGTCAGAGGCCAACTAGTTGATGTTTCTTTCTCATACTAGTGTTTCCCTCTCTTTCTCATTCTCTCCCTTATCTCTCTCTAAAATCAAGAAAAACATCCTTGGATGAGAATTAAAATAATGCAAACAAACAAACAAACAAAAATAGACAGCTGGCTAACAGGCAAAGGCGGAAGAGGAAGAGCCCAGGGAATGAAGGGAAGTTTGCTGACCCATCTCTGGGCCCCATGCTGCGAACAAACCTGCATTAGAGGGCAGATTGGCCCTTTCTACTTGCAGCCAAGTCCTGTGGAGACAGACACAAACTGTGGATCCCTTGGAGCTTCAAGCATGTTGCTGAAAGCCAAAGGAAGACAGTTTCTGACAGTGGTTAGCACCTAAGTACCTCACGAGAAGCCCAGAATTGGCAGACAGAACAGTTAGCCAGTCATCAGAAGAGCAGGTTCCAAAGGGAACTCCCATGGGGCACTAAACTCTGCTGAAGTGAACACCACTTCATTTTTTCTTCTTCTATTTTTTCCTTTCTTTTTACTTTTTTGAATTTTTCTCTTTCCTTTCTTTTTTCCCTTTTTAAATTTATCTTCTTTATATATCTGACTTTATTTGTTATTATTCTAGTCTCTATTGTTTTGCTTATATGTCTAATTTTCTTCTTCCCTTTTTAAAAATATATTTTTAGAGAGGAAGGGAGAGGAAGAGAGATAGAAACATCAATGAGAGAGAATCATTGGTTGGCTGCCTCCTGCACACCCCACACTGGGGATTGAGCCCGCAACCCATGCATTTGCCCTGACTAGGAATCCAACCTGACCTGGTTCATAGATGTTTGCTCAACCACTGAGCCATGCCAGCTGGGCTCCTCTTCCCTTTTCCTACTCAATCTTTTTTTTTCTTTCTCTCTTTTCCTTTTCTATCTGCTTTCTCCTCTATTTTCCTTTTCATATTTTTTTCTTTCCTTTTCTTCCTCCTTTATTTTAAAACTAGAGGCCCGGTGCACAGAAGAAAATTGGACCATCTCTCCAACACACAAGATGGCTGCCCCCATGTGGTCAAAGATGACTGCCCTCATGTGGACACAAGATGGCCGCCACAAGATGGCCAGAAGGGGAGGGCAGTTGGGAGGGACCAGGTCTGCAAGGGAGGGCAGTTAGGGGCGATCAAGCCTGCAGGGGAGGGCAGTTAGGGGTGACCAGGCCAGCAGAGGAGGTAAGTTGGGGACGACCGGGCCTGAAGGGAAGGGCAGTTGGGGGCGACCTGGCCTTCAGGGGAGAGCAGTTGGGGGGGACCAGGCCTGCACGGGAGAGCAGTTAGGGGTGACCAGGCCTTCAGGGGAGGGCAGTTAGGGGTGATCAGGCCTGCAGGGGAGGGTAGTTAGGGGCAAACAGGCTGGCAGGGGAGCAGTTAGGCATCAATCAGGCTTTTAGGGGAGTGGTTAGGGGGTGATCAGGCTGGAAGGCAGAAGCGGTTAGGGGCAATCAGGAAGGCAGGCAGGAGAGCAGTTGGGAGCCAGCAGTCCTGGATTGTGAGAGGGATGTCCGACTGCCCGTTTAGGTAGGATCGGGCCTAAACGGGCAGTCGGACATCCCTCAAGGGATCCCAGATTGGAGAGGTTGCAGGCTGGGCTGAGGGACACACACCCCTGTGCACGAATTTCATGCACCAGGCCTCTAGTCCTATATAATAAAAGCCTAATATGCTAAGTGTCCAGTTATCTGGTCAGCCGATCAACCAATCAAAGCATAATATGCCAAGGCTACTCAACTGCTCGCTATGACGTGCACTGACCACAAGGGGGCAGACACTCGGACTGGTAGGTTAGTTTGCTGCTGGGGTCCGGCCACTCGGGACTGAGTGAGACAGGCCCGGCATGCCCTGGAGCCCTCCCGCAGTCCCTCCCCAGCTGGCCAACCTCCTGCGTCCCTCCCTGGCCCAAATCGTGCACCAGTGGGGTCCCTTGGCCTGGCCTGCGCCCTCTCACAATCCGGGACCCCTTGGGAGATGTCAGAGAGCTAGTTTCAGACCAACAGCGGAACGACCGGTCACTATGACGTACACTGACCACCAGGGGCAGATGCTTATGCAGGAGCTGCTCCCTGGTGGTCAGTGTGCTCCCACAGGGGTAGCACCGCTCAGCCAGAAGCCGGACTCATGGCTGGCAAGCGCAGCAGCGGTGGTGGGAGCTTCTCCCGCCTCCGTGGCAGTGCTAAAAATGTCCGACTGACGGCTTAGGCCTGCTAGCGGGCCTAAGCCGTCAGTTGGACATCCCCAAGGGCTCCCGGACTGTGAGAGGGCACAGGTCTGGCTGAGGGACCCCCCCAGAATGCACAATTTCGTGCACCGGGCCTCTAGTGTGGGTATAAAAAAGAAGGAACTCTTACCATCTGCAACAGCATGGATGGACCTGAAGAGTATTATGCTAAGCAAAATAAGCCAGTCAAAGAAAGATAAGTATCACATGATCTCACTCATATGTTGAATCTAATGAACAAAATAAACTGATGAACAAAATAGACCCAGAGACAAAGAAGCATGAAACATACTGACGAATTTCACAGGGAAGGCAGGGGTTGGGGGTGGGGTGGGTGAAGAGATAACTGGGGACCTTATATGCATATATGCATAGCCCATGAACACAGACAATAGTGTGGTGAATGCCTGGGGGGGGGGGGGGGGAGAGGTTCAAGGTGTCATTGGGAAAATAAACAAAGGGGACATCTGGAGTACTTTCAACAACAAAGATAAATTTAAAAAAAAAATGAATGGAACCCTAGCTGGTTTGACTTAGTGGATAGAGCATCGGCCTTTGGACTGAAGGGTCCCGGGTTCAATTCCAGTCAAGGGCACATGCCCGGGTTGCAGGCTTGATCCCAGTAGGGGGCATGCAGGAGGCAATCGATCAGTGATTCTCTCTCATCATTGATGTTTCTCTCTCTCTCCCTTCCTCTTTGAAATCAATTAAAAACAAAACAAAACATGGAAACTGTACAAAACATTTTATGGTCATAAATATTTCTATGTATAAACAGTTTAGAAAGAAGATGCAAATATAACAAGACATGAAGACTATACCCATGCACACTGACAACCTTAATTGTATTTCTGTCTCTGGTGGGCTTGACTGAATTATATTGGTCTAAGTATTTAAACAGCTAATTTATAGCATGTAAAATACTATTTCTCCTCCTGCCCTGAAAGAGAAATTATCAGAATTGAAAAATATCTTAGAAGTGTAGCCTTTGTAATATAAGAAATCCCTTAAAGTCTCTTATAAATTGCTCACTCAACTTTAAGAGAGAATTTATTATTCCCTATAGCACCTCATTTCATTTTTAATAGTATTATTCTTTGTACTGAAATGAAATCTGCCATCCACTGACTTTTGCTTTGTCCTCCAGCCACAAAGCATACAGTCAACCCAAGGAGAGAACATGTACTACAGCTTACTACTTACTTGGCCCTTCTCCAAGCCTTTGGCAAACACTGCTACTGGATCAGTATAATTTTCTCTGAAAACCAGAATGCATCCAATAAGTCGTAATAAGCTCTAGAAAATCACTACCCATCGATTATAGCTGGCACACACACATTGAAATCTTGTTATCCTTAGTCTAATTCTTTTTGTACATGTTTCTTTTAACTTTAAAGATAGTTATCAAAGCTGTTAAATCTCTTCTTTAATAGACTTAAAATCCCATTTTCTTTCAGTTGTTCCATATGTAACAGGATTCTCATCATCTCACCATTCTAGCATTCTTTACTGAATAACCTTTTATAATGCTTATCTGATCTACGGTATGATCTGATCCAACTCAAAGATTTTTTATTCCTCTTTGGCAAACCTTCTTTCTCCTCCTAATCTTGGGATACTGCTTATGATTTGATAGGTAGACCTTTGTTTTCTTACTTATAAAGTCTTTCCAATTATGGGTTAGTAACTATTTTCATAAGCTTCTATAGTCCATGATATCAGATCATCTGTTACAGGTAATTCAGATGATGTCAACTCCCCTACTGAAAGCCCCTCAATTGTCTTCCAATATACAGCCTATAAAAATCCTAGCAATCTGGCACCTACCTATAGTTGCTGTTTTACTTCACAATGATCTGCTCACCATTTTTATTCTTACGACACATCAAGTTCTCTACCTTGAAGGTAGGGGACATATGCTTTGTATCTTCTGCTAGGAACACTCTCCCTGGATCTCTGCAAGTCTGGCAATGTTTCACCCATTAGGTCTCAGGTTAAATGTAGCCTTCTCAAAGAGACTTTCCCTAATTACTCTACTCAAGTTAGCCCCCTTCCAATTTAATTACACCATCCCACTTACTTCCTTCATTGCACTTGTATATTAAAAAAAACAACAAAAACAACTTGTTTGCTATTTATCTTCATTCATTAGAATGTAAGGTCCATAAATTTAGGGAATGAACTATCTTGATTAAGTATCACCAGCATGTAGAATGATGTTTGGCATAGAATAGAAAATCAGTGATTATTAAGCTTACGAGTTCCATGACAGCAGTGAGTATATATTATCTCTGTAAACTAGAACCAGTAAAATACCTGGTACATGTAAGATGGTCAATAAATATTTGTGAAATAAATAGAGTGATCTTATCCACTTAGCATTCACTAATCAGAAGACTTCCATATACACAAATTAGAGCCAAGAAAAGCAATGATGAGGGGCCTGATTAGGATGCTGGTTGTGAGGATTAAAAAAAGTTATAAATTGGAAAAATATTTTAAATGTAGAAGATAAAGCAGTAACCACCACTTCATATCATCAAGAATTATGAATCTTAAGTATTAATATATATAATTTAAAAAATGACATATGTACCATCAATCTAAATACTAAATGATAAAAAAAAACCCTAATATCCTTTTTACATTTAAGATAAAATCATGATTAAGTTTTACTATTTTGTTCCCATTCTCCAATGGATGTATTAGAATGAAATAATAAAATTATTTATCATCATGGATTTATTTATTTTTTAATCCTCTCCTGAGGATTATGATTTTGTTATTGATTTTAGAGAGAGAGGAAGGTAGGGAGAGAGAGAAACATTGATGTGAAAAAGAAACATAGATCAGCTGCCTCTTGTTACACAACTCAACCGGGGATCAAACCTGCAACCTGAGTATGTGCCCTGATCGGGAATCAAACCAGCAACCTTTCAAGTACGAGACAACACTCCAACCAACTGAGTTGCACCAGCCAGTGCTCAGCATTAATTTAAATTTACTGTAGGACAAGTTAAATTCTATGGCTACAGGTTGCATTCTAGCTATTCACATAATTTATGAAAGCCACTGAGACACATGGAGGGCTGGATGACTAAGCATAATAGCTCGTTTCAAATCCAGCTTTGATAATATTGTTAGAGAGTGGGAATTTTTGAGCATGCTTTCTCCTAGTCGACTTGGCCATAAATCCCAGCTGCAACTAACAAAATAGCCTTACAAGATAGATCACTGTCAACTTTCCTGATAACGGGATGCAGTTACTTACTCCACCAGGCACCAGGACCCTGTAAATGACATGTTGACATAACCTAAGAAAAACTACTTTGTTTTAAATTGTTTGCTCTGCAAAAACAGGAGGTAGTGAATGGGTTTAAATACGGTCAGACACAAAGGGTCGGGGCTGCTCTCTGGGCTGCGTGGAGAGCGAGCAGGCAGCCGGCCGGTTATTAAAAGGCTCCCTAAATTTTAATTTGGTCTGGACTCCAGTGGTCGTTTACTCGCGTTCGCTCCACAACGTTATAACCCAGAAATGGTGGGTCAGAAGAATCACCTTAGTGCTTAGAGAGTGCATTACTAACATAAAATATATTTCAATATTAGATCTCACCTGGTTGCCAATCTTTCAGGTTAATACAAACTACACATTTTCGTCACTATACAAATGAAAGCTACAGCAGCAATCTGATATTCACCTCTATCTTAAGGTAGATTTAGGTATAACTCAACAGATGACAAATGTCAAGAATACTAGGTTCTTCAATTCTGTTAAAAATAAAACTTCTGTCTTATGAAACATAAACTTTACGTTCAAAATGAATACAAGGAATATTCAAGTAAAAAGTTTCTCATCTTACCCTGTCTAGTTCCAGTGTAAACTTCTGGTCCCATGACTGATTGGAAATGGGTTTCCAGCTAGTTTGACCAACCACAGTATTATCTAGCTTCAAAACTGCGCAGACATCATCTGTAATTAAATTTATAAAATTGCTTAAATATTTTAAAACATTTAAAATAGAGGTATCACTGTTTAATAGAAATAAAAGTCTTCCAATCCTTCAAAAATAAAGTTCTTACTCAATACTGAAGCTTCTGAATCTTAAATAGCTAGTTTTATATATACATACACTACCACTACACACTCCTAAGTGATCCTGTTTGACAAAAACATCAGCTGTTATCTATTTTATTTATATTATAATGTAATTAAAAGGGTGAACAAATGACCAGTAGCTGTCTGCCACAATGTATGTGTATGTTTGTAGAGCTGATCGTAAAACAATGTGAAGGTTAGGGGTGTTGAACCCCCGTGCAGTCAAAAATTTGTATAACTTTTGACTCTCCCAAAAGTTATCTACTAACAGCTTACTAGAAGCCTTACCAATAATATAAACAGTCAAGTAACACACATTTTGTATGTTAAATGTATTATGCACTGTATTCTTACAATAAAGTAAGCTAGAAAAAAGAAAATATTTTAAAACCCTGAGAAAGTACATTTATAGTATTGTATATATTTATTGAAAAGATTCTACAGATAAGCAGACCTGCATAATTCAAATTTGTGTTGTTCAAGGGTATACCAACAGCAATCATCCAGTTTTTCTCCCTCTATATTTGCTATTTATAGTTTGTTACCTTAGACATTTTTAATTTTCACATTTTTCCTAAAGTCTCTACCTACAGGAAAGAAAAGTCATATTAATCTTTGTTCTCTGTTGAAGGTGGAAATGTCATGTGCCTTTCTCTCTAGTTATACATTTCTATCATTTTATAATTATCGATTGATTTTAGAAAGAGAGAAAGGGAGGGAGGGAGAAACATCCATTTGTTGTTCCACTTATTTATGCATTCATTGGTTCTTTCTTGCATGTGCCCTGACCAGGGAAAGAACCCACAACCTTGGCTTATTGGGATGATGCTCTAACTAAGCTACCTGGGCAGAGCTGTAAGTATACTTTACAATGTCTCCAAAATGCTTCACAAACCTGTTATATTTTACTATTACCATCTTCACCTGCTCCCCCATTTCAATATACTACTGGGATAGTGGGCTACTATTTTAGTAAACACGTTTGTCCAGTGATTAGTTATCAAAGTTCAATGTTAGTTTAGAAGTGCCACTATATCATTAAAAGAATCAAGATGTGACAAGTCCCACAGCCTCTGTACACTTTTAGTTTGGCATAGAGAGTGATATCTAATATTTCATTCTTCCAAAAGAATTAATGCTATATGTCATTCAGTTTTCTAATTAATGCTTTATGTCATTCAGTTTTCTAATATGTTTTCAATAAAGTAAATTTTGTTGCCTTTTTTCATGTTCCTGTCATTATACCTTTTAATTATTTTAAAACTAAACTATGAAAATCATTATTTTAATGTTTGTTTCTTTGGTCCAACTTTGACTCTCCCCATTCTACTGTGTCCCCAATACTAAGTTCTTTGTTTTTTAATTTGTTATATATGATTTTTAAAAAATCTAGTTACTGAACTTGATAAGTCATCGGCTTTTAGGAGATTTCGACTACTTCCACTTTTACTTTTGCTCGTTCTGCTCATGAAAGATGATCTGGTTTCACTTGGACTCCAACCAGGTAGTGCAACTGATGTTGCTTTTGACCGTCCAGGGACATTTTCTAGGATATCTTGACAGCCCATAAGACGAACTTCCAAAGTACCTGTTAAGCATAAAAAATATCAAATAAGAACATTAATTCTATTTTAAAAAATATTTATTGTTGAAAGTATTACATAGGTCCTCTTTTTCTCCCCAAACCTTTTCCAGCCCACTCCCATCCTAAGAACATTAATTCTTAATATATAAAATTCAGTCTTTGTTAGCTATTTAAAAATGGGCAGGTGGGTGGCTGAGGGGGAGGAGAGACCGATAAAGTAGCAAAATCTCTTCTCCCAGAGGATCTGTGGTGTAACTATCATCTTTCTTATTTTAATTAGAGAAACCTATTGAAAAATCTTAAGGCAACTATATAAAATTTTACAGAAAAAAACAGCACCTCCCGATACTGTCTGTAGGGCATAAAACAAATTATATAAACTTCCTGTTTATCTGAATACACACTTCTAGAATTACATGGAAGAATTACAGAATAATGTGGCTAGGACATGTGGGAGGGGAAACACATAGCTAATATGCCTATTAAAATAAACATACAGAAATTAGAAATCTGACAGCTGTGTTTAATAGTTATATAGTTAACATAGAAAAGGACTTTACAGGCTTCTTTTGCATAAATAAATGGGTTTCTGTTGTATATGAAGATGTAAAATAACATCTTTCCATTCTAATAGTTTAGTCAAATAATTATGGCGTGTAATTATCTAAGCACAAAGTAATTGCAATTTCCTTAGGCAAATAAATACTACCGGGTGTTCAAAATGAAAATGAGGAACTGTGAGTCAGGGCACCTGGAGTTACGGCTTTGTCATCATTTGGGCTACACTTAGTGTACTAAGATTTAAAAATGGTTCTTTAGTATTAAAATTTTAGATACTGCACATAACATAACACTTTAGGAAGGTTACTTCCTGGTAAAAGCTGTTCCATTAAACTTAAATAATTCAAGATTAATTTTACTTAAAGTTTTTAAATATCTAAAAGTAACCAAAGGGCTTTTAACAGAGTAAAAAAGCCTGGATTTGTCTTCAACTCAAACAACTAACAAAATCAAGACAAAATATTTTGGGGGAAAAAGTATTAAAATACTGGATTTCAGGCAATGAAAAACAGTGATCCCTAAGAGATGGGAAACAAATGACATGAACTCTAAGATTGATTCAGCTTACTGCCTTGAGAATATCTAGGACACAGTGCAGGGACAGAGAATCTCAGGTGGAGCCAAATGGACTACCTGAGTTAAGGAGACAGAACTGAGACTGAAATGACCGAGGCTGCTGGAGGCTAATTCCACCATGTCATAATAAATGCAAGAAATCCTCAAAAGGTTGATGGGCTTCTATTTTCAGCAGGGCTAAATACATCTTGTTGCCTACTGGAATGGCCAAAGGTATTTCCTCAAACCTGAAAATCTGCATATATTATTTATTGCCTGTTACCAAGACAGCTGAGGGCATTTTAATCTACATGTTATTTCCTCCTGCTGCCAAACAGCTGAACAGCCAAAGGCATTTCCTCCAACCTGACAATGCCTACTGTATACCAAACTTGACAATGCCTACTGTATTACCTTTGATATGTATATCTACTTTGCTATAGGGCAAAATGTGGGAATAAAAAGAGCCCTGGGTCCGGAGATAAGAGAGAACGTGGCTACTACAGCTAAGCTTCCTCTGGCTCCCCAAAATGCCTTCCAAATTCATATTTCTTCTCTAGACTCTTTATTAATTTACACGCAGCCTTTCTCCAGATTCATGAACCCTTCTAGATGCTGGATATCACCCTGGCATTACCAGGCAACTAGAGTTCATAGAAGACAGCTGACCAGAGACAAAACTCCTTGGATTTACAGAGGAAGGTTCCTCTGATCAAGTATTCAGTCTTGATCCAGTAGTAGCGAATAATTACTCTTGGACTAAACAATGTTCTGGTCCCACACAACAAATCTTAAATGCAATTCCCCAAATATAAACTGCTTCCAAGTAATTTAACTGTGACCTAGAACAAAGCTCAAGAATATTTACAGAATTACACAAATATCCAGCACCCAACAAGCTAAAATTCAAAATGTCTGGCATCTAATCAGAGATTATCAACTTTATTTGTTTTCTATTGCTGCATTTTCAATGACCACAACTTAGTCTGAAACAATACCCATTTATTATCGCACAGTTCTGTGGGTCAGAGTCTGCGTGGGCTGCTGTGCACTTTCTGCTAAAGATCTCACAAGGCTCTTATCTGGAAGCTCTGAAGAAAAATCTGCTTCCAAGCTCATTTAGGTTGTTGCAGAATCCAGTTTCTTGTATCCACAGGACTAGGGAAACTATTTTCTTGCTAACAGCTAGGGAATGTTTTCAAGTTCTTGTAGCCACCTGCATTACTCCCCACGTGGCCCCTTCCTTTGTGAGCCAGCAATGGCACATAAAATTCTTTTCATGATTCAGATTTCCTCTCTGCCATCAGTTTCTGAAAATTCTCTGCTTTTAAGGAGCTCATGTGATTATATTAGGCCTACCCAGATAATTGTCCTTTACATTAACTCAAATTCAACTGATTTAAAAGTAAATAAACAACTGATTAGTAGTACCTTAATCACATAAGCGAAAACAACGCAAATAGCAATGGCAGGGGAATGGATAATCAAATTTTGTTATATTCACAAGACTGAATACTACTAATAAACAGATAAAACTATTAATACACACAACATAGATGAAAATCAAAATAATTATTCAGAGTGATAACGAACAACTACCCCAGCAAAGAAAATGGAATATACTGTGATTCCATTGATTGACTGATTGCTTTCAGAGAGGAAGAGAGAAACATCAATAATGAGAGAGAATCACTGATCAGCTGCCCATTGCATGCCCCACACTGGGGATCGAGCCTGCAACCCCGGCATGTGCCCTTGACCAGAATCGAATCTGGGACCCTTCAGTCCAAAGGCCAACACAATCCACTGAGCCAAACCAGCTAGGGCTATTGTGATTCCTTTTATATAAAATTCTACAAAATGCAAATATGTAGTGACAGAAAACAGATCAGTGATTGCCTTGGGACAGTTATGGGTAAGGAGAGCAGGAGAAGAGCAGCAAAGACAGATTACATAAAGCATTTGAGGACACTTTTGGGGATATAGTAATTATCTTGATTGTGGTGATGGTTTCACTTTAAATATATGACAAAACTTATCAAATTATAGCTTTAAATATGTGTAGTTTATTGTATGTCAATTATACCTCAATAAAATTGTTCTAATAACTGGACGTTGATGATTGTGGCACAACCACATATCTTTACTAAAAATCAGAAAATAGCATGCTTAAAGTTGAGTGAATTCTATAGTATGTAAATTATGTCTCAATAAAGCTGCTAAAAGTGGAGTGGAGGAAGCTCCAATCTCATGTCTGGTTAGCCTATGCAAATCTTACCTAATTGTAAAATGTTAAGGCAGATTAAGTATAATGGATTCCATTTTAATTTTAGTTCAAAAGAAACAACTTGTATTTGTGTGTTTTATTTGCTTTTTTGTTGTTAAACTGGAAAACTTAGCTCATTTTCAGTGTAAATGCTCAGCTGTAAAAGTAATCCCGGGGAAACTGAAAACATCTGGTTACTACCTCAAACCCTGGTAGCTTATTAAATATTTTAGTAATTTCAATATTAGGAGATAACAATGCTCAACACCTGCTTTCATTTAGGAAAAAAGAAATCTAGAGGGATTTAAGATCTTTATTAAGCATCTAGAAGTTTCTTTCCTTTATGAGGTAATACAATTGCAATTTCATATAACCATATTAGAAATAGCTTAAAATTACATTTTTTATTTTATAACCCACAATATAAAATATTTAAAACAAGCAACTCCAAGAAGTAAATGTTTATTTTCATAAGCAGTACCTATGAATTCCATTAGAACAAGTAAATGTATTTTTATTTTAACTTTCTGGAAAAACTATTTATATAAAGAACTAGAAGCCCAGTGCATGACATTCATGCACTGGGGGGGTCCCTCAGCCTGGCTTGAGCCCTCTCACAGTCTGGGACCCCTTGGGGATTGGGCCTAAGCCAGCAGTCAGACATCCATCTCACAGTCCAGGGCTCTCACCATCCGGGACCTTAGCTCCTTACCACCTGCCTGCAGCGGAGGTGGGAGAGGCTCCCACCACCGCTGCTGTGCTCGCCAGCCATGAGCCCAGCTTCTGGCTGATTGGTGCTCTCCCTGTAGGAGCACACTGACCACCAGGAGGCAGCTCCTGCATTGAGTGTCTGCCTCTTGGTAGTCAGTACACGTCATAGTGACCGGTAGTTCCACCGGTTGGTCAATTTGCATATTAGGGTTTTATTATATAGAATAGTTTTGCTGGTTACAAAATTCTAAGTTGACAGCATTCTGTAAATGTTATTCCATTGTTTCCTGGCTTCCACTGTTGCTGTTCTTATTTCCAACTTTCACTTCTTTTTAGACATTTTTTATTTTCTCTTTGGCTGTTTTTAAATTCTTCTCTTTGTCTTTGGTGTTCTGCAGTTTTATTTATATATCTATTAGAGGCCTGGTGCAGGATGTCCAACTGCCCGTTTAGGGTAGGATCGGGCCTAAACGGGCAATCGGACATCCCTCTCACAATCCAGGACTGCTGGCTCCCAACTGCTCGCCTGTCTGCCTTCCTGATTGCCCCTAACCGCTTCTGCCTGCCAGCCTGATCACCCCCTAACCACTCCCCTACCAGCCTGATTGATGCCTAACTGCTCCCCTGCCAGCCTATTTGCCCCTAACTGCCCTCCGCTGCAGGCCTGTTCACCCCTAACTACCCTCCCCTGCAGGCTTGGTCCCCCCCCAACTCCTCTCCCCTACAGGCCTGGGTCCCCCCCAACTGCCCTTCCCTGCAGGCCCAGTTGCCCCCAACTTCCCTCCTCTGCCGGCCTGGTCACCCCTAACTGCCTTCCCCTGCAGGCTTGATCGCCCCCAACTGCCCTCCCTTGCAGGCCTATTCCCTCCCAACTGCCCTCCCCTGCTGGCCATCTTGTGGTAGCCATCTTGTGTCCACATGGGGGCAGCCATCTTGTGTGTTGGAGTGATGGTCAATTTGCATATTACTCTTTTATTAGATAGGATTACATTTTACTAAATTCAACATTTAATCTTGGTACAAGTGAGTAGCATTTTTTAATTTTGAGGAAGTCTTCTTTTATAAAAACTATTAAGTGTCTCAAAATGTGGACCTAAAAGATTCAATTACACAGTATATCAAAGTAGCAACAAATATGTAAGTTCAGTATTATAATTATACAACCACAAAATAAACCAGAGAACAAATGAGACAAACCATAAATACTACCATTCAGTGAAAAACTCAGGATAGTAAATGTTCTTACTAATCCTTCATCATGTCTACTCCTTTATTAACCTTTTGCACTCCGATGTCGAGATTAAAATTACTCTTTGAATGTATCAATAATTTGAAATATAAAAAAAATCCAAATAAATAAGTTTGTATGAAAAGAAACTCCCATTTTTTATTCTACTGCCGCGCTTTGTAAAATCTGGGGTATTTAAAAAATTAAATCCTGAGTAGAATAAAGGAATCAAGAAAAAAGCAAGCGAGTGCAAAGGATTAATACCAATACTAAGTCTCTTCCTAGTTACCTCATATTTAGTGGAATTTTTTTTAAACCAAACTGTATTAAGAACTAAGATACTTCTTTTAGACTGCCGATTTATATCACTTGAGTAAAGTTCAACTTCAGGAATAAAGAAGAGGAAAAGAATTGAAAAGAATTGGGGAGAAGAGCAAGCCAGAAAAGAAAAAAAATTTCTAGCTATATCCGTCGATTTTCTAAAACATGGCTTTATTACTTTTCTAGAAATAGTAATTTTCAAATATTGGAAAACCATATTTTAATCAATCATTCAGAAATTCTTGAATATTAATGTGTTCATGACTAAATCATAAGATAGTAAAACTTAGATAATTGTCATTGCCTTTTTATTGTAAAATATTTACCACGTTCAGTAGTGCTTCCTTATCCATAGTTTCGCTTTCAGTTTCAGTTACTCATGGTCAACCTCAGTCTGAATATGCCAAATGAAAAATTCCAGAAATAAACAACTCGTAAGATTTAAACTGCGCTGTTCTGAGTCACATGATGAAATCTTGCACTATGCTTGCTGCTCCTTCCTGCCTGGGACATGAATCATCCCTCTGTCCAGTGTATCCACGGTATAGAAGCTATCCATCCCTTAGTCACGTTGCAGCTGTCTCAATTATCAGATCTATTTGTCATGATATCACAGTGCTTGTATCTTAGTAACCCTTATTTTACTTAATGGCTCCAAAGCACAATAGTAGTGATGCTGGCAATTTGGATAAGCCAAAGGGAAGCCATAAAGTGTGTTAAATGAGAAGTTGAAAATTTTTGACTTAATAAGAAAAGAAAAAAAATTTTACACTAAGATTGATAAGATCTACTGTGAAACGAAGTTCTATCTGTGACACTGTGAAGAAGGAAAAAGAAATTCTTGCTAATTTTGCTGTTATACCTCAAACTGCAAACGTTACAGCCACGGTGTATGATAAGTGCTTATAAATATGATGGAAAAGGTGTTAAATTTGTGGATGAAAGGCATGAACAGAAAACATGGTCTGACTGACAGCAGTATGTTGCACCACGAAGTAATGAGCCTACATGAAGACTTCAGTAAGGGATCCCCTGAAATGAGTGACACCAAGCCATTTATTGCCAAGTAAGTGATTGATTATGCACCTTCAGGAACAGGTTTGGGATTTCATCATCTAATATCATCACAAGAAGAAAGGTGAGAGAGACCATATTCACAAAACTTTTATTACATTATATTATAGTTGTTCTATTTTAATACTACTACCGTTAATCTCTTACTACAACCCAGATAGGTGCCTTTAACCTCATATCGACTCTTTGGTGTGAGGACCAACGCTCTAAGCACTGAACACACCAGCCAGAGTGTATGTTTGTATTTTTAATGTTATCCCAGAGGCTGCTTAGTCTCTGTTTCCCTTATTTATTTTTTACAACAATAAATGTTTATTAATGTACAGACATTTTGGGAGCCCAGAGACCAGATATAAACATAAAAACAGGCATCAGCTATCACGGATATCAGAAATTACAAGTGTAAGGCAAGCACAGGAATCAGAATCTTCCTGCGAATAAAAGTTCCCATAAGCCTAGTCCACAAACATGAATCATGTCTCTCTGGTTTGAACCAACAAGATCTCTTTTAAAAACCTGGCTTTAGTAGAGCTCAAAAAGAAGCTCTCATAAATGCCCTTAAAGTATCAAATCAGGCATTAAATGGGTAAGGTCAGTTGCAAACCATTTCAATTCCATTAAGTTTTACCTCCTATTTTATTTTACTTTTAATTAGGAGCATATATATTTAGTGTTGTTACGGCTTATTGATGAATTTATTTTTTTATCATTATAAATATTTATTTTCTAAAATACTCTTCGACTTGCAGTTTATTTGGTCTGTTTTTAGTAGAGCTATACCATTCTTCTCATGCGTGAAGTTACTTAGTGAATATTTTCCATTTTTTATTTTCAACTTGTTTGCTTTTTTTAAAATTTAACGTGAAATGTTACATATAAATATACATATATATATGTATATGTGTGTGTGTGTGTGTGTGTATATATATATATATATATATATATATATATATATATATATATATAAATCAAATAGGTAACTTCTTATCTACCCTGAAAATCTAATTGATGTTATTTCTTGGGAAGGAGCCTCTAACCTTGTAATTTCCCTGGTAATAGCACTATATTTGTTATTCATGATGAGCCCCTCAAGCCACATGTAATTTTATGCTAACCAAGTGACACAGTTTTAGCTTGGGGGGCTGGTTACACTGGAAAGACCAACTATATGATTAGAGGGCTGGTGCTTAGAGACACATATCCACCTGATCTCTGACCTTCAGAGAGAGATGAGGGGCTGAAGACTGATTTCAAACAAGAGGCCAATGATTCAATCAGTTACTCCTACATAATGAAGCCACAATAAAAACTCGGATACTCCCAGCTAAAGTGAAATTTCTGTTGATTTTTAAAAAAAGTATTTTTATTGATTTCAGAGAGGAAGGGAGAGGGGGAGAGAGAGAAACATCAATGATGAGAGAGAATCATTGATCGTCTTCCTTCTGCACACTCCCCACTGGATATAGAGCCCACAACCTGGACATGTGCTTTGATTGGAATCGAACTCGGGACCCTTCTGTCTGCAGGCCAACACTCTATTCAAATCAGCTAGGGCTGAAATTTCTGGTTTTTGACAGAAAATGATGTACTGAGAGAGGGCTGTATGCTAAGGACAAGAAAGCTTCGAATTTGGGATCCTCCTAGACCTCTCCCTATGTATCTTTTTCTTTTTCTTTTCTTTTCTTTTCTTTTTTTTACTGTACTTTATAAGAAAACTGAAATTGTAAAGATAGACCTTTCCTGAGTTCTGTGAATTGTTCTACAAAATTACTGAGCCTGAGGTGGTAGTGGGAACCCTAGAATTTATAGCCAGTTGGTCAGAAGTAAGGATGGTTGAGGAAACACCAAGCTTGCAGCTTGTCTCTGAAACTAGTGTAGTCTTGTGGGGGACTGTGCCATTAACTTTCGAAATCTGACCTAACTGTGTCGTTAGCATCAGAATTGTACGTTAGCATTTAGGTAATTACCTCAAACATACTGTTTTAAACTATTTAAGTTAAAGGCAGAGATTGGCAGAATGGATAAAAAGAAACACGATCCAACTATATGCTGTCTAAGAGAGACTCTCATTTTAGATCCAAAGACACAGATTGAAAGTGAAAGGGTAAAAAAAAAAAAAAAAATCAATGTAAATAGTAACCAAAAGAGAGCTGGGGTAGCTTATACTAGTATCAGACAAAATAGACTTTAAATCCAAAATTATTACAGTATACAAAAAAGAAATGTGATTTTTATAAGAGTAAAATAAATCCATCGATAAAAGAATTATAAACATATGCACACTTAACAACAGAGCCTGAAAATATATGAAGCAAACCTTTATACAACTAAAAGGAAACCTCACTACCCACTTGCAAGAATAAACCTACTAGAATGGCAATAAAAAAAAAAAGTGTTGGTGAGGATATAAAGAAATAAAAACATTCATACATCACTGCTGAGAATGTAAAATGATGCAGTCACTGTGATAAACAGCTTGACAGTTCCTCAACATTACAAACTTGAAATTACCACATGACCTAGTGTTCCTAGGAATATATCCAAAGTAAATGAAAAGAGGTGTTCAAACAAAAACCTGTACACAAATGTTCATAGCAACATTATTCACAATAGTCAAAAGGTGGAAACAACCTAAACATTTATCAATTGATGAATAAGTAAACAAAAATCTCATATATATATACCCATACAATGGAATATTATCCTCTCTAATAAAATGGTAATATGCAAATTAACCATCACTCCGTTACATAAGCCACGCCCACCAGAAAAGCCGGGCGAGTATGCAAATTAACCCCCATCCAAGATGGCTACAGCCACAGAGAGCAAGGTTTCCCAGGTAACAGAGGAAGCCAAGCTTTCCCATAGCCGTTGCAGGCCTAAGCCTCCACTCAAGCTACAAAGTTTCAATTATAGAAGGTAAACAAATTCAAACAAATGGCGGCAGAATGGAGCTTGAGAGAGCAGGCCAGGGTTGCTGGCGGCAACAGGAGAAGCAAAGCTTTCCGCACACCCTGGCCGGGCTCACCCGCTTAAGGCTACAAAGTTTCAATTGTAGAAGGTGAATTAACTGCCACAGAAATGGCTGTCGCCCCAGAGGGAGCAGCAGGCTTGGCTCTGCTCCAGTCTACAAAGTTTCAATTGTAGAAGGAAAATAAATTCCAGATACCAGGGCTTCCGCTTGGGTTGCCAGGGGGCATGGCCGGCCTGCAAATCACCACAGACCCCTCGCTCAGGCCGCCCCATGCCCCAAGGGAACCCCACCCTGATCCGGGACACCCTTCAGGGCAAACCAGCTGGCCCCCACCCATGCACCAGGCCTCTATCCTATCTAATAAAAGAGTAATATACAGATTGATCATCACTGCAACACACAATATAGCTGCCCCCATGTGGTCAAAGATCCTGCCCCCATGTGGACACAAGATGGCCACTACAAGATGGCCAGCAGGGGAGGGCAGTTGGGAGGCACCCGGCCTGCAAGGGAGGGCAGTTGTGAGGGACCAGGCCTGCAAGGGAGGGCAGTTGAGAGGGACCAGGCTTGCAAGGGAGGGCAGTTGGAGGTGATCAACCCTGCAGGAGAGGGCAGTTAGAAGTTACCAGGCTGGCAGAGGAGGGAAGTTGGGGGCAAACAGGCTGGCAGGGGAGCAGTTAAGCATCAACCAGGCTGGCAGCGGAGTGGTTAGGGGGTGATCAGGCTGGCAGGCAGAAGCGGTTAGGGGCAATCAGGAAGGCAGGCAGGCAAGCAGTTGGGAGCCAGCAGTCCTGGATTGTGAGAGGGATGTCTGACTGCTCATTTAGGCCCACCAGCATCGGGCCTAAACGGGCAGTCGGACATCCCTCCAGGAGTCCCAGATTGGAGAGGGTACAGGCTGGGCTGAGGGACAACCCCCCGCCGTGCACGAATTTCGTGCACCGGGCTTCTAGTCCTATACTAGAGGCCCGGCGCACAAAATTTGTGAGTGGGTACGGGCCCTAGGCCTGGTCTGCAATCAGAGCCATCAGAGCCATCTTCCCCAGTTCGCCATCGGGTGATTGGTGCCTGACGGCCGGGAGAAGGAACCGAGAGGTCAGCTGTTCCTGCCCACTCACTGCCCCCTGCCCCCACAGCAGGTGGCCATCAGGCAATCGGAACCTGCCAGCCAGAAAAAGGGACCAAGAGGTGGTCTGTGAGCCTCATAGTGACTAGTCCAGTGGTTGTTCGGCTGTTAGGGTCAATTTGCATATTACCCTTATATTGTACTAGAGGCCCAGTGCACGAAATTCGTGCACGGGGTGTGTGTGTGTGTGGGGGGTCCCCCTCAGCTCAGCCTGCACCCTCTCCAATCTGGGACATCTCTCTCACAATCCTGGACTGCTGGCTCCTAATTGCTCACCTGCCTGCCTGCCTGGTCACCCCTAACTGTTCCCCCCCTGCTGGCCAGGTTGCCCCCAACTGCCCCCTCCCTGCCAGCCTGGTCACCCCCAAATGCCCCCCTCTGCCAGCCTGGTCACCCCTAACTGCCCCTCCCTGCCGGCTGATCGCCCCACGCAGTCTGCTGTTGAGTCGTTTGGTTGTCCCTCACCAACCCCCTACTGGCCTGGTCGTAGGCAGCCATCTTATGAGGGCGTGAAGGTCAATTTGCATATTAACTCTTTATTATATAGGATAGGATAGAGGCCTGGTTCATGGGTGAGGACCGAATGGCCTGCCCTGAAGGTGGCCCCGGATCAAGGTGGGGGATCCCTGCTGGGGCGGGGCTGGCCTGGGTGAGGGGCTGTCGGTGGTTTGCAGGCCAACCACGCCCCCGGCTTTGTCAGGAAGGATGTCTGGAAGATGTCCAGTCTAATTAGCATATTATCCTTTTATTAGTATAGATCAGTGATGGCGAACCTATGACATGTGTGTCAGCACTGACACGCGTAGCCATTTTTGATGACACGCGGCCGCATGCCGAGGATGAAACATTTGCTGCTCCTGAGGATGAAACATTTGCGACTAGAGTCTTGGAGTTAGTTTTTTCCTCAAAGTGATACACTACCCGAGTTATGCTCAGTTTTTTGGCGAAGTTTGACCCACCAAGCTCAAAAGGTTGCCCATCACTGGTATAGATAATAAAACCCTAATATGCAAATCGACTGAACAGTGGAACAACTGGCTGCTATGACGCGTACTGACTGCTAGGGGACAGACGCTCCTGCATTAGCATCTGCCCCCCAAGAGGAAGGTGACCAGCGATGGCGATCAGGGGTGCGGGGTTGGCTAGCAGTCAGAGTCAATGGGGGCCCCCCGATCGCCCCGTCTGCCCGTTGCCCCACAGATGGCCCTGATCGGTGGCCAGGCCTAGGGACCCTACCCTATATATTGGGAACAGTCTCTTAGATTTAAAAATTAAAACCTGGCAAGGCTACTCTAACACTGAAAAAACAGGATGATGCAGCGATGACATGCATGGACTCTGGCTTGCACATTTTGTGGTCTGCCCTGATTCTGACACTTATAACTGTGACAAAGCCAATTACTTAACATCTCTCTGCTTCAGTTTTTCCACCCATAAGATGGGGAAGATGGTACTACTGCCTCAGAAGGACCATGTTGTGTACTACGTTTTATAATCAGGGCAAAAAAATGTAGCTGCCCATACAACAGCAAGATGCCTTTCACCTGTATGAAAAGTATGGTCATTGGTGCATGTAGCATTCCGGATTGCAAGAGGGATGTCCAAATGCCGGTTTAGGACCAACATCCCCTGAGGAGTCCCGGATTGCAAGAGGACACAGGTTGGGCTGAGGGACACCCGCCTCCCATATACAAATTTCGTGCACCGGGTCTCTAGTTTAGCCATAAAAAGGAATGAAGCATTGATACATGCTACATGCACAAACTTTGAAAACAGTACACTAAATCAAAGAAGCTAGACACAGAAGGCCACAAAATGATAAAATTTTGCTTGAAGGACATATCTACAACAGACAAATCTACAGAGACAAAAGCCAATAGTGGATGCCAGGAGCTGGAGGGGAAAGGGGAATGGGTATGAGGTTTCCTTCTGGGGTAATGAAAATGTTCTGTAACTAGATAGTGGTGATAGTTACACAACATTAGAAATATACTAAACACCTTTGAATTGTATATTTTTAAATGGTTAAAATAATTCATTTATGTTATATGTATCTCCCCACAATATTTTTAAAAATCTGTGCCCAAGTTTTTATTCATTTATTAAAATAGGACCAGATGTAGCCAAAAAAGCACCAAAAATAATCAGAAGATATATACTACATACCTGTTAGTGCTGCTGGTTTCGATAGTGTACTATATTGATTTTGTGTAGATATCATACTTTGACGTGGACTTAGTGTTGGTGATGCAACAAGTGAAAGCTCCTCAATAATGATACTGCTTTTGGGATGATTCTTGGGAAGTTCATTTAATCTTTGTTCTAAAGAATACTTTAAAAGGTCCAACTTCTGACTTGATTCATTAAATCTTGCTTGAGCCTTGGACAGGGAAAAGACAATTGTTATTATTTAAATAACTACATTCTTTGAGTAATATATTTAAGTTAAAATTTTTATTTAAAATTACTTCTGAAAGTGCTTTTCTGTCTGTTACTTTTCCTGAGCCAAGTAATTTCATCACATTCTTTGCACCTTCTGCGACTGCAAACTCTATCCTAAAATGATGCCTTAATTCTTCCATCCGAAGTTCAAGAGGACTTATGACAGGTTTTGCTAGGAGAGCAAAAACAAAGTTACTTCACTTCCTAATATGTAGTAATTAAAACTCATCAATAAAAAAAATGAATTCTTACATTAAAAGAACAGTCCTTAAAGCACTGAATACATAACAGGTACAATTTTGATATAGCGCCTTTTTTTAGATCAAAACTCAAAGATTAAAAACGTAAGATAAAAAAAAAAAACCCACCATAATGCTGCCTCCCCCTCAATTTTAAACGCTGTGTCTTTTTTACATAAAGTTATTTAGCATATCATATTGCCCATAATCATCAGAATGAAAATTTATTTCTATTCCATCACCATTGTCAAAAGCCAATTCATTGGTCTGGACTGCCTGAAGAATCTGCATTCGTATCACTTCTATTTTTGTCTTGCTGTCCTGGAGCAGTTGCTGAGCTGTGCCATGGAGTTTCCGATCCTGTTAAAAATAAGTTTGTAAAGGTAAGCAGATAAAGAGACAAAACATTTTCACAGATTCTAAATAAGATCAAATGATATCAGCAAAGTGTAAAACAAGAGTTCAAAGAACATTGTGAACACTATAACTATACATACTTATCAATACATTTATTTTAAAAAGTCATCAAGCAGAAAAGGTGACAAAACAACTCCATTAAGACAATTTGAGAGAAAGCAAGTAAGTCTTACTACTGGTTTTTTAAAAATCCAAATTCACATTAGTAATTTTCTTTCATTGCTTAACATGAGAATTTTCATATACCATGGCCAGTAACTCTCATATTCAGAAGCACTGTATGTGAGCTGTCTCAGCACTACGCCTGAAATTTTTAGAAAATCTCTTCCTCTCCCATTACATTAAATTTCATAGAGCTTCACACATTTTAAAAATAGCTAATTGTAGACAGTATGTGTGTTACTTTAAATTCTGACAAAGGAATAGGAAATAGCATTTGTCAACACAGGTTATGATGAGAAAAGTCCCTAGAAACTCCTGAATGTCAAAAAAGGAGACCTCAGTAAAGCTAGAGTGGAAATTATAGTGAATATTGTCATCTCTTAAGACTTCAAGAAAGGTCCTGAATTAAGTGAAATGGCATTATTGTGCTGTACATCTCAGTTTAGTTATAATAACACTTGAATATTACTGACAGAAGTGTGGTAGGCAAAATAATAACCCACCCATATAAGTCCATATCCTGAAAACTTGTGAGCAGATAAATTTTAAATTTGGAAATCAGCCTACACTGTGAACATGTTACCTTACATGGCAAAAGGGGAATTAAGATAGTAGATAGAATTAGATGTTAATCACCCAATCTCAAAATATAGAGATTATCATGGATTATCTAGATGGACCCAACGTAATCACAAGGGTTCTTAAATGTGGAAGAGGAAGGCAGATGAGGAGGTAGATGAGAAGAACTGAACCTGCTATTGTTGGCTTCAAAGCTAGAGGAAGAGGGCCATGAGCCACGAATGTGGGCAGCCTATAAAGTTGGAAAGAACAAGAAAGTGAATTATCCCCTATCCTCCAGAAGAAAACACAACTCTGACAAGACCTTGATTTTAGCTCAGTGAGATCTATTTTAAAATTCTCAATTTCAAAGTTGTAACATAATAAATCTGTGTGGTTTTAAAGCCATTAAATTTGTAGTAATTTGTTACAGCAGCCATAGAAAACTAATATAGGAAATTTTCTTCAGAGGTTTGATATAAAACAAGTGATAGAAGTTAATGCTATCTCCTATTTAGACAGTTACATTAGTTGTCAAAATCTAGTAGGCTTCAGTCCACAAAAAAGAAAATGATAAATAAAACTGAGCATACGTTAGGAAGCACTTATTTCACAAGAAAGGCCAATTTTAAGCATCTCTACTTTTATCACTACTAATACAATTAGTATTAATTTAGAAATAAAATAGCATATAATCAACCTTTATTGTCCAGGAGACTCAAGACTGGAAGCTAAGAGGCAAGCACCAGATATAGCATCACTTCAATAAATCGAACACACACACAGAGTACTATAAAGGACAGGATGAAGACATATGTGGTGGGAGAGATACTATTGCTATTATATACGAAAAAAAAGAAAGTAATCTAAAGTATATTATGTTAAACATCAAACTAGATTGATACACAGTGGAGGAAAAAGCAAATTTATAAATTTTGCTTTCATTTCTTTCTTGCTTCCAAGGCCAGTCATTTAAGAAAAAAACTTCTAGTCAGATTTTATTTATTAAATAAATTTAGATTTCACACCAAGGAAATAAACTGAAATAGTTTAAGTCCCTTACCTATTAATTTATACCATGAAGAAGTTTACACACACACACACACACACACACACAATATTTGTTAATTATGCTGTACCAGTAACGATACTATCTTGAATTTGGTGTTTGTCTATGATTTACAAATGCTTTTATGAATATACCTATTCACCTCCCAAATTTAAAATGAAAAGATCTTTCTCTTACTTTAATTCCTCCTCTTATCCAGTATTAGGAACATCAGACAAACTAAAGATTTGAAATAACTTTCCTCTGAGACCAGATCAGAGTAAGAGAAAAACTCAGTATTCCAAAGCTCCGAATTTATTAGGGCCAAATATGTTTTGCAATCAGATAGACTTAGGCCCAAATCTTATTATATTTATAAATTTTGGTTAGTTACCTATCTTCTACAAGCTTTAGGTTTCTTGAAGAAATTATGTAAATGGAAATGCCACTCTAAACTATACAGCTTTTGTATGCATTAAATAAACTAAAATTATATTACCTAGCACATGAATGGCATTAAAATATTCTCTTTTAGAGCAATAAAAACCATGATTATCTTATTTTAATTAAGTTCTAATGTAAAAGTATAAATATTAAGTAAACTATATAATACTATACTTTTTAACTAATCTACTCTTATTATTTTATCAGTATGTGAAAGACAGTAGTCCTGTCACTTTTTTGGAAACACTCCTTTCTTAACTATTTCAATTCAACATTCAAGGAAGATCATTTGTATTTCATTTTTAAAATAAGTGAATTTTCCCACAGATTACTGAAGATCTGCACAGATGTCAAAGTATGATGAAGGCATTTAAAACTGACATTGGATATTACCTGTCACAAACAATTTACAGTAACTACATGTCAGTTTTCTGCTTTCAGGCATTCCTTTATTTTTTATTGAGCACCTAATATGTTTGAGGTAAAAGATAAGGTAATTCCAAAGTACATCAACTGGTTTATGTATCAGAGAAATACTTGTTTTTATGCTAAAACTTTGGGAAGATTTTTACATACATTAGTTTGAACCATATGAAAATGCTGCTGACTGATTTTGAACAGCAATCTTATGTGGTTCAACCTAATAAAGTAGTTACCTAATGTTAACACTCTACAATGCCTGATAGTTATATTTCCAATGTACAATATTTTTTCAATTTATAAAAAACTATTTTTGTTTTGCAAGTCATAAACTACATCACACACAGAGCTTTCAGAAATAAATAAATAAATCACATATTTATGGCTTACTTTGTAAGTGTTAAATGTGGTCACATCCAGTGAAAATAATTAATCAGCTTAACAATTAATTAATTAAACAATTAATCAATTATGATATACCCTACAAAACTTAGTTTGAATAGATATAATTATTATATGTATCAGAATGTTAAAAGTAGCCAAAGAAAAATTCAAAGGAAGATAGAATAATTTCTTTTTCGTTTTAATCCTCACCAGAGGATATGTTTATTGATTTGAGAGCGAGAGAGAAAGAAGGGGTGGGGGAAGGGGAGAGGGAGACAGAAGGAAAGAGAAAAAGAGAGAGAAACAGAAACATCCATGAGTGACAGAAACATCAATCAACCGGTTGCCTCCCATACATGCCCCAGATGGGATAGAATCTGTAACCTAGGTATGTTCCCTGACCGGGAACTGAACCTGCAACTTTTTTTGGTGTACCAGACAATTGCTCCAACCAACTGAGCCAGCCAGGGCAGATAGGATCAGTTTTAGCTAAAGGAATCCAGAAAGGTTTTGTGGGCTATTAATATAGATAAGATTGGAATATGTGAAGATTGGAAGATTGGGGAGAGGGAGACCTGGGTGGATGGTCAGGTATTTTCAAATGAGAAATAAGTATGAAAGACCTGGGAGCATTTTTTAAAAATGTGACAGAGGCCAGAAAGAATCCCAAATTTTAATAAATAGCTAGGTTTGTAATCTGCCTATATGAATGAGAAATATCTCTTCAACATGCCTATCAAGCCCTCAGAGATTATTCTGAAAACCAATGGTGCTACTTAGAGTCATGAAATCTACATTCTGTTGTTAACATGAAAAAGAAATTGATTGTGTAAATTATAACCTCAAGTAGTGGTAATGCAATGTCAGGGATAAGGAGAGACAGGTTGCTGTTTTGCATAGGATAATTGTATAGAGCTTGCTGAAGAGGTAGCATCTGAGCAGAGATTGTAATGAAGCGAGAGAGAGAAAGCAACGGAAGTTCTTGGGAAAAGAGATAATGTAGGCAGAAACACAGTAAATACAAAGGCCCTGAGGTAAGAGCATGCTTGGTATGTTCAAGATATCCAAAGAAGCTAATATAGCTAGAGGGTAAAGAGAGAGAATGAGTGTTTTAGAAGAAAAGATCAGAAGGCAGTGAGGGGTAAATCATGTATGAACTTGCAGAGTCACCGTAAGGACTCTGGATTTTGTTCTAAGCATGCTAGAAAGTCCTTGGAGGGTTTTGAACAGAAGTATAAAAATATCTGACTTAGCTCTCAAAAGAGCAATTCTGGCTATAACATGTACTGGGGTAATAATTTTGTCATACAGAATTCAATAACCAGAATTCTAAAGATGTTTATTTATTACCAAATTGAATTAACCATCCATGAATCTAAATTTGCTCTCGGTCATGAATTGCCATTCACCAGTCAGTCTACATACCAATCTAAGAATCATTGACTCTGACTTCTTCCTCATATTCAGACACTACATATTTATTCTATCTAAATAGCTTTGACCCTGCCTTCTTTGCTTTCACTGCTAAAAGTCTTTCAGCAGCTCCACATATCTCCTAAGACAGAATCTCAGATGCTTCATTTTGTACCAAGTACTTTATAATCTGGTTTGTCTTTCAATTATGCTACACCTCTCATTATACCTCACTTACTGAAAGCTCTCCCAGTGGAGAATAAAAAGTCCCGTTGAAATCACCTAGAGGACTTTTCTAAAATAAAATGTGCCTTTATGGAGATTCAGATTTATTCTCCCACAAGGGTATGGCCTTTCATTGAAAATGACTGTTACAGTTGATGATTGTTACTATTATTAGAAGTGCATTCTACCTACCCTCAGGTATGTTGGATAAGAAATAAGTTGAGAGCCTCTGTTATAGCCATATGAAAGCACTCCCATTTCTTAGAACAAGCCATGGTTTTCCACAGTTCCTTACCCTGTATATACTAGGTTTACCCAGATCACCATGCCTAGAAAGTAATCCTTCTTAAACTCCAAATCGTACTTTAAATCTTATACGAATACTTTAATGATTTCTTCTGACAGATAAACAAGGTGACACTTCCCCTTCTTGTGTAATCTCTTATACTGTAAACTAGCAATTTTTCGACCAGTGTGCCACAGAATTTTTAAAACACGCAATACCTCAGAAATTGCAGAAGCTGTTAATATGTTCTGGACCTCCACTTGAACCAATCTCAAATAAATGAAGCTTTAATTAAAAACAAAAGCTATTGGAGAATTATCTATTTGCTTTAGCAGCCTGCTCATAGCCCTGTTCATTCTGGACCTATGGTTATCATAAGTTATCTATGTACTAGAGGCCCGGTGTATGAAAATTCATGCACTGGAGGGGGGGTGGGTCCCTCAGCCTGGCCTGCCCCCTCTCACAGTCCAGGAGCCCTCAGAGGTGGGAGGCGACCCAGCGATCAGAGGAAGGCGATGCCCCATCACACCTCTGCTGCTGCCACTGCCAGCAGCGCAAGCCTTGGCCAGCCCTGGTTACCTGAGCCTCAGGCGGCCCTGGGCGCCTGGGCAGCCGACATATGAGGCTTGCCTGGGCCTCGGACTTCGGCTGAGCAGCCGCCATCTAAGGCTTGCCTGTGCCTTGGGCCAGCCCTGGGCGGCAGGGCAGCCGCCATCCGAAGCTTGCCTGCACCTCAGGCTGGCCCTGGGCGGCTGGGGGGTTGAGGGGACTGGGGAACTCTGGAGGTAGGTGTGCGGAGCAGCTGGGCCTACCTGGGGGTGGGCCTGAGGGGAATGGGAGCCACCATCTTGTGGCTATGGGAGCCACCATCTTTGAGGGCGTGGCAGTCAATTAGCATTTTCCCTTCTTATTGGCTGCGGGTGCTGCCATCTTTGAGGGCGGGACAGTCAATTAGCATATCCCCTCCTTATTGGCTGTGGGTGCTGCCATCTTTGCAATGGCGTGAGGGTCAATTAGCATATTCCCTCTTTATTAGATAGGATTTTAATATGTCCATACCCCTGCTCAATTTGGGGGTGGGAGGCCCCACAGGCCACGCTGAGAATACAGTGAAATCTATGGCTCTCTCATCCATCCATCTATCAACATACGCACTTACTTCTCCTATAACCTCAAAGGGTTCATTAACCTCTCAATCTAATTCATCAACCCTACATTAAAAAAACCTTACTCCAGAGGGTGGTAGCTGGGTTATTTTAGAACACTCCACATAATACATTGCATTCCAAAAACACAGTATTTGCCTTAAAAAGAAGTCCAAAATAACACCGATAAAAACAACAAAAGGTCAATATTAAAAGTAACACAGAAAAACCAACTCTACAACTCCAGAAATGTTCAAAGTGAGTGAAATAACATGCTATCAAGTATCATATCATATAAGTATTGTATCAAGTATAAACAAATATATTTCTCTAAAAATAATTTTAAAATTCTTTGGAAATACTGCATATAATCTCATTTTCATAACTAAGATTTCAAAATTTTATTTAAAACATATATACATTTCTTTCTTTTCTGTCCTCCCAAATTTCATTTGGGTGGGTAGGTATGTTACATGGCTCCAAGCAAAGATTTCCCCCATCCCGATTTCAAACTCTTCCTAAACTAAAAACAAAATAAACAAAACAAACAAATGCCTAAACTTTCATTCTGAAATTACTTAAGGAATATCTATTAAAATATATAAGAAACACTAATTTGCAGAGCCAAGTATCTTTGAAGTAAAGAGTTGAGAGTAAAAAGGTGGATTTTATAATAAACTAGAGGCCCGGTGCACGAAATTCGTGCACGGAGGGGGGTTGTCCCTCAGCCCAGCCTGTACCCTCTCCAATCTGGGACCCCTCAAGGGATGTCCGACTGCCCGTTTAGGCCCGATCCCAGGGATCGGGCCTAAACGGGCAGTCGGACATCCCTCTCACAATCCAGGACCGCTGGCTCCCAACTGCTTGCCTGCCTGCCTTCCTGATTGCCCCTAACCGCTTCTGCCTGCCAGCCTGATCACCCCCTAACCACTCCGCTGCCAGCCTGTTTGCCCCCAACTTCCCTCCTCTGCCGGCCTGGTTACCC
Organism: Cnephaeus nilssonii; assembly: GCF_951640355.1. Classification (NCBI taxonomy): domain Eukaryota; kingdom Metazoa; phylum Chordata; class Mammalia; order Chiroptera; family Vespertilionidae; genus Cnephaeus; species Cnephaeus nilssonii. The sequence goes on from NC_137078.1 coordinate 37,917,789, forward strand.
CTAACTGCCCTCTCCTGCAGGGTTGATCACCTCCAACTGCCCTCCCTTGCAGGCCGGACATCTTGTGGTGGCCATCTTGTGTCCACATGGGGGCAGGATCTTTGACCACATGGGGGCAGCTATATTGTGTGTTGCAGTGATGATCAATGTGCATAGTACTCTTTTATTAGATAGGATAGAGGCCTGGTACAGGGGTGGGGACCAGCTGGTTTGCCCTGAAGGGTGTCCCTGATCAGGGTGGGGTTCCCTTGGGGCGTGGGGCGGCCTGAGCGAGGGGCCTGTGGTGGTTTGCAGGCGGGCCACGCCCCCTGGCAACGCAAGCGGAGGCCCTGGTATCTGGAATTTATTTTCCTTCTACAATTGAAACTTTGTAGCCTGGAGCAGAGCCAAGCCTGGGGCTCCCTCCGAGGCCCGAAGCCATTTGTGTTGGGGTTATAATTGAAACTTTGTTGCCTTAAGCGGGTGGGCCCGGCCAGGGTGTGTGGAAAGCTTTGCTTCCCCTGTTGCCGGCGGCAACCCTGGCCTGCTCTCTCAAGCTCCATTCTGCCGCCATTTGTTTGAATTTGTTTACCTTCTATAATTGAAACTTTGTAGCTTGAGTGGAGGCTTAGGCCTGCAACGGCTGGCAGAAAGCTTGGCTTCCTCTGTTACCTAGGAAACCTTGCTCTCTGTGGCTGTAGCCAACTTGGTTTGGGTTAATTTGCATACTCGCTCTGATTGGATGGTGGGCGTGGCTTGTGGGTGTGTCGGAGGTATGGTCAATTTGCATATTTGTCTATTATTAGATAGGATTGACTTTTTAAAGACTTTTTGGAAATTACACAACTATAGAACCTGAGATTGGAAAGAACCTTCATGATAATGTATTTCAGTGGTTCCCAACATTTTCTCTCCAACACCATACCTCAGAAAAAGGACACATTTGCAGTAGTGACAATTGCTCCCTACAATACTGTTCTACAATTAGGAATTATATGTCCATACCATATATGCTAAAACCCACAGGTCTAGTCCAATCAATCACTCATGCCAGAATGTCCTATCTTTTGATTTGTCCTTTTCTAAAAACCTGTATGTAGTGATAGAAAACTCATTAGAGCCTAAATTTCTATAATAATAAAAGCATAATGTGCTAATTTGACTGGACAGCCAGACATCCTTCTGGACGACCTTCCAGACGAAGCTGGGGCTGTGAGGGGCCGAGGCAAACCACCACAGCTTTGAGGGCCAAGCCCCTTGCACGAATTTCGTGCATCGGGCCTCTATTTTTAAAATCACCTTTTTGTTTTAGAATAATTTTAGAGTTCCAGAAAAGTTGCAAATATGGAGAGTTACTATGTACCCTTTACTCATACAGCTAAAAGTATTTTTTGATTGGTTTAGGTAGAAATAAGTTATTTTAAAAACCATTTGTTTCCAACTTATTTTACAGTATACTTGTTCATATCAGCAATTTTCACCCTTTTCATCTCATGACACACACAAACTAATTACTAAAATTCTGCAGCACACCAAAATATATTTCTTGACGATCTGATAAAAAATAAAAAAAAGGATACTTTTGATTCGGTCACACCAGACAGATGTTGTGGTGCCTGTTGTCATTTTTTAATTTGACAACCGAAGGAAAAAGAGGCCAGTGCCTCTGACTAAATAGTCAGGTATTGCATGTTTTAAAAATTCTTGAGGCACACCAGTTGAAAATCTCTGGTTTATAATATAAGAGATTACATGAGAAGGTGGAGCATCACATTATTCAACCTTAGCTGTGAACATGTACATCAAATAATTCTAATTTATTGTCCCTCTGTATATGTCCACAAATGACTGTAGAAGTGTTATAAGTACTCTTGTCAGGTTACAGATAAATTTTATTGGGTAGGTGAATTCACACTTACAGAATCTGCGAATAATGTGAATTGACTGGATACACTTACATTTATTGTACCTACCTTTGAAGATCCATTTGAATACATCTGTATCATGTTCTCTGCACCTTGTTTTACTTTAAGCTCTATATCCAATTGTTTTTTTAAGGCCATCAATCTATTATTGCTAGTAGAACAACGAGGGTCACTACTGGGAGTGTCTGGAGTCCTTGGGCAATCTGTAAATTAAATAGTATGTTAAAATTACTTACTAGGACTAATTACTGCTTAAAATGGGAAGTTAATGTTTTCAAAGAATAAAGAATTATGGGGTTTAAGATGAGTTTGAAGTTACCTAAATGGAATTTTCTTATGCTTCCAGATAATATAAAAATTCAAGCCAAGAAAATATTTAAGTAGAGTTGCAGGACCATTTGCCAGGATACTGTAGAAGTGATTTTGCTGAAACTGAAGTTGAATTAGGTCACCGCCCAAAGTTTTTCCAACACTATTATTTTTAAATTAAAACAATTTAACTAGTCTATTCAACAATTAAACTAAATTCCCTACTCACTACCTAATTGGTTTGAGAATAAAGATTATTAAAACATTATACAAATTCCACTGAAGTAATTCTTTGTAAATAGAATTAAGGTACTTCAAATATAATGCTAGCATTAATTAGTAATAACCAAAGTATACACATAACAAGCCTTCACATTTTGTTTTCTACTATGAGATGGTCAATAGAATGGAAAATTTTTCAAGGATAATTGATTGATATCACATTGATGGTAGCAGGGTATAGGAAGACCAAAAATTCAAGGTCATGGTTTCTCATAAAGAATAATGTGGTTCTACTTAAAACACACACACACACACAACAAAACCTTTAAGTAGAACACTAATTATTCTGGGTAAACCATTATTGCTGAAACACTTCTAATAGTTTTACCATGTCACTAAAATTCTTCACATTGAAGTTATGTTGTGTTTTATCCCCACTAGGTCCCTTGTTTATTAAAAAGAAGGGAAAAAAAAGCTAGAAGACTAAAGACCAGGGTACCAGAGCTGGTTTAGTTACAAGTAACTTGATAATCACTGGAAAATTACATAATCTTCAAATTACTTAATCTTTGTTCTTCAGGGTTTCTTTCTCTCCTCTGCAATAAAAGATGATGTGACTTACTGATTTTAATGAATACTAGTATATTTCATTTTATACTCTTTTAAAAAACTTACTAGTTCAGAAACATTTAAACATAATTTGTTCATTAACTTAAAAAAATACAGGTGCTATGCTAGATATTGGTGTAATATAGTACTATTTCATCATTAATATACTAATTTACAAGTTGTTAAATCCCGATCTAAGTGCGTTATAGACCCATTAATCCTCATAAACAGCCCTAAAAGGAACATTATACCCATATTACAGAAAAGAAAACCAGGGCAAAAAGAGGTTAAAAACCTTGCTCTAGGTTAAACATCTACTAAGTAATTGCTGTGCCTCGCTGCTTTTGGTACTTAAAAACCTTGTAAACAATTATACTAGCCTGTGTATATGTGCACAAACTTACACATATGACAGTATAATTATACACAAACAACTATATGCATGTGTGTATATGCATATTAATACTTAAAATAAGTATTAATTCACATTTTACACATCAGAAAACAGGCAAAGTCACAATTATTAGTTGAAATTAATCAAGAAAGGTTTCTATTGTAACTGAATTTTCCAAATTACAAATGAGTCACTTCAAAGGTTGATTTTCTACATGACAATTCTTATAGAAAACTGATATATAAGGTAGGTAAGATTTCAGAAAGGCTCACAAAGGAACTATGTAACATATTGTTATGGATAGAATTTTTGTGTTTCCCCAAAAGTCACATGTTGGAGCTGAAATGTGATGATAATTTGGAGGTGAGTCTTTTGGGAATTAGGTATTGAGGATGGTCTCTCTCTGTCTTGTCAGGATACAGTGAGAAGACTCCATATACTAAGCAGGAAGAGGACCTTCACCAGAATTCTGATTATGCTAGCACCTTGAGATCTGGAAATTCCCAGCCTCTAGAACTTTTAGAAACAAATTTATGTTTTTTTAACCCACCCAGTCTATGGTATTTTGGTAAAGCAGCCCGAATTAGACATATATTTGCTATAGTTGTTAAGAATGCCTAGGTTTGAATATCAATTGATGCTCAGATTCAGTACAAACCATGTAATATGGGGTAAGTTACTTAACAAACAACACTGTGCCTCATTTTCTTCATCTTTTAAATAGTGAAAAAGCATCAATCTCACAGGATTACTGTGATTAATTAAGTTATATGTAAAAGCTTACAAAAGGACATAGTGCAATGTAAATATTCAATAAACATTAATTAGTAGTCACTGTAGGAAGTGTAAGCATGTCTCTGCTGAGTCCATAAATTGCACATCATAGCAATGACTAAACAGTTAAGTGTATTCAGACCTGTGAACAGGTTTTACCTTTTTTTTACATAAATGTTACAGAAATCAAAACCACACAAAACCTGGTATATAATTTATAATAAGCACATTTTTTTCTAAACATATTTTTATTGATTTCAGAGAGGAGTGGTGGAGAGAACCATTAATGAAAGAGAATCACTGACCCGAACCCTCCTGCACTCCCCCTACTGGGAATCGAGCCTGTAGCCCTGGCATGTGCCCTGACCGGGAATTGAACTGTGACCTCCTGGTTTATAGACCAATTCTCAACAACTGAGCCACGCAGGCCAAACAATAAGCACATTTTAAAATATATATATTTTTATTGATTTCAGAGAGGAAGGGAGAGAGAGAGATAGAAACATAAATGATGAGAGAGAATCATTGATAGGCTGCCTCCTGCACACCCCACACTGGGGATCGAGCCCGCAACCTGGGCATGTGCCCTTGACCAGAATCAAACCCAGGACCCTTCAGTCTGCAGGCCGACACTCCATCCACTGAGCCATACCAGCTAGGGCAATAAGCACATTTTTAAAAAGAACTAGAATGCATTCAGAGTAGAAGGCCCTCAGTCAAAAACAGTATGGCTATGTGTTGTTGGATAGATAATGGTATTTAGCATAGGATGAGAAAGAGAAATTGCTACCTAATCATTTAAACATTTGTCTATAAAAGTAGCTGTCCATTAGACCCAATGGGTAAAACCAGCGAGGACAAAAATTTTATCAGAGGATAAAGAGAAATCCCTTATATTTTGAGTTATCTAACAATGAGATGGTTTGCTTTACTATTAATAAAATTCCTTGACTCTGGAAGCATTTACAAAGCTAGATTGCAATCTATTAAAGATGCTAAATAAGAAATTCTTGCACATTAAAGCAGGTTGTACTAAGACATTAAATACCTACTGATTCTAATAGGCTGGGAATTTGTAATGGTATTAAAATATCTATCACTTTTCATGAAAAAGTATGTCCTAAGAATTACAAGAACATAAGAAATACAATTAATGGTAATGGTTCTTAAGGTCAAAATGTCTTGGTTGGAATCCTCTGGCTGCTACTTATTGGTATGGTCTTGATCATACACTTAACATTTCTGTGTTGTCATTTTTTCAGCCACAATTGGGGGCTATTGTGAAGATAAAGCTGGTACAGTCTTAGACCAATGTTTAGGGCTCAATAAAATTACATGTCAGGGCTCAGTTAAGTAGCTGTATTTCTGCTCATTTAATCTTCAAAGGAGCTCACAAAGGTTTGTAACATAACCTCATTCTACAAATAAAAGAAACACACCCAGAAGCTCAGAGAGGTTAAGTAATTTGCAAAGGTCACAAAAGTGTGTGTGCTGAGGCAGAAATTGAACCTTTGCTATATCTTGTTTTATAAAGCCCACTTTTTACTCATTTAGAAATTAGAGAACAACTTTGCTGTTTTCCTCAGATTTCACCCATTTTCCCATTTAACCTCCTACTTTTCTTCTCTCCAGTTTTCTTTTTCTTTTTTTTTTTAAATATATTTTATTGATTTTTTACAGAGAGGAAGAGAGAGAGATAGAGAGTTAGAAACATCGATGAGAGAGAAACATCGATCAGCTGCCTCCTGCACACCCCCCACTGGGGATGTGCCCGCAACCAAGGTACATGCCCTTGACCGGAATCGAACCTGGGACCCTTGAGTCCGCAGGCCGACGCTCTATCCACTGAGCCAAACCGGTTTTGGCTCCAGTTTTCTTTCTTATAGATATGTTAAGTTACAACATACAAAACATATGGTTGCCAGCATATTTGTTTAATACTTTTTTCCATAGTGAAACATTTCCAAACAGAGGTAACCAGAACTCCCAATTAATGTCCTCTTCATTCAAAAGAATTCTATAAGATGAAATTATTTTTGCCACTCTAAGAACTGCCTTTAAATTACAAGAGCAAATGTTAAATTGACTCTCTCTCTCTCTCTTTTTTTTTTTTTTTGGTTAATCCTCACCCAAGGATATTTTTCCATTGATTTTTAGGGAGACTGGAAGAGATAGGGAGACAAGAGAGAAACATCGATGTGAGAGAAACACATGAATTGACTGCCTCCTGGACCAGGGCCTAAGCTGGGGAGGAGCCTGCAACCAAGGTATGAGCCCTTGACTGGAATCGAACCCGGGACCCTCTGGTCCACAGGTTGACGCTTTATCCACTGAGCCAAACCGGCTCGGGCTAAATTGACTCTTAAGTGCATACTTTGCCACTTAAAACTATACCTCATGATTAAGACTAATGATAAATTTCCATCTACTGCTATAATTACCAAACCAGCTTTTGGGTGGGATGGGAAGGGGAGTATATCACAATAATTATTCATACTTTTAACTTTCTAAATATTATCATACAATTTTAAAATGTATGTTGTATACCAATTCAATAAAAAGGCTTTAATATAATATTTATATACTCGATTAAATAGAGTCCAAATAAAGTTTTACCTTCATAGCTAGGCATTAAAGGCCTTATACTGACTAGGTCTAAGTTAACTGTCCATTACTAATTTCCTGTCAAATTCTACGCTCAGTTAAAAAATAATTTATATCTCTTTACCTCTGAAAAAGCAATGCACTTGACTTCCTCCATATTATTTTCAACTCATCTTTGACATTATTTTTTTCATGAAACCTCTAATCATCCCCAATCTGATCAGGTGTTCTTTCTAATATGTCTTAAAAGTACATTTTCATCCCTCCATGGAACTACGTCTAATATAGTATTATAATGATTTATTTTCAGGTTTGTTTTCCATATGGAGTGCTGGGACTTATTCATAACTATTGTAATGGATAAGTTTAATATATTATACTAGAGGCGCGGTGCATGGATTTGTGCACATTGAAAGGAAATTAATTAGAAGATGGCCAGCGGGGCGGGACTGTGCAAGATGGGCTGGACACGCCCTGGAGCCAACCTCTTGCGATCCCTCCCTGGCTGGCCGCACCTGGGACGGCACCAGGGCTCAAAGGGTGTCTGTGGAGGGAGTGGGGTGCCTCCAGCAGGTGGGGTCCCTCGGCCTGGCCTGCAGGGATCGGGCCGAAATCGGCAGTCCAACATCCCCTGAGGGGTTCCGGAGTGCGAGAGGGCACTCTGCAAAGTTGTTGTCATTCGGCAGCTCTTGCGTTGAGTGTCTGCCCCCTGGTGGTCAGTGTGCGTCATACCTACCGGCTGGTCGCTTAGCCTTTTATATACATACATGACAGAAAAATAGCAGATTAATTCTGAAAAACAAGTCCATTTAAAAATGGGGTGAAGAATGCCCTGGCCAATGTGACTCAGTTGATTGGAGTGTTGTCCTGTACACTAAAAGGTGATGGGCGCAATTCCCAGTCAGGGCACATATCCAGGTTGTGGGTCTAATTCCTGGTTGGGGTGAGTGCAGGAGGCAACTGATGAATATTTTTCTCTCACATCGATGTCTCTCCTAACCCCTTCTCTAAAAATGGGGACGAGACAGGAAATGAGGGGTTAAGAGACACAAAGGGCAAAAAGAAAAACAAATATATCTTATTATGGCTCAGAAGAAAAGGAGAAAAATGATGATTCAAAGACAAGTATGCAACGAGATAATGACTACAAATTTTCCAAAGCATATAAAAGAAACCAATACATAGATTCAAGATATCCAATCAACTCCAAGCAGAAATATACAATCTCCAAATTAATGTTGGTTTGACTTACAATTTTTCGGCTTTATGATGGAGGGAAAGCAATATGTACTTAGCAGAAACTGAACTTTGAATTTTGATCTTTTCCTGAGCTAATGATATGTGGTATGATACTCTCATGATTCTGGGCAGCATCGGTAAGACACATCTCCCAGTCATCCATGTTATCTTGAGTGTAAACAACTGATATTATACACTGTATTAATTGTTTTAGATGATTTTATCCAAGTGTGGGCTAATATTTTTGAGGCTAAGTTATGATGTTTGGTAAGTTAAGTGTATCAAATGCATTTTTTACTTAGGATATTTCCAACTTAATGATGGGCTTATTGGGATCTCACCCATTTGTATAATGTGTGTATGTGTTTGGGGAGGGGGAATCCCCACCTAGACACATCATGGTAAAACTTCAAAATAATCAAAGAGAAAATCTTAAGAGCAGCCAGAGAAAAGGTGCCTTTAAAGGAGCTATCAGAGTGACAGCAGACTTTTTAAAACAATGAAAGCTAAAAGAAGGTGTAAGGATAGTTTATGTGAAAGGATATATCTATCAAGCTTATATTGTAAGCTCAGTGAAAATACCTTAAACCCTTTGCACTCGCTTGCTTTTTTCTCGATTCCTTTATTCTACTAGGGATTTAATTTTTTAAATACCCCAGATTTTACAAAGCGCGGCAGTAGAATAAAAAACTGGAGTTTCTTTTCATACAAACTTATTTATTTGGATTTTTTAATATTTCAAATTATTGATACATTCCATACAATTCGACATACGAGCTGCTACCGATGCTAACCGTGTCGAGTCACTCGAAATCCGAGTGCAAAAGGTTAAGAATGAGGGCAAAATAACACTATCAAGCAAAGATGGAAAGAATATTACAAACATAAGCTCTTAAAAAGAAATACTAAGGAATGTATTTTAGGAAGAAGAAAAGTGATACAAACTGGTATATCAAGAGAAATGAACGAAGAAAAAAGAAAATGGTTTATATATGAGTGACTTTAAAATACTGTATAAATTTTTAAAATGTCATGTAAAGACTTTTTAAAAACATAGAATTAAGCCCTGCTGGTGTGACTCAGTGGTTGAGTGTCGGCCCATGAACCTGGAGATTACAGTTTGATTCCCAGTCAGGGCACATGATCAGATTGCAGGCTCAATTCCCAGTGGGGGGGTAGAGGGGAGTGCACGAAGTAGCTGATCAATGTTTCTCTCTCATCAATGTTTCTATCTCTTTATTCCCCTCCCTTCCTCTCTCTAAAATCAATAAAAATATATTAAAAACACGAAGAATTAAAATTAAGGTAACAACAACATATAAGTCAGGATATGTGGGTAGATGGAGACATTCTAAGGCCTCAGAAATGTATAAAGACAGGTAAAAATAGTGTTAACATTATGGCCTTTGATGAGTATGCATGTTGTACTGTGTAAATTAACCAAAATTTCTAAAATAATGGACTATTTTTCAACAATACTATGAAAATGGCAAAAAAGGGGGGGAACCACTGAAGCACAAAATAAGATATTAAATATGAACCCAAATGTAATGGTAATTATTTAAACGCTAGTAGCCCATCACGCGATATCGCACGCAGTAGGCCGCTTGCCGCTTCAGCGGAAGCCGGCGGGAACCGCAGCGCGCCGCCGGGAGCTGTGCTGCTTCCGCAGGAGGCGGGAGGGAACTGCGCTGCTTCCGTGGGAGGCGGGCTCGCCGTCTCCTCTCCAGGCCTGCACTCGGCCGCAGAGGCTGTGGGCTGGCCCCCTGTCCCCCAGAGGCCCCGGCCGCTCACGCTGCCCGCTCTCAGCAGCCACCCCCCAGGTATTGGGGGACTCTGGCGGGGCTTAGGGGACTGGGAGCCGCTATCTTGTGGCTATTGGCGCCACCATCTTTGTGATGGAGTGACGGTTAATTTGCATATTACCCTTTTATTGGATAGGACAGTTGACTAAACGATCCAGATAAAAGATAACCATACACTTTATAAAAACAAATAAAAAAATCAAATCCAATTATATGCTATTTACAAGAGACATGTCTAAAACATAGTGATACAGAAAAGCTGAAAGTAAAATAATTTAAAAAAGGTATTTCATGTAATCAATAGGCCCAACCCCCAAACTATATTAATAACAGATGAAAGATACTTTGAGGCACAAAAATTACTAGAGATAAAAAAGTCATTTTATAAAAGATTCAATCATATAATCAATAAGCCCAACCCCCAAACTATATTAATAACACACAAAAGATACTTTGAGGCACAAAAATTACTAGAGATAAAAAAGTCATTTTATAAAAGATTCAATTCACCAGAAAGATATATCAATTTATTATTATTTTTAAATTTTTTTTAGATATATCAATTTTAAATTTATTTTGTGGCCAGTAACATAGAGACAAAATAAAGCAAAAATTGGCAACAATGAAGAGAATATAGCAACTCCAATTCCACTAAACATTCATTCATTGTTTTTCATAATAGAACAAGAAGATAAAAATTAAATGCTTAACCTATAAACATCCTATCTAATAAAGAGGGAATATGCTAATCGACTGCCATGTCCTCAAAGATGGCAGTATCCACAGCCAATGAGGGAATATGCTAATTGACTGCCCTGTCCTCAAAGATGGCAGTGCCCACAGCCAACAAGGAGGGAATATGCTAATTGACTGCCACGCCCTCAAAGATGGCGGCACCCACAGCCACAAGATGGCAGCGCCCAGTCCCTCAGCCCCGCCGGGTTGGCAGACGCGTGGCAAGGCCACTCTGCGCCTGCCTCCAGAGTCCCCCAGTCTCCTCAGACCCCCAGCTGCCTAGGGCCAGCCCGAGGCTCAGGCAAGCCTCAGATGTCAGCTGCCCAGCTGCTCAGGGCTGCCCGAGGCTCAGGTAACCAGGGCCGACCGAGGCTTGCGCTGCCGGCAATGGCAGCAGCAGAGTTGTGATGGGGCGTCACCTTTCCCTGATCGCCGGGTCACCTCCCGCCCCTGAGGGCTCCCGGACTGTGAGAGGGGGCAGGCCAGGCTGAGGGACCACCCCCGTCCCCGCTCCAGTGCATGAATTTTCATGCACCGAACCTCTAATATAAAGAATAATAGCCAACCAGTGAAGAATATATATTATTTTTAAGCACACACAGAACATTTAAAGAATCATTATATATGACCATAAAAAAAATCTCAGGAAATTTCAAGGGATCACAATATAATTAATCAAGCAATCAATAAATAAAACTAGAAAAATCCTCATATGTTTAATGACCCAGAAACATGCTTTTAAGTACCTTGTAGAATAACAAAGACATATGAAAATGAGAAAATATTTCAAACTAAATAACTAAAATTTTAGGTGATATCATCATGACAGCATAAGATGTTCCCCTTTTTTGCCCCACTTTTTAAACAATGAATTAAATATCCATCCCTGGACAAAACTGCCTTTGTGTGATTTGAAGTATTTAACACCACAGGACAAGGGACATGGGAGGAGTCTTGCCCAACTTAGCTCTGGTAATCGATAGACCTCAGTAACTCAGGATCAAAGACATAAAAATAAGACCTGATACCATCATTCCTGGAAGCAAATTTAGGGAAGAAGCCCTCAACATTGGTCTCAGCAATGATTTTTTGGATGACACCTAAAGCAAAATAGCCTCAATCTATATCAAACTTTAAGGCTTCTTCACAGCAAAAAACAAGCAACAAAATTATAAAGCAACATTTAGGCATATAGGCCTGGCTGGTGTGGCTCAGTGGTTGACAATTGATGGTTCAATTCCTGGTTGGGGCACATACCAGGTTGCGAGCTCAATCCCCAGTGGGGGTTGTGCAGGAGGCAGCCAGTCAATGATTCTCATCATTGATGTTTCTATCTCTCTCTCACTCTCCCTTCACCTCTGAAATCAATAAAAATATTTTTAAAAAAATACAAATGATCTAACTGGCTATCATCAAGAGATAGCAACTGTTTTGAGACTGTACAGATAAGGGAACCCTTGTATACCATTCATGAAAATGTAAATTGGTGTAGCCACTATGGAAAACAGTATGGAGGTTTCTAAAAAAATTAAAAGTAGAACTACCATATGATACAGCAGTTCCACTATATACATATACATATACATATACATATACATATACATATACATATACACACACATATATATATATATATATATATATATATATATATATATATATATATCTCTAAGGGAAAAAAACAGATGTCAAAGAGATATAGGCACTCTCATGTTTATTGTGGCATTACTCACAATAGCCAAGATATGAAAACTACTTAAGTGTTCCTCAATACGTGAAAATAAAGAAGATGTGGTATGTACGTGTGTACATGTGTACAATGAGAAAGAAAACTGCCATTTGCAACAACATGGTACAAACTAGAAACTAGTAGATAAATAAGTCTTGAAGAGCTAATGCAAAGCATAATGATTATAGGCAAAAACACTGTAAATTTCAAAGTCGCTAAGAGACTAGATCTTAATTGTTCCCATGCCCAACAAGAAGTGATAATTATGTGACATGATAGAGGTGTTGGCTAATGCTATAGTGATAATCATATTGCAATATATAAATGTATACATGTTGTACACCTTAAACTTACATAATGCTATTTATCAATTATATTTTCTATAAAAATAGTTGGTTAGAAATTTTACATATCAAAACTTTTGTGATGCAACTAAAGCAATACTTAAAGGATAATCATAAACTTTGAATGAATGCATTAGAAACGATAATAAATCTAAAATGCTATGCATCTGCCCTGGCTGGTTTTGCTCCGTGGTAGAGCGAAGGGTCACGGGTTCAATTCCCAGTCATGGGCACATAACACATTGCAGGCTGGATCCCAGGAACTGGTCAGGGCTAGTGCAGGAGGCAACCAATCAATGTGTCTCTCACATCAATGTTTCTCTCGCTTCCTACCTACCTTCTCCCTCCCCTCCACTCTCTCTAAAAAAGAAAATCAATGGAAAAAATATCCTCAGTGAGAATTAAAAAAAAAAGAAGTGCTAAGCATCTATCTTGTTGAGATTAAAAAACAACAACTGGCAGCCTTTAAAAAAAAAATAGCCAACTAATTCCAAAGAATGAGAGAAAAAAAGTAATAAATGGGCAGAAATTAACAAAATAGAACAAACAAAAAAGAATCAGTAGAGCCAAAAAACTTCTTTTTTGGTAAAGGGAACTGCATACAAAATATGGCAAGAAAAGTGATCAAGAGAGAAAAATGAAGAACATACCTACATTAGTAATGAAAGAGGAAATGTTACTACAGATATACACAGATATGTCAATAAATTTGAAAACTATGTAAAATAGAGAACATCACAGGAAACTATAAGTTCATCAAAAATAATTAAAGATTACAATCCTATCTAATACAAGAGAAACATGCAAATTGACCGTACCTCCACTATGCCCACAAACCATGCCCACCAGCCAATCAGGAGTATGCAAATTAACCCAACCAAGATGGCGGCAGCCACAGAGCTGGAGCGAGCAGGAGGCTTGGGTTGCCCCCGGTGATGAAGGAAGCCAAGCTTCCTGCCTGCCCTGGCCGGTCCTGGCCTCCGCTCAAGGCTACCAAGTTTCAATTATAGAAGATAAATAAATCTCAGATACCTGCTTCCAGCCAGCCCTGGCCTCCGCTCAGGGAGGCGCTGAAAAAAAAGCAAAAAAGGAGGGGCTGGGAGCTTGGGGCGCCGGGGGCCGTGGCCAGCCTGCAAACAGCCCTCAGCCCCTCATCCAGGCTGGCCACACCCCCATGGGGTGAGGGTACCCGCTGGGGTCTTGGCCAGCCTGCAAACAGCCATCAGCCCCTCACCCAGGCTAGCCAGGCACCCCAGTGGGGACCCCCACCCTGAAGGGGGTGTGGCCAGCCTGAAAACGGCCCTCAGCCTCTCACCCAGGCTGGCCAGGCACCCCAGCGGGACACCAAACCTGATCCGGGACACCCTTTAGGGCAAACCAGCCGGCCCCCACCCGTGCACCAGGCCTCTATCTATACTAATAAAAGGGTAATATGCTAATTAGACTGGGAGACCTTCCAGGAGACCTTCCGGACGTTCTTCTGGACAAAGCCATGGTGGCGGGGCCGAGGTAGAGGCAGTTAAGAGGCCAAGAGGGGAGGGCAGTTGTGGGTGATCAGGCCAGGATGGGTCAACAGTTGTGGGTGATCAGGCTGGTGGGGGGCGGGGCCGTTGGGGGTAAGAAGACCAGCAGAGGGGCCAGTTGGGAGCGAGCAGGCCATCAGTGGGGGTCAGTTTGGAGTGAACAGGCCAGCAGGGGGGCAGTTGGGGGTGAGCACACTGGCATGGGGGGGCAGTTGGGGGTGATCAGGCTGCTTGAGGGGGGCATTTGGGGGCAAGCAGGCCGGCAGCGGAAGAGCAGTTGGGGGTGAGCAAGCCGGCAGGCAGAGAGGTTAGGAGCAATCAGGTAGGCAGGCAGGCAGGTGAGCAGTTAGGAGCCAGCAGTCCCAGATTGTGAGAGGGATGTCCAACTGCCGGTTTAGGCCCGATCCCTATAAACCGGCAGTAGGACATCCTTCGAGGGGTCCCAGATTGGAGAGGGTGCAGGCCGGGCTGAGGAACAACCCCCCCACCCCCATGCACGAATTTCGTGCACCAGGCCACTAGTTACCAATAAAATTCAAAGTGCTACAAGACTTCTTAAATATATTACAGAATTGTAGAAGAATGTAAATAATAGTATTTGCAAACTTTAAGTGCCTGACACTATAAGCTAACTTAAAACTTCATGCTCAGTGTCTTTCTCTTTTGCTTGAAGAAGCAGGTTAAGCAGGGGGAAAAAAAACAAGATTTCTCAGTCTCACTTGCAGTTGGGGGCTAGGGGCAAGGCAGTGATGTGACCCAATCCCACGATAGATATAACTAGACATCTGTAGCTTTATGCTTCTGAGAATGCTTTTGCTTTTCTGATTTTAAAAAGAGACTCGCTAGTTCCTCATCCTTGTGGAATAAATTTGGGTTCTAAGAACTCTACAAAGTGGGCAATCAAATCAGGGAAAATCTGACTGTATACAGGAACCTCAAACAGTGCCATCTATAAATGGCTAAATTACTTCTTGACTTGTCTTTGGCTTGGGGTGCCTGGGGGGGAGAAATAATGGTATTCTTTTAAAATTCCTACTGTTCTCATAGTTTAGAGGCAGGAAATCATATTATCTTAAGTTAAAATTTTCTGTTAACTGGATTCAGGTTGGTAATGCTTCCAGGCATCTTACAGAACTGCACATCCTCTTTGAAAGAAGACACTTTAAATCCAGACCTAAAATAATTCCCCCAGAGAAAGTTCCAGTGAAAATATACACACAGTAGAAATCACAAAGCTCAGACAGGGAAAAAAAAAAAATCACGAGTAAGAAAAACCTATAGTAGCATGACAAGGATTTTACTTATTGTCATTACCATATACAGACTGTGAAATAAAGTGTATTTAATACGAAAACTAAATATAAGGAGTATCAAAGAATGTTTGAGACAAGACACTATCAAAAATTACCAAGATTATAATAATAGAACTTCCAGTATTAAAATATATACAGGGTGCCCCAAAAATGTATATACACTTTGAATAATTATATATTTCAATGGTTTAAATCTGAAGAGAAAGAAACATCAATTGAGCTATCAGCTGTAAAAGTGTATATACATTTTTTGGGACACACTATATATTAGAAATACAATATATGTGATCAAGAGCAAACTGGACACAGGTAAAAGGAGTATTAGAGAAATGGAGACAGACTTGGAGAAATGATCATGCATCCAATTGGAGTTCCAAAATGAAAGAATAGAGAGAATACAGAAATTGCATTACTTAAAAAAAAAAAAAAAAAAAAAAGGAGCTAAGAATTTCCCATAATTAATGAAATACACAAATCTCAGATTCAGGAAACATAACAAATCCCAAGCAGATCTAATGAAAGGAAATATAAAAAATTATTCTCAAAGACCAGAACGCTGAAGACAGAATATCTTAAAGAAACTAGGGAGAAAAGACATTATCTACATGGCTTCAACCATTAGACTACAGCTGCCTCCTCCTCAATAACAGTGGAAGACTGAAATAACAGTTTCCAAGTGCTGAGAGAAAATAACCTAGAATTGTATATGAGGAAAATATCTTTCTACAGTCTATACCTTTAGAAAGAAAAACAAACAAAATTCTAGAAGGTCTGCGAAGTATGAAGAAATGGACAAAGAAAATGATAAATATGTAGGCAATTGTAAACTAACAATGACTATATAAGACAATATAATTAGATCTAATTTGTGAAACTGAAGATAAAGTAGAACTAGAATATAAACACCAATGGCATATAAATCAAGTGGAATTAAGTGATTCGAATTAACCACATCATATTTTCTGGTACTTCCAAAGTGGTATTTCAAGCCAAGATGGGTTTTCTGGACTTCATCTGGTAATTTAAAACCTTATGGATATTACTTGAATGTCCTATTGGCTTTTCTTCTAATCGTATTTAAAATTGAACTCTTCTTTCCTGGAACACTACTTCTACTAGTAAATCTTTCTGCTTGTTTTCTGTCCTGTTAATGGCATGACTCTAGTAATCCATAAATAAAACCTGACTTTTACTATAGATGCCTCCCTTTCTTTCTACTTTTGCTCTCCAATGTAAGCCTATATGTCAAGTACCAAACCTTTAGATTCCATCTCTGACATAGGTCTCAAATAAGAAAAACAAGGCCTGAAGGGGTTGAAAGTGGCATATAACCACACAACTATGTAATGCTTCAGCTGGGATGAGATCTCAGATCATATAATCTTTAGTCTTTATTATATAGCCAACTGACTCCCAATGCTCAATATTCATAAAGTGATCCTGCTTCTGGATTGAAGCTATTTACTGAATTAAAAAAAAAAAGGAGAAAATATAGTTGAAGTAAACCTAGCCAAATCTAAACTAGTAAAAGTAGTAGCATGCTGAAGCACTAGCTAATCTATCTCCTTCACAAACTGTCATCTGTAAGTCTCTTAGTTACTGTTCACTGGTCAACATTTTGGTTTTCGCTTGATACTTATAAACTGGTATTTTAAAAATAAACTTCTCCAGAATCTTGCCATGTGTTACAGTTATATTAACAGTTTATATTTCCCCTAAAATCTAACGTTCTTGTTTAACCAGATATGCTTACCTAATAAAGACATCTGGAACCTGCTCAGATTATAATGAATGCTCACTTATTATTAATGGATGATTAACCAGCTATTTTGAGTACTCAGGATAACCTTTGTCAGATGTCACCAACTGAAGTAATTTTGCTGAAATATTTTATAGCTGGTACAATCTCTGGTTTAGTTTTATTATTATTTTACCAAAAGTACGTGGATAAAATTGTGGGTTGTAATATGTTGTGTTTTTTTTTGCTTAAGGTGAAATAAGCAAGCAAGGCATTAACAATTTTAGAACTGGCCTCGGCAGGGTATTTCAGTTGGTGATAGCATTGTCCCATATGCCAAGGTTGCAGGTTTGATCCTCAGTCAGGGCACATACAAGAATCAACCAATGAATGTGCATAAATGAGTAGACAACAAAATTTGCATAAATGAGTTGAGACAAATCTATGTTTCTCTTCTCTCTAAAATCAAATTAAAAATTCAGAACTGCTTGTATCTATTATATTAAACTAGAGGCCCAGTGCACAGATCTGTGCACATTTTAAGAAAATTAATAAGAAGGTGGCTGGCGGGGCAGGACTGGGCGAGACGGGCTGTACATGCCCTGGAGCCAACCTCCCATGGTTCCTCCCTGGCCGGCCACATCTGGGTGGCACTGGGGCTTGAAGGACGTCTGCAGAGTGAGCGGGGTTCCTCTGGCAGGTGGGGTCCCTTGGCCTGGCCTGTGGGGATTGGGCCGAAACCGGCAGTCCGACATCCCCCGAGGAGTCCCAGACTGCGAGAGGACACTCTGCAAAGTTGTTGTTGTTCGGCAGCTCCTGTGTTGAGCGTCTGCCCCCTGCTGGTCAGTGTGCATCATACCTACCGGCCAGTCGTCCGATCGCTTAGCCTTTCAAATATATAGATCTTAACCTTTTGCACTCGGATGTCGAGTGTGACTTGACATGGTTAGCATTAGAATAAAGGAATCGAGAAAAAAGCAAGCGAGTGCAAAAGGTTAATGTTTGAAAACTGCACCTTACATCTCCTAGTAGAAAAGACTTCATTTCGTACAAAACTCTGTACCCAGGGCATACACAGTTATTTCATAACTTCTCCTTAAGATGGTGCTACTTTATTTTTCCTCTTTCCTCCCTCTGATTACAATGATGTATATCGCCAATCATTATACACTTGTTAGACTGGTTAAAAATATCTTACCTAAAAAAAAAAAAATCCTACCCAATAAAAGAGTAATATGCAAATTGACCGTACCTTCGCTACGCCCACCAGCCAATCAGAGCGAGTATGCAAATAAACCCAACCAAGATGGCTACAGCCAGAGAGAGCAGGAGGGAAGCTTGGATTTCCCAGGCAACAGAGGAAGCCAAGCTTTCCACCTGCCCTTGCTGGCCTAAGCCTCCACTCAAGGCTACAAAGTTTCAATTATACTAGGTAAACAAATCCAAACAGAAATGGCAGCAGCCACGGAGCTGGAGAGAGCAGGCTAGGGTTGCCCCTGGCGATGTAGGAAGCCAAGCTTTCCACCTGCCCTGGCCGGCCTAGGCCTCCACTCCAGGCTACAAAGTTTCAATTATAGAAGGTGAATTAACCACAACAGAAATGGCTGCTGCCACGGAACGAGCAGAAGGCTTGGCTCTGCTCTCGGCTACAAAGTTTCAATTGTAGAAGGTAAATAAATTCCAGATACTAGGGCCTCCGCTTGGGTCACCAGGGGGCGTGGCTGGCCTGCAAACCACCACAGGCCCCTCGCTCAGGCCGCCCCACGCCAAGCCCCAAGGGAACCCCCACCCTGATCCGGGACATCCTGCAGGGCAAACCAGCTGGCCCCCACCCGTGCACCAGGCCTCTATCCTATCTAATAAAAGAGTAATATGCAGATTGACCATCACTCCAACACACAATATGGCTGCCCCCATGTGGTCAAAGATCCTGTCCCCATGTGGACACAAGATGGCCACCACAAGATGGCCAGCAGGGGAGGGCAGTTGAGAGGCACCAGACCTGCAAGGGAGGGCAGCTGGAGGCGATCAACCCTGAAGGGTAGGGCAGTTAGGGGTGACCAGGCCGGCAGAGGAAGGAAGTTGGGGGCAAACAGGCTGGCAGGGGAGCAGTTAGGCATCAATCAGGTTGGCAGCGCAGTGGTTAGGGGGTGATCAGGCTGGCAGGCAGAAGCGGTTAGGGGCAATCAGGAAGGCAGGCAGGCGAGCAGTTGGGACCCAGCAATCCTGGATTGTGAGAGGGATCCCAGATTGGAGAGGGTGCAGGCTGGGCTGAGGGACACACCCCCCACCGTGCACAAATTTTGTGCACCGGGCCTCTAGTATATTAATAATAGCAAGTGCTGGAGAGGCTATGAAAAACTGGAACTCTCATATATGCTGGTGAGAATAAAAAATGCTATAACCACTCTGGAAATGTTCTGGCAGCTGTGTATAATGCTAAATATACTCTAACATATGACTTAGCAATCACACTTCTAAGTATTTACCAAAGTGAACTGAAAACATGTTCACACAAAAAACTATTCATGAGTAGTTATAGCAGCTGTGCTGAAAATTTCCAAAAACTGGAAAACAACCCTAATGTTCTTGGTGAATGAATAAACAAACTGCAGTACATCTATACAATGTACTACTACTCTGCAATAAAAAAGAGTTAATTAGTGATAAGTGCAAAAACCTGAATAAATATAAAAAACCAATAGCTTGAGCGAAAAAGTCAGTGTTGTCCTAACCAGTTTAGCTCAGTGGATAGAACGTCGGACTGAGGACTGCAAGGTCCCTGGTTCGATTCTGGTCAAGGGCACATGCCTGGGTTGCAGGCCCGATTCTCATTAGTGGGCATGCAGGAGGCAGCAGATAAACGAATCTCTTTTATCATGGATGTTTCAAGGTAAATATAAAAATTATGAACAACAAATACATGTCTATCAATAAGTGAATCTAAAAATCAAGTGAATAAAAAATCTGATGAGCAGAATAAACTGGTGAATATAATAGAATCAGGGGCATAGAAAGGGAGTGGACTGACAATTCTCAGGGGGAAAGGGGTGTGGGAGGTGCGGGAAGAGCCTGGACAAAAAGCGTACACCTATGGATGAGGACAGTGGGGGGGGAGGTAAGGGCATGGGGTGGGGTAGGAACCGGGTAGAGGGGAGCTATGGGGGGAAAAAAGAGGAACAATTGTAATAATCTGAACAATAAAGATTTATTAAAAAACAACAACCGACTAGAGAGGAAAGGAGAGATAGAGAATTAGAAACATCGATGAGAGAGAAACATCGATCAGCTGCCTCCTGCACACCCCCCACTGGGGATGTGCCCGCAACCAAGGTACGTGCCCCTGACCAGAATCGAACCCGGAACCCTTCAGTCCGAAGGCCGACTCTCTATCCACTGAGCCAAACCGGTTTCGGCTCCACTTATATTTTAATACATAGAAAATTCAACTATAATTTCCATACCACATTTAAGTGAGTAAGCCAACATTCTCATTTCCGTTCAACCAAGAAAGACTTCATGGAGGATTAAAAATGGCGGCAGAGTAAGTGGATGCTGCATGGACAGGCTCCCAGAAACAAACTGGAATTACAACTAAAATACAGAAAAACTTCCTGAATAATCAATAGAAGACTCTCTGGAGAGAATCTTAATACACAAGGACCGAAAGTGGAGACCACACAGACTGGTAGGAGGGGCAGTGGTACAAAAGGGCTGGCCGAAAGCTCACAGATAGCAACTGAAGTCCCAGATAGATAGCTCAGCTGTAGGGAGGTTACCACTGAGAAATCTGGGATCTAATCGCCAAACTGGGCCCCCAGCAGAGAGCACCAAAACTGAGAAGGGTACCCACATAACATCTGGCTAAGAAAAGCAGGGGGGTTGCTGTCAACCAGAGAGCATCAGCTGGAAATTCAGGCACTCTCTTATCTTAAAGGGCCAACGCACAAAATTCCCTGTGAAGCTACCCACCTTGTGCTCCTGCAGAGAGAGAGCAGAGTGGACTGGAGCTGTGTAAGCAGAAGCCAGGACTGGGGACTCAGGGGTTAGAGCTAAGAAGGCAGACACCCCTGGTTTTCTGTCTGACTCATTCCATCACACAGTGGAGGACATCTTTCCCACACAGACATTTGCCTTGCCTGGGTAAAACAGTTGATCCGCCCTATTGGAAAACACCTTGCCCTGAGGCCACTTAAGTGACTAAAAGTAACAATTAGCTTCCAGGCAGAAGCAACTGCTTCAACCTGTTGAAAAAAACTCTCGCCACGCTGGGGGCAATTCAAGTGGAAATCCTATAGTCTGTAGGCAGAGGCTTTGAGTCTTTGCCTGATCTAATTAGTCAGAAACAGCTTTTGACACTGTCCTGCACTAGAGATTGAAAGGTGTAGAGGATCTACCTAATAGTCAAAAACCCTAACAGGCAGCCAAAATGAGGAGACAAAGAAACAATCTCCAAATGAAAGAACAAGAGAATTCTCCAGAAGAAATTAATGAAGCAGAGATAAGAAATTTATCTGAAACAGAGTTCAGAGTTATGATGGTAAAGATGCTCAACAGCATGAGAAAAGACATAGTAACTATGAAAACAGAAATAAAGAATGACATAGCACAAATAAAGAACATATTGGAAGGAATACACACCAGATTAGGGTAAACTGAGGATCAAATCAGTGAATTAAAAGACAGGGTTGAAAAAAAATTCCTCTATCAGAGAACAACAACTACAAAAAAATTAAAAAACAGGAGGACAGATTAAAGGAGCTGTGGGACAACGTGATAAGTAACAATTTTAGAATAGTAGGTGTGCCAGAAGAGGCAGAAAGGGAGAAAGGATAGAGGACGTGTTTGAAAAAATAATGGCAGAAAACTTCCTTAACTTGTTAAAGGAAAAAGTCACACAAGTTCAGGCAACACAGAGAACCCAAAGCACGAAGAACCCAAACAGGCCCATGCGCAGACACATAATAATTAAAATGTCAAAAATTAAAGACAAAGAGAGAATCTTAAAGGCAGCAAAAGAAAACTGTTAATTACAAAGGAGCTCCCATAAGGCTGACACCTGATTTCTCATCAGAAACTCTACAGGCCAGAAAGGAATGGCATGAAGTACTCAAGATAATGGAAAGCAAGGATCTGAGACCAAGATTACTATTATATCCAGTAAGGCTATCATTCAAAATAAAAGGTCAAATAAAGAGCTCCTGGACAAAAATGGGCTAAAGGAGTACGTCACCACCAAGACAGCATTACAAGAAATGCTAAAGGGATTGCTGTAATGAGAAAAAGTAAATACGGAGAGAAACCTAGGCATACAGAATTAAAATGGCAATAAATAAGTACCTATCAATAATAACCTTAAATGTAAATGGACTAAATGCTCCAATCAAAAGGCATAGGGTAGCTGAATGGATACAAAAACATGACCCAACTACATGCTGTCCAAAAGAGACCCACCTCAGAACAAAAGACACACATTTAGGATGAAAGTGAAGGGATGGAAAAAAAATTTCCATGCAAATGGGAAAGAAAAAAAAGCTGGAGTAGCAATACTCCTATGTGACAAAATAGACTTCAAATTGAAGGCCATCACAAGAGACAACAAAGGTCACTACATAATACTAAAGGGATCAATCCAACAAGAGGATATAACCCTGGTAAACACATATGCAGCAATATATGAGCACCTAAATATATTAAAAAAAAAAAAACTTCTAGAGGACTTGAATGGAGAGATCGACAACAATACAGTCATAGCAGGGGACTTTAACACCCCGCTGACTTCACTGGATAGTTCTTCCAGACAGAAACTTAACAAGGAAACAGAGACTCTAAAGGACACACTGAATCAGATGGATTTAATTGACATTTATAGAACATTTTACCCCAAAGCAGCAGAATATACCTTCTTCTCAAGTGCACATGGATCATTGACAAAGACAGACGAGGTTAGGATGCAAAACAAGTCTCTACAAGTTTAAGAAGATTGAAATCATATCAAGCCTCTTCTCAGATCACAGTGGAATGAAATTAGAAATCAACTACAATAAAAACACCCAAAAACATTCGAACACATGGAGGCTAAAGAGCATGTTATTAAACAATGAATAAGTTACCGAGATAAAAAAATAAATAAAATCTTTCCAGAAACAAATGAAAATGAACACAATAACCCCAAATCTCTCGGACACAGCAAAAGTAGTCCTAAAATGGAAGCTCATAGCACTACAGGCATACCTCAAAAAACAAGAAAAATCAACTATAAACTATTTAACCCTACAACTTAAAGGACCAGAAAGAGAACAACATGAAAAGCCCAGAGTAAGTAGAAGGAAGGAAATAATAAAGATTAGAGCAGAAATAAATGACATAGAGACTAAAAAAAAAAAAAATCATCAATGAAACCAAGAGCTGGTTCTTTGAAAGGATAAACAAAATTGATGAACCATTAGCCAGACTCATCAAAAAAAGAGAGAGAGAGAGAGAAGACCCAAATAAATAAAATCAGAAACGAAATTGGAGAAGTAACCACTGACACCACAGAAATACAAAGGATTGTAAGAAAATACTACGAACAACTATAATCCCACAAGCTGGACAATGTGGATGAAATGGACAAATTCCTACAAAAATACTATCATCCAAAATCATATGGAAGAATCAGAAAACCTGAATAGGCCAATTACAACTGATGAAATAGAAACAGTAATCAAAAAACTCCCCCCAAACAAAAGCCCAGGTCTGGACATCTTCACAGGGGAGTTTTATCAAACATTCAAAGAAGGACTAACACCTATACCCCTCAAATTATTTCAAGAAAATCAAAGAAGAAGGAATACTTCCAAACTCTTTTTATGAGGCCAGCACTATTCTAATTCCAAAACCAGAAAGATATTAAAAAGAAAGAGAATTACAGGCCAATATCCCTGATGAACATAGATGCTAAAAATACTAAACAAAATATTAGCAAATCGGATCCAGCAATATATTAAAAAGATCATACACCATGACCAAGTGGGATTTATTCCAGGGACATAAGGCTGATACAATATTCTCAAATCAATAAACATGATACATTACATAAACAAATTAAAAGACAAAAATCACATGATCATATCAATAGACACAGAAAAGCATTCGACAAAATCCAGTACCCATTTCTGATAAAAACTCTCAGCGAAGTGGGAATAGAGGAAGCATATCTCAATATGATAAAGGCCATATATGACAAACCTACAGTGAATATCAGACTCAATGGGCAAAACTAAAAGCATTTCCCCCAAGAACAGAAAAAAGACAGGGATGTCCACTTTCACCACTGTTATTCAACACAGTACTGGTAGTCCTAGCCACAGCAATCAGAAAAGAAGTAGAAATAAAAGGCATCAAAACTGGAAAGGAGGAAGTAAAACTCTCATTATTCGCAGATGACATGATATTGTACATAGAAATGTACACCAAATGTACATAGAAAAGACTCCACCAAAAAACTACTAGATTTTATAAAAGCATTTGGCAATGTAGCAGGATACAAAATCAACACCCAAAAATCGATGACTTTTTTAAAACCAACAATGAATTCTCTGAAAGAGAAACTAAACAAACAATCCCATTTAATACTGCAACAAAAAAATTAAGATACTTAGGAATAAACTTAACCAAGGAGGCAAAAACTACAGGACATTGAAAAAAGAGATAGAAAATATAAACAAGTGGAAGAATATATCATGTTCATGGATTGGTAGAATCAACATCATTAAAATGTCCATACTACCCAAGGCAATCTACAGATTCAATGCAAACCCTATTAAAATACCAACGATATATTTCACAGAGCTAGAACAATACTCCAAAAATTTATATGGAATCAAAAAAGACCCTGAATAACTGCAGCAATCTTGAGCAACAACACAGAGGTTTAATGGTAGTTCAACATTAACTTTGGGTCGGATTACCATAAAATTTCATTTTTTTAATATATTTTATTGATTTTTTACAGAGAGGGAGAGGGAGAGAGAGTCAGAAACACTGATGAGAGAGAAACATCAATCAGCTGCCTCCTGCACACCCCGCACTGGGGATGTGCCCACAACCAAGGTACATGCCCTTGACCGGAATCAAACCTGGGACCCTTGAGTCTGCAGACCGATGCTCTATCCACTGAGCCAAACTGGCCAGGGCAAATTTTTTTTTACATTACATACTAAGGTTAACAAAATTATTTATTTTAGACTAGAGGCCCATTGCAGGAAGATTCCTGCAAGAATAGGGCTTCCTCAAGCCTATTCCTGCAAGAATAGGGCTTCTTGCAGCCAAAGCGAAGCAGAGAAGGTGGGCTTCGCTCCTGTCTCCGCTGCCTCGGCTCCACTCCTGTCTCTGCCACTTCACTCCCTTCTTCAGCACTTGGCTTCCTTCTATGGTGTCAGTCTTTGCTCCACTCCGGTGTATGCAAATTAACCACCATATTTGTTGGGTCAATTTGCATACTCACTGATTGGATGGTGGGCGTAGTGGAGGGATGGTCAATTTGCATGTTTCTCTTTTATTAGTGTAGATTAGGTGTGACAAGATTTAAGGACATGGTACTTTGCTTTCAGTTCTTTAAAGTATAGCAGCTTATAGTAGTTCAACTTATGATTTTTTCAGCTTTGCAATGATGCAAAAGCAATACATATTCAGTAGAAACTGTACTTTGAAATTTCAATTTTTATCTTTTCCTGCTATATGCTGTATGATACTCTCTTGTGATTCTGGGCCACTACAGTGAGCCACTGCTCCCAGTCAGCCACATGATCACAAGGGTAAGCAACCAGTAGTTTACAGTGTACTGTGTTGCTAGCTGTTTTGGATATTGTGTTTTGTGTTTTCGCATCCCAGCATGTCTACAGAAATGCCCATGTGAGTCTCCTGATTCTGGTGAGGAGGAGAAGGAGGCAGCAATTGCTCTTGAAATGAAATTCAAGATAATTGCCCAACTATAGGCTAATGTAAGTGTTCTGAGCACATTTACTAGTAAAGTAGGCTAGGCTAAGCTATGATGTTTGGTAGGTTAGGTGTATTAAATGCATTTCAGCCGAAACCGGTTTGGCTCAGTGGATAGAGTGTTGGCCTGCGGACTGAAGGGTCTCAGGTTCGATTCCGGTCAAGGGCATGTACCTTGGTTGCGGGCACATCCCCAGTAGTGGGTGTGCAAGAGGCAGCTGATCGATGTTTCTCTCTCATCGATGTTTCTAACTCTCTATCCCTCTCTCTTCCTCTCTGTAAAAAATCAATAAAATATATATTTTAATAAATAAATAAATAAATAAATAAATAAATAAATGCATTTCAATTTAGAATATTTTTCAATTTATGATGGGTTTATCAGGATGTACTAGTAACTCCATTATAAATTGGGGAGCATGTATATGTGAATTAATAGCGGAAGTGTTTGGCTAATTCTTGGGGGGGGGATTATGAAAGCAGAATCAATGACTCATAGAAAGAACAAATTTTAAGTCTGCATTGTATCAATGATTACTATGTAAGTGGTTAGAAAGACTGCTCTTAATTCACATCTGCAATAATTAACTCTATCACTCTTTACTTTCTTATTTATAAAACTAGAGGCACGATGCACGAAATTCGTGCAAGGGGCTTGACCCTCACAGCCCCAGCCACCTCGGCCCTGGCAGCAGCCCCGGCTGCCTCGAGGCCCCGCCCCCTGCCCACTGGTCGTTCCGGAAGATTGTTCTGTCATCTGGTCTCTCTCTCTCTTTCTCCTTTCCTCTCTGAAATTAATAAAAATATATTTTTAAAAATTATGTTTTGGTATTAATTACCTCAACTAACACAGTATTTTTATTTGCTGGGGTGTTTTTGTTTGATTTTTGGGCTATAACAGTCACAACTAAAAACCTACTATGTTGCAGGTTCTATGATAAATCTTGAAAACACATCCCTGCCCTCAAGGAGCATAGTTTAGTAAGTGATATAAACATGTACAATATAACATAATACAATAATGAATAGACAAAGCAGAAGAGAGAAGACAATCAGAGAAAGTCAGGGAAGGTTTCACAGGGCATCCAAATTGGCTTTTAAGGGAGAAAAGAAATTTGATAGTAAGACTTAAAGGTCATTTCCTTATATGAAACTCTAGGAAAGACAAATTTAATCTAACGTGATAAAAGGTAGACCAGTGGTTGCTTAAACCAGAGATGGGGGAGATTGATTGAGGTGCATGTATACAAGAAGTGATAGAAATGTTCAGAATTACTGTTTATAGTGAAGGTTACCTGAGTATATACATTTGTTAAAGCTCATCAAATCATAAACTTAAAATACATGCATTTTATCATATATCATTTATACTTCAGTAAAGTTAAAAAATGTTTAAAGGACTGGGGAAACTGGACTTTTGTGTGGCAAAAATTCTTCTATATTCCTATTACAAAGTAGTTATGGGTATTCTGTGAGGAGGAAAATGTTTTCTCTAAATAAACAGAGTTTAAAACTCCAGCACTGTTTCTTATTTTAGACCTCTCTTAAAGAAGTAATGGGCAAAAAATGTAGAGCTCAGCAGAGTTCCAACAGAACAGGCTATTTCAAAGTTTATATAACATTGCTAAAAAAAGCATTTTCCTAATACAAATTTCCATTTATAATGTAATTATTGAATGTGGGGGTAAACGACTACTAGCTGAGGAGTTGATGAATTCTTTTTAGCTAGCTTTGTGATTCACATCTTTGGGATTATTTAAGCTTTAAAATAAGAAGGCTTGTTTCTCTATGATTTCTTTCATTTTCAAGATTCAATTATTCTTAAAAGGTTGAAATCTCTACATAGAGTTATCTAAATGAAATCCCTACGGTAAATCCCACACATTGAAATTGAGACATTAAAACAAGTTCTGTAAAATACACTAGTATCAGAAGTATTTTATGCAACTTTTGAGATTGGTCATTTGAGCTTCTTAGTCAAATTTATTATCTTCTTAATTAAATTCCAATTTACTTATATCTGTTATTTATTACCTGATCACCATTTCTTTTAAAATTTCTAGTGCTACATATATTACTATGCTACATATATCACTCCTTTGCTTTGCAAATGAAGAAATTGAGGGTTATAGAGATTAAATACCTTGCTCAAAATATCATCTTTCAAAGAAAAAACTATTAGATAAGTGTACATTAAATGATTTTTTAAGTAAAAAGTTTTAGAAAGTATGTATATATGAATGGATGAATATTGATACAAATATAGAAATATTTTTTCTGGAAGAATACTCAACAGAAAGTTAGTAATACTACCTTTAGAGAGAATGCCTAGGATGGACAGAGGTAGTTTTTCTATTTTTACTTTCTGTAGCACTAAAAAATTTCCGACATGAACATTTGTTAAATCTACTGTTTAAAAACTATATTCTTCAGTTGCACTGATGGTTTATATTTTCCTTCTATTTTCTATATTTAAGAAAAAAAAAGTAATATTTGGCTTTTTAAATTTTCTTCTTTTTTTAAACAATATGCCAGTGGTTTAATTGTTAATTTAGTTGCTTAAAGCACAAAGAACAAAGGTCATAGGCTTGATTAATTACATTTGCAAAGAATAAAAATAGCCCTTAGTCACAGAATGCATTTTTAACTTTAAAAAGTCATCTGGCAAACTCGAGCTGCTGATCACAAGGATGAATCAGGTACGTGCATATGGCTGACTCAATACAAAACATTAATACTGGAAAATAACTCTAAGTAATATCTTACTGACAGAGGGTAAGAGAGTAGGCAGCAGAATTATTCATCTCTAACTAAATAATTCATTTTCATATTCATCAATTCAATGCACTTCTGAACAGAATATAAACAAGACCTTAACTGTAAGAGAAAATACAGACCCTGTACTTTCAGAAAAGCCAAAAAGTATACATCACAAAACTTGCTATTTTGTAAAATAATACTAGTATATTTCTTATTAGTATACCATATAGACATCAAATAAAAATATACATTTATATACCTGTAACGTCTTCTGGATCTGATACAACAATATGTGCATTTAGTTCTTGTAGCTTGTGATGTAGTTCTTCTAATTTTTTATTTGACTTTTTCAAAATGTTGTCCACATAAGCCAAACTTTTTTTATCTGTTGTGACTTTCCTCAGATTTTCAGCTCCTTCTTTGATTTTCAGTTCTTTCCTTATTTCTCTCTTGATTCGATCCTTGATATCATCCAATTTCTGTTGCACCATCGTATCCGAAAAGTCTAATTTTTGAACAGCACTCACGTTCTCAGAAAATGGAAGACTTCGGGAATCTCCCTATAGAAAAAAATAAACATACACATGTGAGGGTTTAGGAAAGTTAGCTGCGCAGAAAAATGCACAGCATAAGAATAAACTATATGTAAAGCAATCCTTTATTAAGTATATTACATTCAATTCTTTCTTAATAAGCAACAGACTACTTATTTAACTTTATTATAATCATACAAAATCCTAAGTTCAAAAACTGCTCCCTCAACTAAGTAGCATTACCTGACAAATTTATATTAAAATAAATACAACATATCTACACACAAAGGTTGTGTAAAAATATTTAGATTTTTGATATCTTTGATTCCAAGATAGATCCAGTGCCCAAACTCTGATTCTTGGGTATGTTATTTAACCTATCAAAAACTTGGTTTAATTCTCTGTAAAATCCTATCTAATAAAGAGGGAATATGCAAATTGACCATCACACCGTCAAAGATGGCAGCGCCCACAGTGGAGGCGGGGTTTCCGTAACACAAGATGGCTGCGCCCACAGCAAAGGTGGGGGGATTCCATAACAAATGATGGCTGCACCCACAGTGGAGGCCGAGTTCCCTTAATGAGCCTTAAGGAGCAATCAGCAGGGACCTGAGGCTGCATGGTGCTGGCTGGGGCACAGTACCCAAGCCTGCGCCCCCCCACCCAGTGGGGCTTGACGGGATCACAGGCCACGCCCCCCACCCCAGCATCAGGCTGGGGGACCTCAGGCTGCATCCCCTACCCCCGGCGTCAGGCTGGGGTACCTCAGGCTGCAACCCCCGCCCTGGTGTCAGGCCAGGGAACCTCAGGCTGCACTCCCTGCCCGGCAGGGCTTGATGGGGGACCTGAGGCCGCACTACCCACCCCGGTAGGGCTTGACAGGGAACTGAGGCTGTGCCCCCCCACCAGGTGGGGCTTGACGGAGGCCCTGAGTCTACACCCCCCCACCCGGCAGGGCTTGATAGGGGACCTAAGGCTGCGCCCCCGACCCGGCGGGGCTTGACGGGGGCTCTGAGGCTGTGCCCCCCACCCAGCGGGGCTTGATGGGGGTGGGGCCGGCCGGGTCTGGGTCTCACACTATTTTGAGGTGCCGCGGGGACTTGACTCTGAGTCCCGAGTGCGCCACAGACTCTGACAGGAGGAAGATTTTCATATACATTTTCCTAATTTTCTTTCATCTCTGACACTTCTATTATAGAGAAAGGGCAAATAGCAATATTAAAATATTTCCTCTAATTAATCCTTTTTGAATGTGCACGAATTTTGTGCACTGGGTCACTAGTATAAATAATAATACTGGCCACCTTTCAGAGATATTGTGATAATTCAAAATATTATGTGATGCTCCATACATAATTCTTAGTCCATTGTAGTCACTTAATAAGTAAATATTATTAAGTTCCATCCTATCTAATAAAAGGGTAATATGCAAATTAACAGTCACTCCGTCACAAACGTGGCGGCGCCCATAGCCACAAGATGGCGGCGCCCAGTCCTCTCAGCCCTGCCAGAGTCCCCCAGTCCCAGGGGGCAGCTGCTGAGAGAAGGCAGCAGGAGCGGCCTGGCGGAATGCTTGCTTCGTCGCCGCAGCGACAAGGCAAGCGTTCCGCGCCCGGCCACGGATGGGCCTCTGGCAAGGCCGGGGCACGGCAGCAGGCGCGGAGAGGCCAGGCCCCGCAGAGAGCTACTGGTACACGAATTCATGCGCAGAGCTACTAGTAGTAAGATAAAATTCCATTTAATCTTCTATGAGAACACTCTAAAAAATAAACTAACATTGGCAAAAATAAAATAAAATTATATCCTTTTGACAACTTTTTAATGAATTAAGGCTTGGAAAGGCTATATTCATAACTCTATTTATATATTTCATGGCTAATTATCCCAACTGTTAATTTGGTTGACCTGCTACAAAAACATCATCACTATAAAATATATCTAAATTATGTCCTATTGACAGAAGCTAAGAAAATACCTTGTACCAGTTATTTATATTAAACTGAAAATCAGGTTGCACATATAATCTATATCTAAAAAAATCAAATTTACATTTAGTTATTTGGGCATCATTCAATATTTTATACTCCATTACTATAATACTCTTGGTTTTAAAATTGAGAAATAGGGAGAAACCAAGATGGCAGCATAGGTAAACACCTAAAGTGCTGCCTTGCACAACAATTTCAAAACTACAACTAAAGGACAAAACGGACATCATCCAGAACCACAGGAAGGCTGGCTGAGTGGAAATTCTGCAACTAGAAGGAAAGAGAAAAGTCTCTGCACACTGAGACTCACAGGAGCTGCGGAAGGCAGAGGTACGGAGGCGCGGCGCGGAGAGGGCTGGCAACTGAGTACGCGACTGGCTTTCTCAAGTGGGAGGGAGACAAAAGCTCCCGACTGCTCTGAACTCCATTTCCGGGTGAGACTCTGGGGACCCAGACTCATACGAGGACAAACTGGACTGTCTGGCAGTGGGCAAAACTCGAGGGCGGCTTTCTCTCAGAGGTGCTTGCAGCGATTACCGCGGGACACTGAGAACCAGGGGCCTCTTAGGGCAGGGCTGACGAGAAGCCATTGCTGTATGCTCTGCCCTAAGATCCCGCCCCACGAAGCCATAGCTGTTTGCTCCACCCTGAGATTCCGCCCCTCCTAAGCTGTGCACAAAGGCTTTTACATATGAATGACCTGGTCCTTTGAATTTTAAACTTACCTAACAAACTGCATCTGAGTCAGTGAGACCCAGAACATCCAAAAGAAGGCCCAAGGCCCCGCAGCAGCTTGCATTGCTTCACAGCTGGGCCTCATCTGGGCACCTCCAAAACCCAAACAAAGAATAGAAATCTGCAGATCTCTCCGTAGCTCCTGCTGGGTGGCTTCAGGCAAAGGCTAAATTAAAATTAGCACCTCCTTGGAGATCCAAGAGCCAGTGTACCCAGGAGTCAGAATGGGACCATCCAGATTACAACTCCTCAGATCCATAAGGGACACACTCAAGGGGCAGACTCAGTGAGCACCAAACCCCCACTGAATCAAGTCTTGCCTCATAAGGGTGTCTTCAGAACAGAAGTTCTCCCATCATAGACACAGCTGATTCTCACAGCCAACTGGCATGGAGGTCAATTCCTCACAGTGATACCAACAACAATCAAGGCTTAACTACAACAAGACTGCACACACAGCCCACAAAGGGGTGCACCAATAGTGTCCACCTCAGGTGATTGGGGAGGCTGAGCCACTGGGCCCTATAGGACACCTAGCACACAAAGCCACTTTATCAACACAAGGAAGCAGCCAAAATGCGGAGACAAAGAAACAGGTCACAAATGACAGAAGTGGAGGAAAGCAAACTATTGGATATAGAGTTCAAAACCACAGTTATAAGGTTTTTCAAGAATCTTCTAGAAACCACCGATAAATTTATTGAGACCCTCGAGGATATGTATCTCCATATGATATGTGTCTCCAGCACATATCATGTATGTTAATTTACATTAAAGAAGTATTGTGCTGTGGAGAAAGAGATTGAACTATTTTTACCTCTTAAATTGACAACAATCCTGCTGTAAGCCAAAGCCTTTATAGAAATTAAAAGTACGTTAACAGAAACTTAAAAAATTTCCCTTTGACCCAGTAATTCTAATTCTAGCTATATAACATAAGAAAATAATTATAAATTGATTACTATATAGACTGGCCAATTAAATAAATTTTAAATTAATAAATATTATGTGTAAGATACTGTGCTGGGCAGAAACAGACTCCTTCATAAAGCTTACAAATAGGAGGGCTTTAAATCAACTTATAGGAAAGTGAAAGTTCAGGATTCATAACAAAAGAATTGCAAACAGTCTAGAGAATAAGGAAAGGCTTCTCTTATTTATGCCCTTTATTATTCCATAGCCCTATATATGCTGTTATGTTTATACAGTTTTATTTCAAAATATGTTTAAAGTAAGAATGGGTGGGTGAGACTGGGAAGGAAAGAGATTAATTATCTCCAGGTAAGAGAATTAAAAGAAACTTTCATTTTGTTCTTCAAAAGTATTCTGTATTTTCTCAATTTTTCTTCTTAGCAATGAACATACACTGCCTGTTCAATAAGGAGGAAAAATATTATTTAAAATAAACCAAAGTAACTTTCATTTTATTTCAATTTTGGCAAATGTAGAAACATAATGACATCTTATAACCTACAGTATATTTGCTATTTAACTTAGGTTATTTTGAATCAATACAGTTCTACTGCAAGGTATGAGACTACACATTATGTGCCAGTCAAGTATTTCAAATACACAAATGTGTTAATATGTATTGGTTAAGTACAACTATTTTTATTTTATAAAATAAAATTTTGATCTATACACTAAAACATAAATGGACATTTTCAATTTATTAATATTAACAAACTCACAGTGAAGAAAAATACTAACATGAGAACAGGATTGGATTAAAAAAAAACACAAAAGAAAACAAGTCTGTCACTTATGACCCAGTACTTCATTTAGGGAGCAAGAGGAAAGGATGTTTACTCCTCAATGGCCAAGTTCCCAAAGAAGTGAAAAGGCTGTTACTTTCTCTATATGATAGAAATATAAAACAGTCTGACCTGATAAATGCCAGGAAATGTAAGAGAAACCATAAAAACTCACTGGGTACAGTGAGATTCACATACAGTTTTAGCTAGAAGAAATTTCAAAGATTATGTCACCTAACTCCCTTGATTTTAATTTTGAGGAAAACAGGTTGAAAGCAGCTAAGCAACTTGCCTCAGGTCACAAAGAAAAGTCAGTAACTTTTAGTATACTAATTTCCTGATTCCTAGTTTAATGCTATTTTACTCAACGGTGCCTTCTTAGGATCTTTGTAGTATCCATTTCCCTATACTTGAATTAAACCTTGACCTAATTAAGATATACATTAATTAATGGATCTTATGTGCCTTAAGGCAGGGATATTGGCAGGACATGGTTCTTCTTACTCTCTAACTTTGCTCTAATCCAATCTTTTGTGTCTCCGGGGAAAATGTTCTCAATCAGAAAGCAAGAAGCCAGTTCTAACACCAGCTCTTTATCATTAGCCATGCAACCCAAGAATATAATCCCTTCTTTCTGCACCGGTTTGCTCATCTGCAAGAAAAAAAGAAGGCAATAACTACCTATCAATAATAACCATAAATGTAAATGGATTAAATTCTCCATTCAAAAGCCATAGGGCAGCTGAATGGATAAGAACACAAGACCCATATAAATACTGTCTACAAGAGACTCACCTCAGAACAAAAGATTCACACAGACTGAAAGTGAAGGGACGGAAAAATATATTCCATGAAAATGGAAAAAAAAAAAAAAAAGCTGGGGTAGCAATAGTCATAAAAATAGTTCAGTCTCTCCACAGCACAAAATATACGTCAAAACAAAGACTATAAAAAGAGACAAAGAAGGCCACTACATAATACTAAAAGGAATTGATACAACAAGAAAATATAATCCTTGTAAACGTATATGAACACAATATAGAAGGACAAAGATATATTTAAAAAACTCTTGGTGGACTTTATGGGAGAGATAGATAGCAATACAGTCATAGTAGAGAACTTCCAACATCCCCACTGACATCACTGGATAGATCCAGACCAAAAAATCAACAAGGAAACAGACACACTAGATCTGATGGCTTTGACTGATATATACAGAACATTTCATCCCAAAGGGGCAGAATATACATGGAATATACTCAAAGATAGACAACATGTTAGTACACAAAAGAAGTCTTAATACATTCAAGACTGAAATCATATCAAGCATCTACTCAAATCACAATGGCATGAAACTAGAAATCAACGAAAATAAATAAACTCCAAGACATTAAAAAAACAGGAAGCCTAAATAGCATGTTATTAAAACAATGAATGGGTTAGCAATGAGATCAATAAAGAAATAAAAAACTTCCTGGAAACAAATGAAAATGAACATACAACAACCCAAAATCTATGGGACATAATGAAAGCAGTCCTGAGAGGGAAGTGCGTAGCATTACGGGTCTACGTCAAAAAAAACACAAAACAAAACAAGAAAAAGCTCAAATAAATAATCTAATCCTACAACTAAAAGAATTAGAAAGGGAACAACAGGAAAAGCCCAGAGGAAGTAGAAGGAAGGAAATAATAAAGGTCAAAGTGGGAAAAAATGACATAGAGACTAAAAAACAAACAAACAAAAGATCAATAAAACCAAGAGCTGGTTCTTTGAAAAGATCATCAAGATTGATAAATTTTTAGCCAGACTCATCAAGAAACAAAGAGAACCCAAATGAATAAATAAAAACAGAAATAAAAGAGGCAAAGTAACAATGGACACCACAGAAATACAAAGGACTGTAAGAAAATACTATGAACAACTATATGCCAACAAATTGGAAAACGGGTGAATGGACAAATTCCTAGAAACATACACTTTTCAAAACTCAATCAGGAAGAATCAGAAAACCTAAGTAGGCCAATAACAACTAATGAAATTGAAACAGTAATAAAAAAAATAAAAAAAATAAAAAAACCTCTGAGCAAACAAAAGTCCTAAACCTGATGGCTTCACAGGCGAGTTTTACCAAACATTCAAAGAACTAACATCTATCCTCCTCAAACTATTCCAAGTAATTCAAGAGGAAGGAAGACTTCCAAACTCTTTCTACAAGGCCAGCATTATTCTAATTCTAAAACCAGATAAAGACACCATAAAGAAAGAAAATTACTGGCCAATATCCCTGATGAACATAGATGCTAAAATACCCCTGAAAGATTATTAGCAAATGGGATCCAGCAATACATTAAAAAGATCATACACCATAACCAAGTGGGATTTATTCCAGGATACAAGGCTGATACAATATTCACAAATTAATAAGCGTGATTCATTACATTAAAAAAGGATAAAAATCACATGATCATATAAAGAGAAGCAGAAAAAACATTTGACAAAATCCAACACCCATTTATGATAAAGGGGGAATAGAGGGAACATTCCTCAAGATAATAATAAAGGCCATATATGAAAACCAAGAGCCAACATCATACTCAATGGGGAAAAACTAAAAGTGTTTCCCTTAAGATAGCAAATGAGACAGGATATCTGCTTTCACCACTCTTATTCAACATAGTACTCAAAGTCCTAGTCACAGCAATCAGACAAGAAAAAATAAAAGGCATCCAATTGGAAAGGAGGAAGTAAAACTGTCATTATTCACATATGACATGATATTGTATATAAAAAAAACTCTAAATACTCCACTAAAAAACTGCTAGATTTAATAAATGGATTGGGCAAAGTAGCAGGATACAAAATTAACATCTAAAAACTGATGGCATTTTTATACACCAATAATGAACTCTCAGAAAGAGAACTAAAAAACAATCCCATTTACCATTGCAACAACAACAAAGATATTTAGGAATAAACTTAACCAAGGAGATAAAAGACCTGTACTCAGAAAACTATAGGACATTGAAAAAAGAAATAAGAGGAAGATATAAAGCAGTGTAAATATATATTGTGTTCATGGATTGGAAGAATTAATATCATTAAAAAATCTACCCAAAGCAATCTATATATTCAATACAATCCCTATTAAAATACCAACAGCACATTTCATAGATCTAGAACAAATATTCAAAAACTTTATATGAAAAAAGACAGAACCCGAATAGCCTCAGCAATTTGGAGAAAGACAAAGTTGTAGGGATCACAATACTGAAATCAAACTATACTACAAAGCCACTGTAATCAAAACAGCCTGGTACTGGCACAAGAACAGGCATATCCTACCTAATAAAAAGGTAATATGCAAATTGACCGTACCATCGACTCACCCACAAGCCACGCCCACAAGTCACACCCACCACCCAATCAGAGCAAGTATGCAAATTAACCCAACCAAGATGGCTACAGCCACAGAGAGCAAGGTTTCCCAGGTAACAGAGCAAGCCAAGCTTTCTGCGAGCTGTTGCAGGCCTAAGCCTCCACTCAAGCTACAAAGTTTCAATTATAGAAGGTAAACAAATTCAAACAGAATGGCGGCAGAACGGAGCTTGAGAGAGCAAGCCAGGGTTGCCGGTGGCAACAGGGGAAGCAAAGCTTTCCGCACACCCTGTCTGGGCCCAGCCTCCGCTTAAGGCTACAAAGTTTCAATTATAGAAGGTGAATTAACTGCCACAGAAATGGCTGCCGGCCGAGGAGGGAGCAGCAGGCTTGGCTCCACTCCAGGCTACAAAGTTTCAATTGTAGAAGGAAAATAAATTCCAGATACCAGGGCCTCCGCTTGGGTTGCCAGGGGGCATGGCTGGCCTGCAAACCACCACAGGCCCCTCGCTCAGGCTGCCCCACGCCCCAAGGGAACCTCCACCCTGATCTGGGACACCCTTCAGGGCAAACCAGCTGGCCCCCACCCCTGCACCAGGCCTCTATCCTATCTAATAAAAGAGTAATATGCAGATTGACCATCACTCCAACACAATATGTCTGCCCCCATGTGGTCAAAGATCCTGCCCCCATGTGGACACAAGATGGCCACCACAAGATGGCCAGCAGGAGAGGGCAGTTGGGAGGCACCAGGCCTGCAAGGGAGGGCAGTTGAGAGGGACCAAGCCTGCAAGGGAGGGCAGTTGAGAGGGACCAGGCTTGCAAGGGAGGGCAGTTGGAGGTGATCAACCCTGCAGGAGAGGGCAGTTAGGGGTGACCAGGCCAGCAGAGGACGGAAGTTGGGGGCAAACAGGCTGGCAGGGGAGCAGTTAAGCATCAACCAGGCTGGCAGCGGAGTGGTTAGGGGGTGATCAGGCTGGCAGGCAGAAGCGGTTAGGGGCAATCAGGAAGGCAGGCAGGCAAGTAGTTGGGAGCCAGCAGTCCTGGATTGTGAGTGGGATCGGGCCTAAACGGGCAGTCGGACATCCCTCCAGGGGTCCCAGATTGGAGAGGGTACAGGCTGGGCTGAGGGACAACCCACCTCCGTGCACGAATTTCGTGCACCGGGCTTCTAGTAGACAAATGAAACAGAACAGAGTCCCTAGAGATTGACCCCCACCATTATGGTCAATTAATATTTGACAAAGGAGGCAAAAGCAAACAGTGGAGTAAAGATAGTCTCTTCAATGTATGGCATTGGGAAAATTGGACAGGTACATGCAAAAAAATGAAACTAGACCACCAACTTACACCAAATTCAAGAATAAACTCAAATTGGATAAAAGACTTAAATGTAGGTGGTGATACCATAAAAATCCTAGAAGAAAACATAGGCAGTAATATCTCAGACATCTCACGTAGCAGTATTTTCGCTGATACATCTCCTAGGGCTAGAGAAACAAAGGAAAAAGTAAACAAATGGCACTTCAGCAAACTAAAAAGCTTCTGTGCAGCAAAAGAAACCATTAACAAAATGAAACGGGAACCCATTGTATGGGAGAACATATTTGCCAATGATACATCTGATAAGGGGTTAATTTCCAAAATATATAAAAAAAAACTCAACACCAAGAAGACAAAAAATCCAATAAAAAAGTGAATAAAGGACCTGAATAGACACTTCTCCAAAGAGGATACACAGATGGCCAACAGATATATGAAAAAATGCTCAATGTCACTAATCATCCGAGAGATGCAAATTAAAGCTACAATGAGGTATCACTTCACACCTGCCAGAATGGCTCTATCAATAAATCAACAAACAAGTGCTGGTGAGGATGTGGAGAAAAGGGAACCCTAGTACACTGATTGTGGAAATGCAGACTGGTGCAGCCACTGTAAAAATAGTATGGAGTTTCCTAAAAAAAAATTAACCAATTAACTGCCACGATATTTTGAATGTAATTTAAAAAGGTCTGCTGCTTGTGTCTATAGACGCTTATGGAGTACAAATGGTTAAAAATGGAATTGTCTTTTGACCCAGGGATCTCACTTCTGGGAATATATCTTAAAAATTCTGAAAAACCAATCAGAAAGAATATATGCACCCTTATGTTCACAGCATTATTTACAATGGCTAAGATATGGAAAAAGACCTAGTGCCCATTAGTAGATGAGTGGATAAAAAAAAAGCCGTGGTACATTTACACCATGGAATATTATCTACCTGTAAAAAAGAAGAATCTCCTACCCTTTGTGGCAGCATAGATGGACCTAGAGATTATTATGCTAAGCGAAATAAGCCAGACAAAGACAAATACCAAATGACCTCATTTACATGTGGAATCTAATAAGTCACACATGCTTATTGTAATACCCAAAGAAACTACCTAAAAAAACTGGTGACATACTAAAAAACATTATAAATAAATCAACATGGAATCCTAAAAAAGTTCAAGTAGCCCACAGGTAGGCAAGAAAAGGGAAAGAGTCGGAAGAAACAAAGTAAACAAGTAATAATCTAACAGATTTAAGCCCTTATATATTAATAATTATTTTAAATGTTAATGGCCTAAATATAAAAATTAAAAACAAACTGGCACAGTGGATTGAAAAAATATGACCTAACTAAGTATTTGCTATCCATAAGATCCTGACTTTGAATATCATGGCATAGATAGATCGAAAGGAAAAGGTTATGCTATATAAACATTAATAAAAAATCTTATATAATAGAGGAATATGCAAATTGTCCGTTACTACGTAACCGATTGCAGTAGGCTGCCTGTGCATGCGTGGCGGGGCAATGCTCTGGAGACAGGGCGGAAGTGGGGAGGTGCCAGGAGGAGGTGGGACCATCCCATGGCGAGGACGACGGGGGTGAGAGCACATAGCGTTCCCCTCACCAGTCCTTCGCCACCCACCGCGCGCACTCAGAGCGCCCCGCCGCTCACCTGCCAGGGGAAGGAGCACAGCACAGCAGGCGGGAGGCTTCCATGCTCTCCTGCCGAAACCGGTTTGGCTCAGTGGATAGAGCGTCGGTCTGCGGACTGGAAGGTCCCAGGTTCGATTCCGGTCAAGGGCATGTACATTGGTTGCGGGCACATCCCCCGGTGGGGGGTGTGCAGGAGGCAGCTGGTCGATGTCTCTCTCTCATTGATGTTTCTAGCTCTCTATCCCTCTCCCTTCCTCTCTGTGAAAAATCAATAAAATATTTTAAAAAAAAGAAATAATTTCTGATGTGGAAATAATAAATGCCAGATTTCATATAGTAGTTGAGGGTAGATAATGGGGGGAAGAAATGCCAGAGAGAGGTATCCAAGGAGGCTTTATTCAATTACATTGGTAATGTTTCTTTAGCCGCATGGTGAATACAATGAGTAGCATTTTATTACTCTCTGTGTACCTTTTGGTATACCTATAATCCTATAATATACCTATAAAAGGCTAATATGCAAATCGACCAAACCACAGAATGACCGGTCACTATGAAACGCACTGACCACCAGGGGGCAGATGCTCAACGCAGGAGCTGCCCCCTGGTAGTCAGTGAGCTCCCACAGGGGGAGCACTGCTCAGCCAGAAGCCGGGCTCACGGCTGGCGAGCGCAGTGGCGGTGGCAGGAGCCTCTCCCACCTCCGCAGCAGTGCTAATGAAGTATAACTGCCCTCAGTTAAACATCCCCCAAGGGCTTCTGGACTGCGAGAGGGCGCAGGCCAGGCTGAGGGACAAACCCCCCCGCCACGAGTGCATGAATTTTGTGCACTGGGTCTCTAGTTATATAATAAAATGACAAAGGAATGATTTTAAAAAAATGTTTTTAAAGGAGAGAACTACCTAATAGTAAAGACACTGGATTTCATTATTGGGGAAGTAGTTGTGAAGGCTGTAGAATTCCTAGGTCATCTAATGTACGTAAGGCTTCTATCTGGAATTTCACACTACAGGTGAAGGTGATGGCCTCTCAACCTCTTAAGATTGCTTTACTCTGAGAATACATTTTCTTGAAAACATGTTAAGAATTTTTTAATTGAAATGCCATGTTCCTGGGTATATTTCAATATATAAGGAATATTAATTATATATTTAAATTTACACAAGCTTATCATTCACTAAAAATTAAAGTTTCTTGGTTATTACTTAAATACATTTTAGTAATGTCGCATTCATTTTTTCTCATATTGTTCAGCTAGTTTCCACAAATATTAACATAGAAGAATAAAGAAATTAAAATGGCAGAAATGTATTAACATTAAAGTGAAATTTGCATTTGGTGTCTTAAATGGATTCTGACTTACCAGTACAACCTTAAATTAAAATACTTTACATTTTATGATATGTTAATATAATGTTTTTAATAATTTTTACAAACCCTGGTTATTATCATTCTGAAGGAATCATCCAGGTTACACTCTTAATTCAAAATATGGTATTCTTAATTCTCATGACAAATTTTTATAATAGTATGTAATAATCATATTTGCAAGTACATTCCTCCTACAAAAGTGATATTCCATGAAGTACTATGAAAACACATGGGAAGGGGTAGGGGTAGCCTACAACAGTCAGATCAGATATAAATGATAATTCAGTTTTAAGTACACAAAAGTATATCTACTTAATATAACTTGTTTGAAAACTATAGGTCAAGTTAATTTGAAAAACATGATTTTTTAAATCCATAAAATATTACTTATATATGTAAAACAAATAATTTTACACCAATAATGTGTCACAAAAACTTGCTCATCTTAGAATTATAAAAGCTTAAGAGAAAGAAGTAGGCTAAAACTAATTCCTCCACATTGCAATAAAATTACATAAAATACAGTTCCTTCCTCCTCAGTTGATTGCCATTCCTCAAACCTCATTTTACTCCTATAGGAAATTTGTGAAGAATTCTACTTACTGACCAATACTGGGTGGGGCAAAGGTAGACTTATAGTAGTTCGTATAGAAAAAGACATGCAACTTATGATTATTACAATAGTTTTATTAACTGTTTCACCTAGTCACAACTGTAAACCTACCTTTGCCCCACCCTGTATAAATGATCACATTTCTATTTACAACTGTACAGTGTCTTAGAAACATTCTAAAAGAATTCTTATTAAAATGCATTGTATATAATTTAAACACTTTGTGAATATGTAATTAATTTTTTCAGCCCAATCATATCTACATTTGATATTACTAAAATTACTATTGGTAAAAAAGATATCTCAAAGAAAAAATATAATTAAAAACTATATCGGTTTTAATATAAGGCATGTAAAAATCTCAGGCTCTCACATGCTTCCAACACAGAAACATATTTCACAACCAAAATATCTAGAATGATTAAGCTAAGATGGGATATTAAAGGTGACGGAGAGGAGAGGGGAGGGAAAAGGAGAAAGAGGGAAAGAGAAGGAAGAAAAAGAGAAAGAGATTATGAATAAGAAAACCTAAGTCGCTGGCTTGCTATAAGGTCCATAGCAAATTTTTAAAGTGTGTTTCAGTTGTTTTTTC
This sequence comes from Cnephaeus nilssonii, assembly GCF_951640355.1. Lineage (NCBI taxonomy): Eukaryota > Metazoa > Chordata > Mammalia > Chiroptera > Vespertilionidae > Cnephaeus > Cnephaeus nilssonii. The sequence continues at coordinate 37,960,706 of NC_137078.1, forward strand.
TAAAATAGTGATTGGTTCTAATTTTAACTCAAAGTTTACATTACGTCCATTTTGAATCCAATAAACAACTTTAGTTTATATGCTTGGGATTGTACGCTTTTCTTCCTTCATTATCCTAGTTCAACAGTTCTCAAAATGTGATCTAAGGGCTCCTGAAAGTCCCAATATCCTATCTAATAATAGAGTAACATGTAAATTACCATCACTCCGCTATGCCCACGATTGGGCGGCGGGAGGCTGGGGGGCGGGACTCGGGGTGGCCTATCCGGCCATTGAGAGGCACGGATCCGCTGCCACTAAGGGGGGCTACCCTGCTGTTGAGAGGCGCAGGGGGCGGGACTCCCGCCCCCTGCGCCTCTCAACGGCCAGATCCGCGGCCGCTGAGGGAGCCTGCCGCTGACACCCAGCTGCGCCTCTCAATAGCAGGGTAGCCAGGTGTCCGCGGCAACCCCCTCAGCGGCCGTTGAGAGGTGCAGGGGCGGGACTCCCGCCTCTCAACAGCAGGGTAGCCCCCCTCAGCGGCCGCGGACCATCAAAAGCGGGGGAGCTGGGTGCCTGTCTGCTCTGGCACCAGGCCTTTCAGAAGCCTCCGCCGAGCCAGAGGCTTCTGAAAGGCCTGGTGCACCAGCAGACAGGCACCCAGCTCCACCGCAAAAAGCGAAAGCGTGTAGGGGACCCTACACGTGCATGATTCAATCATGCACTGGGCCTCTAGTTCTTGTATAATTGCACAGTGTCCATCTTCCCCTCCATATTTTAAATTTAATCACTGTTAAATATTTTGATCATTATTATATGATTGGGCCTAGCACTATGAATATAGAAGGTGCCAGTAAATATTTGTTGAATGAAAGGAGAAAGAGCTGCTCAAAGTTGACATACTGAGTGAAAAGTAATACCCGTGAGAAAAAGTAGAAAAAAAAATCATACTAACTACTAAAGCTATTTGGTACAGGAATGAGTACAACATACTTCAAGAAAAAGTCAAATTTTCTGTGTGTATATTATGTAAATCAGGCAGCAAAATGAGGCTCACATTGCATGAATGTAATTTCCAAAAACAATGTTAAAAATCAATGTTTTATATGATTAAAGGATTAAGACTAATTTATTTGGGAAAATATACTTCATTCCCCATTGATAAGCATTAAAATGATTGAATATATAATAAAACAAAACTACATTTTAATCACAATTTAGAACTGGTTGTTTTGAAATATGACTTGTTATTGTATCACACTGTATCAGGTCACATACTACAAAATGAAGAACCAACTTTTCCCCTGGTATAAATAGCACCCCAAAAGAAGACAAATAGTCACATAAGATTTTCAGCTATCTTATACTTTACTACCAAATGAAATAAAGTGTATAAAATGATGTCCCATTATGGGTGGGGTTAGATAAAAATCTACAGAGAACCAGTTAATACCCATAACTAGTTTCCTTATTTCTACTCACATTAACACAAGAACTACAGGTTAGACAGGCTGAACCACAAAAACCATAGTTAGAGGAAAACAGGTAGGCTATCACTGTAGATCTACAGAATGTCGCTAAGGCATTATGTATCAAGGAAACACAATAATAAATAATTGAGTCCCCCCTCTCCCCCAGGTTAACAACTAGCATTAGTGTTTGTCATGATACTGAATGTAACCAAAGAGCAGTTTTGTTCCCACATACTATTTAATACTGTCTAATAGGTTGGCTTTTCCCCAAACACACAAATAAGTAAAAATTCATCAAAAAAGAAAAAGAACAATTACAGACCCAAGTATCTTAGTAATTCAAATATGAATTGTACATGGATTACTTTTGCCATTGTCTAGAGAACTCTGGGATAAAAAAATGTGAAATATTGGAGTTGTTTTCCCTCAATATTTTGGTTAGAAAAATACAATCAAGTAATTAATAGAAAAATAATTCAGAATGGTACAATAAACAAATGAAAATATACCAACTGTGTTATAATGAGGGAGATGCAAATAAAATAATGAGATACTTTTCATGCCAAAATAAACTATTTCTCTCCTAGGAATTTATCTAAGAATAATGGAAGCATAAATTCATTAAAAAAGAAATCCAAACTTTGAAAAACCCAAACCTTTCAACATGAATATTCATGGAAGCTTTATTTGTAATACATAAAAAACTGGCAAAAACTCAAATATCCACAAACAGGCAGATGGATAAACAAACTGTGGTTTATCCATACGATGGAATATTACTCAACAATAATAAGGAGCAAACTATTGATCTGTCCAACAGCATGATGGAATCTCAAAACCACTAGGTAGAGTAAAAGAAGCTATCTATAATAATCTATAATAATAAAAGTATAATATGCAAATTGACCAATCGACCGAACAGCAGAATGACCATCTGGATGACCTTCCTGACAACCATGCCATGACACGCACTGGCGCCAGGCCAGCCAACGCGGGTGCGATGCCATTGGTTGGGGGGCCCGCCATCGCCCCATGATGAGCCCACAGAGGGAGGCCCAGGCCACCCTCAGCAGGGCGATCAATGGGGGGGATCCGAGATCAATTGCCCCACAGAGGGAGCGATGGGGTGGGGGGGGGGGGTGTTCCGCAATCACCCCAAAGAGGGAGGCCCAGGCTACCCACTCAGGCGGCGCTGCGGTGGGTGGGCGGGGCCTCCCTCTGCTAGGTGATTGATTGTGGAGCCCCATGATCAATCGCCCCAAAGAGGGAGGCCCAGACTACCTGGCCAGCAACACTGTGGTGGGTATGTGGGGCCGGCCAGCGATTGCCCCGCAGAGGGAGGCCCAGGCCAGCCAAGCGATAGCACCCTACGCCTGTCGCCTGCAGAGGGAGGTGACCGGTGGTGGGGGAGGGGGAGCAGCACCACACAGATGGCAAGCAGTGGCTGTGGCAGGGGCAGGGCCTGCTGCCGGAAGCCAGGGGAAGGAAAGCCCCGATAGACCCTGATCGCCAGCCAGGCCTAGGGACCCTACCCGAGGGGTCCTGGATTGGAGAGGCTACAGACCAGGCTGAGGGACATCCGCCCTGTGCATGAATTTCATGCACCGGGCCTCTAGTGCTATATAATAAAGAGCTAATATGCAAATGGTTGTCATGCCCTCACACCGGGGCCGCGGGACCTGAGGCCACGCAGGGGGATCTGAGGCCACGCCCCCCCACCCGGGGACCTGAGGCCGGGCCAGGGGACCTGAGGCCACGCCCCCACCCCAGCACCAGGCTGGGGGACCTGAGGCTGCACCGGGGGACCTGAGGCTGCACCCCCCCCAGCCGGTGGGGCTTGACGGGGGACTTGAGGCTGTGCCCCCTACCCTGTGGGGCTTGACGGGGGTGGGGCCAGCCGGGCCTGGGTCTCACGTGATTTCGAGGCTTGCGCGGGTGTGTGGGGACTTGACTCTGGGTCCCGCAGTGCACCCCAGACTCTGACAGGAGGAAGGTTTTCATATACATTTTACTAATTTTCATTCATCTCTGACACTTCTATTATAAAGGGCAAATAGCAATATTAAAATATTTCCTCTAATTAATTCCCTTTTAATGTGCACAAATTTCGTGCACCGGGCCACTAGTGCAAAAAAAAAAAAGTATATACAGTAAGATTATTTCCATGTAAGACTGCAAAAAATACAAATGAATCTATAGTTACAGAAAGCAGGAATCAGTTTCCTGAGAATTGGGGATAAGAGGGTAATAGCAAGAGGGTGAGATTACAAAGAAGCACACAAAAAATTTGGGGGTAAGAGACGTTCACTATGTTGACTGCAGTGATGGTTTCATAGGTGTAGAGGTATGTCAAAACTTAAACTGTATATTTTAAGTATGTGCAGTTTATTGTATGTCAATTATATTTCAATAAAGGTGGCTTTTTTTTAAAGAAAAAACCTTAAGTCCTTTATTTTCTTACTATACACATGATTATATTTTTCCTTTTATTAAATTCAAGGCTGGCCCAGCTGGCGTGGCTCAGTGATTGAGCGCCAACCTATGAACCAGGAGGTCATGGTTCAATTCCCGGTAAGGTCATGTGCTTAGGTTGTGGGCTCGATCCACAGTGGGGGTGTGCAAGAGGCAGCTGATCGATGATTCTCTCTCACAATTGATGTTTCTATCTTTCTCTTCTTCTCCCTTCCTCTCTGAAATCAATAAACATATATATAAAAAAATTTCAAGGTTGTTCATGAAAAATCATACCCTACTAGAGTTAGAATATCAGGCTTCCAGTCCCCTTACTTAGACAAATCACTTAACCTCTCTGGACCTCATTTTTTCATCTGTAAAATGAGATTAGACTAAATTGATACATACCCATCTCAATTAATATTTTATGGATCTATAACTAATAACCTCAGCTTGTTATTACATTATGCTGTTCCCAGAATTCAATAGTAAATCAAATCACATTCAGTGATGGGAAAAATGTTTATTACAAAAGTTCAACAATAAACCCCTATAATTGTTTAATATATTAAAATATAAAATATACAGTGAAATGAGCATTGGGTTGGATTTAGAAAGACCTAGTTTCAAAATCCAGCTGGGCTAACTTGCTATGTAACACGAGCAAGTAATTTTAGTTCTCTATGCCTTCTTTACTTCTCACTCTTCTTTTTACATGTAAATAAAGAAAATAAACCAATATATCTTAGGGCTATTGTGAGGATTAGTAAAATAAAAAAGACTGAGGTGTTCAGCAGATTCCTGTCATATAACAAGTGTTCAATAACTGGTAATTAAAATATTAATGATAAAATAGTGCTTTAAAGTATAATATTGCCTAGCCGGTTTGTCTCAGTGAATAAAGTACTGGCCTGCAGACTGAAGAGTCCTGGGTTCGATTCGGGTCAAGGGCACATGCCTGGGTTGCGGGCTCGATCCCCAGTAGGGGGCGTGCAGGAGGCAGCCAATCAGTGATTCTCTCTCATCATTGATGTTTTTATTTCTCTCTCCCTCTCCCTTCCTATCTGAAATCAATAAAAGTATATTAAAAAAATAAATTATAAAACTATTTGCATACTTTAGACATTTTTGTAATATACAATGTAAGTAACATTATTAATATAAATTAAAACAATCACCACTTTAAAAGTATCTCTCTATAAATTTTAATAGACAAGAATTTCGTTGTTCATCGTGTATGGGGAAGTTAGGCAAGAATATTTACTGAGTGTCCATGAAGTATAAGCCACATAAAATAATGAATTTTTCATTTTTATTTCATTTAATCTACGGAAGTTAACCAGGAGGCAGAGGGGAGAATAGGGTGCTGGAAGGCAGGGTGAGAGACATTGCTATTTTTATATAAGGTAATGAAGAAAATGCTCTTATCACATAAAGAAACATTTTGACAGGGATGTTAGTATATTTTAATTCATAAAACATTTTTTACACAAGGTATCAGTCATTAGCCAAAAATTTCCCTGACTAAACTAATAAAGAAGTCATTCCTTTAAACTGGCATATAAATAAAGAAAATACAAAATATTTCAAACACCATGCTGCGAATTACATATAATCCCCCAAAGAAAAGATCCAGTAACTACTAAAGAGAAAAAGTTTCAACTGAAACTAGAATACCTCATGAATAACTATACACTTGAGAGCTTTCATTTGCTTTCCCCTATAGCTCTTTGAGTTAAATTATCTTTCATCATAACAGAAAAACACACACACAATAACTGACTAGGAAACTTTAAAGTGGTAAAACTTCCTGAATGAAACATAGGAAGTTTTCATTAATTTTTCCTGCCTGCATGCATTTAGTTCCCATCATCCCACTCCCCTAGAACCTTTTCCTCTTAAAATTCTACCTATCCTTTAAGCCAGTTTAAATTTCATCTGCTCTCTAAAGCTTATCTTGAAGTGATCACTCTCCTCCTTTGAAGTCCTATGTAGCAACTGCCTGTACAATTCACTTAGAAACTGTGTGTGACCTCAAGCAGTTCTGAAATATAGTTCCAAGCTTTGCTGGTAACTTCTCATGATTGTCTTAGCAACTGAATTTAGTTTCTAGAGTACCAATGTCAATTCAGTAGTCACTAACCACATGTGGCTATATACATTTAAATTTAACTTAAAAAATCAGTCCCTCTGTTATACTAGTACTCCCCCCGCCCCCAATTCACATGTGGCTAGTGGCTATCATATTGGACTAGAGGCCCAGTGCATGAAATTCATGCATTGAGTCCCCTCAGCCCGGCCTGCACCCTCTCGCAATCCCAGACCCCTCAGGGGATGTCCAACTGCCTGTGGGATTGGGCCTAAACCGGCAGTCAGACATCCCTCTCACAATCCGGGACCACTTGCTCCTAACTGCTCGCCTTTCTGATAACCCCTAACCACTCTGCCTGCCTGCTTCATTGTCCCTAACCACTCGCCTGCCTACCTGATCACCTCTAACCACTGGCCTGCCTGCCTGATTGCCCCTAACTGCCTCTGCCTCAGCCACCGCTGCCCATGGCTTCGTCCGGAAGGATGTCTGGAATGACGTCCGGAAGGTCGTTCAGCTGTTCAGTCTAATTAGCATATTACACTTTTATTATTATAATTACCAAAACATATATAATAACATTTCTATCATCTCAGGATGCATTACCGAACAAAGATCTTCTAAAGGGTAATTGCCGCCGAAACCGGTTTGGCTCAGTGGATAGAGCGTCGGCCTGCGGACTAAAAGGTCCCAGGTTCGATTCCGGTCAAGGGCATGTACCTTGGTTGTGGGCATGTCCCCAGTAGGGGTTGTGCAAGAGGCAGCTGATCGATGTTTCTAACTCTCTATCCCTCTCTCTTCCTCTCTGTAAAAAATCAATAAAATATATTAACCAAAAAAAAATAAATAAATAAAATAAAGGGTAATTGCCATGTCCAGTTTTTTTTGTATATACTATAGTTTTTAACATAATAACTGAATATGGTAGGCACTTCAATATTTAATTTCATAAAGACAAATTACTGTAGTGGCAGAGATGGTCCTACAAACATGTTTTATTTTATTAATAATCTGTTAAAAATTAGAACACATATTTTAAAATTTAGAACATTTCTCCCAATAAAATGCACGTGGAAACAAATGACTACTGCTGAGAAGTGGGTGCCACCAGATGCTTTTATATCTGCTTACCCATCAATGCCAATCCCACAATGTATGTCCATTACACTCACCTCCTTCACTAATTTATGTTATGTTACTGGCCTAGACCCTTGAAGGCATGTTGTGACCTCTCCTCTATACTCTATGGACAACTAAAAATAATTTTACTAATATTTTTATTGATTGATTTTGAGAGAGAGAGAAACATCGAATTTTTGTTCCACTTATTTATGCATTCATTGGTTGCTTCTTGTATGTGCCTTGACCAGGGATGGAACCGTAACCTTGGAGTATTGGGATGATGTTCTAACCAACTGAACTACCCAGCCAGGGCTAAAAATTTTTTAAGTAATGTAAGGATTAATTTTGATCAGTTTTCTTTGTAATATATTTTTATTGATTTCAGAGAGAAAGTGGGAGAGAGAGACAGAAACATCAATGATGAGAATCATCTATTGGCTGCCTCCTGCATGCCCACACTGGGGGATCGAGCCTGCAATCTGGGCATGATGCCCTACTGGGAATTGAACTGTGACCTCCTAGATCATAGGTGTACGCTCAACCACTGAGCAACACCGACCAGGCACTGGTCCGTGGCCAGGCATTGATCACTTTTCTAAAGCTGTAGGTAGTATACTTAGAATTATACGGCTCCATTTTGATACAGAATCCTTTCAACAATGCAAGCCCCTAAGTAAACTGCTCTTTTTATATAAAGGAAAGGTTTTTGTGTGTGTGTGGGTTTTTTTTAAGAGAGAGAGAAAGGGAGAGATAGAAACACTGATGAGAGAAAACTATCATACATCGGCTGCCTCCAGCATGCCCCCTACTAGGGATCAAGCCCGCAACCTAGGCATGTGCCCTGACCAGGAATCAAACCAGTAACCTCCTGGTTCACAGACTGACACTCAACCACTGAGCCACACTGGTAATTAAAATATTAATGATAAAATAGTGCTTTAAAGTATAATATTGCCTAGCCGGTTTGGCTCAGTGGATAGAGCATCAGCCTGCGGACTGAAGGGTCCCAGGTTTGATTCTGGTCAAGGGCACATGCCTGGGTTGCGGACTTGATCCCCATTAGGGGATGTGCAGGAGGAAGCCAATCAATTATTCTCTCTCATCATTGATGTTTCTATCTCTCTTTCCCTCTCCTTACCTCTCTGAAATCAATAAAGATATATTTTAAAAAATAAATTACATCCTTGCCTAGATATGAAAAAAAAAACAAAACTTGCTGTAAGTATCATCAGATAACAATAAAATGTTAGTATTCAAAAAGTGAACTGTGAAATTCAGGTTTGGTCATTTTTTCTTGAATTCGGTATCTGTTGTTTCTACTAGTTGAGTAATAGAAAATCTATAGTGAGAGAAAAATATTTCATTTAATTCTACCTTATTCTCTTGATTATTGAAGTATTTTTATGCTATCTACACATATACTAAATTTTAAAAATTATCTACTTTCCTCAGCTTTTAGCCACTTCTTATTATTACACCAGCTTATTAATTGTAACAGTAAGCCAAGAGGGACAGAAAACAAAAGTTTCTGTTTTACAAAGAGCTGGAATTTGAACTGCTATCCTTTCTTAGCACAACTCCAATAATTAAGCCTAAAAAGATACCCATTCCAGAGCTGCTTATTATCACTCCTTTCTCTTTTCACAAAATCAAAATAAATAGGCTAATTTGTTATTCCTTACTATTCAAAATGAATTGTTTTTAAATGAGTGCAATAACAGTCAAAGTTTTGATATGGAAAAATTTATTAGACATTTTTAATGAGATTAGATCAATTTTCTATTTAATTTTGAAAAGGAATGCATAAGCTATCATTCTTAGAAATGAGGAATTTTATTCTTTTAGCTTACAGTATTTCAAATTATATGCTCAAGGAATTAACAGGTTTTATAGTTAGTTCAAAAATGCTAGATTTGAATGAATTTTCAAGGTCAAGCAGTTATTCAGCAAGTTAAAATAATTTCTAAACATACACGACTGGTTCAAAACTCTTTCAAGCATTAAAAATATCTTGTGTTATCTTTTAAAAAGTAATTTTAAAAGACAGGTTAACAAACTGGTATTCACAAAAGCAAACAATTAATCCAAAATAATAAAAAAATGCCACACACAAACTCTCTCTCTCTCTCTAAACCTGTCCCTCCAGTTCCCTAAAGCTGACAATTGAGGATGTCAGGAAAAAAAAAAAGGTTTCATCTAATCTCAGTTGTAGTTAAAATGCTTGGTGGCTCAGTTGGTTCGAGCATCATCCTATACACCAAAACACTGCAAGTTCGATTCCAGGTCAGGGTACATACCAGTTGGGACACAACAGGAGGCAGCTAATAGATGTTTCTCTCTCACATCAATGTTTCTCTCTTCTCTCTCTCTCTCTCTCTCTCTCTCTCTCTCTCTATATATATATATATATATATATATATATATATAAATCAATAAACATATCCTCAGTTGAGGGTAAAAAAAAAGATTTCAAAAGTTCTCATTAAAACAAAAAAAATTTATAACTGTGTGGTGTGATAACGGTAACTAAACTTATTGTGGTAATCATTTCACAATATTATATACACACTTCAAATAATTATGTTGTATATCTAAAACTAATGCAATGTTATATGTCAACTATATTTCAATAAAAAATAAAATAAAAAAAGAATATAGAATTCCCAGGATAAGTTGTTTTAAGATCTCAATATGATATACAGGTGGTGTGGCTCGGGGGGTAGGGGTCACGTTTTGATTCCTGGTCAGGACACATTCCTGGGTGGCAGGCTTGATCCCCAGGGGGGGGCATGCAGGGGATGAGCAGGAGGTGGCCCATCTGTGTGTCTCTCTCATCATTGATGTTTCTCTCTCTCACACACTCTCTCTTCCTCTCTTTGAAATCAATAAAAAAAAACATGTTTAAGAAAAAACACCCAATGAACCTTTTAAAAATGTTAAAAAAAAAATCTCAACATGAAAAAACTGGCTAAATTACTACTAATTATCATTTGCTGTTTTCTACACCTTGAGATCAAACTCCAACTGCTAAAAAAGAATGTAACTGAACACATATGCCCCTAAGTAAGAGAATGATGGATACAAAATATGACTTCAAAGTTAAAACTATGTTTCTGTAAATCTTTGCTGCAAACACATACAAAGGTTTATATATTTTTTAATATCTTAAACTTCTAAGAAAATTATTATCATTTACTTCACTTGAAAGCCAGTTTATTTAAAATTCACCCAATACAACATATTTTAACCTTTTGCACTCGGATGTCGAGTGTGACTCGACACGGTTAGCATTAGAATAAAGGAATCGAGAAAAAAGCAAGCGAGTGCAAAGGGTTAATACTCTCTAGTCAGAGCCTGAACAAAATACTCTTGACTCACTGCAAAAACATATTTAAACAGACATAATTACTTTCTAAACAAAACTAATAAATTTCTATATTGAAATGTAAATAAAATGTTTCTTTAGCTCACAAGGGACATTTCTGTCTTCTCGAAATTCAAGGTATAGAAGTAGACCTATGCATTTATTATCCAGCACTATTTAATAGAACTTTCTGCAATGATGCAAATCTATATATATATAAGCCTAAGCAACCATTGCAACTGAACGGATGACCGAACAGGCTGCATGGGGGGACTAGGCTGGCAGGGGGGTTAGTGAGAGGCAACCAAACGACTGAGCAGCAGGCTGCATGGGGCAACCAGGCCCGCAGGGTGGGGCAGTTGGAGGTGACCAGGCCGGCCGGGGGGGGGGGGGGGGGGGAGGGGGGCAGGAAGGGGCAACCAGGCTGGCGGGGGGCGGGGAGAAGTTGGGGGTGACCAGGCCAGCAGGGGGGGGCAGTTAGGGGCGATCAGGTAGGCAGGCAGGTGAGCAGTTAGAAACCAGTGGTCCTGGATTGTGAGAGGGATGTCTGACTGCTGGTTTAGGCCCGATGTCGGACATCCCCCGAGGGGTCCCGGATTGGAGAGGGTGCAGGCTAGGCTGAGGGGACTCCCGTGCATAAATTTCGTGCACCGGGCCTCTAGTATTCTATGTATTAATGCTGTTCAACATGACAGCCACTAGGCATATGTGACTACTGAGCACTTAAAATGTGGCTAGAGTGACGGAAAAATTAAATTTTAATTTAAAATTTAAAAGTTATATGTGGCTATTGGTACTGCATTGAATAACAGTTACAGACTAGCAAACGATCACAATTAGGTACAATAACCTCCAACAGTGCTACACTGATAAAGAAAAACATCACAGGAGCCACCCAAGCATCTATCAACAGATGAGCAGATGAACAAAATGTTGTACAATGGAATATTATTCAGGCTTAAAAAGGAAGGAAAGTCTGACACGTTATAACATGAATGAACTTTGATGATATATGCTAAGTGAAATAAGCTAGTCACAAAAGGCCACATACTGTATGATTCCACTTATGTCAAATTAACACAGACAGAAAGTATAAAAGTGTTTGTCATGACCTAGGGAAAGGGGTAAAAGACAGTAATAAACTAGGGGCCTAGGGCACAAATTCGTGCACCTTGAAAGGAACTGTGGGCCACGAGGCTGTGGTGGGCAAAGGGGCAGGTCTCGGCCCATCCTGAACGCCCCCACCTGCCCCCTCCCGCTGTGGCTTCTAGTCCCGTCTGCCAGCAGCCCCACTCCCGCCACCACTGCTCCCATGCACTGATGGCGCTGGCCCCACTTGCACCCGCTGAAGGTGCGGAGCGACTGGGGCCGGCGCCAGCAGCAGGTGTCAGCAGGGCCAGCGCCATAAGCAGGTGTGAGCAGTGGCTGCCAGCCCCGATCGCCCCTCAGGAGCAGGGGGAGGTGGAGAAGCCCTCAGGGGCGATCGGGGCTGGCAGCCACTGCTCATACCCACTGATGGCACCGAGCGATCGGGACCGGTGCCAGGCGCCTGCAGCAGGTACGAGTGGCAGCTCTGGCGACAGCTGCAGGTGCGAGCAGAGGCTCTGGTGCCGGCAGCCGGTGTGAGCGGGGCCGGCACCAGCAGAAGGTATGAACACCGGGTGGGAGCCAAGAATTTTCAGTAACCACCAGAGGCTCGCACCGATGACAGCGACCAGCACCTCGCCTTGGTCTGGCGCTCCCCCTCACCTGCTCCACCATCCCACCACAGCCAACGCCTGCCATGTGCCCCCTAGTGGTCAGCGCATGTCATAGCGACCGGTTATTCAATTGTTTAGTTGTTCAGCCGTTCAGTCTATTTGCATATTAGGTTTTATATATACATATTTATAGACATAGATGGGTACAAAGTGTCAGCTTTACAAGATGGAAAGAGTTTTGGAGATGGGTGGTGATGACAGTGAATGTACTAGTACTTAATGTCACTGAACTGTACACTTAAAAATGATTAACACAGTAACTGTGTATTTTACAATTAAATTTTTTAAAGCACCACATTTAAATAATACTTCTGATAGTAAAGTCACCAATAAAGGAAATAAAGTGCTTTTCAGAGATAGAAACATCAGATTTACTGAGAAAAAGTTACAGTAACCCCTTAATGAATCAAGTTTTACTACATTACCACACCATGACCAAGAGCTAAGCATTTTACTTATACAGTATCTAGCTCAGTGATGGGCAACCTTTTGAGCTTGGTGTGTCAAAGTTCGCCAAAAAACTGAGCATAACTCGGGTAGTGTGTCACTTTGAGGAAAAAACATTATTTCGCAAATGTTTCCTCGGCATGCGGCTGCCTCAGCGGCCGCGTGTCATCAGAAATGGCTACGCGTGTCAGTGCTGACACGCGTGTCATAGGTTCGCCATCACTGATCTAGCTGAATAGAATATATTGGTGCTCTTTTAAGAACTCACAAGGCTAGAAAAAGTAGTATTAAACCTGAAGTGTAGTGTTTTGATGCTTTGTTTGGTTTTAGGCACTAGCAATAGAGCTGCGGTTGAACAAGTCATATATTGAACAACTAGAAAAACAAAGGCCAAAAATATATTCAATTATTTGTTAATTGTATATAGTTATTTCTAACTTCCTTAGAAGATAAGACTAACTCTTTATTTTAGAGGCAGGGTGTAGTATAACTTTGCTGTGCTCTCAGGTGATAAAGAGCAAAGCAAGGTAATACTAGGGTAGTGATGAGAATACTACCATTAATAACTCATGCACAAAAGAGGAGGATAAAATTATCACAGATAACAAAAACAAAAGAGATCATCCTTTTCCTCATAAATCTGAATGTATTTAGGCCCAATACTATGATCACTAAATGTTAAAATATTACAACAAAATATTTTAGTAAAGTTGTTAGGTGCTACATAACCAATCACTAAACTTATCAAAAATGTATCTTAAGTAAAATTTTTCTTGATTATATGATACGAATATATTCATATATTCAATGCATACACTTTTCTTAGCAGAATTTTAAGGATTGCCCAATTTCTCAAAAGCTTTTGAGGCAGATGATAAATATTATCCTAAAATTAGAAATAGCATTTGCAAAGATACAAGCTATAAAGAAGCAGTGTACTAGTTCCAAGGACTGCAAATAGTTTAATATCACAGAGTGGAAGATGCATAAGGAGAAAAATCTGAAAAGACTGATAAGGGCCAGATGATTGAAGGTCATGTATATTTTATTCTACAATCAATAATAAGTTACTAAAATGGTTTAAGCAGAGGAAGTGCTTTCTTAACCTATACTCCCTTCTCAGAGAACAGGCCCTATCACTAGCTGACAGGAGAGTCCTTGCAGCCATATTAGCACATGTTGGTATGGAGAACTCCATTCCTCCATTGTCACAGTTGACTAGATAAGGGGTACATGTTCTGTATGGTGTCAGATTTTCTCACTCAATCTCTATATATAAAAGCCTAACCGACCGAACAACCAGATGATTGAACCAGTTGCTATGACACGCACTGACCACCAGGAGGCAACGCAGGAGCTGTCCCCTGGTGGTCAGTGCGCTCCCATAGCGGGAGCACCGCTCAGCTGACCGACGGGTGCCAGACGCAGGACTCATGGCTGTCGAGTGCCGCTGTGGTGGCGCGAGCCTCTCCTGATAGGAACTGATTGGGTGCGAGCTCGCAGCAGGCGCAGCAGGGCCAGGATGAGCAGGAGGCAGGTGGGAGCGGCATGCAGGAGCTGCAGGCAGCGTTGGACTGCCGGTTTCAGCCCAATCCCCGCAGGCCACACTGAGGGATCCCAATGGTACACGAATCCATGCACCGGGCCTCTAGTAATTTATAATTGTGGCACTGCACAAGTGAGTCAGTTAGCTCTGGGCACTGGACTTGTAGATTAATGTAATTCAGAAGTTAAGAGTGCAACTTAGAGACAACATAAAAAGACAATCAATATACAGAGGAAATATAAAGAAGTATACATACTTAAAGAAGAAGAGATATGAGAACATGTAGCCCTACAGAGAAGGAAAGCCTCTATTTTCCTACTTGGTCTTCATGGGACCTGACTATATACCCTACCCTTGATTAAGTGAAATGTCCCTGTAGCTTTCCAATAAATCCAATTGTTGTTTAAGCTAATTTAATTGGATTTATATTCCCTGCAACCCTGAGACAAAACAAGGTGATTAATTCTGGTGGTTAATCTGAAGAATTAGAGAAAAATAGGCTAAAAGGGTAGAACATTTAAATTAAAAAAGAATTATCAAAAAAAAGCAATAGTAGCAAATAAAGATAGATATGATGAATGAAAAGTAACCAATATTTTGCAGAGTTCATGAAGCGAAACTTTCAGGAACCTGACGCAGTATAAATTGCCTCCAAGGACTAGAATGAGCAAGTGGTCAATGGTGCTTTTAAGAATAATTTCAACAGAATAATGGGACAGAAGTCACATCTGAATAAGTTGAGAAATAAATGATAGAAAATAAGTACAACTAAGAACTTCTTTAAAGGAGTGGGATGATTAAAAGAGGTCTGAGGGGACAACAATATTAAAGAAAAAACATAATAATAATTATAAAGAGAGAGATGTGAACTTATCTCTAGGCAGAGTTAAGGGAGAATGAAAGTCCCATCCAGTCCAGGAGAATATAGCCTTAGCAAGGTCAAACAACTTTTCCTTAAACTTGAATTTAAAAAAAAAAGATGGTTAAAATGCCAAGACTAAAGAGAATAAAAAAGAGAAGAAAAGTTGAGGAAACTCTCAATGAATCCCATGTGACATTCAGTAGAGGCAGTGAGTAGGTGAGTGATTTGCTGAAAACTAAGGAGGAGGAATTGGTTAGATGACTTAAGAAAATATAAAAGGTTTGAGCCACAACTGGGGAATGTGAAGGGACTTAACAAGACGTTAACTCAAAGATCTTACTATCCCAAGGCTTCAGGGGATGCAACAAAAAATAGAAGAAACACAAACTGGTACTATAAGAGAAAAATGAGCTACTAATGATTTATGTAAAAACTAAAGGCCCAGTGCATGAAATTCATGCAAGAGTAGGCCTTCCTTCCCCCGGCTGCTGGCACCAGCTTCCCTCTGGCACTTGGGACTCTGGCACCTGGGACCCGGGCTTCCCCGACCACTGACAGGAACCCAGGACCCAGGCTTCCCTTGCAGTCCCAGCTTCGTCTGGAAGGTCGTCCAGAAGTATGTCTGGTCTAATTAGCATATTATGCTTTTACTAGAGGCCCGGTGCACGAAATTCGTGCACGGGGGGTGAGGGGATTGTCCCTCAGCCCAGCCTGCACCCTCTCCAATCTGGGATCCCTCTGACAATCCAGGACTGCTGGCTCCCAACTGCTCACCTGCCTGCCTTCCTGATTGCCCCTAACCACTTCTGCCTGCCAGCCTGATCACCCCCTAACCACTGCCCTGCCAGCCTGATTAATGTCTAACTGCTCCCCTGCCAGCCTGTTTGCCCCCAACTTCCCTCCTCTGCCGGCCTGGTCACCCCTAACTGCCCTCCCCTGCAGGCTTGATCGCCCCCAACTGCCCTCCCCTGCTGGCCATCTTGAGCAGTTGATGAACTATTTACATATAGAATTTTAACCATTTCTTTGCTTCTAAATTCATTCTTTGAGTCAATTAACATTGAGTGTCTAGTATGTGTTAAGTGATGCAATATTTTATACAACTTTCTATGGTTGTTTATTTGGATAACTGAATCTGCAGATCATAAACTCAGTAACTTTACCCTTTCTATACCAAATCTAGAATAGATGTTAAGTGCAGGCTTGCTGATCACAATGATGTAAATGATTCTGAGTATTTGCCATAAAGGTAAAACATTTAAAACTGTCCCTCCCACCTGACCGGGATGGCTCAGTGGTTGAGCTTCAACCTCTGAACCAGAAGGTCAGTTTGATTCCTGGTCAGAGCACATGCCCGGGTTGTGGGCTTGATCCCCAGTGTGGGGCATGAAGAAGGCAGCCCAATCGACAATTCTCTCTCATCATTAATGTTTCTTTCTCTCTCTCCTTCTCCTCTCTGAAATGTATTAAAAATAAAAAAAAATAAGTAAAACTGCCCCTCCCAAAAACTCCTTAAAAAAAGTGAAGACAAGTTACAAACTGAGAAAAGGCAGTCAAAATATACACAAAAGATTAACATGAATATAAAGAACTCTTATAAATCAATGAGAAAAACAGATATATCAGCAAGAGACATGAATAGGAATTTAACTGAATTCAAAAAGGTCAGTAAACATAAAAAGAAATGTTCTACATCAGTGATCAGGAAAATGCAAATCAAGACCACAATGATAGAGCATATTACACTCTTCTGATTTGTAAAAATTAAAACATAGTATCAGATGTCGAAGAAGATTGGATAAGGATCTTTTTATCTCATATATTGCTGATCTATATATATAATAGAGGGATATGCTAATTAACCAAGACACCATAATGGGTCAGCTGGACAGGAGGAGGTTGCACGCGCAGCGTCGGGGGTGAGGCGGCAGGGGCCTCCGCGCTCCTGCGCTGGGGGAGGGCCTGATCAGCAGCGGCTGCAGTTGCTTCAAGGGAGGCAGGGCTGAACCGGCGACTCAAGGGTGGGTGGCGCCACGTGAATTGCACGCTGGGCTCCTAGTCTAGATAATAAAAGTCTGAGCGACCGCTATGGCAGAATGACCAAAACGACTGGTCGCTATGATGCACACTGACCACAAGGGGCAGATGCTCAATGCAGGAGCTGCCCCCTAGTGGTCAGTGCGCTCCCACAGGGGGAGCAGCCGCTCAGCCAGAAGCCAGGCTCACGGCTGGCGATCTCAGTGGCAGTGACGGGAGCCTCTTCCACCCCCATGGCAGCACTAAGGAGCAGTGAGCTGAGCAGTAAGGAGCCTGCTGCTAAGGAGCAGCAAACCGAGCGGTACGGAGTGAGCAGGCGGGTGGTAAGGAGCAAGGGATCCCAGATTGCGAGAGGGATGTCCGACTGCCGGGGATCGGGCCTAAGCCGGCAGTCAGACATCCCATGAGGGATCCCAGACTGCAAGAGGGCGCTGGCCAGGCTGAGGGACACACACCCCCCCACACACACACCCCACACACATCCCCAGTGCACAAATTTTGTGCACTGGGTCTCTACTATGAATATAAATTGGCTCAACCACATTGGGAGCTAGACATCATCTCCTAAAGTTGGGCATTCACCTACCGTGTGAGGCAACAAGACAATGAACATAAAATTTAAGATGATGATTAGATTGGTTGACGAAAGGTTGACAAAAGGGAGATGAAAAGGAGAAAAACCATATGTAGGTTAAGTTCCTAGCTTTTGGAGGGAGATGGGGAATGGATGTCCATGGGTGCTTATTATAATGATAGATAATGATTAATCCAATGCAGTGTACCTAAGGTTTAATAAAAGAAAAAAAATCCAAAAATGTTATGAAATTTGTTCAGTAAAAATTCTGAAACAGGCATAACAAGTACTTCTGTAGATATTTACTAAGCTAATAATTATAGGAAAGGTAAAACAATATGATTAATGTTTAAAGATATGTTATTCACCACATGTATTGGGTGGTAAATTTGTCTTCTATATCTAAAATAAATTCCAAATGCTGCCACCATAACAACTTTCCAATAAATTAAGGTCTTTGTAAGCCAGGACGATAAAGCTTAATCAATTAGAAAAAAGTAATCACTGCCAAGTTTCTAAAATAGATAAATCCCAGTAATGGTATATATTAAGTAATTCTTGTGTATCAATTTATCTTCATAATATCACACTAATATTTACCTTCCAATCTAAGGTATTTATTATCATCAAATACACTCCTCCTAGGCTTTTCTGTTCTTTATTTTTTAATAGACAATATTTATGTACATAATGTTACACAAATTTTTTGTTTGTGAAAAACTGAATGTGACAATACAGCTAGTTTCAAGTAAGGTTTCATTAGATAAAAATAAGAGAAACTGAGTGTGTCAAAATAAGTACTCTCTATTCTGCTTTTCTATTAGAAGTTATTTTTTCATTAGTATGTTTTTCCTATTTAAAATTTTAAGTATCTTTTTAAAGCTTTTAACTAGTTTTTAATTTTCTAACTTTGCTGCCAAGTTTGAACTCTGCTGTATATCAAAAGTTAATATTAAATGTCATATGATTTTTTCATACTCTAATTAGAATAAAATTGGTTTTTGAAATTGAGTAGACATTGACAATTGTTCAACACAACACATTTACCTAGGAAATGATGCAGAATTAACTATTGTATTCAAATATCATTTATGCTTCTGGAAGCAACATTATTTTCACCTCTATAAACTACTCCACTCTTCCCATTTGTTTGAAAGTGTAACACATAGGAATAAGCTGATAAAAGGCATGAAAATTAACTGTTGCCAAATTTGAAAAGCAGAAAAGGAGAACTCAAGGAATCAGATGCAAAGCCCTGGAATAAACAGAGAATGCCTAGAAGGTGCCCCTACCTATCTTTATTTAAACATTGATTAAACAGGAATAGTAGGAGTTGTAGGAGACTAGAACTAATATCTATTATACTAATTAGAAACGACAGAAAAACATGATCCATTTTAGAGTCATCACTTTGTAACACTAGTTTCAGCAGAGATGTTTACCTATGTAGTCAATAAAAAATTGAGAATTTATTTAAAGATATGCCTTATTTAATAAAGTATGCAGATTTCTTTAAGAGTAGCAAGAATCAAATCTAAGCTGAAAACCATATCATACTAATTTATTGTTCAGAGTCTATGCTATGTATCATTGTCTATTACTAAGCCCATACTGTACTCACCACTTGTTTTTCTTCTTAACTATATCTCAGAGTACTGACTCACAATCAAAACATTTTGAGATTAAAAAAAAAGTCAACAAAGCTACTTAGATCTGCTTATCTATAACTAGTGGCAAAAAAATTTTCAACCTATAGCTATTCATATCTTAAAACTCTGTGAACCTCATTTCTCTTTTAAAATTCTAGTAAGTAAATGAGATAAAGGGAGGAAAAAATCAACTCAATATGTTGAACATTTTAAAATTACACAATTTAGTATATTAAATATATCTCAATAAAAAAGGAAAGGGGGAAACAGACTCAATTATGGGGCTTATAAATTGGAAAAGTTTGTCAGTTATCTCTGAGATAGTTCTCATAGTGAGAACTATGAGCACGTTTTCTTTTTTTGTGTGCTTCCTACATTTTCCAAATTTTCTACAAAGAACATGCATCACTTTTATAACTTGAAAAAATTGTAAAATCTATCTTACCCATCCTGCCTACTTTCTCATACTCCATTCCCGCAACACACCTGGAAATTTCAATCCTCCCAACACAGAGTCCTTTCCAGCATCACTGCAAAATTATATGCCACTTCCCAATTTCCCATCAAAAGATAAAATAGCCGAGGCCGGTTTGGCTCAGTGGATAGAGCGTCGGCCTGCGGACTCAAGGGTCCCAGGTTCGATTCCGGTCAGGGGCATGTACCTTGGTTGCGGGCACATCCCCAGTGGGGGGTGTGCAGGAGGCAGCTGATTGATGTTTCTCTCTCATCGATGTTTCTAACTCTCTATCCCTCCCTCTCTCTTCCTCTCTGTAAAAAATCAATAATAAAAAAAAAAGATAAAATAGCAATGTGCTGTATGTAGATGTAATATAACTAGAGCATAAATCCCTTTTGAACTTGTCAAGGGAGTGTTTTTTGAGACAAGATTAGAAATGTAAATTAAAAAACAACAACAAAGTAATTTCTTATGTCAATGATTATAATCAAGTTCTCTTAGAACAGTCAAGACATTTCTCATCCTAGGTGAAAACTGATGTCTTCTCATCAATGTACTGAGTATCTACTAAATGCCAAATACATAGCTTAGCTATACATAAGCTTAAATTTTTAAAGCTACGTTTATCTTATGAATAGTCTACAGAGAAATGTAAAATCTTTAGAAGGTTTTGGGCAAACATTTAACAACTTTCATCAGAATCAATAATTTTTAAGTGAAAAAAACCTGCAAAAACTTATTGGTACTGTTATTCCTTGTAGAACATCACACCTATTCACCATAATAAAGCACTGCCAAATTACAGACTACCAAACAGAATGTGAAAATCATTTCCCCTTGTTATAGAGGTGTCTAACAAGTAGTCTGAAGTTTATATTAAAGTTAACTCTGGTTAATTATATGTTTGGCCAATTTTTAGAAAGTTTACACATCTACCACATTGGAATGCAAAACATTTATGGACCCACAGAACTGTGGCAGCTTAAAGAATAGTGTAGTGGGCAAACATATAGATCTGAATTCAAACTCAGAGTTACAATGCAACTGTGGAGCATCCCTGAACTTAATTTCTTGATCCATAAAATAGAAATATTACCCACCCACCTTACTGGACTGTTGTAAAGAATAAGGTGTACTGGTATATAGGATACCAAGTACAATGTCTGACATACAGCAAATAATCAATAAATGTTATTGTTTTACTCTCTTCTATAAAGTAAAAACCATATCTTGTCATTTTTATATCCTTCAACAAGGCTTTAGTAGGTACTCAATAAATGTTTCTTTAAATGAAATCTCTATAATTTAAGGCTAACTACTTCAACCTCCACTTGAGCAAGTCACCTCTACTAAATAAATTCTGCTGAGAAAAGAACTTCAGATTCCCAGCACTTTATCAGGCATTTTGATGGAGATGAAACTCCATTAATTGACAAGGTAACTTTATTAGTATGTTAATATTTGGGTCTGAATTCTATAAAATTTGCCAACATTTTCATTTTGAGATTCCTTATATAGTTTTCATTAATCCAGTTTCCTTGAAAATAAACTTTTAACTTCTTTGGCCTCACAAAACTGATTAAGTTTCCTACTACATTTCAAATTTAAAAAAAAAGAAATTATCAATTAATTTTGTATTTCTAAATAGCCTATTTTAATTTTTACTACAGTAAATAAATGTTCTTCCTTACACTCTGAAGTCTCTAGACATCAAAGTTTGTGTGTAAACATTATTACATAGAAATATTATAGTAATTAACAAGACAAAGTACTGTGGTTTTAGATTTTCTTTGTCTTCCTACAACCAAAGGTTATCAATAATCCAACTCCAGTTCAAGTACTAAAGTATTGCAAATTCTGCAATATAATTTGAAAAATAATTTGAAAATGTTAAATATATAATGTTCCCAAATAAACATCAATTTCATTAAAAGTAGGGAACACGTACTTTCAGAGTGAAACAAGTATTCCTGAGACAAGATATGGCAAAGTAGCAGTTTTTAACTACTAAACATAAATCTTCAAACTTGGGACATAAATTACCATTTAAATACTTAAAATAGCTTGGCAGAGAAACATTAAGATCTTCATACTAAATGACCTTTTAATTTAAATAAATTCCAACTTAGAAGCATTTAAAAAAATTGGTTCTACTAGCAAGTTTGATAAATATTTAGTTACTATAGACTAGTTTCTTGACCCAATGAAATAATAAAATGTTTGAATAGATGGAAGTGCCCGGTGAGACAAATTTTATCACCATTTATCTTAAGTGCTGATATAATTAATCTCAGTTATTTTAATAAACATGATACAGTTCAAATGCATTAGAAATGGGAGTGAAATACACTAAGAAAAATGCCCTGGGTATATATGACAACCTATAAGGTAACACTTAATAAAAACTATTCTTTTTCTGGGTTACATTTTAGTTTATTTAAACTAAAGACTAACTAACTTTAGATGTTTCCTTACTTTGGTCCCATTTTTAAAACAGTCATATTTAAAATTTCTTATTTCTCTAACTTGCTTCCTTGTTATTGTCAAAACTGATATTATTAAAAGTTCCCAAACGTTATGTTAATACACATAAAAATGTTTTCAGGCCCAGTGTCTTTCATACCAACTGTCTATAAAATACAAATTAGGATGCCAAATATTATATAATTCTGAAGCCACTCCATTCAAAGAAAAATGCTCCTGTCGTTTTCATGTGTTGTCTTTTTTTCCCCTGAATAGGAATCTATTCATATTTCAAGATTAGGCAATGGAATGCATTTCCGATTGTGCCTCAACAAACTTCATTTTAAAAGCTCATGTAAATTAATAAAACAATAAATTTCATTCATTTCGCAAATGTGGTATGCTGTAAGACCTCCTTATAAAAAGCTAAGAATAATTAAAATACTATATAGCAACATATTCAATTATACGAAATTCAGCTTTGCATTTCCAGAGGATTCCAAGTTTGCAACAGTTCGTTGGTATATCTTGCTGAAATCTCTATTTCTGTGGAGGAAATATCAAGTATTATAATAATACTTTCAAACTTACATCTTGCACTTACACCTTACTTATGCAGAGATCTATTGAAAAATACACTTGAAAGGCAAAAAAAAAATTAGAAGCAGTTGCAGTAATTTTGACATCAAGAATCAATCCTTCAGTGTCTAAACTCAGTCTTAACTGTCCAACGCACTAAAGAAATATAACATTTTTTTTCTTCTCTTAGAAGTCTATAGACTATATTAAAAACAAATCCAAATAAGTTTAAGTCAAAAAACAGGCATGAAATTTTAATCCAGATGTAAACATCTCTGGAAAACTCCAAAGTAATGAAAACTAAATCCAACAGGGTAGTGTGAGAGACCTAAAAACAAAAACCGTGCCTACATGGTCAAATATGTAGCTGGAAATAGGAAACAATAATATTGCTACTGGACACGGACTTAATTAAGGGACCCAATTTGTTCTCATCTCCTGTGTGCCTTAGCATTTTCCCTTAGTCGACTGCTTTCTCATTTGTAAACAACTTCTGTAGCTTTTTCTCCGGCGTTCCAACGGGAGGGAAAATGAAAGTCTGAAAAGCAACAGCATCTAAGCTTCCGAATCTGAGCACGGGAGTCGCTGAGAAGGGGGATCCCATATATCACTCGGTAAAAATAGGAAGAAAAAAACGTAGCCCCCGAATTAAGAGAAAAGAAATCCAGTCACCTGAAGAGGTTGGTGAAGTCAAGCCAGCCTTTAGCAAGACACGTTTTTTAAAAAAAACAAACCACACACACACACACAAAGTTGTCTGGGGGCTGGAAGTTATGGGGGCGCTCTTTGTGCGAAGTCGGAGGGGAAGGGGAGGGACGAGAAAACAGCTTGGGAGTCATTCAAAGGAGCTGGAGCAGCGGAGAGCGGGCGCGGGCGGGGCGGGGCCGAGCGGCCGAGGGAGGGAGGGAGGGGGCGGCGGGGCGGCAGCCCACCGCTCTGACACCCGGGAGGGGGCGGGGAGCGGGCCGCCCGGGGCCGGGAGAGAGCGGACGGCGGCCGCAGGCAGAGATGGGGTCCCTCGGGTAGGTGATTAAAGCAGTGGCGAACCGGGCACTGGGCGGGGGAGGGTCCGGCTCCCGAAGGAAGCGGCTCCCGAGAGACATCCCCGAGTTCCCGCACTTAGCGGGCTAGGGGCGCGGCGGCCGCAGGGTTTCCATGGGCCCCCCGACCCCGCGCCAGGTTTCCCCCTCGGCCCCCCGCCAGCGCCGCCCGCACCCGGGCCGCGGCCCTTACCTGGAGCTCCGTGAGCAGGATCTCCCCCCGTTCGGGGTTGGACGCCATTGCACTCCGCTCTGGACTCCGCACCTGGACGCGACCGCCGCTCGCGGAGGGAGAAGGCGGGACGGGACCGGGGAGGGGGTGGGGGGGGTGAGGAGCGGAGAGAGAAAGGGAAAAACACACACAAAAAAACTTAGGGATTCATGGAGGCGCAGCCCCTGCTGGCGGCGCGGCTTAGTTCGCCCGGTTCATGGAGAGCGGCGGGGAGCGAGGGCACTCATAGCGGGCTCCCCCTCGCCGCCGGCCCGCCGCCGCCGCCGCCCTCCCGCGCCGACTCCGTCCGCCCAGTCGCTCCCTCCGGGCGACGCCTGGAGCCGCCTCTCGCCTCGCGTTGCGGGGCGCAGCGGCCGCGGCTGTAAGCTCCTCCTGTCGCACCATTTAGCTGTCACTGCGTCGCAAAAGCGGCCTCACTTGGCGGCTGCCAGGACACGTGACGGCCGGGGGGGTCGCTGCTTCGCGCCTGGCGGGAAAGGTGGGGCGGAGGGGGCCCCGCGTGGGGCGGAGCGGCCTCGACCCGAGTGGGGGGCCTGCCTGCGGACCCGGACGGGGTGAGAAGGAGAGGAGCGCGCTGGGCTCGCGTCTCGGGCGGCGGGAAGAGGAAGAAGAAAACGCGCCCGTGCTCTTGCTTGGTTCCACGGCTCCCGTTGGGAGCGCCGGAGCTCGGAGCCTACTCGCTGTATTTTGTTTGCTTTCTCCCCACCAGCCGACTTTCTCGTTTCTTGATGAACCTAAACGGTCCCCTTTCTAACTTCCACAAGCCGAAGAGTTTCGGAACTCAAGCTGTATAGATTATTCCCCTGCCCCCCATCCACCCCAGCTGTTTGTTAATCATGCTTTTTTGCCCCCTCCCCCTCCCCCGCGCGCCTTTGGACCAGTGAGGTGCACGGGGCCCAGCTGGGGTGTGGTCTGCACTTTTTAAGAAACAGAGCAGCCGCTCGCGGTATCGGGCAACTTTGAAAGCGCCGTCTTTTTGAGAGAGATCTTTTCCCAAGCGCTGAATTAGGGTTGTGTCGGTGGGACTCCACAGAATTTAGGATTTAATGAGCTGGCTTCTTGAACTGTTTTAGCTGAATTTAAACTGAAGGAGGCGGGGGCGGGATAAGAGCCAGGAATGGGAAAAAGCCAACTCTCCTTGGTGTCGTAAACATCCAAGCTAGCCTGTTAGTGACATATAGCTAAATAGTGTAAATTTAGGTTTTTGGTGTTTTGTTTTGTTTTTTTAAAAAATGACTGTATAGTATTCAGGAATGCCAATCAAGTTTCCAGCAGGTAGCTTTTGTTTTGTCTGAGCACTGAATAGATATTATTCTAGGCAACTGCCTACCTTTAGATTACCTGAGGCTGAAATACAATGGCTTTGTTAAAAGCTGCTTGGAGAAAGTGATAGGGATTCATTAGATAGCTACTTCAATAAAGGCTTAGTTGTGGTACTTCTTAAGAAGTATGTATACCATTATGTACTTGTCTTACACTCTGTGTAAGATCTGTTGGACTGATGCTGGGATTTAATGTTTATCTTTTTGTCTTCTCAAGTCTCATGCATTAATTTGACAAACATTTGTTGAAGGTCTAGACTTCTGTGACCAGATTTTCTGAACTCCTACTCATGACATGTGAAAAAGAATTTTTCTGGTGTGTATTTCAAAAGTTTTACAGCTATTTATATGTTTAATGCATTGCCTTGGTTGAGTAATTAAAATATATGAAATAACAACTCTTGGAAAAGCCAGATTATAAATGTCCTCCCTGGTAATTAAGAGCCAGACAGTGAGTGTTCTAAGGCCCTGGAGTTAACAGCTAGGATTACGAAAGAGTTCTTGTCCCTGGAGTGGTTGAGTCCTTTAGAGAAACAGACTGATGTCCAAACCAATCTGTTTCGATAATGCAGTTTTAAATGGTAGGAATGAAATGTTAGGGGAGCACTGCATGTGATAAAATATACATAACAAAACTTACCATCTTAACAATTATAAGTGTACAATTCTGTGGCATTAAATGCATGCAAATGTATTTTGCTTATTTTTTGCCTTTCCTTATTCCAGAATTGATTTAATATTGCTGGCATGCACATAGTAGGTGCTTAACAACGATGGAATTTAAAATGACCTGTAAGGATTGAGAAATACAGTCAATGGGTATTCTTTTTAAAAATAAATTTAGATACAATACAGAAAACATTCAAGTTTTTAGCACCATGGAGTTTTAGTCTAATTCTTATAAGTAAGGGGGGGGGAAGCGTAATTTACTTAGCTAATTAGGAGCATGGCAATTTAGTGGCAGAAATGGAGCCTAGAACCTACATCTAATTGCCAGTCCTGTGTTTCTTTTAACCTAGACCAGTGGTCGGCAAACTTCGGCTCGCAAGCCACATGCGGCTCTTTGGCCCCTTGAGTGTGGCTCTTCCACAAAATACCACGTGCGGGCGCACACATACAGTGCGATTGAAACTTCGTGCCCATGCCCAGAAGTCGGTTTTCAGCTCTCAAAAGAAATTTCAATCGTTGTACTGTTGATATTTGGCTCTGTTGACTAATGAGTTTGCTGACCACTGACCTAGACCATGCCGCTATAAGTACTTTAAAATAGAATCCTCATTTAAACGGAACTCAAAACATTATATACCCCCTCAAAATTTTTACCATAGAAAAACACTTCAAATTTTACATATTTCTAGTGCTAAGACAAGTATTGATAATTTTAATTGTATATATCACATGTAAATGTAAACAACAAAAATAAAAGTTTTTAAAGTTATAAGAATTATTTCTGAGATCAGTTATGCTGGGAAAAGTAGTATAATACAAAAGGGAGACCAAGACAAAATGAAAACTGCTTGATAATTTGGAAAATGTAATGGTTTAAACAGTAATTAGTTTAATTTAAGCTAAAAACTACTACCCATCTCATAGTCTCTGTTCAGGGCCAAGGTAAGGGGAAGTAGTAGTACGTGGAACATACTTATCAGAATGAAGCACACTTGAAAAAGTTTTCATGGAAACTCATATCGTGTTGATTCAGATGAGTTGTATTCAGTCCCTATTTGCAAGTGTTTTTAGGGAATCCTAAGTGTAGTTCAGCTGAAGTTATGTTCTAATTTATATTACCAATAAAACAGATGAAAGGTTTTTTTACACAGGTCCATATAAGAAGTTAAAGACCTCAAATATATCTGGATTGTATCACTAGTTATGCAGGCACCTTTAAACTTTTTTTCATAGCGATTTTAAAGGTCTTTAAGAATTAGAAATTACCAAACATATATAGTTTCAATTAACAAAAATTTGATAGAAAGTGTTATCTTGTATTTTTCATTTTAAAATGAAAATGTTATAGGAAAAATCCTAGTAGAGTTGGATTTCATTATTTTTGTTTTCTGTTATTGGTGAGAAACAGACTTTCAGATATTTAGATGATAAGAACTATATAAATAGGGAAAGGGTCAAAAAACTTTACTTTGTGAACCAAACTGTTTCTATTGCCTTGATTTTTTTAATTTTCCTTCCTTAATATTAGTAAAGTGGGTGTTGTTGTTTTTTCCAATTTTAGCTTATCCCAAAAGCATTTTTGGAGTATTGAAGGAAGATAATTTTTGGTCTTGTTGTTGTTTTGATGTTAGTGTTAAAAAAAGAGTAACGCCATACTCCTAAGTGAAATAGCAGTGATAATCAAAGCCACAGACTGCCAAAGGAGAGGCCGAATTCAGGGAGACAGAATCAGAACTACTTGATTACTCTTTTCTTATTTAAGAAATCCCTTGTAGGGAGTGTCCCTTTGTGTGCTGTATGAGGATAATTTTGAGAAGAAGATAGTTAAAAAAAAAATTCAAGAACACAGAAAAGTAAACTAGTTGTGACTAGCAGATATTTTTTTTGCGATGTCTTCTCAGCCCACATCCCCTTCTCTGAGAATTGCCCCTATTCTCAGAGAACAGGTCTCTGTAGCCATGTTGATTCTGATTGACCTAGAAATTCAGTAACCTGGGGGTGGACCATGATAGAACATCTCCAAGCCAACAAAATTCTGTTTCCAGAAATCTGGAAACAGAACACTGGAATGTTGATTAACTGGTGGCCCTGCAGTGTGAGGTGTTACGGTTCTAGGGCTAGAATGGCCATTTTCTGCCGTGTGTACAAAGATGCAGAAAAATCTACTCTTTGGAAAAGAAAAAAGTTCTTCCTTCCTGTCACTGAGAATATAGTGCTGATCAAGGCATACCTGATCTCTGTCTTCATGGAATTTATAGTTTAGTTAAGGAGATATAATGACAAAGAAGGTGGATTCAGGGGGCTTTGAATACAGGTCAGGCAATCCTTTCCTGAGTACTTCACAGGTAAGTTGAGATCTCACTGGGGAGTAAATGTTAACTGGGCAAAACATGTGTCAAAGACTTTCCAAGGAGACAGAATAACAGGTAAATAATCTAAAATGGGAGGGAGTATTGTATAAGTACTGAAAGGCTAGTGGGGCTATAGCAAAGAGATGGAGCAATAAGCAAGAACTTATAAACCATGTGTATCAGTTAGGATAGGATAGGTTATGATGAGTAACAAATGATTCCAAAAATCTCAGTGCCCTACAATAAGGTTTGCTTATCTCATGCAACATGCCCACAGCTCTGCTCCATGTCTTCTTCACTCTGTATTCAGGCTAACAGAGAGTCTCTATCTGGGATATTGCCATTATCATGGCAGAAGGAAAAGAAAAGATAAAAGGCTCTGCTAATGTGCAAAGAAAAGCAGAGATGAGAAACTATTTCTCCCAGGATGGTGGAAGAAATATAGCAGAATTGGTTCTTGATGTTTCAGCATTTGCTGGTTCTAATCTGTGGGAAGTTCAGCTACTCTATACTGTGTTTCTTCTTAGATTCTCTGTGTTCCCATAATCTTTCCTTTTGTTTAAGCAAATTGGTGTGTGTGTGTGTGTGTGTGTGTGTGTGTGTGTGTGTGTGTGTGTGTGTTCATAAGCAAGCAGCTCTAACAAAGCCATTCAACCAAAGTAAGAATCATCAGAGTAACACCACAATTCTGACTATAGGGTAAAAATAAGTAGGACCAGCAACACTATTTATTTAGTGCTGTCTTCTCTCTCAATGACTCCTTCTCTAGCCTGTCTATTATTCCCAAAAGATTCTAACACCAGCCAACATACAAATTATAAACAATAAGTATATATTAAACCTGGTATGAACCTTCTCACAGCATTTTGTTGATAAATCTATTTGTGTACTTACATTTCCTTGTAGAGTCTTGTAACATATCTTGTTCTCCTGCTAGACTTAAAGCCTCTAGTGAGGTTACATGAATCTTATGTGGCCTAGTAGGGTGTGTCTTATGAGTAGATATTGTGTGTGTGTGTGTGTGTGTGTGTGTGTGTGTGTGTGTGTGTGTGTGGTTCTATATGTATTACAGAAATATTTTAGGATAACTCATCTAGGGACTCTCTGTCCCTCAGAAAATTAGGTAAGCTTGCCTTGAATGCCCACTTTTGTAGGCTCTAAAGTCAAGAGCCTGTTTTCCCTAATCCAGTTTTTCTGATTCTCTGATGGGGTTATTTACACATGCTTGCCTCCTTTTCTCTCCCGCCACAAACACTTCCCTACTGATGGACAATTCACAGTATCCATATTGATATAGACCTAAAGCTCATACCAACTCTCCTCAAGAATTCATGAATTCATTAACTTGGTACCAAAGATTTAAGAGGGGTCACACTATACAGTATATGCTTTTTATCCTGAATCTGGGACTACCTCTCTTTTTCCACTCTCAGTAGATTAACAAGAAATTCTGCTCCTTTTCCAGGCTGTCACAGTTTAACCATACTTAGATTCTTCTGATTCTCAAGTGTTATCCCAAATAAGATTGTTTAGAAATTTCTCCTCAAAATGTACATGTTCTTCTGAAAGGGATTTCAGAAAACACCATTTTCCAAGCTTGGTACATAATCAAATGAATGGTAACATTTTGAATTTTATGTATTTGAAGTAATGAAAAATAAAGTATGTTTTAACCACTATTGAGAAGTTAAACTTTTTTTTTCTAACCCTCAGTATCCCTTGATCCTCTTAAATTATTTAAAACTCCAAAGAGCTTTTGTTTATGTGAGTTATATCTTCTGATGTTTACTATATTAGAAGTTAAAGTTGAGAAATTTTTAAAACACAAGAATACGCAAGCTCATTTTATTAGCCAACAGAGTGATGACCTCATCCCATGTCACACAGCCTCTGACAAAACTCTATCTTACACCTATAGGAGAATAAGAGTGGAAAAGGCAAGTGACATCTTAATATTATTAGAAAAATAGGTTTGACCTTGCGGACCAGACCCCCTGGACTGCACTTTGAGAACTGCTGTTTTAACCTATACAACTGCCTCCGGATTACTACAGTTTCTCTGTTCGTAAATATGGAAATGTGACCTCTTTGTTTCCAGAGTTTAAGATCTATTACATAATTACAAGCTGCTGGGCTTTTCTAGTGAAACATCAATGTGGTACATGAGAAATGTTGGTTATTGTCAAAATGAAAAAGGAATAGAGATATCAAAAAGTTTATATAAAACATGACTATTTTACTACTAGTGCTTCCTAGAGGAAAGCTCTTCTGCAACTGTAAAATGGCAAAAAATAAAATCAATAGGTACAAAGAATTAATATTGGTTATACCAAGCATTTTAAAGGGTTTGGGAGGTGGACAACAGGGAGGTGGCTTTACCTACCATCATTTCTTAAGCTCCCAGCTATTGTTCATTAATACATATTTACTATCTGAATTAGGGTAAAGCTAAACTTTTTTTAACAGACACCAAACATGGTTTAAAGAATACTGAAATTTGTTACTCCCTCACAAGGATTGCATAAGTTATTAATCCAGGTAATTAGTCTGGCTCTGCTCCACAAAGCCATCTAGGGACCCAAGTGCCTGTTATCATACTGCTCTACCATCCCCCATGGTGTTATTCTCAACAACAGGCTTGAAGCTGGGTCAAAGAACTCCATGATCTACTTTGTGGGAAGTAAAAAAGAGCCTGGGGGTTCAAAAGTCCTATGTGTTAAGGCCCAGGCTCAAAGTTAACATATATATTATTATTTAATACATGTAATATATGTAAATAACATACATATTCTCTATTGTGAGAATATAGTCACCTAACCAGGCCTAGCTTCAAATGAGGCTAAGAAATGTGCTCTCTGAATAGTCATGAGCCTACCCACAACTCTTTTACCGAAGAAGAGGGTCAGGATGGATTTTGATGGACAGTTCACAGTATCCATCACATAGCTTTATAGTCCATGATTTTTGCAATCAGCAAATGGTTCTACTTCTCAGGCTTTAAAATGAAAGCTTTCAATCTGTAACTACTACATTCTCTAGGGCACTGAGTAAATATATTCATTGTGTCAGTTAAAAAATCAATAAAAAACTTGGTGACAGCCCTGGCCAGTTTGGCTCAATGAATAGAGCGTCGGCCTGCAGACTGAAGGGTCCCGGGTTCAATTCTGGTCAAGGGCATGTACCTCGGTTGCGGGCACATCCCCAGTAGGGGGTGTGCAGGAGGCAGCTGATCGATGTTTCTCTCATCGATGTTTCTAACTCTCCCTCTCCCTCTCTGTAAAAAATCAATAAAATATATATTTTTTAAAAACAAAAAGAAAACTTGGTGACATTCCTAGCCAATGATTGTTCTCTTAGCTTGAGCTTTCTAGAACCCAGCCACCATTCCATGAGAAGCCAAAGCCTTGCGGAAAGGCTGTATTTTGGTGTTCTTGTACAGCCCATCCTTCAGATCATCCCAGCCCAGACACCAGACAGGTGATTGAGGATACCATAGCTTGGTAATAGATCTTCCAGTCTCAGCTATTCCAGTCCCCATCAATTCACGTCACCAGATGTTGGAATCATCCTATTTGAGGCCAGAGACATCATGGAAAGAGACAAACAACCTTACATGCCCTATCCAAATTCTTAAACCATACAATTTATGGGCATACTCAAGTGGTTTGTTTGTTTTGGGATGGGGGAGCAATATATATTCATGGCAATAGATAACACACA